>NC_084894.1:2945000-5885000 GCF_958979055.1 Alnus glutinosa | reverse complement strand
TTGGATATACGGTAGATAGTCGGAGGATCGGAATTAACATCATTTGCAGTTGAACCAAGTTAATAACAAAATTAATTAAGCCCTTCTTGTCTAACATCGATCACAGGAGAAGATGGGGTCTGTTGTTACAATATTAATTAATGGGTCAGGTATCGACGTTTTATTACAATATTAATTAAATAAATAAATTTATTATTTTATATGAGACAGGCTTAATTAAAGCCAATTTACCATCCATTAAACTTACTCACACTGATTGTCGTTGCGAAAAAAAAATTAAGATGGCTTTCGTTAATGCCACAAATTGACGACAAATGGCAGTGTCTTCAGGTCAACAAATCTAAAAGGTCTTTAAGATTAATTAACTAGCTAGAATATATCCGAGTTGTGGAGTTGAAACCAGCGATGAAGAATTGGGTTTGAATATAGGTTCCTGTAGTTTGAATTGAAACGATTCAGTTATCAAATTTGTTTGTGTATCAATATAATATAACATTCCCCATACGTTAATATTTAATTGAGGCTGACGGAAAGTGCATGATGTGTCAAACAATCAAATTGATTGCCCATTTGACAATCCAACATCACCTAGTTAATTAATATAAGTACTTTGATGTTTTCCTTTTAGGTCTTTGGAGATCGATGGTTTGCTGCCCCTCAATTCAATTCAATTTAATTTAATTTTTTTTCTCTCTCTTATTTTTGCCATTTGGTGTGGCCCAAATGGCGGGATGGTGGTTTGGACACTCTTAAATATGGTTGAAGGAGTGGCTGAACAACGTTCCTAAGTCCATAAGAGTTGTTCAGTCACCCCTTTACCCCATCTTTCAGCTTTTTTTAAAAAAAATTAATTTTTAGTATTTTTTTTTCTATTTATAATTTTTTTTTTAATTATTGGTGACACGTGTCATTATAATTTAATCTGAGGTGGCACACTAACGAAATTCGTCAAGATTTTGGACTTAAAAATCCACTTTAAAATTGGGGTAATTGTTACAGGTACTGCAAAAGAAGAAAAGGATATGGAACCGTAAGCATGTATTGGTTTGTGTGCTTAATGCTGATCTGAAACCTAATGGTGCGTTTGGATATCGAATATTTCGAATATGAATAATTTTCTGAATCTAATCACGGATTTCAAGGCAATGAAAATGTGTTTGGATGTTGAATATAATTCAGATTCTTTTCGAATATGTGTTTGGGTGTTGAATTTGGAAGATTGAAAAAAAAGTGTTTTATAATGGTAGAAAGTGGTTGGAAATGATTGGATTGTATGAAAAGTTGTGTATAATGATTGGTGTTATGAAAATAAGTGTTAATTTTTAGAAATTGAAAAAAAATGTTTTTTAATAGTAGGAAATGATTGGTTTGTATGAAAAGTTGTGCATAATGATTGGTATGGTAAAAAATAATAAAACTAATAATAAAAAAATTAAAAACTAAAAACTAAATAGTAAAAAAAGTAAAATTATATTTTTATTTTTATTCTTATTCTTATTCTTATTTTTTTTTTAAAAAAAAAAAAAAAGAGAAAAAAAGAGAAGAAAATATAGGTGGCAGCCATCCCTTTGGGAGGGGGTGGCCTACGAGCCACCCCATTTTCCTATTTTTCTTTGAAATATATATGTAGTAGAATTTTCAATTACTTTTTGACTTTCTCGTCCTTGTGTGCTGTAACTTGATGGGAAGAAGGCAAAAAGAAAAATGGGATTTTAAAGGAATTTGGTGCATCACAGCCGTGTGAGGAGAGGGTTGAAACGTGTTGATCTCGAAGAAGGCTACCTGCAACGCTGCCAGACTAGTTTCTAGGTAATTGAATCCTTTATAGCTACTTTGCTGTTCGAGTTGTAGTCCCCAGAAAGTCTGATTTCTGCCAGCTCGGAATTAACGCGTCAACCACTCACCTTGAAATTCAAACTTCATTCAAACTAAATTCAAGTGCCAACCAGGTTTTATTCAACTTGGATACGGATTTCGGGTTTTTGAATAAAAATCTGGTTTGAATATTGAATTAGTATCCGAACCAAACACACCTCATGACTTACTATCTATGGTCAGTTTGTAGTATTTTGACATGCCTCTTGTGGCACCTTTTGAGAACAATGTTTAGATATGTATATTAAGTTGTAATAACAATGTTCATATTTATATAAGTTGAAATTTATCTATAACCCTCTAGTATATTTAATTTAAGATGAGTCTGTAGTATCAGAAGAAAAAGAAAGAAAAATTTTGTACATGAGATTTTCCGTTGTATGAGTTATTATTATTACTCATATAGTAGCATCCCGTGAAAAATTCAGATATTTTTCTCCTGTGACTTGTTTAGCCAAACTGCCAGATGGCCTTCAATTTGAGTTTCTTAGGAAAACGATTAGTTTTTGTGAACTATCTCAGGGCTAGAATGAAGGCCACAATTCATGCCAAGAATTGCATCTCATGTCACATATATATCTCATATCTTAGGACGTCGACACGTATCAGTTTCTTTAATTATGTTTGTCTTTGCATTATATTGTTTTGCATGTTTTCTTTACTTCATTGGATCATGCATTTCATTTTTCCTTTGTGTTTGTGTTAATTCCTGATGGAATTCACTTTGGTAAGTGCACTTTTACGGTCATCAATTCTCATTTCTATTTGATGTATTGATCTCACACAATGGGGACACTGTGTGTATCTTATGCATGAGAATTGATGTCTTGATGAGTTATAAATTTTTAATTTTTTTTGTGCTGAATGATTTGTTATGAGTAATAAGTTATTTAATTGCATGTGCACATTGTTTTCTTCACAAGCTTGAATTTGACCGCATGTGTGAGTTCTTGATGGGTAACTATATGTGTGGTTTAGGTTATGCTTAAGATCGATCAAATTAATTACATGGTAGTTGAACCTAGGGCTTAAAACCTTATACGTACACTACCCTTCTTAAACTAGAGCACACATACATGATAATAAAAACATCAATATTTCCCAATAATAAATAATAAATAAATAATAAAAAAAAAAAAACACTAACTTTTCATTGTTTTCATTCTACCTTTAAAATTGGGATCGAGAATGTAAATTTTGCGGCCTTTAAAAACATGACAAGAAGTTGTTAAAAATTCTCATCGTTTTTGTAGGCTCCTTCTGGGGATTACCTTTACTTACGATTTTATTTATTTATTTATTTTTTTACAAGTGACTTTAGTCCAAATTAAGAGGAGATCCAAGATTCAAACCAGTGAGTAAATTGTGTTACCCCTTGGGAGATGAAGGTTAATCCTCGATCATGTTTTGCCTATAAATCAATTAAAAAAATAGTGGTCTATAATAAATACTTTTATCTTATGGGACATTGTTAACTATGTAAGTTTTAAGTATTTCCTTCTCTAAGTAATTAAGATTATAGTTGTAGTTGTGCCAACCACCGGCAGTACAATGCAACAAAGATAGCCCAACCGCTAACTCATTAAAACTACACAGTTCACTAGTTAATGCTCATGTTGGAAATTATATGACATAAAATGATAAAGAAAAAAAAAAAAAATATATATATATATATAATAAAAAATAAAAAAATAAAAAAAAAAAAGAAAAGAAAAAAGATTATGACCTTTACTGAGCAGAGAGAAATTAAAAACTCTTCCCCTTTCAATATATAATTATTAATTTCGAGGCCACCGCCACAATATAGCTCATCTCCTGCCATGCTTTAATTTTGGAGCAGTATCGAAGCCCATCTATTGATGACTAATGAAGTGGGTACTGGTTACCTTCCCATGCAGCTTCCTTCCACGTGCGAATTCAATGACCTCCCATGGCTCTCACACGTGCCAAAACCACCTACGATTCATTCACATGGTCGATCTCGACGGTTTCTGCAGCATCAGCCTATCGGAGAGAACCTCATCCCAGATCTCCTTGAAAGCTTTAACGATGACGTCATGGTGGCAAGGCGAATTCAGCCGAAGAAAGCAATCAAGAAGCTCTCGAAGATCATCTTTCGAGTATATCTCTTTCTTCAAGATCATCTGAAGCATTGAATGCCGGAAATCTTGATAAGGGTCGCTCGAGTCCTTCTCCACGGCGATGCTGTCGCTGATTTTTGGGCACGGCGTCGGAATCTTCGAACTCTTTGGATCGGTTTCGGATTCGGAGATTGTGGTTGGGGAGGTGAAATCTTCTTCGTCAACTGAAAGCCCGCCGTTCCTGTCGCAGGAGCTCGAGGAGGAAACGCAAGGATTTGGGTTCTCGTCGGCGGTGATTTTCCGAGGCTTTGCCGTCGGCTGAAATACATCCGACGGTTTTGTTCTGCTACAGCCACAGCCTGCATTGGATGTAAATATGGTTCTGATGAGCTTTTTCTTGTTGGAAGACATCAGAGAGAGAGAGAGAGAGGACCGGAAACCTTTTGCAGTTACAAACTAGTGGTTTGACCCGTTTGGGAGAGATTGGAAGCCATTTCAGAGAGAGAGAGAGAGAGAGAGAGAGAGATATTAGCGAGGAATAACGTGTTCTTGGTAGAAGTCGTTTTCAGTATTGGCTTCTGTTTAGAGAAATGTGAAGGAAATTAAAGAGTGGTTTGGGGCAGAAGTACTTTTTTCTTTTTTTTCTAATGTCGTTGAGAGGATGAGCTTAAATGAGAGACATTTGACTTAACGTAGGCGAAACTAGAGAATGGGCATGTGATCCTGGAGAAACAACCCTCATGATAAGATTCTTTTTTTTAAAAAAAAATAAATAAATAAAATATATATATATATATATATATATATATATATATATATATATATATATATATCTTCTTTTTTTCCTTTTTTTTTTTATTAACAAATTAGGTTTATCTAATTTGAAAAGGTATATCTCATTTATTCCAATGATAATGCTTCAAAAGTTTGTGCCCAAAAAATAGCATTTCGATCTCTTAGTATTTTTAAAGTTCTCACAGTCATTAACGATAAATAATTAAGATTTCTTTATATCAACATATAACTTAATAATATGAATTTTATTAAAAAGATTAAGGGAAAATTTCACTTACTCATATCCCTTAACTACCAAACAATTTTCAACTGACATAGAGTTTCAGTTGGTTAGGTCTTTCCATTATATTAAATCTTAACGGAAAAGTAATGACAAAAATACTCTTTTATTAAAATAAAAAAGGAAAAAAATGACCCATGGCCATGCTGTTGGTCAAGTCTCGCATCACCCATGGCATGGTCGTGGGTCATCTTTTTATTATTATTATTATTTTGTTTTTAAATTGTTTTCATTTTCATTTTAGTTTTTTAAAATTAAGGCATAATTGTATCTTTAGAAGTTTTATGGAGGTATAACGGACATTTTACATGCTATTTGTTTATGTTAACGAAAATTAAATGGTATGGGGTATAATTGAAAGGAGCTGAAAGATTAGAATTTCACATTGTAATTTTTTAAGTTTGGAAGGGAAATTAAAATTATTTAATAATTAAGGGGATAAGTAAAGTTTCCCAAAAATTAAATTAAACATCCACAAAATATGGAAATATTGAGATAACAATTAAAGTTCGAAATGTTGATTTCAAGTAGGGTTAGGATTTCAAAAGAATCTTATCGAGTTATCAGTTATCCTAAAATATCTAGAGATCTCGACCCATCCATCAAAATTAGGAGAATTTAGTTATCGTTTTCCTTCTTCAATTTTTTATTTTTTATTTTTTTACATTGATGAGTTTGCAAAGGACTCTCGTCTAACTTTTTGAACAAAAAATAAAAATAAAAAAACATTATTTAACGTATCGGAGTCTGTTCACACGTTAATTTCATATATTAGAAATGATTGCTACAATTTGATCTTGACACAATTTTTGTTCAACTTTATCTACGTGATATTTTATTTTTATTTTTATTTTTTTTCAAGAAAAATGATAAAACCATTGCGGAAAAAAATGCTTGCTACATCATTTTCTTAAAAATAGAAAAGAAATAAAGAAATAAAAATAAACTATCACGTAAACAAAGTTAAACAAAAGTTGTGTCAAGAATTGTATAATAATCATTTCTCTTTACATATTTATATGTTTTTTTCTCTTTTTTCTTTTTTGCTTTAGGGTTGTTCAGTTACTATTTTTTTACCAATCTTTTAAGCCAAGTGAAATTGATCTTATTCAATAAGTTTAGCACATTAATTATAAGTGGATATTGGACCGGCATTATTGTGATCGGTCTGTATAAATAAAATTCAGATTTTATTCTACATCTTATTGTAAAAGCAAATTAAAGGACACTCGAGAAGATTGAGTTGCTTTGTTAATTAACTCCAAATCAATAAGATTATTAATTTATGTACATTTTTTTTTTTTTTTTTTTTTTTTAATCTTAGGGAATGACGTCTGTCGTGGCTAGCTGTGGTGCAATTCTGTACGTAGACGACTATATATATTTGAAGAGATCACTTCAAATCAATTAAAAAAAAAAAAAAAAAAGGATAACCTTGGCCCTATTGAATAATGAATATATACTTAATCATAAAGGTATAAGGCTTTTGCTGATCTCTTCATTGAATACAGTTAATTTGTTCCTTTTCTGCTCTCAAAGGGTAACAAGCTACCAAGCTGGTAAAATGGCTTGTTTTATGGTTAAAAGTCTAATTATTAGAATTTTTTTCTTCTTCTTTTTTAATGTATGTAAACCTAGAACGTTTTTGTACGTAGTTCAACAGTAACATTATACTTACTACTTAGGGTTCGTTTGGATTTACAATTTTAAAATATGCGATTTGAAGACGTGATTTATAAAAACCCAGTTTAGCGTTTATCCTTTAAAATTGTGTATTTTCAAAAAAACAACTTATTGCCTGTGATTTGAAAATGCAGATTTTTATTTCTAATTTTTTCATTTTCAAATCACAATTTTTTAAAAACGTAATCCCAAACAATTTATTTTCTACAATTTGGTTTAGAATCGAAATTTTTGTCTACCAAATTGCAATATAAAACACACACTTACAGTGTTCTGGCAAAATATATAAAAAAGAAAAGACTTTAAATATTCAATTTAACGAGTATGACGGAAATGAGATATTTAGGGTACGTTTTATATATATTATCTTCAATTACTCGAAAATCTTGCCCAACAAACTCAAAGACTTTCAACATTACTCTTCAAGTAAAAGACTATAACTTTCATGCTTTACCACCCTTTAATTAGCGCTATATTATCCTATTAATTTGTTAGGGTTCAGATCAATGGGCTTCATTTCCTTTTATTTTTTGAAGGAAATTAATCAGATGACAATTTCTCTGATCAATTGTTTTTAAAAGTTTGGCCGTTCTCGCCACAACATATGAACAAACCTTTGAATTAAATAAGAAAAGGGGAAAATAAAAAAAAACATATCCTATTAATTACTTGATCAGACGCAGATTGCCGTTGTTAATAACGTTGAAAGTAGTCGCTAAAAATACCTCCTATGAGACGGCTTGTCGTCACTATTATCACCTTATCAACGACGACTCAAAATGTCGTTGTTGATAACGTCTACTCAGCGTAATGATTTTCAACACCTGTCAAACTATACTTATAAAATAAAATTATCTTTGAATTAATTATCCTAGTCTTCATTCTTATCTAAATATATATATACTCAAAAGTTTCAATTAAAAGCAAGTTTTCAAGAAAATGCTGGAATTTTAGCGAAATCCGCTCTCCATGGCCGTATGATCATTTGGTTGAGAGGTCTGGAAAAAAAAACGTTGTTTTAGAGATGATGCCATTGGTACTAGATTCAAAAGATTAAAGGCAACCTAACAAATTCTTTTGGAAACCTAAAAGGAAGTTTTTCATGATCCAAGCTTTTGGCTTTGCGAGAAAAATCAAAACCTAGGGAAAAAAAAAAAAAAAAAAAAAAAAAAAGCATACCAGGATACACAGTTTGAAGATCTAATACCAACTAGCTATTATATATTAATACAGTTGACTGCAGAAGCAAAAACTCAAAAAATAAAAACACAATAAAAAGATTAAAAAAAATATTGAAATGAGTTTGAAGATCTAATACCAACTTGCTATTATATATTAAAAGTTAACTGCAGAAACAAAAGCTCAAAAAATAAAAACACAATAAAAAGACTAAGGGTGCGTTTGTGATTGCGATTTCATAGACAATAAGTGCGATTTTAAATCAAATCGCAGAACATAGATCGTTTGGAAACTGCGTTTTTAAAAATTGCGATTTGAAAACGCAGAAAATATGCTTTTTCAAATCGCAGATAAAATGGTACTTTTTTGAAAACGTAGAATTTTAAAGGTAAATTCGCGATTTTAAAGGTCAAACTGCGATTTTGCCAAACGCTTAATTGCGTTTTTAAAAATCACTTTTTTCAAATCGCACATTTTAAAATCGTTATTTTATATCGCACTTTTTGAAATCGTAAACCCAAACGAACCCTAAAAAAAAAACATTGAAATGAGCAGTTGGGTCCAGTAGCAGGACTCTCATACATGCCAGAAACTAGTTACTGAAAATCTACGATCGATCAAGCTAGCTCACTAAAATATTTCTCATGCATGCCCAGTCACATGAATACCTCCCAACAGCCTATCCAAACCAACGCTTCTGTGATTGCCAAGATAACATGCCTGTTAATGAAGTTAATACATGAATTCACAGGAGGCCTTACCTCGTCCCAAACACGGTGCCAAATGGATTTATTACAGGAGCTTGACGTGCTTGTTGACACTGGAATCGGCTGCAAGTAAGCCCAAGCAGCCTTTTGGACAAGAAAATTACTGATAGGAATCTCTCGAGCAGATTGCATGACTAAACTTCTTGACGAGAAATTTCTTCGCCTTCTCATTAGGGATGATTTGGGCATCAAATCTCTTAGCGAAGTATAAGCTAGTAAAGGAGAATCTATGGCCTCTGACTCAACCGTTGCAAAGGCCGCATCGTCACGAACCGTTCTTGGAAAGCTTCGACTTTGAAGGCTTTTAGAGAAAAACCATCTTTTCCTAGATTGAGCGGAGGAATTCATGAAATTTTTTTTTGTTTTGTTGAAGCTATGGAGTTGTGTTTGATAATATTGTTTTGAAAGAAGAAAATCTGGCAGGGTTTTTGAGATCTGAATGCATTGCTAAAATAGATGAACAAGAAATAACCTACTCTATATATGGTATGGTTGATTGGATTGCCATGTAGAATCCAATTCTGTATTGAACTCTTGATAACGTTAAAATTAAAAATCCCAAGTTTTGAGGTATGTTAGCCCAACTATATATGTATATCAATTTGCTTAATGTACCAATTATAGAACACTCTAGAACAGCAAGAATCTTTTTGGTATATTCAATGCTTTGGGGATGGGATTAGGATAGTTTTACATTTAAATTTCAAATCTTCAAAACAGACTTCTAACTAATTAAATGTATGGCTTAATTTTAGATAATTGACATAGTAGGATAATTTTAGATCACTTAGTTGGGAAAATTTGGCTTCTGACACATTAGATAAACGTGAGAATTTTTTATTTTTTTTTTTTATTTTTTATTTTTAAAAAAAGTGTTTTTGTTAACTAATAAAATTACTTTCAACAATCTTAAATACAAGACGTTTGACAAAAATCATTCATCAATGCAGGTTTTTCTAATTCAAATAAAAGAGTAATTTTTCTTTTTTAAAAGCATTAAGATGATGTAATGTTATAATGTGTCACTCTAAAAGTACTTTAATTACAAATACAAATTCAACATAAAGAGGTTGCATTGAAATAGATGATCATTCAAAGATTTTTAAAAATATTTCCCTTCACTCTCCCACCTCTCTCAAATCTTTGGCTCATGATTTTCTTGCATTGAAATTGTCATAGGAACATTTGATTTTCTCCAATAAATCAAGTTTGCAAGTAAAAAATTTGCATTGTAAAACTTTCACAATACATATCTATAAATCTACAAGATATTTATATATATGTGAACCAAATATTATTTGCAATGGTTTGTTTAGCAATCATTTTGTTGTGATCAAGTGGAGCACATTTATCATTTTTCTAAGCGAGCACATTTATTGTTTTTGTTGTGATCATGTCATACACATTTTGAATGACTGCCAAAACTTTATGAACATACATAAATTACAAGAAACTCATAACCATTGGAATTAGCAACAAAAAAACAAATCACAAATCATATATTTTATTTTTATTTATATCTTTGTAACGATTATGCCTATTTTTGCACGATCAGACTAGACTGTGAATACATGCAAAACACAAAATTGGGGGGTGCTGGCTTGAGATCTAGTGAAAGATCCTCCGATAATTAGGGTTTCCTAAATTTGTACCAATTAATGGTCACTATGGTGTTCAACTTTGTAGTGTTTGATTTTGAGCAAACAGCCAAATTATACAAGTGCATGTGTAGGGATGGAACATTGTCCATACTGGTTACTAAAATATTTAAAAGACACATAATTGACATATTAAAATAAATAAATAAATAAATATATATATAGGAAATATTTCATTAAGAAATAGGATTAAATGCATATTTGGTACATGTGGTTCAATAACTTTATTTTTTGGTACCTCAATTTCATTTCGCTTCACAGATGTTACTTGAGTTTTGAGAAAAGACTAACTTGGTACCTCTGTCTATTTTTCCGCCCAAATTTTAACGTCCTGCCACGTGTCAACCTCAATATAAAAAATAAAATTAAAAATTAAAAAATCTTTAAAAATTAATTAAAAAATTAAAAATAATAAAACTTAAATAAAATATTAAAAAAAATTGAAAAAAGCCACCCCTTGACCGGTCTAGGGTGGCCGAACCACCCCATGGCCAAAAAAAAAAAAATTGAAGAAGGGGGTTTTGACCCTTGGGGGTGGCCCCAAGAGCCACGAGGGTGGTTCAACCACCCCCAATGGCCAAAGCCCCTTCTTCAATTTTTTTTTTTTCTTTGGCCCTTAGGGGTGGTTCGGCCATCCCCAATGGCCAAAACCCGAACCACGCCCAAGGGCCAAATCCCATTCTTCACTTTTTCTTTTTTTTTTTTTATTTGGCCATGGGCGGCCAAACCACGGCCACCACAAACCAATCAAGGAGGTGGCTAGCTACCCCTCTTATTTTTTCTTATCTTTTTTCTAATTTTTTTTAAGTTTTATTATTTTTAATTTTTTAATTAATTTTTAAATATTTTATATATATTGTTCCACGTGTCAACTCTCAGAGGTTGACACGTGAAAGGACGTTAAAATTTGGAAGGAAAAATAGATAGAGGTACCAAGTCAATCTTTTCCAAAATATAAGTATCATTTGTGAAGCGAAATGAAACTAAGGTACCAAAAAATGAAGTTTTTAAACCACATGTACCAAATATGTATTTAACCCTTCGAAATAATCTAAGTTGTTTTGTTTCAAAATGGTTTTTTTTTTTAAGTCTCGTGATCCAAGCGCAAAACTCTGCCATGATCTAAAATTGTTTCTTGAAAACCATCTATGACTTTTGAGGGAGAGTAAAATGGTGAAAGAGTCAACTCAGTGTTCGTTATTGTACAAATTGGTAAATACAAGAAAATCTTTTTATTTATGTCATTGAGTCATTGCACTTAGCATAAGTAGTTTCAGTCTCGATAACGCTAGCTTGTAACCAAGCGTGTTGCCTGGGTTCTCACTTCTCCAGGTACTAATTAACAAGCATTTTTTCTTTTCTTTTCTTTTTTTCTTTCTCTTTTTCAATATCTAACAACAAATGTGGTATCAAATTCAAATAAAATAGTAATTAGGGCCCGTCAGAATTTGTTGGCAAATTCCTATGAATCCGTTTAGATACCATGCGTGACGATCCCTATCTCTCTAGATCGATCTCTCGTAGATACAGTTTTCTCAACTGCAAAATTACCAATCACATCCTTTGAAGCTGTGAGATACCAACATCCTTCAATGCAGAATTTTGGGACTTTCTAGTCGTTTTACACACCCACGGTTCAACATCCTAGGATTCTAGATTCATAATTCCGTTATAAACATAAAGTCTTGCTGACTCCAACAACCGTCACATTACGTTATTAGCAAATCAAATTTGCTAATCAGGGCCTTCTTGATTCCCTTGATTCCAATATAAATGGTCGTTCCAATGCGCATGATTATATTGTCATGTGGCCTTGAACGAGTAGATTGTTGGGTGTATCAAGCTTTGGCATAGTCGCGTCTATTGAGAAGCAAAAGATGGCCAAAAACCTATAACAGGACAAAGCAGCCAGGAAGAACTAGATGGATGATTGGCTTCTCATCATAATCAATGTAGGTTTTTCTAATTCAAATAAAAGATTAATTTTCCTTTTTTTCCTTTCTTTTTTTTTTCCCTTTTTAAAAAGCATTGAGATGATGTAATGTTATAATGTGTCGGTCTAAAAATACTCTAGTTACAGGTTCAACAGAAAGAGGTTGCATTGAAATAAATGATCATTCAAAGATTTTTAGAAATATTCCCCTTTACTCTCCCCCTCTCTTGAATCTTTGGCTCATGATTTTCTAGCATTAAAAAGTTGTCATACAAACATTTGATTTTCTCCGATAAATCAAGAATGCAAGTAAAAATTTTGCGTTGTAAAACCCCGTAAACAAAATTTTGCATTGTAAAACTTTCACAATGCATATCTATAAATCTACAAGATATTTATATATACATTAACCAAATATTATTTGCAATGATTTGTGTTGCAATCATTTTATTGTGATCAAGTGGAACACATTTATCATTTTTCTAAGCAAGCACATTTTTTGTTTTTGCTAGATCATGTCGTACACATTTTGGATGACTGCCAAAACCTATGAACATGCATAAATTACAAGAAACTCATAACCACGGAAATTAGCAACAAAAAAAAAAAAAAATCACAAATCATACTTTATTTTTATTTATATCTATGTAACTGATGATGTCTATTTTTGCACGATCAGACTAGATTGTAAATACATGCAAACTACAAAATTGGAGGGGCGCGGGCTTGAGATCTAGTCAAGGAGCCTCTGAAGATTAAGGTTTCATAAACTTGTACCTATTAATGGTCACTATGGTGTTCAACTTTGTAGTGTTTGATTTTGAGCAAACAATCAAATTATACAAGTGCATGTGTAGGGATGGAACATTGTCCATACCGTTTACCAAAATATTTAAAACACACATAATTGGCATATCAAATTTTTTTTTTTTTTTTTTTGTTAATATGTAAGAAATATATCATTAAGAAATAATCTAAGTTGTATTTGTTTTAAAATGGTCTTTTTGTAAGTCTCGTGCAAAACTCTGCCATGATCTAAAATTGTTTCGTGGAAACCATCTATGACTTTTGAGGGAGAGTAAAAGGGCGAAAGAGTCGAATCATATTATTGACTTCAGTGTTCGTTATTGTCCCACATTGATAAATAAAAGAAAATCTTTTTATTTATGTCATTGACTCATTGCACTTGGCATATATAAGTAGTTTCAATCTTGATAATGCTAGCTTGTAACCAAGTGTGTTGTCTGGGTTCTCCTGGTACTAATTAACAAGCATTTTTTTTTTCTCAAATTCAAATAAAAGAGTAATTAGGGCCAGTCACAATTTGTTTGCAAATTCCTATGAATCCGTGAGATACCATGCGTGACATCCCTATCCCACCAGATTGAACTCTCGTAGATACAGTTTTCTCAACTGTAAAATTACCAATCACATCATTTGTCCTTCAATGCAGAATTTTGAGACTTTCTAGTCATTTTACACACCCACAGCTGACTCCAACAACCGTCACATTACGTTATTAGAAAATCAAATTTGTCAATCAAGGCCTTCTCCATTCCCTTGATTCCTATATAAATGGTCATTCCAATGCAAGTGATTATATCGTCCTGTAGCCTTGAATGAGAAGATTGTTGGGTGTATCAAGCTTTGTCGTAGTTGCGTCTGTTGAGAAGCAAAAGATGGCCCAAAACCTGTCACAGGACTAAGCAGCCAGGCAGAAGGAGATCAACGATTGGCTTCTCATCATTAATCAATGTAGGTTTTTCTAATTCAAATAAAACATTAATTTTTCTTTTTTTTCCTTTTTTTTTTTTTTTTTTTCAAAAGTATTGAGATGATGTAATGTTATAATAATCGGTCTAAAAATACTTTAGTGACATATTCAATAGAAAGAGGTTGCATTGAAATAGATGATCATTCAAAGATTTTTAGAAGGGAATACCTTCGATAAGGATAAGTTGTAAATCTCTCATTTTACAGCAACCAATTATAAGCGGACAAATCATCAAAAACTAAAAAATACAATAAACATGAAAACACCCAATCCTTTGAAACAAATTAAAAA
The DNA here is from genome assembly GCF_958979055.1 of Alnus glutinosa. Classification (NCBI taxonomy): domain Eukaryota; kingdom Viridiplantae; phylum Streptophyta; class Magnoliopsida; order Fagales; family Betulaceae; genus Alnus; species Alnus glutinosa. The sequence goes on along the minus strand of NC_084894.1, from coordinate 5,870,684 downwards.
ATGACGACAAATCGCCGGAAGCCTCCGCTAGACCAACTCTTTAAGCAGTTTTCTTGTCTCGGAATCCCATATACGAACCACAGCATCTTCTCCAGCGCTAATTATGGTCCTGTTCAAAGGACCCCAAACCAAACGGTGGGGTCGTGGTCCTTCCCGCAAGAGAACAGGAGGTCCCCGTCCCGGTTGTACTTCAAGAATGTCAATGGGCTTTCATCAAAATCAGCCTCATCTTTCACGCAGAATTCCAAAGAGGAGAATTGAATCAAAAAAAAAATCTGAAGAGGAAAAAACAACGTAACTGCAATAAGAACTAGGGTTTTTGAAAAATCAAAAAGTAATATGTTGTTTTCATGTCTAATGTTAATATGTGTTTAAATGATGTGTCGATATCTCATAGGAGGCTGTAAAAGTTGAGTTTTACAGCCCATCCTTATCAAATGGGCTCTCTTTTAGAAATATTTTCCTTTACTCTCCCTCCTCTCTCGAATCTTTGGCTCATGATTTTCTTGCATTAAAATTGTCATACAAACATTTGATTTTCTCCAATAAATCAAGAATGCAAGTAAAAATTTTGCGTAGTAAAACTCTGTAAATAAAATTTTGCATTGTAAAACTTTCACAATACATATCTATAAATCTATAAGATGTTTATACATACTTGAACCAAATATTATTCGCAAACATTTGTGTTGCAATCATTTTGTTGTGATCAAGTGGAACACATTTATCATTTTTCTAAGTGAGCGCATTTATTGTTTTTGCTAGATCATGTCATACACATTTTGGATGACTACCAAAACTATGAACATACATAAATTACAAGAAACTCATAACCATAGGAATTAGCCAAAAAAAAAAAAAAAAAAAGAAATTCACAAATCATACTTTATTTTTTATTTATATCTTTGTAACTGATTATGTCTATTTTTGCACGATCAGACTAGAATGTGAATACATGCAAAACCCAAAATTGGGGGGGCGCCAGCTTGAGATCTAGTGAGGGAGCCTCTGGCGATTAAGGTTTCATAAATTTGTACCTCTTAATGGTCACTGTTGTGTTCAACTTTGTAGCGTTTGGTTTTAATAGAACATTGTCCATACTATTTACCAAACTATTTAAAAGACACATAATTGAGATATCAATATATATATATATATATATATATATATATATATATATATATATATATGTAGGAAATATATCATTAAGAAATAATCTAAGTTGCATTTGTTTTGAAATGGCCTTTTTGTAAGTCTCATGGTCCAAGCGCAAAACTCTGCCATGGTCTAAAATTGCTTCTTGGAAACCATCCATGACATTTTAGAGAGAGTAAAAGGGTGAAAGAGTCAACTCATATTATTGACTTCAGTGTTCGTTATTAGGGATGTAGCCGAGCTCAGCCGAGTCAAGTTTTAAAATTTTAAGATTAGCTAGCTCGTTTATGAGTCAAACTTAAATAGTCGAGCTCGAATTCGAGCCGAACTATAAAATGCGTGTTCAAACTCGGCTCGTTTAAAACTTGGGTCAACTCGAGCTCAACCTAGCACTACAAAAAAATGGTTGATTCTAGTCAAGTTTTTTTTTTTTCCACGGAGCTCGTTGAGAATGACATTCGAGCCGAGTTGAGTCGGGTTACTCAACAAGGTCAGCTCAACTAGAGCTCGAACTAGGCTATTAAACTTTTCAATGTGTGATTAGAGCAGAGTTCAAGCCCAAGTTTGTGAACAACCTCTGTACTAATTATTAATAACTTAATATGGTAGTTTAATATACTAAATATTATTATCAAAGTATTATAATTAATATGTAATACAATATTTACTTAGCTAGTATACTATATGCTTATTTAGTGTGCATGTGTGTGTGTGTGTATGTATATACAAAAAAAATATCGAGTAACATATAGTTAATTACATTACTTAGTATATGTTAATAAATTAGATAATATATATGTTAGTTTATGAACTAATTAGTTAGTATGTTAACTAACACACACATATAAATATTAAGGAATATATATAACATATATTACTTAATTACTAATATACATGCTTAAATTTATACAACTTATTTTTAGTAATATATAAAAGATATGAACGAACTAACGAGCCGGGCAAGCGATCCAATTGAGCTTTAAACGAGCTGAGCTCGCGAGTTCCTATCGAGTTTTTTGGAGCAAGTCGGGTATGTATCATTTACAAATCGAGCGGGTTTCAACAGTAATAAGCAAGAACTCGAGTTCAAATCAGGCTAAACCGAGCAGGTTGTCGAACAGACTGATTTATTTACATCCCTATTCGTTATTGTCCCACGTTGGTAAAATACAAGAAAATATTTTTATTTATGTTATTGACTCATTGCACTTGGCATAAATAGTTTCAATCTCGATAACGCTCCCGGGTTCTCCTAATACTAATTAACAAGCATTTTTATTTTTTTATTTTCTCTTTTTCAATATCAAACAACAAATGTAGTATCAAATTGACGCGCCAGAGAAAGGTTGCTTGCTCAACATAAGCATAGGAATTAGGAAATTTTCTTAATTGTCTATTTCACTAAGTTTTTCTAAAGCAAAATCTTTATAAAGATGAGAAAACATACATAGACCAAAAATGATCTTTCAGCAAACAGAATGCAACTAAATGAATTCTTTTGGTTGTTTTTCATGAACTAAAAACTACTCTACACTATAGTTATCCTTTATATATATATATATATATATAAAGAGTTGTTGCATTAAAAACTCTTTTACGTTGTTTCTGTAGGCTATTGCTCATACCTAATTTTTTTTTAATGACACATTGGGGTTGTTGCTCGTAATAAATTTGGGTTATTTAAGGTTTGGGTAGAAAATGATTTTTATTATAATAGGGCATAAGGTCAAGCTTAATTATTTCTGTCCAAATATATGGATTTAACTATTTATATACTATAGTAAAGAAAATTTTCAAAGGAGGGGGGGAGGGCTATAGCCAGTACCCGGCCCTCATCTCCTCCTGCAGGCTCCATCTCTGCTCCGAACTACCACTTGTAACACATAACCCCCTTCAACTACTAACCAGTTACAAAAAAACACTTTCATCAGCCAAGCATGTTAAAATGGACAAAATGTAGCACATGTCATACATGCATGCAGTGGTGGAGCCACATATAGACCAGTGGGGGCCCCACAAAAGGAAAAATCTCATTCCCAAATCTTGTTTGTATACTTTTAAAATATTGTGTTTTAATTTCAGGATTCATACCTATGTCCATCCAAATAATCCGCCTAATTTCATATTCTATTTTTTTTTAATGAATGTTACTTGGAATGATGGCACGTTTGGGTGTTCAACTTTTTGAAATTTAAATTCAATATAATTTACTGGGCAAATTCCAATGCAAAATAATTTTAAAAAAAGATAAACTAGTTTGACTTCATGAGACAAAATTAAAAAAAGTTGGATAAAATTTGATTTCTTTTTGAAAAATTGCGAATACTAATAGAATTTGTTTTTGAAAACCAACACACCCAAACATCCCATATTTGCAAACTTCTCATTTTCATGAAAATTGGTTTCTGATTGATCATGTAAGATGAAGAATAATACAACTTTATGTACAATAATACAAACATAAAATGATTATAACTTATGCATCATTTTAGTAGTAATGCACCATGAAAGGAGTCAAATGGTTCAAGTAGTAATACATCAAGTTTGTAGTTTTTTTTTTTTTTTTTTTTTTCCAAGTAATAAAAGAAGAAAAAATAAATTATTGACACAATAACTTACTAAACGCTCAAATATGAGACAATCATGTTAAGAAAGAAGTATTAAATTCAGTTAAAGTGAAAGGACGATTGAATTTTTGACACTTAACTTAATTTTGGATTCAAATGATACTTATTAATTATAATTGTTTAAAATTGATGATATATGTGGAAAAGTGTTTTCTTCTTATTTTTATTTTTATTTTAGCACCAGAAATTTAAAAAAAGAAGAAAAAAAAAAAGAAACTAACCTAATCAATTCCTTAATCTCTCCCTCTTGTCCAAAAGCTGATGGATATTTGTTGCAGTGGTAAACGTGTTGCGATGCTGGTGTTGCTTCTTGTGCCCTTCTCTTGACCACAGCTTTCAACGGGGCGGGAGAAACCACAATGACCAAAATAACCTTGACTTCTCCTTTTGTTTTTTTCAATCTTTCTAATTTCTATACCTTTTTTTTTCCTGGGTATTCTTTCTAGACCCTTAAATAATCTTTGATGGTCCAGACAAAAAAAAAGAACCAAAAAAAAAAAAAGGGTCATTTTGATGGGGTTGTGAACTCCAAGGAAATTTTTGGATTTTTTTTCCTTTTTCTTTTTCATTTTAGAAGTTTTGCAGTTCTGATGCTGTGGTGAATAGATACAAAAATGAAGATGAGTATCCGAATTATTATCAAAGATAATATAGATGAGGTACTGAAAGTACTATTTGAACCAAAAGATTACATAATTACCCCTGATTTTTCAGAAGCCACGACGGCGCTGAGAGTAACCAAATTTTGCAATGAATTAGATTTTTTAAAGGTAATCCTAGAAGGTAATACTCTTCAAATAGTGCATGCGCTTAAAAATGATAGGTGAAATCTGAATACATATGGACATTTCATTGAGGACATTCAAGAAATTTTGGATAACCTACAAAAATGGAAAATTAATCATATTTGTCGCAATTTAAATAGTGCGGCTCAGAAGCATTATACCTTAGTAAAATGCATTTACAAAAACGACATTGTGCTCTTGGGCCAGGTGCCATTGTGATCTTGCTCTAGAAATGCAATGAAGCCCATCATCACCGCCCAGCAATTGAAACCAGCTGGGCATTGCGGGGGTAGAAAAGTAAAACGGGACTCTCTCCCTTTGTTTTTGTCGTAATCCACTCTTCCTTTCTTGATTTGCTTGGTTCACATCCATACTCGTCTCTCTCCTCTGTGTCTTTTGATTTTCTGAGATATTATATTTACTTCTTTTATTTTCTCAGGACTTGTTGTCATGTTTTAACGGATAAAAACCTTTGGTCGGCTAACAATGGCGACAGCTCTGCCAGCGCCTTCTCTCGCCTATGCTTCTACTTCTTGCTCTGGTAATGGGCAGCTCAGAACCTGCTATTGTGTTTCAATTCCACCCTCCAAAACCAACTTGAAGCGCTTCAGAGTCAGAGCTCTCAAAGAAAAAACAGAGGAAACTAAAACTCCATCTTCTCCTGCTCCTTCGGCTGACGAAATAACAAAGAAGTATGGCCTGGAGGCTGGTCTCTGGAAGGTACCCATTCCTTTCTCTTCTCCATTTTTATTTTTTTTTAGTCCGTCTGCCTCTAAAATGCTAAATTTCATTCTAATACTTGTTTTTCTTATGGGCTTATGGCTGTTCTCCATGGTACTACTCCTAATGCTGTTATGTTTCCTTGTGTGTTTAATTACATGAGTTTCCTTGTTCTTTTTATGTGTAAATTAGATGTTTGATGAGTAAATTGCACTGAATTCTGGAAATTGTAAACATCTGTTCTTGGTTTGGTTGCTTAGGAATTTGAGGGATGAAAGGAAGAACATTAATGATATTTAGTAGACTGATATAGAAATGTTATATGATCATGATGTGAAAGTGAATTTTTTTTTTTTTACTGTCACATCATAAGTTGGATATTAATCCTATATCAGTCTACTGAATAGACGCTTCCCTCTAATAAAGATCACAGATAGTTTAGTAGTAAAAGTCTTGTGATATTTGCAGGCAAGGAAACTATATGAGAGAAACTTTTCACCTGTTATTTCCTTTCAAATTCAACCCCATGACACGGTTTAGGTGATGCAAATAGAAGATTACCTATATAGGAGGTGAATGCTTTCTTGATTACTATGTGGTCTCTGCCCTTTGAAAATGTCATGGATGTCTGCAGATATTCAGCTCGAAAGAGGAAGGGAGGGAAGGAGTTGAGGAAGGAAAATCAAAGGGCAATCAAGCCAAGGAGCTGGTAGCAAAGTATGGAGGAGCATATTTGGCCACCTCCATTACTCTCTCTTTGATCTCTTTCTCACTCTGCTATGCACTAATTAACGCCGGTATTGATGTCCAATCTTTGCTGCTAAAGGTAAGTGCAAATAATAAGCCTTCCTATGAACTGCAAATTGCCTTCCAAGATATATGATTTTCATTGTAATGTATTTTTCAGGTGGGGATTTCGACTGATGCGACTGGGGAGAAAGTTGGTACCTTGGCTTTGGCATATGCTGCACACAAGGCCGCATCTCCGATAAGATTTCCTCCAACGGTGGCTCTCACTCCCATTGTTGCCAGTTGGATTGGAAAGAAAGTTGAAAAAGAGAAATAGCCTCTTTTTGGTACAACCATGCTTCACATGTAACATATTATATATGGTATTTTTCTTACTTCAACTCCTGATTATAAGGCAAATGATCTTCACAACGACTACATGTAGAGCTTAAAATATTAAGGGCAACAAAATGACTGTTACCATACGTTGATGCCACCTTACTAAGATTTTGTTAGGAAAGATCTTGGTAAGATCCTAATCTACAAAACTTTTACATGAAATGGCAACTCCCCAAAATCAAGTATCTTCTTTTTTTCTTTTCTAATTTTTTTGGCAATCACAATCGGCCCCTGGATCTTTTGCAGCTGAGCAACTCACTCATGAAAGACTTCATGCGCAGATCGGGCAGCATAGGTCTAGGTACTTCATTTCCAAAAATTATTAGGGCTTTTCCGGCCCCATCATATAGATAAATGAGTTATCACATAGTTTTTTTTTTTCTCTTTTTCTTTTTCTGAGCATAGGAAATCTCTCTTCATTACTTGAAAGAACATAGATTCATCCTATTCTTTTGACTTGTACGAAATACATTTCTTCAGACTCTTCAGTACTTGCGAAGTTAACCTAGAGATCAAGCTAGTCAGTACAATAAAGCCATGAATCCTAATATACACGGTGTACAACAACATTGGTATTTCTTTCTTCTTCTTCTTTTTCCTCCTTATTTACTACAAGATGAAATACCTAATTTATGTTAAACTGTACAAAGAAGCTGCGACCTCCATCTTCCATCCAATAGTTTCTTGTACATTTTTTATGGGAACATCCTGCAGGCATCTCCTTGGAACCTTCAATCCAACCTCCAGAGATTTACACAATCGAAAATGGTTAGACATCATAGGTTCTCATGGATAACAAGTAATTGTATCCTCGATTAGATTAATCGACATTCGCTTTCCAAGGTCTCAACTCCTAGTTGGGTCAGCTGCAGGAGGCTCTTCGATTGCAATGGACGGTGGAGTTTGGGGCCGTGGTGTGCTGACATTAGCCATGAAATAATCTTCATGAAGTGCACCCAGGTCATTCCATTCTACCTCAGCTATGGTAAAGAATTAAGGAATTCAGTACTCACTGTCAAGATTTTAAGACGGGGCAAATGAAAAATAACTGAAAAGAAAAAGGAGCAGCATCTTTGATGTGAGGATACGTTCTGTTCGCCACATGTCTGTGATGCTAACATCAGCATCTGATAAAAGCCAGTAATCTGCATCACTCTGAAAAGTAAAACAGAAAATATTAATACTCATTGTTCCTTCCATCAAAAGAACAAAACAAACTTCGGTAGAACTGAAACAAGTATTTATTAATGAAGTCATAATTTTGTTAACTATTAACTTACTGGTAAGAAACTATTTAAGTGGGCTTCCAAAATAACCAAACAGAAGGCATTTCACAGGTTAAATTATTCTGCTCTTCTCAAACCTATCCCCTTTCTTCAGTCATATGATTTCATCTCATTTTAGACAAATATCTGAAAAGCAGAACATGTAGTTTCTGCTTGTAATTGTTTTTTTTTTGGAGCTCCAGTGACCGGAAAAAAAAAAAAAAAAAAAAAAAAAAAAAAAAGAAGAAGAAAGAAAAAAAACTGTTTGTAACAGATTGTATCTTTCAAAAAGTTATTATACCATACAAATCAATAGCCAGACTTACATCAACATCCGATGGAACAATCTTCATGATTCCACTCACAAAGTCCTGAGAGGCATTAAGATCTGAGCACATTCTCTGAGCATCTTGTCCCTGCATTTCAGTCTCCTTTCCTTTGCTCTCCTCTGTGACCATTGTTGTTGCTGGGTTCTCATCAAACCCTGAACTTGATGGAACGTTTGGAGCTACCTCAACACCATTAATCTCCTCAAACTTTTCTTCAAATTGACTAGAATGATGGAGAGAGAGAGAGAAAGAGAGAGTCAGATTATCCGGATCTGAAATATTCAATAATTACTTACACTAGGATTGTGGCTTTATCTTTGCTAGTCCGGGGAAGACATTAATGACTACAGAAAATGCAATGATCTTGTAACCAGGTAGAATCAATGATACCTTACAAGGTAAACATCTACGGGACCCATTGTGCTCCTTAGGACTATCCTGTACCTCCTCTGGGGATAATCAACAGCCTGGTACAAATTAGAAAAGTCATTGAGAAATATGCATGTAAAAACACAAAATGAACTTTCATCGATCTTGTCCACTCTTAAATTACCTCATCAGGATCTGGGACTTCCAGAGTGGTGCCATGTGGAGCTTTAATGGCTATTAATGTTTCATTCTGGTAGAAGCAATTACTGTATGTATTTAGTTGACTGGTAAGAGAAATTTATTTTAGGAAATGCAAGGTTGCCAAAAAAACTCCAATTATATATGGCGACATTACTAAAAACAAACCTGGAAGCAGGGTAAGGCCTTGATGTCTTCCTCAGTGACAAAAAGCCACCTAACATGGCACAAAGGTTAGTTAAAATGATACCAATTATGGATTCAAAATAAAGATCATAACATCACAAAAGTGAATGAATCTTGGTGGAGTAAAATGGAGGGAAATTTACTTCTGATTGTTCTCATCTTCACTGAGGTCCCTCAATTGTTCTTGCATTTCCCTGCAACAGATTAGAAGCCTCAGCACATCAACTGATCAACGGTTGAAAAAAAACACAATGTATTAGAGCAACACTAGGAAAAGCATAGCTAAGTAAACCTTATTTGCTCATCTAATCCGCTCTCTTCAATGTTAAGGCTTTCAAGTTCTGCCTACATATTTAAAGAAAGAAAAAATGAGGCCAAATCCTTCACTTTCAGAAATATGCAAACATTATTTATGCTCATAATTACTACACATTGGAGATAAAATGCTGTATTTGATCCATCACCATCAGAATGTTATGCACATGATGATACAGATATAATAAACTCAATTCAGAAAGCCTAATCTAACTTTTCAACAATGATGACCAACTTCAACATTCTCCTCATTTTCATGATTCATGCTAAAGGTGCTAGAAGGGAAAGGGCCATAGTCTTAAAAGAATGTGGATTGAACTGGTGCCATGCAAACAATATGGCTAATGATTAAAAAGTTAGAGCACAAGGTGAGGCTAACATGAGGAAAAACCTGTGCTGTCAACCCAAAATGGTTGGCATACAAGCACTGTTGAGTTTATATTCATATAAACATATTTGCTTCACTATAGGCCAAATGTTGCCTTTCCAATCAACATAGCAGAGTTGAAAATTCACTCTCAAAAGAAAATTTTAATAAATGAAATCAAATTAAAGATAAAAGAAAAGGACACATGCACACATACTGTTCAAAGAGCTGTGCAGAACCTGAGCAACCATGGTTCATGAATGACAAGAAACAATTTCTCTATTTGGCATACCTGTAAACTGGAATAGTTTTCATCAACCTCCCCTGGCTTTGAGACTTCAAGTCCCCTAATCAAACAATCAATCAAACTGAGTGAGTTCTCATGTGTAGCAGATAATTGATTTTCGCAATTTAGAAAACAAAATATGACATTAAACTTTCAAAAAATAAGAAAGCATTTCCATACTTCCATTGGATTCTGTTTTTGAGCTTCTTTTCTATGAGACCAATTCCTTCAAGGACATTTGTTATGTCATATATCCTCCTCTTTTGCACCTGTAGCAGAAATCTTCAACTTATTGAACTTTACAACAATTGGTATGTTGAACCAGACAGAATAATGGTCACCTCCAAAGTTTCGGCAGCTTTATTTAGATCAAGAATACCATCTTCAGCATGTTTGATGAGATTGATAAATTTTTTTGTCAAGAGACCTGAATGAGAATCATAGGACATTGTTGTCACTCTTAAACAAGAAATTGGTCTATTACACAAACAGAGCTATACTGAAATGAACCGTGTTTATTTTATTTTTTTTTTTAAAAAAAAAAACAAATACAAAATATAAAATTTATTAACAAAGGCATAAGTAGTAATTCTGTTACCAAGAGAGCTGTCATAACGGCAAGGACCAGCTGGAGTGAGATTATTGCCGGAAGGAGAACCTGCCAAAATTTAGAGAAAGTTTTGCCATAAATGCATCTTACACTTTCTGCTTGGACCAATGGAGATAGAAGGAAAGATAAGCACTTGTGCTAATTGAGAGAATTCAAATAGTACCTAATTATCCTTTGATTTACAACAAACAATGAAAGAGATACATAGCAGGAATATAGATATGGGAACATAGCCCCAATATTTATACTCACCAACATTTGAGACTGGAGTTTGAGGCCCAGATTTAGAGCTCTTTGTAAGCCTTGACGTTTTGTTTGCCTTTCCTCCTTTTACTGACACAGGTGTCTGAAGGGGACTGTTAACTACGTCAGTGAATCCTGTTGTTCTATCACCAGACTCCGCTTCATAGTCTGCTGTGTCACTCTTCCGCTTTAAATGCTAATAAACACCATTATGTTTTTGAAAAATTCAATCAGCAACATGAGCAAATAATTAAACGCAAGAATTCAAGGTGCCATTCAAGATAACATAATGCTAATGAAACACACAAATATACTGGCTGGAAAAAACATCAACGAATTCACAACCAGCCAAATTTTCAAGAGGCTGGAAATGCAACTAGAGAGAGAAGTTAGCTTCCCAACTTATCAACTGACAGAAGTAGCAACAGCAAGACTAGCTAAGATGGTCAACCAAAAGATCACTGAGTTGTAAATATCTCATCATTCTCAATAGCAAACTAACATGCATCAGAAAGTGTTATATATCCGAGATTTCTCAATGGCAAAATCATATTAAAATCTTAATTTTCTAGCAAACTTATTTAATAAAATAATGGAAACAACTGAACGAGGAAATGCAATAAATGCGGTATGATTAGTTGACAGACACGAGTATAGTGCTTCTATCTAGAATAAGCTCTGATACATCCTATAAACATCTAAAAAGGGAACCCAACCAACTAAATATCTTAAAATCTGTGAAAATACATATGCCTATTCAACAATAAGTCGCACTTATTATTTCAAAAGTAATTACATGCAAAAATTAACCCATAGGATCGGCCATGAATAAATTTCTACTTAGTTCCAATAAACAGTTTAAGTTGCCCAAGCAATAGCTTATAATGGGTATTTGAGTTGTCCCACCATGTAACTAAGGACATCAACTTGAAAGAAGGCACAAAGGTTAAGAAATTTATAATAGACCACTGTCAAGATTAGAGTCCTTCAAATACAATGTTTCACAAAGTAGTTGCACTACAAATAGAGTACAAAAGTACTCAAATTTTTTTCTTAATTCTTTCCCATGGAAGAATTCCGGAATATATAGTTTTTTCCAACTGCATTCACTTCAAACTTATATGTATGCTCTTCTCAGGCTACCAGAAGGTTTCATTTATCATTTACATGGGGTTCACTGGGAATCTCTCAAAGAGACCTAACATTAATTACCATCTTTGTCCAAAATCCTAAGACTCTGAATTCATTAGTGAAGTATATTTGCTTCCAGATTAAACTAAAACCCACTCTTGTTTTTTCCATTTTATTCTCAACATAATTATAGGAAGCTTACTAAATACTCTGTGGACCAAGTTTTTTTAAGCGAGATAAAGCAGAACTGGTCGCACCTTTAAATGTGTAAAAATTGTGATCACAACTATGATAATCATAGCATTACAAGTATTAGCATAACTCTAAAGGCTTTCAAGGCTTCAACCTTGAGGCAGGACTCAAGAAATGCCAGAACACACTTCAAGCCTTGAGCAACAATGGGCATCATGCTGTATCTAACATTAGCCTCTCACCCAAAAACTCACTTTATGCATTGCATGCCTAAAACATGGCTAGAAGCGATGATTGATTGAAATTTCTTTTTGTGGCCCTACAAATTCAATTTCCAGTACTGATTGATGAAAGGTCAGCGAAACCCAATGCACCAAAAATAAGGTTAATACTTGACTTCAGCCTTTAATCAATGAATTTACTTTCACTCTTTAAAAATGGATATTTTGATATTTTACTTTAGACAATATTTAAATATTACTATACTTGTGCCTCACACAGAAAGTTTCACCTCCACCTTTCCTATGTCTCACAATGTTAAAACAACTTCAAAGTTCGCAAAACTAAAGTAGAAATAGTGTAATAACATATCACATTTATTTGATTTAAGAAATTTTCTGTTATTTGTTTGGTTGAGACCATTTTTATAAGAAAACAGGAATCACAGTAAGTTTGGAGATGAGTGGCCTACATACTTGAGTATGTGAGGCTTAATTAAAAGCTCCTTTATGACAGAGCTTTGGTTGTAATTTTATCACCATGTGCCCATCTCTGCAATAAAAGTACAAGATGTCTAAATTTTGTTCTCATATATTGCAGGATGATTTCTCCATGATTAATAGCTCATTGCCGCCAAATTGTAAGCAATAACAAACATGAAACACAGAAATAAAAATCCTCAATTAACTTTTAAAACAATTATTTTAACCCCAAATGATAAGTACTTCTATCAATTCAAAAATAAAAATAAATAAATAAATAAAAATAAAAAAATAAAAAAAAAAAATAAAAAAAAAAATAAAAAGAAAGAAGAAGAAGAAGAAAAAAAAAAAGAAAAAGAGGAAAAAATAATGTGAGCAAAGATTCATATCCTTGCCATGCCTTCACGTATATTCCTTGAATGTAAAGGACAGTTTCTTATGATGAAGTACAAAAATAAGACTTCAACAATAAAAGCACATGGGCTTCTTAAAAAGATTCCGATAGCACAGCAATTCGTCATTAACAAAGATTTTCCTTATACCACAGTAGTACACCATATCTATGTGAGGAGTTCAAGTTTCCATTGTAACAAACAATATGCTGTAAGATGTCATTCCTACAAAAGACTAGCAAAGCTCAAATCAAAACCATCAGATTTGGCATATCTCATTTCATCTTATGTACGCTTCCCGATGACTGATTAACTGATCTCAGCTACACCAATCTCGAAGAAATAAAATTCTTTGATGGCCCAGAACTTTTGGCAGCACTACTGAGCAGCAATGTTGCTGGTTGCTATCTCATAACACTTCATTGGTATATGTCAATCAAAGAAGTCTTGGAAGCACCTAACAATTATATCCATTTCCAGCGCAACCAATGGATATACATTTAAACATTAAAATGACCAGACTAGGGATCTGACAAACAAGTGTGTCAAAACTAGCATCAGTATTTTGAATTTTAATTACATCAATGCAAAATGATCCTGTTTAGAAGATCTTTCAGTCATTTCCAGAGATAAGTAATTAAAGCTTCTAAAATAGATTAAATTGTCTACTAGAAGAAATTAACTCAACATAGATATGGACACGGATCGAGATACCCCAAACATTCATATCATCCGTACATGTTGAAAAAGACTTAAACCCATAGCAATCATTATATGAGGATAGAGGTTTAATGCTATACTAAGATGTCAATCTAAGATATTTGTCAAAAGGCAGGTATTCTAAAAATGTGTTCAGCATTCAGACATTTCAGAATCTCTGCAATCAAAATCTCTATACTGAAGTGCCCACTAGTTACAATTACTTCCACGAATGGATAACCTAGCTAATTGTATCAGCCATGATATATGAGGATGTAGGTTGCATAGGCAACATTGAGATGGCACAGAAAGCTCTCTAAGTTCAAAATATCTGTCAATGGGTACATATTCAGGCAAACGTGGAACAGATGAGCACCTGACATAAATGCAGCAATATATACGATGTTCTACAGTGAATGGGGAGTAGATCGATACATTTTCTTTGTGATAAGTGCTTCAAACATATACGCATCGATATATAAAATGTTCTAATATCCATGTACCAGATGTAAACATGTAGAGAAAGTTCTTTAGTTTTTTTTTTGATAAGTATTTGTTGGGAAAAGGGGTTGTTTTTCAAGCATCACTGTGGAAAAGGGGTTGTTTTTCAACCCTTCATGATACCATGTGGTATGGATCACCATTCCAGTACGCATCCTTGTTGTATTCTCAGCATCTTGAAATTTTAGTCAAAAGTGACAAGAGGATAGTACTTTGATCATCTTGAAATTTTATCAATGATTATGACACAGCTTTTATTGATACCACTAACAACATTGAAGTCTCCGACAATTCCAAAAAATATTAGAACATTATAACTCCTTATTTCATGATCTCAACATACTAATCAACACGTATTTAGAACATTGAATGTGCAAAATTAATTAACTCAGATGAGCATTCACTTTTTTCAGATAGGTCACTCTATTGCTTTTAAGAAGATCTAGATGTAGCTGGAGTTCTACATCAAATTTGAGCTGCTTGCTCTCCAACAAACACCAAAGAAGAGTATAGAACTTAGAATGAGAAACTTATTAGTAAAACACAAAGTCGGCGACCATGCATTAATAGCAACCCAAACAAATTAGTAACTAAGAGTTGGACAAAATATTATCATTGGAACAAGTATTAACAACTTGCAAAGGAATCCATTCTCTTGCGCAAGACCCAAACATCTTCCAGACAAAAAGAGCATTAGCGACTAAAGCGTTGTTGATCACAACCTTTTTCCAAATTTGCAGATGAGGGGGCCAACAGGATGCCAATTGCCATATCATAATCATGGTTTCACAAGTATGACTAACAAGAAATGCAACAATCACCATATGCACATAGTCAACCACACAATCAACCAAATGCCCCCCTAAAAAGGCTTCAAATTTTACCGATTAAGCAAGAAGTGAAGTCAGTCAAAGAACCAAACAGATTCAACCAAGTTACCGCACTCTAAAAAGACCAAGATTACCAAAGAAATCTGAAATTCCCAAATAATCACAGTCCAGTAAAAGAAAGCAACATCCTTGTTCTACAATTTCCACAAATCCGAACCCCAAGAACTCCCGATCACTAATTCCAAAAAATCAACACATCAACGGCTCATTCCGCTCACTTGCTAAGCAGATCCCAAGACAATTCTCAAATCACAGACATCACTCAAAAATAAATGCATAAATTTTACCGAAGCAAAAGT
The DNA here is from genome assembly GCF_958979055.1 of Alnus glutinosa. Taxonomy (NCBI): domain Eukaryota; kingdom Viridiplantae; phylum Streptophyta; class Magnoliopsida; order Fagales; family Betulaceae; genus Alnus; species Alnus glutinosa. Next base: position 5,855,296 of record NC_084894.1, on the reverse strand, counting down.
AAGAAGAACTCACAGGAGACTTGACAACTATGGCCTCGGCTCCGTGATCAGCAGCACCGACGCGAGGATCGGAGAAGCGGTGATATTCCGCTGGAGCAGCGAACGGCGGCTTCAAAGACGAGAAGGGTAGCTGCCGCCTCAGCGGCTGTTGCTGCGGCTGCTGCTGCATGATCTGCTCGAAAGGCGGCTGCGCCGACGGTGTTGGAGCTCTCGGGCCCGACATCGAGCGCCGAGAGATCGAGCTCGAGTGAGCTTTGCGGTTTGGGGTTTTGAAAAAGAGAGAGAGAAAGAAAAAAATAAAACAATTAGAATTGAAGGGGATAGAGGGGAAATTGGATGGGAGGAGTTGGAGGGAAAATTGGAAGTGGTGAAGGAGGGATCTGGGGGTGTTTGGGGAGAAGGAAAATGGAAAAGCGGGAGAGAGAAAGAGAGCAGAAAACGAGGGAAACAAAGGGGCTGGAAGGAGGGAATTTGGTTCGGATATAGATGTGGAGGGAAGCACTTATAAATTTACTGGCAAAAGTTAATTGTTTTTCTTATTTTTTTATACGAAAACAAAAATATAAGTTATAAATTAATTATATAAACCATGGAGAAACGAGTGTCGAGTGCGTGCCTACGTCTAACCGCTTGGTGTGGCCACGATCACATGCGCTCTGGTCTTCAACACTCTCCTAGTCTTGCCTTTCACTAAAAATGTAGAATCGAAAATAGCGGCAAATGAATTGTTACGTTAATTTATAAACATTATAAGTATTATATAAATTGTTACGTGAATTGCCACATTAATTATAAAAAACTTATAATTAAAATTATAATATTCTTAAAACCACTTGTCTAGTTGTCTTACCAAATTTGGTTTATATTAAAAAACACCTATCTAATATCATTTGCGATTGATTTTAGAATACTTGTTTATCTTATGTACTGTTTGTTTCGATGTAAAATGTTTTTTGAAAAATGATTTCAACATTTTTCGGTGTATGATGGGGTGAAAATAATAGTCAACAGAAATCATTTTCAGTTCGACCGTAAAAGCTTTTTTAATTTTTGGGAACCGTAAATTGTTTTCTGAATTTAAACTATTCATTCTTGTAGGCACATTTGTGGGAATCCTCCACTACCAGGCATTAGAGTTGTTGGTAGTCTGAATCTACCGCTGAAGGCTCCCGTTTACCAGATTCCGACTCCCGCAACCGCCGCCAGAATCGAGCAATGTCCGGCCATCATCACCGGATTCCAACTACCAAATTTTGACCAAAATTGGCCGAAATTCGATAAGTTGCCTGAATTTAGCCAATACAGTCGAAGTTCGACAAATGGCCAAATTTTGGCCACTTTCACTAGTCTGATTCTGGTGAATCTGGTCGGAATCTAGCTAGTACGGCCAAATTTGGCTAGTACGGTTGAATCCGGCTGTAATCTAGCACAAATAACCAGATTTCGGCCACATTCATGGGAATCCAGGCAGTTCTGATTTTGGCGAATCTGACCAATTCGGCCAAATTTGCCTAAATCCGGTTATTTTGTGTTAGATTCTAGTCAAATTGGCCGAAATCTAGCACAAATGGCCGTTGGTGATTTTTCGTCATTGTGATTTTTTCTTATGAGGCAAACACCGAAAAATATTTTTAGTAAAATCATTTTTTGTAAAAAATAATTTAGTCGAGAATATTTTACGTCTGAAAATATATTTTACACCGAAACAAACGCAGCATTTTTAGAAAAATAATATGAGCTCATTTGTTAATGTTTTTTATGATTACTTTTTGTATTTTAGCAGCACAAAAAAAAAAAAAAAAAAAAAAAAAAAAAAAAAAAAAAAAAAAAACTACTCAATTCAATCAAAACACTTAAATTTATTTTTCCTTTTATCTTACATCACCACCGTCAAAAACTACTTGACAAATATATAAGTTAAGGTTAACAAATGAAATCCTGCGGTGGCCTTTCTCTTTGGAGAGATTGGAAAGGTTTAGATGCAGATAGATTTGAGTGCAGGGTATCGAAGCTCTTGAGGTGATTGGAGAAATAAGTTTTGGTTTTTCGCGGTGAGGACAAAGACAATTATGGGGGTTCGAATCGGCGATGCGCGCCTTTTGTTAAGGGGAAATTAAAGTGACGATTAATTGGCGCGTAGTTTATCGATCGCGATTGTTTCGTCCGTCCCACCAACTACCAAGCCAAAAGCCCTAACCATGCAGTAACCAGCTCTTTCCCACCACCAGTAGAGTGATTACTCATTACGCGCCACTTTTTTAGGGCACCATGTGTTTAACACTTGCCAGGGCTCTCGTGGGCTGGGCTGGGCTTGGCTGGGCTTCTTGCAGGCTGTGTCCACACAAGGAAAAAAAATCCTATGTTGAACAAATCGAAAATTTTATAATGAAAAACAATTTGAAGATATGCACGCAGTTGAATAATAATCATGAATATAGTGTTAAGAGTATGAGAGTTTTCATATTAGGATTTATTTGTTTTCTTATTGAACAAATTATCATAATTGTTAGGGTTTGATTATCTTTCTTTATTCTTTCCACGTACCACAATTTTCTTATAAATTATAACCGTTGCATTGTAAACAAATATAGTGAATAAGAGCACAATTACCTAAACAATTTCTAGTGGTAGATGTAGGAATCTAACATCAAACTACCTCGAATTCCTTTGTATTCCTTTTCTCTAAGCTTCTGCTATTTTCTTACTGATATTTTTTTATTTCATTACAAAACTTTCCATGGTATCAGAGCGCAAAACAATCCTTGAATGTCCATTTATTTTCTTACCGTGATTTTTTCTCTGATGGTGCTCGTTGGAGGTCTATCCATTGTCACCAAATACCGTAGCCTTCATCTGGTTTGTTCTTCGCTTTATTGAACAGTTAGCATGCATGCATGATGGTATTAATAGTAGTGTGTTGGGAGCTAATTTTTTGTACTCAGTCTATGTGGCACAAGCCTAAATACAAGCGGAACGGTTATTAATCGTAAATAGCTGATAATCGCTAATAACCGTAAACAACTGTTAACTAGAAAAATTGAAAAACCGAAAATAACCGCAACCGGATAACCAGGTACCTGACTAGGGATATCGGTTATTGCAATTTAAAAAACTAGTTAATAACCGGGTAACCGCAACCGGTTTTTATTATTATATATAATTATAATTTTATATATATTACCAAAAAAAAAAAAAAAACTAAACTTCTCTTTAACCCTAATTAAGAAAATGGTGATTTTGGTTAAAAGGAAGCAGAGGCATCCCTTAGCTTTTTCTTTTTCCTTTATTTTTTTCAAGTTTACAAATATTCCCTCTCTACAAAAGCTTTCATTCCTAAGTCACCGCATACCTTTGAATTATTCGGACACTCGAGAAGGAAATTCCACTTTATTAGTAGGGAATCCATCAAGCCCATTTCGCAAACATGGCTCAGCTGAATAACTTGAGTGAATGTTGATCAACTCGACCATGAAAGCAAGAATACAACATAAAACAAAATCACAGGGTAAATGATATAATATCCACCCAAACAACTCATCTCAACTAGTCAAATGTGCCAGTCCAGAAAATCCTCCTACAATACCAAGTTCATCAACCAAAATCGCCATTTGATCATTAAGTAAGTACCTGGAAAGCAGGCCTATGGTTAACCACTGACCCAGCTAACTTTAGCTAGTTTGGTATACTAATTAATTAGAGATATAAATCCAATTAGTGATTTAAATAAAACATGGTGGACAGAAAATGATGTATCTGAATGCCAAATATTGGATTTTTTTTAAAAAAAAAATTGAAAAATTCAACAATATATGAAAATCAGTTTAAAATAACCAGACAACCGACGGTTGGTAAAAACCGTAACCGGTCTACCGGTTGCGGTTATTGAAATAAGAATAACCGATGACCCCGGTTGCGGTTGCAGTTATTTGATTGCAGTTATGAGCAAATAACTGCAACCGCAACCACAACCGGTTGTACACCCCTACTAAAGGCCAACTCAAATTGAATCAAGATTTTGGGCTAAAGTTTCATTAAAAAAAAAAAAGTTCACAAGATCTCCTTAAGCAATTCTAATATTTTATTGGCCTTGATGAGCCAAAAAGTTGACTCAGTCCGGTTGAATCTTGGTTCACTGGCCAAGAGAAAGGCGGCCCCACTCAGTGGTATGACACAACAGGCTTCTGCTTGAAGAGAAAACATCTGCAACAAGAAGCATGCTTGGAAGCAAAAGCAAGAAAAAACACATTGGTATCAACTAAAACTCAGCTGCTTGATCAAGTTACCATTTTGACATCTTACAAGCAGGGATGAGCATGGGAGGGGGGGGGGGGGGGGGGGGGTTTCCCCCTTTTTGCCCCCGCCCCGCACTCTTGCAGGTTTAGAAAATGGCACCTGTAAACCACATAAAATTAGTGACATCCGTGCGGGGGTGGGTGATGCAAGGCGAGGGATGCGGTTGGGTAGGGCGGGGCAGGTTTTTTTGGTGAAGAAGATGTTGTGTGTCGTTCCATCAACATAGGTGAAGAAAATGATCAAGAGCAGTGTTGTGTGCTCCGTGCGAGGTGAACACTGAAAAACAAGGGGAAGGGTTACACAATAACACCAAAAAAGAAAATCAATGTAAAGTACGGATTCATCGCAAACAAAGAACAAAAAAATACAACCCAGCAACAAAAAGCACCAAATAGAGTTCATATTCATCACTTACCAGAAACCAAAAACCTAGAAAGTAAAAGCACTAAAACAAAAAACCCAAAAGCAAAAACACCCAAAAAAGAGAAAATAATTCTCAGAACAGTAGAAAAAAATGGACAGATAGGTTGCTCTGTTCTTATACCAAATCCACGGTTTCTTTTAGCACAACCTCCAAATCTTCCGCCTTGTTATCCATCTCAAACATCTTGTTTTACTGGTGCATCAGCAAATTGAAGTAGATATTAAAACTGGAAGGGGAGGCTAAACTGAAGAGAAGACAAAAATGAAGAAGAAGTTGTGCGGCGCTAGGTTCAAATAAAAGGGAAGAGTCAAGAATTTAGGGTTTTTTTTTTTTTCCTCTTGCGAGGCAAGGCGGGTCTCAGGTTTTTTTAAAACACCAACCCGCAACCCACCCCACCCTGCACGGGTTGGGCAAAATCCAACTCGTATCCGAATATAAAACACTGAAAACAGTCTTAAACTGGGTGGGGCAGGGCGGGGCCTGCGGGTAGGGGCGGGTCTCGTGAGTCCTGCTCACCCTTACTTACAAGAAAGGAACCTAGGAATGAAGGATGTCGCCGCAACAGGATCTGGAAACTTCCACAAAACCACATGCAACTTGAAAATGAGATCTCAATAGGCAAAACCATAAACCCACCAACAGAGATCTGACGCATGGGAGAGAGGGGAGCCAATGAGCAACCGAGTGATCCTTAAAACTGGGTGGAGAGCTATAATGGCCCAAGAAAAACACTATTCATACTTACGCTATCACCTCAAAATAATTAGTTATTTTGAAATTTCCTTAGAATCTCTTAAAAGAAACTCAGTTTCATTTAGTAACTAAGCAATGTTGAGACTTAACACTCATAACTAATCTTTATAAACCACCAACTTTATGTGAATTACTCATCATCTTCTCAATGTGTGACAGAAATGTTACAAGAGTGGCAGCATGTGGCTTACATGCGCGAAGGTGGAAAGGCTAGAGTGGAGCGGAACATGCCAAAGAGTGGGATGATGGGGTGCATGCACGGAGCAGAAGGCCGGATCGCAGCAGATCAAACTCCCAAGTTGCAGACAAACAGAAAAAGAAAGAAGAAAGAGGAAAGAAGAAAAAAAAATATGAGGGAGAAGAATAAGAAAAGAAGAAAAAAGAGGAAGGGGGAAGGATGAGGAACTCCTCCTTCCTCTTTCGTTGATTTTCATGGAATAAACTCAAAGATTTATGGAGAGAGAGAGAGAGAGAGAGAAATTCTCTTGAGCTCTCTGGAAGGGCTATTTCTTGAGTGGGTACCGACTTGAACGGGTCATAAATACCTCATCCAACTTCTAATCCAAAGGAAGTCAAAAACGAAAAATAATCTTTCGAGTCAATCGCCCCTAAGAGGTTTGTCAAGCCAAAGCAACACCAATGTCCTTGATGGAGGTGGTAACATGTAAACAATGGTAACAACAATGACGATAGTGGTGACATGATGACAATGGTGGAAACAATAACGATGGTACTCAGGCGATTGATAGTGGAAGCATCACAATGACAATAAATGCGGTAATAGATGGTAGTGGGAACATGAAGACAATGATTTTTTTTTTTTTTTGACATGCCCATACAAGAGAGAGGATTCAAACTAGTGACCTCCGCTTCATGAGGCGTGGTCCCCACCCGATTGAACTACCTCTTGGGAGACATTAAGACAATGGCTATATTATGTGGTAGTGCTAGTAATGGCAGTGGCAGTAATAACAGCGGTAGCAATAGTAACAATGATAACAGTAGCAGCGATGGCAACTATAACAATAAGCAGATCATAATTTTTTACTATTGAGGTATGAAAATTGACATTTCCTTCAATGATTTAAACTAGAAATTTGAATGTTTGAAAGTCCCAAGTTCGACATGCTATTAAAAATTGAAAAGGATTATCCTATTAATCCAACAAGAAAAATTAATGGGAAATTCACAAATTTTGAATCCCATTTTAAAATTCCTCATTCAAACATAACATTATGGCTTATGTCCTCTTAGTTATTGAAGACATAGTGATTAAGGCCAACCAAAGCATACATTTTAGATCCAGCCTTAGTTCTTGCATCACAAGATGCTTAACAAAAAGAAAAGAAAAAAATAAAACTCTATAACTTACTCTTCTCAGTTTTTCTTTTCAACTATAGACCATTATTCTTGAATTCTATATTTGTTAATTGTTCTTCAACTCTACATGTGTTATATCATTGTGCTTGGCAATCTCAAATTGGCAGGGTACCTCTCTTAAGATTCAAGAAGATCAAATACACACTTTTTTTGGCTTTTTGGTATAGACTTCAATTATGAACATATTTTTCTCATAAAACAATGGGATAGAAGATCCTGTTGGGAGTTTATAATGCATTTAGACCAAACAAATTACATCGTTTCTAATTTTTGCAAAGCAGCATCCTAAGTTAAGGCATATCTCGACCCCATTCAACAACCCAAGCAGCTAGTACTTGCTAGTAAACTAATATTTGGAACTGGTATGTTTTTAGCCAAAGAGTAAATGATTGTCTACTTGAACAAATGGGCCAGATCGGGATCATCCAAGTTCACATCCAACCATCCACTGAAGCGCATGTACTCTACATAATGTTCTGGTGGCTTCACAGCACGAGGCTTTCTTGGAGTAAAGCCGTGAATCCTCTGAACATCCCGGGCAAGCCACCTCACATATGCATGATCCAGAGGAGGCACAACCTTCAATAGTATCTCTTCCCTTTCTTGTTGCTTCACAGGCTGATTTCCCATGCTAAGGCCCCGCTTCAAAAACAAGTAAATAAATCAATCAACAAGAGGCACATTCTATACATTAGCAAACGAAACAAGACTTGCATCCAGTGAAGGTTCTTTGCAACAATATCCTCCGACACCATTGCATGGATGTAGCCACTCGTGTGGATGCATCTATTCCTTTATTAAAATTGCTACATTGACAAGATTCTTGGGAGTAACAGGCTTACAGCTAAACATTTTGGTTGAGAAACATGAAGGAAGAAGAGAAAGATTATGGCAATCAACAGAAAAAGCATCCAGGATGAAGCTAAGGGTTTGAGACAGCAGTATGGAAAACAGAAATGATTTCAGCCATGCTCGGAGCACAAGAATCCTTCGACATTCTAAGATGTCACTGGCCACCCTTCATTGTAGTGAACAAATTATCATCTCATTCATTGGCACCCAAGTTTTTTTTTTTCCAAATGAGTAATCTAATTTCTCAAAGAAGCGAAGAGGGGCAAAACGCAGTGTATAAGAGAAACACTCAATTAAGAACTCAAGATCTTAAATCTTATTCATTGGAAATCTATGAAAGCTAAAAAAGACTACCTATTAGAATGCACCTCTTATTTTTTATTTTTATTTTTTTATTTTTAGGAACTCTTCCAAGACAGAGTCACTTCGTGTACCCACCCCTGCTAGGTAAACCTCGGACCCGTGTAAAGCGCCTCCTTCACACGGATCGGATAATACTCCGACTTCACCGGCGGGCTGGCCCCAAAGAATTGTTTGCACCCAAAGGGATTCAAACCTCAAACTTCATAGGACTACAACAAAGACAAAGGCCTTTACCACTTGAGCCAACCCCTGGGGGTTATTTGAATGCACTTGCAAAGCTTACAAAATGAAGTTGCACTAAAGCTTCACTTCCAGGAGATTTAACTTGATTATTTGATAAATGTGGAGAAAGAAAATAAGATTCAAGGCATTGGCAGAATTACAGAACAGTGCCGGATAATGGCAAAGAGTTGGCAACATGAGACGACTAAAAAGACGGTTATATCAAGAATGACATTGAACACCTATTTTTCAAGCAAGGTTTCATATTTCTACAGGAGCTTTATTATCTATGTCTATGCAATGGGATAACAGTGGTACTGCCAGAATGCCATTCAAACTAAACCAAATCAAACTGAGCCCTAACCACCCCTATATATTTAGAAGTGAAAAGAGAGTGTTTCAATGGGAAAAAATACACATCCATTAGCTATCTTAACAGAATGCGATTATGAGAAACGGGAAAATATAACTTGTGATCGATATGACTTTAAAATGAATCAAATTATGTTAAACCACAATAAAATTCAAAATTTCAGTCCCCAAGTTAATTGCGGAGAAAACGAAGGAAAAAAGAAAGAAAAGGAAAATCATTCATCGAAAAAAAGAGAAGGAAAATCCAAGGAAAAATAAATCGGTAATGTTTAAAGTCTTGGAGCAAACAGAATTCCCAATTGGCCTAAACAACAGTAAGGGAATAACGGAAGTGAGCATCGTCAGCATTCGGATAATGAGGAAGAGCACTAACCTTGTAGTAGAATCAAGACTCTCGCTTCTTTTTTTATTTCCCTTCGGTTTTCTTGGCAACCAAACAGAGGGCTTTAGGAAGGCAAATTATAGAGAGAGAAGAAGAGCAAGTTGAATACTCACAGACCGCTTATCAAATTGCGATAAGAAAATGGAACAGAAAAGATTTCTGGGTTCGAGAAATGGTTATATGGGCTAGCCCACATCCGGAGGTCTTGGATAAGTGACAGAGGCCCATCAGTCCGGCCCATTAACTTCCGGTTCGATTCAGGTAGCCCTTTTTATATAGCTCTTCAGCCTCTTCTCTTTAGCTATCTGTTCATAATTTGTTCGCGGTTTTACCCTTCAGTTTACAGAATTTGCCAATATTCGTCGATCTTGGTATGTCTTTTTTGGTCAGATTTATTATTTTACGAATTTACAGATTCATTGATCCTAGGCTTTCGCTCGTCGAGCTTCTCCTTTGAAGGGTTTGTTTAATTCTTGAATTTTTTCTATTCTTAGTAGAATTTCATATTTAATTGTCAATTGTTGATATTGGCTAACCTGATCTTAGTAGAGATTTTTACATTGATTCAATAAGAGAAAACTTGGTTTGTGATAATGGTTTGAACAGATTTTTGGTTCAGTATTTGAGAGGAAGAGGAAGGAGAAAGTGAAATGAACAAGTTAGGGTACGGGTTGAACCTGAGGCTGTCAGCACAGAAGAAGAAGCAAGAGCAAACAAAGCCGCCCCGGCCGCCTCCTTTTGGATTTAATGATGAAGATGACGATGATGTGGAGAGGGATATTTCTCGGCAGGCTAGCAAGAACAAGTCTCTCAAGGATGTGAGTCAATGCCCATTTGGGTTTGATTTCTTTGCAATGTTGTTTTTATTGGCTCGACTTGTTTTTTGAATTTCTGCTTTTGAAGATTGAGGAGCAGCGGAAGAAAGCTTTGGAAGAGGACCCCACGGTGTTTGATTATGATGGAGTTTATGATGAAATGAAAGAGAAAGCTGTTCGGCCTCGAGTGCAAGACCGTGCAGAGAGAAAGGTAAGTCTTGTTCCTTCACTCTGTTTAAGTACTTTTGTAGAGCATAACTGAATGGTTTACGGCCAGAAGGTCTGGTAATCAATCACGTAGCTAATCTCAAAACAGTAAAACCTTTAATTTTTGAAGAACAATATAATGATCGTCTTTCAAAGAGCGTCAAAGTTTGAAGTCAAGCATCTTAAAATTGTGGTTGTATATTTTATGTTTTATATGTGTTTTTGGTATGGCAGTTGTGGGGCGACAGAGATGTGAGTTTCTCGTATGATCTTTTTTAATTTTTATAAGTAAGCAGAGTATCATTAAAAGTGAAAAGCGTAACCTAGGTACACAAGAAGTATACAAGAAAAATGTCTAACTAGGAATTTTCTTGTATGAACTGTATCAATCATATGAAAAATTTCCCCTCCCATCTTCACCCTCATTGAAAGGGCACCTTTATCTAATGATATTAGTCGAAAAAGAAAATAAAGTGGCATGCTCAACTATGTAGAATCAAAGCATAGCAGCAATGAAATTATGTTGATGCATTTTGATTTTCTTCTTTTACCTTCTTATGAAAGACAGTTAGAATTCAATATATTCTGAAGCTTGAGAGGCATCCTCCATTTTCATATATTTCGTGCCCAGTTTTTATACACTTTAATAGCAACAGGGCATGTAACCCTGCTTTGAACGTTTCATACATTTTTAGGAGGAACGTGGTACTTAATTAGCGATTGCAGTTTGCCACTGACCTGGGGAGGGAGGGAGGGAGGGAGAGAAGACATCTTTCTGAAGTTTGAAACTTTAAGCATCAATTTCTTTAACTAGGTTAAGGAACTGGGATTTTCTGGTTGAAATAATTGGGATGCTTAAAGTGTTAGCGGTTAGGATAGGTCTAAGGTACAAGTCTTGCCTATCCGATAAAATAAAATAAAAGGAAAATGGGCTTAAATCAGGCTTCCTCCATTCTGAATGATTGTTTTCTGCTGAGAGCTTGTTGAGCATCCAAGCTCTTCTGTTTACCACCACCAGATACTTCTTTTTCTGTTGGTAACCGAGGGTAAGTTTGATTCACTGAGGGTAGTTTACCACCACCAGTTTTGTTTCACTTCCTTGGTAACTGAGGGTAGTTTGATCTTAATGTTTCAACCTTGAAGAAAAAAAATAAAATTTGGTCATATGGTGGGTGAGTATGTTGAAACTATAGTTGTGTCAATTATCAAGCTTGGGAGTGTGAAAGCATAATATTTGTGTAAGATTGGCTATTCAAAATGAGCAATTACATAACACAATTCCCTCTCACAAAGAAGTTATGGACATTTCTTTTCGCACGAATATTAATTGCCCCAATATAGTTTATGTTTAATGCACAAATCCATCATTTTGAATGAGGCCATTGAAGAAGTTTGATTGATCCATAATAATTGATGAGAGGCACCGGTTTAATATTGGTCTTCAATGAGTTCTAGCACTAATGATTATTATTTAGATTTAATAGAATTAGAGAAGGAAATGTCTTCGGACCAAATGACATTTCCTTCCCTCTAAAAGAACAGAGTTGAGCCCGAGATCATGGGCTCAATCATGAATAATCTATGGGTTCTGCTACTATAAAAAATAAATAAATGAAGATAACATTTTGCTGAATTAAAAGTTATTTTTTTTGCATAATATGATCTAAGAAATCTTATAATGATTAGGAATATTCAAAAGCTAATTTATCATTATCAGCTTTTTAAAAGTAATGTGATGATTCTAAAATTCAACTTGTACCTAGTTATCCACCACTCTTGGAGAAATCCCACGACCTACCTACTTGTCTAAAAATTGAATTTGAGATAAGAAAATGAGATTTGCATAGTGAGTGAGACCTCTCTAGTGCCAATTTTTATTTTTTATTTTATTTTTATCAGTGTCCCACTGTTTTGTTTCACTTCTTTGGTAACTGAGGGTAGTTTGATCTTAATGTTTCGAACCTTGGTCTCATATGACTTGTGAATCTTATCATATATTTCATATGAAACCATGTTTTCTTTTTTAAAAAGTGAACAAACTTTATATTTGAGGTTTCAGTAGAAAAACTCTTACCTCTTTACTTGTCTCAGCACTATGTGATCAAACACTCAAGAGATAATTTAGTCGGTGAACGGAATTTAGTTTCGTATACCAACATTTTGTTTCATATCTCAAAGAGCCTTTTCCAAATAAAGTTCTTTGTTTTTCTCATGTTAATGTTAAAACTTTAGTAGCTAAAAAAGCCAACATCTTCAAGTTACTAAATATGGATTTCAATTTTAGTTAGAAAACTTTTTTTTAATAGGTAATCAAAGAAATTTTATAAAAAGCGTAGGCGCCCCTGAGCATACAGGACGTATACAAAAAGACACAAAAACAGAAAAAGCAAAGAAAAACAAGAAAAACCACCCGCAAAGACCCACCACAACAGAAACCCCAAAACACCTCAGCAAAAATCAGCCCACAAACTCTAAGCAACATTATATCACAACAAGAGCCCTCTTGCTTTTGCCCCAGGTAGAACCAAGACTCCTAGCATCAAAATTGATATCGCTTCTTTAGTTCTCTTTTCCCTTTAATCTTAGGAGTGGATTAGTTAGAAAACTTGGTAGTTAGTTATGGGCACACAACAATCTCTTTTTTCAGTGCTTTTGATCTTTTTTCTTCATTATTATTTTATATGTTGAGAAATTGGAGCATTTGTTTTTTCTTACTTTTGAAAAAAAGAAATTGGAGCAATTATTTTTAAATTTCTTGTTCTTCGTAGATGTCGTTAAATGATGGTTGTGCTTGCCAAAAAAAAAAGGTGATTAAATAGTGGTTGTAACTGATCAACATGCTTGTTTCTGTTGCAGTCAAGATATATTGAGATTTTGAAAGAAAAAGCAAAAGAACGTGAGCAATACCGTGAGATAGTGTTTGAGCGAAAAATTGCTAAAGAGAGAAGCCAAGAGGACCATCTCTATGCAGACAAGGACAAATTTGTCACGCGTGCTTACAAAAATAAACTTGAAGAGCAAGCAAAGTGGCAGGAGGAAGAACGTTTGCGTGAACTTCGAGAAGCAAAGGAGGATGTATGTCTAACTTTTTCCCAGTCTTCTTGTGATCTAAGTTCAGTTCTGATTGACAATTATGATCATGTTGCTTTTTTTGTCGTACTTTTGCCTGTGATGAACTGAAGATTGCCAGTTTATATTACGCATCTAATTCTTGCATCCTCTTGTGAATTCCTGCTTTTTTTGTCTTACTTTTTTTCCATTATTTTTTTGTTTTCTTTTTTTATTATTATTTTTTTTGGTTTTAGTTTTTTTTTTTGAATTCATAAGGACATTTTTATCTTACTAAAAAAAATTTAGGGTCATTTTTGTCTTTTTGTTGGTCTTATTGGGGGGGGGGGGGGGGTGATATTTCTTTTTTATTCTGTTTGCTGCACTTTGGCATTCTTCTTCTTCTTCTTTTTATTTTTTATTTTTTAATCATTTAGGCGGATGGCATACTGATGTTTTAATAGTTGGATTCCAATGTCATTTTGAGTGGGGAGACTAAAGGCACTTAATGCAACTTAACTTTATTTTTTGTCTTTATTCCTTGTCCGTAACTGTTAGGTATACACTATGCTCTAGGTTGCAATCAGGAAGAACATCAATGATATACTTCCCTTATGGCTGTTTGACTGCCTCTTGTTATGAATTAACAAGAGATTTTTTTCTCTTGAAGTTTTGCGCGAATTTGGGATTTTCAAGCATCTAAACCCCAATTTCAAATTCCATAGCAAAAAGTGTCATTCTACAATTCCACCAACATTCCATTACAATACCACCATCATTATCCTTTAAACTGCCACCCAAGCAAGGCTGTAGATACCTCCCCATCCATAGCTAGGACTTCTAACACAGTATAGGCAGAGGCTGTGTGTACCCCTTGGAAGGTAAAGGGTAAACGGGAGATTCAAAACTTGGATTGCTTCATCAACGATGATGCAAAGGGTGCATCCAATAGGCGGGGAAAAGGCAAATCTCAAGCTGTTTTGTGTTGAGGGCTTTGGGGGTTTTTTTGGGGCTTTGCTGTTTTGTGGGGTTTGGGTTTGTTGGGTTTTGGGTTTTTGGGGCTTGGGTTTTCCGCTCGTTTGGGAGCCTCTTGTGTGTACTACTTGTGTATTCAGGGGCACCTTACATTGCCACTGCCATCATCTTCACAACCATCAACACCATCCCCATCTCCTTACAACCACCTTTGCCTTCACATTGCCATCATCATTGTTGTTGCAACTACTTTCACCATCCCCCACACCACCCTTGCCTTAATGCTACCACTACCATTGTTGCTGCCATCATGTCATCCTAGTGCCACTACTACCACCGTTGTCACCATTCTTATACTATCATCATTACTTCCTGCCGCCAACACTGTTGTGCTGCCATCACCGCCTTTACCTCTATCATAACCATTCTTTTTTCCATGCCATCGCTTGTGTTTTTGTTGTTATCATTGTTGTTGGTGTTGCCGCCATCACTATAATTAACACAATATCACCCTACACCACCATCATTAGGTCATTACCACCATAATAACTTCATCATTTTGACTACCATGATGCTCTACTTTCTTAATTTTTGAATATGCATATCCAAACTATAATTTTTTGATGGGGATTGAAATTTCTATCAACTTAACTTTCATCATTTTGAAAATTCTCAGATTGTTTTCAAATTTTTTATCCAAGGACAACCTTAAGCTTTCATTTCTTTATGTCTGGACAATCTGGTTCATTTTTATTTATTTCTTTATTTATTTTATTTTTATGAATAATTCATATCTTTTTGAGAGAAAAAGGGTTAAACCCACGTACATGAAGAGTATACAATATGGACTCAACCCTATAAGCTGCTACAATGTTAAAAAGCTAATCAAATCAACCAAGTTTGTAGAGACAAAGTTAGGAACATTAACAAGAACCCAACCCAAGAGAGATCTCAAAAAGGGAGATTTTAGAAAGAGCAAGATTGTCTCACTATCATGTTTATCTGGACACTCTGGTTCATTTGAAGATTCTTTGACTATAGGTCTCATTTTGTCATGCAAAATTGTTTCATTAGCCGCAGTTTCATTTCAAACTTGGTTTACTAATTTTATTCCCCCCCTCCCGGTTAAGGATATATTATTTCATGGAATTGGTAATTTATTCCTATATATTTTGAAAATCGGATATCATAGCTTTCTGTATATGCATATGTCGTAGAGGGGCAGTGCTTTCAAATTTGTCTCACGTTATGCATTTGTGGTAGTGCTTGAAAGGATTAAGGCTGTCTAGGTCTTGTACTTGGAGTAATAAGATTTTCTGGAGGTGTTTGTAGATGCTTGTGGATTACCTTATGGAGGTTCATTACATCTTGTAAATATGTTCTGTTGAAAAGATGGTGGGCTGCCAAGGAAGTTTGGAACTCTTGTCTGATAAAAGAGAATGAGTGTATAATATGTAATTGGAATATTTTATTGCTAAGTTATTTGTGTATCGATGGAGGAAAAGGGTATGTTTTTTGAGAGAACATGCGGCTAAATGTGGAGCTTTATGCCAATTATCTCCTTTATTTTTATGCAATTATCAATGCATGGTAGTAGTAGGTAGGATATTTCATGACCTCATTCATTTCTAAAATCAAGCATTCATTTTGTTCGGTTAAGTTTGATGCATCCAGCAAAAAAACCTCTTGGAAAAAGAAGGATTAAAATCAAAGTCATTCGAAAATATGGTCTACTTTTGGTGTGGAACATAATTGGCACTCTTTATAGGCTAGTTTAGTTCAGTATTTTTTTTAAAAATATATATAATATTATATTTTGTTAGTTACTTTAGTTATTTTGTAAGTTTCTTCTTGTGGGCAGTTTGTTGTGAGCAGTTTTGTTTGTTCCTGTGTATACTTTGGGTTTGATGGTCTTAGGGTTGAGGGTTTATTTGGGTCTTTTTGGGTTTCTTCTTGTGGGCAATTTTGTTTGTTCTTGTGTATACTTCCTGTATACGTAGGAGCGCCTTACATTTTTATAAAATTTATTACTTATCAAAAAAAAAAAAAAAGCAAGTTTACAAAAGTAGGGGTTATCTGGTAATTTTTTAGATTTACTAGAATGGGCTGTTCTAGAGGCCCATGAGTCTTGTTTCATGTTTTGGAGTCTTTTCCTTCTCTCTCTCTCTCTCTCTCTCTCTCTCTCTCTGTTTTTTTGGGTAGTTTCTTACTTGTTTTAATAGTTCTTTTTTATTTTTGTTTATGAATCTTAGTTTTTGTTGATAAATGATTGGGAATATTCATTGCACTAGGGGATCTTAATCCTATTTGTTAACTTTGTCCTTGGGGTGGTATATAATTCCTGAATGTTTTCAATTGTAAATGTCAAGGCATAGACTTATAGCGAACTATTATGAGATAAGAGCGTCTGTTTCGTTAGGTTCAGGGCATCGTCTAGACAGGCTAGGATTGGGTTGTGTGACATAATCAATGGGGAAGGCTCTGGGTAGTAAGCATGAAAGTGAGGGTGGTGCATGTCGGTGTTACCTTAATGTGGCAGGTTGGTTTGGTTTAGTGGCTCCAGTTCCTATTGGCATGTTAACCTTATATGTGATCAAATCAGGTGGCTTTAGGCAGGTTGTTCTTGGTGTTTTTGTGTTTTTTTCAAGCTCTTTGAACTCATACTGATAATTTACTTTTGGGCTGATTTATAGGTTACAAAGAAGAAGGACTTGAGCGATTTTTACTTCAACCTTGGAAAAAATGTCGCTTTTGGTGCGAATAAAGCTGAGTTGAGGAAACCCGAGAAGCAGGTTGAGTCAAGGAAGGCGGAGAGACAGCCTGAGTCAAGGGAGCTAGAGAAGCTTGAAGAAAAAGGCTCCACTGATACATCAGATAAAGGTCAGACATCGGATAACTCAAATCCACCTTTGGAGGTTTCAGGTGTGGAAGAAAAACATGGAGGTGAAACTTCCTCTCTGCCTAAGAGAAGCTTCATGTCCTCAGATCCAATGCCAGTTACCAACACTTCAGTTCAAGAAAAAACTTCAGGTGAACAGCCGCCATCAGATGAACAAGAAAAAACTTCAGGTGAACAGCCAAAGCATGACCATCATAAGAGAAGTGGGGATGCAGTGTCTGCAGCAAAAGAACGGTATTTGGCACGGAAGAGGACTAAAGAACAGTAAAAGCTCTCTCTATCTCTATCTCTTTCTCTCTGAGCATGTCATGAGAGTTTTAAAATCCAAAAGAGAAGTTCTTCTCATTGTAATCTGTGTCTGTACATCTTGGCCTTCCCATTTAGGTTGGAGTCTAATAGTTTTATGATTGATTTGATCTCTCAAGTATCAGGTTCAGCAATCAAGAAGGAAGAACATGAAAAGCCAAGATCTTGATCTCTGATATTAATGTTAAACCCGATTGTATTTTTTTAGTCTAGGAAACATGTTGAAGCCAGTGACCTAAGATCCATCATGCTCATATTTAGAATGTTATTAAATTTTTAACCCGTGTGAAAGCCAAAAATAGTGTATATGTTTCCATTGGTCTCGATTTGATTCATGATCTGTGATATTAATGCTAAATCCTGAGGAATGCGTAATCAATGTTAAGTAATATCATTGAATTGACTCAATTCAGTTCCAAAAGAATTCAAATTACCTATTGCAGTCTATTAAACACTCATCGGTTCAACTTGATTCTTATGATCCTAAAAAAAAAGAACGCGTTTGAATATAACTTAATCAAATTTTCAAATTCCTCAAAAATATGGAAGAATGATATATACAGTTACATTGGTTCCGCTTGAAAATACCAAAAAAAAAAGTTTCACTTTTATATCACATATATCATAAGCACGTTGTGTTTTGTTGCTTATTTTAATAGGTCGTGTCAGAATTGCCTTTTGACTTAATCTCGGTCCACCAACTCAGATTGTCAGTCCTAATTGCAATCTCAATTGTAGATCGGGGCAATTTTACAAAAATTAAAGCATTCGGAAAAATATTACAAATAATGTGGTAGTTAGATAAGATAAATGTAATTTATATATATAAAAAAAAAAAGATAAAATAAATGTAGTTTTCCCCCCAAAAAAAAAAAGAAAAAAGAAAAAAGAAAAAAAAGGAATATCCTATGATATTATAGAAGAAAGAGAAATGATCTTCAACTCAGCGCCTCAGCGGAGATGAAATAGAAATTGAATTTTGATGGTGGAGAAAAAAGAAAAAATGAAAGTGACGTCGGTACTCTTCAGTTTGGTCTTTGTATTCACATTCTTTCCCTCGCAGAAAACAGCCAAAAACCATCTGAAAGCAGTGAAGCTTACACAAATCAAATGGGATCTCAAAGGTACAAGAACGCTCTTCAGCTCCCGCAACTCTTGCGCCTGCTCGTGCGCCATGTCTCAACCCAACAACAAATCCTCTCCACAAAACTCGTTATCTACTACGACCCCTCAGCGCAACTGTCTTACATGGAAATATCTCAGAAATTCTACGAAGCTATGAAAGCCTGCGCGTCCCTCAAGTCCACACCCATTGCCCAAAAACTCCATGCCAAGCTCATATCCACCGGACTGGATTCCTCCATTTTCCTCCAGAACCATCTCTTGCACTTGTACTTCAATTGCAATTTGATCGATGACGCTTCCCGGGTTTTTACCAATATTGAGCATCGTAATGTTTATAGTTGGAATACGATGATAAGTGGGTTGGTTGGGTCGGGTCGAATGGGTGAAGCAGAGAAGATGTTCGAGGAAATGCCTGAAAGAGATTCTGTTTCTTGGACTTCGATGATGTCGGGCTATTTCCATAATGGGCAAGCGAAAAATACTGTAAATATGTTTTCTTGGATGATACGGGATGGTAACTGTGTTGATGACTCATTTTCCTTTACTTGTGCAATGAAGGCTTGTGGTAGTCTCGGCTACATCAAGTTGGCTCTTCAATTGCACGGTCTTGTGGAGAAGTTTGATTTTGGAAGCAACATGTATATGGCTATTCAGAATTCGATAATGGATATGTATATTAAGTCTGGAAATGTGAGTCATGCAGAGAGAGTGTTTTTAAGAATCCCAGACCCGAGCTTGTTTTGTTGGAACAGTATGATCTATGGTTATTCTAAACTGTATGGGGTAGAAAGAGCTCTTGATTTGTTCAACCAAATGCCTGAACGTGACTGCGTGTCTTGGAACACAATGATTTCAATCTTATCTCAACATGGCTTTGGGGTTCAGAGCCTTAGTATGTTTGTTGAGATGTGGAATCAAGGTATTAGACCGAATTCCATGACATATGCCACTGTCCTAAGCGCATGCACTAGTATATATGATCTGGAATGGGGTGCCCATTTGCATACTCGGATTGTTCGCATGGAACCAGCTGTTGATGTTTCTGTGGGTGGTGGTCTGGTTGATATGTATGCAAAATGTGGATGCTTAGAATTTGCTAGGTGGGTATTCGAGAGCTTAATGGAACAAAATGCAGTCTCGTGGACTTCTTTAATCAGTGGATATGCACAGTTTGGGCTTGAAGAAGAAGCTTTGATACTGTTTAATCAAATGAGGGAGGCTCCTGTTGCCTTGGATGACTTTACTCTTGCAACGGTTCTTGGGGTTTGTTCTGGTCAGAAGTATGTTTCTATTGGGGAGCAGCTGCATGGATATACAATCAAGAGTGGAATGGATTACTCTGTTGCCGTAGGGAATGCTGTTGTTACAATGTATGCCAAGTGTGGAAATGCTCAGAAAGCAAACCATGCGTTTGAATTAATGCCAATTAGAGATATAATATCATGGACAGCGATGATCAGCACATTCTCTCAGATTGGTGATATTGAAAAAGCTCATAAATATTTTGATAAAATGCCAGAGCGGAATGTCATAACTTGGAATTCAATGTTAGGCACATATACACAACATGGCTTTTGGGAAGACGGTCTCAAGTTGTATACTATAATGCAAAGGCAAGGGGTTAAGCCTGATTGGATCACATTTGCTATTTCAATTAGTGCCTGTGCTGATTTAGCAATATTAAAACTTGGTATCCAAATTGTAACTCAAGCTGAAAAATTAGGGTTTGGTTCTAATGTTTCAGTTGCAAATAGTGTTGTTACTATGTATTCCAGATCTGGACGAATTGAAGAAGCACAAAAAGTTTTTGACCTGATACATGAGAAAGATTTGATTTCGTGGAATGCAATTATGGCAGGATATGCTCAAAATGGTCTAGGTAGGAAAGTAATAGACATTTTTGAGAACATGCTGAAGATGAAGTACTCACCTGATCATATAAGCTACGTATCTGTTCTATCGGGTTGTAGCCATTCGGGGCTTGTAACAGAAGGAAAGCATTACTTTTATTCCATGACTAAAGATTTTGGCATCTCTCCAACATCTGAGCATTTTGCTTGTATGGTGGATCTGCTTGGTCGGGCTGGATTACTAGAGGAGGCCAACAAATTGATTAATGAGATGCCTTTTAAGCCAAATATTGCTATTTGGGGGGCTCTGCTAGGTGCTTGTCGGACCCATCGTGACTCAGAATTAGCAGAATTTGCAGTGAGGAATTTGCTTGAGTTAGAGGTGGAAGACTCTGGTAGTTACATCCTTCTAGCAAATATGTATTTAGATTCTGGAAAATTGGAAGGTGTTGCAGATGTGAGAAAACTGATGAGAGAGAAAGGAATCCATAAGATTCCTGGTTGTAGCTGGATAGAGGTTGAAAACAGGGTACATGTGTTCACTGTAGATGACACTAATCACCCGCAAATCAAGGACATTTACAGAATGTTGGAGGAGATCATGAAGAAGATAGAAGATACAGGAAGCTACATTAATGCATTTAGCTCTCTTCGTTGTCAGGGTTACCACAGTGAGAAGCTTGCTGTGGCTTTTGGCTTGATTAGCCTGCCTAATTGGATGCCTATCCAAGTAATGAAGAATCTTCGAGTTTGCAATGATTGTCACTTGATAATAAAGCTGATTTCTCGTGTTACCTCAAGGGAACTTATAGTGCGAGATGGATACCGATTTCATCATTTCAAGAATGGATTTTGCTCTTGTGGAGATTACTGGTAATCTGGAGGTACGGAATTTTTGTATCTATTACTATCATGGATATAGATTTACTTTTTTTTTTTTTAAAAAAAAAAAAAAAAATTGTACTAAAAGAATATGTGTATAGCGAAATCAATTAATTTTGAGTTGGATATATTGTTTTTGTAGTATTATTTCCTTTATTCATTTATATGATCCTCGATGGTTATCTTAGTACTTATGAAACTCCATCCAAATCAAAGTAATGGAAACTGAGGAACTATATTTGCTAGTATGAAAATGCTGAGATGAAGTTACTTACAGCAGCACAAGCAATCCTCTTTCTGCACTTTCTACATCTTGTTTCCTTTTTATGTTCCCCCGCCTAGAAGCTGGACTGAAATAAATTGCAATAATTAATTTATTCTAGATATCTGAAGCAAACTGGAAAGACCCTTTTGCTTAGCAAACTTTATATATGTATTTTTTTATTGGTTTGAGCAACGTGTTGGCGGTTACTCATAAGTAGATGCCCCATAATAGATCTTGCCCCTCGAATTCCGTAAGTTAGTTAGAAGGGTAATTTTTTCAATCACTTATTTTAATAAGGCGCTTATGCTTAAGAGTTGGTTTGGTAAGTTAAAAGTAGAACATTGTTCCTGATTTTTACATCTGCTTGATTTTCTCTCTGTTTTGTTTTGTAAAAAAAAAAAAAAAATTGATTTAGGGAAATTCAGGGAAGAAGCAACCAATAAGCTCTCTAGCCCTCAAGCTCTGCTCTCCATACGCTTCTTGGTTTTCATCATGATGTTCGTGAAAGAAATGTCTGTCCAGGTGGAAAGAACACAACTCTGAAGAATGTAAGTTAACCCTAAAAGAAGTAGTTCTTCTTTTTGTTTGATTTCTTTGTAAGATATTTGGTTTATGCATCTTATTTTCCTGTTTCAAGATTGAGGTGTAGCATAAGAAAGCCCTGGAAGAGGATCCTGAGTTTATGATTAAATGAAAGGGAAAGCTCTTCATCCTCTGAGCACAAGATCATGAAGAGAGAAAGGTATCTTGATCCTTTGTTTTTTACATGCATTTAAAAGAAGCACACTTAGATGGCTCCTGAGAGCACTTAAGGAAAATATTTGCTCATTAATCAAATGGCTAATCTTAAAACAGTTGTCAATTGGAGGTTATCAAGAAAGTAAAAAACTTTGATTCGAATAATGGTAATATGATGTTTACCGAAGAACATTAAATTAAGGATAAATTACACTTTATCTTCCTAAACTACCACCCCAGTTGCAATTACACCCCCAAACAACTCAGTGCAATTCGCCCCTACAAACTACCATTTTGGTAAGAGTGGGTCCCAGGGTTTGTTTGGGGCGTCAACTTTGGATGGAATATGTCAACACGTGCAAGTCATGTAACACCGAGCCCTATGAAATGATACAAATGTCCCCGGTTTGATAGTAATTGTGTAATGGAGCTGTTTGGTAAGTAATTGTGTAATGGAATATTTATTTGAACAGTAGTAAGAAGTGATTGATGTGATGTAAAAAGTATAAAAAAGTGATTGAATAATAATAAAAAATTATTGATGTGATGTAAAAAGTATAAAAAAGTTAGAATGTTTTTGATTTGATTTTTTTGGGAGAAGAGAAATGGGAATTCAAAATTTTACATTAGGTTGCCAAACAGCTCCACGTGTAAATTTTATAAATCCATTGACCATCCTAAACGTTTAAATTTTTTATTGCTTGCCGAAATTATCCCCATGTATCGGATGGGAAATGACTAAAACGCCCTGCATTATTGTTTAGGTTTTCAAGTCAACATTTTTTTAGCACTGTTAATGAAGGGCCGCGTGAAATGACCAAAAGGTCCCCGTCGATTCACATAAAAGGACGTATGTAGCCTTAAATTTGTCTTGATGGACTAAAATGCCCGTGACTCTGCACCAAAAATTATAGTAAAACAGTGTCTTTTCACTTTCTTCATCCTTCATTGAACCACAGTCTTCATCCTTCCTTGGTCTGAAACTCTTAGTCTTGGTTGAGCTACTTCACATCTCGATTGTCGAAGCTCCATTGTTGTTTTCCACTTTCGTTTCGAGTATCCTCATCTCAGATCCTTTTCTCAAGAGTATTGCATGGATTTTCGAAGGGATAGGTGTTTCTTTTTTTTTAAAAAAAATGTTGTTTGCGTACTCAACAATAAAAAACTCATCGATTAGTGCATCTTTAGCTATATTGTTGACCTTTTTTTGTGGCTTTGTTTTGGAAGGTTTGTGTTGACGGAGCCAGTTATATAAAGGGACCAGAGTTGTTGACGAGGTTTGATGTTCTTTTCCTATGGTTGACTGTTTACTCTGATTGTTCTTTGTCTGGTTTTATTTCTTTGATGCTAGTGGTCCGGTTTTTGGGAGCGAAAAAGGTAGATGAGCAACCTTTGTGTGTTTGTCAAATGGGTGAAAAAGAAATTGTACTTTATTGAGTGCGCTACATGTGTTTGGTTGTCCGACCTTTGACAAGCCAAACACACACTGGTAGTGGTCCCCAATTGTGTGTCTGATAGTGCAACTCACCCGACACTTATCAATTTTTTATTCCAAGTGCTTTGTTTGATGATTTTGAAATGGCGTCTTGGTCATGTGGGTGTGTTTTTTCAAAAAGCAAATTGTCTGATTGTGTTTTTACATGTTACTAGTTCTGAAAATTACGTGTATGGTCTGATACTGTTTGCATTTGTTCATGCATTAGGGTTTACATGCATAATGATAGTGTTTAAGGTTAACTTTGGGGGAAGGTTTAGGAGGATCCCTGAAACCATGTATATAGCTGGGGATAAAAGGGTGCATAATGAGCCATGTGACATGGATCAGTTATCATATTTTTGAGATGGAACATATTCTAGAGAATTACAGGTACAAGCCTGGGGATTTGATGTACTATAGACAGCCTGTGAAAAATCTTGATGAGAGGCTAGTTTTAATATCATCTGATATGGATGTCCTTCAGATGCTAGATGAGCACATTGGCCATAACGTGGTAGAAGTCTACTTGTGACCTCAGGAACAAGACCTCAGTGACCTCCATGGTGCTACTCACTACCAATCCCAAATAATAGCTTCCTTTCGGCTTGGGAGATATGCAAAATTCCGGTGCATGGTATACATCGGTACTCCAGTACATTTCTCCCTCTGAGTCAGAATAAATATGTTTTCGAACCCTTTCTTTAAAATTAAAAGTACATGTTGATTATACATGTACTAGTTCTAATTGTTCTGATTGTACATATTGATTATTTTGGACTAAGAGAACTTTTTGGTGGAATAGTCACATTGTGTATAATATCTTCACAATAGTTACATACAAGTCTATATAACAAAGAAAAGCGGGATGCCCATGGCGTGGACATGTGGGATGAACTAAATCTTCATTGAATCTTATTTTTCCATTAGAAGGGGCTTGTACATATTCTGCAGTACCCTCAGTGAATACTATGCCGTTATGAAACCAGTCAAACCATGCGCAAGGAAGGTTGAACTCTTTTTCTTTCCCGCTAGCCAATGAGAATAAGAGGATAGGATCTTCTTTGAGCTTTATTTTATTAATATCCCATTTCCTTGGATTATTTAAGGGATGCATCTATCAAAAATTCAGTGTGAAATTTGAATGAGATAAATTGTTTCAAATTCACATTAATAATTTCAATTATTAATTGAGATTACACAAAATCGGAGCTCGAAAGGGATATAGATTAAAAGTATTATAACAAGGTTACTATGTTAATTTTTTGCAGGATTCAGGCAACTGGCTAGTATTAGACTCAATTTTTCAAATGAATGATTTGAAGACCTATTGATTCTAACAACTGATTGCAGAGTTGATCATTTGGACGTTTCAATTCGAATATGTGGATCTCAGACCTATGATTTTCCTCTTCCTCACGTCGATGTTCTAGTGGACAACACCCTTGCACAAGGTTCATCCACGGAGGGTGAGTCAGAGCCTAATATTAGACCGATAGTCGTAGTCGATGGATTAGCTAGAAGGAAATGGAAATTGAGAGGTGTACTTCCCTCTGTTAGTGAGGAGTCCAATGGTGACAGTGAGGGCCTTAGGTGTGATCCAAAAACATCTTTAATTGTAGTAGTAGTGACGATGATGTGTTTGATGATCAAGGGCCACTTTATGGTTATACTCCACAGAAAGGGTCGTGGAATTACCTTTAGGGTGATGGTGAGGGTGATGGGCAAGGTGATAGTGATGGTGAGGTGGACGGTGGAAGTGGGGATAATGGTGAGGGTGAATGCAACAGGGACACCGAAAGAAGTGATGTATTGTTTTGAAATACTTCAGTTTCTTCATTCTCAGAGTTGGCCAAAACCCATCAGCTGTGATCAAAGCAATTTCCTTAGCTACAACATAGGAAGCAAAGTCGAAAATGCCAAGACGTGCTCTATTAAGGCATGGTTAATTGGTAAAGCAGTAACTGCCTTGTACTAAGGCAGTTCCTCTGTGTCCAATGAGCTTGAAAGTAAATTACAGTAAAAAGAGCAAACATTTTGGTGCTAACCGCTAAGAACTTACTTTCAGCCAAAAAGAAATAAGCATCCGACGATCACGTCACCAATCATTTTACATGCATGAAGGGCCTTTCCAGAAATGAGATCAGTTACAAATGTAGCAACTTAAGACATGTCATAGCACATGAGTCTCAGTCAAAGAAACTTGAAATCAGAAAAGGTATATGTTTCAAAGCACTTGATTAGCACATGTAATGACCCCCGCATCGTTGGAAGAATGTCAGAAAAATGTACATTCAGTGGCTGCCCCTTTCCTCTACAGAAGAATGTTGGCTTCTGCCACAGCCCTGCACAGAGCTGGTAGCAGAACTGTGTTTCAAAGAGGAAGTCGGAGAAACTGTTGCACCGTCCTGTCCCCTCCCTTGATGACTAGGATCCCTGAAATTTAGTCTCTGCTGCAGCACATTGTTTGTGCCAGATGTTTCACCATTTCTAGACGGCCAAATATTGTTGTTCATCGACTGAGCTCCTCCATGAGGCTTGACCTGTTCATTTAGGTCACAACTTGATGTAACAAGACTGCTGTAACACTTTCTAGCATCCCAACTTGACAATGAACTCTTCTGTTCGGAAAAAGAAGAGCTAGGTAATATGACTCTTTCTCTACTCTCAATATGTTTGTTTATATTGGAAGTATCATTCACTTTTCCTCTACCAGCACCCCACCCAACACCAGCACCTTTATATATCACCTCAGAAGATGAATCTGTAGTAAATCTACTCTGATAGCCTTCATGTATCATCTTAGGGGAGATGCTTGAAGCAGAATCCGTGCTACTATATGCTTTTCTACATCTTTCGTACTGCAATCTGCAACTCTCATCCCAATCACCCTATTGCATCAACCAAATATAGGAACAAATTGAACCCTGCAAGCAAGAACTGAGATATCATACCTGTTGGAGGGTTTGCTACCATAGTATTCATGCCAGAGTTTTGTTTCCTTAATATCCTCTTCGGTAATACTCTGCATACATAATATTGTGGTTTTACAGTGAATGGTTTGTCTTTTTTTTTTGGTAGAAATCAAAAGAACATATTTGTATAAATTTTTTTTTTTTAAGTACCTTAATTGGAAGGGTAACACCATCAACCAAGCTGGGAATATGTACATCATCACGCATCTCAAAAGACACACATCTGCAACATCAATGTAAGTGATATCAGAGGATACATGAAAATGGAAAACAAGACTGGAAAAATGTGTTTTTAATGTTGTTTCCTTACAAGACATAGTTCTCTTCAATGCTGTTATGGACTTCCCTGTGAACTATTTCAGTATCCTCGTTAGGAAGATGAATATGACCGGAAATACCATCACTGACATGTAAAAGAAGAAAAGAAAAGAAAAAGTTAATTGATCAGTTTATTCAGCAGGAAATTGATGCAGGAGCATATTCTGAATCAGCAGCTGAGTTTGTCAAATACTGAATTAATGGCATTAAAATATCTTAATAAAGAAGATAATAAAGAAAATCTTCACAAGAATGGAAAGAAACGTGCATAATATTTTAGGATTATTTTAGAATAATATCTTTTAACTATTTTTTTATTTCTTTCTTTATTTCTAAGTATTTTGCTATACTTAGCCTATATAAAGGCACATATTTATTATTTTAGAATTCAGTTTTGGAGTACCAATTAAATTTCAGTCTTTCAGAGTTATTTCTCTGTTCGAATATTTTGGCAAATAGGGTCTTTCTCTTTCATATTTGTTATTTTATCTCTTCTTGAATTCCCTTTTCAATATTTAATTCTTAGCTTCTACTACTATCCTTCGCTGTCGGAACAAGCTAGCACAAGAATCCACCCACCTCATACTGGTATCGATCTCAACCACTTCATTTTCATTTGGGGAAAGTGACAAAATTTGCGATGCCAACTTGTGTGTGTTACTCACATATAACTGATCAACATTGTTTCTGTTCCTCAATGCTTCATCCTCCTATTAAATAAAGTTAGAAAAACACTTTGAATCTCTATATAACATAAAGTTTGAAAAATTAAGAAGGATAAAGTGTAATACCAGTAGACCACTCTCTAATTCTTTGGTTTCAGATAGAAGGCGTTCTTCCTCTACAAATGGGAGCTTGGAGATACCCTTAATGAGAAACAAAAAATAGAACATATATATATCATCACTTCACCATATATATGGATTATGGAATGTGTAAAATCAAGTAGTTGCAGGTGTCTTTTTAAGACATTATAAACAAAAATATAAGTAGACCTGCCACCGAAAACGTTTTCCGTCCAGATCGATATCATAATCTAAGCATAAAAGAAAGATCAGTGTCAGCTTTTTATATCAAATTCATTGGTTTTAAACCCTAAACTCTAAAAAATCAGAGTTTACCAGTAGGATAAAAATCAATAAGTTTGAACTCCGCATCTGTCATCAGAGCCTGATAAACTTTGGGAAGCACATGAGCACTACACACACACACACACACACACATATATATATATATATAGGAGCACATTAATTCAATTCATTTAATTTACCTATATATTTATGATAAATTAATACAGCACAAACGACATACAACATGCATGAAAGTCTGATACCTCTTTAGGGGTAGTACAGCCAATAGGTAATCAAATGGTTTTAATGGGGAACCCTTTTGGAACTCTACTCTGACCTGAGCAAGGCCCTTCAAATCTGACGCAAATGGTGAATAGTGGTATGGGTAAAACCTGTAGCATAATTCATTACATTATTAACAAGCATTGTAATTGGGGGGGGGGGGGGGGGGGGGGGGGACTTCATTTTATACAGCTTGTCTTACCATGACCATGATGGGACTCCTGAAAAATAATACAGAAGAACCCACAATAGTCCTTCACTGTACTTCTTTACCTTCAAGAAATCAAGCAGTAGAAGTTACAACTTTATGAGCACAATTTTCAGCTTACACTCCTTTCAAAAAAAAAAAAAAAAAAAAAAAAAAAAAATCAGCTTATACTTAAATCACTAATACACAATCAGTTTAAAATTAAGTAAGGGTTTTTAACAAAAGCTCACAATTTCTTTTCTTAGGCTTTCAATATCCCTCCAGGTTTTTGCAGAAAATTTCTCTTTGTAGTATCTTTCTTTCCAGCCAGCAGTCCCCAATCTCACCTGTGTATGGGATTAACTTAAACCATTAGGCATTTCTAAGAGCAGACATGTATAAGTCTTCTAAAGAGAACTCTCTAGGAACAAGAAAAAATTTTAGAAGACAGTGATTCATACTTTGTCTACCCAATGACCACTCTTAAATAGGTCACTGTGGCTAGAGTTCTCGCGAAGATTATAATTGGACTTTTCTATCAACTCTTTTCTATCTTTATCAATCTGCAACACCAAGAATGAAAGTAAGAAACTAATGTAAACCAAAAGGTAACCCATAATGGAGAACCAAAAGTATTTTTTCAGTACATATAAACAAATGGGACGTCTTTTTTTAAAGAAGATATATATACATGATTCAGAGAAAAATATAAGAAACTACCAGTAACATTTGAACGAGTCCTAGTTTCATTTAAGACGCAAAATATCAGATCCCAACTTTGGGTACTCTTCAAAAAAGAAACTGCCATTATTCAATTCAAAAGCAGAAGAATAAGTAAAACCAAATCAGAACTACGGAGTTTCTTTTTCTATTTTGAAAATCATGACTTACTTCAGAAAAATCGACACTCTTATTCCCACTTGATACTGTACTACTTTCTGCTGAATCTTTGGAAGTAGGAGCTTTCTCACCGGATAATGCATGACCTTCATTTTCATCTTGCTGGAAAAGGCATTGGTTTTGGAGTAGAATGCATGATCCGTTAGTGATGATAGAAATTTAATTGAAAAAAAATTAAAAAAAAAAATGACTCACTTTATCTGAATAATTGCAAAGTTGTCTAAGTTTATGCTCGCGAATTTCTGTTCTTTTCTTGAAAATTTTCTCTTCATTTGAGCCAACCAAAAGAATGAACTTCTCGACTCTGGATAGGTTTATACGTCCTTTTCTTTTATCTTCAGAAAGCTTTTGTACATGGAAATGGGAAAAGATTTAAGGTTAACAATTGCAACCAGAAATTGAAAGAAGCTACAATTAATATGAGAGTTACATGTTACCCTGCTCATGTCGACTAGATAGCCACCAAGGTTCTTGAACTCCTCCTTGTAAACAGTCATCAATAGAACAATAGCACCCTATAATTAAGGATTGTTACAAATAATCTCACCATTAAATTTAGTAATCCAAAATATGTCTATACTATATATAATATAAAACAGAATTGCAAAACCAAATTAAATAAAGGCCCATGTATCACTCAAATTAGCTCTTCTTCTAAGACATCTATATTTTACTTCTTTTATATAATCCTTTACTTCATGCATAGCATCAATGAGTAATGACATTAATAATATAATTAATTTTCATATCACAATTATCAATTTGCTCTATTTGTCTTCACTTCAAAACTAGTTGTCCCCATGAATCTCAAGGGGTGTCTGCTGGTGCATGCAAATTAAAAAGGCTACTAGACCTCATGAACTTCTAATGAAGGCATGCGGGGTAGGAAATCATTGCCCACAAAAAAGCACAAGAAAATGAAGTCATCAACTATCCGCTCAAGATCTATCTTCAGATTGAGTGGAGGTTCAGAGATTTTCATGTCAAGCTCCAAATATTCCCGCAGAATCCATACATGTACAAACTGCAAACGGAACAGATAGAAACAAAAATGCATGTATTAAGGGGATATATATATATATATATATATATATATATAAAAGCTTTCAGCTAAAGTCACGGATGGTAAGGTGAATCATGCATATATACCTCATAAGGCTTTTTAAACCATGCCCTTTGCCTTTGCTGCACTGAACTTTCATCGATTTGTGGAGGCTCCTGTAATATTCCAGATAGGAAGAAGTGAATATTAAGAATACATGCATAATGATACCATAATTACCACTCTCTAACTCGACCCCTTCTGGTGCGCTTGATGTCACCAATGGCATCATGTACGGTTCCTTGAAACTAATCCTTCATTTGGTCACAAAACAAAGTAGCAAACTTGGCATGGGGACATGACCGAATATGTCACAAAATTAAAGTTTGATACATGTTACAATAATTGCAAATACAGGCCAAACATGCTCATATAGATGAGAAGGCCTCAAGTTTGTAACATCTCAATCTTGTAACCCATGCATACGACATATATATCATTAAGGGATAGTATATTTGAATTTACAACAATTAGTCAAATTTACCTCTCTCAAAATGGAAAAATGAACTTCATGTGTTGCTAAAGCAAGCATTATCAGATCAGCGTCCTGCATGCAATATCATATGATAAATACCATTCATTTAACCTCGAAATTAAGTGATGAAAAGAAAAGCGCAGGGTACAAGAGGTGATCAGAAGCCAGCAGAGTTCTTATATATATATTTCTCAATGACAATATATACAAACAACAGAAGCAAGCAGAGTTCGATCTTATACCAGACCATAGACGCAGTGCCTCGTATTTGGATTATATCCAGTACTACAGTTTCGTTGTTGGCGAATAAAAGACATTATCTTATGTTCGCCCTCACCAGGAACATTGGCATCGGAAATAATAACCTATTTCAATGATCAAATAAAGAATCACAGGACAAGAATCATACATTATATGAGTGAGTTCGAAAACAAGTTGCATTTGAGTGTAACATGTGCAGCAGTACTACTCGGAAGTATGTTTCTAGTATCTTCTCTTATATGATGGTTTTAACGACGTTAATTCTCAAAAGGCAGGCAGATATAGACCATACCTTGATGTCCCTCCAGCCTGGATCATTGTTTATACATGAAATAACATAGCTTCTGAGGGCCTTTGACAATTTGTACATAAATTCTGTGCCTGGAGTGATCATATTGGGATCTGAAACTTCAGATTCGCGTTTATGAAGAAAAACCAGTTTTTCTTCCATTTCAAAGTACTGTCGTATTAGCCTCTCAAAATTGGCTTCCTTAGCTTCCTATATAGTAGACAACATGCAGGAAGACAAAAGAAAAAAACAATCATCTATCAAGCAGGAAGCAGAAATCTATATTCAGACAGACTCAAGATGAGAAAACTCACAGAATTTTCCATGGACTTAGCAGTCCCAAAACGTCCAGCTCGTACTTGATTCATTTTGGCCCATGGAGCAACTCCATCTACGTTTAAGGAAAATTTGATCAGTACGTGAAGTTAAAGGCAAATTAAGCATTTCCTGAGATTCAAACGAAAAAAAATTAAACAGGCACATCTATTTTAACATTTCTCTTCCTCACGTGTAGACACAAACTCCATTTTAATAGGTAAAGCCCAAGAAGTAGAATATTTAATTAAAATAAAAAGTAAATGAAGAAGACATGGCTTAAACTCAGAACCTTTGCTTTGATATTATATTATATATATCACCATTTGTCCTAAAAGCCTAAAGCTTAAACTAATATGAAAAGATAAATTTAATCATTTAATTAATAGTTTAACACTACACAAGTTTAGGCTGTCAACCCAATTCGTCTAGGTAAGAGAGATATATAATAGTTAACAAAATTTTCCAGCCCAAATGGTAAGATATATATCTACAATCAAGCATACATCTTATTGCTAGCCGACATATATAACCAAAAAGAACGATTAATCCCAATATGCCTTATTGCTAATATATTGTCTATATATATATATATATATATATATATTAAAGGAACATGTTGAAGTTGAAGGACGGTCTCACCCATCGCCATATAAAGTAACTTCCGTGGCCTTACGATACAGAAAAGGTTGCCAACGTATTCAAAGATATTATTGAATACATCTTCGAACGTTTTTGGACGGCGAGGCTGATGAACAAAATAAGACAACAAAACAAACAAGTTATTTACTAGAAAGAACAAAAAAAAAAAAAAACAAAAAAAAAAAATCAGAAATAAGGTGCTTCTAAATTAAACATTACAAAAACAATTATGATTAAAAGATTTTAGACTAGCTGAAGTAGTTTTTTGGAACAATCTTTGGGTTTGTAAAATATTGGTCCTCATTTAAAATAAACAAAAATTTAGACCAAGAAAAGGTGCAATTAAATTAAAGATGTGAATATATATATAACCATCAAGTACAATTAATACAGAAAAACCGCCAAAAAAGAACGAACATGATCATCGGGGTGGAAGCAGGGGTGGATAATCCCATTCAAATCGAGGTAGAGATTATCAAACTCTATGCCATTAGGGTTTGGCAAGGAGGTGTTGATGCACTCTCCTTCATCTTCAGTAGCTTTAACCACAACTTTTGGGTACTTGTTTATCAACCACCGATAGAACGACGGCACACCCATCTGAGTTTTCTCTCTCTCTCTCTCGGATTAGTCCATATGGTTCTATTTTCTTCTCTTTGCTTCGAATTATGGCAAAGAGATCGAGCGAGCATCTCCAGCAAATGTAAAATATACCTGACAAAAGTCAATTATTTTTGCTTTTTCTACACAGTCGTAAATTTTGTATTTTCTTTTAAATATTATTTTATTTTATATTCTTATATTCTTATCAACCTCCGACTTTCACCTGCATTTTATGAAAAAAAATCAATGCTCTTTCCGAAGCTCCATCCTGCACATAACCGTTGACCATCGCTGTCCGAGCATAAATTCTCTATTGAGAAATGCTACGCTACCCACCAAGATTCCGCTGCAATCTCACCCGTCTTACGCGTTATTATTATTTTTTTTTCTTTTGGAGTTTTGAATCCTAAAAGGCCAAAACGCATTGGGAGGGGTAATTTTTTTCAGGGAAATGCTGAGGTATTCACTAGCATCCCTCCAAGCCTACGGGACTTTGATTTTTTTTGGCCGTGTTTCGTGTCTCCGGCGTGAGAAATGTGAGATTTTTTTTTGGGTCCTCTGTGTTAGTCGATTATGGGGTTTGGGAAAAAAATTGCTTTCTCTAGTTTTCTTTATGCATTGGCCTATGTTTATGAAAAGTCTGGGTTTTGGTGATGCCCATTTAGTTTTTGTGGTGAAGTTTGTGAATGATTCTTTAGAGTATTCAAAAATCTGTGAAATTTAGGTGAAAATGACGTAATGATTTATTTGTTTTTCCTTGGCCTCTATAAAAAGATTGAGAATTTAAAATGGTGTTAGGACTTCGAGCCTGTACAGAAATTGTATACCCAAATTATCGGCTTTACAACATAAAGAGATGGATTATTAAAACAAAGCATGGCAGGTCATAGCTTTTCTGAATTAAGGGAGCAACATGAGATTGGTCGGATAGCAAGTAGAAAAATTTTCATTTCACCAAACTGTTTTGCTATGGTTGTAGATTTATATTGCTATGAAAATACAAGCAACAAGATTCGTTTCTGCTCTGTTATTGAGGCACGCCATATTGCTAATTGTCTGGTCACATGAAACTAGAAACCATTTATTGGTTATAGAAAAGATTCGAAGTTCATTTTTATCATACTGGAGTGCAGTACCAGATCTTAAATTATTATTAGAAGACTCAAGTTAACTTCAAGCTAGAAATAGTGTAAGGTGGTAAGATTTAGAGATTCGATTATTTAAAATTCGTTATATGTATTAACAAAGTCATACTTGATAAATTGCAGACTGGGTTCTGCCCGAGCTGTTAACCGGAGGTATATTAGTGACTGCGTGCCACTGAAATTCCGCATGCAGGCATCAGCAGGTTTTGTAAGTGCCAGTGCTCTCGGAATGGCTTGTGGTCCTGCTCTAGGTGGTTTTCTTCAAACTAATTTCAGGATCTACGAGCTTACATTCAATGAAGACACTTTGCCCGGCTGGGTTATGGCTGTTGCGTGGCTTATATACTTTGGTTGTGTATCTCATTTAAAGAACCTTCTCATGAGATTGAGGAGAATAGTACTATACCACAGGAATCTAATGCTGGTATGTTCATTTATATGGTGCTACTTTTTGGTTGAGATCTTCCACAATTCAATTCTGTCAATGTTAGATCATTCATAAGCTGTAGATTGAAGCGTTAACACTTTAATGTGACCATAGCTATTCTAATATTTTCTTTTGAAATTATTTTTACATTGTAGAAACTTTAAAAATCAGTTAAATTGCAAAAGAAACAGTCAATCTTAAATCGCTTAGTGATTTACCCGTTGATAATTTTTTGAAGTGTAACAAAAACTGTCACTTTTAACCATAATGTTCTCTCTTAGAAATATTTATTCTTATGGTGTACTTTGGATGGCAGAAGCAGTAGAGAATGATGCACTTGAGAAAGGACTTGAACAACCATTGCTTGTTAGTTCAGAAGACAAGCAACAAGATGAAGATGGTGATCAGCAAGAATGTGATGAAAGTGAAGAAGCTTCTGAGGATTCTCACCAGGCAGCTACTTCAGAATGGAGCTAAAATTCCAGTTGTTCATGAAATAGAATTAGAAGTTGGATAAGTACTTCTGCTTCTATATTAGAATTTGGTCTGCTAATATGATTTACTCAAACAGATAGTTTAGATGAATTATGCGATCAGTTGCAATTGGTTTATGAGTTGACGTGATTTTTTAAATTGGCTTTTTACAGGGAGTTGGATGATGAGTTGCAAAAGTCACTTTATGAATTCTTGAAAGCAAGGGGATGAGTTGCAAGAGTCACAGCATTCAAAGGATAGGACATAGGTTGTATTTTTTGTAATTGACTTCTGTAACTATAATTCAAACTGTAACTTATCTGTTGTAATCTTTTAGCTTAATATATACATTTCAATTGTACATCGTTAATTATTAATAGAAACTATGGTCAGCATACCAGGCTAATTAAGCTACCATTTCCAAATTTTATTCAAATTCTTGTAGTTTAGAGGCAGTAGGCAATATAAATGAGTACACCAAGACTGATTAAAATTTGAGTTTAAAGGGATCAAGGTGTGCCATACTCATGAATAGCTTCAAGGCTTTGTTTAGAATTTAGTATGCGATGGATTTCAACTACCACCAAGGCCATGCTTAGTTGCTTACCCTTTAAGCCACATAAGTTCGTTGGCAATGTCAAGTGAGATGTCATTTTTAGCTTAGAACGAAGGGCTAGCATAAACCTTATGGGAGAGATTTGCTTAATTAGCTTCATGTATATGGTGGTCAAAGAAATTGAGGAACCGTCTTGGCTGACTTAACCAAAATAAAGTATTCATTGAATAAATATATAGATTTACAAATTGTTGTTGTGTCAAATGTATTATAGGCGGTTATAACCGGCGGTTATTGGCTAAAACCGCAACCGCTAACCGCCTAGCGGTTATTTTCATTTTACCAACCGCAACCGCTAACCGCCTTGGCGGAGGCGGTTATTTTTATAACCGCCGGTTAGCGGTTATAACCGGCGGTTTGAAACCGCTTTCGAATTCCGGTTTTGGGCCGGGTTTAGACCGGTTTTGGGTCGGGTTAAAATCAGTTTTGGGCTATTTTTACACCTGTTTTGGGCCAGGTTTACACCTGTTTTGGGCCATTTTTTGTACAGATTTTTTGGGCCTTTTTTTGTGCATATTTTTTGGGCCATTTTTTGTACAGATTTTTCAAGAAAAAAATTTAATACTTTTTGGGCCTTTTGTCCTTTGTTACAAAATTACTAATCCAAACATATTCTAAATCCAAAACCAAACAAATCCAAATAATCAAATACTCAAAGACATTACAAATCCAAAATAACCAAATTCAAAAGCAAAAAATTACAAATCCAAATAACCACATAGGCACATACTCTAAATTCTAAAACCAAACAAATCCAAATAAACAAAACAAATACTCCAAGACATTACAAATCCAAAATAACCACATAGGCACATACTCCAAATTCTAAAACCAAACAAATCCAAATAAACAAATAGTCCAAGACATTACAAATCTAAAATTCAAAAATTACAAATCCACATAGTCACCGTCCAAGGATGCTTCGTTCCTTGATTGAGCGCAATCTACAAAAGAAGAAGCTTTAGTTAATTGAAAAGTAACTAAGTAAGTTTCAAAAATAATAATTATACAAATGAAAAGTTACAACTAATTTACAAACATTTACCTTCTTCATCAAAGCTTTCCACAAATTCCTCCAACTCCCGAATGTTAATTGGAGTATTCCTTATCCAACATTCAAATCCCAGCAAATCCCAGCAAGCCCACACGCTACCTCCCATTCCAACATTCAAATCCCAGCAACTCTAACAGTCAAAAGTAAAACAACCATTAATTTTTCTCTTCTTCTAATTTTTATGAACCACCCTTGATCACTAGAGATTGAATCAAACATGTTAAATGTGAAAGATGGACTTACATCTGCTTAGATTCGATTTCTTAGGTTTACAAATTTTAGTTCACTTACATATTTGTGTGGACTACTCAAACAAATACTAAAATCCACCAAAATTAATTCACAGGTAGATAATGGCCTGTGATTGTTTGTGCAAGAGACAGGCTATCAAATACTGAAACAGTGATGGGCTGGCTATAAGAAACAGAAACAGAAAAAACTAAATAGACAAAAATAGATGCTCGTAACCCAATTGAAAGAAACAGAAAAAACTAAATAGACAAAAATGATAATAATAAAGAGATGAACATCTAGTATAATATGGAAGTCCTGAGACTCTGACCGTCCAAAAACTACTCAACAAACCAGATCTATACGACAGTGATGACACTACCAGAGGAGAGGAAATCCAAAAGGAAAAATAAAAAAAAAAAAAAAAAAAACACAGAATAAAGATATTTGTGCATGAGTCTACAAGGATTTCATTTCACTAGTTCTATATCCATATGCTCAATGGAAAAGAGAAACTCCCAAGCTGATAGACAACAGAGTTAAACAACTAATTATAGCACTGACATTGAAAAATTCAGGCATTCTGATGTCACATTTTGACCATTCAAGATTTAGACTACATAATTTCCTCTATCTTGTCAGATTCCAGTAGAGTTGCTATATACAGTTTTTTTTTTTAATCATTAAATTAAATCTACAAATATATTTATTCACAACAAAAGGAAAAAGGACTATCTAGTATCTACCAAAACTGAGAGAAACTTACAGTGTAGTGGCGGCGGAGACGACCGGAAGCGGAGACGAGCGGCAGCTGAGACGAGCGGCGGCTGAGACGAGAGAGACGAGAGGGCAGAGACGAGAGAGACGAGAGGGCAGAGGGCAGAGACGAGAGAGACGAGAGGGCAGAGACGAGAGAGACGAGAGGGCAGAGGGCAGAGACGAGAGAGACGAGAGGGCAGAGGGCAGAGACGAGAGAGATGAGAGGGCAGACTGCAGAGAAGCAGAGACGGCGTCGGCGAGAGGAAAATGAAATGGAAAGTTGGAAACCTAAACCTAATCCTCAGAAAATATGGTTTATATATATTACTAAAACGGCGTCGTTTTGGGCATTCAGCAATGCCCAAAACGACGCCTCTCAGGTCAGTTTTTTTTTTTTTTTTTAATATATATATATATATAAGCGGTTAGCGGTTATTTATAACCGCTTTTAAAACCCTATAACCGCTTTTAAAAGCGGTTAGCGGTTTTAAGCGGTTAGCGGTTTTAAAGCGGTTATAACCGTCCCGTTTGAACACCCCTAAAATGTAAAATTCAAAATTCTTAAAGTTACAAATACGCACAAAACATCTAAAACCAGCAGCTATCAAAAAAAAAAATATACAACGCCTACACGAGGCCCCAACAAGCCACCAAAAGGCAAAACAATAGCGACCTCAACAACAAATTGACCCATGAACAGTAGAATTGCAGAAAAAC
Organism: Alnus glutinosa; assembly: GCF_958979055.1. NCBI lineage: Eukaryota > Viridiplantae > Streptophyta > Magnoliopsida > Fagales > Betulaceae > Alnus > Alnus glutinosa. The sequence continues at coordinate 5,816,829 of NC_084894.1, read as the reverse complement.
ATCAGTCTTAAGCTGAGACCAACAGCTACCCCAAACACCAGAACACACATACTTCACCACTTTTGCAACAGGTCTGCAGCTGCTCAAGAGGAACTCGCCAACAAACCTTCAAACCAAAATCTCTTTTCCTATATTCCAATTCCTGCATATACCCAATTCCTGCCACAATTTGTTGCTCAAGCTGCAATCGTTTTTTAAAAACAATAAATACAACAAGCAATAGCTAGTTTGCCGGGTAAGAAAATAGTTAAGTTATCAACATAGTTACGTTATCCCTTCTCCGCAATGGCAAAGCCACTTCTAGGATCACTAGTTTGCTGGGTTAGAAAATACATTCAAAAATAAATAGTTGATAAAACTGAATAAATTGATGTAAAAAATTGCCATTTCAACCATAATACTACAAGCTACTCATAATTCTCTAAATCAACCTGATGATCATCTATTATGTAGATATTGACACCTAATTGAAACAAACCACCATGAAAATAGGTGTACTTTAATCATGTTGATTTCTACCACCCAACTGATAAAATCCCACAATCAGAACCATCCAACAATCAGAACCAAGAAAATCACCAACACCAACCAACAAAAAAGCGATTTTTCTCTCTCAAACCGGATCAGAACCACCCACCACAGTATACCCATAAAAATGCTAGAGAGAAAATACCAGGCAGTTGAATAACGCTGGAGACACGAGACACGGTCACGCTGCCGGAGAAGGACACCCTGCCGGAGACAAGAACTCGCTGTCAGAGAAGGACGGACGAGAGAGAAGAGAGAGGACGGACGGTGGAGACGGCGCTGGTGAAGGGCGACCACCAGCAGGAGGAGAGAGAGAGAAACGCATTGGGAGGGGAAGAATGACGGACAGCCGTCCGGTGAAGACGTCGCCGGTTAAAACGGCCGGAAAAGAGAGAGAGATGCATTGGGAGGAGAAATGAAAAAAAATTCCCTCTCAACTCGTTTTGAGTTTTAGATTAAAAAATCAAAAGAAATTACTAAAACTTAAAAACTGAAAAGAAATTCCTTACATTTAAAAAAAAAAATAAAAAATCAAAGCCACGTAGGCTTGGTGGGATGCTGGTGGGTACCCCAGCATTCCCCAACAACACCCCAAATGAATAACCGATCCAAAACCCAAATCCAATTCATTCTTCACAACATAACAACGAAGCTCCCTCCCTTAATCCCATCTCCCACTATCATCGCCACAAAGAGGCAGCAGAATCGAAATTGTAAACCCATCGGGTTTCACCCCATCATTCTGTATATATTTTACCACCTGCCCCAATTCCTTATCAAAACTGCAACCCCTGGAGGTCGCATAGTCCGCTATTATTACATTCAAGAACATTAATTTCTCTTCGGCATTTCATCAAACAAATTCCGGGATTCACTAAATTCCACGCATTTACAGTACATCCGCATCAACGAATTCGCAACAACCGTATCCAAAAGAAACCCAATTCATAAACTCTTGCCGTGAATCAATTTCCCGGCAACTGAGTCTCCAATCTCGCCGGATGCTTTCGCAAGCATCGCGAGAGTATAATCATCCGGCATTTCATCACTACAGCATATTTCGTTGAATAAATCAAAAACCTCATTATAGACACGCTTTTTCACATACCCAATAATCAAAGAGTTCCATAGGTACACATTCTTGAGCTCAACCGAGTAAAACACGAACCGTGAGTCGTGACCGAGCTGGGCTTCCACATATAGCGTACACAGAGACGAGCTTCGTGGCGACTCCGAGAAAAGGATTTTGTCCGATCCCATGAGTGAGGATTTGAGCGTGGCATTCTGGGCTGAAGCTCAGCGATTAATGGTCTATCGTAAACTCAAGAGAATGGAGGGGATGGAGCGGCGGATGAGTAAATGGGGAAGACGCTGGTTTTGTTGAGACTCGAGAGGGAGAGAAACGATAAAATAAAGTAGGAAAAAAACACGCACAATATGATCGGGTCCAGGTAGAAAAGTACAACAGTAGCCCCTTCTTCCTTATATGTATATATATATATATATATATATATATATATATATATATATATATATATATATATATATATATATATATATATATATATATATAAATTCGAGATGATAAACAGATTGACCTGAGAGAGAGCACGAAAACTTAAAAGAAGAACTCGAGAGAAACTATACAGAATGGAGTTATAGCTTCCAGGCATCTTGACCGTTAACTTACTTAAACATCTTACATTTTTATGTCACATTTTGATGCTAACCGTTAGGGTGATGGTAATGGTGAGGGGCAGGGTGGAAGTGGGGCTAATGGTGAGGGTGAATGCAACAGTGACACCGAAAGAAGTGATGTATTGTTTTGAAATACTTCAGTACCTTCATTCTCAGAGTTGGCCAAAACCCATCAGCAGTGATCAAAGCAACTTCCCAGAAGTACCTTCATTCTCAGAGTTGGCCAAAACCCATCAGCTGTGATCAAAGCAACTTCCTTAGCTACAACATAGGAAGCAAAGTCGAAAATGCCAAGACGTGCAGTATGCCTTGATAAAGCAACAACTATCTTGTACTAAAAGCAAAGCACTAGCAACAGATGCCCTATAAATAGTTTCTTTCTCTAAAATAGAGAAAATTTGAAAAAAAAAATTACAAAAAATGACACCACAGCTGTTGCCCAATTTTAGAGCTCCACCCTTGTGTAGCTACATTGGGTAGCACTATAACTATCCAATCCAATATTTTATTGGCACAGAAGCTTTTATATCTCCTCCCACACGCCTTTTCTCTTTGTCTCCTCTATCAAAAAAACGCTTCACCTTCCTTCAACCTCCTGAGAAGGCGTTCCAATAGCAGTGAACGCTAGAGTTTTGGACGTCGAGGGGTCCTGCCGCCGTTGGCGAGGGTCCCGCAGGAGGAGGTGCCAATGCCGCCGCAACACCACGATAATACGTACGACTACTTCTTGGTGGGCGCCATGCACGGGACGACTTTGAGCGACGCACCGCTGCTGGAGGAGGTGGGTGTGAGGAATGGGGAGACTGAGCGGATGGTGACCCGAACTAGCAACCGTAGCCCATTGCCATCACGAAACGAAATCTCCCAGGATTCTGACTCCCCCTGTATGTTGTTTCGGTCTCAACTCATAAGCCGTCCTCAGTTGAGAATTTTTCGAGAAAGTCACATTTCCCAATCAAATCTTTTCCGAGAAAATCCTCTAGTCTTTGATTTTCTTTCCCAATTGTTTCTAGTAATTTTGAGGTTCTCTTTTTACGTTATTGTTTTGATTGCACTTGAAGGTCGAGGAGCTCAAGAAATTCAGAAATGGCACCTTTGATTCAGAAATGGCACCTTCCGGAATAAAGTGTAAAAAAAAAGAATGAGGTGGAGGTCGGTGTAATGGATTTCACCCAGATTGAGTTGGAAGTTTTTGGGTGGTTTTGATTTGGGTGACCAAGGTTGGGGATGAAGCTGGTGGAGGGGATGGAATGGCGAAGAGGAACTGGTGGAGGGATGAGCGGATGCTTCTAGAATATTGAATAAAGTTAAAAAGGAAAAAAAAAATGAAAGATAAAAAAAATATTATTTTAATATATAAGGAAAGATAAAGGGAAGTTGTTGGGTAATTTTTTTTTTAAAAAAAAAAAGAAAAAGAAGAAGCAGAAGAAGAAGAAGTGGTTTGATTCTCTAAATTTTTTTTCCCCAAATAAGGAAAATGGCCGTTGGAAATCTGCTGCTGCTCTAAGGCAGTTCCTCTGTGTCCAAAGAGCTTGAAAGTAAACAACAGTAAAATAGCAAATATTTTGGTGCTAGCCGCTAAGAACTTTCAGCCAAAAAGAAATAAGCATCTGACGATCACATCATCAATCATTTTACATGCATGAACGGCCTTTCCGGAAATGAGATCACTTACAAATGCAGCAACTTAGACATGTCATAGCACATGAGTCTCAGTCAAAGAAACTTGAAATCAGAAAAGGTATATGTTACAAAGCACTTGATTAGCACACGCAACGTTGGAAGAATGTCAGAAAAATGTACATTCAGTGGCTGGCACTTTCCTCGACAGAAGAATGTCGGCTTCTGCCACGGCCCTGCACAGAGCTGGTAGCAGAACTGTGTTTCAAAGAGGAAGTCGGAGAAACTGTTGCACCGTGCTGTCCCCTCCCTTGTTGGCTAGGATCCCTGAAATTTATTCTCTGCTGCCGCACATTGTTTGTGCCAGATGTTTCACCATTTCTAGGTAATGTGACTCTTTCTCTACTCTCAATATGTTTGTTTATATTGGAAGTATCATTCACTTTTCCTCTACCACCACCCCATCCAACACCAGCACCTTTATATATCACCTCAGAAGATGAATCTGTAGTAAATCTACTCTGATAGCCTTCATGTATCATCTTAGGGGAGATGCTTGAAGCAGAATTCGAGCTACTATATGCTTTTCTCCATCTTTCGTTCTGCAATCTGCAACTCTCATCCCAATCACCCTATTGCATCAACCAAATAAAGAAACAAATTGAACAGGGGCAAGCAAGAACTGAGATATCATACCTGCTGTAGGGTTTGTTACCATAGTTTTCATGCCATAGTTTTGTTTCCATAATATCTTCTTCGGCAATACTCTGCATGCATAATATTGTCGTTTTACAGTAAATGGTTTGTGTTTGTTTTTTTTGGTTAAATACCTTACACACCCTTGTGATTTAAAAACTTAATTTTTTGTCCCCTGAAATTTTATTTTTATCATATGAGGTACCTGTACTATGAGAAAAGACAGAAATGGTATATCTGTTCATTTTTCCGTCCAAAACTAACGTTCCGCCACGTCATTCTACACGTGTTGGCTTACCTGTGCAACACCTGTCCCTAGAGCCATGTCAGTGCTGACGTGACTACTATATATATATATATATATATATATATATATATATATATATATATATATATATATATATATATATATATATATATATATATATATATATATATTTTATTTTAAAACTTAAAAAAAAAAAAAAAAAAAATCTAGGGGTGGCTCACCCCCAAGGCCAGTTTTAGGGGTGACCGAAACTGGGGATGGCTGAACTACCCCTGTGGCCCAGGGGCAAAAGTGAAAAAAAAAAAAAAAAAGAACAAAAAAAAAAAAGGGTTTTGGTCCTTGGGGGTGGCTCCTAGAATTTTTTTATTTTTTTTTGAGTCCTTATATATATACATATAGTAGCCACGTCAACGCTGACATGACTCTGGGAACAGGTGTCGGATGACATGGCAGGAAGTTAGTTTGGACGGAAAAATGAACGGAGGTATCATTTTCGTCTTTTTCTATAGTACAGGTCCCTCCTATGATAAAAATGAAAACTCAATGAGCAAAAAATAAAATTTGTAAACCACATGGGGCAATTAGGTATTTAACCCCCCTTTTTTTTGGTAGAAATCAAAAGAACATATTTGTATTAAAAAAAAAAAAAAGTACCTTAATTGGAAGGATAACACCATCAAGTAAGCCAGGAATATGCACAACATCACGCATCTCAAAAGACACACATCTGCAACATTAATATAAGTGATATCAGAGGATAAATAAAAAAGAAAACAAGACTGGAAAAATGTGTTTTTAATGTTGTTTCCTTACAAGACACAGTTCTCTTCAATGCTGTTATGGACTTCCCTGTGAACTATTTCAGTATCCTCATTAGGAAGATGAATAAAACCGGAAATACCATCACTGACATGTAAAAAAAGAAAAGAAGAGAAAAAGTTAATTGATCAGTTTATTCAGCGGGAAATTAATGTAGGAGCATACACTGAATCAGTAGCTGAGTTGTCAGATACGAAATTAATGGCATTGAAATATCTTAATAAAGAAGATCTGCACAAGAATTGAAAGAATCATGCATAATATTTTAGGATTATTTTATAATAATATCTTTTACTTTTTCTACAAGTATTTTTGTTTTGTCTTTAAGTTTAGAGTTATTTTTTCTTTCTTACTTTATCTTTAAGTGTTTTGCATGGAAAACACTTAAACTCAGCCTATATAAAGGCATATATGTATTATCTTGGAATTCAGTTTTGTAGTATCAATTAAATTCCAGTCTTTCAGAGTTATTTCTTTGTTTGAATATTTTTGGCAAATAGGGTATTTCTCTTTTCTATTTGTTATTTTATCTCTTCTTGAATTCCCCATTAAATCTTTAATTCTTAATTTCTGCTACTATTTGACGCTGTCAAAACAAACCTAGTTATGCCGGGCATCAAGAATTCATTTGTCAACAACAATAATAAATATGATGTTAAAGAAAGGAAACAGAGGCACACTGATGAAGAAAAGACAAGCTAGCATAAGAATCCACCCACCTCATACTGGTATCAATCTCAACCACTTCGTTTTCATTTGGGGAAAGTGACAAAATTTGCGATGCCAACTTGTGTGTGCTACTCACATATAACTGATCAACATTGTTTCTGTTCCTCAATGCTTCATCCTCCTATTAAATAAAGTTAGAAAAACGCTTCGAATCTCTATAGAACATAAAGTTTGAAAAATTAAGAAGGATAAAGTGTAATACCAGTAGACCACTCTCTAATTCTTTGGTTTCGGATAGAAGGCGTTCTTCCTCTACAAATGGGAGCTTGGCGATTCCCTTAATGAGAAACAGAAAATAGAACATATATATCACCACTTCACCATATGGAATGTGTAAAATCAAGTAGTTACAGAGTTGCAGGTGTCTTTTTAAGACATTATAAACAAAAATATAAGAAATATAAGCAGACCTGCCACTGAAAACGTTTTCCATCCAGATCGATATCAAAATCTAAGCATAAAAGAAAGATAAGTGTCAGTTTTTTATATCAAATTCATTGGTTTTAAACCCTAAACTCTAAAAAAACAGAGTTTACCAGTAGGATAAAAATCAATGAGCTTGAACTCTGCATCTGTCATCAGAGCCTGGTAAACTTTGGGAAGCACATGAGCACTACATATATATATATATATATAGGAGCACATTAATTCATTTAATTTACCTATATATTTATGATAAATATTACAGCACAAACATACAACATGCATGAAAGTCTGATACCTCTTTATGGGTAGTACAGCCAATAGGCTATCAAATGGTTTTAATGGGGAACCCTTTCGAAACTCTACGCTGACCTGAGCAAGGCCCTTCAAATCTGACGCAAATGGTGAATAGTGGTATGGGTAAAACCTGTAGCATAATTCATTACATTATTAATAAGCATTGTAATAGGGCCGGGGGAACTTCATTTTATACAGCTTGTTCTTACCATGACCATGATGGGACTGCTGAAAAATAATACAGAAGAACCCACAATAGTCCTTCAGTGTACTTCTTTACCTTCAAGAAATCAAGCAGTAGAAGTTAAAACTTTAGGAACCCTACCTTTCAGCTACACTTATAACACTAATACACAAGCAGTTTAAAATTAAATAGGGGTTTTTAACAAAAGCTCACAAGTTCTTTTCTTAGGATTTCAATATCCCTCCAGGTTTTTGCAGAAAATTTCTCTTTGTAGTATCTTTCTTTCCAGCCAGTAGTCCCCAGTCTCACCTGCATGTGTATGGGATATGAGTCTTCTAAAGAGAACTCTATAGGAACACGAAAAATCTTTAGAGGGCAGTGATTCATACTTTGTCTACGAATTGACCATTCTTAAATAGGTCAAAGTTCTTGCGAAGATTATCATTGAACTTTTCTATCAACTCGTCTGTGTTTTTATCAATCTGCAACACCAAGAATGAAAGTAATTAAGAAACTAATTATGAAGACCAATAGGTAAACTGTAATTAATGGAGAACCAAAAGTATTTTTTCAGTACATGTAAACAAATGGGACATCTTTTTATATAAAGAAGATATATACATGACTGGGAGAAAAATATAAGAAAATCATGACTTACTTCAGAAATATCTGCTGAATCTCTGGAAGTAGGAGCTTTCTCACTGGATAATGCATGACCTTCATGTTCATCTTGCTAGAAATGGGACATCTTTTTATATAAAGAAGATATATACATGACTGGGAGAAAAATATAAGAAAATCACGACTTACTTCAGCAATATCTGCTGAATCTATGGAAGTAGGAGCTTTCTCACTGGATAATGCATGACCTTCATGTTCATCTTGCTAAAAAAGGCATTAGATTTTGCATCAGTTCCATTAGTTTTGGAGTAGAATGCATGATCCGTTAGTGCTGATTGAAATTTAATTGACTCACTTTATCTGAATCATTGCAAAGGTATCTAAGTTGGCGCTCGCGAAGATATATTCTTTTGTTGAAAATTTTATCTTCATATGAGCCAACTAAAAGAATGAACTTCTCGACTCTGGAGAGGTTTATATATCCGTTTCTTTTATCTTCAGAATCAGAAAGCTTTTGTACACGGAAATGGGAAAATTAAAAGATGTAAGGTTAACAGTTAATTGCAACCAGAAATTGAAAGAAGCTACAATTAATATGAGAGTTACATGCATGTTACCCTGCTCATGTCAAGTAGATAGCCACCAAGGTTCTTGAACTCCTTCTTGTAAACAGTCATCAATAAATCAATAGCACCCTATTAGAATGAATGTTCAAATTAATCTCACCATTAAATTTAGTAATCCAAAATATGTCTACACTTTAATATAGATTAAACAGAATTTCTAAACCAAGTAAAGGCACATTCATGTATCACTCCTATATATATATATATTACTTCTTTTATATAATACTTTAATTTACTTTATGCATTGCATTGCATCGCATCAATGAGTAATGACATTCAATCATTAATAATATATAATTACGTACTTTTTCATATCACAATTATTAATTTGAAATATTACGTATTTCAAATATATATACACATACACAGAGCCTGCATAATTATATATATAGCTTTTTTCTTTAATACCTTTGTTAAGATATTAAAGAAAGAATTGAATAAACAAGTAAATGAAAGACTAGTGATAAAAGAACTCTTATATTCATCGAAAAAGAACTCTTACTGACACTTGTTTATCAAAAGAAAAGAAAAGAAAAGAAAAAAGTTTTAACCAGTGTAAATTAAAAAGGCTACAAGACCTCATGAACTTCTAAGGAAGGCATACGGGGTAGGAAATCATTGCCCACAAAAAAGCACATGAAAATGAAATCATCAACTATCCGCTCAAGATCTATCTCCAGATTGGGTGGAGGGTCAGATATTTTGATGTCAAGCTCCAAATATTCCCGCAGAATCCATACATGTACAAACTGCAAATGGAACAGAAAGAAAAATGTATTAAGGGATAAATATATATGAATGCTTTCAGCTAAAGTCACGGATGGCAAGGCTGTTTCTAATTAACGTGCTTTGACTAGTTATTTTTTACTGTGGTTGTGTTTTTTTAAACCTTGGTTTGTAGTAGGTGAAAACGTTAGTGTGTTGTATATCCACATAGCCTTCTAGATACGTTTGTAAAAAGGCTCTCTTTATTTTGTATGGAGAAACTGCTGAAAAATATGTATGTGTAAAGAAGAAGAAAAAGGAAGAACCGAGAAAAGAAGTGGAGGTCAAGTTCAGAAAATTTCTCTTCCTCTCCCCTGTTTTTTGCTCTGTTTTTCTCCTCTGGCTTGCTAAGTTTTCTGCAGAAAGTCTGCAGCAACTTTTTCCATTATTATCTTGTGTTTTCATTACATAATCTACTGCTCTTGAACTGTGTTCTGCTGAAACAACCAGCCAACAAAGTGAATCATGCGTACCTCAAAAGGCTTTTTAAACCATGCCCTTTTCTTTACTGGACTTTCATCGATTGTTGGAGGCTCCTGTAATATTCAGATTAAGAATCCATGCAAAATAATACAATAATTAAATTCATCCCTTTCTACTAATTTAAATTTACAAAAATGATTCAAATTCACCTCTCTCAAAATGGAAAAATGAACTTCATGTGTTGCTAAAGCAAGCATTATCAGATCAGCGTCCTGCATATATGCACGCAATATCATTTCAAAATTAAGGGATGAAAAGAAAACCTTGGGGTATGCCGATACAAACAAACAGAAGGCAGCAGAGTTGTCATACCAGACCACAGACGCAGTGCCTCGTATTTGGATTATATCCATTACTAACGTTTCGCTGCTGGCGAATAAAAGACATTATCTTATGTTCGCCCTCACCAGGAACATTGGCATCAGAAATAATAACCTATTTAAATGATCAAATAGAGAATGACAGGATAATTAAGAAGCTAGCATACAATATTATTTTATATGATGGTTTTAATTCTCAAAAGGCAGGCAGATATATGCAGGACCAAACCTTGATGTCCCTCCAGCCTGGATCACTGTTTGTACGTGAAATAACATAGCTTCTGAGGGCCTTGGAAAATTTGTACATAAATTCTGTGCCTGGAGTGATCATATGGGAATCTAAAATAACTTCAGATTCGTCTTTATGAAGAAGATCATAAACCGGTTTTCCTTCCATTACAAACGCATTCATTAGCCTCTCTATCTCCGCATCCTACATATATAGTAGACAACAGGAAGATATATAAAAGGAAACAATCATCTATATTAATTCAGACAGACTGAAGATGACAGAAAACTCACATTTCTTTCCCTTGCCTTCACAGTCCGAAAACGTCCAGATCGTTGTTGATTCATTTTGGCCCATGGAGCAACTCCATCTACGTACGTTTAAGGAAAATTTCAGTACGTACGTGAAGTTATTAAAGGCAAATTAAGCACGTGCACGTATTTCTACCAAACATCCATGCATAACCAAAAAGAACGATTAGTAACAATATATGTATATATATATACCTTATTATTAATTGTCTATATATATTTAATTATAAGGAACATGTCGATCAAGTTGAAGGACAGTCTCACCTATCGCCATATAAAGTAACTTCCGTGGTCTTACGATGCTGAAAAGGTTGTCAACGTAGTCAAAGATATTATTGAATACATCTTCGAACGTTTCTGGAGGGCTAGGCTGATGAACAAAATAAGACAATAATACAAAGAAGTTATTTACTAGAAAGAATATATAAAAAAAAAATCAGAAATACCTGCTTATAAATATTACCATTTTTTTTTTGGATGAATATTACAAAAATAATTATGATCATTAAATCTTTTAGTCTAACTAGCTGATGAAGTACTGAATATAATCTTTAGGTTTGTAAAACATTGGTCCTCATTTAAAATAAACAAAAATTTAGACCAAGAAAAGGTGCACTTAAATTATAGATGTGAATATGCTATCTATATATATAACCATCAAGTAGGAAAGACCAAAAAAAAAAAAAAAAAAAAAAAAAAAAAAAAAAAAAAAAAGAACGAACTTGATCCTCGGGGCATAAGCCGGGGTGGATAATGCCATTCAAATCGAGGTAGAGATTATCAAACTCTATGCCATTAGGGTTTGGCAAGGAGGTGTTGATGCACTCTCCTTCATCTTCAGTAGCTTTAACCACAACGTTTGGGTACTTCTCTTTCAACCACCGGAAGAACGACGGCACACCCATCTGAGTTCTCTCTCTCTCTCTCTCTCTCTCTCTCTCTCTTTCTGTACGGAATTATAACAAAAGTAAAGTTCTTTGCTTTAACTAAAGTGTTTTTTTTTTTTTTAAATATAAGCTCCGTACGTTCTCTCTCTTGCGACAAGTACTTCTCTACCAAGTTAGGAAGAAAACTTCGCTAAGAAGTTATGAAGAAAACTTCTTGGCTCAGTTCTTCCCATTCCTTATCAAGCTTTCATCTACAGTTTCATGAATGGTAATAAAAAAAAATAAAAAATATTGATTTGATATAAAAATTGAAAAAATGTTATAGAATGTTTTGAAATTGGTTTTTTTGGCAACCAATTGAGCCACTTCGAGTTTGATTAAGAATTTTCTAGTATATGTAAATGATTGATGTGAGATAAAATAGATAAAAGTTTTTTTTGAATTTTTTGTATGAAAATGTGAAAAAAAATAATTTGTTTTATAGTGAATTTTTTATTTGAATAATAAAAAAATGATTGACGTGATATAAAATGTAAGAATGTTTTGAGATTGTGTTTTTTTTTAATCGAGGTAACTCAATTGATTACCAAATACATCTAAAATGTTTTGAAGTTGATTTTTTATTTTTTTATTTTATTTTTTTGAGAAGTGAAATTACTGAAAAGATATATGGTCCAAACAAAGCCTCTATATTCTTCCTCCTCTTACGAGGTCTTGTCCATTGCCTCATACGATCTATCCTTTCTCCTCCCAAAATCTCAATCTCACTCCTTTCACTTAGTGGTTGAGCCAGAAATTTGTGTTACTAGGGGCGAAAGTAAAATGAAATTTAATGACTAATTTTCTTTTTCTCTCTATATACAGTATTTTTATTATAATATATAAAAGTATAGTAAACACAATTCAAAATGGAATTTATAACACAAAGGGTCTAAAATCGCATCAATCATACGACACTCACGTAGAGAAACAAAATTATAAGTATCAAATCTGAATTCAAACTCTTAAAATGTCTTTTTGATATAAATAACTAAATTATTTGCATGAAATCCATCCTTCATTTTATTATAAAATCTCGTTTTAAAAGCCTTCATTATTGATAATGTGCGTTCAATAGTTGTTGGAGACACTGAAAGAGTTAAAATAAGACAAATTAATCTATCAATAAAATGGTATGTCTCTGATTTACCTATTTTTATCATTTCTCGACATAATTCCACAATAGGATACATTTTTATTTTAATTTTAATTTCACATGGTAATTGCTAGCTCTCGGTTTCCATGAAAATCATAAAGAAGCAGGTAATTTTCAGAAGTCTCATACACCGATAGTTATAAGTTATCAAATATCATTGTGCATTCTAAGAATAATATAAGAATTCTTTATGAGACATACAATACAAGACAACTAAAAATTAAAACTTGTTTATATTATTTTATACTAAGCCATTTATACTCAAATCAGAAAATTAATTAATTAATTTTAAGATAAGAATATTACAAACAATTCTTATATATATAAGACACGTTTGTTAAGTTTCATCTTCAAGAGCCCTATAAGTGTAATTATCTTTTAGGAAAAATTTCACTTATAACCTCTGATTTTTCATTACTTTTGAAATAAAGTACCCAAATTTTAAAAAGTGTCAATTTAAGGTATTTATTTTTAAATTTTTTTTCAATTTCAACCATTCATTATAACTTTTCATTAAATCCTATCAAAATTTTCAAAATACTCAATGTTTTGTTTAAAAAAATTATAAAAAAATTTCAAACATTCAGGCATGAGTGTTTTTGTAAATTCCGTTAAATTCTAACCGACATATAAATCCTTACATTTTTTTTCTAAAAAAAAAATAGGGGTATTTTGGAAATTTCAACAGGATTTAGCGAAAATTTTTAACGGAGAGCTGAAATTAAAAAAAAAATGAAAAAGATAAATACTCAAAATTAATATATTTTAAAGTTTAAACACATAATTTTAAAAGTGATAAAAAACAGAAGTTATCTTAACTTAGTCAAGTCAGCAAATGTGTCAATTCTTTTTCCTATTTGGACACAGTAATTATTTTTCGACTTCACACGTGTCGGTTTTTGTATTTAAGTGAAGTCAGGACATGTCTCAGTTTTATATTCAAAATATTTACAATTTGACAACAAGACGACACCGGCCTGCAGCTCGATCAGTGAGCTCACACATGGTCAAATACCGTCAACATTAATAAGTAGGGTTAAATACCTATTTGTCCATGTGCTTTACGACCTTTATTTTTTGCCTCCTTAGTTTCACTTTTTATCAAATTTGGCACCGGTAGTATATGAAAAGACGGAAATAGTACCTCCGTCTGATTTCCCGTCCAAAACTAACGTCCAGCCACGTCATCCTACAGGTGTTGGCGTGCATGCGCAACACCTGTCCCCGTGATACACTTCAACGCTGACGTGGCTATCATTTTTCTTTATTATTATTTTAATGATTTCTTTTATATATATGGGGGGTGGCTGAGCCACCCCCAAGGACCAAAATGGGGGTGGCTGAAACCACCCCCATTTGGCTTGGGGGTGGGTCGGCCACCCCCAAGGGCCAAGGTTTTTCTCACTTTGGCCCTTGGGTGTGGCCGAACCACCCCCATGGGCCAAGGGGTGGTTTGGCCACCCCCAGACCGGCCGGTCTGGAGGTGGCCGACCCACCCCCAGGCCAAATGGGGGTGGCCGGCCGCCCCCATGTGGCCTAAAGGGGTGGCTCGGCCACCCCAACAATTTTTATTTTTATTTTATTTTATTTTTCAAAAAGAAAAAATCTTTAAAATAATATATATTGATTTTATTTTATTTTATTTTTTGACATATCCGCACAAGAAGAGGAGGAGGGGGATTCAAACTAGTAACTTCCATTTCATGTGGCGTGGTCTCTAGGCGATTAAGCTATTCCTTTGGAACAAAAATATATTAATTGTGTACAAAGTACCATTTGTGATATATTTATAAAACCAAGGTATACCATTTCTGGTAATTATTTAAACTACAGGGGGCACATCATGAAATATATAAAACCACAGGGATATACATTGGGAAAAAAAATTGTGTTTAAATAATAAACATTTGGTCATTTTTTGGATTATATCAATTGGCCACGCAGATTATTTTGTGTTTCCAATTGTTACACAGAACTGATTGCATTTTTTTTTTTTTTTTTTTTTTATGAATGGTTCAATTCTTGCCAACATATTATTTTCATACACGACAGGCATATATGTTACTTTTGGTTCAAAACATGCATACCAAATATACCAAATATTGTTTGTGTACAAAGTACCATTTGCGGTATAATTACAAAAACAAAGTATTATTTTCGGTACTTATTAAAACCACATGGGGCGCATTGTGAAATTTATAAAACTATAGGTGTATCTATTGGAAAAAAAAAAATGTGGTTCTTAATTTTAAGGCTTTTTTTAAAAAAAAAATAAAAATTAAAAAAAATTATGGAAAAATATATAGGGGTGGCTCAGCCACCTCCATTTGGCTTGGAGGTGGGTCAGCCACCCCTATTAGGCCTGGGGGTGGCCGATCGGCCGGTCGGGGGGTGGCCAAACCACCCCCGTGGCCGGTCACCCCCATAATTTGTTTTCCTTAAAATTAAGAACCATAATTTTTTCTTTTACAATATATACCCCTGTAGTTTTATAAATTTCACGATGTGCTCCATATGGTTTTAATAAGTACCGAAAATAATACTTTGTTTTTGTAATTATATCACAAATGGTACTTTGTACACAAACAATATTTGGTATATTTGGTATGCATGTTTTGAACCAAAAGTAACCTATATGCCTGTCGTGTATGAAAATAATATGTTGCCAAGAATTGAACCCTTCATAAAAAATAAAAATAAATAAATAACAAAATGCTATCAGTTCTGTGTAACAATTGGAAACACAAAATAATCTGCGTGATCAATTGATATAACCCAAAAAATGACCAAATGTTTGTTACTTAAACACAATTTTTTTCCCAATGTATACCCCTATGGTTTTATATATTTTATGATGTGTCCCTTGTAGTTTAAATAATTACCAGAAATGGTACCTTGGTTTTATAAATATATCACACATGGTACTTTGTACACAATTAATATATTTTTGTTCCCAAGGAATAGCTCAATTGCCTGGAGACCACGCTACATGAAATGGAAGTTACTAGTTTGAATCCCCCTCCTCCTCTTCTTGTGCGGATATGTCAAAAAATAAAATAAAATAAAATCAATATATATTATTTTAAAGATTTTTTTTTTGAAAAAAAAAAAATAAAAAAAAAAATTGTTGGGGTGGCCGAGCCACCCCTTTAGGCCTTATGGGGGTGGCCGGCCACCCCCGTGGCCCATAGGGGTGGTTCGGCCACGCCCAAGGGCCAAAGTGAGAAAAACATTGGCCCTTGGGGGTGGCCGACCCACCCCTAAGCCAAATGGGGGTGGTTTCGGCCACGCCCATTTTGGTCCTCAGCCACCCCCCAATTTTTTTTTTTTTAATATTTATATATATATATATATATATATATATATATATATATATATATATATATATATATATATATATATATATATATAAAAGAAATTATTAAAATAATAATAAAGAAAAATGATAGCCACGTCAGCACTGAAGTGTATCACGGGGACAGGTGTCGCGTATGCACGCCGACACCTGTAGGATGACGTGGTTGGACGTTAGTTTTGGACGGGAAATCAGACGGAGGTACCATTTCCGTCTTTTCATATGCCACCGGTACCAAATTTGATAAAAAGTGAAATTGAGGGGCCAAAAAATAAAGGTCGTAAAGCACAGGGGTGTACAGGCTATTTAACCCTAATAAGTATAATAAAACTAGTAAACTACCTTATCACTTCGTCAGCGTAGTGGACGGTCGACCAGAAGTAGAGCGTTTTAAAGAAAGAAAAAGAATAGCGTTTTGAAGCCGGCGTAGCCTTACATATGTTGCTTATCATGAAATGGTTTTGAATTTTTCATTTTATTTTATTTTTAAAAGGTTGCTGATGGCAGAAACAGCTAGCTCCCTTCAAAAAAAAAAAAAAAAAAAAGCTAGCTAGCGTGTGTTTGGTACCTTAGAGCACTTGTAGTGAACTCGTCAAAATTTCAGCAAATTTTGACGAAAAATACCACTTTTGTTATTTTAGCTAGCTACCTAGTTTTCAAAAGCTCCAAATATCAAACTCTCCAAATATTCTCTACTTTAAAATAAATATTATTTTTTATTAATTTTAAATTCATCACTTTTCAACCGACCAAAATTGATTTACCCAACTCGCAGCTACGGTTTTGCTTCACAGACTTTCGGTCATTTGGGGCAGTTTGCTCACACAGGTGTAGCATTTAGAATTGCTAAGGTACCCTCTGCATTGGAAGAGACTGGATATGGTGGTTTGGCCACTGTCGGAGGTGGTCTTGGAGAACCTGGAATTTGCACACCCTTTGTAGACCAAGGCTGTGTAGTCATTGGCAGATTCAGCAAGTGGGATGAGCTCAAGATTGGTACAGAAAATAAGAGAGACAAGGAGAAAAGGAAAAGGGTTTTGAGGCAAAACCCATTTGGGGAGGTGTTGATAAATGAAATCATGGCAGGTTTTTTTGGGGGGTTATGAGAAGTGGGTTTTGGTGAAATTGAGGGAAGGATCTCTCATCAATGGGTTGTGTTTGATTCTTTGATTTCTGCAGCTTTTTTGCTGGGAAGGGTATGGATTTCAGATTTGGTTATGCGGTGGTGCCTGACATCTAGTTGCCCTTTGCCTCAACCGACCGACCTTCGCCAACCCGAAGGTGAAGACCTCTTGGACTTTCTCCTCTGTCAGACCCAAGATCCACGGGAGCCAACCTGTTCTCCGACTTCTCCTCTGTCAGACATAAGTCAAGATCCACCGGACCCTCGACAACCGGCTTCTCCTCTGGTTTCTCCTCTGCTTCTAGATTCAACCCGTTCTTCGGCTTTTCCTGGACAACCTCCAGCGTCGAACACAAAAGAAGAACGGGGAAGAGGGACAGGAAAGAGACGAAGGAAGAAGTTGGCTTTGTCGAACCCGCGAAAAATCAATAAAAAAAATGAAAAATAATAAGAGACGAGAGAAATCGACTCAGCTGAAGAGACGAGGGTTTCTTAAGCTCGTTTGAATTATTGTAGCATAGGCGAGCTTGCTGCAGACATGATTTTGAGGGTTTTCGGCTGAATTTGGTGAATTCGTCAAAGAGACGAGTTCACTACAAATGCTCTTAGATGCATCATGCACGTGTTAATTTTAGTGACGATTTTTAAATATGAAATTCTCATGATTGGATGTTAATTTCACTCTACACTTTTGAGAAAATGTGAGGTCTTAATTGTCCATTCATGAGTAATTTGATGTTGGATCCCCTATTGATGTTAATGATGGGGTTTGTCTTTTTAAGCATGCTAATGACATATAAACCATGGTTTGAATAGAAAATCTTTCTTGTTGACAACACAGTATTGTAATGTTTGTGGGTATATTTCTGGCAAACCCTCATGAGACTTCACTCGTCCACTAGGGAGTCCTAGGGGTTTAAAAGGCTTGTTGCATATGCTAAATGCAATCGTCTCTCCCACGAAAGCGGATTTATGTTTCATGCTTTGATTTTGTTTTTCATTTTGTTTTGCTAAGGGACTAGCAAAATGTAAGTTTGGGGGTATTTTTTGTCTCACAAATATTGTATATTTGGACCCCTTAATTTACATTAATTAAACCATTAGTTTTGTTATTTTCTAATGTCTTTTGCGAATTTTAGTGTTTAGTTGTTTTTGGTCATGGAGAGAAAATAGTCTCAATTTTTGTGGAATTGCATTCTAAAAGAAAAGAAGACTCGTTTTTCTTTGCATGGAAGTATATTGATTCATTTTTCTTGTACATGGACGTGGAGGACATTAAGAGCATCAATGTTGAACTTGCAGCCATGTAATTCATTGCCTTAGACACAATTCTTTCCAAGGGCAGCACGTGGACAGTATATACATCAAGACAAATTATGCATATTGTCTTCTCCAAGTCCTCCATCCAACCGGCCAGCATGCACCATCCAAGACAGCAGCTCCACCTCTCTCCCCATGCAATTCAGCCCTCCAAAGCTGCTGAACAGCAGCTCACTTGGCAGCACACTTTCAGCTCACATGCTGATGTCTCAGCACACATTCGGCCAGTAGCTCTCCCCAAGGCCTGGGCAGCAGCTTTTCCCAAAAACCTGCATAGCAGCATTTCTCTTCTCCCCAAGCAGCAACACATGTCATTTTCAAGGGCTGGACAGCAGCATCTTCACTTTCTCTATGTGCTGGACAGTAGCAACTCAAGGACCAAGACAGCATGGGCAGCAAGGTGCCTCACGCCCAAGCCAGTCCAGCTGCACCCAAAGCAACTCAGCAGCACGTCCAAGGCAGCAGCAGCTTGCTTCACGCCTGCAGCACTTGACAGCATGGACAACAGCTCTTCCCAAGGCCTGGACAGCAGCATTTCTCTTCTCCCCAACTAGCAACACATGTTCCTCCTCTCCAATTCCAACAGCATACGTGAAGTCCCATCCAAGCTGTGCTGGCAGCAATGTTTTGGAGCACAAAAACACCAACACTTCACTCGAGTTTTAGTCTATAAATAGAAGGAGGGGAGAGAAAAGAAGAGAGGGGTGTGTGGAGTGGGGACACAGCCCTCACGCACCAAGTCTCTCTTCTAGAGAATTTTGTTCTTCCATTTTTTTTTCCTTTTGTAAGTGTTTATTTTTATGCTTTTAATTCAAGGTTTTAGATTTTATTTTTATTATTATGTGTAGCTAAAATTTCATCTAGGGTTGAGGATGAAACCTCACCATTGAAGAGAAATTATGTGTTTCATGTTTGTTTATACTATTTGATTTTATGGGCTTTGGATTTCTAATTGTTTTACTTCTATTCGATTTTTGAGATGATTTTTGGGTATCTCTTGTGATTTTCGGATACAAGTGATGATTTGAAGTTGTCTCATTTAAGTGATGGCTTGGGTTTTCATTTATCAAAACATTGGATATTCATTGTGTTTCGTTCTACGGATATATTTGATGATTTGGTTTAAGGTGGATATCTTTTGTGATTTGTGCAAAGAACGGATTCATTGAATGATTTAATTAATTTTTGAAGCAAAGTAGAGCATACTTAAGATTTGTATGTGAGAAATTCAAATATATGTGATGAGCATTAGAATAGGTTGCTATGATTTGGTGAGTGTGGATTCCAAAACCCTAGACCCATTTATTTTCATTAATTTTGTTTATGTTTTCTTTTGTTAAAAATCCCTAAATTTGGAACTAGGTTAAAATATGATTAGTTTGAATAGATATTAATTTTCGCAACACAATTCCCTGTGGGATCGACCCCGCAATTGCAAAACGCTATATTGCAAACGATTCGTGCACTTGCGAGTATTAAAATTTTCACAACAAGTTTTTGGCGTCGTTGCCGGGGAATTGTTTTGTTTGTGAAAATTGATTTATATTTCTACTAGTTTAGGTAGATTTTTGTTTTTGTTTTATTTGTTTTTGCCTTTTGTGTTCTAATAATAATAAAAAAAAAAAAAAAAATCTGGCGCTAGAAGGAACTAAAGTTTGATGCGTGATGTCCAGATTTGTCTCATTGTTTTCTTCTTTCTATTTTCAACTCAATTTCTAGCAGCTTCGTTTCATTTTTTTCTTTTGTTTATTTGTTTTAGTTTTTTATGTTCAAACACCAAAAATAAATAAATAAATAAATAAATTGACGGAAAGGCATCCTTTCTCGTTTATGTTCTTTTATGTTTTTGTTAAGATTATCTCTTTTATTTTCTTAAAAAAAAAAAAAAAAAAAAAAAAACTGGCGCTGGAAGGAACAAGTCTGATGCTTAGGAAACTAGCATCAGTTTCCAACAGTTTTGTTTGGTACGTATTTCAACAATTTTTAGTTCTGATTTTTCATAAATAATAGGGAAAAATATATATTAGCCCCCCAAACTACCACCCTTTCTCCGGATGGCCCCCCAAACTACTAATGCTTAGATTCTGGCCCCCCAAACTACCACTTTCTGATTTTTTGGCCCCATCTGTCCATTTATGCCGTCAATTCTAAACAGAATTCTTAAAATACCCCTCCTACACTTTGAAATTCTCACGGTTAAGGGAGGGGTATTTTCGGTTTTTTGCCAATTTCTGTTAGAATTAACGGTATAAATAGAAGGATGAGGCCAAAAAAATCAGAAAGTGGTAGTTTGGGGGGTCGGAGTGCAAGTGTTGGTAGTTCGGGGTGCCATCCGGAGAAAGGGTGGTAGTTTGGGGGGCTAATATATATTTTTCCCTAAATAATAATAAAAAAAACTGTTTCTGTCAGATTACATTTTTTCTTTTTCTTTGGTTCCAGCCCCTCATTGTAGCCTCACCTTAAAAATAAAAAATAAAAAAAATGGCTCGCATGGTGGCCAGTGATGGGACACGAGAGTTGTAGTTTTTTTTTTTTAAGATTGTTTCTCAATGTTTATGTTCATTAAAAAAAAAAAAAGTTTACTTTTTCATTTTACTTTTTGTCATTTTATTTTTGTTTCTGATAGCAACTAATATTTTGATGTTTATTTCTATGAGAAAATATTGTTGTTAGTTTTTGTTGACAGCTGTTTTGGTGTTTTAGTTTGGGGGACGCCCTGACCTTTTTCACACCTTGATGTTTCCTTACTTCTGGTAACGTATTTCTACACTACACATTGAGGACAATGTGTAATTCAAGTTTGGGGGTATGGAAAAACATTGTCTGTTTGTTTGTTTATTTTTAGCTGTTTTTTATTCCAAAAAATTTTGAAAAAAAAAAATGCTATGTTGTTGTCAAGTTTGAGTTAAACTGTAGCTGTGGTTTGTATTTCATTGGCTTGCTTAAAGTTTTGAACACATCATGTCTTTAGGAATCTGAGTCTTTTAACTTATTTTTGGGCTAGTGAGACTTCACTTGTTTGAGTTGAATTATCACGAGCACATTAGCATGTAATCTGTGAGGTATGAATTTGTGCTTAATTGTGTATTTTGAGAATTGTTGGATGACCTATTGATAAATAACCTTGGCTTGCAAGATATATTTATATATAGATAAAAAAAAAAAGAAAAAGATCATTTTGAGCTTTTCACTTAGTAACCGGGCCTCTTGCCTCACTAAGCATTGAGTGTTCGCATCAAAATGTGAGAATTTCAATTTGATTAATTGTATAGCTAGTTTGGCTTCGTAGCCTTTTTGACTTGGGTAATTAAGCCCTTAGGGATGTTTTGTACATCTAGTGCCCTAAGACCATCTGGTTTGGGAGCCACTGGCCCAACACTCGTTACATGGGTTAATTAGAAAGCTTAAGGGAGCCGAGTGTTGCACAGCCTACACACAAAAAAAATAAAATAAAATAAAATAAAATAATTTGCATATCTTGCCTTGGTTGTTTCATTTGATAGGAATTCTAATAATTTTTGAGGTACTTATCTTGAGAATAAAATGAAACCTCATGATTAGATGTTAATTTCACTCTACACTTTTGAGAAAATGTGAGGTCTTAATTGTCCATTCATAAGTGATTTGATGTTGGATTCCCTATTGATGTTAATGATGGGGTTTGTCTTTTTAAGCATGCTAATGACGTATAAACCATGATTTGCATAGAAATTCTTTCTTGTTGACAACACAATGTTGTAATGTTTGTGGGTATCATTTCTGGCAAACCCTCACGAGACTTCACTCGTCCACTAGGGAGTCCTAGGGGTTTAAAAGGCTTGTTGCATATGCTAAATGCAATCGTCTCTCCCACGAAAGCGGATTTATGTTTCATGCTTTAATTTTGTTTTTCATTTTGTTTTGCTAAGGGACTAGCAAAATGTAAGTTTGAGGGTATTTGTTGTGTCACAAATATTGTATATTTGGACCCCTTAATTTACATTAGTTAAACTCTGACTTTTGTTATTTTCTAATGTCTTTTGCGAATTTTAGTGTTTAGTTGTTTTTCAGGTCATGGAGAGAAAATAGTCTCAATTTTTGTGGAATTGCATTCTAAAAGAAAAGAAGACTCGTTTTTCTTTGCATGGAAGTATATTGATTCATTTTTCTTGTACATTGACGTGGAGGACATTAAGAGCATCAATGTTGAACTTGCAACCATGTAATTCATTGCCTTAGACACAATTCTTTCCAAGGGCAGCACGTGGACATCATATACATCAAGACAAATTATGCATATTGTCTTCTCCAAGTCCTCCATCCAACCGGCCAGCATGTACCATCCAAGACAGCAGCTCCACCTCTCTCCCCATGCAATTCAGCCCTCCAAAGCTGCTGAACAGCAGCTCACTTGGCAGCACACGTTCAGCTCACATGCTGATGTCTCAGCACACATTCGGCCCCAGCTCCCCCCAAGGCCTGGGCAGTAGCTCTTCCCAAAAACCTGCACAGCAGCTTTTCCCAAAAACTTGCACAGCAGCATTTCTCTTCTCCCCAAGCAGCAGCACATGTCATTTTCAAGGGCTGGACAGCAGCATCTTCACTTTCTTTATGTGCTGGACAGCAGGAATTCAAGGACCAAAACAGCATGGGCATCAAGGTGCCTCATGCCCAAGCCAGTCCAGCAGCACCCAAAGCAGCTCAGCAGCACGTCCAAGGCAGCAGCGGCTTCCTTCACGCCTGCAGCACTTGACAGCATGGACAGCAGCATTTCTCTTCTCCCCAACCAGCAACACATGTTCCTCCTCTCCAATTCCAACAGCACATGTGAAGTCCCATCCAAGCTGTACTGGCAGTAATGTTTTGGAGCACAAAAACACCGACACTTCACTCGAGTTTTAGTCTATAAATAGAAGGAGAGGAGAGAAAAGAAGAGAGGGGTGTGTGGAGTGGGGCACAACCCTCACGCACCAAGTCTCTCTTCTAGAGGATTTTGTTCTTCCATTTTTTTTCCCTTTTGTAAGTGTTTATTTTTATGCTTTTAATTCAAGGTTTTAGATTTTATTTTTAGTATTATTTGTAACTAAAATTTCATCTAAGGTTGAGGATGAAACCTCACCATTGAAGAGAAATTATGTTTTCATGCTTGTTTATGCTATTTGATTTTATGGGCTTTGGATTTCTAATTGTTTTACTTCTATTCAATTTTTGAGATGATTTTTGGTTATCTCTTGTGATTTTCGGATACAAGTGATGATTTGAAGTTGTCTCATTTAATTGATGGCTTGGGTTTTCATTTATCAAAACATTAGATATTCATTGTGTTTCGTTCTACGGATACATTTGATGATTTGGTTTAAACTGGACATCTTTTGTGATTTGTGCAAAGAACGGATTCATTGAATGACTTAATTAATTTTGAAAAAAATATATATTAGCCCCTCAAACTACCACTCTTTCTCCGGATGGCCCCCCAAACTACCAATGCTTAGATTCTGGCCCCCCAAACTATCACTTTCTGATTTTTTGGCCCCATCCGTCTATTTATGCAGTCAATTTTAAACAAAATTCGGAAAATACCCCTCCTACACTTTGAAATTCTCACGGTTAAGGGAGGGGTATTTTCGAGTTTTTGGCCAAATTCTGTTAGAATTAACGGTATAAATAGACAGATGGGGCCAAAAAATCAGAAAGTGGTACTTTGGGGGGTCGGAGTGCAAGTGTTGGTAGTTCGGGGTGCCATCTGGAGAAATGGTGGTAGTTTGGGGGGCTAATATATATTTTTCCATTAATTTTTGAAGCAAAGTAGAGCATACCTAAGATTTGTATATGAAAAATTCAAATATGTGTGATGAGCATGAGAATAGGTTGCTATGATTTGGTGAGTATGGATTCCAAAACCCTAGACCCCTTTATTTTCATTAATTTTGTTTATATTTTCTTTTGTTAAAAATCCCTAAATTTGGAACTAGGTTAAAATAGGATTAGTTTGAATAAAGATTAATTTTCGCAACACAATTCCTTGTGGGATCGATCTCGCACTTGCAAAACGCTATATTGCAAACGATTCGTGCACTTGCGAGTATTAAAATTTTCACAACATGGTGTCCCAAGATGAAGTCATAGCCGGCCTGACCCAAGAGCTGTCCGACTTGAAGGAGAGGTGTAAGGCTCTTGAGACCAGGGT
Organism: Alnus glutinosa; assembly: GCF_958979055.1. Lineage (NCBI taxonomy): Eukaryota > Viridiplantae > Streptophyta > Magnoliopsida > Fagales > Betulaceae > Alnus > Alnus glutinosa. The sequence goes on along the minus strand of NC_084894.1, from coordinate 5,792,166 downwards.
TGGAGTTCCAGAAACTTCTTCAAGTCGGGTCCTAGTCCGCTCCTCTGAAACCCGAGGCGAGGGGGAATTGCTCGATGCCGAACGGGTTCGGCTAACTGCCGAGTCGGACAGAGCTCGTCAAGAGGTGGAACGCCTATCTGGCGAGCTGAGTTCCTTGAGAGACGAAAAGTTGACTCTTGTGGCGGATCTCAATTCAACGATCCTACCCAAAGAAGCATTGGTTACTGAGAAGAATCATTTGGTTGCCGAAAGGGGCGTAGCTCTTGCCGAGAAGGAACATGCCCTGATTGATAAGGGCCGGATATTGGCTGAAAAAGACAAAGTATCATTAGCACTAGAGAAGGCCGTGTCCGAGAAGGATCTCGCGCAAGGCCGATAAAGATCAAGCTGTCGCCGAGAGGGAGTCAACTCTTGAAAAGCTAGAGGGGGTAGAAGGCCGATACCAGAGGATTTGGAGGAAATATCGTCACTATAAAGCTAAAGTTAGGAGACTCTCCGAGCAACTATCCTTCGTTCCTTGGCTTCGGACCAAAGCTTGGGCTTTTGGCTTTCACATCGGGTTCAAGAATTTTCGAGCTTTAGTTCTTCGCCCCGATTAGTTGAAAATATCCTTCGAGAATGTGAGTTCCAACTTCTTGTCGCTTCTGAGTTCATGCTACTCGGAGCTATTAGATCTCGGGATCGAGTATTTCCCCGACGTTCTCGATTGGAGCAAACATGCTCCAAATCCTGAGGACGCATCCGACGGAGAACGTAGAGAAGAAGATCATCCAGAAGACGACCAACCTGAAGACAAATAGACTTCTTTAAGCCTTAAGTGTTTTGTATACATTCCTATTTCAAGAGAATTAATGGGATTATTCGATGGTTTAGTATACTTTTTTTTTTTTTTTTTTTCCAGATTGCTGAGAACAAAGGAAGATTACAAAAACTGTTGGATGTTAGGTATTATTGTATAACTCCACTGTAAGAATTGGCTGTGACATAAATTAGTCTTTGCATGATTCATCATCTACCTTCCCCCCTAAATAACTAAGGAAATTATTGCTGCATTACCTAAGTTATTTTATTTAATTTTTGCAGGAGTTATTTTTATGCCGAGTTACCCCCCTATCCGAGTGAGGGTAACTTATAAATTAACTTACCCCCTTTTATTTGAAGGAGGATAAGAAAAAATTTTATGCCGAGTTACCCCTTATCCGAGTGAGGGTAACTTATAAGTTAACTTACCCCCCTTTATCTGAAGGAGGATAAGAAAAAAATTTATGAAAATTTTATTTGCAACTTTAGCCACTCTATTCAAACTGCATGGGCTTATAAAAAGGAGATCCAATTTCATTGGTAAAGGGATCATCGACATTCCAGGCCTCGGAACATCTCAAGAAGCTCTGTATGTAGAAGGACTCAAGGCAAATCTCCTCAGCATCAACCAGTTTTGTGATAATGACTTGGTGGTGCAATTCTCTAAAAAGGAATGCAATATATTTGATAGCAGTGGCAGATGGCTCATGGGAGGAGAAAGAACTGCTGACAATTGTTACGGCCTTCCTGGTCTGGCTGCAGATCCTCAGATTTTCTGCAACAAAGCAACCATAAATGACAGTGAGCTATGGCACCAGAGGTTAGGGCATCTCAATTTCTCCGATATGTTGAAAATTGCAAGCAAAGATGTTGTTAAAGGCCTGCCCAAAATGGAGAAGACTGGAAAAGGAATCTGTGGTCCCTGTCAACTAGGGAAACAAACTCGAGCAGCCCATAGGAAGACCTTAGGTATTCTAACTTCCAAAAATTTGGAATTACTGCACATGGATCTCATGGGTCCCACTAGAACTGCTAGTCTAGGTGGGAAAAGATATATTCCGGTTATTGTTGATGACTTCTCTCGATATACATGGGCTATTCCTATTCGGGAAAAATCTGATGCCTTTGATACAGCTCAACAATTGTTCAAGAAGATTCAGGTTGAGCAAAATTGCCAGATTGTGAGAATCCGCATTGATCATGGAAGAGAATTTGAAAATTTCAAGTTCGAAGAATTCTGTCGCTCATAGGGAATCAAGCAGGAATTTTCTTCTCCTATCACTCCTTAGCAGAATGGAGTTGTTGAAAGGAAGAACAGGGTAATTCAAGAGATGGCTCGTGTTATGATCCACTCAAAAAATCTTGCTCAACACTTCTGGGGAGAAGCTGTAAACACTGCCTGTCATATCATCAACAGGGTCTACCTTAGGCCTGAAACAAACAAGACTCCCTATGAAATCTGGCGAGGTAAGAAACCCACAATGAAGTATTTTAAAACTTTTGGAAGTAAATGTTATATGCTTCGTGACAAGGAAAATCTGGGAAAATTTGACACTAAGAGTGATGAAGGTATATTCTTGGGATATTCCACAAATTGTCGTGCATACAGAGTCTTCAACAAAAGAATAGAGACTATGATGGAATCGATAAATGTAGTAGTTGATGATGAAGAAGTTTAGAGACCTATCAGCATGGAGGAAAAACAGCTCGATTCAGATGAGCCTTCAGCAGCCTCAACTGATATCATTACTCCTTCTTCAAAGGAGTCTCCAGATGAATCTCCTTCTTCTCCCATGACTTCGGATACCACTCCTACTACCTCCGAAGATGAGGATACTCCTGCTAATCCTCCTAAGCAATCATGGGTGAAGCATAATCATCCTCCTCAGTAGCTGCTTGGGAACATAGATGAAGGGCGTAGGCTAAGAAGCAGAGTCATTCAGCCCACCAGTGAAGTAGCCAATCAAGTCTCTTACAGCTGCTATCTAGCTCAGACAGAGCCCAAGAAAGTTGATGAAGCCCTACAGGATGAAGGCTGGGTCTCTGTAATGCATGATGAGCTCCATCAGTTCACCAAAAATGATGTCTGGACCTTGGTTCCCCGTCCTGCAGAACAGAATATTATTGGAACCAAGTGGATCTTCAAGAATAAAACAAATGAACATGGTACTGTGGTTCGAAATAAAGCCCGTCTTGTTGCACAAGGATATACTCAGATAGAGGGAGTAGACTTTGATGAAACCTTTGCCCCTGTTGCCAGGTTAGAGTCTATCAGAATCCTTCTCTCTATTGCTTGTCATCTTGGCTTCAAGTTATATTAGATGGATGTAAAGAGTGCCTTCTTAAATGGAGTTCTGCAAGAAGAAGTTTATGTAGAACAGCCAAAGGGTTTTCAAGACCCTCATCATCCCTATCATGTGTACAAGCTGAAAAAGGCACTATATGGCCTTAAGCAGGCTCCTCGGGCATGGTATGAGCGTCTCACCACTTATCTCCTGGCCAAGGGATTCACAAGGGGACAAGCTGATCGAACTCTGTTTATCAGGCAACAAGGTACTCACAAACTCATCGCTCAAATTTATGTTGATGACATTATTTTTGGAGCTACTTTAGACTCTCTTGCCCATGAATTCTCTGAGGAAATGAAGCAGGAATTTGAGATGAGCATGATTGGTGAGCTGAACTACTTCCTTGGCCTTCAAGTTAAGCAAACTGCTGAAGGCATCTTCATTTCTCAGTCTAAGTATGCTAGGGATCTGGTCAAACGTTTTGGGTTGGATGGAAAAAGTCGTGCTCCCACTTCCATGAGCACCAGTGTCAAGATCAGTAGTGATCTTTTAGGCAAATCTGTTGATCCATCACTTTACAGGAGCATGATAGGGAGCCTCCTGTATCTTACAGCCAGCCAACCAGACATTGCTTTCAGTGTGGGTGTTTGTGCTCGTTTCCAAGCAAATCCTAAGGAATCCCATCTCACTGCAGTTAAGCGTATCATCAGGTATGTAAATGATACCCTCTCTTATGGCATATGGTATTCTAGAGAAACAAATCTTGTTGTTGCGGGATACTCTGATGCAGATTGGGCTGGAAATGCTGATGATAGAAAAAGCACCTCTGGAGGATGCTTCTATGTGGGGAACAATCTGGTAGCTTGGATGAGCAAGAAGCAAGCGTCTATCTCTCTCTACACTGCTAAGGCTGAGTATATTGCTGCGGGTAGCTGCTGCACTCAATTATTGTGGATGAAGACGCTGCTGAGGGACTACGGATTCTCTCAAGATACTATGATTATCAACTGTGATAATACTAGTGCGATTAATATCTCAAAGAATCCCGTTCAGCACTTTCGGACCAAGCACATCGACATCAGACATCACTTTTTACGTGATCTTGTGGAATCTGAGGTGGTGTCTCTCTCATTCATTCCCACTGAAAATCAATTGGCTGACATACTTACCAAACCTCTAGATGGTAGCAGGTTTGAGTCTCTTCGTAAAGCCATTGGTGTTTGTGCCATGACCTAGACATGATGTTCCATGCTAGGATGAATTCTTTGTCCTCTGACAGCATGATGTTGTAATAAAAAAAAAAAAAAAAAAAAAAGGGGGGGGGGGGGGGGGGAGTCTTCGTAGCAGGGTAAGTCTTTCACAAGGTGTGTCAGCTATTTCAGCTATTCTTTCTGGTTTACTAGTCTGATGAGCATTGATATATTATGTTTACATGTGGGTGAAAACATCAGTCTGACATGTACAAAAGTTTTTTTTCTTGCTCATTGTTTTGTGTGATAGTCGCTTGTCTCATGTGATGACCTCATGCACTATCCTAGACTCCCCAAAGGTGCGTATTTTTCCTTCTCTGACTATTTGCTTCTAGAATTTCTAAATAAGAGAAGAGGTTTGTGATAAGATGGTCAAATTGACCACATGCTAGTTGAATCTAGGATCTATGAATTTTGTGCTTTAAAATTTTCTATTCACTGCTTCTGTACTGATTTTGCAATATACCTTGCCCTCTATGAGCAAGTAAAACATTTATCTTGTCCTTCATGGTACAAGTAAAACAATTCGGTGCTGTATCTCAGGGGGAGTGTATCAGATGAGGATGGCTAGGCCCTAGTAAGAGTAAGGTTTGACTTTTGGCTAATCTATCACGGATTCTCTCTTTTTAGGAAATCCGGTTGCACTTGTCATGATTTTTCAAACCTTGTGGGTTTAGTCTTCACACACACACACACACGCATTGCATGAGTTGAGCAGGTTATCTTCATTATTTTGGCAGGGTAACTTTTGTTTCTGTTATACTGGTCTATCATCTCCATGTTCTCATAATTCTGACCTGCTCTATGACTAGTTTTTCAGACAGAAATACATGCGTGTGCTACAATACTTGTGAAGGCTCTTACTTTGTTGCTTTCTCCCTCTTCAGCAAGTTTCAGTCTCTATTTTTGATAATTGTTGAACTTATATTACTCTGTTTCCTAGGTCCTTCTGAGACCATTAGGGGGAGTAATTTTTATGACAGTTAGTTTTTATTACTCTGTTTTACCCTTTGTCCCTTTGAGACAAAAAGAGGGGGGTAATTTTTATTTTCGACCGGGAATGTATTTCCAAATCGGTCAAGTGATTTTTGTCCCAGAATGGCCAAAGGGGGAGTTTGTTAGTATTTTGGTCTCATTCTGTGTTTGGACAAAATCACTTAAGTGTAAAGATGTTGTAAACAGGGATTCCACTATTCAGAGTCTGCAAGTCAGAAGAAATTCAAGTTCCCTGTCAGCCGTTCGGACAATCGAGCCATCCCGTCCGGACGCCCATCTGTCCACTGTTCCATCCGTCCAGACGCTAGATAGACCAGCATCATCCGTCCGGACAAAGTGTTCATTCCGTCCGGACCCCATACTGTATCGAGAAGTTTCTATGTCAGCTTGTATCCGTCCGGACGTTTCAGCAGCACGTCCGGACGCCTCCCAGTACTCGATCAGTTTCTGATTTCTTTCCAAGTTCCAAGAAAGGGAAGATCAATCAACCGTCCGGACGATGTGGTATCCCGTCCGGACGCGCGTCTCCGTAAGGCAAGAATCGCAATTCAAATATGACCGTCCTGACGTCTGACAGCTGTGGTCCGGACGCGCGTGCATCAAAGAAGGAAATTGCCAATTCGACTTCAACCGTCCGGACAACTGCCTATCATGGTCCGGACGCGCGCATTACCGATATGGAAATTGCGTGTTGAAGAATAGCCGTTCAGACGATCATCCCCCATGGTCCGGACGCTGGAGTGCCTTATAAGAAAATTACTTGCAGTGGACGTACGACCGTCCGGACGATGTGCCATCCCGTTCGGACGAAGTCCTTAAACATGAAAGATTTCTCCGCGGATTTTTCAGAAAATCTTGTCGCACAGTTGTCCGTCTGGACGGCCCATGTCCACCGTCCGGACGGTGCCCAGGTATATTTTGCCTGACACTCATTTGAGCCCCCAGCCTATAAATAGAGGCCCCTGGGCACTGAGAACTGCAAGAATTCGGTATTGAATTCCTCAACTGCTCAGAGACGTGATATTTCCTCTGAAGCCCTGTTCAAGTGTGCTGTTGCTGTGCTACAACCGAAGTCTATCTTAGAGGTCGGCTCTAAGGTAAGGAGTTCCATTGAAGAACCCTTCAGGTAAGTGAACCTGGTTGGGAAGCATTTGTGTTGGGTTACACGTCAGAGATCAAGGTACGACCACTACATCGGTACATGGGAGTGTTACTGTCTTGTATCTAGCTATGTCTTCTGAATAGTGAAATTCCTGGGTTTGGCTGCCCCGGAGTGGTTTTTCTCTTAACTGAGTTTCCACTTCGTCAACAAAAATCTGTGTGTCATTTACATTCCGTAGTGCTTTAATTTTTGTTGACACTTGTGTACACACTTTATTTTAGAAGTCAATTCAATTTTTCAGATCACATCCGAGGCTCATTCGGGTTCTGGCTCCTTTTCCCGGGTTATTTGCATTGAATCTTGAATTCCTGCTATTGTGAGGCTGGGTTGAACTAGGACTTGCCGCTTCATCTTGGTAATTTCTTGTTTTGTTGCCGACCCTGCCCTAGCCAATGTGTCCGCTTGAACGTTCTCTTCCCGAGGGATTTTTCTGATCTTTATACTTCTAAAGTAAGACTGAAGGCTATGTACTCTCTCCAAGTACTTGGCTAGCCGGCCTCCTTGCGTTGTATACTCACTCGAGATCTGGCCTACGACTACCTGTGAATCACTCCGAATCTCGACATCGAGGGCCTCTACTTCCCGGGTAATCGTTAACCTCGCCAGCACAGCTTCATATTCAGCCTCGTTATTTGTTGTGACAAAATCCAATTTGATGGCGTATTGAAATCTCTGCCTTTGTGGACACCACTTCCCTAGCACTGAGAAGATTCGTCCACATAAATGATCCACGTAGGAACTCAGCCAAGGTCTCGAGACTCAGGAACGTTGCAGAATTCAAGGAAGAAGTTGGCCAGAACTTGACCTTTAATTGCCGTTCGCAGGTGAAACTCTATATCAAACTGTCCAAGCTCCACGTCCCAGTTTACAAGCCTACCCGACAGGTCTGGTTTTTGGAGCACCTTCTTCAAGGGGTATTCAGTCAACACTCAGATAGCATGTGCTTGAAAATAAGGCCTCATCTTCCGGGCTGATACTATCAAAGCAAAAGCCAATTTCTCTATCCTCGGATATCTTTCCTCAGCTCCGTGAAGTGCTCTGCTAGTGAAGTATACCGGTTTCTGGATGCCAGCATCTTCTCAGACTAGAACCGAGGAAACAGCAGAGGACGATACTGCCAGGTACAGATAAAGAATTTCCCCCTCCATTGGCCGGCTCAAGAGGGGGGGATTTATCAAATACTCTTTCAACTTCCCGAAGGCTTCTTCACACTTTGAATCCCATACAAATGCTTTCTTCAAGATCTTAAAGAAAGGGAGACACTTGTCAGTGGACCTCGAGATGAATCGGTTCAAGGCCGCTATCCTTCCGGTCAGCTACTGCAATTGTTTCGTGGTTCTCGGCGGTTGCATCTCCAATACTGCCTGTACCTTCTCGGGATTCGCCTTTATGCCCCTTTGGGATACCAAGTAGCCCAAGAATTTTCCCGATGAGATTCCAAAGGCGCATTTAGTCGGGTTCAACTTCATCTCATAACGTCTTATCGTATCAAATGTTTCTTTCAAATCGGAGACATGATCTGGGGCCTGCACACTTTTTACTAGCATGTCGTCAACGTACACTTCCACATTCCGCCCCATCTGTTTCTCAAGCATTTTGTTTACCAGCCTCTGGTATGTGGCGCCCGCGTTCTTTAACCCAAACGGCATCACTTTATAACAATATAGACCTCGATCGGTAATGAACGAAGTCTTCTCCTGATCGACCTCCGCCATCTGTATTTGATTGTAGCCCGAGAATGCATCCATGAAACTTAGAAGTTGGTGCCCAAAAGTTGAATTGACTAGAAGATCTATGCGAGGCAGTGGGAAGCTGTCTTTTGGGTAGGCCTTGTTCAAGTCAGTGAAATCTACGCACATTCTCCATTTATTATTAGACTTTTTCACCAATACAACGTTTGCAAGCCACTCGGGATAGTCAACTTCTCGGATGAACCTTGCTGCCAAAAACTTTGATACTTCTTCAACAATCGCCTGGTTTCTTTCGGGTGCAAAAGTCCTCATTCTTTGTCTGATTGGTCTGGAACTGGGGTCTACATTCAGTCTATGCACGATTATCGAGGGGTCAATGCCAGGCATGTCTTCATGATTCCATGCAAATACATTGCTATTACTTTTGAGGAACATAACCAGCCCCTCCTTTAACTCTTCAGGAAGTTGGGAGCTAATTTTTATTCTTTTTCCTGGACCTCCAATTTTGAATCCTTCTAAGTCTTTGATCGACTCCGCGGATTGTAATTGCTATTTCTCTTCCTTCCCGGCATCCCCTTGGGACCCGGCCTTCAAGGTAGTGTTAAAACACACGCGGGCAGACTTCTGGTCTCCTCTGACTACTCCAACTCCCGCGTCCGTCGGAATTTCATGCACAGATGCGGGGTTGAGGTTATGGCCCCCAACTCATTCAAAGCTGGTCTTCCCAATATGACGTTGTAAGCCGACCGTACATCCACAACTAGGAATTTCACCATAATTGTCTTCTGCTTGTGGCTGGTTCCCACCATGATCGGGAGCTCAATGGCCCCAATCAAGGGGACTTGCTCTCCAGAGAAACCAACTAGGGGACCCCTTGTCGGGATCAATTTTTCTTGATCTATGCTCATCAGCTCGAAGGCTGACTTGTATATTATGTCGGCGGAACTTCAGGTGTCGACCAGAACTCTGTGTATGTTATGGTTGGCGATAGCTAAGGTCACAACTAAACCATCCGAGTGGGGGACTGACACCCCTACGAAATCTTAATTTGAAAAGCCAATAATTTGATTCTCGTACTTCCTCATCTTTGACGGTCTTTGGACCGAATAAACTTCAAAGTCTTTCAGGTGCCTTGCATAGGCTTTCCGAGCTGCACTAGAATCGCCTCCTCCCCCAAAGCCACTGGATATTGTATGAATTTCGAGAAGGTTTTCCCGACCAGGCTGTAGTGCTTGACTCCTGCTTCTCTCTCGTCTATCCCAATTGGATGGTCGGTTACTAGGCTCCCTATCGCGATCCTAAGGACGTTCCATCCTTTCCCTAGGCTCTTCTCGATATCTCTGGGGCTGGTTCCTCCGCTCTTCGGGCTGAGAATTTCGGACTCGCCAGGAAACAGACTAACTTCCCGTTCTCAATGAATTTTTCAATCAAGGCTCGCAAGGACCTACAAGTTTCTGTGCTATGCCCCTTCGACTCGTGGAAAGTGCAATAGCGATGAGCCGTCCTAGGATGGGGAGTCCCGACTATTTCCGGCGGCTTCTCATACATAGGATCCATTTTAATCGCTGCTAAGTCTTCCTTGATAGGTGCATTGAGGGGGGTCCAATTATATTCATGGAATTTCTTCTTGATCCCAGGTTCCGCTACATCTTGCCTCTTATGGAACTCCTTCTTTTTCTTTGACTTTTCCCTGGAATTAGAAGCTTAGGTGGCCCATTTCCTGAGTAAAGCCCGAAGTGTTTCTTCCTGATTGATAAACTCATCGGCCTTTTCCATGAATTCGTGGAGGTAACGTGTCGGTTTCCGGGCTAGGTCGGCCATTAATGGCTCTTCTTTCCTGATCCCCTGGTAGAGGGCCGAATGAACGAACTCTTCAGTGGGACTTTCTGTGGTAAGCCTCGCCTGATTGAACTGTTGGAGGAATTCTTTAAGCGATTTATCTCGCCCTTGTTGTATTGATATCAGAGTCCCAGCTGGCTTCCTCCTCACGATTCCAGCCATGAACTGTGTCAGAAACATCTTTCCGAATTCATCAAAATTTTGGATAGACTTCGAGGGAAGCCTCCTATACCAGTCTCGGGCATTCCCCGATAGGGTTAACGGGAAGGCCCGGCACGCCACCTCATCTGGCGTTCCTTGCAACTCAAGGTGAGCGCGATAATTATCTAGGTGCTCAACCGGGTCTTCCTGCCCGGTGTAGGTTTTGATATCAGGGACTTTAAACTTCTCAGGGAGACGGAATGAGGCCACTCCGTCAGTGAATGGGGAAACCGACTTCTGGAACAAGTCCCCGGCTTTCGACGTACTCCCATTATGCTGGTGTTGTGTTGCTACCGACAACAAGTCGCACCTCGGCTCCAACTTCTCAATGATTTCCTTGAGTTTCTTATCCACCTTTTTCGATGCTTTGCGCTTTGGAGGCCTTTGACCCACAATATCATGATTCTTCTATTTTTCCTCTCGACCTCCTTAATCTCTGGCTTGTGCTTCATCATCCGGCTCTCTGTTTTCATCGGGTTGAAAAGTTGCTGAGTGTGAATCCTCCGCATTGCGTCGCTGCAGCGCAACATTCTTTTCCTCCAACTCCTGCATTTCCTTTTCCATTCGGGCTATCCTCTCATTAAGGATTTCCAACATGGGGGAAGATTTGGAGGAGGTTTCTCCTCCCTCTTAGTGCTTCCTCACCCGATTCCCCCACGGGCCTCTCAATGCTTCTGATCTCGTAGTCACCATGTCGGATGTACAGATATATTTCGCAAGAACGACAAACGTTGCCAAACTGTTGATGGAGTTTCCGACCAGTGACGTGGAGACACCGTCCTCAATGAATGCCTCCAAATAACCTACAAAGATGACAAGAACACACTGTGGATTTCCCCAGCAGTCCTCCTCCGATGCCCAAATTAGACAGATGTATCAGAGAGAGAGAGAGAGAGAGAGTCCAAAAAAAAAACTTAATACCTGGATCTTGCTATTTATAGACTGTCGTAATTATGGCTAGGTAAAGCCGCTCCGGCTTTTAAGGGACATGATCTCTTTTGGCATGAGCAGTGTTCGGGTACACTCTAAATAGTGACTGACAGATTGACTTATCGTTGGTGAAATATGGGCTCCCAGTGAATCCCAAATTTCCTGGTGTTCAGTCACCTAATAGCGTCTATTGGTCAGTCTCACAATTATTGCCTCCTGTCGGTCAATGAAGCATCTGACACTTGGGCTGCTCGGATCATTCTTGGTCGACGAATGCCCTTGTCGGGAAAGGTGGATTTCCCAACACCCATCTCCCACTATATATCATCGCCACAAAGAGGCACGAAGATAATTATAAGTGCACAACTTAAAAGAAGATCTAGAGAGAAACAATGCAGAATGGGGTCTGTTAATAACTTGCATCTTTCATTTTTAAGTAACATTTGGATGCTAACAGTTAAGAAATAAGCATCTTGACAACCACACCATCAATCATTTTACAGGCATGAAGAGCATCTTAGACCATTTTACAGGCACAAAATGAAAAAAGAAAACAAGCCAGGAAAAATGTTCGTTTAATGTTGTTTCCTTAAAAGATACAGTTCTCTCCAATGCTGTTATGGACTTCCGAAGTGAACTATTTCAGTATCCTCATTAGGAAGATGAATAAAACTGGAAATACCATCACTGGCAGGTAAAAAAAGAAGAAAGAAAAATTTAATTGATCATTTCATTCAGTGGGGAATATTACATTTGTCAACAAGAATATTACAACAATGATAATAAATCTGAAGTTAAAGAAAGAAAACAGAGGTCAAAAGAAGAAAATGTAACCTAGCACAAGAATCCACCCACCTCATACTGGTATCTATTTCAACCGCTTTGTTTTGATCTGGGGAAAGTGACAAAAACAAAATCTGGGATGCCATCATGTGTGTGCTACTCACGTATAACTGATCAACATTATTTTTGTTCCTCAGTGCTTCAACCCTCTGTAAAATAAAGATAGAAAAACGCTTCAAGTCTCTATAGAACATAAAGCTAGAAAAATTAACAAGGATAAAGTGTGATACTAGTAGACCCCTCTCTAATTCTTTAGTTTCAGATAGAAGGCATTCTTCATCTACAAACGGGAGGTTGCAGATGCCCTTAAATTCGGAACAAAAAATAGAACAAATCACCACTTGTTGAGTTGCAGGTGTCTTTTTAAGACATTATAAAAAGGATTTACAAAATTATACTCGTGGCAAAATATAAGAAATATAAGCAGACCTGCCACATAAAACCTTTTCCATCTACATCGATATCAAAATCTAAGCATAAAAGAAAGATCAGAGTCAGTTTTTATATCAAATTCATTGGTTTTAACCAACTCTCGAAATCAGACTTTACCAGTAGGATAAAAATCAATAATCTTGGACTTTGCATCTGTCATCAGAGCCTGGTAAGCTTTAGGAAGCGCATGAGCACTACATAGGAGCATATTCATTTAATTTACCTATTTATGATAAATACAGCACAAACATACAACATGAAGGACAGAACAGGAGAGTCTGTTACCTCTGTGGGGGTAGTACAACCAATAGTTGATCAAATGGTTTTAGTGGGGAACCCTTTTGAAACTTTACATTGACCTGAGAAAGGCCCTCAAAATCTGACGCAAATATATTATCTATCTCCTACTTTATTTCTCTTTCCTGCTTTCAATTAAAGTAAAGGTAAAAAAATATATTATCTCTCTCTTATTTTATCTTCTTTTTCCTACTTTTAATTAAAGTAAAAGTAAAAAAATAATATTTTAATAATATAAGGAAAAATGAAGGAAAGCTGTTGTAGGGTGTTTTTTTGATAGGGAAGTAAAATGTAGTTTTGTTTATTATATTTAGAAAAAATGGTTGGGAAGCTGCCGGGAATGCTCTAAGTAGTTCCCTTCTCTAAAATAGAGAAAATTTGAAAAATAATTACAAAAAATGACACCACTGCAATTGCCCTATTTCAGGGCTCCACCCTTGGGTACATTGGGTAGCACTGTAACTATCCAATCCAATATTTTATTGGCACAAAAGCTTTTGTATCTCCTCCCACACGCCTTCTCTCTTTGTCTCCTCGTTAAAAAAAACGCTTTACCTTCCTTCAGTCTCCTGAGAAGGCATTCCAGTAGCAGTGAACGCTAGAGTTTTAGAGGACGAGTGGTCCTGTCGTCGGCGACGAGGGTCCCGCAAGAAGAGGTGCTGATGCTGCCACAACTCCACGATAATATGTACGATTACTTCTTCTCGGTGGACGCCATGCACGGGACGACCTTGAGTGACGCGTCGCCGCTGGAGGAGGTGGGCGTGAGGAATGGGGAGACTGAGCAGATGGTGACCCGAACCAGCAACCGTAGCTCATCGCCACCACAAAACAAAACCTCCCAAGATTCTGACTCCCCATGTATGTTGTTTCGGTCTCAACTCATAGGCCGTCCTTAGTTGGGAATTTTCCGAGAAAGTCACATTTTCCAACCAAATCTTTTTCGAGAAAATCGTCTAGTCTTTGATTTTCTTTCCCGATTGTTTCTAGTAATTTTGAGGTTCTCTTTTTACGTTATTGTTTTGATTGCAATTGAAGGTCAAGGAGCTCAAGAAATTCAGAAATGGCACCTTCCGGAATAAAGTGTAAAAAAAAAAAAAATGAGGTGTTGGTCGGTGTACTGTATTTCACCCAGATTGATGTTGGAAGTTTTTGGGTGGTTTTGATTTGGGTGACCAAGGTTGGGGATGGAGCTGGTAGAGGGGATGGGATGGCGAAGAGGAACTGGTGGAGGGATGAGCGGATGCTTCTGGAATATGGAATGAAGTTAAAAAGGGAAAAAAAAAATGAAAGATAAAAAAATATTATTTTAATATATAGGGAAAGATAAAGGGAAGCTGTTGTGTGTTGTGTGATGTTTTTGTACAGGAAAAAAAAAAAAAAAGTGGTTTGATTCCTTAAATTTTCTCTAAAATAAGGAAAATGGCCGTTGGAAATCTGCTGCTGCTCAAAGGCAGTTCCTCTGTATCCAAAGAGCTTGAAAGTAAATTACAGTAAAATAGCAAATATTTTAGTGCTAACCGCTAAGAACTTTCAGCCAAAAAGAAATAAGCATCTGACGATCACATCATCAATCATTTTACATGCATGAAGGGCCTTTCCGGAAATGAGATCAGTTACAAATGTAGCAACTAAGACATGTCATAGCACATGAGTCTCAGTCAAAGAAACTTGAAATCAGAAAAGGTATATGTTACAAAGCACTTGATTAGCACATGTAATGACCCCCGCATCGTTGGAAGAATGTCAGAAAAATGTACATTCAGTGGCTGCCACTTTCCTCGACAGAAGAATGTCGGCTTCTGCCACGGCCCTGCACAGAGCTGGTAGCAGAACTGTGTTTCCAAGAGGAAGTCGGAGAAACTGTTGCACCGTGCTGTCCCCTCCCTTGATGACTAGGATCCCTGAAATTTATTCTCTGCTGCCGCACATTGTTTGCGCCAGATGTTTCACCATTTCTAGGTAATATGACTCTTTCTCTACTCTCAATATGTTTGTTTATATTGGAAGTATCATTCACTTTTCCTCTACCAGCACCCCATCCAACACCAGCCCCTTTATATATCACCTCAGAAGATGAATCTGTAGTAAATCTACTCTGATAGCCTTCATGTATCATCTTAGGGGAGATGCTTGAAGCAGAATCCGTGCTACTATATGATTTTCTACAACTTTCGTACTGCAATCTGCAACTCTCATCCCAATCACCCTATTGCATCAACCAAATAAAGGAACAAATTGAACAGGCGCAAGCAAGAACTGAGATATCATACCTGTTGGAGGGTTTGTTACTATAGAATCCATGCCAGAGTTTTGTTTCTAAAATATCTTCTTCGGTAATACTCTGCATACATAATATTGTGGTTTTACAGTAAATGGTTTGTGTTTTTTTTTTTTTTTTTTTTTTTTTTTTTTTTGGTAGAAATCAAAAGAACATATTTGTATAAAAAATAATAAAATAAAAAAAATAAAAAAAATTGAAGTACCTTAATTGGAAGGATAACACCATCAAGTAAGCCGGGAATATGCACATCATCACACATCTCAAAAGACACACATCTGCAACATTAGTGTAAGTGATATCAGAGGATACATAAAAAAGGAAAATAAGACTGGAAAAATGTGTCTGTAATGTTGTTTCCTTACAAGACACTGTTCTCTTCAATGCTGTTACGGAGTTCCCTGTGAACTATTTCAGTATCCTCGTTAGGAAGATGAATATAACCGGAAATACCAACACTGACATGTAAAAAAAGAAAAGAAAAGGTTAATTGATCAGTTTATTCAGTGGGAAATTGATGCAGGAGCATATACTGAATCGGTAGCTGAGTTGTCAAATACTGAAGTAATGGCATTGAAATATCTTAATAAAGAAGCTCTACACAAGAATGGAAAGAATCGCGCATAATATTCTAGGATTATTTTAGAATAATATCTTTTACTTTCTTTACAAGTGTTTTTGATTTTTTTTTTTAGTCTCTAAGTTTAGAGCTTTTTTCTTCTTTTTTTTTTTTCTTTTTTTTTTTTTTTTTTTTTTTTTTTTTTTTTTTTTTCTCTAATTTCTTTCTTTATCTCTAAGTATTTTGCTTGGAAAATACTTAAACTAAGCCTATATAAAGGCACATGTATTATTTTGGAATTCAGTTTCGGAGTATCAATTAAATTTCAATCTTCCAGAGTTATTTCTCTGTTCGAATATTTTGGCAAATATAATTTTTCTTTTTCCTATTTGTTATTTTATTTTTTCTTAAATTTCCTTTTCAATTTTTAATTCTTAGTTTCTACTACTATCGTACACCTGTCAGAACAAACCTAGTTATGTCGGGCGTCAAGTAGGCTTAGCAATTTTGATACGACCCATGAATCCAATATGAACACGACACGAATATGTAGAATTTGGGTTTAGGTTATAACCCGTTTATGACCCGTCAACTCGTTTATGACCTGCCAACCTGTTTATGACTCGTTTATGACCAGTCAACCCATTTATGACATATTTACAACGCGTTAATGACACATTTTTTTAGCAAATTAGCTACACCGAATTGCCAAGCCTAGCGTCAAGAATTCATTTGTCAACAAAAATATTACAACAACAACAATAATAAATATGATGTTAAAGAAAGGAAACAGAGGCACATGTTAAAAACTGATGAAGAAAAGACAAGCTAGCACAAGAATCCACCCACCTCATACTGGTATCGATCTCAACCACTTCGTTTTCATGTGGAGTAAGTGACAAAATTTGCGATGCCAACTTGTGTGTGCTACTCACATATAATTGATCAACATTGTTTCTGTTCCTCAATGCTTCATCCTCCTATTAAATAAAGTTAGAAAAACGCTTCGTATCTCTATAGAACATAAAGTTTGAAAAATTAAGAAGGATAAAGTGTAATACCAGTAGACCACTCTCTAATTCTTTGGTTTCGGATAGAAGGCGTTTTTCCTCTACGAATGGGAGCTTGTAGATTCCCTTAATGAGAAACAGAAAATAGAACATATATATCACCACTTCACCATATATATGGAATGTGTAAAATCAAGTAGTTGCAGAGTTGCAGGTGTCTTTTTAAGACATTATAAACAAAAAAATATAAGAAATATAAGCAGACCTGCCGCCGAAAACGTTTTCCATCCAGATCGATATCAAAATCTAAGCATAAAAGAAAGATCAGTGTCAGTTTTTTATATCAAATTCATTGGTTTTAAACCCTAAACTCTAAAAAATCAGAGTTTACCAGTAGGATAAAAATCAATAAGCTTGAACTCATCATCTGTCATCAGAGCCTGGTAAACTTTGGGAAGCACATGAGCACTACATATATAGGAGCACATTAATATTTATGATAAATATTACAGCACAAACATACAACATGCATGAAAGTCTGATACCTCTTTAGGGGTAGTACAGCCAATAGGTTATCAAATGGTTTTAATGGGGAACCCTTTTGAAACTCTACGCTGACCTCAGCAAGGCCCTTCAAATCTGACGCAAATGGTGAATAGTGGTATGGGTAAAACCTGTAGCATAATTCATTATATTATTAACCAGCATTGTAATAGGGCCGGGGGAACTTCATTTTAGACAGCTTGTTCTTACCATGACCATGATGGGACTGCTGAAAAATAATACAGAAGAACCCACAATAGTCCTTCAGTGTACTTCTTTACCTTCAAGAAATCAAGCAGTAGAAGTTAAAACTTTAGGAACCCCACCTTTTTCAGCTACACTTATATCACTAATACACAATCAGTTCAAAATTAAATAGGGGTTTTTAACAAAAGCTCACAAGTTCTTTTCTTAGGCTTTCAATATCCCTCCAGGTGTTTGCAGAAAATTTCTCTTTGTAGTATCTTTCTTTCCAGCCAGCAGTCCCCAGTCTCACCTGTGTATGGGATATGATGAGTCTCCTAAAGAGAACTCTATAGGAACACGAAAAATCTTTAGAAGGCAGTGATTCATACTTTGTCTACGAATTGACCATTCTTAAATAGGTCAATGCTCTTGAGAAGATTATCATTGTACTTTTCTATCAACTCGTATGTGTTTTTTTCAATCTGCAACACCAAGAATGAAAGTAATTAAGAAACTAATTATGAAGACCAATGGGCAACCTGTAATTAATGGAGAACCAAAAGTATTTTTTCAGTACATATAAACAAATGGGACATATTTTTATAAAGACGATATATACATGCATGATTGGGAGAAAAATATAAATAAATCATGACTTACTTCAGAAATATCTTCTGAATCTCTGGAAGTAGGAGCTTTCTCACTGGATAATGCATGACCTTCATGTTCATCTTGCTAGAAATAGGACATCTTTTTATATAAAGAAGATATATACATGACTGGGAGAAAAATATAAGAAAATCATGACTTACTTCAGAAATATCTGCGGAATCTCTGGAAGTAGGAGCTTTCTCACTGGATAATGCATGACCTTCATGTTCATCTTGCTAGAAATGGGACATCTTTTTATATAAAGAAGATATATACATGACTGGGAGAAAAATATAAGAAAATCATGACTTACTTCAGAAATATCTGCTGAATCTCTGGAAGTAGGAGCTTTCTCACTGGATAATGCATGACCTTCATGTTCATCTTGCTAGAAATGGGACATCTTTTTATATAAAGAAGATATATACATGACTGGGAGAAAAATATAAGAAAATCATGACTTACTTCAGAAATATCTGCTGAATCTATGGAAGTAGGAGCTTTCTCACTGGATAATGCATGACCTTCATGTTCATCTTGCTAAAAAAAGGCATTAGATTTTGCATCAGTTCCATTAGTTTTGGAGTAGAATGCATGATCCGTTAGTGCTGATTGAAATTTAATTGACTCACTTTATTTGAATCATTGCAAAGGTATCTAAGTTGGCGCTCGCGAAGATATATTCTTTTCTTGAAATTTTTATCTTCATAGGAGCCAACTAAAAGAATGAACTTCTCGACTCTGGAGAGGTTTATATATCCGTTTCTTTTATCTTCAGAATCAGAAAGCTTTTGTACATGGAAATGGGAAAATTAAAAGATGTAAGGTTAATTGCAACCAGAAATTGAAAGAAGCTACAATTAATATGAGAGTTACATGCATGTTACCCTGCTCATGTCAAGTAGATAGCCACCAAAGTTCTTGAACTCCTTCTTGTAAACAGTCATCAATAAATCAATAGCACCCTATTAGAATGAATGTTAAAATTAATGTCACCATTAAATTTAGTAATTCAAAATATGTCTACACTTTAATATAGATTAAACAGAATTTCTAAACCAAATAAAGGCACATTCATGTATCACTCAAATTAGCTCTTCTTCTAACACATCCATATATATATATTACTTCTTTTTATATAATACTTTAATTTACTTTATGCATTGCATTGCATCGCATCAATGAGTAATGACATTCAATCATTAATAATATATAATTACGTACTTTTTTATATCACAATTATTAATTTGAAATATTACGTATTTCAAATATATATATATACACATACACAGTCACACAGAGCCTACATATATATATATATATATAGCTTTTTTCTTTTATACCTTTGTTAAGATATTAAAGAAAGAATTGAATAAACAAGTAAATGAAAGGCTAGTGATAAAAGAACTCTTACTGACACTTGTTTATCAAAAGAAAAGAAAAGAAAAGAAAAAAGTTTTAACCAGTGTAAATTTAAAAGGCTAAAAGACCTCATGAACTTCTAAGGAAGGCATACGGGGTAGGAAATCATTGCCCACAAAAAAGCACATGAAAATGAAATCATCAACTATCCGCTCAAGATCTATCTCCAGATTGGGTGGGGGGTCAGATATTTTCATGTCAAGCTCCAAATATTCCCGCAGAATCCATACATGTACAAACTGCAAATGGAACAGAAAGAAAAATGTATTAAGGGGATATATATGAATGCTTTCAGCTAAAGTCACGGATGGCAATTAAGGTTGTTTCTAATTAACGTGCTTTGACTAGTTATTTTTTTTACTGTGGTTGTGTTTTTTTAAACCTTGGTTTGTAGTAGGTGAAAACGTTTGTGTGTTGTTTATCCACATAACCTTCTAGAATCGTTTGTAAAAAGGCTCTCTTTATTTTGTATGGAGAAGCTACTGGAAAATATGTATGTGTAAAGAAGAAAAAAAAAAAGGAAGAACCGAGGAAAGAAGTAGAGACCAAGTTCAGAAAATTTCTCTTCCTCTCCCCCGTTTTTTGCTCTGTTTTTCTCCACTGGTTTGCTCACTTTTCTGCAGAAATTCTGCAGCAACTTTTTCCCTTACTATCTTGTGTTTTCATTAGATAATCTACTGCTCTTGAAGTGTGTTCTGCTGAAACAACTAGCCAACAAAGTGAATCATGCATACCTCAAAAGGCTTTTTAAACCATGCCCTTTTCTTCACTGAACTTTCATCGATTGTTGGAGGCTCCTGTAATATTCAGATAGGAAGAAGTGAAGATTAAGAATCCATACAAAATGATAGCATAATTAAATTCATCCCTTCCTATTAATTTAAATTTACAAAAATGATTCAAATTCACCTCTCTCAAAATGGAAAAATGAACTTCATGTGTTGCTAAAGCAAGCATTATCAGATCAGCGTCCTGCATGTATGCATGCAATATCATATCAAAATTAAGGGATGAAAAGAAAACCTTGGGGTACAGGAGGCATATATATATATATATATATATATATATATATATATATATATGAAAAGAAAACCTTGGGGTACAGGAGGCATATATATATCTCTTAATGCCAAAACAAACAAACAGAAGGCAGCAGAGTTGTCATACCAGACCACAGACGCAGTGCCTCGTATTTGGATTATATCCAGTACTAACGTTTCGCTGCTGGCGAATAAAAGACATTATCTTATGTTCGCCCTCACCAGGAACATTGGCATCAGAAATAATAACCTATTTAAATGATCAAATAGAGAATGACAGGATAATTAAGAAGCTAGCATACAATATTATTTTATATGATGGTTTTAATTCTCAAAAGGCAGGCAGATATATCCAGGACCAAACCTTGATGTCCCTCCAGCCTGGATCACTTTTTGTACGTGAAATAACATAGCTTCTGAGGGCCTTGGAAAATTTGTACATAAATTCTGTGCCTGGAGTGATCATATGGGAATCTAAAATAACTTCAGATTCGTCTTTATGAAGAAGATCATAAACCGGTTTTCCTTCCATTACAAACTCTCTCATTAGCCTCTCTATCTCGGCATCCTATATATATAGTAGACAAGAGGAAGATATTAGATATATAAAAGAAAACAATCATCTATATTAATTCAGACAGACTGAAGATGAGAGAAAACTCACATGTCTTTCCCTTGCCTTAATAGTCCGAAAACGTCCAGATCGTTGTTGATTCATTTTGGCCCATGGAGCAACTCCATCTACGTACGTTTCAGGAAAATTTCAGTACGTACGTGAAGTTATTAAAGGCAAATTAAGAAAGTGTACGTATTTCTACCAAACATGCATGCATAACCAAAAAGAACGATTAGTAACAATATATATATATATATATATATATATATATATATATATATATATATATATATATATATATATATATACCTTATTATTAATTGTCAATATATATATTTATAAGGAACATGTCGATCAAGTTGAAGGGCAGTCTCACCTATCGCCATATAAAGTAACTTCCGTGGTCGTACGATGCTGAAAAGGTTGTCAACGTAGTCAAAGATATTATTGAATACATCTTCGAACGTTTCTGGACGGCTAGGCTGATGAACAAAATAAGACAATAAGATTATAAGACAATAATACAAAGAAGTTATTTACTAGAAAGAACATAAAAAACAAAAACTAAAATTCAGAAATACCTGCTTATAAATATTACCATTTTTTTTTATGAATATTACAAAAATAATTGTGATCATTAAAATATTTTAGTCTAGCTGATGAAGTACTGAATATAATCTTTAGGTTAATTTGTAAAACATTGGTCCTCATTTAAAATAAACAAAAATTTAGACCAAGAAAAGGTGCACTTAAATTATAGATGTGAATATGCTATCTATATATATAACCATCAAGTAGGAAAAAAGAAAAAGAAAAAAAGAAGCCAAAATAGAACGAACTTGATCCTCGGGGCATAAGCCGGGGTGGATAATGCCATTCAAATCGAGGTAGAGATTATCAAACTCTATGCCATTAGGGATTGGCAAGGAGGTGTTGATGCACTCTCCTTCATCTTCAGTAGCTTTAACCACAACGTTCGGGTACTTGTCTTTCAACCACCGGTAGAACGACGGCACACCCATCTGAGTTCTCTCTCTCTCTCTCCTTCTCTTTTGCGTCGAATTGTAGAAGAGAGAGCGACTCCAGCAAATGGTTAAATGGTTAACAAAAGTGCAATTACCCACTTTGCTTTTTCTGTACGGACTATATATAACAAAAGTAAAGTTCTTTTTGATGAAACAGAAGTAAAGTTCGTTGCTTTAACTAAAGTTTTTTTTTTTCCTGTAAAATATAAGCCCCGTACGTTCTCTCTCATGCGACAACTTCTCTACCAAGTTAAGAAGAAAACTTCGTTAAGAAGTTATGAAGAAAACTTCTTGGCTCAGTTCTTCCCATTCCTTATGAAGCTTTCACCTATGGTTTCATGAATGGTAATAAGATGCGATTTATGTGATATAAAATAAAAAAAAAAAAAAAAAAAAAATTAAAGGAAAAAATAAAAAAAAATTGTTTTGTAATAAATTTTTTTATTTTAATAATAATAAAAAAAAAATTGATTTGATATAAAAATTAAAAAAAAAAAGTTATATTATGTTTAGAAGTTGATTTTTTTTGGCAACCGACTCAACCGCCTCGAGTTTGATGAAGAATTTTCTTAGTATATGTAAGTGGTTGATGTGATATATAAAGTAAATAAAATTTTTGAAATTTTTTGTATTAAAATTTTTGTTTTGTAGTGAATTTTTATTTGAATAATAAAAAAAAATGATTGACGTGATATAAAAAGTAAGAATTGTTTGGAGGTGGTTTTTTTTTAAAAAAAATTGCATCAAAATCTAGGTAATTCAATTGGTTACCAAACACAACCAAAATGTTTTGAAGTTGATTTTTTTTTAGAAGGGAAAATAAGGGAAGGGTAGTTATCAAACAAAGCCTCTTTATTCCTTCCGCCTCTTACGAGGCCTTGTCCATTGCCTCAGACGATCTATCCCTTCTCCTCCCAAAATCTCAGTCTCATTCCTTTCGCCTAGTGGTTGAGCTAGAAAATGACTAATTTTCTTTTTCTCTTTATATACAATAATTTTATTATAACATATAAAAGTATAATAAACACAATTCAAAATACAAATTATAACACAAAGTGTCTAAAATCGCATCATACACTCTCATAGAGAAACAAAATTGTAAGTATCAAATCTGAATTTAAATTCTTAGAATTTCTTTTCAATGTAAGTAACTAAATTATTTGCAAGAAATCTATCATTCATTGAAAGAGTTAAAATAAGACGAATCAATATAAAAATAAAACGGTATGTCTCTGATTTTCCTATCTTTGTCATTTCTCGACATAATTCTGCAATAGGATACATTTTTATTTTTATTTTAATTTCACATGGTAATCGCTAGCTCTCGGTTTCCATGAAAATATAAAGAAGCAGTTAATTTTCAGAATTCACATACACGGATAGTTATAAGTTACCAAATATCATTGTGCATTGTAAGAATAATATAAGAATTCTTTATGAGACATACAATACAAGACAACTAAATTAAAACTCGTATATATTATTTTATACTAAGCCATTTATACTCAAATCAGTAAAATAATTAATTAATTTCAATATAATAATATTACAAACAATTCTTATATAAGACACGTTTGTTTCGTCTTCAAGAGCCCAC
This sequence comes from Alnus glutinosa, assembly GCF_958979055.1. NCBI lineage: Eukaryota > Viridiplantae > Streptophyta > Magnoliopsida > Fagales > Betulaceae > Alnus > Alnus glutinosa. Next base: position 5,768,506 of record NC_084894.1, on the reverse strand, counting down.
TATATAAGTGTAATTATCTTTTAGGAAAAACTTCACATATAACTTCAGATTTTTCATCACTTTTGAAATAAGATATTCAAACTTTAAAAAGTGTCAATTTAGGGTATCCATCTTTAATTTTTTTTTTTTTTTTTTTTTTTTTCAATTTAACCACCCACCAGTTAGAACTTTCCGTTAAATCCTATCAAAATTTTTAAAATACCCTTGTATTTTGTTTTTTTTTTTTTTAAATAAAAAAAAAATCAATCATTTATGCATAAGTATTTTTGTAAATTCTGATTAACACATAAATCTTTGTATTTTTTTTTTCTTTTTTTTTTCTAAAAAAAGTGAGTTAGGGGTATTTTGAAAATTTTGACAAAATTTTAAAAAAAATTTTAACGGATGGTTGAAATTATAAAAAAAAAATTAAAAATAAATACCTTAAATTAACACATTTTAAAGTTTAACGACCTTATTTTAAAAGTGAGAAAAGAACAAAATTATAAATGAAATTATTCGTATCTTTTAACTCCATCAAGTCAGCAAATGTGTCAATTATTTTTCCTATTTGGACATAGCAATCGTTTTCCGACTTTACATGTGTCGGTTTTTGTATTTAAGTAAAGTCAGCACATGTCCCTGTTTTTTTATATCGAAAATATTTACAATTTTACCACAACAACACGACAGTGCGACACCGGCCTGCGCGCAGCTCACACATAGTCACATACCGTCAGCATGCATTAATAAAATAATAAGTATTCCTCAAAATAATAATAATAAGTATAATAAAACTAGTAAACTACCTTATCACTTCATCAGCGTAGTGGACAGTCGACCAGAAGGTAGAAGTAGAGCGTTTTGAAGCCGGCGTAGCCCTGCAGAGGTTGCTTACCATGATATGGTTTTGAATTTTTAATTTTATTTTATTTTTAAAAGGATGCTGATGGTAGAAACAGCTAGCTAGCTAGCATGTGTTTGGTACGTTAGATGCATCATGCAAGTGATAGTGAGGATTTTTAAATATGAGATTCTCAGATTTAATATGAGGGGATCCGAATCCAGGTAGTACGTGGTTGGTAAAAAAAAAAAAAAAGGAGCGCGCTTTTCAACGGGTTAATCGTTGGTCAGTTTAATCTTAGTTTTGGATTGGGTTGAATTAGATGACATCGGCCTTAATTTGAGGGCAATTCAATTTTTTAAGAGGGTTGGGCTGAGTTTAATTTAATAAGGACAAGAATGTTAATTGAAAGGAGTTTTGGGCTTAAAAAAGCCTAAGATTTTTTATTTTTTTATTTTATTTTTTTTTTTTAAAAAAAAAACGTGTTTTAAGGACGTACGGGCGTCCTTGCTTATCTCCTCCCTTCACCTCTCCCCTACCACCTCCTCTGAATTGTTGCATTGCGTCCTTTTCTCGAATTGTAATAAGTTTATTCACTGTTAATGGATTAGAGGAAAATGGAAGAAGGAAATTGAAATGGATTGATTCATAAACGGAAAAATGCATAATTCAGCCACATTCGAGAGGGTCAATCTCTCAACACATTCGAGAATGTAATTCTCCAAGTTTATCACAGTAAACAAATGATTAATCTCATATCTCTACAATTAAGCTAATGGCCTTAATTTATATATACATAACTCAAGTCCATTATCACTAAAGTAAACCAAGCTCATTCCACGTGGCCTATTATCCTTCGTCAGCTCCACCGGCTAATGCGCCTCTCCACCGTTTTCACCAGCCTCTATGTTCCCCATTGCCACCTCTCGCGCCTCTACGTGGACTTCACGTGCTTGCCCATGGATCTCGTACCCCTGCCATCTCCTTTGCGAGTGATGATTTCTTGGTTTGGTGTTGTTTTTTTGTTTTTTTGTTTTTAATTTTTTTTAATTTTTTTTAATTTTTTTTTTTCATGTATTTCTATTTTTTTTTTCGTATGGATTTTAGCTTCCCTACTTTTGTTGTTGTTCCTAGTTGGCGTTCAGGAAGAATTGAGAGACATTTCTAGGTTTGTACCCATTCCCGTGTGTTGTGCCATCTTTCGTACAATGAGATTCATTATTATCAGTTGCCCCAATTTACCCTTATTCGGTGCATGTTCTCATTCTGTGAAGCGTTTCTCGATTCACTTGTTGCAGCTGTTGCTTTGGTTGTTCTTTTCATGGAACTTTTCTTTTGAAAATCGCTTTTGTGGCAATCTCATTTCTTTCGATAGGTCAAGTCATTTATTTGACAAATTCTCAATAGTTTTTGGTGTTTTTACATTCTTTTTCAGTTGTTTTGGGGCTTTTGTTTGGATTGTCCACCCGTTATTTTTATTGCTAATGTTGTAATCTCTCAATTCCCTTCCCCCGAATTTTAAAAAAATAATAAAAAAAAAAAATAAAAAGGAAGAAAGTTTTTTTTACTCTAAATTTTCTATAATCTTTTTATTCTTCTTTTAAATATTATTTTATTTTGAGATTCTTTTCTTTTTCAGTTTTTGGGTTTTAGAATTTAGAGTTAATCTTCTTCTTCTTCTTCTTTTTCTTTTCCTTTTTTTTTTTATTTATTTTGTTTTATATTTTCTAAACTATCCAAACATAATTTCAATTTTTTTTTTTTCAAAATTCACAATTTTGAAAACAATAAGAAATAACACAACAATAAAAACAAACCATGCACCAAAATGAGACCATAAGGGTTTTTTTTTTTTTTTAGACTTTATGGCACGTTTGGATGTTCGATTTTTTGAAATCTGAATTCAACTATAATTTAGTGTGTGAATTCCGAGGCAAATAAAGTTGAAAAAGATGTTTGGATAATTTGACTTTCTGAGATAAAATTAAAAAAAAAAATGAGATAACATCTGTTTTGTTTATAAAAAATTCGAACACCAATAGCAAATAGAATCAAGATTCTTCTTGTTCCCAAACATTTTTTATTTTCTTTTATCTTCTCTACTTGCTTTTGTCCAAGCATAAACATTTCTACATCTCATTAATTGATCTGTCAAACACCCGTCTACGTACCCACAACAACTTTATTACTCCTTGACAACATATCAATCAAAGTATCAAACAACACCCAAATGAACATCCGATCCAAAACTCAAATCCAACTCATTCTTCACAATATAACAATGAAGCTCCCTCCCATAATCCCATCTCCCACTATCATATCGCCACAAAGAGGCACGAAGATAATTATGCAGTACTGCACAACTTAAAAGAAGATCTAGAGAGAAACAATGCAGAATGGGGTCCGATCCGTTGATAACTTGCATCTTACATTTTTAAGCAACATTTTTTATGCTAACCGTACGTAAAGAAATAAGCATCCTGACAATCACATCATCAATCATTTTACAGGCATGAAGAGCAACTTAGACCATTTTACAGGCACAAAAGGCCTCAGTTACAAATGTAGCAGCTTCGACAAGTCATAGCAAAGGAGTCTCGATCAATCAGTCAAAACAAACATGAAACTAGAAAAGGTAAATGTTACAAAGCACTAGATTAGCACATGTAATGACCCCCACATCGCCATTGAATAGCATTACACACAAACGTAAAGGGCATGAGGCCAGTGATTTCAAATCTACATTCAGTAGTTACCACTTTCCTCGACAGAAGAATGTTGAACATGTCGGCTTCTGCCACGGCCCTGCACAAAGTTGGTAGCTGCAGAACTGCGTTTCCAAGAGTAAGTCGGAGAAACGGTTGCACCATGCTGTCCCCTCCCTCGATAGCTAAGAGCACAAAATTTTACACCATTTCTAGGCAGCCAATGATTATTGTTCATCGACTGAGCTCTTCCATTTGGCCTGACCCGTTCATTTGAGTTCTGTTGGGCAAAAGAAGAGCTAGGTATATTGGAAGTAGTATTCACTTTACCTCTACCAGCGCCCCATCCATCACCAGCACCTTTATATATCACCTCAGAAGATGAGTCTGTATTAAATCTCTTGTGATAGCCTTCATGCATTATCTTTCGTACTGCAATCTGCAACACTCATCCATGTCATCCTATTGCATCAACCAAATATAGGAACAAATAGAATAGGCACTATAAATAGTAATCAAGAACTGAGATATCATACTTATTGGAGGGTTTGTTGCCCTGGGATTCATGCCAGAGTTTTGTTTCCTTAATATCTCCATCGGTAATACTCTGCATACATAATATTGTGGTTTTACTTTGAATGGTTTGTCTTTCTTTCTTTCCTTTTTTTTTTTTTTGGTAAAAATAAAATAAAATAAAATAAATTAAGTACCTTGTCTGGAAGGATAAGACCATCAAGTAAGCGGGAATTCACTAAATTCCACGCATTTACAGTTCATCCCCAGTGGCAGACCCAACCTTGGAAATCTGAGAGGGCCAAATTGAAAGAAAAAAAAAAAAAAAAAAATTGGTGGGAGGGGGGGGCAAAACTTAAGAAATAAACAAAATTAAGGAAAAAATTTTACTTTTTTTTTTTTTTTTTTTTTTAATTTTTTAGAATTTTTTATTTGGAAAAAATTTTAGGGGTCGGGACCAGGACCCCTTTGAGAATTTGAATTTTCTTCATTTCAGTTATAAAATAAGGGTATAATTGTCTTTTCACCTTCTATAAAAATATAAAAAGACAACTATACTCCTGAATTATAACTAAATGAATAGAATCTTCTCGATTTCAAATGGAGAGGATCTGTTCCCGCCTCTGCCCCCATATAGGTCCGTCCGTCATTGTTCATCCCCATCAACGAACTCGCAACAACCATATCCAAAAGAAACCCAATTCATAAATTCTTCCCGTGAATCAATTTCCCAGCAACTGAGTCTCCAGTCTCGCCGGATGCTTTCGCAAGCGTCGCAAGAGTATAATCATCTGGCAATTCATCACTAACAGCATATTTCGTTGAATAAATCAAAAACCTCATTATAGACACGCTTTTTTCACATACCCAATAATCAAAGAGTTCCATAGGTACACATTCTTGAGCTCAACAGAGTAAAAAACGAGCCGTGAGTGGTGACCGAGCTGGGCTTCCACATATAGCGTACACAGAGACGAGCTTCATGGCGACTCCGAGAAAAGGATTTTGTCCGAGCCCATGAGCGAGGATTTGAGCGTGGCATTCTGGGCTGAAGCTCAGCGACTAATGGTCTATCGTAAACTCAAGAATGGAGGGGATGGAGCGGTGGATGAGAAAAAGGGGAAGACGCTGGTTTTGTTAAGACTCAAGAGGGAGAGAAACGATAAAATAAAGTAAGAATGAATAAAAAACACGAACAATATGATTGGGTCCAGGTAGAAAAGTACAACAGCCTTATATATATATATATATATATATATATATATATATATATATATATATATATATATATATATATATATATATATATATATAAATTCGAGATGATAAACAGATTGACCTGAGAGAGAGCACGAAAACTTAAAAGAAGATCTCGAGAGAAACTATACAGAATCCAAACCGTTAGGGCGATGGTGAGGGTGAGGGGCAGGGTGGAAGTGGGGATAATGGTGAGGGTGAGGGTGAACGCAACAGTGACACCAGAAGAAGTGATGTATTGTTTTGAAATACTTCAGTTCCTTCATTCTCAGAGTTGGCCAAAACCCATCAGCTGTGATCAAAGCAACATCCTTAGCTACAACATAGGAAGCAAAGTCGAAAATGCCAAGACGTGCAGTATGATTGTGCTTTATCAAGGCATAGTTGAGAAAGCAGCAACTGCCTTGTACTAAGGCAGTTCCTCTATGTCCAAAGAGCTTGAAAGTAAATTACAGTAAAATAGCAAATACTTTGGTGCCAACCGCTAAGAACTTACTTTCAGCCAAAAAGAAATAAGCATCTGACGATCACATCACCTATCATTTTACATGCATGAAGGGCCTTTCCGGAAATGAGATCAGTTACAAATGTAGCAACTTAGACATGTCATAGCACATGAGTCTCAGTCAAAGAAACTTAAAATCAGAAAAGGTATATACAAAGCACTTGACTAGCACATTTAATGACCCCCGCATCGTTGGAAGAATGTCAGGAAAATGTACATTCAGTGGCTGCCACTTTCCTCGACAGAAGAATGTGGGCTTCTGCCAAGGCCCTGCACAGAGCTGGTAGCAGAACTGTGTTTCCAAGAGGAAGTTGGAGAAACTGTTGCCCCATGCTGTCCCCTCCCTTAATGACTATGATCCCTGAAATTTATTCTCTGCTGCCGCACATTTTTTGTGCCAGATGTTTCACCATTTCTAGGTAATATGACTCTTTCTCTACTCTCAATATGTTTGTTTATATTGGAAGTATCATTCACTTTTCCTCTACCAGCACCTTTATATATCACCTTAGAAGATGAATCTGTAGTAAATTTACTTAGATAGCCTTCATGAATCATCTTAGGGGAGATGCTTGAAACAGAATTTGTGCTATTATATGCTTTTCTACTTCTTTCGTTCTGCAATCTGCAACTCTCATCCCAATCACCCTATTGCATCAACCAAATATAGGAATAAATTGAACAGGCGCAAGCAAGAACTAAGATATCATACCTGTTGGAGGGTTTGCTACCATAGTATTCATGCCAAAGTTTTGTTTCGTTAATATCCTCTTCGGTAATACTCTGCATACATAATATTGTGGTTTTACAGTAAATGGTTTGTCTTTTTTTTTTTTTTTTGGTAGAAATCAAAAGAAGATATTTGTATTAAAAATAAAAATAAAAATTGAAGTACCTTAATTGGAAGGATAACACCATCAAGTAAGCCGGGAATATGTACATCATCACGCATCTCAAAAGACACACATCTGCAACATCAATGTAAGTGATATCAAAGGATACATAAAAAAGGAAAACAAGACTGGAAAATGTGTTTTTAATGTTGTTTCCTTACAGGGCACAGTTCTCTTCAATGCTGTTATGGACTTCCCTGTGAACTATTTCAATATCCTCGTTAGGAAGATGAATAAAACCGGAAATACCATCACTGAGATGTGAAAAAAGAAAAGAAAAGAAAAGTTAATTGATCAGTTTATTCAGTGGGAAGTTGATGTAGGAGCATATACTGAATCAGTAGCTGAGTTGTCAGATAATGAATTAATAGCATTGAAATATCTTAATAAAGAAGATCTGCACAAGAATTGAAAGAATCATGCATAATATTTTAGGATTATTTTATAATAATATCTTTTACTTTCTCTACAAGTATTTTTGTTGTCTCCAAGTTTAGAGTTATTTTTTTTTCTTTCTTTATCTCAGAGTATTTTGCTTGGAAAACACTTAAACTTATCCTATATAAAGGCACATATGTATTATTTTGAAATTCAGTTTTGGAGTATCAATTAAATTCCAATCTTTCAAAGTTTGAATATTTTTGGCAAATAGTCTTTCTCTTTCCTATTTGTTTTTTATCTCTTCTTGAATTCCCTTTTCAATATTTAATTCTTAGTTTCTGCTACCATCTGACACTGTCAAAACAAACCTAGTTATGCCGGGCATCAAGAATTTATTTGTTAACAACAATAATAAATATGATGTTAAAGAAAGGAAACAGACAAGCTAACACAAGGATCCACCCACCTCATACTGGTATCGATCTCAACCACTTCGTTTTCATTTGGGGAAAGTGACAAAATTTGCAATGCCAACTTGTGTGTGCTACTCACATATAACTGATCAACATTGTTTCCATTCCTCAATGCTTCATCCCCCTATTAAATAAAGATTGAAAAACGCTTCAAATCTCTATAGAACATAGAGTTTGAAAAATTTGTTAAGGATAAAATGTAATACCAGTAGACCTCCCTCTAATTCTTTAGTTTCAGATAGAAGGCGTTCTTCCCCTACAAATGGGAGCTTGGAGATCCCCTTCATGAGAAACAGAAAATAGAACATATATATCACCACTTCACCATATGGAATATGTAAAATCGAGTAGTTGCAGAGTTGCAGGTGTCTTTTTAAGACATTATAAACAAAAATATAAGAAATATAAGCAGACCTGCCACATAAAACGTTTTCCATCCAGATCGACATCAAAATCTAAGCGTAAAAGAAAGATCAGTGTCAATTTTTATATCAAATTCATTGGTTTTAAACCCTAAACTCTAAAAAAATCAGAGTTTACCAATAGGATAAAAATCAATAAGCTTGAACTCTGCATCTGTCATCAGAGCCTGGTAAACTTTGGGAAGTACATGAGCACTACACATATATATATATATATATAGGAGTACGTTAATTCAATTCATTTAATTTACCTATAAATTTATGATAAATTAATACAGCACAAACATACAACATCCATGAAAGTCTGATACCTCTTTATGGGTAGTACAGCCAATAGGTTATCAAATGGTTTTAATGGGGAACCCTTTTGAAACTCTACGCTGACCTGAGCAAGGCCCTTCAAATCTGACGCAAATGGTGAATAGTGGTATGGGTAAAACCTGAAGCATAATTCATTACATTATTAACAAGCATTGTAATAGGGTGGGGGGGACTTCATTTTATGCAGCTTGTTCTTACCATGACCACGATGGGACTGCTGAAAAATAATACAGAAGAACCCACAATAGTCCTTCAGTGTACTTCTTTACCTTCAAGAAATCAAGTAGTAGACGTTAAAACTTTAGGAACCCTACCTTTTTTAGCTACACTTATATCACTAATACACAATCTGTTTAAAATTAAATATGGGTTTTCAACAAAAGCTCACAAGTTCTTTTCTTAGGCTTTCAATATCCCTCCAGGTTTTTGCAGAAAATTTCTCTTTGTAGTATCTTTTTTTCCAGCTAGCAGTACCCAGTCTCACCTGTGCATGTATGGGATATGATGAGTCTTCTAAAGAGAACTCTATAGCAACACGAAAAATCTTTAGAAGGCAGTGATTCATACTTTGTCTACGAATTGACCATTCTTAAATAGGTCAATGTTCTTGCGAATATTCTTATTGAACTTTTCTATCAACTCGTCTGTGTTTTTATCAATCTGCAAAACCAAGAATGAAAGTAATTAAGAAACTAATTATGAAGACCAATAGGTAACCTGTAATTAATGGAGAACCAAAAGCATTTTTTCAGTACATGTAAATAAATGGGACATCTTTTTATATAAAGAAGATACATACATGATTGGGAGAAAAATATAAGAAAATCATGACTTACTTCAGAAATATCTGCTGAATCTATGGAAGTAGGAGCTTTCTCACTGGATAATGCATGACCTTCATGATCATCTTGCTAGAAAAGGCATTAGATTTTGCATCAGTTCCATTAGTTTTGGAGTAGAATGCATGATCCGTTAGTGCTGATTGAAATTTAATTGACTCACTTTATCTGAATCATTGCAAAGGTATCTAAGTTGGCGCTCGCGACGATCTATTCTTTTCTTGAAAATTTTATCTTCATATGAGCCAACTAAAAGAATGAACTTCTCGACTCTGGAGAGGTTTATATATCCGTTTCTTTTATCTTTAGAATCAGAAAGCTTTTGTACATGGAAATGGGAAAAATTAAAAGATGTAAGGTTAACAGTTAACTGCAACCAGAAATTGAAAGAAGCTACAATTAATATGAGAGTTACATGCATGTTACCCTGCTCATGTCAAGTAGATAGCCACCAAGGTTCTTGAACTCCTCCTTGTAAACAGTCATCAATAAGTCAATAGCACCCTATAAGAATGAATGTTAAAAGTAATCACACCATTAAATTTAGTAATCCAAAATATATCTACACTTCAATATAAATTAAACAGAATTCCTAAACCAAATAAAGGCACATGTGTCACTCAAATCAGCTCTTCTTCTAAGACATCTATATATATATATATATATATATATTACTTCTTTTATATAATACTTTAATTTACTTTATGCATTGCATTGCATCAATGAGTAATGACATTAATAATATATAATTGCGTACTTTTCATATCACAATTATTAATTTGAAATATTACGTATTTCAAATACATATACACATACACAGAGCCTACATAATTATATATATAGCTTTTTTCTTTAATACCTTTGTGAAGATATTTAAGAAAGAATAAACAAGTAAATGAAAGACTAGTGATAAAAGAACTCTTACTGACACTTGTTTATCAAAAGAAAAGAAAAAAGTTTTAACCAGTGTAAATTAAAAAGGCTACAAGACCTCATGAACTTCTAAGGAAGGCATATGGGGTAGGAAATCATTGCCCACAAAAAAGCACATGAAAATGAAATCATCAACTATCCGCTCAAGATCTATCTCCAGATTGGGTGGAGGGTCAGATATTTTCATGTCAAGCTCCAAATATTCCCGCAGAATCCATATATGTACAAACTGCAAATGGAACAGAAAGAAAAATGTATTAAGGGGATATAAATGAATGCTCTCAGCTAAAGTCACGGACGGCAAGGTTGTTACTAATTAATGTGCTTTGACTAGTTATTTTTTACTGTGGTTGTGTTTTTTTAAACCTTGGTTTGTAGTAGGTGAAAATGTTTGTGTTGTATATCTGTAAAAAGGCTCTCTTTATTTTGTATGGAGAAGCTGCAGGAAAATATGTATGTGTAAAGAAGAAAAAAAAGGAAGAACTGAGAAAAGAAGTAGAGACCAAGTTCAGAAAATTTCTCTTCCTCTCCCCTGTTTTTCTCCTCTGGTTTGCTCACTTTTCTGCAGAAATTCTGCAGCAACTTTTTCCCATACTATCTTGTGTTTTCATTACAAAATCTACTGCTCTTGAAGTGTGTTCTGTTGAAACAACCAGCCAACAAAGTGAATCATGCATACCTCAAAAGGCTTTTTAAACCATGCCCTTTTCTTCACTGAACTTTCATCGATTGTTGGAGGCTCCTGTAATATTCAGATAGGAAGAAGTGAAGATTAAGAATCCATGCAAAATGATACCATAATTAAATTCATCCCTTCCTATTAATTTAAATTTACAAAAATGATTCAAATTCACCTCTCTCAAAATGGAAAAATGAACTTCATGTGCTGCTAAAGCAAGCATTATCAGATCAGCGTCCTGCACATATGCATGCAATATCATATCAAAATTAAGGGATGAAAAGAAAACTTTGGGGTATGGCAATACAAACAAACAGAAGGCAGCAGAGTTGTCATACCAGACCACAGACGCAGTGCCTCGTATTTGGATTATATCCAGTACTAACGTTTCGCTGCTGGCGAATAAAAGACATTATCTTATGTTCACCCTCACCAGGAACATTGGCATCAGAAATAATAACCTATTTAAATGATCAAATAGACATTGACAGGATAATTATGAAGCATACACTATTATTTTATATGATGGCTTTAATTCTCAAAAGGCAGGCAGATATATATATATATATATATCTGCCTGCCTTTTGAGAATTAATATATATATATATATATATATATATATATATATATATATATATATGACCAAACCTTGATGTCCCTCCAGCCTGGATCACTGTTTGTACGTGAAATAACATAGCTTCTGAGGGCCTTGGAAAATTTGTACATAAATTCTGTGCCTGGAGTGACCATATGGGAATCTAAAATAACTTCAGATTCGTCTTTATGAAGAAGATCATAAACCGGTTTTCCTTCCATTACAAACGCATTCATTAGCCTCTCTATCTCCGCATCCTATATATATAGTAGACAACAGGAAGATATTAGATATATAAAAGAAAACAATCATCTATATTAATTCAGACAGACTGAAGATGAGAGAAAACTCACATTTCTTTCCCTTTCCTTAATAGTCCGAAAACGTCTAGATCGTTGTTGATTCATTTTTGCCCATGGAGCAACTCCATCTACGTTCGTTTCAGGAAAATTTCAGTACGTACGTGAAGTTATAAAAGGCAAATTAAGCACGTGTACGTATTTCTACCAAACATGCATGCAGAACCAAAAAGAACGATTAGTAACAATATATATATACCATATTATTAATTGTCTCTATATATATATATTTATAAGGAACATGTCGATCAAGTTGAAGGACAGTCTCACCGATCGCCATATAAAGTAACTTCCGTGGTCTTACGATGCTGAAAAGGTTGTCAACGTAGTCAAAGATATTATTGAATACATCTTCGAACGTTTCTGGGGGGCTAGGCTGATGAACAAAATAAGACAATAATACAAAGAAGTTATTTACTAGAAAGAACATAAAAAATAAATAAATAAAAAATCAGAAATACCTGCTTATAAATATTACCATTTTTTTTTTTTGGATGAATATTACAAAAATAATTATGATCATTAAAATATTTTAGTCTAGCTGATGAAGTACCGAATATAATCTTTAGGTTAATTTGTAAAACATTGGTCTTTATTTAAAATAAACAAAAACTTTAGACCAAGAAAAGGTGCACTTAAATTATAGATGTGAATATGCTATCTATATATATAACCATCAAGTAGGAAAAAAGAAAAAGAAAAAAAGAAGCCAAAATAGAACGAACTTGATCCTCGGGGCATAAGCCGGGGTGGATAATGCCATTCAAATCGAGGTAGAGATTATCAAACTCTATGCCGTTAGGGTTTGGCAAGGAGGTGTTGATGCACTCTCCTTCATCTTCAGTAGCTTTAACCACAACGTTCGGGTACTTCTCTTTCAACCACCGGTAGAACGACGGCACACCCATCTGAGTTCTCTCTCTCTCTCTCTCTCTCCTTCTCTTTTGCGTCGAATTGTAGAAGAGAGAGCGACTCCAGCAAATGGTCAAATACCTTAACGAAAGTGCAATTACCCACTTTGCTTTTTCTGTACGGACTATAACAAAAGTAAAGTTCTTTTTGATGAAACAAAAGTAAAGTTCTTTGCTTTATGTCACACAGCATTTCTCTGGAAAGGAAGGAAATAAAGGTGCGTTTTTGAGAAAAGGAAGAGAGAAGAAAGAGAGAAGAATAGAAGAGTTGAGTTCGGAAGTATCAGTTGCATGGCAGCTTGTGAGTGGGTTGCTGAAAGGTGCGGTCCAGCTGGGCTTCTAGATGAGGCTATGTGGTACGTTTAGAGCTGCCAGCGTTTTATGTTATTTAGTGTCGTTTTATGCTTTCTTTGGTGTAGTCGTTTTATGTTCAAGGGGGATGCGTTTTGTAAGGGGCGTATATAAGTCTCAAGGGCGGTTTTGTCTAGGTATCTTTTTGGTGAAGAGAAATGCTATAGACCCAAAATCTTTTCCAAAGAGACTGTTCCAAACTGACGTGGAGATTGATCTGGCTGAGCCACGTTGATCTTTTGTAAAAAATAAATTTTGACGCTGGCTTCAACTATTTCACTGACAAAATGATAGACGTGATGTTTTTTGATCTGCTTGCAGAGAAAATTACAGCAACAAAAAAAAGGAGAAAAATGGCGTATTTGTGGGTCTCGTCTCTCTCTCTCTGTCTCCATTTTCACCTTTTAGATTTCTCTGCATATTTGGGTCCCGTCCATTTCAAGCCTCTCCCACCTTTGAGCTTTGTGTTTTCGCTCATCATTTTTGGTTGCAGAACAAACCTAGGCTAGGTGCTACATTTCTATTGAACCAGGTTTTTCCCCTTTTCTAAACTGGTAGAAAACCAAAATTCTCTTTTATCTTCTGTTTCACGAACCGGTGATTAAAAAAAAAAAAAAGGGTTCTTTGCTATGATGTTGGCCGAAAATCAAACCTAAGCATACTTTCTACGCACAAATCCACAAATCCATAATCCCCAACATCTTTTTCTGTCAATACACCAACAACCCAGTCCCTCAGCGTCAACCCCCAACCAACCAAATCCAGCTGCACGATCGTTCATCCCCCAACTAACCTTTAGTTTTCCTCCATTGCACCGAGTCACGCTTGTTTCCAAACTCGCACAAAAACACTCTCGTAAATCCAGCACAGGGCCACCAGTTTTACCCACCGAACAACCCGACTCCAAATTCGTATAGAAACTGCCACCCAAGACCACAGAACTGCAATTCAATGTTAACGATGCATTCACTCACTCCAACGTGGCCGAATATAAGCTGATGGGTTGTTTAGGTTTGATTTTCGGCCAACATCATAACAAAGAACCCACATATTTTTTTTTATCACCAGTTCGTGAAACAGAAAATAAAAGAGAATTTTGGTTTTCCACCTAGCCCAGGTTTGTTCTGCAACCAAAAATGATGAGCAAAAACACAAAGCTCAAACGTGGGAGACTTGAAATGGGCGGGACCCAGAAATGCAGAGAAATCTAAACGGTGAAAATGAAGAGAGAGAGAGAGAGAGAGAGAGAGAGAGAGCCACAAATGCGCCATTCTTCTCCTGTTCTTGATGCTGCAATTTTCTCTGCAAGCAAATCAGGAAACATCACGTGACTCACGTCTATCGTTTTGTCAGTAAAAAGCTGAAGCCAGCGTCAAATTTTATTTTTCACAAAAGCCCAACGTGGCTCAGCCAGATCAGTCTCCACGTCAGTTTGGAACCGTCTCTTTGGAAAAGATTCTGGGTCTGTAGCAATTCTGTTTGGTGAATAGTGATCTGGTTCTTGGAGGTTGGCATCCTCGAATTTGTCGTATCAGTTTTCCCTAATTTCATCAATACAATTTCTCAATTTCCATTCCATTTAAACCATAATTTTCCTTAACAATTAGTGAACAGTAATTACTCTGGTCCAATTGGTATTAGAGCCCTCGATACATAGCTTATGAAAACTCGATCCGCTACCATGGCCGAAGAAGCACAAAAACTGGAAGTCTTACAAGGTCAAATGATGCAGCTACAGGCAGAAATGGCTACCCGTGCAGAGATGACTCGTCTCCAAGTTGCTCAAGGTGAAACCCGTACTGAAATGCAGAATGCTCGTGCTGCGATTGATCAGCTCACCCAGCTCGTGAAGAATTTCATAGCTGACGGCTCCAGTCCAGCTAGGGGGCAAAAAAATTATGGGAAGCGGTTCCCTGATTCTCTCGTTGCTTCCAGCAGTGGGGGTGGTGGCTTCCCGGTTGGATCTCACACTGATGAGGGCATCAAACCAAAACCCTTCCGATTGGAGTTTCCACGTTTTGATGGTGATGACCCGAAGACATGGTGTTGTCGTGCAGAGCAGCAGTTCGACTTCTATGATACCCCAGATGCGCAGCGCTTATCCATCTCTGCATTGAACAAGGATAGTGGGCATTATCTTGTTCCCAAACATTTTTTATTTTCTTTTATCTTCTCTACTTGCTTTTGTCCAAGCATAAACATTTCTACATCTCATTAATTGATCTGTCAAACACCCGTCTACGTACCCACAACAACTTTATTACTCCTTGACAACATAACAATCAAAGTATCAAACAACACCCAAATGAACATCCGATCCAAAACTCAAATCCAACTCATTCTTCACAATATAACAATGAAGCTCCCTCCCATAATCCCATCTCCCACTATCATATCGCCACAAAGAGGCACGAAGATAATTATGAAGAGAAACAATGCAGAATGGGGTCCGTTGATAACTTGCATCTTACATTTTTAAGTAACATTTTGATGCTAACCGTTAAGAAATAAGCATCCTGACAACCACACCATCAATCATTTTACAGGCATGAAGAGCAACCTAGACCATTTTACAGGCACAAAAGGCCTCAGTTACAAATGTAGCAGCTTCGACTAGTCAGCACAGGAGTCTCGATCAGTAAAAAAAAAACATGAAACTAGAAAAGGTAAATGTTACAAATTAAGCACTAGATTAGCAGCATGTAATGACCCCCACATCACCATTGAATATCATTACACACAAACGTATAGGGCATGAGGCCAGTGATTTCAAATCTACATTCAGTAGTTACCACTTTCCTCGACAGAAGAATGTTGAACATGTCGGCTTCTGCCTCGGCCCTGCACAAAGTTGGTAGCTGCAGAACTGCGTTTCCAAGAGTAATTAGTCGGAGAAACGGTTGCACCATGCTGTCCCCTCCCTTGATAACTAGGAGTAGCACAAAATTTTACACCATTTCTAGGCGGCCAATGATTATTGTTCATCGACTGAGCTCTTCCATGTGGCCTGACCCGTTCATTTGAGTTCTGTTGGGCAAAAGAAGAGCTAGGTATATTGGAAGTAGTATTCACTTTACCTCTACCAGCGCCCCATCCATCACCAGCACCTTTATATATCACCTCAGAAGATGAGTCTGTATTAAATCTCCTGTGATAGCCTTCATGTATCACCTTAGAGGACCAGCTTGAAGCAGAATTCGGGCTACTATTATATGTTTGTCCACATCTTTCGTACTGCAATCTGCAACACTCGTCCATGTCACCCTTTTGCATCAACCAAATATAGGAACAAATAGAATAGGCACTGTAAATAGTAATCAAGAACTGAGATATCATACTTGTTGGAGGGTTTGTTGCCCTGGGATTCATGCCAGAGTTCTGTTTCCTTAATATCTCCATCGGTAATACTCTGCATACATAATGTTGTGGTTTTACTGTGAATGGTTTGTCTTTCTTTCTTTCTTTCTTTCTTTCTTTCTTTTTTTGGTAAAAATAAAATAAAATAAATGAAGTACCTTGTCTGGAAGGATAACACCATCAAGTAAGCGGGGAATAAGCACACCAACATCACGCATCTCAAAAGACACGCATCTGCAACAACAATAGAAGTGATATCAGAGGATACAAAAAAGAAAACAAGACAGAAAAAATGTGCTTTTAATGTTGTTTCCTTACAAGACATAGTTCTCTCCAATGCTGTTATGGACTTCCGAGTGAACAATTTCGGTATCCTCGTTAGAAAGATGAATAAAACCGGAAATACCATCACTGACAGGTAAAAAAAAAGAAGAAATAAAAATTTAATTGATCATTTCATTCGGTGGGGAATATTACATTTGTCAACAAGAATATTACAACAATGATAATAAATCTGAAGTTAAAAAAAGAAAACAGAGGGGCACGTGTTAAAAACTGAAGAAGAAAAGGTAACCTAGCACAAGAATCCACCCACCGTACCTCATACTGGTATCTATTTCAACCACTTTGTTTTGATCTGGGGAAAGAGACAAAAACAAAATCTGGGATGCCATCATGTGTGTGCTGCTCACGTATAACTGATCAACATTATTTCTGTTTCTCAGTGCTTCAACCCTCTATAAAAAAAAGATGGTAAAACGCTTCAAATCTATGTAGAAAATAAAGTTTGAAAAATTAATCAGGATAAAGTGTAATACCAGTAGACCCCTCTCTAATTCTTTAGTTTCAGATAGAAGGCATTCTTCCTCTATAAACGGGAGCTTGCAGATGCCCTTAAATTCGAAACAGAAAATAGAGCAAATCACCACTTGCTAAGTTGCAGGTGTCTTTTTAAGACATTATAAAAAGGCTTTACAAATTTATACTCATGACAAAATATAAGAAACATAAGCAGACCTGCCACATAAAACGTTTTCCATCTACATCGATATCAAAATCTAAGCATAAAAGAAAGATCAAAGTCAGTTTTTATATTAAATTCATTGGTTTTAATTATCGAACTCTAGAAATAAGACTTTACCAGTAGGATAAAAATCAATAATCTTGGATTCTGCATCTGTCATCAGAGCCTGGTAAGCTTTAGGAAGCGCATGGGCACTACATCGGAGCACATTCATTTAATTTATTTACCTATTTATGAAAAATACAACACAAACATACAACATGAAGGAGAGAACAGGAATGTCTGCTACCTTTGTGGGGGTAGTACAGCCAATAGTTGATCAAATGGTTTTAATGGAGAACCCTTTTGAAACTTTACATTGACCTGAGAAAGGCCCTTAAAATCTGACGCAAATGGTGAATAATGGTATGGATAAAACCTGTAGTAAGTTGCATTGCATCATTAAGTAGCACTGTAAAAGGGGAACTTTATGTTATAGAATTGTCTTACCATGACCATGACGGGACACCTGAAAAATAATACAGAAGAACCCACAATAGTCCTTCGGTGTACTTCTTTACCTTCAAGAAATCAAGCAACATAATTAAGTTAAAAATTTAAAGAGCAGAATTTAAACTCCTCTAAATGTAACTTTTAAAAATCACTTTTTTAAATCACAAATTTTTAAATCGTTATTTTTAAATCGTACTATTTAAAATTTCAAACTCAAACCCTTATTTGCTCACTATTATATATTACCTGCTCACTACTCTTATTATTTGCACACTATTCCTATTACTCTTATTATTATTATCACTACTCTGTTAGTATTACTACTCTTATTTAAAGAGAAAAAGCTACTTGCAGTTGAAATTATTTTGCAACTTGTCCTACATTATTTTATGTAGGGAAGGAGCTAGCGCAAAGGGTATTATTTAAACAGCTGGCTTGAGTACCATAGAACTAAAATTTCAGGGGCTTTAGTGAAACATCAATTATGTAATTAATCTTCAGCAACACTTATATCACTAATACACAATCAGATTACAATGAAATAGGGGTTGTTATAAAAGAAACTGCAAGAAAAAGTAGTTCATGGTAAGAGAAGCTCACTATTTCTTTTCTTAGGTTTCCAATATCCCCCCAGGTTTCTGCAGAAAATTTCTCTTTGTAGTATCTTTCCTTCCAGCCAGGAGTCCCCAATCTCACCTGTGCATGGGATTAACATAAACCATCAGGCATTTCTTAGAACAGACATGCATACGAGTCTTCTAAAGAGAACTCTCTAGGAACAAGAAAAAGCTTTAGAAGGCAGTGATTCGTACTTTGTCTAACCCCAAATGACCATTCTTAAAAAGGTCAGAGTTCTTGCAAAGATTAGATTTTAGCTTTTCTTTCAACTCTTTCGTATTTTTAACAATCTGCAACACCAAGAAGGAAAGTAAGAAACTAATGAAGAATAAGTAACCTATTAATAACCACATATATTTTTCTGTGCATATAAACAAATGGGACATCTATTAATAAAGATAAGTACATGATGTAAGAACTTGAAAATAGATGCAAAGAATGCTTGATATTATTCACAGTGAGTGTTACAATATTTATACACGGAATGCACAGAGATATGAACGTTGGAGACAATTTGTCGATAGCAGGAATGAGATTAAGTTTCCTTGTAGACTTGGGTTGCCATCTTGGTTTGCATGGTATTTGGCAGCAGCATGAGTTTCCTTGCAGAGTGCAGAATATACGGGATTGAGGTAGTTTCCTTGTTTAGGTGATTTGGTTCCTGTCGTGAGTGATTAGTGGGATTTGTCTTTCCTGATTGGATGATCTGATTTGGTCTTGATGATGCGATGGAGAGGTTGAGGAGATATTGTCTAACAGCCCCCTGCAAGCTAAAGGTGGTGCAGAGAGAACCTTGAGCTTGGTACGAAGAAGGCAGAACCGAGCGGAGGTCAAGCCCTTGGTGAAGATGTCGGCAAGCTAATCGTGTGTGGAGATGAATTTGACGAGGATGTCTTTGTTGACAACCTTTTCACGGATGAAGTGATAGTCGACTTCGACATGCTTGGTACGAGCGTGGTAGACAGGGTTTGAGGCGAGAGCAAGGGCGCCGATGTTGTCACACCAAATGGTCGGTGGAACAGAGAGAGAGATACGAAGGTCTTTGAGGAGCATGCGGAGCCAGTAGACCTCAGTGGTGACAGTAGCCAGGGCACGGTATTCGGCCTCCGTGCTTGAACGAGCGACAACGGGCTGCTTCTTGGCACACCAGGAGACAAGGCAAGGGCCGAGGAAGACGCCGAAGCCAGTGGTCGAGCGACGGCTATCTGGGTCGCCGGCCCAGTCGGCATCACAGAAGGCCTCAAGAGTGAGAGAGCCTTTGCTGAACTGAAGGCCATGATCCACGCTGCCTTTGAGATAGCGCAACACCCGTTTGGCGGCAATCCAGTGAGTGGATGATGGAGAGTGCATGAACTGGCATAACTGGTTGACGGAGTAGGCAATGTCTGAGCGAGTGATGGTGCAGTACTGCAGGGCACCCACCACCTGGCGATAAATGGTAGTGTCGGAGTCGGATAGTGGATCACCAGCAGAGGCCGAGAGCTTGGAGCCCGAGACAGTGGGGGCGGCATAAGGTTTGGCACCCGCCATTGAGGATTTGTGAAGGAGGTCAATGATGTACTTGGATTGCCGAATGTGGAGGCCATGGGAATCACAATGGGCCTGCCTGCCAAGAAAAAAACCGAGGTCGCCAAGATCCTTCATAGCAAACACGGACTGAAGCTTGGCGATGATGGAGTGCAAGGCAGCAGGATCAGTGCCAGTGAGGAGGATGTCATCTACATACACAAGGAGATACAAAGTAACATTAGAGTGAAAATAGGTAAAGAGAGAGGAGTCAACTGAGGATGAGTGAAAACCAATATCAAGGAGGGTTTGAAAGAGGCGAGTGAACCAGGCCCTGGGTGCCTGTTTGAGGCCATAGATGGCCTTATGTAGTCTGCAGACGTGGTGAGGGTGAGCAAGGTCCACAAAGCCACGGGGCTGCTCCATGAACACATCTTCGGTGAGGTGGCCGTGGAGGAACGCATTGGATACGTCAAGCTGCCGAATGCACCAATTGAAGTGAATAGCAATGGCGAGAACCACACGGATGGTAGTGGATTTGACGACAGGACTGAAGGTCTCAGTGAAGTCAATACCACTGCGTTGATCGAAGCCTTTTGCAACAAGGCGTGCTTTGAACCGCTCAACGGAGCCATCTTGCCGACGCTTAATTTTGTAGACCCACTTGTTGCGGACGATGTTGTGATGCCGGGGGCGAGGGCAGAGGGTCCAAGTGCCATTGGCAAGGAGGGCATCGAATTCTTGGCCCATAGCAGCACGCCAATCCGGGGAGGAGGCAGCTTGAGAGTAACAGGATGGCTCAGCAGGGGTGACGACAGTGGAAAGAGCCTTAAGGGGATGACGGGTGGAGTAATAGAGTTTATAATCCAAGAAGTCTTTGGGCTTGAGGGAATCGGTTCTGGAGCGGGTGACCATAGGGAGAGGATCAGGGGAAGGGGGAGGGGGGGCCGGAGGGGAGGAGGCCTGGAGGGGAACAGGATGGGAAGGAGGAGGTGGAGGCGAGACAACCTGGGTTGGGGAGGAAGGAGGGGAGCTGGGAGGAGGAGAGGGAGGAGCAGGTGGGGAGGCAGGGGAGGGATGAGCCAGTGAGGGAGCAGAGGTGGGGAGAGGGGAAGTGATGGTGGCCTGAAGGGCAGGAGGAATGGCATCAGCAGGGAGGAGGACAGGGCCAGAGGAAGGGGTAGCAGGGGAGATGGGAGAAGCTAGTTTGGCAGGGAAGGTGGATTCGTCGAACACCAAATGTCTGGTGATGAGGACCTTGTTGGAGATGGGGTCAAGACACCGATAGCCCTTGTATTGCATGCCATAGCCCAAGAAGATGCACCGTTTGCTGCGAAACATCAATTTGTTAGAAGTGTAAGGGCGTAATAGAGGATAACATAAACAACCAAAGGTGCGAAGTAATGAGTAATCGGGGGTTTGATTAAAGAGCATGAAGTAGGGAGAGCTATGCTGCAGAAGTGGTGTTGGCAGCCTGTTGATGAGGAAGGCAGCCGTGAGAAATGATTCAACCCAGTAGGTCTGAGGAAGTCCAGATTGTGCAAGCAGCGAGAGTCTCATTTCGACGACATGGCGATGCTTTCGTTCAGCTAGTCCGTTCTGTTGAGCTGTATATGGGCAGCTGATACGATGGAAAATTCCATTAGTTTCAAGAAAAGAAGTGAAGTGCTTAGAGAGAAACTCACCACCCCCATCGGACTGTAATTGTTTAATGCTGCAAGAGAATTGATTCTCCACTAAGGATTTAAACTTTAGGAAAGTAACATACACATCAGATTTAAGAGATAAAGGATATAACCAAGAATAGCGTGAATAATCATCAATAAAAATAACATAATAGCGAAAACCACTTAGAGATACAACTGGGGAGCACCAAACATCGGTGTGAATTAACTGCAAAGGTGCAGTAGATACACAAAGGGAAGAGGGAAATGGGAGTTGCTTGCTCTTAGCTAATTGACAAGACTCACACGCTTCTTTATTGGAGAAGGACCCAGTGAATGGTAAGTGATGTTTATTCAAAAGATCATGAACTATAGAAGAAGAAGGATGGCCAAGGCGGGAATACCAAACACTGACAGAGGTCTTCACACCAAGCAAGGCACTGAGCAGCCGAGTTTTGGGGAGAACAACCTTGGAGGTGTTGATGGGGTAAAGGCCTCCTTCACTCTTGCCCTCCAGAAGTGTTAGACCCGTGAGTTTGTCCTTAATAAAATAATGAGAGTCAGTTAGAATAAAAAAGCAGTGATTATCCTTGCAGAATTGATTAATGGACAAAAGATTTGCAAGGGCTTGAGGGCAGTGAAATATACGGGGCATATGTAACTTTGCTGTGGGTGTATTGAAAGTGAGAGAACCAGTGTTGGTGATTTGCAAACCTGAGCCATTGCCAACTGCAATGGTGTCGGATCCAGTGTAAGGCTCATGGATATTGAGATTCTCTAGAGCAGGTGTGAGGTGGTGATTAGAGCCACTGTCGGCATACCAGGTAGAGTCTTCTGGTTGGTCAGAGTTATGAGCCACCATGGCTGCAAGTTGGGCAGGAGGATGACGCCCCTGGTACGCGTAGTCCATCCGGTGGAAGCAGTCCAAGGCACGGTGGCTTGTCTTACCTCAAATCTGGCAAGGAGAGTACCGAGGAGCAGAGGTAGCATGGCGAGTGCTGGGACCGCGGGGAGAAAATTGTTGTGGTGGAGGAGTCCGGGATGTAGCCTGGACAGGCGCAGGGAAGCGCCGAGTGGTGGAGGGGCGAGAAGGGGGGCGATGCTTCCTTGGGGCAGAGGTGGAGGTTGACTTGTGTGAGAGCAGTGCAACAGAGGAGTCGGAGCCAATTGATTGTTGTTGATTGTCAATAAGTTGTTCAATGGATAGCAATTCGGTAAGGAAGTCCTCAACAGTGAGAGAGGAGTCCCTAGTGGCAAGGGAGAGAGAGACCACGAACGGATTAAAGGAGGGGTGTAGACCACCTAAGATGTAGGTGATGAGTTCATCGTCATCGATGGCCTTCCCCACGGTGGCAAGTTGATGAGCCAAAAGTTTGGCAAAGTTCACGTATTCGGCACAGGATTTGGAACCTTGTTGGAGGGTTTGCAATTGTCGACGAAGTTGGGCAATCCTGGTGCGAGATGGAGAGGCGAACTTGGTGGCCAGAAACTTCCAAACTTGATGAGAGGTCTGGAGACCATAGATGGTGGAGAGGACACTTTCAGCAAGTGTAATGTTTATCCAACTGAGGATAAATTGATCCTTCTTAACCCAAAGGGAAAAGGCAGGATTCACAGAGACTTCTTCCTTTTCAGCAGTGGAAGGAAGGTATTGAGGTGGGCACGGTTCGGATCTATCAACGATGCCCATGAGATCGTGGCTTTTCAGTATTGGAACAACTGTAAAAGACCAAGTGATATAATTTGGACCCTCGAGTTTGAGGGAAACCAAAGGAGTGAGGTTAGGGAACACATAGGTGGTAGCAGAAGAGGAGGATGCCATAGGATCGAAAAAAAAAGGCGTGAGCTTTAGGGTTGCTCTGATACCATGTAAGAACTTGAAAATAGATGCAAAGAATGCTTGATATTATTCACAGTGAGTGTTACAATATTTATACACGGAATGCACAGAGATATGAACGTTGGAGACAATCTGTCGATAGCAGGAATGAGATTAAGTTTTCTTGTAGACTTGGAGTTGCCATCTTGGTTTGCATGGTATTTGGCAGCAGCATGAGTTTCCTTGCAGAGTGCAGAATATACGGGATTGAGGTAGTTTCCTTGTTTAGGTGATTTGGTTCCTGTCGTGAGTGATTAGTGGGATTTGTCTTTCCTGATTGGATGATCTGATTTGGTCTTGATGATGCGATGGAGAGGTTGAGGAGATATTGTCTAACACATGATTGAGAGAAAAATATAAGAAACTACAACTAACACCTGAACAAGCCCTAGTTTCTCTTAATCAATTCAAAAGCAGAAGAATAAGTATATTCAATTCCTTTATCACATGTCAAAACACTTTTTCAAATAAAAGCCACCTCCAAAAAACAATAAGAAACCAAGCCATTTCTTTTTCTAATTTGAAAATTATGACTTACCTCGGAAGCATCGGCACTCCCATACCCACGTGATAATGTCGAACTTTCTGCTGAATCTCTGAAAGTTGGAGCTTTCTCACTGGATAATGAATGGAAATTGCTCCTTGTACCAATCAACGTTAACGTATCGCCAAATTCATTTTCATCTTGCTAGAAAGGCATGTTACATATTGAATCAGATCCATTAGTTTTGGAGTAGAATGCATGATACGTACGTTGGTGCTGATTGAAATATAATTGGAAAAAGAAAGTAAAAAAAAAAGTGACTCACATTATCTGAATACATGCAAAGGTTTCTAAGTTTACGCTCGCGAATTTCTGATCTTTTCTTGAAAATTTTCTCTTCATATGAGCCGACCAAAAGAATGAACTTCTCGACTCTGGACAGTTTTATATATCCTTTTCTTTTATCTTCAACAAGCTTTTGGACATCATGTAATTGGTAAAAGAATTAAGGTTAACAGTTGCAACCAGGATTTGAAAGAAGCAACAATGTGAGAGTTATATGTTACCCTGCTCATGTCAAGAAGATAGCCACCAAGGTTCTTGAACTCCTCCTTGTAAACAGTCATCAATAAATCGATAGCACCCTATAAGAAGGATTGTTACAAATAATCTTACTACAAAAATTAGTAATCCAAAATCTATATAAAATAGAATCACAAATCGAATTAATAAATGCACATGTATCACTCAAATTAGGTCTTCTTCTAAGACATCCATTTTTAATTCTTTTAGAGTAGTTTACTTTATATGCATTGCATCAAGAGTAATGGCATTAACAATTTAATTACTTTTCATATCACAATTAACAATTCGAAATATTTATTTCAAAAAATTGATGTTTAAAATTCCTAGTAGTCCACATGAATCTCAAGGGATGTCTTCTGGTGTAAATTAAAAAGGCTACAAGAAAGACCTCACGAATTTCTAAAGAAGGCATGTGGGGTAGGAAATCATTGCCCGCAAAAAAGCACAAGAAAATGAAGTCATCAACTATCCGCTCAAAATCGATCTTCACATTGGGTGGAGGTTCAGATATTTTCATGTCAAGCTCCAAATATTCCCTCAGAATCCATACATGTAGAAACTGCAAACGGAACAGAAACAAAAATGTACAAGGAGATTATCAATTATGAAAGCTTTTGGATAAATTAAAGGATTTTTAATTAGGTGAATCATGTTACCTCATATGGCTTTTTAATGAAAGATGCAGTTGCATTGACCCTGTTAGAAGATTTAGACCATCCTTCTTCTATGCAATTAATATCTTTAAACCATGCCCTTTGCTTCACTGAACTTCCATGGATTGGTTGACACTCTTGTTTTAGCACGTCCTGTATTCCAGATATATAGGAAGAAGTGAAGATTAAGAATACATGTGAAATGATACCATGATTAAATTCATCAATTCTTGTTAGTTTAAGAATTTAAGACAAGCGGTGATTATAACGTTGTATCAAAGCAGATGTCCTGGGTTTAAACCATTTCTTTGTCATTCAATTCACATTTTCAACTAAACATTTCACGTGTTGGGACTTATCTCTTAAGATGGAGTCTGATTCTGATATTTTAAGCAGCGCCAAACACTTAAACTTTAAAAACTTTTTTCTAGAAAATATTTTACATCAAAACAAACGGGCTTTAGTAAAAAAAAGAATAGAAAACTTGGGGAGATGACCGAATACGTCACTCAAGTTTGATACACATTACAATAATTGAAAATACAGGCCCCAAGTGGCCGGTAACAACTCAATCTTGCAACCCATATCACATGTCATTAAGGTATATTATATCTAAATTTACAACAATGATTCAAATTCACCTCTCTCAGAATTGAAAAATGAGCTTCATGTGTAGCTAAAGCAAGCATTATCAGATCAGCATCCTGCATGCAATATCATATCAAAATTAAGTGATGAAAAGTTAAAGGGGTACAAAAGGGAGAAGCTAGGAGGCATATATATATATAGCCTCCTAGCTTCTCAATGACAATTACAAACAACAGAAGCCAGCAGAGTTCTCATACCAGACCATAAAGGCAGTGCCTCGTATTTGGATTATATCCAGTACAAACGTTTCGCTGTTGTCGAATAAAAGACATTATCTTATGTTCTCCCTCACCAGGAACATTGGCATCAGAAATAATAACCTATTTAAAGGATCAAATGAATAATGACAGGATATATATATATATATATATATATGAGTGACATACTACAGAAAAACGTGATACTAAAATCATCGCTTAAATGATCAGCATTTTTAAAAAACACAAGTGCTGATCAATGACTTGTTTTATTGCTATGTATCCAGTTGCATGTATGACAGTAGTACACAAATAATAATAATCTACTATTATAAATTAATAGCATCTCTTCTAGTATGTTTTCTCTTATACGATTGTTATCTTGGTTTTAACGAAGTTAATTCTCAAAAAGAAGGCAGATATAGACCAAACCTTGATGTCCCTCCAGCCTGGATTACTGTTTATACGTGAAATAACATAGCTTCTGAGGGCCTCTGACAATTTGTACATAAATTCTGTGCCTGGAGTGATTATGTTGGAATCTGAAACTTCAGATTCATGTTTCGGAAGAACCAATTTTCCTTCCATTTCAAACTCTCCTCTTAGCCTCTCTTCCTCTGCTTCCTATATAGTAAACAACAGGAAGATAAAAGAAAACAATTATCTATCAAGCAGCAAGCAGAAATCTATGATGACACTCTGTTTGCTACGTAATATTTGCAGTTTTGTTCTGTGTTTATTCGTGTGCTCCTTTGTTCTGTTTCAGCTGTCTTGGCTGATTGCTCGTATTAGTCTCAATTGTTAAATGAAAGTTTCCTTATATTCATAAAAAAAAATAAATAAATAAATAAAAATAAAAATCTACATTGTTCAGACAGACTCAAGATGAGAGAAAACTCACAGATATTTCCCTGTCCTTAGCAGTCCGAAAACGCCTAGATCGTTGTTGATTCATTTTGGCTCGTGGAGCAACTCCATCTACGTTTTGAGGAAAATTTCAGAACGTGAAGTGATGAAGTTAAAGGCAAAGCATTTCCATGAGATTCAAACAAAACAGAGTCTCACCTATCGCCATATAAAGTATCTTCCGTGGTCTTACGATACTGAAAAGGTTGTCAACGTACTCAAAGATATTATTGAATACATCTTCCAACGTTTCTGGAGGGCAAGGCTGATGAACAAATTAAATATGACAATAAAACAAAGAAGTTATTTACTAGAAAGAAAACAAAAAATCTCTTTAACCTTATTTAAATTAAACAAAAATACAAAAATATACTATATATGTATATGTATATATATAACAAGCAGAATACAATACCAAAAAAAAAAAAAAAAGGCGAAAAAAGAACGAACATGATCATTGTCGGGGTGGAAGCAGGGGTGGATAATCCCATTCATATCGAGGTAGAGATTATCAAACTCTATGCCATTAGGGTTTGGCAAGGAGGTGTCGATGAAGTCTCCTTTATCTTCAGTAGCTTTAACGACAACGTTCGGGTACTTGTTTATCAACCACCGATAGAACGACGGCACACCCATGTGAGTTCTCTTTCTCTCTGGGAATAGCCCTTATGGTTCTTCCTATCTTTCTCCTTCTCTTTGCGTCGAATTATGGCAGAGAGAGCGAGTGGCTTATGTAGACAGAAGTAGAAGGGCCGTGTCAGAATTTGAACAGGAAAATCCAAGCGTCAGATGACGGCGAGGGAGACGAAGAGGCAGGTAGATAGATAGATTGCTCATGCCTCTTCACTTTGCATGGTTCGAGGGTGACAATATATTGTTTAAATTTTAAAATGATTACGGTGCTTTTATTTTTTGACCGCTATTTGATAGGATAAGGATCCCAAAATTGAAATTTCTGAAATTATGTAAATTAAGGTGTGAAAAATGTTATCTATTAAAAAGGTTAAAAAAAATTATTATATTTTTAATAAATTTTTGCAATTTATATTGTAGAAAGGCTTTGAGCCAAAAAAAAATACCTTTTAGTTTATTAAGGAAAAAATTATTTTTAAAAGTGAAGAAAATGCCTTTTGAAATCATTTTTTTTTTTTTTCAATGCCTTAGTAACATGATACATTTTTAATATGTAGCATTTTACAAACCGTTCAATGTAAGAAACGACTTTAATTTATATAATTTGAGAATCTCTAATTTCTTATAAATTGTACCAAATCCTAATCCGAAAGGATACATTTTACATAAATGTTATTTTGCATTTTCTTCAACGTTTAGATTAATTTTAATTAAAAAGGAAAAAAAAAAAAAAGAAAAAAAAGAATAAGGATAGATTGAGTATGCAACGTCAGCTGAATATGTTGGGAGAATACAAAATAATATTTCTCTATATTTTATAATCAAGATTTAACCTTGTTTATATATATATATATTAAATAATAATGTTATTATATCTAACTGTGTAAATAATGTGTCACTATAAATATATTAGAATGTCATTAAAAAAAAATTAGGTGATGTAATATTATTTAGATGCTTAAATACAAGAATATTAAATCATGACCAATGAAATGGCTTAGGGTTTTCTCAATTGACTTTAATCCGGTATTTTAAAATATTTTAGCATTAAATTTCATGTGTCGGTGGGGTTATTTGTATTTGGCTTGCTTTTGGAAATGTTGTGGCTCGAGATTCGGTCTTTGTTTAATTGTGCTGATTTTCTCTTTTTCTCTTTTTCTTTTTGGTTTTCTTGCTTTGCCTTGTTTTTTTTTTTTTTTTTTTTTTTTTTTTTTTTTTTTTTTTTTTTTTTTTTTTTTTTTGATGCCTTGCTTGTGTTATTTGCTAGGAAAAAACAACAAAAAAAAAAAAAAAAAGAAAAGAAAAAAGAAAAAGAAAAAGAAAGAGGAATGTAATTTACATTTTTATCTCCACCGTCTAGATTACTTTTATAAATATGAAATATAGTCTTATAAGTATTAGGTGGTTACCGTGGTTTCTTAGTAATTCTAGTTCCCTTTTTATATCTGTCCCCACCCTATACTTTGTCAAAAAGAAAAGGATAGTCCCACTCCTAGGGTATATCAAGAGGTAAAGTCCAAAGAGCTATATTTTGTTTTTATTTCTTTGAGTGATGTTTACAATATTATAACAGATTCTTATTTATAGGAAAGTTAGATAGTATAAATAAACTACAACTAGGTAATTGTGGCTAATTAAGTGATAGACTTCAACTGTAGCTATGTCACAGTCTTTAACTGTGACTATGTGATAGTCTTCAACTATAGTTAGGTCACGGTCTTTAACTGTGGGTAGGTAATAGTCTTCAACTGTACCTTGAATTCTTTCTCTCCTGATATACTCTAACACCCACTATATCCTTCATTAGTGTTAATTTATATGTTGGCTAATTTACCGTTAAAATTAAGCTTGGTATAAGAATAAGGTTCTTAATGGTTAATTGTTAGCATATCGATTAAGTTATTAAATGTTTTTGAAAAATGAAATTAACTTCTAAAAATAAAGGCAAGTGTGTGTGTGTGCACAATGTGTTAATAAAATAATGCGGAAAATAAATAACACAAGAATTTTTGTTAACGAAGTGAAAACTCAATATGAGAAAAACCACTCCGGGGCAGCCAAACCCAAAATATCCACTATTCAGAAGACAAGACTACCTACAAGATAGTAGCACTCACACACCCCTGATGCAGTGGTCGTACATTGCACTCTAACGTGTAGCCTAACATGAACGCCTCTCAACCAAGTCTCCTACCTGAATGGGTTTTCAATGGAATCTTTTACCTTAGGGCCGACCCCTAAGATAGACTTCAGTTTAAGCGCAGCAACAACACATACAACAACGACTTTAGAGAGAACAAATCAGCTCAATAACTTCACAAAGTAACTCTCTAAGCTCTAATGGAATTCAATACCGAATTCTTGCAATTCTCAAGTACAGTGGCCTCGATTTATAGGCTGAGGACTCAAATGAGCGTCTGGCTTGATAAAGCTGGGTGTCGTCCAAACAGTGGTCATGGGCCGTCCGAACAGACAACTGTGCGACCAAAATTCTGAGATTTTCGCTGAAAATCTTTCCTGTTTGAGAGCCGCGTCCGGATAGTGAGGCACTGTCGTCCGGACGGTCGCACGTCCGCTGCAAGTAATTTCCATATAGAGGCTTCGCACGTCCAGACCAGGAGGATGGTCGTCCGGATGGGTGATCTTCTGCACGCAATTTTCATATTTGTCATACGCGTGTTCGGACCATGGTAGACCGGCGTCCGGACGGTTGAGTTTGAATTGCAAACTTGCCTTAAGGAGTAGCGCGTCCGGATGGGAATCCACGTCGTCCGGACGGTTGCAGCAATCTTCCCATATTTGATTTTGGAAAGAAAATCTGAAGCTTGGTCGAATACTGAGAGTCGTCCATATGGGCTGCTGAAACGTCCGAACGGATGCAAGCTGAAGCAGTTCGAAGCTTCTCGACACAGATGATGGTCCGGAGGGGAATCCACGTCGTCCGGATGGCTGAAGCTTTGGATAGCTGGACGTCCGGACGAGATGACACGTCATCCAGACGGCTGACAAGGAATCAAATTTTCTGACTTGTAATCTGCGCAGAATCTTCTTGAAGTACTCTAAATAGTGGAATCCTTGTTAAAAAGCATCTTTACAACGAAGTGATTTTGTTCAACAAAATGTGGCCAATTACAAACTAACAAACTCCCCATTTGGCCATTCTGGGACAAAAATCACTTGACTGGTTAAAAATACAATCCCGATCCAAAAAAGAAAAATTACTCCCCTTTTTTTCACAAAATTACAAAGAGTAAAACAAAGTAATAAAAATTAACCACAACAAAAATTACTCCCCCTAACAGTCTCAGAAGGACTAGGGTAAACAGAGTAATAAAGTCCACAAGTTTTAAAAACAAGAAAAATGACTAAATAAGGAAACATCAAGCTGAGCAGAGAGAGAAGAGCAGCGTGGTTAGGTCCTTCACAAGTACAATAGCATACGCATGTATCCCTGTCTGAGAAAATAGTCAAAGAGTATGTCAGAATTATGCAAACATATAGTCGATAGACAAGGATAAGCAAAGATTCCGCTGCAAACATAATAATGAAAATAGATCTTAGTTCATGCAATGTGTGGGTGTGTGAAGACGTTCCCCATAAGGTATGACTATCACTGATATGACAAAAAGCAACTAGATTTTCTAAATAAGAGAGAAAATCAGTAAAAGATAAGTCAAAAGTCAAATCTTATAACTTACTAGGGCTTAGTCACCCTCATCTGATACACTCCCCTTAAGATGCAGCACACAATTGTTTTATTTGTACCATGAAGGACAAGGTAAATTTTTACTTGCACATAGAGGGTAAGGCATATTGCAAAATTAGCACATAAACAGCGAGCATACAAATGAGAGCACAGAATTCATAAGTTTTACTACTTGATTCTTATGGTGCTGCAACCTAGAGAGAATGCCAGAATTTTTAGGTTCTAGGTTCAACTAGCATGTGGTCAATTTGACTATCTTATCAAAGACCTCTTCTCTTATCCAAAAACTCGAGAAACAAAAAGTCAGATAAGGAAAGATGTACCTTTAGGGGAGTCGAGGATAGTGCACATTTTCATCGCATGAGGAAAGAAACTATCAATCATTACAAGTGAGCAGGAAAACTTTGCATATGTCAGACTTATGTTCTCAACCATATGTAAGAATAATTCATCAATGCATAATGAACTAATAACCCAAATAAAATACATGAGATAGCTAACACCTTAAAGAGGACCAACCTGTTACAAAACTCCCAAATTATTATTATTATTATTATTTTTTATTAAAACAAAAACAACATCATGCTATCAGGGGACAAGACAAATCTCATCCTAGCATGGAAAAACATGTCTAGGACATGGCACAAACACCAATGGCTTTTCTGAGAGACTTAAACTTGCTACCATCTAGAGGTTTGGTAAGAATGTCAGCCAAATGGTTGTCAATGGGGATGAAAGAGAGAGATACTACCTCGGATTCCACAAGATCACGCAGGAAGTGATATCTGATATCGATGTGCTTGGTCCGAGAGTGCTGAACTGGATTCTTGGAGATGTTGATAGCACTAGTATTATCACAATTGATAATCATAGTATCTTGAGAGAATCCGTAGTCGCCTAGTAGTGTCTTCATCCATAGTAATTGGGTACAACAGCTACCCGCAGCAATATATTCAGCCTCAGCAGTGGAGAAAGATATAGAGGCTTGTTTTTTGCTCATCCAAGCTACAAGATTTTTTCCCACATAGATACTAAAAAAGTACAAATATCTACTTTAGCTACTCATTTTCTTAAAAACACTCCAATAAATTCTCTATTCTACTATTTATTTTCTTTAAATATTATTTTTCAATTTTTTTTTTTTATTTTCTTTCTATCTCTCTTTTGTCTCCTTCTCCATCTCCAACCCCCATTGCAGCAGTCTTCTGGTGCTCATCCATGAACTTCTAGCTTATGAAGTAGCAGAGCAAGTGAACAACTATCTCAATCCTCCATAGATCCTTACCCCCTTTTACATTGGCAATAAGACACCCAAGAAATTTCAACACAAAAAACCCAATCACCTACCCAAACTTTGCAAACAAACACACCAAAAAATCAAACTTCAATTCACAACCATTCGGTGATTACCAAACGAAAAATGAAGAGGGTTGAAACCCCCATCAAAACTGCCTGAAATTTTTGGCCAAAATAAGGCATACCCATGAAAATTTTCGCCGTAGCTGGATCGCGGGTCCGCCATCTCTCTCGCATGATTCTCTCACGTTCTCTTTGTGATTCTCGTCCTCTCCCAATCGAGTTCTCTGTTGAAGACAAGACGAAATGTACAGGGCTTTTGGTTGAGTGAAGGAGAGTGAGAGAAAGAGGGGAGAGAGGGAAAAATAAAAAATAAAAAAAGATTTGTTGTGTGAATAGTGAATAGGCAGATATGCCTATTCACTGTTCATATTTTAAGAAAAAATACTACTTTAGCTCGTTTGCTGGAGAATAGAAAGTGTTAATAATAGTCAAATTTGACTATTTTGAAGGATTTGGCCACTTGCCGGAGATGCTCTTACATGAGAGAGAACGTCTATCTTCTCTCTAAGGGCTTACTCCCTCTAAGTGAGGCTCTTCCTCCACCTCCTGTGGTTTTCCAAGGGAGGAGGAATGGTTCTCATCCCCTCGCTCTTCTCTTCCCTATTTTTTTCCTTGTTTGCTCTCCCTGAGTTTTTCTCGTTTTTTCCTTAGGTATTATCTCTATTTTCTCCAAAAAAAAAAAAAAAAAACACTGTTGCAGCTCCGCCTCAACCACTAGCCTGCCATCCCTTGCTGCTATGATACTTTTCTCCCCAGCTCTTCTCCCCCTTGCTGACTGCTTCACAGATCTAATGAAGTACTTCACATATCTTAATCTTTCAAGACTAGATTTGAAAACCTTTGTCAGCCTTGCACTCAGATGCGCCCCACCCTTATGTTCCTGGACCTCTCTGTCTCCCACCACGTCGCCGTCCGGCCACCACGTGCTAGCTTGTGGATCCCCTTCACCGGAGTGTGGCCTCTCCGAATTGTGATTTCATCATCTTCCTTCGTCGATGCTATTGTTTTTGGTTTTTGTTTGTATCTCTAGTGTTTTTCGGTACTTCTGTTGGTGTTTTGCTATTTTATTTTGTTGTTTGGGTTACCGTCTCCTACCTCCTTTGAGTTCTAATATGTTGGTGGAGACTTTTATAACCGGGTTTCTATTTTCCTCCACGGATCCTTTCTGCTTTTTGGTAGTGTCTCTCCAACAACAACCACCTCAGTGAGTTGCCTTTACTGATTGAGACTCTTCATTGAGTCATTTTGCCATTTGTCACTGCCTTATGCGGCCCCTATAAAGGCCCAGCTTGTTTATTGTTCTTTTGGAATCATAGATAAAACCGTTGCCTACTGTTTGTGCTTATATCTGTGCTGCCTTTTCCGTTTGGGCTCTATTGTTGGGGTGCCCACCCCTTTATAGTTGTTTGATCCCATCTAACCCTTTTTCTATATTTGAATAATAAAAAAAAAAGTTTATGTTCTATAACCATCCGGTCGGTAAGGCGATCGCACCATGTCCGAAACATGATACTTTAATTCAAAGCACAAAAAGAGGGTTTCCATAACCATCCAATCATAAGGACAGTAGGACTCATGCCCGAACTAATGCATTCAAGTACATTGATTGGAAGTCCAAGTATTGTTTGGTTAGTTCCACGGTTGGTCAAAGTCTAACGCCAAAAGTCTTGCACTTTCAGTGTTACTTGGTGGGACACCGTTTGAACAGAAGGAAGATCTTAGCTAGGCAAAATTGTTTGGTTGGATCGACCACATCAAAGGGCTACCTAAAATTTTTTTTTTCAATAGCTGACTTGTATGGTTGTACCAAAAGACTGGGTTTTCCCACTGTCTATATAAACCTCGGAGTGCGGGATTTTTTATATATAAACCCTAAGGTCATTGTTCAGTGTGCTAATATATATAGACCTCTTGCATCCATATGCCTTCAATTTTATATATATGTTAAACTTTGTTTAAATCACACAAATTCCTAAAAACCTTAATTCACCTGAGTTTCGAATTGCAAAAGGAGACTTGATAGAAGAATTGGTTTGAGTTATATAGCTACTATGTTAGAGACAAACGTGTTATTTGTTGAAATACACTTCGGGTTTAATTACAAAGTTGTGTAAGTATCAATTGTATGTAATCTATAGTAAATGAGTTCATAGGCTTGTTTGCTCGAGATGATTTTACTTTTAAATAGTTTTTTAAAATATTTTAATTTCATCATCAAAATTTGTGTGTTTGATTTGTTTTATGGTTCGATATTTGGTAATATTGTATGTGGTTCTTAATTTTAATTTGTCAATACCTATTTAGCATCTTTTAGGTTTGTTTGAAGTCGTTGGTCATAATTTCAACTAAGAAAAGAAGAGAAGGATAAAAAGAGCGAATGAAGTTTGACTAGACGTATAGAAGTGGTCAAGTTTATATAGGGAACAAAACTACTCTTTGCTTTCCTATTAAAATGCACCCTACAATAGCTTCCTCTTTATACTTTTTTATTCTTTATTATTTTATCAATACTTTTCAAGTCTCACTCTCTCACTGATGCAGAATGAGACAAGAATAAATTGGTCATTTACTTTTATTGAGATTATTAGTTATATTTGAAATTTAATGATGGGTTTAACCAAAGTTTGAAGTTATTTGTAATTTAATAATGAGCTTGACCTAAAGTCAGTCACGTTAGGGTTAGGGTTATGAAGCTATTTAAGCATAATGTTCTATTGTAATAGACAGATTATGATTGATGAAAAAATAGGTTTGTTCCTCGGAGATGTGATTCATCTGCTCTTTTGGTAGTGAGACTCTGCCAAGGCCAGTGAGACTTTGATCCCTTCTCCCCTATTGTTAGTTTAGTGAGATTCTAGGTTAGCAAAGGTTTTTCTTATAATTTCCACTTTCTTTTAAATTCTATTGCGTCACTCACTCCCTGGCTTACTCTCTCTGTCTCTCAAGTCTGAACCATGGAAACCCACTATGGCTGGAACTAACTGAAAGAAAGAGGCCCATTGACATGGTCTGACTCATCAAAAAACCATTCCTATGTTTCAAGTCCCACTCACTCACTCCCTGGCTCACTTTCTTTGTCTCTCAAGTCTAGACCATGGAAACTCATTGTGGCGATTGCGACATTGAGCCTCTCGTGATAGAAACCAAAGAAGAGCCACGGCCAAAAGAGCCTCCTAGAATCCACCGCTTGGAAAAGTCTGTGGTCAACCACATCGCTACCGGAGAGGTGATCCAACGGCCAGTATCCGTCGTCAAGGAGCTGGTGGAGAACATCATCGACACCCACTCCACCTCCATAAGCGTCGTCGCCAAGGATGACGGCCTCAAACTCATTCAAGTATTTGACGACGGCCATGGCATCAGAGTCAGTTCTTCACTCTGTCTCTCTCAATCTCATTCTGGCCCTCTTCAGTATACTCTCTCTTGCAAATGATGTGCAAAGATGATGAAAGTGTGAAGGTGAAGGTTGCAGAAATGGAGTTTGCAATTGTGTGGAAATTTCGGGAAGAAAGGATAATGATTTGATGTTGCGTGTAGAAAACATGTTGAGCGTATAGGGACTTGTGAGATAGGAGAGAGAGTGTATTTTTTTTTTTTTTTTTTCATTTTAATATGCATTGGGTATGCTACAGTTTTACCCAATGTATTGGATAGAACTGTAACATTCCTGGTATTTAGGGAACAAGTAGGGAAGCTGCTGCCAGCCCATTTTTATGGTTTTTTTTGAGATTTTTCCTACATATATGGAACAAAAACAGTTATAGTGAGATTGCTATGAATGCTCTAAGATTTAAGATGCTTATTATGATGCTTTTTATGGGGCACTTGCAGCGATGAACGGTCAGATCAATCATGATTGTTTAATACCATTTAGCGGTCTGATAAGGATGTAATGGTTAGATTTAATATTTGTTAATAATCTTAATTGTAAAATTAAATCAAGCGATATCTAAGAGTCGAAATCAAGTGATCATTACAAATATGTTTGATCTGACATTTATAATTGAATAAATGTTAGTAATAAGGGAAGATCGAATTATATATATATATTTTCTAAGTGAATAAGGAAAAAAATGTTTTAAGGAAAAAAATGTTTATATATATATATATTATTGAAGTGGTGATATTAGAGCTCTGTTCTAAACAGCCAAATATGGCCAAGATTTAGCCTCTTTGAAATTAAAAAGTTGTGCTCCGAAAATGAAATATTACGAGAAATTTTACTTAACCTTGTTAAATTATCATCGCTTTTATAATTACTCTCTAAATTTTAAATTTTTTTAATTTAATGTATTTATTTTTCAATTTTACATATCTACTAGTATTTTTCATTTAAATCTGGTCAAAATTTTTAAAACTCTCATTTAAAAAAAAAAATAAAAAAATTAAAGATTCAGACATGTGTATTCTTGTAAGTTTTGTGAAATCTTGAATAATGTCAATCCTTGAAATTTTTTTCTTTTTTTTTTTTAAAAAAAAAAAAAGAAAAGAAAAGAAGAAAGGTAATATTTTGAGAATTTTAACTCTCATCCGTTCAGATTTAACCGAAAATCCTAACAGAGTGATGGAATTGAAAATAATTGAAAGATGTGTACATGAAATTGATAATTTTTTAAGTTTAAGAGGATAATTGCAAAAGCGATAAAAGTTTAGGAGGATTAAGGAAAAAATTTCTATCTATCTATATATATATATATATATATATATATATATATATATATATATATATATATATATATATATATATAATGTGGTTTAGTTCAGGATATA
This sequence comes from Alnus glutinosa, assembly GCF_958979055.1. NCBI lineage: Eukaryota > Viridiplantae > Streptophyta > Magnoliopsida > Fagales > Betulaceae > Alnus > Alnus glutinosa. The sequence goes on along the minus strand of NC_084894.1, from coordinate 5,731,065 downwards.
TATATATATAATGTGGTTTAGTTCAGGATAAGTAACCTACATAATCTTTTTGTAGGACTGTGCCCTCAGTCTGTCTAAACTATTGGGCTTTTTTTTTTTTATCTACTCAAGTTGGACCAAAAATGATTTGATTTGGATTCTAGAAATCTTGGATCTTGGTTGTAAAGTCCTCTTGTATCGGGCCTTGTACTATGGCCCAACATAAATATTCAAAACACTTTACTTCATGTAAATGGTAAATTCCTTTATAAATGAAGTGGTTAATACTTAATAGTGAGATTACACAATTTTTTTTTTTTTTTTTTTCATTTCGGGATTGTAATCTACAACTTACCTACGTAGACTTAAATTAGCTACAAATTAGTTTGTAATTAATTCATACAAACTAATCTAATAAAGTGACATGTGTCCCTTAAAATATAAGAATTACATATTTTTTTAATAGCATTAGCATATGTTTCTCCTATGTTTTTTTGAGTAATGTTATAAGGAGGACTAGTCTTCCTTGAGTCATTCCACGTGCCATGTGACTTTTAAAATCACTATTGAATCAAAAATCCAATAATAATCATCTTAAATTCAATAGTGATTTTAAAAGTCACATGACATTCGATCGAGTAGACTCTAGTCCTTCTTATAGCATTAACTAATGAGAAAATATGTGATTCTCACATGCTTTAATAACTCATGTCACTTTGTTATATTGATTTGTATAAATTAACTACAAACCAGTTTGTATCTAAATTTAATACAAATTTGAAGGATGGATTGGATCCACCATCTTCTTATTGTGAACTACACTCTATGAGCATTTCCTTTTATGAAGAGTTTGAAAGAAGATGATTTGGGATGATGGAACTATCTCCTCCGTTCTATTTTTTTAATATTTTTTTATGTTGTTACATGTTAAATTGTGATTAGTGTTGATGTGACATATTAATAGATTTTGTCAACTTTTTTAACGGCGAAGATTTATTTGTATATTTTAGTTTACCCCATAGAGTGTTTAATTACTTTTAAAAACTCTTTTTTGTAAATTGAAATGATGGAATGGGTCCCCACTGGCATTTCATACGAAATTTCAGAGAATTATGATGAAATTTTCTTTTTATTTAATTATGATCCTCTTCCTTTTTACCCTTCTTTTGGAGGAATATTTACATATGTAATTAATGGGATACATTAATGTACCCTATCCCTTGCATAAAGACATAAAGTAACATAAAGGTAATGTGAAGAGGACTATCAAATGAGAAAGTGGGAGACTATTCCAATTGCATTAAACCCTAGTAATAGCGATGCCACATGGTAAGTAGAAGTAGGTGGAGGAGTTAATCCCACCCCTGGCCTTTTTTAATTAGAATGTATAAAGTGGAATTAATTAAAGTTAATTATAATATGATTTCCTTTTATCCGACTATTAATTAAGATCGTAACATAAGCCTAGCCTGCCTTATGATTTCACTGATCACGTGGTCCACAATCTACATCCACCACCTAACCCGACCAAAATTCAATCTCAACCCACAATTCATTGGTCTTTTGCTTTCGTATGGGATTTCGGTTAAGAAACTTTAAAAAATTCCATACACCCAACTACTTATGGTAGGGTTGAAAGCGAGGATGAAGCTCAAAACTTCTGATGGGAGGTGGTTAAATAATTTTATTTTATTTTTTTAGGTAGGGGTTAAAGTATGAAAATATATAAAGCCAAATTTTAAGTAAATTAAATTTAATCCAATTTTTATTATTCCCTTCAAATTAAAAAAAAAAAATCAATAAGCAAAATTGAAAAGAAAGGTTTTAGGCAAAGAAAAAAAGTAAATAAAAAGGTTAAATACCTTTTTGCCTAATGTGGTTTAAAAAATTTATTTTTTGTCCCTTCAGTTTTCATTTTTTTCATATGTGGTACCTATGCTATGTGAAAAAACGGAGATGGTACATCCGTTAATTTTTCCGTCCAAAACTGATAGATTTTTATGTCATCGACACGTGGCACCATTGAAATTGCGACACATGGCTACACAATTTTTTTAAAAAAATTTTAAGCCTTTTTTTTTAAAAATAAAAATAAAAAAGAGAAATAAATTAGGGGTGGCTTTTTTGTGCCACAGGGGTGGTTCGGCTACCCCAAGTTTGGTCCTCGGGGGTGGTAGCCACCCCCATGGTTCAAAGTGAAAAAAAGAAAAAGAAAAAGAAAAAGAAACAAAGAGGTTTTGACCCATGGAGGTGGCCGAGTCATCCCCAGGCCAAATAGGGGTGGCCGTGTCACCCCCAAGCCAAATGGGGGTGATCAAACCACCTCTAAGGCCGGCCACCCCCATTTTTGCCAAGGGGGTGGCCAAACCACCTCTAAGGCCGGCCACCCCCATTTTTGCCAAAGGGGTGGCCAAACCACCTCCAAGGCCCTTGGGGGTGGATCGGTTACCCCATGCAGCCCAAAGGTTCTAAATTTTTTTAATATTCTTTTTTTAAAAAGGCTTAAATTTTTTTATAAAAAAATAAAAAAAAAAAATTTGTAGCCACATGTCGTAATTTCAATGGTGTCACGTGTTGCTAACATGGAAATCCGTTAGTTTTAGATGGAAAAATTGACGGAGGTACCATCTCCATCTTTTCGTATAGCACAAGTACTACATATAAAAAAAAAAATGAAAATTGAGGAGGCAAAAAATAAAGTTTTTAAACCATAGGGGTGTGTAAGGTATTTAACGCTAAAGAAAATAACTATCCAAAGAGAAAAAAAAAAAAAAAAAAAAAAAAAAAAAAAAAAAAGTCTATGTTTCTGTACTAAAATTTCTCAATTTCAGTTGGATGAATTGTGTGCTTCTCAGTGTTCTTGCAAAGCTTGATTTAAATAACATAACTCTTGAAGCTAGTAGCATTCTCTTATTCATTTTGTTAGAACAGCCAACTCTAACTAACACAGCAGCCCACTAACTGTTCAAAACACACTATAACAGTTACATGTTTCAGATATGTCCGTTGCTACTTGTAAAATATTAAAGGAAATTTTTTTGACAATGAATCTATCAATCGTACGTTCCAAATGAGATGGAACTAATTGAAGATATGATAAAAGGGAAGGGGGCCAAGGGGCCAAAAAAATTTCTTGCTATGAGCCAATAGGCAAAAAACTTTATAAATTTTTCTTTTGTAACCTTAAAATTATTTTCTTCTTAAGAGTTGAGGAGAGGGGGGTTATTGGAGTTCGGGTAGGGTGAATAGTCTCACAATAGTCATGCCCGTACCCTCGTCTGTTTTGGAGCCTATACTGCTTTTTTGCGGCCCATTCCTTGACATATGTCCAAAGTTTAAAGGACCAAGACATTTTTTACTCATAAACACAGCAATTGTCTGTTTTTTATTTTCAAATTCGACGTTATTTATTTTGTTTGGGTTTGTTGTTTGGAAGTCCACTTCTGTTAAACTTTTTGTTGCTTGTAACTCTACTCTTATTTATTGAATGATGTACTTAAAAAAAGAAAAGAAAAAAAGAAAAAAAAAGGGAATGCTATTCTCACGTTCTTTTTCATAGTTATTACCTTGACACACCGAAGAGTTTGACCCAACACTTTATTTCTTTTCTAGTTGATCCTGATTTGACATTAAAAGTATATTGATTTTTACCCAATACTTTTGTACGCAAAAACTGCTTGTTTGATTCCGATCATAAATCTATTTTCTTTCAAGTTTTAGTCTCACTAAAATTGCTAGTTCTAACTGCTCATATATTATATATAGAGGAATATACCACACTAATTCATTATGTACAAATGATGAGATTCCATTGAAATCGAGCCAATTCCAATAGACTTACTGGAGGCCTCCAGCAGGAATTGAATCTATGAATTTACCAATTATGAGTTGGCCAGACGATCTAACTAGTAACCATTTAGCCATGATTAATGCTTAATTAGCAGGATCTTCGTATACAGTGAGCAACCAAATTTCAATTGAAATGAAATGAAAATCTTTTCACATAAATTGGATTGGAAGAATTTTTCCGATCCAATTCAGAGAAATATTGTTTTGTTTCAAAGCATTCAAAAAGGTTTATATATGGCAGTAAAGATATAAAACATGCATTTTAAGCTGGAAGCAGCTAGCAGTGCTAAATCTCCCAGTAGAGAACGTGATTAGATAATATGGTGTAGCATTTCCACGGAACACGATCCAAAACATATGCTGCTCGGTTAACGCACCCTTAAAGTTTGTTTTTTTGTGTGTTTTACAGAGCAGAATAGGTTTTAAAAAAAATAGCAGTACTGTTTCTGCAGCTAGCAATAAAATAGAAAGAGATCTTAACGATATGGGACGACCTTGGTCAACTCCACCGTTTTGGGCTTATTATCAGACCAATAAAATATGTATATTGGACGTGAAATCAATTTTTTTTTTTTTTTTAATGTAATTAACGGAACACCAAATTGTTTTGTTAATTACTAGTTATTTTTCCTCCATTTTCTTGGGGAAAATACTTATTTTCCTCCTTATTTTAGGACAATGGACGCATATATACATGAATGAATCATAGCATTATAATAACCCAAAACTTTCTCTTAATTACTTGAAACAGAAAGCCATATGATGATTATAATCCAAACCAAAAGAAAAACAAATTAAGGGTAATGCGGATTAGATAGCAAGTACGTACTAACAGGAAATGATTAGTGGCTTAAACGTCCACAGTGCAATATTGCGCCAACGCGAACTTCATTACCGGTCCGAAGGGAATCCCGGCATTGGGGGAGCCAAATTTAATATACGCCGGGCAATTCGCGTTCAAGTGGTACCTGCCGGAGAACCACGTGCCCACCTTCCACTTGACACGGCCATCGATCTTGATGTTGAGCAACACCGCCCCGACGTTCTGGTCCTGCTCCAGAGCCCCCATTAGTCCCGGCGACACCGGCACGGAATTCCCGTACATGAACGGCGACCACACCGTGTAGTCGTTGTGGCCCTGGAAGGTGGCGGGCAGCATGGTCGGGAGTGTGACCTGTTGGCCTCGGTAGGTGGCGTAGACGTCGAGCTTCTGGTAGTAGATTCCGACGCGGTCCATGCGGTTTTTGGCGGAGATGGTTATCTGCATGGAGGTGGAGAGGGAGAAGGGAGGGGAGGCCGAGACGTTGAAGGCGTAGACGGTGGCGTCCCTGAGGATGAACTGGGGCTTGGTGGGGCGGAGGATTACCCAGACGAGGAAGACGACGAAGAGGACGAGGACGACGAAGGCGGCGATGCCGTAGAATATGCGGCGATGCTTCTCACGCCTGTGGTCGTGGTGGCCGCAGTGCTTCGCAGTCATGCTTAATTAACGGAGGGAAGCCTGGGTAGGGGACACGGAAAACTCTAGCCGATAAAGGAAGCAAGGAAATGAAGCTTGGACTTTTGAGGGAATTGAAATTTACCAACAGAAAAGTTTCACAGAGGAAGTGTGCGTTATATAGAAATTAGAATTAAAGAAAAAAACCCCACTTGTGGCTTGTGGGCAGGGTTTAGGTACGTGTATATATATATATATATAATATATATTACTTTTTGCTGTCCAACTTTCGTTGTTAGGTGGTAAGTCTAATTAAATCTGTTGTCAGTACAGTAGAAATATTTTCTATTAAATGTAGAATTTCGTGTTTTAGTGTTGGGTTCAAATCGTGTCAAGGTATTTGTATGATATTATATAAGTTAATTTTAATTTTAATGAAACGGGTAAAAATTTTCAATCTTAACCGGTTAATTTATATTAAATTCATATTAAATTTATGAGCAGTGAGTTTAGGCTAAAAGAGAGAAAAAAAAACGTTACACACACTTTGTCTAAAGTAGGAATCCTTTTAAATTTATTGTAATATTTACTGTTAAGTAAAAATAAAAGGATGTGATGTACGCATTGGGTGGTGGAAAATGGGGCGCAATGAGGCTTCTTTGATGCCACCTTATCTGGATGAGGTACATCATACGTACATCCCTCTACATGAGACCAGATGGCAATGGAGGGGTGGGTCCCCGTCCCACCAAAATTACCCTAGGGTGACCAACCGACCGACCGACCATATTGGCTGTGAACATGCATATATACATATATATATATATATATATATAGAGTTTGTATGTGTTTAGATGTGATTAATATACGTACACTGAGGACCTGAACAAGTTGGGACATAACTTTTGATTTATGACAATTCAATTGTTTGTCGTACATAGCACGGCCTTTAATAACTATTGGTTTAATGATCTGAACCTCAATACTGACCTTTTAATAAAGAAAATGATGGAGTCATGTCAGGCCTTGCGATGGTTAAAAACTTAAAATAACATGCCTTAATTAATCCTTATGGTTAATTACACAAATTAATTAATCCCTCTCTGAGTACTAATTAATTTTCTTTTTTAATTGTGAAATTTATGTTTAAGATTGATTGACAGTGATATAAAACTGTAATTTCGATCTAACCTCTTTCATCCTCACAACTTGTAGTTGAAGAAAAGTATGGGGTGGGTGGATGGGGTGGGTGCTCGGGCCGGCCAGTCCCTGTATACACTAGCCATCCCTTCCCTTCCAACCCCTAAAAAGAAAGAGTACTACTGAAGAACATTATGAACTGATGATAATGATGAACAGATCGAGCATATAAAAATCGATCTATTGAAAAAAAAAAGTGAACTACTTTTTCGATAGTCTCTTTTTACGTACATAAGATTACTTGCTAGGATCGGAGATCCTTTTTTTTTTTCTTCTCCCTGATTAGATTTATTCAAATCAAATGAAAAATAATGCACTTGATGATCAATCAAAAAAGTTTGCATCATGAACATCAAAAACCTAACCATGAAGCAACCGTGAACCATGGCATGATATTGATGGAACCTAAAGCATCAATTAAGAGAATCATTAGAATAACATGATTTTCTTTTTTACATATATATAGACTGAGAAGGCTAATGGCCGGCCGGCATGGGCACCTTATGGAGGAGAGAAACCAACGATCGGGACGGACCCATGTATAGATAAAAATTAGACTGAGAAGGCTAATGGCCGGCCGACATGGGCACCTTATGGAGGAGAGAAACTAACGATCGGGACGGACCCATGTGTAGAAAAAATGGATTTTTTTATTTTTTTTGTTAAGTTATATATATTTAGGCTTAAAAATTAGATTTAATCCCTACTAAAAATAGATTTATATAACCTATCATTTATACTTTGGCTCTTCCAGATGGGAAATCCTGATTCCGTCATTGCCAACTATGCAAATTAAGGCCTCGTAACCTATTGACTAAATCACCTAAGCATACAAACAAAAACATAATTCTTAACCGTAATGGACAACTTACGCATATTTAAGGAGAAATATTTGTTTTACTAAGAAAAGTGAACTAATGCAAATCCAAAGGGTATATTTTTAATTAATTACTCGTTAATTAACGACTATATCTTTAATTATTACTTTATGATGATCACCATGACTCCATGAGTCTACAACGGACAATTGTTCCTCGTTTCGGTTGGTAAAAGATTTGAATTCATGAAATTCCAACATGCATCTTCTTCCACACGCCACTCGTCTACCTGTTGACTTCAATTTCTTGAGGTGCATGCAATAATTTCCAAAAAGATTAAAATAAAGAAAGTATATATGTTTGTTAAACGTGTTTTTAATTTTTGGTTTTAAAAAGCATCATGACGTGATGTAAAAGTAAAATTATTTTTGTATTTTTAAAATTGATTTGTGTTTTAAATTGTTGTTTTAGTGTATTCGTCTTGGTAACGACAAACAAAAGACTAAAAAATTAAAATATAGACAAATATTCTAACGGAAGGTTAAAATTAACAAAAATTAAAAGATGAATATCTTAAATTGACACTTTTTAAAGTTTGAATATCTTATTTTAAAAGTGATAAAAGATCAAAAATTATAAATAAAGCTCTTCATTTAATAATATATTAGTAAGCGAACATGCACGTACCATACCTCAATTCCAGTACTCATTATTCATACTCTCTAAGTGATTCAGTATCTAATGGAGTATTTGGATTCTTGAAATTTTTAAAATACTAACTCATTTTGTTGCACTTTAGTGAAAGGAATCAACGTTCCTAAGAAAATGTGAATACCAAAAAAATGTTAGATTCCCCAAATCGAACGGAGCCACATAAGATAATTCAATAACTAAAACATTTACATTGTATTAAAGTGATTTGAATTCCCATTAATATATCATCCGTCCGTATAGGTACATGGTTGAACAATTTAAATTTTATTTATTTAAACATAAATGATTGAGTGAATTTCATATCAACTTTCTCATGTTAAATTGCTAACAATTTAGACCTCGTTTGAAATTCACTTTTCCATCATTTTCCCTTATTTTTATTTCTTCCAAAAAACCATCAACTTTAAAATATATATATTTTTTTTAAATCACATCAATATTTTTTAATTACTTTTTAAATAAAAAATTTATTATAATACAAATTTATTTTAATTTTCTATATAAATTATTTCAACTTTATATCACATCAATCTTATTTTCTAACCATTTAAAAAATTTCCAAGGAGAGAGGGGAGAAATGAGGAATGAAGAATTTTCAAACGGGGCTGCAAGAAGTCACATAAAATGGAGACAACCACCGCAGGCCCCGAAATACACGCGTCAACCAATGGACCGGGATCCAACGGCCGGACTTCACACGGCCTTTTTGACAATGTACAAATGTACAGAGCTGCATGCATTCATACATGGAGTCTGATTGGTTTTGGAGGCAGTGACGCAACGAAAACGACAGGCACTTGTGTTCAAGCTAGCTGGCTAGTAGGGTCCACTAGTCCCTTAACTGGGAAAAAGCTTCAGGGAGGGGCAGTCTCCATATCTATCTAGTCCATTTTCCAGGATGGCAGGATGCATTAGTTATGGATTACTTCGTTATTAATTAGCACCCTAATTTACATGGATTGAAATCTTTTATAATTATTGATCTGAATTTGAAAAAATTTTAAAAATTTTAAAAAATACACACCATGTATATATGCACAATTTCTTCGCTTCAATCGTAAAAGGATGTCACCGGACGTCTATATATCCAAAATAACTTAGCCATAGCAATAGAGTACTGCGATTTTAATGACTCATATTGTAAATACAGTATTCTGGTAGGTGATGTGTTAATTAGTGATTCGTTAATGTACTCCTCCTTAAAAATCTACAAGTAAAAGCTGCGTCGGAAATGCCGACAATTTCACTCTGATGCCTAAGTCAGTGTATACTTTTAAAAGAAATGCTCAAAATAATCTTAAGAAGACAATGTGTGTACCTTAATATCTGAAGAGACTCTGGTATTTATAGAGATTAAGGAGCAGTTAGGATAGTTCCCGGTTTGTGCGGGGATCAGTAGTTGAGGAAGACGTGGCCTCAGGCGCACAGATACTTCGGGTTTCACGTCTGTCAATCTCGAGTGCATGATCCCTTCCTGGATGACGCGTTGCTGAAACAATTTAGGACGTACGATCTAGGTGGGCATCGTGCGTTGTGTACCTGACATCTCGAATATTCCTGAGATATTCGCAGGCACGATTTTCTTGGATAACCCGACCCGACTACCCAAGTCAGGTGATCGGGTCGAATGAATCGGGTTGGGTCCAAATGAATTCTGATAGGATTTAATACATGGTGTAACAATAATTCTTCCTTGGTAGTTTGACTTGGTCGGGTGGGCCCAATGGGCTCGAGTTATCGGGTTGGGCCTAGTAGCCGAGGAGACCAATATTCTCCCTAACACATATAATTTAAGTACAATCTTAATTATGTGTATAAAAATTTTTGGACACCGGCCATTTCTTTACAAGCCGATTTTTAAAAATGAGTTAAACCCGCTGAAAGTTTGTAACACAGATCGAGCTCCTGATCGAATTTGTTTTATATAATTGTCTTCCTACACCCAGAATTATGACGATCATTAATGATAATTAATTAATTAATTAATTAACAATTAACCTGATCATGAGTGGAGCAAAAAGAAGTAAAATAACATGTACAGATCGAAGAGCTCATAAATAAATCATGTGGATGTGGTGGTCGATCTAAATGTCAACATCAACAATAATTCTTCATATCCATTGAACGCAACACAAAGAAGGTCAACAAAAACAATCGACATGCTCGATCTCTTACGACATGTCCATCACCCTCAACTGACGCCACCACCAACTGTCAAATTTGGATGTATTATGCATGCAAGAGCTTCCGATCGATCGATGGATCGCGACCTACCCTTATCAATGGTGGTTGTGAGCGGTTGACGTACGCTTGGTGGGTAGGAGTGTGAAAACAACCCCAGGCCAGTTCACATTTTTCCCTTGTCCTTTACGGTAAACTCTTGTAGGCCATATATGTATATGACTTTTTGAAACCTTTTCTTTTTTCTTTTTTCTTTTTGAAACCAGTTCATATATATATATATATGAAATTTGAAAATATGTTTTTTTTTGAAAAAAAAATTACACCATCTAAAAAGCATTAACAAAGAGAAACTATGGGTCGATCTTTCTAGAGTGTCTTTTTCTTGTTACCACACCTGATGAATATCTGTCTGTCTCCCTCCAGCAAAGAAGCTTTCTATTGCTTGATGAAGTTCAGGCAGATGCTCTTCTTGTCAAAGAATTAATACGCGATTGCACTACTAAAATTTTGGCCTTAAAGAGGGGGGAAAGAAAAAGAACATGATGATTAATTACCACGTCCTGATCGAAGAACGAACTTTTCTCCACTATAACCAAAGGTAAATCATACCTCAAAGCCCTTAAAGTTGTTTTCATGTTTGTGCATGCATGTGTTCGTGAGTATGTTTAATTATGTTGCTCAAAAGTTGCAGTAAACAGCGGAAAATTATAGGATCATTAATTATATGAGATATGAGCAAACTAATTATTTCATTGGAAATACTACTATTAATTGTATAATATCTTCAGAATTATTACAATTGTTATATCTATGAGCAAATTAATTAAATTAGCTGCTCCAATTCACTGTTAGTGGTGTCGATGGTTCAGTGGTTTCAAGAAAATTTTCAAAGTGGTTGGACATATACTAAGGTGAGAGTCGCCTATTAGTATTAGCCGTCTTAGATCCTACTGATGTCTTGATATGCTAAGTCAAGCTATGGCTTAATTAGACTGAGGGAGCGCATGCAGTTCTCACTGTCTAGAATAGCTACAATTAGTTTTCCCCGCTTGCCTTTTTTTGTTAGAAAAAAAAAAAAATAGCTCCAATTCATCCAAATTAATCTTCTATATTTGAGTATATGTATGGTTGTGCTGCATGTCCCCACCTCCACTACATGCATTCTGGATTCAGGATTCTGTTTCCATCCATCTCTTTTCCGTCTACTTTTCTTCTTTATCAATCATGTTCGTGGTTCTTTTCGAAAAAAGAGAACAAGGCTTTCTTAAGTTACACAAGCTAAGGATATATCACACCAATGGCTTTAATTTGTAAAACTTAAAAGGCAAAAGGCAAGCTAGCTAGGTTCTCTTTTCATTTCTTTCTTTCTTTTTCTTTTTCTTTTCTTTTTTTTTTGTCAAAATATAATCTTAATTCTTAAGATTCTAATTCAATTTCTTAATTATCGATTATTTCAATTTTCTTATTAAATTTTCAAAAATATCTCAATTTTAATGCATGTTTCCTATATATCTTACATGCATCACTATTCGAATAACAACAATTACTAATATTACAGATATTTTCGATACATATTCTAAAAATTAAAGGTTGTTATAGTAAGTTAGATCAAATTAGGGGCCACAATATTTCCTATGTATTTTATTATTTTTCAAATATTAAATTATTTTGTCTTTATATATATATATATATAATAGTGTCTTTATTCTTCCCGTTAGACTCCACTCAAGGGATTCTGAGCTGCCCTAGCATCTATGGATGGGAGAGTTTGAGTGTGTTTGAAGAAATGATCTTACCCAAGAGTGAGGATAGCTTGTTAGCAAAGAAACATGTGTAATAATAATATGATCTTTTTTCAAGCTTCATCACATGCATTTTTTGAATTAATTTTTGAATTAGTTATTTTCTACTTCGAAAAACAATACAAATCAAGAGAAAGAAGACAACAAACAAAAAGTAGAGAATAAAGGAAAATAGAAAAAGGTTGTCAATTCATTGGTTGGGAGATTCTAAAGGCAGAGAACCTCAAACGAAAAGGGGGAAGAGGAAATGGCGAAAAGAAGGAAAAGAATCCTTTGAATCCAAATCTCAAAAGAACAAACCACAATTATTTGTTCTTTTAGAGACATCACCTTGCATGAAAATTGAGTGAAAAATCAATGGTGAAGGATCCTAAACAAAAATGGTGATAATTCTCGTTAGGGTGTCTATACTTTCACATTCTCCGATCCGTTAGAATTTAACAGAAAATCATAACAGATAGGTCAGATTGCAAAAAATTAAAATTAAAATATACTAAATTTAGAATTTTTAAACTTTAAGAGTACTGTAAAAGTGATGAAAGTTCTTAAGGGTTAAATAAAGTTTCCCATAAATTTGTGTTAAGGGCTAAGAATGAATGAAACTGTAGGTCACTTCATTCTTTTATAGTTATAGTGGTGCCCTTTTCCAACCTATGCAATCCAACTCTTTTAAGACTTGCATCTTTTCAAAAAGATGCGGCCCTTGAAAGAATTGTGTCAATATATATACATAAAACTTCCTATAAAAATGTGTTTCTCATTAGATATTATAGTGTGAATGAAGTGGACATTATTACAATGTGATCATCTCTAACACAAACTTTCAAATGGTAGTGGTTGAGGCTAATGAATAAGATTTTCTTTTAGGGCTTTGGTAATGGAACTTGTAAGTACAATTCCCATTAAATACAAGATAGTTTTTATAATTAAAGTTTATCTATCCGAACAGGTTTTGAACCATCTATTTTCTCATGTTCGGGTAAGTGAGATATATAGAAGTTCTCTCACATTTGCTTATTGGGGATCCAGATCCAATTGATATTGACTATAAGTAATTCAGATAGTAAATATGAGAGAGTTTTTATAAGGCCTATCTGTCCATACTATCTTGGATAGTCCGTCTTTCTATTTAGATAAGTAAACTGTATAAAAACTCTATCGCATTAACTGCTATTCAAACATCATCTTATTGAGATCCGATCCAACTTATACCGAATATAATTTGTGATCTATTTAAAGCAATTCAGAAACTGCCTGAGGGTAGTTCTGCCTTCTTTGACATTGAAAGGAACCTAACATATGTTCTTCTTGACACATAGACCCACACATTGGTAACTTCAAGAACCCTTCTGTATCGAATCAGTTGTCCTGCCCTATGCGTCATCATTATCCATTTGATTGATGAGAAATAAAATGGATAAACTGAAATAGCTAGGAAGAAGTTGCTCAGAAAAAAATAAAAATATATAGGAAGAAGTTAATTAAGCAAGGAGTAATGATACATGGGATGTCTTACCGTCCCCGTCACATCAAAAGACATTGTTACATTAAAACACATTTTTTTAATATAAAGAGGCTGCTGGGAGACGGTAAGACGTCCCCATATATCATTACTCTTAAGCAAGATGGATATTGTTAGTACAGTTTTCGAACCGATGAACACCCGATCAAATAATGGATCTATGATGCTTAAGTCATTACATTATTTATATTTCAGAAAGATGACTATATAAGTATATTTTATATGATAGATGGTATCATGATATCATCCTTTTTACCTGCATCGATCGGACCCCTCCTTTTGTGGGAGAGTTGGTACTTGTAGTTGATCTGATTCCAATATCTTTGAAATAAGTGCAATCTCGAGATGTCATGGATAGAGGCATATCTTTGGGATTTTATCTTTATCTTTAAATTTTGTGGCCTTAAGGATCTTTCTCAGTGAAAGTAGGCTTTTTGGAAGCTTATCCAGATTTCTTGAATAGAGGGAAATATACCCAAGTTAAGAAAAGGATCCTTTCCGGTTAATTTAAAGTTTTTTAGTTTTACGATTTCAAAAAATATGATTTAAAAATCACGATTTTAAAGTTTGCGATTTTAAAATATGCTCTCTTTTTTTAAACACAGTTAAGCGTTTGGTAAAATTGCAGTTTGGCCTCTAAAATTCTGCGTTTTAAAAAAAATACCCTATTGTATTTGAAAAGGCAGTTTTCTCCGTTTTCAAATCGAAATTTTTTAAAAACGTAATTCACAAACGATTCATTTTCTAAAATTTGGTTTAAAATTGCACTTTTTGTCTACAAAATCACAATCTCAAATGCAGCCTTGGTGTTTTGGGCATAGATTGTGGGCCTTGGTAACCTTTGGAAGTCGTATTAAGCTTGTTTTAAAAAGTGGGCCAATCTGACCGGCCCAATTCCCAACGGACATGATGGGAAAAAAAAAAAATATGAGCACATGGCATCTTTTCTTGTATGGTGAGGAGTAAAAAGCATGAGAAATTCCAAAGCAATAGTTTTAATGCTTTTTTCATTTTCGGAGACAATTTATGCTTAATTTTACTTGCTCTTCGAAAACAGTTATACTAAATTTGGGCTCAACTTTTTCCCAAAAGGCTTCAACAAATGCATGTATATATGATTGAATTCTACTATTCTAGAGGCTTAAAAACCAAATCCAGTGCATAAATCTAACTCGACTTTTGCTCGAGCAAGATTGCGGCAAAACTTTCGCTCGAGCAAGATCGCTATTAATTACGGAATTAGAATTTTCATTCGATACTTGCATGACATTCATGTTCGAGCGAGTTTGTGATTATTTTTAATAACGCTAGTTTTATGACTTTTCTTTTAGAACTGCGTCTGTTTAAGCACCATATGGTCCGCCAATTTAAGCACCATAAGGCTGACTTAGCCGACCAGTAGTCTTTTAAAAAAAAGTAGTGAGTTTTGTGCTTGGTTTGGTATAGTTATGATAAAAGAGAAAATGTGGGAGAATAACAGGAACAAGATAAGAACAAACGTAAGAATCAAGCAGCAGCAAGGTTGTTCTTATCGTGCTATCTATGCATCTTCAACCATAAAGCAGACTATATACATTACTCCATCACATCTTCAAAAATTCGAAGCCCCTTATCAATGGAAGATCAAGAGGTAGACCACCATGAGAGAGAGGACTAAAATTTCATATCTTAAATTGGATTAAAAACGTCTAATTCTCAATTATCTCCAAGCTAGTGATTATGCCCTGGATAAAAAAACACACTGCACCTGGATATACATAACTAGTCTAAATTGGTTATATTTGCTTCTGGTTTGCCTCTGTTAAACAGATCACCCATTGGAACCAAAAGCAGAGTTAAGGGGACATTCTTGTATTAAGAACTTGATTACATTGGAAACGCCATGCTCCTGTAGTACAGTTCCAGAGTTCCTGACCCAAAAATTACTCAAGTCATGATGCTTGGTCAATACAACCTCTGTGATTTCAGAGGGCTTTCGGCGGAAAAAAATTAGTAAAACTGGCTTTACCTAATCTTTAAACATGATATGGTAGAGAAAAATGGATGGGAATCGGATACAATGAAGTTGCTCATTGCATATAGGTAGCCTCATGTGAAAGTAGGGTTGGCAATTTTTGACACAACCCGCAAACTCAACACGAACACGACACAAAAATTCAGGGTTTGAGTTTGACATTATCGGGTTTATAATCGTGTCTGGCGAGTCAACCCTCGGGTTGGCCCGCCAGACATGATTACACGATTTTTTTTTAAGTCGGGTCCAAAAGGACCGAAAGTCTAAAACCTTAGCCACATCACGTTGTTCACCGTCACGCATCACATCACGGATCCTCCACGAGGTCCAGGGGCCCAGGCTCTTAGAGCCGCAAAAGCCGAAGTTTAGCTCTCAAAGTCGAGCTCCACCACGCAACCCTCCAAAACGGCGTCCTCCTCACTGGCTCTTTCCCTTCGATCTCCATCAGCGTCGTCCCCAACGGATCTTTCGGGGTCCAAGCCCAGTCGAACTTCCTAAAGGCTAAAGTCCTTGGTTCTAGTCGTCGGATCCGGAGGCCTAGGCTCTCTTGCCCTGCTCGGCTGCTCTACCTCGTCGACGTCGTGTCCTGTGGGCTGTGGGGTGGGCATTAGGCATGCGTTACCGAGTTCATTGGGTTCATGTCATGTAACCCGGTTCACAACCGGGTCGTGATCGGGTTATAGTGTTTGACCCGATTAATAAGCGGGTCAGGTTCGTGTCGAACCCAATTGTGTAAACGGGTCAGCCGGGTTGACACGAACCCGACCCATTAACTCGAATTGCCAAGCCTATGTGAAAGGGTATTACTCGGGCCCCACCTTGCTTGGTTAGGTGCTACTCAGGCTGCTCGACCAGGTTGGAGCATGAGTGCCCTTTCACGTGAGGTTGCCTATTGTACATGCAATGAGCTGTTTCATTGCACCCGATCTGGATCTAAGAAAAACAAACCACCTCTCCCAATATGGAAAGAGCTACGGCCATTGACAGTATATAAAGATAACCCTTCAAACAACAAATTTTCATCAGACACGCAAAACGGCTAATAGGACACTAACAAACAACACAAGGGCGTAATTGAAAGAGCAACCTCAACTTGTCCACTTTTATCAAAATTTCACAAATTAAAACATCAATGATCAGTTGGATTATTACTTATTTTCATGTCATGGTAACTGAGCACAATTTGTAGAGATCAGCCTTACAAAAAAAAAAATGAAGAGATCAGGGAACAGTTCCATGACTCTTATCATATAGACTGATCTACTCAGATGCAACATGAAGAAGATTTAGATGCTGCATACAAAACAGTCACATTTTTTTCAAAAAAGAAACAGAAAAAAAATTATTATGTTTGACTGTGGGAATCTAAGGCAAGGGAAGTACCTATTTCGTTTTGAAAATAGGTGGCTTGGGGCAGAAGGCTTCATTGAGAAGGTGAAGACTTGGTGGAGTAGTTATTAACTTTCAAGGAACATCTAGTTTTGGTTTGGATAACATATTAATAGCCTTGAAAGTAAACTTGAAACAGTATGGTCAGATTGGGGTTAGAAACAGTGGTTCAGAGTAGGGAGAATGACTTGAAGAGCAATGGGATAATTTTTCAAGTGGAGAGGAGGAAGAAGAGAGGATTTGAGGTCTGAATTCAAAACATTAGGTCAGGGTGCCCTTAGAGTGAAGAAGACTCTGACTCTATACAGATCATACACATCCAAACTCTATGTAGACTCCCCCTCTCCATGTGCAACACCTTACAGGCTGTAAAAAAAAACAAAAAACTAAAACATGTGCTGTAGTTTTTTCAATGGTCCAGATTTAATTTATTGAAAAAACTACAACACTTAAGCCAAATCCGCACCTTAATTACACTGTATAAAGTTTTCAAAGCACTATATAATCCAAATTCCCCAAGTGCCCAAGGGCCAAGGCCCATGATAACTTCCCTAGAAGAACTCAATCAAATCCACATGCCGCACCAGGGTGGCCATATCCACCCACAGGCAAGGGAAACAATGCCATTGCTTCAAACAACTCCATTTTCGCGCCATAGGTTTTACTCACCATCTATTGCCCCTAAACACCTTTCTAAATTAAAGGATATGGTCAAGGAAAGTTGAAAATATTTCTTGCAAGTATCAGAACTGTCCAACAATGACATGGTAGAGTATAGAATCAATAGAATCCTTTGTTAAGATTCAACTAGAAGAACCTAACCAGAGTTGAATGATTGAGAACAAAATACAAGCCAAACAGAAGCCGGAATGTTTATAAAAATAGGTTATACGCCTAAACATTAAATAATACAAATCAATCCGCCAGACCGCCGCTAATGAGCAAATGATACAATACAACAATGATCTGATCTAATAGATGAAAGACTAAAACCATAACGGTGCCTGATTAGACCTATATGCAGCTAAATTGGGTCCTATACAAGTACCTTGGATGAGCTAAATGATCCATAAGGGCCTTAGTTGAATGGGACTCTCCCATAACTTCATCTATTTTGCATTAGGCAAAGCAACAACCTTAGGATTGTCAAGGTGATATTACAGCAACATAGATAACACTTGTAAGAGCATAACAGGGATTAAGACGATGATACTACAGAGTTGATATCCCTGTTCTTAAAAAATTATACCAATCAAACTACTTTAGGTATCCAATCATCAACCACCATCCTCAATCCTATGATTATTGATGAGAGTGGGAGATAACAAATTTTCACATGAGTTTAAAACGACAACCAATTAAGAAAAATGCTTCCCAATGATAATCATCCACATGTATGTTGGACCTAAAGGGTCAAAACAAACAAAGAACAACCTTAACTATCATAAACAGGTCTCATTTCTCAGGCAAGTCTAGTTCGACGAAAACACATCAAGATTTTGTGCTCAAAACAAGTCTAGAACAACTAATGCCTCCAATTGTTGGACATGACATATACGTATAGATCAAACAGCATGATCAATGGACACACCAGTATAAAAAGCAAGAATTATGGATATATACAAATTATATTCAAAAAAACAACAAATGATTGATTAGCAAAGGACTTCTTGTAGCAAGAAGCCAATGGCATAGCAAGAATTTCTTTTGTTCATTCCTATGATCCCTCGATACTCTCCTTTTTTACTCCCTTAAACCTTTTAAAATAAATCAATTCCCACAAAATTCAAACGCATAACAAAAACAGCATTTTTCCAAAAAATAAAAAATAAACATAACTTGAAAGATAAGAAACACCAAAACCTATAGAATGTAACTCCACAGCGCAATTCTGGCATTAACCAACACAAAACACAATTGCAGAAAACTGTACTGTACAGCCATTAATCAAACCAACTAATCATTCAAAAAAGAAACGAAAAGAAACTAATTCCAATGTACAGTTAAATTAACACTAATTGCTCATATTCAAACAAATCTTCTATTTTGCATATGGGATTATTAACCCAAAAACACCTAATTTACTCACAAACCAACCCTGCAGTCCCTTGCTCCCCCCACCAGATTCCCCGACCCGCTGCTATTGGACGAGAGCCCGACCGCCAGACCCTGGCACCAGACCCTGAGCCACCGGCTCCTCACCCTCCACCCACCGGTCCGGAACTGAACCCTAGCCTGAACCTCCACATTGAAGCTGACTGAGCCACGTGTCCTCTCCCCGACGATGTCACTGACGACCCGTGTTCCCACGTAGGTATCTGCCGCCGAGAACGCCGCGTCCACAACCGTCTGGTTCCGCTTCCCCTGCTTGAACGGCGGGAGTCGCGTCAGGGATATGGTCTCCGACTTGTAGAGTAGCCCGGAATCGACGACGTCGTACGAGATGGACATCTTCTTGTTGGGGTTGTAGACGGCGAACCGAACGTTCCAGGTGCCGGTGATGGAGGAGGAGTTGGACGCAACGGAGAACTTGGAGAGCGAGACGGACTCGACGCTGAAGTCCGGAAGGCGGGGGCGGAGGACGAGCCAGAGCACGAGAACAACCACGCCGATGACGACGAAGGAGACGATCATGGCGGAGAGGAAGCGGCGCGCAAAAGGGCTCGAGGACGACTGACGGTAGGGGTACGGGTAGGGTTGCTGCGGCGGCTGCGCCGGGACAGCGTAAGGGTAAGCGGCGCCCTGCTGGGGCGGAGGATAACCGTTGTGGACTGGGTAGCCCGTCATGGGTCTGGAAGGGTCTTGCATAGCACGCGCAGAAACAGAGAGAAACTGGAATTAGAGTCCAAGGGAGAGAGTGAGTCAAATCAAACCAAATGGGTACCAGAGAAAAGAGACTTCCAGTGATGGGGTACTCATCGCGTATTCGTGTCGGTCTTGGCGTTGGTGTTGGAATTGGAATCGATAATATATTCTTGCTGTTTCTTCGGGCTTCCTCTCTTTGGTAGTGAAATTATTATTGCTTTTTCGTGGTATATAATAGTCTACTAACAGCTTACTTATGTGCAAATAAAATAATACAAAAGATGTGTTATTTGATATTCTCTTATTCTTTTTCGTTCTTTTAATTAAAAAATAAAAAATAAAGGAAAAAGTTTAAAAACTCCCCTCAAGGCTCAAATTACCACATAATTAATAATGTCCCTCAAACTTTTAATTAAAACGTTACTCTCAAACTATAAAAAAATTGCCAATGTCCTCCAAAAATGACCTTCGAAATTTTTTTTCAATAAAACAAAAATACTCCTATAAATTTGAAAAAAGAATAAAATATATATATATATTAAAAAAAAAACCCAAAATTTTTATTTGAAAAAAAAATAAAAAAAAATATGAGTTTACTTTAATTTTAAAATTTGGCCACCCTTGATTTTTATGTATTTCTTTTTTTTATTTTATTTTTTAGTTTTTGTTTCTTTCTTTTTTTAATTTTAAGTATTTTTTATTTTATTAAAGGTATTTTTGTCATTGGGGTGAACATTGACAATTTTTAGTAGTTTAGAGGGATATTGTCCAAATTGAAAGTTTGGAGGGGGCTATGTCGACTTTACCATCAAATAAAAAATCAATGATGGATTAAAAATGTTACGTCAAGAAAGATGGACAAAAGAATACGTATTATCATTTCCCATAATACGATACAACAATCACTAAATTTGGCTTAGAGGCTTAAAAAAATTATAATAGATCTTTTTCAGTCTTTTCAACGGTTCATTTTTAATTTCAAGTTTTTTTATGAGAAAGAGATAAATTATGGAATTAAATTTAGATCATTGAAAAAACTATGAGAAATCTCCTATAGATTTTGTATATAATGCCACATCATTTATTATTTTTAAATGACGTGACAATATATTCATTACATGACACCACATATACGGTTAAGTAAAACAAACTCAAATCTTGATTATAAAGTGACTCATCTCCCGTCCAAGTAAAATAGAGAGGATCATTCTTCAATACATACCCGCGGCTTACACAATTAGAAATTTAAAGAGATATGGAAGTTAATACACATGCCTTGGATGGTAGTAAATATGAAGTAATTCTATAAGAATGACTAGAATCTTTCTTGTGTCATCTCAAATGTTATGTGGCTTTGTCCCCAATGGGTAGTTCAACCGGTTGGAGACCACGCTTCATGAAGCGGAGGTCACTAGTTCGAATTTCTCCACCCCCCTTCTTAAGTGGACATGTCAAAAAAAAAAATGTTATGTGACTTTTAAAATTATTATTTGATCAAAATTCATTAATGATCATCTGAAATTTAATGGTAAATATGACATATCTATCTTCTTTAACTAGTAGCAACGTTTTGGAATTTCACCATATATATATATATATATATATATATATATATATATATATATATATATATATATGAGTTGATATGAAAAAAAAAAAGTAAAAAAAAAAGTAAAAAGAAACACAGTTTAATTTTAAGACGCCCCCTAAGTAATTATTCTCTCCATTTTCACAAAACAACAACCTAAGGATTGTCAAGGTGATACTAGTATACTACTATGAGTAATGATTCAATACCATCCAAATATACAACTTTTTACCACCTTGTCTATGTAGTAAGGTGGTCCCCCACCTTAGAATAATGATTCAATGTCACCTAAATATATAACTTTTCACATAGGCAAGGTGGTCCCCCACTACTTTTTGAGTTTTTTTATTTTTTAAAAATAAATTAAAGTGGGGGACCACCTTGCCACATAGACAAGGTGGTGGAAAGTTGTATATTTAGGTGGTAGTGAATTATTACTCCCCACCTTAAAGGACCACCTTGCCACATAGACAAGGTGGTGAAAAGTTGTATATTTAGGTGGTAGTGAATCATTACTCACTACTATACAGCAATATAGACAACATTTGTAAAAGCATAACAGGGATTAAGAGGATCATAATACAGAGTTGATATTCTGACTAATTCTATAAGGAGGACTAGAGTTTTTTTTTTTTTTTTTTTTTTTTTTTTTGTATCTTTTTAAATGTCAAATAATTTTTAAAATCACCATTAAATTTGATATGATTATTATTGATTTGTTATCCGATAATAATTTTAAAACCACGTGACATCGTAATGACACTTTTTTTTTTTTTTTTTAGTGATGTTTAATGCTTAAAAAAACGTTACTAACCGT
This sequence comes from Alnus glutinosa, assembly GCF_958979055.1. Lineage (NCBI taxonomy): Eukaryota > Viridiplantae > Streptophyta > Magnoliopsida > Fagales > Betulaceae > Alnus > Alnus glutinosa. The sequence continues at coordinate 5,708,946 of NC_084894.1, read as the reverse complement.
ATGATGACGTTTAGTTAGTGACGTTTGCTACACGTCGTTAAAAATGGGATCGAGAATTTTGCATTCATGATGTTTACTGTTCAAACGATGCCAAATAGTGTCGTTGAGGACTAAATGTTGTAAGTAATTTAGTATGGTTTTACCGTACAAACGACTTTAATCTAAATAAATAAATTTTAAAAAAATTCTCTTGATATTTTCCTTACGACCGTTCTATATAGGCATACAAAAACCCACTTCCTCTAGATCATCTCCTGCGCGAGGAAGAAAATGGAATAGCAAACATTGATTTAACACACTTCTAAGCCTATGTAACAAATTTAATAAGGAACCTGTCCACACAATTCTTCTTCTTAATAGACTAAATGATTAGGAAAATGAAAATGCATATTAAAAAAGAACCAAAAAAAAAAAAAAAAAGGACTTTGAATTTATCAAACCTCCCCAGCCCTCTTGGCTGCAAATTGCAATGACATGCTGACAGCAGAGGCGAGGAAGTCTGGGAGCGAATCTGAAACAACCCTTAGAATTTGAAGGGTTGAGTAGGCAGGCCAAGCCACCCAGGCAAGAATTATAAATATATTAAAATAGGGATATGGGTTAGAGCATGAATAAGAAATACATTAGGATTGAAGATGAAATAAATATATAAAAACGAAATTAGCATCAATTTAGTTTTGACAAAAAAATTAAAAATTAAACAAAAGAAAATATACAAAATAAGTGTTTCATAATACATCAAATTTCAGCCAAAACATATATTAAAAAGGAACCTGTCGTTTTTTTGGATTCCGAAAATATTTATGATTGAATCTATGCTAATTGTTGCAGCAACTTCTCTTTCGATGTACACCATTAGACAATCCGTCAAAAACTCATCTTCAATTTTATTGCGAAGCTTAGTTTTGACAATATTCATGACAAAAAAATATTTGTAAGTTAACAATTAATAAACTCACATAAAGAACAATAGAATATAATAACTTTCGCTTGTCAAATTATTCAATTAATTGTTTAAACTTATAATCTATAATAAACAATATTCTCAATATTTAATAACCATAATATTCAAATTACAATATCACTTACGTTAGAAATTGTCCACTTTTTTTTTTTTTTTTTTTTTTTTTGAAAAGATAAATTGTCCACTTAAAACGACACAATCTATATATTAAACAAAATGCATGAAGACTCAAGTTGCCTCCAGCAGTCCAGCTGATACGCAATACTTGAGAAATCAATATCCGGATGCCACGTAGCCTTATCCGTCCTGACGCGGTTGCAGCTTCTAGGTTCATCTCTTCTAGGGGTGTAAACGAGCTGAGCTACTCGTGAGCTTACTCGAGATCGGCTCGAATAAACTCGACTCGTGCTCGAATCGATTATTAAATGAGCTACTCGTGAACACGAAAATTAAACTCGATTATTAAACGATGCAAACTCGTATAAACTCGACTCGACTCGACTAAAGCTCGTGAACCCGCTCGTATAAGGATCGACTCGTTTATTAAGGCTCGACTCGTATATATATATATATATATATATATATATATTAAAAATAAGTTATATATTAAAAAATTAATATATACTTTATTTTTATAATATAGTATATTGTTTAACAATATACTATATATAAGCATAAATTAAGTAACAAATAAAAATGGTTCGTAAATATTAATTGGTTGTAATTGTTTGGTTATATCAATATGTATATAAAATAGTAAAAGTGAATAATATCAATATTTAATTTTTAATCACTTAATCATATGATATAATGACAATTAAAACACTTAATCATATGATTCAAATTATGTTATTCATGTAATATAATAGGACTATATGATCATATGATAATATAACACAGTGGCATATGACATGTAATCACTGATTCACTATATCCAAATTCCAATATTATAAGTATTATTATTAGATACTTATAAATTATTACATCACCGTCATTACGTGATCCAAGATTTAAGATCATATGAATTGTTTGATCATATGATCACACGTTAATGCTTAAATCGTATGATCATATGATTTATATAATATTATTATTATTAGTAGATAGTTAGGAATTATGATAATTATGACTTATAATGATTATACTTATCAATGTTATCATGGGTAATTTATAATCATATAAATCAAGTGATATGATATGATGTATAATTCATAATCATATATATACAAACTATTAGTATAAATTATAGCACATAATGTGATATAAGTATACAAATATAATGATTAAGTATTTAGATACTTAGATACAATGATTAGGTATATAGATTACATACGTAAGTATGAATTCACATTGATCATATGATATAATGACAATTTTGAAACTTAATCATATTATTGACACACAATGACAATGTGATTCATATAATCTAAAATTAAGTGATTACGATTAGAATGACCAATGTGTTAATTAACTAAAAAATTTGAAGTAGTATCTTTAGAATTTAGATCAAATAATTGTATGATTATACATATTATCATTATAATTTAGTTCACATTATCACATGATTTAACATTGTGACATATAAAGATCATATGATCCAAGTATTATAATTGGATAAAGGAAAAATATTATCATTATATATATATGATCATATAATTATATAATAATTGACTATTGTTACAATTTGTTATTATTAGATACTCAGAAATCGTTAGAGGATATGATCTAGGATCAAAGAATAGTGCTATAAGGTACTATCATCTCACTATAGGCAGACTTTTGTGCTCACGTGGCATAAGTTGTGGTGAGATGAAAGTGTTTGAGAAGGTTTTATAATTTTTTTTTTTTTTAAAAAAAAACATGTGCCACGTGGGCATAAAAGCCTACCTATAGTGAGATGATAGTGTGCCTTATAGCACTACTCAGGATCAAATGATCGATCATTAGATTTACATTAAGTATGTAAGTATGTAAGTATATAGATTTAGTATTTAAGTATGTAGATTATGATTAGGTATTTAAATTATAATTTGTTGTATCATAATTCATAAATATATAATTAGAAAATAAGCTATAAATTTGAGTTCACATAAGCACATTATTATAAGTATGAGTTTATATAATTACAAATTAAGCTATTAATATTAAACAATTATGTTATTTGCAAACATATTGTACACACAAATTACACAATGTCATTGTGAAAATGGCAATGCCTTTGTTTTTTTGTTTTTTTTTTTTCTTAAAACTAAAAAATAAAAAACACACCCAAAATTAAAATGCATTATGTGTACAATTCGTGTGCAAATTTATTTTAATTTTTAAAACAATTTTTAATTTATTTATTTTTAAATTTAAAATTTAAAATTTTTAATAGTTGAAACGGTGTGTTTTTATGAGTTTTAAATTTTAATATTGTTAATTTAAATTTTTTTATAATTTTTTTACAATTTTATTAGGGAAGATCTCAACCGTGTGATTGTTGTATATTTAATCACAGCCGTTCACTTTTCATGGTTGGTTACAGCGATAACACACGTTTACACAAAGAATTTATACGGTGTTTCTCACACACAATCCTTCATCTGATCCAACGACTTCAATTTAATCATAAAATATTGAATCAAGATCTGATCATCTGATTCGGCTACATTGTATCGAGTGCTGTAGATATTATGTTCAATGTAAGCCCCCATGTAGGGGATTTTTCACCAAAAAAGCTTGTTGTGCGGCCCTAGGTAATAATACTGATTCGGCCCCTTCAAAAAAAAAATAAATAAATACTGATTCGCCTGACGCTGATGCTGACGTCTGACACCTGACGTTCCAGTTTTCGATACATGGAAACAGAATAAGACGTTGACGCTGATGCATGTAGGGGATTTCTGGATCGTCCGATCGTTCAAGTTGAATCTAGCATGAATCTTAGTCGCTCATAAGACGCTGACATCTGAAGCCTGGCGACGCATGAGTGGCTCGGGACTCGTGTTGACACGCTCCAGTTGCCAAGACACGGACACCCTTCATGATTTTTCTGGGTCGTCCGATCGTTCAATAGTAAATCGCAACCATTAATTTTGAGATAATGAGATACAGTTGTAATCTACTATCTACTCTGAGAAATTATATGGTGTTACAATAATCATGTGTTCACTCCCATTAAATAAAATCCAACGACTTTATTTTCTATCTTGAAATTGATCATAATAAGCAACGGTTAGGATCATAAGTGGCTTTGATTTTATCTGCATACGACCATAGGGAATAATTTTTCAAAGGAAAAGTTTTTTTTTGTAAGTTCAAATGAAAAGTTAAATTTTTGAAATTTTATTATTTAATTTATTTTGAAACCACAACGTCGACCTGTTCTCAAGCAATTTTTTTTTTCTTAAAAAAAAAAAAAAAAACCCACCCAGTCGGACACCCTCCATTTTTTCCACCCGACTAATGCGTTCCCCCCCCCCCCCCCCCCCCCCCCAAAAAAAAAAAGTCAGAATCACAAGTTCATAACCTTTCAAAATCTTCTCCAACCCACTCAAGACAACTTGCAGCTCCATCATTTCCATCCTACAACAATGTCGTGTCCGTTGTAGACGACTTGACGCTCGCCAACCAGCGCGCCCAGGAGGTCGTCGCACGACTCAGGTTTTTGTTCTATTTTATTGTCCTCTACTTTTCTGGATTTCGTATATTGGATTTGTTGGTTGGTTCTAGGGTTTACGATCTACTCCTTTGTACAATTTGGTGTTTGTATTTGTTTAAAATTTTTTTCACTCGGGCCGAGCTCGAGCCGAGTACTCGAGCTCGAGATCGACCAAAATGAACGAGCTCGAGCTCGAGCTCGGTCAGCAATTTTTCCTAGGCGAGCCGATCTCGCACACGAATTTTAGGCTCGTCTCGAGCTCGAGCTCGAGCTCGAGCTTCACTGTTATATAAACGAGCCGATCCCGAACAGCCAATACTCGCTCAGGATCGGCTCGTTTACACCCCTAATCTCTTCCTTACGCATAGAGCTTCTACGTTGTTCTAGCTTGATGCAGTTTCTAGGTTCTAAGCTTCTAGGTTCTAAGCTTCTAGCTTCAGTTTCCTTCATCACTTCTTATCCTAACGCAGGATGCCAGGAGCCAAAATCGAAGTTCCAATTCTACTTGTGGGGGTTCAATCAGAGATAGAACCACTGAGTACACCCTATTTTTATCTGTTTCAAGTAAAGAATGAAATTCAGGCTTGTCCGCAAAGAGGAAAGCACTGTATTCAAAGGGCGTTAGACCAAGCAAGTCCATCAGCTGTGGGCACTCCACCTCCTGCTTTCTTCTTCTTCTTCAGCTTTGTCTTTGCGGCCCAATGTCGTTTTTCTTTTATTTTGCTAGGTAGATTAAAACACAAGTCTCAAATAAGAAAGTAAATTTTTTTTTCTTCAAGAAATTGGGGGGGGCCATGGCCCCTACCGGCCCCCCCTTCCTCTGTCACTGGTGACAGGTGCCGGTGAGGGAGGAGGTGGACGCCAAGGAGAAGTTGGAGAGTGTGAGGGACTCCACGCGGAACTCTGGGGGCGGGGGCGGAAGACGAGATGGAGAACGAGAGCAATGAGGCCAATGACAACGAACGAGACAACCGTGGCCCAAAGGAATTTGCGGCAAAAGCGGCACGAGGTGTGGCGGGCAGGGTTGGGGTTTCTATAAATACCAAAACCTATAGAATGTAACTCCACAGCGCAATTCTGGCATTTACCAACACAAAACACAATTGCAGAATACTGTACTGTACAGGCTGGCGTACAGCCATTAATCAAACCAACTATCATTCAAAAAAGACAACGAAAAGAAACTAATTCCAATGTACAGTTAACTAATTCCTCATATTTCAAATAAATCCTCTTTTGCATATGAGATTATTAAGGGTTAAATACATATTTGGTTAATGTGCTTTACGGATTTTATTTTTTGCCCCATCAATTTTGCTTTGTATCAAAATTGGTACTTGTGGTATGGGAAAAGACGGAAATGGTACCTCCGTCTAATTTTCCTTCCAAAACTAACGTCCAGCCACGTCATCCTATAGGTGTCGGCGTACATGCGCAACACCTATCCCCGCGGCATACTTCAGTGCTGATGTGGCTACCATTTTTTTATTAGTATTTTAATGATTTCTTATATATATAATAATAATAATATAAAAAAATAAAATAAAATCTAGGGTGGCTGCCACCCCCATTTTGGCCAAGGGGGTGGCTGAGCCACCCTCAAGGTACCATTTTTTATACTTATTCAAACCATAGGGGGCACATCATGAAATTTATAAAACCACATGAGCATATATGAGAAAAAAAAAAAAAATTGTGTTTAAGTAACAAACATTTAGTTATTTTTTGGGTTATATCAATTGGCCACGCATATAATTTTGTGTTTCCAATTGTTACACATGACTGATTGTGTTTAGTTTTGTCTTCTTCTTTTTTGAAGGGTTCAATTCTTGTCAACATGTTATTTTGATACACGACAGGCATACATGTTACTTTTGGTTCAAAACAGGCATACCAAATATACCAAATATTATTTGTGTATAGAGTACCATTTACGATATAATTACAAAACTAAAGTACCATTTTTGGTACTTATTAAAATTACATGGGGTACATCATAAAATGTACAAAATCACAGGGGTATATATTGAAGAAAAAAAAATTGTAGTTTTTAATTTTAAGGTTTTTTTTTTAAAAAAAAAATAATAAAAAAATTATAGCGGTGGTTCAGCCACCCCTTTGAGCCACATGGGGTGGCCGAATCACCCCTTGGCCAAAATGTGGGTGGCTGGCCACCTCCAAGGGCCAAAGTGAAATAAAAAAAATAAAAAAAAAAATTAGGTTTTGGCCCTTGGCCACCCCCATGGGCCACGACCACCCCTTGACCCCCAGGCCAAATGGGGGTGGCTCAAGGGCCAAAACCTAATTTTATTTTTTTATTTTTATTTTTTTTCACTTTGGCCATTGGAGGTGGCTGGCCACGGGGGTGATTCGGCCACCCCATGTGGCCCAAAGGGGTGGCTGAGCCACCGCTATAATTTTATTATTATTTTTTTAAAAAAAAAAAGAAAAAACCTTAAAATTAAAAACTACAATTTTTTTTTCCCAATATATACCCCTGTGATTTTATACATTTCATGATGTGCCCCATTTGGTTTTAATAAATACCAGAAATGGTACTTTATACACAAATAATATTTGGTATATTTGGTATGCTTGTTTTGAACAAAAAGTAACATGTATGCCTGTCGTATATTAAAATAACATGTTAACAAAAATTGAACCCTTCAAAAAAAAAAAAGACAAAACTAAACACATTCAGTCATGTGTAATAATTGGAAACACAAAATTATATGCGTGGCCAATTGATATAACCCAAAAAACGACTAAATGTTTGTTACTTAAACACAATTTTTTTTATCCCATATATACTCCTGTGATTTTATAAATTTCATGATGTGCCTCCTATGATTTGAATAAATATAAAAAATGGTACCTTGAGGAGCCACCCCTTGACCAAAATGGGGGTGGCAGCCACCCTAGATTTTTTTATTTTTTATTTTTTATTTTTTTATATTATTATTATTATTATTATTATTTATTATTATTATTATTATTATTATTATTATTATATATAAGAAATCATTAAAATAAAAATAAAAAAAATGATAGCCACGTCAGCGCTGAGGTGTGCCACTAGGACAGGTGTCGCGCATGTACACTGACACCTGTAGGATGACGTGCCTGAACGTTAGTTTTTGACGAAAAATTGGACGGAGGTACTATTTTCGTCTTTTTCCAAACCACAGGTACCAATTTTGATACAAAATAAAACTGAGAGGGCAAAAAATAAAGTTCGTAAAGCAGGAGGGTCTAGCCTATTTAACCCGATTATTAACCCAAAAACACCTAATTTACTCACAGACCAACCCTGCAGTCCCTTGCTCCCCCCACCAAATTCCCTGACCCGCTGTTATTAGACGAGAGCCCGACCGCCAGACCCTGGCACCAAACCTTGAGCCACCGGCTCCTCACCCTCCACCCACCGGTCCGGAACTGAACCATAGCCTAAACCTCCACATTGAAGCTGACGGAGCCACGTGCCCTCTCCTCGTCGATGTCACTGAAGACCCGTCTTCCCACGTAGGTATCTGCCACCAAGAACGCTGCGTCCACAGCCGTCTGGTTGCGCTTCCCCTGCTTGAACGGCAGAAGTCGCGTCTGAGATATGATGTCCGACTTGTAAAATAGCTCGGACTCGACGACGTTGTACTAGATGGACATCTTCTTGTTGGGGTTGTAGATGGCGAACCGTACGTTCCAGGTGCCAGTGATGGAGGAGGAGTTAGACGCGACGGAGAACTTGGAAAGCGCGAGGGACTCGACGCTGAAGTCCGAAACGCGGGGGAGGAGGACGAGCCAGAGCACGAGAACAACCACACCGATGACGACGAAGGAGACGATCATGGCGGAGAGGAAGCAGAGTGCAAAAGGGCTCGAGGATGGCTGACGGTAGGGTTGCTGCGGCGGGGCGGCGTAAGGACTAAGGGTAAGCGGCGCCCTGCTGGGGCGGAGGAAAACCGTTGTGGACTGGGTAGCCTGTCATGGGTCTGGAAGGGTCTTGCATACCACGCGCAGAAACACAGAGAAACTGGAATTAGAGTCCAAGGGAGAGAGTGAGTCAAATCAAATCCAATGGGTACATACTAGAGAAAAGAGACTTCCGATGATGGGGTATTGCGTATTCGTGTCCGTCTCCATGTTGGCGTTGGAAATGGAATCGATAGTATTCTTGCCGTGCCTTCGGCGTTCGGGCTTTCGCAAATGAAGTAAAAAGATAAAGAAGCATTACATCTTTCACTAGATAAAACCAAACCCAAACAATATGAACATGCAAGAGGCACATAAATCAGATAACTACTCACATAATACCACCTTTGCTCCAAAGAATAGAAAGCAATTTTTTTCTTTCCATATTATGATCAAATCAAAGCGAACCCAGATGAACCAATCAAAATTCTGTTACTTTTAATCGCACAAACCCAATAAGCATAAAAAGAACAAAAACAAAAACCCAAGAAAACTCTAGCATGCGAAATAAGATAACAATAAGCTCACGTTTAGCATTTCTCAATAGGAAAACCAAAAGGCCTAGAGACAACAATAAACATCAAAACGAAAAATCCTAAAACCTAAGAGATACCAAAAGGAAATAACAGAAAGTGGCATCTCGGTATGGAAAAAAATCAAGGCTCCAACTTTGATATAAAAGGCAAACAACCCCCAACTAATTAGTCGAGGTCAGTGTCCAACATAGAAAGTGGAATCTCGGTTTCATCCTCATCAAGCAAAAATGTAGCAAAAATTCCTCTCCTTGACCTTTTGTCAAACACCTTAAACTCAATAAGCTAATTCACAAGCAAAGACAAAAGAAATTTGATCTAACTTTAGTTTTGGGTACCTTGTGTATATCAATGCAGGGGCGAAAACGAACAGCGCACCGAATGGATAACCGCAAAACACCTACACCCAAAAAGGAAACGTAAGCAATGAAAAGAAAATGCATGATATAAACAGGGTGTGAGGGACAATAGTGAACGCGAAGTTACTGGAAGCTAGAGAAGGAATAGCAAAGTTACAAACCCCTGGTTCGCTCAGTCTTCTGGGTGAGAGAGAGAGAGAGAGAGAAATGGGTCGCTGAGACGGTGTCGGTCGGAAGAGATGGAGATGGGTCGCGGGTGCCGTTCGTCAGGGGTCGACTGTCTGCTGGGTCGCGGGTGGAGATCGGTGGCTTGCGGTGGTCTGAGAGGGCCAGACAGTGTCGGCCGTTGGGCGGCAGTCGGTCGGTGGGGGAGGGGACAGTGGAGAGGGGGAGATTTGGGAAATGAGAAATTTTTTGAAAATGAACTTAAATGAAGCCCGTGTTTTCAAGCTTTTTTATTTAAAAAAAAAAAACGAAAAATAATTATACGTGAAAAAAAGACGGAAGAGGGACGGACAAAAGGCGCATGTGTAGAAGCTCTCATTTTCTTGGTAGTAAAATTATTATTCCTTTTTCGTACATAATTTATGACGTTATAATAAAAATTAATTTTTAAACTGTAATTTCATATTAATTGTATAATAGTTATATAATAGTTTATTAAATAGTATTTCATAAAATGATACGAATCAACCACACCGGCTTACTTAAGTTATGTGCAAATAATATAAGAGATTTGTTATTTAGTATTTATTTTTTTTTTGTCCTTCTCGGTTTTTGGAGATCAATCTTAATTAAAAAATAAAAAATAAAGAAAAAAGTCTATATACTCCCTTTAAGGCTCAAACTACCACGTAATTAGCGGTGTCCGTCAAACTTTCAATTAAGACAACGTTCCTCTTAAACTAAAAAAAAAAAAAAAAAAAAATTATCAATACCCCTAAGGCAATTCAATTAAGACAATATTCCTCCTAAACTATAAATAAATTCTCATGGTCTCCTCAAAATCTTTTTCCACCTTTGGGTGGACCCTGAAATAGTGAAATGGGGTCCATGGGGAGGTAATTTTCGGGAGTTGATGGGTTTTCGAATGGGAAAAACAATTCATCACCTCTGATTTGATACTTGACATGGAGACAAATTACACGTATCTTTCTTAGGTTTCCAGAGCGATAGGCTGGCACTGAAAAGAAGATAAAAAGAAAAGCTTGGGTTATACATGCTTGATATGGATGATTGGTTGAACTGTGAAAGGACACCTTTTGAAGGATTGATTAAAGCGATGACCCGAGGAACACGCCGTTCCGACCTCAAAAAAAAAAAAAAATGGAATTAGAATCCTTACAAATAATTATTTGTCCATATTTAAAAGAATTCAAATAGAAGGGGGAGGTAATGCCGTGGCGCATCATTTAGCCTGATTGGGTGTGTTTAATTTTGTTTTCGAGGTGTAGGTCGAGTCTTTTTCGGACTCTGTCTGTGATCTTGTACGTTTGGATATGGGGGATTTATCCTCAGTTTAATAAAATTTGGTTTGGTTTAAAAAAAAAAAAAAAGAATTATAAAATTTATTTGATTAAATAAAAATAAAATTGTTTAATTTTAAAATTTGGCCACCCTTGATTTTTATGTATCTCTCTTTTTATTTTATTTTTTAGTTTTAGTTTTTTTTTTTTTTTAAAAGGTGAACATCGACAATTTTTGCTAGGTTAGGGGGACATTGTCTAAATTGAAAATTTGGAGGGAAATATTATCAATTGGGTGGTAGTTTGAGAGGGCTATATCAACTTTACAAAAAAAAAAAAAAAATCAAAGATGGATTAAAAATGTTAGGTTAGGAAATAGCATTTCTCGTAATACACTACAACAATCACCAGATTTGGCTTAGAGGCTTAAAAAAATTATAGGAAATTTTTTGTAGTTTTTTCAATGGTTCAAATTTAATTTCAAGTTTTTCATAAGAAATAGAGAGATGGTGGAATTAAATCTAGATCATTGAAAAAATTATGACAAATCTCCAATAGATTTTATATATGATCCCACGTCATTTAATATTTTTAAATGACGTGACACCACATATACGGTTAAATAAAGTCTCTAAGGGAAAACTCAATCGGCTGAAGACCATGCCTCATGAAGCAAATGTCACTAGTTCGAATTCCTCTCTCCCTATTGTGTAGACATGTAAAAAAAAAAAAAAAAAAAAAAAGTAAAACAAACTAAAATCTTTACTAGACAATAACCCATCTCCCGTCTAAGTAAAATAGAGAGGATTCTTCTTCAATACATACCCGCGGCTTAAACCATTAGAAATTTAAAGATAGATGGAAGTTAATAGAAATGCCTTGAATGGTAGTAAATATGAGGTAATTCTATAAGAAAAACTATAGTCTTTTTTGTATTCTTTCAAAAGTTATGTGGTTTTTAAAATTACTATTGAATCAAAATTCATTAATGATCATCTAAAATTTAATGGTAAACATGACATATCTATCTTCTTTAACTAGTAGGAACATTTTGGAAGTTAGCCACAATCTATAAGGAGGACTAAAGTTTTTCTTGTATTTTCATAAAGGTCACGTGATTTTTAAAATCACCATTAAATTTGACATGATTATTATTGATTTTTTTTATCCAATTGTAATTTTAAAGTCACGTGACATTTAAGAAGACACACTTTTTTTTAGTGATGTTTAATGCTTAGAAAACGTCACTAACCGTTTTATGACGTTTAGTTAGTAACGTTTGCTAATCGTCATTAAAAATGGGGTCGAGAATTTTGCATTCGCGACGTTTACTATTCAAATGATGCCAAATAGTGTAGTTGAGGACTAAATGTTGTAAATAATTTACTATCGTTTTACCGTACAAACGACTTTAATCTAAATAAAAAAATTTCTCTTGATATTTTCCTTGAGACCGTTTCTAGGCATACAAAAACCCACTTCCTCACCTCCTGCGCGAGGAAGAAAATGGAATAGCAAACATTGATTTAGCGTAACAACTTTGTATATGCCTCAAAGGGAACACGTGTCCACACTATTCTCAAAGTAAAGTATGAAAGATATCTAAGACGTTATTTTCTCTCACCAGCCTCTTACCAGGAGGCCTCTTAATTGTGTTTATGTGCACGGCCTCCACAGATTGAGCTGCCTACCTTCAATGTTCAAACATTGCGCCGCAAGAAAACCTGCAAAAGATTTTCTGATTTTTTTTTTTATCCTTTATCTTTAATTCCTTTATATATATATATATATAATTTCGCCCTTTTGTTATGTTTTGAGTTCTATACTAATTAATTTTATTTTTATTTTTTGGAAAGTAGGGACTATTTTTTTATTGCTTATTTTTGGCTCAATAATCTAAATATTTTGAATGAAAGTTCGTCACATATTTGTATGGTATAGATGGCCGATATAAATACGTACTTATCCAAGCCTGACTAAAACAAGAAGTAAAATAATGAAGGAGGTCTGCCTAATTTTCGCCTTTGGTGGCGCTCATAAAAGCCCCAAGTTTAATACCCATTAATTAAAAGCAGAAACTATTTATTATAATAACCAGATGACCTGTTCTTCATTAATTCAAATCTATCCTTAATTAATACCAGAATAATGCTTGTTTCAATGAAGGAGATCCACGTGTATGAGTCCCACCTTAATGTGTCTTAGAGTTGTGCACTTGTAGTGTATGTATCACCTCCTCACAATTGCACCATACATTATTTCACCGCAAAAATATGTTATTTGTACACATTTTTTTTAATATATACTTTGTGCACATATTTATATTTAATATGAGTAATATATATATATATATAAAATGTACAAATATCATTTGTCCGAATTGTAACATCAACAAAGGTATTAGAGTTTTGGTAGCCACGTCACCCTCTCTTTCTATACATCCTTCTCTTAACACTTTTGCTTTTCTTTACAAATCGCATATCATTTTCTTTTTGGGGGCTAGTTTAAGATCACATTGCCAAGATATTTTGCTTTTAGGGTTACTGTAAGGTCACTTTTAATTTAAAGGGGTTTTTGCAGTATGCGAAAAATTATCACAAAAGATATATAGAGTAAGGTTATGAATGTAGAAAATAGTTGATCAAAATTTTAAAATTGTTATTAATTGTCCATATATAAATATGTCTATTAATTTTTAATGAGACGTAATATAAAAAAGAAAAAAAAAAATCTACTAAAATGAAGTGCATATGTATCTTTTACGTGAAATATTTAATAAAAATCGGAGGTGAATGAAAGACACAATGTTCAAACTCAGGACCTCTATTATGATATTATGCTAAATTACCATTTATTTCAAAATTTTAAGCTATTAGGAAGAGATAAATTAAATTCATTTAATTATTACTTTTAACAGCTTTCAATCCAAAACTTCTGTTAGTATTAGTGGGCAGCGGCGGACCCAAGCTTGTAAAAATAAAGGGGCCGAATTAAAAAAAAAAAAAAAGAAAAAAATTGAGGGGTAAAACTAAAGAAAATTAAAAAATTAGAGTGTAAAATTTGAATTTTTTTTTTTGGGAAACTTTTGGGGCTTGGGGGGCCAGGCCCCTTGCCCCTATGCAGGTCCGCCCCTAGTTAGTATCTCCATCAATTTTTAAATAGAACAAATTTTCTTGCTATATATTAATATCTTCCCGTTTCTCTCTCCTCTATTTTTTTTTTCCCCTCCATGGCCATAGAGATTGAGGCACAATAGCCTCCATAGTCCATATAGAGCCATGGAGATTGCCATGCATAGCTCATGAGCCTCCATAGCTACAGTGTATGGGGTGGCGGTTAAGCCAACCTTTAGTTTTTTTTTTTTTTTTTAAAAAAAAAAAAAAATTAAAAAATTAGTTTATTATTATAATTTTCATAAAAAAAAATTAATTATTTTAGTTTTACTTTTATTTTATTAATTAATTATTTTTATTTTTAGAAAAATGGGATGTTTTAGGAAGAAAGTAAAAAAGTAATGCACTTAACCACTTTTCTATTTTATTTTTATTTTTATTTTTTTTAAACATATCCATACAAGAGGGGAATGGGGGATTCGAACTGATGACCACTTTTCTATCTATTTTAACATCTGATGCTGATGAATGCGTATATGGGCTTTTTTGGTCACAATTTGATAGTTTGACGTATCCTAATATCACACTTGGCAATTAATCATTGGGCCATATTAAAACGGGTAGTAGTTTAATTAGGAGGCTTAAGAATATTTTTCCCTAAAGATTATGATGTTTAATTTTATGATAAAAATGATAATTAATGTTTTGAATTATCATGTTTTATGTTAGAGTAATGATAGATAGTTGGATACTATATTTTTTTTTGGATCCTACTAAAAGTACCGCATATCTGCGGTAGTAGCCGGAACGGCTGGGATTCATTGCCAACATTTTTTTTTTTTTTTTTTTGCGTATTTGGCTTCTTCTTCTTCTACTTCTTTTTTTTTTTTTTTTTTTTTTTTTAATCTTTTTCTTTTAACTATGTGATCTCCGTTAAACGGTTTTTTTTAATAAGCCAGACAAAAACAGTGCTCTTTGTCCCTCTAGCACCATGATAGCAAAGTGGAATCCATGGAGCTTGGTGCTGCTGAGCCTGGTGCGGAACTGGTCGGCGCTTTCACCAGAGAGGGCGGCAAATGCGCGCAACAGGGCCGGCTCGGTGGTTGGTGGCGATGCCGGCGTGGGCTTTTGCAGTGCTGCCGGCGTCCTTTGCCGTGGGTCGACCCCATAGGGAGGCGGCACGGAGGTTGGTAACTCCACGATCTGTCGTTAGGCGGTGGAACATGACCTGTTGTTTCCGTGGCCCCAGCTGAAAGGTCGGTGGTGAGGGCTGATTTTGGGGCAGTGGTGCTTTGGATTTGGATTTCCTGTTAGGGGTGGGTTTGTTTTTGGGTATTTTGGCAGTTGCAATTTGCTGTCTTCCGGTTGGTTAGGTGCCTGTGTCTCCGATGGGGTGAGTTTCTTGCAATAAGCGTGGTCGATGGGTTGGGTTTGTGTTTTCGATGCCGGCAGCGTGACTGGGGTTCCTGTTGGTTGGTTGGCAGCGGACGATGGAGGCTTGTTGCTCTTGTGATGCTAATCTCGTAGCGGGAGGTGATCTTCCCCTTGCGCACGTTGGCGTAGGCCTCGCCCTCGACCTTGTCTACCTTCTTGGTTTTGATGTAGAGGTTCTCCTCGCCGTTGAGGACGGTGAGATCCGAGAGGAGCTTGGACAGAAGGTTTCTAGACCACTGGATGCAGTTTGTCTCGGACTAGCGCCAATTGTGGACGTTGGCTAAGTGGAGGCAAAAGGCTTCTGTTTGGCTTTAACAAAGGTCACAGAGTTAAAAGAAAAAAAAAGAAGAAGCTAAATACGAAAAAAAACTAAAAACATGCTGGCTACGGATCCCAACCGTTCCAGCTACTACTGCAGATATGCGGTACTGTAGCCAGATTCATTTTTTTTTATCCTACTTACCATGGCCCAATAATGTTGATGTGACATTCCAAATTAATTATTAATTTTTTTTTTAATTTAATTTAACAATTTTTAACTCAATTATTAGTACGTTAGAAGTGTCTCATTCAGCCTTGTTATTTATAATTGTAGTATATAGAATTTCTCTATATGTATATGTTAATTAAAGGTTTTACGAAAGATAGGTTATGCATGCATACACGAATCAATATAAGAATATATAACAATAACAACAAAAGGATTAAGAGAAATGCTAGAATATCTCCCAGTGTTTTCCTTGTGTTCTCCTGGAATGGCATAGATGTAATTAAAAAATTACATCTATGTCTTTTCGGATGGCATAGATACAATTTTTTAATCAAAAAAATTACATCTATGCCATTCCAGGAGAATACTAGGACGGAGAACACAAGAAGGTGCTCTAGCATTCCTCAAGGACTAATTTATTGCTTATTAATTAATACTACGAACCGTGCATCTCCTCTGATATTACATGACTTGCGAAGGCCTAATGCTAAACCATATAATTAAATTAAACTTGAAAAAACATTAATATTAAATTATCACTTATTAGTAGAATAATACTTAATTATGCATGCCGCCTTAATTTAAGTACCGCCACGGCACCTATTGATTTTGTAGCAACCGCGTTTATATGGATTAGCCGGGCGTGGAGCACCTTTTTCACAGCCAGGGTATGGACCTCCGGGAGAAGTGCATGGGTCAGGGAAGACATGGCGGAGCGAAGAACCATCCACATGCTTTACTACAACCATGCTGATCATCATCATCAAAGCCAAAACCAACAACAACGACTTCTTCATAGCTACCTCAATTAATATATATTCAGTAATATATATATATATATATATATATATATATATATATATATATATATATATATATATATATCTCTTCTTCAACATGCAATAGTTGAAAAGGAGATCAGTTTATATAGGCCGGCCGGCCGGCCATGGAAATTAATATCATATACAATTTGATATATACGATAATTAATATATATGGAAATTAATTAACATGTTTATTTGGAATATTACTTAATTTCCATACATATAATTGATACGATAATTATATCGATTCTTAGATTTAGCTGTCCATTAATTAGGTACGTAAGTTTGGAAAATTTATGTATTTATTAAATGAGGATATATAATTCCATGTTTAATTAATTATTATAGGACAGCTTGATCTTTGGCATAGTTGTCTGAAGAAGTAGTACTACTGCGCTGTTATAGTAACAAGCTTATAATCCGTGCTATGCGCGGAATTCTTCCTTATAATTTAGTTTCATAATAAAAAATAAAAAATAAAAATGAAAGAAGAGAAGCATAGAAAATATATATAAAAAATGAAAACTGAAAAATACTAATATAATATAATAGTGTTATCTTTTCTGTATTACACAAAGTAATAAAAAACTACTCAATAAACATAATATACTAAAAAATCATCATACCCCGTACAAAAAACAACCATAGGAAACTCTCTCACCATTATTTTCTTGAATTTAGTGTAAAATTTACAAAAGATAAAATAAGCAATTTGAATGAAAAATAATATATTAATTACATAAAAAATAGGGGAAAAGAAAAAGAAGAGAAAACGAAATAAGAGAACCATAGAAAATATAGACAAAAAATAAAAAATACTAATAGAATAGAATATAGTTTTCTTTTCCATATACTTTTCCGGTTCATATGAAACCTTGAAAATCAATATTGTCTATCAATTAAGCACGTTAACAATGTGCATTATACAGGGAAAAAAAATCAATAAACAATGTAAATTAAAAAATCGGCATACCTTGTACCAAAACAACAATTAATGTAAACTCTCTCTCTCCATGGTTTCCTTGAATTCAATGTAAAATTTAGAAAAAAAAAAAAAAAAAAAAAAGAAAAAAAAAAGAAGCAATTTGAACAAAAAAATAATATAAATTAGGAAATAGGGACAAAAAAAAATGTAAAAAGATAACCACTAATATAATAGAAAATAACTATTTTTTTTTTTATATACTTTTTTCAGTTCCAAAGAAATTTATAGGTATAGAAAGAAACTACGGTCAAATAGATATTTTTTAATTTGACCATCATTCTTATATATAGCGTAAAATAAACTACTTTTTCAACAGAAATAAAAAAAAAATAATATAAATTATCAATGCAAAATAAGGATAGAAAATCAAACCAGAAAGACAGAAGCACATAAAATAAATACAAACATATTATTTACAATTCTAATGAACACAGCCCCGACAAACTTAAAAGGCAAACTAAAAAAACAAAGGCTATAACAGTATTACAAACAAAAAGGTTATAACAATAGCAAAAACTTTGCTCTCTTTGCTTTGAGCACCACTCTCCGGTAATGTAAACAACATTGTAGTTTTGCATAGCCACAAACTATTACTTCTCCACATATTTATTTGAGAAAGCGAGAGAGATATTGTAGTGACTTTTGACATTTCCCAAAGAAAAAAAAAAACTGACGTTTGACTCTTTGAAGTTTAGTTTGTAACGGACATTTAGTGGGAGGGGAAGCGGTGTTTGAGTAAAAGATTTTACTTAAAGGAAGAGAGAGAGAGAGGTAGAAATTAGTGAGAATTTAAAGACAACAAAATTAGATGTTTCTATTCATTTTCTATTAAATGGAAGAGATTTGATTATGAATATTAAACGCACCGTTTATTTAACTTGAAATACATGGTGAGAATTTAATGACAAAAAAAAAAAATTGACGTTTCTATTCATTTTTTATTCAATATAAGAGAGTTAATTTTTTTTTTTTTTGAACAAAGTGCCGTCGTCTTCCATTCAAACCAGATGAACAACTCCCCGAAAGGGGTACAAACCAGGGAAGAAAACATTACAATCAAGGCACCAATGACAAATCTAACGCCCAAAGGCGAGAAACAGGGCCGGAAGCCCGTCGGAGTAAACAAAGATGAAGAATCTCTGCTCACAAAACCAGGAAAACCTGGTTTGAAGCAGCTATCCACCGGTAGACTGTGATTATAAGCTGGAATATACAAACAAACACCAACACAAACAGAAAACAGAAACCCAGACAGCAAACACCGGCAAGAAACGACTGCCGGAGACGGCGCGTGTAAAACACGCCCCCTCGCCGGGAACTTTCTTGGCAGCAGTCGACTTCCACAAGCTGAGATTGGCATCTTCCGAGACCGGAGAAAACAGTTGTAGCCCACACACGCTAAAGCATAAGAATTGAAACGTCGGCGCGTGCGGGTCACGACCGACCATGGACGAACAGCACAGCCTCGAAAAAAGTCCATCCTGACCAGAAGAGGTCGGCCATCGCATATGGAAGGTTCTAGCTGAAGAAAGACCAGCCGAGGCTAATAGATCTGACGTTGAACAAAACTCCGCCGGAAATCCTCCAACTCCCACCGTTCTTCACGGGCCAACGCCTGGAATCACTGTTTGCCACAAGAAACTACAGAAACAGAAACAGAAAAAAAGGAAGAAAGCCACAACCTCCACCGGTACAAACACCGGGAGGAACAAAACTCCTACAACCTAAAGGCTAGGAGACAAAAACCCCATGCCCTAACGGCTAGGGGAACACTAGCACCAGGAGGGGGAGACGAGGAGCCTACCCCCCCAGCGAAACGGAACTCAAACTGGGTTTACTCTCTCTCACTAGAAAAAGCTATTGTTTTTGAGATGGCATTTATGGCATTGAAATTTGAGTTCAATGCAGGCTAATATAAGAGAGTTAATTAGTCATATTAAATGTACCGTTTATTTTACTTGAAATAAATAGACTGGTTTAGTTTTACTTAAGGGGTTTGATTCCTACACTTCACCAGTACAACAATTGCACAACACCCCCTCACATGGGGGTGGGCTCCACACACTTGGCTCCACCCCATGTAAGAGGGTGTTGTGTAATTGTTGTGGTGGTGTTGTAAATCCATCATTTTCCTTTACTTAAAGGAAAATGTTAGATTTACAACACTAATACAACAACTGCACAACAACCCCTCACATGAGGGTGGGCCCCATTGTATGGGGCTCACCCTCATGTGAGGGGTTGTTGTGCAGTTGTTGTGATGATGTAGTGCAAGAATCAAATCTCGTCTTATATATATATATGATATATGATATGTTTCAATAAAAATAAAATTCATATAATTTTGAACATTAAAAAAAGAAAAAGAAAAAAAAAAGCATTTCAAATTTAATGCTTAATTAACTCTTTAGTGTTTTAAAAACATTTATATTCATTTTGTGCACAATAATCAAATAATCAAATAGAAATGTAGAAATTAGTGAGAATTTAATGACAAAAAAAAAAATTTGACGTTTCTATTCATTTTTTATTCAATATAAGAGAGTTAATTAGTCATATTAAATGCACCGTTTATTTTACTTGAAATACATAGACTGGTTTAGTTTTACTTAAATTATTAGTTTTTTACTCAAATGACTGGTTCAATGTTTAAAAAGTATGGATTCATGCCACGTGTCCTAATTTTAGGCCAACTCTAAGTTGGAACTTGGCTTATATATATATATGATATATGATATGTTTCAATAAAAATAAAATCTATATAATTTTGAACATTAAAATAGCAAGAAGAAAACCACGATTTTGATTATCAAAATAAAAAATAAAAAATTAGCAGAAATTTTTTTTAATGTCGATGTGATACCTATTATATTTCAATCCTATATAATTATGAACATTCGAAAAAACAAATAAACAAAAAAAAATCTCATAAACATTCAAATAAAGAATTGCTCAACCACAATTCACAAACAAAATGGAAACATATTTAGATTTAAACTAAAAATATAAAAATACCAAAGAATCATACTTAATTATATCATTAATTGAGAGAGAGAGACTACTTGTATCATTAATAGAGAGAGTGAGAGAGAGAGAGAAAGAGAGAGAAAGATTAAATAGACCGGTTTAATTTTATTTAAAAGGCCGGTTCAGTACTTAAATGACCGGTTTAGTCACTAAAAAATACGGGTTCATGCCAAGTGTCACTATTCTATGCCATTCTAAGGAAGAACTAAACTTATATATATATATATATATATATATATATATATATATATATATATATATATATGATAAGTACTAATTAATTCAATTCGAATGATATAACAAAAGAAAAAGGCAAGTGATAAATGATAGGAGGAAATTTGAATTTATTTAATTAATTGAGAGGAATTCTTGATATATGTAAGCCAAATTTAGTGGGGATTAAAATCATACTTGGAAACCAATTAAAGCCTTGATGTAGGGATAGCGGCTGTTCTATTGTACGTTTTGCACCAAAAATTAATGAAGGGCTCATGATCATTGATTTAATTTGAAAATATATATATATATATATATATATATATATATATATATATATATATATTGAATCTGTTGAGATATGTTATTTGCACAACTTTTACACAATAATTGCACAATAAGATATGATACATTGCCACCCCAAGATACAATTCTTGGCCACCTTACCCGTGTGTCAATTTTTATTTTTTAAAAATTAAAAAACCCTAAAACTAGTTGAGATATATATGATTCACTGCCAATTTTTCACACAATTATTTTATGTGGCAGGGAATCATAGGCTCTTTAAAAAAAAATAATAAAAAAAAATAAAAATAAAAATCATAACTATCCTATGATTCCCTGCCACATACGATAGTTGTGTGAAAAGTTGGCAAAGAATCATATCTTAAACTAGTTGGAGGGAAAAGTTGTCATGTAAGTAAGGTGGTCAAGAGTTATATCTTGGGGTCGCAAAATATCAAACCTCTTGCACAATAATACTGATGTGTCTAGCAATTTTTTTTTTTTTTTAAATATAAAATGGAAAATATAAAATTGAAAATGTTTGACACATCAGCATTATTGTGCATATAATATATCTCCAATCTGTTTTGTGTTTTTCAATCATTTTTTGGAGCAAAAATAATTTATTTTATTTTATTGTTTTAGCTTTGACGTGGCCGCTTTCCATCTTATTTTTTAAAGCATTCCTATAAAATCACCCATTATCTCGTCCACTTCGGATTAAGAGTGAGAATCTCCCGTAACCTTTGTTTCCTCGTTCAAAAGAAATCCGATATTTAATTTCCTCGTATAATAAATAATAATTCAAAGGAAAATGCTCTATTTTGTAATTCAAAATTAAGAAATGCTATCTACGGTAAAGTAGATATGTACAGATATGATGATCATCTTGGTATTTTTCTAAAAATAATTAGTAGGCTTTGCTATTTGTCTTGATATGATCATCTTCATTACCTTGGCATAATTAACTTAATTTGGCTCATGAAACCATATATAATTTGGTTTGTCTACCTTTTATTACGGCATTGCAAAAAAAGAAATGATATACATACATATCTTATATACATATTTCCATACAACTAAATTTCAAATCTATCATTGAATTTGTCATATAAGTCCCATAAATTTAATGATAGGTTTGAAAATGAAATATATGCACGTTTAGGAGGTGCATGAATTATTATCATTTCTCTTGCGAAAAATATGCGAAATCATATGGGTTTGATGATTACCATTGGAACCCTCACACAATCTAATTGTCATCTATATATAATATTATGGAACAAGATATATCGATCGTGGAAAAGAACATTGGGAGATATATCGATCGAGAGTGAGTATGTATTGTTAGGGAATTTCCCGCCAACACTATGAAAAGCTGAGGAGTCGAACTAGGGTCCACGGCTAATGAGCAGATTGGGTTGAGCCAAGGGAGAGATTCGCTCCATTTAATATTTTTGTCTTATTAATTGATGGCCATCTGCCACCATTCAGAGAAAGTGAGAATAAGCCGGCGATGAGCACCTGGGTCCGTGGCAAAAATTAATGAAAGAAAAGAAAGGCACCTACATATAATAAATGGTGATGTGAAGATAATAAATGGTGATGTGAAAAATATTGAAGAAGACAGACATATAAGAGAAAGTATTTTTTTCTTTTCTGAAACAACAAAAAAAGTAATGTTCTATCTGCTTAAACACAAAAAAGTCTTTCTTTCTTTCATTGAATCCACTCTAATTTGACCGTCAGAGGAGGCGTTGCCGGGACACCCCCGACGGTCCTTTATTTTGCAGAATCCTTGGAGAAGCCTTATTCCGCTTTTGTCAGCCCTGGGAGCCTCGATGTACAGGAGCAATATGGGATAACACGTCACCAATCTCAAAAATTCTTTAACATGTATAAATATTAAGCTATGGCAGTCTCCAGCATGATGATGATGAGGTCGTGGTGGATCATGTTTCTGGGTTTGATGATTACCATGCATGGCTGTACATTTACAAAACCATGTGGCGGCAGCTGCTGATCCTTGGCTCGACCCGGCTAATCCGAATCAACGCGTTTGCGCCAAATTAAATAGGTGCCATGACGCTCCTGTTCCTCCCTCTCCGAACGTATGATCGATATAATATATGCTGTGCGCTTAAAGGTGTGTTATATATATATATATATATATGTGCGCTTAAAGGTGTGTTATATATATATATATATATATATATATATATATATATATATATATATAATAAGTGCTATTTAATTTATTTCATGTTTATTTTCTTTAACGTCATCAAAAAACGACCAAAATCAGGTCCCTCTATTAGCTGTTGTACTGTTTTGAGGGTGATACGATTACCCATTTACCCCCTCATAGGGTTTTATGGTGATTGTCAACAATTTCCTCACCTTGAGGGAGTGCAAGTACAACGGACCACTTCCTCACAAGCTTTTGGAGTGGTCGAACCACGCTCTCTATAGTACTCGTTTTAAACTACAGTAAAGAATTCCTTAATAAGACTCTAAGAGTCAAGAGAATAAATGATTTATTATTATATTTTTTCTTCATCCATAATAAAAGAATTTTTAATTTTATGAATTTCATAGGTGTGTAGGGGGAAAAATACCACTAAACTACGAGATCACAATCATACGACGAATGAACGAACTCACTAAAACAATAAAGAGACAAACATGTTGTAATTTGCAACAATCAAGAAATGCTCCCACTATAAGTTAGTAGGAAGTTTAAGGGTATGTTTGAGATTGCGATTTCGTAGATAATAAATGCGATTTTAAACCAAATCACAAAACATAAATCGTTAGGGAACTGATATTTGAAAAAATAAAAAATTTGTCTTTTCAAATCACAAGTAAGATTGTGTTGTTTTGAAAATACAAAATTTTAAAGATTAATTAGCGATTTTAAAGGCTAAACAGCGATTTTGTCATAAGTTTAACTACATTTCTAAAAATCACTTTTTCAAGAATCTGGTTTCAGTGCTGTAGTTTTTGCTGTAAAAAATTGAACGACCCAGATTTAGTTTCCCACAATACT
This sequence comes from Alnus glutinosa, assembly GCF_958979055.1. Taxonomy (NCBI): domain Eukaryota; kingdom Viridiplantae; phylum Streptophyta; class Magnoliopsida; order Fagales; family Betulaceae; genus Alnus; species Alnus glutinosa. The sequence goes on along the minus strand of NC_084894.1, from coordinate 5,684,589 downwards.
GTCCTTCAGTTATGTAAACAGTCGCTGAAAAATAAAACAGGCACGGTAGCTGACGTTTTCTACTTGACGTCGTTTGAGGAAGTGGGGACGTTTGTTTTGCTTGAAACAGGAAACAACATCCATCCACCATCTTCCTGTTTGCTGTTTCAAGCAGGTGGAAACAACATCCATCCACCATTTGAGGAAGATGGATCTGACTTTCAATCCAACGGAAACAAGAAACAGCAGCTCGCCGAGCCCAAGTCCATCGCCGCGCTGTCACACGAGTAGCTCCCAGTACCCGCGGCGACTGCAATCCAAGGGGCAGTACACTCGGTCCCAGGGGGAGAGCTTCGGCGTTGGCTGCCATTCTAAAACAAAACTCTTCTACCTCTTTGCCTTATTTGCCGAAGCATTTTTCTTCACTGGCGACTTTACGCTCTTTAGCTTGACCACCAATTTTCTCATTGACACCGCCTTCTTCCCCGACTATGTCCCTTAGTCGACTTTGCCTTCACCAGGTACAAAGTCAACACAATTCCATCCTCAAATTGCCAAATAAGTCCAAACCAACTAATCCAATTTTAGCACATCAAGAACTACCCACACGCCCAAACCCTATATTTTCATCATTATTATTATTGTTTTCTTGGAAAATATAATAATTTTCATAAAAGTAAGAAATACCCACTCGCTATTAAATTTACGCCCAATCACATCCAGAGCTTAAAAATCGAACAAATTTTTTTGAAGATGGGTAAAATATTTGGCAGATTAAAAAATAAAGTTTTCTCTGATCAAATTCCATGAAAGCGGGCGTGGTCCCTCTACGAACAACAGGTAATGAAGTCCCAGTTTTTTTTATATATATATATAAAAAAAAAAAAAAAAAAAAAAAAAGACAGAGAGGAATGTATAGACCATAGCACAAGAAATCAGGCCCAAGAGGAGGATAAAAATGTGTAGTAGGTAGGTTCTGACTTGTGAGTCATTTTGCTTGCGACCCATTTGCGATTCAGGGGAGAAGAGCGTAACCAGAAAGGGATTGGGGTCTTTGGATTAGGGGGAGACAAAAACCAATGGATTTTCACGAAACAGTGTAGGTTGAGCAAAAGCCAAACGCCGTTTGTTTGGCTTTAACGTCAACTTTTTCCACGAGGTAGTTTATGTAAGAAAGAATCTGAACCGTTCATTTTTTTTACAACAGAGCATTGAAGTCGGATCCCTTTTTCATATTGCACATTTTAAAATTGTTATTTTAAATTTCACATTTTGAAAACGCAAACTTCAACGAACCAGATATCCTGTAAGACACGCAGATAGAGGAGAAAGATGGATTCTCCTGTAAGACACCCAGATATCAAAATTGCTCAAGTTTAGGTTTAGTTTCTTGTTGGGGTTTCTGACGAAGATTTCGTTGTCATAGTTTTCCTTTATCTGTACGCCAGAAAGATTAAAGTTGGAGACATTGAGGGAGTTGACTCTGAAATAGGGAGGTTGCGGTTTGAGAATAAGCCATTTAATGGAGAAGATCGAGCCAAAAAGGATTAACCATTAAAAAAAAAGAAAAAGAAAAAAGAAAAAAAGCACCGAGGCAAAATGGCGGAGGGCATTGGAATTCATGAAGTTGCTCGACTGTGATCCATCGCCAGCCAGCTGGTTGGTGTGTGGGGCTGGAGTGCTTGAGTAAGCATGGCCGTTGGAAGTTGAACCGTAGGAAAAGTACTGGCATTGAGCAGGTTGATTGAGCTAATGTTATGGTGGAAATGATGGCAATAGCGAGAAGAGAAACAAGCGCGTGAAAATTAGCTTACTGTCACTCCTTTCCGGGGAACAATCCAGGTAGGTTTCCAAAAAGAGGAATGCTAGACATCCAAACACTTTTTCTCATAAAGTTTCAACTTGATGTGTCACAATCCCATGAGATCTATCATTTTGAAAAATGTGCCATAATCTCATAAGATTGTGACACATCAAGTTGGAACCAAATTTTGGAAAAAAGTGTTAGGATATCTAACATTTCTCTTCCAAGTTCTAGAAAATGTGTAGTGATATTTCTGAAATGGGAAGTTCTTTCCAAGCACGGTAGAAGCAATTTCTTTTGAGACTCAAACATAGAGAGGACGATGACAAAAATATGTGCTGCACTTCGCCTCGTCGTCACGGTGACTTCGACCTTTACTTGACTCCTGCATTTTCTTTCCTCCTACTAGAAAAGAGGCCCAAAAAATGCAAAATACAATGAACAATTTGTTAAATTGAAAAATCACCCAGCAAAAGTCCCAAGGAGTTCACATTTGCAATTAAACCTAGATGACCTTTTACAGAAGTCCCAACAATTGACCTTTACATCCAAAATTTCTTGAACCGCTTTCAGAGTTTTAAAACTAAAACATGTATTAACAATTTTTCAGTACTCCATATGAATAATAAGATGAGTATAATTCACATCTAACAACTTACCTTGCTGCTTAGTTATAAGAGAATGAACCAAACATGGTTTTACTATACGTTTGGAAGGAACACAATGTTATTTAATTTGTATGGTCACTATGTACAACAACAGAAGGCATTGAAAGAATTACATAATGAGACCAAAAAGAAAGAAGACAAGGCCTGGTTGTTCTCTTTAAAATCCAAACCGAGCTTGAATATGGATAAAAAAGGAAGAAAAAAAAAAGAAGAAGAGAAAAGCATGACAAAGAGCTAAGAGCAATTAGAGCAATTACAAATAATATCAAATCAGAGCAAGCTTACCGCAGATATGTTACTTCATGAACTCCTCCCTATGTCCTCAATCATCATTCCTTTAAGACTCTTTGCTAACCAAATAGCTGTCTCCCTTGGGGAGACCTTGTCTTTCCCAAAAGGCTTCAAAACAACTGCAAGCTCTTCGAATCGATTTTGCTGGAGCAAATCTGCAGACAATTCTAGTAGCCCTTCAAGTGCATCTGCCCTCTGCCTAAAAGACTTAACATCCAAAATTTCTTTTACTGGTGTTTCCTCTTCAATCACAGAAGGGTTAGGTTTTGTTGGGTCCGAGGTATCAGATTTTGGAACTGAAGGGACAGGATCTCTCACATCCAATTCCTTGAGACTGGATTGATCAGAAACATTTGATTTTAAACTCAAGGTTTCGGAGTCACTTGATGATATAAGATTCGTAGACGCAGTCACGTTTCTCATCCCTATTTCATCCCTTACTGCATTTATGAGCTTACCAACATCCACATTCTGAACCCCCATCTCTACGGTTTCCAGCACTGGCTGTTCACTCCCAACTCGGAAACTACTATGCCGTATAACATGTATGATGTCATCGAAAGCTGGTGAAAGATGGGTGGCACCTGGCTTTTCAAAAATGGTTCCTTTGTCCGGCTGCAAACTCTTTTGGCTTGACAAAATGGGAGACACAATGGAAGGGGTACTATCTGAAACTGATGATAGAAGTTCCCTTACAGTGAACTTGTCATCACCACTGGATGCATATGTAAGGTTTGGCTGGTTCACTATATCAGGCCTACTACTCGGCCTGCTTCCAGCCGTATCATCTTTACACACAGATCTTTCTTCACAGCCCAGGAGTGGGAGTTCTTGAACCACACTGGAACTCATTTTCTCGTCAGCAACAGAGGTATTCTGAAGACCTAAGATGGCTCCAGAGGCTTGGACTGAGCACATTACAGGTCTAGTGTCATATCCATGGTTTTCTCCAGCCATATTTTCAGACATCTCAGTATGCAACTGGGTAGTAGATGAGCAACTGGGTTGATGTGATTCTAAACATTCAGAATGAGTGATACCCGTATTATCAGGAAGTATGTGTTCTTTCATGTCGATAAAAGGAGTTGTTGCATCATCACAAAGCTCAAATCCTTGCATTGACATTGAAGATGAGACAGAATGGCTATTTTCTGTTCGCATTTGTTTTGAGTCTCTTACTTGAGCCTTCTGGGACTCTTGTATATTCTGCTTAGAAGCATGTGTTAGGCAACTGTTAGGCACTTGCAGAGGATTCTTTTCAGCTTCACGGGGCATCTCACTCAGACCACACTTGACAGTACTGCTCACCGCATTTGGAGCTTCAACCCCCACTTGCTTCATCCGTCCTGGAAATGGTGATCGTCTAACTATATTAGGAGGGGTTCGTTGCCTTGGCTTAGCAGGAGATCCTTCTTCAACAACTTGTTTAACAGGACCAGATAGTGGAGTCACATCGTGTTTCGGTTTAGTTTTAGGTGAAGACTCAATTATAGGTAACTGCAGAGACAATTCAAAATCTATTCAGTGATCAGGTCAATGCACGTAATGAAACTATAACAGAAAATATGAATCGCAGTTGTACCTGATGCTTTAAAGGATGCGATCCCTGAATCCGCTTTGCAGAATCGAAGGATGCCTTTGCTGGTGCAATCGTCAGTGTATCTGCATTAGACTTAAAACCATGAACAACAGCACTAGGTTTGGGCACTTTAGGCAACGCTTCTGTGTTTGTTCTTTGGGTCAATGCACCTCCAGACTTTGTTTGATGGCCCCTCATTGGAGAACTATTTTCTCTAACTTTCCCTTCTTTTAAAGCCATCATTATATTTTTAATGGTTTTTGACTGCCTCGACTCAATACTGGGCATATGTTCATTATGAGTGGGTTTCATCACCTCTTGCTCATTCATTTTGACTGTGCACATGTTGAGCCGATGTTCTTCTTCACTAAGCAGAAGCTTCTCAGTGCCATCTTCGTCATCAATAGAAGCCAAATCTGTGTTAGTGCCTTTATTATTACAGTTTGAGACCATCACTGGAATGCTTTTTTCATTTGAAAGCAAACTATCTTTGTCACTGCTAGAACTAGTACTGTTTTGGCTTTCAGCCATATTTCTCCGAGAATTACGAGCGGCAGAAATAGGCTTCTCTGGGGAATGTGCTGTTGGAGGACTGAAGGATGGACGATATTGATCAACAAAAGGCTGCAAATATGGGTGCTTCAGAACATCAGATGCCTGGCCAAGGTACAAATCCAAAATGTTAAGATGAGGTACTGCAGGTGAAAAAAATTTAATGTAACACAGCGAATTTGGTAGAGAAGCTTACACTTGGCCGATGCTCAGGGTTTTTTCTCAGCATGCCCTTGATAAGTGTTTTCCTGTGCATGCAATGTAAAATAAATTATTTATCACGCTTTTCAGTGTTTGATATTTAATAGCATATATAAAGTACGTGAAGTTTGTGTGAATAACACTTTGTTTGGGTAAGTAGAAATTGCACGCATAACACAAGAAGTATAAATTAAGTCCTGAAGTTAGTTATTCAAGTTATTATTGGGACTTTTTCAAGGGTTGGTAATCACTCTCTCTACATTCATAAATATCCCTAAATCTTCTCTCTTTCTCTCATCAGAGAACTTTCAGGTTTAACCACCAATGCCAATGACTCTGCCACTCTATCTCTCTGAACAGCATACCAATTCCCATCTCTAGCCCCTTAAATAGTTGGTCAACCCCCAAAATGTATATTCATTCTACTTTACACAAAGCTCTGTCCGTATATGAGCATGCTATTCTACATTATTAAACTAACACCAAAACTTCAAGCTGTGCGCAAGAATTCTCACCCAGCTATTTCTTTTGACCTAACAGCACAGAAATGGCTTTTTGCACTCAAATTGAGCCGGCTTTTCGCACTCGAATGGAGCCTAATAATTTGATGTTAATAACAAATCCTATATAGGTCTTGAGATGATAGCAGAAAATTAAGTTGGCATACATGATTTGTACAATGCTTAGACTGACCCGGAAATCAAAGAAAATACATGACCTGTTTTGTGAACTCACTATCCAACTTTCCTTGCATAATTGAGTTACCGGGCTCAAATAAGATCCATTAAACTCTAAATGAAACCACATAAATTTGCCAAAACCATCCACTGTAGAGGTCTATGTGAGGTGCTTAGATGAGAACTTAAAAATTTACTTTTTAATATTAGATACAACCAAAAATGTTACAGTTAGTTATGTTCCAAAAGCTGTATATAATGCATGCATGCATGTCTGAGACATGCAACAAATGGAGCTAAAATGTTAATCATGACATATGAGTAATGATACTTTTCACATCCATTTCGCACTGGCTAACATTACGTGTTTTAAGTGGCTTCTCATGTTAGCCACTTAAAAATAAATGCAAGCCACTTAAAACATGCCACATCAGTTGGTATGAAATGGGTGTGAAGAGTAGCATTACTCATGACATATATATCGAATGTTTGCACTCAATCTCCAATACTTGTATTCAGGAAAGAAGAAAATAAAATGTATAGTCACATACAAAAAGGCAAAAAATCAACGACAAACTTTTAAAGGTCACATAGTTACGGCAGCAAAATCGAGGGATGCTTATTTTCCTCATGACAATTCTAAATGGCAATATAACATTCATAACACTTACATATACATAGCTTATATAAATATATTCAGTCTAGCACCCCACTGCAGGGGCCTGAAGGAATAGCGAGGTAAAGCCACAGCCTAGTCACTACCCAATTAAAAACGCAATCTAACTTGCTATCAAAGCCACCTAGGCTCTCGTCCAGGGCCTGTAGACACATCCAGGTAAAGCAATAGGATAATCAATGCACAGGGCCCAAGTAAAGCATTGACAACACTCATGTAATTTATGATGATGTAGCATATCATCAAATTCAAGTAAAATAAGCTTGACAACAGGAGATTGGAACTTACAAGGATGGGGAATAGCAAGAAGGCAAAGGGCCCATAGAGGAACGATTTATCTTGCTAATTAATCCTGCCATATCCTGAAATCAGATGTATAATGCCAACATCAAACATCTAATAACAACAACTAACATGAAGTCGTGAAACTAAGACTGTAAGTGATAGCATGAAGATAATTAGTTACAGAAAGCCTTTCCAAAGGGTGAAAAAGCATAGAAGATCATATGTTACACCATTAAGCACTTCCAAAGGGATAAAATTCAAATAAATGAAGTTCATTCGGAAAAATAATTCATAGTCTAAAGCATTTCTCTTTCCAAAAATATAAAACATTCAGAAAGCAAAGGCCAGTGGTGTTTAGAACAAATGGAATCTTCTTCTCTCACAATTAAAGTGTGGAGGATTCAATCCCATATAGGTGCATGAGTTGACTCTGCTTATCAAAAAATTATATTCACATTATACATATCATATATAGGTATGTATGTCCAGGATAAAACATGGATAGGCATGCCCAGCATCTATACTTTGTCCCATTAAACAGCAGATCAGCTGGTCTGCCAACTACTTGATTCTATGAAACCTTCCAACACAACAATTTAGAGAGAGAGAGAGAGAGAGAGAAGGCAAAAGCTGATCGTAGGTCATCGTAGTGATTCTGATGGTTTTAGAATCTTCATTACCAAATAGTCATTCTTGAGCACTAACAAAATTATTGTCGTGACATTCTGTTGTGTTGCAGAAAGAAGCACGAAATTTACCAACAAAGAAAACAAGAGAAAAAGTAATGGCAGGGCTCAATTTACTTCTCTAAAAGAAATATACTTAAACTAGAATCGGCAACACAACAATAGAAATTATACAATAAGTTCTTGTTAAGTATGATATCCAAAGAGAAACCCTAATATAGATATTAAACAATGTCTGGAACAACAAAAGTCATTCCTATAAAATATGTCAAAATACAAGAATTGATCTTAAGACTTACAAAAGCTTTGAAAGCAGGACGATGAGCAGCCATCTCATACATACAGCATCCTGGGCAACAAGGAACTATTTAAGCCATAGGCAAAAAAGAGATAAAAACATCACAAGTAATAGAATCTAAAACACATACCTAGAGACCAAATATCAGATTTAAAGCCATAAGGAATATCTGCAAGCAGTTCAGGACACATGTAATTGGGAGTTCCAACTACCTGCACATGAAGGTACAGAACATTTATTAACGCCAGTAAAAATCCTTTTACTTTCCTGCTATTATTATGTTGTTGCAAGTTAAAGAGAAGAAGATTAAGCAATGCTATCATATAAGACGTAACTAACTTTGAATTTACGGGATATAAGCATTAAGAGAGAATTTATCGTAGTTAACAAATGGGAAATTATGGATGAGTGCTCAATAATAGAGGCTGAGTTATTATGCAGAAATTTTCAGCTGTTTTCAGGAAGCGGTATTAAAAATTTAAAACATTTACAGAAACTTAAAAAAAAAATATAAATTCTAATTTCTAACCATGATAAAAATATAACTGAGATTTTGGACAATATGTTCTTGTCATTTATCAACCTCTAAAATCATATGGTACTATATAGAAAGTCAGCAATTTAAGTTATCAAACTTCATTAAAACCGGGGGGTGGTGGGGAAGAGAGTATTTGATATGGATATGAAGATATCTCATTATAAGGCTAATTATAGTCTATGAAATGTGGTACAAATTGAAATGGTGTAGCTAGCTTTAGCTACTAGGTATTGTATAGGCTTGGCAATAATAACATTTCTTTTTTTATTAGTAATAAAGAAATAAGGGAAGAATTTTACTTCTACACTTGTTTAAAAGTATATGGTCTTGATCTTCATGGCATGGGTGTAAAATTTAAATTCTGAGTTTCCTGCCCCAAATCTTTTGCATGACAAACAAAAGAAATTCCACATAGAGCACATACCGAAGAGGCCAAGTCATCTGCCTTCAGAGTTTTAGCAAGTCCAAAATCCCCTATACAAAATCCAGACAAGAGAACAAGGAAATCAGCAAACATGCATAACAAAATTAAATCCTTAATCAGTGTAAAATTGATTAGAACTCAAATAACAACATAGGCAAACTAACCAAGACGAACATCCTGGTCTTTGGTTAGAAAGATGTTGGAACACTGCCAAGAAGGCAACAAACAAATTAGTTATTAAACTTCTATATGCGATGGGGAAAGAGAAAATGACTAGTTTGTAGACATACTTTTAGATCGCGATGTAGAACGAAATTTGCATGTAGATATTCAACTGCCAGAAGTAGCTGTGTGAACCACTTGCAGAGTTTCTAAGCAATGTTTTATCAGCATTACCATTAGTCATAATCCAAAGATATTGACTAGTAATATGAAAATTAAGGAAAGGAATTTTTTTTTCTTTTTTTCTTTACAATAAAATATACATAAAAGAGAAATAACATTACCTCCTCTGGAAAATAAACCCCATTGGACTTTTTCATCATTTCGGCCCTGTTAAAGGTTTAAATGACAAAAATGTGGCAAATTTATATCTACATGATTATGAATCAAAACCCTCAATTTCAAGTTTGTAAGCATTGCAAGAGAACACTCACATGTCTCCACCTTCACAATATCCGGTAACAATGCAAACATAGCAACCCTACATTGAAACATGGACTTTCTAATTCAGGACAAATACCGCAAATGCAGAACTACTTCATCAAACAATCAAGAATTCGATAATTGTGAACCAAAAAAGGAAGCCCCTCACCTTCTCCACCCACGCCTCCTTAAACTCGACGATGTAAGGGTGTTGAATTCTTGCAATGAGAGCCATCTACAATTCCAAATTTTCCAAAAATGCAGAAACGAAGTAATTATCCAAAGCCAAATTTTCAATAAATAATTTTTCTAGACAAAGCCAAATCAGAATTGAAGCTACCTCTTGATGAGCAGATCTTCTGCATCGCTCGGTCTGCCTCGCAAGCCGGATCTTCTTCAAAACATACCTGAAATAAACAGATTCATAAATTCCAACCAGTCCAGGAAAATGCACAGTATAAGAACACGCCATATTTACACAGAACACTGAGTGAGAGAGAGAGAGAGAGAGAGAGAGGCATTACTTCTTCTTCTCGGCCTTGTGATGGACAAGAATGGCGGCTCCAAAAGCGCCGCGACCGATCTGCTCCATGATCTCGTACTGATCCATGCCGATTGAGAATCAATTCCACGAACGCCCCCAAAAAATCAACCAAAAAGAGAACAAACCAAAAAGCAGATCGTCGCTCCACCCAATCAAACTCCTCCTAGTAGTACTTTCAAACCATTTTCTCAGCATCCAGCACCAAATGCCTCAATTCTTGGACCTCCAACGACGATTCCTGCTCATTTGCGCATCACAAGGCCGGATTTGCCAAAGCCACCGACAGTGCTCTCTCTGAACTCCTCACGCAAATGCTAGCTAGTCTTGTACAGTCCTACTTGAATCTAATCATTTTGATTTGCTTCGTTTGAAAAAACAGCGAGCACAGACCTGTAGATTCGAATCTCGTCATCTTCTATACCTATCCATCTCACTGCCGCTTCAATGTGGCCTTGCTGTTCACTCTACTGAAAGCCTACATTTATTTATTTTCTGAAAATTATGAGAGAGAGAGAGAGAGAGAGGTGGTTATTTAACTGGGGAGTGTGGTTAGCGGTTAACTAATAATCTGTATCTCTCTCTCTCTCTTATTCACTTCGCGGAGAGAAACGAGGCCTCATGGGCATGCTCGCCTCCACGCCGACACACACTCTCTCTCCTTCGTAGTCTTTGCGCTTGCAAGTTCTGTTTGGTTCAATAAAGTTTCAGTGGATTTAATTACTTGTATACCCGTAATTCGTAAGTTATATAAAATTCATCGTTTTCTTCAGTATGAAGTCAGTACTCATGATTTTTAATTTTAGTCACGTTATGTCAAGTCAAGAATGAATACCGTTCTACCTTCAAAAAAAAAGAAAAAAAAAAAAGAAAAAAAAAAAGAAAAAAAGAAAAAGAAAGAATGAATCCCATTCTACATAATCTTCCTGGATTTTCTCTTTTTTTATTCATTTTTTTTATTTTTATTAAAATAAGTGATAGAATGAAAGAAAATACATAATTTTTTATAAATTCCTGCATGTTAATAGTTTAAATAACACATGTCGCTTTTAAATACTGGTTTATATAAATTTTCTGCAAACTAATTTATAGGAAATTTTTCTATTCCTGAGAAAAAGTTTAAAGATGTTTAGTGATAAAGTTTAAGAAATATAAAACATAGGATCAACCTTCTTAATTTATTCCAATGAACACTCACCCTCTTGAGATTCTTTGTTAATAAGCAACATAGATGGAGATTCACAATAATTAGTTTTTCGGACAATTAATTATGAAAGAGCTTCTACCCAAATAAATTTTGAGTTGTACTGCCACCTACCTAAACAACTAAATCCCAAACGAATTCTCTCATAAGGATTTTGATTAGGGTGCGTTAAAAAAGCCACGCTGTATGTTTATAATTTTTTTAATTGTCCACATTGAACTTTCACTATCTTTTATTTCTCATAAAACATTTGAAATTAAATCTAAGTAGTTAAAAAAGTTATAAATTTTTTATGACCCCTAATCCAAATTCCTCTGTAATAATGCTCAAATCGCTAAAACAACAAATTAATGCAAATCTTAATCTATATAGAATACAAATTAAAATTCTCTATAATTATTTTTTTGAATTTGATAAAAATTGGGTAAATGATTATGTGAAACTATTTATATAGTTGAGTTTTATAAATAATTTTCACAATTATATGTCTAAATTCTATCACCTTCGATCAAATAATTTGAGATATCTTAATTCCGAGCGTCAACAATGAAGTTGCATAAATTTGACCCACAAAGAAAGAAGACACACAATCCTGTGCTATGAGTTGACAATTGGAAACAATGATTAGTGTATTATACGGTTGCAAAGATAAGCTCATGCATATATATATATATATATATATATATATATATATATATATATATATATATATATATATAATACGGTGCATTAAAGCACCAAGCTGTCAGTGCCCTCTCTTTGTTTTCAGGACCATGTGCCTTGCATACCTCAGGCCCCTAAATCCTAACGTGCGCCAGGTAGGTGTTGCTTTCAATCACAGCACAAGAATTTTTCCCATTTTTCAACCCATTTGTGTGACGCCACAAGCTAAATGCCATTTAGCCTTTTGTTCTGGTTTTGCAATAAGAGACTATAATGCCACGATCGCTGATTGGCTTGGAAATTGGCTACCTACTCTCACTCCGGGTCCGGGGCTCCTGGATTATTCTCTCCACTCCGCTAACTTGCGCACATGCAGCTGCGGAAAAGGACGCAGACACCTGGGGAAAAGGGTACAGCAATCCACCCTTATTGCATGGACAAGGAGAGGAGCGGTTAGTTTAAGGTAAGATAAATTTATTATTATTATTATTATTTTGGATAAATTTATCTCTTCATTTCAACTTACCGACTTCTCTCATTTGCGGTTCATTTGAGCTAGAGAGGATCCAAATAATATTGCATGGACCCATCAAATTGAGGATACATATTTTTTACACTATTCACAAATTTATAAGAACTCAACATATAAATGGTGGGTTAAGATTGAGAGGTCTAACTTGTTTAATTAATTTAGTTGAATTAGTATTGACATATATAATCTTATATGCATGGCTCTACACGATCCGAACCCAATACTGACATTTACTGTTGTCAATTTTTTTGGCACGAACTTCAAACTCAACGTAAAATTAGTGGGTTAGGGTCGAAGAGTTTAACCCATTTAGTTAAATGATTCGAATTATGTTTGACTTGCATAGTCTTATACCTATATCTTGATATGATCTGAACCCGACATGCGAACACGAATTACCACCCCTAATTAAACTTTGTTTAAGGCAGGTAAGTAATTAATAAGTTATATATCACTGCCTTGTTAAAAATGATATATGTTTGGAGTCATTTTCTTGTACATATTTTTTGTAAATCCACTATTAAATTTGTTAAATTTACACGTGGGTTTACACAATCTCTTATACGGAAATAAACAAAAATTATGTAAAATAATAAAACCAATCATTTGGTTAAAAAAATATTGATAAATTGCGTGTATATTACCGTTATCGTTAAAGATGTAGGCTTATTTTCTAACAAGCAACATAACCCATAAAGACTATAAGTTAAATTGAATTAGAGTTTTAACTGGGAACAATATACATATATATAGTGTCACATTTTTTGTTGACACAATGAAAAATTAAATTTTTTTTTTTTTTGGGAAAATGGAGAATTCATTGATCAGGCAATAGCCTCTTGCTAAGCAAGAGCAATATTCTGTAGGAAAAGAGAGCACTCCTCTATCCAAACCTCATCTACCAGTTAGGAGATTGCTAACTTAACCATGCAATGAGCGGCTTTGTTAGAGTACTAGTAAACAGATTCCCTATATTGGTTCCCTTCAATTCCCTATGTTTAGGAAGAATTTCATGAAAATTAAACACAAAAAAATCTCACAACCGATGCCCTAAATATACATGAGGGCCTTGGAAATGTACAGTGATTCCCTAAATATACATGGGCATTGTACATTCCCTATGTATTATTTTAATATAAAAAATATATATTTAATTGATATAAGGAAGAGAGAAAAAGTAGAAAAGAGAGAAAAATAATAAAATAAGAGTAAAAAAAAAAATTAATTGGTATAGATAAAGATAAAGGAATCTATTGTAAAATATTTTTTTTTATAATTAAGGAAGTAAAAAAATACTTTTGTTCCTTAAATATAAAAAAAAATGGTTGGAAATCTAAGCATATTCATAAATTTTTTGCTTATTATAATCTTTCTTTTCACTAATGACATAGTTTTGACAATCTCCAACATTTATTACCAAATTTTTAGTTCAATCACCATAGGAGATAATGATTATATATATATATATAAGTGGAGATAATGAAATTTGTAGTCATGACTCATGGGAATAAAGTTAGGTTGCAAGTTGGTGAAGAATTAAGGAAAAAAGGTACGACCTCATTTTCGTAACATACTTTCCAGTACGTTTCAATGCGCATTAAGATCGTGATTATGATTTATGAGCATAATAACAACATCCCATTGATTATTTTAATGAAATCATAATCAGTGGATGGTCATTGAAAGTAGAGGGTAGTTAGATGGAAGTTAATCAATTTCCTTAAGATGGTTAACTACTGCCAAAGAAATTTAATTTGTTCTCCTTTTTAAGCAAGAATTATGCAAAGAATCAAACAAAGTTAACCTAATTGCGTTAATTTTTCGTACTCGCGCTTGAGCTAACATTGAACTACCTTCTCAACAGTAAATATATATGGAGCACACGGCATAGAGATGAAACGAGTAATACTATATGTGAGATTACTATCCTTTAAATGTGGCATGATTTTTAAAATTACTATTAAATTTGAGATGGATTATTATTAAATGTTAATAAAATTGTGATTTTAAAAGCCATGTTACATTGGACAAAGATCTTAAATCCTATATATATAAACAGAGGCGTACGTAGAGAAAGAACGGAGCGAGTCGCACAACCCAATTAGAAAGAAGAAGATGGTGCTAAAGGCTCTAGGATCTCACAATTGTTGATGGAAAATAATCTCATTATGCTCCGATACCAAATTGATGCACGACAAAAGAAAGATAAACAAAATAAAGATATATTTCAAATTAATTTGAGTCTCAATGAATGATAAAAATTGCAAGAAAAATGAATTTAGAAGAAGAATTAAGAACATAGGAATGGGGAAATAGAAAAAGGGATTGAGCCACACAATCCAAAGAAAATAAAAATTTGGTGAGGTCTCACTACCGGAAAGAAGATGAGTCACATGCAACTCAAACAAAATCTGTTTAATTATTTATCAATTATAATGTCTCAATTAGAGTACAATAGTTCAAGACTAAGCTTAACCCTAATTGACTGACTTTGGGCCAAGTCCATCATTGAATAACAAATAACAAACTCTTAAAAAAAATCAAATAAAGCATAAAATTAAGTACTACAAATTAATAGAACTAAAACAAAATTAGATGACCCAATAAACTCGTCTTGTCCCGCATCATGGCACTTGTTATGGATGAACAAAGTGATTGGGTTGGATCCACAACAATTTAGACAAACCATAGGACTAAAAAAACAAATCATACTCACTAAACAAGAGTAATGCTAAACTCCTATACAACTATCATACAACTTGACGATGCAGATGTGATAGGAAAAAAAAATAAAAAAATAAAAAATTGATTCTCACTGTCGTACCGTCCCAATCGTATAACAGTCTACTAAATAGCATTGCTCAAGTAGCCTCACTTTGATAAAGCGAAATTAAAACTTAGGGCAATAGAGTTTCACTATCATTGACAGCGGCCAAAGAAAAGGAATTTCATTATGATGCGCATGGAGGAGGGAGTGAGTGGTCACTGCTCACTCACGCTAAGCCATGTTGCTTTTCCAAACAAAACGCGGATATGGTGTGATATCACAAACGTGGTGGTCCTTTGATCCCTTTCTTCCCCCCAAGCTGAAACCACTGCTTGCAACTACCTCTCTACCTGGATTAGCACGTGCCCACACGTACATTGTTCTTATTTTTATTCTCTATTCTTTGTACTAAATAAACTGAAAAGTAATTCATTAATCATAGTTGCATCGATCTCACCCCTTTTCCATGCACATGGCCTCACAAGGAAAATATGAGCATTAATTAGCTATAACGCTCACCATTATAATAAAGGAGGCGATATTCTCCAAACACGTAATAAGGATGAATGAAATAGTGCCAAAGATATTGAATAGCTTATAAAGGCAGCAAGTTAATTATGTTAGACGTAATTTAAATGATTCGGCTTACCGGTTCGTTAGAGAAGCATTACCTTAGTGATCATGAGCAATAATTTCTTGAGGAAACCCTCCATGTATTTCGAATATTATTATTGTTGAGCATTGTATTTAAAAGATTTATTTATAAAATGTGCTTGATTCTAATAATAATAATAATAATAATAAATGAATATAAATTTCTTGCTGACTAGATCGTAAAAATTTATTAAATTTAGTCTCTAAAAATATAATATGTCCATTATAATAAATGTTAGGGTCTTACAATCAAAACATGTTTAGTTTGGTTTAAGTTCTTCAAAAAATTAACCATAAATTGTATTAACAGTCTTAGTGAAAAGTCTACATATCACTTCAAACTACTACTCAATTGATAATGTCTCTCTTAAATTATAAAAAATTGTCAATTAATGTCCCCCAAACAAGAAAAAAAAGACAAAAATGACCTTATAACTTTTTCAATAAAACATAAATATCACTATAAATTTGAAAAAACAAAAAAAATTGAAAAAACAAAAATTTTTATTTAAAAAAAAAACGAAAATTATATTTAAAAAAAAAACGAAAAATTTTAATTTCTTTTAATTTTAATTTTTTATTTTTAGGAAAAACTTTTTAATTTTTAAATTTGGCCACCTTGGTTTTTATGTATTTCTTTATTTTATTTTATTTTTCAGTTTTAGTTTTTTTTTTTTTTTTTTTTTTTGTTGAAATTTTTAGTACTTTATTTTATTTTATTAAGATTATTTTTGTCATTGGGAGAATATCGACAATTTTTGGTAGTTGGGAGGGGAAGACATTGTGCAAATTAAAAGTTTAATTTCTTTCAAATTGGGTTGGAAGAGTAAGGAGTTTTCTCAAATCCAATCTATAATAGTATTAGTAAAGTTTGAAGAAATTTTATCTAAAAAACATGTACTTCTCACATGCTATTAAAAAATACATATGCTTCTCATGAGGGGTGGGACTAGCATTTGAAATTTGGGGGGATAAAAATTTAATTTTAAAGGAGTTATAGGTGTACTTTGAAAAAATAAATAAATAAAAAAAAATATTAGGGAAAACTAAGCCCCCAAAAGCCACCATGTAGTTCCGCTACATTATAGACCCAGTATGTCCAAGCTTAATGACAGATCCAACCTCCAATGCATTCAACCCAAGCCCAATTCCTTGCTGAGGGTACTCGTGGCCCGTGGGCTATATTTTACTAGTCCAATTTGTGAATTCACCCAAACAATGATCATACTATATTTGCCAATTAACTCTATTTTTTTAGTTAATATACTTTTTTCTTGTAAAAAAATAAACATGTCAAATTTAAAGAGGGCATATGAAAAGTCGTCATTAAAATGAATTGAAAATTTATATTTTCAATTTATACAAAAATACACTTTTTTTTTTTTTGAAAATATTTAATAAACGATTCACTTTTCAAAAATAAAATTTAAATTTTTTTTTTGTAAATAATTTTTTTAAAAAAATAATAAAATACAAAAAACTTTTTAAAATAAAATTAAATAAAGTATAAATAAAATGTCTACATTTTAATAGGAATATTTTTTTAAAATAAATATTTACTTTATAAAAATAAATCTGATTGGTAAACACCTCATTAGCCATGCTGTTGATAACATGATATTGTTATTTAGGACATAAATTTCCTACAAATCAGTTTGTATAAATTTTTTTACAATACAAATATAAAAATGGCATGTATCTCTTAACATGTGAAAATTAATTACTTCATATATATATATTTTTTTTATATGACAAATATTTTTTTAACGGTTGATATGGCAACATCTCATTATTGAATTATAAAACCAATTGATAAGATTTTTTTTTCCTTTTAAAAAAATTATATTCTAAAAATTATAAGTAATCTTAATCCCATATAAGAGCTACCTAAATTCGTAGATAATTTAACTCCTTTAAAAACGCTGATGGGGGTGGTTACGCCGTTGGATTGTTCTCAGAGGCACTCCCTGCCGTTCAGATAAGACCACATCCTCTTCTAGAAGTAGCCATAAATAATAGTCTCCGATTCCGGTTTGACCGTTGCCCTCCACCCAAAATTAAACAGACGTCTTTGACTGTTTTGCCCCCAAAACCCCTTTAAATTCTTCTAGCCATAATAGTCTCCGATTCCGGTTTGACCGTTGCCCTCCACCCAAAATTAAACAGACGTCTTTGACTGTTTTGCCCCCAAAACCCCTTTAAATTCTTCTAGCCATAATAGTCTCCGATTCCGGTTTGACCGTTGCCCTCCACCCAAAATTAAACAGACGTCTTTGACTGTTTTGCCCCCAAAACCCCTTTAAATTCTTCCAGCCATAATAGTCTCCGATTCCGGTTTGACCGTTGCCCTCCACCCAAAATTAAACAGACGTCTTTGACTGTTTTGCGCCCAAACCCCCCCCCCCCCCCCCCCCCCCCTCTCTCTCTCTCTCTCTCTCTCTCTCTCTCAATTTGGAACCTAAACGTAATGCTCTGCATATCGCCAAGTCCTGTGATCCAGAAGACACAGCAAAAAATGGAGAAGCAAGACTTGGAAGCGGCGAGCAGGAGGTTGGTCATCATCGGAGGAGGCGTTGCCGGTTCCTACCTCGCTAAATCCTTCCAATTCAAGGCCGATGTCACTCTCATTGACCCGTACTCTTTCTCTCTTGAATTTAAAGAAATTACGCCTCTTTTCTATGTGAGACTTAATAACAACTATGCTAAACATGATTCTTGTACAAATTTATGTTTAGAGTAGAGCTATACATAATGCATGATTGTTATTCTCTAATTTTATTTGTTGAATCACCAGCAATTCAACCGCTGCTCCCATATCATGTTGAAATTTGAATCAACATGACATAATCGTTGATATTGTCATCCTTATATCTCTATCGCTTGCCTTACCCTCTCTTTTTCTTAGGACATTCGGGTTTTTTTTTTTTTTTTTTTAAAAAAAATTAATTTTTAATAATGTCAAATTGAAATGTGTTTCTTGATTCTAAAATGTTGATGGCTTATATCATTACATGAGGCACCTTGTAGAATTTTCCATGAACAGAGCTGTCATCATTTTTGTTGCTAAGTGAAAACAAAATTGAATTCAGGAAGGAGTATTTTGAGATTCCATGGGCAAGCATGAGGGCAATGGTGGAGCCATCGATTGCGAAAAGGTCGGTGATCAACCATAGAGAGTACTTCACCAATGGCCAAGTTATTACATCCAGTGCAGTCAATGTCACTGAAACTGAAGTGTCGACTGCAGACGGCCAGCTGATTCCCTATGATTTTCTTGTTATTGCCACTGGCCATTCTGATCCTGTACCGGAATCTAAGACTGAGAGACTCAATCAATACAAAGCAGGTAAATCTATGTAGCAACTGAAGCATTATATTCATTTTCATCAACTGCTATACTGAGTGCTGAGACAATTGGCAGATTGCATTTATTTGTTTTGATGATGGCTGCATTATTTAGTGAGAATTTCCAGTATTATTAGAGTTTATAAGCAAGATACTTGGGAAACAGGTTAGCCAATGGCTACCATTAGTGCTGAACCACATTGTCTTGTTGCAATTAACTACCAAGCCATTTTATATAACTAAAAATTGAGCATTACCTTATCTAAGTTCAAACTTCGAAGAAAATGAATCAAAGTTGTTTCATCAAATATGTTCTCTTAATTGTGTAAATATGTTCTCGTAATGATGTTAAGTAAATAAACTTATTGTTAGAATAATGATTAAGTAATTAAATTCATTATTTCACATTAGTTTAGACTTTTTAATAAATGATGATTTATCATGACATCAAAACCGTAATCTCTGACTTTACTTTACCTCCTATTTAAAAGTGAAATATTTTATGTGTTATACCCAACTCATTGAGAGAGAGAATAAGTCCATGTGTATGGAAGAATATTGGAGTAGTGGTTAAATTATTAATGTTCTTGATGTCGCCAAGCATTCCATTAGAATAGAAAGAAAAAATGAACACAAAAACTTTTATACTAGCCCCCTCTTTTTTAATCTAAACCTATACCATTTGAAACGAGGAGTACAATTGAACTGTAAAGGGCGTTGATAACCCTCAAACAAGCTTGAGAAGGAAATTCTTAAAGTTCATAATTACTAATCAATGGAATTCTTACTTGTTCAAAACTAACTTCAGTTATATTGGGCTAAGAAAAATGAGCATCTGTATACTACTCTGAACCTATGCTTAACGATGTAATTTTTGCACCGGCAGAAAGTCAAAAGATAAATTCAGCTGGTTCCATTTTAATTGTTGGAGGAGGCCCCACTGGTGTTGAACTTGCTGGAGAAATTGCTTTTGATTTCCCGGATAAGAAGGTTACTCTGGTGCATAGTGGATCAAGGTTGCTGGAATTCATTGGAACAAAAGCTTCTGACAAGACTCTGCATTGGTTGAAATCAAAGAAAGTTGAAGTGAAATTGGAGCAAAGAGTGAATTTGGACTCTGTTTCAGATGAAAGCAAAACTTATCAAACTTCAGCAGGAGAAATTATCAATGCAGATTGCCATTTTCTGTGCACAGGGACACCACTGGGTTCAGCATGGCTTAAGGAAACTATGTTGAAGAATAACATAGATACTCATGGAAGGTTGATGGTTGATGAGAATTTGAGAGTTAAGGGTCAAAAGAACATATTTGCGATTGGAGATATTACTGATATCCCGGTAAGTGCCATTTGTCACACTGTTATTATTTGGCTTTGTTTAGTGTTTGTTATGGGTTTATCTTTTCACAATTCTAGCTGTTCTGAACTCAAATTGATAGTGTGGCCACACACATGAAAGACATATAAGGTAACAAAAAGATAGTCAATCTTGAAGTAGTTGTATTTCCCACAAGTCTAGCTATTATAAGTTAATACAAATAGTCTTGATACATACAATAAAAGCGAATAGATCAAGAGTTTGAACCAGGCCAAAGAAGTGTGCCATACGGCAAGTCTGGGATGTTCACGATAATATGGTTTCTGCTGACTTGCTACCCAACCGAGCTGAGTTAAATGGTATTTGTTGACTGAATGGCACTAGCTTGTGAAATTTTGATAATTATGATTAAGAAACCACCTGATTACATCATTTCATTCTGAACTATAATTATCATTCATTATATGAGGAAGTTTGTCAATCTTGTGCTGTTCATGTTTGGTTTGGCTGAGATGCTACATGTTGGCTTTAACCGGTATGCCCATATTTTTGGTCTGTTCAGCAACACCATAGGATTGTCATATCCAGTACAAAGTTAAATGTCTTTGTTCAAATTTATATCATGCAAGACAATTGATAGTATATGGAACACAATCTATACGGTAAGGGGCAGGTTACGTGTGTTTCATTTGATTCAATGTTTAATAAAAAGAATAGAAATTCGGTAGAAAAAGCAGAAATGAAAAAGAAAAAGCCTAGATAGAAATAGTGCGTGATATATTAAGGATTTGAAAGAAAAATGCAAGACGCATTGGGAGGGTTACAATTCTAAGGATGCTAATCAAATGGATCTTCTAATAAGAGAAGTATCATTGTGTAATTTGTAACCAAATCTTATGTAATATTGTTTCTTGAAAATTGGTACTTTAGGAAATCAAAGAAGGGTTCTTGGCCCAAAAACATGCTGATGTGGCTGCGAAGAACTTGAAGCTATTGATGACGGGAGGAAATGAAAGCAAAATGGCAACTTATAAGCCAAGTTCAGCAATGGCAGTTGTTTCGCTTGGAAGGAGAGATGCGGTGGCACAACTCCCATTTGCGACAATCATCGGAAGAATCCCTGGCTGGATAAAATCTGGGGATCTGGTTGTGGGAAGAACAAGAAAGCAAATGGGTCTAGAACCTCATGTTGTAGATGATTAAAGTTCAAAGAGTGTGTGAGTGGCTTTGTATTTTATACATGCAAAACAAGAACACAAGAACCTCGTATGTTAAACATGAATAAGTTCAAGGAGTGATAGTGTGAATAAATTCTAGGACTCAATTTGTATTTTTTATTTTTCCTTCTTTTTTGAGATTATAAATGTCACCGTTTTATTTGGTAATTAATAACAAGTTGATCCCGAACTTTTGATTTGAGTAATTAATTCAGAGTAATGCTACTCTTCACTCTGATGTGAAGAGTAGCAATCACACTGGTAACATGGCATGGCCACAATGTGATTTTTTTTTAAAAAAAAACAATTTTTTCAGAAATGGAGGACCAACAAACTAACGGCCGTTTCCTCTGCTGATTGCAGCTGCCATTGCCAGTAACCAATCAAAAGCCCATGTCAACATTTTTTTTATAAATTTTACTCTACAGTTAACTACGTTTTTAAAAAATCAAACTTTTATTAATAGCACTTTGAATTTGATATTTTTTTTTCAAACCATTCGTTTTGAAATTGTTTAACCAAATTGACACCAAGTGTCCATTTAGTTTAACGTTTCCAAAACGTGCTGTTTAAAAAAATAACGATTTTTTTTTTTTTTTTGACATGATAAAGATTTCAAATATAGTTAAGTGTTCCGTAAAATCGCGAGCATCTCCAACAAGTTTTCCATTTTAAAGTTTTCACTGAAGTTTGGAGAATATCCTCAAAAAGTACAATTTATTAAACTCTCTCTCGTTTCTTCAAATTGGCTATTGTCAAATTCCCACTCCAAATTTTGCTCACAACTTCTTTTAGCTATTGAATTTTTTAATATTATTTCTTTTCATTGAAACCTCTTCTCGCCTTCACTTTCCCTCACTTTCCCCTCATCTCTTCATTTTTTTTTTTTTTTTCTATTTCTTCCTCACTCTCTTTGTGTGCATATATAGAAGCTCATTAGGATTCTCAAACAGGCCACCCACTTCATACCTGGCATCATAGATTCCCCCAAAAAAAAAAAAAAAAAAAAATCCTATTTCCTTTTTCTTTTTCTTTTGCTGCTTTTTCTCTCTTTTTGGAGATCTAGGTGTTCTGGTTTTTAATTTCTAGCTGAGATTTCTTTGCAATTTGATTTGATTTTGGGTTTATTTTTCTGGGCGTTTATTCGATTGGATTAAAATATTTTGCAAAATACCACCCCACTATAGCAGTTAGTTTCAACCAACTAAAATTAATAAAAAAAATATATTTAAATTAATTAGCTAAAGCAACAAAAGCAGAATTTTAAGCTAAAATTTAGCACACTCAAGTACTCAACCAGCACCCTTTTCACTGGTCGCCTTTTTCCACCTTTTTAATAAAATAATAATAATAATAAAAAAATAAAAATAAAAATAAAAAAAAAATAAAAAGAGAAGAAGAAGAAAAAAGACCAGTACCCTTTTCACTGTTTTCAGGATTCTGTTTATTACCGAGCTGACCTTTTTCTTTTTATTTCTATCTTTTCCGTCGTAGGGTCGTCCTGGGGATTCCTGAAGGCTGAAGACGTGGTAGTTGGGAACACCAACCTGCGAGCCAATACTAAATACCGTTACCCTCCTGGCTTATTCTTCAAGCTGACCAACACCAAAATTAAATAAAATTAAACAGAAACTTAAAATAAAATAAAAATAAATTAAATCAAACAGAAAACGTTGACAATTCTGCGCCAAAAACCCTTTAAAATCCCTCTCTTTCTCTCTCTCTCTCTCAATTCGGAACCTTAACGTAATACTCTGACATTTAGACCAGAAATCGGTATCGCTAAATCCCGTGATCCAGAAGGCACAGCAAAAGATGAAGACGCAAGAATTGGAAGCGGCGAGGAGGAAGTTGGTCGTCATCGGAGGAGGCGTTGCTGGTTCCACCCTCGCTAGATCCCTCCAATTCCACGCCGATGTCACTCTTATTGACGCGTACTCTTTCTCTCTTGAATTTGAAGAAATTTCTCCTCTTTTCTAGTATTATCTGTTAAATTCTGATATTATGACGAATCCTAGTAATCTTAAAAACCTAAGCTATAATGGGAAAATATGAATTTAATCATTTGGGGTCGAAATTACCTTATGCTGCTGTGAATACTTATATTCAATTCGAATTAGTGGAAATCAATGCCTCCTTGCATAATATGGATACTATATATTCATGATCTAGATGTGTAGTGATATGCTTCTTTGTGTAACAAGTAGTAATACATGAATTTCTTGCAGAAAATTAGTCAAAGCTCTAGCGTACATGAAGCCCAAAAATATACAGCCAATCCCATTTCTAACAATTTGATTAATTTGTTTCACCTTATGGGAAAGTTACATGACATAATCGTTGATATTGTCATCCTTATGTCTCTATCACTTGCCTTACGTTTTTAAGTTCCATTCTTCTCTTCTTCTTTTTTTTTTCTTTTTTTTTTTAGGGCTTTTGGGTTTTGTTTTTTTATGTCAAATTGAAATGTGTTTCATGACTCTAAAATGTTGTTGGCTTATATCATTGCATGAGGCACCTTGTAGAATTTTCCATGTACAGAGCTGTCATCATTTTGGTTGCTAAGTGAAAACAAAATTGAATTCAGGAAGGAGTATTTTGAGATTCCATGGGCAAGCTTGAGGGCAATGGTGGAGCCATCGTTTGCAAAAAGGTCAGTGATCAACCATAGAGAATACCTCACCAATGGCCGTATTGTTGCATCCAGTGCAGTCAATATCACTGAAACTGAAGTGTTGACTGCAGACGGCCAGCTGATTCCCTATGATTTTCTCGTCATTGCCACTGGCCATTCTTATCCTGTTCCGGAATCTAGGACTGATAGACTCAATCAATTCAAAGCAGGTAAACTGTAAATCTATATAGGAACTGAAACATTATCTTCATTTTTATCAACTGCTATACTGAGTGCTGAGACAAATGGCAGATTGCATATATTTGTTTTGATGATGTCTGTATTATCTAGTGAGAATTTCCAGTATTATTAGAGTTTATAAGCAAGATACTTGGGAAACAGGTTAGCCAATGGCTACCATTAGTGCAGAACCACATTGTCTTGTTGCAATTAACTACCAAGCCATTGAGAGTAATGCTAGAAGTCCCTTGTGTCACTCTTGTATCCCTCTAAAAATTGAAGTGGCTTTTAAAATTACCATTGGGTTTGTAATTGATCACTATTGAATTTTGATCAAATAGTAATTTTAAAAGTCACTTTATTTTTAGAGGGATACAGAAGTGATATATGAGGGACTTCTAAAATTATTCAGTCATTTTATATAACTAAAAATTGAGCACTATCTTATCTAAGTTCAAACTTAGAAGAAATTGAATCAAAGTTGTTTCATCAAATGTGTTCTCTTAATGGTGTCTATATCGTAGAAGAGGTTGCGGCAACTTGCTTGCTAAGGTGCAAACTAATGCTGTTAACTGTTAAGTAATGAACTTCACTGTTAGAATAATGATTAAGTAATTAAATTCATTATTTCACATCAGTTTAGACTTTTGAAATAAATGGTGATTTATTGTGATATCAAAATCTTAATCTTTGACATTACTTTACCTCTTATTTAAAATTAAAAAAATTTCATATGTTGGGCTCCACTCATTGAGGCAGAGTCTAAGTCCATACGTAGGGAAGAATATTAGAGTAGTGGTTAAATTATTAATGTTCCCGATGTTGCTAAGCATTCCATTAGAATAGAAAGAAAAAATGAACACAAAAACTCTTGTACCAGCCCCCTCTTTTTAATCTAATCCTATGCCATTTGAAACGAGGAGTACTATTGGACTATAAAGGGAATTGATAACCCTCAAACAACCTTGAAAAGGAAATTCTTAAGTTCAGAATAACTAGTCAATGGAATTCTAACTTGTTTAAAACTAACTTCAATTATAGTGGGCTAAGAAAAAGGAGCATCTGTATAGTGTATACTACTCTGAACCTATGCTTAACGATGTAATTTTTGTACCTGCAGAAAATCAAAAGATAAATTCAGCTGGTTCCATTTTAATTGTTGGAGGTGGCCCCACTGGTGTTGAACTTGCTGGAGAAATTGCTGTTGATTTCCCAGATAAGAAGGTTACTCTGGTGCATAATGGATCAAGGTTGCTGGAATTCATTGGACCAAAAGCTGCTAACAAGACTCTGCATTGGTTGAAATCAAAGCAAGTTGAAGTGAAATTGGAGCAAAGAGTGAATTTGGACTCTGTTTCAGAGGAAAGAAAAACTTATGAAACTTCAGAAGGAGAAATTATCAGTGCAGATTGCCATTTTCTGTGCACAGGGACACCACTTGGTTCAGTATGGCTTAAGGAAACTATGTTGAAGAATAACATAGATAGTCGTGGAAGGTTGATGGTTGATGAGAATTTGAGAGTCAAGGGTCGAAAGAACATATTTGCGATTGGAGATATTACTGATATTCCGGTAAGTGCCAATTATCACACTGTTATTATTTGGCTTTGTTTAAGTTTTGTTATGGGTAATCTTTTTAAAATTCTAGTTGTTCTGCACTCAAACTGATAGTGTGGCCACACACACGAAAGACATATAAGGTAAGAAGAATACAGTTAATCTTGAAATAGTTTTATTTCCCACAAATAGTCTTGAAACGTACAATAAAAGTGAACGAAGCAAGAATTTGAACCAGGCGAATGAAGTGTGCCATACGGCAAGTCTGCGATGTCCATAATAATTTGGTTCCTGCTGACTTGCTACCCAATCTAGCTGAGTTAAATGGTATTTGTTGACGTAATGACACTAGCTTGTGAAATTTTGATAATTATGATTAAGAAACTACCTAATCACATCATTGCATCCTTAACTAAAATATCTATCATTCACTATATGAGGAAGTTTGTTAATCTTGTGCTGTTCATGCCTTGTTTGGCTGAGATGCTCCATGTTGGCTGGAACTTGTATGCCCATATTTTTGGTATGTTATGGTCTGTTTTGGTATATTCAGCAACACCATAGGATTGTCATATCCAGTACAAATTTACATGTCTTTGTTCAAATTTATATCATGTGAGACAATTGATAATGTATGGAACAGAATTTACACAATGCGGGGCAGTTTTAAGTGTTTCATTTGATTAGAAATTCGGCAGAAAAAGCAGTAATGAAATGAAAAAAAAAAAAGGCCTAGATAAAAATAGTATGGATACATTATGGATTAGAATTTAAAAAATACGAGGCGCTAGGAGAGGGTTACAATTCTAAGGATGAAGTACTCATTTGTGTTTCATTTGATGTGCATAATCTCAAAAACATGCATCCTGATTCTATTAATGGAAGATGCTCCTTTTTTTTTTTTCTTTTTTCTTTTTATTCATTTTAATGTATTCTTGCAGAAAAAATATTGGTTCTGTGCGTTAAACAAATGGATCTTCTAATAAGAGAAGTATCATTGAATAATTTGCAACCAATCTTGTGTAATATTGTTTCATGAAAATTGGTACTTCAGGAAATCAAACAAGGCTTTTTGGCGCATAAACATGCTCATGTGGCTGCGAAGAACTTGAAGCTATTGATGGCGGGAGGAAAAGAAAGCAAAATGGCAACTTATAAGCCTGGTTCAACAATTGCACTTGTTTCGCTTGGAAGGAAAGACGGGGTGGCGCAGTTCCCATTCACGACGATCATAGGAAGAGTCCCTGGCTGGATCAAGTCTGGGGATCTGTTTGTGGGAAAAACAAGAAAGGAAATGGGTCTAGATCCTCATGTTGCACATGATTGAAGTTCAATGAGTGTGTGAATGGCTTTGTATTTTATACATGCAAAACAAGAACCTCTTTTGTTGAACATGATTATGTTCAAAGAGTGTGATGGTGTGAATTAAATTTAGGACTCAAAATTATTGCTTAAAAAAAAAAAAAAAAAATTGAATCTCTCAGCCAAAATGCGGAGCCTTTATTTTATTTTATTTTATTTATTTATTTTTATTTGTATTCTTGTTGCTACAAGACTTCGAATATAATTTTTGACATATTGATACTGGGCTGCCAAGCTCGTGATTAGGTTTGCATCTTTTTTGTTAGATTATAATATCACCGTTTGAGTTTGTTATTAGGAAAAAAAAAAAAAAAGAAGCAAAATTAGTCTTTGCGTGCAGATCGCATTGATTTGCACTAAATTCTTTAGGGATGTGGTAAGCATAAATGACCCAATATTTCTCTATGTTGACTTGCCGTTTAAAATCATAATGGAAATCGTTAGTATGGCACGTTATTACCAATTAGAATTTGACACATGTCTATTCTAATTAAGAAATATATAAATATAAATATTAAAAAATAAAAGGAAAAAAAAAAAAAGAAGGAAAAAAGGGAGGAAAATATGTAAGGCTGACAATTTTTTACACGATCCATAAATCCGGAATAAACCCAATACAAAATTAGCAGGTTAGGGTTGGGAGGTCTGAATCTGACACGCAAACACGAATTCCTACCCCTAGGTAATAGGTTCTTGTTCTCCTTTAAGGGGGGAAGGGGGCGAACCACCCTCAAGTCTATGGGAGTGGTTTGGCCAACCCCATTTTTGGCCAAAAAGAGTGGTTTGGTCACCCCTTGATTCACTCAGTGAAGGTGGCCAAACCAACCCAAATCATCCCCCATTTTTGGCCACAAGGAGTGGTTTGGTCACCCCCGATTTACCCAGTGGGGGTGGCCAAACCAACCCCGGCCCATGGCTCCCTCTAGGGGTGAACTACTCCCTTGTTTATTTATTTATTTATTTTAATATGAATGTTGATATTTTTATATTTTTATTAGAGAAGACATGTGTCAAACTATGATGAGGGTTGACGTGACATACTAACGGTTCCGTTATGATTTTAAACAATAAGCCAATATAAGGAGCTGTTTAATTATTATTTATACTTATCACATGAGTTTTAAATCACTTTTTAAACCATATGATACTTGTTGCAAATAAATGCAACCACGTGGACTGATTTTGTATTTTTTCCATATTATTAATTCATACCAAGTTCGATCATATGAACTTTTGATTTTATCAATTAATTCCTACGTATAAAATTAGTAACAAATTACCTTTGGGCTAGAACATTTTGGGATTGAAACTCAGATGCCACACAATTAATTAGCCACCACAAATCACCGGAATCAGCATCTCTACCGGTACCGTACCCCTTAAAACATCAAACCCGGCCAGCCACCAATGAGGCCGATCGGTCGTCAAGCAATGCAAAGCAAACCCCATAGGAATTGATGAAATATATATATGAAATGAAACCAATGAGGCCATCGATCTTCAAGCAGTGCAACGCACCTCCGGCCAACCCCTAGCTTATATATAAAAGGGTGTGAATAAATGAGAGGAGATCCAACTATCCAAGGCTCAATATATGTCCATTTTTTTTAAACATAAGGCCACTTATTACATACTTAATTAATATGTTAAATATTGATCTCGTGAGTGATGTAATTGAATTTTATTTTTTTATTTTTGAAGTAAATTAAAGCTTTCAGACTTTCACTAAAAATCAAAGAGAATTAAACAACTTACTCGATGAAGAAGTAAAATATCACGAATAAAAATAGGATAATATTCTTTCATCTAAATTTGCTCCAAAGATTAACTGAATAGCCGCATTTGCTAGGCGGTGCAGAGTTTGCTTCCTTGTGGATGCATGTATCCTGTGCCCCACATAACATAATTCAAAACAGTTCAGCACCATCATTGTGTCATCAATCAGCTAGCTCCCCTTACCGACTCTAGCAACATCCTTCCTTCCTTCCTCAATTTACTAGCTACCTCAGGTGCATCTCCCTCAACTATGATGTGTTGAAGTCTCAAATCTCTATTGAAGTTCCACAACCTTTCCAAGCTACAAATTAAAAGCTTCGGCTATATATGATTGAATAAAAAATATGAGGTTTTGAACAACACACGAATGCCAGCACATTTCCCTCATGTAATTGACATATTAAGTATGAAATGGCATGGTGTACATGCAACACAAATTTTATAGAAGATGACGTAGTTCTTTGCCCACTCAGGAACATAACCGTTTTTTTTTTTTTTTTTTAGTAATGCTAGAAACTATCTTTATATCCTTTTAAAGTTGATATATCTTTTAAAATAATTATCATTTGATCAAAATTTAATAGTGGTCCATCTCAAATCTAATGGTGATTTTAAAAGTTGAGTCAACTTTAAGAAGATAAAAATACGATAAAAAAATGATCCTTAGCATTAATTTTTTTTTTTTTTTTTGGATGAAAAGTTGATGAAAGTAATAATTTGGGTAAAGTCGTATAAAATTGTAAAATTGTTATTTTTGAAACCTAGCTTTTTGACAAAGCTACAAACAACAAGTATTAATTAATTAATTTTTTTTTTAAATTTTTTTTTTCTGAGCAATAAATATTCCTTATGAAATTGATCACACTGAATGATGTGGAATCACACAATGATAATTAATTCTATATGTCATATTCATGTCTTTTTTGTATCCCTCTAAAAATGATGTAATTTTTAAAATTACAATTTGATTTATGATAATGCATTAGTGAATTTTGATTACATAGTAATTTTAAAAGGCGCATCAATTTTAGAGTAACATAAACATAATTTCTAGAATTATATTATAATGATACGTGATCTTTGGGTACATAACATATTTTCCACGTACGCATTATTGAACCCCTTGATCTCATATATATATATATATATATATGGTTTGAAAATATCGATTGTATAGCTTTAAGAAATTAAGAGATGTGACCGAAGAAATCTTTTTAATCTAAGCTATATATATATATATGGTTTGAAAATATCGATTGTATAGCTTTAAGAAATTAAGAGATGTGACCGTAGAAATCTTTTTAATCTTAGCTATTGATATACGTGATCATCGAATCACACATAGAATTTCATGAATAATTGGTGGTGATCGACTACACGCTAGCTAGCTCTTATTATTTTAAATCATGATCATTCGTCCAGGATCTGGTACTCATACGATCTTGGATCATATAGCTTCATGTCTTATTTTCGTGCTTACGAGGGTCTATATATGATAATAAATCTAGCTAAGGGCAAGTTTGGTGCTTGAAATGGCTATTCCAATAAGAAAAATAATAGGTAATAAGCACAAAAGATTGACTCAGGTGGTGAGTGCCTTGATGTTGGTGGCATCTATTAAGTCTAAGGTTCAAATCTCCACTTAATCTATGTAGAGAAATTGCTTTATTGTATTGATCCAAAGTTTATTTGATCGGAGTGGATACATGAAGTAACCGGCCCTCTTTTGGAGGAGTTTATGTGAAAAAAAATTTATTTATTCCTCGAGAAATAGTTATTTTTTTTTATTTTTTTAGAGGAATATGAGAATAACTATTATTTGGAATGGCCCTTATGCAGCCGAAAAAAAAATAGTTATTTTTTAAAAATAACCATTTTACGTAGGAATCTATTCCGCATACAAACTGTGTCAATGAATTTTAATGGATTAGAGGTGTTAACACGTATTGTTTTACTAAACATTAATTTATAGAGATATTATATTAAGTAAAAGAAGAACTAATATATGTAATATCTTTTCAAGCTAACGTTTTCTTTTCTTTTCTTTGATCTCTTGTTTTACCACGTATTATGTTATAAAGATAAGACTATAAATCCCCTATAGATTGCTACTATTATACTAAAAAGACAATACGCATATATTTTAATAGATAATTTCTCTAAACTATTATATTTATAAGTATATCTGTATATATATGTGCATATATGTATACGTATATTCTAAATATATGTTAGTAGGCAAATATAACATTGCATGTGATGTGATGGTTCATATTATTAAAAAAAAAAAATCTGAAAAATCTGAATTATCAATATATAACAAGGAATATATATATATATATGCACTAAAAGAAATGAAATTAATTAATTCCCTAAATTTCAAGAAGTATTTAAAATTTTAAAATATTGGAGACCTAGCTACCGTATCCCCCCTGTCTAACGTAGCTATCGTTCATTTATAATTCTCTCTCATAATTGTTTTTTGTTTTTTTGAACATTAATGGGGTGAGAGAGTACAGCTGCGACAGGTGGTGATGAAATGTGGTTAATTGATGACGGTATTACTGGGTTTTATGGACGATTTTGCATGACGGAAGTGACGGAGTGAGTGATTGACGTAGTTTTTGTTCCATAATAAATAATTGCCATATCCCCTTCTGCTTTTACGACTCTGGGTTTTTTTATTAACGCAGAAGATGTGGTTGCAGTAATAGTTTGACATGACATCATGCTCTTCATTTGGCTGCCTGGGCGGCTCCACTTTCAAATCTATGTTAACGTTACTATACTCAACTATGACGTCGGGCTAGCTCCTTCGCCTCCATCTTGGCCTGCCCCAACAAAATTCCTTTCCATATGCGGCGTTTTCTTTCACGTATAATATATATATATATATATATATATATATATATATATATATATATATATGCTTCTTTACGTACGTACGTATGCATATGGTAGTATATATATTCTGGTATTATTCTTAAGGGATTCGTATATATTACTCATACAAAATTCTTTTTATATATATATATATATACACGTGAGCTCTTTTTTTTTTTTCTTGTGTCTTTTAAAAAATAACTTAATTTTTAAAATTATTATTAAATTTAATAACGATCTTTTATAAATTAATTGATAATTTTAAAAGTTATACAATTTTTAAAGTGACAGAAGATAAACTTCTAACATTATTTAATATTACTACCATGTTAGGTGATTCATCTTTGTAACATGATTCAGTTTACAAAGAATGACATGAATCGCGTCCATGCATGTATGGTTGACTGACTCTTCTCTCGCCTGTTTTGATACCCTTTATTGATATACTGAATCTACCCTATATGCTAATTAACCATTTTACACATTCCAGGCTTTCCAGCCAACGCTTGTTCCCAAGCTTGCAAGCTAGTGTGTAAGTGTGTTAAATAGCGCAGATCATCTCCAGTAGAGAGAGAGAGAGAAGGACGGGAGGGAAGGAGAGAAAGAAGGACTAGAGGGAGGAAGGGAGAGAGAGAAAAAAGATAAAATTTAAATTACATTAGTAGAAATTGCTACAGTAAACTTTTATATGTGGAAATTTACCGCAGCAAATTAGATGATAACCTTTATTTTAAAGGGTCTGTTGGAAAGGTAAATGGCTAGTAACCTCATAATAGCCTGTCCTAATTTACGATGGATTTGTACCCTGTCCTAATTTAAGAACTCTTATATATATATATATATATATATATTAAGGAGATGTTTTGTTTGTTTTGATCTAATAATTTTATTTTATTTTTTTATTTCAAAAAAAGACAAAAAAGAGAAAAGAAACTTGGCCACCGCGTCTATGCGTTTATTAAGTCGAATAAAAGCAAATGATACGGAAGCAAAACACCAAATCAATCAGTATCTTATTCCATCATGCAAAATCTTCTCCTCGATTGCACCAATTAGTTATGTACCCATCATCCCCTTCCCAGCTGGTCCGTCGTCCCCAACCCCTGTTGGTTCTGCCTTGTGAGACTGGCAAGTGTAAAAGGAATCTCTCCCTGATCATGCGAGGCTTTTCTGCTGCTCGAAAAGAAGAGAAAAAATCCCAGATAGGCAGCACAAGGACTAGCCGTAGGGGAATCAAAGGCATAACGGAAAACATACGGTCGACGTACTGCGCTTCCTAGTTCCTGTGTCAAAACCATGACGCCAGTTTCTGCAACAATGGGTTCCAGGTGGGAGGGTCAGGGTTTGGCACGTGCCTAGAGAGACGTCTGTGACGGACGACGTCACTCAGACAGTCACGTCACTGAAGACGGCGCTGTCATTCATCTGAGAGGTTTATAATAAATATTTGCTTCGACTGAGGGGGTGATCGTGTCACATATAATTAATCTGATAAAAAAGTCAATCATTTCTCCACAAATGGCTGCATGGGCAATCATTTGTGGAGCTTCTATAAATTGGGTTATCCCCGCAGTATGGCTTCACAAACACTACCCTTAAGAAAGTTGCATTACTCTTCGTAGAAATTAAAAATTCTAACCTACTTTCACTTCCCCAAGATGTTCTCCAAGTCGGTTTTTTTGTGTGTGGCTTGCGTTGTGGTTTTGTGTCTGGTGTTCATGGAGGAACCTTCGGGTCTGTCTCATTTCCTCTCTCTCATTTACACGCCCTCTCTCAGACAAACACACCTACACAGGCACCCACATATCTTCTAAGGACCTGTTTGGAATTGCATGAAAATAATAGTACTTTTTTTTAATAGAAAAAATAGAGCCTTCAATTAAAAGCCTCATTTTTTTTTTTAGTTTTCGATCAGCTTTTTTAAGTTTTTTGTCAAATATATATATATATATATATATATATATATATATATATATATATATATATATATATATATATATATATATATATCCATTTTTAACGCTTCTTTACGAGGAATGTGGAACGGAAGTGAGCAATATTTTGATAGCTGCGTATTTTTGCTTTAGTGATTGAAATGGCTTTATTTGGCAGATTGCGGTGCTGGGTATGGGTGCTTTTACTCAAAGGCCGCAGCTTCCTTGAAGACTGAGAACAGAAAGGTCCGTTTTAACACATATATGCTTTGAACTTCTTTGCCTACATGTTGTTGATGTTTGATCTGAAATTTCCACTCCGTTTGTGTAGCTGCTGGCTGGTTTGAAGGAGAAGAAAGAGGCTGTGAAGGGTGGCCAGCAAGGATCAGCAACCAGTAGAAATGGTCGGAGCTTTGTCGGTTGGGAGTTAAGGAAAGTTCCTTCCGGCCCGGACCCCTTGCACCACAACGGTGGTAGCCCCAAAAAGCCTAGAACTCCTTAAATATCGCATAACAAAGCCTGTCCTCGCTCGATCTCAACGGAAGATCGCATTTTGCTTGTACTTAGAAATATGTTTTTTCAAGCATGCCTAGCTGTCATAGAGGAATACTAAGCTCTACTACCTCTTTCTTTCTGGAGGACATATATATATATATATATATATATATATATATATATATATATATATATATATGTATATATATATATATATATGGTTTCTGCTAGTATATATATCTTCTTTTTCTTTTGCTTGAACTTTCCTCAAGCTGTTTCTCTTTGTTTTGAAAATAAATAAACTTTTGGCTAAAACTGGTTTGCCATGAACAAGACCAACGACAAGGAATTAAAGATAAAGGTAAAAATATCAATGGGATGGATGTGATTCTTTTTGGGCTGGGGATACAGACATCATGACATGCAGTAAAACATGACCGTTTATGCTCTCATGCACCCTTTTTCTGGATTGGAATGGAATTACAGAATTAATCAAAGTGTTTTGCAATAACTAACCTCAACCTTCCAAATCTATGCATGATGGAGAGCCGATGTGACGGTGCTGACACTAGTGCTACGGTAAACGGTGAATATTAATGCGGTTCATGTTTTGCAATAACTAACCTCAACCTTCCAAATCTATGCATGATGGAGAGCCGATGGGACGGTGCTGACGCTAGTGCTACGGTAAACGGTGAATATTAAGATAGGACATTAATGCGGTTCATCTCAAACGTTGAAAACTGAAAAGATATTAGTAACAATGGTTATTTAATTCTCCTCGATCTCCATCCTTTTTCTCTCTTTTTTTTTTTTTTTTTTTTTCTTTTTTTTTTTATTTTTCAATCAACCATTAAATATATATGTAATTTTTTTTTAAAAAAAAAAAATCAATGAATATGTAAGATTTACATTATTCAAATCAACTGTTAGACCTACATTATTCAACTCAACCATTAGATTTATAAAAAAATATGGAAAATAAGAAAAATAACTGGTCTCTGCTGAGAAGGAAGAATATTGGAGAATAAAACTGTGCTTGAAAGCGAATTAGATTTGGTCAAGCTGGGCCAAAAATGGGGAGGGTTGTTTTGTGTGTTTTGTTATTTTTGTTTGTATATTTACGAGTGTTTTATGTTTTTAGTTAAAAAAGCAAAAGATAATTTTTTTTTTTTAACAAAAATATAAAACAAAAAATTTGAGAACTATCTGTACCATTTTCCTGCACGCAACTGCTTGCCATTTTCCTTTCCATGCTACGATGGATTATTATATCTTTTCAAGTAACACAAAAAACCGTAAAATTTCCATTTTCTCTGAAATAAAAACACAATAAACACGTAAAATTCTAGAAAATAATCCTATAATACTTGTCATACCCTCTCATCTAGATAGGAGAGGAGGGAGAGGAGGGCGATGAGCTTCAGCAAGAGGCGAGCTTCGGTGACGGCTTGGAAGGAGAGCCTTCGCGCACTAGGCTAAGAGGTCGGCTTCGGCTTCGGCTTCGGCACGGGCGTGGTGTAGAGCGTCGACCAAGGCGGGGACAACGCTGAGCTTAAGTGGAGGCGGTGTTCAGCGCTCTTGACTTCCTTGAACGCGTTCAACAAGACTGCTCGGTCCGTGGAGCCCAGTCGGCTCTACAGGTCCGACGAGTTTCTTGCTGAGGAAGTCATGGTGTGACTGCAACTCCAAGGAGGGAGAGAGTAGAAAGTGAAAGCCAGAGTACGTGATGGGATCCAGTTGTCATCCTTTAATGTTATACGGAATGCTTACGTGGAACATTGCGTATATGAAAGATGATTAGCTCACGTAGAATTGGTACATGATTTATAAAAATAATTATGAGTGTTAAGATTACATTGTCTAATTATTAGGTGAAATTAAAATTTATAAAAAATTATAGGAAAGTTTCAAGTTGACTAGTTCTTTTAGGGTGATAGCGTAAATATGTCTAGCGCTTTTTCGTATGTCGTCACAAATGGTATTAGAGCCACCTAGTAATGTCTAGCCATATGATATTGGAGTGCTACATGACGTAACCCTGACGAAGACGTCATGAGTTTAAGAGGAAGAGTTTGTAACACCCTGATTCCATATTGGGAAGATGCGTAACCCACGTAAAATGGATGGTTTATAAAGATAGTTATGAGTACTAAGTCCCACATTGCGTAGTTATTAGGTGAAATTGAGCTTTATAAAGAATTTTAGAAAAGCTTTAAATTGACTTCAAATTGACTAGTCTTTTAGAGTGATAATACTGGTGTTGCTAGCACTTTTTCCTAAGTCATTGCATACGTACACTATGCCTATGAGATTATGCATGTGGCGAGTGAATGTACTTTCAGTTTAAATCATCAATTAAATCTATAGGATATGACTGCTGTGGTTAATTGTATTGTTCTTGTTTATTTAGTAATGAAATTTATTCATTTAAAAAAATCAATTATATCGCATTTCTCGTTTGTTTTCCGAAAAATGGTGACGAACATCAATTTTACCTATTTGGATGCTGGTAAAATGTGGCTAATGGAGAAAAAAAAATGTTGTACTATTTAGCTTTTAAGAAGCAAAGTATCCATTTATAAAATAATTGAATAGTTTGGAATTGTTCTGTTTTGGCTTTAACATCCCTGGTGTCTCCTTGGCTAAATTCATACAAGAAGCCATAAGGGCTAGTGTATCAGTCATATTTGTTTGAATTTCCTCTTTTGGCTGAGGCCTTTCAATTTTCATTTTGCCATATTTTTGTTGTACAAGTACCCATGTCCTTTAATGATGAGCTCTTATTGATATCTCAGTAGTGATAAGTTCTTGCTCATAGCTAGTAGCATCTTCCTAATGATAAGCTCTTGTTCATAACATCACACAATTTCTATACCAGTTAATTAAACATCATATCTAATGAGCATTTGGATATTTTATTTTTACTCAAATCTTGATGCGATGAGCATTGTTCTTCTACAAAAGATTCACGATTTCTGGCCGGTTTAAATTGTTTGAAATCATCCAAAAATGGTAAAAAAACGTCTGGAATAAAGTCCAGACAGTTTATTCTTGACGGTTTGGGTCAAACCGTTCAGAATTCGGCCAAACTGTTTAGAATAATGTCTGCACGGTTTGGGCAAAACCATCAAGAATAAATAATTTTTTTTTTTAATATTAATCTCATTTTCACAAGAAAATCCTTAATACAAATTTTTTTATATTAACTTGCACAATCCAAATCAAGGTTCAAAATGCGCACTTCTTCACAACAACAGTCTACTGACTTACCTATTATATAATTCAAATCCAAATACATAATTAAAATCCAAATACATTTCACAATTGATCCAAATACATGTCAAAATAGTCGCATTCAATAAAAACAACGTCTCTCTAGTAAACCAAAAGATTTTGTATACAAATTGAAATTTATTTTGCATCCAAGAAGCTACCCATCAAAACCTAAAACAATGAAACATAATGAGCATAGAATTAAACAAAAACTATTGAGTAATTCTCAATCATTTGCTAATGTAGATAAAAAGTCACTTGGGTTTGGCTCACCACCTTAACCTAAAACATTAATTTATATATGGGTTTTTTATATTATTCATGGGTCCTAAAACAATGGAACATAATGAGCATAAATGGGATTGTGAGAAAACATACTCATAGCCAACAAACACCATCCCTTTTATGCGCCACCTTGTCCTATCTCATCATCATCATCGGCTTCCCTTGCATTAGTACATTACAGAGTCTAAGGTTTGTCTTCAAATCTCTTCAAAGAGTACAACAATGAAATTTTTATGCTTCTTTGCCACTTAATGACTGATTAATGAAAAATTAAGACTAAACCAAAACATCACATTCTTGGTTGTTTACCATTGATGGTTGTTTCCCCGTCATAATCATGGCTACCATACGTTTGACGGTTGCTAGCTCTTCTTGTTCCGCTTCATACTTGTTGTTTTGCTCTTGAAGTTGGACGTTTTGCGCTTCGTACAAAGTTTTCAAACATTCCATCTCAGCAGCCATCGCTTGTTCCCTTTAATTTCAAAGTTATTTTATGTTTTCTTTAAAGTGATTAAGAATTTTTTTTCTTCTTAATTGCTATTTTATCTCTTCTTCTTGAGTTTCCTTTACAACCTTCAATCTTCATTTATGTTAACTCCCATGCAATATTCAAAGAAACATTATGGGTGTTCATCTATAGATGATGATGATCAAGGCTAACAAGAATAGCAAGGGAGAGCTGATTTCTACTCAACTTTTTTGTCTACCATCCAAAACTACATCACATTTTTTTTTTTCTTTTCATATACTTTCTAGAAAGCAAAAGCCACACGCTAAGTATACGCAAATTGGAACAGAGTAGAAGATGCAGATTAGATGGGTAAACAACAACAGTGTTGAAAATTCTCTCATATTATCAAAACCTTCTTGTGTAAGATATAAATATGATTATATAAAAGGACTATGCAAGGCCTTTATTTATTCCCATAATGGATAGGAATGAAACAATGATCCATTGACATAGCCAAAGCCTAAAACACGTATAAAAATAGAAATATCTCCAAGATAAACAAATAAATTAACAAGACTTTGTCCTTACATAAAATCGATAGGAATGTTAGCTGTGTCTCTATCATCAAAAAAATATATATATACAAAAAAATATCAAAGTTGTATATATGGGTCTCAAGAAGTTAAAGAATTTCCATAATACTTGTAATTTATCATCTAAATATTGGAGAATATTGTTAATAGATCAACACGTCTTTAGGTTTTTGATTCCAAAACTAAAAAGAATATTCAAGCAGAAAACAAAATATAAACACAAAAGCACGTTTTGGGGTTAAAAATGGGCTTCTTTTTTTTT
This sequence comes from Alnus glutinosa, assembly GCF_958979055.1. NCBI lineage: Eukaryota > Viridiplantae > Streptophyta > Magnoliopsida > Fagales > Betulaceae > Alnus > Alnus glutinosa. The sequence goes on along the minus strand of NC_084894.1, from coordinate 5,645,318 downwards.
TTTTTTTTTTTTTTTTTCCACCAGTTTCCATATCCGCAAATTCCCATAGATTTCTTGCTGAAATCTAAGGTTCTTACTACAAGACCATCATATTTAGAACGAAAACACACTGGCGTAGGTATGGGATTTAAAAGGGCAATCAATAAAAGAAGCAGATTTTTGATAAAGACAGCTTTTTTTTTTTTTTTTTTTTTTTTTTTTTTTTTTTTTGTAATTTTTTTTTCCTTATACCACCTACTACTTTTAAATCTTAATTAAACCGAGGAGCAGCCAACAACGTAAGCCCTAGCCCTAGAAATTTTCCTTTTGTTTTCTCGCCTTCGCCCATGAATTCAAATTAAAGGATGAATGGTTTTTCCAACATTTTATTCCAAAGGAAACTTCTTTTACATGACAAAAAAGAAAAAAAAAATTACCTTTACTGGGCGTCGGGGGTGGGTCTCCAGGTTTGAGAGACATCGGGGGTGGGGTTGACACAGAGAGAGAGAGAGAGAGAGAGAGCCGGACTGAGTGAGAGAGAGTGTCAGAACCTGAGAGCTTGCTGAGGTAGGTGAGGAAGGGGTTGGCTGGGTTAGAGAGAGAGAGCGGTGAGGAAATATCAGATCGCGATCGATATCTTTTTTAAAAATAATTTTCTGGACAGTTTTTGTAAACTGTCCATATTTATTTCTTTATAGAAGGTTTTTTAAAAACCTTCCATAATTAGTAATTTTTTTGTAGTGTTCCTGATATCTCATTGGTGATGAGCTCTTATTAAGATCGCATTGGTAATAAGCTCTTGCTCATATCTCATTACTAATTTCACTTATTTATATGTGTGTGTGTATATATATATATATAAGAGTTTTAAAAAAGCATGTCAAATGAGATATTGTCTCATATGACATGCATATATGCCAGCTTTATAAAGGATCAAGAAAATAAAATGCACGCAAAACATCTATGATGAATGCCATTTTCAAGACATGCAAAATGTCATATAAGCTGTTAGAATGATGAGGTCCTGTCAAAGAAGACAAATTTTGTTAATGGAATGTTTACATTGACCATTTCAAAAATTTGGTGTGATACACTGCTAATTTTTAAACATTGGAAGCCAAAAAAAATGGTAGAACTTCGGGGGTAAAATATATTTTTCCCTAAATCATTTCAATGATACGTGTACTAGCATTTTTACCTAGAGACAAAGCAAAGTCAACCAAATGACATTCAAAATAAGCACGGAGAACAATAGTCACTAAAAAATACATGTCACATAGAAACAATGCATGATTTTGTGAATAATTCAGGCAAGAATCGCAAGAGGAATACCATAGTATGATCACAAAGTACACAATGGTTTAGGATAGAGCTCATCACCAATGAGATCTCAGGAAGAATAATGCTCATTATATCAAGATTTTAGTAAAAATAAAATACCAAATGCACATTGAATATGATTATTAGCTAGTACAAAATTTTTATGGTGCTATGAGCAAGAGCTTATCATTAGGAATATGCTATTAGCTATGAGTAGGAGCTTATTATCATCGAAATTTTAATAAAAGCTCATCGTAAGGAGACATGGGTACATGTTTTTGTCATTATTATATGATTCTTTCTAACTAATCACAAATCACTTGTCTTGTGCACTATTACATCATTTCAAAATTCAGTAAATATTTTGTAATTTAAAATTAAAATATATTCTTAAGTTGCTTTTTTAATTTTATTATCAATGTGGAAAATCACATAAGTATATTGAGTAGGATAATAGGTAAGTAATGTCACAAACATGGTTTGATTTAACCTAGCCAATTTGATAATTTCCAAAAAAATTATAAAATTATAGGCCTTGTATTTTAAGTATCCAATGTAGTTGGAAACCAACATTAATTTGGAAGAGAACGTACACTTCCACTCCATATATGACATGGATTATTATTATTCTCTATATAGTATCTTATCACTATTTTTCACCCTAACTTTCTCATTAAGTCTTTGCGGCAGGCGATAAGAAGTTTTTTCCTTTTTCAAAAGGATTACTTACAAAAATAGTACGTACCAGCCATGAAAGAATGTCGTGGTCAAGAGAGGCCACCAAAGAGTTCGTACAAAAACGAAGACAACAAGAAAGGCCTCAACTTTCTATGATTCTTTCTGAGAATTTTACGAGTTTATCATGTTTGTTTTCAGGCAAACTATGATTATCTGTTTGGCTTTGTATTTTTTATTTGTACAAGTTACCTGTTTGGTTGTTAGTAAACGGCGTCGTCCTGCATGAGTATATGGTATAAGTGTTTACGAGAATTTTACGAGTTTCTTGGGTTTGTTTTCTGAGAAACAGTGATTACCTCTTTGCCTGTTTGGTTGCTGGTAAAATTGTCGGCTTTCATGAGTATTTGGTATATAAGGGTTTTTTTGAGAATTTTACATGTTTGCTGTGTTTGTTTCCCGAGAAATGGTAATGGACATATGTTTGGTTGTTTTGGTGAACGAAAACTTATGGCATTGATTTTGTGAATAATTAAGGCAAGAATGGCAAGAGTAAAACCAAAGTATGAGCACAAAGTCTACAATGGTTTATAGCATCTGTATCAAACTCTTCATTTTAAACTTTTCACCAAATATTAGAGAAAGTTCTCAAAAACTCATGCATTGAGCTCTCTATTACTTCCCCAAACTAACTCATGTTAGAAACTCTCTCTTTGTGCATAAAAGTTCTGTTTCTATGATGGATGTGCCGAACTCATGGGACGCCCTTTGCAAACAAGTCAAAGTTTGTCTCCTTTGATTTTTGTCTTAGATTCTACGTACCATGTATTTTTCAGTGACTATTGTTCTGCCTGCTTATTTTGAATGTCATTTGGATGACTTTGCTTTGTCTCCAGGTAAATGATGCTAGTGCACATTTCATTGGAATGATTTAGGGAAAAATACATTCTATCCCCGAAGTTGTACAATTTTTTTTGATTTTGCTTCAAGTGTTTAAAAATTGGCAATGTACTCACACCAAATTTCTGAAATGGTCAATGTAAACATTCCATTAACAAAATTTGTGTTCTTTGACAAAAGATGACTCACGTGCATCGCATATGCGATTTTAGGGGATGAAAAGTCTAAAATACTCAAATTTTTATTTTTTTCTTTCTAAAAAAACAACGAAAGTGAAAGAAAAAAGAAAAGAATGTGGCTACGACAACCCTATATAGGGGCCATTTGGGGGGTGTTTTGGCAACCCCAAGGGCTGCCCATAGGGGTTTTCGTCTTCAATGGTGGGAGCGGTTGCGTGGTAGTGTGCGGTAATGACGTTGGGCTTAGTAGATTGATGATGGCCGCCTGAGGGTGGTGTAGTGGTGGCTATACGGAAAGGTAGGCTGTTTGCAGTAGTTGTGCAAAGTGTTGGCCGTGCAAGGCACAAGTCGTGCTTGGTGGCACTAGGTGACTAGAGTGTTGGAAGGCCGTGTGTGGCGGCGCAAGGAGGAAGGCAGTCTGTTGAAGGAGGAAGAAGACAAGTGCTGTTTGGCTACACAAATTTCTTATCTAGGTTGGTGGACAATTTTGTTCTTATCCAAATTAAAGGGTGTTTCGCAATAGGAATAGGATATTCATACATTTGGTTTGGGGTTACACTTGGGGCTGTTTGGCTAGGGGAGTAAGGCAATCCTTATTCCGGTTTTTCTGTAAATTAGGAGTAGCTTTGTTTTTGAAAAAGAAAAAAAAAAACAGAAAAAGAGAAATATATATATATATATATATATATATATATATATATATATATATATATATATATATAAAGGAAGATAAATAGGATCGGCATCAAGACTGTTTTGGGCTGAGGACGGGACAGTTTGCAAAATGGCCACCACCCGTGACATCATACCCTTGTACGCCTCTCTCCTTGACGCCTGCTCCTCCACCAAGAACCTCCAAAAACTCAAACGGGTTCACGCCCGAACCATAAGACTCGGCATTTCCCCCTATGACTTCATCCGAACCAAGCTCATCTCATCCTATGCCTCGTGTGCCCAACTGCACAAAGCCAACGTGCTCTTCTCCTTCGCCACTCGTCGACCAACCTTCCTCTTCAATGTCCTTATCAGAGCCTATGTGTCTCTCAATTTGTTCTCTGACTCCCTTTCCATCTTCCGCCAAATGCTCGTTGCCGGCAAACCCATTGACCGCCACACCTTGCCCGTTGTTCTAAAATCTTGTGCCGGGTTATCGGCTCTACGATTGGGTCGGCAACTTCATGGAGCGGTTTTGATTAATGGGTTTGCCTTAGATTTGGCGAATTCAAATGCTTTGGTGTCAATGTATGCGAAGTGTGGCGATTTGGTTAATGCACGTAAAGTGTTTGATGGAATGCTGGTTAGGAATGAGATTTCGTGGACAGCAATGATGGCGGGGTATGGAATGCATGGAGATTTTGGTGAGGTGTTTCAGTTGTTTGATAGAATGGTGGGGGCGGGAGAGACGCCAGATCCTGCCACTTTTACTGTGGTTCTGACAGCATGTAGTCATGGGGGGTTGATGGACAAGGGTAAGCAATATTTTGAGATGATGGAAGGGACGTTTGGCGTGAGACCAGGGCTGGAGCATTATACTTCTATGGTGGATATGTTGGGAAGGGCGGGGCAGGTGGAGGAAGCAGAGAAGTTGATTTTGGGAATGGAGGTGGAGCCTGACGAAGCTTTGTTTGGGGCCTTGCTGGGGGCTTGTAAGATTCATGGGAAGGTGGATGTAGCTGAGAGGGTGGCAGAGAAGGTTTTTGGCAAGAGACCGAGTCTAGCATCTACAGAAAATGATTTTGAGAAGAGACTGGGTGTAGCATCTGTGTGAATTATTTTTGTGGACTTGAGATTGTTTTTGTCAACAGAGTTGAATCAGAATTCTTCTCTATTTATCTCTACTTTTTTCAAAAATAAATTATATTTTATTTAATTCTTTCAAATTTTTTCAAATTTTATCTCACAAAGTCAAACTTTGAAATTCGCGCAATGAATTAGAATTCTATTCTAAGTTCAAAAAATTTAATTCCCAAACGCACCATTACTTTGCCATAATATGGACTTGAGATTGTTGCTTCTTGGTGGCATGATGGGTTGTTTGAATATACCATGCGAAATTAATGATCAAGTTTGGACAAGCAGGAACTCGATAGAAAACTGTCTCAAAGGAAAAGGAGAATACCATATGTGCAAGCAGTTACTATGAAATCCAGAAGTAACCAGGGAAATCAAGATAATTCTGGAGCTAAAGAATTTAGCCAAGGAACAGAAGCCTTTCCTTGTGGCAGTGTTGGAAATGTCATGCAGTAGTACACCATAAAGACAACTTTTCTGCTCTTCTTTTCCGCTGTCCAACTGTCTCTTGATGGTCTTGCTATCTATGCTTTGCGAAATTGATCACTGAGAAGGTGATAACATGCTACAAGTTGTTGTGTTGCCCAGAAAATAAAAAAGGTTGACATTCCGTGGATACTAGAATAGCTGTACTGAATTTAGAACAAAAATATCGAAAGTTGGGCAAAGGAAGTGTCAGGAGAGTTTAGCTACGGTCAACTGATGCAAAGCCAACAAAATAGATACAGGGATACTTGTAACGAATACATTTTAAATTTTAAGGTGACACATTTATTTACTTATAAAGATGTTATGTTGGATGCTGATGCTTTTTAAGGATTGAATGTTGTGACTCCAACCTTTTCATTTGCATTTTAATGATTGATATGAGATAATGGCAATTATTAACGTCATAAAACTATTGTGTCTAAGCAAGCTCTGTAAGGAGCTATTTTCAATGCCAAAAGATCATTTACGGTTGCATAAACCAAAGTTGGTTAATGTACTTGGGAATATTGTATTTTCGATTAGTTACAATCGTTATCGTTATGGTCTTAAATTACAAAAGCTATCGAAGTTTCACATGCAATTCATCTAAAACAGAACGAAAAAATTGATTTCTTTAGCTTCATAATTCATTAGTTTCAAGACATATTACATTCTTCTATCTACCAAGAACAGGTTTCTTTTCGATAGACCTCAATAAGACGTTTCAATCATCTTCGTAAGTTTCTTTTTCTACAGTTTCAGGAACATAACCACTTTGTTTCAGGTCAAGGAATAGAAGCTCTAACATTGTATAAACACGATCTTTTTCAGCATGGGACTTGTCACCAGCCACAAATTCGTGAATGCTACAATCAACCTCAATTGAACTAAATCCCGGTTTCTTTTGTATGCCACGGGCTTTCATTGTCCTTCTAATCTTGCCTGCACCATCCCACCTACCAACGGCTGCATATATATTAGCAAGGAGAACATAATTGGAATCGCCATCAGGGTCCAATTCAGAAAGATAATTCATTAATCTTTCAGCAAAACTGACATTTCCACAAGTCTTACAGGCAGCCAGCAACGACCCCAAGACAACTTCATTCGGCTTCATCGGCATGCTTTCTATCACATTAAACGCGTCGTCCAACCTCCCTGCACGGCCATAAAGATCCACTATGCAACCAAAGTGCTCAATTCTAGGGGCAAGTCTATGAACACTCTTCATGTCATCAAAGAATTGGAGCCCCTCATCAACTAATCCAGCATGGCTACATGCTGTGAGAGCTCCCGTGAAGCTGACTCCATCTGGCTTGAACCCTTCCTTCTGCATCAAATTGAAAAACTCCAGAGCTTCTTCTGCATGGCCATTAACAGCAAAGCCCACAATGATTGAATTCCACGATACCAACGATCGCCTCTGCATATTCTCGAAGACTTGACGAGCAAATTGGATACACCCACATCGGGAATACATGTCTATCAACGAGTTACTTATTCTAATATTATCTCCATAGTCTTGCTTCATAACAAATCGATTTATCCACAACCCCAAAGCAAGTGTTCCTAAATTGGCACACGCCGAAAGGACTGCAATAATGGAGACATAATCTGGTTCCACACCGGAGAGCTGCATTTCTCGGAACCATACCAACGCTTGCTCAACGTGACCTTTCTTGACAAACCCACCCATCAAAGCGGTCCAGGAAATCGCATCCCTCTTAGGCATTTGATCAAACAGCTCGATGGCAACCTCAACTTCCCCATTCCTCATATACCCATCAACCATCGTATTCCAGGACACCGAATTCTTCTCACCCATCCCATCGAAAACCATTCTCGCAAGATGCACACGGCCGCATTTTGCGTACATATTAACGAGTGCTGTACCAACCATCACATCGTTCTTATCCAAGCCCAATTTACGAACATACCCATGAACCGAAGCCCCAAAAATCACACTCTCGAGTGGAAAATCAGCACAACCCGAAAGAAGCGCAACGAATGTGATATGGTTGGGTTCGACGTCGGCAAGTCTCATGCGTGCAAACTTTGCCACGCCCTCGGCTATTCGGCCATTCCGGCAGGACCGCGCTATGGAAGAGGTCCACAAGACAACAGGGTCTACGTGTTTGTTGCTCTGTCTGAGGGAGACAGAACGCTTTGAGTTAGGGAAGAAAGGTTGGGTTGGGTTTGGGAGTGGTGGCGGTTTGGGTCCTTTGGGAGGTTGAGAGAGTTGGGTCGGACTTGGAGCGGCTGTGCACGCAGGAATGTTCATTGTTCAAAATACCGTCTAGAGACAGAAGAAGCACCATGCCACCATTTGCCTCATGCACGGTAGTAACACACTAACACGAATCAAAGTATAGACCTGCTATTTTGTATGCTCCAGTTTTTCTCTTATCCTTTATTTATTTATTTATTTATTATTATTATTATTATTTTACAAGTGAAAAGTAACAAATGTTGATTTAAAAAAAAAAGAAAAAAAAAAAGAAGATGAGAGAAAGAGGAAGATACAAAATGGCATTTTTCTAAATTTCTTATTTATTTATTTTTACATAAATGTTTTACAAATTAGTTTGTAAAAAAATTTCATTTTTATTTTACAACTATCCTACAAAAATAACGTGATAGTTTTACCTAACTTTTGGATTAGTCTTTGTTAAAAGAAGAAAATTTACAAGTGTTTGTTGGAAATACCACATCAACTTTGTGGAATAATTGTGACATAGAAATTTTGTATATAACATTTTTGGAGAAATTGTAATGGTTATTTTATTTGAAGTTTATATTGTATAGAATAAGGCTTGTAATATCTTAAGATATTTTATTGTTTAAATCTGGTTTTTGGATGGTTGATACTGATTCACTTGAAATATTATTAACAATACTTGTGCGCTATGATCTTATACGAGTAATTCTATAAGTCTCTCTCTAATAATAAGGTGGCTTTTAAAATTACTATTTAATTAAAATTTAATAATAATCACTCGCAAGTTCAATGATAATTTTAAAAGTCACATCATTATTAGAGAGACACAAGAAATACTTCTAGTATTACTCATTTTATACCTTAATTATGATGCGAATTTATATAATAACTGTAATTAGAATATTCAATCTTTGATTGTGGTGGATGCTTTTCTTTTAGCACTAGGGTTTTTAAAAGAACTTCGTGCCCCTGCCATCTCTTCTTTCTAAATTAAACAACCAAAAAGGGTTTGCACAATAAATAGGAAATTGAAAAGAAAAATGGTGGGGATATTAAAGACAATGAGTGCTTTTGACCTTGTTCTTTCGCACACCAACACGTATTTTTAAACAAAATCACCGAAAATGCCTTATTTGAAAGTGCGTTTTGAAACGTGAAAAAGTTCACGTTTTCACACAATAAGCAAGGAGTGCATTTTTAAACACACCAGATTTTAAAGTACACAAACTCTTAATTGGCCCTATGCTTGTACTCTTTCACAAATTTTCTTAAATGCTAACTACGTTTTTGAAAAGAGAAATGCTATTTTGCATTCTTCCAGTGTACTCAGCTGACATGACATGGTCAATTTACCTTTAGATCAATCTTAATTAGAAATGAAATAAACAAATTTAAGGGTGGATTGATCATGTCACGTCAACCGGGTATGTTGAGAGAATGCAAAAATATCATTTCTCTTTTAAAAACAGTCAAAGCTTATCAGTGAATGGATCATAGGAAGTATTGAGACAGCTTCTGATAAGATCAACCAACAGAACAATTCAAAGAAGGAAAGATAAAGATAAGAAGCCATCAACTCAAATCAAGAAGGAAGATGATAAAGATAAGAAGCCATCAACTCAAATACAAGATACTGATAACAACGTGTTAGCAGAAGATAAGATCATGTAATTCATATTTAAATTTGTAACTGGTGTAACTAAAGTTATACTGTACAATCTCATTATAAATACAAGTAACAGCTCCCACATATTGATAGCGGGAAGCATATCCATCAATTCTATCACTAAACTCTTTAGGAAGGACAATAAAATAATCACAGAATTTGGAATGATCAATTACTTCAGAAGAGTAGGCGAAGTGGTAAAGACAGTTCTCAAAATCCGTTTTTCAAGTAAGTTGCTCAACTGGTGACAATATTCATGGCTTTTCTGTATTTATCCCTCTCAAAACTCTGGTTTAGATGTTTCTCTACCAGCTTGTTGCATTGTTCAGAGCCATAAATATATCTCTGCATGCTTATATTAATCAAATTATCTATTCATATCCCAAACTGAAACAATTGATGACAAACATTGCTAAAACCACGCATCTATTCACTCATGTCCATGTTAATCTTGTCTGTAATGGGTTGGCTCAAGAAACAGCAAAATATGATTTGGTGACCATGTTGCTGTATGGTCTCCCAGCCTCCCACAACTGGCTAAGGGGGAAAAGAAACTGAGCATTAAAGGAAAAACCAAGGAGTTATAATAAGGATATGGTATAAATTGATACATTTTAAAATGACATCAATTCTTTACACAGAAACATCAATTAAGTATGAAAAACAGACTTCGTAATTCAAGGAATGACAAACAAAGAAGTATATAATCAACTGCTTTCTACGTATATCACTTCGCCAGTTCTCAGAAGCTCAAGAAACAAATCCTGAAACACCAAGAAAGAGTGCATGGGCACGCCCTAGAATTCTGACAATGACCTCATTGTATGCAACAATCAATGGAGATGCTCCTCGAAAGACAAGATAGATCCATTGGGAGCAACTAGACAACCAGCTTTTTAAGAAGAATTCAACAAAACCTTGCACTGGAGTTTGGTTTACTTATCGACCATCAGCAGAAGTGAAGGACTGTGCAAATCCAGTAGGCCTTGCTGGAATACTTCCCTTGCTGTCATCAAGGCTAGTATGACTGACATTACATTCTGTTTCCTGCCAAACCTTCAACATCTGTGGAAGGGGTAGACTGTAATCAATTCCAGAGAAACAATCTGATTCGTTGTTAATTGGTTTCCATTTCTCAACCAGTAGAGAAAGCACATTCACTGCATGGCCCATATCAGGTCGATGGTTTGGCTCCCTTGCAGTACAATGTCCAGCAAGTTCAGCAATGAGGGAGATGCTCTCAAAGGTCTCTTCATTTGCATCAAGAGCTGGATCAAGGGCAGCCATAAGCTTCTGTTTGTTTGACTTGATTCGCCAAAACCACTCCGCCAAGTACCGGCTTTCCTCTGAGCGTCCCTCATCAAGCGCCATTAATCCGGTCAAAAGTTCCATCAACACCACTCCAAAGCTGAACACATCAACCTTAGTGGTGATTTTCCCCATCACTGAAACACAGAGAATTGAAAAAGAGACTTAAATGCATCGGATTGTTTGTATATAAAAGACATGAAAATTCCAAAAAATACGTTCATCTTAAGGACATCCAAAGATTCCCACAATTAGGTGATCAAGAAAATTGATTTTGGAATTCAAATACAATTGAACAGTTTAGTTTATACATACACCAAGGATCACAAAGTCACAACTCTATGACTAGATCATACTCACTGGTGGTAGATCACTTTTCTACACTACATATTTGTGTAAAATCGTGTTCCATGCAATCTTTAGTTTAATTGTCATCTCTACTTCAACACAGTTTGGCAGAAAACAGAAGCTTGGAACGAGTATGATCTGCAGGTTGTCAATCACCTTGGAGATTTTTCAGAAATGAAGCATATTACAAAGAAAGGTTTTTCTTGGTTAAATAAAACATAGATAGGCGTAACTAACAAGAAGAGGCAGCAAACAGGATCTTTGCATTTAGTGCAAAATGCAAGAGTAAAACCTGCATCTAAACTTTAGCAACAGAACTCAAAGCATTCTATTAGGGCTCATCAGATGCACATAGTTTTAAATTCACGTAACATTTTGCACCATGTTCCTCTATGGCTTGCAACTTTAATACTCATTCAAAGTACTCAGAGTTGTTGAGTTGAAGACGGCCCAAGTACTCAGCAGGTAGTGAATTTTCAGCATCAGCTTCCATATCTTTTGGTAACAGTACCTCTTTACTAAGTTGCAACAAATTCAACTCAACGAAGTTTTAGTGACAACTACTCAGGATCAACAAATTTAAAAACAATATACAACTCACACCAAAAATTACTTTATCTTTCTGTTTAAAAGGGGGAATTGATAGATTATAAGGTGTACACATACTGACTAAAAAAATATACGCAAAACGCAATAAGGTTGGAAAGATCATATTTACAGTAATAATAAATCATAGCAAATGCAGTTTTTGGCATTCTAAATATCCCAGAACTACTTTCTTATCAACGCTAGAACTAAGAATTTACAGGGGATTCAAAAAAAGCAAAAAGAAAAAGAAAATTTACCAGCATATTCAGGTGCAAGGTATCCAAATGTCCCAGCAAGCTTTGTAGCAACAGATTTCTCTCCATCCGGAGCAAGTTTAACCAACCCAAAGTCGGCCACTTTTGCCCGAAAGTCATCATCCAGAAGAATATTAGAAGACTTGAGATCTCTGTGTATAAAGGTTTGGCGTGCCAGATTATGAAGATATTCCATCCCTCTAGCAACATCCAAGGCAATTGAGAGCCTCCTAGTCCAAGATAATGGTTCCAGTGTCAGGCTCTTCCAATGGAAAAGATGCCTGCTTAAAGCACCCTGAGGCATATACTCATACACCAGAAGCCTTTCATAGCCTTCAGTAGCGTACCCCAACAGGGATACCAAATGGCGGTGCCTGACCTTAGAAAGAACAGCAATTTCAGCCTGAAATTCATCTAATCCTTTGTTGCCAATTGTCCCACACTCCATTCTCTTAACTGCTATTTTTGTCCCAGATTCTAATTCACCCTTATAAACAGTTCCAAATCCACCATGGCCAAGTTCATTTTCCGGTGCAAAATCCTTAGTCGCCTTGCGGAGAACTTGAACAGATATGATCACGTTCCCAGCCTCAATCACGTGAGAATTTTCAGTTCCACCACTGGTGTTACTCGTAGAACTAGTCCCAGTTTGAGTTGATACGCTACCTGTTGTGTTATTCAAAACCGCAATCTTAACCATATTTTCTGGATCAGATGGATCTCTAGGATGAACAACAATGGAACTAGGAGCATCAGCAGCGCGTTTCCGCTTTTTACAGCAGCATATATATAGAAAAAGGCTGAGAACCACAACTGCAATAACAGAAGTTCCACCCATAATCGTTACCATTTTCATTCTTTTGGAGCTTTTGGGTTGGGATTGCACTGGGACACTAGAAGGATTAACTGGGGGAGGTGGTCTATAGGATGAAGGTTGTTGTCTCGAACTTGATGGTGGGTTGTTTGAGGGAGGTTGTGGAATCATAGGTGGTGGGTTTTTATCAGGTACTAGAGGCACCCTAGTCTGATTAGCAACAAGCAGAGGATTTCCCTCAGTTAAAACCTTCACACTTTGACGAAATTTCGGTAGTGGTGGTTCAAGATTGTTTCCACTCAAATCCAACAATCTCAAGGATTTCAAGTCTGTAAAATTATCAGGGATTGTACCATTTAAATTGTTTCCTGCAAGCCTAATTTCAATCAGGGAATCTAACTTTGCAATTGAAGGACTCAGAGTACCATTAAGCATACGTCTTGGCAAATTTATAATAGAAACCTGGGAATCCGAATTGCAGCTCAACCCCAGCCATGGCCCTTTACACGGTTCATTACCAGACCATTCAGAAGCAAGGCTCAAGGGATAATTCAGAGCACCAACAAAATCCAAAAGTGCAGTAACTTCTGGGGCACATTGAAGCCCGGGAGCAGGTTGACAGAAGGAATTGTAAGCATAAGAAACGTTACCGGCTTTAAACTTTGGTATTGGACCCATTAGCCGGTTATTGTTCAAGTTCAAGATCTCAAGCTCCATACTTGCTAAACTCTCAGGAATCGGACCAACAAATTGGTTTCCGTTGAGGTTGAGATCTTTCAAAGATGTCAGATTTCCTATGCCTTCTGGAATAGGCCCTATGAACTTGTTTCCATGTAGCCAAAGCTGTGTCAGCGAAGTCATTGACGCAACTACGTCAATTGAACCTGCCATCCCGCCACCATCTTGATCATTAAGCCATAAAATCTGCATCAAAGACTGTCCAAAACTCGCTGGAATCTCACCGGATAATCGGTTATAGGAAAGCTTCAATGCTGAGAGAGATGAAAACGTGCCTAGAAATTCTGGCAATGGTCCAGCCAAATTACAATTCACCAAAGAAAGATTTGTCAATTGAACTGATTTTGCTAACTCATCAGGAAGAGACCATCCAGTACTCGCATTAAACGGGTTGTAATCCAAAGCCAAGACGCGAATACTGCTAAGTCCATCAAAGAAATCAGATGGGATGGAATCGAATTCATTGAAATCCAAGTATGCAAATTCCAACTCTGATAACCCGCTAAATGTCGGCAATGCCCCATTGAACTTGTTTCTTTGAAGGCCGACATTGGAGAGCCTCGACAGCTGGTTAAAGTTACGAGGCAGAGGACCCTTGAGACCAACACCCTCAACCTGAATTTGTGACACTCTATCCCCAGAACAGAACACTTTAGGCCAAGAAGGCGGGCCACAAGGGTCATCGTCCCCATTGGCAGGCCATTTGAGAAGCTCTGGATTATCCAACCCTTCTCTGAAATCATTCAGAATTTTGAGGTCATTAGGGTCTGTGGCACCAAAAGCCACAGTGAACAGGCACAAAGCAACAAAAAGGCACAGGCTCCTCTGGCCACCTTCCATGACTACTCTCTTTTTAGAGAATGAAATCAAGAACAGAGCAAATCCCAATGTACCTCTTAAAACCCACATGACTGCTAAAGCTAACCCATTCATATCACCAAAATCCGAAATAAAAACCAAGACCCAGATTCAGAAAAAGAAAAACAGAGTGAATGGAAAAGATAACTCGGAGTGAACTGAGAGCTATTATTATTTTCTTCGACTTACCAGGAAATAGGCACGGAAAAGGACAGGTTTCATGGAAAATGGTGAAAGACCCAGATTTGGTTTGGAAAAATGGAGGTGGCAAGCTGAGAGAGAGACGGGTGGGCATATAGAGATCAGCTTCTACTTTAGGAGGTTTTTATCCATTTCCTGAGGGAACGAACCCAAAAGAATATAGTAGTCCTCCATGACTCTCTCACTATCGCTTGCTTTTCTTTCTCTTTCGTCGATCTTCTTTTTGTTTCTAATCCAATTACACATTTATTTTATTTGATAAAAAGAAATAACAAAATGACTGTACTACCCCGGACTAGGTGGGGACCCCTAGACAGCGACAGAGATATGCTCCTCCTACAGTGGAGTTATCATCAGCTTTTTGTTTATCCCAAAGAAAGATTTGATATAATCCTAAATCAGCTGAAACTGTGGGTCCCGCTCAGACTACAGTGTCTGATGGCGGCTTCTTGAGGATGGTGCTCCGCTAATTTCGGTTAAGAAGTTGCTTTCTGCTCCAGACTGCTTGCCATGGTAGAACTTTTTCAAAAGAATTTGCGAAATGCTTTTTCTTTTCTCTTTTTTTTTTTTTTTTTTTTCAATGTAATTAGAGAATTTTGTTGGAATTCTATTTTATTTTGTTATATTTAAGGAAAAATCTATGATAAATTTCGAGTAAAAGCGTGATTTGAAATCATTCACTTACTTTTTAAAAATCAATTTTTACTGCTTCAATTTTTCACAGATTTGAAATTGATCCCTCTGTAAGTTTTTTGTCTATTTTCGCAACTTTCGTTAATATCACGTTAGCTTTTTTGCTATACCATCTTAAAATATTTTCTTTATTATATTATTTTTTAAAAACTTAAGATTTTATTATTATTATTATTTTTTTTTTTAAAAAAATGAAGGTGGGGGTTATGGGGAGGGGGCAGGGCTGGAGGGTGGGGCGTGGCCACCCCTAGATCCATTTCGAGGTGGCTCGCAAGTCACCCCCTCCCCGAGGGGTGTGGTTGTCACCGTAAAGACTGACGTAGCATTAACAGAAGTTGCAAAAATAAATGGAAAACTTATGGAAGGATAGATTTTAAATTCGCGAAAAACTTAAACAGCAAAATTGATTTTTTAAAAGTGAGGAAGTGATTTCAAATTGCACTTTTACCAGGGATTTATCATAGCTTTTCCCTATATTTAATGATGTATTTAGTGTCATGTTATTTTAAATATTTCAATGACATAATATATGTATAAACGAATTTTAGAAACCCTTTCACTTTTTCCTTTTAGGATTTATTTGGGTTTGCAATTTCAAAAAATACGATTTAAAAATCACGATTTTAAAATGTTCGATTTGAAAAAATGCTTTTTAAAAATGTAATTAAGCGTTTGACAAAATCGCAGTTTGGCCTTTAAAATCACAGGTTATCCTTTAAAATTTTGCGTTTTTTTAAAAAAAAAAATCCTTTTGCCTACTATTTAAAAAGGTAATTTTATGCGTTTTTAAATTGCAATTTTTAAAAAAAGTAATTTACAATTTTTTTTTTTTTTTAACGATTTAGTTTAAAATCACACTTTTTACCTACGAATACGCAATTCCAAATGCATCCGCACTTTGCATAATTCCATTTCTCCTTTCTCTCTTTGCTTTGCAGGAGAAAAAATTCTCTCCGACTCTCTAAATTTTTTCCTCAATCTTCTTTGGAATATGGTTGTGTTTGATTCCCAAACCCTCAATCTTGAGTTCTTTTCTAAGGTACGTCTCTCAAAATTCTCTATTTTAATTTTTCGTCTTTCTCGCTCCAACAGGCTTTTCTTTTTGAATGAATATTATTAAGAAGCTAATAAAAAATATTAATGTTTGATATTCTTAAGATTTTATCCGACAAAAAACTAAATGATAAAACACAACTAGTGTTAATTGAAACACTAAATGCAACAGGCTAAAATGTTTTTGTCTATTTGTTTCTATTGTCTACCTAAAAATTCATTCATTCTGGGCATTAAAATTGAGATTAAGATTCTCTATGATTATTTATCTGAATCTGAGAGAATTCGAGTAGGTGATTGTGAGAGACCACTTATGAAACCCACCTAATCGGATAAGTGGTTGGATAATCAAATTTTTATTTAGTCAGGTAATCCCATAAGTGATCTCTCACAATCATCTGCCCGAATTTTTTTAAATTCGAACAAAGTAATTATAAATGATCATAATCCTTAAAATTGACACAATATTTGAAGGTTGAACCCTACAAATGATAAATAGTTAAATACCTTGGATAGGCATTTCTCTACCGCGACTTGAAATTTTGGCCCGACTGTCCTGTCATTTTATTGATTAATAAAAGTTTGTAACCTAACTATTCAGCATTTTTTTCTTTAAATAAACTTAAAAGAGGGCATAGATGGATAAATATTTCATACAAAATTTTAAAGGAAAAGTACATATAACTCCCTTAAACTATTATCCTATTGTCAATGTCATCTTCAAACTATCAATTGTGGCAATCTCTCATTCTAAACTATCAAAAAATGTCAATATTTCCTTAATAACAAAAATACCATTCACAAAATTATTAAAATTAAAAAAAAAAACTAAAAAAAATTATTTTAAATAATCGTAAATAACAAAAAGTTATACAAAAAAAATTAAAAATAAAACAAAAACATGTTTTTCTTTCCTTTTTTTTTCGTTTTTTTTTTTTATATAATTTTTCGGTTTTTTTTTTTTTTTAAAAAAAATTCGTTCTTTTTTGTTTTTTCCTTAATTTTTTTTAATTTGTTTTTTAAAAAGTTATTTTTAGTTTTTATTTTTTTTTTCTAAATTATAAGGACATTTTTGTCTTATTGAAAAAAATTTATGGTTATTTTTGTCTTTTTGTTGGTCTTAGGGGAGAACATTGACATGTTTTGGTAGGTTGAGGGGGAAATATTGACACAATCAGTAGTTTGGGAGGTTATTGACAATTGATAAGTGGTAATTTGAATGAGATATGTGTATTTTTTTCTAATCTTCAAATTATGTGAATTAAAGGTTTTTTTTATTTTTTATTTTTTATTTTATTTCAAACGGCGGTTGCGTGTTGCTAATGAGAATTGAGCATACTTTAAGCAATAAACTGTCCTTAAGATTACTAAAGAAAAAATGTCTCTTCAAAAGTCAAAAAAAAAAAAAAATAAAAAAAACAAAAAAAAAAAACCTTTTGAAATATATATATATATATATATATATATATATATATATATATATATATGCCTCGATAACATGCCCCTCTTTTTTAGTGGGAAGCATTTTTCAAGCTGTTTGATACAGAAAACAGCTTCTAGTACTTCTACCCGGTCGGTACTAATTTAATTACTCTAAAGTTTTTCCATCTCTAAGTTAATTAACAACCTACATCCCAACCCAACGTATATAAATTGCACTCGAGTTGCTACAATTATGTGCCTCATCTAATGCACTAGACATGCTGGCTGGAATGATCCTGCCAGGATATTGGTGGGGAGATAATTAATAACTACGGATACAAGCAGAATTTTCTCTAAAAAAAATGTTATATCTCCAATAATGAAGGCTATGGAGTTCCAATTTCATGCCTAAACACAATGAGAACTTTGGCTTTTTAGACGTTCTTCATATCTTTGAGTACACTTCACATGGAGCAGGGCAAAAAGGTTACATGCTTGGTAAACTCCTGTTCAGTTTTTTTTTTTTGTTTTTTTTTATTATTTTTTTTTTAAATGACCAAAAACGTTCCAAGCAAGGTCACTTTGTGTACTAACTCCTAAAACCCGAATTCCGGACCCGTATAAAATGCCCCATGAAGCAATTTAAGAGAAAAAAAGATTGAAAGAGAGTCCCTTTAGAGTTTTGCTCCAAAACGTCTATCAATAGAGTCGCATAATCCATTGTGAGAAACTTAATATTATTATTAACTTATTATTATTATTATTATTATTATGTTGAGGATAATTTTTATTTTTATTTTTCTAATTTAATTAAGCTTGTTTAAATGGTAGACCAAAAGGTTGTCCCATTAAAGCACCGTTTGAAGTTTGAACGCCACTTGGAATGGTAGACCAAAAAGTGTTCCGTTGGTTGAATGAAGTTAAGAGAAAACGGTACTGAGTGTTGTTACATACAAATTAAATCGATCTCTTCTCCTTTTCTTTAAATCTTCAATCATCATAGTTGGTACTCCCACTTTTATTAGTGGAAATCTCTAAATTCAGTTGCAGATCTAGATATAGTGTCAATCACGCCTTTATTATTGAGTACCTCCCTTATCATACATCATAGTGGTGCTATTCTTCTTAAAATATTAGTAAACTTAAAAATGTTTTCATTTGATAAAAAATACATATTTCATGAGTTGTACGCTTCTCATCTACATAAATTATTTTCTACCGTTCTCTCAAACCTCAGAGCGGGTAATAGTAAGATGCTCTTTGTGGGGCTTACCTGCCCGAACAAGCTTACAATTTGGGCAAATAATCGCACTGAATCTCAATCCCACCTCCGAATGCGTCTTACACTCGCACACTTTCTCTCTCGCAATTTCTTAAATAATATAAAAATATTAAAAAAAAATATATATATATTAGTTGATTTTCCGTACTACAAAAAAACATTTTAGGTTTAAAAAGACGAGACATTGAGTTAAAGTAAAGCTCACTCATCAAATTCATCATCTTGCTATAGTCTTGTTAGAAACATTATGATGCACTAGGGTAGGATTCATTGCTTTAATGTGGCATTGACAGCGGCGTGTCCCAAAACACTTGGAGCATTTATAATTTTGGACCCAAAAGAATGAGGTCCTTTTGGATCGGGATTCCTACAATTTTTTTTAAAATTGTAAATTCTCAAATTATGTGAATTTAGGTCGTTTCATGCATTGAACGGCATGAAAAATGCTATATATTAAAAATGTGGCATGTTAATAATGAGAATTGAATATATTTTTATCAGGTTATTACACTTTATGTCGTATGAAAGTTTGGAGTAGAAAACTGTCTTTTTATTTAGTAAAGAAAAAAAAAAAAAGTCTATTCAAAAGTGAAGAAAAAACTTTTTGGAATGATTTTTTTGTTTTTGGTTGCCTCGATAAAATGTCAATCTTTAATACGTAATATTTTTTAAGCCGTTCGATGTAAAAAATGACATAAATTTACATAATTTGAGAATTTAATTTTTTTTTTTTTTTGAAATTTTAGAGGATCCTTATAATCCGGTCCTGAAAGGCTGAAAGGAAATTGGAAGTTAATCACTGCCTTTTCAGCCGGACAATCAAGTGAAGAAGATATGGAAAAAGGTTGCTGTGGTCGTTTTCTTCATCACAAAAATCCCGTTGATTGGCCTTTTTAAGCTTCCTGATCATGATGGCTGCCCGAAAAGAAGACTTGAGAATAGTTTGTCAAAGAAAAGAAGTCGCCAACTCCATGCGACACTTCAAACTTGGGCCGTTTTTCTATAGGAAGTTTGAATTTTATGTTGTTAATATTGAGAATTTCATATCACTCATATTTTAGGTTTTAGTTTTGGGTTGATTCCGTATAAATTGGGATTCAAGAAAAGTTGAAATTGAAGATTTGAAAACTTCGATCGCAACTTCAATGGCATTTGGTTTGATCGAAGTGATGTAGCAGTTTTAAATAACTTTTAGAAAAGCTCGATCGCAAGTTCGACCAAAGCTTGGTTGTTAGAAGTGTGCAATACAAAAACCTGAGAACCTCGATTGCAGTTTCGTTCGAAGTTGGTTTGATTGAAATTGAAACTCTAAAGTTCGATTGATTAAACTGGCTGCAGACAAATTAATTGTTAGCTGACTTAGCCATTAAATCTCAATTTTTTCCCTACTTATATAAACCTAATGACCTATGATTTTCATATAGGGAGAGAGGGTGCAATTCATTGTTCTCTAAGAGATTTCTAAACTCCATTAAGCCTACACAAATGTTATTGTTCTCCTAATTTTTCATAAATCAAACCACTAAAAAGAGCCTTTAGCCTCTAGAATTTTGGGTTGCAACCGAAAAAGTTAGTGAAGGTAATTCATGTAAAAGAAGGCTAGAGGTCCTGGATCTACTACGGTAGGAGGTGAACAAGTCGTTTGTCGGGGTTGCATGCTGAGTTAAGGCTTATAAGGGTGGTGTACGTTGACTAGTTGTAATACAAATTTTCTATAGCGTATAATTTTGAGGTTGGCTAGCTCCTCAATAGTTTTTCTCTTGAAGAGTTTTTCAAAAGTTTCCACTTGGTTACCAAAATTCTTGTGTTCCTACTTGTTTGAATTTTGGTGATTATCTTTTGTGGTGTTTGGTTTTAAAGTTGATAACTGTACTAATCTAACTACTAAGATAATAAGTAAAAAAATTTGGGTCAATCCGTTTTTATCAAATTCAACTGTCAAAGCCATTGTTAATTAGTTAAAGTCTTGAATCAAGAGAATATAGCTAAAATTGAAATTTGTATTAAATTAATGCAATTTATACAACTGCTATATAATTTGATGGTATGATAGTAAAAATTAATCATCGTAAAAAATAAAATAAAAAATATAACTTTAACTATTATATCATTTCAATTATATAACAGTTGTATACCGGTTTACTAAGCATAATTACCTCCATAATAACTCTAGGAAATAATCTGAAGGTTGAAGTTTGGAGTAATGCAATCTCAATGGATTGATGCAAAAATAAATATCCGCCTAATCGTTCACCTAAGCCAGACAAGGAAGAAACATTATATGTTTTTTTGGGTAGGTAAGAGTTCATTTATTAAATAAAAAGGATTATACTAGCTTAGGAATATATCCCAGAAAAACCATAAGAGAGAGTGACCCATCTCCTCCAAGATACCCCAAAATCCGATTAGCCATTTATTCTCATGGGAAGGATTTGAAGCCACCCATGGAGTTAACTCTCATCCAAACAAAAACCATGATATTAAAGAGAAAATTAATCTCATCCAATGGTTGATCAACTTGATCTCAAGGGGGGCGGCCGGAATTTGAAGTTCTATCCGGCGCAGCCACCAACTACCAAACATGGACATGAACTCGCAATGAAGCTTCCCTGTTTTGGCATAAATATGACCATTGCTTGATTCCTCCCTTGAATCACTCCGTTTAATTTACTAACCGTAAATAAAGTTATTCCTAAACAAATCCTTGATGGTCAAATAATACTTTTTCATTTGTAGGTCTCGAGCATTGATTCAAGTGGATCAAGATTCCTTACAATTTTAAAGAAATTGTAGATTCTCAACTTACGCAATTTAAGCCATTTTTAAGCATCAAAACATTTGAAATATGCCACGTATTAAAAATTTGGGATGTTATTAAGGCAGCCAGAATGAATTTCCCTCCCAAAAGGCTTCCTCTTCACTTTTGCAAAGATGGTTTTTCGTAAAATCAAAAGACAGTCTTTTGTTCAAAATTTTTTGTACAACATAAAGAGCAAGAATCTGATAAAAATGCACTCAATTATGAACTATAACATGCCACATTTTTAATACGTGTCATTTTTCAAGCGTTTCGATGCCTTAAAAAGAGTCAAAATTACGTAATTTGAAATTGTAAGAGTTCCTAATCCAATGCAAAATGATATCTCCCGTTTTTGTAATAGCCTACCAATAGAAAGACATTTTTAGAATCCAATTCAATCAATTACCAATTCAAGATAATCTAATCAGATTCTTTCAATATGAATCAAAAATGTATGCCATGATCCCATAATCACACATTTACTGATGTGTTATACTCTTCATATCTTTTATCTATGAGAATAAAGAAGTAGCACCTAACTATTAGGCGTCTAAATGGACCAACCGACAAAAAAATGAAATCCACATTACTATGAAGCCTTGTTATGTCTTGAACGGCTCTCACTATCACTATATTTTCAATCATCGACAGGACATGTGCATGAAGATGTCATTTGCTTTGTCCATTTGGTAACCACACAAAGCCTAAGTGGCCCCATCTCGTCAAAATTAAAAGTAGCCATCTTCACTCGTCGGCAATTCACCATCTTGGTTGTGACGCCGGAATATGTCTTACGAAAACATGGATTAGAGAGACAGATTTAATCAAAAGCCATGTAAAGGAAACATTATGTTATGTTAATAAATGCAATCTTAACTACGTGTATGTATATAAGTTATCGGGCATCATTCTCTTGTAAACCGGTTTTGAAAAGTGAGTTTTGCACAATATTTGTATCATTTGGTATCATAGCCAGATTTTATGTCGAGCTGAGTTGTAGCTTTATAGTCGAGCCACAGAAAGGGACCACTTATAATATAGGTTGAATTAAAATGTCTTCTACTATGTATAGTCACAGTGTTAAGTCATTGAATATTGATAGATGAGTGGAACCGCCAAAAGAGAATGTTATCATCGGGTTAGTGTCGATACAGTTGGCCGTCATGAATGTTGGTAGCGATATTCCTCTCACATGGCTTAAGTACAATCTTAACTATGTGTATATAAACTCTTGGACACCACTCCTTGTGAGCCGGTTTCAATTGTAAGTTTTACATAAGATTTGTATCACATTACTAATGTGCCATGCTCATCAATGATCTTTGTTTTCATTTTCCAGAATGAGATTTGAGGTTCAATTCAATAAAAGCATGAAATTTGTTTAAATTTATGGGATTAATGAAATAAGGTTAAAAAGATGAAGTGTTAAAAAAAAAAAATGATTAACAATATTAAAGAATATTACTTTTTTAAAATCCAAGTAGTAAAATTGTCATTTTTAAAAACCCAGATAGCTTTTGATAAAGCTGCAAACCACAAATAGTAAAACGGTATTTAACTCTTTAAAACTGTTACTATAAAAAAGCTTAAACAAAAAGAAAAAAAAAATAATAATTAGAAAATCCAAAAAATATTATAAAAATGTTCAAACAAATCAATAAATTGAAGGGAAAGAAATGAATCACAGATTAAATCCAACATGTTTTCTTATAATAGGAACAACTGAAAGAAAGAAAATCTAATCTCACATTTTACTATGGAACGAACTAATTAGAATTAAGAATTTATTTTAGTGGTTGGAACAAAGAAATTACCCTGATCTAATTATCAAAATAATTCTTATAAATATCATATTTACAATAAGCTGACACCAATAAACCCATTTTAATTGGCTCCTTGGAGAAGTTCTTCAGAATCAGCATTCTGCAGTCATCAAATCAGACAGCAGAATTCTCATCAAACAATTTATGAGCAGTGATAGAATAGCCACCAGAAAACCTATGGTGCAGAGGACACTTGGCCAATATGATAGGAGAAGGTGGAGAACTGAAGCAAGACAAAAAATAATGGGCATGTATCATTGAAAGGTGAAGAAGTTTTCACACTATGAATGTATGTCTTGTGACTGCCTTAACCTAATCAAGGTGAAGGCTTTGTATTTATAGAGTATTAGCTCATAATCCACGTTATGCGAGGGATTCTTCATTATAATTTAATTTAAAAATTAAAACAAATATTCATTGTACTTTTTATTATAGGTTAAAAAATGCGTGTAAAAAAAAAACTATCAGACATCCTTCAATAAAAAGACATTAAAGATTAAGACCTATAAAAAATAAAATAAATAAATAAATAAATTACAAGAAGAAAATCTAAAAAATAAGACCTTAAATTTTATTTTAATCCATATAAATTAAAACATGTTAAAATCTTTGTTCCCATATGAGTTGTTTAAAATGAAAAGAAGCATAAAGAAAAAAACAGCAAGAAGAAAACATGTATATTATGATTATCAAAGCATTAACAAAAAATTAGCAGGAGTCTCTAATATTATTTAAAGCAATCAAATAAATCATCACTCATGTTCAATGCTTAATATCTCTTTGGTGTTTTGAAAGTATTTATATTCTTTTTATGCACAACAAACAAATAAATTTTAGCCTTGTTTTGTTTTAAAAAGCATAAAAACACTTTCAAAAAATGGCTGAAAATAGAGTAAATCACAAAAAAAAAAAAAAAAAAAAAAAGAAGAAGAAGAATAAGAAAAGAAAAGAACCCATAAAACATAAGAGTCTTTATATTAGTTTAATACATATACATTAAAACATGTTTAAATCTTTGTTCCCATATGTATAGATGATATAAAATGAAAATTATAAAGAAAAAAAATAGCAAGAAGAATACATGGTTTAATCTAATCATCATAGCATTAATACAAAATTATTAGGCATCTCTTAGTGTGATACCTATTATATTTCAATACAAATAAAATGTTAATAAATCTGAACATTAGAAGAAAAAATATACAAAGAAAAGTAAACATTTTTTTTTATGAAAATTTATTCCCATAAATATACATGGTTGAAAATGGAAAGTACAAAGAAAAAACAAATTACAAGAAGAATATCTGGATTCTACTTATAAAAATGCATAAAACACAAAGATACAAAAAATCAACAAAGTTTTTGATTAAATAGAAACCCCAGACTGGATCAACACCAAATTCAACCTCCACAAAACCAAGAAAAAAAAATGAAAAAAGAAAGAAAGAAAGCAAAGTCCTTCAAAATAAATAAATAAAATTATGTACAAAAGCATTATGTTCTTTTCTTGAATGTCGCTGCTGGATGCTCTTGATTTCTTAATTCAAGATCTTTCAAACCCTAAAGAGAGAGAGAGAGAGAGAGAGAGAGAGGGGGGGGGGGGGGGGGGTAGAAATAACTAATCTAAGAGAGTAATATGACTTTTCAAGTTACTTGTACGGTTTCTTTCTTCATTGTTTTATTATATGTTAAGGCATTACTAATATGTCTAATTTTTTTTTTTTAAATAATTATTGTATGCAATACCTATATGATTAATTATGGGTAGTTCATTCAGAATGTTTTTAATTTTTAATTTTTTCTCTCTATAGTTTTGGAGAATAGTAGATTCTGAAATCATAATATTGTATATTAAAATTTTGACTTCATCAAATCCCATATGAGGAATTTTTTAAGTAAAATTTTGAAGAAAAAAAATAAATCTCACCGGTTAGAATTAATGCATGCAATACCTATTTGGTCGAATATGGGTACTTAATGTAGTCTGCTTTTAATTTTAATTTTTTTTTTTAAAAAAAATAAAAAAATAAAAAATCTCACCACTTAATGCAGCTATAACAACACTTAATGCTATGATGCAAAAAAGTCTTTATTTTAGTCTCATGAAGATTACATTCATGATCTTTTCATTAAAGTACAATAAATTTATTAAAACATGACAAAACTGGTTCAACCTTTATAATTCACCAGTTTTTTTTACTTAAAATACCAGTTAAGTGTTTAAAAATTATGGATTCACGCCACGTGTCATAATTTTATGCCAACTCAAGTTGAAACTCAGCTTATATATATATATATATATATATATATATATATATATACAAGGATAATCAAGTACAAAAGATAAACTATACAACAACTCAACAAAGGATGTTCTGATTTGCTCCATTCTTATCTTGGACTCCTTCGTGATTGTGTTTATCTGATGGTGAGGTTTCACTTTGTTCTGCATGATCCTGAGTAATTTGAATTGTTTTACTTGGATGAGATGATATAACAGAAATATCCTTAACTCGCCCCCTTAAACTTGATGGGAGGGAGATGACGTTGAGCTTGGTTCACAAGAGAGAAAATATTGATGTAGAGAGAGGCTTAGTGAAGATATCAGCCAATTGATCATGGCTAGATAAGGACCTAATGTCAAGAGAATGATTGGCAACCATGCCATGGACAAAATGAAAATTTATCTCCACATGCTCGATGCGGGTGTGGAAGACAAGGTTGGAGGAAAGGAATGTAGCTCCAATGTTATCACACCAAAGAATGGGAGGTTTGGACTGGTGATGCCGACCTCATGTAGAAAAGACTTCAACCAAGTGATTTCAGCAGCAACATTTGCAAGGGCTTTGTATTCGGCGCCCTAGATTTCTACCTTTGACTTACCTCCCCCAAGAGAGTGGATCTCTCTAATTCGCTTAATACTTCTGCCTTTTTCATTCTCTCCTCATTGCCTAATGCCCTCTCTTTCTTCAATAATATCAAAAGCACATAGCTCTTCCCAAAGGATCTTTTTCTTTCTCCCTACATTGCCAAACACCAACTCATTCCATGTGACGTTCCACATCGCCTGGGGTATGGGGATGGGAATGTGCTTATCTGTATATTCGCACCATTCTTAACACAATGCATTTTAAAGCCGTGATAGCCATGAACCTATCAAAATTTCGCAGTTAAGCGTACTTATGCGAGAGTAGTACGAGGATGAGTGACCTCTTGGAAAGTCTGGTTCGGGGGAGCCAAAAGCAGACAATATTGTGTTATTGGGGGTGAGTTGTTACAAATGATATCAAAGTTATTGCCTAGCCTAATATGGAGGGAGCTTGCACAAGCCCATGAGGGTTGTTAGTGTGCATTCACTGGGACGCCAAGAATGGGGTGATCCCATGAAGGTCACCAACGGGGACGTTGGGTCCCAATAGGGGGGTGATTGTGACGTTCCACATCGCTTGAGTATGGGAATGAGGATGTGCTTATATCTATATTCGCACCTTTCTTGACACAATGCATTTTAAGTACCAAGATGGGTAACCTACTGGAAAGTTTGGTTTGGTGGAGTAAAAATACGGACAATATTATATCATTGGGAGTGGGTCGTTACATTCCATCTCCTTAAATCAACTTTCAAAGCATCGAGCTTGTTAGCCACAATAAAACTTGAAGAGCCTTGGAACTGATAAGAGTCCCACCAATGTTTCACCCTATCCACAAAACCCTCAAACTTCAGCCACATGTTCTCAAATTTGATGTACTTACCTCCCCTATGAAAGTCACCACAATCAAAGCAAATCAAGAAATGATCCGAGCAAAGTCTTGGAAGCTTTTTCTGGGACAAACTCGGATATTGAGTTTCCTAAGCTAGAGAAACAAGAAATCTATCAATCTTGGACCACGAGAGAGACTCCCGATTGTTTGATCAAGTATAAGTACCACCAATAAGAAGAAAGTCCATCAAGCCTTGATCATAAATGAAGTCAGATAACTTTATCATAGTTGGAGACATAAGCGAGCTACTTTTGATCTCTCACTGGGGAATAGGGTGACCTAAAATCAACTCCAATGCACTAAGGCAAGTTCCACCAATTGAGCATGCCAACTAACTCATCCCAAAGAAGCGTTTTGTCCATAAAAGAATTAGGGCCATAGACACCAGCAAAGGCCCAAGTGAAATGATTTTCAACGTTTTTGAATGCAAAAGCTAGGGTAAACTCTCCCACACACTCATCGATCTTTCTACCACCCTTCTATCCTACATAATCAAAACGTCACCTAAAGCCCCTCTAGAATCCAAACATCAATCCACATGATGGTAACCCCACAAGTTACGCACTACTCTACGAGACATTACCTCCAGCTTAGTTTCTTGAAAACATACAATGTCAACTTTCTTCTTTGAGTAAGTTTCTCACCCTTAGGCATTTATTCCCCTCGTTCAACCCTCTCACATTCGAAGATAAGATTTTCAACTTCATTAAAAATTGAATGGCCCTTCTCCTTTCCAATTCCATGGCTAGAAGTCTCAAATTTAGAATCATAATTAATAAAGCATTCCAACCTTTTCAACTCCCTATTTCCTTTGCTGCCAAGTTTAGAATTGGAACCCAACACCTTTTGAAGACGACCCACCTCAATAAATGTCAACATCGCCATAAATGCTCCTCAAAGCCCACACACGAACCCCCACAACACGATGGATTTCCTTTGCTCTTTGCAAAACCCAATCTGAGTAGTCCGACCTAAGACGACCAGATTTCCCCACCACAACAGGGGAATAGGAGCCAAGGCAGTACATAACGAGGCTTCCTCCCTGTTGAAAAGATCCACAACTTGGCAAGGATCCGAGTCAAGCACAAGCTGTCTATTAATTAACCTGATGATAGCATCTACTACTAGAAAACCTACAAAGCCAACATAGGATATGGATTTGCACCAAGACCTGCATTACATAACAGTTTTAATCGAGAAATAAAATTCGTATGCAGTAAATGACAATTCCTACATGACACAGACATACTTTACCAACTACTCACAGAGTCATTCAGAAAGCTAACCAAGACTTAGTAACATCCTCAGGTTGATCATAATACTTCTTATAAATTGTGGTTAGAATTCTGAATGACAGTAGGAGGTCCAACAGCGTTCTTTACATTGGTCCAGTTCAATATTTATCTTCTTCCAAATATATGCGATATTTACTAAGAGCCTACTCTGGTGGCTGAGACCACCCCATCCCATATAACAGTACAAAACACGACTATCGTTCACAATTAGTTTGTCCTTGCTAGCCAAACAAATAGGTTGATCCACCAAGCAAGGTTTTCATTCCTGCTCTGTAGATTACAATGAATTTAGGGCATATATCTCCTTGTAATCACCATCACTAACAATAAAATTACTTTATGGATATACCATTTTATCTTATGATAATGAAATAATCTATCCATGAAAAGTATCCATGTCATGAAATAAAAACCTTTTTCTATTTATTCATTAAATAACAGTAAAAATTGGCTTTCTAGGCAGATATTTCTTTCATGCCCCTCCCCCCCCCCCAAAAAAAAAAAAAAAAATCATATCATATCATATCATATATATATATAAAAGCCGAGTTCCAACTTAGAGTTGGCATAAAATTATGACATGTGGCGTGAACTCATAATTTTTAAACATTAAACTGGTCTTTTTAAGTAAAAAAAACCAGTGAATTTTAAAGGTTAAACCAGTTTTGTCATGATTTTAATAAATTTATTATACTTTAATAGAAAGATTATGGGTGCGAATCTTCATGAGACCAAAATAAGGACTTTTTCGCATTATAGCCACATTAAGTGGTAAGATTTTTTTAAAAAAATTAAAATTAAAAACAGACTACATTAACTATATTCGACCAAATAGGTATTGCATGCATTAATTCTAACTGGTGAGATTTTTTTTCTCCAAAATTTTACTTCAAAAATCCTTGTATGAGATTTTATTAAGTTCAAAATTTTAATATACAATATTATGGTTTCAGAATTTACTACTCTCCAAAGCTATAGAAAGACAAAATTTAAAATTAAGAAAATTTTCCATTAACTGCCCATAATTGACCATATAGTTATTGCATGCATTAATTATAAAGGAGGAGGCGAAGTCGTTTGTGTTCTCAGTGGTAGAAGGAGCATCGGTGGTGAGATTGGAAGAAAGGAGGAGGAATTTTTCAGGCTGGTTTTGCTTAGTGCTCAAAGTGTTGGGTGGCTAGCTTCGACGATGGAGAGTCTGTTGTGGTTTCCGGGGGATAAGGATTTTGTTTGATCTTTCAGGGAGGGGTCAAAGGTTCTCATTGTTAGACGAGGTGGTAATGCAGCTGGTAGATTTCTCGAAGTGGCAGTCTACGCTATGGGTGGCCGGAGAGGGTTTATTTGCATTCCTGAAGGATATGAGGGGAGGGGTTGGAGCAAATTTGTTCTTGAGCTGGGTAAGGTCAGAGATTTTCTCAATATCCCGAATGGGCATGGCACGGGTCGTTTAGCTTCAGTTCCAGAGAGGATTCGGAGAGCAGGTGGTGAGGATAATGAAGGTTCTATCCCCTTTATTCCGGTTGGTTCTCCCGGCAAAAACGGAGTTTCTTCCTTCGTGGAAGTCCTGCGTAGAGGTGCCAAAGGTCCGGAGGTGGAGAAGAAGTTGTTTCTTCCGGTGGCTCCGTTAGGTGAGAAGTGCCGTGATCACTCGGCTGAGGAGGAGCTGTCCCGATCAGAGAAGCCATTGGAGAAGAATTTTTGTAACCGTTGTGGCGCAGAGAACGTGAAGGATGGGATGGGTGTCAGTCTGTTGCCTATGAAATCTGCTGCTCGAGGCAAGGGTGGTAGCTTCTGTGGTGATCTTTCTGCAGATTATCTGCTGACAGGAGAAGGGCACACGTTTCCCTCTCTTTTGTTGTGGAAAAGCCAGCTGGAGAAGCTGAAGGCTGATGTGGATCAAGCTCTTAGCAGGGTTTGTGATGGGCTTTCTTCGTTTGGGCCTGGCTCTAAGTCCAAGTGTGTTGGGCGGAAGAAAAAAAAATAAGAATAGGAAGAGAAGACTGCGTTGGGTTCCGAAAGGCCCGAAACCCAGCTATTGTGACCTTTTAGCGGAATCTGTAGGGCGTCTTGAGGTAGGTCCGTCGCCGGCGTTGGACTGCGGCGGTTCAGAATATCCTCCGGCAGTCTCTGAGCCTCTCGGTGGGTCGTGTCCCATGTCTCGAACGTCCGGTTTCTCTGCTCCGGAGAACCAGTCTTCCAGACCCGTGCTGGGCCATCGGCCTGATTCGGTCGCAGCAGCTAGGGAGGATGGAGTGGGTTCGTCGGTAAGGATGGGTACTTTTCCGGTGACTCCAGAGGGTTTCGGTGGGTCGTCTTCTTCTACGGGTGTTCACGATTTGGCCAGCTTGGTCTCTCATCCGGAACTTTTTTCTGGGGTTGTGTCTTCCGTTCTTGGTCTGGAGGGTCCGGAGGCTAATCTTGCTTTGGTCGACTCTCCGATGAATGCAGAAGGTGCGTTGGTGGTCGGGGCTGGTTCGGACACTTTGGTTGTTTCGGATTTTTCCCCCTCTGCTCCTTCTTTGGTTTCTGACCCTTTCGGTTCGATGCCTAGGAATGGGCTGGTTTCTGTTTCTATTTCTGAGGGGGAGGGTGTGTCTTCTGTGGGCATTCCTAGAGAAAAGGAGGGCTCAAAGGAGTTGTCCTCCTCCTTTTTCCATTCTGATTTCAGGTCTGTAAATGTGGAGGGTGGTGTAGGGGATGAGGTGGAGGGTTTGGGCCCATTATTGATTTTGCCTTTGGCAGTGGAGTTGGACAAGGATTCTGCTTCGAATGTGTCTCCTAGATGGGTGATGGAGAGGGTAAAGGGTTACTACAAACTAGTAGGAGTGTCTTGTGACCAATTTGAAGATAAATTGTTAGCTCTGTTTGAACAAGTTGAAGCCAAGCGGGACCAATCCTTGGTTGATTATTTGGCTTTGGTTACCTCTGTATCAGGAGGAAAAGGCCAGAGGGAGATTAAGCGGCTGGATTGTTCCATTAACTATGAAAAGAAGGGAGAGCAATCTTATAGAAGGAGAGGAAAGGGCAAGGGTATGTCTTGTGTTAATGAAGCTTAAAATTCTTTCTTGGAATGTAAGGGGGATTAATGAGCTAGATAAAAGATTGCGTATCAAAGGGCTCATTAGAGAATGGAAGGTTGATTTGGTGTGTTTGATGGAGACAAAAATGGAAGTCATTTCTAGAGAGGTGGTTCGAAGTTTATGGGGTTGCCATCATGTGGATTGGTGTTATATGAGGGCTAGTGGGGCTTCAGGTGAGATTTTGATTATGTGGGATAGGAGGGTTGTGGAGAAGGTGGATGAATGCATGGGTCGGTATACTCTAGCCGTTTCTTTGCGTAACACTGTTGATAATTTTATGTGGGCTTTTGGAGGTGTGTATGGGCCTAATGATGATGGGGAGAGGAGGGTTTTGTGGAATGAGATGGCTGGCTTGATGAGTTGGTGGGATAGACCGTGGTGCTTTGGGGGTGATTTCAATGTGGTGCAGTTTCCGAGTGAGCGATCGGGAGGTGGTGGTTTTTCTGCTGCTATGGACGATTTCTCGGAGTTCATACGTGGGCAGAGTTTGGTGGATATTCCTCTCCAAGGTGGGCAGTTCACTTGGTCCAATAATCAGGCATGGTCTAAAATTGATAGGTTTCTGTTATCTCCGGATTGGGAAGAACATTACCCTGATGTGTCACAAAGTCGTTTGCCTAGACTTTTATCAGACCATTTTCCTTTGACGTTGGATTGTGGATCGCATAGAGAAGGGAAAAAATACTTCAAATTTGAAAACATGTGGCTCAAATCTGTTGGCTTTGTAGAACAAGTGCAACGTTGGTGGGAGTCTTATGTTTTTCGAGGTCTGCCGAGTTTTATGCTGGCTAGCAAGTTGAAAGCTTTAAAAGTGGACTTGAAGATATGGAATGCTGAGGTCTTCGGTGACGTGGGGAAGAAGAAGGAATTATTAGAAGGTATTAAAGAGCTAGAGTGTTTTGAAGAAGCTCGGGGGCTAGTGGAGGAGGAGCGGATTCAGAAGTCAGACATGATCAAGGAGCTGGAAAAAACTCTCCTGTTCGAGGAGGTTAATTGGAGGCAAAAATCTCGGGCTCTATGGCTGAAGGAAAGGGATAATAACACTAAATTCTTTCATAGGGTGGCCAATTCGCATCAGAGGTACAATCATGTGGGAGTTTTGAGGATCAATGGGGCTTTGTCTTCTGATCCGGGGGAAATTAAGGATCATATTGTAAATTATTATGACTCACTGTACACAGAGCAGAGTTCGTGGCGTCCTAGGGTGGATGGAATTTCTTTCTCCTCTATTGATGCGGATGAGTGTCTTTGGTTAGAACGAGACTTTGAGGAGCAGGAGGTGTGGGAGGTGGTGCAGGAGATGAATGAGGATAAGGCACCGGGGCCTGTTGGTTTTTCTATGGCTTTTTTTCAGAAATGTTGGGGGGTTTTCAAAAAAGATATTATGGCGGTATTTTCAAAATTTCATAATAGTTGCCAGTTTGAGAGGAGTTTGAATGCAACATTTGTTTCCCTTATTCCTAAGAAGGCTGATGCTTTGGAGGTTAAGGATTTTAGGCCTATCAGTTTGGTGGGAGGGGTTTATAAAATTATCTCTAAGGTCCTTGCTAATAGAATCAAATCAGTGCTGGGGAAAATTATTTCGAACTCTCAGAATGCTTTTGTTGGTGGAAGGCAAATCTTGGATTCGGTTCTTATAGCCAATGAATGTCTAGATAGCCAAAGGCGGTCAGGGGAGGCCGGATTATTGTGCAAACTGGATTTGGGGAAAGCTTATGATCACGTGAATTGGGATTTCCTCCTTTACATGCTTCAGAGGTGTGGGTTTGGGGAGAGGTGGAGAGAATGGATAAAATTTTGCATTTCTACGGTAAAATTTTCCATTTTGGTTAATGGCGTCCCTTCTGGTTTCTTTCAGAGCTCGCGGGGGATTAGGCAAGGTGATCCTCTTTCTCCTCTACTGTTTGTGGTGGTTATAGAAGCGCTTAGCAGGATGTTGAATGCGGCTATGCTCCAAGGCTTACTTTCAGGCTTCTCAGTGGGCTTCAGGGGTAATGAAGCTTTAGTGGTGAATCATTTATTGTTTGCGGATGATACCTTAATTTTTTGTGGAGCACAGGTTGAGCATGTTCGAAATTTGATGTGTACCTTCTTATGTTTCGAAGCAATGTCAGGGTTGAGGATCAATTAAGGCAAATCCGAATTGGTCCCTATTGGCGAGGTGGAAGATGTAGAGTCTTTGGCACATATTCTGGGTTGTAGAATTGGGTCTCTGCCGATGACTTATTTGGGTATGCCGTTGGGGGCGTCGTTCAAATCTATTTCTATTTGGAATGGGGTTATTGAGAAGGTGGAACGAAGGTTGGCTAGTTGGAAGAAACTTTATTTTCCAAGGGTGAAAGGGTGACTTTGATTCACAGTACTCTATCTAGCATTCCTACTTATTACTTATCTCTGTTCCCTATTCCTGTGAGTGTAGCTAAGAAACTGGAGTGGCTTCAAAGGGAGT
Source organism: Alnus glutinosa (assembly GCF_958979055.1). Taxonomy (NCBI): domain Eukaryota; kingdom Viridiplantae; phylum Streptophyta; class Magnoliopsida; order Fagales; family Betulaceae; genus Alnus; species Alnus glutinosa. The sequence goes on along the minus strand of NC_084894.1, from coordinate 5,611,354 downwards.
TTCTGTGGAGTGGTTTGGGTGATGAGACTAAATTTCATTTAGTTAATTGGCATCGAGTCTGTACTCCAATTAAGGCTGGTGGATTGGGTGTTCGTAATGTTGTTAATTTTAATCAAGCCTTATTGGGGAAATGGATTTGGAGGTTCTCTCAGGAGCTCGATGCTTTGTCGAGATCGGTGATTGAGGTGAAGTATGGGAGTGTGAGAGGAGGTTGATGTTCCTTACCAATTACGGGGCCTTATGGTGTCAGTGTTTGGAAGTTTATTCGAAGGGGGTGGGATAGTGTTGCCAAGCTTTTGCGGTTTGAGGTGGGTGATGGGTCTCATATTCGCTTTTGGCATGATCTTTGGTGTGGGGACAAGCCTCTCAAGCTCTGTTATCCAGCTTTGTACTCTATTGCGTGTTCTCCAGATGCTTGGGTGGTGGATAATTTGTCTGTGGTAGGAGGCGTGATTCATTGGAATGTTCTCTTTACGCGCTATGCTCAGGATTGGGAGGTGGAGATGGTGATGTCCTTCTTTGATCAGTTATACTCTACTCGGGTTCGGAATGGAGAGGTTGATAGGGTGGTGTGGAATCTTTCCAAGAGGAGGAATTTTGAGGTGAAGACTTTCTACAAAGCTTTAGTGTGTCACTCGGCGGCCTCTTTTCCTTGGAAGGGTATTTGGCGTGTTAAAGCTCCGAAGCGGGTGGCGTTTTTTGTTTGGACAGCGGCTTTAGGAAAGATCTTAACTCATGACAATTTACGTAGGCGTGGTAGAGTGGTGGTAGAGTGGTGTGTTATGTGTAAGAAGCATGGGGAGTCCGTTGATCACCTCCTTCTTCATTGTGATGTGGCACGGGTTGTTTGAAGTTTTTTTTATAGCTTGTTTGGGGTGGAGTGGGTTATGCCTAGTAGTGTGTTGGATTTATTGACTGGTTGGGGCACTGTGCTGGATCGTGGTCCTGGTTTCCGTATTTGGAAGCAGGTTTGAAGCAAGTTCATTTATGTGTTTTGTGGGGCTTGTGGCGTGAGAGAAATTCTAGGCTTTTTGAGGATGTGGAGGTTTCGGTTGGGGCTCTTTGTAGAAATGTGCTTAATATGTTATATCTTTGGGTGTCAGCGCATAGCCCGGGTAGTATGTTGTTCGCTGACTTTTTACTTTCTTGTTCTTTTATTTCCTCTGTATAGGGGCTTCTTTTGTATACTTCCTGTGTACTAGGGTTGCGCCCCTCTGCGCTTTTTAATGAAATCTTACTTATCAAAAAAAAAATTATAAATTTTTTTTGACATATTAGTAATGCTTCAACATATAACAAAACAGTGAAGAAAGAAACCGTACAAGTAAGCTGAAAAGTCATATTATTCTCTTAGATTGGTTATTTCTACCTCTCTCTCTTTAGGGCTTGAAAGATCTTGAATTGTGAAATCAAGAGCATCCAACAGCGACATTCAAGAGAAGAACAGAGTGTTGAAGTACATAATTTTATTTTGTTTTGTTTACTTGGCGTTGATTCAGTCTGGAGTTTCTATTTAATCAAAAACTTTGTTTCTGTTTTGTATCTTTGTGATCTATGCATTTTTATAATTAGAATCTAAATATTCTTCTTGCTATATTTTTTTTCTTTATACTTTCCGTTTTCAACCATGTATACCTATGAGAATAAATTTTCATTAAAAAAAATGTTTACTTTTCTTTGTATTTTTTTTTTCTTATGAAAATTATTTGTTTTATTTGTATTGACATATAATAGGTATCACACCAAGATATTCCGAATAATTTTGTATTAATGCTTTGATAAATAGATTAAACCATGTATTCTTCTTGCTAATTTTTTTTTTTCATTATAATTTTCATTTTAAATCATGTATACTTACTGGAACAAAGATTTAAACATGTTTTAATGTATCGATTAAACTAAGATAAAGACTCTTTATGTTTTCCTTCTTTCTTTCTTTTTTTCTTTTTTTCCGTTTATCTGATTTACTCCATTTTTCAGCCATTTTTGGAAAGTGTTTTTATGCTTTTGAAAGCAAAACACGGCAAAAATTTATTTGATTGTTGTGCATAAAAGGAATATAAATACTTTTGAAACACCAAAGAAATATTAAGCATTGAACATGATGTGATGATTTATTTGATTGCGTTAAATAATATTAGAGACTCCTGCTAATTTTTTATTAATGCTTTGATAATCATAATATACATGTCTTCTTCTTGCTGTTTTTTTCTACACCTATGAGAACAAAGATTTTAAAAAGTTTTATTTTGTATGGATTAAAATAAAATTAAGAGTCTTAACTTTTAATGTCTTTTTATTGTCTTTTTATTGAAGGATGTGTGATATTTTTTTTTACATGCATTTTTTAACTTATAATAAAAAGTACGATGAAGATGTGTTTAAGTTCTTAAATTAAATTATAATGAAGAATCCCGTGCATAGCGCGGATTATGAGCTATTCTCAATAATTAAGGAGATCATTCTTCCTTTAAATAAAAATTGAAGTATGCCCCACTCTCCCAAAAAATTATTTATTAAATTATGGCCCCAAACTGAACTTTGTTTTGGTGAAACCCCGAAGGATAAAGCCTTTCGACTTGTTAAATCAACTATAATAATCATTTTAATGAAGAATTATTTAGATATTGTCTCATAAAAGACAATTGAAACATAGTAACATACATAGAAAATACATATTTACTACAATACTTAAATATTTCTCAAATTTAGCTATGGCCCCCCTCATGATTAATTTCTAATTTTTAGTATACACAAACCAAAAACATGAAGCCATAGCAGTCAATAATCAACATTTCAATTAAAATAACAAACATCAAGAATTATTTTAGCTGCAGCTTTTGATAGAATATCATATATCACAAATTTACCACTGGAAAACAAATTATAAGCACAAAATGTAAAGCAAATACCTCCAAATTAAGCTCCTTTTAGAAATGGGAAGGTGTCCTTTTGGTACTGCTTAATGGATTCAATTACTTTTACAGCAAAGGCCTCATCCTCTGGGTAATAAGCTATGGGATCAGATAACAGAGGAAGTGGTTGGTTGAGCACACCTTCAAGTGTTGCATGAAGACAATAAGCTGAATATGTAACATGATATCCACCCTCTTGGACAATAAGAAGGCGACCACCACTTTGCCTAGCTGCCAAGCTATGAACTATCCGTCCAATCTCTCGATAACCCTCCATTGTCAGGCATTGCCTTCCATTTGGATCAAACTAAATCACAAGCAGTGTTACTGTATAAGAAACTCCAACCTCTATCAACATCAACAGTCAATCTCTTATAAAGTTAACACGAAAGAACATTTAAAAATCCAGACTTAAAAGGAGAAAATAGTTTAATGATCCATTTTAAATTTCAATTTTTGCAATTTTGTTTACAGAGATCATAGTTGAGGTAGGCTGCCTCTTGATGTTGATATTGCAGCTGAGTTTTCACCATTGATTTTATAGAAAAAGAAAATAAAAACAAAAATAAATTGAAGAGGACAGTTTTTAGTAAGAAGAAAATTCTGTTTCTAAGTGAAGGAGAAGCACAAATTCTTATTTCTAAGTGAAGGCTGTAAACCATGTCCTTCTACATTCATCAAAAAGTTCTATTTCCAAATCTGTTAAACAAAAACATGTTCAAACAAGTACCGACTTGAAGAAGAAATCATGTGTATCTGATTATATTCAATGACTGGATGACCTCAAGAGCAAACTAGAGTATTGAAACATCAAACTGGTATCACAAGGCATCACCAAAAGGATGAGGGATAACCTTAATTTTATCAGCAACTTCCAACAGAAAGCACACAAGAATGACTAATATTTTCATTATCTCCTCGAATAATGCTGGACCAATAACTGTTTTACAATTCTTTTACAACTTACCGAACATATCTAAATGTGATTGGAGGGTGTTAAAAAAAAAAAAATAAATAAAGTGGCTTCACATTCTGACACGTCAACAAATTATAAAAGAGTTGTAGGTCTAGCATTACTCTATCTCTTCACAACAAGGAAAACCCGTTACATGCACTTGGAAAAACTTAAATGTCTAATTTGCTCTTACAACATTTTCAACAGATTACCATATGTGTTCATTTTCTGAGGACTTCAACAAAGTATGCAAGACAAAATGAGATATGAATAGATCATATTATTAACCTAAATTTAGAGTCCACTCTTCTCCTAAATAGTTCACCACTGCTTATTGTATCTGGATTTGTTGTCTACAGCATTTAAGCTCAAGGTAGCTCATCAACTTCTATTAAATAAACTGAGACTATTTATGAATACTTTAATTCATCCAAACATCTTTGTCATCTTTGTATGTATTCTTGCAAAACAGCTTCTCTTGCTTCATCTAAAGAAAGGACAAACTGATAAACAAAACAAGGACCAAATACAAACCACTATTGAATCAAGGAAATCCACATTCATCTCATTGTTTGCCTTGAGCGCACTGCAACTAGAGAATAGTAAGAATGTTCAGATTTCTTTGTTTTGAAAGAAGTGTTATATTGTTAATTACTTCAAACTCAAAACTTTTTTGCAGCCACAAAGCAAAGGATATGAGCTGATCCTTGATCTGAATTGCCTATCAGGAATAACATTTTAGTTGATATGGCTTATATGTGAATGATCTGGTCAGTTAATTTTGTAATATTCCTTAAAATGTGCTCTTTAAAGCAATGTTAGGTACTGAAGACACCTGAATTATCACAGCAAGAAACATTAGGTACTGAAGCTTAACCACAGAAATGGTCCAAAGTCCTCAAATAAGTGAAATATACACAAACCCAGCAAATGGCAGTACCAAGTAGACCAATGATAGCATATTTTTCTATCACATATCCACAGTTTAGTCCATTTACTGATCTTTAAAGCAACGCTTCCATCCTTAACTGTTTATAACATTCAATTTTGAACACTCTCCCCCCCCCCCCCCCCCCCCCCCAAAGAAAGAACATAATTAGGTGTCATTATAGACATCAATCTCTTGTATGATGGTCATTTTAGCACTTCAAATCTCCCTTTTCAACAGTCTATCCCCATGAAATTCCACGGTTCATGTCAAGTCCTTTTCTGAATAATCAGTAATCCATGGGTCTTATGCTGGCTCAATTCAAAGATAAGCAAATAACACTCAATTCTGGATGGGAAATGCTGGATGGGGGACACTCATCCGTCCCCCATCACCCATATATAATAAAAAATTATTTTTTTATAATAAAATGCTCACAGGGGACGGATGAGCGTCCCCTGTGTAGCAAGTCTCATTCTGGATATACTATTCAAATACAATTCAGTAGTTAAGATAAATATTTTGAATAGAAACCTACACACACACACACAGAGGAGGAACTTACAGCACTTGAATCTTGGCCAACAACCAAAACCATCATATCAGCCTTAAACTTTTGAACAGCTGGAACGACCAACTCGGTCATGGCATACGCATATCCTGTGTCACCAGTTCCATTTGGTAGAGGTATATTCATATTATAACCAAACCCTTGTCCTTCACCAATCTCATCAACCGATCCACTCTGTGGATGAGAAGGACCCCACGACCCATGATTCATGTGAAGGGAGATGGTAAGAACATTATTTGACTTGTAAAACCCCTCTGCTGTTCCATTGCCGTAGTGAACGTCAACATCAATAACTGCAACTTTTTGACACCCAGAATCTAAAGCCAATTGAACAGCAAGACCCGCATTGTTAAGGAAGCAGTACCCATCAGCTTGAGTAGGCTGAGCATGGTGACCTGGAGGCCTAACCAATGCATATGCAATTTTCCCATGCCCATCAAGTATATGCTTCATTGCCGACATTGTAGTACCAGCAGCAAGCAGCGCAGCATCCCATGATCCAGGGTTCAAGAAAGTTCCAGCACAAAGCATCTTCCCTCCATTTCTATCAGCTTCGATTAGCTCATTTATGTATTCTGGGAGATCAACATATCAGACTCTGATATAACTCATACCCAACATTCTTTATAATGAAATAACTTGCACAAATTTTCATCAATCAAAATAATCCCTCCCCCAATAATTCTTCCACATATTATTTAATTTCCTACAAATTATAGGAAATGCAAAAATCCATTTCTGTGTAGTTTGGAAATCTTGCTTCTCTTGTTAATTAATTTTTTTTTTTCTACTAAATTTGCACATCAGGGAAATAAAATTCAACTAAGAAAAAAAGCAGAACAGAGGTTCACTCCAAAACCCAAGTTTTAATAATGAATTAACATTCAAAAATCATCACCTAGCTTTTACGTTTACGATTCTCAGCCGAATATTAACAATCAAACAATCAGGGCTCACACAATTTTAAAAAATCAAACAAGAAGAAGAATCGAGCAATTGAAAGTGATTGAACTGTAATCGTAAGCAAGCAAAGTATTACCCGCGTACCTTGAGTGTGGAAGGAGAGCAATTCGGGGATGCGAGCAGGTCTGCCGCAGTGCCAAGAGATGTAGGGAGAGATGGGGCCTCGTTTGAGGATGGAGAGCATGTTCTTGACCCTGTCTGCGTTCTCCGGGTGCTTCTCCAGAACGTCAAGAAAGCCCGGGTCCATTCCGGAGTCGAATACGCCACTGCCGCTGTCATGGGTGAGCATCCCCTCGTGCCAGAAGGCATCTATGCGGTCCATTGGGGTAGGAGTAGGAGTAGGAGTAGGAGAAGCATGCATGGAAGTATTCCAGTTTGATGAGAAAGTAAAAAGATTGTGCCACCCTCGAACTGCACACTGAACTAAAAGCGTAAACTGCACATTATCGGAATCGATTTGTACGATGACAAACGCGGCTGGTGTGATCTCTGGTGCCGGTCCATCTCAAGTTTTTTGAGGAATTTTTTTTTTTAATAATAATAAAAAATGGATTAATATGATATAAACTAAAAGATAAAAATACAATTTAGCTTCTCAAAGTATCATCTTTTCTCCGGAGGGCCTCCCCATAATATCAAGGCTTGCAATCTAGCCCCCCAAACTACCAAAACCTTTGAAAAATGTCCATTTTGCAAAAATATCTCCATAATACCCTTGCCACATGTCATTTTTTAATTAAAAAATAAAATAAAATTCAAAAAATTATAAACTAAAATTTTTTATTTTTTATTTCTTATTTCTAATTTTTTTTAAAAAACATGGGTATTTGGGGTGGCATTATTTTCTAACCGAGACTCGATTTTCCCAACATCCTTCCGGTCACCGTCCATTTACAATGCCATGATGACCGATTTTATAGGCCGGCTTGGCGAGTTTCGATTTGCAATCATCAGCTCACTGATTTCGGCCGAGCCACTTGAGAGAAAAGCTTGTGATCCTTGAGCTCTAGGTAGCTATTAACCAACGTTTTGAATGCCAAAAAATCACAGAGAGGAAAATGGATATGAACATCAACAAACAAGCTCACGGTCATTGATTTCTCTGTCAGAAACCAATCGAGATCTTCCACAATGATGATAGACTTGCTCGTTATTTGTAACAAAACAAAATTCAGATTGGAATCATTCATAACCTTCAAAAGATCAATATCATAGACATCAAAGGATAGAAAATTAGTCATGTCCGCGTTTGAAGAGGTGGGGACGAATTCGCCGAGCTGCAGGCTTGCATCATGCCCAACGATGATGCTGGAAAGAAATAGTACGTCATCCGGTCGATCGCAATATTTTTTTTAAAATAAAATTTTAGTTTTTTTTTAAGTTTTTTTTTTTAATTTTTAATTGAAAAATGACACGTGGCATGGGTATTATGGGGATATTTCGCCAAAAAGGGGCATTTTTCAAAGATTTGGGTAGTTTAGGAGGCTAGAGTGCAAGCCTTGGTAGTTTGGGAGGCCATCTGGAGAAATGATAGTAGTAACTTGTATTTTTTTCAAACTAAAAATATGTTTTGATTTTTTTTTTTTTTTTTTTTTTTTTTTTAAAAAAAAAATGGATAATTTCGCAAAAGGGTATCGAACTATCATACGTTTTGATAGAAGGGTATCAAACGATCATTTTGATCGAACCGGAGTGTTAAACTATCAAAAATCATCACATAAGGGTATTCCGTCAAGATTCGGTGTTAAATCCTGACGGAAGTCGAGTCACGTGACTTCCACGTGATTTTTTTAACCAAAACTACCTAAACTGCCCCCAGTCCCTCTCTGTCTCTCTCACTCCCCTCCTCCCTCTCCCCCCCCCCCCCCCCCCCCCCCTCCTCCCTCTCTTTGTGTGCGCCGGCCGATCAAGAGCTAGGTGAATCCCATCTGGTTCTTGTTTGGATTATTATGATGCATCCCTCCCTCCCTCTCTCTCTCTCTCAATTTTTTGAAAAGTAACCATTGATCTTTGTCTGTACATGTTTTGATATATTCGGAGAGAAGGAGTAGTTGGCTTAAAGAAGTGATTCGAAGAGCTTCGGTTTAAGCTTGACACAGCAAATGCAAGGCTTGAAGACGCTAAGCACTGAAAAGAAACCAATGAGCAAGAGTTTAAAGGTCACAAAGTTGAATTGGCTATGAACGAAGCCTCGATTCAAACCCTAGAGGTTTTGCTACTTAGGATTTCGTGTCAATTTCTGATTGAATTTCTGCTTAATTTGTTCCAGTCTAGTTGAATTGTTATAGTTGAAATAGAGTCTCTTTCTCAGTGTGCATGCACTTAGGACAGTTATCCTCCAGCATGAACGGCCGGTATTGCCCCTCCGGCAAGATTTGGTTGCACAACCAGAGCTGGCACAATCTAGGTCCTCCTCTCCATAAATGTATATCGTTACTTTCATGCTGATCGCCATCGTTCACATATCGCTTCACTCGTTGGCGGCCAAACAAGGAGAGCTTGTCGTCCTCCCTACTATATCTTCACCACTCCTCTTTTCAGCTCCATCTCGAAACTCAATTTCAAGTTACTGCAAAGTTAAAACTCCTTTTGGTTACTGAGAAAAGAAAGAAAGAGAGCAAGAAAAGGCATGGCGTTTGGTCTTCTGTCATTTCCTTGCAAACCAAGCGGTCAACAGAAAGAGAAGAAAAAAAAAACAAAAAGGAAAGGAAAAATAACAAAGCAAAAATGGGAGAAAAATGAAGGAAACGAACAAAGAGGGAGAAAACATGGCACATGTACGAGTTAAGTTAAGTGAAAAACATAAATGTTTAAAAGAGAGGCAAAACGGGGAGAAGAGGTTAAAAAAATCATGTGAAAGTCACATGATTCAACTTCTATCAGAATTTAACATCGAATTTTGACAGGATACCCTTATGTGATGATTTTTGATAGTTTAACACCTCAGTTCAATCGAAATGAGAGTTTGATACCATTCGTCAAAACGTGCGATAGTTCGATACCATTCTGTGAAGTTATCTAAAAAAATAATAATTTGTTAAAAAGTATGGATAACTTCACTTAAGGGTACTGGACTTTTACTCTTTTATACATAAGATATATGAACATTAAAACGTCTCAAACTATGGTATCCATTTTTCAAAAAGTCTCAATAATGGGTTTTTTATTAGGATTTTCCATTAAATCCAGCCAAAATTTCTAAAATACCCTTGTGTTTATTTCTTATAAAAAATTTCAAAGATTCAGACATGGGTATTTTTGCAAATTCCGTTAAATTCTGACCAACACCTAAATCCTAACAATTTTTTTTTCTTTTTCTAAAAAAAAAAAATGAGTATTTTAGAAATTTTGGCAAGATGTAATGGAAAATCTTAACAGATGACCTGTTATTGAGATTTTTTGAAAAATAGATACCTTTATTTGAGACGTTTTGAAGTTCATGTACCTTATGTAAAAAATGGTGAAAGTTTGGTACTCTTAAGTGAAGTTATTTCTAAAAAGTAAATAATGTGATATGAAAAGTTGAATGTTTTTAAGAAAAAAAATTTAAAATATTTGCCAAACAAGCCCAATGTCTCAACTCAATCTGAAAAAATAAAATAAAGAAAAGAAAACCAGTGTACATTGACCAAACTTTATCTATTTATTTATTGGGGGGAATATACTTTTAACCCCTTGAATTACCATCACATTTTTATTTACACCTTCAAATTTTTAAAAAAATGACATTGAGGCCTATGAACTATCATTGTGTTTCGAATTAGACATTTTTATATTTTTCTCTCTAAAATACCTTTGAAGTTATTAAAAAATAAAAAATAACCCTTTGAGGTAGCTGATATGAAAAGAGCTACCTTAGACTCCACCAAAATCATAATTTAGATGCTTAATTTATCCGGCTTAAAAATCACCAAATACTGAAATTCACGTTGCACCAACCAATACCATTTGCAAGCTAGAAAACGATAGATAGGGATTTTTCTTTCGTTCATATATTCTCACAATGTTGCAAGGTTTTCTTTTCTATGCACACACTCGAAACCATTTGCACACTTGCAATGATAATTATATAAATATACCTTGAAACCTTACATGAGTTACACATTTATGCCTAATGTTGTGGTTAGTGGTTAATTACTCCACCATTTATTATTTTGTTTCAATTGGGCTGCCCAATTATGGGCATTAATTGCTACAACCACCCTAATTAAATCAGGCTCCTTTGACCTTAATTATCTCCTCTTAACCTTTTTCTTTTTTTTTCTCTGTTTATATATATATATATATACATTCTCCAATAAAAGATGATCAAATTACAGTTTAAAGACAAGCAAGGTCTTTACAAACAACATGATATATGAATAAAGGCATCTCCTCTAAGCAAGTCCTAGAAAAGCACACAGAAGAAGCCGCCTTAGCAATCACATGGACACCACAATTAGATTCTCTGTAGCAATGAGCCCAAGAACAAGAAGAAAATCACCTCAGCTCTTGCTTAATAGCATCCACAAAGTGACCAATACGTGCATGAAGAGAATGAGAAGCATTTATCTCTTGGATCACCTGTAAACCATCACCTTCAAAAATGATATTTCTAAAGCCTGCTTCCTTACAAAAAAGAATAGCACGAAGAGCCGCCATAGCCTCTACCAAAGTAGGATCCACTTTCACCTTACACGCACTGCATTTCACATCCAGAACCTGACCCTCAGAATTTCTAATAACACACCCCAATCAAATGAAACCAGTCCTTCTATTAAGAGAGGCATCCCAATTAACCTTAAAAAATCCCATACCAGGGGCCTTCCAAGATTTGCTACTAGTAGAGTTTTCACCATTTAAGACCACAACATCCTTCTCCTATCAAGAACAAAGCAGAAATTCATCAAAAGTCTTAGAGGCTTTTGAATAGACCATAGAAGGAGGTGAAAAACTATCCTAAAAAACCACCCTATTCCTTCTACTGTTCTACACCATATACGGTGAGCCAAAATTGCCATCAAACAAGTCAAACCTTCATCCAGTCTGTTTAAGAGCAGAACCAATAAATCCACCAAATTTGCAATATTTGTTTGGACATTTCTGAAATAGAATAGGGCCACAACTCCACACATCTTGTGCACTAGGACAGCTCCACAAAGCATGGATGGTAGTTTCTTCCTTAATTTTACAGCAAGGACACCAACTATCATCAACCACACCTCTCCTAAACAAATTTTGTTTAGTAGGAAGTAAGTTATGGCATGCTCTCCACAGAAAAAACTTTACATAATTTGGAGCTTTAATAAACCAAAGCTTCTACCAAAAATCACTTCTATCAAATCTACTAGAACACTCTCCCTCCAACCTTCTCAACATATCCATCCCTAAGTGATAAGCACTTTTAACAGAGAAGATACCAGAAGAAGTGACATTCTAAATAATTTTATCAGGGGGTAGAGAAGGACAAATAGGAATACCCTTGATGATCTTTGCCTCAGTAACAAAGAAAATATTATTGATTAAAGTATTATTCCAACCCGACAAGGAAGGATCAATAAGATCAGAATCTTTTGCATCATTATGGAGGATAGAGACCGGGGAATAGTTAGAACTAGAATTGGAAAGCCATTTATCACCCCAAATATTAATAGAATGACCATCACCAACTCTCCAAATAATACCTTGAGAAAGAAGATCTTTTGCTGCATTAATTGAAACTTCTCCAAATCTAGAAATGAAGACTTAGGGTAATATTTAGCTTTGATGATATGAGCAGTTAAAGAATCAGGATTCTGAATTAATCTCCAACACTGCTTATCTAAAAGAGCTTTGTTGGACATGACTAAATCCCTGAAACCAAGGCCTCCAGCTGTCTTTGATCTCCCCATTTTTGTCCAACTCATCCAATGAATCTTTGAATCATTAGCCAAGTGCCCCCACCAAAAATTTTGCATCAATCTGTTCAATTCCTTGCAAAGGGAAACTGGAAGAAGAAAAACACTCATGCTGTAGGTTGGAATGGCTTGGACAACCGCCTTTAAAAGAATCTCCTTGCCTGCAAATGAAAGAAATTTAGCCTTCCAATTATTAAGTCTTTGCCACACTCTATCGTTAATATCTTTGAAAGCTTTTAACCGGGATTTACCGACCAAAGTAGGCAAGCCCAAGTAGGAGTCATATCTGTTGGCTTCAGACAAACCACAGAGAGAGAAAATCTCCTGTCTTCTAGCCAAACTTGTATTGCGGCTAAAAAATACAGTAGTCTTGTGCAAGTTAATCTTTTGCCCCGACCCTCTTTCACTGACTTCAAGAATACGCAGAATTCTTCTCCATTCCACCTGATTAGCCTTGCAAAAAATCAAACTATCACCAGCAAAAAATAAGTGACTGATCTTTGGTCCCTTCTTGGAAGTAGGAACACCAGAAATTGCACCTTTCCCTTTTGCATGTTGCAAGAGTGAGCTAAAAGCTTCAGCACAGATAATGAACAAATAAGGGAAAATGGGGTCCCCTTGTCTAATCCCTCTAGAAGGAAAAATCTTCCCCACTACATTCCCATTGATAATAATAGAATAATTGACTAAAGGAACACATGCCATAATTAAATTAATCCAAGATTTAGCAAAATCTAGCTTACCCATAACTGCTTCCAAAAAAGACCACTCAACTCTGTCATAAGCTTTACTCATGTCAAGCTTAATGCCCATATAACCCGCTTTACTTCACATTCTAGTTTGCATGGCATGCATGGTCTCATAGGCAACAATAATATTATCGATGATTAAACGACCAGGAATGAAGGCACTTTGACATCCAGAGATAATAGTAGGCAAAATATTCTTAAGCCTACTAGCAAGAATTTTAGAAATGATTTTACAAGTCACATTACAAAGACTAATAGGCCTAAAGTTAGTCACAGAAAGAGGGTTTTGACATTTAGGAATCAGAGCAATACATGTAGAATTTATCCTTTCATCCATCATACCAGTTTCAAAAAAATACAACACTACATCACATACCTCCTAATGCAAGATATCCCAATTTTGTTGGAAGAAATAGGCTGGAAAACCATCAAGGCCTGGGGATTTGAGGGGAGCCATCTGATTGAGAGCAGCATAAATTTCCTCCAAAGAAATAGGAGCAGTCAGAGATTGGTTCATTTGGGGAGTGACTTTTTGATCAACAGTTCTAACACAATAATCAACATCCCGATCATTCCCAACTGTAAATAACATTTGGAAATAGTTGATGAAAGTCCCTTCAATATCCCTCTGGGTAAAACAATGCTTCCCATCCAAATCAATAACCTTCATAATATGATTTCGACAACTTCTATGGGAGGCACAAGCATGAACGCACTTTGTATTTCTGTCTCCATATCTAAGCCAATTCTCTTTGACTCTCTGCCTCCATTTCAAATCTTCAATCTCCAAGAGGGCATCCAGTTCTTCCTTTAAAACCTTCTCTAACTCAGCCTTTCTCTGGTCTACCTCTTGTTGTACATGTTGTAGAGCCTTCAGTAAATTCTGGATTTTCATATCACCCATATCACTATTAATCCTCGCCCAACTTTTCAGTTCTTTTTTACAGCAATCAAGCTTACTCCACAGAGCCTTTCACTTATCTCTTGAATCAACCTTAACTCTCCAAACCTTTTTGATTAGCTTTTTATAATCTTTATGTTTCACCCAGCTAGCTTCAAATGAAACCTTTTAATTTTCGGCCAAGGTACATTACTAGAATTATTAAAGGAAATGAGTAAGGGGCTATGGTCAAACTGGTACCTGGGAAGAATTATCACCTCCACCACATCAAAAATCAAACTCCATTCAGAATTCGCAACCGCCGTATCCAGTCTTTCTAGGTAAGATCCTTGCCACTTCTTCCATTAGACCAAGTGAAAGCCGATCCCTTAAAGCGTAAGTCTTGCAAATTGCAGTCAATCAAAGCAGATTGGAACAAATACATCTGACCATTTGATCTTCTAGTAGAACTAGACTTTTCAGAAAGGGAAACAATCTCATTGAAGTCTCCAATACACAACCAAGGAACTGGTTGAAAGCCAGAGAGAAACCCCAGGAGAGACCAAGATTCCATACGTTTTGCAGTTTTCGGATTCCCATAGAAGCCCGTAAATTTCCACGGGGGCCCAAACTCGGAAAGGTGGATAATGGCGTTTACATGTCTCTGGCTAAAATTTTGCACCTCCAATCTCAATTCAGATTTCCAAAGTAACATCAAGCCACCATTGAGACCTTTGCTATCAACAGTAAACATATTATCAAATCCTAACTTTGATTTCAAGAAACTAGCTTTGCTTTGCATGATTTTGGTTTCCATTAGGAACACCAAAAAGGGCTTCTTGATCTTCACCGATTGGCAAAGACTTCTGACTGTCCGGGGTTTTCCAAGCCCCCTGCAGTTCCAGCTTAAAAAATTCATGCAGAACAAAAAAAATGGCATTTATGGACGGTTTTTTTCTAGACAGTTTCTAAAACCTTCTAGAAAACAAAATTTGCAGACGGTTTTTCCGAAACCGTCTGTAAAAAATTTATGATGGACGGTTTAGTTAAAACTGTCTGGAAATTTATATTTCCAGACAGTTTTATAAAAACCGTCTATAAATTTATAGACTTTTTTTTTTTCCGAAACCGTCTAAAGTTTTATGGACGGTTTTTACCAAACCGTCCATAATAAATTTCAGTTCTAGAAGGTTTCAAAAAAAAAAAAAAAAACCGTCTGAATTTTTTTTTTCCATGCCATGTCATCAATCTGTGTGATGCCCCCAAATTTCATCACATCCATCAAATTTTTTTCCCAACCAAAATCACAACCGTCTGTTTCTTTTGATATGTGCACTTCCGTTAAAAACCCTTAACTGTACACATCTGCGCATTCCTTTTCATTTTCATTCAACCAGCCTCTTCAACTCTGCTTGTTCAAGAGTCCAAAATCAGAAATTGAAGCAGATTGACAGCGAATGGGTTTGCTTTCTAGGTTTCAAGAAGATTGACAGCGATTGGTATAATCGCCGGCCGGTTCCCCCAAATCTTTCCCTTATTCTTGTTGTTGATTTTCGGGTCTTATTTTTAGCATGGGTTTGCTTCCTGGGTGTGATTTCGTTGTTGGTTTTTTGGGTCTTCTTTGGGTTACTAAAATAGGGTGAAATATTTGGGTCTTCATTGTTGTGCTTTGAGTTTTGGGCAGATGCTTCGGACGAGACGAAGAAAAATGTACACCGAAGACAACGACTGCTATAGACGAAAGGAAATCGAATGAAGAGGAAGGGAAATCGGTTGAAGTTGAAGAGACAGTGATTTTCGGAGATGAACCTAGTGATTCTTTTGGGAGATGAACCCAGAGATTTTCGGTGCTAAGTTTTGTTTGCAAATGAGGGAGATATTTAGAGCTACAAATGAGGAAGATGAACGGTGAACCCAATGATTTTCGGTGGATTTGCAAATGTGTATAAAATTATACTGGCCAATCCTAACTCAACAAATTTAATTTCTTGTTGGATTCGTGTCGAATTTGTAGATTGTATCAAAAATGCCAGCTGAACTGAAGAGGAGATGGTCGTTAATTAGCGGAAGCACGAGATCAAAATAGGTCCAACCAAACCAATGACATCAAAGATTTCCAACTTTAATTTGTTTGTATTTCGGAGCGTACGTATTAGATAATTAAAATGGATTGCAGGCACAAGCTAGGCATTAGATCTAATTTCTAAATCTGTGAACTGTGACTGGACTATCAGGGAGGCGCCGTCTTGGTTGTGAAGGGTCAGAGCTATGTCAAACGAGAGTTTGGGTGGGAAACCATGGCCAAAGGTCAACAACCACGAAATAGCTTGCCAAATTCATGACATGACATCCATGATCCATGCATCATGCGTGCGTTATAATCCTTCAAATAATCGAAAATACAGTTTTTTTTTTTTTTAAAAAAAAACATAATCGAAAGGAATGCAAAAAGAATAATATTTGACCAAAAAAAAAAAAAAACTAAATGGTTTAATGGTCTGTTTAGAAAAAGAGTTGAATTCTTTTTTTTTTTTTTTTTTTAAACCCAGTTCAACCTTGATTTACACCCGAATTCAAGAGAAATTTGATTCTACGCATGGGTCTCACTCCACGCATAAAGCTGGTCTCCAAGGAAAGGGGTAAAGCCGATCAATTCCAAAAATTATTTTACACTAGGATCTCACCCTTTAAATAATTAAATAATATTTATTTATACTAAATAATAATTTTTAATATTTTTTTTATAATAAATAAATATTATTTCAATCATTATCCCACACAACATTTTACAATAATAATCATTATACAGAATTCACATGCTCAGCCTTGAATATGTGGTGTTCTCACTTGGTCTTTGGTCATCAAAACTCTCATTGATTAATTATTATCTCTTTGTAAGAATCGGAAAAGAAAAGAAAAACAATTGACTCGAATAAAAGAATATTTCATCAGAATGAATAACCGTTGTCGTTTTCACACGTGTTTTTATTTTTTTGAAGTCATTTTCATACATAGTTATTTGACCAAAAGAAAAACATCCTTTGCTTACCAGATCGCGTTTATAATATTAATTGTTTATCATCCAACGTACCCTTCTAGTACGTACGTCCTACTCAAGCTCGTTAATTTGGATCTTAGAAGTTTCATTTTTCTTCTTTAAATATTTTCCCATTATCAAAATAATTTCGAGAATTAGATATCTTAATTATAAACTGTTCGTCATAAGATATTCCATTGAAGAATATATGGAAAAAATATAATTAGATATGTACGTGCTTAAATGGAACAAAAATTTCTTTCAAATTGAGTTTAAGGAAATTTTTTCCAACTGATCGATCAAGCTATAATTTTGCTACGTGTCCCTTAACAATAAAAAAATACATACTTTTTTAATTAGCTTATGAGAATTGCATGGTCTTTTAATAGAATTATCAGAAAAGCATGTATCCCGACCCCCCTTAGCAGGTAAAAAATATATACTTTTTTAGTTAGCATGCAAGAAATACATTTTTTTTTTATTTTATTTTATAATAGAACTATTAAAAGAATGTGATTCTCGCATGCTCAAGGGACCACTACAAAAAAAATTGCAAATCGCCACATGCAGTTAGCCGCGTGTACAGTAACTGTACACGTGGCAAACAGTTCGCCGCGTGTAATTAGCAGCGTAGATACACGCGGCAAACTTGGGCAATGCTAATTGCACATTTGGCAGCGTGTATTTTAATACACGCGGCCAATTTGCCGCGTGTACATTAATACGCGCTGCCAAATGGCAGCGTGTGTAAATGTACACGCGGCCAACATCTGGCCGCGTGTACATTAATACACGCGTCCATCTGGCCGCGTGTATAATAATACACGCGGCAAGATGTTTGCCGCGTGTACATTAATACACGCGGCCAGATGTTGGCCGCAGTAAATTTTATATATATATATATATATATATATTTTAATTCTGTTTTTTAATTTCTTTTTATTTAAAATATATATATATATATATATATATATATATATATATATATATATATATATATATATATATATATATTTTACTAAAATTCTCCAAATTTATTTTATCCAAAAATATCACAAAATCAAATTGCACAAATTAATCAAAACAACTTTTTTTAAAAATTTGAATACCATGTACTAATAAATATATTCATTACTATATATAACTACTTACACAACAATATCAACAAATTTGAGATTCTTAATTTAATAAAGTTATTCGGTACTAAAAAAAAAAAAAAATACACAAAATATCTACAAATCTGGAGGACGTCTCTGCGGATCACGAGGTGCAGTCCCGGGCGTGAGCTCGCCAACTGTCGATTGTCCCGCAAGAGATGGTGTAACGGGCGAAGGAGTCCCGAGAGGGGATTGTTGGCTCAGCAATTGTCCAGAAGGCGACAACGGACCAACCGTTGTCGCATTACCTGCAAGTACTAAAAATAATTAACCTACATAATATTATATGCAAATTTAAACAAGTAATGAGAACAAATTAAAAATAAACCTAAGTGTATACATAATATGAACCATACCTGCAGGCGCACTACTAACAGATGACGTACTACCGACGTGTGCAGGTGAAGACTGCTGAGCACCAGGGCATACGAACGATAATCCTGTAGAGGACATGAAGGCCTCAAAATGTCGCATGCGCTGCTCCATATCATCAATCTGTCGTATGCGCTGCTCCATGCTGTCAGCCCGCTCTCTCTCGGCCCGCACTATGCCCTCCAACTCCGCGATTTTGTGAGCAGCCCAATCCTGAGACGTGCCCTCGGCCGGTCCCCCCCGTGTGCGGCCCCTATACGAGAAACAAGTCCCGCGAACAGGAGTAACGTTCGGCCCAACCTGCCGAACCCTACCCGCATACTCGGGTCGCCCAACCGCTTGCTCGTACGCGTCGCCAGGGTTAGGGTTTAGGTTTTGAAGGTTTAGTTTTTAGGGTTAGGGTTTAGGTTTTGAAGGTTTAGTTTTTAGGGTTAGGGTTTAGGTTTTAGGGTTTAGTTTTTACGGTTTAGTTTTTAGGGTTAGTGTTTTAAGGTTAGAATTTAGGGTTTAGGGTTTAGGTTTTAGGGTTTTTAGGGTTAGGGTTTAGGTTTTAGGGTTTTTAGGGTTAGGGTTTAGGTTTTAGGGTTTTAAGGTTAGGATTTAGGTTTTTAGGGTTTAGTTTTTACGGTTTAGTTTTTAGAGTTAGGGTTTTAAGGTTAGAATTTAGGGTTTAGGGTTTAGGTTTTAGGGTTTTTAGGGTTAGGGTTTAGGTTTTAGGGTTTTAAGGTTAGGATTTAGGTTTTTAGGGTTTAGTTTTTACGGTTTAGTTTTTAGAGTTAGGGTTTTAAGGTTAGAATTTAGGGTTTAGGGTTTAGGTTTTAGGGTTTTAAGGTTAGGATTTAGGTTTTTAGGGAGAAAGTATTTTAGGGTTAGGGTTTTAAGGTTAGGGTTTAGGGTTTTAGGGTTAGGGTTTCAAGGTTAGGGTTTAGGGTTTAGTTTTTAGGGTTAGGGTTTTAAGGTTAGAATTTACGGTTTAGGGTTTAGGGTTTAGGTTTTAGGGTTTTAAGGTTAGGATTAGGGTTTTAGGGTTTTAAGTATTTTAGGGTTAGGGTTTTAAGGTTAGGGTTTAGGGTTTTAGGGTTAGGGTTTTAAGGTTAGGGTTTAGGGTTTAGTTTTTAGGGTTAGGGTTTTAAGGTTAGAATTTAGGGTTTAGGGTTTAGGATTTAGGGTTTTAGGGTTAGGGTTTTAAGGTTAGGATTTAGGTTTTTAGGGTTTAGTTTTTAGGGTTAGGGTTTTAAGGTTAGGGTTTAGGGTTTAACTACAATTAAAAAGTAATAAAAAAATTTCACTCTTTTGTAGGGTTTAGGGTTTTTAGGGTGAACGGTAATTTGGGCTAGGGTTTAGGGTTTATGGTTTTTGCTTGTTTTTTAGAGTATAAAGCTTAGGGGTTTGGTTTTGAGATTTGATCATAGGCATTTTTATATTGGTTTTGATTTAGGGTTTAGGGAAAATTGTTTACACCTTTGTTATAAATTGAATAATAAAAAAAATAATTATAAATGGTAGACGGTGGCCAAATTTAATTTTCTGTATCTATCCAATAATCGTTAGATACGATCATTTTATTGTGAAATGATGGCGAGTTTACTTTGAATTGGTTTTTTTTTTTGTTTGTAAAAAAATTACCTGAAATGAACAATTAAACTTTTTTTCTTTGTTCTTAAAAAACCCAAAAATTGTTTTTTGTAGTACCGAATACTTATTTATATTTTATTGGTTTTGATAATTTATTTTATGATTAAGTTAATAAAATAATTGTGACAAATAATAATCCACACACAAATTCGTAGTACAGTAAAACATATTACAAAAAAAAAAAAAAATACCACAACTGTAAGAATATTTTTCATGCATAACAACCAACCACATCAAAACACATAAAATTACACAACAATAGATATTCAAACCCAACAAAATTAACAGCATTGCATAGACCATTATTAATTGCTAAATCCACAATTATTATATGAAACTATTAAAAAAGTTAGAAACAGATTTTAAACAAATTAATTTAAATGCACCAAGTTTATTATAGCCAAAAGATATCAGAAAAAAATTTAATGCTAAAATTACTCACAATTTTTTTTTTTTTTTTTTTGTGATTTGTATGCTCCTTTGCCAAAATGTACCTGCATTAAAACATATTAGTCCCAAAATAATATCCCAAAACAACTAAAAAAATACTAATCACGTACAAGGCAGAGAGAGAGAGAGAGATAGAGAGAGAGAGAGAGAGAGAGAGAGACCGGGAGAGGTTTCAGAGAGAGAGAGAGATGTAGAGAGAGATAGTGTCAGAGAGAGAGAAAGCTAGAGAGAAAGAAAGGGTTAGGGTTTAGTCTGTGGTTCGGTTAGAGAGAGAGAGAGAGAGAGAGAGAGAGCTAGAGAGAGAGAAAGCTAGAGAGAGACAGAGAGAAAGAGAGAGAGAGAGAGAGAGAGAGAGAGAGCGAGAGGGAGATGTAGAGAGAGATAGGTCCGGACCTAGGGTTAGGGTTCCTGGTTCGGTTAGAGAGAGAGAGAGAGAGAGAGCTAGAGAGAGAGAGAGAGCTAGAGAGAGAGACAGAGAGAGAGAGAGAGAGTGAGAGGGAGGTGTAGAGAGAGATAGGTCCGGACCTAGGGTTAGGGTTGCTGGTTCGGTTAGAGAGAGAGAGAGAGAGCTAGAGAGAGACAGAGATAAAGAGAGAGAGAGATAGAGAGAGAGAGAGAGAGAGAGAGAGAGAGAGAGAGAGCGAGAGAGAGAGAGAGCATGCACCGTAATAATTGCCGAACACGGGTGGTGCAGTCACGGCCGGAGAGGGAGCTGGCCGGAGATCCTGGTGGTCGGTGGACGGAGAGGGAGAGAGAGAGAGAGAGAGAGAGAGAGAGAGAGAGCTGAGTGAGCGTGAGAGATGAGTGAGCGAGCTGAGAGAGATCGAGCTGAGGGAGAGAGAGGGAAATGCGGGGATCGAGGGTAGCTTCCTCTGGAAGCTACCCTTTTTTTTTTTTTTTTTTTTTTTTTTTTTTTATTAATTGAAATATTAGCCAGGTGGCGCGCGGGAAATGTCCCGCGCAGGTCACCTGGCCAAAAATTGGCCGCGTGGCGTAATGCCACCCGGCCAATTAGGGACGTGTATTATTATACACGTCTCTATCTGTTTTTAATTTTTTTTTTTTTTTTTTTAAAACGAAAAATGGTATATATATATAAATATATATATATATAGATTATATATATATATATATATATATATATATATATATATATATATATATATATATATATATAGTTTTGTATTTGTAAACACAAACACAAACCCTAATCCGACCCTAAGTGTATGTAATATATATAGTGTTAAGGTTTACGTAAACTCTAACCCATAAAACTAAACCCTAAACGGTAACCCTAAAACTAATTCTTAAACCTTAAGTCTGTGTTAAGTTTCATATATATATATAGGTCCTATATATATATAGGGTTAGGGTTTTATTAGATTACTATTCCATTAACGTAAATCCTAATTAGAGTTAGGGTTTACTTATAAGTATACCATATATATTTAAAGTACTCAACACGTAAAACGTAAATATACTATAAACATATTGCACGTAGCCCATACCCCTAACCCTATGTCTATATACTATATATAGTCATAAACCCTAACCCTAAGTGTATGTACTTTGTTATGTTGCATATTTTTATTTTTGTTCCTCGCCGTATAATTATGCATATATTTGTAGCCCAAATTTGGGTATATACAACGTTATTATATATATCTATAAACTCTAACCCTAAGTGTATATATATACTATATATAGCTATACACAATATAGGTATATAAGTATACTATATATATATATATAGCCATAAACACCAATGTTAGGGTGTATACAAGTAACTATAAAGGTATATAGTTTCGGCACGCCGTTTACATGCATGCATGCATGCATGCATATATTATATATATGTATGTACATAATATGACAAGATAGTTTTGAAATACAAATACAAATACAAACACAGACACATGCAACCTTAAGTGTATGTAATGTACATTCTTGCTAAACCCTAAGTCATAAAACTAAACCGTAAACTATAAATTAAAACTAAATCCTAACCCTAAGTATATATATATATATATATATATATATATATATATACTATACTTAGGGTTAGGATTTAGTTTTAATTTATAGTTTACGGTTTAGTTTTATATATATATACTATACTAAACACTGACCATAAAATTGAACCCTAAAACCCATAATCTTAACCCAAATCTTAAGTGTATGTACCATATATATGTAAGCCATAAACCCTAACCCTAAATATATATACTATATGTATAGTGATAAACCCTAACTCTAGGATCAAATGATATATAGTTCGACCAAGTTTTGAACATTGAACTCGATCAAATGATAGAGGCATGCAATTTTATACTTGTGTAAGGTATGCCATAATGATCGGGACCACAAGGCGAACACATTCAGATGGATGTTCAACGAACCCTAACCCTGAGAGTATGTACTACACATACAATAAATTAAGTCCTAACGCATAAACCATATTCAAGAAACTCAACTTGCATGTAAATCCTAAAACATAACTATATATACTTATATAAGTATGTGTAGCACAAATTTATTGTTGGGGTATATAATAGGAATTTTTAATATAAATAAATTCCAAAAAATTTAAATACAAGTACTGTATAAAACTAATTAGTTTATATACTCTAATTTGGTATAGGGTACATAGCAATTTTATACTCCAATTTATTTGTTTTTTTTTTTTTTTTAAAAAAAAGGGAATTCCAAAAAAGTGTTTTTCAGTTAGCCACGTGTATTAAATTACACGTGTCTGCCAGATGGCAGCGTGTATTTTATACACGCTGCCATCTGGCAGCGTGTAATTTCTACACACGGCCAGATGGCAGCGCGTATTTTATACACGCTGCCAATTGTTTGTACGCTACATCTGGCAGCGTGTCCAGAGAAACACGCTGCCATCTGGCCGCGTGTCTACAGTAACATCTACTGTAGACACGCGGCGATTTACGCCTTTTTTTGTAGTGGACACATGACAATTTTATAGGCTGGGTTGAAGGAATTTCCTCCAACCCGGTCAATTTGGCGTAAATTCCTGCTCGCTTAAAAATTAGATGATCTTGAGTGTTATCTCTAGTACAATTATTCTTGGTGTACCCAATTACGAGAGGCTTGTCGGGCCAAGAAACAAGGCCTGGGCCCTATGGCCCAATAGCGAGGTATATTGGCCCTTTTGCCATTTTGATATTAGTAAGAGATGCAGTTGTTATCGTGTACAATAATAATGAATAATATGGAATGAAAAAGAGAGAGAATAAGAAATCAAGACATTTACGTGGTTCAGCAATATAACTACATCCACAGGAATGCAGCTATATTAATAATGATTTAAGATTACAGTATAACATATTTATAACAAAATTTTACTATATGGACAGATATGGAAAACTCCAAAAATACCCTGTACTGTACCATTCTATGTGTACGTCCACAGATATGTTGCGATGCTCCGCCAACTGACTACTATATTAATACTTTTGTATTACGTACTCTTTATGCTTAAAAGAAATATGAGCCACTTATTTCAACGGATGCATTACAAAGGATCATCATATCGCTTTGCCACATCAAAATAATTGTCCACGAACTGACGAGGGTGGCAACTGTAGTATGTTAGGGAGTAAATGGCATTTTTGTTGCCCTCTCACAAGTACGGGTGATTGGCAAACGACTAGTGGCAAATAGTCTTATTACAAAACACTCATCGTACAACCAAAACTTACCCAATCTTAAGGTGACACCATGCCAAAACGATTATCTGAGAAGGAAGTCATGTCCAGTATAAGAGGAAAAAGCCACCCATGCATTGCAAGTAACTATACTCTTTGAATATCTATTCCACCAAAAACAAAAAAAAAAAATTCTTCTTTCGCTCTATACTCTCAAAAAGTACCCCTACAAAATTAAGCATCGGAGACATCCCTCGCCAGCATACCCAACAAGCACCCAAGCTTACCTTCGAGTCTTTTGTTGGTATTCTTTATCGGGGTCTCGACATATATGTGGTGATCATTTGCATCAACAATTCTCATCGCTTTGACATTGAAATATTCCATGAGCATGTTATGGATTCGTTTGGATAGTATTTAACAGATTTATTTATCAATAGGATAAATATCTTAAGCAAATTTGAAATGAAAGAACTAAAATATGTTAAATCACCATCATTCTAAATTAATATTCCAACACTCATCTTCATATGTGGACTCAAATTCTCTCTCAATAAATATTTAATAATGATTTAAGATTACAGTATAACATATTTATAACAAAATTTTACTATATGGACAGATATGGAAAACTCCAAAAATACCCTGTATTGTACCATTCTATGTGTACGTCCACAGATATGTCGCGATGCTCCGCCAACTGACTACTATATTAATACTTTTTGTTTTACTCTTTATGTTTAAAAGAAATATGAGCCACTTATTCTAACAGATGTACTACAAAGGATCATCGCTTCGCCACATCAAAATAATTGTCCACGAAATGACGAGGATGGCAACTGTAGTATGTTAGGGAGTAAAGGGCATTTTTGTTGCCCTCTCACGAGTACGGGTGATTGGCAAACGACTAGTGGCAAATAGTCTTATTACACGACACGCATCGTACAACCAAAGCTTACCCAATCTTAAGGTGACACCATGCCAAAACGATTATCTGAGAAGGAAGTCATGTCCAGAATAAGAGGAAAAAGCCACCCATGCATTGCAAGTAACAATACTCTTTGAATATCTATTCCACAAAAAAAAAAAAAAAAAAAAAAAAAAAAAATCTTTTTTTGCTCTATACTCTTAAAAAGTACCCCCACTAAATTAAGCATCGGAGACATCCCTCACCAGCATACCCGGAAAGCACCCAAGCTTACCTTCGACTCTTTCGTTGGCATTCTCGATCGGGGTCTCGACATGTATGTGGTGATCATCTACATCAACAATTCTCATCGCTTTGACATTGAAATATTCCATGAGCATGTTATGGATTCATTTGGATAGTATTTAACACATTTATTTATCAATAGGATAAATACCTTAAGCAAATTTGAAATGAAAGAACTAAAATATGTTAAATCACCATCATCCTAAATTAATATTCCAATACTCATCTTCATACGTGGACTCAAATTCTCTCTCAATAAATAAAGCCCGGCCAACACTTGAAATATTTGACTAAAATTAAGATAAAATGTGAAGTCAAAGTGTGACGACCCGTTTTTTTTTTTTTTTTTTTTTTTTTTTTTTTTTTTTTCTTTCAAAAAAACATATGTAAAACATTAAACGAGTCATCACAGTGACACAACTACATGTCGCTCAACCAACATACGTACACGCTCTACACCATGTACCTGATATTCAGAGTAATTTCTAAAGCGGAATAATTGTAATATAACAATTATAACAGAAAGCACATCTAAAATAACTGGTAGTCCATACAAAATAGCTGTGTATCTGTCTAACTGCTTAAGGCTTACAGTTACCTATTAATACAAAAGAATGGCTACACAAAAGAATATGTGACACCTACTTTACTAGCCATATACAAAATACCCCAAAGGAGTGAACTCTATAGTCCAACACAATATGACTGTCGCAGAGAGCTTCAGTCGTAGTATCCCAAATACGCAGCTACGGGGTCCTCCAAGTCAAGTGTACCTGCAGTCACAGGAACTTCATCTATACGGTTGTGGGGGTTTGCCACATCCGTATAAGTGGAATTATGAGCCCACCGTCTTAGCATAAATAAATACATTAAGACCTCAGAAGTATATTATTCACTGAGTTTTCGCAAAGAACCAACTTCTCATTTTTAGTCATGCGTACACTATAACAGCTACTGGTAGCGATCCAACCGATGATTTAAAAATAGGAATTTGGTTTTACACTTAATCGGTTTTCACAACTACGTGGATTTTAATATTTTTAACCACTCGCAATAGTACGGGACTTTGTAGTATAGTACTAAGGAGGGTATCGTACCACAAGGATTGGAAGGTTGTTCAAGTTATGAAGTACCTAAAACGTTACCTAATTTAATTATGAAAAAGATGATTTGTTTTGTTCTAACACTAAGCTAAACAAGTAATAATGAAAAGTCTAAGAATAAGGAAAGTGTAGGGCATTGATTTCACTCAATCCTTAAGCACATGGTATATTGTATTCCTCCCGGATTTCTTTCACAAATGTAATACGAGCGCGTAATGATTGTCAATCACACGACGACCTCAACATGAAATTACTTTAGTTAAAGACAATGATAAACCATCTATTCATACACAAGTCATTCAACTCAAATCTAGGGTTGAATGATTCATGCTTCCTAGTATGGATTATAAGGTCTATTAATAAGCATATACATTCATGGAAAAAGCATAAACCATCTTAGTTAAACACATAATCTCCACATAAACTTACACTAGAATGGAAAAAACAATTAAGCAATAATTAAACTAAAAAGAGTGTGGAGAGATATGTGTTCCCTAGCATGAGTTTATCAAATTCACATAAATTATATCATAAGCACCATTACACAACCATCCTTAGGTTATGTAATCATCACACTTATATGGAAATCCAAGAACAACACAATCTACCCCATGGCCCTTAGAGAGAGTTCATCAACACCCTACAATTAAATTAGCTACTCATGGAGTTATGGAATTCTCTTATAGAAGAAGAAGAACCCATTACTCTAGAGGATATAAAAACTACAACCCACACTAATAAGATGTAAAAACTACTAACTTTAATTATTGAATCTACCTTATCAACTAAAAAGATACTCAAAAACAAGTTTTAAAGAAAAGAAACTCTAAGTAGAACATTAAAGAACAAGCTACGGGTTCTGGAATCTAAGGATTCCAGAATTGTTTTCAACATAAAATAACATAAAACAAAAGGAAGAAGAAGAAAGAAGTGCTGGAAATATAAAGAAAATAATAAGAACACTTGAATAAATTAAACTCCAACTTCACTTTACTATAAAAACGAGTTTAGAATAAATTACAGCACAAACATACCTTGAAACTAGCTCTCTGGAAAACATGAAGAAAAGAGTGCATCACTTCAATGCACAAAAGCTCAAAATACAATTTATCAACTAAACTAACTATATTCTTAACCCACACGTCCATCCTCTATTTATGGAGGATTTGGTACGAAAAACCAAGCTTAAACAATCACTCTCAGCAGCACAAAATGATGGTGACAACTTCTGATTAGAACCGCACAACTTGAGGATGAATTTGAGCCACACAAAAAGCTGCCGACATCTGCAGATCTTTCTGAAATATCCGAAGTCGATCGATCGATTTATTTTGCCTTGGAGATTTCGATCGATCGAATGTAGATCGATCGATTTATTTTCTCAAGGAAATGTCGATCGATCGAATATACTTGATTGATTTTTCTCTTCTAGGCAGAAACACTTGAACTTCACATATCTTCATTAGGCTTAACTTGTTGATTTTTTCTTGTTTTCAATTAAGACCTAAAAAAGAGATGAAACACTAAAACATACTAACACGTTATTTAACAACACAAACTAGGGTTTAACATATGTAAATTAAGGGGCTTTGAATGTAAACATTCAACGCTTATCAGCTACCAATTTTATAAACTTCTGTTTTAAAAATCCCCATAGCTAATATAGCATACACTAACAAATAAAAAGCATTTTAACATACTAGGCAGCTAATATTATTCGTAGGAGATTCGTTATAGAAAACAATGGCATTTAAATCATGCAACTATCCGATACCAATATACATAAGTTCTTTTTCTATCAAGACTCTTATGCATACTAATACGTCTAGCAAAACTACAATATACTTATCATGAAAACATCATACAATTTAGACAATGTTATGCATGCTCATGATAGTCTTTTTATTCATTGTGAGCCTTACGCTCTCTTCGTTATTATGAGCCTTACGCTCTCTTCCATTATTATAAGCCCTACGCTCTCTTCGTTATTATGAGCCTTACGTTCTCTTTCATTATTATGAGCCTTACGCTCTCTTCCATTATTATGAGCCTTATGCTCTCTTCGTTATTATGAGCATTAGGCTCTCTTCCATTATTATGTGTTCATGCTTTATGCTTTACAATTCAAACTCTATACTCCTATCCTTTGCAAATCATGCTTTCTAACTCTATATTCCTATTCTTTGCAAATTATGCTTTCTTCAAATACCATGAACCAATCAACATGAAAATTCATCATTCTACTTTGCATAATTAAATCCCAACTGCAACACACTTCAAATCAATTCAAAACCTTTCATTCATGCATCATTTCGTAACATCATTGATATTTCAACATAATTGAATCTACTTAAAACATCCAAAACATACGTGTTAACATATCGTTAGTTCAGTAAGAAAATCATATATCATTTGCATTTCTATAAAAACGTAAAATATATTTTCTCAGTGAGTAGAATACTCACCTTGACTGCTTGCACACCAACACTAACAAGTCCTAGGCTCACTCCCCCAAAGTGCCGCTGAATACAACATATTGCACCCATTTAGTTTCCATCCAATAATTACACTATCTCATGAATCGTTTAAAGACTATTTTACTCGACAGTTGCCTAAACTCATACTTAACAGTATCCCTAGGCTTATAAATAAAACCCTAATTTTTATATAAGTTACTACATTAAAACCTAACCTCATAAATATTTATTATTACAAAACCCATGGTTAATTTGAAATTAATCATCACTATCTCCCACAATTTACCCACAAATTAACAATCTAATTTTAAATAATTAAAAACTTCAAGTTAATCTAGTCCATCAAATTAGGGTTTTCCAAACTTAGCCCCAATAACAATATTTTAAACACAATCATATTTACTAAAAGTTAATCTCTTAAAATCCACAAATATCAAATACCCAAAAATTAAGGCTCAAGGAAAAACTTACCCAAATTCACCAAACTCCAACCCAAAGTTTGGCTAGCCTCAAATAAGCTCCAATAAGCTCAAACACCTAAAGGATATAAATGATTAAACTCATATTTAGGATTTTACCTAAAAATTACAAAATTATGAGTTTAGTGTTTTACCTTAAAACAATCGGTAAGAACGTAGATCCGAGTGCAAGGATCACGTTTCCAAAAACGGATTGAAAATCCGACCGTTGGATCTTCGTAGATCACAAATTTTGTATAATAGGTGTTTAAGAGAATTCCTCCCTGTTCCCTTTTTCCTTCTTGCCGCATAGAGGAGCCTCATCCCTGTTTTCTCCCTTTAAGTGAGGCGCACATGCGCCTCACGTTGTTCTTATTTTATTTTATTTTTATTTATTTATTTATTTTTTAAACTTTGCCCTTCAGTACATGAAATGGCCGAATGGCCATTTCATTGTGTGGCCGTACGGCCTTTCAAAGGAAAGGCCGTGCGGCCCATTATATATATATATATATATATATATATATATATATATATATTCCCCCCCCCCCCCCATTTTTTTATTATTATTTACTCTTCTTTTATTCAATTCTTATTTCTTTTGTAATTTCTTTTGAAATTCTTAATTCTTTTTAAACTAAAAATATTCTCTTACATTTTATTTTCTTAACTACAATTTACAAGTCTATAGGATCAAAATAAAAACACACCAAATAGACTTATTTTTATTTTATCCTAATAAACCAATTAAATATTTTCTAGGACATTATACAAAGTGTATCTAATAATTTTAAATTAACATTCATTCTAATTAATACTCCTCTCACATATGAACTCAAACTCACTCAACCACTTGCTTTATTAATTGATTTGATTTGATTATTTCATGATTTATTGAATTTTCATGTATGAAGAGTATAACTAATTTTTAATGAAAGATCTGAGTATTTGATTGATCAAAGATCATGAGTATAAAGCTCTTGCATTACAAAGCATAAAGCTCTGCAAAATCATAGCCACATGCGGGTTAAATAGGCATAGATACAAACAAAATTTTTACAATAAAGTGCTATCTATGACTTTCATCTCCATCTAATCTATGTACTAAAATAGTTAAAGAGCAGATTTGTTCCGAGGAAACTAGATCTAAGACAACGGTAGCCAAATATCCTAGAAAAATTTATTTAAACTAGCCATGAGAGATAACCCATCACATCGAACTATCCAGGCTATGAGGGATAACCCCTTATACTTGACTAACATTTATGCTATAGATCGTCCATGGCAGATCTATGGAGAAGAAAACTCTTATTCAAAGCAAAAACACAACCCGCAAACAGCAACAGTGGTCATGGAGGAGATGAACCGCACAATACAAAGGTAGATGGATATATGCATAGCAGAAATGCCAAAATTGTTGATATAGTCGGAGAACACCTGCAAACAAAAGAAAAAAATCAGAATAGGAGGGGGAGGATAGGAGCGGGGAGCAGAAAGGGAAAGGGACTGCTCCCTCCTCTTAGATCTATTTTCTAAGAGTTTTTTTCTCTTAGACCGGCTAAGAAAACAACTTAGAGTTTTTAGGAGCATAACTAATTATTTAAAGGGAAAACAACAATTTACCCCTCTGATGTTTACACCAATTTGCAATCCTGATACCAATGTTTAGATCGCTTCAATTGTACCCAAGAAAGTTGCAAAAATTTGCAATCCACCCCCTTCTGTCCAATTGCTCCGTTTGATGAGACGAAAATGCACCCACGTGCGCGGCATGTGACTTATATGCAGATAATCGGACGAAAATACCCTAAAAAAAAGGCGAATCGTTTATTTATAAGTTAGAAATATGCCCTTATTTAAATGGCAACATTTAGTGTAAAACACCAAAAAATGAAACTCGTCCATGCATGTCCACGTCGCCGTCGTCTTCTTTGTCTCTGAAACTAATTAACCATTGCATGACCTTATTCAATGGTTGCTGGTCGGGTTCCACCACAATCCTCCCCACCGGCGAACCAGTCATTCTCTACACCGAAATCGACCCACAGAACCAGCAAGTTCAAAACTTGGCCATGCCCAAAAATCACTCCGACCCATACCTCAGGGAATGGAGTAAGTCACCCAAAAATCCGCTAATGGCACCCACTACATCTAACCAAATCAATGCAAGCTCGTTTAGAGACCTGACCACCGCTTGGTTGGGTCCTGAGCAGAGATGGAAAGTGATCCTGACTAGTCTAACTTTTTTGCCATGCCATTGTGAACAAACCTCTATTTTGGTTGGGTAAAACATGGATGAATAGAGGAATGTTCACCCCAACTTCCAAGCAGAAGACGATCAAAGACGTACACCCACGACTTCCTTCTCAACTTACAATAGGAATCATTGAAATAATCACGCTACACTCATTATTGAAAAACTCTACTGCAATCACTAAAATAACCACTTAACACAAGTGCCATTTGTGACATGAACATAATCCTTTGATACCAGATTGCTGTTTAGCTTTCCTTATTCAGAGGTACAATGGGCATATGAATATCTGATGAAGCATGTTTGCTTAACTGTAGTTAGAGAACGTTGCAGACATCTTGCTGTAGTTAGAGAACGTTGCAGCCACCTCAATAGTACGAATGATTTCAACTTATATGTCTTGTTTTGGCTTACACTGAATATGCCAACGGTGGTTTCTCCTTCTTTACACCGTCGACTACTGTATATGCCAACTTATATGTCTTGATGATGGACTCGTCGAGGCCGTACGGGAAGTAAACGTGGAAGCCATCACTTGCGTCAAAGAAGGGCGAATCGTAGGGACTCTGTTTTTGTTTGTTAAAACAGAGGAGAACAGAGCCTCTATTATGGAGTGGGTATTAAGAGAGGCAAGTGAAATGAATCATTTTAATTAGTGCAACAAAGTTATAAACATAGACACAAATTTTCATAAAGGGCCAGTATATGTGTATATTACTATATTCCCTAATAACAGGGACATCCAACGAGCTTCCCGACAATGACGATGAGCTTCGTGTTCGAGGGGACGGTCGAAAAGTGGCAAAGACCTATCCTAGTCGATTTCTAACCCGTTGAAGCCCAGTCAGTACTCCTCCACGTCGCCACTGAGCTAGACAACTCGGAGGAGATGGTGAACCTGTTAGAGAGAACGGGACGCCATTGAAGAAGCTCAAGCTTCTCCGGCCGAATAACAAGAAAACACAAAACTATTTCTAAACATAAAATAGACGAAGAGAGGAGGACGACTCTGAGGAGGGACACGTGTTCCAGGTTCATATCCTATGGTTTGGGGAGGCCTAAAGTGTTTTGATGAATTTTTTGGGTTTTTTTGGACAAAACGGTGCCGTTTAAATGAGGGTATTTTTGTCCACCTTCATCCAAAAAAGGCATGTGTGCGGCACGTGAGGTCACTTTCGTCTCTTCAGACGGCACAATTGGACAAAAGGGGGTGGATTGCAAATTTTTGAAACTTTCTTGGGTGCAATTGAAGCAATCTAAACATTGGTACTAAGATTGCAAATTGGTGTAAAAATCGAGGGGGTAAATTGTAGTTTTTCCTTATTTAATTGATCAATATAAATAATAATTATTTAAATAAATAAAAAAGATTTCATTTAATTAAATTTTTCCCCTTTAGGCATTTTAGTCTATCGAGCTGCCCTTCACACACAAACAAGTAATGGTACCACCGACTTTAATTACGATGGATTCATGTCACACTTCAACATATACAGAGAGCTCATTCACTTTCTTAAGGTAAT
Organism: Alnus glutinosa; assembly: GCF_958979055.1. Taxonomy (NCBI): domain Eukaryota; kingdom Viridiplantae; phylum Streptophyta; class Magnoliopsida; order Fagales; family Betulaceae; genus Alnus; species Alnus glutinosa. Next base: position 5,578,170 of record NC_084894.1, on the reverse strand, counting down.
ACAAATGACTTTAAATGAAGCCTTCTTATTTCCTGTCACAACCACTTGTTATAGACGTACGATAGGATCGATGAATCATCGGAAAGTGGCTGTGTTGTTCTGCGATGGAGCAAATATATACGCATGTGATTACTATGGTGACACTCTGGCGTCCTCCCTCTTGAAACGTGCAAGGAATGCTAATTCTTGAATCGCCTCTGAAATCTTCTCGATGTATGGTACAATATCCATTACAATCAAAACTACTGCAGCAGTTGGTATGGTCTCCTGGAGATTGGCATTTTTCCAAAGCCACGTCGTATTGAGCAAGGATTTCAGGTTCTCCACGGTCATTTTTGAGTTTACAATATGGGGATTAACTGCTGTTGTCTGTGTCATTTTTTTGAGCTCTGCTGCTATTTCCTTCAGTGCTTTGCCAGATTCTGAGCAAATTTTAGCGCATGGCTCTTGGATTTTGCTTTGGAACTCACTGGGTGTCTGAAAGGAAGAAAATAAAATTTTAATCCACTTGATCTGTGGGGAAAAGTGTCATAGATATACATCATGACATGTCTACAAAGAGATGATCTATTTAGAAATGGGCATTGCTGATTTTACTTGGATCTTAGAGTTAAGGTTGCTGTTAAGAACGTCAACTTTGTAGGCACATTCCCGACTAAGGGCTCCAATTTTAAGGTACTGTTTCCAAGGATGACGGAACCCAAAACGACAGTTCCACAGCTCCCATCTCGCTAGATTAGCCTGATGAGACATTAAAATCGATCCATATATATCAGCAAACAAAAGATGGTAGTTTAAATCTAGCTTTCTTTTGCATGTTTGGTACTGGAGAGATATAACGAGGATGACGATGACAACATAATTTATACCCACCATAGTTTCTTCAGTGTCTTTTGAAGTGAGAATGCTTTTATATCCTTGAAGAAATGATTTATCATCCATATTCGACAGCCCTTCTTCTGGTATGTTGAAGTATTCACCCCCAAATCCTGTAAAATATATAAAATAGAAAGGAGTTATATATATGGCTTGTAGTATATACGGATCGATATTATTTTGGAAGTATATATATATAAATATATATACACCTTCTAAGAAAGTCCCAAGCTTTTCCATGTTGGTAGCTGCCCGATTGCGAAGATTCTCACCAATCCAAACAGGGCATATACATATGCATATAACTATAGCAACAAAGCTACCAATGATGATTGTCGTAAGCCTCTGATGGGCCATCTCTATCACTTCATCCTCTCCGTAACTCGATATAGATATCAAGCAGAAGGTCAATATGAATATCAATAGCCCATAATCGTATCTTGCCTTCATTGCGGGAATGAATCTCACAAATGTTACTGTTGCAGCTGCATCACGTACACCTCCAACAATCAAATGAGTTTGACAAATTTTGAACTAAACATTAAGGTGAAACTACACTCACACGATTTGCAATCATGATGCCCCCATTAAACTTTAAACAGTGATAATACACCCCTTCAAATTATCAAACACTTTAAAGTTGTTCATTTTATTAGCATTTTCTGTTAACTTGACGGAAAATGCATCATGCATGTGACCCGTACGTACCTGACTCAAATTGGCCAGATTGTGGGTCTCAATGGCAGAGACTCATGGTCTGGCCATGAGTCTCTATGGACAGTGCTTATTAGTTTGAGGGGGTCGATTGTCACTTAATCACATTTTGTAGTTTTGGTAGCTACGATAACTAAAAAATGAAGTGTCAATTTGAAGAGACAAGTGTAGTTTCCCAAATATTAAATAATGCCAATGTCTTGTTACGTACATATGTACCTATCATAAAGACAAAGAACCCAATTACTATGGGCTGTCCTGTCTCACCCGACAGAGTTGCTAGGTAATGGACTCCAACACCTAGAGCACCGCCTGATAAGGTTGCCAGCATCCTGTTCAAGCCTTTTCCCAGTGTTGCTCCTTTAAAAGATGCAAAGGAAATGCCAAAATCAGAATTGTTAGCCCCATGTCATAAGTTTTCTATTGTATATTAGTTTTTCTCATAGTAAATAAATTCATCAATCAGAATTTTTGGAAACAAATTGCAAGCTTACCAACAGAAAACTCGAGGACAAGAATGACTGTCAGAACAGCCCATATTGCATTGTCACCAAAACCATCATAGAGTGGTCTGATATAGTTGAATAAGGAAACCAAGGTGAGAGCCAGTCCTACTCTTAGCGAATGGATAATTCTTCTTGGATCATCTTCTCCGAGTTTCTTCATCTTCTTTGCAACATCGACTGCCTTAGCCCATAACTTCTCAGGCAAGGCCTTGAGCCATCCCCATGCACGAGTGAAAGGTCCACCATTTTTATGACTTAGAGATTCAATATTCATGCTATGCGTTGAAAGGAAACAATATTGCAGTAGTTGAGAGAGAATGATGCGGGAAGAGGCCGACAAGAGATAGTGCAAGAAGATGACGGCTTGGGAGCTATATATATATATATATATTGTGACAAACCAGTCCTCACTAATTTGTAGGCGGAAAAATTGTTTGGTACGTCTACACTGCATGCATGTCACACACTCGCAATTGTTATGAACAACGTGTAAGAGATGCTCAAGAAAAAATAGATTCTTTTTTTCCCGATATATCTGTAGTTGAGTTGCTTTCCTAGCGGTTTGCTAGATTGTGTAATTGGTTGGCGGTTTTATATAATTGTTAATATATCATCCAAAAGGAAAAAAAAAAAAAAAAAAAAAGATTAAGAAGAAAAGAAAAAGAAAAAGAAAAAAAGGATAGAGATGTTAAGTCTAAAACTCTCTGTTGATAAGTGATGTCCAATAGAAAAATATTTATTTAAATAAAAAGTGAATTATGAAGACAATGCTTAAACTTAAGACATTTTTTTTATGATACTATGATAAGTGACCCCTTATTCCAAAAGATAAACCGATAGAAAATAGTATGTTTAATTATTTTAATTAATATTCTAATAAAAAAGCGGAAGGTGGTTTTGGTGTCAGCTAGGAGTGGCAATTTGTTCTTGTGTGTCGGTTTCGAGTCATGCCGAAGCATGGGTATAAGATTATATAGATTAACCATAACCCGACCCATTTAATTAAACGAGTTAAACCCTTTAATCTTAACATTCGAATTTTTTTATTGGGTTCGTATTGGCCGGGTTCACGGGTTATGTAAAAAATTGTTTGTCATCAGGCCGCGTGTTGGGTTCGAGTCATGTCAAAGCATGTGTATAAAACAATATAGGTCAATTCTAACTCGATAAGTTTAATTTCGTATTGGATTTGTGTCGAATTTACAGATCGTATCAAAAGTCTCGACTGAGCTGAAGAAGAGATGGTCATCAACGGAAGCACGGGATCAAAATAGGCCGGTCTAACCAAACGAAGGACATCAAAGATTTCCATCTTTGATTTGTTTGTATTTCAGAGCGCATTAGATAATTAAAATGGATTGCAGGCACAAGCTAGGCAATAGATCTAATTTCTAAATCTGTGAACTGGTACTGGACTATCAGGGAGGCGCCGTCTTGGTTCTGAAGGGTCAGAGCTATGTCAAACGAGAGTTTGGGTGGGAAACCATGGCCAAAGGTCAACAACCACGAAATAGCTTGCCAAATTCATGACATCCATGATCCATGCTGTAAACGTACGTTATTCCTTCCAATAATGACTAGGGTAAAGTTGAAAATCAACACATGCATGTGGGCTTCTTCAAGAAGTCAAGAATTTGGTTTGAAATTTCAAATCCGTACTGACATAAACAGTTAGAAAAGGGGGAGGGGGAGGGGAAGGGCCTTAAACGGGGCCTAAACTCCACGCCCTACAACTTAATTAGAAGAAAATTAAGAAATGCATGCTGTAAACACGTGAATTTCAACGCCGCCCTCCCGACTCACGATGATTATCAGTTTCTTGGCAAAAAAGAAAAAGAAAAAGAAAATAGAAGAAAAGACAAGAAAACAATTAAGTTGTTATTTCTGTATTTCGGTGGGTTTTTAACTTGTTATTAATACCATTATAGCTATAACATCAATAATAATACGTCACCTCCGGAACTCTTTGGGCTGTATATATCGGTAAATGAGAATAAAAAATAAAAAAAAATTAATACAATTGAAAATACAGTTTTTTTTTTTTTTTTTTTAAAAAAAAAAAAAAAATCATAATAGAAAGGAATGCAAAAAGAATAATAAAAAAAATATTATTTGAGAAAAAAAAAACCAAATGGTTTAATGGTCTGTTTGGAAAAAGAGTTGAATCATGATTCTATTTGGTGTTTTTTTTTTTTTTTTTTAACCCAGTTCAACATGGATTTACACCCAAATTCAAGAGAAATTTGATTCTACGCATAGGTCCCACTCCACGCATAAAGCTGGTCTCCAAGGAAAGGTGTAAAGCCCGTCAATTCCAAAAATTATTCTACATGTGGGTCCCACCCTTTAAACAATTAAATAATATTTATTTATACTAAATAATAATTTTTAATATTTTTTTATAATAAATTAATATTATTTCAATCATTATTGCACACTACTTTTTATAACACCAATCATTATACAGAAGTCACATGCTCAGCATGGAATAATATGTGGTGTCCTCAGATTTCAAATTCGACTTTACTATTAATTTTTTCAATTTTTGTTTTCTTCCTAAAAGGCTACCTCACATTTAATGCTATCTCTCTCTCCTCTCTTCTCTCTCTTGTCGACTACTCACCCCAAAACTACCCAAAACTCTCTTCTCTCTCGTCAATCTCTGATATTCCGTCTCACTCTCACTCTCTTCTCTCTCTCGTCGACCACTCACCCCCACCGGCTTGGCAGCACGCCACCACCCAAGGAGATCGGGCGACTCAAAAAGGTAGAGATCGAGATCGAACGACTCTCAGAGATGGAGGAGATCCGTCGACCACAAGTACTCTGTCTCTATCTCTCTCACTCTCTCTCTCTCTCTCTCTCTCTTGTGCTGATCTCTCTCTCTCTTATCCTTTGATGTTTCGGTGATGCAGGAATCGGAGGACCGGTCAGATTTTGAATCTTATTTTGGGTTTTTGTTGTTTTGGTTTGATGATTTCTGGCGAGTGGGCGACTGGGTTTTTATTGTTTAGGTTTGATGGCCGGCGAATTGGTTTTTTTTTTTTTTTTTGGTTTGATTTCCGGCGATTGGGTTTTTGTTGTTTTGGTTTTTTGAATCTAATGTCATTAGGTTTTCCCCATTTTGGGTTTTTGTATTTTTGGTTTGATGGGTTCGAATCCGGGGACTAGGCGATTGCCGGTCTCGGCCTAGATGTACACCAGAAATATCATATATATATATATATATATATATATATATATATATATATATATATACGATATTGGGAGAAAAAAAAAAGAACAGATATTCTGTTCCTTTTTTTTTAAAAAAAAATAAAAATAAAGAATTTTAGCAACGTGGCTTTAATTGCACATGGCTAAAAGTGCCTATTTTTTTAAAAAATAAAATTGCATTTAGCCAACTAGGGTGGCATGTGGCTAAACGTCACGTGGCTAAATAACCACATATATAAAAGGCCACGTCTCTAAATGTACATTTAGCAACAATCAGATTCACCACGCGGAACCCACGTAGCTAACTACACGTGGCTAGCAGTTAGCCACATGGATGACCCTCATGCACGTGGCTAACTGCAGATGGCTAAAAAACAAGTTTTCTTTTTGTGGTGAATCATCGCTTAGCCACATCAAAATAATTGTCCACGAAAGGACAAGGGTGGCAGCTATAGTATGTTAGAGAGTAAAGGGCATTTTTGTTGCCCTCTCACGAGAACGGGTGATTGGCAAATGACTAGTGGCAAATGGTTTCATTACTCGACAAGCATCGTACAACCAAAGCTTACCCAATCTTAAGGTGACACCTTGCCAAAATGATTATCTGAGAAGGAAGTCATGTCCTGTATAAGTGGAAAAAGCCACCCATTGCAGGTAAGGATACTCTTTGAATATCTATTCCAAAAAAAAAAACTCCTTTTGCTCTATACTCTCAAAAAGTACCCCCACTGAATTATGCATCGGAGACATCCCTCGCCAACATATCCGGCAAGCACGTATGCTTACCTTCGACTCTTTTATAGGTATTCTCGATTGGGGTTTTGACATGTGGTGATCTGCATCAACAATTCTGATTGCTTCGAAAAATCCTACTCATGACATTGAAATATTCCATGTGCATGTTATGGATTCATTTGGATAGTATTTAACATGCACATTTATTTATCAATATGATAAATATCTCAAATTTGAAATGAGAGAACTAAACTATGTTAAATCACCATCATTCTAAATTAATATTCTAACACTCATCCTCATATGTGGACTCAAATTCTCTATCAATAAGTAAGGCCTGGCCAACAACTAAAATATTTAACTAAAATTAAGATAAAATATGAAGTCAAGATGGATCCAATAATTTTAAATTAACATTCTAATACTCCCGATCAAGTATGAACTCAAAGTCACCCACCATGATTATTTCATGATTTATTGGATTTTCATGTATGGGGAGTATAACTAATTATTCGTGAATAAACTTTAGATCGATCAATACAACTAATTATTATTTAAATAAATAGTCCCCATTCAAACTTTTGGCCTTTAGGCATCTTAATCTATTGAGCCGCCCTTCACACTCCTCACATAAATTTGCAAGGAAACTTCAAAGCAACACAAACAAGTAATGGTACCACCGACTTTAATTATGATGGATTCATGTTGTAAAAACCAAGAAAACAAATAGAAAATTTAGCAATTAATAAATTATATTTATTAAATAAATGAGACTAGTAATTATATTTTAGGTGATAATATTTACATTATGGAAATATAGTGAGTTTAAGATAGAATAATGGAGTTAAAATGAATAAATAATAATAATAGGTATGGTCCTAGTTGAATAAATAATTAACTGTGTTAGTAAAAATATAATTAGATCAAATATGGGGTCAAAGGTTAAATTGTTAAATGATAAAATTATTAGAAATGAGGGTCCTGATGTAATTAATAGAAGTTGGGGTTTTAAAATAAAAAGGTGATTCCCTTGCCATGTGTCAGCACACGGTTGGGTAGGAAGAGATAATATTATTTCCTCCCAACCACCCACAATTGTACAAGTGTCCCACTCACTCCCTCTCTTCCCCTTTCTCTTTCTTTTCTCTCCCTTTCTCCCTCACGCCCCCTCTATTTTTCCTTCTTTCCCTTTCGTCCCTCTTCTTTTCTCCTTTGTCCCCCACACACACACACGTACGCAAGACCGAGAGAGACACATAAAGAGTGAGATGCAGAGAGAGACGATGAGCCAAGATAGAGATCGAAGCCGTGGGAGAAAGACTTGTAGACCGTAGAGAAAGAAGAAGAAAATGGTGAAATAAATGGGTTCCGGCCATGGGGTGTATGTGAGGTAAAATCTCTAGCTTTTTCTTGTAATTTCACCATACCCATTGATCTTAGAACTAGAAAATTGTATGGGTTCGAATTTATGGTTCAGTTTGGGTGGAAATTTATGGGTTCTCTCTCTTGTTTTGGTTTCTACCCGAAATGGGTATAGATTTCGTGGGTTTTGAAGCTTGATTTAGTTCATCTATTTTGATGTTTACCGATCGAGGGAAGGTTTGATTTTTAGTTGTAATTTTGGAAGTTTATGGGTGTATTTTGTTGAATTCGAATTTGGAGTTGGATTTGTGGGTTGGTTGATTAACATGTTGATGTTGGAATTTTGGTAGTGTTATTTTGTGTTAAAATTCTAGAATATGTGCTGAAATTTGGATTAGGTTCCATGAAAGTTAGAACCGATTGGTTTGAGTTTTGGAAGGGTTTGGTTAGTCTCTTTTTGTGGCCGTGTATGGAGGTAATCTTGAAAGGGTGTTTGATTGATGCTTGTGGTTGGTTAAATTCTGATTTGGAGTGTTTTGGTGAGCTAATATGGAATGGTTTATGATGTTGGTGTTAGATTGTGGAATGTTGTTAAGTGTAAAGCTTGAAGTTGGTGTATTTAGATCCTCATAGTTTAAAGGGAAAATGCAGATGAAATAGAGGATAGGTTGTTGTGATGTCTAATAGAATAAATTGAAAATGGAGTAGTTAAAGAAAAGAATAAATAGGTAAAGTGTAATAAGTGAATAAATGGATATAAAAGAAATACAAGAATTGATAATCAAGTTAGTCAAATAAACATAGATAAGTTAGATATTGAAATATAGTTCATAAGAAATATGGATTATTAATGAATCAATTCTTAGCATAATGTTTAGCTTAGAGTCTTTGTATAGATTTCAAGCTTTGGTAAATGGATATATTACAAATGTAATTGTAATCTAGTTTAATAAGAGTTGTTAAATTAATATGTTGAATAAGATTAAGGTTTTATAATCTAAACTACTTAGATGATTAGTAATTAGTAAAAATGTAGAAATACATAAATGTATTTTGAATCCAACAAGAAGTAATTTAGTAACCAATTCACCTATCCATGAACACATAGTATTTAAGTGTATCATCAGATTAAGTTTAAGAGTTGTATATGTGTTTGTGTATATATATATATATATATATATATATATATATATATATATATATATATATATATATATATACATATGCATGCATATGAGTTAAATATATTGTTAACTTAGTAAATAAGTAACGAGCTACAAAAATGGATTAACAATGATGATGTGATACAATAATAATAAATAAGCTAATAAAATAGTAAACGTGTCTTAAGGGTAATAAGTGAGATAAGATACGAACCTATAACCTATGATTAACTTAATAGTAACTAAGGGTACCTAGCTAGCTTTAGAAGCAGGTGATGCGATGTGTGAGCATGCGGGAAGTTTATGTGTCATAAATGCTCAATAGCATAGCCTAACGTCATAAATGTTTGCAGGCATGTGTCATGTTTGGAGACTTTAACTTGTTCTCCAATGTAGAATTCAAGTAACTAGAACACGGGGGAATATTCGACTCATGAGTCCTACGCAGTTAAGGCGAGTATTCTACTCTCTGAGAAAATTACTACTTTTAAGTATTTAAGTATTAAGATGGACACGTGTCACCATTTTATTGGTTTATGTGGCGTTGATATGGCATTTAACAGAATCTGTCAAAATTTTTAATGAAATTTGACTCCAGGGATCGATTTGTAATTATAGTTTACCACAAGGACCTCCCATGAACTTTTTAAATTATAGGGAGTGATTCGTAATTATGGCATACCCTAAGACCAGTGGTGCAATTATCCTTATATATAGATATATAATTAACATATGCAATACCTATATGGTCAATTATGGGTAGTTCATGCAATATGTTCTTAATTTTAAAATTTTTCTCTCTATAGTTTTGGAGAGTAGTAAATTCTGAAACTCATAATATTGTATATTAAAATTTTGAACTTAATAAAATCCCATATAAAGATTTTTTAAGTAAAATTTTGGAGAAAAAAAAACTCACTAGTTAGAATTAATGCATGCAATACCTATTTGGTCGAATATGGGTACTCAATGTAGTCTGTTTTTAATTTTAATTTTTTAATTTTTTATAAAACCTCACCACTTAATGCGGCTATAACGACACTTAATGTTATAATGCGAAAAAAAATCCTTATTTTGATCTCATGAAGATTCATACCTATGATCTTTTCATTAAAGTACAATAAATTTATTAAAACATGATAAAACTGGTTCAATCTTTATAATTTACCGGTTTTTTTACTTAAAATATCAGTTTAGTGTTTAAAAATTATGAATTCATGCCACGTGTCATAATTTTATGCTAACTCTAAGTTAGAACTCGGCTTTTATATATATATGATTCGGTTACAAGGATAATCATGTACAAAAGATAAACTATACAACAACTCAACAAAGGATGTTCTGATTTGCTCCGTTCTTATCTTGGACTCCAGATGAGATGATATAACAGAAATATCCTTAACACGCCCCCTTAAACTCGATGGGAGGGAGATGACGTTGAACTTGGTTCGCACTAACAATATCATGCAGTGATTATTACTATTAATCCTACTAGTAATGCTTTGATAATCAAAATCCAGGTTTTATTCTTACTACTTTTTTCTCTTTACATTTCTTTCCATTTTAAACTACACATCTGGGAATATTTTATGTGATTTAATTTATATGGATTAAAACTAAAATTATGGTTTTTTTGATAGTAAAATTCCAGACCCTTGGAATGGAATGACTATTCCATACGAATAGTCATTCTTATGTTTGGTAGGGATCTATTCCTTGGAATAGTTATTCCCATTGGAATACCTATTTCCTTACAAAGAAAAATACATATTTCTCTAAAAAATGAGAGGAATAGCTATTCCAATGGGAATATACTAGATTCTCTAAAAAAAAACACTATTATTTTTTATTTTCTTTCAATTTTTTTTTTCAAAAAAAAAAAGGGAAAAAACGAAACCCCCCCCCCCCCCCTTAACAGTGGCTGGGAATGAGTGGTCGGCCAGCCACATATGTCTCCGGGGGTGGTCGCACCACCCTTGGAACGCATCGTGGTGGACTCCCAAGGCGTTTTGGGGGTGGTGCACTCGGGGAGATTTCGGGGTGGCGGGTCACACGAGGGTGGTTTGGCCACCCCCTGGCTATTTCGTGGGTGGCCGACCACCCATTGTGGTGGTTGGCCACCCTATAGTTTTCAATTTTTTTTTTATTATTTTATAATTTAAGTTTTTATTATTTTTTATTTATTTTTAAAAATAAAAACAAAAATAAATTGAAGAGGACAGTTTTTAGTAATAAGAAAATTCTGTTTCTAAGTGAAGGAGAAGCGCAAATTCTTATTTCTAAGTGAAGGCTGTAAACCATGTCCTCCTACATTCATCAAAAAGTTATGTTTCCAAATCTGTTAAACAAAAACATGTTCAAACAAGTACCGACTTGAGGAAGAAATCATGTGTGTTTGATTATATTCAATTTACAGGATGAAACATCAAAGAGCAAACTAGAGTATTGAAACATCAAACTGGTATCACAAGGCATCACCAAAAGAATGAGGGATAACCTTAATTTTATCAGCAACTTCCAACAGAAAGCACGCAAGAATGACTAATATTTTCATTATCTCCTCAAATAATGCTGGACTTATAACTGTTTTACAATTCTTTTACAACTTACTGAACATACCTACATGTGATTGGAGGGTGTTAAAAAAAAAAAAATCGTGGCTTCACATGCTGACACATGTCAACAAATTGTAAAAGAATTGTAGGTCTAGCATTACTCTATCTCTTCACAACAAGGAAAACCCGGCCGTTACATGCACTTGGAAAAACCTAAATGTCTAATTTGCTCTTACAATTAACATTTTCAACAGATTACCATATGTGTTCATTTTCTGAGGGCTTCAACAAAGTATGCAAGACAAAATGAGATATGAATAGATCATATTATTAACCTAAATTTAGAGTCCACTCTTCTCCTAAATAGTTCACCACTGCTTATTGTATCTGGATTTGTTGTCTACAGCATTTAAGCTCAAGGTAGCATATCAACTTCTATTAAATAAACCGAGACTATTTATGAATACTTTAATTCATCCAAACATCTTTGTCATCTTTGTATGTATTCTTGCAAGACAGCTTCTCTTGCTTCATCTAAAGAAAGGACAAACTGATAAACAAAACAAGGATCAAATACAAACCACTATTGAATCAAGGAAATCCACATTCATCTCATTGTTTGCCTTGAGCGCACTGCAACTAGAGAATAGTAAGAATGTTCAGATTTCTTTGTTTTGAAAGAAGGGTTATAGGTGAGTTAATTTTGTAATATTCCTTAAAATGTGCTCTTTAAAGCAATGTTAGGTACTGAAAGACACCTGAATTATCACAGCAAGAAACATTAGGTACTGAAGCTTAACCACAGAAATGGTCCAAAGTCCTCAAATAAGTGAAATATACACAAACCCAGCAAATGGCAGTACCAAGTAGACCATTGATAGCATATTTTTCTATCACATATCCCCAGTTTAGTCCATTTACTGATCTTTAAAGCAACGCTTCCATCCTTAACTGTTTATAACATTCCCCCCCCCCCCCCCCCCCCCAAAAAAAAAAAGAAAAAAGAAAGAACATAATTAGGTGTCACTATAGACATCAATCTCTTGTATGATAGTCATTTTAGCACTTCAAATCTCCCTTTTCAACTGTCTATCCCCATGAAATTCCACAGTTCATGTCAAGTCCTTTTTCTGAATAATCAGTAATCCATGGGTCTTATGCCGGCTCTATTCAAAGATAAGCAAATAACACTCCAAATACAATTCAGTAGTTAAGATAAATATTTTGACTAGAAACCTACACACACACACACAGGGAGGAACTTACAGCACTTGAATCTTGGCCAACAACCAAAACCATCATATCAGCCTTAAACTTTTGAACAGCTGGAACGACCAACTCGGTCATGGCATTTGCATATCCTGTGTCACCCGTTCCATTTGATAGAGGTATATTCATATTATAACCAAACCCTTGTCCTTCACCAATCTCATCAACCGATCCACTCTGTGGATGAGAAGGACCCCACGACCCATGATTCATGTGAAGGGAGATGGTAAGAACATTAGTTGACTTGTAAAACCCCTCTGCTGTTCCATTGCCGTAGTGAACGTCAATGTGTAGTGCTCACTGAGAAAGAGGTTAGCCGAGCGGTTGGTGCACGTGGGTTGTTATGGGTTAGTACACGAGGGCATGTAGAAGGCGTACACGTGTATGGTAATGTAGTTAACAATTAGTTTCAGTTGTAACAGTTAGTTTCAGTTGTAACTATCGAGCTTTATAAACAGAGTTAGACTCTGGATTCAGGCATGGAAAATCTTGGATCATTTGTTTTCTTTTGTTTCTTTCTTTGGAGCTTAGGTTGAGCTCGAATCAACCTACCTTACTTGCAATAATATACACAGTTCTTTCTTCATTCTTCTTTCTTTCTTCATTACATTTCTGGTTGTTCTTTGGAAAAGTTGTCTAAGAAATATCAAGGGTATTACAAGTGGTATCAGAGCGGTACAATCCATGGCGGAAGGTACAAGAGTACGGGAGTTGCAGCAGCAAATGGAGAGCGCGAAGGGGATGTGGGAGATTTCTCAAAGCCAACAAGCTCAAATACAAAGTCAACAAACGCAAATGCAGAATCAGATTAATCAACACGGAGTGGACATCAAGGATTTATCATCAAAGATGGATCAACTATTGGAGGTGATGATGGGACGGAACACGGTTCCAGGAAAGGAAACGCCGACTTTTGTGCAACAGGGTCCTCTGGAGGGTCGGCATATTCGGGAGACGGGAGAGTCTTCTTTTGGTTTTCAAAAAACTCGTTTGGGTAATGGTCCGGATGTTCAGGTCAGAAGTCTTAAACTGGATTTTCCTCATTTTGATGGCGAAAATGTTTCAGGTTGGTTGTTTAAAGTCAAACAATTTTTTGATTTTAGCAATACACCTATTGAATATAAGGTTCCCATGGCTTCATTTTATATGGAAGGGGATGCCTTAGTGTGGTTTCAAGATGCGTCTGACTTAGGATTGTTCACGTCTTGGGAAGCCTTTGAATCAGCTATCCAAGTTCGTTTTGGTCCTAATTGTTATGATGACCCAATGGAGGCTCTCACTCGTTTGAGACAGACCTCTTCTATTGCCATTTATAAAACTCAGTTTGAAAGGCTTTCGAATAGATTGAAAGGGCTTTCTGAAGGGTATAAATTGAGTTGTTTCTTAAGTGGGTTAAGGGATGAGATAAGATTTCCTTTAAGGTTGTTGAAACCTGGAACTTTGAATGAAGCCTTTGGGTTGGCTAAGATTCAGGAAGAGTTTGTCTTGAGTAGCAGGAAGAATTATAGGAGTAGTGGGGTTCATACCACCTCTTTCTTTCAACAGAACAATAATAGTTTCCAGAGTAATATTCCTAAACCAGGGCTTATTACTGCTGGAAAGAGTGATTCTACTGAAGTAGGTTTTCCTGTGGGAAAAACAAAACCAGCATTACAAGTCCAGCGTATCACCCCAACTCAGATGGAAGAAAGACGTCGGAAGGGTCTTTGTTATTATTGTGATGAAAAATACAATGCTGCTCATAGGTGTCAAAGGGGGAAGGTGTTTCTTATGGAGGGTTGTGAGTTGATTAGTGATGAGCATTGGATGATTCCTGAAAGTGAAGGTATAGATAATTCTGGGGAAGATTACAAGTTACAAAATGAAGTAGTAGAAGAGACACACCCAGAGATATCATTACATGCTATCACGGGTTCCCCAAATCCTAAAACAATGAGATTGATAGGATCGGTCAAATCATTTGGCATCACTATTCTGGTGGATTCTGGAAGTTCTCACAATTTTGTGGATCCAGTGGTGGTTGCTAAACTTCAGGTAGTTATTCATAAAGATAGTAGATTGGCTGTTAAGGTGGCTAATGGACAGATAGTTCATACTGAAGGGTATTCTCCAGCTTTACCAGTGAAGGTTCAGGGCACAAATATTTCAGCTGAATTCTATCTTTTGCCCTTGGGAGGCTGTGATATGGTGCTGGGAATTCATTGGTTGAGATCCCTGGGTCCCATTCTTTGGGATTTTTCCAAGCTAACCATGGAATTCTCTTTATTTACTAAGAGAGTGTTGTGGAAAGGACTTGCTTCTACTGATTCGGTATGGGAGGATGGTCATATTTTTTCTAGAATTCCTAAAGCTAAACAGAAGGGTTTAGTTTTACAAATGGTTGCATCCGTAGCTCATGACTCACTTCAGCCACAGCAGAACCCTTTGGTGGCAGAATTATTGCAGGAATTTGCAGCAGTTTTTGAGGAGCCTAAAGTATTACCTCCGGTGCGTTCTCATGACCACCAAATTATCCTGAAGGAAGGAACTCAACCTATATGCGTTAGGCCATACCGCTATCCCCATTATCAAAAAGGGGAGATTGAGAAGATAGTGAAAGACCTCTTGGATTCAGGTGTAATTCGGCCTAGTCAATCACCATTCTCTTCTCCAGTGCTATTGGTTCGCAAGGCCGATGGGAGTTGGCGAATGTGCATGGATTACAGGGCTGTGAATCAAGCTACGGTTAAGGATAAGTTTCCTATTCCAGTAGTTGATGAACTACTTGATGAATTATATGGAGCCAAAATTTTTTCTAAGCTGGATCTTCGGTCCGGTTACCATCAGATTAGAGTGAAACCTGATGATGTGCATAAGACAGCTTTTAGAACCCATGAGGGTCATTACGAGTTCTTGGTAATGCCCTTTGGGCTAACCAATGCACCTTCCACTTTTCAGGGCCTTATGAATCATGTTTTCAAGGCTCATTTAAGAAAGTTTGTATTGGTTTTTTTTGACGACATCC
This sequence comes from Alnus glutinosa, assembly GCF_958979055.1. Classification (NCBI taxonomy): domain Eukaryota; kingdom Viridiplantae; phylum Streptophyta; class Magnoliopsida; order Fagales; family Betulaceae; genus Alnus; species Alnus glutinosa. The sequence continues at coordinate 5,562,770 of NC_084894.1, read as the reverse complement.
TAGTCTACAGCAAGGATGATCAGGAACATTTGGTGCATTTGAGGGTAGTTTTGGAGATTCTATTACATCAGAAACTGTTTGCTAAAGCAGTCAAGTGTAAATTTGCTTGTAAAGAAGTGGAATATCTCGGCCATGTGATCTTGGCTGAAGGGGTTAAGGCTGATCCGGCTAAGATAGAGAGTATGATAAACTGGCCAGTTCCTAAGTCTTTGAAATCTTTAAGGGGTTTCCTTGGACTCACGGGTTATTACAGAAAGTTTATCAAAGGCTATGGTCAAATAGCAGCCCCTCTTACATCCTTATTAAAGAAGGATTCCTTCCTTTGGTCGCCAGAGGCCACAGAAGCATTTAATAATTTGAAACAGGCAGTTTCTTCACCTCCTGTGTTGGTATTACCGGATTTCACTAAGCCCTTCATTATTGAGTGTGATGCTTCCGGGGTGGGCATTGGGGCTGTGTTGATGCAAGCTTCTAATCCTATAGCCTTTTTCAGCAAGGCTCTTAAAGGCAAAGCTCTTCATCTTTCCACTTATGAAAAGGAGTTGTTGGCTCTAGTTTCGGCAGTAAAGAAGTGGAGACCCTATTTGTTAGGGCAATCTTTCAAGATAAAAAGTGATCATCAAAGTTTGAAATTTCTGTTGGAATAGAAAGTGGGTACACCTACTCAGCAAAAATGGATCACAAAGTTGTTGGGGTATGATTTCACTATCGAGTATAAGGCAGGAAGAGAAAATATTGTGGCTGATGCTTTGTCAAGAAAGATAGAAGATGAAGAAGTATCTCCGCAGGATGGCCAACTCATGCTATTAACCTTTCCTAATCCTCTTTGGGTGGAGGATATTAAAGCTAGTTATGCACATGATCCTGCTATTATTCAGATTATTCAGGACTTGAAGGCTGACAATGCTAGTCATCCCTCCTTTACATTCCGGAATGACCTGCTTTTGTAAAAGGGCAGAATATATGTTGGTCTTGTCGAATCTTTGAGGAACAAAATTTTACACTTGGTACATGATCGTCCAGCTGCAGGGCATTCAGGGTACCAAAAGTCTCTCCATAGGGCCAAGTTGGACTTCTATTGGCCTGGTATGCGTTCTGATCTCAAGCATTATTTGAAATTATGTGATACTTGCCAAAGAAATAAAGCTGAGACTGTTTTACCGGAGGGCTTACTGCAACCTCTGCCCGTACCTACAATAGTTTGGGCTGATGTGTCTATGGACTTTATTGAGGGTCTCCCTTTGTCCAATGGATTTAGTGTGATTATGGTAGTTGTGGACCGGCTCAGTAAGTATGCTCACTTCATGGCTCTTTCTCACCCATTTACAGCTATTAAAGTAGCTTATATTTTCATGACCAATGTCTTCAAGTTGCATGGTCTTCCTTGTTCTATCGTGAGTGACCGGGATCCCATTTTTACAAGCTCTTTTTGGCAAGAATTATTTCGGTTGGAAGGAACTCAGTTGGCTATGAGTATTGCATATCATCCTCAAACGGATGGTCAAACAGAAATTGTGAATAAGTGTGTGGAGCATTATTTGCGGTGCTATGCAGGGGAAAAGCCGAAGACTTGGTCTTCTTGGTTGGCTATGGCAGAGTATTGGTATAATACCAATTTCCATGCATCTACGAAGCTTACACCTTTTCAGGTTTTATATGGTGTCCTTCCACCAAAGTTGATCGAATATATTCCGGGTACAACTCGTAATCAAGCAGTGGAGGACCATCTTCACAGCAGAGAGCAGATTTTGGCTATCCTTCGTCATAACCTCTTTGCTGCACAGGAAAGACAGAAGGCTCAGTATGATAAGAGGCATAGTGAAAGATCTTTTGTCCCAGGAGATTGGGTGTATCTCAGACTGCAGCCCTATAAGCAGAAGACTTTAGCACTCCGGAAGTGTTTGAAATTGAGTCCTCGATTTTATGGACCCTTTCAAGTTGTGAGTAAAGTAGGTGAGGTTGCTTATAAGTTGGCATTGCCTGCTGATTCCAACATACATTCTGTTTTTCATGTTTCTTGTCTTAAGAAACAGCTGGGTAACCACTCAGTTCCTTTACCTTCTTTGCCACCAGTGGATGCTCAAGGGGAGATTCAGCCGGAACCAGCAGCTGTTTTACAGCGTAGATTCCGGAAGGTTAATAATCAGTCACTTTCAGAGGTTTTAATTCACTGGAAAGGCACCACTGTGGAGGATGCAACGTGGGAGCCTTATTGGGACTTATGTTCCAGATTTCCCCACCTTGTGGACAAGGTTCTTTAAAGGGGAGGGGATTGTAGTGCTCACTGAGAAAGAGGTTAGCCGAGCGGTTGGTGCACGTGGGCTGTTATGGGTTAGTACACGAGGGCATGTAGAAGGCGTACACGTGTATGGTAATGTAGTTAACAGTTAGTTTCAGTTGTAACTATCGAGCTTTATAAACAGAGTTAGACTCTGGATTCAGGCATGGAAAATCTTGGATCATTTGTTTTCTTTTGTTTCTTTCTTTGGAGCTTAGGTTGAGCTCGAATCAACCTACCTTACTTGCAATAATATACACAGTTCTTTCTTCATTATTCTTTCTTTCTTCATTACATTTCTGGTCGTTCTTTGGAAAAGTTGTCTAAGAAATATCAAGGGTATTACACAATGTCAATAACTGCAACTTTTTGACACCCAGAATCTAAAGCCAATTGAACAGCGAGACCCGCATTGTTAAGGAAGCAGTACCCATCAGCTTAAGTAGGCTGAGCATGGTGACCTGGAGGCCTAACCAATGCATATGCAATTTTCCCATGCCCATCAAGTATATGTTTCATTGCCGACAGTGTAGTACCAGCAGCAAGCAGCGTAGCATCCCATGATCCAGGGTTCAAGAAAGTTCCAGCACAAAGCATCTTCCCTCCATTTCTATCAGCTTCGATTAGCTCATTTATGTATTATGGGAGATCAACATATCAGACCCTGATATAACACATACCCAACATTCTTTATAATGAAATAACTTACACAAATTTTTATCAATCAAAATAATCCCTCCCCCAAGAATTCTTCCACATATTATCTAATTTCCTAGAAATGATAGGAAATGCAAAGCGGATTGGAAGTCACACAGCCGTTAAAACTCCAATACATCACAACATTTTAAGCTTCAACGCCCAGAATAGTACTTCATTATAAAAATAAGGGGTAATTACCTTTTCCCCCCCATGAACTACCAAAAAATGTGCGATGCCCCCATGAACTACCAACTCGACCAAAATAGAGCATTCAACTACCAAAGATAACAATTTTTCCCTATTCTGTCAGCCACACGCCGTTTTACCCTCATTTTCTTCCTCTTTTTCCCCCTATGAACTACCACCATCTTCTTCTTTTCCCCCTATAAACTACCATCATCTTCCAACATGCCCCCATATAAAATGGCACATGACCTGTTGACCGTTTGTTTTAACCCCTTTGATTGACGGAATGGGAGAAAATGGTTGTTTTTGGTAGTTGAATGCTCTATTTCGGTCGACTTGGTAGTTCATGGGGGCATTACGCATTTTTTGGTAGTTCATGGGGGAAAAAGGTAATTACCCCTAAAAATAAAATAAAAAATTAAATTTCTGTGTAGTTTGGAAATCTTGCTTCTCTTGTTAATTATTTTTTTTTTTCTACTAAACTTGCACATCAGGTAAAAAAAATTCAACTAAGAAAAAAAAACAGAACAGAGGTTCACTCCAAAGCCCAAGTTTTACTAATGAATTAACATTCAAAAATCATCACCTAGCTTTTACGTTTACAATTCTCAGCTGAATATTAACAATCAAACAATCAGGGCTCACACTAATTTTAAAAAATCAAACAAGAAGAAGAATCGAGCAATTGAAACTGATTGATCTGTAACCGTAACCAAGCAAAGTATTACCTGCGTACCTCGAGCGTGGAAGGAGAGCAATTCAGATCAACCTGATTGATCCGACTACCCGAACCCGACACGATTAGCTAATCGGTTTGAAACACAAAACCCGAAAACAACACGATTATAAGTCGGGTTACCCGACATGATACGATTAACCGTTTAGTTAATGGGTTGTGTCGACCCGACATGACTATTTTTTAAAGATTTTTTAAATGGATTTTGAATTTTGATTAGGAATCCGAATATCTTCACTTACTAAATGAGTTTTGAATTTTGACTCTAAATCTGGCTTTAAGGTTTCCTTTGCATCAAAATATACATAAAAGAGAGAGCATAGCTGCATAGAGAGAGGGATAATAGATATACTGAGAGAGTGATGACTCTTATGAGTTGAGACGGACAGACGGACGGTGTAGAGTCGACAGGTGCTGGAGTGAATACTGTGAATGAAAAATGCAAGTTATGTGAGAAAGTGAGAAATTGCGACTAGAGAGGCGCTAGGGTTTTCTAACTTTTGGTCCGATTTTTTTATTTTTTTAAATAAATAAACGGATTGACGGGTTGACCCGTTTATAAACGTGTCACTAAATAAGTCAACCTGTCAACTCGTTTAGCTTAAACCCAAACCCTATAACTTCGTGTGTGTTCGTGTTAGATTCGCAGGTCGTGTCAAAAATTGCCAACACTATCAATACTGTAGAATCCCGCTCGTTATTGTAGAAAACCACTCGATTAGTAAGTGATACATACTCGACTCACTCAACAAATCTCGATAGGGGCTCGCGAGCTCAGCTGTGATGACCCCTTTTTTTTTTAAAAAAAAAAAAAAAAAAAAAAAAAAACATACAAACGGATCTTCACAGTGGCACGACTACATGTCGTTCAGCCAACATATGTCACGTGTCCCATAACATGCACCTGATAATCAAAGTTACATCTAACAGCGGAATATAATAATCAATGTGCAGCAGAACACATATCATAAGCGGAAATACATCTAATACATAACAGTTAATTACAACAAGAGCCATTTATCATCTATCTATTTAAGGCTTATAAAATATATTACACTAACTACATACTAAAATACAGGCTCAACAAATACATATGCCACGTAGGACATGAGCCATAAATAAAATACCCAAATGCGGACTATCCATGAGTCCGCGACTTATGACTGTTGCGATGTGCTCTAATTATAGCATCTCATACGCTAGGTGGACGAGTTAATATCTATATCCACAGAACCTGCAACCAAAGCATCAATGTCTGCACAGTTGCGGGGGTTGCCGCATCCGCATAGGTGGAATTATGAGCCTACCATCTTAGCATAAATAAATACACTAAGACCTCAGAGGCATATTGTTCACTGAGTTTTCGTAAAGAACCGATTTTTCTGTGGTCGTACGTTTACAATAACAGTTACTTATTTTTATAAATTATTTTCTCGAAATCTTGTAGCTGATGAAGTAAACATCGACTATTAAAAAAAAAAAATTTAAGTATACTATGTAGCTGAGAACATATATAAAAGTTACAATCATCCCACCTTGGAAGCTTCTACATATAGACCCCTCTACAATATATTATTCATACATAGGTACGTGAACATCCTTATACTTCCAAGTTCCATGCTTTTAAACACATGCAACCAAACGATAGAAATATACATAAGCTTTTTTCCATTAAAACTCTTATGCATACTAATACATCTAGCAAAACTACTCATAACATAAAAACATCACTCATAAAAACAATGTTATACATGCTCATGTAAGTTTCTGTTTGTATTCCAATGCGGCTTAGGTCTCTCATTACTAGTTCATTCGTATGTTCCTATGGGGCTTAAGTCCCCCAATACTAGTTTTGCCTCCCTGATAAATACCAAGGGGCTTAGGTCCCCCAATAATATCTGCCAAGCATCCTGGGGCTTAGGTCCCCCAATAGTTCATTTATGCGTTCATATTTCATGTTTAATGCTCATGCTCAAATACTATACATTTAATTTCATGATCATGCCTTTAACACATATTTTTAATATAAATCCATAAACAATTTAACATATTAATTCATCAATCAATATTTGCGTAATTTAAATCCCAACACAACAGGCAATCAAATCTTTCAAATCATAATTCAAATCACCCTTTTCATTCATGCATCATTTCATAAACATCATTGATATATCTCAACATAGTTGAAATTACTCAACACATCCAAAACATATTGTCAACATATTGTCGATTCGGTAATAGAATCATATATCATTTACAAATCTATTAAATACATAAAAGTACATTTTTTCAGTGAATAGAATACTCACCTTGACTGCGCGGATTTAAGCACTAGGTCTCCTAGACACCACCTTGCAATATATCACTATGGAATAACACATTGCACTATTTAGCACTTTTAAATAATTAACACCCTAATTAGCACTTGAATCGCTCAAGGCTAAACCATTGGAAAACCTATAAAATTTTAAGGGTTCCAAACGTCTACCCATGAATCCTATACATTAACTAAAACTCAAATAATACTAACCCAAAGTATTCACTAAGGGTTAGATATTAAAATCACTATTTAACTATTTACTCAATATTAATTACTAACCCGCAATTAATTTCATTAACTCATAAATTATTTTCACTAACACTTTTAAAATAATATTAGCTCTAAAATTATATTTACTAATCTTTTTACAATAATTATTAACTTATTAACTTAAATCATTAACACATTTAAAATAACATTAACCCATAAGAAAATCTTAGGGTTAACTTCACAAATACTATTTAAACTAAATACCCATAATTATTTATTTTTACTAACATTAGAACGTAACCCATAAATACATATTTTAACAAAACTCATAGCTAATTTGGGATTAATCATCACTACAACCACAATTAATCCACAAATTAACATCTAGGTTTTAAAACACTTAAAACCTCAAATTAATTTAACCCATCAAATTAGAGTTTCTAATCTTAAACCCAAATCATCAAAACACTACCCCAATCATAATATTTTTAACCCAATAGCATTTATTAAGGGTTAATCACATCAAAACTCCCGTGGTGGATACATTAATTGAGTGAGAGGCTCTCTATTTTTCTAGAGAGAGAGAGGGCGTCTTTGGCTATTGCGGTGGGGAGGGAGGCGTCACGCCTCCCTCCTCCCTTGGTTTTTTGGGTGTTGGTTAGTCTCCCACCCTTTAGGGGTGTGGAAGTTTTGTCTCCTCGGTGTTGATCCGGAGGAGTTTACTTTGTTTTTCTAGTTTAGTTTGTGGCGGCAAGAGAGTTCTCTGTGGAGGATGTCGGAGGGGTGTGGTTGATCTCGGCGTGTTGACGGCGGAGTTCAGTGGCCTTGCGTTCTCATGGTCGGATTTTGGTGGCTAGATCTACGTTTTTCCGTCGTCTTCTGGTGGACACGTGCCTTCTTGCCTTTTTCGCCGTCAGTCTCCGGTGTTTCTGCCGCTCTTCACGGCTGTGCGGGTTCACGGTGGTCGGTGTGTGGGCTTCACGCGCCAGTGCTTTCTTTCTGATTTGGGCGCGCGTGAGGGCTTCAAACTGCATGTGTTTTTCGGCGTGTATGGTGGGGCTGTGGAGATCGGAGGTTTTTCGGTGTTTGGGGGTTGAAGGGATGTTCTGGCGCCGGCACGTGTGTTACACGCGCCGCCACAAACGGTGGCGCTCCCGGAAGACAGATTCCTCTTTGAGCTCTCCTGTGTTTGTTTTAGTTGTGGGTTTTTCTGGCAGTTTGCATTGTGCGTTTACTAATTCAGTCATTGGCTTTTGCCCAGTTTGTGTGACCGACTCCTTGTTCAAGTAAAGGTGTATGTCAACGCAGAGACACCATTCTGTTTGGTTGAATTATTTTAGTTGCAACTGTCTGTATTTATTTGAGTCTTTTGACTCAAATTGATTGTACACCTAGGGTGGATGTATACTGCAATGGTTGCTTGTTGTATGTATGCTGTAATGCTTGTTGTAATGTTTGGTTATATCAATGAAAGTTTCAACTTTCCTTCAAAAAAAAAAAAAAAAAAAAATCACATCAAAACTCAATTAAAATTAAATACTCAAAAATTAGAGTTTGAGGGAACTCATCAAAAATTCACCAAATCAAAACCTATAGTTTAAGTAGTCTTAAGCAAGTTTCAAGTAACCAATTACCTAAAGAAAACATTAGATTAAACTTATCTTTCAAGATTTTAACCAAAAAACTCAAGATCAAAAGTTCAGTGTTTTATATTAAAATGATCGGTAGAAACGTGGATCATGATTCATAAATCACGTTACTGGAGATGAATTTGAGTTTGAACTGTTAGATCTTTATAAATCAAAAGTTTTCTATGATGGTTAGAACACGTGTGAAAAACGGCGAAAACGTATTGTCCGTTTTTTTCTTCTTTTAAATGGTCGTGCGCCACGTTTTAGAAAGGCGATTCAGTTTTTTTTTTTTTTTTAATGGCCGTGTCCCCTTTTTTTATTTTTTTGGTCATGTCTTTTTTTTTTTATTTTTTTATTTTATTATTATTTTTTTTTATCTTATTGTTTTTTCGTTTGACTTTTCTATACTATACCTTTTCTTTTTCTTTCAATGGCCGACAGCCCTTCTTTCTTATTACTTTTTTATTTTTTTTTTCTTTATCTTTTCTATTTCCTCTTATTTCTTTTATTCTATTTTTTTTTTCTACTTTTTTCTTTGGACTTTTAAAAATATTCTCTTATATTTTTTTTTTCTTGACTACCATTTATGAGCCCATAAATTAAAAATAAAACACTTTATTTTATTTTACCACACTAAATAAACTTATTTTTATTTAATCCAAATAAACCCGTTTTATAAACTTTAGTCTTTAAAAATATTATCTTGCATTTTAAATATATCTAGTTAAGTTTAATCAATTATTTACTCAAATTTATACTTTAATTATTAAATAATATCCCGAACATTACATCAGCTCATTTAAAGCTCAACCGAATTGCTCGTCTGACTCGTTAGTCCGACTCATTAGCTCGTTCATATCTCTTGTACATATATACAAATGTATATTAATATATTACTAAAAATGAGTTATATAAATTTAAGTATGTATATTAGTAATTAAGTAATATATATTATATATGTTACTAATTAATATTTCTATGTCTGTATTAGTTAACATACTAACTAGTTAGTTCATAAACTAAGTGAATATAACTAACTATAAGTTACTCGATATTTCTATATATATATATATATATAGTAATTAACTATAGTTTATAGGTCATTTTGATTAAAAAAAGAAAAGAAGAGAAGGTATATACTAAATAAGCATATAGTATGTAGTTCACTTTACACATTAAAAAATCTAATGGTCTAGCTCAAGCTCTACTTGAGTTAAGCTTGTTGAGTACTCGGCTCGGTTCGAAAATCGAATGGCATTCTCAACGAGCTCGAGCTTGTCTTAAACGAGTCAAGGTTGAACACACATTTTATAGCTCAGCTCGAGTTCGAACTTGACTATTAAAGCTTAACTCTAAACGAGCCAGTCTTAAAATTTTACAGTTCGGCTTGGCTCGGCTCAGCTTAATTACATCCCTAGCAGCTGATATGAAAAGGCCTACCCACTTTTGATATTTTCCTTTTCTTTTTCTTTTTTCCCTTTTTGTATAAGTTTTTATTAAATTTAATTTTTCAAATGGTAATGCTTTAATAAATTTAACTATATTTTGAAAAGAAAAATGCAAAAACGTATAACTTGAGACAGGGTGGTAGTATAAGGGGTACTTCTTATGTCACTTTTCAAAGTTTGAAGGCATAAATAAGAGTGTAATAATAGTTTATAGGACTAAAATATATTTTTTCCTAAAAATTTAAAAATTCTCACGTGCCTTCGTCGAGAATTGGAGCGTTTTCTTGACTCGAGCAAAAACATAATTTAGATCCTCGATTTATCGAGCTTAAAAATCATTAAAACTGAAATTCACGTTGCACCAACTAATTTCAGGCAATAAATTGAAGACAATTTGTTAGGATTGAGTGGCAAACCATTTGCAAGCTAGAAAACGATTTTTCTTTCGTTCATCTATTCTCACAATGTTGCAAGGTTTTCTATGCACACACTCGAAACCATTTGCACACAATGATAATTACATGAGTTACACATTTATGCCTAATGCTGTGGTTAGTGGTTACTCCAATTATAGGCGCCCATTAATTGCTACAACTACCCTAATTAAAACAGGCTCCTTTGACCTTAATTATCTCCTCTTAACCTTTTTCTATTTTTTTTTTTTTTTTCATTTTTCTTTTTGAAAAAAAAAATTCTACTTTCTCCATTTGGTCTGCTAACCGTCTTCAGTTTTCAATAATCAGTTTTCCAAATGGAACTCTAGAAAAGTATAAAAAGTTGACCCCGTCAAGCATATGTTGACTTTTAGAATCTAAAAGGAGCGAAAATCAAAGGGAAGTATATATTTATTTATTTATTTATTTTTTAAGAAGAATGAATTGATGTGACATAAAAGTGGGTTGATTTAATACAAAATTTAAGGAAGTTTTAAATTTTTTATAAGTTAAAAATGACAAAAAAGTTGTTTGTCAACGTGAGAAAAGAAATTTAACCTTTTGGAATGAAAATGAGAAAGGTAAAAAAGAGATGGTTGCCTAAACAAACATAATTTTTTGCAATGCAAATTAGTTTACAGAAAATTTCTTATAAATCAGCAGACTAGGAGAGTGAGAGATGAGGGTGAGACTCATAAGAGATGAGGGTAAGGAATTGGGCAGTGCAAAGTCTGAGAAATGATGTCATTCCATATATATAAAGGCGGTTTTTTCAGCTCTGCCACTATACTCTAACACACTTATATGGAGGTGTTGGATTTTTTCGATCTCTAGTGATGGAGATTGAAAGGAAAGGATATAACTTCTGCCTCACAAAAATATCAGAGAAAATTGATGAAGGGGGTGCTTATTTTCATATCTTGTAGAACTAAAATATGTTAAATCACCGTAATTCTAAATTAATATTCCAACACTCATCTTCATACGTGGACTCAAATTCTCTCTCAATAAATAAAGCTCGGCCAACACTTGAAATATTTGACTAAAATTAAGATAAAATGTGAAGTCAAAGTGTATCTAATAATTTTAAATTAACATTCTAATTAATACTCCTCTCACATATGAACTCAAACTCACTCAACCACTTGCTTTATTAATTGATTTGATTTGATTATTTCATGATTTATTGAATTTTCATGTATGGGGAGTATAACTAATTTTGAACGAAAGATCTGAGTATTTGATTGATCAAAGATCACGAGTATAAAGCTCTTACATTACAAAGCATAAAACTCTGTAAAATCATAGGCACATGCTATAAAGTTAAATAGGCATAGATACAAACAAAATTTTTACAATAAAGTGCTATCTATGACTTTCATCTCCAACTAACCTATGTACAAAAATAGTTAAAGAGCAGATTTGCTCCGAGGAAACTAGATTTAAGACAATGGTAGCCAAATATCTTAGAAAAATTTATTTAAACTAGCCATGAAAGATAACCCCTCACATCGAACTATCCAGGCTGTGAGGAATAACTCATCATACTTGACTAACCTTTATCCCATAGATCGTCCATGGCAGATCTATGGAGAAGAAAACTCTTATTCAAAGCAAAAACACAACCCGCAAACAGCAACAGTGGTCATGGAGGAGATGAACGGCACAACACAAAATTGTTGATATAGTCGGAGAACACCTGCAAACAAAAGAAAAAAACCAGAATAGGAGGGGAAGGATAGGAGCGGGGAGCAGAAAGGGAAAGTGACTGCTCCCTCCTCTTAGATCTGTTTTCTAAGAGTTTTTTCTCTTAGGCCGGCTAAGAAAACGACTTAGAGTTTTTAGGAGCATAACTAATTATTTAAAGGGAAAACTACAATTTACCCCTCTGATGTTTACACCAATTTGCAATCCTGATACCAATGTTTAGATCGCTTCAATTGCACCCAAGAAAGTTGTAAAAATTTGCAATCCACCCCCTTCCGTCCAATTGCTCCGTTTGATGAGACGAAAATGTACCCACGTGCGCAGCATGTGACTTATATGCAGATAACCGGACGAAAATACCCTAAAAAAAAAGGAGAGCAAGTTCATTCTCTACACCGAAATCGACCCACAGAACCAGCAAGTTCAAAACTTGGCCATGCCCAAAAATCTCTCCGACCCATACCTAATGGAATGGAGTAAGTCACCCAAAAATCCGCTAATGGCACCCACTACATCTAACCAAATCAATGCAAGCTCGTTTAGAGACCCGACCACCGCTTGGTTGGGTCCTGACCAGAGATGAAAAGTGATCCTGACTGGTCTAACTTTTTTGCCATGCCATTGTGAACAAACCTCTATTTTGGTTGGGTAAAACAAGGGTGAATAGAGGAATGTTCACCCTAACTTCCAAGCAGAAGATGATCAAAGAAGTACACCCACGACTTCCTTCTCAACTTACAATAGGAATCACTAAAATAATCACGCTACACTCATTACTGAAAAACTCTACTGCAATCACTAAAATAACCACTTAACACAAGTGCCATTTGTGACATGAACATAATCCTTTGATACCAGATTGCTGTTTAGCTTTCCTTATTCAACGGTACAATGGGTATATGAATATTTGATGAAGCATGTTTGCTTAACTGTAGTCAGAGAACGTTGCAGGCATCTTGTTGTAATTAGAGAACGTTGCAGCCACCTCAAAAGTACGAATGATTTCAACTTATATGTCTTGTTTTGGCTTACACTGAATACGCCAACGGTGCTTTCTCCTTCTTTACACCGCCGACTACTATATATGCCAACTTATATGTCTTGATGATGGACTCGTCAAGGCCGTACGGGGAGTAAACGTGGAAGCCATCACTTGGGTCAAAGAAGGGTGAATCGTAGGGGCCTCTGATTTTGTTTGTTAAAACAGAGGAGAACAGAGCCTCTATTATGGAGTGGGTATTAAGAGAGGCAAGTGAAAGGAATCATTTTAATTAGTGAAACGAAGTTATAAACATAGACACAGATTTTCATAAAGGGCCAGTATATGCGTATATTACTATATTCCCTAATAACAGGGACATCCAACGAGCTTCCCGACGATGACGACGAGCTTCGTGTTCGAGGGGACGGTAGAAAAGCAGCAGAGACCTATCCTAGTCGATTTCTAACTCGTTGAAGCCCAGTCACTCCTCCACGTCGCCGCTGAGCTAGACAACTCGGAGGAGATGGTGAACTTGTTAAAGAGAACGGGACGCCATTGAAGAAGCTCAAGCTTCTCCGGCCGAAAGACACGAAAACACAAAACTATTTCTAAACATAAAATAGACGAAGAGAGGAGGACGGCTCTGAGGTGTGACACGTGTTCCAGGTTCATATCCTACGGTTTGGGGAGGCCTAAAGTGTTTTGATGAATTTTTTGGACAAAACGGTGCCGTTTAAATGAAGGCATTTTTGTCCACCTTCATCCAAAAAAGGCATGTGCGCGGCACGTGAGGTCATTTCCGTCTCTTCAGACAGCACAATTGGACGGAAGGGGGTGGATTGCAAATTTTTGGAACTTTCTTGGGTGCAATTGAAGCAATCTAAACATTGGTATTAAGATTGCAAATTGGTGTAAACATCGAGAGGGTAAATTGTAGTTTTTCCTTAATTAATTGATCAATATAAATAATTATTATTTAAATAAATAAATAAAAGACCTCATTTAATTAAACTTTTTTGCCTTTAGGCATTTTAGTCTTTCGAGCCGCCCTTCACACACAAACAAGTAATGGTACCACCGACTTTAATTACGATGGATTCATGTCACACTTCAACATATACAGAGAGCTCATTCACTTTCTTAAGGCAATACAAATGACTTTAAATGAAACCTCCTTATTTCCTGTCACAACCACTTGTTATAGACGGACGATAGGATCGATGAACCATCGGAAAGTGGCTGTGTTGTTCTCCGATGGAGCAAATATATACGGATGTGATTCCTATGGTGACACTCTGGCGTCCACCCTCTTGAAATGTGCAAGGAATGCTAATTCTTGAATCGCCTCTGAGATCTTCTCGATGCATGGTACAATATCCATTACAGTCAAAACAATTGCAGCAGTTGGTATGGTCTCCTGGAGATTGGCATTTTCCCAAAGCCACGTCGTATTGAGCAAGGATTTCAGGTTCTCCACGGCCGTTTTTGAATTTACAATATGGGGATTAACTGATGTTGTCTGGGTCATTTTTTTGAGCTCTGCTGCTATTTCCTTCAGTGCTTTGCCAGATTCTGAGCAAATTTTAGCGCATGGCTCTTGGATTTTGCTGTGGAGCTCACTGGGTGTCTGAAAGGAAGAAAATAAAATTTTAATCCACTTCATCTGTGGAGAAAAGTGTCATATATATTCATCATGACATGTCTAGAAAGAGATGATCTATTTAGAAATGAGCATTGCTGATTTTACTTGGATCTTAGAGTTAAGGTAGTTGTTAAGAACGTCAACTTTGTAGGCACATTCCCGACTAAGGGCTCCAATTTTAAGGTACTGTTTCCAAGGATGACGGAACCCAAAACGACAGTTCCACAGCTCCCATCTCGCTAGATTAGCCTGATGAGACATTAAAATCGATCCATATTAGCAAACAAAAGAAGCTAGTTTAAATCTAGCTTTCTTTTGCATGTTTGGTACTGGAGAGATATAACGAGGATGATGATGACAACATAATTTATACCCACCATAGTTTCTTCAGTGTCTTTTGAAGTGAGAACGCTTTTATATCCTTGAAGAAATGATTTATCATCCATATTCGACAGCCCTTCTTCTGGTATGTTGAAGTATTCACCCCCAAATCCTGTAAAATATATAAAATAGAAAGGAGTTATATATATGGCTTGTAGTATAGACGGATCGATATTATTTTGGAAGTATATATATATATATATATATATATATATATACACCTTCTAAGAATGTCCCAAGCTTTTCCATGTTGGTAGCTGCCCGATTGTGAAGATTCTCACCAATCCAAACAGGGCATATACAGATGCATATAACTATAGCAACAAAGCTACCAATGATGATTGTCGTAAGCCTCTGATGGGCCATCTCTATCACTTCATCCTCTCGGTAACTCGATATAGATATCAAGCAGAAGGTCAATATGAATATCAACAGCCCATAATCGTATCTTGCCTTCATTGCGGGAATGAATCTCACAAATGTTACTGTTGCAGCTGCATCACGTACACCTCCAACAATCAAATGAGTTTGACAAATTTTGAACTAAACATTAAGGTGAAACTACACTCACACGATTTGCAATCATGATGCCCCCATTAAACTTTAAACAGTGATAATACACCCCTTCAAATTATCAAACACTTTCAAGTTGTTCATTTTATTAGCATTTTCTGTTAACTTGACGGAAAATGCATCATGCATGTGACCCGTACCTGACTCAAATTGGCCAGATTGTGGGTCTCAATGGCAGAGACTCATGATCTGGCCGTGAGTCTCTATGGACAGTGCTTATTAGTTTGAGGGGGTCGATTGTCACTTAATCACATTTTGTAGTTTTGGTAGCTAGGATAACTAAAAAATGAAGCGTCAATTTGAAGAGACAAGTGTAGTTTCCCAAATATTAAATAATGCCAATGTCTTGTTACATATGTACCTATCATAAAGACAAAGAACCCAATTACTATGGGCTGTCCTGTCTCACCCGACAGAGTTGCTAGGTAATGGACTCCAACACCTAGAGCACCGCCTGATAAGGTTGCCAGCATCCTGTTCAAGCCTTTTCCCAGTGTTGCTCCTTTAAAAGATGGCAAAGGAAATGCCAAAATCAGAATTGTTAGCCCCATGTCATAAGTTTTCTATTGTATATTAGTTTTTCTCATAGTAAATAAATTCATAAATCAGAATTTTTGGAAACAAATTGCAAGCATACCAACAGAAAACTCGAGGACAACAATGACTGTCAGAACAGCCCATATTGCATTGTCACCAAAACCATCATAGAGTGGTCTGATGTAGTTGAATAAGGAAACCAAGGTGAGAGCCAGTCCTACTTTTAGCGAATGGATAATTCTTCTTGGATCATCTTCTCCAAGTTTCTTCATCTTCTTTGCAACATCAACTGCCTTAGCCCATAACTTCTCAGGCAAGGCCTTGAGCCATCCCCATGCAAGAGTGAAAGGTCCACCCTTTTCATGACTTTGAGATTCAATATTCATTGCTATGCGTTGAAAGGAAACAATATTGCAGTAGTTGAGAGAGAATGATGCGGGAAGAGGCCGACAAGGGAGCAAGGAGATGATGGCTTGGCTAATTTGTAGGTGGGAAAATTGTTTAGTACGTCTACACTGCATGCATGTCACAGACTTAGCTTGCAATTGTTATGAACAACGTGTAAGAGATGGCCAAGAAATTAAAAGAGATTCTTTTGTTCCCGATCTGTAATTGATCGAGTTGCTTTTCTAGCGGTTTGCTAGAATATTGAGTAATTGTTGGTGGTTTTATATAATTGTTAATATATCATGGAAAAAAAAAAAAGAAAAAAAGAAAAAGATAGAGGTGTGAAGTCAAAACTCTCAATTAATAAGTGTGATCCAATATAAAAATATTTAATTTAAATAAGAAATGAATTATAGAAATAATGCTTGAACTTAAGACATTTTCTATGATACTATGATAAGTGACTACTTATTCCAAATTAAAAGATAAAATGATAGAAAATAGTAAGTTTAATCATTTTAATTAATATTCTAACGAAAGAGCGGAAGGTGGTTTTGGTGCCAGCTAGAAGTGGCAATTCGTTCTCGCGTGTCGGGTTTGAGTCATGTCGAAGCATGGGTATAAGATTATATCGGTTAACCATAACCCAACCAATTTAATTAAACCGGTTGCTAAACCTTTCAACCCTAACATTCTAATTTTTTTATTGGGTTCATATCGAGTTCATAGGATATGTCAAAAATTGTGTGTCATTAGGCCGCGTGTTGGGTTCGAGTCGTGTCGAAACATGTGTATAAATTTATATAGGTCAACTATAACCCGACACGTTTAATTTCATATTGAATTCGTACCGAGTTCGCAAATTGTACGTACCAATTAAAAGTGCCAGCTAAGCTTAAGAAGAAATGGTTGTCAGCCGAAGCACGGGATCAAAATATGTCCAACAACCAAACCAAGGACATCAAAGATTTCCAACTTTAATTTGTTTGTATTTCGGAGCGAATTAGATAATTTAAATGGATTGCAGGCACAAGCTAGGCGTTAGATCTAATTCTAAAAATGTGAGCTTTGACTGGACTATCAGTGAGGCGCCGTGTTGGTTGTGAAGTTCATAATCGACGACAGCCATGAAAGGGCCAGCCAAAGGTCAACAACCATGAAATAGCTAGCCAAATTCATGACATCCCTGCATGCGTACGTCCTATTCCTTCCAATAATGACTAAAATCCACGCCCTACAACTTAGAAGAAATGCATGCCGTAAACACGTGAATTTCAACGCGCGCCGCCCCCGGCCTATTTTTAAAGTTATTATCAGTTTCTTAGCAAAAAGAGGAAAAAGAAAATAGAAGAAAAGAAAAGAAAACAAATAAGTTGTCATTTCTGTATTCCTGTGGGTTCTTAACTTGTTATTAATACCATTATAGCTATAATATCAATAATAATACGTCACCTCCTGAAATATTTGGGCTGTATATATCGGTAAATGAGAATAATAATAATAAAAAATAACATAATCGAAAATATTGTTTTTTTTTTTTAACATGATATTAAAGAATGCAAAAAGAAAAATAAAAAATATTATTTGAGGAAGAAAAAAAAAACCTAAATGGTTTAGTTTTTTTGGTAGGAGTTGGGTAGTTAGCTTATTAGGCTGTGTCTTCTCTTTTATATATATATAAAAAAAGTCCATTTCAAGTTTGTTGGATTCATTAAAGAAACTATTCCGAATTGATGAATTTAATTCATTCATTCTTTATTTCATCTCTTAATTATTTTCACACTATTTTAATTTATGTCGGGTTTGTTGTTGGGAAGTCTATCTCATTTTTTGTTTTCAGGATCATCTACTCTTTCTTCCTTTTGAATCAAAAGTGGAAAGAATTCTCTCTTGTAACCCTTTTCTTGTTCAATTAATTTTTTTTTTAAAAAAAAAATCATTCGTTTCATATTTCATTCCACTACATTATTCATCATAAATTTCAAATATCAATCCAATTACACCTTGGTTCAAGAATATACATTACAAATGATATCAAAATCGATCCTTGGATCGATCCTAAATTCAATTGATTGTCTGCGTGAGTTGCTTCTAAAATTGAGCAAAATGGTAGATTGAATGGACGTTTTAATAAATGGAGGTAAAAAAACCAAATAAAAATCAGGCTTTAATTTTTCTCAGAATTACACAACAGCCGAATACCTTTATTTTACAAGAGGAAAAAGTTTGTAGGTCCATGTGTAGGATCCACGTGATCACATATTTAATGGTAATTTTAAAAAATGACTGGATGAAAGAAAGACGAAGAGAGGATATATAACATGTCAAAATAATATTTGATGGTCCACGGGCTTTATATGATGGATTCATGCCACACTTCAACACATGTACAATGAGCTCATTCACTTTCTTATGGATTCACACCCAATTCTCATAGACGACTTGGACTTGATAAAAAGAAAAAAAGAAGTCTTATCACACAATTAGAGGAGAAAATTAAGGAAGAGTCTTGCATCTGTATTCAACTTTTTTCAGAAATGCTTACACAGCAATTCACACTGTACGTAGAGCATCTTTGATTTTTTTTTTTTTAGAAAAGTTGCATATTTGATTCAGACCGTACAGCTTCCTTTTAGTTTTGCATCTTAAAGAAGAAGATGAAAAGGGTTTGAATCGGAAGAAAATGTGAGATTTGGGTTGCTTCCGTTCCTTAACACAAAAGGCAAGTTTCATGTTCCAAGTCCAACGGCCTGGGTAATTAAGAAAGTAATATATCCTCACAATTTCTCTAAATTGCCAGGGATTTTGATCCAATTTTGTGTGCATACGGCTCTTGGATTTTGCTTTGGAACTTGCCCATCGGAATCTCTTCTCAAATTATGTGAATTTAGGTCGTTTTATGTATTGAACGGCATGAAAAATGTTACATATTAAAAATGTGGCATATTAATAATGAGAATTGGGTATATTTTTATCAGGTTCTTACATTTTATGTCGTATAAAAATTTTGAGCAAGAAACTGTCTTTTTGTTTAGTAACGAAGAAGCATTACTTTAAAAGTGAAAAAAAAAAAAAAAAAAAAAAAAAAAAGGGGGAAGAGAAAGGCTCTTTTTTTTTTTGGCCTCGATAACGCACTGATACTCTCATATTACTCTCTATATCCAACAAAATATAAGCCACTAGTTCCAAAAGATGCACTACAAAAGAATCATCGCTCTACCACATCCAAATAATTGCCAATGAAAGGACATGGGTGGCAGCTGTAGTATGTTAGAGAGTAAAGGGCATTTTTGTTGCCCTCTCGCGAGTACAGGTGATTGGCAAATGACTAGTGACAAATGGTCTCATTACTCGACACGCATCGTACAACCAAGCTTACCCAATCTTAGGGTGACACCATACCCAAACGATTATTTGAGAAGGAAGTCATATCCTGTGTAAGTGGAAAAAGCCACCCGTTGCAGGTAAGGATACTATTTGAATATCTATTCCAAAAAAAAAAAAAAAAAAAACCCCTTCTTTTGCTCTATACTCTCAAAAAGTACTCCCACTGAATTAAGCATTGGAGACATCCCTTGCCAACATACCCGGCAGGCACCCACGCTTACCTTCGACTCTTTTATAGGTATTCTCAATAGGGGTCTTGACATGTGGTGATCTGCATCAACGATTCTCATTGCTTCCAAAACTCCTACTCATGACATTGAAATATTCCATGAGCATGTTATGGATTCATTTGGATAGTATTTAACATGCATATTTATTTATCTATATGATAAATATCTTAAGCAAATTTGAAATGAGAGAACTAAAATATGTCAAATCACCATCATTCTAAATTAATATTCTAACATTCATCCTCATATGTGGACTCAAATTCTCTATCAATAAGTAAGGCTTTTGGCCAACACCTAAAATATTTAACTAAAATTAGAATAAAATATGAAGTCAAGATGGATCTAATAATTTTAAATTAACATTCTAATACTCCCAATCAAGTATGAACTCAAAGTCACTCAGCATGATTATTTCATGATTTATTGGATTTTCATGTATGAGGAGTATAACTAATTATTTGTGTATAAACGTTAGATCGATCAATACAACTAATTATTATTTAAATAAATAGACCCCATTCAAACTTTTGGCCATTAGGCATTTTAATCTATCGAGCCACCCTTCACACTCCTCACAAAAATTTGCAAGGAAACTTCAAAGCAACACAAACAAGTAATGGTACCACCGACTTTAATTATGATGGATTCATGTTGTAAAAACCAAGAAAATAAATAGAAAATTTAGCAATTAATAAATTATATTTATTAAATAGATGAGACTAATAATTATACTTTAGGTGATAATATTTATATTATGAAAATATAGTGAGTTTAAGATAGAATAATGGAGTTAAAATGAATAAATAATAATAATGGGTCCTAGTTGAATAAATAATTAACTGAGTTAGTAAAAATATAATTAGATCAAATATGGGGTCAGAAGTTAAATTGTTAAATGATAGAATTATTAGAAATGAGGGTCCTAATGTAATTAATAGAATGATGTAGTAGCACTATGATACTACAAGCTATGACAACAGGGGATCTTCAAACTATAACTTTAACAAACACAAACACACCTACACTAAACAGAGAAATCTCATCTCACGAAGGAGGCCATTAGGCAATTTTATTCATCAAATCAATGTTTGCACCTTCATGCAAAACATCCTTATATAAGAGTTACAAAGACTAGTAACCCTACTTGCCCTACGTAAGACCGTGGGGCAAAGCCCATTATTGAACAACATAAACTGACTAACATAAAACAAATAGAAAAGTTACTTGCAAACCAAGTAATCATAAAATTAAAAAAGCAACAAACCACTTGAACCAACATCCAACCCACTTGGGCCAACAACCAATGACCTTGTCCGATGGTCCGCCATCAATTCCCCCCTCCCAGAAAAGAACTCGACTCCGACGAGTGACTAGCCATGTAGTCGTCATAGAGATCCGGATCCAGACATTGCACCTCCTCAGTCTTAATCCAACTGTCATCTAACGAGGGACGATTCTTCCCGAACTTCTAATAGCCACCTCTACATGTAGAAACTAGCTGATCATCCAGGATGGTGTCAATTTGATCACGAGGATGGGACTGACTAGAAGGGATGGCAGGAGGAAGAGGCGCATCAGGGGGAGGAGTCTCCACAGGAACGCCGGATAAGCTGTCAGATCTTCCACATTGAAGATGGGCCTGATCAACAAAGCAGCAGGAAGAGAAAGTTGGTAGGCATTGACACCCAACTGCTTGAGGATTTGGAATGGCCCAACTCAACGATGATGGAGCTTGTGGAATGGGCCTCGAGGAAAACGTTCAAGGCGTAGTCATGCTAGGACGAAATCCCCAACCTCAAAAGAGACAGGACGTCGATGCAGGTCAGCATTCTCTTTATACTTTTCAGCACTAACAACCAAACGATAACGTACTTCCGCATGTATGTTCTGAATATGGTGGGACAACTCATCTGCTCCTTGACTAGAGGGAGAACACAGGGGCAGAGGAGTGAGGTCCAAAGGGAACTGGGGCTGTTTCCCAGTGACAACTTCAAATGGGGAAAGGCCGGTATTGCGGTTGACCGAGCTGTAATAGGCAAACTCCGTATGAGGCAATAGCAAATCACATGTAGTGTGATGATCAGTGATTAAGCAACTCAAGAAATTACCAAGGCTACAATTAACGACTTCCGTCTAGCCATCTGTTTGAGGATGAAAAGCGCTTGGAAATTTGAGCTAACTTCCCATTTTTGCCCACAAAGTTTTCCAGAAGTAGCTTGACAAAGCAGACATCATGATCAGAGACAATTGACGTTGGCACTCCATGCAAGTGAACAATCTTAGCGAAAAATAATGCTGCCACGTGAGAAGCATCGAAAGTTTTGGCACAAGGGAGAAAATGGGCCATCTTGGAGAATCTATCAACGACTACACAAATCGAATCATGACCCCGCACTGTCTTCGGCAACCCAAGAACAAAATCGATGCTAAGGTCCATCCAGGGTTGATGTGGGATGGGCAGAGGAACATATAACCCAGCGTTAATTTTTTCACCCTTGGCATGTGACAAGTCCGGCAATGTTTGATCATCATGGCAACATCACGCGAACGTGGGGCCAAAAAAAATGGTTTTCCACAAGGTTGATCGTTTTATCTCATCCAAAGTGCCCAGCAAGGCCTTCGGCGTGGAGCTCAAGAACCATAAACTCACAAAGGGAAGACTGTGGGAGACACAATCAGATACCCTTGAAAAGGAACCCCTCAGAGATATTGAAACCAGGAACACTCGCTCGGGGTTGGGATTGCAATTGCAAATACAAAGAACCGAAATCTGGATCATCCTTGTATGTGGCAGGCACATCGGCAAAGCAGGGGTCTTTCACTGATAAATTCTGTAAGAGTAGGGACTTACGGCTAAGGGCATCTGCTAATCGATTCTCAACTCATGTCTTGTGCTTGAGCACAAAGGTGAATTGTTGGAGATAATCAAACCAACGAGCATGCTTGGAATTGAGCTTCTTCTGGGAGTTGATGTGCCTAAGAGATACGTGATCAGTAAAGAGAACAAATTCGGTATAAATCAAGTAATGGCGCCAATGCTTAATTGTTTGAACCATGGCATACAACTCCAGTTCGCAAGTGGAATACCGACTTTTAGCTTCATTAAGCTTCTCGTTGAAGAATGCAATAGGATGGCCCTGCTGACTTAGAACACCACCAATATCGGAATGAAAGGCATCACAAGCTACTTCGAAGGGGAGTGTGAAGTCAAGCATGCGAAGAACTAGAGCTTCAGTGAACAAGTTTGATCTTCTGGAAAGCTTTGGCAGCGGCCTTAGTCCACAAAAAGGCTCCCTTTTTTGTACATACGGTGATGGGGGCCATAATAGAGCTGAACCCTCTAATAAAACATCTGTAAAAAGAAGCAAGTCCATGGAAACTACGGACGTCATGGACATTGTTCGGAGTAGGCCACTCCAATATAGATCGCACCTTCTCGGGGTTAGCAGAAACACCCTCTTAGGAAACAATAAAGCCTAAAAAGAGGACACTGGATTGGGCAAAAGAGCATTTTTTGAGGTTAATAAAGAAACTTTCAAAGCGTAGGGTGCGTAATACCTGTTGAAGGTGGTCGACATGCTCCTCTGAATTCTAGCCGAAGATGAGGGTGTCGTCGAAATATACCACGACAAATTTGTTGATAAAAGGCCACAAGATTTGTGTCATGACCTGCATAAAGGTGCTCGACGCATTAGTAAGGCCGAATGGCATGACCAACCACTCAAAAAGGCCATACTGTGTCTTGAACACTGTCTTCCACTCGTCGTCGGGGCAGAGACGGATTTGGTGATAGCCATTGCGCAAGTCGACTTTAGAGAAGATAGAGGCACCGTGCAGCACATCCAACATGTCATCAAGGCGCGGGATGGGGAACCAGTACTTGATGGTGATTTTGTTGATGGCGGGGCTGTCCACACACACACGCCAATTCCCGTCTTTCTTAGGTGTCAATAGGGCTGGGACAGTGCAAGAACTTAAACTCTCCCGGATAAAACCACGTTCTAGCAACATGGTAATTTGTCCATGAAGCTCTTGGTGCTCGGTAAGACTCATACGGTATGCTGGCAAGTTGGGCAATGATGACCCGAGAACTAGATCAATAACATGTTGAATGGACTACATAGGGGGTAAAGTGTGGGGTAGCTCTTTAGTGGTCAAGTCATGGAATTCATCGAGCAGGGATTGGATCTTTGCTAGAGGCGAAGGGGTAGCATCCACGACTGTGGGTCGGGCTATTACAGCAAGAACAACCTCCCCCTCGTGACATGCTTGCACAAATCACCGCATTGTTAGGATTCTACCTTCCTCACGGGGTGGATTAAAATCTTGGAGCTTCATGGGTTGAAGAATTAATCGTCGTCCCTCAGAGTTGAACGAATAGGTATTGCGGCGCCCATCATATTGGACCTACCGGTCGAATAACCAAGGCCTTACCAACAGAAGGTGGCAAGCTTGCATAGGAATGACATCACACCACACAGCATCCTTGTAATTCTTTCCTAGTGAAAAGGAAACCAAGCACCGACTTTTTACCGGGATGGATGTATCGTCAACCCAGTTGAGCTTGTACGGCCGAGGATATTTCTTGAGCGGCAGCTTCAACTTGTGCACGGTCTCCTGCGATGCCACGTTCATACCATTGCCATTGTCGATGATGACGTTGAGGGCCTTGCCTTGATGCTTAACTCGGGTGTGGAAGATGATGGTGCAAAGCCAATCGTCCTCTACCTTGTTTTCTTTACGCTACCCACCCAAAATTCGGTGAATTACGCATAATGGTAATGTAGAGCTCTTCAGAACCTCTTCCTCAATTTTCGCTTCCTCTTGATCCTTGGTCTCACCCAAAGATGTAAAGTTGTCGTGCCCTCTGTGTGTAGGGACCGAAAATTCTTTCTTGAAGACCAAGGTGAATTTTTTGTCAGACGTGGGGCATACCACAGTACAATGCCCCTTGCCTCCCCATTTGAAACATTCATCCCATGCTTTGTCACTTCGTGCGCCCATGTGATCTTTGGGCCGTCCGTCATCAAACGAATTCCACCCAGAGGAATTGTGTAGACGAGATCTCTCCTATTGATTACACATGGTGGATCGGCCAAGAGGTTTATTAGACCCCACTGGTGTCGTACTATTTCAGTTGGACTGAAATTGCTTGGGTGCCACTGACTGTCGTTGCTATTCTAGATGGATAGCAAATTGATAGGCCTCTTCCACGTTCATGAGCCTCACGATTAGAAGCTCCTTGCAGATATCATCACGCAAACCCGCCTTGAAACGAGCCAACGTCTGTCGATCGGTCTCTGAAATCTGACTCCTTATACTCAATTTGTGAAACCTGCTCGTATAGTCATCCACTGTCATAGCGCCTTGATGCAATAGGATGAGTTCTTCAAACAATGAGTCTTCATAATCCATCGAAAGGTATTTTTCTAGTAGTTTCAGTTTCATCTCATCCCACTCAGTGATAAGCGGTTGTTTGAGTCGATGCAACCGTTCTTCCACGCTGTGCCACCACACACGAGCCTGCCCCTTTAGCTTCATCTTAGCAAAATGGACTTGCTTGTCCAAAGAAAGACCCAACCAGTCAAAGTAGTCTTCAAGGGAGGTGAGCCAATCCTGAAAAATATGTGGTTCCAACTTTCTGTGATAATCAGGGACTCCGAGACTCCACCCGTTCTGTCCGATCGAGAAATGGGGACCTAGTGTTCTGCCTGTGAGTATGCTGTGTAAATCGCAGGCCAATGAAAGGTGTCTGGTTCAACAAGGGGACATGATTCCCAACATTAGTGTCCGCCCATATTGCTCGTTCCTAGCGATGATCGTCATCCAACGTACGTCCTTCGTTGTACTTCTCGCCCGAACTCTCGGGTTTGCCGAACACATGATTACAAACCGTATTCAGCGTTTGCTGCTGCGTATCCAGCCGCCGCAGAATTTGTTGTTCTAATGTTTCCCTCCTAAGTTGCAGGTTCCACAGGTGTTCTAGAACATCATGCAAAGCTTCGTTTTGGTGTGGAGAAGTCGGTGGGGGTATTCTGCAGTTTGCAGCTCTGGTTGTTCATGGTGGGTAGGATTTGAAAAGGCTTTGATACCAATTGGTGCAACAACACTATGATACTACGAGCTATGACAACTAGGGATCTTCAAACTATAACTTTAACAAACACAAACACACCTACATTAAACAGAGAAATCTTATCTCACGAAGAAAGAGGGCCATTAGGCAATTTTATTCATCAAATCAATGTTTGTTCTTCTTGCAAAACGTCCTTATATAAGAGTTACAAAGACTAGAAACCCTACTTGCCCTACGTAAGACCATGGGGCCAATCCCATTATTGAACAACATAAACCGACTAACATAAAACAAATAGAAAAGTTACTTGCAAATCAAGTAATCATAAAATTAAAAAAACAAACAACCACTTGAACCAACGTCCAAACGACTTGGGCCAACAACCACTAACCTTGTCCGATGGTCCGCCATCATAGAAGTTGAGGTTTTAAAATAAAAAGGTGATTCCCTTTCCACGTGTCTGCACACTATTGGGTAGGAAGAGATAATATTATTTCCTCACAACCACCCACAATTGGACAAGTGTCCCACTCACTCACTCCCTCTCTTCCCCTTTCTCTTTCTTTTTTTTCCCTTTCTCCCTCATGCCTCCTCCATTCTTCCTTCTTTCCCCTTTGTCCCTCTTCTTTTCTCCTTTGTCCCACACACACACACGCAAGACCAAGAGAGACACGTAGAGAGTGAGATGCAAAGAGAGATGATGAGCTGAGAGAGATCGACGCCGTGGGAGAAAGACTTGCAGACCGTAGAGAAAGAAGAAGAAAATGGTGAAATAAATGGGTTCCGGCCATGGGGTGTATGTGAGGTAAAATTTCTAGCTTTTCCTTGTAATTTCCCCCTACCTATTGATTTTAGAACTAGAAAATTGTATGGATTGTTATTAGTTTTGTATGGGTCTGAATTTAGAGTCCATTTTGAGTGGAAATTTATCGGTTCTCACTTGTTTTGGTTTTTACCCGAAATGGGTATGGATTTTGTGGATTTTGAAGCTTGATTTAGTTCATCTATTTTGATATTTACCAATTGAGGGAATGTTTGATTTTTAGTTATGATTTTGAAAGTTTTCGATTGGGACTTTGATGGGTGTATTTTGTTGAATCCGAATTTGGAGTTGGATTTATGGGTTGGTTGATTAGCATGTTGATGTTGGAATTTTGGTAGTGATATTTTGTGTTAAAATTCTAGAATAGGAGCTAAAATTTAGATTAGGTTCCATGGAGGTTGGAACCGATTGGGTTGAGTTTTGTGGCTGTGTATGGAGATAATGTTGAAAAGGTGTTTGATTGATGCTTGTGGTTGGTTAAATTCTGATTTGGAGTGTTTTGGTGAGCTAATATGGAATGGTTTATGATGTTGGTGTTAGATTGTGGAATGTTGTTAAGTGTAGAGCTTGAAGTTGGTGTATTTAGATCCTCATAGTTTAAAGGGAAAATGTGGATGAAATAGAGGATAGGTTGTTATGATGTCTAATAGAATAAATTTAAAATGGAGTAGTTAAAGAAAAGAATAAATAGGTAAAGTGTATTAAGTGAATAAATGGATATAAAGGAAATACAAGAATTGATAATCAAGTTAGTCAAATAAACATAGATAATGAGTTAGATATTAAAATATAGTTCATAAGAAATATGTATTATTAATGAATCAATTCTGAGCATAATGTTTAGCTTAGAGTCTATGTATAGGTTTCAAGCTTTGGTAAATGGATATATTACAAATGTAATTGTAATATAGTTTAATAAGAGTTGTTAAATTAATATGTTGAATAAGATTAAGGTTTTATAATCTAAACTATTAAGATGATTAGTAATTAGTAAGAATGTAGAAGTACATAAATGTACTTTGAATCCAATAAGAGGTAATTTAGTAACCAATTCACCTATCAATGCACACATAGTATTTAAGCATATCATCGGATTAGGTTTAAAAGTTGTATAACGAGCTACAAAAAGGGATTAACAATGATAATGTGATACAATAGTAATAAATAAGCTAATAAAATAGTAAACGTGTTTTAAGGGTAATAAGTAAGATAAGATACGAACCTATAACCTATGATTAACTTAATAGTAACTAAAGGTACCTAGTTAGCTTTAGAAGAGGGTGATGCGACGTGTGAGCACACAGAAAGTTTATGTGTCATAGAATATATAGTTCAATAACATAGCCTAACATCATGAATGTTTGCAAGCATGTGTCATGTTTGGAGACTTCAACTTGTTCTCTAATGTAGAGTTCAAGTAACTAGAACACGAGCAAATATTCGAGTCATGAGTCCTACGCAACCAAGGTGAGTATTCTACTCACCGAGAAAATTACTACTTATAAGTATTTATATAAAATGAATTGACACGTGTCCATTACTTAAAAGTATTAAGATAGATACGTATTGACATCTTATTAGTTTGATGTGGTGCTGACGTGGCATTTAACAGAATCTATCATAACAGAATTTGACTCCAGAGATCGATTTGTAATTATAGTTTACCACAAGGACCTCCCATGAACTTTTTAAACCATAGGGAGTGATTCGTAATTATGGCATATTCCAAAGACCAGTGGTGTAATTATCCTTTTTATTATTATTATTATTATTATTATTATTATTATCATTTTTATAATTAACGCATGCAATACCTATATAGTCAATTATGGGTAGTTAATGCAATATGTTCTTAATTTTAAATTCTCTCTATAGTTTTGAAGAGTAGTAAATTCTGAAACCAGAATATTGTACATTAAAATTTTGAACTTAATGAAGTCTCATATAAGGATTTTTTAAGTAAGATTTTGGAGAAAAAAAAATCTCACCAGTTAGAATTAATGCATACAATACCTATTTGGTCGAATATGGGTACTTAATGCAGTCTGTTTTTAATTTTATTTAAAAAAAAAAAAAAAAAAAAAATCTCACCACTTAATGCGACTATAACGACACTTGATGTTATAATGCGAAAAAAAATCCTTATTTTGATCTTATGAAGATTCACACCCATGATTTTTTCATTAAAGTACAATAAATTTATTAAAACATGACAAAACCGGTTCAACATTTATAATTCATAGATTTTTTTACTTAAAATACCAGTACAGTATTTAAAAATTATGGATTCATGCCACGTGTCATAATTTTATGCCAACTTTAAGTTGGAACTCGGCTTATATATATATATATATGATTCGGTTACAAGGATAATCATGTACAAAAGATAAACTATACAATAACTCAACAAAGGATGTTCTGATTTGCTCCGTTCTTATCTTGGACTCCTTCATGATTGTGTTTATCTAGTGGTGAGGTTTCACTTTGTTCTGCATGATCCTGAGTAATTTGAATTGTTTTAGTTGGATGAGATGATATAACAGAAATATCCTTAGCACGCCCCGTTAAACTCGACAGAAGGGAGATGACCTTGAGCTTGGTTCACAAGAGAGAAAATCTTGATGTAGAAAGAGGCTTAGTGAAGATATCAGCCAATTGATCATGGCTAGATAAGGACCTAATGTCAAGAGAATGACTGACAACCATGCCATGAACAAAATGAAAATCTATCTCCACATGCTCGGTGCGGGTATGGAAGACAAGGTTGAAGAAAAGGTATGTAGCTCCAACATTATCACACCAAAGAATGAAAGGTCGACCTCACGTAGAAAAGACTTCAACCAAGTGTCTTCGGCAGCAGCATTTGCTAGGGCTTTGTATTCGGCACCCAAATTTCTACCTTCGACTTACCTCCCCGAAGAGAGGGGATCTCTCTAGTTCGCTTAATACTTCCGCCTATTTCATTTTCTCCTCATTGCCTAATGCCCTCTCTTTCTTCAATGATATCAAAAGCACATAGCTCTTCCCAAAGGATCTTTTTCTTTCTCCCTACATTGCCAAACACCAACTCATTTTATGTAACGTCCCATATCGCCTAGGTATAGGGATGGGGATGTGGATGTGTTTATATGTATATTCACACCATTCTTGACACAATTCATTTTAAAGCCGTGATGACCATGAATCTATCAGAACTCCGCAGTTAAGCGTGCTTCTGCGAGAGTAGTACTAAGATAAGTAACCTCCTAGGAAGTATGGTTCAGGGGAGCCAAAAGCAGATAATATTATGTCATTGGGGGTGGATTGTTACAAATGGCATCAGAGTCATTGCCTAGTCTGAGATGGAGAGAGCTTGCACAAGCCTATGAGGGTCATTAGCGTGCATTCGTTGAGACACCAAGAATGAGGTGATCTTATGAGGGTCGCCAACGGGAACGTTGGGTCCCAAGAGGAGGGTAATTGTAACATCCTACATCGTTTGGGTATGAGAATGGGGATGAGGATGGGGATATGCTTATATATATATATATATATATATATATATATATATATATATATATATATATATATATATATATATATATATATATATATATATATATATATATTCACACCCTTCTTGACACAACGCATTTTAAAGCCGTGATGACCATGAACCTATCAGAACTCCGCAGTTAAGCGTGCCTCTGCGAAACTAGTACCAAGATGGTTGACCTCTTGGGAAGTTTGGTTCGAGGGAGCCAAAAGCGGACAATGTTGTGTCATTGGGGGTGGGTTGTTACATTCCATCTCCTTAAATCAACTTTCAAAGCATTGAGCTTGTTAGCCACAATAAAACTCAAAGAGCCTTGAAACTGTTAAGAGTCCCACCAATGTTTCACCCTATCCACAAAACCTTCAAACTTTAGCCACATATTCTCAAATTTAATGTACCTACTTCCCCTATGAAAGTCACCACAGTCAAAGCGAATCAAGAAATAATCTGAGAGAAGTCTTGGAAGCTTTCTCTAGGACAAACCCGAATACTGAATTTCCCAAGCTGGAGAAACAAGAAATCTATCAATCCCAAACCACGAGAGAGACTCCTGATTGTTTGATCAAGTATAAGTACCACCAATAAGAAGGAAGTCCATCAAGCCCTGATCATAAATGAAGTCAGATAACTCTGTCATAGTTGGGGGCATAACCGAGCTACTTTTGATCTCTCACTGGGAAACCAGGTGACCTAAAATCACCTCCAATGCACTAAGGCAAGTTCCACCAATTGAGCATACCAGCTAACTCATCCCAAAGATGCATTTTGTCCACAACAGAATTAGGGCCATAGACACTAGCAAAGGCCCAAGTGAAATGATTTTCAACATTTTTGAATGCAAAAGCCAGGGTAAACTCCCCTGTTGTGTCATTAGGGGTGGGTTGTTACATTCCATCTCCTTAAATCAACTTTCAAAGCATTGAGCTTGTTAGCCACAATAAAACTCAAAGAGCCTTGAAACTGATAAGAGTCCCACCAATGTTTCACCCTATCCACAAAACCTTCAAACTTTAGCCACATATTCTCAAATTTAATGTACCTACTTCCCCTATGAAAGTCACCACAGTCAAAGCGAATCAAGAAATAATCTGAGAGAAGTCTTGGAAGCTTTCTCTAGGACAAACCCGAATACTGAATTTCCCAAGCTGGAGAAACAAGAATCTATCAATCCCAAACCACGAGAGAGACTCCCGATTGTTTGATCAAGTATAAGTACCACCAATAAGAAGGAAGTCCATCAAGCCCTGATCATAAATGAAGTCAGATAACTCTGATATAGTTGGGGGCATAACCGAGCTACTTTTGATCTCTCACTGGGAAACCAGGTGACCTAAAATCACCTCCAATGCACTAAGGCAAGTTCCACCAATTGAGCATACCAGCTAACTCATCCCAAAGATGCATTTTGTCCACAACAGAATTAGGGCCATAGACACTAGCAAAGCCCAAGTGAAATGATTTTCAACGTTTTTGAATGCAAAAGCCAGGGTAAACTCCCCCACACAGTCATTGATCTTTCTACCACCCTTTTATCCTATATAATCACCTAAAGCCCCTCTAGAATCCATACATCAATCCACATGATGGCAACCCCACAAGCTACGCACTACACTACGAAACATTACCTCCAGCTTAGTTTCTTGAAAACATACAATGTCAACCTTCCATTCTTTGAGTAAGTTTCTCACCCTTAGGCATTCATTCCCCTCATTTAACCCTCTCACATTCGAAAATAAGATTTTCGACTTCATTAAAAATTGAAACACCCTTCTCCTTTCCAATTCAATGGCTAGAAGTCTCAAATTAATTAGAATCATAATTAATAAAGCATTCCAACCTTTTCAACTCCCTATTTCCTTTGCTGCCAAGTTTAGAATTGGAACCCAACACCTTTTGAAGACGACACGCCACAATAAATGTCAACCTGATGATAGCATCTACTACTAGAAAACCTACAAAGCCAAGTGAAGTTAACCTGATGCTAAATCAAACCAGGTTATTTACAGTTTAGAAAGAACAATATAGAAACAAATGATAGCAACCAGAAAACCTACAAAGCCAACATAGGATACAGATTTGCAGCAAGACCTGCATTACATAACAGTTTTAATCGAGAAATAAAATCCGTATGCAGTCAATGACAATTCCCACATGACACAGACATACTTTACCCCAACTAATCACAGGGTCACTCAGAAAGCTAACCAAGACTACTCAGTAACATCTTCAGGTTGATCATAATGACTTCTTATAAATCGTTGTTAGAAGTCAAATCGTGGTCCAACAACGTTCTTTACATTGGTCCAGTTCAATATTTATCATCTTACAAATATATGCGATATTTGCTAAGAGGCTCTGGTGGCTGAGACACACCACCCCATCCCATATAACAGTACGTACAATACACGACTATCATTCATAATTAGTTTGTCCTAGCTAGCCAAACAAATAGGTCGATCCACCAAGCAAAGTTTTCATTCCTGCTCTGTAAATTACAATGAATTTAGGGCATATATCTCCTTGTAATGACCATCACTAACAATAAAATTACTTTATGGATATAACATTTTATCTTATGATAATGAAATAATCTATCCATGAAAAGTATCCATGTCATGAAATAAAAACCTTTTTTTTTTATTTATTCATTAAATAACAGGAAAAATTGGTTTTCTAAGCAAATATTTCTTTCATCCCCTCCCCCCCCCCCCCCCCCCCCCCTCCCCAACAAAACAAAAAAAAATCAAATCATATATATATATATAAAAGTCGAGTTCCAACTTAGAGTTGCATAAAATTATGACATGTAGCGTCTCAAAATTTTTAAACAATTAACCAGTCTTTTAAGTAAAAAAACCGATGAATTTTCAAGGTTGAACCGGTTTTGTCATGATTTTAATAAATTTATTATACTTTAATGGAAAGATCATGGGTGTGAATATTCATGGGACCAAAATATGGACTTTTTCACATTATAGCATCAAGTTTCATTATAGCCACATTAAGTGGTGAGATTTTTTAAAAAAATTAAAATTAAAAACCGACTATATTAACTATATTCGACCAAATAAGTATTGCATGCATTAATTCTAACTGGTGAGATTTTTTTTCTCCAAAATTTTTCTTCAAAAATCCTTGTATGGGATTTCATTAAGTTCAAGATTTTAATATACAATATTATGGTTTCAGAATTTACTACTCTTCAAAACTATAGAGACAAAATTTAAAATTAAGAACATACTGCATTAACTACCCATAATTGACCATATAGGTATTGCATGCATTAATTGTAAAAAAATTTGACAAATTAGTAATGCTTCAACATATAACAAAACAGTAAAGAAAGAAACCGTACAAGTAAGCTGAAAAGTCATATTACTCTCTTAGATTGGTTATTTCTACCTCTCTCTCTCTCTCTCTCTTTAGGGTTTGAAAGATCTTGAATTATGAAATCAAGAGCATCCAACAACGACATTCAAGAGAAGAACAAAGTGTTGAAGTACATAATTTTCTTTTGTATTGTTTTTTTTAAGGACTTTGCTTTCTTTTTTCTTTTCATTTTTTTGGTTTTGTAGAGGTTGAACTTGGCGTTGATTCAGTCTGGGGTTTCTATTTAATGAAAACCTTTGTTTCGGTTTTGTATCTTTGTGGTCTATGTATTTTTATAATTAGAATCCAGATATTCTTCTTGTTATATTTTTTTCTTTATACTTATCGTTTTCAACCATGTATACCTATGAGAATAAATTTTCATTAAAAAAAGTTCTCTTTTCTTTGTATTTTTTTATTTTTTTTTTCTAATGAAAATTATTTGCGTTTTATTTGTATTGAAATATAATAGGTATCACACTAAGATATTCCTAATAATTTTGTATTAATGCTTTGATAAATAGATTAAACCATGTATACTTCTTGCTATTTTTTTTTTCATTATAATTTTCATTTTAAATCATGTATACTTACAAGAACAAAGATTTAAACATGTTTTAATGTATATGAACCTAAGATTAGCTTTTTGGAAAATTTCCAAATGAACAATTTCAACGAAATCTTTCACCGGAGTTCCTGAATATTAAAGCAAGGGTGTGGAATGAGGAAATGGAGGTATGGATTAAACTAAGATAAAGACTCTAATGTTTTCCGGATTTTTTTTTTTCGTTTATATGATTTACTCCATTTTCAGCCATTTTTGGAAAGTGTTTTTATACTTTTGAAAGCAAAACACAGCAAAAATTTATTTGATTGTTGTGCGTAGCAGGAATATACATACTTTTGAAACACCAAAAAGATATTAAGCATTAAACATGATGTAATGATTTATTTTATTGCGTTAAATAATACTCGAGACTCCTGCTAATTTTTTATTAATGCTTTGATAATCATAATATACGTCTTCTTCTTGCTGTTTTTTTTCTACACCTATAGGAACAAAGATTTTAAAAAGTTTTATTTTGTATGGATTAAAATAAAATTAAGGGTCTCAACCTTTAATGTCTTTTTATTGAAGGATGTGTGATATTTTTTTTTTACATGCATTTTTTAACCTATAATAAAAAGTACAATGAAAATGTGTTTAAGTTCTTAAATTAAATTATAATGAAGAATCCCTTGCATTGCACGGGTTATGAGCTATTCTCAATAGTTAAGGAGATCATTCTTTCTTTAAATAAAAATTGAAGTATGCCCCTCTCCCAAAAAATTATTTATTAAATTATGGTCCCAAACTGAACTTTGTTTAGGTGAAAACCCGAAGGATAAAGCCTTTCGACTTGTTAAATCAACTATAATAATCATTTTAATGAAGAATTATTTAGATATTGTCTCATAAAAGGCAATTGAAACATACATAGAAAATACATATTTACTACAATACTCAAATCTTTCTCAAATTTAGCTATGGCCCCCCTCATGATTAATTTCTAATTTTTAGTATACACAAACCAAAAACATGACGCCATAGCAGTCAATAATCAATAATTATTTTAGCTGCAGCTTTTGATAGAATATCATATATCACAAATTTACCACTGGAAAACAAATTCTAAGCACAAAATGTAAAGCAAATACCTCCAAATTAAGCACCTTTTAGAAACGGGAAGGGCTCCTTTTGGTACTGCTTAATGAATTCAATTACTTTTACAGCAAAGGCTTCATCCTCTGGGTAATAAGCTATGGGATCAGATAACAGAGGAAGTGGTTGGTTGGGCACACCTTCAAGCGTTGCATGAAGACAATAAGCTGAATATGTAACATGATATCCACCTTCTTGGACAATAAGAAGGCGACCACCGCTTTGCCTAGCTTCCAAGCTATGAACTATCCGTCCAATCTCTCCATAACCCTCCATTGTCAAGCATTGCCTACCATTTGGATCAAACTAAATCACAAGTAATGTTACATTCAACCTCTATCAACATCAACAGTCAATCTCTTATAAAGTTAACAGGAAAGAATATTTAAAAATCCAGACTTAAAGGATAAAATAGTTTAATGATCCATTTAACATTTCTATTTTTGCAATTTTGTTTACAGAGATCATAGTTGAGGTAGGCTGCCTCTTGAAATTGATATTGCAGCTGAGTTTTCACCATTGGTTTTATAGAAAAAGAAAATAAAAACAAAAATAAATTGAAGAGGACAGTTTTTAGTAAGAAGAAAATTATGTTTCTAAGTGAAGGAGAAGCGCAAATTCTTATTTCTAAGTGAAGGCTTTTTACATTCATCAAAAAGTTCTGTTTCCAAATCTGTTAAACAAAAACATGTTCAAACAAGTACCGACTTGAAGAAGAAATCATATGTGATTGATTATATTCAATTTATAGGATGACCTCAAGAGCAAACTAGAGTATTGAAACATCAAACTGGTATCGCAAGGCATCACCAAAAGGATGAGGGATAACCTTAATTTTATCAGCAACTTCCAACAGAAAGCACGCAAGAATGACTTACATTTTCATTATCTCCTCGAATAATGCTGGACCTATCTTTTACAATTCTTTTACAACTTATTGAACATATATTAAAATGTGATTGGAGGGTGTTTTTAAAAAAAAAAAAAGTGGCTTCACATGCTGACACGTGTCAGCAAATTGTAAAAAAGTTGTAGGTTTAGCATTACTCTATTTCTTCACAACAAGGAAAACCCGTTACATGCACTTGGAAAAACCTAAATGTCTAATTTGCTCTTATAACATTTTCAACAGATTACCATATGTGTTCATTTTCTGATGGCTTCAATAAAGTATATATATATGCAAGACAAAATGAGATATGAATAGATCATATATTAACCTAAATTTAGAGTCCACTCTTCTCCTAAATAGTTCACCACTGCTTATTGTATCTGGATTATATTTTTTGTCTACAGCATTTAAGCTCAAGGAAGCTCATCAACTTCTAATAAATAAACCGAGACTATTTATGAATACTTTAATTCATCCAAACATCTTTGTATGTATTCTTGCAAAATAGCTTCTCTTGCCTCATCTAAAGAAAGGACAAACTGATAAATAAAACAAGGACCAAATACAAACCACTATTGAATCAAGGAAAACCACATTCATCTCATTGTTTGCCTTGAGCGCACTGCAACTAGAGAATAGTAAGAATGTTCAGATTTCTTTGTTTTGAAAGAAGGGTTATATTGTTAATTACTTCAAACTCAACTTATTCGCAGCCACAAAGCAAAGGATATGAGCTGATCCTTGATCTGAAGTGCCTATCAGGAATAACATTTTAGTTGATATGGCTTATATGTGAATGATCTGGTAAGTTAATTTTGTAATATTCCTTAAAATGTGCTCTTTAAAGCAATGTTAGGTACTAAAGACACCTGAATTATCACAGCAAGAAACATTAGGTACCGAAGCTTAACCACAGAAATGGTCCAAAGTTCTCAAATAAGTGAAATATACATAATTAGGTGTCACTATTGACATCAATCACTTGTATGATAGTCATTTTAGCACTTCAAATCTCCCTTTTCAACAGTCTATCCCCATGAAATTCCACGGTTCATGTCAAGTCCTTTTTCTGAATAATCAGTAATCCATGGGTCTTATGCCGGCTTAATTCAAAGATAAGCAAATAATACTCATTTCTGGACATACTTTTCAAATACAATTCGATCAGTAGTTAAGATAAATATTTTGGCTAGAAACCTAAACACACACACACACAGGGAGGAACTTACAGCACTTGAATCTTGGCCAACAACCAAAACCATCATATCAGCCTTAAACTTTTGAACAGCTGGAACGACCAACTCGGTCATGGCATACGCATATCCTGTACGTGTCACCAGTTCCATTTGGTAGAGGAATATTCATATTATAACCAAACCCTTGTCCTTCACCAATCTCATCAACCGATCCACTCTGTGGATGAGAAGGACCCCACGACCCATGATTCATGTGAAGGGAGATGGTAAGAACATTATTTGACTTGTAAAACCCCTTTGCTGTTCCATTGCCGTAGTGAACGTCAACATCAATAACTGCAACTTTTTGACACCCAGAATCTAAAGCCAATTGAACAGCAAGACCCGCATTGTTAAGGAAGCAGTACCCATCAGCTTGAGTAGGCTGAGCATGGTGACCTGGAGGCCTAACCAATGCATATGCAATTTTCCCATGCCCATCAAGTATATGCTTCATTGCCGACAGTGTAGTACCAGCAGCAAGCAGCGCAGCATCCCATGATCCAGGGTTCAAGAAAGTTCCAGCACAAAGCATCTTCCCTCCATTTCTATCAGCTTCGATTAGCTCATTTATGTGTTCTGGGAGATCAACATATCAGACTCTGATATAACTCATACCCAACATTCTTTATAATGAAATAACTTACACAAATTTTTATCAATCAAAATAATCCCTCCCCCAAGAATTCTTCCACATATTATTTAATTTCCTACAAATTATAGGAAATGCAAAGCGGATTGGAAGTCACACAGCCGTTAAAACTCCAATACATCACAACATTTTAAGCTTCAACGCCCAGAATAGTACTTCATTAAAAAAAAATCCATTTCTGTGTAGTTTGGAAATCTTGCTTCTCTTGTTAATTAATTTTTCTACTAAATTTGCACATCAGGGAAATAAAATTCAACTAAGAAAAAAAGCAGAACAGAGGTTCACTCCAAAACCCAAGTTTTAATAATGAATTAGCATTCAAAAATCATCACCTAGCTTTTACGTTTACGATTCTCAGCCGAATATTAACAATCAAACAATCAGGGCTCACACTAATTTTAAAAAATCAAACAAGAAGAAGAATCGAGCAACTGAAAGTGATTGAACTGTAACCGTAAGCAAGCCAAGTATTACCCGCGTACCTTGAGTGTGGAAGGAGAGCAATTTGGGGATGCGAGCAGGTCTGCCGCAGTGCCAAGAGATGTAGGGAGAGATGGGGCCTCGTTTGAGGATGGAGAGCATGTTCTTGACCCTGTCTGCGTTCTCCGGGTGCTTCTCCAGAACGTCAAGAAAGCCCGGGTCCATTCCGGAGTCGAATACGCCACTGCCGCTGTCATGGGTGAGCATCCCCTCGTGCCAGAAGGCATCTATGCGGTCCATTTGGGGTAGGAGTAGGAGTAGGAGAAGCATGCATGGAAGTATTCCAGTTTGATGAGAAAGTAAAAAGATTGTGCCACCCTCGAACTGCACACTGAACTAAAAGCGTAAACTGCACATTATCGGAATCGATTTGTACGATGACAAACGCGGCTGGTGTGAACTCCATCTCAAGTTTTTTGAGGATTTTTTTTTTAAATAATAATAATAATAATAAATGATTAATATGATATAAACTAAAAATATGTTTTTTTTTGTTTTTTTTTTTTTTGCAAAAAAAAAAAAATGGATAACTTTACATAAAGGTATTGAACTATCACGCGTTTTGACGGCAGAGTATCAAACTATCATTTCGATCGAATCAGAGTGTTAAACTATCAAAAATCATCACATAAGGGTATTCCGTCAAGATTCGTTGTTAAATCTTGACGAAAGTCAAGTCACATGACTTCCACGTGATTTTTTTAACATAAACTGCCCCCAATCCCTCTCTGTCTCTCTCAATCCGCCCCTCCCTCTCTTTGTGTGCGCCGGCCGATCAAGAACCAGGCAAATCCCAACTGATTCTTGATTGGATTTTTCTGATGCATCTCTCTCTCTCTCTCTCTCTCTCTCTCTCAATTTTCTGAAAAGTACCCATTGATCTTCGTTTGTATATGTTTTGATATATGCAAAGAAGAGTAGTTGGCTTAAACAAGCGATTCGAAGAGCTTCAGTCTGAGCTCAACGCAGCAAATGCGGGGCTCGAAGACGCCAAGCACCAAAAAGAAATCGATGAGCAAGGGTTTAAAGATTACAAAGTTGATTTGGCTATGAATGAAGCCTCGATTCAAACCTTAGAGGTTTTGCTACTTAAGATTTCATGTCAATTTGTGATTGAATTTCTGCTTAATTTGTTCTAGTCTAGTCGAATTGTTATAGTCGAAATAGAGTCTCTTTATCAATGTGCATGCACTTAGGACCGTTATCCTCCAGTGTGAACGGCTGGTACTGCCCCTCTGGCGAGATCTAGTTACACAATCGGAGCCAGCACGATCTGGGTCCTCCTTTCCATAAATGTAGATCGTTACTTTCATGCTGATTGCCATCATTCACATACCGCTTCACTCGCCGACGGCCGAAGAAGGAGAGCCCGTCGTCCTCGTCGTTGGACAAGTTAATGGCCTCTGGGTCGGTCAAGGAGAGCTCGTCATCCTCCTTGTTGTATCTTCACCACTCCTCTTTCCAGCTCCATCTCGAAACTCAATTTCAAGTTACTACAAAGTTAAAACTCCTTTTGCTTACAAAGAAAAGAAAGAGAGAGAGAGAGAGAGAGAGAGAGAGAGAGAGAGAGAGAGAGAGAGAGAGAGAGCAAGAAAAGGCATGGCTTTTGGTCCCCTGTCATTTCCTCGCGAACCAAACAGTCAACAGAAAGAGAGAAAGAAAAAAAAAAGGAAGGACACAAATAGAAAGGGGGAAAACATGACACATGTACAAGTTAAGGTATATTAAGTAAAAAACAAAAATGTTTAAAAGAGGGGCAAAATAGGGAGAAGAGGTTAAACAATCACGTGGAAGTCACATGACTCGAGTTTCGTCAAGATTTAACACTGAATCTTGACGGGTTACCCTTATGTTATGATTTTTGATAGTTTAACACCTCGATTCGATCGAAATGATAGTTTGATACCCTTTCATCAAAATGAGTGACACTTCGATACCCTTCTGTGAAAATATAAAAAAAAAAATAAAAAAAATTGTTAAAAAGTATGGATAACTTCACTTAAGTGTACCGAGCTTTCAGTCTTTTTGACATAAGGTATATGAACTTTAAAACGTTTCAAACTATGATATAAATTTTTCAAAAAATTTCAATAATAGGTCATCCGTTAGTATTTTCCGTTAAATCCTATCAAAATTTTCAAAATATCACTGTGTTTATTTCTTATAAAAAATTTCAAAGATCCAGGCATAAATATTTTTGCAAATTCCATTAAATTCTGACCAACACCTTAATCCTAGCAATTTTATTTTATTTTTTTTTAAAAAAAAATGAATATTCTAGTTTGATACGTTTTAAAGTTCATGTACCTTATGTAAAAAATGGTGAAAATTTGGTACCTTTAGTGAAGTTCTTTCTAAAAAGTAAATAATGTGATATGAAAAGTTGAATATTTTTAGTTTAATTTTTTTAAGAAAAAAAAAAAATATTTGCCAAACAAGCCCAATGTCTCAACTCAATCTTAAAAAATAAAATAAACAAAAGAAAACCAGTGTACTTTGACCAATCTTTATCTATTTTTTTATTAGGGGGAATATACTTTTAATCTCTGAATTACCATCAAATTTTTATTTATGTCTTCAAACTTTAAAAAGTGACATTGAGGCCTACGAATTACCATTGTGTCTCAAATTAGACAGTTTTGTATTTTTCTCTCTAAAATACCCTTGAAGTTATTAAAAAATAAAAAATAATCATTTGAGGCGGCTGATATGAAAAGGGCTACCCGCTTTTGGTATTTTCAGTTTTTTTCCCTTTTTATTTTTGTATAATTATTTAATAAATTTAATTTTTAGAATGATATATTTTTTTAATAAATTTAAGGGTATTTTGAAAGAAAGAAAAAATGCAAAAATGTCTAATTTGACATACGTTGGTAATATGGCGGGTTCCTATGTCACTTTTCAAAGTTTGGAGACATATATAAAAATGTAATGATAGTTTAGGGAACTAAAGTATATTTTTCCTTAAAAATTCAAAATTTCTCACCCTCATCGAGAATAGGAGCATTTCCTTGACTTCACCAAATTAAAAACATAATTTAGATTCTTAATTTATCCGGCTTAAAAATCACCAATACTGAAATTCACGTTGTACCAACTGATTTGAGGTGATAAATTGAAGACAATTTGTTAGGATTGAGGTGGCAAACCATTTGCAAGCTAGAAAACGATAGAGAGAGATTTTTCTTTCGTTCATATATATATTCTTCTCACAGTGTTGCAAGGTTTTCTTTTCTATGCTGACGTACACTCGAAACCATTTGCACACATGCAATGATAATTATATAAATAAATACCTTGAAACGTTACATGAATTACACATTTATGCCTAATGCTGTGGTTACTCCATTTATTTTCTTTCAGTTGGGCTGCCCAATTATAGGTGCCCATTAATTGCTACAATTACCCTAATTAAAACTGGCTCCTTTGACCTTATCTCGATCCTCTTAATCCTTTTCTTCCTTCTTTTTTTTTTTTTTTTAAATTAAAAATAAATAAATAAATCTACATTCTCCATTTGGTCGATCTGCTAACCTTCTTCAGTTTTTCAATAATCAGTTTTCCAAATGGAATTCTAGAAAAGTATAAAAGTTGACCCCGTGAGGCATATGTTGACTTTCAGAATCTGAAAGGAGCGAAAATCAAAGGGAAAGTAAATTTTTTTTTTTTTAATAAGAAGAATGAATTCATGTGACATAAAAGTGGGTTGATTTAATAAAAAATTAGGGAAGTTTTAAATTTTTTATAAGTTAAAAATGAAAAAAGTTGTTTGTCAACGTGAGAAAAGAAATTTAACTTTTTGGAATAAAAACAAGAAAGGATAAAATAAAAAATAAAAAATAAAAAAATAAAAATAAAAAGGAGATGGTTGCCTAAATAAACATAATTTTTCATAATAAAAATTGGTTTGTAAAATTTTTTTTACAAACAAGTAAACTGATAGAGTGAGAGATGAAGGTGAAGACTTGCACGAGATGAGAGTAAGAGATTGTGCAATGTGAAGTCTGAGAGAGATGGAGAGGCATGTTTTGTTTAAAGTTTAGAGTTTGAACCCTAAACATGAAATGATGTTCTTTCATAAATA
Source organism: Alnus glutinosa (assembly GCF_958979055.1). Classification (NCBI taxonomy): domain Eukaryota; kingdom Viridiplantae; phylum Streptophyta; class Magnoliopsida; order Fagales; family Betulaceae; genus Alnus; species Alnus glutinosa. The sequence goes on along the minus strand of NC_084894.1, from coordinate 5,520,154 downwards.
TACATAAAGGCGGTTGACGGTTTTTTCAGCTCTACCACCATACTCTAACACAGTACTCATATGGAGGTGTTGGATTTATTCGATCTCTAGTGATGGAGATAATTGGAAGGAAAATATATAACTTTTACCTCACAAAATTAATATCAGAGAAAATTGATTAAGAGGGTGCTTATTTTCACATCTTGTAGACCTATATATACATATGTAGGCTTCAGAAAAATCTTGAAAGATCAAGAAATAACCTTCTAAAATCGACCATCACCGGGCAATACAATAAGATCGATATTAATTAGGATGTTTGCTTTTGGACTAAAACACCATTAAAATCTTAAAAAATAGAAAATAAGAACTGGTGCTAAAAATATTCTGATATTACTAATTATTAGAAATGATAGCAGCCGTTAACTGATGATATATATATGATATTATATATATATATATATATATATATATAAGTCAAGTTAGTTAAATTTTCAAATTCAATGAAGTACGTCATTGCATCTTTTGCAATGATGTCCGAAAATTCAGCGGGATTGTGGAACTCGTTGGTTCCAAGTTTTCCTTCAAATATGACTGCAATCAATATTGCATAATTTTTTCAACAATCTTTACCTCGTGATCTTTGTTTACATAATCATTTACATCAATCTTAATTTCCAAGCAACTATATATATACTGTACGTCTTTGACTTTATTAATTGTAAACTTCGAGCAAAAATATTATCTTCAAAACTCAATATTAATGTTCAATTGTTTTGGATTTTGTAAACCTTAAAGTTATGTTCGGTATGCAGAATGGAGATATGATACGTGCGTTTACAACTTCTATACAATTATTGTACAACTTTAACAATTTTTATTTTTATTTTTTTTTCAATCAACCATTGAATATATATGACTTATATATAGGAAAACAAATCTAATAAAGTAATGGTTAGTTTGAAAAAAGTTGTTAGAATTATACAAGAGTTGTGTCAAAAATTGTATAACAATAATTTCTCTGCAGAATAATTGTTCTATTAGAAAATATATAAGTCGTTTACAACTTTTGTACAACCTTTTTTCAAACTAATAATTGGATCTGTTTTTCTACGTGTGGATCATATATATATATTCAATGATTGATTTTAATAAAAAGCTGTTGGGGTTGTACAAAGGTTGTAAACGTATCATATCTCATGAGAAAAATGAATAGTTTTTATTGTAATTGGAAGAATATGGAATAACCATTTCCATGGGCAAAGATAATGGTTATTTCAAGTACTAGATCCTTATCATATACTTTAATAACACTGGTATTATATTTCACATTCTTTCATTCCTATTATTATTATTATTATTTTCTAATTGAATAATCATTCTGCATGTCAAAATTAACCTAAAAATATTAATTAAAAAAAAAAGGAGGTAAAGTCAACGTACCCCACTCAAACTTGACAATGACCCTGTTCACTAAACCCCTTCCCCCTCTCCTCCCCTCCCCTCCACTCATTTTTTCCTGTTTGTGTCGATACGGATGATCAGACTACTGAATGTTTGGCTTCTTCTAGAAGCCAACATTTTACTTTATTCTCATTTTACCCCCCAACATTTCAGTTTATTCCCTTTTTTGGTTCTTCATATTAAAAGGTTGAGGGTAAAATGGGAATAGGCTAAAATGTTGGCTTCTTGAAGAAGTCAACATTTATTTCTATTCCCATTTTACCCCTAACCTTTCAGTTTATTCCTATTTTTTTTTTCCTTTTTTATATTCAAAGACTGGGGTAAAATGGGAATACAAAATAAATGTCGAATTTTTTTTGCAAACTTCACACTTTTCCGTACTGACACAAACATGAAAGAATGATTGGAGGGGAGGGGAAAGGGGTTAGTGAACGGGCCAATGTCTCCCTTCAAATTTTCAATTTAGACAATGTCCCCCTAAACTATAAAAAATTGTTAATGTTCCTCCAATGACGAAAATACCCTTAATTAAATAATAAAAATTAAAAAAACTAAAACTAAAAAAAATGAAAAAAGAAATACATAAAAATCAAGGATGGCCAAATTTAAAAATTAAAAGAAAGATTAAAAAGTTTTTTTTTTCTTTCAAAAATTAAAATTTGTGTGTTTTTTTTAAGAAATTAAAAAATATATATATATATCGTTTTTTTTTTTTAAATTAAAATTCACCTTTTTTTTTCTAAATAAAAATTTCTGTTTGTTATTTTATTTTTTATTTTTTAAAACTTATATGGGTTTTTGTCATTTTTGTTTTTTGTTGGCCTTGGAGGGTACATGGACAATATTTTAATAGTTTAGAAAGGACATTGTCTCAATTAAAAATTTGAAATGACTACTAATTTAGTGATAATTTGAGGGATACGGGGACTTTTCAAGAAAAAAAAAAAAAAAGACCTCACAATTCACGTATACTCAGCCTTAAAGAATATATGTGGTGTCCTCACTTGGTCTTAATTTGGACATCAAAATTCTCATTAATTAATTATTATCTCTTTGTAAGAATCGGAAAAGAAAAGAAAAACAATTGACTCGAATAAAAGAATATTTCATCAGAATGAATAACCGTTGTCGTTTTCACACATGTTTTTTTTTATTTTTTTGAAGTCATTTTCATACATAGTTATTTGAGCAAAAGAAAAACATCCTTTGCTTACCAGATCGCGTTTATAATATTAATTGTTTATCATCCTACGTACCCTTCTAGCACTACGCGCGTCCTACTCAAGCTCGTTTGGACCTTAGAAGTTTCATTTTTCTTCTTTAAATATTTTCACATTATCAAAACAATTTCGAGAATTAGATATCTTAATTATAAACTGTTCGCTATAAGATATTCCATTGAAGAATGGAATACATATGTGTGTGCGCGCGCGCATGCAATGGAACAAAATTTCTTTTAAATCGAGTTTGAGAAAATTTCCTTCAACTGATCAGGCTGAAATTTTGCTATGTCTCTCCTAGTAAGAGAGAAATACATACTTTTTTAATTAGCATGTGAGAAGCATATTTTTTGTTTTAATAGAACTATTAAAAAAAATATGTTTTTCACATGCTCAAAAGACACATGACAATTTTATAGGTTGAATTGGAGGAATTTCCTCCAACCCAGCCAATTTGGTGTAAACTCTTGTTCGCTTAAAAATTAGATGATCTTGAGTGTTATCTCTAACACAATCATTCTTGGTGTATGTACCCAAATAATTACAAGAGGCCCGTCAGGCCAAGAAACTAGGCATGTACCCTATGGCCCAATAACGATGTATATTGGCATATTGGCCAATTTGCCATTGTGAGATTAGTAAGAGATGTTACTGTGCACAACAATGATAAATAGTATAGAATGAAAAAGAGAGAGAATAAGAAAATTAAGACAAATATACGTGGTTCGGCAATGTGTTTATGTCCACAGGAGTGCGGTTATATTCAATGATTTAAGGTTACAGCATAATATATTTATAACAAAATTTTACTATACGGGTAGATACTAAAAACCCTAAAAATATCCTGCATGTATTGTACCATTCTATGTGTACGTCCACAAGTATGTCGCAATGATCCACCAATTAACTACTGTTTTGATACTCTCGTATTACTCTTTATATTAAAAAAAATATGAACCACTTGTTTTAACATAGGCATTACAAAGATCTTCACTTCGCCCTATCAAAATAATTGTCCACAAAATGAGGAGGGTGGCAGCTGTAGAATGTTAGGGAGTAAAGGGCATTTTTGTTGTAGAGTATGGGTGATTGGCAGACGACAGGTGGCAAATAGTCTAATTACACGACACGCATCATATAACCAAAGCTTACCCAATCTTAGGGTGACACCTTGCCAAAACGATTATATGACAAGGAAGTCATGTCCGATATAAGAGGAAAGAGGCTCGAAAAGCCACACATTGCAGGTAAGGATACTCTTTGAATATCTATTCCTTTTTTTAAAAAAAAAAAAAAAAAAAAAAAAAAAAAAAAAAAAAAAAAAAGAACTCCTTTTGCTCTATACTCTACAAAAGTACCCCAAAGAATTAAGCATCAGAGACATCTCTCGCCAGCATACCCAGCAAACACCCACGCTTACCTTTGACTCTTTTTGTAGGTATATATTCTCAACTGGGGTCTCGACATGTGGTGATCTACATCAACAATTCTCATCGCTTCCAAAACTCCTACTGCCATTGAAATATTCCATGAGCATGTTTTGGATTCATTTGGATGGAATTTAACACATTTATTCATAAATAGGATAAATATCTTAAGCAAATTTGAAATGAGAGAACTAAAATATGTTGAATCACCATCATTCTAAGTTAATCTTCTAACATCGATCACTCATCCTCATACGTGGACTCAACTTCTCTCTCAATAAGTAAGGCCCGGCCAACACCTAAAATATTTAACTAAAATTAAGATAAAATGTGAAGTCAAGGTGGATCTAATAATCCTAAATTAACATTCTAATAACCCCTCACATATGAACTCAAACTCACTTAGCCACTTGTTTTATTAATTGATTTGATTTGATTCTTTCATGACTTATGCTTTGTTTGTTTCGACGTAAAATATTTTCAATGAAATAATTTTTCAGAAAAAATGATTTTCCTAAAAATATTTTCTGGTGTTTGGCTCGTAAGAAAAAAAATCACCAACGACGTAAAATGAAATTGGCAACCGTCTCCAGAATCCGAAAACATCCAGCAGCCGTGGCCAGATTCTGACAAACCAAATTTTGGCCAAACTGGCCGGAATCTAACCTATACGGTTGGATTCCAACAGAAATGTCAAGATTTCAGCCAAATTAGCCAAAATCCAGACAAAACGGCCAGAGTCTAGCTATATTGGCCGGATTCCGACCGTAATTGTCAAATTTCGGCCAGATTGGCCAGAATCTGGTCTGCCGAAATCCAGTAGAAGTTTCAAGAGTCCAGCCGTATTGGTCAAATTCCAGCCAGTCTGGCTGGAATCTAGTCTGTCGGAATTCGGCTAGTGCCGCTGGATTCCAGCGATCGGATACTAAAATTCGAGGGTCTTCAACGGTAGAGTCGAGTTACAAACAAACTCTAGTCTCCGGCGGTGACAGATTCCCACAAACGTGAGTACAAGAATGAAGAGTTTAACTTCAAAAATCGATTTATTTACGGTTTTCAGAATAGTTTATCGTTTTTCAAAAATTAAAGAGGCTTTTACGATCAAATTAAAAAATGATTTCCGTTGACCATTATTTTCGCTTTCACCAAACACTGAAAAATGTGAAAAATATTTATTTTAAAATATTTTATCCTGAAACAATTAGAGTATTATTGGATTTTCATGTAGGAGGAGTATAACTGATTATTCGTGTATAACTAATTATTATTTAAAAAAAGAAAAAAAGAAAAGGCCTATTTAAACTTTTCGCCTTTAGGCATCTTAATCTATCGAGCCGCGCGCACCCTTCACACTCGTCACATAAATCTGCAAGGAAACTTCAAAGCAACACAAACAAGCTAGTAATGGTCCTACGTACCGACTTTAATTATGATGGATTCATGTCACACTTCAACATATACAGAGAGCTCATTCACTTTCTTTCTTAAGGTAATACAAATGACTTTAAATGAAGCCTTCTTATTTCCTGTCACAACCACTTGTTATAGACGTACGATAGGATCGATGAACCATCGGAAAGTGGCTGTGTTGTTCTCCGATGGAGCAAATATATATGCATGTGATTAATTACTATGGTGACACTCTGGCGTCCACCCTCTTGAAACGTGCAAGGAATGCTAATTCCTGAAGCGCCTCCGAGATCTTCTCGATGTATGGTACAATATCCATTACAATCAAAACAACCGCAGCAGTTGGTATGGTCTCCTTGAGATTGGCATTTTCCCAAAGCCACGTCGTATTGAGCAAGGATTTCAGGTTCTCCGCGGCCATTTTTGAGTTTACAATATGGGGATTAACTGATGTTGTCTGGGTCAATTTTTTGAGCTCTGCTGCTATTTCCTTCAGTGCTTTGCCAGATTCTGAGCAAATTGTTGTGCATGGCTCTTGGATTTTGTTTTGGAACTCACTGGGTGTCTGAAAGGAAGAAAATAAAATTTTAATCCACTTGATCTGGGGAGAAAAGTGTCGTATATATACATGCTTCATGACATGTCTATGAAAGAGATGATCTATTTAGAAATGGGCATTGTTGATTTTACTTGGATCTTAGAGTTAAGGTAGCTGTTAAGAACGTCAACTTTGTAGGCACATTCCCGACTAAGGGCTCCAATTTTAAGGTACTGTTTCCAAGGATGACGAAACCCAAAACGACAGTTCCACAGCTCCCATCTCGCTAGATTAGCCTGATGAGACATTAAAATCGATCCATATCAGCAAACAAAAGAAGCTAGTTTAAATCTTTCTTTTGCATGTTTGGTACTGGAGAGATATAACGAGGATGACGATGACAACTTAATTTATACCCACCATAGTTTCTTCAGTGTCTTTTGAAGTGAGAACGCTTTTATATCCTTGAAGAAATGATTTATCATCCATATTCGACAACCCTTCTTCTGGTATGTCGAAGTATTCACTCCCAAATCCTGTAAAATATATAAAATAGAAAGGAGTTATATGGCTTGTAAAGATCTATAGGGATCGATATTATTTTGCATGGAAGTATATATATACCTTCTAAGAAATTCCCAAGCTTTTCCATGTTGGTAGCTGCCCGATTGTGAAGATTCTCACCAATCCAAACAGGGCATATACAGATGCATATAACTAGAGCAACAAAGCTACCAATGATGATTGTGGTAAGCCTCTGATGGGCCATCTCTATCACTTCATCCTCTCGGTAACTCGATATAGATATCAAGCAGAAGGTCAATATGAATATCAACAGCCCATAATCGTATCTTGCCTTCATTGCGGGTATGAATCTCACAAATGTTACTGTTGCAGCTGCATCACGTACACCTCCAACAATCAAATGAGTTTGACAAATTTTGAACTAAACATTAAGGTGAAACTACACTCACACTATTTGCAATCATGATGCCCCAATTAAACTTTAAACAGTGATAATATACCCCTTCAAATTATCAAACACTTTCAAGTTGTTCATTTTATTAGCATTTTTCTGTTAACTTGACGGAAAACGCAACATGCATGTGACCCATACCTGACTCAAATTGGCCAGATTGTGGGTCTCAATGGCCAGAGACTCATGGTCTGGCCGTGAGTCTCTATAGACAGTGCTTATTAGTTTGAGGGGATCGAGTGTCACTTAATCACATTTTGTAGTTTTGGTAGCTATGATAACTAAAAAAAAAAGTGTCAATTAGAAGAGACAAGTGTAGTTTCTCAAATATTAAATAATGCCAATGTCTTGTTACATATATATATATATATATATACCTATCATAAAGACAAAGAACCCAATTACTATGGGCTGCCCTGTCTCACCCGACAGAGTTGCTAGGTAATGGACTGCAGCACCTAGAGCACCGGCTGATAAGGTTGCCAGAATCCTGTTGAAGCCTTTTCCCAGTGTTGCTCCTTTAAAAGATAGCAAAGGAAATGCCAAAATCAGAATTGTTAGCCCCATGTCATAAGTTTTCTATTGTAAATTAGTTTTTCTCAAAGTAAATAAATTCGTCAATCAGAATTCTTGTAAACAAATTGCAAGCTTACCAACAGAAAACTCGAGGACAAGAGCGACTGTCATAACAGCCCATATTGCATTGCCACCAAAAGCATCATAGAGTGGTTTGATGTAGTTGAATAAGGAAACCAAGGTGAGAGCCAGTCCTACTTTTAGCGAATGGATAATTCTTCTTGGATCATCTTCTCCAAGTTTCTTCATCTTTTTTGCAACATCGACTGCCTTAGCCCATAACTTCTCAGGCAAGGCCTTGAGCCATCCCCATGCACGAGTGAAAGGTCCACCATTTTCATGACTTAGAGATTCAATATTCATTGCTATGCGTTGAAAGGAAACAATATTGCAGTAGTTGAGAGAGAATGATGTGGGAAGAGGCCGACAAGAGATAGTGCAAGGAGATGACGGCTTGGCAGCTATATATATATATATATATATTGTGACAAACCAGTCCTCACTCATTTGTAGGCGGAAAAATTGTTTGGTACGTCTACACTGCATGCATGTCACATACTCGCAATTGTTATGAACAACGTGTAAGAGATGGCCAAGAAAAAATAGATTCTTTTTTTCCCGGTATATCTGTGAGTTGCTTTTCTAGCGGTTTGCTAGATTGTGTAATTGGTTGGTGGTTTTATATAATTGTTAATATATCATCCAAACAAAATAAAAAAGAAAAAAAAAAAAAAAAAGGATAGAGTTTTAAGTCTAAAACTGTCTCTTGATAAGTAATTTAGGTCCAATATAAAAATATTTAATTTAAATAAGAAGTGAATTACGGAGACAATGTTCGAAGTTAAGATATTTTCTATGATACTATGATAAGTGACCATTTATTTCAAAAGATAAACCGATAGAAAATAGTAAGTTTAATCATCTTAATTAATATTCAATTCTAACGAAAGAGTGGAAGGTAGTTTTGGTGCTAGTTAGTTTTCGCGTGTCGGGATCGAGTCATATCGAGACATGGATATGAGATTATATAAGTTAACCATAATCCAACCCATTTAATTAAACGGGTTAAACCCTTCAACCCTAACATTCAAATTTTTTATTGGGTTTGCATCGGATTTACGGGTTATGTTAAAAATTTTCTGTCATTAAACTACATGTTGGATTCAAGTCATGTCAAAGCTTGTATATAAAATTAATCTGACACATTTAATTTCGTATTTAGAGTGCCAGCTGAGCTTAAGAAGAGATGGTTGTCGGCAGAAGCACGAGATCAAAATAGGTCCAATGACCAAACCAAGGACATGCATCAAAGATTTCCAACTTTAATTTGTTTGTATTTGGGAGCGTATTAGATAATTTAAATGGATTTCAGGCACAAGTTAGGCATCAGATCTAATTTCTAAATCTGTGAACTGGGACTGGACTATCAGTGAGGCGCCATCTTGGTTGTGAATTGAAGGTCAGAGTCAAACGAGAGTTTGGGTGAGAAACCATGGCCAAAGGTCAACAGCCATGAAAGGACCAGCCAAAGGTCAACAACCAGGAAATTAATAGCTAGCCAAATTCATGACATCCATGCGTCCGTTCTATTCCTTCCAATAATGACTAAACTCCACGCGCTAGAACTTAATTAGAAAAAAATTAAGAAATGCATGCTGTGTAAACACGGAAATTTCAACGCCGCCCTCCCCCCCGACTAATGGTCAATGATTATCAGTTTCTTGGCAAAAAAGAAAAAGAAAAAGAAAATAGAAGAAATGAAAAGAAAACAATTAAGTTGTCATTTAATTTCTGTATTTCGGTGGGTTCTTAACTTGTTATTAATTAATACCATTATAGCTATAATATCAATAATAATACGTCGCCTCCGGAACTCTTTGGGCTGTATATATCGGTAAATGAGAATAAAATAATAATAATAATAATAATAAATCGAAAATACCTTTTTTTTTTTAAAAAAAAAAAAAAAAAAAAAAGAATCGAAAGGAATGCAAAAAGAATAATAAAAAAAATATTATTTGAGAGAGAGAGAGAGAAAAACCAAAAAAAAAACCAAACTAAACGGTTTAGTGTTTTTTTTAGGGGTTAGGTAGCCCGACCACTCCATGCAGAGGGATCAGAATGGAGGACATCAAGCTTACATACATGAATAAGGCTGCAGCGTCGTCGTGTAAGAAGTAAGAACATAGGTGGAAGCAGTAGCAGAATTCTCCTGTCTGGTAGCTGCTTATAAAAGTATTAGCAGTAATTTCTTTTAATTTTTTTTAAAAGATTAGTAAACCTCTCATGTCCACCAGTTGTCCTCAAGGAATCTCGAGTCCATGTGCGCCCGCGCGCCTTCCACGGACATTGATATTGACATGTCATGAACGGCAGGCCTAAGAATTCTCCATGCCCTATTTGTATTCTAGCAAATGGGTCGAGTTTTCCATTCGTTTTCAATCATGTTCACTTTCCTTTTTTCCTTTTAATATATATTTGGTTTTTTTTTTAATATTTTTGTATTATAAGTGACACGTGTTGACAATATGATTAACGTTGATGTAACATATTAACGAATTTTATAAATTTTTTTAACCGCAATTTTTTTTTTTTTTTGCTTACTCCAAAGGATGTTTAGCCGCTTCTTAAACCCTCTCCCTCATGTTGACCAGTTCAATTTTTTTCAAAAATTATTAAATAAATGTAAAGTAAAATATGGTAAGAACAAAGAGAAAATATATATTTTTACATTTTTTTTTTATGTCTTTTGTACATCACCTTTGAATTTATGAGACCTAAATGTAAGTCTCACAAATTCAATGGTAGATTCAAAACTTAATTATTGAGATGTATAAAAGATGTAACTTTATCATTTTTCAAGAAAAAAATCACAATTAGTGCTACCTGGCAAAATGAAAATGACGTGGTTTAGAAATAAGACTTCTTATTTCTTATCACACCCAATTCTCTTAGACGACTTGGACTTGATAAAAAGAAAAAGGAAGTCTTATCACACCCTTTCATTTTTTTCTTCGTTTTTTTTTTAAAAAAATAATAATAATAATAATAATTCTTTAAGCTAAAACAAAAATTGCGTGTGATAAGAATAACATGCAATTCATTTTATTAACTAATTAAATGAAGCTCATCACAAAGATAAAAAAGAAAGAGAAACAGAGTAAGAAAAAAATATAGAAAAGAGAGGAGAAAAGGAAGAGTCTAGCATCTGTTTTTCAAGAATACTTACGTACAGCAATTCAGACCGTAGAGTTTTATCTTTGACTTTTTAATTTTAGAAACTTGCATATTTGATTCAAACCGTACAGCTTCCTTTTAGTTTCGTGTTGAAGGAGAAGTCGAAAAGGGTTTGGATTGGAAGAAAATGTGAGATTTGCACTGCTTTAATTTGATAACACAAAAAGCAAGTTTCATGTTCCAATTTTTTGTGCATGGCTCTTGGATTTTGCTTTGAAACTCACCTATCTGAATTTCTTTATAAATTATGTGAATTTAGATCGTTTCATGCATTGAACGGTATAAAAAATGCTACATATTAACAATAAGAATTGAGTATATTTTTATCAGGTTCTTACATTTTATGTCGTATAAAAACTTTGAGCAAAAAATTATTTTTTTTGCTTGGTAAAAAAAAAAAAAAAAAAAAAAAGGCCTCTTCAAAAGTGATAAAAAAAATAAAAAAATCCCTTTTGGAATTAATTTTTCTCACAGTTTCTGTAGTTGAGTTTCTTTTCTATCGGTTTGCTAGATTGTGTAATTGGTTGGTGGTTTTATGTTACTGTTGGATCCAAGTCATATCGAAGCATATGTATAAAATTATATAAGTTAATTCTAACTCGACGCGTTTAATTTTGTATTGAATTCAATCAAGTTCACAGATCGTACGTACCAAAAGTGCCAACTGAGCTTAAGAAGAAATGGTCGCCGGCCAGTGGTAGCACGAGATCAAAATAGGTCCAACAACCAAACCAAAGGACATCAAAGATTTCCAACTTCAATTTGTTTGTATTTCGGAGTGTATTAGATAATTTAAATGGATTGCAGGCACAAGCTAGGCATTAGATCTAATTTCTAAATCTGTGAACAGTGACTGGATTATCAGTGAGGCGCCGTCTTGGTTGTGAAGGCCAGAGCTATGTCAAACGAGAGTTGGGGTGGGAAACCATTAACCATGGCCAAAGGTCAACGACAGCCATGAAAGGGCGACCCAAAGGTCAACAACCATGAAATTAATGGCTAGCCAAATTCATGACATTCATGCGTGCGTTATATTCCTTTCAATAATATGACTGACTAAATTCCACGCCCTAGAACTTAGAAGAAATGCATGCGCGCCGCCCTCCCGATTAATAGTGACCTATTTTTAAAGTTATTATCAGTTTCTTGGCAAAAAAGAAAAGAAAAGAAAACAATTAATTAAGTTGTCATTTCTGATTTCTGTATTCCGGTAGGTTCTTAATTAACTTGTTGTTAATACCTTTATAGCTATAATATCAATAATAATACGTCACCTCCTGAACTCTTTGGGCTGTATATTAAAAAAAAAAAAAAAAAACAATTAACATAATAAAAAATACTGTCTTTTTTTTAAAAAAAAAAATAACTAAAAGAAATGCAAAAGGAATAATAAAAAAATATCATTTGAGAAAAAAAAAAACAAAAAAAGAAAACTAAATGTTTTTTTTTTTTTTAAGGGGTCGGATAGTTAGCTTATTGGGCTGTGTCTTCTCTTTTTTATATATAAAAAGCCCATTGTAACTTGTTGGATTCATTAAAGAAACTATTCCGAACATTCATTCTTTATTTCATTTCTTAATTATCTTCACACTATTTTAGTTTGTGTTGGGTTTGTAGTTAGGAAGTCTATCTTATTTTTTTTCGTTTTTATGATCTCCACTCCTTCCTTTCAAATCAGAAGTGGAAAGAATTCTCTCCATCATCCCCTTTCTTATTCAATTTAAAAATAAAAATAAAAAAATCTTCCATTCCATATTTCATTCTACTACCTCATCCATCATAAATTTCAAATATCAATCCAATTACACCTCGGTTCAAGAAAATACATTATAAATGATATCAAAATCGACCCTTCGATGGATCCTATAATTGATTGGCTGCATGAGTTGCTTCTAAAATTGAGCAAACTGGAAGATTGAATGGAGCTTTTAATAAATGATGAAGGGAGGTCAAAAAAACCAAACAGAAATTAGGCTTTTTCTCAAAATTACACAAGGGCCGAATACCTTTATTTTACAAGAGGAAAAAAAGTTTATGGGTCCATGTGTGGGATCCATTTGGTTTCACATATTTAATAGTAATTTGGTTTCACTGTACACTTCGACACATGTACAGTGAGCTCATTCACTTTCTTAAGGTAAGACTTCTTAATTATTTCTTATCACACCCAATTCTCATAGACGACTTGGACTTATTTTTTTTTATTTTTTTATTTTTTGATATGTCCACTCAAGAGGGGAAGAGGGGATTCGAACTAATGTCCTCCGCTTCATGAGGCGAGGCCCCCAACCGATTGAGCTACCCCTTGGGAACATAGACGATTGGGACTTGATAAAAAGAAAAAAGAAGTCTTATCACACAATTAGTGGAGAAAATTAAGGAAGAGTCTTGCATCTGTATTCAACTTTTTTCAGGAATGCTTACACAGCAATTCAGACCGTACGTAGAGCATCTTTGATTTTTTTAATTTTAGAAAAGTTGCATATTTGATTCAGACCGTACAGCTTCCTTTTAGTTTTGCATCTTGAAGAAGAAGATGAAAAGGGTTTGAATCGGAAGAAAATGTGAGATTTGGGTTGCTTCCGTTCCTTAACACAAAAGGCAAGTTTCATGTTCCAAGTCCAACGGCCTGGGTAATTAAGAAAGTAATATATCCTCACAATTTCTCTAAATTGCCAGGGATTTTGATCCAATTTTGTGTGCATACGGCTCTTGGATTTTGCTTTGGAACTCACCCATTAGGATCTCTTCTCAAATTATGTGAATTTAGGTCGTTTTATGTATTGAACGGTATGAAAAATGTTATATATTAAAAATCTGGCATATTAATAATGAGAATTAGGTATATTTTTATCAGGTTTTTACACTTTATGTCATATAAAAATTTTGAACAAAAAACTGTCTTTTTGTTTAGTAAAGAAAAAGCGTCTCTCTTTCTTTTTTGTTTTTTGGCCTCGATAACAGACTAATACTCTCATATTATTCTCTATATCCAACAAAATATAAGCCACTAATTCCAATAAATGCACTACAAAGAATCATCGCTCTGCCACATCAAAATAATTGTCCACGAAAGGACATGGGTGTCAGCTGTAGTATGTTAGAGAGTAGAGGGCATTTTGGTTGCCCTCTCACGAGTACGGGTGATTGGCAAATGACTAGTAACAAATTGTTTCATTACTTGATACACATCGTACAACCAACCTTACCCAATCTTAGGGTGACACTTTGCCAAAACGATTATTTAAGAAGGAAGTCATATCTTGTATAAGTGGAAAAAGTCACCCATTGCATGAAGTCATATTGTGTCATTAGGGGTGGGTCGTTACATTCCATCTCCTTAAATCAACTTTCAAAGCATTGAGCTTGTTAGCCATAATAAAACTCAAAGAGCCTTGGAACTGATATGAGTCCCACTAATGTTTCACCTTATCCACAAAACCTTCAAACTTCAACTACATATTCTCAAATTTGATGTACCTACTTCTCCTATGAAAGTCATCACAATCAAAGCGAATCAAGAAATGATACGAGAAAAGTCTAGGAAGTTTTCTCTGGGACAAACCCAGATACTGAGTTTACCAAGCTGGCGAAACAAGAAATCTATTAATCCTGAACCACGAGAGAGACTCCCAATTGTTTGATCAAGTATAAGTACCACCAATAAGAAGGAAGTCCATCAAGCCCTGATCATAAATGAAGTCAGATAACTCTATCATAGTTGAGGGCATAAGCGAGCTACTTTTGATCTCTCATCGAGGAACCAGGTGACCTAAAATCACCTCCAATGCACTAAGACATACAAGTTCCACCAATTGAGCATGCCAGCTAACTCATCCCAAAGAAGCATTTTGTCCATAATAGAATTAGGGTTATAGACACCAGCAAAGGCCCAAGTGAAATGATTTTCAATGTTGTTGAATGCAAAAGCCAGGGTAATCTCCCCCTCACACTCATCAATCTTCCTACCGCCCTTCTATCCTACATAATCACCACAAGCCCCTCTAGAATCCATACATCAATTCACATGATGGCAACCCCACAAGCTACGCACTACACTACGAGACATTACCTCCAGCTTAATTTCTTGAAAACATACAATATCAACTTTCCATTCTTTGAGTAAGTTTTTCAACCCTAGGTATTTATTCGCCTCATTCAACCCTCTCACATTCGAAGAGAAGATTTTCGACTTCATTAAAAATTGAAACGCCCTTCTCCTTTCCAATTCCATGGCTAGAAGTCTCAAATTAATTAGAATCATAATTAATAAAGCATTCCAACCTTTTCAACTCCCTATTTCCTTTGCTGCCAAGTTTAGAATTGGAACCCAACACCTTTTGAAGACGACCCGCCACAATAAATGTCAACCTGATGATAGCATCTACTACTAGAAAACCTACAAAGCCAAGTGAAGTTAACCCGATGCTAAATCAAACCAGGTTATTTACAGTTTAGAAAGAACAGTATAGAAACAAATGATAGCATCTACTACTAGAAAACCTACAAAGCCAACATAGGATATGGATTTGCAGCAAGACCTGCATTACATAACAGTTTTAATCGAGAAATAAAATCCGTATGCAGTAAATGACAATTCCCACATGACATAGACATACTTTACCGACTACTCATAGAGTCATTCAGAAAGCTAACCAAGACTTAGTAACATCCTCAGGTTGATCGTAATGACTTCTTATAAATCGTGGTTAGAATTCCGAATGACAGTAGGAGGTCCAACAGCGTTCTTTACATTGGTCCAGTTCAATATTTATCATCCTCCAAATATATGCGATATTTACTAATTAAGAGCCTACTCTGGTGGTTGAGACACACCACCCCATCCCATATATCAGTACAATACACGACCATCGTTCATAATTAGTTTGTCATAGCTAGCCAAACAAATAGGTCGATCCACCAAGCAAGGTTTTCATTCCTGCTCTGTAGATTACAATGAATTTAATTAGGGCATATATCTCCTTGTAATGACCATCATTAACAATAAAATTACTTTATGGATATACCATTTTATCTTATGATAATGAAATAATCTATCCATGAAAAGTATCCATGTCATGAAATAAAAACCTTTTTTTATTTATTCATTAAATAACAGTATAAACTGACTTTCTAGGCATATATTTCTTTCATACCCCCCTTCCCCCCCACCCAAAAAAAAAATCATATATATATAAAAGCTTTCTTTCTTTCTTGGAAAGGGCTTAAAATCTGTACATGTTGCATGAACCGATTATTTTGAAAGGCTGAACCTATTGTTTTAAAAATTGAACCGTGCCATGAACCGGTTATGTGTTTTAATGCTGACTTTTTTTTTTTTTTTTTTGTGAAATGTTTTAATGCCAACTTTTAAACAGTCATTTAGCGTCCCTCTCCCTCTCTTTCTTCCTCTTTTATGTTCTTAGCCTCTTCTTTTTCTTCTTCTCCACCATTCTCTCTTCTTTCTTCTTCTGATTTTCTATTCTTCTTTTTCTGTTGTGCCACGCGTCTGCATCCCCATCCCCTCTCTTTCTCCTCAACTGTCCTCGCTCGGGACCCCGTAGCTTGGCCCGTCTATCAAGGTCTAGGACCCCTACAATGTCCTGTGTCACAGTGCTGGGAGTGGAAGAAGGGTAAAGTTAGAGTCTTGAAGAAATGAAGAATTCAGAAGAAGCCGAAGAAGAAAGGGAGTTGCGAGAGAGACACGTGGTTCAGGAGTTATCATTAGCTAAGGAGTTGCGTTCCAGCTGGAGTCACTAATGCGGTCCAAATGGTGCGTCTAGGAGAGCAGATCTGGGCCACCGATATTAGTAAATAAGGGCCAGCTATTGGGCCTGGTGTGGGACTATGCTTATTGGGCCTGGTGCAGGTCTATTATTATCTAGGAATTAATGGGCTTAATTGTAAAGGGCTATAAATATAAGGCCTCTAGGTTGCTTGGGTTATCTTTTTGGCATTTACTACTTTTGTCTCCTGGAGGGTGGCACCTCGAATTCTACCATTACTGTTATTCTCCATTGTCATTAATACAACTACTACCAGCAGTCCTCCATTATTTTCCCCTAATACCCAGCATTATATCTACCCTGTTCCAATTTGGTATCAGAGCCCAGATCCCAGTCTATGAAAACCCGTTCTACTGCAATGGTTGAAGATTCTCAACAGTTGGCTCAGCTACAGGGACAAGTTACTAGCCTCCAAGCTGAGATGGCCACTCGAGCTGAAATTCAGAGCACCCGTGAGGCCGTGAATCGCCTAACACAAATGGTACAGCTCCTTATGAACGACCGCCCCAGAAATCCAGAAAAACAACCTATCCTAAACACTAAAACCCACTCAGACACTGACTCCCCAAACAGACACACCCACTATAACGCCCGGCCTTTTACAAAAAGATGTAAGTGAAAATTTTTCAACTTCCACGTGACATTACTACAATATCATCAAAGTTAAGATTTGGCAGCAGAATATAATATATCCAACAGACTTGGAATGAATAACACGACAGAGCTTCTAACTGATATACTTCTAGACAGCCATAAAGAAGATATTTAAAACAAATACATGAAAAAATGTGTCAATAGTGACACAAGAGAATACATGGAAATTATTAGCAATCTTGTCAACATAAAATGTTATAAACACAGAAAACTATAAACAAAATGTAAACTATGCGTCCTTAGCTTTAAAACCTCTTGAGCTCTAATCCTTGTCTATAAACCTGCACCAATATATATATATATATATAAACAAAAACATAAAACACTAAAGTGAGTCCGATGTTTCCCATAATATAATATGAATGCTGATTTATTTATGAAATGCAACATAATGAAATATAATTTCATAATCACATGTATACGCAATATATAGTCTACGGTCGCGAATCATAGACATAGATTGAATATAAATATAATTATGAAGCAGTAATATGATAAACTTAAATGCAAAGTTTAATTATCATTGTTTTTGCACTCCTCTCGTGATGGAACCAACGGTCTAGATTAGCGTGTTGTGGGAGCCAACGGTCCCAGCTGGCAATACCATCACCCCCCCCCCCCCCCGGCGCTGTATTAGCCAACTCTCACTTAAAACTTATTTGTTTGTTACTGGAATCCAAAGGTCCTAGCAGACTATGAGCCAAAGGTCATAACCCGTTTATTTATTAAGTTTCACGGAAGCCAAAGGTTCCACTGGCAGCCATTACCCCCCCCCCCCCCCCCGGCGGCTGCATACCAGCTTTGTTATTAACCATTTTAGTTAAAAAAAAAATAGAAAACATGTAAGATCACATGCGCAAGCAAATAAATAAAGCAATAAACACAATATTATGGAAAAATCTACCAGCTTCGTCTTCAGTAAGTGTAAAAATACTTACAGCTTTTTGGTGCAGTTCTCATAATAGCTCATTTTTTCTGCAATAAATATATATTTATATACAATGTGTTAACATCATTACTTGTGAATATTAATTATATTCACTTAGGAAAGCCAATTATATCCATTATCATTATGAGTTTATGGAACTCAATATAATAGTCATACACTAAACTTAAGCATCTAATTTCCATCTTTGATTAATATCATAAAATTAAGCATCTAATTTCCATCTTTGATTAATATAATAAAATTAATTGTTTACTAATTTTAAAAGCTCAACTCAGCTAACAAAAGCCATTAATAACACACAGCCAAAACAGGAAAATACCCAATATTCACAATACCCTCGGTAACAGACTGAACAAGACCCAACAATTATACACACAGCCACAATCAGTTCAAAACAGAAACTCAACCTCAAAACAATATCCCATCCGGCCAACTTCAAAGCTACAACTCAAACATTGTCTATACCAAAATAAGAAATACACTCAACTCAGTCAACATCCAACCACAAACTAGTAAACACCCAATATTTACTCATGCCCACACACTGGCCGGAACAAGATACACGAGCAAACCCACCAAGAAATTCATTCTAGTTTACCCACAAACCCAGTCGTTCAAGGGACTCAACACAGGGGAAAAATACCACACACACATACACGGGTTCTACCCAAAAATACATACAATCGGGTTAATACACATTAAATCCAAATACACAGCAGAAATCCACAATAAAACATCAGGAATTTCTGTTTAAGGTTGTAGGAATTCACCAGAAAACATATCTAGGATTCACCCGAATAACACCACTGGAAGTCGCCGGATTTCCGGCCAGAACCGCCGGAAATCGCTACTGGGACCGTCACCGGCGATGACCCATGGAGGATCGGGTCTGGGTCTCGTCGGAGGGCCGGGTCTCTGTTCCGGTTCTCCTGGGTTTCGGATCCTCCTGGGTCTGACGGGTTTTCTAGCTCCACCGGAAGCTTGGCCTCCGGTCGGGTCTTCTCCGGGCTTCTCCCGGTTTCACTCTCAGCTCCGGTCTCTCTCCCTCTCACGATCGGCGTCTCTTCTCTCTCTCTGATTCTCTTTCTCCCTCTGTCTCTCAATCTCTCTCGGTGAGAAACAGAAAAGAGGAATAAAAAGGAGAAGGAAGAAGAACAGAAAAGAAGAAGAAAGAAGGGAAAGAAGAAAGAACAATAAAGGGGAAAAAAGATCGGGTCTTTCCTTTCTCTGGCTCTAGTCTCTGCGTTTCATCTCTCTCTCTCTCCCTGATCCTCCCTTCTCCCCAACGATCATCTCCTTATCGGAGACTCGGATGGAGAAGATAAGAAATGAGTAAAGAGAAGAAGGAGAAAGGAAGAAGAAATAAAGAGAGAAAAGAAGGAAAACTCAGTGAATTAAACTGAGTGGTGCAAATTTTGTTGAAAGAGATGTGTTTAATTTATAGAAGCAATAAATTATGGTTAATTTTTATCTCAGTTAAATTAATTTGAGTTAAAAGTAAAATATCAGATTAATCTATAGTTAAATTTTACCTTAGTTAGACTAACCTTAATTAACTTTAAAAATATCTAGTTAATCCATGGTTAACTTTTATCTAGTTAGATTAACTAGAGTTAATCTTTAATAATATATATATATAATTAACCCATGGTTAACTTTTATCTAGTTAAATTAACTAGAGTTATTTTTTAATAAAAACTAATTATTATTAATCATATGTAATTTTATATAAGGTCTTTCTCATTTAATAACTCACTAGGGTATAATTTTAAACCCGTTTTGAGTCCTGTTCGTTTCATAAATAATGTTAATTTTTGAATAACATTATTACACTGATAATATTATTATATAAAATAATATCATGTACGATAAATATTTCAAAATAATATTATATATCAATAATATTATTTCACAAAATATTTGCATATAATAATATTAGGAATAATATTATCCCAACTAATTTTACCAAATATTTAGGTTTGTCTATTAATCAATTAAAATAGGTGGCGCATAAATGGGCAATTATCAGAATAATGTCGATCGAACAATTAAAAGTGTTAAAAGTGTGAATTGATCGCCATAGATCTTAAATTCTATTTAAGACACATTGTCTTAAAATCTAGGATGTTACAACCACCACCATTCTGAGTCTCCTCCTCCTCCTAACCCGCCCCCCACCAGCTTTGGCGGGGAGTCCCATTCCCTTCCAGAAAGTTCCCATTCCGGGGAAGGTCTTAAACCCAAGACCGTTAGGCTGGAATTCCCACGTTTCGATGGGGAAGATCCGAAAACTTGGTGTTACCGAGTTGAGCAATTCTTTGAAATGTATTGTACTCCGGACACTCAACGTCTCTCCATTTCCGCCTTCCACATGGATGGAAAAGCCCTGGTTTGGTTCCAGGAGCTCAAGGCCAGCAATGAGGTCTCCTCTTGGACGGATTTCATCCGTGCTATTCAAATTAGGTTCAGCCGGGGTCCCTACGACGACCCCATGGAAACCCTTTCCAAGTTAAAGCAGGAAGGTCCCTTGGAGGATTACAAGAACCAGTTCGACATTCTTGCTCTCAAGGTACACCGGCTACCGGATGAGCATAAACTCAGCTGTTTTCTTGGTGGGTTAAAAGATGAAATCCGACTACCCGTCCGGATGTTCAACCCAAAATCCTTAGTAGAGGCATACTCTCTGGCCCGCATCCAAGAGGAGTGTTTATCCAATTGGGTTAAGGGCGCCCAACCCCCGTGGCGGTCTATCCCATTTCAGCACTCCCCGTGTAGCATGAGCTCGGAGCTACCACTTGGCGGTGGACAGGGAATGTTTCCTTGGGCCAACCCAATGGGGCAATCCAAGGTTAATTCACAAGCCCCTGTGAGACAAGGGTTTAACCAGAACCGGGTCCTCACCCGAACCAGGCATTGGTTCCGGTGCAGAAAATCACTCAGGCATAGATGGAGGATCGACGCCGTCGTGCCCTTTGTTACTCGTGTGACTCCAAATGGACTCGCGGCCATGTGTGCAGCGTGCCCAAACTGTTCCTAATCGAGGGCTTGCAAAAGGAGGCGGAAGAACAAGGGAACCCGGTTGCCCCAGCTGAGGAGGACCCGGGGGAGTTCTTCTTAGAAGAATTTCCAGAGATCTCTCTGAATGCTATTACTGGCACCCCAAGCCCGAAAACCATGCAGATCGTCGGATTCATCCGCTTCCACAGGGTTATTGTCCTCATTGACTCGGGGAGTACCCATAATTTCGCGGATACGAAGTTGGCAGCCTCGTTGGAACTCCAGCCCCAACCCCAAGACGGAATCACGGTCCAAATAGCTAACGGTCAAGAAGTGGCGAGTCCTGGGCGTAGCAGGGAGGTGGAGGTCAAATTACAAGGGATCAACTTCCGGACGGATTTGTTCATCCTACCCCTGGCCGGGTGTGACGTCGTTTTGGGCATACAATGGCTCCGAACCTTTGGGCCAATTCTTTGGGACTTTTTGGCCCTCACTATGCAGTTTTCATTGGACGGAGTTCCTTGCACTCTGCAAGGCCTACGGCAAGGGCCTAGGGTTAGCCTAAAAGGTGGGGATTCCTTTAAGCTCCCTAAGTTAGAGAAAAAAGGGCTGTTGCTACATCTAGTGGGCCACTCCATAACAGAGGGCCACGAGATCCGGGAAACACAGGGTCGGTTACTAGGCCTAAGGCCAGACAAGCAGTCCCCTATTCCCGGCCCAGTAACGGGAGTTTTGCATCAGTTTGAAGGGGTCTTTCAGGAACCCAAAGGCCTTCCTCCCACACGAGCCCAAGACCATTCCATTGTGCTGGAGGCAGGAGCCTAGCCCGTTTCGGTCCAGCCCTATCGGTACCCGTATTTTCAGAAAGAAGAAATAGAGCGCATAGTCCAGGAGCTGTTGGACTCCGGTGTGATCCGGCCGAGTCACAGCCCCTTCTCATCCCCGGTCTTGCTTGTGCGAAAGGCCGACGGCACATGGAGGATGTGCATGGACTACCGGGCTCTCAACAAGGTGACGATGAAAGATAAGTTCCCAATTCCATTAGTTGATGAATTATTAGACGAATTATGGGGTTCTAGGGTCTTTTCTAAGTTGAATCTTCAATCCGGCTACCATCAAATTCGGGTAGTGGAAGCCGATATACCCAAAACAGTCTTTAGAACCTATTCGGGGCACTATGAGTTTTTGGTTATGCCTTTCGGGCTAACCAATGCCCCGTCCACTTTCCAAAGTCTAATGAATCACATTTTCCAGCCCTATCTACGTAAATTTGTGTTAGTCTTTTTTGATGATATCCTAATCTACAATAAGGATATGGACACCCACCTAGAACACCTCACAAAGGCCTTAACCCTGCTGCAACAGCACCAGCTTTTTGCCAAACTCTCTAAGTGTAAATTTGGGTGTTCGGAGGTGGAATACCCGGGCCACATCATTTCGGTTGAAGGGGTTTGTGTTGATCCGGGAAAGATCCAAGCTATGGTCGATTGGCCCCTCCCCAAAATTGCCAAGGCACTTAGGGGGTTCCTAGGGTTGACCGGTTACTACCGAAAGTTTATCAAGGGCTACGGATCCATAGCCGCACCTTTAACAGCCATGTTGCGCCACAATTCTTTTACATGGACAGATTTGGGCCGAGAAGCCTTCCAAGCCCTTAAAAAGGCAGTGTCACAAACCTTGTTCTAGCCCTCCTAAATTTCTCCCAGCCATTTTTAATTGAATGTAATGCTAGTGGGGTGGGCATAGGAGCGGTGTTAATGCAGAGTAACCGGCCAATAGCTTTTCTGAGTAAAGCCCTCGAGGGCAAGGCCTTACACATGTCAATTTACGAGAAGGAACTGTTCGCTTTGGTCACAGCAATCCAGAAATGGAGGCCATACTTATTAGGCAAGCCCTTTGTAGTGAGAACCGACCAGCAGAGTTTAAAATTCCTACTGGAACAGAAAGTTGGCACTCCATTCCAGCAAAAATGGATCACCAAGCTGTTGGGGTACGATTTTGTGGTAGAGTACAAAAAGGGAGTGAAAAACAGGGTGGCCGATGCCCTATCAAGGAAGGAGGGATGGGAAGAAGATGGTACCCTCTTCTTACTATCTATTCCTACAGCAGAATGGGTCGAGGACCTCAAGCAGCAGTACCAGAGTGATGAAGACCTACAGCCACTATGGGAGAAATGGCTGAGGAACGAGCTGGACATTCGGAAGTACTCAACTCGAGATGGGGTCTTGTTATATAAGCAGAAGATTATCTTGGGGCAATCCCCTGAAATCAAGGCCCAAGTGCTCAAATTTGTACACAGTGATCCTATGGCAGGACACTCAGGGTATGACAAAACTATCCAGAGGGCTAGGCGAGATTTTTACTGGAAGGGCATGCGGAAAGAAATCAAGAGGTTCATTAAAGAATGTGATGTCTGCCAGCAAAATAAGCATGAGAACAGTCGGCCAGCAGGGCTTCTTCAACCCTTTCCCATTCCAACCCGAGTCTGGATTGACATATCTATGGACTTAGAAGGCCTGCCTCTCTCACAAGGGCACTCCGTGGTTCTGGTAGTGGTGGATCGATTGTCTAAGTATAGTCACTTTACAGCCCTCTCTCACCCTTACACGGTGGCCAAGGTAGCCCAGCTATTCATACAAAATGTCTTTAAGCTCCATGGGATGCCCCAGTCCATAGTCTCAGACCGGGACCCCACTTTTACCAGCCTATTTTGGAGAGAGTTATTTTGGTTGCAGGGAACTTCATTGAAGCTCAGCACTAGTTATCACCCACAGACCGACGGGCAGACGGAAGTGGTGAACAAAAGCCTAGAAAATTACCTAAGGTGTTTTGCACAGGACAACCCTAAGGAGTAGAACCACTGGCTTCCCTGGGCCGAATACTGGTATAACACCAGTTGGCATTCAGCCATCAAAATGACACCCTACGAGGCGGTCTACGGGGTTCCACCACCGAGACTCCTCAGCTATGTGCCCGGCACTACTCGGGTGGAGGTAGTGGACGAGGTGCTCCGCAACCGGGAGCAAATCCTCCAACTACTCCAACATAACATCAAACAGGCCCAACAACGCATGAAAAAATATGAAGATCTAAAGAGAACAGAGCGGGAATTGAAGGTGGGCCAAGGGGTTTACCTGAGACTCTAGCCGTACCGCCAAACCACAGTCGCCCATCAACGGGCCTTGAAGCTCTCTCCTCGGTTCTATGGGCCGTTTCGGGTGCTCCGACGAGTGGGGAAGGTGGCCTATGAGATCGAGCTACCGCCGGAAGCTCGTATTCACCCAGTCTTCCACATGAGTTAGCTAAAGCCAAAAACTGGGATCCGCGGTGGTGCCCTTACCGAAACTGCCTCCCGTTGACGCACGAGGCGTTCTTCAGCCAGAACTTGTAGAGGTGCTGGACCGCCGATCTCGACCGAAGAACAACCGGGCTCTTGTCGAAATACTCGTTCGATGGGAGGGGTAGACCACCGACGACGCCATGTGGGAGGAGTACCACCATCTCAAGGACGCTTACCCACACCTTGTGGGCAAGGTGTTCTTATCGAAGGGGGGGGGGGGGTAGTTGTCACAGTGCTGGGAGTGGAAGAAGGGTAAAGTTGGAGTCTTGAAGAAATGAAGAATTCAGGAGAAGCCGAAGAAGAAAGGGAGTTGCGAGAGAGACACGTGGTTCAGGAGTTATCATTAGCTAAGGAGTTGCGTTCCAGCTGGAGTCACTAATGCGGTCCAAACGGTACATCTAGGAGAGCAGATCTGGGCCACCGATATTAGTAAATAAGGGCCAGCTATTGGGCCTAGTGTGGGACTATGCTTATTGGGCCTGGTGCGGGTCTATTATTATCTAGGAATTAATGGGCTTAATTGTAAGGGACAATAAATACAAGGCCTCTAGGTTGCTAGGGTTATCTTTTTGGCATTTACTGCTTTTGTCTCCTGGACGGTGGCACCTCAAATTCTGCCATTACTGTTATTCTCCATTGTCATTAATACAACTACTACCAGCAGTCCTCCATTATTTTCCCCTAATACCCAGCATTATATCTACCCTGTTCCATCCTGGCCCCCCCCATACCCCCCCCCCCCCCCCCCCGCATCTCCCGACGACGTTGATCGGACGATCCTGGAGGTCTTTCTGATCAGCCACGGCGAGTGCGAAGTCAACCTCAGGCCTGATTTGGTCACTGGGAGGCGCCCCGACACCGCTTTGACATTGACCGGGAAACGGCAGGCCAGGGCCTTGGTCGTGTTCCTCAAATCTCAGCGGGTGAGGTTCAACGCCGTCTACTCCTCAATGGCGGTTTCGATCTATCAGGTAATTTCAAATTGTGCCTTTAATAATGCATAAACTCTGATTTTGTAGCGCTCTACAAAGATTCACACTTTTATTTAGGATTTTGCGAATTGGGTAATGTTAAGGTTGTTGAGAAGTTTCTTTGTTAATTTAAAATAGCCGTGTGCTAACTATTTCTTTTGAGTCTTGAGCACGAAGGTCTTGATCTATGGACGTTTTGGTCTAACTATTTGTATTTGCTTTTCTTCACTCTACGTCGTTTGCTATTTTCATTCGATGAATTCTGTATCAGAGCGACAGTAATCCAACATGCCTATTGTGCTTTTTTTGGCTTATTGATTTCTACTTCTTTATGTCCACTATTATCAACATCTTTGAAATTTTTATTTATCAAAGCGGAAATTAAATCAATTTAAGGAAGCGTAGTGTACGGGTATGTTAACTGAACAATTCATTGTAAAACAATGTTCATATGTATTACCCATGTTCCCTTTTGTTTCTGCTTATAATTAAAACTACTGATGCCCATATGTGCTCTCTTTTTTTTTGTATTTATCGTTCCTTTGTGATGGAATTAAATTGAAACTATTACTGGATGTTCAGTTTTCAACATTCAACTACCTTACTGGGTGATTGTTATTCTTTTAGGACTCATCATATTTGGGTTCATTTCTGGATCCTGCCTTCATGTCTTTAATCAAAGATCCAGATGAGAGACGCAAAAAACAATGGGAAAAAACTGCTCAAGCACAAAGGGGTTGGAATTGTGCTAAAATGCTTGGATTTTGTAGAAAATTTTATTGAGAACAAAGTATGTTTTTCCAGTTTTTTTTTTTTTTTTTTTTTTCTTCTGTTTTTCTTGATTTTTCGATTTTCTATAAAATTTTCTTGATTTGTTTGTTTATTTGCTATTTTCATTGGATGAATTCTGTATCAGAGCGACAATACATATTTGGGGCGGCTTTCAGTATGTATGTGTTACGTGTGTGTGTTTACGTGTATTTATATGTATGTGTTATTGGGTCAGCGTTTTTGTTGATAAATAGGTGCTAAAGTTTGTAGATTGTTTTGAATTTGTGAAGAAGGCACGTGCCCAGTGGTTGTTTGGATTGGTTTTGTTTGATTTTGTTCAGAAATGTTCCATTTGGTTGGTGAATCATTGGAAAATAAGTGAGGATTTGGGAATGTCATATATATAGCTGGTTAAGGCTTGGAGTGGCAGTTGAACTTGAGGCTTTTATTGAGTTCTCAGAAGCACTATGGAGGAAAAGGAATAACATGGGTTTTTTTGTTTTTGTTTTTTTTTTTTTTTTTTTTTTTTTTTCTTTATACTTTCGGTTTTCAACCATGTATACTTATAAGAATAAATTTTCTTTAAAAAAATGTTTATTTTCTCTGTCTTTTTTTTTTTTTTTTTTTTTTTTTTTTTTTTTTTTTTTTTTTTTCCTAACGTTCAGAATTATAGGTGATGAGAGTATGATAGTAATTGCTTTCTTCTTCTTTTTTTTTTTTTTTTTTTTTTTTTTTCCTTTTTTGTTTTGTAGAGGTTAAATTCGGCGTTCATTCGGTCTGAGGTTTCCATTTAATCAAAAACTTGGTTGCTTTTTTTTTTTTTTTTTTTTTTTTTTAATCTTTGTTTGCTATGCAGTTTTATAATTAGAATCCAGTTATTCTTGCTCTTTTTTTATATACTTTTCGTTTTCAACCATGTATACCTATGGGAATAAATGTCATTAAAAAAAAATGTTTATTTTTCTTTGTATGATTTTTCTAATGTTAATAATTATTTGCGTTTGATTTGTATTGAAATATAATAGGTATCATACTAAAAAATTCTTACTAATTTTATATTACTAATTTTATATCAATACTTTGATATTTATATTAAACCATGTATTCTTAGTGAAGTCCATCATTATTTTTTTTTCTCTTATTATATATTTTATATAAATGATATTAATCATTTTTTTATTCTCTTCTTTTATCATTACGATGACATGACTTTTACATTAACTTCGTATTACTTATATTCAAATGACTTATTTTTCTTTTGTAAATTTTACACTAAATTCAAAGAGAGATAATGAGTTTCTTATCATTGTTTTTGTACAAGGTATAACGATTTTTTAGTTTACGCTATTACTGATGGTCATATTTGTGTTTTTTGGGTTCTCAATATTTTTGTCACTGTTTTTGTTTTTTCTTTTTTTAAAGGACAAAAATTTTCTGTAACCTAAACTTTTTATGTTCGAACACCAATATAGTTCATTTCGTTTTAAACTACATCTATGTGAACACTTATTTAACATGTTTTAATTTATAAGGATTAAATTTTATGAATTTTTAAATTTATTTAATATGTGCGGTTATACCATTAAATAAATAACTGTACAAGATAATCTTATAAACATTTATATATATATATATATATATATATATATATATATATATTTTGTAGTAATTAGTTAAATGAGTGAGAAAAGAAAATTGATTACTAATAATCTTTTGGGTTAAATACAAAATTGCATCACGTGGTTTGTAAATTTTATTTTTTACCCTCTAAATTTTTATTTTTATTATAGATAGCATCTATGTTATGGGAAAAGACGGAAATAGTACTTCTGTCTCTATTTTTTCGTTCCAAACTAACGAATTACCACGTCATCCAACCTGTGTCGGTGTACCTGTGCGACACCTGTCCCATATAACACCTCAGTCCTAAGAGAAATAATCCCTACACTCATTTCTCACAATAACCCCACAACAAGCTGACGTGGCTGGTAATATTTTATTATTTTTTTGTTTTATTTTCTTTTCTTTTTGTAAAAAAATAATAAAATATTACAAGCCACGTCAGCTTGTTGTAGAGTTGTTGTGAGAAATGAGTGTAGGGATCATTTCTCCGGTTCTAGTACATCCTACTTGTTTCAGTAATTCCACCTAATTTATTAAAAATCCACGTAAACTTATCTTGATAAACACCGTTGTCTTCTTCCCCGATTTCCTCCAAATTGCTGAAAACCATAGAACCCTAACCCTAACTAACAGCTCTGATTCGACGGATTCTCCCCAATTTAAAAAATCGTAGTATTACTAGTAACGCCGTGAAGTCCCTGTACGCCGTCATGGATTTCATGGTCGAGGAAGATTGCCTCCACGAGGCGTGCAGGCCCATCGTGGATTTCATGGTCGAGGTGCTCTATGCCTCATTTACATTCCAGATTTCGGAGTAGGTGGCTCTTTATTAGGTAAGAGTAGCCCTAGCACACACTAGGCAGTAATTTTAACCAAACAATTTATCTTCATGTTTAGCATCCCATGTTGAAAACCTTCAATTTCTTGGAATTGTGGGATTAATGAAAAGACTAATATTAGTTTGAAATGCTTGAAACATGTAGAGTCTAGCTAGAATCGCGAAGCGAGTTCACCTATAGGTGAACTCGCTTCGCGATTCACTAATTAGTAATTAGCGTAGCTCTGCTATTTTGTGGCAGTAGCAGAATGCGAAAATTGCTAGGAAGCCATTGCTGAGAGGATTGTTTATGGTTTTGTAGACTAATGGAAGCCAAACCATCAGATCTTACATCGGATGGTAGAAAAGCAATTCAGAAGACAACCTATTAAGGAGGAAATCAACGGTGAGCTTCTCATAAAGTTTGTAATGGACCTGCTGTCGTGTAGATTTTCCTTTAATATCTTTTGTTAACTTGTTGATGGTGTTGCAGCTTGGGGGACCATCAAATACAGTGGACCAAATGCAAAGAGGATCACAACAGGATTCGGAAATTGATTCACAATCACAAACTCTGAGACATTAACTTTTGATACATTAATACATACTTAACTTTTGAGACATTAACATTGGTGATTTTTTGTTTATGAAGTTGTGAAGCCAATAGTATGTGACTTTTGATGTAATTCTGTATTTTGGTGTATGTAATTTTTGATATGGACGAATTGTTGACAATGGTGAAACAGGTTATTTAGGGTTTTGGTCATTTTTTAAACAGGATTGATTGTGTTTTGTTCATTTTTTGTTTATGAAGGGTTGAATTGTTGTCAACGGGTTATTTTGATACACAACAAGCAAACATGTTATTTTGATATAAAACATGCATATCAAACATAACAATGTACCATTTGTTATACACTTAAAAAACCAAGTTACCATTTGTGATACCTAATGAAACCACAGGGTGTATATAATGGAAAAAAAAAAATTGTGTTTTAAGACATAAACATTTGGTAATTTTTTTGAGTTATTTTGGGTTGTCAACTGTTACACAAATAATTTTTGGTGGTCAATTACACAAGAATGTATCTTTTGTGATACACAATTCAAAACTAAGGTACCATTTGTGATACACTTACAAAACCAATGTATCATTTATGGTACATAATGTAACCACAATGGGCAAATCATGAAAGTTATAAAACCAAAGGACGAATATAATGAAAAAAAAAAAAAAATTGTGTTTAAGACATAAACATTTAGTAATTTATTTGGGTTATTTTGGGTTGTCAATTGTTAAACATATTATTTTGTGTAGTCAATTATACAACACGGTACCATTTGTGACACACAATTTAAAACCAAGGTACTAGTTATTATGATACTTTATAAAACCATATAGGATAAAACATGACCCATCTTTGAAATTTGAACCTTGACCCCATCTTTGGAATTTGGAAACAGAGAAGCACCTCTGTTTTACATAATGGTTTTGTAGTATAAAACTATCATAAAATGTCTCTCAATAGAAGAGATTCCCTTAATGGTTTTATTGTAACGTGAGGCTTTTATTAATGTTTGGTAAAAGAGCAGACAAATGACTCTTCATGTGCCTTGCAGTTAACCAATTCGTATGTTTCAATTGGAAAACATCTAATTTCATTTACCATGTAATCTTTGATGTTTACAACAAAAAATCGCAGCACAATTTAGAACACTCGCTCTTTCTTCTTCTTTGATAAAAACTTATTATGCAACAGGACCGTCTTGTGTCTTAATTCTACAATGCAACAGCCTTTCAAAATTTCTTTTTGATTCTCAAAATTCTGTAGGACCATCCTCCTAAAGAATGAATGCCGGGGAAAAAAAAAACAATCTTGACTAATTGACAAGATACTTCAATATAGAAAATCCTTAAAACTAAAACAAGGTTTTAATCACATATATCCAATTTTCTCTCATTTGGGCTACAAAAGAAAATTTGCATTCCTTGATGTAGAAAAAAAAAAAAAAGAAGAAAATCTGGCCTCAAAACATATTTCCATGGAAGAAAAAAAAAAAAACAGAACACA
The DNA here is from genome assembly GCF_958979055.1 of Alnus glutinosa. Lineage (NCBI taxonomy): Eukaryota > Viridiplantae > Streptophyta > Magnoliopsida > Fagales > Betulaceae > Alnus > Alnus glutinosa. The sequence goes on along the minus strand of NC_084894.1, from coordinate 5,489,347 downwards.
AAAATCCAAGAAAGTCAAATAAGAACAGAAACTAGAAAGGTATGCTATTCGCAATTTATGCATAAACTGTTCACGATTCTTTTCTGATTTCCACCAAAAGAAACTTAATACTTCTAAACAATCAGATCAACTAGCACTACTCATTCAGGAACGGACCTCAAACGAATCCATCAATTTTTTTATTTATTTATTTTTTTCCCGTTTATGACCCGTTTATCTTGGCTTGGCGAGTTGTGTCACGGGTCACCCGCAGGTGACCCACCAGAAACGATTATGCTTTTTTTTTTTTTTTTAATATATATATATATATATAATTTTTAATTTATTAATTTATTATTATTAGCTGAACAGTACTAAAAAGTAAAAAGTAAAAACACAACAAAAAAAACCTATCATCTTTTCTTCTTCACGCCGCCCCCCTCCTCTTCTTTCTTCTTCTCCTTCCATTTTCTTCTTCCTCTCCTTGTCTCTGCTGCGTTGTCGTCTTCATTGTCTTCGAAGCCCCACGGACCACAGTCTCCCCAATGTGTCCATCTCTGCTAACTCTCGTCATTGGTCGTGGTCTCTGTCCTCGTCGAACTCGTTCAAGCTCAGGCCCTAATCTTTGGTTCCCGCGCCTGAGTTCGATCGCAACACGAAGAGCTTGGAGGTCAGAGGCTCAGCAGCTTGTTCATCAAGACGTTGGAGACTTGGAGCTCAGGGTCCAGGGCATTGTTTGGGCTCGGTATAGTGGTACCTCTTGGTCCTCTTCATTGTCTTCAATATCTACAAGAAGCAGGTGAAGTCTCTGAATCTCTCATGGATTTTGGCATTTTGCGATTTGAATCATTTGCTTGTCGATTTAATTTTGTTTTGACTGCTGAAAGTGAAACATTTAGTTGAAATTTGAGGTGCTGATTGTTTGGTTTTGAGATAATGGCTTGCCTTACCTTTGAATGTTCAAACACGTCGTGTCGGGTCGTGCTGACCCGTTATGCTAAATGGGTTTCACGGGTCGTGTCGGATGACCTGTGAAATTACCGTGTCGTGTCGTGTCTGGAGCTCCGACCCGTTAACATAAACGGGTCGTGTTTGGGTCTAGCTTAAACGGGTCGTGGGTCTTAACGGGTCATGTCGAGTACCTGGTTTGGCAGCCCTATCGTGAACCCAATATTTTTAAACGTTGAATCGGTCTTTTAAGTAAAAAACCGATGAATTTTAAAGGTTGAACCGGTTTTATCATGATTTTAATAAATTTATTGTGCTTAAATGAAAACATCATGGGTGTGAATCTTCATGTGACCAAAATAAAGACTTTTTCGCATTAATATATATAAAAGCCAAGTTCTAACTTAGAGTTGGCCTAGAATTGTGACACGTGGCGTGAACCTATCATTTTTAAACATTGAACCTGTCTTTTAAGTAATATACCCATGTGTTTATTTCTTATAAAAAATTTCAAAGATTCAGGCATGGTATTTTTGCAAATTCCGTTAAATTCTGACCAACACCTAAATCCTAACATTTTTTTTTTCTTAAAAACAATAGGGGTATTTTGGAAATTTTGACAGGATTTAACGGAAAATCCTAACGGAGGACCTGTTATTGAAACTTTTTGAAAAGTTGATACCCTTGTACCTTATGTCAAAAATGGTGAAAATTTGGTACCCTTAAATGTTGTTCTTCCTAAAAAATAAATAATGTGATATGAAAAGTTGAATGTTTTTAAGTTAATTTTTTTAAGAAAAAAAATTAAAACATTTACCAAACAAGCCCAATGTCTCAACTCAATCTGAAAAAATAAAATAAAGAAAAGAAAACCAGTGTACTTTGAGCAAACTTTATCTATTTATTTATTGGGGGGAATATACTTTTGGATTCGGCTTCAGTGCTGTACAAAGAAAGTACAGCACATCTGCTGTTAAAAAATGGACAGTTAAGATTAAAGGACAAATTTTTTAAACAAACGACGTCGTCTACTTAAAGGAACTAACAGATTTATTTAAACGGTAGTTAACGTCCTACCTTCTTAGTCTGTCACCTCGTCACCTCCTACCGCTCAAAAAGTGGTTCCGAGATTAGGCACTATAGTTCTACTTCCAGCTCCAGCCTCCAGGCATGGCCACATAATCTCCAAGGTTGCCAAGAGCTTGGCAAGTTCATCCTTCACCCATTACGGTCACAAGTTCTCCATCACCATCCTCTTCACCACATGCTCCAATCTGGACAGCCCAAGCATCTCCCCTCCTACATCCACCATTCGTGTCCTTATCATCGACCTTTTTCTGCACCTATGCTCTTCCTATAGCCAAAGATCTCAACCTTCCTGATTATTATTTCCACTTTTGGCGCTTATTCTCTCGCTGCCTTTTTTAAACATCCCCAAGATCCACGAGCAAACCACCAGGATCTTCAAGGACCAACTCACCACCATTGAGCTTATACTGTAGGAACCAAAGAGAGAGAGAGAGAGAGAGAGTGAGTGATGCATACGCTGTACGGGGGTCACTGAACAACAGAACATCAACTGAATGGCAAAACAGGGGAAAACAGAGCAACAAACAACTAGATATATGCCGTGGCCCAGCTAGAGACTTTATCATCTTCATAAAGATTTGCATGAGCAAGTTTAATTAGCCAATAAGATTTGCATTCATTGTTGCTTTAGTCGGTTGAATTTATCATTTGCTTTCAGTCCCTTTCTTAGTTTCTTTCTTGTTATAGTGTTGCGTCAGAAAGAGAGAGAGAGTAGGAGAATTTAATTCTTGGATAAAGTCAGAAAAATAAAAATAAAACTGCCAGAGCTCTGCTATAAAACCTGCAACACTACAGCTTATCTCTCTCTCACACACACAACTTTCTCTTTCTGCATTCTTCCTTTCCTTCTCTCTTTATTACTGTATGCTATGCAATTGTGAATAATGGATGGCTTTCTCTTCGGTTTTACAGTTAGTGTATGCCAGTATGGAGGGAGGGCTGGTTAATGCAAGGTAAGATAATCCTTTTGGCTCTCTTTCTCTCTCTGGGATGGAATAAATGTTCGTGTTATAATTTTCGGTTGCTGTTTCTATTTTTACACTCTAGCCCCTCATTATTTGGTAGAAAAATAGGTTTTGAACAACTAAATGTTGAGCTAGAGGAAGCAAGGGTGCAGAGAAACGCCAAACTTTCGGTGAGAAGCCACAACAGAGACGAAGCATGGAAGAAGACGAACTTCACAAGGGGAAGGGTCTTTTGTTGTTTCACGCGATGCATCTTGTATTTTGGCTTCATAGGTCTGTCTTTAGAATCAGACGTTAACTACCGTTTAAATCAATCTGTTAGTTCATTTAAGTAGACGACGTCGTCTGTTTAAAAAATTATATCATTTAATCTCGACCATTCATTTTTTAACAGCAGATGTGCTGTACTTTCCTCTTACAGCACTGAAGCCGGATCCTATACTTTTAACCCCCTGAATTACCATCACATTTTTAATTACGTCTTCAAACTTTAAAAAGTGACATTGAGGCCTATAAACTACCATTGTGTTTCAAATTAGATATCTTTGTATTTTTCTCCCTAAAATACCCTTGAAGTTATTAAAAAATAAAAAATAACCATTTGAGGCGGCTGATATGGAAAGGGCTACCCGCTTTTGGTATTTTTAGTTTTTCCCCCTTTTTTGTATAATTATTTAATAAATTTAATTTTTAAAATGGTATTTTTTTTTTTAATAAATTTAAGGGTATTTTGAAAAAATAAAATGCAAAAGTATCTAATTTGTAATATGGTGGTAATATGGCAGCTCCCTAGGTCACTTTTCGAAGTTTGGAGGCGTATATCAAAGTGTAATGATAGTTTAGGGGACTAAAATATATTTTTCCCTAAAATTTCAAAATTTCTCACCCTCCTCGAGAATAGGAGCGTTTCCGTAACTCCACCAAATACATAATTTAGATCTTTAATTTATCCGGCTTAAAATCACCAATACTGAAATTCACGTTACACCAACTAATTTCAGGTGATAAATTGAAGACAATTTGTTAGGATTGAGGTGGCAAACCATTTGCAAGATAGAAAACGATAGAGATCGAGAGATTTTTCTTTGGTTCATATATTCTCACAATGTTGCAAGGTTTTCTATGCGCACAATCAAAACGATTTGCACACAATGATAATTATATAAATACCTCGACAACTCACATGAGTTACACATTTATGCCTAATGCTGTGGTTACTCCACCATTTATTTTCTTTCAATTGGGCTGCCCAATTATGGGCGCCCATTAATTGCTACAATTACCCTAATTAAAACAGGCTCCTTTGACCTTATCTCGATCCTCTAAATCTGCTAGAAAAGTATAAAAGTTGACCCCGCAAGGCATTAGTTGACTTTTAGAATCTAGAAGGAGCGAAAATCAAAGGGAAAGTAAATTTTGTTTTTTTTAAAGAATAATGAATTGATGTGACATAAAAGTGGGTTGATTTAATATAAATTATTAAGGAAGTTTTAATCTTTTTATTAAGTTAAAAATGAAAAAAAGTTGTTTGTTAACACTACAAAAACACCTTCATTTTGACGCGTGTCTACAGTACCCGTTACTGTAGACACGCGTCCAAATTGACACGTGTCATTTTAGACACGTGTCAATTTGTGAAGCCGTCCAAAATGGACACGTGTATGACATACACGTGTCCATTTGGACACGCATATGGAATACACGTGTCCATTTTGGACGCGTGTATATAGACACGCGTCCAATTGGACACGTGTATTCCATATGCGTGTCCAAATGGACACGTGTATTAATACACGTGTCCATTTGGACACGCATATGGAATACACGCGTCCATTTGGACACGTGTATTTCATATGCGTGTCCAAATGGACACGTGTATTAATACACGTGTCAAAAATTTATTAATTCGCCAAATATATATTAAAAAAAAAAATTCTGTGTTGTATTAATTATTTAAAAAAAAAAATCAAAAAAAAAACTCCTTACATTATTAATCATACAAATCTAATCCAAAAATACGGTGTAGATTATCCTAACCTAATTTACATATTGTACTATATGCTATATGTAAATTTGTTGGTTGGAATTTATACTTTTTAGGTTCCTTATTTATATATATATATAGTATACTATTAAGCACGTAAACCCTAACCTAATTTACATATTGTACTATATGCATAATTATACAAATTTGATGCTAAATATATAATTAAACTAAATAGTTTAAATTAGGGTTTAGTTTTGTACACCATCTACGTTTAGAAACCAAAAAAAAAAAAAAATTAAACATAACAAAGTTAAAAAACCTATAATTAATACTATATATATAGATATGCATGCATGTAAACGGTTTAGAAACTATATACAGTAACCTTTTTATTTATGTCTATATATAGTAAATGCAATTATTTTTAGAGTTCTGCGCTACATAATGAATTAAATACTTATAGTTTAGTCCCTCGTAAATTTATGGCTATATATAGTACATACCCTTAGGGTTAGGGTTTATAGCATATAGTATATACACTTAGGGCTAGGGTTTATACCTATATATAGTATATATACTTAGGATTATGGTTTATCGATATATATAGTATATACACTTAGGGTTTGGGTTTTAGGGTTTATAGGTATATATAATATATACACTTAGGGCTATGTGTTATAATTTTATTGATTTTACGTTTAATGAATAATAATGTCAATATATTTTTCACGTGTCATTATTGTACACTTTTAAGTATATATATATATATATATGTTAAATCATGAGCAGTTCAAAATTAGATTGTTCCGATATATATATATAGTTATAGTTATAGTTATAGTACATTTACTTAGGGTTTAGTTTTATAGCTATATATATATATATATATATATATATATATATATATTATATACTTTTGGATAGAGGATTAGGGTTAGGGTTTATGACTAGATATAGTACGTACCCTCATGATTAGAGTTTATAGCTATATATAGTCTAGCACTTAGGGTTAGAGTTTAATTTTATGGTTAGGTTTTAGTTTTTATTTTTTATGGTTTTAGGTTTTAGTATAGTACGTACCCTTAAGGTTATAGTTTATAGCTATATATAGTATATACACTTAGAGTTATAGTTTAATTTTTTGGACCATTAAATTATTATTTTTTAAATAATATATTTATTTCTATATATAATTATTTTTTATTATATATATAGATATATTTATTACTTTTTAAATTAAATACAATTTCTACTATGGGGGACGTGTATTTTAGGGTTAGGGTTTTTTTCTATATATAGTACATACAGTTAGGGTTATGGTTGTTTGCTATACAAAATACATACACTTATGATTAGGGTTTATATGATGAGTTATATATATATATATATATATATATGGTGTACTTATAAGTACGTTAACCCTAACCCTAAATTGACATATTGTACTATATGCATAATTAAACCAACTTTGTGAAGCATATATGTAGACCCAAAAAAATAATAATAATAATTAACATGAGTTCATGCAGTGCATGTACATGCAGTACATGCATTGCATGAACTTAGGGTTGCATGGGTTTATATAAAATAGATATAATATATATATATATATATATATATTAAATATTAAATATATATAGCATGTGGAGACGTGTATTTATAAACACGTCTCCAACTGTTTGGCCGGATGCCGCGCGGGAATTCTCCCGCGCGCCACCTGGCCAAACATTATATATTATATACGTAAAACTAATTAATAATATAAATATATATTATATTATATAAATTATATACTTATATTTATATATAAGAAATGGGTAGCTTCCAGAGGAAGCTACCCATTTCTTCTCTCTCGCTCTCTCTCTCTCTCTCTCTCTCATTTCTTCTCTCTCTCTCTCTGTCTCTCCGGCGAGCTCAGCCGGCCGGTGTGGTGAGCTCCGGCGTCGTCACGTCTCCCTCTCACCGACTGTCTCTCTCTCACCGATTCCCTCTAGCTCTCTCGCTCTCTCTCTCTCTCTCTCTCTCTCTCTCTGTCTCTCTCTCTCTGTCTCTCTCTTTCTCTCTCTTTCTCTCTCTACTGGGACGTCCCTCCGGCAGGGGTTGGCTAGGCCGTCGGTTCCCTTTCCTCCGGTCGGGTCAGTGGCTCTCTCTCTCTCTCTCTCTGTTCAGTCGCCGGTACTGCTCTTAATATATATTGCAGATAAATTTAGTGTTATATATATATACATTTGCTAACTTTTTTTTCCTTTCTCCATAATGTATATCCGAATATGCAGGTATATATATAAAGAAGGAGCCCTAAATCCACAACCTACCGTCGACAGTGAGTAATTTCCCCTTAAATTTGTATTTCATTTTTTTTTTCAACATGTAAATGAAATACTGATTGAATATATATTGTAATAATTTTTATTGTAATAATTTGGACATTTGTTCTTGATTGATAATTGTAATAATTTTTGGACTGTGTTATATTTTATTTTTTCAATTTTGCTGAATCAGTGTAAGCTTAAATTACTGTTTTTTTTTTTTTTTTTTGGGGGGGTTTTCTTGGAGTAGGTATTTCATTTTTGCTATAGTTTGTGTTTTTTTTTTTAACAATGTTGCATGTATTTTTGTGTTAGTACAGATTTGATATTTAGAAATTGTGTAGGCGTTTGTATTTTTGTGTCATTTAGTGTTATATGTATTTTTATTTTTTTGAAAGCCATGTTCTTTTTTGCCATGTTGTGTTTTTTATGTTTTTAATTTTTCCTATCCTAATTTTTTATTTGAGAGGTTATATATATATATATATATATATTTTGAATGTGTTATTATGGATTACAATGTTTTTTTGTTAGTCAAACAAAATCAAACAATGTCCGATATTAGTTTAACGTTTAAACCAACGATGACACTTTTGAAAATAATAAATGGGAACAACCAATAAAATGGGTTTGAATAAAAAAAGAAAAAATATTAAAATTGACCGTCTACTTTTTAAGAAATACTTAAACTCCAACCCTAAACTTTATATCTTCAAATCATAACCATAAAACCAACACAATAATAAACCCTTAAATAAACTTTGAATCCTACACGTTCTTAAAAAAAACCCTTACCCTAAACTCTAAACCCTAAATCGTAAACCCTAAAAAAAAAATTCCTACACTTAAAAACCCTAACCCTAAACCTTAAACCCTAAACCCTAAACCCTAACAAACCCTAAACCCTAAAGCGTAAAAAAAAATATCATACACTTTCTAAAAAAAGAAACCCTAACACTAAAAACAAAAGTCCTATCCTTAAACCCTAAACCCTAAACCTTAAAAAAAAAAAATTATCCTACACTTTCCAAAAAAAGAAACCCTAACACTAAAAACAAAAATCCTAACCTTAAACCCTTAAAAAGAAAATTTCCTACACTTTCTAAAAAAAAAATTCCTAACACTAAAAACAAAAATCCTAACCTTAAACCCTAAACCCTAAGAAACAAAAACCCTAAACCCTAAACCCTAATCCTAGATCCTTTAAAAAAAAAAAAAATTCCTACATTTTCTATAACCAAACCCTAACCTTAAACCATAACGAACCCTATATCCTAAACCCTAACAAAAAAAAAATCCTACACTTTCTAAATTTATACCCTAAACCCTAACAAACCCTAACCCTAAACCCTTTAAAAAAAAAAAAATCCTACACTTTCTAAATTTATACCCTAACCCTAAACCCTTTAAAAAATAAAAAAAAAATCCTACACTTTCTAAATTTATACCCTAACCCTAACAAACCCTAACCCTAAACCCTTTAAAAAAAAAAAAAAAAATCCTACACTTTCTAAATTTATACCCTAACCCTAACCCTAACAAACCCTAACCCTAAACCCTAACAAACCCTAACCCTAAACCCTTTAAAAAAAAAAAATCCTACACTTTCTAAATTTATACCCTAACCCTAACCCTAAACCCTAACCCTAACAAACCCTAACCCTAAACCCTAACAAACCCTAACCCTAAACCCTTTAAAAAAAAAAAAAAAAATCCTACACTTTCTAAATTTATACCCTAACCCTAAACCCTTTAAAAAATAAAAAAAAAAATCCTACACTTTCTAAATTTATACCCTAACCCTAACCCTAAACCCTAACCCTAACAAACCCTAACCCTAAACCCTAACAAACCCTAACCCTAAACCCTAACAAACCCTAACCCTAAACCCTTTAAAAAAAAAAAATCCTACACTTTCTAAATTTATACCCTAACCCTAACCCTAAACCCTAACCCTAACAAACCCTAACCCTAAACCCTAACAAACCCTAACCCTAAACCCTTTAAAAAAAAAAAATCCTACACTTTCTAAATTTATACCCTAACCCTAACCCTAACAAACCCTAACCCTAAACCCTAACAAACCCTAACCCTAAACCCTTTAAAAAAAAAAAATCCTACACTTTCTAAATTTATACCCTAACCCTAACCCTAAACCCTAACCCTAACAAACCCTAACCCTAAACCCTAACAAACCCTAACCCTAAACCCTTTAAAAAAAAAAAAATCCTACACTTTCTAAATTTATACCCTAACCCTAACCCTAACAAACCCTAACCCTAAACCCTAACAAACCCTAACCCTAAACCCTTTAAAAAAAAAAAATCCTACACTTTCTAAATTTATACCCTAACCCTAACCCTAAACCCTAACCCTAACAAACCCTAACCCTAAACCCTTTAAAAAAAAAAAAAAAAATCCTACACTTTCTAAATTTATACCCTAACCCTAACCCTAACAAACCCTAACCCTAAACCCTAACAAACCCTAACCCTAAACCCTAACAAACCCTAACCCTAAACCCTTTAAAAAAAAAAAAATTCCTACACTTTCTAAATTTATAACCTAACCCTAACCCTAAACCCTAACCCTAACAAACCCTAACCCTAAACCCTAACAAACCCTAACCCTAAACCCTTTAAAAAAAAAAAAAATCCTACACTTTCTAAATTTATACCCTAACCCTAACCCTAAACCCTAAAAAAAAAAAAAAAAACCTAAACCCTCCTAAACCCTAACAAACCCTAACCCTAAACCCTAATCCCTTACAAACCCTAACCCTAAACCCTTAAGAAAAGAAAAGAAAAAAAAAACAAAATCCTACACTTTTTTTTTTTTTTAAAAAAAAAAGCCTAACCATAAACCCTAACAAACCCTAACCCTAAACCCTTTAAAAAAAAAAAAAATCTTACACTTTATAAATTTATACCCTAACCCTAACCCTAAACCCTAAACCCTAAACCCTAACCCTAAACCCTAAAAAAAAAAAAAAAACATAAACCCTCCTAAACCCTAACAAACCCTAACCCTAAACCCTAAACCCTAAACCCTTACAAACCCTAACCCTAAACCCTAAAAAACCATAAACCCTAAACCCTAAACTCTAACAAAAAAACTAAAACCCTAAACTCTAACCATAAACCCTTTAAAAGGGAAATAAATTCGTACACCCCATGTTGCGTGACATGCTCAACTTTTTTACACGTTTATTTGTTTGACGTATGATTTGTCTTGTCCTCTTAACCCTATACAGAGGAATATGGACAAGTCTTGGATGTCAGCACCTAGGGGTACGACAACGTATAACGACGGGTGTAGGGCGTTTGTGACATTTGCCGTTCGTAACTGTACGGCCGTCGATGGAAAAATTTACTGCCCATGCAAGTATTGTCGAAATAACCAGCGTCACACTCCTGATTACGTTCTTGCCCACCTGACTGGAGGTCGGGGGATGAATCCGGGATACCATTTGTGGTATATGCACGGTGAGACTACGACTGGATCCGCTATTCCTGGTCAGTGTTCGAGTTATCACAGTGGCACAGAGGCCGCTGACCATAGCACTGAACATGGTGAAGTCACAGAACAGGAGGGTGTCGTTATGGAACAGGATGATAACATGCACGCCATGTTGCGTGACGCCTTCGGCGTGCACGATGTTCCTGAAGCCGCAAGTACTCTTCCGCAACAAGTTGATGAAGATACGTCGTGCGAGGACGCATTGAAGTACCAAGAGCTGTTAAAGACTGCCGAGAAGCCCCTTCACCCTGGTACAAAGCACAGTAAATTGAGTGCTACTGTACACATGTACAACTTGAAGTGCGTTGGAGGTATTAGTAACAAGATTTTTTCAGACATTCTGGAATTCATCAATCAGTTGTTGCCTCCTTGCGATGAGGCATTGCCAGATAACACGTACGAGGCGAAGAAGTTCCTAAGTGGCATGGGTCTGGGGTATGAGAAGATTCCGGCGTGCCGTAACGACTGTATGTTATTCTGGAAAGACAATAAAGAATTAGATTCATGTACCGTATGTGGAGAGTCTAAGTGGAGGGCTGATACACATGTAGATGATGATGGTGAGATCATATCAGCGAGAAAAAAACGCCCGGTGAAGATCTTGAGGTGGTTTCCACTCATCCCACGGTTGCAGAGGTTATTCATGTCTGAGCATACTGCGCCCCATATGAGATGGCATGCAGAAGGCCGCACTAGGGATGGCGTATTGAGGCACCCGGCCGACGGTGAGGCATGGAGATCGTTCGACATTTTACATCCAAATTTTATGGCAGAGAGTAGAAACGTCCGGCTTGGTTTGACAGCAGATGGATTTAATCCATTTGGGAACATGAGCACATCTCACAGCACATGGCCCGTAATGCTTGTGCCGTACAATTTGCCACCTTGGATGTGCATGAAACAGTCGTCCTTCATCCTTTCCTTGGTTATCCCTGGACCGAGCTCACCAGGTATGGATATTGATGTTTACCTTCAGCCATTGATTGATGAGTTGGTGGAACTGTGGAATGTAGGGGTACGAACATTCGATGCTTCAAAGAAGGAAAATTTTATTATGCGATCTCAGTTGATGTGGACGATAAACGACTTGCCAGCGTATGCAGATTTATCAGGTTGGCCTAACAGGGGTGCGAAGGCATGTCCTTGCTGTATGCAATCGACGCGTTCTATACGCTTAAAGAACGGGTGCAAATTTTGCTATATGGGGCACAGGAGATATCTGCCGCCTGAACATCTGTGGCGGCTTAACAGGAGGACATTTGACGGTACCGAAGAATTTGCCAGCGCACCGATTGTGCCATGCGGATACGAGGTTCTCCAACAGTTGGACGGAGTTGCGTTTGGAGATGAGACCGCGGGTAAGAAGAAGAAACGGAAGAAGCGGAAGAAGGGTGCAGGGAGTTCCGATGTTATATGGAAGAAGAAAAGTATATTTTTCAGATTGCCGTATTGGAAAGACAATTTGCTTCGGCACAATCTTGATGTTATGCACATAGAGAAAAATGTCATGGACAATATACTTGGCACTATTTTGGATATAAAAGGGAAAACGAAGGACAACTTGGCAGCTCGGCTGGACTTGCAGGAAATGGGGTTGAGACCTAAGTTGCATCCGTTCACGGCCGCCAACGGTAAAACGTATATTCCCGCTGCCTGTCACACAATGTCTAGAGAGGACAAAGAAAATTTTCTGAAGGTTCTTCGAAATGTTAGGGTCCCGGACGGATACGCTTCGAACATTTCACGATGTGTTCGGCTCAAGGACCGTACAATTTCTGGCTTGAAGAGCCATGATAGCCACATACTGATGCAACAGCTTCTTCCAATTGCACTGCGTAAGTCATTGCCTGATAAAGTGGTTAGACCTCTTGTGGAGATTTCTGCATTTTTTAGAGGCATATGCTCAACAAAGCTATCACAAGAAGATATGGACCGACTGCAGGGTGACGTCTGTATCACTTTGTGCAAGCTAGAACAGATATTCCCTCCAGGGTTTTTTACCAGCATGGTCCACTTGGTTGTGCATCTTGTGCGCGAGTGTAGACTAGGCGGACCCGTGCAGTATAGATGGATGTACCCGGCAGAGAGGTAAAATTCGGCGTAATATGTAAATAAATATTTTTATTTAATTGTAATCCTAATTGACGACAATTAAATTGTCGTGTATGTGTTTAAACCAGGAGTCTGGGGAATTTCAAAAATAATGTGCGCAATAAAGCAGCTCCTGAGGGGTGCATTGCGGAGGGGTACATAGCGACCGAGCTGGTAACGTTCTGTTCAAGGTATCTGAATAACGCACCAACATTCCACAACAGACCTCAGAGGAATCCTGATGGATCCAAGGGAGCGGGCACGCGTGTTACCATGAACCGGTTGATAATGCACCAGATTCATCGTTATATTGTGTTCAACTCTGAAGAGTTTCACAATTTGCGGACGTAAGTAGTCCTAACCTTATATTTAGCAGAATTCGAGTAAAAGTATTAATAACAATTATTACATAATTGTATACGCTGAATGTAGGATGCACAAAGACGCGCTTAGGCGATCATGCACTAGGGGTCGCATTACGGAGGCTCTTATTGAAGCACAACATCATGAGCAGTTCTGCGAATGGTACCGTGCATATGTAAGGAAATAGTTGTAAATTTTAAATTGGATAAATTTATGCGGGTTCAGGATTATAACCCAATGTGATGTTTACTATTTGTAATTAAAACATAGGTCGATGGCCTGGACGATCAACGTAGGGAGGAATTGGGCCACAAGTTGGTTATGCGTTGTAGAGGGCTAAAGGAGACAGCGGTGAAGTACAACAGGTACGTGGTAAATGGAAAATTATTTCGCACGCTTGCTCATGATGTGGGAAGGAGGACTCAGAATAGCGGCGTCTGTGTTCCTACCGTTGAAGGCGAAACGTACTACGGACAGTTAACCGATATATTTGAGGTCGAGTACTATGACAGGACTACGTACGTCTTATTTAAGTGCAATTGGGCAGACCCCACAATGGACAGAGGATTCACAATAGACGAGTATGGCCTAGTGTTTGTCAACTTCAATCACCTCGTCCACAGGGGAGAACAGATTCAGGACGAGCCGTACGTGCTTACATCTCAGGTGGATCAAGTATTCTACGTAGAAGATGGAAGGAACCCAAATTGGGTTTGTGCGGTTAGGACCAAACCGCGCAACGTGTACGACGTTGGACAGGGGGATGGGAGTAATGAGGATGGTACAACCTACCATGAGTGCGTACCGCTCGTACTAGCCACTGCTGACCTACCAGATACGAATGACGAATTCGAGTACGACAGGCCCGACGTAGATCCTATTGAAGCTCCCGTGATACAATGATTGATGTATTTGTTGTGAGTATAATTAGCTTGAACTCAATACACTTGACTGATATATATATTGCTTGTACAATTCGCTTGTACTGAATACAAATTTTTATTAATTGTATAAATTTCGCTGTTCTTTAGTATGTTCATTAAAAATATATTAAAAAAACATATTCTAATTAATTTGTCTGCATTTGTTCGCAGGTATTGATGGACCAGAGACCCCCTCATTATGCGTATCGGGCACCTAGCCCACCCGTGCCCCCCATGACCACGCCCACTGTTTCGACGGCATTGTATTCTGCAGCGTGGCCACACCACCCAGACGGGCCTTATAGACCATTGTTGCCGGGTACGGTGGCCGTGCCCACGTCAGATCACGGACAGAGCAGCACAGCTGGACCTTGCAGCTCTCCATTGTCGGAGCTGCCGACATTATCTCAGATAGGGTTCACCCAACCGGGTAACGCATATCGATGGTGGCTGCGAGAAGGGATGGGGTCACAGGGTTATGCGCCGTACTTTCCGTATACGTATAGTGGACCTATGACGTGTAACCCTGATAGTGAGACGCAGGATGTAGGATTTCCACTGTCACAGACCGGGGAGATGCAGATGCCGGCTATGGGGTTGGGACAGATACCGGCACAGGCGGCGATGCCTGGCCAGATTTTGGGGCCGAGACAGATGCCAGCATCGGGGGCGAGTCAGGGCCCGGGCCCGAGACAGATGCCAGCATCGGGGGCGAGTCAGGGCCCGGGGCCGAGACGGATGCCAGCATCGGGGGCGAGTCAGGGCCCGAGGCATGTAGAGAGCCAGATGCCTTTATCTGGTGAGAGCCAGATGCCACTTTCCGGTGAGAGTCAGATGCCACTTTCCGGTGAGAGTCAGATGCCACTTTCCGGTGAGAGTCAGATGCCAGATGTGGGGGGGAGCCAGAGTACCCATGAGGAGGACGTTGCGATGTTGGGTACCGATCAGTTGGCCCCCGGTAGTCCCCAGGATATGGATTCAGATGATGATCAGCAGAATCCACAAGCCGGAGGGGTTGGGGAGGAGGTTGCGGGCGACCCAGCGACCCAGCACATACGGATTGAGCAGATTCGGTTGATGGGTAAGTACATATTTAGACATCCTTAAAACTCATATTCTCTTACCAAATTTTTGTTTTTTTTGTTTTGGTTTTTAAATAAATAAATATTTGATTAGAAATTGTTTATATATATATATATATGTTCTTTAATCTTATGATTAAATTTTTAACATTAATGTTGAATATTTCTTTCATTAGGGTACAACCCAGACGGGACCATTTATTATGAGGTGATTGACGACCCAGCGAGAAACTGGGTCCTCCCGAGGGGTAAGAAGGTTGTATTGCAGTACAATGCTGCTATACAACCTGTAGGACGGGCCTGCAATCGATTTCGGCGGGCTGAGGGCAAGATGATCAGGAGTGGGTCCTACATACACATGCGGGACGAATGGGCGAAGGTAAATAGGCAGATTAAGCAGGCAATGTGGGACGCGCTGATGGTATGTCTATGAATATAATTTAATTATTTATTTGAATTAAACTTGAGATTAATGTATTTCTTGAAGTTTTTAAACCTATAAAAATGTGTTGAATGTGCAGGAGGAGTTCTATGTACCTGTATCAGTAGACGCGCGCAGGGCACAACAGGAGGCTTTATGTGATATTGGCCGTAAGCACCGCTCGTGGAAGTCGAGGTTCAAAACCAAACTACGTATTAGAGACGGTGACACGCCCGAGATTATCCGTGCGAGAATGCCAGACAATTTTTTTGGCAACTATGACGCAGAAGATGTAGAGTTCCTGCTGAGAGATTGGTGCCGTGAGCAAAAAATCGTATGTAAGCCAAGAAAATGTTGTGGTTTTTTAATAACAGTTTATTTAATTTTAGTTTTAATTTAAGTGTGTCAATGCTTACATTTTTATTTTCATGTTAAATGCGTAGGCAACCTCTGAACGGATGAAGAGGCTGCGTGAGCAGAATGACCTTCCTCATTGTACGGGATCTAAAAGTTATGCCAGATTTAATCACGAGGAGGTATGAAAATATATATGTTTATGTTATATATATTTGTTGATAATTGTTTTTATTTTTATTTATACTATTTTTATCGCTATCTGTTTCTTATATATGTCAACTGCATGACGACAGACATGTACATCTGGCACGCCCCCCACTCGCGCCGCGTCGTTCGTGAAGACCCACACAAGGAAGGACGGCACTCACGTGAACGAACGTACACGGGTCCTATGCGTATGCTACTGATTTAATTTACTATTATTTTTAAAATTATGTGTGATTTGTCATTATTCAATATATGACTTGTTCATGTTGACGACGTACAGGAGAGGATGACGCAGAGTTTATCCAGTGATCCAGCCGCCACGCAAAGCGTCTCCGCAGACACGGTGCGTTGGGCACCGAACGACGCTTACGAACAGGCGGTTGGGAGGCCTGAGTATGCAGGGAGGGTTCGGCAGGTTGGGCCGAACGTCACACCTGTTCGGGGGACATGTTTCTCATATAGGCCTCGGTCACAAGGGGGACCATCTCAGGGCACGTCTCGGGATTGGGCCGAAAACACTCGGAAGATGGAAGAGATGCAAGCGGAGCTACAGGCTGAGCGAGCGAGGAATGACCTGTTGGAGCAGCGCCTGCGACAGGTTGAGGTCTTCATGTCCTCCATGGGAGCATCAGCACCATGTCTTGGTACGCCTTCACCTGCACACGTAGGTAGTACGTCGTCTGTTAGTAGTGCATCTGCAGGTATGATTTATACTGTGTGTAGGAAAAAATTAATTTCAATTTATTTTAATTACCCCTTTAATTTTGCAAGTAATATTATATACTTTAATTGTCTATATGATTTGCAGGTAATTCGACAACGGTTGGTACGTTGTCGCCTGTTGGACGACGGCTAACCCAGCATTCCATTGTCGCTACACCTTCGCCCGCTACACCATTCCTTGCTCAGCAATCGCCGGTTGGCGATAACACGCCTGGGACGGTACCTCCTCATTTGCAGGGACGCCCTTCAGATTTGTAGATATTTTGTGTAATTAATTTTTATGTGTAAATATTTGCTTAGTTAACGAATACGTTATTAACTTATGATTTGTGTAATATTATTTTGTGTAGTTTTTCTGTAAAATCAATATTTTGTTATTTGTGGTCGGAAATAATAAAATTTGAAATAACTATTAAAATTATTATACCAAATAATTTTAAATAACCAATACCAAAACTAAATTGAAGAAAAAAAATCCAAATTGGGTTTTTTATTTAATTAAATTTTTAATTTAATTAATTAATCGTATTTTTAATTTAATTTAAAAATACAATTAAATAATTAAATTAAAATTTTATTTAAATGAAAAATTCGATTTGGATTTTTTTTAAAAAAATATAACCAATTTGACACGTGTATCTAAATACACGTGTCAAAACAAGTTGACACGTGTATTGAGATACACGTGTCAAATTTGACACGTGTATCTCAATACACGTGTCAAAGTGTTTTGACACGAGTATTTAAAATACTCGTGTCAAACGGTTTGACACGTGTATCTTAATACACGTGTCAAAACACTTTGACACGTGTATTGAGATACACGTGTCAAATTTGACACGTGTATCTCAATACACGTGTCAACTTGTACACTTAATGTCGTGCACATTTGACACGCGTCTTACGCGTGTCAAAGTGCACGTGTCTAAATGTTTGACACGTGTACAGCACTGTACACGTGTCAAAATGCACGTGTCAAAGTGCATACATTTTTGTAGTGTAACGTGAGAAAAGATATTGAACTTTTTGGTATAAAAACCAGAAATGAAAAAAAGGAGATGGTTGCCTGAACAAACATAATTTTCTGCAATTTGATTTGCAGAAAATTTCTTACAAATCAGCGGACTAAGAGAGGGAGAGATGAGGGTGAGACTCGTAAGAGATGAGGGTAAGGGATTGTGCAACGTGAAATCTGACAGAGAGGGAGAGACTTGTTTTGTTTAATGTTTAGGGTTTAAACCCTAGACATGAAATGATGTCGTTTCATATATATATATATATATATATATATATATATATATATATATATATATATATATATATATATATGTAAAAAGGTGGTTGACGGTTTTTTCAGCTCTACCACTATACTTAACACACTTATAATATAGAGGTGTTGGATTTATTCGATCTCTAGTGATGGAGATAATTGAAAGGAAAATATATAACTTCTACCTCACAAAATTAATATCAGAGAAAATTGATTAAGAGGGTGCTTATTTTCACATCTTGCATGTAGACCTATATATACATATATAGGCTTCAGAAAAATCTTGAAAGATCAAGAAATAACCTTCTAAAACCGACCATCACCGGCCAATACAATAAGATATTAGGATGTTTGTTTTTGGACTAAAACGCCATTAAAATCTTAAAAAATATAAAATAAGAACTGGTGCTAAAAAATTTCTGATATTACTAATTATTAGTAAATGATAGCAGCCGTTAATTAACTGATATATATATATATATATATATATATATATATATATATATATATATATATATATATATATGAGATTAAATATGTAGGATTAAAAGTCAAGTTAATTAAATTTTCAAATTCAATCAAGTACGTCATTGCATCATTTGCATTGATATATGCCCGAAAAATCAGTGGGATTGTGGAACTCGTTGGTTTCAAGTTTTCCATCAAATATGACTGCAATCAATATTGCATAATTTTTTCAACAATCTTTACCTCGTGATCTTTGTTTATATAATCATTTACATCAATCTTTCCAAGCAACTATATATATATATACTGTACGTCTTTGACTTTATTAATTGTAAACTTTGAGCAAAAATATATATTATCTTCAAAACTCAATATTAATGTTCAATTGTTTTGGCTTCTGTAAACCTTAAAGTTACGTTTGGTATGCAGAATAGAGATATGATACGCGCGTTTACAATTTCTATACAACTTTAACAATTTTTTTTTTAATCAACCATTGAATATGTATGACCCATATGTAGGAAAAGAAATCTAATGGTAATGGTTAGTTTGAAAAAAAGTTGTTAGAGTTGTACCACAATCATTTCTTTGCAGAATAATTGTTCTATTAGAAAATATATGATTCGTTTACAACTTTTGTACAACATTTTTTCAAACTAACCATTGAATCTATTTTTCCACATGTGTATATATATATATATATATATATATATATATATATATATATATATATATATATATATATATATATATATATATATATATATATATATAATCATTGATTTTAATAAAAGGTTGTTGGGGTTGTACAAAGGTTGTAAACATATTATATCTCATTAGGAAAATGAATAGTTTTTATTGTAATTGGAAGAATATGGAATAACTATTTCCATGGGCAAAGATAATGGCTATTTCAAGTGTTAGATCCTTATCATATACTCTAATATCAATATTATTATATATATTTCACATTCTTTCATATATTTCTAAAAAAAACTTTTTTTTTCTTTTTCTAATAGAATAGTCATTCCTCATGCCAAACTTCACCTAAAAATATTAATTAAAAAAAAAGAAAAAAAAAGAAGAAGGTAAAGCCCACATACCCTACTCAAACTACCACCCAATTGACAATGTCCCCCCAAACTTTTAATTTAGACAATGTCTTCCCAAACTACAAAAGAAAATTGTCAATGTTCCCCCAATGATGAAAATACTCTTAATTAAATAATAATAATAATAATAATTAAAAAAAATAAAACTAAAAAAAAAATTAAAAAATAAATACATAAAAACCAAGGATGGCCAAATTTAAAAATTAAAAGAAAGATTAAAAAGTTTTTCCTTTTTTTTTTTCCTGTCAAAAATTAAAATTTTTGTGTTTTTTTAAGAAATTAAAAAAAATATATATATATTTTTTTGAAAAATTAAAATTCTCTTTTTTTTCGTCAATAAAAATTTCTGTTTGTTATTTTTTTTTTTAAAAAAAAAAACTTCTATAGGTTGTTTTTTTAAAAAAAAAAAATGTAAAGCTATTTTTATCTTTTTGCTAGCCTTAGAAGGTACATTGACTATATTTTGATAGTCTAAGAGAAACATTATCCCAATTAAAAATTTGAGATGACATTTTCAATTTAGTGGTATGACTTTTCAAAAAAATAAAAATAAAAAAAGACGTCAGAATTCACATATACTCAGAGCCTTGAATATGCGGTGTCCTCACTTGGCCTTTGGCCGGACGTCAAAATTGTCATTAATTATATTATCTCTTTGTAAGAATCGGAAAAGAAAAGAAAAACAATTGACTTGAATAAAAGAATATTTCATCAGAATCAATAACCGTTTTCGTTTTTATACATGGTTATTATTATTATTATTATTATTTTATTATTATTATTATTATTTATTTATTTATTTATTTTTAAAGTCATTTCCATACATAGTTATTTGACAAAAAGAAAATTAAAACATCCTTTGCTTACCGGATCGCGTTTATAATATTAATTGTTTATCATCCTACGTAGCCTTCTAGTACTACGTCCTACTCAAGCTCGTTGGGACCTTAGAAGTTTCATTTTTCTTCTTTAAATATTTTCACATTAGCAAAATAATTTCGAGAATTAGATATCTTAATTATAAACTGTTCGTTATAAGATATTCCATTGAAGAATGGAATATATATATATATATATATATATATATGTGCTTAAATGGAACAAAAATTTCTTCCAAATTGATCGAGTTTAAGGAATTTCCTCCTACTGATCGGGCTGTAATTTTGCTATGTGTCTCTTAGTAAGAGAGAAATACATACTTTTTTTGGTTTTTTAATTAGCATATGGGAATCACAATATCACATG
Organism: Alnus glutinosa; assembly: GCF_958979055.1. Taxonomy (NCBI): domain Eukaryota; kingdom Viridiplantae; phylum Streptophyta; class Magnoliopsida; order Fagales; family Betulaceae; genus Alnus; species Alnus glutinosa. The sequence continues at coordinate 5,468,289 of NC_084894.1, read as the reverse complement.
GTCTTTTGATAGAATTATCAAAAAAGCATGTGTCCCTTAACAGGTAAGAAATACATACTCTTCTAATTAGCATGCGAGAAGCACACTTTTTGTTTTAATAGAACTATTAAAACTATTAAAAAAATGTGCTTCTCACATACTCGAAGAACATATGACAATTTTATAGGTTGAGTTGGAGGAATTTCCTTTAACCCGGCCAATTTGGTGTAAATTCGTTCGCTTAAAAATTAATTAGATGATCTTGAGTGTTTTCTCTAATACAATTATTCTTGGTGTACGTACCCAATTACAAGAGGCCTGTTAAGCCAAGAAACAAGGCCCGAGCCTTGTGGCCCAATAACGAGGTATATTGGCCCATTTGCCATTATGAGATTAGTAAGAGATGTTACCGTGTACAACAATGATAAATAATATGGAATGAAAAAGAGAGGGAATGAGAAAATCAAGATAAATTTACGTGATTCGGCAATGTGCCTACGTCCACAGGGTTACAGCCAGGGGCGAAACCAGGATTTTTGGTAAGAGGGGACAAACTTATATAAATACATAATTGCATAAGCAGTGGCGGAGCCATGATTTTGGTTTAGATGGGTCAATTTTTATTTTTTATTTTTTTTTTTATTATTATTTTTTTTTTATTGAAGCTAGTTTAAAATTTGATTGGAATTCAATAGAATCATCGTTGTTCTCCATAATCTTATGTAACTATAATTATATATTTCATACAATTAAAATATGCAACACTAGATATATTCATAAATAATTAATTTAAAAGATCAATATTACAACACCCCGGTCTCATATTGAAAAAAAAAAAAAAAAAAAAAGGTTCACGTAAAGTTAGTGGTTTATAAATAGAGAAATGATTGTTGTATAACTTTCCTACAATTTTTGTACAACTCTGACAACTTTTTTTTTTTTTTTTTTAATGATCAACCATTAGATTTGTTTTTATACATATGAGTTCTAAATATCTAATAGTTGATTTTTTTTTAAAAAAAAAAATTGTTAAAGTTATACAAAAAATGTGCAAGAAATATTACTCTTATAAAGATACTAATGTGTAAAAAATATTACTTTTACTAGGTAAAACTGAACTTTATAAGGGGTTGTACAGAAACTCTAAATTGACTAGCTTTTGGTCTTAGGTTTAGTTTTTTTTGAAAAAAAATAAAAATTTGGTTCGTACTTTTAGGTTTAGTTAAAAGTGTGCTCTTTCAAAAAAAAAGAAATAAAAAAAAAAAGAAAGTAAAATACTGAGTAGAAAAAAAAGAAAAGAAAAGAAAAGAAAAAAATAAAGTAAAACCCTTAGCAGTCTGCGCCCCAATTTAGCCCTTAGGATTTTTATTTTTATTTTTTTAAAAAAAAAAAGAAAAAACCTTAAAAGTCTTTAGTAGGTGGTCTACTGCTTTTTTTTTTTTTTTTTTTTATAAAAAAAAAACAAAATTAAAAATTAAAAAATTAAAAGTTTATGTCGGCACGGCACACATTTAAGTTTTGTGTTGTTTCAAATTCTAAAAATGATGTGTTTTGATATTTAGTTAAACGGTGTGTTTTTAACAAAATAAAAAAGTCATCTTCTTCCCTTTTCCTTCTTCTACCTTTCTTTTAACCTAATTCTTAACCCACAAACAGTCAAATTGAAACAGAAACAAGCCGATGAAAGAGGGGTCAAAATATAAATAAAATTTTTTAGGGGGGACAAAAAAATTATTTTCGAGGGACAAATTTATAAATTTACATATTTTAAGAAAAATTTCAAAACTTTTGGAGGGACATTCGTCCCCCCACCCATGCACCTGGCTCCGCCCCTACTTACAGCATAACATATTTATAACAAAATTTTACTATATGAACAGATATGGAAAATCCTAAAAATATCCAGCATATACTGTACCATTCTATGTGTACGTCCACATATATGTCGCGAAGCTCCGCCAACTAACCACTATATTGATACTCTCGTATTACTCTTTATGTTAAAAAAAATATGAACTACTTGTTTCATTAACATATGCAATACAAAGATCATCGCTTCGCCCCATCAAAATATTTGTCCACGAAATGAGGAGGGTGGCAGCTGTAGTATGTTAGTAGGTAAAGGGCATTTTTGTTGCAGAGTACGGGTGATTGGCAGACGACTAGTGGCAAATAGTCTAATTACATGACACGCATCATATAACATACCAAAGCTTACCCAATCTTAGGGTGACACCTTGCCAAAACGATTATCTGAGAAGGAAGTAATGTCCAGTATAAGAGGAAAAAGGCTCAAAAAGCCACCCATTGCAGGTAAGGACACTCTTTGAATATCTATTACACAAAAAAAAATAATACTAAAAAAAAAAAAAACTCTCCTTTTGCTCTATACTCTAAAAATGTACCCCAAAGAATTAAGCATCAGAGACATCCCTCGCTAGCATACCCGGCAAACACTCATGCTTACCTTCGACTCTTTTTGTAGGTATATATTCTCAATTGGGGTCTCGACATGTGGTGATTGACATCAACAATTCTCATCGCTTCCAAAACTCCTACTGACATTGAAATATTCCATGAGCATGTTATGGATTCATTTGGATGGTATTTAACACATTTATTTATCAATAGGATAAATATCTTAAGCAAATTTGAAATGAGAGAACTAAAATATGTTAAATCACCATCGTTCTAAATTAATATTCTAACAATACTCATCCTCATACGTGGATTCAAATTCCCTCTCAATAAGTAAAGCCCGGCCAACACCTGAAATATTTAACTAAAATTAAGATAAAATGTGAAGTCAAGGTGGATCTAATAATCTTAAATTAACATTCTAATACTCCCCTCACAATTGACCTCAAACTCACTCAGCCACTTGCTTTATTAATTGATTTGATTATTTCATGATTTATGCTCCGTTTGTTTTGACGTAAAATATTTTTCCTTCGTAAAATATTTTCAACGAAATAACTTTTCAGAAAAAATGATTTTCCTAAAAATATTTTCCGGCGTTTGGCTCGTACGAAAAAAATCACCAACGACGTAAAATGGAATCTAGCAACCATCTCAGGAATCCGGAAACGGCCAGCAGCCGTGGCAGGATTTCGACAAACCAAATTGGCCAGAATCCAGACAAAACATTAGGAATCCAGCTAAACTGGCCAGATTCCGGCTGTAATTGTCAAATTCCAGCTAGATTGGCCGGAATCTGGTCTGCCGAAATTCGACAGAAGTTTCAAGATTCCAGCCGTACTGGTTAGATTCCTGCCAGTTTGGCTGGAATCTAGTCCGTCGGAATCCGGCTATCGAATACTAAAATTCGGGGATCTTCAGCGGTAGAGTCGAGTTACCAACAAACTCTAGTGCTCGGCGGTGGCGGATTCCCACAAATGTACGTGCAAGAATGAAGAGTTTAAATCCAGAAAACGATTTATTTATGATTTTCAAAACCGAAAATCGTTTTCCAAAAATTAAAGAGGTTTTTACGATCAAACTGAAAATGATTTCAATTTATCATTATTTTTGTCCCCACCAAACACTGACAAATGTCGAAAACATTTTTAAAAAAATATTTTACGCCGAAACAAACAGAGTATTATTGGATTTTCATGTATGAGGAGTATAACTAATTATTTGTGTATAAACGTTAGACCAATCAATATAACTAATTATTATTTAAATAAAAGAAAAAGAAAAAAAAAAAAAGGCCCATTTAAACTTTTCGCGTTTAGACATCTTAATCTATTGAGCCGCCCGCGCCCTTCATACTCCTTACATGAATCTGCAAGGAAACTTCAAAGCAACACAAACATGCTAGTAATGGTACTATACGTATACTTACCGACTTTAATTACGATGGATTCATGTCACACTTCAACATATACAGGGAGCTCATTCATTTTCTTAAGGTAATTCAGATGACTTTAAATGAAGCCTTTTTATTTCCTGTCACAACCACTTGTTATAGACGAACGGTAGGATCGATGAACCATCGGAAAGTGGCTGTGTTGTTCTCCGATGGAGCAAATTAATATATATGCATGTGATTAATTACTATGGTGACACTCGGGCGTCCACCCACTTGAAACGTGCAAGCAATGCTAATTCCTGAAGCGCCTCCGAGATCTTCTCGATGTAAGGTACAATATCCATTACAATCAAAACAACCGCAGCAGTTGGTATGGTCTCCTCGAGATTGGCATTTTCACAAAGCCACGTCGTATTGAGCAAGGATTTCAGGTTCTCCGCGGCCATTTTTGAGTTTAAAATATGGGGATTAACTGATGTTGTCTGGGTCATTTTTTTGAGCTCTAATGCTATTTCCTTCAGTGCTTTGCCAGATTCTGAGCAAATTGTTGTGCATGGCTCTTGGATTTTGCTTTGGAACTCACTGGGTGTCTGAAAGGAAGAAAATAAAATTTTAATCCACTTGATCTGTGGAGAAAGTGTCATATATATACATGCTTCATGACATGTCTATGAAAGAGATGATCTATTTAGAAATGGGCATTGCTGATTTTACTTGGATCTTAGAGTTAAGGTAGCTGTTAAGAACGTCAACTTTGTAGGCACATTCCCGACTAAGGGCTCCAATTTTAAGGTACTGCTTCCAAGGATGACGGAACCCAAAACGACAGTTCCACAGCTCCCATCTCGCTAGATTAGCCTGATGAGACATTAAAATCGATCCATATCAGCAAACAAAAGAAGCTAGTTTAAATCTTTCTTTTGCATGTTTGATACTGGCCGGAGAGATATAACGAGGATGACGATGACAACTTAATTTATACCCACCATAGTTTCTTCAGTGTCTTTTGAAGTGAGAACGCTTTTATATCCTTGAAGAAATGATTTATCATCCATATTCGACAGCCCTTCTTCTGGTATGTCGAAGTATTCACTCCCAAATCCTGTAAAATATATAAAATAGAAAGGAGTTATATGGCTTGTAAAGATCTATAGGGATCGATATTATTTTGCATGGAAGTATATATGTATATACCTTCTAAGAAATTCCCAAGCTTTTCCATGTTGGTAACTGCCCGATTGTGAAGATTCTCACCAATCCAAACAGGGCATATACAGATGCATATAACTATAGCAACAAAGCTACCAATGATGATTGTCGTAAGCCTCTGATGGGCCATCTCTATCACATCATCCTCTCGGTAACTCGATATAGATATCAAGCAGAAGGTCAATATGAATATCAACAGCCCATAATCGTATCTTGCCTTCATTGCGGGAATGAATCTCACAAATGTTACTGTTGCAGCTGCATCACGTACACCGGCCTCCAACAATCAAATGAGTTTGACAAATTTTGAACTAAACATTAAGGTAAAACTACAGTACTCATACTATTTGCAATCATGCCCCCATTAAACTTTAAACAATGATAATATACTGATGCAAGGGACCCGAGTCAGACGATGCTGAGTTGTCAAATTGCACATTGGTGGAGTTGAATTACTTGGGGTGGGCGGATCAGCGCAAGATTGACAAGAAATCGTGATCTGACTTAATTGGGGCAATTTTCGAGTGCGCTGCAATATTTTGGCCATAACTTTGGCTACGAGTATCCGATTTGCGCATATGACCCTAATTCGGAAAGCTCTCTTCGGCGGGCACGTTGTGGCCATCGAGCTATGCTCGGTGCGCCTCATTTCAAATCAAAAAATCCGCTGTTTTCCTTTCCAAAAACGTAATTTTAGATTTTTTTTTTCCCATTAATGGTAATTTTTCGTTTATTGTTTAGAGGTGATTTTGAACCTGATTTGGGCCAGATTTTTGGCATTCTACTTAATTTATTCCGTATTTCATTTTATTATGGTTATTAGGATTTTGCTATTTTTGGTAAAATTCTACTGAAGGTCGAATTTTCAGCTATATTAGCCTGGCTTGTGGGCGTTTCTCGACATTCTTGATTATTGATATTTTCATTGAAATTCAGAGATTGTTTCTGTATTCTGGGATAATTTTTCTGTTTTCTTCCTTGTAAACTACCTTTTGAAAAGCTTATAGAATAATCGATATTCTGTCCAGCATCATATACCCTTTCAAATTATCAAACACTTCCAATTTGTTCATTTTATTAGCATTTTCTGTTAACTTGACGAAAAATGCATCATGTAACCCGTACCTTACTCAAATTGGCCAGATTGTGGGTCTTAATGACCAGAGACTCATGGTCTGGCCGTGAGTCTTTATGGACGGTGCTTAACAGTTTGAGGGGGTCGATTGTCACGTAATTACATTTTATAGTTTTGGTAGCTAGGATAACTAAAAAATAAGTGTCAATTAGAAGAGACAAGTGTAGTTTCCCAAATATTAAATAATGCCAATGTCTTGTTACATATGTACGTACCTATCATAAAGACAAAGAACCCAATTACTATGGGCTGTCCTGTCTCCCCAAACAGAGTTGCTAGGTAATGGACTCCAACACCTAGAGCACCACCTGATAAGGTTGCCAGCATCCTGTTTAAGCCTTTTCCCAATGTTGCTCCTTTAAAAGATGGCAAAGGAAATGCCAAAATCAGAATTGTTAGCCCCATGTCATAAGTTTTCTATTGTATATTAGTTTTTCTCATAGTAAATAAATTCATCAATCAGAATTCTTGTAAACAAATTGCAAGCTTACCAACAGAAAACTCGAGGACAAGAGTGACTGTCAGAACAGCCCATATTGCATTGTCACCAAAACCATCATAGAGTGGTCTGATGTAGTTGAATAAGGAAACCAAGGTGAGAGCCAGTCCTACTTTTAGCGAATGGATAATTCTTCTTGGATCATCTTCTCCAAGTTTCTTCATCTTCTTTGCAACATCGACTGCCTTAGCCCATAACTTCTCAGGCAAGGCCTTGAGCCATCCCCATGCACGAGTGAAAGGTCCACCATTTTCATGACTTAGAGATTCAATATTCATTGCTATGCTTTGAAAGGAAACAATATTGCAGTAGTTGAGAGAGAATGATGCGGGAAGAGGCCGACAAGGGTGCAAGAAGATGACGGCTTGGACGCTATATATATATATATTGTGACAAACCAGTCCTCTCTAATTTGTAGGCGGGAAAATTGGTTGGCACGTCTACACTGCATGCATGTCACTGACTCGCAATTGTTATGAACAACGTGTAAGTGATGGCCAGGAAAAAAGAGACTCTTTTGTTCTCGATCTGTAGTTGAGTTGCTTTTCTAGCGGTTTGCCAGATTGTGTAATTGGTTGCTGGTTTTATATAATTGTTAATATATCATCCAAAAAAAAAAAAGAAAAAAAATGATAGAGTTTTAAGTCTAAAACTCTTTCTTGCTAAATGAGATCCAATATAAAAATATTTAATTTAAATAAGAAGTGAATTAATTACGAAGACAATGCTCGAACTTAAAACATTTTTCTATGATACTATGATAAGTGACCACTTATTCCAAAAGATAAATTGATAGAAAATAGTAATTAAGTTTAATAATTTTAATTAATATTCTAACGAAAGAGCGGAAGGTGGTTTTGGTGCCAGTTAGGAGTGGCAATTCATTCTCACACATCGGGTTCAAGTCATATCGAGGCATTGATATAAAATTATATAGGTTAACCATAACCCGACTCATTTAATTAAACGGGTTAAATCCTTCGACCCTAACATTCTTTTTTTTTTTTTTGGTTCGTATCGAGTTTACGGGTTATGTCAAAAATTGTTTGTCATTAGGCCGGGTTCGAGTCATGTCAAAGCATGTTTATAAAATTATATAGCTCAACTCTAACTCGACACGTTTAATTTCGTGTTGAATTTGTGTCGAGTTTACATATCGTATCAAAAGTGCCGGCTGAGCTGAAGAAGAGATGGTCGTCAGCGGAAGCACGGATCAAAATAGGTTCAACCAAACTTAGGACATCAAAAATTTCCAACTTTAATTTGTTTGTACTTCGGAGCGTGTTAGATAATTTAAATGGATTGCAGGCACAAGCTACGCATTAGATCTAATTTCTAAATCTGTGAACTGTGACTGGACTATCAGGGAGGCGCGGTCTTGGTTGTGAAGGTCAGAGCTATGTCAAGCGAGAGCTTGGGTGGGAAACGTAACCATGGCCAAAGGTCAACAGCCATGAAAGGGCCAAAGGTCAACAACCATGAAATAGCTAGCCAAATTCACGACCATGCCCAAAGGTCAACAGCCATGAAAGGGCCAAAAGTCAACAACCAAGAAATAGCTAGCCAAATTCATGACCATGGCCAATGGTCATCTGCCATGAAAGGGCCAAAGGTCAACAACCATGAAATAGCTAGCCAAATTCATGACATCCATGCATGCGTTCTATTCCTTCCAATAATGATTAAACTCCACGCCCTACAACTTAAAAGAAATGCATGCCGTAAACACGTGAATTTCAACGCCGCCCTCCCGACTAATGATGATTATCAATTTCTTGGCAAAAAAGAAAAAGAAAAAGAAAATAGAAGAAAAGACAAGAAAACAATTAAGTTGTCATTTCTGTATTTCGGTGGGTTCTTAACTTGTTATTAATACCATTATAGCTATAATATCAATAATAATACGTCACCTGCGGAACTCTTTGGGCTGTATATTTTGGTAAATGAGAATAAAAAAATATAAAATAACATAATCGAAAATACTGTTTTTTTTTTTGTTTTTTTGTTTTTTTTTTTTTTTTTGTTTTTTTTTTTTTAATTAACATAATCGAGAGGAATGCAAAAAGAATAAAAATATTTATATATTTGAGAAAAAAAAATGGTTTAGGTTTTTTTTCTTAGGGGTTGGATAGTTAGCTTATTGGCCGGGCTGGGTCGATCTTCTCTTTTTTATACATATAAAAGCCCATTGCAAGTTTGTTGGATTCATCGAAGAAACTATTCGGAATGAATTTAGTTCAATTTATTCGTTATTTCATTTCCTAATTATTTTCATACTGTTTTAGTTTGTGTTGGGAAGTTTATCTCATTTTTCATTCTTAGGATCATCAATTTCTTCCTTTCGGATCAAAAGTGGGAAGAATTCTCTCTTGTAACCCTTTTCTTATTCAATTAAATAAAATATAAAAAAAATCCTTCGTTCCATATTTCATTCCACTACCTCATTCATCATAAATTTCAAATATCAATCCAATTATACCTTGGTTCAAGAAAATACAGACAAATGATATCAGAATCGACCGCCATGTGGTAGATTTCCCATGTCGCGAATTCACCACGTAGATAATTACCACGTAGCAAAATGCTTTGCGTAGGTAATTAGCCACATGAATTTTTACCATATCGCCAATTAGTGACGTGAAATTTACCACATCGCCAATTAGCCACGTGGATTATTGCCACGTCGTCAGTTAGCCACGTGGCAAATAAGTCACGCGGCTAAAATAGCCACGAAACTAAAACTACAAAAAATCATGCAATTCGTCACGTGGCTACAATACCCATTATTGTAGCCACATGGCCATATCGTCACATGGTCTAGATGGCCGTGTCGCGGAATGTTTCAGCAACGTGGAACACTGACCACGTGGTATTTGTGCACATAGCCACATGGTCACGTGGAATTAACACACGTCGCCACATGGGCACATGGAATTAGGGCACGTGGCCACATCACCTCGTGCCCCGATTCCACATGGCCACATCTAGCCACGTGGCTAGAACATGTGGCCGACTGACCACGTGCACAGGTACCACGTGGCCATTCAACCACGTGCCTGAGTCACATATGGCCATCTTGCCACATGCAATATGACCACGTCGCCAAATGGCCACGTGTCATTTGGCCACGTGGCTAACTGTTGTAATTTTTAAAAAACTTATAAGTGTTTTTTTTTTTTTTTTTTTAATTAACATAATCGAGAGGAATGCAAAAAGAATAAATATATATATATATATATATATATTTGAGAAAAAAAAATGGTTTAGGTTTTTTTCGTAGGGGTTGGATAGTTAGCTTATTGGCCGGGTTGGGTCGATCTTCTCTTTTTTATACATATAAAAGCCCATTGCAAGTTTGTTGGATTCATCGAAGAAACTATTCGGAATGAATTTAGTTCAATTTATTCTTTGTTTCATTTCCTAATTATTTTCATACTGTTTTAGTTTGTGTTGGGTTTGTTGTTGGGAAGTTTATCTCATTTTTCGATCTTAGGATCATCAATTTCTTCCTTTCGGATCAAAAGTGGGAAGAATTCTCTCTTGTAACTGTTTTCTTATTCAATTAAACTAAAAAAAAAAAAAAAAAATTCCTTCGTTCCATATTTCATTCCACTACCTCATTCATCATAAATTTCAAATATCAATCCAATTATACCTTGGTTCAAGAAAATACATTACAAATGATATCAGAATCGACCGCCATGTGGTAGATTACCCATGTCGCGAATTGACCACGTGGATAATTATCACGTAGCAAAATGTTTTGCATAGGTAATTAGCCACGTGAATTTTTACCATATAGCCAATTAGTGACGTGGAATTTTCCACATCGCCAATTAGTAACGTGGATTATTGCCACGTCATCAGTTAGCCACGTGGCAAATAAGCCACGCTGCTAAAATAGCCACGAAACTAAAACTACAAAAAATCATGCAATTCGCCACGTGGCTACAATACCCATTATTGTAGCCACATGGCCATATCGTCATGTGGTCTAGATGGCCGCGTCGCTGAATGTTTCAGCAACGTGGAACACTGACCACGTGGCGAGATGGACACGTGGTATTTGTGCACATAGCCACATGGTCACGTGGAATTAACACACGTCGCCACATGGGCACATGGAATTAGGGCACGTGGCCACATCACCTCGTGCCCCGATTCCACGTGGCTAGAACATGTGGCCGACTGACCAAGTGCACGGGTACTACGTGGCCATTCGGCCACGTGCCTGAATCACATATGGCCATCTCGCCACATGGAATATGACCACGTCGCCAAATGGCCACATGTCATTTGGACACATGGTTAACTGTTGTAATTTTTAAAAAACTTACAAGTTTTTTTTTTTTTTTTTGGAAAACTAGAAAAATAATCAAATACTTTACATATGAAATAAATCATTTAAAAAATAAATACAACTTTTAATTAATACTACGTACATATTTTGGTATATTCTATGGTTTAAACTCTAACCCTAGTTTAGTATATATATATATACTATGGTTAATATTTGTGTAATATATATATATACATTAAAAATATTTACTTGTTTTAATTAATGCTATATACATATTTAATAGTATATATATATATATACACGTAGGGTTAGGGTTGTGTATTATACATATAAAACATGTACTTTAAAAAACATAACAATTTGCAATATATTAATCCTATATACATAAACCACAATTGTGCTTGCCTGGTTTGCTAAGAAAGTGAAAGCACAAGTTCATGAGGATCATTCATAGAAAAGCAAACCTCGTCAAATAGAACATGGTAATGTGTTGGCCTTCTGATCCCAAGCATTCCAGCATACCCTATAGAGATAGAAATTTGCATGCCTCTATCATTTGATCCAGTTCAAAACGATGACCATGATTGACCTACTAGATAATTACTTCTTGGCAGATCAAGATCATGTTGCCCATAAAGTCGAACATGTGACCTTATTTATATGTTCCTAGCTCGTGAGCTCCTCTTCCCCTCTATGATCAAGGTCATGTGACACATCCATCCCAATTATCTAGTAGGTGGGAGCCTTGGAAACTATACTAGTAGAGGGAGACTAGTGTTCAACTGCCGTAATGAATTCAAACCATAGGTGGTTTTTGCATTTATCTTCAAACATACCGTGAAGGAGGGTGAGTTGAATTCCCTTCAACTTTCCACGTTTACTCAAATCTTGTATAAGTTTTTGTATAGTATATATACATGTGTTAATGGCATATTTTATTTATTAAACCCTAACTCTAGACATATACTATTTATAGTATATGTACGTATAGTTAGAGTTTACATTTGTATACTATTTAAATACTTTAAAAAATATATGTCAATTAACTTCCAATTAATTGGCATATATACATAATATTGTACATATAATATTTATATACCCTAACCTTATATCTGTACTATATATAGTATGCGTACGTATATATAGTTCGAGTTTACTTTTGTGTACTATATATAAACATTTTTAAATTATTCACGTTAAAAAATTTATATTACTTTATATATTTCAACATATATACTTTTTCTGGGTATATTTAATTTATTGAACTCTAACATACCTTAGTTTAGTGCTATATATAGTATATATACTTAGGGTTAGGGTTTAGGGTTTAGTTTTAAGGTTAGGGTTAGGGTTAGGGTTTAGTTTTAAGGTTTGGGTTTTTGTTTTACGGCTTAGTACTATGTATAGTATATACACTTAGGGTTAGGGTTTGTATTTGCGTATTACAAATACATATATATATATATATATATATATATATATATATATATATAGTATTTTAAATTTATATAAAATATTATACAATGAGTGACGTGGCTAAATGACACTTTTGTGTACTATATATATACATTTTTAAATTATTCACGTTAAAAAATTTATATTACTTTATACATTTCAACATATATACTTTTTCTATGTATATTAATTTACTGAACTCTAACGTACCCTAGTTTAGTGCTATATATAGTATATATACTTAGAGTTAGGATTTGTATTTGCGTATTATATATATATATATTATAAATTTATTTAAAATATTATACAGTGAGTGACTAAATGACACGTAGCACAATAGCCACATATTTACAACCACGTCGCCCATTAGCCACGTGGCAGAATGCCACATGGCAAATATTGGGCTAGCGGCGCTGCGCGAGACAATTCCGCGTGCACCACTTGCCTTAAACAAAAAAAAAAAATTATAAAAAAAATTTACAATGGGTAGCTCTCTGAAAGCTACCCATGTCGGGACATCACCCCTCTTTTGTATCTCTCTCTCTCTCTCTCTCTCCCTCTAACCTAAAAGGCCTACCCTCTAGTCGGTGACACAGTTCCGGTTAGTGTTTTCACTCACTCTCTCTCAGCTCAGTTCCCTCTCTCTCTCTCTCTCTCTCTCTCTCTTGGTTTATACAGTTTTTTTAACGATTTTTTTTCTCTAAAAATGCAGGTACACACAGGCCAGGCAATCATCCTTACACTACAAAATCCACAGTGAGTAATTTTTAAATTTTTTTTTTTCTTGATTTTTTTGCTATAATGAACTTGGTACATTTTAATGTATTTGTTTCGATATTTTTATAATTTTCTTTCTTTTCCAATACGTGGAAATATGGAATATATACTTGTAGACATTTTTTTTTTTTTTTTCATGCAATGTTACTGATTTTGTTGTGTTTGTATATATATATATATATTGTTTTGCTGCGGTTGGTCATTATGCATGTAGATGTTGTAATTTTTTAACATGAATTTTTTTTTGGTGTTTATATTACTATCATTTTCTGTGTTGTATTTTTTTTTTTGTTTTAACTGTTGATTTGAGAAGATTTGTGATATATTTTAGTGAGCTATTATGAATTTGTGGTGCTATTATGAATTTTGGTAATTTTGGAAAGAAAAAAAAAAAAAAAAAAAAAACAAATTCGCCAATATTTTAACTTTATAAAAATATGTTCGTAACCAATAATGACAAACTAAAATTAAAATCGAAAATTGTAATCAATAATTTGTGTTATGAATATATATAAATTGTAATAAAAAAAATATTGTGCTACTAATATATATAAATTGTGCTTATTTTTTGGAAAAAAAAATTTAAGCAAATTTTCCACCGTCCTCCATTTACAATAATATTTGTAATAAAAAATTGAAAACAAAGGTCATAAATAACCAAGAGCGACGAATACGTTTTTATCTTTTATTTTTAACTTTAACTGTTCATGAGAAGAGACTACAGATTTATAAGAAGAATTTGGTATCTTCAGAGAAAAACAAAAACAGAAACAAAATTTTCCACATATGCATATATAAAAATCCTATACGGAATCCACAGTTAAAAAAAAAAAAAAAAAAACGCCAAATTCAAACACTTTAATCGGCCACGTTCTTACCTTTTTTTTATTTTTTTATTTTATAAGTTTAATTGTTGATGTGAAAAGGTTTTAAAAATTTTAAGGTGCTATGAATATAGATGAATTTTACTGTGTTCGAAAAAAAAAAAAAAATTGACAGGACCATGCATATTTAAAAAAATATATGAAATCCACAGTTTCAAACAAATGTCAAATTCAAACACTTTAATCAGCCATGTTCTTACCCCCCCCCCCCCCCCCCTTTTTTTTTTTTTTTTTTTAAGTTTAATTGTTGATGTGTGAAGGTTCTAAAAATTTTAAGGTGCTATGAATATAGATGAATTTTACTGTCTTCGAAAAAAAAAAAAAGGTTTGAACATGCGACCATGCATATTTAAAATAATATACGGAATCCATAGTTTAAAACAAACACCAAATTCAAACACTTTAATCGGCCACGTTCTTACCTTTTTTTTTTTTTTTTTTTAAGTTTAATTGTTGATGTGAGAAGGTTCTAAAAATTTAAAACAATATGCGGAATCAACAGTTTAAAACAAACATTAAATTAAAACAAGAGTGACGGCCATGTTTTTTTTTTTTTATAAGTTTTTACTTTAATAAATTTAAGCACTTTAATTGCTCAAATTAAAGTTCTTAATTTGTTTTAGTATGTTAATTCACGTACAGAGAAATATGGACAAGTCTTAGATGTCACCACATAGGGGTATGACACAGTATAATGACGGGTGTAGAGCGTTCGTAGCATTTGCAGTTTGTAATTGTACGGCTGCCGATGGTAAAATTTACTGCCCACGTAAGTCCTATTGAAATAACCAGCGCCACCCCCCAGATTACGTTCTTGCCCACCTGACAGGGAGAAGGGGAATGACCCCGGGATTCATTTTGTGGTATATGCACGGTGAGACAAGGATTAGTGGACATTTTCCTGGCCGGTATTCGATTCCTGTGGCCGCAGACGCTACGGTTAGAAGCACAAAACAGGGTGGAGGCAAAGAACCGGTTGGAAGCACAGAACAGGGTGGCGACGCACGTCATGTTGCGTGACGCCTTAAGCATGCACAATGTTAGGGAAGATGTCAATAGCCAACTGCAAGCAGTTAATGAAGGAGCGACTGGAGGGGACGCATTGAAGTACTACGAATTGCTAAGGACCGCCGAGAAGCCACTTCACCTCGGAAACAAGCATAGTAAATTGAGTGCTACTGTACACATGTACAACTTGAAGTGCGTTGGAGGTATTAGTAACCAAATTTTCTCAGATATTCTCGAGTTTATGAATCAATTGCTGCCTCCTTCTGTTGAGACTCTGCCAAGTAATACATAAGAATCAAAGAAGTTTCTCAGTGACATGGTGCTCGTGTATGAGAAGATTCTGGCGTGTCGTAATAACTGTATATTATTATGGAAATTCAACAAGGACTTAGATTTGTGTATCGTACGTGGAGAATCTAAGTGGAAGGATGACAATCAGTTAGACGAGGATGGTGAGCCCATATTATCGAGGAAAAAACGTCAAGCGAAAGTGTTGCAGTGGTTTCCACTCATCCCACGGCTACAGAGGCTTTTCATGTCGGAGCATACTACGCCCTATATGAGGTGGCATGCAGAAAGCCGCACTAGGGACAGTATTTTGAGGCATCCGGCCGACAGGGAAGCATGGATATCATTCGACAATTACATCTAGATTTTATGACAAACAGTAGGAACGTGCGGCTTGGTTTAACATCTGATGTATTTAATCCTTTTGAAAACATGAGTAAATCCCACAACACTTGGCCCGTATTGCTTGTACCGTACAATTTGCCTCCTTAGATGTGCATGAAACATACATCGTTCATACTATCACTGGTTATCCCTGGCCCGAGCTCACCTAATATAGATATCGATGTCTACCTTCAGCCATCGATAGATGAGTTACAAGAACTGTGGAATGTAGGGGTACGCACATTTGATACTTCAAAAAATGATAATTTTAATATGCGAGCTTAGTTGATGTGGACAATAAATGACTTGCCGGCATATGCAGATTTGTCTGGGTGGCCTAACAGGGGTGTGAAGGCATGTCCTTGTTGTATGCATTCAACAATGTCTAAATATTTGAAACACGGCCGGAATTTTGTTATATGAGCCACAGAAGATACTTGCCAACGGAGCATTTGTGGCGGCTAAACAGAAGAACGTTTGACGGTACTGAAGAATTAGAATGTGCTCCCAATGTGCCATACGGGGTCGAAATCATGCAACGGTAGGACGGAATTGTATTTGGGGATGAGAACGCAGGTAAGAAGAAATGGAAGAAACGAAAGACGGGTGCAACAGGCACTAATGATGTAGTGTGGAAGAAGAAAAGTATTTTCTTCAGATTGTTGTACTGGAAGGACAATTTACTTTGGCACAATCTTGATGTTATGCACATAGAAAAAAAATGTCATGGACAACATACTTGGCACTATTCTGGACATTAAAGGGAAAACGAAGGACAACCTCGAAGCCCAAAACGACTTGCAAGAAATGGGGTTGAGACCTAAATTGTATCCGTTCACAGCCGAAAAATGATAAAACATATATGCTCGCAGCTTGCCACACGATGTCTAGGGAGGACAAATCAAACTTTCTGAAGGTTCTTCGAAATGTGAGAATCCCGGACGGATATGCCTCGAACATTTCTCGGTGTGTTTGACTTAAAGAACGTACGATTTCGAGGTTGAAGAGTCATGACAGTCACGTACTGATGCATCAGCTTCTCCTAATTGTATTGTGTCTGTCACTGCCAGATAAAGTAGTTAGAACTCTTGTGGAGATGTCTGCATTTTTCAGAGGCATATACTCAACAAAATTAACACAAGATGAGATGGATCGATTGCAAAGTGACGTTTATATCACTTTGTGCAAGCTAAAACAGGTATTTTTCCTCGGGTTTTTTACCAACATGGTCCACTTGGTCGTGCATCTTGTGCGTGAATGTAGACTCGGCGGACCCGTACAGTATAGGTGGATATACTTGGTAGAGAGGTAAAATATTTTTACAATAAAATATGTTAATTATTTCGAAATTGGTTTGACAATATCTTAATAAGTTGATTGCATGTGTGTACACTAGGAGCCTTATAGGGTTTCAAGTCTAATGTATGCAATAAAACAGGCCCTAAGGGGTGCATTGCAGAGGGTTAAATAGCGACCGAGCTGGTGACGTTCTGTTCGAGGTACCTAGATAACACACCAACCTTCCACAACAGACCTCAAAGAAATCCTGATGGTTCAAAGAGGGCGGGAAGGCGAGTAAGCCTAAACCATTTGACAATGAACCAGATTAACTGTTTCATTGTGTTCAACTTTGACGACTTCCTTCAATTGCAAATTTAAGTAGGGTTTATAAGGTATGCGCTTTCTAATATGCCTCTGAATAATAATCAGTACAAAATGATATCCGTTGAATGTAGGATGCACAAGGACACGCTTAAGCGATCATGAACTAGGGGTTGTATTACGAACGATCTTATTGAAGCCCAACATCATGAGCAATTCTGGGACTGGTACCGTGCATATGTAAGAAAATAGTGGTATTTACTTATAAAAAAAAAAAAATGCGTGTTTAATGTATTTTAAATATTGATTTACCAAAATAATTAACCAGTGTGGTTTCTATTAATAGTAATAAACACATAGGTCAATAGACTGGATGATCAACGTAGGGAGGAATTGGATCACAAATTGGTAATGCATTGTAGAGGGCTGAAGGAGACAGCAGTCAAGTATAACAAGTACGTGTTTCGCACGTTTGCTCATGATGTGGGAAGGAGGACTCAGAACAGTGGCGTATGTGTGCCAACTGTTGATGGCGAAACGTATTACGGGAAGTTAACCGATATAGTTGAGGTCAAGTACTATGACAGGTCTAAGTATGTCCTATTCAAGTGCTATTTGGCGGACCCCGCGAGAGATAGAGGATTCAAGATAGACGATTATGGCCTGGTGTTTGTCAACTTCAATCACCTTGTCCACAGGGGAGAGCTTATAACTGATGACGCTTACGTGCTGACATCTCAGGTTGACCAAGTATTTTACGTCGAAGATGAAAGGAACCCAGATTGGGTTTGTGCCATGAGGACTAAACCCAAGAATGTGTACGACGTTGGTCAGGGTGAAGGGAGACATGATGCATGGGCAACCTATCATGTGTGAGCCGCTAGTATTAACTTGTGGTAACCTATATGATATGAATGATGAATTCGAGCATGACAGGCTTGATATAGATCTGATTGAAGCACCCATTGGATGAATAAATATTATTTGCTAGTACAATTCACTTAAATTCAATTTCATAATTTGTAACGTATAGAAATTAATAAGTGCGTTGACCAAAATGAATAAATCTCATTGTCTAATTTGCATATTCCTTATTAATATATATGTGGGTAATTATACGCATTAACAAGCATAATTCGTTGCCTAACTTTGTTCGCAAGTTTCAATGGGCCAAAGACCTCCTCCTTGTGCGCACTGGGCACCACGCATGCTCGTACCGTCCACTTCCATGTCCACGCCACAGGGGTCATTGTATGCTGCGCCACACCACACAGATGGAGCTTATAGGCCATTACCACCGAGTATGGCAGGGTACCAGCCAGAGCACTCGCAGCCTGGTTTCGCTGGATATTCTTCTTCTCCATATGTTATGCCGTCGACGCTCTCACAGCTAGGGATCACCTTACCGGGTCATGTGGCTCAACAATAGGCCCGAGAGGGTCATCAGGGATTCAATAGCCCTTGGTCTACTATGTCATACGAACCCCTCCCCTGGTTTGGACCCTATCCATGTGGATCTGATAGTGAGACGCAGGATTACAGGTTCCCACTGACCCAGTCGGGCAAGAGCTAGATGCCGGCTTCGAGGGAGAGACTCTGGGGGGGAGCCAGGGGCCAGATCTGGGGGAGAGTCAGATGCCCCATAAGGGCGACTTTGCGATGTTGAGTTCAGACCACTCGCCCCCCGATAGCCCCCAGGATATGCCTCCAAACAACAGTCAGCAACCACCCACGGCAAAGGATGGCAACGAGCGTGCAAATGACCCTGCGACCCATCGCCTACAGCCAGACCATATTCGGTTGATGGGTAAGTACATATTTATACAACATTAAATCCCTGAATATATATGAAATTAATATGAAGTTTGAAATAATATACGTCTATCTAAGTTTATCTTTATTTATTTTTTATTATGTTAACTTAAGTATTTTATTTTATTTGTTTAGGGTATAATCCAAATAGGAGCATCTACTATGAGGTGACCTTGAGAGAAATTGGGTGCTCCCTAGGGAGAAAAAGATTGTACTACAGTATAATGCAGCGACACAACCAGTTGGACGAGCCTGTAACCGATTTAGGAGCAGTACAGGGAATCTTGCAAGGAGCGGCTCCTACATGCATATGCGAGACGAATGGCTAAGAGTAGATAAGCAGTTAAAGAAGGCTATGTGGCAGGCACTGATGGTATATATGTTTGATATAGATGTTTCAATACACATCTGTATTTTGATTAATTTGTGTTTTTTTTTTTTTTTTTTTTTTTTTTTTTTTAAAAAAAAAAAAAAAAAAAACCTTAGGGTTATTTTTTTGTTGAACTTATAAACTTAATGTTTAAATTGCATGTGCAGGAGGAGTTTTATCTCCCGATATCTATAGATGAACAAAAGGCACAGCACGAAGCGTTCCAAGATATGGGACGTAAGCACCGTTCGTGGAAGCATTCTTTTAAAACACAGCTACAGATTCAAGACGGTGACACGCCTGAGACTATATGTGCAAGAGTGCCTGCCAAAGTTTTTGAGAAGTATGACAGAGCAGATGTGGAGCATCTGCTGAGAGAATGGTGTATCGAGCAAAACAGGGTACGTAGGTCTTTGATTGTATTATTATTATGTGTATTTTCAATAATTGTTCAATAAAAATTTATGTCTCATTTTAGTGTGTCAATATATGATTAAGAAATATATGTTCACTGTGTAGGATGCTTGTGAACGGATGAAGCGGATGTGAGTGCAGAACGACCTCCCTCGTTGCTTGGGATCAAAGAGCTATGCCAGATTTAATCACGATGAGGTATAGACATATATGTAGATGTTAATATATTTGTATATAATTTTTTAAACAATAATGTTCCTGTTTTTTATTTATTTTGAAAATTTTTCCATCTTCATTTTTCATTTGGATGTTGACAGGCAACAACTTTTGGCACTCCTCCTACTCTCGCGAAATCATTCGTCAAGACGCACACCAGGCGGGACGGGAGTCACTCGAACGAGGTTACACGGGTCCTATACATATGCTACTAATCTTATCGTTTAATATTTCTAAGTTATGCATGTGATAACTTATATATTGACTACATATGTATTATATATTGACAACATACTGGAGAAGATGACACAAAGTAAACCGAATGACCCTGCTGCTACCTAGAGCGTTTCAGAGGACACAGTGCGTTGGGCACCAAATGACGCGTACGAGCAGGTGCTTGGGAAGCCTGAATACAGGGGGAGGGTTCGACAAGTTGGGCCGAACGTTACTCCTGTATGGGGCACATCTTATTCCTAGTGCACCAGTTCACAGGCAGGTCCATCACAGTGTACACATCGGAGCTGCTCTGTACATGAGGGTAGGCTTGCCAAGATGGAGATACTGCTATGGGCTCAAACCGACAAGAATGACGCATTAGAGCAATGTATGAGGCACTTCGAGTCCATTCTTGCCTCCATGGGGGCACTACATACGAGCCCGGTTGCTCAACACTCTCCACAACACAACGGAGGTAGTACGTCGTTTGTCGTTGGTAGTGCCTCTACAGATATGATTACAATTGTGTAAATTGCTTATTTTTCCTCAATGCTATGGACTTAATATGCATATAGATTAATTTTTCAATTTTTTTTATTATTTACAGGTAATGCAACGACGATTGGGCCGCTGTCTCCCCAGGGTACGGTCTCGCCCCTTGGACGGCAATATTCACCATCGCCGCTCGGCCAACACTCTCCCTCTAGGACACCCTCACCTTCTACCCCGTCCCTTGCGCATCAGTCGCCCGTTGGCGAGTCAACGCCTGGTAGGGGAAATTGTGATTCCCAAAAACGTCGCTGTGAAGATTTGTTGATTTTTTGTAGTGTCATTATGTACATAAACAATAACAGTAACGTTTATTTATAAATAATTTATTGTTGTTTTGCTTCACATTTATTGCAATATTGTTCAAATTTGTATTTATTGTAAATTATTAAATATTTTGCAAAAAAATAAATTTAATGAATTATTTTTTCAAAAAGAAAAATTAAATAATTTGCCAATTTTTGGCGACGTGGATGACAGTGGCGACGTGGATTTGGACCACGTTGCCACAGGTAGCCACATGTCCATAATCGATGTGGATTTGTTCCACGTGACTGACTGTCGCGACGTGGTCCAAATCCAAGTGGCCATAGGCAGCCACGTGGCCACGTGGGTTCTTGCCATGTCGCTGACACGTGGATGACATGGATATTCCACGTCGTCCACATGTCGCGACGTGGCCAGTATGCCACATGGCCCAGTGACAACGTGGACAGTGTGGCCACGTTGCGAAATGCACATTTCACAACAACCTGATCTGCCACGTTGTGCCCACATCACGGCTGACACGTGGCGAACTGCAAATGGCCAAAAAAAACTTTTTTTGTAGTGTAATATCTCACGTCGTCATTTGTTTAAAAAAATTAATTAAAACACAACAAAAGCCAAAAGGAGTGGACAAACGTGTCCCACGCGCACATCTCCTGGCCAGTAATTCAAATTTTTCATTATTTTAAATTTTTTCAATTACTTTTTTTATAAAAAAATAAAAAATAAATAAAAAAAAAAAAAAGCTGTTGCCTATCCCGTGTTTGTAGAGAGATGTACACTACAAACAGGGGGGAAGGGGTACATCTGGAGAGATGCAGTACCCCTGCCCCCCTTTCCCCTGTTTGTTAAAAAAAAAAAAAAACAAAAAAATACTCTCGCCTCTCTCTTGTTTTCTTGAAAAAATATTTCTCAACTCTCTCGTCTCTCTTTATCTCTCGTCCCTCTCTGTCTGATCACTTTGTTTGTATTTTTTTTTTTTTTAGCAGACGACAACTGGATCGCCACTACCTGTAGAAGCTCTTTTTTGTCGTCGGTGACAGAGAAACTCTTCCCCGTCATCTCGTCGGGAGCTGGTGCGTTTTTGGGTTGGATTTCATCGGGGGAGGAAGGGGTTGGAAAACTGGCCGGTGATGACGAGGAAAAGAGGCCGGTGGTTTTTTTTCATCATCGGGAAATGAAAATCCGCTCCGGACGTTGACGGGGAAGGAAAATCTGCTCTGAATCTCGCCGGATCTCGACGACAACGATTTGGACGAAGATCCGACGCGGATCTCGCCGGATACACCGGCCCTCGTCGGAAATCCTGTGAGATATACATACGTATATCGTATACATATTGGGAAGAGAAAAAAAGAAAAGAACAGATCTATTATTCTCTTTTTTCTTTTTTCTTTTAAAAAAAAAAAAAAAAGATTTTTGGCAACATGGGTTACGGGTAGGTGGCAAAAAATACATATTTTTTTAAAAAAAATAAAAAATAAAATAAAATTACATTTAGCGACACGAGGTGGCCCTTGGCTAAAAGTCAGGTGGCTAAATAACCACGTATATGAAAAGCCACATGGCTAATTTGCATTTAGCAACATCTTTATTAGCTACACAGAACCCACGTGCTTAATTGCACGTGGTGAACCATTAGCCCCGTGGATGTGGCACATCCACGTGGCTAATTGCAGGTGGCTGAAAAACACATTTTTTGTGGTGACCTTTCGATCGATCCTGCAATTGATTGGCTACATGAGTTGCTTCTAAAATTGATCAAAATGGTAGATTGAAAGGAGGTTTTAATAAATGATGGAGGTCAAAAAAACCAAAGAGAAATTAAGCTTTTTCTCAAAATTACACAAGGGCTGAATATCTTTATTTTACAAGAGGAAAAGGTTTGTGGGTCCATGTGTGGGATCCACATGGTCTCACAGATTTAATGATAATTTTAAAAAATAAATAGACGAGAAAAAGATCAAGAGAGGATGTATAACACATCTCAATAATTAATGGTCCCACGGGCTTTATATGATGGATTCATGTCACACTTCAACACATGTACGGTGAGCTCATTCACTTTCTTAAGGTAAGACTTCTTATTTCTTAGTACACCCAATTCTTATAGACGACTTGGACTTGATAAAAAGAAAAAAGATGTCTTATCACACCCTTTCATTTTTTTTTCTTTTTAAATAATAATAATTCTTTAAGCTAAAAACAAAAATTGGGTGTGATAAGAATAATAATTCATTTTATTAACTAAATGATCAAAGCCCATCACAAAGATAAAAAGAAAGAAGAAACAGAGTTAATATATATATATATATATATATATATATATATAGAAAAGAGAGGAGAAAAGGAAGAGTCTTGCATCTGTATTCAACTTTTTTTAGGAATGCTTACACAGCAATTCAGACCGTACAACTTTATCTTTGATTTTTTTAATTTTAGAAGCTTGCATATTTGATTTAGACCATAGAGCTTCCTTTTAGTTTCTAGGTGTTGAAGTAGAAGTTGAAAAGGGTTTGGATTGGAAGAAAATGTGAGATTTGGGTTGCTTCCGGCCCTAACACAAAAGGCAAGTTTCATGTTCCAGGTCTAATGGCCTGGATTATTAAAAAAAACTATCCTCACAATTTCTCTAAATTGCCGGGGATTTTGATCCAATTTTGTGTGCATGGCTCTTTGGATTTTAATTTGGAACTCACTGATCGGGATCACTTATCAAATGATGTGAATTTATGTCGTTTCATGTATTGAACGGCATGAAAAATGCTACATATTAAAAATGTGGCACGTTAATAATGAGAATTGAGTATATTTTTATCAGGTTCTTACACTTTATGTCGTATAAAAGTTTTGAGCAAAAAACTGTCTTTTTGTTTAGTAAAGAAAAAAAGTCTCTTCAAAAGTGGAAAAAAAAAAAAAAAAAAAAAAAAAAAAAAAAAAAAAAAAAAAACCTTTCGAAATGATTTTTTTTTTTTTTTTTTGCCTCAATAACATACTGATACTCTCATATTACTTTCTATGTCCAAAAAAATATAAGCGACTTATTCCAACAGATGCACTACAAAGGATCATCACTCCGCCACATCAAATTAATTGTCCACGAAAGGACAAGGGTGGCAACTGTAGTATGTTAGAGAGTAAAGGGCATTTTTTTTTTGCCCTCTCACGAGTACGGGTGATTGGCAGATGACTTGTGACAAATGGTCTCATTACTCGACACGCATCGTACAACCAAAGTTTACCCAATCTTAGGGTGACACCTTGCCAAAACGATTATCTGAGAAGGAAGTCATGTCTTGTATAAGTGGAAAATTCCACAAAAAAAAAAAAAAAAAAAAAAAAAAAAAAAAAACTCTTTTTGCTCTATACTCTCAAAAAGTACCCCAATTGAATTAAGCATCGGAGATATCCCTCACCAACATACCCGGCAAGCACCACACTTACCTTCGACTCTTTTATAGGTATTCTCGATTGGGGTCTTTTTTTTATTTTTTATTTTTGAAACGGACGTACTTATCATCTCATTGACATAGTCAAAACATACATAAAACTTGATCCCAAAAACTGGAATCTAGGGACACAAGCGCTCCCTAACAATGATACTAGAGATACATTCTGGGCTTTCCTGTAACCAAATCTCTGCCAGCTTGAAGTTTGATGCCTCCTTTGCTAGTACATGCGCTGCACTATTGCATTCTCGGTGAACATGGGCAAATTTGGCCATCCAGAATCCTTTGATTTCCTGGTTTATGCTTTCCGTAAATTGGCCATTCTTGGATAAGTATGGAGGAGAGGAGGAGATTTCTGCAACCACCTGTGCTGAGTCCCCTTCAAAAATAGCATCTAGGAAACCCTCTGCTTTGCTAAAAAGAACCACCCAAAGTGCTGCCATTGCTTCAGTAGTCTTAGCATCCACAACTATGGATTTGAAACTACACTGTGCTCCAAGGATCTCACCCCTACAGTCTCTAGCTACAATTCCCAAGCCAATACAACCCTCCTTAACATTGATCGCTGCATCCCAATTTATCTTAATAATACCAGATGGAGGGGGTTGCCAGTTTTTTTGTCTTGCCATAGTGGGCAGATTATTACTTTCAATTGCCGTCAACTCCATATGATTACAACGTTTAAACTCCTCCAAAGTTGACACAGCCCCTTTAAACACTTCCGCAGGATGCCGAAAAATCCCTTCAAAAATCAAAGCGTTTCTTCTAAGCCAAATTTTTCTAGCAATAACGATTAGAAGCTCCACCTCTTCCTTGGAAAATCAATACATAAATTCATCTAGTAACACAGCAAAAGAAAGAGATGCAGAGCTACATTTCTGGAACCTTGACCCCGCATTCCCCCTCACATCCTGGGCTACCGAGCAGGACCAAATAGCATGGATGACCGTTTCAGCCTCTCTCTTACAGCAAAGACATAAATTGTCCTCCACCACATTCCGCTTGTGAAGGTTCACTCTGGTAGGTAACATTTCATGACATGCTCGCCAGGTGAAAATTTTTGCCTGATTTGGAACATTCAATGACCACAGGAACTTCCACAGACCTATATCCTTGGCCTCAATTGAACTTTGCCCTCCATATACTTCTCGCATTTGTGTTCCCAGGTGGTTAGCGCTCCGAACGAAAAATTGGCCATCTTTGGTCTCCTTCCATATCAGTCTATCTAGGGGAAGGCATGGACTCAGAGGAATATTCTCAATGACCTTAGCTTCTTCGGGCATGAAAATCTCATTTATAATTTCCTTCTTCCAAACTCCCTGACTGTAATCTATTAACTCCCCCATCATAGTGTTTTTGTCTAACAACTGTGGGGGAGACTGAACAGAATGCGTTCTGGGAGTTGGCAACCAGGGAGTGTTCCAGATTGTAATCGATCGGCCATCTCCAACTCTCTATATTAGTCCCTGATTTAGCGATTCTCTAGCATTACAGAGATTTCTCCAAACAAAAGAGGCTCGAGAACCCACATGTGCTTGCAGAAAAGAAGAGTTTGGATAATATTTTGCTTAAATGACTCTGGTAATTAACGAATTAGGATGCTGGATAAGGCGCCACCCTTGTTTTGCTAAAAGAGCTTGATTAAAAATGACCAAGTCTCTAAAACCTAGCCCTCCAGTTGATTTCGACCATCCCATCATTTCCCAACTCATCCAATGAATCTTGGACGTCTTGGACATGTGACTCCACCAAAACCCTTGCATCATAGCATTGATCTCTTTGCATAGCACAACGGGTAGTTGGAAGACACCCATACAATATGTAAGGATGGCTTGCACTACCGCCTTCAACAAGACTTCTTTACCTGCCTGAGAAAGGAAGTTTACCTTCCAATTTGTCAATCGCTTCTGCACCTGATCCTTAATAAAACAGAATGATTGGTTCCGATATTTTCCAACAAAAGTAGTCAATCCTAAATATGCATCAATACGGTGAGTTTCTGTTAAGCCCGACATTTGGATGATTTCCTACCTTCGATTCTGGCTTGTATTCCGACTAAAGAAAACTGAAGTTTTCTGAAGATTTATTTTCTGCCCCGATGCATTTTCATATTTTTCGAGTAGCCGCATTAATCTTCTCCATTCCACTAAGTTTGCCTTACAGAAAATGATGCTGTCGTCTGCAAAGAGAAGATGACTTATCTTCGGACCTATGAAGAGGTTGGCACTCCCGAAATAACACCTTTCTCCTCAGCTTGACCAAGCAAAGCACTAAGGCCTTCTACACACAATAAGAAGAGATACGGTGATATCGGGTCCCCTTGTCTTATTCCTCTTGACGATGTAATATTCCCCACTGGGTTGCCATTGACTATCACAGAATACCGCACAGATGTAACACACTTCATCACCAAATGAACGCATCGTGCGTCAAAGCCCAATTTGATCATTGCAACCTCCAAGAATTGCCATTCAGTCATGTCGTAGGCTTTCCTCATATCAAGCTTAATGCCCATATACCCCACCTTCCTCCACATTCTGGTCTCAACATGGATTGTGGCGCAGTTGGACTGGTAGAAGCATGCTGAAAATTCATCTGGTCCCGGGGCCTTCAAAGGAGGCATCTGGTGTATGGCTGAGGAAATTTCTTCAACTGTGAATTCTGCCATTAGAGTCTGGTTAATCTCCAAAGTCACTTCCTATCAATTGCAGCCAAGCAGTCATCCATATCCATTTCCTTCCCTGCCGTGAAAAGCTTCGTAAAGTATCCTACAAAGGAAGCCTCAATGTCCTCCTGGGAGTAGCACCACCTCCCATCCTTATCTTTTATTTTCATTATTTGAACCCTTTGATTTCTCTGAGTGGCACAAGAATGGAAATATTTTGTGTTTCTGTCGCCCAACTGCAACCATGTTTCTTTTGCCCTTTGCCTCAACTTCATATCTTCTTGTTCAAGGACAGCATGCAACTCTTCCTTAAGTGGATGTTCTGCTTCCAAGGACTCATTATTCTCATCCATTTGTAAGTGTTGGAGCTCCTGCAGCTTATCCTGAATCAACAAATCCCCTAAATTCGTTTGTTTGAGCACCCACTATTTTATAGCCCTTCTACAACCGTTAAGGTTGCCTTTAACAGTCTGCCATGGACATTCTATAATTTTCTTTCCTCGCCAAACTTGTTTGATAACTCCTCCCTACTCCTTATTCTTAGCCCAGCTAACTTCATAACGGAACACCTTATTTTTCTTCCATATTCGATCATTGGCATGAGACATAGTAACCATGACCGGATTATGGTTTGAGATAGGTTGCACCAGTACTTCCACTTGTGCCATGTTAAACATTGTACACCACTCCACATTTGCCACCGCCCTATCTAGCCGTTCTCTAGAGAATTCATTGCCCTGCCTCTCGTTCCTCCACGTATATTTTGGCTCCACATACCCCAAATCAGCCAATCTGCTATCTGTCAAGGCACTCTAGAAAGTTCTCATCTAGGTTAGGGGTCTGATTGCCTGGCTAGTTTTTTTAGCAGCTGAGGTGATTTCATTGAAATCACCTAAGCACAACCAAGGAACAGGATCAAGCTTGGCCAAATATCGAAACAACGCCCACGAATCCCCCCGCTTAGCAGTCTCCGGGTGACCGTAGAAACCCTTTAATTTCCACTGGGAGGAATCAGTCGTACCTCGTATCACAGCATTTATGTGTCTACGGCTGAAATTTTGAATTTCCACCAACGAAGAATTCTTCCATAACAGCATTAAGTCCCCGCTCTTACCATGACAATCCACCACAAAATAGTGATCAAAACCAAGCTTTATTCGAATAACATCAGCCTTTCCCTGCATTATCTTGGTTTCCATAAGAAAAACCAAGTTTGGGCGCTTTGTCTTCACCAAATGGCAAAGGACCAAACTGTCCAGAGATTCCCAAGCCCCCGGCAGTTCCAGCTCAGGACTATCATTGCGAACGGCGAGGCTGGCACCCAGCCTCCGCCTGGACCATCTAATCATCTTGGATATGGAGAATAGCTTTCCTACCCTTCTTTGTCTGCTCCTCAATAACATCTTCATCTTCATCCACCAACTTTCGCTTTCCAATAACCCTGCTATGAGATTCAGTAGATTTTCCCAATCCCGGTGAAACCCGAGTACGTTTAGTTACCTGCTTCTTAGTTTCAGATATCTGACTTTGAGTCTTCTTTGCCCTCTGTCGTGTAGGTTTGGTCACTGCTCCCTTCTGTAGATAATAAGCTTCCACATTCTCACTCCACATATCCTCTTTTTCGACACATGGGAAGTAGATGTTCGTAATCGGGTCCTTTTCAAGTTGGATAGCTTCACCCTCCTGCAAGCTAGTCCATACCATCTTGTTCAGGCCCGAATCCCACTGGCCCATGCACTTTTGTGGTAACTTTCCTGATTCAGACTTTTTCAACTCACCCTGGCCCTCAGGCGCTGACTTTCCAAAGTAGAAAATTTCCTTTCCGGACCCACCCCCCGAATTATGTTCCTTATCAGCGACACTTCCATTTTTAGCCAAATTTCCATTATCACACGATAATGGGCCATTTAAAGTTTTGAATCCCAACGGATCCGTCTCCTCCCGATCTTCCACAAGAAACAGTTCCCTTAACTCATACTGCACCATATGGGATCCATTAGCCGACTTTAATAGCTCGACATGGGAATTATCTTTATCATTAACTCCATTCCGTGATTTTTGCTCTGAATTAATGAGCGGCTCCTCCCCCAGTATGCTAGGGTTTTCGCTTGTATTGCCGCCCGTCAACTCTTCCTCCACCAAGTTCTACATTTCAATGTTCCTAGTGGCCCGAACTGTCCTTACCTGCTGACTATCTCCGTCTTCACCACCCCACCGGTTTCTGTCAGTCCATGTATCCCTCTGGTTCCCTCGTCGAATAGGGAAAGAAACTCGTAACCAAGTACCATAAGGATCTCCTTCCAGGCCAGGGTTGCGACGGTTTCCTTCATTAGCACATCCTCTCCTTCCATGCAAAATAACCCCGCACTTGAAGCAAAATTTGGGTAATTTTTCATATTTGAAAGCTATCCATATTGACCTCCCAGCTACATGCAACATTCTTCCACGGGCCAATGGAGTGGTAAGATCCACTCAGATTTTGACTTTGAGATATTCACCCCATCCCAGCTCAGTATCATGGACATCAACTTCCTCCACGACTCCCACCGAGGCCCCAATTTTCTCCCCGGCTTCCTTTCCCATGCACGCCAATGGGAGGTTATACATACGGACCCAAAACGACGTATGCTCGAACTGCATCTCCGCTGGGGGAGTGAAACCATCAAACTCTGCCAAAGCAACCAAATTTCCATCAAAGATCCATGGTCTACCCTCCAGAATTTGTATTTTATCACCCTCTTCCTCAAATTCTACAATGAACATATTACCACCAATAATCTGAAAGGTTACAGTGCCTACTGGGCGCCATATCCTTATCAACGGAGCCCGAAAATAATCTTTAGGAACTATACGATCCGCCAACAATTTACCTACCAAACACACTTTTCCTCTATGCACCATGGGTGCAGTTTCCGAGATCTGCATTGATACTCCTTCATTCTCTATCTCAGTAAGAGAGAACTTTCTCTACCTTTTCGATAACTCCTCCGCCTTCTATCGTTAGACAACTATATTCCTTACCCAATATGACACCGAGAGAACCAAAAAAACTCTAAATCCAGGTTAAGAAACTGGATCAGAGGTCAATAGCTTCACCACTTGGTTATCAGAGAGAAAACGCGTAAAGGGAAGGCCCTTGATTGGGGTCTTAACATGCGGTGATCTGCATCAACAGTTCTCATTGCTTCTAAACTTCCTACTCATGACATTGAAATATTCCATGAGCATGTTATGGATTCATTTGAATAGTATTTAACATGAATATTTATTTATCAATATGATAAATATCTTAAGCAAATTTGAAATGAAAGAACTAAAATATATTAAATCACCATTATTCTAAATTAATATTCTAACACTCATTTTCATATGTGGACTCAAATTCTCTATCAATAAGTAAGGCACGATCAACAGCTGAAATATTTAACTAAAATTAAGATAAAATGTGAAGTCAAGGTGGATCTAATAATTTTAAATTAACATTCTAATACTCCCGATCAAAGTATGAACTCAAAGTCACTCAACATGATTATTGCATGATTTATTGGATTTTCATGTATGAGGAGTATAACTAATTATTCATGTAAAAATGTTAGATCGATCAATACAACTAATTATTATCTAAATAAATAAAGACCCCATTTAAACTTTTGGCCTTTAGGCATCTTAATCTATTGAGTTGCCCTTCACATTCCTCACATAAATCTACAAGGAAACTTCAAAGCAACACAAACAAGTAATGGTACCATCGACTTTAATTATGATGGATTCATGTTGTAAAAACCAAGAAAATAAATATGAAATTTATCAATTAATAAATTATATTTATTAAATAGATGAGACTAGAAATTATATTCTAAGTGATAATATTTTCATTATGGAAATATAGTGAGTTTAAGATAGAATAATGGAGTTAAAATGAATAAATAATAATAATGGGTCATAGTTGAATAAATAATTAATTGTGTTAGTAAAAATATAATTATATCAAATATAGGGTCAGGGGTTAAATTGTTAAATGATAGAATTATTAGAAATTAAGGTCCCTTGCCATGTGTCAACACATGATTGGGTAGGAAAAGATAATATTATTTCCTCCCAACCACCAACAATTGGACAAGTGTCCCACTCACTCCCTTTCTTCCCCTTTCTCTTTCTTTTCTCTCCCTTTCCCCCCTCACGCCTCCTCCATTCTTCCTTCTTTCCCCTTCATCCCTCTTCTTTTCTCCTTTGTCCCACACACACACACAAGACCGAGAGAGACACGCAGAGAGTGAGATGCAAAGAGAGACGATGAGCCAAGAGAGAGATCGACACCGTGGGAGAAAGACTTGCAGACCATAGAGAAAGAAGAAGAAAATGGTGAAATAAATGGGTTCCGGCCATGGGGTGTATGTGAGGTAAAATCTCTAGCTTTTCCTTGTAATTTCACCCTACCCATTGATCTTAGAACTATAAAATTGTATGGGTTGTTATTAGTTTTGTATGGGTCCGAATTTAGGGTTCACTTTGGGTGAAAATTTATGGGTTCTCTCTTGTTTTGGTTTCTACCCGAAATGCGTATGGATTTCGTGGGTTTTGAAGCTTGATTTAGTTCATTTATTTTGATGTTTACCAATTGAGGAAAGGTTTGATTTTTAGTTGTGATTTTGGAAGTTTCCGATTGGGACTTTGATTGGTGTATTTTGTTGAATCCGAATTTGGAGTTGGATTTGTGGGTTGGTTGATTAGCATGTTGATGTTGAAATTTTGATAGTGTTATTTTGTGTTAAAATTCTAGAATAGGTGCTGAAATTTGGATTAGGTTCCATGGAGGTTAGAACCGATTGGGTTGAGTTTTGGAAGGGTTTGGTTAGTCTCTTTTTGTGGCTGTGTATGGAGGTAATGTTGAAAGGGTGTTTGATTGATGCTTGTGGTTGGTTAAATTCTGACTTGGAGTGTTTTAGTGAGCTAATATGGAATGGTTTATGATGGTGTTAGATTGTGGAATATTGTTAAGTGTAGAGCTTGAAGTTGGGGTATTTAGATCCTCATGGTTTAAAGGAAAAATGCGGATGAAATAGAGGATAGGTTGTTGTGATGTCTAATAGAATAAATTGAAAATTGAGTAGTTAAAGAAAAGAATAAATAGGTAAAGTGTAATAAGTGAATAAATGGATATAAAGGAAATACAAGAATTGATAATCAAGTTAGTCAAATAAACATAGATAACGAGTTAGATATTGAAATATAGTTCATAAGAAATATGGATGATTAATGAATCAATTCTTAGCATAATGTTTAGCTTAGAGTCTATGTATAGGCTCCAAGCTTTGGTAAATGGATATATTACAAATGTAATTGTAATCTAGTTTAATAAGAGTTGTTAAATTAATATGTTGAATAAGATTAAGGTTATATAATCTAAATTACTTAGATGATTAGTAATTAGTAAGAATGTAGAAGTACATAAATGTACTCTGAATCCAATAAGAGGTAATTTAGTAACCAATTCACCTATCCATGTACATAGTATTTAATTGTATCATCGGATTAGGTTTAAGAGTTGTATATGTGTGTGTGTGTGTGTATATATATATATACACACATATGCATGCATATGAGTTAAATATATATTGTTAACTTACTAAATAAGTAACGAGCTATAAAAAGAGATTAACAATGATAATATGATACAATAGTAATAAATAAGCCAAAATAGTAAACGTGTCTTAAGAGTAATAAGCGAGATAAGATATGAACCTATAACCTATGATTAATTTAATAGTAACTAAGGGTACCTAGCTAGCTTTAGAAGCAGGTGATGGGACATGTGAGCACGTGGGAAGTTTATGTGCCATAGAGTATATAGTTCAATAGCATAGCCTAACGTCATGAATGTTTGCAGGCATGCGTTATGTTTGGAAACTTCAACTTGTTTTCCAATGTAGAGTTCAAGTAACTAGAACACGGGGGAATATTCGAATCATGAGTCCTACGCAGCCAAGATGAGTATTCTACTCACTAAGAAAATTACTACTTTTAAGTATTTCTATAAAATAAATTGATGTGTTTTTATTACCGAACCGACATTATGCTGATTATATATGTTTTGGATAATTTAAGTAGTTTCAATTATGTTAAGATATAATAATGATGTTTATGAGAATTGTTACATGAATGGAAAGTGTGATTTAAATTGGTTTGAAGTGTTTGATTGCATGCTGCGGTTGAGATTTAACTTTATGTATTTGATGCATGCTTCACTTGGAAATTAAGTTATGCAAATTGTTTAAAAAAATGACATGTTGAACTGTTTATTGTTTTATGAAGAAAGCATGTGTTAAATGCATAGTTCTTGAAAAGCAAATATATAGTGTTTAAGTATTACGCATGAAGCATGTGTACAGAATAAGATAATAGTAAAAGAAAGAAATAAAAGACTGAGGCAAGCCTCCAAATTCTTCTATGTATCGTTCCAAATTGTATGAAGGGATTAGTCATTGGGGTGTTATTGCAAGCTTTCACTACCTCGGGGCAAGCCCCATACAGCAAAGAGAAAGGACTTTGTATGTATGACTGAGCCGACGCATCAAAGGCACTAAGCTTCAATGTACTTAGATATTTACGCTACCATACTTGGAATTGCTGATGTCTCTGTATAGCTAGGCATGATGCCATGTTTTCCTACTTAGACGTACATGTATGCTCGAGTCCACTCGCGTGCATGTATGCCTGAGCGATCGATTATAAAAGTGATATGTTGTAGATGAGTTTATATGTAGATGTTTCCAAGGTGGGATGACTATAACTTTTATATATATTCACAACTACATAGTATGCTTTAAATGTTTTCTTGATAGTCAGTGTTTACTATATTAGCTATAAGTGTTCTCAAAAAACAAAAGTTTATAAAAATGGGTAGCTGTTATAGTGTACGTAAAGCTAAAAGAAAAGTCGGTTCTTTGCGAAAACTCAGTGATTTTTATACTACTGAGGTCTCAGTATGTTTTATATTGAGACTTTAAACTCATTCTTTTAGCTATACGGATGTGGCTGCCACCACAACCATAAAGATGAGGTTTCTTGGTTGCAGGTACTCCAGTCGTAGTTGATGATTTTGTAGTAGTGTATTTGGGATGTTATGACTGAAGCTCATCGCGACGTCATAATTGCTGAACCACGGGTTGTCCACTATTTTGTAGGTTTATATATAGCTTGTGACGCTTGTGTCACTTATTCTTTGTAAAGCCATTCTTATTGTGTAATTATTATATTGATAAGACTTAAATAGATAGATGTTAAATGGCTCTTGTAGTAATTATATGTGATAGAGGTATATGTTATGATTTCCGCTATTCAGGTTTATGTTTCCACCGCATAGTTAGATAGACGTTACTCTGATTTACCAGGTACATATTAGGGGATATGTATCATAGGTTAGCTTTGCGACACACCGTCATGTCACTGTGAGGATTCATTTATATTTTTAAGAGATTAATGATTATGCAAATGATTTGTAAAAAAAAAAAAAAATTGGTTTATCACACTTCAACATATACAAATCGAGAGCTCATTCACTTTCTTATTAAGATAATACAAATAACTGTAAATGAAGCCTTCTTATTTCCGATCACATGCAACCACTTGTTATAGACGATAAGATCGATGAATGTACCATCGGAAAGTGGCTGTGTTGTTCTCCGATGGAGCAAATATATATATGTATGAATGTGATTACTATATTGGACCTTCAAGATTGTCTTCAAGTCCATCATCCGGATAGCAGTGACGATGAGGATGTTGCTCCCAGGAGACGTAGGGCTCCAGGACTGCTCCTATGGCCGAGGAGGACTGAGTTTCTTATTTATTTTATTATTATTATTGTGGATGTTTTGTTGGTTTGGAACACTTTAATTTTTTTTGTTAAACTGTTGAACTTATATTACTCTGTTTACCTGGGTCCTTTTGAGACCGTTAGGGGGAGTAATTTTTATTACAGTTGACTTTTTATTACTCTGTTTTACCCTTTGTCCCTTTGTGACAAAAAGGGGGAGTAATTTTCATTTTTAGACCGGGAATGTATTTTCAAACCGGTCAAATGATTTTTGTCCCAGAATGGCCAAAGGGGGAGTTTGTTAGTATTTTAGCCTTATTCTGTTTGGACAAAATTACTTGTGTGTAAAGATGCTGTAAAACAAGGATTCCACTATTTAGAGCACTCTCAAAAGACTCTGCATTGCTTAAAAGTTAGAAGAAATTCGGGTTCCCCGTCAGCCGTCCGGACGACGTGTCATCCCGTCCAGACGCCCATCTGTCCATTGTTCATGCGTCTGGACGACGTGCCATACCGTCCGGACGCTCAACAGACCAAGCATCATCCTTTCGGACGACGTGTTTTTCCATCCGGACCCTCTACTATATCGAGAAGCTTCTGTTCTAGCTTGCATCGTCCGGACGTCTCAGCAGCCCGTCCGGACGCCCATCAATAATCGATCAGCTTCAAATTCTTTCCAAGTTCAGAATAAGGGAAGATTGATACACCCATCCGGACGATGTGGTTTCCCATCCGGACGCGCCCATAAATAAGGCAAGAATCTCAATTCAAATACCATCGTCAGGACATCAATCAGTGTGACGACCCGTTTTTATTATTATTATTATTATTATTATTATTATTATTATTATTATTATTATTACAATCATAAACGAGTCCTCACAGTGGCACGACGATGTGTCGCAAAGCCAACATATGTTATATATCCCATAATATATACACCTGGTAAATCATAGTATAACATATAACTAACTATGCAGCAGAAACCTAAACCTGAATAGCGGAAAGCATATAGCTTATACATCTATCACAAGTTATTTACAATACAGAGCCATTTAACATCTATATGTTTAAATCTTATCAACATAATAATTAAACAACATGAATGACTTATACAATAACAAGTGACACAAGCGTCACAAGCCATAAACAAAACCTATAAAATAGTGGACAACTGTGGTCCTGCAATTACGATCGTCGCGGCGAGCTTTGGTCATAATATCCCAAGTGCACTCCTACAATACCCTCAACTACGACCGGAGTACCTGTAGCCAAAGGAACATCTATACGGTTGTGGGGGTTTGCCACATCCGTATAGGTGGAATTATGAGCCCACCATCTTAGCATAAATAAATACACTAAGACCTCAGAGGTATACTATTCACTGAGTTTTCGCAAAGAACCAACTTTTCCTTTTTAGTCATGCATATACTATAACAGCCACCAATTTTATAAACATTTGTTTGAAAACCCCCATAGCTGATCTAGTGGACACCGACTAATAGAAAACATTTAAACATACTTGGCAGCTAAGACTATATGTGGAAGTTTTGTTGTAGAAACAACTACGTACGATCTCACCTACGATAATACTTTAAGGTTTATTTGCTTAGGTTTACATAATCCTTACGTTAGAAATCAATGGCATTAAAATCATGCAACTATCCGATAGAAATATACATAAACTCTTTTTCATTAAAACTCTTATGTATACCAATACGTATAGCAAAACTACCCATAGTATAAAAACATCACTCATCAAAACCATGCTATAAATGATTATGCAATGCACATCATGGAAATTAATCCAAGCATCATGGGTTACCCCAAGCATCATGGAAATTAATCCAAGCATTGTTTCCCGTGGGCTATGAACCTCACTTCGACGCACGTTTAGCGTTCATATGCATATGCATCATGCCTTAAATCAATATACATTTCATTTCATGAATCATGTCTTTAACACAGGCTTTCTTTATAAAAACATAAACAATTCTACATGACATTTCTTAAACAATTTGCATAATTTAACTCACTCTAAAATCATACCCATGTTCCATTGCAATCATAGTTTTCAAAACTCCTAACCATAACATACGGTGACTCCATTCATTTAAACTCCACATATCATATTCATACTTCAAAACATCATCATAATTTAAATATACTCAAAAGTACTTAAATCATCCAAAACAGTTCATAATCAACATACAGTTGGTTCAAGTTTGTAAAACAATATATATTTTGCAATTCATCATATATGAAAATAATACTTCTCAGTGAGTAGAATACTCACCTTGGCTGCATTGGACCCATAACTCGAACTTCCACTAGATTCTAGTTACTCGAACTCTACATTGGAGAACCCATTGAAGTCTCCAATTATAACACGATCCTGCAAACATTGGTAACATTAGACTATGCTATTGAACCTAAACCCTATGACACATAAACTACCCACGTGCTCACACGTTGCATAACCCGCATGTAAAACTATTTGGTACCTTTAGCTACTATTAGGTTAACACTTAGATTTAGGTTCATATTTTATCCCACTTTAATCATAAAACGCATTTGCTATTTTATTTGTCTCCTTATTATATTTACATCATATTGTCATTATTGTTAATCTTTTTATAGCTTATTGCTTATGTACTAACTTAGCATTATTTACCGAACTCATATATATATATATATATATATATATATATATACACACACATGCAATGCTTAACAAACTTAAACCTAATCTAATGGTACACTTAAACACTTGGTGTATGTGGGTAGGTAAGTTGGGTACCAAGTTACCTTATTATCATTATTAACTATAAGTCTTATAGTTGTTTATCCATTTAAACTAAGTGTATTCGGTCCATATACATGTATATGTACATATATGTATAGAATGCTTACTAAGCTACGTATAACCTTATAACACACTTAGGTGCTTATAATACATAGATAAGCGTGCTAATTATTTTATTACATTACTAAATGGATTCGAAGTCTATTATGTATTTCCATAGTATTACTAATTTACATTTGATGTCTTAAGGTTATTTGGATAATTTACAACTCTTTCTTCTTCTTGTCTTAACCACTACACTTAACGATTACTAACCATCTATGTAGTTTAGGTTGTAGGACTTAAACGGTTTAATGGACTATTGACCTAATTAGATCGAACTATAACCCCATATTTTGTTTGCTTTCTACCATAACATTGGTACACTTATCCATTAACTCTTTCCAACCTAGAAGCTTAGCGATTTATATCTTAAGAGCTATCTTAGTATCTTTAATTATGTTAGACTAAAGTCCTACGGTCCATTTATTTAACCGTTTTGCCAATTCATTGATTTATTCATTCATTATACTAATGTATTTTATTTACCCATTTGTAATTTCTATCCATTTACAATTGTTTGCTCTTATGTGTTACTCCCTCCAATTTCCACTAACATAATTTCTCTAAACAATACACTTAGACAACCACTCGACCATAAATAATCCCTCTTCATAGGGCTATTAACACAACTTATTACAAACCCTCAATTATCAAACTCCATCAAACCAACAACAAATCTGACACAATCAAAGCCCAAAACCTTAAATACCCATCCGGCAAATGCCCAAATCAGCCAATCAAATATATTTACAAGCATTTTTCCCATCCATCACCAAGACCCACTTGTCTAACACAAAGACCCAAAACAATCTAAACAAGGGAAGATCCAGAATTTCAACCCAAGAAGAAGACTCGTTTGATTTTTTTGCACTAAGCCCACAAAAGGACCTAAAATCAAACATTAACCACATGGACATCAACTAAAGCTTACCAAAAATCAAAACTATATGTGAGGAAAACAACATTCGGCCAACTAACCAAAAATACCATGAAACCCTAGAATTTCATTTCAAGTAAAACCCATTCCAAACCCATAAAATTATTCACCTAAATTAGTGGCTTGAAAAACCCTAGGATTTCAACCTAAACCAAACCCAAAGAGAATCTGATTTTGCAACATAAAATCAATGGGCAAAGGTGAAAATACAAGGAAGCTAGGGATTTTTACCTCACCGGACATCCATGGCCAAAAACCCCATCTTTTCTTCTTCTACCCATGGCTGGACAGCATCCATTTCAAAATCTCTCTCTCACGATCTGTTCTCTCTCTTGGCATTTCTGCACTTCGGGCTCTCTCATGGGTTGCTATGTGTGCGTGAGTGCGAGTGAGAGGAGAGGAAGAAGAAAGGGAAGGGAAAAAGAAGAGGCGAGCTGCTGTGTGGGGAACGAAGGGGAGTAGAGGAGAAGAAAAAGAAAGAAGGAAGAGAGGGTGCATGCGTTTAGGTGAGAAAAGAAAAGAAAAATGTGAAGGAGAGAAGTGTGCTGCTTGTTTTTTGTTTGTCTTTGTTTATTGATTGGAATCACGTGTAAGAAGAGTGAGCCATGTGAAACTAAAAAGAAAGGAAACAAGTGTGGGCCCTATCCTAAGTGAGAAAAGTCAACAAATGGGGAAAAATGGGAGAGTGATGCGTGAACTAAGGAAAAGAGGAGCCAAGGTTATGTGATTACTAAGATACCTCTCAAGCTTAAATAGAAATGAGAATAAAGTGGGGCTAAAACTTGTCAATTTTTACATGGGCCAAGATGGTATTTTAATCCCCCTTTTTACCCATGGGCTACTATTTCTAAAACATACAAGCCCACAAAATAAAATGAAACTATCTTAAATTATTTATCACCCTAATTCCACCTATTATTATTTAATTGCAATCAACCTATTAATAATATTTTACCCATCTATTTAATAAGCACACTTTATTAATTGCTAAATTATCCATTTAATTTCTTGGTCTTTACAATCAGCATTGGTCCGGACTCACGCACAGCAGATATGGAAATTGCGTGTTGAATAATTGCCATCCGGACGCGCAAAGCCTTATATGGAAATTACTTGCAGCGGACGTGCGACCGTCCGGACGTCAGTGTCTCACCGTCCGGACGCGGCTCTTAAACAAGAAAGATTTTCAGCAAAATTCTCGAAAAATCTTGTCGCACTGTTGCTCGTCCGGACGGCTCAGGTTCACCGTCCGGACAGTTTCCGTACATATTATAGCAGTCGCCCATTCTGCACCTCAGCCTATAAATAGAGGCCCCTGGGCATTGAGAACTGCAAGAATTCGGTATTGAATTCCTCAAGTGCTCAAAGAAGTATTTTTGAGAAGCCGCCTAATTTCCTCTGAAGCTATTGCAAGTGTGTTGTTCCTGCGCTACATCTGAAGTCTATCTTAGGGGTCGACCTTAAGGTAAAGGATTCCATTGAAGACCCCTTCAGGTAAGGAGACCTGGTTGGAGGCGTTCGTGTTGGGTTACACGTTAGAAAGCAAAGTACGACTACTGCATCAGGTATATGTGAGTGTTACTATCTTGTATCTAACTTTGTCTTCTAAATAGTGGATATCCTGAGTTTGGCTGCCCCAGAGTGGTTTTTCTCTTAATTGAGTTTCCACTTCGTCAACAAAATATTTGTTTCATTTAATTCCGCATTTAATATTTTGTTGCACACTATTCACACACACAGTTAAATTTAGAAGTCCATTTCTTTTTTCAAAGTGTCATAAGTGAGTAAATGGATATAAAGGAAATACAAGAATTGATAATCAAGTTAGTCAAATAAATATAAATAACGAGTTAGATTTTGAAATATAGTTCATAAGAAATATGGATTATTAATGAATCAATTCTTAGAATAATGTTTAGCTTAAAGTCTATGTATAGGCTCCAAGCTTTGGTAAATGAATATATTACAAATGTAATTGTAATCTAGTTTAATAAGAGTTGTTAAATTAATATGTTGAATAAGATTAAGGTTCTATAATCTAAATTACTTAGATGATTAGTAATTAGTGAGAATGTAGAAGTACATAAATGTACTCTAAATCCAATAAGTAATTTAATAACCAATTCACCTATCCATGTACACAGTATTTAAGTATATCATCGGATTAGGTTTAAGAGTTGTGTATGTGTATATGTGTGTGTGTGTGTGTGTGTGTGTGTGTACACACATATGCATGCATATGAGTTAAATATATATTGTTAACTTAGTAAATAAGTAACAAGCTATAAAAAAAAAATTAACAATGATAATGTGATACAATAGTAATAAATAAGCTAAAATAGTAAACGTATCTTAAGGGTAATAAGCAAGATAAGATACGAACCTATAACCTATGATTAACTTAATAGTAACTAAGGGTACCTAGCTAGCTTTAGAAACGGGTGATGTGACGTGTGAGCAAGTGGGAAGTTTATGTGTCATAAAGTATATAGTTCAATAGCATAGCCTAACATCATGAATGTTTCCAGGCATGTGTCATTTTTGGAGACTTCAACTTGTTTTCCAATGTAGAGTTCAAGTAACTAGAACACGGGAGAATATTCGAGTCATGAGTCCTACGTAGCCAAGATAAGTATTCTACTCACTAAGAAAATTACTACTTTTAAGTATTTCAATAAAATGAATTGATATGTGTTTTTATTACCGAACCGACATTATGTTGATTATATATGTTTTGGATAATTTAAGTAGTTTCAATTATGTTAAGATATAATAATGATGTTTATGAGAATTGTTACATGAATGAAAAGTGTGATTTAATTGATTTGAAGTGTTTGATTGCCTGCTGCGGTTGAGATTTAATTTTATGTATATGATGTCTGCTTCGCTTGGAAATTAAGTTATGCAAATTGTTTGAGAAAATGACATGTTGAACTGTTTATTGTTTTATAAAGAAAGCATGTATTAAAGGCATAGTTCTTGAAAAGCAAATATATAGTGTTTGAGTATTAAGTATGAAGCATGTGTACAAAATAAGATAATAGTAAAAGAAAAAAAATAAAAGACTGAGGCAAGCCTCCAAATTCTTCTTTGTATCGTTCCGAATTGTATGAAGGGATTAGTCATTGGGGTGTGATTGCAAGCTTTCACTACCTCGAGGCAAGCCCTATACAACAAAGAGAAAGAACTTAAAAAGAGAAAACTGGGGCAAGCCCCATATATCTAAAAAAAGAGGAAAGAAATAAAAAAGATAGAAAACTTAAGCATGCATAGCTTTGTTTAGTGGAAGTGTTTAAGTTGCTTTCATGATATGTAGTAGTTTTTATGCTAGGCGTATCTGTATGCCTATGAGGCTGATATGAACAGCGCATATGTATATGTTTACGGTCGGATTGCATTGATTTAAAGGCATTGAGCTTTAAAGTACTTAGATATTTATGCTACCAGATTTGGAAACGCTAGTGTCTTGGTATAGATAAGCGAAATGTCATTTGTTTTCCAACCTAGGCGTACTTACATGCTAGAGTTCCGCTCGTGTGTATGTATGATTGAGCCGACGCATCAAAGGCACTAAGCTTCAATGTACTTAGATATTTACGCTACCATACTTGGAAATGCTGATGTCTCTGTATAGCTAGGCCTGATGCCATGTTTTCCTGCTTAGACGTACTTGTATGCTCGAGTCCACTTGCGTGCATGTATGCCTGAGCTATCGATTATAAAAGTAATATGTTGTAGATGAGTTTATATGCAGATGTTTCCAAGGTGAGATGACTGTAACTTCTATATATATTCACAACTACATAATATGTTTTAAATGTTTTCTTAATAGTCGATGTTTACTGTATCAGTTATAAGTGTTATCAAAAGACAAAAGTTTATAAAAAATTGGTAGCTGTTATAATGTACGTAAGGCTAAAAGAAAAGTCGGTTCTTTGCAAAAACTCAGTGATTTTTATACTATTGAGGTCTCGGTATGTTCTATACTGAGACGGTGAACTCATTCTTTTAACTATACGGATGTGGCTACCGCCACAACCGTATAGATGAGGTTTTTTGGCTACAAGTACTCCAGTCATAGTTGATGATTTTGTAGCAGTGTACTTGGGATGTTATGATTGAAGCTCATCACGACGGTCGTAATTGCTGAACCATGGGTTGTCCACTATTTTGTAGGTTTATATATAGCTTGTGACACTTGTGTCACTTATTCTTTGTAAAGCCATTCTTGTTGTGTAATTATTATATTGATAAAACTTAAACAGATAAATGTTAAATGGCTCTTGTTATAATTATATGTGATAGAGGTATATGTTATGATTTTTGCTATTCAGGTTTATGTTTCCGCTGCATAGTTAGATAGACGTTACTTTGATTTACCAGGTACATATTATGGGGTATGTACCATAGGTTAGCTTTCTGATACATCGTCGTGCCACTGTCAAGATTCATTTGTATTTTTAAGAGATTAATGATTATGCAAATGCTTTGTATAAAAAATAAATGGGTTGTCACACTTCAACATATACAGATCGAGAACTCATTCACTTTCTTTTCTTTTCTTTTCTTTTTTTTAATAGGAGCTCATTCACTTTCTTATTAAGGTAATACAAATGACTTTAAATGAAGCCTTCTTATTTCCCTGTCACATGCAACCACTTGTTATTGACGATAGGATCGATGAACGTACCATCGGAAAGTGGCTGTGTTGTTCTCCGATGGACCAAATATATATATGTATGAATGTGATTACTATATTGGGTACACTCTGGCGTCCACCCTCTTGAAACGTGCAAGGAATGCTAATTCTTGAATCGCCTCCGAGATCTTCTCGATGTATGGTACAATATCCATTACAATCAAAACAACCGCAGCAGTTGGTACGGTCTCCTGGAGATTGGCATTTTCCCAAAGCCACGTCGTATTGAGCAAGGATTTCAGGTTCTCCACGATCATTTTTGAGTTTACAATATGGGGATTAACTGATGTTGTCCGGGTCATCTTTTTGAGCTCTGCTGCTATTTCCTTCAGTGCTTTGCCAGATTCTGAGCAAATTTTTGCGCATGGCTCTTGGATTTTGCTTTGGAACTCGCTGGGTGTCTGAAAGGAAGAAAATAAAATTTTAATCCACTTGATCTGTGGAGAAAAGTGTCATATATATGCATGCTTCATGACATGTCTATGAAAGAGATGATCTATTTAGAAATGGGCATTGCTGATTTTACTTGGATCTTAGAGTTAAGGTAGCTGTTAAGAACGTCAACTTTGTAGGCACATTCCCGACTAAGGGCTCCAATTTTAAGGTACTGTTTCCAAGGATGACGGAACCCAAAACGACTGTTCCACAGCTCCCATCTCGCTAGATTAGCCTGATGAGACATTAAAATCAATCCATATCAGCAAACAAAAGAAGCTAGTTTAAATCTTTCTTTTGCATGTTTGTTACTGGAGAGATATAACGAGGATGACGATGACAACTTAATTTATACCCACCATAGTTTCTTCAGTGTCTTTTGAAGTGAGA
This sequence comes from Alnus glutinosa, assembly GCF_958979055.1. NCBI lineage: Eukaryota > Viridiplantae > Streptophyta > Magnoliopsida > Fagales > Betulaceae > Alnus > Alnus glutinosa. The sequence goes on along the minus strand of NC_084894.1, from coordinate 5,423,812 downwards.
ACGCTTTTATATCCTTGAAGAAATGATTTATCATCCATATTCGACAGCCCTTCTTCTGGTATGTTGAAGTATTCACCCCCAAATCCTGTAAAATATATAAAATAGAAAGGAGTTATATATATGGGTTGTAAAGTATATATATACGGATCGATATTATTTTGGAAGTATATATATATATATATATACCTTCTAAGAAATTCCCAAGCTTTTCCATGTTAGTAGCTGCCAGATTGTGAAGATTCTCACCAATCCAAACAGGGCATATACAGATGCATATAACTATAGCAACAAAGCTACCAAGGATGATTGTCACAAGCCTCTGAATGGCCATCTTAATCATTACATGGAGTTCCTGCTTTCCGTAACTCGATATAGATATCATGCAGAAGGTCAATATGAATATCAACAGCCCATAATCGTATCTTGCCTTCATTGCGGGAACGAATCTCACAAATGTTACTGCTGCAGCTGCATCACGTACACCTCCAACAATCAATTGAGTTTGACAAATTTTGAACTAAACATGCATTAAGGTGAAACTACACTCACACTATTTGCAATCATACCCCCATTAAACTTTAAACAGTGATAATATACCCCTTCAAATTATCAAACACTTTCAATTTGTTCATTTTATTAGTATTCTCTATTAACTTGACGGAAAATACATCATGTGACCCATACCTGATTCAATAGACATTTGAAAGATCAAGCTTTATAAGTGAAATTCTACCTATTAAATAAGATGAATGCTAGAGCATCTACTGTGGTCCTTCTTAGATCATTACGTGCTTACTTGGTATAGAAGAAAAGAGGAATGGAGAGAAAATCGATTAGATAGGCAAAATTCGACAAAATTTGCCTTTTTGTAACGTTTTGGTAGTTTGGGGGCTAGAGTTCAAGCGTTGGAAGTTCGTGAGGCTAACTATTTGCAAAACAGTTGGCAGCTTTGAGGGCTAAATTATAATTTTTTCTTTTTTCTTTTTTTTAATTAAAAAATGATGCCAAGTCAGCATAAAATGATCCAATAAAAATCACAGTAAATGCTCTAGCATTTCTCATTAAATAATGCCAATGTCTTATTACATACGTACCTATCATAAGGGCAAAGACCCCAATTACTATGGGCTGTCCTATCGTACCCAACAGAGTTGCTAGGCAATGGACTCCAACACCTAGAGCACCACCTGATAAGGTTGCCAGCATCCTGTTCAAGCCTTTTCCCAGTGTTGCTCCTTTAAAAGATGGCAAAGGAAATGCCAAAATCATAATTGTTAGCCCCATATATGTCATAAGTTTTCTATTGTAAATTAGTTTTTCTCATAGTAAATAAATTCATCAATCAGAATTCTTGTAAACAAATTGCAAGCTTACCAACAGAAAACTCGAGGACAAGAGTGACTGTCATAACAGCCCATATTGCATTGTTTTCAAAACGAAAATCATGAGAGAGTGGTTTGATGTAGATGACTAAGGAAACCAAGTTGATAGCCAGTCCTACTTTTAGCGAATGGATAATTCTTCTTGGATCATCTTCTCCAAGTTTCTTCATCTTCTTTGCAACATCGACTGCCTTAGCCCATAACTTCTCAGGCATGGCCTTGAGCCATCCCCATCCACGAGTGAAAGGTCCACCATTTTCATGACTTAGAGATTCAATATCCATTGCTATGCGTTGAAAGGAAACAATATTGCAGTAGTTGAGAGAGAATGATGCGGTAAGAGGTCGGCCGACAAGAGTGCAAGGAGACGACGGCTTGGCAGCTATATATATATATATATATTGTGACAAACCAGTCCTCTCTAATTTGTTCGCCGGTGGGAAAATTGTTTGGTACGTCTACACTGCGTCTGCATCCATGTCACGTACAGACTCGCAATTGTTATGAACAATGTGTAAGAGATGCATGGCCAAGAAAAAAGAGATTTTTTTTGTTCCCGATCTGTAGTTAAGTTGCTTTTCTAGCGGTTTGCTAGATTGTGTAATTGGTTGGTGGTTTTATATAAATGTTAATAAATCATCTAAAGAAAAAAAAAAAAAATTAAAAATAAGAGGTGAATTACGAAAACAATGTTTGAATTTAAGATATTTTCTATGATACTATGATAATTAGTGACGACTTATTCCAAAATATAAACCAATAGAAAATAATAAGTTTAATCATTTTAGTTAATATTCTAACGAAAGAGTGGAAGGTGGTTTTGGTGCCGGCTAGGAGTGGCAATTTGTTCTTGAGTGTCGAGTTTAAGTCATGTCGAGGTATGAGTATAAGATTATATAGGTTAACCATAACCCGACCCATTTAATTAAATGGGTTAAACTCTTCAATCCTAACCTTCTAATTTTTTATTAGGTCCAACAAATCCAATGACATGAAAGATTTTCAACTTTAATTTGTTTGTATTTTGGAGCCTATTAGATAATTTAAATGGATTTCAGGCATAAGGCATTAATTAGACCTAAGTAAATCTGTGAACTGTGACTGGAATATCAGTGAGGCGTCTTGGTTGTCAACGTCAGATCGAGCTATCTCAAACGAGAGTTTAATTTGGGTGCATGGGAAACCATGGCCAAAGGTCAACAGCCATGAAAGGGCCAAAGGTCAACAGCCATGCATGAAATAGCCAAATTCATGACATCCATGCATGCGTTCCATCTATTCGGATTTCGGTATAATATAAAATTGACTAAACTCCACGCCCTACAACTTAGAAGAAATGCTGTAAACACGTGAATGTCAACGCCCCCCTCCCCATTAATATTGATGACCTATTTTTAAAGTTATTAATATTAATGACCTATTTTTATCGTCATTTTTGTATTTCTGTGGGTTCTTAACTTGTTATTAATACCATTATAGCTATAATATCAATAATAATACGTCACCTCCGGAACTCTTTGGGCTGTATATATCAGTAAATGAGAATAATAAAAAAAAAATTACATAATCGAAAATACTATTTTTTTTTTAACATAATCATGTATTACCCTTTCATATTCCTTAACCTCCTATTATGATTTTATTTCTATAAAAAGGAGTGTTGAGTAGTATGTACGTAAAACATACTGTAAAAGAGAAAAATCATACAAAGTTTTTAAATAACTAGTTTCACATATTGCAATCTCTTTATCTTGACTTGTTATTTTCTTTGATTTTACAACACGTTATCAGCACGAAGCTCTAACCAGTTGTTATGTTCTTTTAATCTTCAACATCAAAAGCTATCTGTGGGATATTATTAATTCATTATAAGTCTCTTTTAGATTTAGTAATCTTATTATCTATTTTGTTAATTAACATTCTAGCATATGCTTAGAAATTTTTATTGTTTTAAGAATCATATTATAACATCTGAATCTTATGATCCATGTGAGATTCATAAGAAATAAAATGTAATCATTATACTTCTATGAATATTAATATTATGAATCTTGGAAATACTATTAAGAAAGAAAATCAAGCATCCTAGCAGGATTACGCTAAAGTAATAATTTTTCTTCGCCATCATATGCATGATGAATTAAAAAAAAAAAAAAAAAAATTGAGTATTTTACAGTAAAAGATCCCTTGACCTTATGGAATAGTTTAAGGATGAGATACGAGTACTAGAAGACAGTTATCCTCCCAAAAACTCATTATGGTTGGATGCACCCGATCAAGTTGCACTCTTTAAAATCAACTCACAATTAAAACTATGTAATGAAAAAGTCACTTATGATGATATATATCATATTTCATGCCTCGAATGTGCTCCTGCAGCAGCAATATCGAGAATGTAATTTCACAAGATATTTTGAATTAATATTTTGTCTTATAGTGGCTGAGCAAAACAATGAGTTATTAATGAAAAGTCACTAATCTCGTCCAATGGGTTTTATACCATTTCCTGAAGCAAATGGAACCTCATTTCATGGCAATAAAGGAAACCGTGGTCGTGGACATGGACGTAGTAAAAAAAAAAAAAAAAATTATAGAGGTCAAGGGAAACATATTCATAATTCTTACCAAAAAAAAAAAAAAATGCTCCTTACCACTAAAAGTAGAACCATAATTAGACGAAACAAAATGAAAACAAAGGTTTACAAAATAAACCTACAAAAACCTATGAAGATAAATGTTACAGGTGTGGTATAAAAGGATATTGGTTGCATACCTGTCAAGCCTTCATAAAAGAGAAAGAAAAATGAATTGAAATGAATTTTGCCCATCACAACAATCCTGTAAATTCTATGGTGTTTCTTGATACTCTAAACGGATTGGGTAGACTATCTTCATGATGTTTCTAATTTCTTTGAAGACTCTAATAGAAAAACTGATCTTTTGACTGGTTATTTATATGTCAACAACAATTAATATGTTTTCATTATGTCTTAATCACATCATGTTTACATTGTCAACTTTATTTGTATTTTATTCTTTTCTTTTAGCGTAAATAGATTTAATATATATTTTGTTTATATATGGAGGCATGAGTCATACTGATGAAATGATTCAAGATAATAAATATTTTCAAAATTTAATATTAAACAAAGCTAATGTCAATACAATATTAGGTTTATCAAATATAATTGAAGGCTCTGGAAGAGTGAATATCCTGCATGTTGCCAAAAGAAACAAAATTTTATATTGACGATGCTTTGTATTCTTCTAAATGTAGAAGAAATTTAATCAGTTTTAAGGATATTCGTCTAGATGATTATCGTGTTAAAACCACTAACATGCAGATTTTAGGGGTTTTAAAATATAAAGCATGCCTCTGATTTTAAGACATAAAAAACATAATGTCTTAAAATAGAATTTAAAACTTAATAATAAGACAAAAGAATCCGGTAGCTCAATCGGGTGGGGAGCACGCCTCATGAAGCGGAGGTCACTAATTTGAATCCCCCTTCTCCAAAAAAAAAAACCCAGTTATCACTACAAAAAAAAAAAAAAAAAAAAAAAAAAAAAAAAGGCATTTATGGACGGTTTTTTTCTAGACGGTTTTTAAAACCGTCTAGAAAAAAAAAATTTGCAAACAGTTTTTTCAAAACCGTCTGTAAAAAATTTATTATGGACGGTTTTATTAAACCGTCCATAAAATTGCAGACGGTTTTAACTAAACCGTATGGAATTTAACATTTCTAGACAGTTTTGGATGAAACCGTCTATAAATGTTATTCTTAGAGAATTTTATGGACGGTTTTTACCAAACCGTCCATAAAATTTCATTTCCAGACGGTTTCATTTAAAACTGTCTGGAAATTTTTTTTTCATGCCATATCATCAATCCGTGTGATGTCCCCAAATTTAACCACATCCATCCAAATTTTTTCCCAGCCAAAATCACAACCGCCCATTTCCTTTACAGCCAAAAAAAAACATATGTATATAGAAAAATCGATCTGGCCTGAAACATCACAACCGGCCAGAAACCCTCCCCCCCATGGCCACCACTTCTCTTCATTTCAGCGTCAACCTCAGCTCCTCCGAAACCCAAACACACGCACTCACGCAAACCCAACAAAGAAAAGAGAAAATGGCCTCGCTATCGCTATTCCTATCCCCAAATTTCTAATCCCTAATTTCCTGATACCGAACCATTTTTCTCTGTCTCTGAGACTGAAACCCCAAGAATCTGAAACTGGAAATGGCCACCACGACCACGACGAGCGTCAATACAGGCGGAGAGGATCGAGTCCTGGCCACAGCGCAGCAGATCGTGAAGAGCCTCAATGCGCCGAATGTACCCCAGGGTCCATGCCGCACTTCCTTGGCCCACTCTTCCCGGCTGTCCGCCGCATCCCCACGCCCCTCCAAGGCCTTTCGACCTCTGCATGTTCGTCACCGACGGCGACGGTCCCTCCTGGCTCTACCCCAACAATGGCGACGGTCCCTCTTGGGCCCTATCCTGCTGAAACCCCCAAGCAGTGGAACCGAACCGTCCAGAGAATTTTCATTATATAATCAATTATATTAATAAAAATTAAAAGGGAACCGGAAAAAAAAAAAAAAAAAAAAAAAAAAAAAAAAAAGGTAAATCTGGACGGTTTAGGACCAAACCGTCCATAATTTTCTGGACGGTTTGGTCCCAAACCGTCCATAATTAGTTAGGGACGGTTTGGACAAAACCGTCTGGAATTCCAGACAGTTTTGTTCAAACTGTCCAGAAATTTATTTAGTGGCGTTATATCAATTCCAGACGGTTTTTTCGCATTTCTGGACGGTTTTAAACAGTCCAGAATTTGCTTTTTTTTTTGTAATGTATGCACAACTTTGTGCGGGGGGCATTTTCTCTTAAGTGAGGCTTCATCTCTTTGATACCTCGCACTTCATCCTCTATTCTCCTTTCTTTTTTAATATTTGTTACTCTTTTCTTCTTCTTACTGACTGTATAACGTAGAGAAAAAAATGAGAGATTCTGATGAGAGAAATTCCAGTTCTTTCTTCCTACTTTTTTTCTTCTCTTCGCTTCTTCTCCCTTTCTTCGCCTTCCTGGCCCATCGTTTTACTCTTCTCTATGACCCAAAACAAAGAGATGAGAGACTGTGGGAGAGAGGGAGATACCGAGAAAGGAAGAGAGACCCGAGACTTGAGAGACCCAGCCCGATCGTGGAGGACCCGTAGCAATCCGACAAACCCGGAGGAGCCGAGAAAAAGGATCGCCCATACCATTGAAAAAGGATTACAGATCATGGAGTCAAAGCCGAAAAGGAAAAGACCAGAATGGAAGCATTGAAGTTTCTGATATTGGACATGTTTTTGTTTTTTGGAATATAATGGCATTTTGTATATAGGAAAGGGTTGGACATGTAGTTTATGTAAGTAGTTGGAATTGCATGCTGATTTTTTTTTTTTTTGACAGATTTCGGTGTCTTTAAAAAATTGGACACTTTTGGTTTGGCTGATGAAAATTGGACAGGTTTGGTTTATGGTGTAGTAAATGCATGGTTTTGGTATGTTTGGACAGATTTGGTAAATGCATGGCTTTGGTATGTTTGGACAGATTTTGGTTTATGGTGTGGTAAATGCATGGTTTTGGTATGCATGGTTTTGGTGAAAGCATGGTTTTGATATGCAGGTTTTGGTAAATGGGTTTGGACAGGTTTGATTTATGGTGTGGTAATTATGCTTAACACAAAATTAGAGTGGACATGCTTGGCTACAATATCACACAACCGGACTCAAATAAGTTCAGGTTCAACACATAAAGTAACATTTAACACCACCCTAAACAACAGCACCATAAATACATACAAAAAATGGATGATGTGTACAAAATAAAATCACCATAAACCCTGCCCAAAACAACATCACCCTAAACCCTAAACATCATCACCCTAAATCTTCATGGTAACAACATACGATCATGTTTGGAATCGAATACACCCTTTGATTCTGATCCAACCATAAACAGATACACAATCATCAATATCCATGTACATACAATTATTGTCTTATAAATCTTCTTCATTGTTTGGTAATTGATCCCCTGAATCTCCATTTCTTTTCGAAGGGCAGCATTTTCAATCTCCATATTTGCTCTCGACTTTGGAACTTCAGCTTCAACTATAAGTCGGAATCGTTCCGGCTTCCTCTATCCCCATATTCGCCTTCAACTTTGTAACTTCAGTTTCAACCATTGTACGACATCGTTCAGCTTCTTGAATTAAACTTACATGCCACTCACGCAAACGACCTACCACCCTCTCTCCATGTGAACATATTTTGGGATCAACCCATTGCCAAAAACCACAAGCTCGGTTTATCTGCAAAACGATAACAAAAAATAAATCAAAAAATAAAATAAAAAATAAACAAACAGTAACAAAGGTTATTTCTAGCTTATGTTATTTGAAAATTAATCGTCATAGGTTATTTATTCACTTTTCCATATCATTTCAAAAAAACTCATTAATCTTCAAAAAATTATCAAAGGATAATACATGCTCCAAAAAAAAAAAACTACAATAGTTGCATGACAAATGGGGCCATAAATAAATAAATAAAAACGTACATTATATCTCTTAAGCCACAACTTAACCTTCATAGTACAGTAACATTTTCAACTAAAAATTTGAAACGTTACTGCCAAATAAAAATCAACCCAGTCCATTTTTTTTAAAAAAAAAAATTTATATAAGTACAGTAAAAGGTAGAATTGAACTAAGCAGCATTGTTCTTCTTAAATATTGCTGTAGATTTTCGGTTAACAGATATGCGACATACCCAGCTGAAAATATACACTTAAAAGTCTAAACCCTAAATTACCTTGTAATTCTGGCATTTTACAAACCTTCTACCGAAATTCTTTTCGGTATAGGAGGTTAACATACAAGCCGGATGCTCGCAATAACAAATCGGCTTTACTGTAGAAGTTGCCCACTCCTTGTCGACTCCGACTTCGTAGAAGCAGTGTCGATGGTTGCATCTTCGGGAAATGTTGTGAAACTGGTCAGAAATGTCGAAAATCGGAAGCCCAGTTCGAAAACCCTAGTTCCTAGTTCTTGCAGAGAGCCGTTGGTGAAGAAGATGAGAAAAATGTGCGAAAAATGGTCCCTCTCATTTCGAAAAGTCAAACACGCACGGGGGTATAAAGACTGGATGAGGCGGGGGTATTTTGGGGAGGGTTTCTGTCTTAAACGGTCACGTGACTTGCACGTGACCGACTTGCCGTCCAAACGAACGGGCGACTGGATGGAAGGTCGATTTTGTCACACGTTGGCAAGTTCGGGGGAGTCATGTTCCAATTTTGGTACATTGGGGGGTAAATCGCCACACCATGGATAAATCAGGGGGGTTAAGTGTAATTATCTCAAAAACCAAATAGAAATCAGGCTTTTTCTCAAAATTACACAAAGGCTGAATACCTTTATTTTACAAGAGCAAAAAGTCTATGGGTTCATATGTGGATCCATATGGCCTCACAGATTTAATGGTAATTTCAAAAAGTGAATAAATGACAGAAAAGACAAAGAGATGATGTATAGCACGTCTCAATAATTAATGGTCTCGCGGGCTTTATATGCTAGTGAGCTCATTCACTTTCTTTAAGGTAACATTGACGACTTTAAATTAGGCTTGGTAATTCGAGTCAGCGAGTCGGGTTCGTGTCGACCCGGCTGATCCGATTACATAATCGGGTTCAACACGAACCTGACCCGATTATTAATCGGGTCATAACTTCAAACCCGAACACGACCCAATAATGAATCGGGTTACACGACACAAACCCGACGAACACGTTCCTACTCACTGGCTCACTGGCTAGTGGCCACTGCTCACCGGCACCGCCTCATCCCACAGGCGGCACAGGCCACGAGGACGGAGGACATGAGGTAGAGTAGGTTCGACTAGGCTGTCCAAACTGGGCTTGGACAGTTGGATCCGAGAACCGATCCGGCGGTTCTCGGATCCAACTGTATTCAACTTTTTTAAGGAATACATAGAAAAGAGAGGAGAAAAGGAAGAGTCTTGCATCTGTATTCAGCTTTTTTAAGGAATGCTTACACAGCAATTCAGACCGTACAGCTTTATCTTTGATTTTTTAATTTTAGAAACTTGCATATTTGATTCAGGCCGTAGAGCTTCCTTTTAGTTTCTACGTGTTGCAGTAGAAGTTGAAAAGGGTTTGGATTGGAAGAAAATGTGAGATTTGGGTTGCTTAACTTGCTTCCATTCCATAACACAAAAAGCAAGTTTCATGTTCCAAGTCTAACGGCCTGGATTATTAGAAAAGCTATCCTCACAATTTCTCTAAATTGCCGGGGATTTTCAATTTTGATCCAATTTTGTGTGCATGGCTCTTGGATTTTGCTTTGGAACCCACCGATCGGGATCTCTTTTCAAATTATGTGAATTTAGGTCGTTTCATGCATTGAACGACATGAAAAATGGTACATATTAAAAATGTAGCATGTTAATAATGAGAATTTAGTATATTTTTATCAGGTTCTTACGCTTTATGTCGTATAAAAGTTTTGAGTAAAAAACTGTCTTTTTGTTTAGTAAATAAAAAGCCTTTTGGATTTTTTATTTTTTTATTTTTTGTCTCGATAACATGTTATATCTTTAATATGTAGCATTTTTCAAGCCGATCGATGTAAAAAAGTGTTTGAATTTATATAATTTGATAATTCAAAATTTCTCTAAAATTGTAGAGGATTCTAATCCAGAACTCACTAGGTGTTTGACAAGAAAAAAAAAATAAAAAGAAAAGAGGAAACTTCACTTAACCCCTTTAAATTGTTGTTTTTGCAATTACCTTTCTAAACTTCAAAAGCTCTCAATTTAGTGTATCTTTTAAATTTTTTTCAATTTCACCCATCCACTAAAATTACAAAAAGTTTAAGAGTATAATTGTAAAAGTGATCAAACATAAAGAGTGGTAAGTGTAATTTTCTCTCATAATTTTCAAGAATGTTTTCTCCCCTTTTCTTTGATTGTGAGAAATGAATGGTCCCAAGAAAGAACCCTATGACTCGAATTAGGCTCTTTTTTTTTCTTTTTTCTTTTTTCTTTTTTCGATTACGGACTTAAAAGGGAAATATAAAATCTTTCAAGGGGACATGACTATTTAAATCTGTGACTTTGAAGGGCAAGAAATAGGTAGAGTTCTTTGTATTAGTTTTGTTGAGTATTCTTTTGTCAACAAGTGAGCTTGTTTAGTAGATCAAATGTGCAATACTTCATTAGGCTCTGAACCGTCTGAAACTGATCATTGTGATAAAGACGAGCTTGAAACAAATGTTAAAACTCATTCAAATGAGTTGATTTCTTGTAAGCGTCATAGAGAGTACGAGATCTACGCGATGACGGGTCTTGATCTACTATTTTACCATTCAAATTATGTCTATGTAGTATTTTTTCCAAGAATAATCGGTGCTTTTATGTAGGGATCAAGCGATAGAATACATGAAGAGGGCTGATCTTGTGATCAGAAGGATCTTAGATGTGCTATTGAAGAGACTGAACGTGAGAGACATTGACAAAGCAAAGGAATATATGTTAGTGGGGGAAATGAGACTTAAACCTCATTTACTATCCTTGCTGTCCAAGCCCCGAGCTCACGGCCGGAGTAAGCCGTCACTCTGATATATCAATGATAACCATCCTCCTTCAAGATGAGACCGGTGGGCTTTACGTGCGAGGAAGTACTAGAGAGGATAGCTGGATACATATCCCCCCAGTTCAGGGATGCAGCTCTTATCATCAACATTGGGGATGTGCTACAGATAATGAGCAATGACAAGTACAAAAGCATTGAGCACCTGGCATTTGTAAACAAAAGCAAGAATAGAGTTTCAATCCCCATTTTTGTTAACCCAGGACACGATGCCATTATTGGACCTTTGCCGGAAGTTTTAGAAGGTGGAGAGAAACCAATGTACAAGCACCTTGTCTTCTCATATTACTTCAGGCATTTCTTCAGTAAGACTCACGATGGAAAGAAAACCATCGAATTTGCCAAAATATGGATCTGTACACTTTCTATTTCATCTGAATAATACATTCGGACACTAAATACTTTTTTAATGGTACATTTTAAACAGCTAGAGCTAGCATTCGGGTTATCATCTCAACAATATAAGAATATAAGAGATCCCTGTATCTTATTACTAAACTACATTATGATCGATGGAGGTGCTCGTAGCATGAATTACTGAAGGCAGACAAAGACAGCATTCATTGAGAGAGAGAAGCTTTTTATTCAATACCTACAATAAATTGTCAAAATTGATGCTATCTATTTGATCTGCCTTGGTCATTAAAAACACAGAATATAAACACAGAGCACCTATCAAAAAATTAAAAATCAATATCAGAGAAAGCAAATGAGAGGTGATAAATACACTCGTCGAGGTTGGCAATCCCCCTTTTTCTTGCAAGGGAATCGCCTAGTACTCGCTGCTAGCAGTTACCACAAAATCTGCTCCAACCTACAGTAAAGCACAATTCCAAAAAGAGATTACCAAATCACTTCCCACCCAGGGACTTTCCCTTGTATTCATTTCTCTTTCTTAGCCCAGGCCTCCCCTTTGCACTCACTCCCAGCAGTAACCACAAAACCTGCTCCAACCTGGATTGAAGGGCAAAGTGAATCTAACAATGAAACACCATCCACAAGCACGCATGAGAGAGAGAGAGAGAGAAAGAGAGATTACTTGGCAATCTTTCAATACAACACGCTCTTGGAGCTGTACGTTGCTGCAAATCACAGAACCTTGAATCGAACATCCATCCGCAATGGTGACGTGATTCATAATAACTGAATTAGCAACCTAAATAAGAAGGAAGAAAATCCAAGAGTTGAGACAAATATCTGAGTTTGAATCTCTTTTTCATCATAACTATATGATAGACAATCCTAAGCATGCCATTGTGGCAGTCAGTTATACTGTAGTCTACAGATAAACAAAGCTGATAATATATACTATTCTTCTGTCCATCAACATTGAAAAATCATCATACCTTTACATTAGAACCTATCCTGCAGTGACGGCCAATAACAGAGCGTTTCACACTACATTTGTCACCCATTTGTGAACCTTCGCCTAGCATACAATGTGGTCCCACCTAAGACCATTAAACCCCATGATGAGTACACCAAGAAATGACCCCAACAATGGATATTAAGCAATCAACTGACTGGTGGTAGAAGTAAGGCTGTGTTTGTAGAGCATTCAACTCACAGTTGTTTTTGACCCAAGCACTGCTGAAGGATGGATGATGTTGTTTTGAGGAGAGAAGGAATACCCTGAGAGATGACTGGCCTCACCTATGACCTGACCCATATAGAACAGAAAATAAGCTCAACCAGATTAAGCATCATAGCACCCAACGCAGGCTTTAACTGTGTAATTGACTCACATCTCGATTTACGTCACTGAATGCTTGAATGGAATTTAAGCGCATGCAGTACTTGCTGTTACTGGCAATATAAACACAGCATTTATGGGTTCTTCGAGCAGAACCGTTGGTACCCAATCCATAGAGTTCATGAAAACTTGGAGTAGACACATTAGCAAGGATTTGGGACAGCATTACTTGGTTCTTCTGGGGATTAACCTTCTCGTTTCCATTTTCTTCTGCTTGTGGTGCACCATTTAATAATACTTCTGACTTCTAATGTTTGTGAAAGCAATATGAGCAGGTTCAGAGACTATAAGAAAGGTAAGTTTTTCACAACAACCTAATATGCAGAGACTATATTGAACTAACCAGCTGGCTCCGGACAAGATAAGGCAAGACATCCTGCCTTAAGCTTTGAAATGTATCCTTTTGATCTAAAACTTCTTGTAGAACAGACCTGGGATATAATCAAGGAGGATATATTCAAGACTATAACACAACCAATTTAAAAAAGTATGCTAGGAAATCATTGGGAAGCAAATAAAGTAACATGTTAAACCTCTTGAATGCATACAAATGAGCATCCATGAGATCAGCTCGGATTTCCATCTACATTAAGGATGAAAATAACAGAAAAGTGTTAGAACAAGTGGAATCATGCAAACATATACCAAAATTAGGCACTGAAATTGGACACTTTCCTTTTAAGGAAGAAAAGAAGGCCAAAACACATATATAATGAAGTTCATCATAAGCCCATTTGCAGCTGCAAAAGGTTTAGCAAAAAAGAAAAAAAAAAAAAGGACTCAAGGCAATCCATTACCTGGCCAACCGCACGGAGTATGTTCTTCTGTATTCGAATATCATTTTCTAGTTCAGCACCTGGCAAGGGTTGCAAGATGCTGCATCAGGAACACAACTGCAAACATCCTAAATAAAACACAATCTTGAAGATCTAACCTGTAGCTATATATAATAAGAACTGCTTTGTGGGATCCAGCCCTATAATGTTGTAGCGTCCTGGCTTCTTAGTTTTGTCTTTTCCACCAGAGGAACCAGACTCCGAAGGTCCACTAACAGGAGCAGAACATAGCATTGCAGTCACTACTGCATCATGCCGTCTATGCGCAGCCGCTACTGCACCGGGAGGAACGTTAGAAACAAGATCACCACTCACAACCTGCAGAAACATAAGAAGCCAACAGCTGTAAGAAAAAACTTTCTAGAGGTCAATAGCTATAAATTTTGATAAGTATCAATAGCTATAAATTACATGCTAACCATGATGTCCTTCGCAGTCAGGCGGTGGGCAATGGCCCGAAGTGCACCAGCTGTTCCAACATCCTCCGCGACTGCAGCAACCTGAAACGTTAGGGTAATACTTAAGCTCTATCTATTTGGAGCATCAAATTAGGTTAAGCAGCACATGGTGCAGCTAATATAGATGACTTATGAGTATCATGGCAATCATCTAATCTTATACTACTGAAAAACTGCATTTCTATGAGACAAAAAAGGAATCTACAGCCTGCTGACTTTAAGAACTGTGAAAATGCATAAAAGAAATCATGCTTGCATGCACAAGAGAGTAACAAATTTTTTGTACTATTTTTCACTGCCCACAATTAATTTTTCATCATCTGAAACAACACTGGAATAACACAGATGCCAAAGCTATTCAGAATTGCAGCATCAACCATTGACCAGCCGAGCAGTACAGCAGTAACAAAATATTTGTATGCGTAATTACCTACAAACTTAATGCCATTTATCTCGTATGTAGGATCCATTTCTATTTTAAAAGAAAAAGAAAGAGGTTTTCTAAATCTAACTAGAATCAAGCCTACATAAAGCAATGGCAGACTTAAACCTAACTCAAGGAAAGTTTTCTCACTAGGTAAGGTTCAACTAGAAACTAAAAATCACTCTAGCCCATGAGCAGATTAGAACTAATGCTATTGTACCTCAGGCTGAAGCTGAGTGATCTCAGGGATGTGAGATTTATTTTATTGATTCATTCCCATAGATTGAGCCGGGGAGGGGAAGACAAGATTCACTGGGCCCCTTCCAAGAGAGGGATGTTTGCCGTTAGATCATTCTATAACGTTCTTGTACCTCATTATAACACCCCCTTCTCTTGGAAATGTATTTGCCAGAAAAAGATCCCTTCAGAGCGGCTTTCTTTGCTTGGACAGCCGCCTTAGGGAATATCCTTATCATGGATAACCTTAGAAAACAACATGTCATTGTAGTTGAATAGTGATGTATGTGTAAGAGGAGTGGAGAGTCTATGGATCATCTTCTACTCAATTGTGAGATTGTCAGTACCTTATAAAATGCTATTATCAGATGTGTTGGTTTAGTTTATGTTATGCCTAAAAAAGTAGCAGACCTTCTCGCTTGTTTGAAAGAGGTGTGCGGCACTCCTCAAGGTGTAGCAGTGTGGAAGATACTTCTATCATGTCCTTTGTAGTGTCTTTAGAGGAAAAGAAATTATAGAAATTTTGAAAACCGCAAGAGGACGGTGGTGGAATTAAAGTCTTTCTTTTTCAAAAAAAAAATTCCGCTAGACAACTACTCCAGATCTCAATGTGCTTAGTTTTCTTGATTTTCTTAACCCTCTACCTCTTTCTGGGTAGGTGTTTCTCTTCTATACTTGGATTGCCCCTTTTATGCTTTTCAATGAAAAAAAAACCCATGGGTGGTCGACCACCCATTGGGGTGGTCGGCCACCCACCAAGAGCCGGGGGTGGCCTCCCACCCTCGAGGGACTTTGGGGGTGGCCGCAACCACCCCCGAAGCCAAACCTGGGTGGCCTATGCCACCCCCCAAAAGCTCCGGGGGTGGTCGCACCACCCCCGGAACGCCTCGGGGGTCCACCACGAGGTGTTCCGAGGGTGGTGCGACCACCCCTAGCTCCATATATATAAAAGAAATAGTTTTTCTGAAAATTATTGCATTTACCCCAAGGAATAGATATTCTTCTTCGTAAATGAATAGGTATTCCAATGAGAATAATTATTCTAAGGAATAGACCCATATGAAACAAAAGTATGACTATTCCTATGGAATAGTCATTCCATTTCAAGGGTCTATTCTGCGAACCAAACGGGGCCTTATTGTATTGGAATCTACAAAGAAACAATCCAATTGATCATGATACACAATGTTGATTGTATCCATACGATTTTGCACTTCAGCTTGGAGAAGAGATAAGAGGACCCTATGGAAAATGTGATCAGAAATCTATAACAGAGTCCAACCACAACAACCAAATCGATTATATTCATGCATAAGGATACTAGATTCCCTAAGAGCTAAGACCATTCCAATGCTCTTTTTCGCCATTCATAAACTGCACCAATATTTAGGATAAGCATGAAAATTAAAGCTTCTATAAATATAGATATACCTAATACATCAAAACTCATTACCCGTGGATAAAGCAAAACCTTTGGTCAAACCAAGAGCACCCTATTCCTATATAAATAATATAACCAAAAAAAAAAAATGGTGGATGTAAGAATCCACAGCTGACCATATCCTTCACAGAAGTAAAACCAAAACACCCATCGCAAACTATCTAGCCACTCATTATATCCTACATCCAAGTATCTCTTCCAACCTAGCAGGAAGATCCACCTTATTTCAAATTGTTTCAAACAGTTTGTCCAATTTCTAAAATTAAACACAAGGCACGCCCTTTCCTCCAAACTTAAGAATCTAGACAAACAAGTGGCAAGAACTTCAAGGTTCAAGCTGATGGAATGCATTCCTTGTACCACTTGGACTTGTAACATCAATCACATTATTTTCCTAATATCCTTTATTAATTGGTGCATTAGTTAGTCAACTTAATTACTTGACCAAAAAGCAAAAACAACCAGCATTATCACCCCCACTTTGTGCACTATTTTACTGCTACTTTCGCCATATTTTTCATTATCAACAGAAGCTGATACCGAAACATGGATGCCAAAATATCATGTTATATTACTTCCAAACTTCCAAATTCATCTTCCACATGGATTTTGATCATTCGCCAATTGTCAGTACATCAAGATTACTGCAAAGTACGCATTCATACAATTAAGCATGAAATTCTACAAGTATGCAGCAAAAGTTATTCCTTTCTAACGCGGGAAATACCTCGACATGCAGGCGACCAACATAAGCCCCAGTTATCCAACCACCAACCCGAACAGCCGCATCTTGCCCTTCAACCACCTAAACAATCATACATATAAACAAATCAACAAACCAGAAACCAAACAAAATTTCAATCATTTGTACAACAAATTAAAAGAAAAGCATAGAGAAAAAAATAAATTAAAGATGAAATTAGATTAAATAGCAAGTAGAACAGGAACCGTACAACGATGAGATCCTTAAGGTTACTTTGCTCTAACAGCTCCAGAACGTACGAGAGAACCGGCCGGTTCGCCACCGGAAGTAGAGGTTTCGGAACCTCCTGCATTCAGAAAACCATTGCAGATTGTAGGAATTTGTTAGAGAAGAAAACTGGAGGCTAAATACAAGGAGGACATTAATCAAGGGACCGTCTGTTTCTGGGGGAAATCGAGAGGGAAAAGAAAAAGGGAAAGGAAAATTTGAATTCGGAGAGACCAAAAGCAAAGCAAGCAGAGAGAGGGACAGAACCTTGGAGACGAGAGGGATGAGATTCTTGGAGGCGCCACCGGCCAGAACTACCACTTGGAAATCCATCGGAGCAAAGCAGAGCAGAGGAGAAATACCAGAGAGAATTAATTAGGGGTTTCTCTTTCTCTCTCTCTTTCCCTGTGTGTCTTCTGCCTTCTCACTTCTGGTATGGACTACGGACTAGTGAATTGTATATATAGAGGTTATATTATACTTTAGAGAGTAGTTGACATATGGGGATGTAGCTCAAATGGTAGAGCGCTCGCTTTGCATGCGAGAGGTACAGGGTTCGATACCCTGCATCTCCAGCTTTTTAAGTTTTATTCATTTCTATTTTTAACTTGTTTGAGCAGGTCTGAGACAGTGCTCGAGCAAGTGGGATCCATAAAGACTATCTCACATTTGTTACCTTAATTGCTAATAACTAAGGATACAAACCCAAAATATAAACTAATAATGCAAAAGGCCAAACCTTTCTAGATTATCACAGATTCACAGGTCAGATTCTCTCCCTTTCATTAAAAATTAGAGAAATAGCATTTCATGGTCTAGATTTTATGTTTACATATTTAATGGTATATATTGTCATACTATTTAAAATTTTAAATAAAGTGACACTATATATACCAACATAACACGGAATAGAATTCTTTTCATTTTAAGTAAAATGAAGATGAGTCATTTTATAGGAAGAATTTTATTTTGTTACATCTAACGGTGTACATCATATCACGTCATTTAAAATTTTTAAATGACCTGACAACATGTTCTTCATGACATCATGTACACGGTTAGATGTAGTAAAATAAAATATTGACCATAAAGTGGTTACTCTTCATTTTACTTGAAATTGAAAGAATATTTGTCAAAAAAAATTGGAAATGATTTATTTTATGGTTTAAATTTTATTTTATGGTAACACAACAAAACAAAATTTAAATCATAAAATAAATCATTTCCAATTTTTTTTTAAGCATAATGCATAGTAGCATGAATAATTAGTTAAGGCACCAATTTATGAGTATAAGCTCTCAATGTTCAAATCTTCTTTTTTTTCCTTTTTTTTTTTTTTTTTCTATTCAATAGGGGAGAGGGAAAGGAGAAATATTAAAATCTCATTTGTTACTACTTTGTGTGGCTTCTCTTTTGCCAATATATGCACATATATGCAGGATCCATGTACAATTATATAAGAGACGTATTGTACATTCTCTCTTGATCATTCTCCCATCCTTTTATTTTTCAAAATGAGCATTTGATACGAGGAGACTGTGTATTCAATGAGAGGAAATGAATCATTTCTCATTATATAATTACAGAATAATAAAATCAAACACAAATCATTATTGGATTTTTTTTCCTAACTCAAGTGTAATTTCTCTCTCCCAACACATGAATCGCTGAAATCTATGGCATTGATTTGGTATGCAATTGGTCTTTCTATGATTGGGATCTCCAGTAATGTTACAATTTAGTCAGTATATTGTGACAGTTTATATAAGACCCACCTACCCAAATAAATTTTGAATTTTTCAACTCCTTACTCGAACAGATAGATCTTATGTGAACTCTCTCACATGTATTGTCCAAATATTTAAACAATAAACTACTCGAGATCCTTATCAGTCTCTCTATCTCTGGCATGGTTGCCTACCAATTGGAACTCTAAGCTTTTACCTGAGATTTGTTTGCCTAGGGTTTGCTTGTCCTTCTCAGTTTCTGATTCACTAGAAGTTTTGAGAATTTTTGGTTTTCACTGGAATTAAGGGAAATTAATTCCCGTAGGGCGAAGGGTATCGGGTTAAATTTTAGGCTTTTCAAGATTTTTGAGGATTACTAAAGAATGTCAGTTTGACTGAAATTTGGAAATTCAAAAAAAAAAAAAAAATCATATTTAATTGATCAGATAAAGCATGAAAGAGGACACCTGCATGCCTATTCTCACTCTCCACCCTGATGAGATTGGGATAAGTATTCTCAGTATTTTTTTTTATTTTTTTTTAAATTGCTTGTAATTTAGACAACACATATAAGAGAAGTCACATGGACTTACTTGGCCAAGTACGTGACCGGACAGTTAAAAATTTATTTCAGTAGATGAATCTCATATGAATTCTCTCTTAATATCCTTCCGATCAGCATGTGAATTGGGAGCATCCAAAGAAAGAGATCAAATTCACTTCCCGTAAGCCTTTCAAAGATAAGGTTATGGGTCCTACAATCCAGGTTTCTTGTCACTAACTGAATCCCAAGAGCCTTTCAAAGATAAGGTTATGGGTTCCTTCAATCCAGTTCTTCTCACTGACTGAATCCCAAGAGAAAATGAAAATAAGGAAGAACATGAAAAACTGAAGTGGATGTGAAGGATGATTCTGACAACATGACTTCAATTCACATCCTAGCAAGGAAACAATTCTTTTCATTTAGATCTTTTTGTTATTACTACAAATATGTTTTAAAGTAATTGAAGGTTTAAAACTATAGCTTTATCAATACAAAAAGTTGTAGACTTTTATAGTATCTTAAAGTTAGAATTCATAAATAATAATAAATAAATAAAAATTAGGGTTACGGCGTAATTGAACTGAGAACGGCTTAGCTCGTGATAGAATATAAATTAAATTATTAAATATTTTATTTTCTATCAACTTAAGCTTTTAAGATAAGTGATAATTTGATATGGTATAAGAGTCAAATATCCTAAATTCGAACCTTAACTCCGTTTTTTACCTTTCACCTTTCATTTCAATTAAATATTCTATATGATGTTATCTCACCAGTTAAGGGTTTGTTAAATGATTAACTTCATTTATTTCTATCCGTCAATTTTTTTGAAATAAGCGATAATTTAACCGCTCATATTGTTTGAATCATGTTTGTTCAAATAATTTTGGGTATAGTTGAGTTTTTTTTTTTTTGTCATTTTTCTTTATTGTTTTATTCAATGATGATAAAATGATTTATGTATCATCTTTAAAATCGGAGGAATAATTTTCAATTTGATTGACTTGTAATATGTTACCCTCACGACCTCCCCTCAGATTTTGGGTTTCTTTTTTTAGTTGAGTGAAAATAACATTATAACAGCAATTCTAAGCAAAAGAAAATTACAAATAACCAAAAAAAAAGGCCAAAAAATAACACGCTCCATTGTAGCAATTTGTTTCACACCTCTGCGTGAGAGGAACCTCAAGATGGAATGAGTAAGAGGGAAAGCTGCCAATGGTTCAAGTGGTAGCTGCCCATGCTCGTATTTGTAAGTGCAAAATGCACATGAAAAATTCTTAGTTTCAGACCAACTACGGATTGGGCTTTGAAAATTATGAGATTAAAGTACATTCAGATAATGAAATATCATGGGTTGTGAAACAAATAACAGCAAGGCAATATATTTTGAGGTCTACAACTGGATTTAAAAGTTTTCTTATAGGTAAAGAGCTAGAGGAGGATGGATACCGATAGGAACCCACGACTAATTGAATAGAAATAGATAAATAATGACTCCTTTTGGATAGGAGAGACCACAATTTCTCACTTAGGGTAGAAGAACACCACAATACTCTACTTAGAGTAGGAGAAGACCACAATGACAAATGTTAATACAATATTCAATAATTCCATTCTCTATAATCTAGACCTTGTTTTATACTAGAGCTACTAACACACGACCACTATATGAAATATAACTACCCATTACCATTGAATATAACTTATACTAACCTATCACAATATAACTTCTATCAACCCACTAATACCAACTTTCCTCAACCTCCTCCATGTGAAGATCATGGGCCATGGGCTGCTTTGCTGCCACTACTAATAGCAGTTGAGACAAGTTGCTGCCACTACAACAATCAAGTACGTGGGTTAGCTTGGGACTCCATCAGATACAAAATCATTGGATCTACGGGAAAGAACCAAAAAGGGTGCAACAAATAACGTCCGAGGACCGAGTCTAATTATTTTCTAATTCTTGAGATGCGAAATTACTAACATAGTATGCCTTACATGTCATCTACTTTTAATATGGAAAATTTCACTTTAGGGTATTGAACTATAAGCCTATTTAATTTAAGGGTACTGAATTTCAAAATGTTTCAAATTAAGATATTCAATTTTTCAAACGTTTCAATTATAGGTACTCCGTTATGATTTGCTATTAAATCCTACCAAAATTCTTAAAATACCCCTAATTTTTTTTTTAAGAAAAAAAAAAAATTGCTAGGATTTAGATGCTGGTCAAAATCTAACAGAATTTACAAAAATACTTATGCTTGAATCTTTAAAAAAATTTATAATTTTTTTTAAAAAAAATAAATACATGAATATTTTAAAAACAGGATTTAACGACAAATCTTAACGAAATATTTGTTATTAAGATGTTTTAAAAATTAAATATTCTAATTTAAGACGTTTTGAAGTTCAATAACTTGAGTAAAGTTCCCAATTTTCAATTTTAAATTTTATTGATGAATGTTTTAATATTAAAATATTGTAAATATTTTTTAATAATGAAAATTGGTTGTTAAGCGCTGTTCAACCTGGAACCACCTTCGAAAAAGGTTTGTGGGTTTCATCACTCCCAATTCCCAAAACAACTTTAGGTAGGTACGACAACCTTTGGAATATGCTTAGACTAGTCGCATTCAGTTCAGCAAAATTACTCACAATTTTAGCTTAAAAAAAAAAATATATATTTTTTCATTTTAACTACCATACTTTTTCAAAAGAACCTACATTTAACTCTTTATTTTAGTTATTAATTTTTATTATTCTATTTAAATATTCATTTTTAATGATTTCTTTATTATTTCCTTGAGAGGACAAAGAATGTTACAAATTTTTTCAATTTTTTTTTTTTTAAATATATTTGGTGAGTAAACCAATTCACCAAATGTAAATCATTTTGGTTTCCATTTTACCCTGGATAAGAATGCTCTCAAGGGTTGTCACCACTCCCTTGACATACCACCTTACATAAGTCTTGGGGAACTCCAATTTTCAATACTAAGAAAATATTTAACAATAAATATAAATATTATATAATATTAATTAAATTTATAATTAAAAATAAACAACACGTTGGACCATGTAACCACATCAGCACAACTAGCTCCCATTCTCCCTCCATAAGTAGCTTTTCTTAATTCCATCATATTTATTTCCTCACATTAAAAGCAGCAATAACCGTCCAGAAGAAGAAGACAACCAATGAAGTAAAGAAGACAGGCAATTAACCACACACAATTTTGTCCAAACACCATTGTAGCCCATACCCAAATTCCTAATCTTAAAAAAACCTTCAATTAGATAGCGCCAAATTTGCGCCAAAATAGGGCCAATCAACACACTGTCTTCCATATATGCACCCAAAACGACGCTTTCCCCCATAATCCCTAAGGACACGCGCAACGACAATCACCATGTACGGTGTGCAGGTTGCGAAGGTCCCCCCTCGGCCCCCCTAACATGCGCCATTCAGCACTCCACAGACACACAGGCGGCGCGTCGAATCACCTCCGGCAGATCCGCCGCTCTGCTCCACTCTCCGCCAGAGGAGTCATAGACCAACACAAGCCCTTCTCTCAGACCCCTCGAACTCCTCCCACTCCGCCGCAACAAGTCGTCAATGCAACCGGTGACTTGCACCAACACTACCTTCTCGCCCACCCCCACGCAACTGAACCTAACGGTGCTGTCTAGTCTAACTTGCGCCGGTAGTGGAGGGCTCTTTAACCTACACCACTCCCCAAACCCACTATTGCCACTGCTACTGCTATTGTTACTGTTAGCGTTGATATTACCAATGCTTTTTCTTCGCGCGTCGAATCTCCAAAACGATAGCTCCACGGCGTGGCTGGCGAGGACGTACACGTGTCCGGCAGCGGCGCAAGCCGCCACTGCGCAGCCGCCTCCGGGTACGGCTCGGCTTCTCAGCCACCCACGCGCCTCCACGTCGTACAAATCCATTGAGCTCGCGTACACGTGGGCCTCCGTGTTGGCAGTGGTGCGTGAGGGCTCGTTCCCCGATGCGCCGATCTTGAGCCCCCCGATCACGTAGAACACCCCGTCCACCGAGGCTCCGATGCAGCCGTACCGCCTCCTCGGAGCGTTGGCGACCACGCGCCACGTGTCGGATCCAGGATCGTACTCCTCCACCGCGTTCGGACCCCCTCCGGCAGCGTAGATCTTGCCGGAAACCACGGCGGCGGCGAACTTCTTCCTCGGGAAGATCATCGCCGATCTCGGAACCACCGTTCCGGACCAAGTGTCGTAACGCACCATCGCGTTCCGACCGATGATAAAAATCTTAGGACCCACCGCGGACAGGCGAGCGTGGAAGAGCAACCCATGGAAGTTCCCGAGAGAAACGGCGTTGTCGGGGAGGAAGAAGGCGACCTTCCAGAGCGCATCGGTCTGCAAGCGCAGACTGGCGGCGTAGAGGCCCGAGTCGGTGGCGGAGACCGCGAAGACAGAGTGGTGGAGTAGGCGGTAGGAACGGCGGAGATCCAAGAAGTGAGAGGAGTCGAGGAGACGGGCCCACCTGGGGCAAACGGCGGAAATGGAGGGCAGAGAAGAAGGTGGGACCCGCGAGAGGCACTCCAGCAAGAGGTCGTCCGGTAGAGAGGAGACAGTGGTGGTGGCGCATTGGTCGCCAAGAATGTGGGTCTGGGATAAGGATTTGGTGTCGTTTGGATTGGGGAAGCAGGATTTCATGAGCCACGAGAAGTGGCGAGAGTTGCAGCTCTCTGACATGTGTGGCGTTTATTAATTACACTGAGACTGAGAGTGAAGCTTTCGGGATTTAATGGAGGATAGGATGGGGGGAGACTGGGCGATTTCCTTCACAAAAGGCAAGGAAAGGAGATGTGTGGTGGACTGCTTTTGACTGCTATTTACTTGCCATTTACAGCTGATATTGACGACTGCCTTGCCTTCAGGTACAAAATACAATTATTAAAAAAAAAAAAATTTAACCATTTAATTTCCTTTTAAAAATAAAAACTCATGAAATTAGCATTTAAATCACATCCTTTGCCGCTTTCCTTGAAATAAAATGTTTTCATATGTGTTTAATTTCTTGAATAAAAGTTTCATAGAGCTTTTATTTATAGGTTGGTTACATATTAGATAGGTCTTATTTTTCCTCTTAAATTTATTAGAGATAAGGTATCCGTTCAGTTAGAATTACAAACTAGCGGTTTCAAATAAGTTCCCTGCAAATTTGGGTTACTATAGTTTTTATTATAATTTTTTTCGAATTAATATGTACCTGACACTTATTATATCGAGTATTATATCGATCATTAAAACATAAACTATCACGTGACCGGTTACATCACATTTATTATATTTGCAAAGTGATGTGATAATTTACGTGACACTTATCACACTGACCACTAAAATGTGGAATAGCACATGAGTCATGACAATGACTAACTAGGGATACTAAAATTATTACAAATTAACTTGTTAGTTCTGTCATACATTGACTATTAAAATGTAAATTGTCAGGTGACATTCTTCTTAATGCTTATCATATTTATATGGGAAAAATACATATAACATCTTCAAATTACCATCTCATTGTCATTGTTCCTTCCTAAACTACTAAAAAATGTCAATGTCCCCCTAATTACAAAAATACTCTTCATAAAACTATTAAAATAAAATAAAAACTAAAAAAATTATTAAAAAATAATAAAATAACAAAAATTTATACCAAATAATAATAATAATTTAAAATTAGTTTTTTTTTTAAAAAAAATTGTTTTTATAATTTTCAGTTATTTTTTCATTTGTTTTTTCTTTAAAAAAATCGTTATTTTTCCTTTTTTTAATTTAATAAAAAAACTTGTTTTTATTTTTTTCATTTGTTTTATTTATAAAAAAAAAAATCTTTTTATAATTTTCAGTTTTTTTTTCCTTTTTTTTTGGTCAAAAAAAAAAATCTTTCTTTTGTTTTTTTTTTTTTTTTTTTTTTGTTTTTTCGTTTTTAAAAAAAGTTTTTTAGTTTTTTTTTTTCAAATTTATAAGGACATTTTTGTCTTATTCAAAAAAATTTAAGGTCATTTTTGTCTTTTTATTGGTCTTAAGGGAAACATTGATATTTTTTGATAATTTGAAGATGGACATTTACATAATTAATAATTTGAAGGGTGCATTGACAATTGAATATAAATTTTAAAAAAATATGTGTACTTTTTCTTATTTATAAACTAATATGACAATTTACATAACATTTATTACATTAACTGAGAAAATGAAAAATGTGGCACGAAACAATTCACGTGACATTAATTTTCATAAAATATAGACCGTCACAAAATTTGCAAAGAAATTATTAAGCCCAAGTATTTTCTTTCAAACAACTTCTGATTTATTATTATTATTAGTCTTATTTTCCTATCTAATTGCTACAGCTTTTAATTGCCTTAAAAGTCAAGAAGCCGAAATAATAAATGAGGCATTCATAGTACTGCGTGGAATAGCACGTGACATTATAATTCCTCTGTAGGCTATGCATGTGATCTATTTCTTGACAATGACATTATGAATAAGATGAATATAATCAACATAACAACAACCATAATAATCAATAAAAATAATAAACCACGTGACTTCTCCAATGAGAGCAACAAAAAGACCGACTGCATGCATTATTTATTTCATATTTCCTACTTGATATGATTGACTTACCACCGAAAGTTTCCCCAGTCTTATATGCATGATTCCCTCTTGAAAAGGATAGAAACTAATTAATATATTGGAAATGATTAACCACACTTTTATCTCTAATTTTGGCTAAACGTATGATAAATTATTGTTTACTTTTTAATTTTTAATTTTTGCTGTTTGAATTTTTGTGAATTTAAAATAGGTTATTTTGTTTCTTTTCCGTTCAATTTTTAGACATTAATATTTTTGTCAAATCACTTTAAAATAATATATTTTTTTATTATTAGAAATTAAAATCTAAAAAATAAAATCCTTAAAAAAGTCTTAAAAGAGAAGGCATTTCCACGGCTAACTAATTCAATAACATCATGAGTCTTCTTTTTAGTATTATTATTTTGTGTTTTTTTTTTTTTTTTTTTTTACACCATTCATTGGATTCTTTCTCACCAAGTACTGGTTCTTTCTCCTTCGTAAATTACATTTCTGCATCAAGCTGATCCAGATTCTCTCCAAAAAAAAATCACATGCAAAAGATATATTCCACAGTGCACATCTATTATGATGTACTGCCCCCATGTGCCATAAGCCCTTATGCATTTGGATCCTCTCCGGTTCAAATGAATCGGAGAGTATTCATTTATTATAAAAATAAGGATATAATTGTCTAACAAAAAAGTGAAAGAACAATTATGGTCTCACTTTTAAACTGGATACAATGAACCGGAGAGGATCCTTTTTCCAAGGTTATCTAGTGTACTCAACTTTTCATGCACAACTAGCCTATAGGATAAATGCGCCGAATAGTTGACCGCATGTTAAGGTATCAATTGAGAATGCCCGTAAAGAGAGAAATTAACAAAAAAAAAAAAAAATGCTTATCAGAGCGAACCAACGAAAAATAGCTCTAAAGTATGAATAAAATGAATAGCAAATACGATAAACAAGATGCTTAATTATATAACAAATTCTTCCCTAACATCTTCATTGGAAACCAACCTTATGGCTAATATTCCATGTCTCAAGTCCCACGATTTCTCGAATCTCCTCGCACCTCTTACCTCATGCCGAAAATCATGGAGGCAGTTATTGACATGACTTGGAAAGAAGTTTCACACAAAACTATCCCGATGTTCTCGGATTCGCGGGTTGATAGATCATCGGGCAGGGTCCACATGCCCAACATACACGTACGTCCAGGGACACTATTATAAATTAACCAAACAAGTAGAAACCATTCTGCCTTCTAAGTCCTCGATCCAAGCACTTTCCACAGAGGTAAAACCCTTTTGGTGGGTGTCTTCTGCCTCCATATATAAACCGATGACTATCGCATTGGCCACGTCCAATGATTACCGTCTACAATTTGCTGCACTTTTTGCATCTTTCCCTAAGCCTATATACAAAGGAATGCCACCATTCCCAACTTCATATTCAATTGGCTTCTTGCATAGCCTTTAATAACATTACATGTAACCCAATCGTACCATATGCCATTCCAAAAATCGGTGCATAAGTTTCATATGTGCTTCATCATTGCAGCTTTGTTTCATTCTTTCCTTCCTTTTGATACCCAGAACCCGAATTCACTTCTAGGTAAACACACGGATTCCCAAGCAACATTGACACCTAGTTTTCAATTCAACCCTTTTCCATAAAAATGCCCTCAATGGAGGAATAAACATGTTTAACCAATGGAGGACCAAACCACGTACCGATGAGCCTCTAAGCCCAACTGCGAAGAAAGCCCAAATAAACACTACAAAAAACATTGCTTTTAGTCACGTGGCTACAGCATCCGGTATTGTAGCCACATGGCGATTTAGCCATGTGGATAATATACCACATGGCTAAATGATTTGTGTAGGTAATTAGCCACTTGATTTTTTACCAAGTTGCCAATTGGCTACATGTTTGAGAAGCCACGTGGCCAATTTATTAAAATTATTTTATTTTTTATTTTTTTTATACTTATATTTAAAAATTTTAGCCATGTGGCTTATGTGCACGTGGCCACATGGCTATTCTGAGATAGATCTGTGGTTGAAAACGGAGCTGGAGTCCGGAGAATCACAGCCGGAGAGGTAGAGATCGAGATAGACTGATTCTCAGAGATGGAGGAGATTCGGCCGACTCACGCTCGCAGACCGGATTTTGAATTTGATTTTGGGTTTTTCTAGTTTTAGTTTGATGATTTTCGGCGAGTGGTTGAGTGGGCGACTGGGTTTTTGTTGTTTAGGTTTAATGGCCGGCGAATTGGGTTTTTTTTTTTTTTTTTTTTTTTTTTTTGGTTTGATTTCCGGTGACTGGATTGTTGTTGTTTTAGTTTATTTTTTTTTCCATTTTGGGTTTTTGTATTTTTGCCGGTCCTGGCCTGGATGTATGCTGGATTGGAAGAAGAAAAAAGAAAAACAGAACATAAATTTGTGTTCTGTTTTTTTATTTTTTTTTAAAAAAAGAACCAAAATTTTAGTCACGTGGCTAGAATTGCCTATTTTTTTAGAAAATGAAATTGCATTTAGCCACTTGGGATGGCACGTGGCTAAACGTCACATGGCTAAATAACCACATATATAAAGGGATAGATGGCTAAAAGTGCATTTAGTAACAACCGAATTCACTGTGTGTAATGTACGTGGCTAACAGTTAGCCATGTTGATATAAAAAACTAATATTGGCCTCAAGCTGCCTTTTATGGAGGAGTTTCAGCTGCAAAATAAGCGAAAAGACTGCCGGTCTAAATACCAGAAATACTCTGACGCCCAAATCACTAAAACCCTAGTTTAGAGAGAGTAAAACTAGTAAAAGCTAAGTAAAATAGGGGTAGAAGAGAGCCAGGATGTGGTACTGCGTAGGGTATATATATGGTGGACCTTTCACTAGGCTAATATGTACGAATCTTAGGCCTCCTTAAACTTTCTTAGTAGATGGGCCTTAGAAGGGTGTCAGTATGTAATATCGTACTGCATGTCCTCCACCTTTAAACAAGTTGAAACGTCCATTCTGATGCAAACATATATGTTCTTGAGAATTAGAAAGCAAATTTCTTGGGTCAATGGGATAGCTTAATGTGATCTCAAATGTCTGTTTCACATTTTCAAAGAATCAAAAACATAAACGTTCTCTTCATCTTTAGAAACCCCACAACTCTTTTTCCTTTTTCTATTTTTTTTTTCTCAACAAGCCCAAAACCCCATTTTGGGATGAAAACTCCATTGTTTTGGGCATTAAAGAGCCAATTCCCAATATATATATATATATATATATATCATTAATTAGTTTATTTTTTCTCAGCATCTATATCATCAGAATAGGCTCTTCAACTGACCTTTTTGGACCAGCAGGCCACATGAAAGGAGAATAAAGACAGACGCTCCTAATGGACTTTCCGCGCGCATTTGATTTCTGCTTTTGCCTTCGGGTCTAGATGACAATAGGCCAGCGTGGGATTTTTTTTTTTTTTTTTTTAATTTTTTTATTTTTTGGAGCAATCATAATTCATACATAATCATGGATACAAATCCAAGCAAAACTGCCACGGCTGCCATTGCCAGTCTTACGTGTCCATTCTAAAAGTTTTTTTTTTTTTTTTTTTTTTTTTAACTTTAGAGCTTATTTTCTTAATATATAACTTGCTAAAATATTCCTTATTCTTAATGCATTTCTCATAGAAAAATAGATTTCTGTCATTACCATCTTTACATTATTACATACAAGCCTTTCATTCAATAAACGGAATGCTTTTTTTTTTTTTGTTTTCCCTGCATCTTTTTTCTGATACAAAAAAGAGTGGAATTTGAATAAATTACATGGGGAAAGGCTAAACCTTATGCAGCACCAATGCAATTTTCATTCTACTGGCCACAACACTTTTATTTTAACTTGGCGAGCCAGCTGCTGGGTTCTCGTATGCCCCATTGGACACTTCCTGGCTCTGTCACTATTCGTAGGCCAAGAAAAAAGTCATCGTAACTAGCTGTTTTGCAATACAAGTCTAGCACATGGCGTCTTCCGTTGAGCTGCAGAAGGTGGAACCCGAGGCGGCAAACAGGTCGAACTTACTGCAGCGAAGAGGGTGGCACTGGTATCGGTTCAGTTAGGGTCCATGAAAAGGACGTCTACGACGATGTTCAAAGATCATGGCGCTCGGCAGTTGATGCATAAAGAACATTGTTGCTTGGCTTCCATTAACAAAAGGGGGGCACCTACTAAAATGAGACAAACAAGAAGGGAAAACAAGCGGACAATAAAAATATTAGCCATAGATTTGCCTCTAAGGTGGGCAATGTGCGAGGGGGTAATGAAGGAGGAGTGAGGTGAGGGGACAATGGCGAGGCGCGTGAGCATTTGCGGTGGACCGAGGGAGCCGGGAGGGCGGGAGGAAGGGAAGCAAGGGAGGGTAGCTCCAGCCTCCTCTTCCTCCTCCCTGAGATTCTCACAAAAGAGAGGAGGAAGGTCTCTTAAGGAGAAGTTCTTTTGCTTTGTAGGGGAAGACATGTGGTAACTTGACTTTCCCGGCAGTGGTAGTTGCTTTGGGAGCCTTAGAGATACGAAAATCAGGCTCCTATAATTGGCATATTGTTAGATGGTATTCCTGGAGTGGTTGCAAAGGTTTCTACTATATCTCGTTGGGTTGGAAAGGAATCATCCAATGCAGAGATCTTCAATGGGTATGGTTTTTGAAAAACATAAAGATATGAAGAAATTAGAACTTTTTGAAAAATAAGATTTTCAAAATTCCAAATTAGTTGAAGAAATTTCTTTTAATTCAATCTATTAAATTAACACTTGTCTCAAATACATGTCATTCTCATGTGTAGCAGACAATTGCAATGCTTTATTTGCTTCTTGCTCTTTTCATCATCAAGTAAAGGGATCAAATTACTGCTAGCTCCGGTGAGTTATTGTCGGATTGATGCTTTGGCACTTTGAAGCATGGAAGCTAGAGGACATCCAATAACTTATGGTGCAGCCAGCATTCAGCCTCATCTGTTGGGTCATATCCTAATTTATTAGAATATTAATTAAACTATTGAATTTATCATTTTTTTTTTTAAAAAAAAAATTATGCTTTTGAAATAACCGATGATTTAACATGATATCAAAGCAGAAGTCCAAAACTTGAATCTTAAAAAAAAAATATTAAAATATTAATTAAATGATTAAATTATCATTTCTCATCGACTTAACTTTTTGAGACAATGTGTAATTTATCACAATTGAAGTGTAGGTTTAGGTTGAACTCTAACTATCTTTTGTTAGCCAAATTTAGTTTCTGCTTAGATAAAAAAAAAAAAAAAAAAAAAATGAGTAAGTAATTGGCTCCAAAAAAAAAAGAGTCGTTTTTTTTTTTCTTTTTTATTTTATTTTATTTTAAGTAATCGAAGAGACATTTTTTTTTTAAAAAAAAATTATTATTATTATTATTATTATTATTATTATTTTTATAAGTTTATTATTATTATTATATAGCCCTAAATGAATTCACTTACAAAATTCGATCTAATTTATCAGTCCACCTGCAGTGGACAGTTTCCGATAATCGATAACATTGATTGGGCAATCAAAATCCCATTTACTCCTAATTTTTATATATCTATTGCCAAGTTAGAATGAAATGGGGAAGTAATTGGTCCAAAGTGAAGTCGTGGTTTTTTTTTTTTTTTTTTTTTCAAAAAGGAAATTGCTAGATACTATAATTTTATTCAATAATCATCAAACAATGCTAATATGACACTCCTAACCAACTCTTATATTAATTCTTGTCAAATAAATAAATAAATAAAGATCTAATAGTTGGTTGTAAGTGCCACATCAGCATTGTCGAATGAATGTTGAATAGAATTATAATAACTAGCCTTTCTCTTTTATTTTTTATAACAAGTAATTGCCCCAAATGAGTTCACTTACATGATGGCTCGAGAGTCGAAACTAGCAAATAAAAAATAAAAAATTTGAACCAATCGACCATTCTACCTATGGTGGACGGTTTTTGACAATCAACAACATCAACGAGTAATCATAATATCATTTACCCCTAACTTTTATCTATCTATTGATAGCATATACTATTATGGTTTGAGTACTTTCACAATGGCACATTATATAAACAAGTTCTTTCAAAAAATAATAATAATAATAATAATAATAGGAAAAATTACAGTTTAGCCTTTCAAATTATCACCCGTTTTGCAAATAGCCCTTTAAACTACCATCACTCCGACTCCAGCCTACCAAACTATCAAATCTTTTGAAAAAGGCCATATTTGACGAAATATCTCCATATTACCCTTGCCACGTGTCATTTTTTAATTAAAAACTAAAATAAAAAATAAAAAATATGGGTTTTTGGGGTGGCTTTCGGGCTCGGGGGGTGGAGCACGACCACCCCTGGGGCCAGGGGTGGCCGTGCGACTACCCCCAGTGGCCGCACGCCACACACCGAGCCCTAGGAGGCCACCCCAAAATCCGGCCCTAGGGGTGGCCGCGCACCACCCCCTGAGCCCTAGGGATGGCTTTCGGGCTACCCCGAAACCCATTTGAGGTGGCCCAAAAGCCACCCCTAGGGCTTGAGGGGTGGCGCGCGGCCACCCCCCTCCCCAAGGGGGTGGCTCGGCAACTACCTCAAAAACCCATATTTTCTTTTTTTTTTTAAAAAAAAAATTATTATTATTTTTTAATTGAAAAATGACACGTGACAGGGGTATTATGGAGATATTTCGACAAATGGGACATTTTTCAAAGGATTTGGTAGTTTGGTAGGCCGGAATCGGAGTATTGGCAGTTTAGGAGACTATCTGCAAAACGGGTGGTAATTTAGAGGGCTAAACTGTAATTTTTCCATAATAATAATATAAACAAGTTGGAGCGGCCCGAAACACTAACCCACCCGAAGGCCGTACAACTAACGGCTAGAAAACTCCGAATCTTAAAAGCGTGCATTGCCATATAAGAGAAGAGTACCCTACCGTTGGATTTCACATCCATCAAACGGCCAGATTTCGATAAAGAATAAGACCGTTGGGCTTGCAGCGTTTCATATATTTCTCCTTGAGCATTCTTTAAAATTCAAAACCCAGAAGAAAATTTGAAAGCAACACAGCGAAGCCGAAAGCAAGAGAAGTCTCAAAGGGAAAGAAATCAATAGAATCTGGGAGAGAGAAAACTTGAGAGAGAGAGAGAGAGAGAGAGAGAGATTGTGGTATTTGGGGTCGACGAGGTGGCGACCACAGACGCTGAAGAAGGAGAGACGCACAACAGTCGTCTCCAAGTGTTTCTGTCGTCGTTGTTGTCGAGCTTTGGAGGAGTTTTTGGCTATAACACTCAAGAACAAGAACAAGAAAAAGAAATGGCCTCAAGACCTATTGTTCCTCTGCAACAGCCCGGAGGTACTTCCAATTCTTTTTTGAGTTTCGACCCCATATCTGTTCGTAATATCTCTGTTAGTTTTTGTGATGCCTTGGGTTTTGATTTCTTTCACACTAGTAGATTGAATATGAAACTGGATTTTCATTCGATATTTATCCATTTCTTTTTTGGGTGTTTTGATTTCCTTTGGAATATTTTATTGAGTCTGCCACCGGGTGTTTGTCGGAATTTGTGTCCTGTTTGGGTGTTTTGATTTTTTCGCACTTTGGATCGAATCGGCAACTGGATTTTCTTTTTGAGATTAGTCCATTTCTTCTTTGGTTTCTTTTTTATCTATTAGTGGGATCTATAATAACTGGATTTTGATTTCGAGTGGAATATTGGATTGAATCTGAAACCGGGTGTTTATTTGGCTATCGCACTTGCAACGATTTTATGAAATTAGTGAAAAATTATATTCTTTGGTTGTTGATTTCTTGACTTTTCGGTTTTTTTAGTAACTGATAGAGAAGAACCGCACAAAATTAGCTTCTTTTGATTCTTTGAGTAAAGTTTAATTTCTTATTTGTTCGTTCCATTATCGTGATTTGATGAAAAACAATGAGATCTGAGTAATTTCAGTTCTGAGGGATTTTTGTTTGATGCAATTTGACGGCTAATAAGAACGAAGCGTTCTAGTTTTTTCTTTAATTATTGGAGGGCTCTTTTTGGTTTTCTTCTGTTTAGAGGGTTCCTTGTTTCTTTCTTTAATCCATATTTGTTGCTGACTTACTACTCTCCTTATCATCAAAGTTCGATTTCGTACTCAATTTGTATTTCTGGGCTATTCGATGTACCAGATTCATGTTTATTTTGATTTTACGGTATTTTCAGGTGAAGGGAAACTGAAAAATATGCCAGTAGAAGGAAGGAATAGGCGGGTTCTCCAAGATATTGGTAATCTGGTTGCTAAGAGAGCTGTGGAAGGGAAGCCTCATCATGCTCAGATTTCTCAGAACAATGCAAAGTCTGTCTCTGTCTCTGTCTCTGTCTCTCTCTCTGCTTGCTCATATAATAATAATAATTCTTGCCTTGCAGGGAACTGGCTAATGCACAAGCAGCTGGTAAAGGCCGGGCAGCAACAAAGGTGGTTGTACCTAAGAAGATTGTAATCAAGAAGAAGCCCATACCCGAGGAGGTGATAGTGATTAGCTCTGATGAAGAGGACGAGGGTAAAAATGCTGGTGGAAGAATATCAAGAGAAGGTTCTACAAGGAAGAATGGAAAGACCTTCTCTTCAACCCTTACTGCCAGAAGCAAGGTGATTTTGTTTCTTCTGGTTTTTGAATGTTGATAATGTTCTGTCTCTTTGTTTGTTGTATACTAAACTAAACGTATTGACAACCTCAGGCTGCTTGTGGACTCACCAAGAAGCCAATCGAGAACATCGATGTAGCCGATGTCGACAACGAATTGGCAGTAGTTGAATACTTGGATGACATGTACAGCTTCTACAAGCACACTGAGGTAATGTTTCAATCATACATTCTGAGTCTCTTCTCTCCCTTAATTGTTTTTGTCTGATGTTAGAATTTACTGCG
Organism: Alnus glutinosa; assembly: GCF_958979055.1. Taxonomy (NCBI): domain Eukaryota; kingdom Viridiplantae; phylum Streptophyta; class Magnoliopsida; order Fagales; family Betulaceae; genus Alnus; species Alnus glutinosa. Next base: position 5,388,696 of record NC_084894.1, on the reverse strand, counting down.
GCAGTGTGCGAGTGTAGTGCACGACTACATGGTTAAGCAGCCAGACATAAATGTTAAGATGAGAGGAATCCTTGTAGACTGGCTGATAGAAGTTCATCGCAAGTTTGAACTCATGCCTGAAACCCTCTATCTCACAATAAACATTGTGGATCGGTTCCTTTCTGAGAAAGCTGTATCTAGGAGGGAACTTCAGTTGGTTGGAATAAGCTCCATGCTCATTGCAAGCAAATATGAAGAGATTTGGGCACCAGAGGTAGTAATATTCCTTACTTTCTTCATCTACTTTATTTTTTACAAGATTTTCTGTTTGCTCAATCTTGGGTTTCTTGGACAATGGCAGGTCAATGACTTCGTTTGCATCTCAGACAATGCCTATGTGAAAGAACAGATTTTGGTCACTGAGAAAGCAATCTTGGAAAAGCTGGGATGGTTATTGACTGTCCCTACTCCCTATGTCTTTCTTGTTCGATATATCAAGGCCTCTATTCCATCAGATCAGGCGGTACATAAATTCAGAATTTCGTTTCCAAAATTCAGATTTCCTTCAGTAAGAGGAAATTTGGATAATAATTAACTGTTTGATTTTTGTGCTAATGTGTTTGTAGATGGAGAACACAGTGTATTTCCTAGCTGAACTTGGTTTAATGCACTATCCTACAATAATTTCGCACTGCCCTTCCATGATTGCTGCCTCTGCTGTATATGCTGCAAGATGTACACTTGAAACGACCCCTTTCTGGACTGAAACTCTAGAGCACCACACAGGCTACTCGGAAGATCAACTAAAGTAAGCTTTTCTCTTTCTTCTTCTTACTTGTTGATTTTGATGGACATTACTCTCTCCATGGACTGTATAATAATAATTAGGGATTTTTGCCATGTAACAGGGAGTGCGCAGAGGTCTTGGTGAGCTTACATTCAGCAGCTGAAGAGAGCAAGCTGAAAGCAGTGTACAGGAAATTCTCAGGTTCGGATAGGGGCACTGTGGCTCTTCTCACGCCAGCCAAAAGCCTTTCAAGCAAACCATTGAACTCCTTCTCAAGTTAGATAGTTTGATGGCACTTGTGCCACTGGTGTGTTAGATGTGAGACAGTGTTGAATAGGGGGAGATCATTTTGCTGTTATGATCAGTATAGCTTTCATTGTTGTTATATAATCATCTTCTCTAGTAGCTACAAAAACAAAGTGTTGACTTCGAGTTTTTTTTACAGTCATTACTAAAATTGAGCTTCATTTGTGATCATTTTTCTATACTAATAGAAGATCATGTTTGTTTGTCTTGTTTTGGGTGTTCACTCACATTTCATTGTACATACACACACCTGTTGTATTTGGGCTACTCGATTTACGTGAAGTCCCAAACTCCCAACTGTTTTAGTTTTTTTTTTTTTTTTTACAATTGCTCTTGCCATCTAATTTTGTATGTCAATTTTTTTTTTTTGAATTAACGCCTATTTTTACACATTTCTTGGTTTTTACACATTTCTCTCCCCCGTAGAGATGGTTCTGTGTTGAGATCGATTGGGTCGGTAGACAGTTTGATTTACGAATGAACTGAAAAAAAATATAAAATGGAGAAAAAATCAAGCTAAAAAGTTTGCTCATCGCCGACAGAGGAAGATAACTCTCGCCTTCGTCTCAGACGGATATGGGGGTGGGCAAAATATCTGATCAAGTCACCAATAATAACCATAGACCAACAACCGACTTTCGGTGGTCAGTAGGCGGAATAAAAAAAAACAGTATGTACTCAGGTTAGTAATCATTTTTAAGGGTGAGATCGTTACAAACTTAAGAAGCGGAATAAATCATGTATTGGGAAGAAAAGTAAGAGTGAAAAATGAAAGGTCTTTTTTTCATTGTTAGCGTAAAAGTGGTGCAATTGGGTTTAAATGGAGTTTAAGACTTCTTCGCTTCAAACAATCATCATCCATTGTCGGTTAACCGACCGACAATTAACCGAGTTAGTTGATTAACCTGCATTGTCGAAAGTACTCGTTGTTGGTATAAAATCAGTTAATTAACCAACTTCACACCGAATTTAATTGATACTCGGCCCTAATTTAGCCCTCACACCATTGGATCAACTCACAAAATAGCAGAAAAACCACAATCTTTGTTGATCTAAAGGTGAAAAACCAAAAAATGTTAATAAATATATAAAATATACTTATACTTATAAACCACAATCTTTGCCGAATCTCCGATCCAATAAAGTCGAAAACCCCCTCCCCCACTCAACCAACCTACCGGCAGATGGAGAAAAAAACCCGACCAAAACCCATTGATTTGGATTGGAATCGTCGGGTCATTCAGTTTGGGCCAACCCGATGAACACACACCCCAATAATTGAAGAGAAAAAGCTCATGAATCATGATTAGACTAACACAAAGAAAGGCATTCCTTGAAAAGCTAACATTAATGATAGCATTTAACCCGATTCCAATCCATCGACTTGAATTGGAATCGTCAGGTCATTCGGTTTGGGCCAACCCGATGAACACACACCCCAATAATTGAAGAGAAAGAGCTCATGAATTATGATTAGACTAACAGAGAGAAAGGCATTCCATGAAAAGCTAACATTGATGATAGCATTTAACCACTAACCACGCAACTCTAAACTTCAAATATAGAGAAACTGATACAGAAAGTAAAGTTTGAAATCAAACATACACACAACTTTCTATCTCCCAACCACTAATATCAGACTACGAGGAAAACTAGGCACTTTCCCAACTCTTTACCATCATTACCGCAAGTAGTAGATTTTTTGCCACCGTATATGATAATGCACTAGGAAAAAACTTTTATATCTCCCACACCTCCTTACATCTCCTCCTGCACACCTTCCTCCTCATCCTCATACTCAAGCTCCTCCTCAGCTGTGGCATCTTGGTACTGCTGGTATTCAGATACAAGGTCATTCATGTTGCTTTCAGCCTCAGTGAACTCCATTTCGTCCATGCCTTCCCCGGTGTACCAGTGCAAGAAAGCCTTCCTCCTAAACATAGCCGTGAACTGCTCGCTCACCCGCCTAAACATCTCCTGGATGGAGGTTGAGTTTCCAATAAAGGTTGATGCCATTGAGAGGCCTCTAGGAGGAATATCACATACGCTTGATTTCACGTTGTTCGGAATCCACTCAACAAAGTACGAAGAATTCTTGTTCTGTACATTGATCATCTGTTCATCCACCTCTTTAGTGCTCATCTTGCCCCGGAACATGGCTGAAGCTGTGAGGTAGCGACCATGGCGTGGGTCTGCGGCGCACATCATATTCTTGGCATCCCACATTTGCTGGGTGAGTTCTGGGACAGTTAGAGCACGGTACTGTTGAGACCCACGTGAGGTAAGAGGAGCAAACCCAACCATGAAGAAGTGCAGACGGGGGAATGGAATGAGGTTCACTGCAAGTTTCCGGAGGTCAGAGTTAAGCTGGCCAGGGAATCTCAGGCAGCATGTAACACCACTCATGGTTGCAGAGATCAGATGGTTCAGATCACCAACTGCCAGAGGCAAATAAATCAAAGTTAATCAGCATGCATCATGGTAGAGATAAAGGAGAGCACTTCAAAAAAATCTGAAACCTTTCAATTTAAAAACACATTATACCAATAATACCAAAAAAGTTTGAAGCATTATAACATTTTTTACGGCCTGTTTAAACCCCCAAAGGATAACAACTTTCCATTTTAGTAAATCATAAAACAACTTCATCCAACCAAATGTCAAAAATAATTTCATAAGATATGGTGGATCCAGCATCAGTGAAAGATATGGCATATCTTGGTCCTTGATGATATAAAATTCATCACACTACATACAAGAAGGCTCAGTACAACTATTATGCAGTACCATACACCCAAAAACAAAGCCAGTCAGTGTCATAAGGCATTGGACAACGACATCTTACCAACATAACCAAGTATCCATTTTTCCCATGCCTACACCTGTATGTATCATGCAACATCCACTGTGGATCCCACATTCGAAATCACTCAAAGCACAGACTCACAAGTCAGTTTCAGCACATGCCATCATACCAAGTTATTGAGATAAGTACAGTTCAAGCATCAAATGAACCTAATGAATGCTACCAAATAAGGTTCATTATGATAATCGGGCAGGCAACAAATTGACCCCACAACATATTGCAACCAATCAAGCAGGTGTAATCAATGAATGATAAAACTTTTCATCAGGACAACAGCTGTCCACCACTAACCGTAAGAATTGACAATACTCAGAACACAACAAAGCCAAATATAATGTGAGCTACCAGGGCACATGGGCTTCAAGTGAAAACAAATGACACAGCAAACGAGTAGCAGTCCTATCCATCAAATCATGTAAAGAGTTTATACAATAATAATCTATAAAATAAGGACATGATTAACATCTCTGAGTTTTTACTAAGTATTTTAACTTTTCCCCTTTTGATAAAATGGGCGAGTATATAATTTTTAGCATGCAATTAGCATACAGAAACTTGATCAGTAAGTAGCGCGCACACACAAGATAATTTAACATGTTCGACATGATCCTAAATAAGCTTGGTACTTGTTCCAATTTAACCAGTTCACATATGACAAACTCAAGACAACTAACTTGGCATAAGAAAACTGCATCACTAATTTCTTCAAAATAATGCCCATCGATAAGCCTCGACACTCAACTGAACTAAAATCCTAGCTTCTACTCTGTTTCAGTGGAATGTAATAAACTTACAGCTTGGAGTGGTTAACTTGAGAGTCCTGAAACAAATATCGTACAACGCCTCATTGTCCAACACCATGCACTCATCTGCGTTCTCAACAAGCTGGTGAACAGAAAGTGTGGCATTGTATGGCTCAACAACAGTATCTGAGACCTTTGGCGATGGGAACACAGAGAAAGTAAGCATCATCCGATCAGGGTACTCTTCCCTGATCTTCGAAATAAGCAGAGTCCCCATCCCAGAACCAGTTCCTCCACCGAGCGAGTGGCATACTTGAAAACCTACAGTACAAGTAAGATCAAAACTAATTTCTATCAGACACGAAAGTTAGAAAAAAAAAATAAAAAAATTGCTAGGCCACTTTTAATGTCCAGAATTAGATTCAAGAACTGAATTTGGATTAGATTACAGACGGTATGCAATATAAAATGTGATTTCCCAAGTTTAATAAGCACAATAACTAGCCTGATAGCGTGCTTTTTTCTGATTCTTTAGTAAGTTCCAAAATCATATTGACCACAGTTCTCAGGCATCAACTCCTGACTTCAGATTCAGATCAACTAAAACCCATATAAATTCCTAATTCCATTTGCAGCAAATAATTAAAAGTAACTGAACACAAAAGGAAAATCGATCAGAAACGAGAAATAATACCCTGAAGACAATCGCAATTTTCAGCCTCCTTTCGCACAACATCAAGAACCGAATCAATGAGCTCCGCTCCCTCGGTGTAATGACCCTTGGCCCAGTTGTTGCCAGCACCAGACTGCCCAAAAACGAAGTTATCGGGCCTGAAGATCTGGCCATATGGACCGGTCCTTACGCTGTCCATGGTACCGGGCTCCAGATCCATGAGCACAGCACGAGGGACGAACCGCCCACAGGAGGCCTCGTTGTAGTACACATTAACGCGCTCCAACTGCAGATCGGAGTTCCCAGTGTACCGACCAGTAGGGTCGATGCCGTGCTCGTCGCAGACCACTTCCCAAAACTTTGATCCGATCTGGTTGCCGCATTGCCCGCCCTGAACGTGAAGGATTTCCCTCATTTTCTTTCTGGAAACTAAGCACAAGTACAAGCGCAATAATCAAACAGCAAAATCAGTGAAATTCAGTTAAAAGCCTAATGATGAATATGGAGGAAATAAGAAAAACAATAACAGAACTGTATTATGATCTCTGAAACGTAAATCCCTCATTTCTTCCATTGCTCAGTTGCTAAACATATTGAGGAAAAAAAATCACGGAAGAGAGTTCAAAATGAGAATTATGTTCTGACAAACCAGAATAAAGACAGAGAAATACAAAATTCCAGCATTAAGCAAGAAAACTAGAATATCTAGACCGTTTGGTTGCCGAGAAAATAAAGGGAAGCAAAAGAAAGTTAATTAACACATTCCAAAACGTAGAATCAAAAATACGCTTTTTTCGCTTTTCCTTTCCTTTCCTCGGTTTTCTGAGCAATCAGACACAGTAAAATACATGCCAGATCTAAGAACTGGAACTCACCGATGAGTAATCCGGCGACTAGAAGTGAGTATCCCGGCGGGGCTCCGGTGAAGTTCCGGCGATCGAGCACTGGCGTGACTCGATCGGATTATGAGTGAGTGAGTGAGAGAGAGAGACTGAGAGTGGGTTGGGAAGACGAGCAGTTGAAATGTGGGGTTATATAATGAAGCAAGAGTGCCAGGTTGTAAGATCGGAGGGCCAGCGTTATTTCCCTCTCGTTTCGTGTTGCCCCGTTGGATGCCGTCGATGGACAGAATATAGGGTGTGGATCGAGCTAGTTACGGTGTGAAATGGGGGTTTTGTACCTATAGACAGAAATGACCTTGTGCTTATTGACTTCACTGTCCCTTGTCATTTGGTACCCAATCGTTATCTATTCCCTTCTTCTTCTTCTTTTTTTTTTTTTAAAAAAAAATTATTTATTTATTATTATTTATTACTTAAGTCTTAGGACAGAAAAACTTCATCATCGGTTTATAAAAATTTTATGGGTCTCTTTTACGTGTGAAAAGTACGTATTTTTTAAATAGAAATAATAGAATAAAAGAAATTTTATTAAAAAAATATGTGTCTTTTCCAAATTTTTTCCTTATTATTTAAAAAACATGTGAGAAAATCTAGAAAATCTTCTTCAATTTTTTATTTTTTAATTTTTTGGGAACAAATTCCATTCATATTAAATAAAATCATAGCACCGGCTGGGGTCCACACATAGGGTCAACAAGTTCCGTGATTATAATATTTATAATATTTTGGTAAGTAAATGAAAATTGGAATATTTATTTGAATAATAGTATGAAATGATTGATGTGATATAAAATTTGAGAATGTTTTATAGAAAAGTGTTGTAGTGAGTTTTTTTATTTGAATAGTAATAAAAAATTATTGATGTGACGTAATAAGTGTAAAAAAGTTGGAATGTTTTTTATTTGATTTTTTTGAGATAAGTAAAATGGGAATTGGAAATTGGAAATATTAGGATGGGTTACCAAACAAGCTCAAAATCATAGATTTGGAGAAGAATTTCTTTCATCAAGATTGTGTCTACAATATGAGTGACAGCTTCTCATGCTAAACACATGACATTTCATAGATTAGGTTACAAGAAAATTTACGTCAAAGAAAGAATTTTTTTTTTTTAACATGGATAAGACATTTGGCAAAACCTTTGGTTAGCCAAAATGCAATTTTGGGTGAATATAGAAATATATTCAATTAATTGCTTTAAATTAAAAATTGGTGAGCTGCTCCTGTGCTTGCCAAATTAAATAGAATAATACAAGTAAATAACTAAAATAGATAATGAGACGTAGATGTTTCAAAAAGTTCATATCTAAAAAATAAAAGAAAAGATTTTTTTACCTAAATTTAAGAGAAAATTTGCTGAGTCACATGTCAAATAATTAGGCTTGGCAATTCGGGTTGTCGTGTCAACCCATTTGGTTGGCGTGTCAACCCATCGGGTTAGCGTGTCAACCCATTTAGCTAATTTGGTAAAAAAATATGTAATTATTACGTCATAAATATGTTATAAACGGGTCAATGGGTCATAAACGGGTCATAAACAGGTTAGTGGGTCACAAACGTGTCATTAACGGGTCATAAACGTGTCATGAACGGGTTGACGGGTCATAAACGAGTTATAGCATAAACCCAAACCCTATATATTCGTGCCGTGTTCGTGTCGATTTCGCAGATCGTGTCAAAATTGCCAAAGTCTACAAATAATGTTGGCTATATTTATGTCCTTTCAAATAGACATAAAAAAAATACTAAAAACAGCTTTGGCATTCATCTTTTTCATTATACAACAGGTTTTACCTTATACATTTTGGTATTTAGTATGGACGGCTGTAAATAAGTTGAAATTAATTTAAAGTTGATTTGATTTGTTTAGTAAAGTGTTGGTTCAAAATCAAAATGAACAGAACGTGCTTTTTGACTTGTATTATTTTCTTTTGGTTGTCTCCATATATATAACTTTTTAATTTAATAACATTAAAGATCAAATGGTGATTGAAATATAGTGGATGGTAAGTCTCAATCAAGTAAACAGTTTAACAAATATTCAATTTCAATTCAATGATATGCCTAATGGATTGACTGAAATCCTACATTATCTTTAATGGCGCCGAATCATTACAAAATTTTGAATAAATTAATAAAGAATTTGAGTTCTAATTATGTGGTAAAATTCAATTGTTTGTTTGATCCGATAAAGACATAATAATTTAAAAGGATTGATTGTTTATTTATGTGTTTGTTCTCTGTCTTTTGGTTTGGTTCTCAAAGACAAATATATTAACAAACACTATAAAACACTTAAAAAAAAAATTTAGATTTATGTCACGTTATAATACTTTTTTCAAACTAAAAATAAAAAATATTCTAAAAAACAGATGATCAAACATACTCTATTTTTGAAATTAACAACTTAGGAAGATTAGGACCGAACTAAAAACTTAACTTTAAAGGGATTAGATTGCATTGATTTATTTATTTTTTATTTTTTTAAAAAAAATTAGGCTATCATAATAAGTTTTTTTTTTTTTTTTTTTTCCCCTTTTGTGGGAGGAGGGGGGCCTATAAGGGGCCATGGCCGCTCTTCGTCCCCCTTTGGTTCACTCCTACAAGGGACTAAATTAAAATTACATGAAAACTTTTATGTTTCGTTTGTTAAGATGTAAAATATTTTTTGAAAAATATTTTTTGTGTTTTTCGGTGTTTAGTGCAACAAAAAATGATGGTGAACAAAAATTATTTTCAATTTGACAAAAAAAAAACCTCTTTAATTTTTGGAAAATAATTTTATGGTTTTAAAAATCGTAAATCGTTTTTTTTTTTTTAAAAAAAAATTAAACTCTTCATTCTTACACGCACATTTGTGAGAATTCGCCATCGCTGAATATTAGAGTTTATTGGCGGCCCAAATTTGAGCCGAATGTTTCAGGATTTTGGGATCCAGGCACCAAAATCTGGCGAAAATGGCTCCCGAATTCTAGTCACTGTCGTTGAAATCCGGTCAGCCAGTGCCGAAATCTAGCAGTTTGCACCGGATTCCAACCAACATAGCCAGAATCATTTTGCACCGGATTTCGGTCTTGTTGCCAAAATCTGGCAATAGTAGCCAGATTCCGACGAATTTGGCCAGTACAACCGGAACTGGCAAGAATCCGACTGTACTGGCCAAATGCGTCGGAATCTGACTACTATTGCCAGATTCCGGCTGCATTGTGCTAGATTCAGACGAAACTGGCCAGAATTTTGTCGATTGACGACGGAATCTGGCTAGTGCTGCTGGATTCCTGCCACAATCGCTAGAATTTTGTCATCGTTTGTTTTTTGCATTTTGTAATTTTTTTCATACAAGTCAAATACCCAAATACCAAAAATTATTTTTAGAAAAATTATTTTTTCTAAAAAAAATTGATTTTGTTGAAAATATTTTACTACAAAAAACAATTTACATCGAAACATACAGAGCATTAGACTAAGTTTCATTTTTTTTTTCCTACTCATCATCTATGGATATTTGTTAAATAAAACCTAAACAATGATTGAAACAAATTATATGCTATTAAAGTTTAAACTTTGGTAAGTGTTTTTCACTATGGTGTTACATCCATTTCTTGAAGAAGCAATGGAACTTGTTTTGTGTTACATTAAACAATGATTGAAAACCTAATATATGGGGTCAAGTAAAGTTAATCAATTATATTATTGGCAAAATTCCACTCAAGAAAAACTTTTTCATTTCTCAATTAGACTGGAGGGCAATCGAGTCAATTCATTAAACTACTTTGAAGAAATGAAGGTCTTTTTTGTCAACTCAGCCGGCATAATTACAATTACTAATTCAAAGAATTGCTGGCCGTGTCCAAAACTATGTACAAAAGGACAGAAAAAGGTAGGAAAAGCTTTGCTGTAAGAGTCACATGAGATTATGGATTGGGGCATGTGACCTGCCAAGTGCCAACCAACGTTATAAGCCTATCTAATCTCACACCACACTCCACTGTACCTAAGCTCGATTAACACATGTTCTACTTTATTTTATTCCCGACTTGATCTACCTTTAGCTTAGAGTTTAGGTTACTTATTATGTCCCAACCGCCTCAATATATGCTGCTCATTATCTCTATATATTATTACTCAAAGAGGTTACCTTCCATAGGGCCATCTTAATTAATTACCAAAATTAATTAACCTTGTAAAAAGATTGTTTTTTATTTTTTTATAAAAAAAAGGGAGAAAAATTCATTATGTACAGCTAACCACAAGATATATTATTATAACTTAGGAGTAAACTCAAAGCACTTGAACTGTCCCACACTTAAACAATAGGTTAATCACGAGATTTGATTCTCGATTAATAATATGAGAAGCATACTCCATCACGTAAACCTCGATCTCGAAAGACTAAAGATTCTGTTTGGCTCTATGAATCTATAATTTCGTAGGCCAAATGTGTATTTTAAACAAAATTGTTGAAAGTGCCTCATTTGAAAGTACGTTTTTCAAAAGTTGCAGTTTGAAAACGTAAAATAATATATAATTTTAAAGGCTAAACCGTTATTTTATCAAACGCTTAAGTGCATTTTGAAATTGCTATTTTTTAAATCGCTCATTTTGAAATCACAAAACCCACTCGATAGCGATCTCATATTAACTTTAGCACAAATTGTGTTTGGACTAACTTGTTGAAGGAAAAAAAGTGGATCATATTACCTAAATATATCTTATATGAGCCATTTAGTGATATGCTTCAGATGCTCTAAGAGTTTTATATCCACTTTTTTGCTACTTTTTTTTTTTTTTCTTTTCTTCTTATTTGACAAGAATGATAGAACAAAAATAAACTCAAAATAATTGGTAGTCTAATCGTTGCTCATAATTCAACAAGTGAGCATAGAGGTCCTCCAAGGAGATCATGGGTTCGCGGGTAGTAATTGAGGTTGCTAAAAGGATTTATATTCAGCTATTAAGACCAAGAACATAAGAGATAAGCTTCCAATCCTTTAAAAGTCCTTCACAGAGGGTTAATATATGAGACATATTTTGAGCCTTATGGTTTAAATAGTCAGCCACGAATAGGCTGCCCTTCTTCATTGTTGCTAATTGGTGGCGGGTCTGCATGTTGCCGAGCCTTGGATTGAGAAGCAAACATTTTTTCGAGGAGATCGAACCGACACTTCACGAGAAGTTTGAACTCCGACGACGTGCGTCAATACTCCTTCCGTGAGAGAAGAAATTATGGCACTGAGAATGAGTTTATCCAGATGAAACCAGACTGCAACGTATACTTTTATAAAATTCTGTTTTCTAAACACAATATCAAGTGAAAATCAATTTTCAAAACATGACTTCAAGTAAAATCATGTCTCATGCAAAACCATTATATGTTCTTAATTTCTTAAATAATTTTGGAACTATTATAAATATTTTTTAATATGTTCGAAAAACAACATTTTTTTTCTTCTTCAACAGGAGTCAAGATCTCATCCTCGTATACAACATATGTGGTCCCAAAATCTACTCTATAGATTAATTAAACAACTCTTTGTCCCAAGAAAACGTTGCCATGGTCCTTACTCACATGCTATGACCCATTGATCATGGAGAAACCTCTTATTTATACTGCAATAATAGATCTGACCACGTGACTTTCATTGATTCTGTTTAAGAAGTATGCCTTTTGTGTGGAGAGTCTGGAGACAGAGCTCCTTTGCCAGATCTTGTGATTAGAAATTAAACTCTGGAGACGACTCCAGCGACCCCGACGATGGCTCTGACAGCGAGTGAGAGAGAGTGCGTGTGAGACGGAGGTTGGGTACTGTTGGTCGAGAATGAGAAGCTCAAATTCATAAAATGGTTTAAAAACCGTAAACCATTTTACAAGAATTAAAGAAGGCTAAAAATGTTTTTGGTTTGACCACGATTTTTTATTGTACCAAACAATGAAAAAATAGGGAAAATGTTTTCCAAAAAACTTTTATGTCTAAAGGTTTTGACAGAGCCTTAATGCAACAATTTTCAAGTAATGTATTCCAAAAATTTCTCAATTTTGTCTATGTGACAGATAATTACCCGAATTTCTAATTTTGATAATTATAGGGAGTTTGTACTCGTTTGTTTGCACTTAAGTTTGGGAATGTGAATTTCCTCCCCAATGATGATGCCTTTGTTGTGAATGTGAATTCATTTTAGAGAAATGAAAATTCACATTCCCTTACTTGGGAATGTGGTTTTTTTTTTTTTTTTTTTTTTTTTTTTTTTTTTTTTTTAAATTCTTTTAATAACAAGAATGGCTATCCTATACTCTTTTGCTTCTTGTGCATGCAAAACACTTTCTCCCGGGATTTGATTTATACACAACACCATTACAACAACTCATCACATGAGGGTGGGTCCCAGACATGAGGGTGGGTCCTAGTGTGTGGAGTCCACCCTCATGTGAGGGGTTGTTGTGTTGGTGTTGTAAATTTAACATTTTCCTTCTTGAAAATCCATTTTCACATTGTTGTATTGAATATCTGCCCCCATCTACTCATATTTTGCTATATGCCATATATGGGCGAATATCGGAATGGGTATTTGCTCACCTAGGGTTAAGGGTTGGAAATATGTCTATAAGCAATGTAGGTGGACGGATATAGTAGAGGCAGGCTAATTTTTATTCGGCCTGCTATACACTTCTAAAGGAAAACTTGTCGCTTATTATATTGTTCACATTAGACCAATAAAAATGTGACACATGTATCCAAAAACACATCAACATGCCATACAAGTAATTACGCTAATAAAAACAAAAATATCCATCCCATTGCAACCCTCCACCCCATAGATGTAAGTGGAGGAGTGTGGCTCTAGCCCCACACACCTCATAGAGGGGACGGTAAGGGTGGAGATCCACTCCACATAGGAAAAAAGGGTGACCGAACTCCTTTCAAGGGTTACCCACTTCTAAACCGACCGTAGGGAGTGGTCGAAATCATCCTTAAGACAAACGGGGTGTCCGAGCCAAACCTAAAGGTCATTTTGCTATTTGGGAAGAGGTGGTTCGGCCACCCTTTTTTATTTATTTATTGTTTTGAGAATTTTTATTTTTATTTTTATTTATTTTTATTTTTTTTAAGTAGGCATATCGTCACGTGGCATTTTTTTTTGATTGGTTTCTTGTGAATTTTTTATTTTTTTAAAAATTTGTTAAACCACGTGGAAAGAAGGTATTTAACCAAAACCAAACAACAGGAAATTTGCCATGAGAAGGCAACCGTGAGAACGAAGACCGGCCGGCAATTTCTAACACCGTTTCGGTTTCTCCATCGCAGGTAAGCAGAGATCTCCTTTTGTCTTTCACTGCAATCTCCGCTCTTCATTGCTAACTTCGATGGATTCGTTATTTATTTTTTTTATAATCGAATTCGAAATAAAAAGGAGTTACAGAAGTATCATTTGTAGCTCTAGGTAAGGTGATCCTTAAAGAGACTCAACATCATATAGCTGAGCAATTTTGTTATATTTGTTTGCTTTTGGCTGCCAATAAAATGGTATCACTTCCATTGCTTTCAATTCTCAATTCTCAACTCTAAGTTTATCTTTTTGTGCTAGAAGTCCCCCCTTTCGTGCATCAGCCTTGCTGGTCTTGTATTAGCCAATGTTTCATAGTTGCAATGAGGTCTTCTATAAAGTGATGGATGATGATGAAATTACATGAGATTGAAGTTATTAAATTGATTTAATTGTAACTATTAAGCACAGGTGAAATGTTATCTTGTCATCATCAGGTCTAGGAGTCCAGTCATACTGAAATTTATTTTCATCTTTCTTTTTAGCTTTGATAAGATTCTGGGGTTGGTCTTTGTACTGGAAGTGAGCAATGACCCTTGGATTGGTATTAACTGGAGCCGTATGGCCAAACCGATAGGTTTGTAGGTGGAATCCGGCCACCGACCCTGAATCAACCATCCTATGAAGGTGAACCGCAGCTTGGCTGGTTGGTTGTGCTGGGCTTAGGCCAATCACCTGGGATTCAACTTCTACAGCAGAGTCAAACACCCCAAAACCTCTGCCAACTCCTCCTGACAAACTATGCCCTGTTATAACAACTGCTTCAGCCTCAGGTGGTTTGCCACGCAATTCTTTTGCGCCTTCATTATCTGCTTCACGTCCAAGAGACTACAAACCCTTGTCAAGATCTTTGGACTGTTCCCCAACCTAGACCGCCTTGCCTCATTGATCGGCCACCCAATGTGGCTCATGCACTGCCTCTTTTCTAGCATCAACCCTATTGCCTTCAACACACACCTGCCATAGTTGCTTGTGTCATTGGAAGGGTTAAGGGTAGGGTCAGCTGTGGGGGTGGGGGAGGGGTTGGTATTGCCAAACCACAGGGGCCTGTTCGAAGGAAAAAATCCCTACCGATGTCAACCTGTTGCTTGTTGCTTGGAATCCTTCGGGGTTGGGTGGGTTGATTACTCACCCGAAATCCATACTTCCAAGTCCTTCTTAGTGTTTCTAGCAAATATTCTTCAATTTTTAACTCCTTTAATTGTATCTGTAAATACAGGAATACATTATTAAGCATTGAGGAAATTATACTTACATTCCTTATGGTTAGCCCTTAAAGCATCAATCCTCTATCGCGGTTTAGTTTGTGATACTTATACCCCTTGTGCCTGTCTCTGTCACATTTTTGCAGTTAAAAACACACCGTATTTTATCCATATGATATGCACATGATGCTTCTGTTTCCTAGTTGACAAAAATAACCTTGCTGAGGTCCTTTGAATGTGAATACCCATCCTATCTCATCCATAGTTGCCATTGTAAGGGATGGAAAGGGGATACTGTCTATTTTTGTGTTTATCTTATGAACATTGAGGTGCAGAAGTCACAAAAAAAGAAAAAAAGGAAGGCATCGGTGGGTTTGGAATTGCATAACTCGGTGATGGTTTGGCTATGCATAGTGGTGGGTGATAGTGCACGCCAATGGCCACTTGAGAATGTATTGGAGAGGGTGAAGGTGTGTAACCATTGGTGTGGCTGATGGCCTCAATTTGTGTCAACCTAGGCATTGTATTACCCAACCCCGTCTCATTTTCCCTCCTTCCTTGCTTTTAAAAATTATAAATAAAAATAATAATTAACAATACAGGGGCACTTGTAGAAGAGGTAAAAAGGGGAAGGGGTTAGGAAACATGACGACATCATGTAATGGGTATGGTCCAATTTTGTCTATTTGCGGATTTCTACTGGGGATATGTGGTAAAATGGGTTTTATTGAAATTGTATTGGGAATACTTGGAATTGGAATTTATTGGAGACTTTCAAGGTGGCTAGATGTTTGGGAACAAGAAGAATCTTGATTCTATTTGTTACAATGTTTGGGTTTTTCAAAAACAAATCAGATTTTATCTTACTTTTTCTAATATTATCTCAGAAAATCAGACTATCCAAACATCTTTTTCAACTTTATGTGCTTCTGAATTCGCGCACTAAATTATAGTTGAATTCAGATTTCAAAAAATCGAACACCCAAACGTGCCATAAGGTTTCTTCTCTCTCTCTCTCTCTCTCAATCTTTTTCCAAGTATTTATGCGTTTGGGTATTGTTAACTCCATTTCTTCTTTACTTTTTTTACTTATGGTTTTTTATTCTCCTTTCTTTAGTTCAGTGGGTGATCTTTAAGGATCTTGACAGTTTTTGGGAGAAACTATATGGACTTTGTTGAGATGGAAGGGGTGGAGTATTGGAGGGAAAAAGATGTGTTGGTGGAAAAGGGTGCGTTTGTTAATGTATTTGTAGAGCCCTGTGCACCCACCCTGGGGTACCAGGGGGTTGCAAAAGGAGGTTAAGTGGGTTGAGTTCTCTCTCTCTCTCTTTCTCTCTGCTCTAGAGAATTAAAATGTTTGATTGCTTGCTGAGTTAGTGAGGATATTGTTCTAAATTCAATCTCATTTTAAAAGGCATATCTTTTACCTCCTTTGTTTGACCACATGGGTACAAGTATCACAAAAAAAAACCACAAGGGATGTCCGTGTTTTAAGGGCTTAGCCACAGGAGTTGTTGCTAGGTTTGTTTATCTTTTACATGTAATAAACAGAACATGTCAACATGGTTTGCTACATGTTTGAAAATTTTCAGGAATCAGGAATGTATTGTAAGGTATACCAGACTCGTAGTTGCAATGCTAAAGATAACGTAAAATACATGACATGGACGGGTGAGATGGATCGCTGTCTTACAGAGACACTTGTTGAGCAAGTGAGAAAGGGAAACAAGATAGATAGCACTTTCAAGCCTGCAGCATACAGAGCAGCACTTACAGCCTTACATGAAAATTTTGGGCTTGTTTTGACAAAAGAACATATTCGAAATCGGCTAAAAACGTGGAAGAAGCAGTTTGGGATTTTAAAGGAGCTCCTTGGTCATAAAGGATTTAAGTGGGACGAGACACGAAAGATGGTTATTGCAGATAATTCTGTATGGAATGCCTACATCCAGGTGCATTCATTCACTCTGATGCAATAATTATGCACTCGAGCAGGGTGATACTAAGTTCTTATTAATTGATCTTACTTTACCTGCAGGCACACCCTGATGCCAGGATTTTCCGATCAAAGTTCATTGAAAATTATGATGAGTTGTGCATTATCTTGGGCAATGATCAATCAGTAGAAAGCTGTTCTGATAATGATGCTGAAATTGATGAAGACTTGACAGTCAGCAAGGAGGGTGTGGATGCAGGCATTGTGTCTGAGATTCAGAGTGATGACAGGCATACAAAAAACTTAAGGTGGACAGAAGAAATGGATCGTTGCCTTGGTAAGATTCTTGTGGAGCAAGTGAGAAAGGGGTATAAAATAGACAATATTCTACAGCGCGAGGCATATGACAGGGCTGTTTTGGCTTTAAATGAAAAATTTGGGCCTAATTTGTCAAAAGAACACATTAGGAATCGCCTTAGAACTTGGAAGAAACAGTATGGGATCTTAAAGGAACTCCTTTCTAATCCTGATTTCAAATGGGATGAAATGCGGAAGATGATTGTTGCAAATGATTCAGTGTGGGATGACTATGTCAAGGTATGCCTAATTTTGATAAAACACTTCTAATTATGATATCTGTAGGACCTTTTAAGAAACATATCCAGATTGATTTGTTCAAATCTCATTTTGTAGTAGGCAGCAACATTTACTTTCGTGGATATAATGTTTTTGAATTATTATTATATTGCAGCAAACAATTGTGTATCAAATGACATATTTCAACTTATTAATTTTTTTTCTTAGAAGGAAAAACCAAACAAAGCATTAATTAAAAGCAAGATGTGTAGGTGGATCGACTCATCAACTCATTGAAATAGGATCTGCACAAGGAAAACCCCTTTCCGTTCGTTGTTTATTAAACAATTGAAGGGATGCTAGCAACATATGAAGAATTATGGAAAAGAGGCGAAACAAGCGTACTATGTCAAGAAACTCATCCATGTGGAAAAGACATAACTTTAAGTGCATAAATGTTTAATTCATTTCAGACATGCTTGAAAGAAAACATATACATTTCTTTGCAATATAATCAATTTCTAATGCAAAAGAAAACTGGTCTTGCATTTAGTTGCTTTTTGAATACTGTGAGAAATAAAGGATGTGAAGGCGTGAAGCCACAAAGAGAAGAAAGAAATTTAAAAGTATCTCATCACCTTCTAACTTCAAATTTATCATACAATTCATTCTAACTACTTATAACTTATGCAGTCATAAACAGTATAACCTTATTCCCTTTCAACTCAATTTCTTGATTATGCGGTATCAATATAAAAGGTCTATAAAAGTATTCTATACTTTGAACAGCCAAAAAAGAAAAAGAAAAAAACAAAAAAAGAGGTGAGTCTTATATCTGTGACACCCATCTGTCATAACCTAGTTGACATTCGATTTGAACATAGTCGGCCCTCCCACACTCATAGGAAGTCATATAATTTGAATGGCTGTAGAATAAAATAACCATCGTGCCACTTTGATGAAGTATTTCAAAATGGGAAGGAGACAACCCAATCAGACCATAGTGAAAGCCTTTAGGCAATTTAACCTACATACAGAAGTAACAGGACATGATAAAGATTCAAGTTTTTGAAATCCAAGTTTGAATCTGATTTTGCTGAAGTAGCAAGTCTCTTTCTACGGTTGAAGATCAGATGTGAATTTAGCTAGGATTCATGATGGTCACTCTCTTTTCCCTGAATAAATTTCAAGTATGTACTATGTTGCATTCAAATTAGATTCTTCCCCTCCTGTTTTAGTGCATAACTATGACCATATCATCTTGCTAAGTCCTCTAACTACCCTACAGATTCATCCTGATGCCAGGAGTTTCCGCAATAAATTTCTTCAGAACTACGATCAGTTGTGCATTATCTTTGGCAATTATAATGAGGCTGCAGAGGCTATTAATGCTTCCCCTATTCAATGTGGTGGGAAGGCAAAAGATCAAGGGAAGAGCACGAGGTGGACAAATGAAATGGACTGCTGCCTTGGCAAAGTTCTTGTTGAGCAAATAATACTCGGAAACAAAAATAAATTAGATAACAAATTCAAACCTGCTGCATATGAAGCAGCAGTATTGGCTATAAACAAAAGATTTCATCTTGATTTGACAAAGGACCACGTCAGGAACCGTCTGAAAACATGGAAGAAACAGTATGACATTCTGCAAGAAGTCTTGGATCAGAGCGACTTTGAATGGGATGAAAGACAGAAGATGGTAATTGCAGATGACTCTGCATGGAATAAATATATCAAGGTACTAACACACTTGACAGATTTGTTGTAATAGTATTTCCTAAAGAAAGTTTCGTGTTGATCTTTTCATCATGATGCTTACAGGGGGGAGTATTTTATTTTTGCCCCCTTTTTTGACAGATAAACCCTGATGCTAGGATAATTCAAGGACGAGTCATCAAAAACTACGAGGAGTTGTGTGTTATCATTGGTTGCATTGATCCACCTGAAATCTCCCTAAATATAGGAGAGGATAATTTGGATTTGGTTGCTCAGAATGAAGCTGTAGTTGCTGAGGAAACATACTACAATCAAAGTGATAATGCAAATGACAGAGGGAAGTACGTATCTTGGACAGACGAGATGGATCGATGCTTAACACAGTTGCTGGTCGAGCAAGTGATGCTGGGAAATAAGCTTGAGAAAAATTTTAAGCCTATAGCTTACACAGCTGCTCTTACAGTTTTAAATGACAAGTTTGGGTTGGACTTGACAAAGGAAAACATAAGAAACCGGTTGAAGACATGGAAGAAACAGTATGGACTTGTGGCGGAACTCCTCTCTCATTGTGGGTTTGAGTGGGATGAGAGATATAAGATGGTTGCCGCAAATGACTCTGATTGGAATGAATATATCGAGGTACTTAATTTGTTCCTTCAAATTGACTCAATGTTTCTGATGCTTTTCTTTTTTTCTTTTTTTTCTTTTTTCGATCATTTATGTTATGTTCCACCACTGTAGCTTGTTTGTGCAACTTCTGAAGATCATGACAAGTTCATTTTCCAGTCTCTAGGACACCACTGATAAAATGTTTTGGATGTAAAGGCTCTTCTCTGGAAATGCATCATGTCAACTATTGTAGGATGACCCTATTTTGTGTGTGTGTGTGTTTTTTTTAATAATATATTCATACGTTTACTTTTTCTTTTTTTGCTATCCCTTTTTGAAAATAAGTAAAGGAAAAAGTGGAACCTTCTTTTCCCCACTTGCAACCAAACACTTCATAGATTTTGTATTCTCTTTTCCATTTCTTTCTAAGTTGTGATTGGTGCACAACACAAGACACATGAGGTGGGACCCATGTGGTGGGTTCCACTCATGTGTCTTGTGTTGTGCAAAAATATTTTCCCTTTCTTAATTAACATGTATTCATTTCAGAGACATCCGGATGCAAGGCAATTGCGAGCCAGGTCTATTGAGAATTGGGATGAGTTACGGATGATCATTGGCAATGAGCAGCCTGGTGGACATTTGTCTGAAGCTGGTGCCAAACATGACAGCAATCCTCCTATCAACGAGGAAGACGATGTTGAAACTCCCGTAGGGATGTTTGCTAATGAAGAAATGTGGCATGATAATGCTAGTGATGGCATGCAAGGTTCATCTCAGCAGACAAGGGCTAGGCCTTCTTCATCCTCACATTCCAAACAACCATTGAAGAGGAGATGGTCAAGTGATATCATGTTAGAAATGATGAGTGCCATGGCTGCAGATATTGGTAGGATAGCCGATGCATTGACGGAAAATAATAAGAGTGTGTGCTTGGATGAGCTATTTGAAATGGTGCAGGCCATTCCTGGCTTTGATGATGATCTTATCATTGAGGCATGTGAATATCTTTCTTTTGACGAACGGAGGGCGATGATGTTCATGAAATTAAATGAGAGATTGAGAAGAAAGTGGGTGTTAAAACGTTTGCGTGGTTAGGGTCATTAGAGTACCCTGTTTTTTGTGCTCTTTTTGTGAATGGATTGAATATGAATAAAATATTCATTTTTCTTCTTTATTGGTTTACCAGTGGTGTTTGATATGAATTGAACTAGTGAGTTTTCTTGATTAGCATAAAATATTCATTTTTTCCCTGCTGTTTTATATTCCCTCCTTCTCCCACCATAGGTGGACACGCAAGGTCAGATTATTGTTGAAGCATGGGCATGTTTTCAATATATTCATGTATTTTGGGTTAAGCATGTACACGTTCTTTGGGGAATTAGATTTGTTTTTTTTTTTTTTTTTTTCACCAATAGACTTCCAGGTAAAAGTTGCGTGAAACAGTCACATTCATTTCATACCGGTTGATGTGTCATATTTTACGTACTTTATTTTTATTTTTTTAAGTAACTAATCACTTAAAATACATCATGTCTGGAAATATAAAAATACTGTGATAAATAAATAAAAAGAGTAACATTACTCAATGTTTAGGTCATATATTTTTTATTTATTTATTTATTTTGTATTTAGGAGTGAGATCTCGGAGTTTGACGCTTTGTTGCAGTTATCAAAAAGAAAACTACCACAGAGCGACAAAAACTATCACAGTGCAGAGAGCAAGACAAAGGCTCGTGTGTTGTGGAGGAGGGAAGCATGCTTTCCTCCTCCCATGGTGTTTTGGGTATTGGTTGTTAGAATTGAATAGGGTGTTTTCTTTCTAGGGCACTTGTCAGACCTTAGAGGACAATGTAGTATTTTCTCGTCCTATTCTGGAATGGAGAAGTAGATTTCTATCCATCACCTTCGAGCAAATATCCCGTTCAACACCTTCCTGGCCTCCTCCCTCCTTGGAAGTTTCGGTTTTCAGATTCTGCAAGGCGCTCCTACCCCAGATTCAATATCTACAGAAGTTTCTGGATGTTGAGTTTTTCAAACACAGATCTGTCCACTTCAGGAGGTTTTTTCGCCACAAGCACAATCCCACTGTGATCCGAGCCCCCTACATTCTGTTATGCCGCCACGAACTTCCAAATCCGGCAGATTTGTATTGTTGCGTGCATTACACGCGCTCGCGAGTAAATCTTACGCGCGGGCGCATGTCCCACACGTACCGACGAGTGCTCAGTGTAGAGTCGCGCATGCGGGTCCTCCTCCGCCTCCCACAGCTGATTCCGGCCTCCCGTCGAGCTTCTGGCGTTATCATTGTTCGTTTGTCTTGCTTCGGCAGTGCGCAGTCATCACGCAACAGCAGGTGTCCGATGAGCCGCCGGCTAGTGTTGTTGATTTTTTTTTTTTTTTTTTTTTTGTGTTTTTTTAGTGTTCTTATGCAGCCTGGTTTGTTTTTTTAGATTAAACTTGGTCTGTAAAAACTATTTTATAGCTCAGAATGTGTGTCCTCTCCTAGATCAAGCAGATGCTCATGTTAATGTAAATGCATCTTCTGTTGTCTAGGTTATTTTGTCGTAACTATGGTCAGTAATGGTTTGAGTCTGACTTTATCTGGATAGATGAAACTCTACCCCTTGTGTCTCTGATTTAATTTATTAAGGAATCTTTATAACCATTAACATTAGACCGTTTGATCTCTTTTATATATGTTTTGAAAGGGATCTTTGAATAAAAAGAAAAAAAGAAAAAGAAAAAAAAGTTTAGGTCCCATAACCAAAGCTCCTCTCCAGTTCTATCTCACACAAGTATTTTTCGAGTTTCCTTTCAATACCATTGCCCGTATGTGACTACCATAAACACACGCATATTACTAACGCCGATTTTCAGAACGCCAGAACCTTGTCTCCATTCTTCTATGTCCCACCACCAGGCACGCAAAACTCTCTCTCTAGTCTCAACATTCTCATGCAAATCTAAACAAACCCAAACCCACATTGTCTCTCTCTGTACTGACACCGCAACATGTACTCACTCCCACTCGAATCTCCTTACTCTCTGCTCCAACGCCCGATCTCTTCACCAAACCAAGCAAGCCCACGCCTCTGCGCTTCTCAACGCCTGGCTTCCCAACAGTGTCTCTCTCTGTGCCTCCCTCATGCTCAGCTACTCCACTTTCGGAGACCCCACTACCTCTCGCTGTCTATTCGAACAGACCGTTGAGCATTGCCGCACTGCCTTCCTGTGGAACACCCTTATTCGGGCTAACTCAATTGCTAAAGTGTATGATGGGTTCGAGCCTTATAATAGAATGGTTAGGACCGGTGTTCGGCCCGATGATCATACCTTCCCTTTTGTTCTCAAGGCGTGTTCGGACTTTTTGGAGGTCCGGAAGGGAATGGAGATTCATGGGATTGTGTTTAAGCTCGGGTTTGACATGGATGTCTTTGTTGGGAATACCCTCTTGTTGTTTTACGGTAATTGTGGAGATTTGGGAGATGCCAAGAAGGCGTTTGATGAAATGTCTGAAAGGGATGTCATATCGTGGAATACGATAATTGGGGTGCTTTCGGTTAATTTTTGTTATGTGGAGGCACTTGATCTTTTCAAAGAGATGAATTTTAGGTCTGGGTTCAGGCCAAATTTGGTAAGTGTTGTTAGTGTGTTGCCGGTTTGTACCGGGCTTGAAGATGCGGTCATGGTGAGTTGTATTCATTGTTATGTTGTGAAGGTTGGTCTGGATCGTCACGTGAATGTTAACAATACTCTGGTTGATGCGTATGGAAAATGTGGGGCTAAAAAAGCTTCTGAGCAAGTTTTCAGTGAAATGGTTGAGAGAAATGAGGTTTCTTGGAATGCGATTATCAGTAGTCTTTCTTTTACAAAGCATAATATTGACGCCTTGGAGATATTTAGGTTGATGATCGATGCAGGAGTTAAACCGAACTCTATCACCATTTCTAGTATGCTACCCGTGTTGGTTGAATTAGAACAATTTAAAGGAGGAAAGGAGATTCATGGGTTCAGTATGAGGATCGGTATTGAGTGTGATGTTTTTATTGCCAACTCACTGATCGATATGTATGCAAAATCAGGCCATACAACTGAGGCGTCTAATGTGTTTTATAAGATGGGTGAAAAGAATGTTGTATCTTGGAATGCCATGGTTGCTAATTATGCTCAAAACAGGCTTGAGTTGGCCGCCATAGGACTAATAGGACAAATGCAAGCTCATGGTCGAACTCCCAACTCTGTCACCTTCACAAATGTTCTTCCAGCTTGTGCACGACTGGGTTCTCTTCGTCCTGGAAAAGAAATCCATGCAAGGACAATTCGAATGGGATCTGCCAATGATATATTTGTTTCTAATGCTCTGACAGACATGTATGCAAAATGTGGGTACCTAAATCTTGCTCGAAATGTCTTTAACATCTCCCTTAGGGATGGAGTATCTTACAACATACTAATTGTGGGGTATTCTCAGACTAGTGATTGCTCAGAATCGCTGCGTTTGTTTTCAGAAATGAGGCTTACAGGTATGATGCATGATATTGTTTCCTTTGTGGGTGTTATATCAGCTTGTGCAAACCTAGCAGCAATGAAGCAAGGCAAAGAGATCCATGGATTATTAGTGAGAAAGCTTATTCATGCTCAGCTCTTCATTGCAAACTCTCTGTTGGACTTCTATATCAAATGTGGACGAATTGATATAGCTAGTAAGGTCTTTGACCAGATTCAGAAAAAAGATGTAGCCTCTTGGAATACTATGATTTTGGGTTACGGAATGCTAGGTGAGTTGGACACTGCTATCAATCTTTTTGAAGCAATGAGGGAATATGGTGGTGTAGAATATGATTCAATTTCGTATATTGCAGTTTTGTCAGCTTGTAGTCATGGAGGGCTCGTTGAGAAGGGAAATAAGTACTTTGAGGAGATGCAGACTCAAAATATTAAGCCAACGCAAATGCACTATGCTTGTATGGTTGATCTCCTTGGCCGGGCTGGCTTAATGGAAGAAGCAGTTGATCTTATTAAAGGCCTGCCTATTGTGCCGGATGCCAATGTCTGGGGGGCTTTGCTTGGGGCATGCCGAATCTATGGGAAAGTAGAGTTGGGGTGTTGGGCAGCAGAGCATCTGTTCAAGTTGAAGCCTCAGCACTGTGGGTACTACATTCTTCTTTCAAACATGTATGCAGAAGCCGGGAGATGGGAAGATGCAAACAGGGTCAGGGACCTGATGAAGTTGAGGGGAGTGAAGAAGAATCCTGGCTATAGTTGGGTTCAGATTCGTGACCAGGTGCATGCTTTTGTAGTTGGAGAGAGAATAGAGGGATTAGATTCAGATATTTGGCTTGCAGAATGCAGTTAATTTGTTTTTACATTTTAGATTCAGTTTGAGGGTTCACCTAAGAAGATGGTATATGGTGTAAATATTGGCTCTTTGGAATGACATCGAGAGACAAGTCCGGATAGTTAAGATAACCATCACCATATTTCTTAGCTAATTGGACTGGTTCACCTTCAACACTTCAATGTGGAGATGGATGCTAATAGTGAAGCTGTGGATGGAAGTGACATTCTACTTCTGAAGTGACAATGCAAATGAAAAAGAGAAGAACATAGCGTCAACAGGTGACTGATGCTTAAGAAAATTATGCTGCGACTTGTTGTTCATAAAAAAATAAAAAATAAAAAGTTTGTGCTGAGTTTAGCTTTAGAAAATTTCCAGGCTGCAGCTTATACATGCTGCTCTTACAGTTTCTAAATTATGAGTTTGAATTGGACTTGGCAAAGAAAAACATCAAAACCTGTTAAAAACATGGAAGAAACAGTGCGGACTTGAAACTCTCTCTCATAGTGGACTTGAGTGGGATAAGAGAGATATAAGAAGGTTGTTAAAGTATTATGGATGAAATGAGTACATTTAGCTTAGTTTCATCTTACGGTCAATTTAAGTGTTCAAAGAAAATTTTATATTGAATAACGTCTATGTGCTATAATAGTAGTGTAGTGTGCAATTACTCAGACATGTAGGTGAACTCACGATCCAGTTTCTTGGACATCACAAATAAAAATGATTTGTGCAATAGCAACAAAGCCAGATTTGATCTCTGTTTTGCTGGAAAAAGGATCTTGTCTACAAACATGGAACATATGATTTTTGTTGTTCTGAATTAATACTGAAATGTACTCCTATAAGCTAAAGATAAATTCTGGGAGGCCTATAACTGCCACTGTATATGTTCATAGTGATTTGTGCAATAGCAGCAAAGCCAGATTTGATCTCTGTTTTGTTGAAGCTTGTAAGTAATTTTTCTCGGGTTGCTTCCAAACACATTTTAATATTTATGACCATTGCAGGTTAGTTAGATGAGTTAGTATGTGAACCCTTGCAAAACACAATGCATGCTTTCCTTTCAACATTGGAAAGCTTGCAGAAATTGCGGTGAAAAGATATTGGCTGCTGAAGAACTGAGCGATAATATGCTAGTGATAACATTCAAGCTTCATCTCAGCAGACAAGGGCCTGTCCATGATTTCACTCCAAACAACTATGACATGTCGTTTGAAAAAAGATTCATCTCATCTTAAGAAAAATGTGGTTCAATTCTTGAAATATTGTTTGTCTGTCAGGGTGCATGGGATGTTACTTGATACCGCCATCATCTAATCAAACTTAAAAATTCCTGCCAATTGAAAAAAGAATGAATTAAAAACTTTTTCTTAGAAACATTCAAATTTTTTATGACATGGAATTCCTACAATTTGAATCATCAATATTGTTACAAAAGATTCCAACAATGTCCAACTATTACAAATGAGAAATGCTTGGTTGTACACTCTCATCCCACTCTTATCCCACCCTTGTGTACTTGGACCAATAATGTGAGAGATAGTAGAGAGAGTATAGTGGGACCCTATTTTTTTAACAACATTATTGGTCCACGTAGACAAGGGTGGGATAGGAGTGGGATAAGAGTGTACAACCAAGCATTTCTCATTACAAATTATTTAAATGCTTGTGTAGGTGAGGATAGATAAAATGTTGAATAGCATTTTTCTTGTTCTATTTATCTCTTGGAGGATAATTTGTTGTCTTTGAATACAAACTTGTGTTTCTTTTATATGGTAATTGTTTGGACTAAAACGGAGCTTGGGGGGTTGCCGGTAGGGGCATGGCCCCCCTCCCAATTCATTTGAAAAAAAAAAATATCAAGTATAGTTTGATTTTCAGTCTATTAGGCTCCTATTCATTAAAATTTTTGGCCTTGCCCATTAGAAATTTTGGCCCATTTTTGCTGTTAAAAATGTGGTGGAATAAGCATTTTAAAGTTTATCTGTGTTGATTGGTTCTTTGTGAAACGGTCTATAATTTGTGGAGAAATATAAATGAATTCAAGTAAGGGTGCAGGCCGAAAACAGAGGAGCAAATTTTTCAACATATTTTTTTGGAGGTTCGTTCTTGAGTGCTGAGAACTTGGGAAGATGAAGATTAAAAAAAATAAAAAAATAAAAAAATAAAAAAATAAAAAAAATCTTGAGAATATTGGTCTTTGCAGGAGTTGGCCAAGCTTAATGAAGAAATTATGGATTAATAGACGGTTCAGTCACACAGTGAAAAGCACCACTCCACCATATTGTGACTGATATTACTTGTTGAATGAAAGAAAATATTGGTTTGTGTTGTAGATGATGTAGTGCAGAGTTGAGAAAAAGAAAGAAGAAAGGTGTTGTAGAAATTAAAAGATGGGTTTTATTTTTTATTTTTCTTTTCCAAGCACAAAAAAGACTTAAGAAGGCGTTGAAAATTTGAAGATGAAGAGATACCAAACTCACTCAATATATTTTGTATTTATACTTTAATCACATATTTTAATTTATTTTATGTTTGGCCGCCTCCTAGCCAAATGCCTGGCTCTGTCCTTGCAACTTAGTGTATTGTAAATTTATTTTATCTGATCAAAATTAACGATGAAGTTTCATAAATGGACAGACTTTTACCTTTGCGTAGTGGCCAATATTGTGGACGTACACTAACTTCACTGGCCGGTGACGTTCATATGTAAAAGTTCTTCCATACTTAATAATAACAGTCTTCCATATTACTCCTCTATTGATAACCAAACTTAACATATATCAAAAAAAAAAAGAGTGAGAGAGAGAGAGATAGGCATTTAATCCGATCAAAGTATATGATGAAATAAATTATGCAATTATGAGGAACTCTCTCTAGCGCAAACACAAATGTGCTAGCTAGTACAACTAATCAGCACTAAGAACGTATTTTACTCGTAATTTATCCATACATTCCGTCGCCCAATAGATGAAGAATTTGCACTGTGTACAGTTTAGGGCCACATTTCCATCAAAAGTTTCACCGCAGCCATCACAGGGAGGAGAGACCTTAGTTCTCAGGACGAAAGTTAGAGGATGTCGGTGAAGCTGCTCTATATATGTTTTTCCATACTTAATGTAGGGATGCCGCCCAACTATGCATCGAGCATGAGCAGTAAAGTTACATTATGCACAGTAATAGAACCAATGGTCTGAATTTCTTTCTTCTTCACAAATTAGACAATAATATTCTTCAGAATCATTTTTGGCAATAGTGTGAGTGAATGAGAGGAGATGCGGGTGATATTCATACTTAGCTTTGAGCGGGAGTGTTGCACATTTAAAATCCAATGCAAAATTGCATTTAGTGCATACAAATAGACCAGGACTGAGCCAACTCACCGACTTGTCACAAGCATTGCACCTTTCAACAGAACTTACGGCAAGGAAAAGAGAGTGTTGGTGACCTTCATGTTTAAAGGTTTTTGGAATCGAAGAGCATCGGATGTCAAGGCTGTAGTCACAGTTGTGACATTTATAAGAGAAGCCATGGCTATGTTGATTACAAGCATTGCAAAATACGATGTGATCATCAACAATGTGCTCTCCCCTTGCGGAGAGGGTAAGCAGATGTGGGTGACTTAGGTATCGCTTCTTTAAGGGTAGTCGAGCACACTTGCTATGGAGAAAGTAGTCGCATTGCTCACAACTATAAAATGGGGCGGAAATTGATTGGATACAACCTTCACAGAGCTTATGATCATGAACCTCGACTTCGTTGCGGCTGATGATTAACTTATGTTCATGATCGAAATGTTGGAGCTCCTCTAGTTCTTCTTTCTCTTCAAAGTCGATACCATCCTCAATGAGATCTATGCTTGAGTCTATGGTCTGTCTAGGTCTAAGGGCGCATCCCAAGTGGGCTACGAAATCGCATTCTTGGCAATAATAACCCGCATAATTGGGGTCGAGCTTTTTATAGCAAAGCTTACAGAATACATTGTCGTGCTCCTTAATCACTTTACCAAGTGAATAGATGAGAGTGAGCAAGTGACGATCTGCTGTAATTTTGATGGTACTTGGCTTCAGAGCACATAGACTGTCAGCCAAGAGTTGACAAATGCGGCATACCTGGGCGCCAATAATGTTGCGATCCTCACCACATAATTCACAAGTGAAGTGGAACTGCTGAAAGATGGGAACGAATTCATGTTGGTGACCGTCGTCAGGTTTAGTTGGCAAACTGGCCGAGACACATTCGATGTCAAGGTCGAAATTGCAACTATGGCACCTGTAGGAGAAGCAACTTTTGAAACGCCTACCGCAGGCATCACAATATCTATCATCTGACACTGGCGCTTGAAGGAGGAGGGTGTGGTTTGGATGCACAGGGTGTTGTATCTCAGGGGGTAACTCTGCGCATGACTTGTGAAGGAAGAATTTGCATTGAGAGCACTTGTAAGCAGGACCACAAGATACTGATTTCTCGCACCCTGAGCAAACAACTTCATTCTCGCCATCATTTTCTAACTCTTCCACCAGCATCAATGGATGCTCCTCGTGGCTAAAATGTTGGACCTCCATCTCTCTCTCTCTGTCTCTAACACAATCCGCCACCCGACAAATAGGTGATCAACAAAAAAGTAACGCTGCAAGCACAGAACAAGAGCTTTAGAACCAGAGATTTGTACGTTGACTTCTCACTTTAAATCTCCTAATAGGTATACATACAAATGAGCTTTAATTAAACAAACACTCCTAAAGAAGAGAGAAATGAACAAAAGAATCTTCAGAAGGCTCACCTGAAACTGAATGTAACCGAGATCGGTAGATCGAGAAGAGGACCCAATGAAAACCCCAATAATTGTCCGTTAAATAATGGTTTAGTGGAACAATAATTGTTCATTGAATAATGGTTTGGTGAACCAATAATTGTCCGTTGAATAATGGTTTGAACGCGGACAAACACAAACGACAACGTTAATAGTCTGCCGGCCAGTTGATGTCCACTGATGAATCAGATTAGAGGGATTAACTGTTAATCAAATATTAATTGCTCAAGGACAATATAATGGAAGCCCGTGATCAAACCTTCAACTTAATTTTTGTTGGCTTACGCAATTAGCTCAAAAAAATGGAGGACTATTGAAATGGAGGCCAACTATCTTATTTTCAACTTAATTCTTGTCTGCCTACACAAATAACCCAAGAAAATAGGGGCTAGTTGAATGGAGGCCAATAACCGGTCGGCCTAATATCCAAACAGCCCAAGCATGATTGTAGGGCCAATTAGGGACCGCGAGCCCAACAAACATTTGACTTGAGACACACGTTGCTAAAATCTCTATAATTATGAAATAACAAATTACCTCCTAAAGAAGAAAAGAACACCTACCAAAAA
Organism: Alnus glutinosa; assembly: GCF_958979055.1. Lineage (NCBI taxonomy): Eukaryota > Viridiplantae > Streptophyta > Magnoliopsida > Fagales > Betulaceae > Alnus > Alnus glutinosa. The sequence goes on along the minus strand of NC_084894.1, from coordinate 5,358,349 downwards.
GGAATCGCTTACGCATCTCATTTTTAAATCAATCATTGTATTTATGAGACTTACATTGAGTCCTGCAAATCCAATCATAAATTTAAAACTTAGTTGTATAAAAATGGTTAGGGAATGAATGTCTAACCTGTAATACTCCACTAAAGACAATGATACTCATTAGGAAGGTGAATTCTAAAGTAAACTTACAACGTGATAAAAGTCTTGGTCAGCAAAATAAATCACTAATTGAGGCATCCAATCAAACCAAGACTATATCTATATAAGGTTAGCTAAAGGAAAGGACTAGGTATGCTCTCATGCTCCAATCTCTATCCATTTCTCTGATTCTCTTATTTACCATACTTCTGCACTTTTGCTGACTTAAAGCATTTCAAAGAAGCTGGAAATGAAGATATATATCAATTTGATAACTTCATGACTGATAATCAAATGCACCATAAAATATCCATATTTACCTTGGAGAAACAAGAAAATTTCTTGAAATAAAAGAAATCCCAGATGATTCAATCTCTGAGATTCACTGTATCTCTCTCTCAATGAAAATTACTTTCTCTGCACTCTAAGTGGCTGTCCCGTTATGGGATTTGTTGGCTGGCCATTTCTTTCTCTGTTTGTTACTCTCAACCCTTTGTGGATTATTCTCTTTTTTATTTTATTTCTTCCTTTTTCATTTGTAGGAGTGGTAACTGGTAAGGGAGATAACCAAGAAACCAGTTCCGTTGAATTTGTGAGATGATATGATTAACAACTAGGAAACGAAGACATATATAAATAAGTCGTTTGATGTCTTCTGGATGGATGCATGCTTTGGAAATAAGGACTAATCACAACAACTGCAAGATGCGGTAATAGAAGTAAAAGGGGGCACGAACCTCGAAATGTCCTTCAACTATGTCCAAACCCACGCTTGGAAGATGCAACAATTGCCGGAAAGAAGTTGTTGAGCTTGAGGGAGAGGCACTGCCGATATCCAATTGGGAGACATCTACATAGGAACAAAGACTAAAATCCGGAAAACCAACAACAATAAAAGGGAAAAAAAAAAAAAAAAAAAAAAAAACCATAAACAACATAAATACAATAAGAAACCAAAACACTGCAGCATCGGCGGAAGAGGGTGAGGACGGGGAGGCGCGAGGAGTGTTTGAGTTAAACGCCAAGAAAAATAAAAATATTTTTAGGCGTATAATACGATTTGTGCAATAGCAACCAAGCCAGATTTGATCTCTGTTTTGTTGAAGCTTGTAAGTAATTTTTCTTGGGTTGCTTCCAAACACATTTTAATATTTATAACCATTGTAGGTTAATTAGATGAGTTAGGATCTGAACCCTTGCAAAACACAATGCATGCTTTACTTTCAACATTGGAAAGCTTGCAGAAATTGCGGTGAAAAGATATTGGCTGCTGAAGAACTGAGCGATAATAATGCTAGTGATAACATTCAAGCTTCATCTCAGCAGACAAGTGCCTGTCCATGATTTCACTCCAAACAACTATGACATGTCGTTTGAAAAAAGATTCATCTCATCTTAAGAAAAATGTGGTTCTTGAAATATTGTTTGTCTGTCAGGGTGGGATGTTGCTTGATACGGCCATCATCTAATCAAACTTAAAGATTCCAGCCAATTGAAAAAAGATTGAATTAAAAACTTTTTCTTAGAAACTTTCAAATTTTTTATGACATGGAATTCCTACAATTTGAATCATCAATATTTTTACAAAAGATTCCAACAATGTCCAACTATTACAAATTATTTAAATGCTTGTGTGGGTGAGGATGGATAAAATGTTGAATAGCATTTTTCTTGTTCTATTTATCTCTTGGAGGATAATTTATTGTCTTTGAATACAAACTCGTGTTTCTTTTATATGGTAATTGTTTGGACTAAAATGATAATTCACTTTTCTTTCTGATAGTTGATTTCTTCTTCCGTTTGATTGCCTATTTGGATGTTCCACTTTCATGGTTGGTTGTCTTCTATTTCAGCAAAATGCAAGTTAGACTAAAGGTTAGTATCAGGATGGAGTTGGGGGGTGGCTGGTAGGGCCCATGCCCCCCCCCCCCCCCCCCCCCCCCCAAGTTCATTTGAAAAAAAAAATAAACAATTAATAAGTATAGTTTGATTTTCAGTCTATTTCGCCCCTACTCATTAAAATTTTTGGCCCTACCCGTAAGAAATTTTGGCCCATTTTTGCTATTAAAATGTGGAGGAATAAGCCTTCTAGAGTTTATCTGTATTGATTGGTTCTTTGTGAAACGGTTTATAATTTGTAGAGAAATATAAATGAATTCAAGTATGGGTGCAGGCTGAAAACAGAGGAGCAAATTTCTTGGCATATTTTTTTGGAGGTTCGTTCTTAAGTGCTGGGAACTTGGGAAGATGAATAATTTATTATTTTTTTTTTTTGAAAAAAATCTTGAGAATATTAATCTTTGCATGAGTTGGCCAAGCTTAATGAAGAAATTTTGGGTTAATGGGCCGTTCAGTCACACTGTGAAAAGCATCACTCCACTATATTGTGACTGATATTACCTGTTGAATGAAATGAAATATTGGTTTGTGTCGTACATGATGTAGTGTAGAGTTGAGAAAAAGAAAATAGAAAGGTGTTGTAGAAAAGATGCATTTTATTTATTTATTTATTTTTCCAAGCATAGAAAAGACTCAAGAAGGCGTTGAAAACTTGAGAACGAGATACAAAACTCACCCAGTATATTTTGTATTTATACTTTAATCACATATTTTAATTTATTTTTTGTTTAGCTCCCTCCCAACCAAATGTCTGGCTCTGTCCCTAGAACTTAGTATATTGTAAATTTATTTTCTCTGATCAAAATCAACGAATTGAAGAAGTTTCATAAATGGACAGATTTTTACCTTTGCGTAGTAGCCAATATTGTGGACGTACACTAACTTCACTGGTGACGTTCATATGTAAAAGTTCTTCCATACTTAATAATAACAGTCCTCCATATTACTCCTCTATATATTGATAACCAAACTTACAACATATATCAAAAAAAAAATAATTAAGAGAGAGAGAGAGAGAGAAACAAGCATTTAATCCATTCAAAGTATATGCTGAAATAAATCATGTAATTATGAGGAACTCAATCTAGCGCAAACACAAATGTGCTAGCTATATAGTACAACTAATTACAAAAAGATATTTTTCTAATCAGCAACGTATTTTACTCCTAATTTATCTATACATCCTGTCTCCCAATGGACGAAGAATTTGCACTGTGTACAGTTTAGGACCACTTCTCCATTAAAAGTTATACCGCAGGCATCACATGGAGGAGAGACCTTAGTTCTCTTGACAAAAGTTAGAGGATGTTGGTGAAGATGCGTTAGAAATGTTTTTCCATACTTAATATAGGGATTGCACCCAACCACGCATTGAGGATGAGCATCAAAGTTGCATTCTATACAGTGATACGACCAATAGTTTGGATTTCTTTTTTCTTCGCAAATTAAACAATAATATTTTTCAGAATCGTTTTCGGCAGTAGTGTGAGTAAATGAGAGGAGATGTGGGTGATATTCATACTTAACTTTGAGCGGGAGTGTTGCACATTTAAAATCCAATGCAAAATTGCATTTAGTGCATACAAATTGACCAGGACCGAGGCAATCCACCGACTTATCACAAGCATAGCACCTTTCAACAGAACTTACGGCAAGGAAAAGAGAGTGTTGGTGACCTTGATGTTTAAAGGTTTTTGGAATCGAAGAGCATCGGATGTCAAGGCTGTAGTCACAGTCGTGACATTTATAAGCGAAGCCATGGCTATTACGACTACAAGCATCGCAAAATACGATGTCATCAATGTAATTTCCCATTGCAGAGAGGGTAAGCAGATGTGGGTGACCTAGGTATCGCATCTTTAAGGGTAGTCGAGCACACGTGCTATGGAGAAAGTAGTCGCATTGCTCACAACTATAAAATGGGACGGAAATTGATTGCACACAACCTTCACAGAGCTTATGATCATGAACCTCAACTTTGTTGCGTCTGATGATTAACTTATGTTCATGATCGAAATGTTGGAGCTCCTCTAGTTCTTCTTTCTCTTCAAAGTCGATATCCTCAATAAGATCTTTGCTTGAGTCTATGGTTTGTCTAGCTCTAGGTGTGCATTTCAAGTGGGCTACGAAATCGCATTCTTGACAATAATAACCCGCATAATTGGGGTTGAGCTTTTTATAGCAAAGCTTACATAATACGTCGCCGTGCTCCTTAATCACTTTACGAAGTGAATAGATGAGAGTGAGCAAGTGACGATCTGCTGTAATTTTGATGGTACTTGGCTTCAGAGCACATAGAGTGTCAGCCAAGAGTTGACAAATGCGACATACCTGGGCGCCATTGTTGCGATCCTCGCCACATAATTCACAAGTGAAATGGAACTGCTGAAAGATGGGAACGAATTCATGTTGGTGACCGTCGTCAGGTTTAGTTGGCAAACTGGCCGAGACACATTCGATGTCAAGGTCAAAATGGCAACTATGGCACGTGTAGACGAAGTATCTTTTGCAACCCCTACCGCAGGCATTACAATATCCAAGCTCTGACGTTGACGCTCGGAGAAGGAGGGTGTGGTTTGGATGCACAGGGTGTTGTATCTCAGGGGGTAACTCTGCGCATGACTTGTGAAGGAAGAATTTGCATTGAGAGCAGTTGTAAGCAGGACCACATGATACTGATTAGGACCGGTGTTCGGTCCGATGATCATACCTTCCCTTTCGTTCTCAAGGCGTGTTCGGACTTTTTGGAGGTCCTGAAGGGAATGGAGATTCATGGTATTGTGTTTAAGCTCGGGTTTGACATGGATTTCTTTGTTGGGAATACCCTCTTGTTGTTTTACGGTAATTGTGGGGATTTGGGAGATGCCAAGAGGGTGTTTGATGAAATTTCTGAAAGGGATGTCATATCGTGGAATACGATAATTGGGGTGCTTTCGGTTAATTTTTGTTATGTGGAGGCACTTTATCTTTTCAAAGAGATGCATTTGAGGTCTGGGTTCAGGCCAAATTTGGTAAGCATTGTTAGTGTGTTGCCAGTTTGTACCGGGCTTAAAGATACGGTCATGGTGAGTTGTTTTCATTGTTATGCTGTGAAGGTTGGTCTGGATCTTCACGTGAATGTTGACAATACTATGGTTGATCCGTATGGAAAATGTGGGGCTGAAAAAGCTTCTGAGCAAGTTTTCAGTGAAATGGTTGAGAGAAATGAGGTTTCTTGGAATGCGATTATGAGTAGTCTTTCTTTTACAAAGCATAATATTGATGCCTTGGAGATATTTAGGTTGATGATCGATGCAAGGGTTAAACCGAACTCTATCACCATTTCTAGTATGCTACCTGTGTTGGTTGAATTAGAACAATTTAAAGCAGGAAAGGAGATTCATGGGTTCAGTATGAGGATGGGTATTGAGTGTGATGTTTTTATTGCCAACTCATTGATCGATATGTATGCAAAATCAGGCCATACAACTGAGGCGTCCAACGTTTTTATAAGATGGGTGAAAAGAGCTTTGTATCTTGGAATGCCATGGTTGCTAATTATGCTCAAAACAGGCTTGAGTTGGCCGCCATAGGACTAATAGGACAAATGCAAGCTCATGGTCAAACTCCCAATTCTGTCACCTTCACAAATGTTCTTCCAGCTTGTGCACGACTGGGTTCTCTTCGTCCTGGAAAAGAAATCCATGCAAGGACAATTCGAATGGGATCTGCCAATGATATATTTGTTTCTAATGCTCTGACAGACATGTATGCAAAATGTGGGTACCTAAATCTTGCTCGAAATGTCTTTAACATCTCCCTTAGGGATGGAGTATCGTACAACATACTAATTGTGGGGTATTCTCAGACTAGTGATTGCTCAGAATCGCTGCGTTTGTTTTCAGGAATGAGGCTTATAGGTATGATGCATGATATTGTTTCCTTTGTGGGTGTTATATCAGCTTGTGCAAACCTAGCAGCAATCAAGCAAGGCAAAGAGATCCATTGATTATTAGTGAGAAAGCTTATTCATGCTCAGCTCTTCATTGCAAATTCTCTATTGGACTTCTATATCAAATGTGGACGAATTGATATAGCTAGTAAGGTCGTTGACCAGATTCAGAAAAAGGATGTAGCCTCTTGGAATACTATGATTTTGGGTTACGGAATGCTAGGTGAGTTGGACACTGCTATCAATCTTTTTGAAGCAATGAGGGAATATGGTGGTGTAGAATATGATTCAATTTCGTATATTGCAGTTTTGTCAGCTTGTAGTCATGGAGGGCTCGTTGAGAAGGGAAATAAGTACTTTGAGGAGATGCAGACTCAAACTATTAAGCCAACTCAAATGCACTATGCTTGTATGGTTGATCTCCTTGGCCGGGCTGGCTTAATGGAAGAAGCAGTTAAGCTTATTAAAGGCCTGCCTATTGTGCCGGATGCCAATGTCTGGGGAGCTTTGCTTGGGGCATGCCGAATCTATGGGAATGTAGAGTTGGGGTGTTGGGCAGCAGAGCATCTGTTCAAGTTGAAGCCTCAGCACTGTGGGTACTACATTCTTCTTTCAAACATGTATGCAGAAGCAGGGAGATGGGAAGAGGCTAACCGGGTCAGGGACCTGATGAAGTCGAGGGGAGTGAAGAAGAATCCTGGTTATAGTTGGGTTCAGATTCGTGACCAGGTGCATGCTTTTGTAGTTGGAGAGAGAATAGAGGGATTAGATTCAGATATTTGGCTTGCAGAATGCAGTTAATTTGTTTTTACATTTTAGATTCAGTTTGAGGGTTCACCTAAGAAGATGGTATATGGTGTAAATATTGGCTCTTTGGAATTACATTTAGAGACTAGTCTGGATAGTTAAGATAACCTTCACCATATTTCTTAGCTAATTGGACTGGTTCACCTTCAACACCTCAACGTGGAGATGGATGCTAATAGTGAAGCTGTGGATGGAAGTGACATTCTACTTCTGTAGTGACAATGCAAATGAAAAAGGGAAGAACATAGCGTCAACACAGGTGACTGATGCTTAAGAAAATTATGTTGCGAGTAGTTCATAAAAAATAAAAATAAAAAGGTGCTGAGTTTAGCTTGAGAAAATTTCCAGGCTGCAGCTTATACATGCTGCTCTTTCAGTTTCCAAATTATGAGTTTGAATTGCACTTAGCAAAGAAAAACATCAAAACCAGTTAAAAACATGGAAGAAACAGTGCGGACTTGAAACTCTCTCTCACAGTGGACTTGAGTGGGATAAGAGAGATATAAGAAGGTTGTTAAAATATTATGGATGAAATGAGTACATTTAGATTAGTTTCATCTTACTGTCCATTTAAGTGTTCAAAGATCAAATTTATATTGAATAACGTCTTTGTGCTACAATAGTAGTGTAGTGTGAAAATTACTCAGAAAGTCAGACATGTAGGTGAACTCACGATCCAGTTTCTTGGACGTCACAAATAAAAATGATTTGTGCAATAGCAACAAAGCCAGATTTGGTCTCTGTTTTTCTGGAAAAAGGATCTTGTCTACAATCATGGAACATATGCTTTTTGTTGTTCTGAAATCATACTGAAATGTACTCCCATAAGCTAAAGATAAATTCTGGTAGGCCTATAGTTGCCACTGTATACAGTTTTGTTGAAGCTTGTAAGTAATTTTTTTTGGGTTACTTCCAAACACATTTTAATATTTATACCATTGCAGGTTAATTAGATGAGTTAGGATCTGAACCCTTGCAAAACTCAATGCATGTTTTACTTTCAGCATTGGAAAGCTTGTAGAAATTGCGGCCAAAGATATTGGCTGCTGAAGAACTGAGCGATAATAATGCTAGTGATAGCATTCATGGTTCTTCTCAGCAGACAAGGGCCTGTCCATTATTTAACTCCAAACAACTACATATGACATGTCGTTTGAAAAAAGATTCATCTCATCTTAAGAAAAATGTAGTTCTTGAAATGTTTCTGTCAGGGTGGGATCTTATGTTGTCTTTGAATACAAATTCATGTTTCTTTTATATGGTAATTGTTTGGACTAAAATGATAATTCACTTTTTTCTTTTTGATAGTTGATCTCTTCTTCCGTTTGATTGCCTATTTGGATGTTCCGCTTTCAGGGTTGGTTGTCATCTATTACAGCAGAATGCAAGTTAGAGGACACTTGTGGAGGTAACTAAAGGTTAGTATATTGCAAATTTATTTTCTCTGATCAAAACGAACAAGTTTCATAAATGGACAGATTTTTACCTTTGCGTAGTGGCCAATATTGTGGACACTAACTTCACTGGTGACGTTCATATGTGAAAGTTCTTCCATACTTGATAATAACAGTCTTCGATATTACTCTTCTATGGATAACCAAATTTGCAACATATATCACAAAAAAATAAAAATAAAAATAAAAAATAAAAAAAATAAAAAAATAAAAGAGAGAGAGAGAGAGAGAGAGAGAGAGAGAGAGAGAAGCATTTAATCCAATCAAAGTATATGATGAAATAAATTATGCAATTATGAGGAACTCTCTCTAGCACAAACACAAATGTGCTAGCTAGTACAACTAATTACAAAAAGATATTTTTCTCATCAGCACTAAGAACTTCTTTTACTCCTACTTTCTCTCTACATTTTCGCTTCCAATGGACGATGAATTTGCACTGCGTACAGTTTAGGGCCAGTTCTCCATTAAAAGTTATACCGCAGGCATCACATGGAGGAGAGACCTTAGTTTTCCTGACCCAAGTTAGAAGATGTTGGTGAAGATGCGTTATAAATGTTTTTCCATACTTAATGTAGGGATCCCACCCAACTATGCATTGAGAATGAGCAGTAAAGTTGCATTCTGCACAATAATAGAACCAATGGTCTGGATTTCTTTCTTCTTCACAAATTAGACAATAATATTCTTTAGAATCGTTTTTGGCAATAGTGTGAGTGAATGAGAGGGAATGTGGGTGATATTCATACTTAACTTTGAGCGGGAGTGTTGCACATTTTAAATCCAAGGCAAAATTGCATTTAGTGCATACAAATCCACCACTGTTGTGTTTCAACCTATCACAGGCATTGCACTTTTCATCTAAATTTAGAGCATAGAAGAGAGAGTGTTGGTGACCTTCATATTTAAAGGTTTTTGGAATCGAACAACATTGGATGTCAAGACTGTAGTCACATTCGTGACATGTATAAGCGAAGCCATGGCTATAACGAAGACAAGCATAGCAAAATACGATGCCATCAATGTACTGTCCCCTTGCGGAGAGGGTAAGCAGATGTGGGTGACTTAGGTGTCGCTTCTTTAAGGGTAGTCGAGCACACGTGCTATGGATCAAGTAGTCGCATTGCTCACAACTATAAAATGGGACGGAAATTGATTGCACACAACCTTCACAAAGCTTATGATCATGAACCTCGACTTCGTTGCGGCTGATGATTAACTTATGATCATGATCGAAATGTTGGAGCTCCTCTAGTTCTTCATCCTCTTTAAAGTCGATATCCTCAGTAAGATCTATGCTTGAGTCGATATCTAAATGTTTAGGTGTGCATTTCAAGTGGGCTACGAAATCGCATTCTTGGCAATAATAACCCGCAAAATTGGGATTGAGTTTTTTATAGCAAAGCTTACAGAATATATCGCTGTGCTCCTTAATCACTTTACGAAGTGAATAGATGAGAGTGAGCAAGTGAGCAGGATCTGCTGTAATTTTGATGGTACTTGGCTTCAGAGCACATAGAGTGTCAGCCAAGAGTTGACAAATGCGACATACCTGGGCAGCATTGTTGCGATCCTCGCCACATAATTCACAAGTGAAGTGGAACTGCTGAAAGATGGGAACGAATTCATGTTGGTGACCGTCGTCAGGTTTAGTTGGCAAACTGGCCGAGACACATCCGATGTCAAGGTCGAAATTGCAACTATGGCACCTGTAGGAGAAGCATCTTTTGCAACCCCTACCGCAGGCATCACAACATCTACGATCTGATATTGGCGCTTGGAGAAGGAGGGTGTGGTTTGGATGCACAGGGTGTTGTATCTCAGGGGGCAACTCTGCGCATGACTTGTGAAGGAAGAATTTGCATTGAGAGCAGTTGTAAGCAGGACCACATGATACTGATTTGTCGCACCCTGAGCAAACAACTTCATTCTCGCCATCATTTTCAAACTCTTCCACCAACATCAGTGGATGCTCCTCGTGGCTAAAATGTTGGATCTCCATCTCTCTCTCTCTCTCTCTCTCTCTCTCTCTGTGTCTGTCTCTTACACAGTCCGCCACACGACAAAAAGGTGATTAACGAAAAAGTAACGCTGCAAGCACAGAACAGCAAGCTTTAGAACGAGAGATTTGTACGCTGACTTCTCACTTTAAATCTCCTAACAGGTATATATACACGTACATGAGCTTTAATCAAACAAAACATGCACTCCTAAAGAAGAGAGAAATGATCAAAAAAGGAGGCTCACCTGAAACTGACTGTAAACAAGATCGGTAGATCGAGCGGAGGCACCCAATGAAAACCCCAAAGACAGAAACTGAGAGAAAGCTCAGAGGGATATATATTTTTTTTTTGTTCTTTGAAAGGTGGAGATGACTGAGGGGCGAGGGGGACTTGTGTGTGTGATCCTTCACAATGATCAAAATAAGAAATTGCCGTGGACAGCAATTTTGACACACAAGGCTAAGAGCATGCCACGTAAACCCCTTACTAAATTGAAAGTTTAGGTGTCCACATGTTATTTCAGAGTATCCACGAACGTTGACGTTAACTAATTGTCTGCCGGCCAGCTGATGACTCAGATTAGAAGGATTCTTCAAAACGATGCAATTTAATCAAAGATTAATTGCTCATGGAATGGAAGCCCACGATTCAATCTTCAACTTAATTTTCATTGGCCTACTCAAGTAGTTTAAGAAAATAGGAAACGGTTGGAATGGAGGCTAATGATCTTATTTTCAACTTAATTCTTTACGGCTTACACAAATAGCTCGAGGAAATAGGGACTAGTGGAATGGAGGCTTACATTCCACATTGGCCCAATAACCGGCAGGCCTAATATCCAAACAGCCCAAGCATAGTTTTAGGGCCACTTAGGGACCCGCCAGCCCAACAAGCATTTCACCATAGAGGCAACAAATCCCCCATGATTATAAAATAACAAATCACCTCATAAAGAAGAAAAGAACGCCTACCAAAAAGAATCACTTACCCATATAACGTAGCGAGAAGCGATAGACGTGATTGAGAAACATTGTTCTTGTTGGGGAAAATATTGTACTCCTCGATAGCCAGGCCCAGCCCGAACACAAGGCCCATTGGGTCTATCCGACCGGGCCAGAGCAGTTCAAGAAAATTTCATCCATCCAAGCCCGCCAAGATCATCAGGGTCTAACTTGTTCAGTCGACCCGACTATCCGACCCAGATGTAGCCGATCTGGGTACCAATCGATACCAATGTCCGCGTATATCTCAGGAGTACCCAGGATTTAAGGGACACGACGCATGACACGAAACTAGATCGTGCACCCGGAGCCCCACCAATGTCATGTCGCCCGTATAAGATTGTGCGCCCGGGATAAGCGGTCATGGAACCCGAAATATCCGTGCGCCCGAGGCCACGTCTTCTTCAACTACCGAGTCCCGTATATACATGAAATAATCTCAACTGCACTTCAATCTCTAAATACCAAGGTCCCCTTAAATATTAAGGTACGCTAATTAATCCCTAGCATTACTCTGCACATTTACTCTCAGAACAATACACTTACTTAAGCATCGGAACGGGATTGTCGGCACACCCCCCCCCCCCCCCGACGCAGCTTTTACCTACAGGGTTAGAAGAAAGGAGCATACGGGTGAATTACTAATCGACACGTCACCTACTGGAATCTGTCGCAACAGTTCTCAATGCACAAACTCAACAACACGTCGAAAGAGAATAATTGATATTCTTATTGATGACAAAACTATTTATTCCAATACAACTATTCCGAACTAATAGTAAAAATCCTACGGCTACAACACGAATAAATCCTCTAAGACTGGAAATAAAACAAACAAGCATAATATCAGTACAAAAAAATTGGCATTTTGCCACTTGCGTTTCGCCACGTGTATTTTAATACACGTGTCCAATTGGCCACGTGTATTAAAATATACGCGGCTAACTGTCAGCCACGTCTAAAATACACGTGGCGAACAATTAGCCACGTGTATTAAAATACAAGTGGCTAACATTGACCACATGTATTCAAATACACGTGGCTAAATGCATTTTTTTTTATACGTATTCTTAACACACGTCGCCAAAAACAATATTATTGCTTAAAAAAGAAAGAAAGAAAAGAACAGATTCTGTTCTTCTTCTTTTTTTTTTTGTTTTTTTCCTTCCTAATACGTATACGATATACCCATACGAAACACAGAACCAACTCGTCAACGATGTACTGGCTGGCCGGAGTTTGGAGAGATAGAGAGAGATACAGAGAGTGAGAGAGACAAAGAGAGATACAGAGAGAGAGAGGTATTAGAGAGAGAGAGTGAGAGGGTATTGTTGTCTTACCCGCCGGTGATGTACTGGCCGGCCGAAGTTTGGAGAGATAGAGAGAGAAAGTGAGATATAGAGAGAGAGAGAGACAGAGAGAGAGCGAGCGAGATATTAGAGAGAGGGCGTGTCACTGGAGGGAAGGCCGACCACGCAGTAGTCGGGGAGGTGGCTGGTGGTACAGTACACTGACACAGAGAGAGAGAGAGAGAGAGAGAGAGAGTGAGAGACGTCGGGAAGGCCGGAGGAAAGGCCGGCCACGCGGTGGTCGGGGAGCTGGCCGGTGGTGCAGTACTGACAGAGAGAGAGAGAGAGAGAGAGCGATACAGAGAGTGTGACGACCCGTTTTTTTTTTTATAAAACGTAAAACGAGTCATCGCAGTGGCACGACTACGTGTCGCTCAGCCAACATATGGCACATGCCCCATAACATGTACCTGATAATCAGAGTATAACATACATCTATCTATGCAGCGGAAAACATAAATTTGAATAGCGAAAATTACAACTTATACATCTATCATAAGTTAATTACAACAAAGAGCCATTTAACATCTATATGCTTAAGTCTTATTAACACAATAACAATAATGGCTTAACAAAGAATAAGTGACACAAACGTCACAAGCCATACCAAACCTATAAAATAGTGGACAACCCGTGATCCGACAATTACAACTGTCGCGGTGAGCTTCAGTCATAATATCCCAAGCACACTGCTACCGACCCATCGACTATACCGTAGTACCTGCAGCCAAAGAAACATCATCTACACGGTTGTGGTGGTATCCACATCCGCATAGGTGAAATAGTGAGTTCACCGCCTTAGTATACCTCATACTAAGACCTCAGTGGTATAAGACTAACTGAGTTTTCACAAAGAACCAACCTCTATTTATTTTTAGTCGTGCGAGCACTATATTAGCCACAATTTACCAACAGCTAATGCAGCAAACACCGACTATTTAGAAAACATTTAAAACATACTATATAGCTGTGAAAACATGTAGAAGTTCCAGACATCCCTCCTTGGAAGTTTCTACATATAGACCCATCTATAATAATACTTTTCACCGGTCGCTTGGACATATGTGCACACGATCACTCCATCACAGATATCACGTATACACATAAGTCTTCAGCAAAGAACATGGCATCTTACTTTTCCGTACTAGGATAACATCCTTCAACAAAACACTCGCAACACCATCTCTAATCGTATTCCAGCTTCGTGCCTTGACGTCAGTAGATCATGAGAGCACTAGAGTTAAACTCAATCATGCTAACACGTCTTTCCTGAAGAACAAGAACAGTCAACCTTCCTACTCATAGACATGCCATTACTCGCACCTGGGTAGTCATGTATCCATGTACTTTCAAGTTCAATGTATGCTATTAACACATGACTATCCGATAGAAATATACATAAGCGCTTTTCATTTAAGACACTTATGCATACCAACACGTCTAGTAAAATCTACTCATAACATAAAAACCTCTCTCACAAAACAATGCTATATATGCTATGCATGAACTGGGGCTGATACTGTTATGCTGCTGATACTGATACTGCTGATACTGATACTGTTCTGCTGCTGATATACTGATACTGCTGGTATGTATGCTCTATACTACATGCTCAATGTTCCGTGCTTGACCAGTATATATTTCCTACTGTGTCACGCTGAAATTATGCAGTTGTTAAATCACGTCCTCTCAAAACAAAACAAATCCAGCATTTTACCCAACACTTTGAAATCATTCAAAACTTAGTTTCTTTATCAAATCTACGCAGTTTCAACATTACATGTTCTCAAACAATTTGCATAATTTAGATCTCAACCGCAAAACATACTCAAAACACTTTAAATCAATTAACACCTTTCCCTCATGCATCAATTCTTAAACATCATTGATAATATTTGAACATAATCGAAACTAAACAAATCATCTCAAAGCATATACATTTCATCATATGGTTGGTTCAGTTTCAATAACAATATATATATTTTTTATCAATCCAATACATATAAAAATATATATTTTCTCAGTGAGTGGAATACCCACCTTGGCTGCATTAGACTCCAACTCGAACACTCCTTGGACTCTAGTCATTTGGACTCTACATTGGAGAACCCATTGAAGTCTCCAATTATAACACGATCCTGCAAACATTGGTAGCATTAGACAATGCTATTGAATCACATACTCTATGACACCCTAACTACCCGCGTGCTCACACGTCACATCACTCGCTTCTAAAGCTAGCTAGGTATCCTAAACTATTATTAGGCTAATCATTGGTTATAGGTACTTATTATATCTTGCTTATTAATTAGGAGGTGTATTTACTATTTTATTTGCCTACATATTATTTATTACATCACATTACCATTGTGAATCCATTAATGGTTTGTTGCTTATTTACTAAGTTAACAATATATATTTAACATGTATGCATGCATATGTGTATATGTACATATATACATATACATATACAATACTTAAACCTAGTCCATTAATACACTAAATTACTTAG
Source organism: Alnus glutinosa (assembly GCF_958979055.1). Taxonomy (NCBI): domain Eukaryota; kingdom Viridiplantae; phylum Streptophyta; class Magnoliopsida; order Fagales; family Betulaceae; genus Alnus; species Alnus glutinosa. The sequence goes on along the minus strand of NC_084894.1, from coordinate 5,343,255 downwards.
TGTACATAGATAAGTAAATTGGATACCAAGTTACCTTACTATCATTATTAGACATTATGCATATGGTTTGTTTATCCATTTAAGCTAAGTGCATTCGGTCCATATATATATACATATAATGTTTATCAAGCTAAGCATAACCTCATAACGCACTTAGATATTTTATACTGCATAGGTAATTACATTAATCACCTAATTATATTACCACTAGACTTTGGAGCCTATTCATGTATTTCTATAATGTCACTATTTTATATTTGTTGTCTTAAGGCTATTTGGATCATTTACCATTTTAAAGCATTCTCATCTAAGCATTACACTTAACACTTAATCCTTGCTAATTACTAGTTATCTATGAAACTCTTATTCTTTCATTACATAAATACTTGAGTACTTAAACTATATAGCCCAATCTTATTTAACATGTTATCTTAATAACCCTTATTTCAATTTATGTGAATCTATGTATTTGATTTTAGCCCTCATCTCATTCGGCCTTACCAATATCATGTAATCCAATTTTAACTTCTATCCATAGTTAGTCCTATAACAAGTCTCTATATACACTAACTTCAACATTAAAACTTCAACTCTTCTTTAACAACCAACTTAACCAATCTAAATAAATTCAACCATTAAACATCAATGTCAATAATTACCCAAATCAACCCATACATGAAACCCAACCTATCTTAGAACATTAACATAAATCTAGCATCACTAAAAACCGAAACTCCAAGAGAAATACACTATTGTCCTAAGCCATTCATACCAAAATAATATCAATCCCAAATCAGCCCCCCATGAAAACCCTAGAATTTCATTTCAAGCAAAACCCATTCCAAACCCATAAAATTATTCACCTAAATTTGTGGCTTTAAAAACCCTAGGATTTCAACCTAAACCAAACCCAAAGAGAATCTGATTTTGCAACATAAATAAATGGGCAAAGGTGAAAATACAAGGAAGCTAGCGATTTTTACCTCACCAGACGTCCATGGCCAAAAACCCCATCTTTTCTTCTTCTACCCATGGCTGGACAGCTTCCATTTCAAAATCTCTCTCTCACGATCTGTTCTCTCTCTCGGCATTTCTGCACTTCGGGCTCTCTCATGGGTTGCTATGCGTGCGTGAGTGCGAGTGAGAGAAGAGGAAGAAGAAAGGGAAGGGAAAGAGAAGAGGCGAGCTGCTGTGCGTGCGTGACAAGGGAGAAGGGAGGAAGAAGAGAAAAGAAATGGTGAGGGCTGCTGCTGCCGTGAAACAGGGGGAGAGAAAAGGGGAAAAGAGAAAAAGAAGGAGAAAAGGAAGAGAGAGAAGAAGTGGGAGGGAGAGAAGTGTGCTGCTTGTTTTTGTTTGTCTTTGTTTATTGATGGGAATCACGTGTAAGAAGAGTGAGCCATGTGAAACCAAAAAGAAAGGAAACAAGTGTGGGCCCTATCCTTAAGTGAGAAAAGTCAACAAGTGGGGAAAATGGGAGAGAGATGCGTGAATTAAGGAAAGGAGGAGCCAAAGTGATTACCAAGATACCCCTCAAGCTTAAATAGAAATGAGAATAAAGTGGGGCTAAAACTTGTCAATTTTCACATGGGCTAAGATGGTATTTTAATCCCCCATTTTTACCCATGGGCTACCATTTCTAAAACATACAAGCCCACAAAATAAATGAAACTATCTTATATTATTTATCACCCCAATTCCACCTATCATTATTTAATTGCAATCGACCTATTAATAATATTCTACATTTGTCTCTTCACTTTTTTTTAATTAAATCATCAAGTGTGATTTTACAACACTAGATGAGCTTATTTTTAGTTAAACAAAATAAATCAATTATTATTATTATTATTCTATTTTAGCTCCATTATATTATATCTCCATAATATAAATATTACTACCTAGAATATAATTATTTGTCCCATCTATTTAATAAACACAATTTATTAATTGCTAAACCTCTATTTATTTTCTTGGTCTTTACAGAGAGAAGACCTAGAACACATGCACCGTGACCCGTGAGAGAGAGAGAGAGAGAGAGAGAGAGAGAGAGAACGTGTGCAGTACGTATATATAACGATTTTTTTTTCTTTTCAAATATTTAAATATAATATATATGTATATATATATTATATTAGAAACTTGAAAGTAATAATGCTCATGTGGGCGCGAGACAATTCCCGCGCGCCTACCTACACAAATTCTCTTATACATATACATATATATTTTTGGGGAGTGATCCTTACACTTACAATGCACAACAATGACACAACACTAAGGCATAATGAAGTGGGGCTCATGTGTGGGTTTCACTCCAGGAAAATGTTAGATTTACAACACCAATACAACAACTGCACAACAACCCCTCACATGAAGATGTGCCCCACACACTGGGGCCCACCCTCATGTGAGGGGTTGTTGTGCAGTTGTTGTGATGGTGTAGTGTAAGAATCAAATCCCTTCACTCCATTGTGCCTTAGTGTTGTGTCATTGTTGTGTAGTGTGAGTGTTTTAATCATTTCCCTATATTTTTTACAAAACTTTAATAAAATTTGTTTTTATTAATATATTTTGATAAAAACAATTAGCCACGTGTATTAATTACGCGTGGCGAATTGGCCACGTATATTAATGTCACGTGGCCAATTGGCCACGCATATTAATACACGTGGCTAACTGCAATCTGGCCACGTGTATTTATTACACGTGGCCAATTGGCCACGTGGCTACAGTAACAGCTACTAACATTTTTTTTTTTCTATATATAGAAATACTTGTTGTCAAAGGATATTTCCAAATTAATGGAAATACTTGGTGCCAAAGGAAAATCATATTAGGGATAACTTCATGATGGATAATCAAATACTCCATAAAATATCCATATTTACCTTGGAGAAACAAGAAAATTTTTCGAAATAAAAGAAATCCCAGATCATTCAATCTATGAGATTCACTGTCTTTCTCTTAATGAAAATTACTTGCTCTGCACTTTGAGAGGCTGTTCCCGTTATGGGATTTGTTGGCTAGCCATTTTTCTCTGTTTCAGTCATGTTCTCTGTTTGTTAATCTCAACCTTTTGTGGATGATTCTCTTCTCTTTTCTTTTTTTCTTTTTCTTTTTTTCTTTTTTTCATTTGTAGGAGTGACCAGGGAGATAACCAAGCAACCAATTCCATTGAATTTGTGAGATGATATGATTAACAACTAGGAAACGATGACATATATAAATAACTAAAATAAGTCGTTTGATGTCCTCTGGATACTTTGGAAATAAGGACCAATCACAACACCCATCCACGAATGTACAGGCTTAGCTTCAAATAATCGTTTAAGTTTAAGAAGCGTCAGTTTCAGCACAACTGAAAAACATTATCAAGATCTAGTAGATGAGATTCAAACTGAAGCCACAATAATGTCATTGTAATTCCCGAACCAAAGGCACCAAAAGAATCTACAAGAATGAATCAGAGCATTTTTTTATTTATTTTTTTTTCTCATCAATATGGGGATGAGGCCGGTTACAAGGTAAAAAAACACTAAGCGGGAGTAGGCTCCCAACAACAAACCTAAGTGGAAAACACAATGCCGAAAATTAGATTAGTAAATAGGAAACGGGTCCATAAATGATCCCAAAGGGATAACAAACAACTCGGTCCTCTGTATCTTATGCAAAAGCTTCGAAAATGGCCGTAGGATGCGGTAATAGAAGCGACAGGGGCACGAACCTCGAAATGTCCCTCAACCCTTTCCGAACCCATGCTTGGAAGATGCAATAACCGCTGGAAAAAAGTTGTTGAGGGAGAGGCACTGCCAATATCTAATCGGGAGACATCGACGAAGAGGAATGAACTCTGGTTGCATAAGTCACAACTACTAAATAAAACCACGTAGGAACAAGAAGACTAAAATCCACAAAACTAACAACAATAACAGAAAAACAACATAAGCAACAGAAATATAATAAGAAACCAAAACATTGTAGCATTGGTGGAAGAGGGTGACGACGGGGAGGCGCGAGGGCCATTTGAGTTAAATGCCAAGAAAAATAAAAATATTTTTAGCCGTTTAATACAAACGCCAACTAAAATTTTCTGGAATTTTCATAATAAACACCAGAAATATTTTTCTCGGATTTTACATTAAACGCCATAAAATTTGTTGGTGTTTCCATAAATGTAAACAAATTAAAAGTTTTAATCCGTGTTTATTTTAAGACGACAAAAACCAATTTGCAACAGAGAAATGATTTTTGCACATCTCTTTGTACATATTTTGTACATCACTTTTTTAAATTAACAATTGGATTTGTAGAACCCACAAGGATCCACATTTGGGTCCTACAAATTCAATGGTTGATTTAGAAAAATGATGTATAAGAGACGTACAAGAGATGTGCATGTAACATGTCTCTTCCCGACACACAAAACTCACCCCTTCTAATATGCGAAGAAATAGACGCAAAAAAAATTTATGGGCGTTTGTACACTGATTTCTAGCGTTTAAAATACGCCAAAAACCCCATTTTTCTTTTCTGTTTTGTTGTGTGTGTGAGAGAGAGAGAGGGTCCTGTCTAGTTGTAGTTGATGCAATGTTTGTGTGCTAGGGAAATGAACAAACTAATTGAAATGAACCGAAAACAAAGTTTAACAATTCTAAAAAGAAATGAAGCTTAATATAAGAGCATTTCAAAGCACAGATAGAAGCGTGTATTTCCATTTAAAAATTATTACCATCCTCGCCCTCTTGTGGCACTATCTCCTCTGTTTTTGTTCAGTACGTATGTGAAAGCAAAGCAATCATATTCATCTCTTTTTTTGCTCGCACATCCTTTTTTTTTTTTTTGCTGCCTTCCAAAGCAAACAAGAAGCTAAAACAGCCAAAGCTCTCATTCTATCCATTCATTCCTCCACCTTTCGAAGACAGATAAGCTGCAAACAACTATGGATTTGCAACTAGATTTGTACCCTTTCACCTAACTAAACTCTCTCCTGCCTTCATAAAACCCCTCTCCTCCTTCCCACACATATCAAACACACTCACTTGCAATTCTAAATCTCCCAAGCAAACACAGCTGCACGCCCACACAAATTAGTAAAACTATAAAGATGACCAAACAGGCCGTCTCCTCCCTTTCCATTCTACTTGTGTTTCTCTTCCATTTCATCACAACCTCAGCCCAGCCCGCTGCGGCTCCAACCCAGCCCGCCAACGCCCCGACCCAACCCACCAATCCACCGGCTCAGCCGCCCAATCCCCCAGTCCAGCCTGCCAAAGCCCCAGCACAGCCTGCCCAGGTCCCGGTGCAGAAGGGTCCCATCGACGTCACCAAAATCCTTGAAAAGGCTCATGGCTACTCGGTCTTTGTCCGCCTCTTAAAGAGCACAGGTGTGGCTAAGCAACTTTATGGGCAGCTAAACAATTCAAACATTGGGTTTACCATCTTTGCTCCTACTGATTCCGCATTTTCGAACCTTAAACCGGGCACAATAAACTCTCTGTCTGACCTACAAAAGACCCAACTAATACAGTTTCATATTTTGAACACCGTTGTTACTCTGTCAAACTTCCAAACCTTGAGCAATCCAGTGCCGACTGAAGCCGGAGATGTTAGCGCCGGTGCATTTCCACTAAACATTACCACCGCTGGAAACCAAGTGAACATCTCGACTGGCCTTGTAAACACCACATTGGGCGGTACAGTGTATTCGGATGACCAGCTTATTATTTATCAAGTGACCAAAGTGCTTCTTCCGCTGGACATTTTCAGTCCTAAGGCTAAAAAAGTAGCTGCAGCCCCCACACCAACGCTGTCGAAGCCTAAGACGACAAAGGAGGATGCTCCGGTGAGTCCGTCTGGTGCTGCCAAAGTGGATGAGGCTGCGGCAGTAAGTCTCAGCAGGCATGAAATGTTAGAATCTATTGGAGTTGCCGTGGTTGCATTCTTTGTGATGAAAGGAATTTGATGGTTTGTACGTACCACCTTTATTAGCTTATTTGCTATGGCGGGTCCCATTGTCGAGGCACTGCAAGAATTTTTGAGTTGGGTTCAACGGTCATGATCAGCACCAAGTGCTTTCAAAATAATTGCCTTCTTTCCTTGTACCAACTGTTTCTTTTGTTGGCTAAGCTTGTCCATGTGAGTGTAGGGGCATTTTATGTTTATACTTTTTTTTTATCTCTATTGTCCTTTCTGGTTTTCTGATTTACATATTCTATATAGTTGGTGATTTTTATATATATATATATATATATATATATATATATATATATATATATATATATATATAAAAGTTGTGTCACTAGGATATATTAAGCATTCATTTCTCTCTCTCTCTTCCTTTTATGAGAATAATAAGATTATATGGGAAAAATACACTTAACTCTATGATTAAGATCACTTTTGCTTTTTAACTTTTCGAAGTTCAAAAAATGACATTCACCCCACATAGAATCAAATGTTTTTTTCTTCTTTCTTTTTTTGGTGATGGTTTGGCTATGACATGGTGGTGGGCGATAGTGCACACCAATGATCACTTGAGAATGTATTGGAGAAGGGTGAAGGTGAGTAACCATGGCTGTGGCTGATGGCCTCAATTCGTGTCAACCTGGGCATTGTATTATCCAAATTAACCCCATCTCATCTTCCCTACTTTCTTGCTTTTGAAGATTAAAGATCAGGTGTTGGTTGAAAAGGGTGGTGTTGTTAATCTATTATGCAGTCATTAATCTTAAGGCAGTGAAAAATGTGTTCAAGTGGGTGGGTTGTATAGTATTTTGCTGTTAATTAATAGTCAGCTGTTTGTAATTCTTTTATTTTGTACGTTGTTAATTTTAATGGAGAATTTATCTCTTTTGAGTGATCTAGAGATATACTATCTGTTGACACAGAGGGTCCAGACTCGTAGTTGCAATGCTAAAGATAATGTAAAATACATGACATGGACAGGTGAGATGGATCGTTGTCTCACATAGATACAAGATTGATAGCACTTTAAAGCCTCCAACATACAGAGCAGCACTTAACAGCCTTGAATGAAAATTTTGGGCTTGTTTTGACAAAATAACATATTAGAAATAGGCTCAAAACGTTGTAGAAACAGTTTGGCATTTTAAGGAGGTCCTTAATTGATCGTAAAGGACTAGGATCGACATTAGGAGCGCTACAATTTAAATGGGTTTTTTTGGGGGCTTAGTCCATGGAGCGAAGAGTCTAACTTATTTATAGTTGCTTTTGTTTTTTAGGATTCTGTATTGTATTGACGCCTCATTTTTATATCACATCAATTATTTTTTATTACTATTCAAGTTAAAAAAAACCCACTACAAATCAAAACCTTTTCACTTTTTCCTACAGAAAAAATTAAAAAAAAAAAATTCAAACTTCATTTTATTTTGTATCACATCAATCACATTTTATTCCTAATAATAAAAAAAAATTAAAAAAAAATCTCTCCAAAAGGATTACCAAACAGGGTCTTGATATCATGTTAAATCACCGCTTATTACAAGAGCTTAAGCTTCTAAAAAGAGATAAATTTAATCATTTAATCAATAATTTAGACAATTTAACCCCATAGAGATGTTTGCTACTGAAGAAATGTGGCATGATAATGCTAGTGATGGGATGTAAGGTTCGTCTCACTAGACAAGCACTATACTACCAAAAAAATGAGATTTCTAGACGATTTAAAAAACCGTCTATAAAAAAAAATTTATAATCGTTTTTTTTTAACCTTCAGGAAAAACCAAATTCCGGTCGGTTTAATTTAACCATTGTTAAAAATACAGACGGTTTTATTTCAAACCGTCCATAAATATATAGACGGTTTGATATAACCGTTCATAACCTAATTTTCTAAAATGAGTATTCAAGATTGATCCCCTGCTTCTAGCTCTCTCTCTCTCTCTCTCTCTCTCTCTCTCTAGCTGAGGATCCGTCGGTCGACTCTCTCTCTTTCTCTCTCTCTAGCTCGTACTCCGTCCGGCTCCTATCTCTGTCAGATCGAGAAGACGTCGGCCCACCCTCAGCTTCTTCGGCAACACCCGACTCGTCCCTACAGCTAGCAGCCCCGAGAGCCCCACCCCCGATCGACGCCCGGTGCGTGTAAATTAGGTAAGTGCTTCAATTTTTTTTTGCTTTTTTTTTGTTTTTTTTTTTAATTTTTTTTTTTAATTTTCTTTTTCTATTTGTTGTTTTATGAGTTTGTGCTTTTAGTTTATATGGTAGTGGTTTCCGATTTGCAAGTCCTGATGGGTGTTATAGAAAGATGTAGGATACAAGTACTGAAGATTTATGATACATTTAACATATAAAGGGTTTTCGTATCATCTCTTGCTTAACCTGGAGTCAACGAATCTAAGCCAGCACATGCCCAAATTTAATTTTTCTCAACTCCCTACCCAAGCCGAAGCTATATATTTTGATCCATACCATACCCACAGACCTCCTTGTGTAGGCCAATTATTTTCTTTAATTTTTTTTTTCTTTTCATATTTTTTTCCTCCACTGATTGAATGAAGCTCATCAAATAAATTTGATGGGGCAAATGTAAATGCATATGCAAATGCAATTAGTCCTTAGACTACTTAAGGATCAATAACTACTGCAAAGAACCAAAACAACAGTACAACTAAACAAATCCATCACTATGGCCCAGCGAAGTAACTCTAATTACCAATAGAACCATTGAAGAGAAGACGTTCAAGTGATATCAGAGAAAACTTCACCTATAACTCTTGATCTTTCATCACTTTTGAAGAAGAAAAAAAATCCATATTTTAAAAATGTCAATTTATGGTATTCATCTTTCAATTTATTTTTATTTTTATTTTTTCAATTTAAACCTTTCATTAAAATTTTTCATTAAATCCTGTCAAAATTTACAAAATAGCCCTATTTTATTTTAGGAAAAAAAAAATTCTAGGATTTAGGTGTTGATCAAAATTTAACGGAATTCGCAAAAATACTCATACCTGAATCTTTAAAAATTTTATAAATTTTTTTAAAAAAATAAACACGAGTATTTTGAAAATTTTGATAAGATTTAACAAAAAATTATAACAGAGGGTTGAAATTAAAATAAAAAATTAAAAAATGAATACCCTAAACTGATACTTTTTAAAGTTTGACTTTTTTAAAAAAAAAATAATGAAAAATCAAATGTTATAAGTAAAGTTTTTCCAGTGATATTCCGTTCGAAATTTACTGTTTAAAATGGTGCAGACCATTCCTGGCTTTGATGATGATCTTATCATTGAGGCATATGGAATACCTTTCTTTTCACCAGAGGGAGATGATATATATTCATGAAATTAAATGAGATTGAGTAGAATTACTGGTTAGGGTCATTAGAGTACCCTGTTTTTATGTTCCTCTTTTTGTGAATGAATTGAATATGAATAAAATATTCATTTTTCTTCTTTATTGGTTTACCAGTGGTGTAACTGGTGTTTGATATGATTTAAACTAGCACGTGATAGATGATTGATGAAGCATGGGCATATTTTCAATATATCTCTTCTTGTTCATGTATTTGGACAACAGATATAATCCAGATTTTGGATTATATATATATATATATGTTTACGCCGTATGAATCAAAAGCTCTTATCTATCAAAGATAAAAATGTACTCTTTTAACAAGTAATATTTATATTTTTTTTTCTAATTTAAAACTTTTAAAAATATTTGTCGTAATTATATATACTCATGAGACGAATATACCAATCCACCGGTTGAAAGTTGAAAGTTTATTATTGCAAACGCCAACAAGAATTTTTTGGAGTTTTCATAATAAACGTTAGAAATATTTTTCTTGACGTTTGCATTAAATGCCATAAAATTTGTTGGTGTTTCAACAAACGTCAACAAATTTAAGTTTTTATCCGTATTTATTTTAAGCCGACAAAATCAAATTCCCGACACACAAAACTCGGCCTCGCTAATATGCCATAAAATATAGAGAAATGTTTTTTTCGCATACGCTTTACACACACTTTGTTTTATTTTTATTTATTTTTAAATAAAGTGTGTATAAAAAAAATTTGTCACCTAGGACTTCGTGTGCAAGAAACATTTCTTTAAAATATAACGCCAAGAAAAATACACCGATTTCCGGCATTAAAAAAAATGCCAAAATCTTGGTTTTTTTTTTTGTTTTATTTATTTATTTTTATTTTTTGAGTAAGAGAGGGAGGTTCTATCTAGTTTTCTTTTTTTCTTTTTTTTTTCTTTTTCAAAAGTAGAGGTTCTATCTAGTTGATGCAATGTTTCTGTGTTAGTGAAATGAACCAAATGGAGTCTTTATCTAACTGAAATGAACCGAAAATAAAAGCTTAACATACTTAAAACAAAAAAAATAAATAAAAAGAGAGAGAGAGAGAGAGAGAGAGAGAGAGAGAGAGAGAGAGAGATGGAAAAGAAATGAAGCTTAACATAAGTGCATTTCAACGCAAAGATACAAGCGTGAATTTCCATTTATATAAGAAGTGGTGTACTTATCAATTTTTCTCCCTTAAAGTTGGTTTTAAAGTGATGTATCACCATTATCTGAGATGGGGACATATTTTTTAAAGGACAAAATTTTTTTACAAACCCGTGACACATTTTTTAAAGGATGAAAATTTTTTACAAATCGGTTTGTAGGAAATTTTTTATAACCCACATATAAAATTGATACGTGTCCTTTAAACATGTGAGAAACACATGTTGTTTTATTAAAGCTATTTAAAAAGCATGTAAGAAGTACATGCTATTAAAACATGTGTTTCTCATATGCTAAAAGGCACATGTCAATATTATATGTGGGGTATAGAAAATTTCCTATAAACCGGTTTGTAGGAAATTTCGGTCCTTTTTTTTTAAATAATAGATTACAAGTGATGGCCGGTCACACATCATTTGAAAAGCAACTTTTAGAAGAAAAATTGGTAAGTATATAATTTTTCAAAAATTATTACCATACTCGCCCTGCAAGTAATTGTAAAAGACCACATATGAGACCCACATAACCGGATAAGTGGTTCAGTAACTTAATTTTTATTTGATTAAGTAAGTCCTATAAGTTATATTTTACAATCACCTATAAATTTTTTTAAAATTCGAACAAATAATTGTAAAGCATCGTTATACTCCCCTCCCCTTGAGTACTGTCGCCTAACTCTTAAAAGAGGAAAAACAAAGTTTTAAGTACTTGTTCCGTTGTGCGTTGTGTACGTAATATTACAAATTCTATCTCCTCAGTTTTTGTTCAGTCTGTCACGTCTGTGAAAACAAAGTAAACATATTCTTCCTTTTTTCAGTTTTTTGCCCGCACATCCAATTGACATCCACTCTCTTTTTCCTGCCTTCCCAAGCAAAGTACTAGCAGCTAAAGCTCTCATTCTATCCCTTCATTCCTGCAATCCTCCACCTTTCCTAGACAGAAAGCTGTAAACAACTAAGGATTTGTAACTATAATTGTAGCCTTTCACCTAGCTAAACTCTCTCCCGCCTTCATAAAAGCCCTCTCCTCCTCCCCACACATATCAAACACTCACTTGCAATTCTAAATATCCCAAGCAAACACAGCTGCCCACACAAATTAGTGAAACTACAAAGATGACCAAACAGGCTATCTCCTCCCTCTCCATTCTACTTGTGTTTCTCTTCCATTTCATCGCAACTTCAGCCCAGCCTGCTGCGGCTCCAACCCAGCCAGCCGATGCCCCTACCCAACCAGCCAATCCTCCGGCTCAGCCTGCCAATCCCCCAGTTCAGCCCGCCAAAGCCCCAACCCCAGCCCAGCCTGCCCAGGTCCCGGTGCAGAAGGGTCCCATCGACGTCACCAAAATCCTCGAAAAGGCTCATGGGTACTCGGTCTTTGTCCGCCTCTTAAAGAGCACAGGTGTGGCTAAGCAACTTTATGGGCAGCTCAACAATTCAAACATTGGGTTTACCATCTTTGCTCCTACTGATTCAGCATTTTCGAACCTTAAACCGGGCACAATAAACTCTTTGTCTGACCTACAAAAGACCCAACTAATACAGTTTCATATTTTGAACACCGTTGTTATTTTGTCAAACTTCCAAACTTTGAGCAATCCAGTGCCGACTGAAGCAGGAGATGTCAGCGCCGGTGCGTTTCCGCTAAACATTACCACAGCTGGAAACCAAGTGAACATCTCGACTGGCCTTGTGAACACCACATTGGGTGGTACAGTGTATTCAGATGACCAGCTTACTATTTATCAGGTGACCAAAGTGCTTCTTCCGCTGGACATTTTCAGTCCTAAGGCTAAAAAAGTAGCTGCAGCCCCCACACCAACGCTGTCGAAGCCTAAGACGACAAAGGAGGATGCTCCGGTGAGTCCGTCTGGTGCTGCCAAAGTGGATGAGGCTGCTGCAGTAAGTCTCAGCAGGCATGGAATGTTGGAGTCCATTGGAGTTGCCGTGGTTGCATTCTTTGTGATGAAAGGAATTTGATGGTTTATACGTACCACCTTTATTAGTTTGTTTGCTCTTGTGGGGTCCCATTGTTGAGGCGTTGCAAGAATTTCTGAGTTGGATTCAACGGCCGTGATCAGCACCAGCCACCAAGCACCAAGTGCTTTCAAAATAATTGCCTTCTTTCCTTGTACCATTTGGTTTTTCTTTTTTCTGTTTTTTCTTTTCTTTTCTTTTCTTTTCTTTTTTTTTGGCTAATAAGCTTGTCCATGAATTTCTTAGCACGCTGGATGAGATGAATTGATCATTGGGGTAAAAGAGAAGATGAAAAATAAAACAGATATGTCAATTTTCTCATATTAAAATAAAGGTTATTTACTTTTTAATTCCCTGTAGAGGCATAATTTATTTTAGTTTTTCTTTTCGACTATTTTTTATATTGATGTCTCAAAAAATATATGTTGGTCAAATGTAAGAGCCGTGTCTTGCTTATTTTGTTGAGATTTTACTAACTAGAAACTGAGGATGTTTGAGATGGTTACTATGCCACGTGGCACAGCGGCGATGTGAACAACGTGGTCACGTTGCGAATAGCATATTTCGCAACAACTAGATCTACCACGCTGCCCATACATCACAAATGACACGTGGCAAACAGTTTGCCACGTAGATAGGCCCCATACATGTGGCAAATGGCAAATTGCAAATTGTAAGTGGGGAATTGCAATTTTTTTTTGTAATGTCTTACTTACCGGAAATTCTTTCAATCAAAACAACTTTTGTTCTGTGCTTGAGGATAAGCAACATGAGTTTTTTTTCTTTTTCTTTTTCTTTTTCCTGTTCAAACCAAAAAAGGTAACAAATAGAATAAAAAATAAAAATAAATAAAAAGAAAAAGCATTATGAAAGGACAATTTTTGGTTGGTAACTAGGCTGCTTGAAACACGATCACATGCAAGTTGATTCTTGCAAAAAAGAAAGAAATGAAGCAAAAAAGCTTGTTAGGATGTGCCGGTTAGGAACAACTCTGATGCCTAAATCAGATGTTGTTCAAGGGATGGAAGATGATAAGAACAAAGAGAAAGAGTTTTGAGACTTAGGAAAAATTGGCCAAAATATATCCTTTTTTACTTTGGCTGAATGCAGTTTATATAGGAGTTCGATATCGAATGTAGCCATGATGGCCAGTCCCCCTACCTCCTAGATCCTTTGACTAGGAGGGGGCTCTAGCAGAGCCAAGTAACACGTCTCAACAGTTTATAGTGTCATCATCTCTCGATTTGAGGAATTGATGGGACATTAGTCATGTCCGAGTACCGTAGAGGAACACGTGCACTGCAGCTATACCCTTTGATCGTGACATAGTGAAAGCAATATACTTAAAAGAGAAACTGTGTTCTCAATGCACAAAAATCAACACACATTGATAGAGAAAACTGATATATTATTAAAAGCAAAAAAACTGATTATTCCATTACAATTTATATATCCCAATTTATAATGAAACCCTAAAACTACAAAATGGTAAAATCTTTTAATAATGGAAATAAAACAAAAGAAGTAAAATATAACAATTATGGAAATACTTGATGGTTACATAAATCTAAAGATAGAAATATTCTAAAGGAAATTAAGAGAATTATTTCAGTGATCATCCTAGAGATCTTCATAATTAGTCAATCAAATCTTTCCTTTTTGGATGACTTCTAAGTAATCGACCATTTCCTTTCATGCTTAAATATTCTTGATTTGGTATATTAATATGATGAATTGTTATGAATGTAAAAAATCAATCTTGTGGCCACATCATAGACCAATTAATTACTAAAAGTCTGGCCGATAATTTTTCACTCATGCCCGTCTGTTGTTTCTCACTCTTCATCAACCCGGTTTGTAGCCTTTTCATTTTGTACTTCCATCGCTAGATATTAGCTGTCCTCATATCTACTTGGTGCCGACGATATGGAATGTTCCACTTAAAGTAGTTAACTCGTCAGAACCTATTGTTTGGTTCCAATAGTAAAACCTTTTTATCATGTGTGACGTTTCACTGACTACCACATCGTCTGGGAATGGAGATGTGCTTATATGTATAAATGCATTCTTCTTTACACAACGCGTTTTAAAGCCGTGATGACTATGAATATATCAGAACTCCGCAGTTAAGCGTGCTTCTGCGAGAGTAGTACCAGAATGGGTGACCTCCTGTAAAGTCTGGTTCGGAAGAGCCAAAAAACGAACAATATTGTGTCGTTGGGAGTGAGTCGTTACATCCTGACTTTCTAATAAGCCGTCAGTAAAGTTCTTTGTCCAACGGTAAAATTGCTCTTGCATAAGCTCATTGGTTAACAATCCCGATCGATGGCAAGACAAGCCCTCTCGATAATAAGAGCCCCTCAAAAAAAAAAAAAAAAAAAAAAAAGACAAAATTCTTGTCCTACATCATATTGCCGAACCAGAGAGAGAGAGAGTCCAAAGACCTTCTTTTTAACATGACATTATAATATGAGCTAGTGGAAGTTTTTTCTGGCGATCGTGGTGGGTGCCTAGATCCAATCCTCGATCAGCAGTTAGCTTTGTCATCAAAGAGATTAATTAATGGTTCCGATAAGCACCAAGTTGGGGAATGCATGTCGTTAGTGGGCTTCGATCAATAGCAGGCTTTACTTTATTGGCCCTTCTTATAATTACAATCGGGCTTATTTCGGACGGCCCAATTCCCAAGACATTACATATAATTTCCTTCATTGGCCAGCTATGCCAGTGGGGTACTGAAATATTGGCATTATCAGCCCTAAGATGTCACGTTCCAACAGAAATAATCAAAATAAATTTAATAATTAGCACAAAAAAAAAAATCAAAATAAATTTCATGACCATGGCATATGTTCTCTTTTTGTGAATTATCCTCTCTTTCTTTTTCCCCATTTTTTTTTTTTCTCTTTTTCTCTTTCTGTAAGTTTTCTTGAGGAGCATAAAGCTGAGACTTATTCCCCGGCCTGCTGTTTTATATTCCCTCGCCATAGGTGGAGGATAAAGGATATGGGACAAGCAAGCAAACAGGAATGGTCCATGTGCATATTTTCAATATCTATTATTGTTCATGTATTTGCACAACAGATTTTGGGTTAACCATATACATGCTAGCCCGTTGGGGAATTGAAAATTATTTTATCAATAGACTTGCAATCAGTCAGAAGTTGTGTGAAACAACGAAATAGAGTAGGTTACTTTTCACACATATTTCATGCTTACAATCTGACGTAGCGTGCTTTAAGTATAACATGGGATGCCATTTAAAACATGCAACATCATTTAGTGTAAAATGAGTGTGATAAATGGGTGTAAAGAATAAAATTACTCAATGAATATGTTTACGTCATAGAAACCAAAAGCCCATCTGCAGCTCTATTTCATACAAGGTTTTTTTTTTTTTTTTAATTGAATAAGGAAATGTTTATAGGGGAGTATCATTCTCACTCCTAATACAAAAATGGGATAGACTCTCCAACAACAGACCCATCACAAATTACAACAGCGCCAAAATAATTACACCGAATGAGCTGAGTGACTCGATCTTCTCTTTCTCCTTGTTTAACTCACTAATTAAGAAAGTTCTATTGTCTTATCATGATGTATAGTCCTCGACTGAATGTATTATCATTTGGGATTAAAGATAAAAAGGCAATTTTTTAACAAGTAATAATTATTTCTTGAATTCCTATTTAAGATTTTTAAAAATAATATTTGTCCCAACTAAACAGACAGAGATGAATATACCAATTATCCGTGGGTTGAAACAATCTAGTAGCACTGAGATAGCTCATGATGTAGGACGGGTTGGCCCATGCCGAAGGAGTACGCCGATAGTGAGAGGGAGGTTGATGCAATGTTTGTGTTAGTGAAATGAACAAACAGAGGTCTTAATTTATCTAATCGAAATGAACCGAAAGTAAAAGCTTAGCATGAGCATTTCAACGCATAGATACAACTTACAGGCATGAATTTCCACTTAAAAATTATTAGCATATATACTCTCCCCTCTTGTACCACTCATATAGCTTATACGTTACTTACTGTCTCCTAACTCTTAAAAGGATCATCTCAAAAACAAATAAATAAATAAAAAATCTTGCAAATTACAAATACTATCCCCTCTGTTTTTGTTCAGTTTGTGAAAGCAAAGCAATCATATTCATCTCTCTTTTCCCCGCACATCCAATTGACATTCACTCTCTTTTTGCTGCCTTCCCAAGCAAACAAGCAGCTAAAACAGCTAAACCTCTCATTCTATCCATTCATTCCTCCACCTTTCCAAGACAGATAAGCTGCAAACAACTAAGTATTTGTAACTATAACTGTACCCTTTCACCTAACTAAACTCTCTCCCCCTGCATAAAAGCCCTCTCTTCCTTCCCACACATATCAAACACACTCCCTAGCAATTCTAAATTTCCCAAGCAGAGACAGCTGCCCAAACTAAGTTACACTACAAAGATGACCAAACAGGTTGTTTCCTCCCTCTCCATTCTACTTGTGTTTCTCTTCCATTGCATCACTACTTCAGGCCAGCCCGCTGCGGCTCCAACCCAGCCCGCCAACACTCCCACCCAACCCGCCAATCCTCCAGTCCAACCCGCCAATCCTCCTACTCAGCCTGCCAATCCCCCAGTCCAGCCCGCCAAAGCCCCAGCACAGCCCGCCCAGGTCCCGGTGCAGAAGGGTCCCATCGACGTCACCAAAATCCTTGAAAAAGCTCATGGCTACTCGGTCTTTGTCCGCCTCTTAAAGAGCACAGGTGTGGCTAAGCAACTTTATGGACAGCTCAACAATTCAAACATTGGGTTTACCATCTTTGCTCCTACTGATTCCGCATTTTCGAACCTTAAAGCGGGCACAATAAACTCTCTGTCTGACCTACAAAAGACCCAACTAATTCAATTTCATATTTTGAACACTGTTGTTACTCTGTCAAACTTCCAAACCTTGAGCAATCCAGTGCCGACCGAAGCCGGAGACGTTAGCGCCGGTGCATTTCCACTAAACATTACCACTGCTGGAAACCAAGTGAACATCTCGACTGGCCTTGTGAACACCACATTGGGCGGTACAGTGTATTCGGATGACCAGCTTATTATTTATCAGGTGACCAAAGTGCTTCTTCCGCTGGACATTTTCAGTCCTAAGGCTAAAAAAGTAGCTGCAGCCCCCACACCAACGCTGTCGAAGCCTAAGACGACAAAGGAGGATGCTCCGGTGAGTCCGTCTGGTGCTGCCAAAGTGGATGAGGCTGCTGCAGTAAGTCTGAGCAGGCATGGAATGATAGAGTCTGTTGGAGTTGCTGTGGTTGCATTCTTTGTGATGAAAGGAATTTGATGGTTTATACGTGCCACCTTTATTAGTTTATTTGCTCTGGCGGTGTCCTATTGTCGAGACGCTGCAAGATTTTATGAGTTGGGTTCAACGGTCATGACCAGCACCAAGTGCTTTCAAAACAATTGCCTTCTTTCCTTGTACCATTTCTTTTCTTCTTTTTTTGGCTAAGCTTGTCCATGCGGGTGTATGGGCATTTTATGTTTTTACTTTTTCATCTCTATTGCCCTTTCTGGTTTCCTGATTTACATATTCTACATAATTTGTAATTTTATATATATATATATATATATATATATATATATATATATATATATATATATATGTAAATCTTCAAAAAAGTTGTTCGAGTCAATGCAATACAAAAAAAATTAAGGCATAATTTCTTTTTTCTCCCATAAATTACCGGCTATTATCAATATACTACTACGAACTGACATCCTTATCAAAAGAGAGGATTGAACTATCATTTACATATCAAAACCCCACTTCCTTTAGTCAAATTCTTAAAAGGACTTGAATACCCTAACTTTTTTTGAGAGGAAAAAAAAAAGTTAGGGTATTTAAAATCAAAACTTATATAAAATACCCTCAAAATTAAAAATTAAAAATTAAAATAAAAATAAAACAAAAATGGAAAGAAATGATGGAGGCGGCCACCCCCTTTCTTTTCCCTTTTTTGTTTCTTTTTTTAATAAAAAAATTACATATTAGGTTTAATATTTTTTATTAAATTACTGTTTGATGACATTTCTGTCTTTAAACAAAATAGCCTAAAAATAGCATATTCCGTTCAATTTAACAAGATACCCTAACGGAATTGGGGTTTTGGCATATATGTATATAATAGTTCAATGCTCTCTTTTGGTGAATGTGTCAATTCATGGTGGCATATTAACAATGGCCGGTAGTTCATGGGGGAAAAAAGTAATTACCTCAAAAATTAATGCACTTAATCCTTCCGAAGTATGACCACTTTTGCGTTTTTGCTTTCAATGTTCAAAAAGACATTTGACCCCATAAATTATCAAATTGTGACAAGTTATCCTCTTTGTTTAGTTTTTTCGTCGTTTTGAACGGAATATCATTCACTTACATCGCACATGACTTTTAACCATCTAAACCCTCTAATATGCCTCTGGGAAGCGGGTAAAGTGTAAAAACAATGGTTGAATACAAAATCTTTTGGTTGGGTGATCTCATGTAGTATTGTGGAAATACTACTCTTCCATATGGAATCTATAATCTTTTTATTTAATTAAAATAACATGAAATAACTCCTTGTGATAAATTTAATGGGAATTGATTATTTTGAATCTCTCTCCAAAATATTTTAGTAAGAGATACTAAAATTAAATTTACAAATTGAAATTTGATTTGAAAAGTATAAGAATAATCAATAAATTAAATTAGGTACTCAATGATCAAGAGGTAGTGCATTTATGTGACAATTTATTTATGACTTTAATTCAACTACGATTATTTCATGGAGGGGTCAAATACAATTATAAGAAGTTATTGGGAGTATTGAATAATCAAAATAAATATTAAAGTACAATTACAATTATGTAGATGAATTAATTGTAAGTAATAATAACTTATGACAAGTGCCTTATGCCTATTAGAGGTAGTTTTATTTTTCCTTTTGATCCATTTTCAATCTTAGTATTACCCATATTGGGCTTGACCTGATCATACAAGAGAATAACCCTATGTGGCCTTGTACATGGGATGAAAGCGAGGTTTTTATTATTATTATTATTTATTTAAAGTCAAGTGTTCTCTTTCATTAAACTTGGAAAAAATATATATACCCAACTCAAACTACCACCACATTATCAATATCCTCATAAACTACGTACCAATTGTGTCAATGTCCCTCTTAAACTATCAAAAAATGTCCAATGTCCTTCAATGACAAAAATATCATTCATAAACTTATATTAAAAAATAATAATAATAATTGAAAAAACCAAGGAGCCACTCCCTGTTCTTCTTCTTTTTTTTTTTTTTTAATTTATAAGGATATTTTATTTTATTAAAAAAAGATTATGGTCATTTTTGTCTTTTTGCTTACCTTGGGAAACATTGACATTGTTTTTGTAGTTTAGAGAAGACATTGACATAATTTGTAGTTTTCTTTTAGGGGAGGACATTGATAATAGGGTAGTAGTTTGGGACGAGCATGTATACTTTTCCCTTAAAACATCTTGACAGGACACATTTTTTATTTTTTTTTTATTTTTCTATTCAAATATGGAAAAATAGGGAAAGGGGAAAATTACAAAGGAGGATCTTTTCCACTCTTTAATCTGATAGAGGAAATGAAAAGTGAAATAGTGGGAATACTTTCGAACACAAGGTAGGAAGCGGCCCATCCAGCTACAAGGTGTGCATCAAGATTGCCACATCTAGATATCTTAATAGCACTCCAAATATTTATAGAATGCAATTGAACAAGAGAGTCAAAAATTACTGGTGCAGAGATCCAGTTTGAGAAAAGTAAATGATCATTTAAAGCCATAATAGTGAGGAGAGAGTCTCCTTCAATGATCAATGGGAGCAGCCCATTGAGACAACCAATCTAGATGCCAATAAGGCTGCATGGCTTCACCCATCAAGGTATCAATTGGGGGCAGTTTCAGAGTATTGACTGCCATGAATTTTTCAGAGTGATCTTGAAAAATTGCGGCAGTAACTGCAAAAGTAAGACGGATGGCCACATCAAAATTGACTTTAAAAGAACCTAAGAGAGGAAGATCTCAATCAGCTAAGTTACTATTATGCCTAGCCATCCAGTGATGCTAAGTGGTGTTCTTGATACGTTTAAGAGTATTGAGAAGTACGGGGGTAATGGCCTCATGAATAAGTTTATTCTTAGCAAACCCGATCTGATCATCCTTTAGCACCAAAGCATAAATTTGAAAACTATACACATCTTTCACCGAGATGCCAAGAAAGAAATGAGGCCAAAGTAAAGCCTTAATCCAATCAACAAAACGCATATGAGAGAAAGAAACGTTGTGCAAATACAATAGAAACATTGCATCTACTAGATAGAATAGAACCTCTCTCTCTCACACACAAACATTGTATCTTAGTTGACAGGACACATGTTGTGTTGTCACCTAAGATGCAATGTTTGTGTGTGAGAGAGAGAGGTTCTATTCTATCTGGTAGATGCAACGTTTCTGTTGTAGTAAAATGAACCAATTGATCAGGTCTTTATCTAATTGAAATGAACCGAAAATAAAAGCTTAACATACCAATTTTAAGAAAATTAAAATAAAAATGAAGCTTAACATACGCATTTCAACGCACAGATACAAGCATGAATTTCCAATAAAAAATTATTAGCATACTCGCCCCTCTTGTTCCGTTGTGTAATCCCCGTTTAATAACCCCTCCCCTCTCCCTTCCCATTATTTTCACATCTCCCAAAAAACATCAACTCAAAACATTTTTAACCTTTTTTACTTTTTATATCACATCAATAATTTTTTATTATTATTTAAGTAAAAAAACCACTACAATACAAAATTTTTTACTTTTCTATATAAATTCTTTCTACTTTACTTTTATTCAACAAAAAAAAAATTCTCCATAAGGAGAGGGGAGGGGAAGGGGATTACTAAACGGGCCAATTTGTATCCACAATATTACAAATCCTAACTCATATAGCTTTTTGTTCAGTCTGTGAAAGCAAAGCAATTATATTCATCTCTCTTTTGCCCGCATGCATGCACATCCAATTGACATCCACTTTCTTTACATCCCAAGCAAACAAGCAGCTAAAACAGCTAAACCTCTCATTCTATCCATTCATTCCTCCACCTTTCCAAGACAGATAAGCTGCAAACAACTATGGATTTGTAACAACATTTGTACCCTTTCACCTAACTATCCCCCTGCATAAAACCCTCGATCTCCTCCTTCCCACACATATCAAACACACTCACTAGCTAGCAATTATAAATTTCCCAAGCAAACACAGCTGCCTGGCCATACTAAGTAACACTACAAAGATGACCAAACAGGTTGTTTCCTCCCTCTCCATTCTACTTGTGTTTCTCTTCCATTGCATCACTACTTCAGGCCAGCCCGTTGCGGCTCCAACCCAGCCCGCCAACACTCCGGCCCAACCCGCCAATCCCCCAGCCCAACCCGCCAATCCCCCGACTCAGCCTGCCAATCCCCCAGTCCAGCCCGCCAAAGCCCCAGCCCAGCCCGCCCAAGTCCCGGTGCAGAAGGGTCCCATCGATGTCACCAAAATCCTTGAAAAGGCTCATGGCTACTCGGTCTTTGTCCGCCTCTTAAAGAGCACAGGTGTGGCTAAGCAACTTTATGGGCAGCTCAACAATTCAAACATTGGGTTTACCATCTTTGCTCCTACTGATTCCGCATTTTCGAATCTTAAACCGGGCACAATAAACTCTCTATCTGACCTACAAAAGACCCAACTAATACAGTTTCATATTTTGAACACCGTTGTTACTCTGTCAAACTTCCAAACTTTGAGCAATCCAGTGCCGACTGAAGCAGGAGATGTCAGCGCCGGTGCGTTTCCGCTAAACATTACCACAGCTGGAAACCAAGTGAACATCTCGACTGGCCTTGTGAACACCACATTGGGTGGTACAGTGTATTCGGATGACCAGCTTACTATTTATCAGGTGACCAAAGTGCTTCTTCCGCTGGACATTTTCAGTCCTAAGGCTAAAAAAGTAGCTGCAGCCCCCACACCAACGCTGTCGAAGCCTAAGACGACAAAGGAGGATGCTCCGGTGAGTCCGTCTGGTGCTGCCAAAGTGGATGAGGCTGCTGCAGTAAGTCTCAGCAGGCATGGAATGTTGGAGCCCATTGGAGTTGCCGTGGTTGCATTCTTTGTGATGAAAGGAATTTGATGGTTTATACGTACCACCTTTATTAGTTTGTTTGCTCTTGTGGGGTCCCATTGTTGAGGCGTTGCAAGAATTTCTGAGTTGGGTTGAACGGCCGTGATCAGCACCAGCCACCAAGCACCAAGTGCTTTCAAAATAATTGCCTTCTTTCCTTGTACCATTTGGTTTTTCTTTTTTCTGTTTTCTCTTTTCTTTTCTTTTCTCTTTTTTTTTTTTTTTTTTTTTTTTGGCTAATAAGCTTGTCCATGAATTTTTTGGCACGCTGGATGAGATGAATTGATCATTGGGGGAAAAGAGAAGATGAAAAATAAAACAGATATGTCAATTTTCTCATATTAAAATAAAGGTTTATTTACTTTTTAATTCCCTGTAGAGGCATAATTTATTGTCATTCTATTTTAGTTTTTCTTTTCGATTATTTTTTATATTGATGTCTCAAAAAATATATGTTGGTCAAATGTAAGAGCCGTGTCTTGCTCATTTAGTACGTTGAGATTTTACTAACTAGAAACTGAGGATGTTTGAGATGGTTAGAAATTTTTTTAGTCATGCATGTCTTACTCGCTAGAAATTCTTTCGATCAAAGAGAACTTTTGTTCTGTGCTTATGGATAAGCAACCTCAGTTTTATTTTATTTTTTTCTCGTTCAAACCAGGAAAGGTAACGAATAGAATAAAATAATAAAAAAATAAAAGCATTATGTTAGGATAATTTTTGGTTGGTGACTAGGCTGCTTCAAACACGATCACATGCGAGTTGATTCTTGCAAAAGAGAAAGAAGTGAGGCAAAAGAGCTTGTCAAGATGTCCAGGTTGGAAACAATTAACTTCGATGCCTAAATCAAGTGTTGTTCAAGGGATGGAAGATGACAAGAATCAAAAGAAAGAGTTTTGAGACGTAAAGGAAAATTGGCCAGAATCCCTTCTTACTCTGGCTTAATGCAGTTTATGTAGTAGTTGGATATCGAATGTAGCGGGTTTTAACTGTAACATGATAAGCCACTTAAAACATGTAACACCAGTTTGTGTAAAATGAGTGTGATAAATTGATGTGAAGAGTAACATTACTCAAAGAATGTGTACGACGTCATAGATACCAAAAGCCTCTCTGCAGCTCCATTTCATACAATTTTATTTTATTTTTCATAATTGCATACAGAAATGGTTACAGGGAAGGATCCTTCCCACTCTTGAATTCTAATTGATCAGATTTCTAAAAATATTTGTCCTGACTATACAGACAGAGATGAATATACCGATTCGTGGGTTGAAACAATCTAGTAGCACTGAGATAGCTCAAGATGTAGGACGGGTTGGCCCAGCCGAAGGAGCTACGCTTGATTTGCTTCATTGATTTGTTTCCTTTCAGTATTTTCGTTTCCTTAGCAAAGTTTCAGTTTTCCTTTTATTGTAGGATACGTCAACTTTTAGTCTAGTACTTATTCAGTAGTAAAGGGTTTGTAAAACAACTTGGAATTTAAATCATTTTAATAACATTACTTTGCGGAGTTTATCGTTCATTTCAAGCCTTTGGCTTGTGTTTTCCTTTTTTTTATCATAAGACAAAAACGCTTCTGATTGTGTTTTACTAGCTTCCGCTAGATCAAGTGGCATCAAACCAAGCGTTATCCACTTATATATCTTGAATGATGGCCAATCAGCGCAACAGTGTTTACACCTCCAACGACGCCGATAGTGAGAGGGAGCGATTGATGTGGGACAAGAATTTCATCTTGTTCCCGAGATGCTTTTATTACCGAGTGGGCTCATCTTGACATCGGGATGAAAAGGTTTTATTGTCGGAACCAAACATTAGGTTCCGACGAGTAAACTACTTAAAGCGGGACATTCTGTATCGTCGACATCAAGTGAACATGAGAACATGCAACTAATATCCGGCGGTGGAAATACAAAAGGAAAAGACTACTGGCCGGGTAGATGAAGTGTGAGGAACAATTGACGAGCATGAGAGGCGAAGATATTAATTCTTTTACCCCCATAACAGATATCATATTAATATATCAAATCAAGAAAATTTAAGAAAGAAAGGAAAGCATCAACTACCATATGTCGTTCAAGAAGGAAAAAAAAAAAAAGTCTATTGACAGATTTTGGTTTGGACGATATTCTGCACAATAACTTTTCCTAAAATTCCCGATTCCCTTTCTAGACGATTCTCATATTTAGATTGACGTAATCGTCAAGAATTATCTTAGTTATTATATTTTTCATTCGTTGTTTATTTCATTTCTTAAAAGATTTTACTCTTTAATAGCTTTAAGATTTTTACATATTTCGGCTTATGTAGCTACCAAGTATTGCCGTAGTTTGTTTCTTTTGTTTTATTTCTATTCCTAGAATATTTTATCATTTTTGTAGTTTAAGGGTTTCATTATAAATTATGGACAGCTGTAATGGAATAAACAGTTTAATTTTTGCCATCAATGATATTATCAATTTTTTCTATCAACGTGTGTGTCGATTTTGAGCATTGAGAACACAATTTATCTTTTCACGTTGATTGTTTCTCGTTATGTCAGAGGTTCTTTTGAGAACCGAGTTCCTAGAATTCCAACAAGAAATGCAGCAATCATTGCGTCGGTTGCAAGAAACTCTAGAACAATTGTAGACCGAACCCATTCAGAATCAAAGGGACGATGATGCCCATAATTTGTTTGTGTTTTCATAATAAACGCCATAAATATTTTTCTTGGCGTTTATATTAAAACGTACGCCATAAAATTTGTTGTCATTTCCATAAACGTCAACAAATTAAGTTTTGCATTGGCGTTTATTTTAAGCCGACAAAAACTAATTCCCGACGCACAAAACTTGGCCCTTCTAATTCGCCAGAAAATAAACGCCAAGAAATTTTTCTTGGCATTTATACACTGATTTCCGGCGTATTAAAAAATTACAGATACCTCCATTTTTTGTAGAGAGAGAGGTTCTATCTAGTTTTTTTTTTTTTTTTTTTTTTTTCGAAAATGAGGTTCTATCTAGTTGGTGCAATGTTTGTGTTAGTGAAATGAACAAACAGAGGTCATTATCGATCTAATTGAAATGAACCGAAAGTAAAAGCTTAGCATGAGCAATTCAACGTATCTAAAAAGCTTAGCATGAGCAATTCAACGCATAGATACAAGCATGAATTTCCACTTCGAAATTATTAGCATACTCTCCCCTCTTGTACCACTCATATAGCTTATACGTTACTTGCTGCCTCCTAACTCTTAAAAGGATCATCTCAAAATAAATAAATAATCTTAATAGGAAAAAGAAAAAGAAAAAAAAAAAAAAACGAAACGAAAAAAGGTTGAAGTACTTGTTGTTCTATACGCAAATTACAAATCCTATCCCCTGTTTTTGTTCAGTTTGTGAAAGCAAAGCAATCATATTCATCTCTCTTTTTCCAGCACATCCAATTGACATTCACACTCTTTTTGCTGCCTTCCCAAGCAAACAAGCAGCTAAAACAGCTAAACCTCTCATTCTATCCATTCATTCCTCCACCTTTCCAAGACAGATAAGCTGCAAACAACTAAGTATTTGTAACTATAATTGTACCCTTTCACCTAACTAAACTCTCTCCCCCTGCATATATAAAAGCCCTCTCTTCCTTCCCACACATATCAAACACACTCACTAGCAATTCTAAATTTCCCAAGCAAACACAGCTGCCCAAACTAAGTAACACTACAAAGATGACCAAACAGGTTGTTTCCTCCCTCTCCATTCTACTTGTGTTTCTCTTCCATTGCATCACTACTTCAGGCCAGCCCGCTGCGGCTCCAACCCAGCCCGCCAACACTCCCACCCAACCCGCCAATCCTCCAGCCCAACCCGCCAATCCCCCGACTCAGCCTGCCAATCCCCCAGTTCAACCCGCCAAAGCCCCAGCACAGCCTGCCCAGGTCCCGGTGCAGAAGGGTCCCATCGACGTCACCAAAATCCTTGAAAAGGCTCATGGCTACTCGGTCTTTGTCCGCCTCTTAAAGAGCACAGGTGTGGCTAAGCAACTTTATGGACAGCTCAACAATTCAAACATTGGGTTTACCATCTTTGCTCCTACCGATTCCGCATTTTCGAACCTTAAAGCGGGCACAATAAACTCTCTGTCTGACCTACAAAAGACCCAACTAATTCAATTTCATATTTTGAACACCGTTGTTACTCTGTCAAACTTCCAAACCTTGAGCAATCCAGTGCCGACCGAAGCCGGAGATGTTAGCGCCGGTGCATTTCCACTAAACATTACCACAGCTGGAAACCAAGTGAACATCTCGACTGGCCTTGTGAACACCACATTGGGCGGTACAGTGTATTCGGATGACCAGCTTATTATTTATCAGGTGACCAAAGTGCTTCTTCCGCTGGACATATTCAGTCCTAAGGCTAAAAAAGTAGCTGCAGCCCCCACACCAACGCTGTCGAAGCCTAAGACGACAAAGGAGGATGCTCCGGTGAGTCCGTCTGGTGCTGCCAAAGTGGATGAGGCTGCGGCAGTAAGTCTGAGCAGGCATGGAAAGTTAGAGTCTGTTGGAGTTGCCGTGGTTGCATTCTTTGTGATGAAAGGAATTTGATGGTTTATACGTACCACCTTTGTTAGTTTATTTCCTAAGGCAGGGTCCCATTGTTGAGGCATTGCAAGACTTTCTGAGTTGGGTTCAGCGGTCGTGATCAGCACCAAGTTCTTTCAAAATATATATATATATAATTGCCTTCTTTCCTTCTACCGTCTGGATTTTTTTTTTTTTATTTGGGTGCTAAGCTTGTCCATGGTGAGTGTAGGGGCGTTCTATGTTTATAATTTTTCATCTCTATTGTTCTTTCTTGTTTTCTGATTTACATATACTATATATATATAAAATCTCCAAAAAAAAGTTGTACGTGTCACTGGTATTAATCATTCATTTTTCTCTGTTCTTTTTCTTTTCTTTTTTTTAGGATAAAATATAAAATTAAAAAAAAAAAAAAAAAAAAAAAAAAAAAAAAAAGCTCTCTCAATTAACAGCTGATTTTAAAATAGTCTCATGAATTTTAAAGTATGCTAAAGTGACCCATCAAACTATCAAAATGTACCAAAAATACCACTTTTTTTTTAAAATACCCTTATTCTCTTTAAAAAAAAAAAATAATCAAAAAGATTTAAAAAAAAAAAACTATTTTTTTGAATAAATACAAAATCAGCCCCTGTAATTGGTATAAATTACAATTAACTCTATGTGGTATATAATAATTCTGAGGTCATTAGATTAGGCCAAAATATCAATTTAATTCCTGCAGTCAAAACACTTTATATATTCTGTTAGTGTTCATGTCAACACCAATAAAATAATGACATGTGTCACTTTTAGCAAAAAAAAAGGGAGAAATGTAAAATTAGTTCCTGCTAAGCCACCCCTAGGTTTTTTCTTCTTCTTTTTTTTAATTCTAAATTAATTAATTTTTTTAATTTCTTTAACCTTTTAGATTTTTTTTGTTTAAAAATTAGTTTTTTTTTTAATTAATTTGTATTTTAGTTTTTAAGAGAATAAGAGTATTATCTAAAACAGTTGTCTTTTTTACACGCCTCGGTAGTTTGATATGTCACTTTGATACTTGAAAATTTATGTGACTATTTTAAAATTGGTTGATAGTTGGGAAGAGTTTTTATATTTTTCTCCTTTTTTTTTCGTTTTATGAGAATAATAAGATTATATGAAAAAAAAAAAAAACAAAAATGCAACTAACTCCTCTGAAGTGCGGCTACTTTTGTGTTTAAGCCTGCAAAATTCAAAAAATGACATTCAAACCCGCATATAATCATTTATTTTTATTTTTTTTTTGGGTGTGTGCGATGAATTGCATAACTTAGTGGTGCATGGTTCGGCTATGACATGGTGCCTGGTGGTGGGCGATTGTCGTGACTCGTAACCATGGCTCTGGCTGATGGCCTCAATTTAAAGTCTTTTATTCTCCTTTCTTTAGTTCAGTGAGTGATCGATCTTTAAGAATCTTGACAGTGTTTGGGAGAAACTATAGGGAATTTTGTTGAGGGTGAAGGGGTGGAGTGATAAAGAGTGGGCTTTGATGAACTGTTTGAAATGGTGCTGACCATTTATGGCTTTGATGTCTATGATTTTATCATTTAATTTATATTTTAATATTTTTTTAATATTACTTATTAAGTGAAAGTTTATTGTTACGGGAATACATAACGAATCTTGTAATACGGTTTTCAACAAAAAAAAAATTTTGGATTTAGATTTTTTATTTTACCTATTTTGATAGATTGTTAGGTTTCAAACATAAGGTTTGAATTAATTATTTTTTCTCCTTTTTATTCACGTTGCTTCTCCTTAAATAAATTACAGGACAATATAGGATTAAACCACAAGTCGGTTAATTCCTACTTTGACTCCAACACGTGATGATAATCATCACCGCACCAACAACAATAGACTCCTACTAACATAATAAAACATAGACTTATAAACTCATGGAGATATACTCAACGTGATGATATTCAACCAAGTTAAGAGATAAATAAACAAACTAAGTCTCAAACACTGAGTCTAGACTCTAACAACTCGGGTGATGACTCGTGCTCCTCCATCTCATAACATTTAAGTCCACACATGAGGCCGGAAAAGTTCAAAACCTCTATTACGATATCATATATATATATGCTAAAGGGTAAATATATCCGTTTGGGTGTTAAATCTGAATATTATTAGAATTTACTGTGCGAATTATGAAGTTTGACTTTGTAAGATAAAATTTGAAAAATTTTGAAAAAAATTGAATAAAATATGATTTATTTTTTAAAAAAAATAGAATATTATTCCAAATATTATTCGAAACAAACACACCTATGATTTGAAAATGCCTCCTAACTTTTTAATTTTTAACATTGACTCCTTAACTTTTTTTTGTGTTTTTGAATTGGATCCTTCTGTCACTTTTCTATCCAATTTTGTAAATTCCATTTGGCTGAGTTATCGTTTGGCTACGTCAGCATCGACAACTCAGCCTAAAAACGACGTCATTTTAATATTTCTTTAACACCTCATCTCCAAATTATTTTTTAAATAATATTATTTAAAAAGAAAAATTTAAAAAAAAAATTAATTTATTAAAAATTAAAAAAAAAATTAAAAATTAAAATTAAAAAAAAAAAAAAAAAAAAAAAAAAAAAAAAAAAAAGGAAGAAAGAAAGAAAGAAGCCGCCACTTCCTTGTGGGTTTGAGAGCCCCTGCAGCCACCCTTAGGAGGAAGGGGTTTGGGAGCTATCCCAGAGGTGGCTAGCGCCACTTATGTGGTGGCTCGCGGCCACCCCTAGGGGATGGCTCCGAGGGCCAAGAAAACGCATACGACTCGAAGAAATTGAGGGCCAAGTTCAATCTCGGAGTTGAAAACAAGGATTAACGCACAGATCTGAGTTTCTGAACACTCAGATCTTGTCGACCTGCATTCGTCGAGTTGTTAGACCCACTGTCGCCGTTACGGTTCAGATCTTAGAAATATTAGCTCATGAAATCTCCAGTTTTCAGATAAAAGAATATCAATCAAGACCCACGCATAACAAAAGAACAAGATTCAATTGTGAACCAAAACCCATTAAAATATCATATCCAATATCAGATCCATGCAATCTCAATCTCTTGAATTTCTTCTTCATTCACAGCTGAAGAACAAACAAATATATTCTTCATTCTTTGTCAAAGACAGATCTGATATGTGTTCTACATTCGTATTCAGCTGAAGACGAATAACAGATCTTTGTTTGCAATCGAAAACAAAAATAGATCTGTCTTTAGCTGATAATGAAGAACAGTCGTTCGAAGATGAAGAGAAATTATGAGTGATGCTTCCGAGCTGTATCTTAGATTTTACAACAATTTTTCGTTTTCTTTTCTGATCTTTATCAACACCCAAACGGAGCTCCAGGGTGTGGTTGTCTGTTGTATGTGTGATTCGTGGTTGATGTGGATTTGTATATGACGACAGGGTGATGCTTATGCATGTGGAATGTAGAATGATGATTGACGCGCGTAGGCTGTTTGATGAAATGCCGGAGAGGAACTTTGTCTCGTGGAATACGATAAAATAATCAAGGGACTTGTGGACCCTAATCCTCGGCATTTCCATCTTGAGAAGCCTCAAAAATCAAAGAACTCCAAAAACCCAAATCACATACAGACTTTCTCACAATCAGTTCGCTCTCATTGTCAAATTCACCACAGTTCCTATAAATCTCTACCAAAGCAGTATCCACCAAATCGAATGAATCAAAACCGAGTTTCACCTCATGCCCAAGAGCCTTTTTCGCATATTGAACATTTGGCAAACAAGAACATGACCCCATAAGCGCCCATAAGCCTTTTTTGCATATCATCTCAGCCAATCCATCGCGTTGATGGAGATGAGAGCCATGGGGGTGGCGCCGGCCACCTCTCGGGGCCACCCACTTACCCTTCTTTTTTCAAAAAAAAAAAAAAATTCTTTATAAATAGAATTATTTAAAAAAAAAAAAGAATTTGGAGCTGAGGTGTTAAGAAAATATTAAAACAACGTCATTTTTTGGCTGAGTTGTCGATGCTGACGTAGCCAAACGGTGATTCGGCCAAACAGAATTTGCAAAATTAAATAGAAAAGTGACGAAATGACCCAATTCAAAAACGCGAAAAAGTTAAGGAGTCAATGTTAAAAATCAAAAAAGTTATGGAGTATTTTCAAATCGCGCATCGATTCAGTGATTTATTATATATTTACCGTATACTAAATTACCAAACGGTATCAAAGCAGAGATACTGAACTCGAACCATGTTTTCGTCAATTGACCTCTAATATTTTAATTAAATAATGAATGGGAGTATTAAACTATTGATTAAATGATTAAATTTATATTTTCTTATAAACTTAAGCTTTTGGGATGATTAATATGTTCTTGATTTTGCACTATCAATCTAAAAGGTCTATAAAAATATTATATACTCTAAATAGCCAAAAAAATAAATAAATAAATAAAGTAGTTGGCTCTCCCACACTCATAGAAAGTCATATAATTTGAATGCTTGTAGTATAAAATTACCATCATGCCACTATGATTAGGTCTTTCAAAATGGGTAGGAGACAACCCAATCAGACCATGAAGAAAGCCCTGAGGTAATTTAACCTACAATAAACAGAAGTAATTAATAGGCCATAATATAAATTAGGGTTAAATACCTTACACACTCTTGTAGTTTGCAAACTTTATATGGAAAAAGATGGAAATGATATCTCCGTCCATTTTTTCATTCAAAATTGACAAAAATCCACATCAACACCACATGGCACCATTCAAAATGCGACACGTGGCCACACTATTTTTTTTTTAATTTTCAAGCTTTTTAAAAAAAAAATTTAAAAAATTTCCAAGCCACCCCCAATGGCCAAACCCTCAAATTTTCTTTTTTTAGGGTTTGCTCCTTAAGGGTGGCCGAACCAGACCGGCCGATTTGGGAGTGGCCGAACCACCCCGTGGCCTATGGGGTGGTTCAGCCACCCCCAAGGGCCAAACGGCAAAGACAAAAAAAAATTATTTTTGTCTCGGGGGTGGCCGTAGTCAAACCACCCGCATAAGCCACGGGGGTGGTTCGGCCACCCCCAAGAGCCAAACCCTCAAAAAAAAAATAGTTTTTAAAAAAAAATAGTGTTGTCATGTGTCGCATTTTGAATGGTACCACGTGGCACTAACGTGGATTTCCATTAGTTTTGGATGGAAAAATAGACGAAGGTACCATTTCCATCTTTTTTCCTATCACATGTACCACCTATGATAAAAATTAAAACTCATAAGGCAAAAAATAAAGTTTACAAACCACATAGGGCAATTTTGTATTTAACCCTAAAAATTAAAGCTTTTGAAATCTATATATAATAATATGAAGATTTGAGGTTCTAGAGGAGTTCATAACCACAATAAATTAGAAATTATATTTATGAACACAAGACCAACAACAGCTAGCAATGACTAGTAAAAAATTGTTCATCAAATGACTAGTAATTAATTTAATGAGCAATTTGATGGCAACAGAATGTGACCCTCACAGTACCTGTAAACAATTCAAATGTAGCATTTGATTCAAGTTCACTCCAAGCACTTCAATGATCATCATCGTATGAGGTTTGATTCAGGCTAATGACAGATCAAGAGACCATGTGATCAGTTGGAGGCTCTTCTGTTGTTTGGGTGAGTGGATATGAGTTTCTGAGGTCTATTAATGTCGAACTTTGAATGACTACCAAATCTATTCATGGCTGTAATATTTCTCCATGTTATTTTATTATCCATTTATCCATACATTCCTTCGTCCAATGGATGATGGATTTGCATTGTGTACAGCCTAGGGCCACATGTCCATCAAAAGTTTCACCGCAGGTATCACATGGACGAGAGACCTTAGTTCTCCGGACAAAATTGAGACGGTGTTGGTGATATTTCCGAGTCAAATTTCTTACATACTTAATGTAGGGATTCCTCCCTACAACACATCGAGGATGAGCACCAAAGTTACATTGTGCACAGTAATAAAACCAATGATCTGAATTTCTTTCTTCTTCACAAATTAAACAATAGTATTCTTCAAAATCATTTTTGGCAGTAACGTGAGTGAGTGAGAGAAGATGTGGGTGATATTCATACTTAGCTTTGAGTGGGAGGGTTGCACATTCAAAACCCAAGGCAAAACTGCATTTAGTGCAGACAAATACACCATTGGTATTCTCCGACCCATCACAAGCACGACACTTTTCAACGGAACTTAAAGCATGAAATAGGGAGTGTTGGTGAACTTCATGGTTAAAGATTTTCAAAATCGAACCACATCGGATATCAAGGCTATAGTAATCACATTTGTGACATGTATAAGCGAAGCCATGGCTGTAACGACCACAAGCATTGCAAAATACGAGGCCATCAATGTAACTTTCCCTTCCCCTTGCAGAGAGGGTAAGAAGATGTGGGTGGTTTGGATGTCGCTTCTTTAAGGGAAGTCGAGCACATTTGCTATGGAGAAAGTATTCGCATTGGTCACAACTATAAAATGGGGCGGAAATTGATTGCATACAACCTTTGCACAGCTTATGATCATGAACCTCGACTTCGTTGCGGTTGATGAATAAGTAATGTTTATGATTGAAATGTTTGATCACCTCAAGTTCTTCATCCTCTTCAAAGTCGCTGTCCTCAATGAGATCTATGCTTGAGTCTACGGTATCACTTAGTCCAATCCAATTTTGGCGTGCGCATTCCAAGTGGGCTACGAAATCGCACTGTTGACAATAATAAGCCGCATACTTGAGGTTGAGCTTTTTACCGCAGAGGTTACAGAGTACACAGTCGTCGTGCTCCTTCATCACTTGACCAAGTGAATACACGAGATTGAGCCAGTGACGATCTGCTATAATTTTGATTGTACGAGGCATCTCAGTACATGGAGTGTGGGCCAAGAGTTGACAAATGCGACATACCTGGGCAAAGCTGTTGCGATCCTCGCCACAGAGTTCACAAGTGAACTGGATCTGCTGAAAGATGGTAACGAATTCATGCTGGTGACAATCTTCAGGTTTTGTTCGCCAACCGGAAGCGCATTCGATGTGAAGGCCGTCGAAATCGCAAGTATTGCAATGGTAGAAGAAGCATCTTTCGCAACTCCTATAGCAGGCTTCACAAAGTTTAGGCCGTGATGGCACTTGGAGAACAAGGGTGTGGTTTGGATGCAAAGGGTGTTGTATCTCACGGGGTAACTCGGCACATGACTTGTGGAGGAAGAAGTTGCAGTACCGAGAGCATTTGTAGGCAGGACCCCATATTGATTCTTCGCACCCTGAGCAAACAAATTCATTCGCGCCATCGTTTTGTAACTCTTCCACAAAGATCAAGGGATGCTCCTCGTGGCTAAAATGGTGGAGTACCTCCATCTCCCTCAAGATCTATCCCCACACTCCGGCAAACAACGGAAAGGTGATTAACAAAAAAGTAAGATCAAAGCTTTAGAACGAGCTTATTTAGTCGTGAACAAGAATCGAAAAAGAAGAAAAGAGCAAAAGAAAGCAAACAAGCACAGATCGAACAAAACCCATGAGTTCCCTTTCTTTTTGAAGTAAACGTAACCGAGAAATCTTCAGAATTAAGGCTCACCAACCTGAAGCTGAACGTAACCGGGATCGGTTGGTTGATCGAGCAGACCCAATCGAAGCCCTAAAGACAGAAAGTGAGAGAAAGCCGATCGAGAGGGTTTTCTTTTCTTTCTTTGAATGAAAGGCCAGTGGAAACTGGAGAGGAGTGAGGGGCGAGGGGCAGCTGGGTCTGTGTATGTGTAAGGTAAATAATGGTAGGATATGGAAATTGGGGAAGATAACAATGGAAATACTGGAATTAGAATGCAAAAAGAAACATAAAGAGCTCTTCGAGAGGCCCTAGCTCTCCAAGGATCGGCCTACAATATTCATTCTCTCTTCTCTCTTCTCTCTTCTCCTACCTCTTACTTCATATATAGACTACAGTAGGAATCTTTCTCAATAACGGCTAACAACAAAGATGCACAACCAGGGTATAAAGGTAGGGAAATGCTGGATGGGGGACACTCATCCGTCCCCCATCACCCATATATAATAAAAAATTATTTTTTTATAATAAAATGCTCACAGGGGACGGATGAGCGTCCCCTGTGTAGCAAGTCTCCCCTGTGTAGCAAGTCTCATAAAGGTAAAACAACATTATGCTAACAGATTATAGAATCCTTCTAGAATAGTCTACCACCTGTCCTACCACGTCACTCTTCTTCCACACCCTGACTGTAGCTGGAGATGAGCAATAGTAGGCACGTGACAGTATGATCCCTTCCAACGATGATTTGAAAGCCGAGAAAGACACGATTTTGGAGCGAGTCCTTTTTCAAAGTTGTGAACCGTTGTGTGTTGAATAATGGATTGGATGTCGACAAAAACCAATCGGAAAACCTAGGAATTTCTCAAATTATCTTATAGAATTTGAGAGAATTCGTGCATGTGATTATGAGAGACCACTTATGAGATCCACTTGATAAAATAAATATTAGGTTATCTAACTACTTATCCGGTCAGGTGAATCACATAAGTGATTTTTTATAATCAACTCTCCGAATTCTCATAATTTCGGACAAATAATTTGAGAGAATCCTGAAAAATAAAGACTTCTAATTTAATTGTGATAAGTGTGTGATCAATAGTGCAACAAAATATTAAATGTGGAATTTAAAAGAAATGAGTATTTTGTTGACGAAGTAAAAACTCTTATAAAGAGAAAAACCACTCGGGGGCAGTCAAATACAAAAAATTCACTATTCAGAAGACAAAGTTAATTACAATGCAGTAATACTCACATAACCTGATCCAATAGTCATACCTCTAATTCTGACACATACCTATACGTGAACGCTTCTCAACCAGACTTTCTGTCTGAATGGGTCTTCAATGGATTCCTTTAACTTAGAGCTCCTCCTTAAGTCTCTAAGCTAGATTTCAAGCTGATCAAATCACACCTACAAACTCTAAGAGAGCTAATCGATACAACGATCTTTACCTAAACATCATCTCTTAGCACACTGGAGTGTATATGATACTTCTTACAAATAAGCAGCCTATGAGCCTCTTTTAATAGGCTTCAAAAATCATAATTCTACATTTGCATAGGCGGCGTCCAGACCTGGCTTTTGAGGTCCGAACCTACAACTAAAACATCGAGAAAAACACTAAAGCGCGTTCGGACTTGCGACCCTAGCATCCGAATGGTTGCATAAAGAACTTCCAGCATCTGCAGTCAACGCATTTGCGTCCAGACTTTCTTGCAAACTTTTGCTCTCTGTAGCTCGTATCTGCAGGACTTTTGCTCTCGATGGCTTGCGTCTGCTGAGCCGTCCTAACCTTCATAGGACTTTGACTCTTAATGGCTTGCATTCGAACTCTGGCATCTGGGCGTCCGACTGGGCTATTGGGAAAATCAACTTTCTAAGCTGTAAAATCTCCAAAATATTTTATTCAACAGGAAATTGCCTTCTTAGGGATATTCTATGCAACTATCATATCTTGATCAGTCCATTCCATATTGGAATTAATATTCTGTAATATTCTTTTGGAAGACTATGAATTACGGTGTCTCTGTTATAGCTGTCCTTAATATGGAAACGTTTTTGTCAACCAAAATGAAAGCGTTTTTGTTAATCAGAATGTAGCCAATAAAAATAAACCAACAGATCCTAATCCAAAACCAACCGGATTCGGATATCAGGCAAATTTTTTGAAAATGCTTGAAATTAATCGCCGAATCTCCAATTTTGATAATCCAAACTTGAACAATCTGAAACATGCCACGTGTATAAAATTAGAACCCAGCCCTTGTTTCAGACCAAAAACTCCCTCACCTGCTCAGCTTCTCTTACATCTCCATTCTTCGGCTCTCTCCATTGCAGAACACCACGCCACAATCAATCTAGAGTTAAGCTTTTCTCGCTTTTTTTCTT
Source organism: Alnus glutinosa (assembly GCF_958979055.1). Lineage (NCBI taxonomy): Eukaryota > Viridiplantae > Streptophyta > Magnoliopsida > Fagales > Betulaceae > Alnus > Alnus glutinosa. The sequence goes on along the minus strand of NC_084894.1, from coordinate 5,306,034 downwards.
CTTTTTCTTTTTTTTTTTTCTCTTTGGTTTCCTTTTTATCTTATTTCTTCTGGTCTTTTATTTGCTTTTGGTTTATGAGTTCTTAACTTTTTCTTAGATTATCCTACAACACATCGAGGATAAGCACAAAGATTACATTGTACGTACACAGTAATAGAACCAATGATTTGAATTTTTTTTTCTTCTTCGCAAATTAGACAAAAATATAATATTCTTCAGAAACATTTTTGGCATTGTAAGTGAGTGAGAGGGGATGTGGGTCATATTCATACTTAGCTTTGAGCGGGAGTGTTGCACGTTCAAAACCCAAAGCAAATTTGCATTCCTTGCATACAAATACACCATTGCGACCCTTCTCTGACCCATCACAAGCATTGTACATTTCAACAGAACTTATTGAATGAAAGAGAGAGTGTTGGTGAACTTCATGTTTAATGGTTTTCGGAATCGAACAACATCGGATGTCAGGCTGTAGGGGCAGTGGTGACATGTATAAGCGAAGCCATGGCTATAACGTTTACAGGCATTGCAGGCCATCAATATATTTTTCCCCTGCAGAGAGTGGGTAAGCAAATGTAGGTGATTTGGAAGTCGCTTCTTTAAGGGCAAATGTGGGTGATTTGCAAGCATTTGGAAAAGAATCTAATTATTTTTTTTTTATTATTTCAATATTGTCTGACAGTTTTTGGGAGATGTTGTGATGAACATGAAGGAAATGAAGGCATATATAAATAAGTCGTTTGATGTCTTCTGGTTCTGGATACTTTGGAAATAATCGTGAGTTTAAGAAGCATCAGTTTCAGCACAAGTGGAAAACATCATCAAGATCTATTAGATGAGATTCAAACTGAAGCCACAATAATGTCATTGTAATCCCCAAACCAAAGGCACCAAGAATCTACAAGAAGGAATTAGAAGCCCATCATAGCATTTATAATTCATTCGGCCCGAGTAATCAGTATCAATTAAGAACTCTAATTTAGTAAGAATAAACAAAAGCACAAAGTGAACCAAGGCTTCGAATTAAAAGGCATATTAGGAAACCAAATTCACAATCTTTTCAGCTTTAGCTTCCAATTAAGCAATAAAACCAAGTCAAAATAAAAACACTTTTACACAGATTATTGCAGAGCCAACTTCTTTACATGAACTAAGATTATATACCAATAACCCATCAGGAAGAGAGAGAGAGAGAGAGAGAGAGAGAGAGAGGAGAATAAGCATAAGAAATTATGTACCAAGAATTTTAGGGCATTAAAAATCAGAAATGAAAAACGAAGGCTTAAGCTTTTCAATTCCCGACCTACCAAAGAAAAAAAGCATAGACATCAAAAGCAAACCAAATTATCATCAGAACCTTTATAGTGTATCAGACTAAATTATCAAAGAACTACCAAAAAAAAAAAAAAAAAAACGAAGAGAGAACAGATGATACTAATTGTTACCTGAGAATCTTCACGAGTGCTTTACAAGGATGTGACTGATGTAATAGATATATTTATCGGGATATCAAGGAATGTAATAAAACCAATACACTAAACTGAATATGAAAGCATCCAGAGAAATACATGCCATGTGTTATTCTAGAAATATTGAGATTTTAGAGGGTGGTAATTAATATAACTTTTGGACAAGCACAAGCATCACACTCAACAATAAGGGCATGAGCTGCAACACAGGGCAACTCTCCAAAACTATAGGCGCAAAAGAATATACATAATGTTACAATGAACAATACCCAATTATTTTACACTTGGCTTTCCAAGCAGATGCATATGTACACAGAAGAACAATTAATTACCTAAAAGAGTGAAAAAAAAAATGACTAATAAGACAGTATAATGTTGTTTATGCATCAATGAACACACAAAAAAGTTGAAGAGAATATTAATTAGACTAAGAACTATGTCTTTCTATGAATACACCATCACTGAAGGTACTTCTATAAAATGCAAGAAGTAAAAACAAGAGTCCACACATATAAATACCATACGAAGGTAGCATTTAAATCACAAAATACAGAGGTCAACTTTGTCAAAAGTCCTGCCATTATGAGTTTATTATGGAAAAGAACATAAAGGGTGTTTCACCAAACACAACCAAATCTACCTCACTGGCTAAAAATAAGATTTGATTACAGATAACCCAAGACACTCAAAACAACTTAATGGACATAAAATTCCAAATAATGAAGAAGAAGAAAAATGCTGCTTATACATGACACGTTGAAAATCGACGTGAAAGAGCCCTTAAGCCTATATGACAACATTTAACCTCAAGCTCTACATGTCCTCCCCCTCTCCATTAACCCCAGCCCCATGCAACAAACTAAATAACTCGGTTCACCGACAATGCCCAGTTCCCATTTTTTTAAAGCCCTTGCAGAACTTGGATCCACTGATCACAAAATCACTCAAATTAGACTCCAATAATGACTCCTTATCCTCAGTGAAAAGCAAGGATATGACAGCTAAAAGATCATTATCTCAACCACAAATACCTAATAAAGGATCCCTCTTTGAAAGTTTATGATACTTCGCAAACAACAAAGAATGTTAGTATTGCACTCACCATCTTCAATAGCCTCACTTTAACAATAACACCCCTAGCTGAACGATATAGCTCGTCCTTGTTCTTACGCGTACATTGTCATGGTTTATAATATGGGGTAAAACAAAATAATTTCTTTGAGCTTTTGCTTCACCTATGGATATAAATCAAACAAACCAGGTTACGAATGATAATAAAGGCATTCTAGCATGTGTGATATCATATTTGTTTTGTCATATTTTATCCTTCTACAGATAAAATCAAACCAAGGCGCAAAACTTTAAGGGCCAAGCATAAGCAATCAGATCCTTTTAATCATATTCCATCCTTCAGATACCTGTGCTTCACTTTGGTTTCGTCCCAGGTGCTTCAACATTCAAAGGATTAACTTTAGTCCCAAAACATTTTTTCCTTATGAAATTTTTTTTTAAAAAAAAAAATGGTATTCAGACATGTTCGTAAAATTATCAAAATGAAAAAAAATAACATTAACTAATCCCACAACATTTCACATATAATCAGTTCTGTTTCCACACAATTCAAACATAAACCATAATAAAATTCTTGACTTTATCAAATTCCCAATGAAATTCAAAAAAGAACAAATGGGTTGTATAAACTAACTGAAACAAATATAAATCCAAAAGCTTATGTCTTCGAAAACATTAGAGGTACCTAAGGTGATACCAAAACTACTTGAAGAAGCTTCCTTCTCGAGATCTCCTTGCTCACCGCCTCACCAGCACCACGAGGCAAAGAAATTTAGTGGCACCACATTTCTCTTGCATGCTTATCAATAATCCTGATTATGCTGAGGAATTTATAACTCTTGAAAAGCTTCAAGAGCTTAATCCTATGAGAAAAGTTTCACCAACATAAAGGTTTGAAACCCTATTCTTTTGCACAAAGCATGGCAAGGCGACTTTATATATATATAAGTAATTGAAATATCATTAAAAATGTAAGGCATCCAAAGATATGCAAGAAGTATACAAGAAAAGCCACCTAGCCAGTAGGGGCAAAAAGAACAAGAAAATCATCATAACGAATCACCAAATGAGAAACAAAAGCAGCTGTCCAAAGATACAATGTATCGAAAAATAAAGACTTAATCTCTTCCAAAGTCCTCTCACGGTCCTCAAAACTTAAATCGTTCATTTCCTTCCATAGACACCACAAAAGGCACGAAGGCATCATCTTTCACATAGCAGCACTCCGAGCGTTGCCAGTAGTCCACCAACAAGCATAGAAATCAACTACCCGTCTAAGCATGACCCAACACAACCCAAATTGATTTAAGAAAACATTTTAAATGGCATAAGCAACACTATCACAATAAAGCAAACGATGGCTACAGACTCTCCATTCCTTTTACATAAACAATACTAATCAACCACAATGACATGCCGCTTTCGGAGATCATCCATAGTAAGAATCTTTCCTAGGGCCACCGACCAACCAAAAATAGCCACTATCAACAAAACTTTAGTATCCCAAACACTTTTCCAATTTCCACTTATTTTTACTTTGTATCCGATTTCCCAATAATTTATATTTACAAGTCATGAAATTTATAAATAATAATCTGAAGATTTTGAATTTCTAGAGGAGTTCATAACCATAAGAAATTAGAAATCATATTTATGAAATAAAGAACAACAACAATGCATTAAAAAAAAAAAAGTCATCAATTGTTCATCAAACGACTAGTCAGCGTGACTAGTCATGACTAGTCATTTGACGATGGCCATGGAATGTGACCTCACAGTTCTATAACAATTCAAAGATGTAGGCTTTGATTCAGGTTCACTCTAAGCACTTAAATGATCATCATCCTATGAGGTTTGATTCAGGACAATGAAAGGGAGACCATGTGACGGAAAGCGACAAATGCAAGCCAACCGTGACTAGCTGCGTGAGGTGGTTGTGAGAATGAAGGCTGACGGTGGGGCTCTTTTGTTGTTTGTTGTAGGGCATGAAGATAGAATAGCAGAAATGTTATTAGCCCCCATTAGTGTTTTTCCTTAATTTTTTTTAACATTGGAGTTTTCATATCGATCAGTGATGTGACCAAACCTTGGTCTTCCCAAACAAACAGTCAGGATTCAAAGAATTGCATGGATAGAATATCCTAACAATTGCAGAGGATCCTAATCCACTGTGCACACACTTGGTGATCTTTCCAGCATATCCAAGTTACAGAAATTCATATTAAGTCTCCTACAACTTCCAACAAAAAAAAATTATTCTTTATAGACACACAATTTTAAGTTGTTTGTTGAGACCAGCTTTGAGAACCAAATAAGTAACCTCAAACAATTTAATGTCAAATTGAATTTAGCATATAGCAATCAGGCATCCTATTTTCCATGAGATGGGTCAGGTCAAATTAAATCCTCCCAGTTTTGCTAGCATGGTAGACCAAAAATACAAGGGAACAACTACTCCTAAAGCAAAGTCCATGCATCATTAGAAAAATTGTGTGTATATATATATATATATAACTTCATGCAGGACTCCATAAAATCATTCTAGGAAACAAGTATATATCACGAAATGGGTTGCATCTGATGAAAACAGAAAAAGAATAAGTCAAACTCACACTGAAACTTGATTTCAATCATTGAGTCAGAACTTTTTTCCCATAATTAATAGTGCCCTGTAGATATCTCTTAATAGCTAATGACAAAAGAGAGTTTAAACTTATTTTCATAATCAATGATGAGATGTATTGCCTTACAGTTTTTATATGAGCTAATGATACAACAAAATCAACATCCTCTACACTTTACGAGCCAAGGTCCTCTGCTTTGTTGCATGCTGGACTACTTTTTCCTCCACAGGAAGGCCTTTCCGTCGTCTTACAGCATCAATGAGCTTCCTGGCTATATTTGGAGGCACACTAGACCCATCTCCGAACTCTTCAATTTCCTCCTCTGTTTTGGGTACAAAGAAAGGATCCTCAGGAAGAGCTTCCCAATGGCTAAGCACAAGAAGAGCACTAGCAGCTCCAGAAGTCCATCTTCTAAGTTCATCGGCGAAACCAAAGCTTTCAGAAATTGGCACATAAGCATGCACAGTGAACAACGGGGAACCTTCCTGCATTACTTCCTTGCTCACTCGGGCCCGCCTTCGACCAAGCACTGCATACATGGGACCCAAATATTCAGGAGCGGTGTTCAACTCACAGAAGTACATGGCTTCCACAAGTCTCGGCTTCTTCTGAAGCACAGCCACCCTACAAGCATCTTTGACAGCTGTAATAACCTGTCCTGTGAAGATGCCATACTGCTCCGGTTGTTGGTGAGATTCCGACTCATCAGCCTGCCCCATAAATGGAGAAATGTAAGCCTCAACAACGAATGCCAAACCCCACATAGATTCATCACATAACGGTCCAGATGCTGTAGCAAGTTGAAACCCTGATACAACACTACTCTCAAGTCGCTCTGCTTCCATGGATAACGCTTGAGTTACTTCTGAAGATGTCTCAGCAGCTGTGTCACCATCAATAGACTCGTCCACAATGCCCAATCTCTCAGATACAAAAGGAGAACCACGTATAAGAATAGAGGAGTCGGCACCCCTTCTTTTGAAATCCGGGATAAAGAGGATATTAGGACCAATATGCCTAGGCCCGAGTGCCCAAATCCTCTTAAGAAGCTTTTGCCACTTTACTCTACATTTGTCAGCCCGTTCATTGTCAATCTCAGTCATTGACAAAATATCTTTCTCCACAGCATCCATTATGCGTTTCTTAAATACTTCAATTGGATTCTCATCTTCCACAATGTTTGATCTCCGGGTTTCAAAACTTTTATTGGTTTGCCCAGACTTAGCTCCAATAATATCTCCAAGTAAATCAGAATTTTCATCAAGCACCTTTGTTAGAGTAGGAGGAAGCTTCATGACTTGCACCCGGACTACGCATCTTCCATTTGGTGTTGTCTTCTCAACATAATCTGAACCTGCATTAATTGATTTTAAATTCTCCAGCATATGGGAAACCTCTCCCTCAATGGTCTCTTTATAGGACACAAGAGGGGAAGAGACTTCCAACCTTACTTTCGCAAACCGGTCCTTCAAATCCTTTATGCATCTTTCTAGATGAACTTCTCCTGCAGCAGCCAGGACATGTTCACCCCTTGCAGAAACAGTGACCTCCACAAATGGGTCTGCCCGATTCAGAAGCTTTAAACCTCTCAAAAGTGCACCCATGTCCGCTGGATCAGATGGCTCAATAGCAACTCTAAGAGTTGGGGAAACCTGGAATATCATACTTGAGAAAGGCCAGCAGTTCCTTGTTGATGACAGAGTTGCACTTTTCAGTATGTGGTGACCAAGGCCTCCAATTGCCACAACATTCCCTGCCTTTGCAGAAGCCACTGGTTTTAAGCCTTGGCCCATCATTAAATACATGGATTGCAACTCAGCCTCCTGCACATGCTTCTGCATTGAGTCCCCTTTTAGTGGATCATATAAAGCTGAGAGCACAAAAACCCTCTGCCTTGAATAAAGAACCCCGCTAAAGATCCTAGCAAATGCAAGGAAACACTCATCCGACTCACCCTCTCCACTTTCTTCAGTTGGACTGTTTATAACCTCTCCATGTAAACCCCTTTGTGGAAGCATTTTTACCGGCACAGCAAACATCTTGGAAACAAAAGCAACACAAGGAGCTTCAATCCTCGAATCACAAGCCTCGACAGATTTTCTAACCAGTTCTGCCTCTGCAAGCACATTAGAATCAACCATATTATCCAGGACCTCTCTCTTCGGCAGCAAACGTGATACACGAAATGATTGTGCTGCAATAGGGTCCGGCATACACTTAACCACCATTGATAATATAGCATCCGACAGAGGAAGCCAACGGCTCATAACAGCTTGAAGCACAACTTTCTGGTCCTTGTTCTGAAGCTCACGAACTGGAACAGACAAATTAAATGACTTAATCACTTTCTCAATCATCCCTTTATTCCCGTCGGCATCCAAAGCCGCTTGGTAAACCTGCCAAAGCGGCTCAAGCACAAACTGAACAAACATGGGCCGAGCCTTATTGCCTCCACCAATTCCCTTCTTCCCCACAATCATCTTCGTCTTTGGATTGAAATACCGGGGACCCCACAAAGCCTTCTGCAATGCAGCAGCACTCGCCCCAAGCTTCGAAGCATAGAACTCAGCAAATTCATGAATTCCAAAACCCCACCCATCTAATGCACACACAAAAGCTACATTCCCCTTTTGGGGTTGAAATGTATCCTCCTCATCATCCTCCACAAACTCAAAACTCTCATCATCACCCATCTCCCCCACCGGCCCCGCAAGCACTGAATCAACATCGGACAAATACTTCTCCGACTTATACCCGCTGACAATCCCATTAACCTCATGAACAATCCTCAACAACCGGGTATACGCCTCCATTGGACTCAACTTCAACTCATAAATCAACCTATCAATCTTATTGAGCACCAAACACGGTGACAGCTTCTCTATCCAGCATTGCCTCAAAACGGCATGAGTCTGGATATGGACGCCCTCCACGGCATCAACCAATATCAACGCACCATCGCTTAGCCTAGCGGCGGTGGAGACTTCACTACAGAAGTCCATGTGGCCAGGGGAGTCTATGAGGTTAACGGAGTGACCCTTGTAGTGAAGAGCAATGGAGGAGCTCTTCATCGTGATGGCACGCCTTTGTTCCTCGTCCAAATAGTCCATGAAACGAAGGCGCCCCGCCAGCTTCGGGTGGAGCACGCCCCCACCCGAGGCAGCGATCAAGTGGTCGGCAAGCGTGGTCTTGCCGTGATCAACGTGTGCTAGTATGCATATGTTTCGGATTTTCCGGGTCTCAGAATCGGAATCAGAATCAGAATCAGAACCAACCATAACTTCGTATATATAAACAAAGAAATAAATTCAGAGAGAGAGAGAGATGAATTTCCAAGGGAATGGGAAATCAAATCAAGTAAACCTTGAATTTCCCACGCTCTTGCACATGGGTCAGTGCAAAATCGTCAGAGAAGGCCACGAGGATTCTTACGCTATTGTTTGGAAGGCTAACAATCGTCACAGGACTTCTCCGATTAAGCGAATTCGCCTACGCTACTCTGAAGATGAGCGCGCTTCCAAGTTGGGATCCGCAGAAACCTTGCGCGTCTTAAAGCCCTGTTGGCGGCGAGTCGGCGGCACGGTGGAAGTCCGAAACATAAACCTTGTGGGTTTATGTTTATGTTTATGTTCTGGAGGTTTCAAAAAAAAAAATGTTTATGTTCAGGAAATCCAAACTTTTCCTGTTTTTGTTTGACATTTTTTTTTTTTGAATAAATTTGTTTGATTTATTTGGTAGATGGGCGCACTCAACCTAATATGTTCAGAAATACTATTTAATAATATCCCAGCATTAATAAAATACTGAGATAATTAACTTTTAAAAAAAAAAATCAGAGATAATTTATTCTTTTTATTCAAAAATATCAAAATATAATTAAACAATTTAATCTGGACGATGAAATAGTTAGTTTCTATTTCAACTGAAATTGAGAGGATCCTATTAGGTTAAGGTAGACCTCGTTAAATCCCTCTTTTGTCTCTCTTTTCCAAATCTTTTTTTGCATTCTATTTAATTTTTATTTATTTTATTTTATATTTTAACATCAATTATCTCGAACTAAAACAAAGTTTTTCTCTAAATTGGGTTAAAAGAATTTTTTTCAAATTTGTCTATAAAATTGTCATGTATTCCTTGAGCATGTGAAAAGCACATACATTTTTAATGATATTAAAAGAGTTGGAGAAATTTGTATTAAAAAATCTGATATTCCTCATGAGTAATGCTAGAGGCCATCATTTTATCCTCCCAAAATTGATGTGGCTTTTAAAATCATTATTAAATTTTGATCCAATGGTAATTTTAAAAGACACATCAACATTAAGAGAATAAAAAAAATGGTCCCTAACTTTACTCACTCCTCACATGAAACCAGACACATAATAATTTTATAAATTGGGTTGAAATAAATTCCTTCCGCCCAATTTAGAGAGAAACTTTATCCAATACAACTTTAAGAGGAATTATAAATGTCAAGTTTCCTTGGAAGAGCATTTGGTGTGCAGAGATGCCATGAGAAATCGCATTTTTCAAGTGGACAATGGCATTGAGTATAATTTTGACAAGCGACATTTGCTATAATATGGGCGTGCTATGGATAAGTACGGCAGGAGTCGTGTAGCAAAATATGTAAGAACAAGACTCCTACCCTTGCCGAAATCGAGTTACTAGATCCACCTCTTGTCAAAGATCGAGTTACCAGATCCGCTACACGTTCACGTAACAACAGTCTTATAAAGAGGAAGAGCAAATTTATTGAAGATATTTTTGTGCATTGCGTACGAAATAAATGACTACCCGAATCGGGGTTTTGCCATAATTGTGGTTATTAATGTTCTCATTCTTTTCTGATTTTCTTTCCCTTTTGAATTTTTGATTCTACCTTAACATTGGTAAAAACATAGGTCTCAACCACGCAGGTGGTTCATGTACAATCAAATTTATAAGATAACATAGTTGATGTGCCTATCAAAATGAGCATAGATTTGAGGTGTTCGAATGAAGTAATAATATAAATAGATTGTGATGTTAATGAAATTGTTCCTTAAATCTTCATAGAGTAATGTAGCACATTGAACTCCAATGGCAATCATCAACCATTCACCAGTCATCAAATATACCAATCAATCAAAACCTCCAGTAATGTATTACAGATTTACAATGAGCTGCAATAATTCCATCAAATGCAAGTGGGAAACTTTTTTAACACTCGGACAAAAAGGCAAATAAAAAAAAAATGCCTTGGTGTTGGGGAAGAAAAACTCAAAAAATCAAAAAAAATAAAAATAAAAAATTGTGGAAGCCCCAGATCAATTATACAATACCATCTCTACTATTACAAACTTATAATACATGATAAGTGGGAGAACTCAAATAATTACATTTAGAGAAAATAGGATCCATGGAAGTCCTTTAGGTTCCCAAAGGAGCTCTGTCATCTGGCCCAGCTAGCATGATCTGGGATTTTAAGCGTTTGCAAATCAGTAAAATAAAGCAATGGGGAAAAAAGACGATAGATTTAAGTGACGGCAAAGTTTTCTTCCAAACTGCTCCAACCCAGTTTGTTAAACAAACATCTGTTTATCACGTGCATGTTTAATTCTCACATGTATCTTTAATATAGCATGTGATTTTTACATGCATTTTGGGCAGATATCAGTTTAAAAAACTGAATTTGAAAAATTTCTTTCAATTTAATTTAGAGGAAAACTTTGTCCGGAAGTGATAACTAGAAACTTTAATATAAGCCATAGCTTGAAAGAACTTTAAGAAATACATACATTACAATCGAAAGCAAACCTCCTGGCCAGCATAATAGCTGCATTCCTCTCTCTCTCCGATTCAAAGGCTATTACAAAGGAAAGTCCTTTCTTTGCCTGCCAAAACAATGCCTGAGCTGCAGCATTCCCACCTCCTCTAACTCCGCATAGCTAAGGCATATGATAAAACAGAGTCAGAAATAACTGATATGAGATGTGACTTATTGAGACCAAAAGAAAAATACTTTGGTAAGGTTTTAAATAAGAAGGTTGGGCGGAGCTTGAAGAAACGAGCCCCTATCAGAGAAACCATTGTGTGCTAGCCTAGCTAGCTAGCGTTTTTCAGCTGGCTGTTATGTTAGTTGTAGCACACCTTCCCTCCATGGTCACATTGAACCCTCATATATGTTCAAAGATCTCGTTGATTTGGGGTTGTGTTCAATAACTGCCGTCCCACCCCTCATTACTGATGCGTATTTTGCGCCCGTCTTTTGTTCTATTCATATATTTTTTCTTGTTTAAAGGCTAGAATAAATCATGGTCGACCAAAACCACATCACAAACACCGAAAAATTTCAGTAAATTGTGTAGCAAATGAAAGCAAAGAGCTTAAGATAATGAAATGAAATTATAATTTTTTTTTTAAAAAAAAAAATGCAAGAGAAAATGCCACTTAGGGGTGGGAACCAAAAAATGCAAGTCCGCCACACATACACACACATATATTGTGTTCCACATAACAGTTTTTCTTTTTCTTTTTTCCACAGGCAAATGAAATGTCTACATTGTTCGCTTGAACAAGAGTATGTAAAAAATGAGGGTAGGAGGTAAATGCAAAACCATTCTAGGCCCATTTTTTAAAAGGAAAAATAAAAATAAAAAAATTGTAATTACCTGCATTAAAGTGGAATAGTATTCTTTAGCAAGTGTTGTCTTTCCTTTACAAAGTTTTATCCTCATCTTTCCCACATGAAGCACATGAATGGATTCTGATGCATAATTTACACCATTCATCTGGGTGACAACTACCTGTAAAGTGAAAAAACAAACGTCAAAAAGAGAGCATATCTACAGGTGATAGAAATATACAGCTAATTCCCATAATCCAACTACAATGCCCAAAAAAAAAAAAAATAAATAAAGAAGAAGAAAGAAAGAATGAAAAAGAAAAGAAGAGTGAAGAAGAAGAAGAAGAAGACAAATAATGCATAACTAAGGATTCACATGAAACAGATAAAACCAATCAGATCAACTGAAACCAACCAAATAAGCTAATTTCAAGTTTGTTTCGACATGTCAAGCAGTTCAGTTTGGTGTGGCAATTGTGAAAAACTGAAATTTTAATTTGGCATTCGGTTTATAATGTTGAGAAACCAATATGCACTGAACCTACGAATATCCCTTCTAATAAATTTCAAAATATTTTTACTTCCCCACTACATATACACATGGCATGTTTTCATAGGCTGAAACCTAAATGCATGGTCACGGAACACAAAATCACACCCTCTAAACAGATCTGCGCCCATTTGAAATCCCTTTCCCAATTCTCTTATCTAGTCTCTCTCACCCATTTGAAATCCCTATTTCTGTTTCTTTTTTTCTCAATCAAGCGCATAAAATCACTAAATCTTCAACAAAATCAACAGAAAATCACACCCACAGTGTTGCATGCATCTTTGAATCCGTTTAATTTTCCCCAAATATTTGTATTCTCTTGGGATCCTTCACACCCAAAACCGCACGTCCTCCCTTTCATCCGAAAATGACAACTTCTACTTTACCATGAGTTCTCACTACAACACCAGAAAAGAGGATCACTGGTCAAGGAGATCTCAACGGCATGGTTTCCTATACAAACCCTTCTCCCTTTGCTTCCCTTGTTTCTCTCAATTCCTGCTCCATATTCGATTAGAACGTTTCTAGAGCTACGTTTCAATGATGGCTTTTCACTGTTTTAGTCTATGTTTGGCTTTCGAATTCTGTCTTCCTTCCCTCCTCTTTTTTTTTTCTTTTTTTTTTTTTGGCTTTTGCTTCTCCTTTCTCTTCTTGAAGTTGTGAAGGTACGTTTGGTAGATCTGCTTGTGTCCAATTATGGTCGTTGTTTGATTGCTTGTTTGGATTATATATTAAACGGGTACTAATGTTTGGGAAAGTAAAATTCTCTCAAATTTTCGTTATTCACATACGTTTGGTTCTTGGAAAAATTATGGGGAAAGAATAGAAACTTTTGAGAGGAGAAACTGTAACACGGCAAAATTAAATGAGAAGCCAACCACTCCCTATAGTGCGCTTCCCAGTTCTAATTAGAGGTGGGCAAAATACACAAAAAACCAACCGATCCAACCAGAAAATTACTTAAATCAGTCGGTTTACAGCAATCAGCAAGTCTGTGTCAGGAAATCAAAAAATTGACACCTTCAGGTTGGGTATTGGTGGTACGTGTCAGAAGCCCTGCCTATACCAAAAAAAGTGACAGGTGCCCATATGTCCTTTCTTATTTTAGAGTTTCATTTCAACCTCTCTCTAGCCTCAGCAGACTGCTTATCACTCTATCTACCTCTCTCGCCTCTTGCCTTTCTCATCATCTCTCCTAACCGAAAATCTATCGATGAAAACCCTCTCTTCTCTCCAGCTCTCGTCTCTCGCCTTCAAGGCCCTAACCTCCCGAATCAACACTGCTCCCACCCCTAACCACCAGATCGGCAAAGTAAGGCAAAATATGGCAAAACATGCACCTTTCAAGTAACCTTGGCTCACAAGGCATAAGCACGACAAACCTCAGTGTAACTTAGCCTCAAGATATTTTGTGACTGCTTTGCCCTAATGCAAGTCTCCAACTTGCTTTATGTGACCTTTTCATTTCGCTTAAAAGAAGTATACAATCTCAAGATGCTACATCTATGTGGCCTTGATATAGACCTGAGTTCAAACCAAGCCGGAAATCAACAAGCATGATGTAATCAATGGGTGGTTAGCTTGGTTTAAGATTTACCCATGACTAACCTTACACACTAGAAGTAGAATGATAAAGAAAATCTATACCATCCGAAAAGAAGAAAAAAAAAACTGAGTCTTCATCTTGAGAAAGGGCAGACGCATAGAACCTTTTAACAAAATGGTGCTTTCTATTCCAAACACATATGTCATGGATCCTTAGTTTACCCATGACCAACCTTACACACTAGAAGTAGAATTATGGACAAAGTATCAAGATTATCACAAAAATGATGCATAACCCTAATGTAAGAAAACTCTGAGGGTTATAACAAATACTGATATGTTGTCACGCATTGAATGCTGGCATACATTTAGTCACATACATAAAAGGAGGAATTTGAACAGTAGGAAAACACACCTTGAATTCAAGGTCATGTTTCCGCACAAGTGCTTCCACATAGCTTCCCAAACCAGCAGCTGCTCAAGAAGATAACATCAGCCCTTTTTCAGTTCATTTTAACAGTATAAGCGCACAGATAATTTGCATATACGAGAACCATAAAAACACTTTATTAACTACTTTTGAATAAATTAAGTGAAAAGGAAACCACACAAATTGATATTTCAAACTCAAATAAACAATGCAGGCCTCCCTTCGTAAGAAACAAGGTGGAGAAAGTAGTGGGTTCAAAATCCACCAGGTGCATGTAATTTATCAAGGAAAAAACACTCAAAGGAATAACCATTGAGAGCAAGGATCAAAACCAGACCTGGATCTATGGGACCAGCGGTTGTCAATGTGATTTGCTGTCCTTCTGAAACAATGTCAGCTTGCAAGATTCTCCCAACATCAAAAGGCTCAGGAGCATAAACTGACTTTGTAGCTCCTGAGATATGGAAAGTAGCATCAGAAATAGGGGGAAAGGGGGTCAAAAGAAAACTACCAAATTTTACAGCTCTATCTATCCAGTTTGATACCTTAGAACATAAAGTCAACATGATTTCCACCATTAACAAATTTGAGTTATAATACCAACAACTAATTTGGGTACAAAAAGGCAAAATTATGATGTGAAACCAGAGAGAACCAGCCACAAATACATACAAGTCGATATAAGAATATGACCGGTTGGCCGCAACCAATAACAAATAATTATACAAGTAGATACTTTAAAAATAAATAAATAATAGCACAAATGAACATAATCACATAAAAGAGAAACACATAAATTTGAGGAAGATTCATTTCATTCTTAATATTTCCAAGATCATTGGCTACAATATGTGAGTGAACTCTACCTGCCTATTCTGTATGTGATTAAATTCATTTCTTTACCAACTCCTCTCAACGAAATTTGCATGTAAAGAACTCCTTTTCTTGACTATCCATGGTAACTTTATGATCTCCATCTCCCCAGGATTTGTGCACAACATAACCTACTAAGCAATAGTGAATGTGCAGGTAATCAGCCCAAGGTGAGATGACGCATATATTTTTTACTTTCTTGTTCGTTTCAGTCCTCTTTTTAGGGACTCCTTTGTATACTTCATGTGTACTAGGGTTGCGCCCCTCTGCGCTTTTTAATGAATTCTTACTTATCAAAAAAAAAAAAGAATAGGCAATGACCAAGGGAAGACTGGGTATGATCAAGCAAAAGTGTGAGAGAATTTGCTAAAGAAGTTTGTTTATTCTACAAACTCAAAATTTGCTTTATCAAACTTTGATCTGCCACTTACATTCTGTGATACAAGATTAGCAAATTTGAGAAGATTTGAATTTGCTAAATGAATTATATCATTTCTTATTGCCACATCCACCGCAAAATAAAAATAACAGAAGGAAATTATCTAGGCATTCAGAACACTGTCAATGGATCACCATAGTTGGTAGAATTTGTATGAAAACATTTGTGCTGCATCTCCAGATTAGCAAGTGTGGAACAACATTAAAATGTATAACAAACCCTTAACTAGAGGTCGTTCTACCTGTCATCTCATCCCTCAACTATGCCCATGCTTCCTGTTGTATTAAAGGTCAACACATGAATTGTATTAAAGGTCAACGCGTGAATTTTCACAACCCCACACTATTTGGTCTCTTCCCTCATCTAGCGGAACTGTAAAATATTTAAGTCCTCATCACTGCAATCATTGGTCTACCGGGCACATGAAGAAAACGACAGCAAAGATTCCTTTATTTTGCCCCTACAAGGCAATAGCTACGCTCATGGGAATAGGTCAGTTGGGGAGTGCAGGTTGGCATTTTTAGAATAAATTTTGGTTTCTAATAATAAACTTCATTTAATAAATTTTGGTTTCTCATTTTGGTTAAGGACTGGAATACAGTCATGGAAGGTCTTGGGCTCATACTCCTGTACGATTGTACGAGCCCAAGACCTTCCATGACTGTAACTTGACCACAGATGAGAATGCATAATTTATGAGTATGCCTTACATCCTCGGATTCTTAACTTCCAATCTTACAATCTGAATAACAAGTCAAGGATTAAGCCATGGACTTTTGCTGCAATAAGGAAAAAGACTAAAAGAAAGAAGCATAGATCTCTGCATAAAGTTGGATTGCTTTTACAGAATAGCACAACAGGGCCATCACTATGGTAATTTATTCTCGTAAAGACAGCACAAAAGTCTATAAAATGTAAAGCAGCAAATATAACAGCACATATACCTGATATAAGCTCCTTTTTGCCACCTTCTGACGATACACGATACCACTGAATCAAACATTTAGAAAGTTCTGGAGCATTATCAGAGCAAGGTTGAATCCGCAAGTATGAACCTAAAGCTTCATGCCCATCTAATTCAAATAACTGAGACTTGTTTTCCGCAACCCTCTTGCTCATTGCCAGCTGGAAAAGGTACGCAGGGGAAACTTCAACAAGTTAATGAAAAAAAGATACACACGTATACACGAGAAAGTTATATTTATGTTACAACAGCAGATCCACATACACACAGAGATAAAAGATCAATAACAAAAGAATAGGCCAGGAAACTCCAACAGAGCAATAATGTTTTACCAACTATTGCCATGTGAAACCCAGTGACACATCACACATTTAAATAATTGTCACTTGTGTCACAATTATTGAATCACCAAGTTAGTGCTTTTCCTGGGAAACAATACCTGCGTGCTTGCCCTCATCCAAAAGGCTATAAAAGAAATAGGAAAAGTAGAGAAAGGGAATCATGAAGAAACACAACCACATCAATCATGACGTGACAAAAAAAAATGTAAAACGGATGAAAGAAAATGTTAGGTACAAATGCAATACTACCTGACCAAAAATTTTTGCAATGTTGAAAATGAATAAAGTCAATTAGCTTCTCACATTCCAGGGATAGTTCTTTTGTACGTAATATCAGCAGCTGAAATAATTCAGAAGATAAAAGCAAAAGGAAGTAAAGACAGCTAGAACCATGGGAGGCGATATTTAATACTAGAGATTGGTGTGCCCCGAACGAGTACGTGACTCACCCTAGTCTTAAAAAACAGGACTAAGAGCCTCTAAAATAATATATGATCCAACTTAGATTCTGGTCATACCAGTTTCCAGTTTCTTGTATATAGTTCTCACAGAGAGAGAGAGAGAGAGAGAGAGAGAGAGAACAGGAGAAGAAAAATGGCATGTTGGCTCAGATTGGATAATTAATAGACACCACATATTCACCATTTCCGGTACCCTACACAAGCATCTATGAGGTATACAAAGGATAATCCAACAACATTAGAGCCATGACATTTTGATAAAAGAATACTCAAAAACAGCAACACAACTAGAGCATAGAGAAATAAGGGCATAAGGCAAAACACAAGATGACCATTAATTACTGATAAATGACAGCAAGAGCATTAAAATGATTATCAGAGATTCAGAAGCATGCAAAACAGGAATCATGTCCACAATCTTCCATTAGGATAAATGATTATTCATATTAACAATTATTGCAACTCTTTGCCCAAAATCATATATATGTGGATTGCTTCAAGATTTTAAGGAACCCAAATCATCCAAGGACTGCTATATCGTCAAACTAGAAAATAATTAAACTTGTCAGGGTGCAACCTAGTGCTCAAAGGGCGGGCTTGAGAAGAGCCATAGACTCGAACATCCTTAGTTTGATTCCACAGTAAGAGTTCTCCTAGATTACCTAATACACGGTTCTGTCGGGTGAGGTGGTGTATCCAAAGTTTACCTCCTAAGGGTCGGTTCGAAGGGCCCTGCCTTGATGAGGTTCCACGTCATCAAAAAAAATCATTATGTCCAAAGATGCATGCAATTGGCTCCCTTACAGAACTCAAAAGTCTCTGAAACCACTTCATTCAAAAACGCTTATGGGATACAGGGATAGATATACTAAATAATAGAGCAATCCAAAACAAAAAAGAATATTAAGAGAATACATGTATGACAAGTAACTAACTTAAAACGATAAGAGATTGATGGAGAATAACAGCAAAGGTAAAACCATGTTTGAATACTTCGCATTCAGATAATGCAGGAAAAAAACATGTGCCACCAATAAACTAAGCATATATAAATATACATTGGGCCAAAAATACTTGAGAAGCTGATAAAAGTAATACAAAAACCTGGAAACGTAGTGTAAAATAATAAACAAACCTCTTTCTGAAGCCGAAGAGAATGCTTAGACTTCTCCATAAGTTGTGATCTCAATGCACGAAGCTCAAGTTCCATGTCCATCACCTACAAATTAATGTTTTATTCATTCATTATTAACAAAAGAACATCCAGTAGATATATTTTAAATCAAAAAAGGAGAATGTATATATGAAAATAAATAAATAAAAAATCTAATTCACCATATGGTTAAAGAATGTAACCATCCATTTCAACAGCACGACAAAATTAAACAAACTCAGGAGAGTTTACATTATAATGGATACAAATAATAATTCATAACGGCTTTATGCATAAGAATGACTTTTACAACTTGACAAAAATTTCACTATATTTTTCCAATGAAAGATTGAATTGCTAGATTTGCAGCCTCTATGTTTTTACTTTAAATAGGAAAATAACGAAATTTACTAATAGAAAGGAGGATGAGCCATCCTTTGGGTACAAAATTCTTTGAATATCTTTTTTTGATAAGTAATGTCAAATTTTATAAAAAACGTAAGGCGCTCCTAAGTACACTGAGAGTATACAAAAGTGAACGCTAAAAAAAATTAAAATAAAAAATCTTTGAATATCTGGAAACACTAGAAACAAAAATACAAATACAGAAAAGAAAATCTAGAAGGAAAAACTCTATGTTAGTGACCATCTCAACTAGCAGCCAGCTTTACCATTTCCAAGTGATGCACCCCAAAAATTAGTCCAGCATCTATTAATAGGTCATAGGCTCTCTCATCCAATGCCAACAGACCCAATTTCCTTGATTTCTCTCCTTCTAGTCGGTGATGCAGCCATAGAAGAAAGGTCAAGCTGCTGTCTTTAGAGTAATTTTCAGTTTTGGGAACTTCTTTGATAAGCAAAAGGAAACCAAGAAATCCCCATAGCTAAAATTCAAAATATTAAGCTCACAGCTATTCCCCTTCCCCTTTTCCCTTTGTATATGCTTAGAATAAAAAATAAAATAAAATAAAAAAGCTCAAAGCTATTGTCCTCAGAATTACCATCCACCCTTGAAAGTCATTTCAACCTACAGAAACTTGATCTGTGACAGGAACTGTTCGCAGACCATTAAGTCTATTGCTAAACCGTATATTTACTTATCTATACAGAAGCAGACAACGCGTCAACAGTTAAAACATATTTGGATGAATTGACAGCTACACAAAGCAAAAAACATGTTTAACACTTATAACATACAATGATGAATTACAAGAATAACATGGTAAAGATGGACAGATTTACGGGCAAAAAACTCCTACAAAACCACATAGAACATGAAAATTTCACCAAAAGAAGATACGTTTTATAAATAGATGAGGCCAAATAATGCCATCACATACACAAGCACACATGAGGGAGGGGGGATAATTTTTTTGTTTTTATATATATATATAAGGGAATCTTTTAGTCTATGATTAAATAAGACCATAGATTCGATAGATACCTTGCTAGGCTGATGTAGCATTATAATTCGTCTAGCCTCTTGAACCTCCTTCATCAATTCTTCCAAATCCTAAAAGTCCCAAACAAAAATAATTTGTTTAAAACAACAAATAAGGTATGTTATATCAATGATGCTCTTATTATGTTGACATGTTTCAAACACTAGTCACCACTAAAGAGAACATAAACCAAGATGCAACTATCTTCCCATATCAACTCTCAAATCAATAAAATTACCAATCCAAATCCAAATATAAAGAGGTAAAGAAATAGATTATGCAATAAAGGATAAGCATGCCTACATGCTACATAAGCCTCGATGCATTCAAACATTAACAAGACTCAAATACTACATTAAGGCTGTGAAAGTCAAACGCTCTTGAAACTACATGAAAAAACATACTTGCTTTCCAGAAGACCGAGACATTCGTTCTTGTTCCTGAAGGGCCTCTTCCACTCTTTGAACTGCTGCTCTGGCATTCTCTATTTCAGCACGAGCAAAAGCTCTTTCCTCATCAACAAGTCTTTTAGCATCTTCTGAAGCCTACAATTGCGTCTAAACACTCAAAAGGGGGCAAAAAAGGAAAAATTCTGCATGCACATATGGTAGGAAAGTAAACAAAATTTATGCTTGACTTTTGCCAATGGGAAAATATCTTGGAATGTCTAGAAAAGGAAAGCAGGAGTATTTTAACAGCATGGGAAAAGAAATGAAGAATTAAAAAGTTTAAGAAACGAAATAATCTAGAGGGGTGGGAGGAGAGAGAGTGTGTCACAATAGCAGGTGTTTTAAGGTATAACATGTTAGGAACTATAGTGATCCAGTTCTTTACAATGATATTACACTTCCTATATCAAAGTTATTTAAGAACTAGGTAAGTAAAAACAGCTTTCAGTCTTGTTCCCTTTCTTCAAGCTTTTTTTTTATAGGTAAAAAAATAAATAGCATTAAAAAAGCGAAAATGTGCCCCTAAGCATACAAGGAGGGTACAAGGACACCAAAACAAAAGAAAAAAAGAAAACAAATGAAGAACACCCGAAAAAAATCCAAAAGACAGAAGAAACCCTCAACCCAACCACAAAAACCCAAAGCCCTCAAAGAACATGGGCTGCTTTAAACCCCCAACCTCTTGCCTCTAACCCGGCTAGAACCAACACCACTAGCATCGAAATTAATTGAGCATTCTAGATTCTTGACCTCTCTTTTCCCTTTTTGCTTAGGAGCAAAAACAGGGCGCTGCCCCTTATCAACTAAAGTCAAGAAATCCAGAAAACCCTTCTTAGTGCCCTTGAAAGAAACCTCCATCGTGCGAAAACACAACATGGCATCTTGCACTACCCTGGGGTATACAACAACCCCTCCCTCAAGATCACCCACCTCAAAGACCCAAGAAGACTGATGGTCCCTCCAAGACATACCATGTAAAACTGAGAAGAACACCCTACACTAAGAACGACCTCGGTGGAAACAAAACCCACTGAAAAGAGGGAGGGAACCCCCCCCCCCCCCCCTCTCACCCCCACACCAAACGGATATGAAAAAGTAAGCCCAACACCACCAGACGAGGGCTGGGCAACCGAAACCCCTCCTCCACCTAGCTTCAAGCTTAAATATCCAAACCCATGCAATAATTTTCCGCCTTGATATCAGAAACCTTTCTTATTAAGATATTATAATGACCTAGGGAAAAGTACTAACCACATCTACATTATCACTCCAAAATGGTTAGTCAATTTGGGACTTTTTTAGAATCACTTATAAAGCCCAATTTCACTTAGCAAAATAAGTAGCGTGGGGCTTAACACCTATAAGTATCTCTTATAAACTACCCTCTATAGACTACTCATCTTCCCAATATGGGACCGGAGTGTTACAAGCTCTCCCCCTTAAACCTCTAATGTTCTCATCAGAGCTACGTCATGCGGTGTTGACAATACCACATGACATTATTAGGTGGCTCTGATACCAATTGTAATGACCCAAAGAAAAACGTTAGTCACATATGTGATATCACCCAAAAAGAATTAGACAATTTGGAGCTTCTCAAGAATCACTTATAAAGCCCAGTTTCACCTAATAAGAAATGTGGGACTTAACCCCATGAGCATCTCTTATAAACTATCCACTCTCAATGTGGATTATTCATCTTCCCAATATAGGACCAGGGTATTATACATATAATTAAAACCTTCGAACTAGAGACAATTAGCAAGAGAAAGCAAAAAACAAAAAATCAACCACAAAATAGCAGATATCTCCATCTCTATAGACAACCAAAAACCAGTACCATTTAGTTTGATAGCTTCTTGGGTGATTAGACAATATTTTTCTTCATCTGCTATGTGCTTCGTAATTTTTTTCAGGAGAGAATTGGGTGGAGCGATTTTGGAGAGATCTAGTGAAAAGAAATAGAAACCATATTTCTATGACATTTAAAGGAATTGTTGAACCCAGAAATTTGATCCCAAGAGGATGATAAATGGAGGCTTCGGTATCAAAGTGATAGATTCCCTCCATTTCTTTCATTCATATCATTTTGCCAGCATTCAGCACCCTTTGTTGTCCATCAGATCAAACCCACTATTCCCCTTTTTTATTATTCTACTTGTTGCTCAATTCCTCATAAAATCCAACTTCTACTGAAAAAGTTCACGTCACCTGCTTAAGAAAATTTGCTAGCTTCTTCACTTCCGCCTTTTCTTGTATTAACTCCCCTTCCCTTTGAGTCAGCTGAACTGCTAAAGCTGCCACCTGCAGGAAGTGACAATAATTTAGCAGCAATTATTTGCTTCACTTGGAAAAGAGAATAGGCTATAGCATTTACACCAACAACAACAAAAAAAAAAAAAAAAAAAAAAAAAAAAAAAAAAAAAACTAAACAACCAGAACCAGAAGAATCATTATAGGGGTGAAATGCAATCAGAAATGGAAAATGAACAATCTTTAGCATTAAAACGTTGGATAATTCCGATTCAATAGTTATACAGGCTAACCAAAACGTAAATTATAACCATAGCAATCTACCATATTAATTCAATTGAATTTTTACATTACGCATGCACAACACATACCAAATTACGCTTACTCTTTCTTTATTTTTTTTTCTTTTTTTAAGCTTTATAAGTTTGTCAGTCCATGTAAGCATGGGTAACCATCTTGGACCTTTTTCTGTTGTGGGTAATTTGTTCCCCAGCCCATGGGTTTCCTTGTCAAGTAACCAAGAAAAATGTTTGATATATGGCATAAGAATGCTCAAAGGAACAAATCCAATAAAAATAGCATAATATAGAAAACTAACCATAGAAATAGCATCCTCTACGTCATCCTTGTTTCTACCCGCCACACGCCCTTTTAAGGACTCCAGCGCATCCCTAAGCTTCTTCAAAAGAACGTGTTTTTCCAATGAAGCTGCCTCCCTGAGCCGAGCCTGAAGTCCACAAATGACTAGCTTATAAAATAGATACCAGTATCATCCACTCTTCTTGCAACTCATTACTTCTTATTCTTCCAAGTTGGACACAAAAACAACAGAAGAAAGAAGCATTCTTACGTATAACAGACCATATAACAGACCAACAGTGTTCCAAATTATTTACACCCTCCACAATTTATGAAACACAAATAATTTAATCTATTTTATCTTATATTCTTCAATAATTTAATTATTTAAAATACTCTTCTTTTAACTCGCCTTAGTACCACTAATTAGCATATCTAAACTGAGTTGATTACTTTTCCAAACCTTAATAACAGATACCAAGTATTCAAACTACCATTTTCCCGACGCTTCCCTTTGTTCTCAGTGACCAAAAGCTCAGAAAAAAAAAAATAAAAAATTGATACATAATTAGAATTTTTTTTTTATAAGTAATAAATACATAATTAGAATTAAATAAATGAAACAAAATTCTACAAAAATTTAATAAGTACCGAAAAATCACGATCCAAACTTAATTTACTAACATAGAAAGCTTATAAATAAAACTTAACCTCTTCAGACAACTTAGCAGCGGCAGCCAAACCCCTCTCAAATTTACTAGCAAGGTCACGAACTGAGAGGCGTTTCTGCTGTTCCAACAGTTGTGCAGTCTCACGGGCAACAACTTCCTTCATGGATAGTACTTTTGCGTCATGCTTCACCTCCACAATCTGATTGTTAGCTCCAATTTTGTAATTTGGAAAACGACTAGAATTAAATATCACATCAGCAGATACTGCTGGGACAGCCTCCTTTTGCATGGTGTCACCAAAATCGCGGCTCACCCTAGTCATTATCCCAGACCAACAACTCTGTCAATCAACAAAAAGCAAAGTTCAGGACGAAAGAATTAACCACAAACAGATCCGCAAAAAGACTTGCAAATGAGCTCTACCTCAAACAGTTCCCCAAAAAGAAGAAGAAGAAGAAAGAAAAACCCTCAACCTCATTACAATTGCAGGTCAGAGCCTGCCAACCCACATAACATCAATTACGTAATTAATTTCCAAAATTTGTCTGATTGGTCAGTCCAAAAATCCAGGGAAATGAAAGTAATCAATTGCTTTTACTCTAAACAATTTCACAATTTATGAGCTTCCAAGAGGGAAAACCTTCACATACACAGCTTAGTTGAAAAGTTCAACCATTTCTCCAAACTTTAATCAGCAAGAGAGTCAGGTCCAAAATTTTACATCTTTTTTTTTTCCTTTGTTTTCTCCGCAACCAGACAGCGACTTGCAGCAAACAACAAGACGCAGACAAACAAACAAACAGAACCCAGAAAACCCAAATTCAATTTATTTTCCTAACTTCACCCCTGAATTCAAAACAAAGCATTGTTTTTCTTTCAAAATACAACAAACCAAATCACTCACACTGATCATTGCTAACCCAAACACTCATATAAGAGACACCCAATATGCACAGCCAGAAGAAACTAGACTATATACACAGTAAAGCAAAGAATAACAGGATCTTTAATCAAAAAAAAAAAAAAAGAATAATAAGATCAAATGCAACTATCCACAGCAGCTTTGAAGCCGAACCAAGAGCTAAGACAACCAAAACGAAACCCTAATGCTTCGAATCCCTTTTGGGCTTTTCTTATTCCTGGGAAAGAGAGAGACAGAGAGAGAGACAGAGAGATGCAGAAAAAGTTAACAATGGAGACAAAAAGTGCGGCTTGGACTTACAGATCATGAAAAAAAATAGTGTAAATAGTAGCAATTTCAGGCTTGGAGATTCTTGAATCGACTCAAGGCAGCCCCTCCAACCCGATTATCCAATGGACTCGGCGTCAATGGAAGAGAGAGAGAGAGAGTAGAGTCGTTGTGTGAAGAGAATATGCAAAGAAAGCCGGATGATGGCGTTGCTTTTTGAAAAGCCAGGAAAAGAGAGAGAACCGGCTTTTTTATTGTCACGGTTTATTTTATATTTTGGTTGAGAATCGAGAGAGGTGTTTCAAGTTTGGTTGGGTTCGAATTGGGTTACTGTTTTCTCATGACGCATGCGTGTGCTTCAAACTTAAAACTCCTTGGCGGTCCCACGTGTTATTTTTTTTTATTTTTTTTTTTTACCTTCTTTCTCGATTTTACCCTTTTCTTTCTAATTTTGAATATGGATCCTATGTAATTCTTATTTCTTACCATATTTTATTCATATATAATTTTTCAAATTTTAACTATTTAGCAAATTAACATTTATCACCTTATATATTATATTTTAAAAGTAATAAATAATCACATAATAAGATTTTAATTATTTATTTTTTTCAAACAATACACTTAGATTTATTAGATTTAAGCTATTTCTTCTGAACTGATAGCGACTTCTGAAAACAGAGTTTTTGTGAATTCTCTTCGAAACTAAAAGATCATTTCAAGATCTTCAAAGGTTCAACGTGCTTATGTCACTCCGACCAACACACAAGATGAGACTTTACCACCGGGGAGCAACGTTTTGTAAATATAATAATTAATTTAAGAATTAATATGTAATACAATAGCTTAATAAATTATAAAGTTTTTTTTTCACATAAATAGATAATTTTATAATTTTATATACTCTTTTATTCAACTTAGCAATTGATTTGAAAAAATTATAATGTAAAAAAAAAAATGACAAATATTAGAGAAAGAATTATTTTTTAAAATACAAATATTTTCTTGTATTCTCTTATTTTTCTCATATCCCCTTATTCTCAAAATATATTGACGGAATTGCCCTTATTGGTGGTTGACCAAAAGCTTTTGAGCATTTATTATTTATTATTGATTTTTCGTTTTGGGTGGAAGTGGAACAGTTGACTATAGGCGCATTAGCTAACTTTGACGTGGACGGTCGAGAGGCGAATGTTTCAAACACTATTTCAAGATTTAAAAATCAGATTTATTTACTTTTTAAGGTTTGGGTCTGGTCTCAACTGAAACCTGAAAGGGTGCTCATAATATTTATTTGAGTGAATAATCTAAAATATTACAAAATATAAAAATATTTATTCTCAATAAGAAAATATTTATACGTGTCTTTTGATAATGCAGTTCAGACATCAGATTCAGGTGTTAATTGATCGGCCTTTAATATATTTTAATATCAAAGTTATTTTCTAATTAAATTTTAATGGCTATGAGTCACGAAAGGGACATCTTCAGTTAGAATCCAGATAGCATATGTTAATCCTAACTAATGTGTTAGAATCCAAAAATAGCATCCAACAATCTCTTCCCCATCTAGAGAGGGATCGATGGGGGATGATTAGTACGAAGAGGATGCAAAAGAGCCATGGTGAGGGTCCTAATTTCATTGATGTGGTGGAAGAGATGCTAGAAAGATGTGACATTGGGGAACTTTAATTATTGGCCGCGAAAAATACGGTTCAGAATAAATATAGTGGTAAATGGAAGAGATCTTATCCGTTCAAATCAAGTTTTTCGAGAAGTTGGGAACTCTGACTCTCTTTATGGGTTTAAAAGAGTAAATTCAAGTGAATATGACAAAAAAAGAGACACAATTGAAAAATGTTAGTAGAGCCGATAGTGGCGGAAGCATTAACGTCGTTACATGTAGCAGAGTTCAATTGGGGATTGAGATTTCAATAAATTATATTGGAGAGATCAAGATACTTGTAGATTATGAATGTTGTAAAGGCAAATTGTAGGGATTTGAGTAAATCTGAGCATATTTTGAATAAGATTATGGTTGTTATGAATAAGTTGAGACATTGGCAAATTTATCATGTAAAGAATGAAACATAATATCGCTCATGGTTTAGTCAAAGTAGCAGTCACTTGTGTCATAGATTGAATTTACTTAGAATAAATAATGGCCTGTGTTTATAATGTTTACAATAGGGGAGCCCCCCCCCCCCCCCCAAAAAAAAATATTATACTTATAGGAGTATTACATACTATAAATCTTAATTATAAGCCTAGCATTTTTAATTTTAATGTTGGTATCAATTAAGCGTAACATAGGAGTGTAGCGGGGATGTGTCAAGAAGATTTGCGATCGAAACTCGTGAATAAGTATGCATATTAACAAGGTTTAGCATGAGTGATTCGTTAATTGGTTATTGGATTATAACAATCGAGTCAATAATGTAGATGGGCAAAATCTGGTATTTAATAGATTATTATACAACTGTCATATAATATGATAATGTGGTAGTGAAAATCAGGCATTAGATATGTACTTGTAAAATAAATCAATAGTTGATTTTCATGCCACGTCATTTTAATTGTATGACAGTCGCATAACAATCTATTAAATAACATTACTCGACGATCAAGTCAAACCAATCAATCCTTATAAAACTGAATTACACTGAACCAAAAGAGTAACGACACTTTTCACACTCATTTAACATAACTGAGTAGATATTTCAAGTGATTTTCTAAATCAACAATTTTTAAAAACAAAAATAAAGCCACTTAAAATATGTCACGTTGGCTAATATGAAACGAGCGTAAAAAATATCGAAAAATATCAAAATCACACCGTATACTTTCACTTCTTATAAAAAAAAAACTTCGCATACTTCCAATTTAATTAAATAAATCATTAAGGTTGAAGGTTTTATCAATCATATTGTTCCATTTTTATGTTCTAACTCAATATTTAGTTATGACCATAGAAGAGGCTCCATGACCGTGGGACTACCTTTTACAGAAGTCCTTTCATAACCGTGATGGACATTAAATGCCTCCAAGACTATGAAAGGCCATGGAAGTCGTTCTCCATGGCCGTTGAGGTCTAATCTTACTTCCATGGCCCTCTATGGCCATGAAAATGTCTTTTTTTTTCTTTTTCTTTTTCTTTTTATGGCTCTTTTTATGAATAAAAAAATAATTGATAAAGCATTAAAGCTTTATAATTGAGAGAAGCAGTAGGTATTTTTACATCATGGGTGTTGGTTTGATAACCAACCAATGACAGTCGATTTCTTGTAGACAAGATTTGATCTAAAAATAGATCACGATCTATTAAGTTGTTTGTTCGAATTTAGGTAGGTGATTGTGAAAGACAATTTGAACTGTTTAATCATTTTTTTAGTAGGTGAGTTTCATAAGTAGTATTTCACAATCACCTGTTCGAATTCTTTCAAATTCAAACAAATAATTTGAAAGCATCATAATTTGTTTAAAACCATGTTCTACAATTTCTTGTCAGCTAAATTATTGTAGAACATGATATTGAAGAATGATTAATATAAAACAAATAACTTTAAGATTATTGTGCCGTAAATTTAGCTCTAAGATGCAACAAAAGATGAGAAAAAAAAAAGTACATAAATCTTATATAAATTTAGTTATTCTTTACAATTTAGTCTTTAAAAATAGTGACATGTGTTGTTTAGCATGTAATAAGCACACACATATATATATTTTAATAACATTAGTTAAAAAAGTGTGTTTTTAACATAAAAGACACATCACTTTTTATAGGTTGGATTATAGGAACTTATATTTTTGTTAAAAAAAAAAAAGGAAAATAAATGAAGAAGACAAACGAGAAGGGGAGGAGGGAGCATCAGTTAGGGGTGTAAAGCCGGTAACCAGTATGCGGCCCCATATATAAAATATATATTTAAATTTATTTATTTATTTTAAAAACTAAAATAAAAAAATTTAGAGTTTTACACTTTTACTTTAATTCCAACTTAGGCTAACATATTAGGCAAAAAAATGTTGAAACGTTTTTTTAAAGGGTTAAAAAAATATAAATTAAGCCCAAAAAATAGTCACAAAAGACACATCTTTTAAAAAAATTTAATTATTGGTCCGAATAATTGGATACCAACCAGTAACCACTTGTTATTAAATAATCGGTTAACCGGCTACAGGTTTACTGAAGCCAGTTGGCGATTTTGTCCAACCGACTGTCTCGATTACAATTACTAGTTTTAACTAATAATCAATGACCGCAATCGAATTTTCACCCATAAGAGCAATCTTTCACTCCCTTTTAGTTTTCTATCTCATTATCATTTTCTTGCAATAGAGATTATGCATTTTTATTTTCGAACCCTCTTAATGCTTAACTTTTTTAACAAACTTTCTCGATGGATACTTCAATCGACTGTGGACTACGCTTCATGAAGCGGAGGTCACTAGTTCGAATCTCCTCTCCCTACTCCTCTTGTGCGGACATGTAAAAAAATAATAATAATAAATAAATAAATAACAAACAATTCATTTATTAAACTTTCTAACATGATTAAAATGGAGGGGGGAGGGGAGTTTTATCTAGTTGAAGAAGTATATTTGCATGTTCATAAACATTAGGACTTCAATAAATAAATAAAAATATATTTTCTTAAATTTGAGTTTGTCATAAACTAAAAAATCTATAATCACATTTTAAAAGATTTTTCAGAATTTTCGATCATAATTTTTAACTTTAATTATACAGATGAACGGATGAACCCATGTCCAAATTTTGGGATGGAAGCTCACTCTTCTGATCTGATCGTGGACCTTCTGCATCACCTCCCAACTCTTCTTCTCCATCTGAGACACCAGTAGCACTGTCAGTGCCTCTCAAACCCTAGCAAAAAATGATGGGTGCCAAAAGACAGTTCCTCCCACTCCTCCTCCTCTCCCTCTCTGCTATCTTCTTCTTCTTCTTCTTCCACTCTCACTTCTCCTCCCCAAACCCTAACCTTAACCCTGATTTCATCCATTCCCTTCAAAACCCTAATCCTAACTCTGACTCTCGCACCCCCAATTCCTCAAACTTCACTCTCATTATCAAAGTCCTCGCCTTCAACCGCCTGGACTCGCTCTCTCGCTGCCTCCGCTCCCTCGCCGCCGCCGACTACCTCTCCCACCGCGTGCATCTCCACATCTACATCGACCATTTTGCTCCCGAGAAGAACGACTCCCTCGCACTGGATGGTGCGCATCGGATCCTGGGCTTCGTCGACGGGTTCGAGTGGAGCTTCGGGGAAAAGCTCGTGCACTATCGGACCGGGAACGTGGGGCTGCAGGCGCAGTGGTTGGAGGCCTGGTGGCCCAGCTCCGACGACGAGTTCGCCTTCGTGGTCGAGGATGATTTGGAGGTCTCGCCGCTTTATTTCAAGTTTCTTCGGAGTTTGATCCAGGATTTCTATTACAACGCTTCGAATTTCAGTCCCTCCATTTACGGGGCTTCTCTGCAGCGACCAAGGTTCGTCCCAGGTATCATTTTTTTTTTTTACCTAGCTC
Organism: Alnus glutinosa; assembly: GCF_958979055.1. Taxonomy (NCBI): domain Eukaryota; kingdom Viridiplantae; phylum Streptophyta; class Magnoliopsida; order Fagales; family Betulaceae; genus Alnus; species Alnus glutinosa. The sequence continues at coordinate 5,275,380 of NC_084894.1, read as the reverse complement.
TCCGTCCTGGCATTCGTTTTTTGAAACTGGGAATTTGGTGGGGTAGCTAGAATTCTAAGATTTTTGGATTTGATGTCTTGTTTGGAGACAGAGATCTATAGAGATCAGAATGTGCATTTTTCTGGGTCATATTGGGAATTGATGAATCTATGAAGTATGAACTACCCACATATTGGAAACTGATTGTTATTACCAAAAAGTTGAGAGAGAAGAAAAAGGCAGTGTTTTGTAGGTTTGTTTACGTAGTTTTATTGATGGAGACTTATATGTAATTTTGTTTTCCTTAAAAAAGAAAAGTTTTTCAGAAAGAGACTTAAAAGATTTCAATTGTAGGTTCTTATTTAAAACAGTATTTATTTATTTATTTATTTTTTGTAGATATTAATGTTGGGAGAGAATTTAATGATTTATGTTCCTGGTTAGGTACGTAGCTTCATTTGCTTGATTGATGCAGAACATCGTAGAATATCTGAAAACGTATCAAAAGACACTACAGTCTGTAGATGCTGCTTCGAATTTAGTTTCATTGGCAAAACTTGAGGAACTCTCTTGATATCAATTTTATAATAATACCTCGCGTAGTCTTCTGAGGCATTTGCTGGGCGTTAGGACTACCTAGTGTCATCTTTGTTCTAAATTAATTGCCTAGTGGTCATAACTTTAAAATCCATTTATAGTTTTATTTTTTAGTGTGTGTGTGTTTTCCCACCTACAGACAGCATTCATTCCCATCTAATAACAAGAGAGCTTATACTAAAATATCAAGCTCAAATTTTCGGAGTGAGATCAAATATTGTTTGATTGTTGAAGTAAACTTTTATACTAAACTATAAACCAAATTCTTCTGTTGTTCTTTCCCATGACAGTTTTAGGTTTCACTGTTTGATTGTTGAAAAGTAACAAGTGGAAAATGATTGAAAATCTCTTCGACAGACTCCATGTAGACTTGCCTTTCGCAATATGTGCCATTCATTACCAGGTTGATTGGCCTTGTGTTACTTTCACTGGTTGACTTTTCTTATCTAATAAAAGATTCTTATATCTATTTCTCACCCCTCTCTCTCTCTCTGTGTACGTTGGTGAAGTACTACTATTCTGCCAATGGCCCTTCGTAAATTTCTTAGGCCCAACTTGTGGTTTTTTGAATTCAATCCCATATTGATTTCCTCTGATTTAGTTGTTTGCTGACCACAGGTAAACATGGAAACAAAATACAATTAGATAGCAGAACACGGCTTTTCTTGTACCAGTTAGTTGGCACTTGGGGTCAGCTTCTCTTTCCAAAACCTTGGAAAGAGTTCAGGTTATGGTATGATAAACACAAGGCCAAGGGAATCAAGCCATTTCTTGATGGGATGGTAATTAGATTTAAACTTCACTCTTATTTTGTCGGTTTTTAGCTTTCGTCCAATGTTTATGGTACTGACCTATTGTCTCAATTAAATTCTAAAATCGCAGGTGACTACGGGATGGTACAAGAAGATGGGAGAGAGAATATGGACTCCGTGGTTCATTAAATTTATTCATTCCCAGGGCTATTTTAATATCTATACCAATTTTTTACGAGAGAGAGCGCTGAGTGTCTCTCACAGGGATGCTGGTGTTAACTATGGGAAAACAGCTGGGCCTGATTCTCAATTATTGGATGAAAGTACCCTTGATTTCAGTCTTTTGGAAATGCCGCCCTTGAATAATCTGAAATGGTATGATTTCTGTTTCAGAGAAGTACTTCCTGGACGAGTTGTAAGGAGCGTTGATGAACTTGGCTCTGTTCTTCATGCTGTGCAGAAACAGGAGACCGTTATTTTTGTGAGTCTCTTTGGAGTAGCAGAGTCGGTCACAAGGAACTTGATATGTCACTTTGAGAGACTAAATATCTGGAACTACATATTTCTAGGCCCTGAATCCAACTTCCTACTTGATCTCTCAAGAAGGGGCCATGCAGTGATTAATGCGGACAAAATTTTCAGTAATGTCAGAGCTTCCAAATGGAAGACTTCTCAAAAGTTCAACGCAGAGCTGATCAAGGAGATTTTTGTGAAGGCCTATGTAATCAAGAAGTGTTTGGATTATAGGTTTAATTCTTGGATGGTGGACGGGAACATGCTTTTTACAAGCGGCGACATGTTTCGTGAGTCCATTGATCCCTCCTACGATTTCTATGTTGGGAAAGGCTTGGAACTTTTCTATGCCAGAAGCACATCTTCTGCTGGGAAATTCTGGGATGACAATTTATTTGCCAAGGTTGTGGGAGTGGTAGACTCTTCGAGGAAAGGCTCATCGTCCAGCGATGGTGTTAGTTTTGTGTATATAGCGGCAAAGTTATTGAAACAGAAAGGTGCGAGGATTAAGAGGTTTGATGACACGAGCTTTGGCATGAAGATTGGTGGCAATAATGTTAATCAATCTTCTTTAGGGGATGGAAAGAAGATGGTGTTTTGGTCTACTGAGATAGGTCTTAATTCAATTCAGATGAGGCTTCAAGAGTTGGGTTTGTGGATTGTGGACAGAGACTCATCGTGCAGGGCTGTTGTTTGTCACAGGTTGTAGCATCTGTTTTCTTGTAACGTTTTCTGTAATGAACGGTTCAAATATTCAAACTGGATAGCATCTTCATATTCAAAATAATTAGCAAAGAAGGATTAAGCATCTTAAGGATCTCGAGGCGAGGATTGAAGCATAATTTGGAACTATTCATGTCTATTGCCGTAACTTTGCCAAAAATTACAAAAAAAAAAATCTTATGCATAATGAAATCCTCTATGTAATGCAAGTTATCCTATACTAATTTACAAAATCGAGCCGGGCCGAAGGTTTGGGCCTCTCTTACAAGCCCTTCCTAATACTTGAAGACAAAAAAGATTCAATCGGTTCGGATCCCATGTACGCTCACCTAAACAAACAAGGTTTGGACAGATAATAAACTATGGATTAGAGCAATGCAGAACACTCAGATAGAACCAACCAGAAACTTCTCCGACCTCAAGGTATATAATTCTGGAGTAATGCTATCTTTTTCTTTTTTCTTTTTTCTTTTTGAGATACTTGAAAAATAAATTACGTCATATTATGGTTGGGTGACCTAAAAATAAACATGAAGAATACAAGTGCGCAAAGCTAATGCATCAAATTAAAACGTGGACCTATTGATTATTGGCTCGAATGCCAGGAACCTAAACTACCAGTAAAGGTGGTTAAATGTATGTACAGAGTCTAGAGGACTCAAACACTGGTTGTGTAACAATTACAGGGGACATAGAGAAGATACAAAAAACTAATTGCCCATAAATAAAAAAGTGAGAAAATATAAACAACACATTAGCTGTAGGGAGGAGGAGTGGGGCTCGGAGTTGCCAATGCCAGAACGTGTAGACCACGCTCCAGCACTGGAATACCTCTCTCCAACAGCAACTACCGTAGGCTTCCGGAAACCATCGATAGCAAAGGCGAGGAGGAGGATTGTGGCCTTCACGCGCTAGCAGGTGAAAATCACTTACGGGCGTGTGCAAGCCACACTCAGATGCGTGTGTGTCTGGAGGAGACATGGTTGGTGTTGATGGAGGCGGAAGACGACATCGATAACAATGGAGAGGTGCGTGTCGTGCTGAATCTGGAGGAGGAGCGTAGATCTAGGTTTGAAAATTTCGACTTTAGATCCAAACCAAACTCAGTGGATAACACGGTACAAGAGTGAGGAAACCCCTGAGAGCTGCGTTGACATATAGAAAAGCAAATAAAATGCTTTCAAAAAAGACATGGATATGGTTTAGAGTAAACTCTATCAAAATAGTAGCTTCAGAAGAGATTGGTGAAGCCTCAGAAGAGGTGAGAGAAGGGGAGGGAGAAGGTGGAGGAGGAGAGTAAAGGCGAAAGGGGAGGAGGAGGTAGTGAAATCCACTTCCTCATCCTTGGTTGCCATGGTTAGCTGAGAAGGTTTCTTGAGGAGGAGAGATAATGGAATGAAATATTAGACTTTAGAAATTCTGTAATTTTTAGTAATACTACTCTTCACATTGGTAGCAATCACATTGGTGGCAATGCCACATGGAGGGGGGCTCAGTCGTGGGTGGATGGAGCTGGACGAGAGCGTGGAGGGGAAACAGTTGAAGATAATTTAATATTATCTTCCACTATCCATTATTTGATCGCATTTGATATTCGCAATTATCCAACATCCATTATCCGCACACACAGATGCGGTTAGCAAAAACTATTATATATATAAAATATTTAATAAATTCATAAAAATGACGTCGTTTTGGATTAAGCATAGGTTGTGGTTACATTGGTTTGGTTGGTTGTGTTGATTTATCGTATAACACTTGTGCAAAAAGGTAAAAGTAAGGTGAAATTAATATATTTTCAAAAAATTGTGACTAAAAAAAAATAAAAAGAAGCCAAAAACATTAAAAACCGCCCATACTTGAGCGTGAATCGAATAATTGCAAATAGCAGATACCATCATTTAATATTCGTCTTCATATACACCCGTAGTTGCACCATTGACATCTCATCGTACATGGCATATATGACAACTAAGTGAGCTATTCAAAACATTAAAAGTATCATGTATAAGCTGTTCAACATTCCTCCAATTTTTGCCATTACCCTGCAATGCATGGTTTGAGACATTCATTTTCATCTTGTCTTCCATAATACAGGAACATTCTCCTTTTTCATTTTCTTCACCTCCTGGCTCCTATCTTCCATTCGGCTTTTGTTCCGATGCCTTTTTGTATACTTCCAAATTATTTGTACATATTCATTTTGTATACACATTATATATACACTCACAATAAGTGTAAAATCTATGCATGAGTTCCACATATATAGATTATACACCCATTATAAATGTGTGTACATACTACATAAGTCTCGTATACATGAATCATACACTCATTGTGAATGTATGTAAAAATACCATTTTCTTATCGGTTATAACTTACACTATTTTTAAAAAATTCGACTTACAAAATAATAAAATTGTCATCATTAAAAAAAAAAAAAGAAAAGAAAAGAAAAGAAAGAGGATGATTCTAAGACTAGGCCCCTTTTAACAAGTGGACAAAACTGTTTAAAGAGGGTTAATAGAGACAACGAAACGGACGGACAGGGAGGTAATGCGAATGCTTCCTCCAACGTCGGTGGAAGCGGCCGGTCACGTGGACTGCCATGAAATGGCCAAGTGGGGGAAATGGAAATACTCAGAAGTCTTCGAGCTTCGGACAAATGTATTCCAACAAATATTTGTTCACTTTTTTCTATTAAGACTAATTTGCCGTTAGGGTATTATATGTATTGGCCATTTTTGTTAGGAGGAAGAGAAACTCCGTATCCACAGAGCAGAGGAGGACTAAGTTAGGCGTTCGAACTCAGTTGAGGCGGCGGGAAAGGACACTCATTTTGAAGAATACTTTTCATAAAAAAAAAAAAAGAAAAAAAATTATTCTTTCACGGTCGATGGCCGAGGCCACCAACCCATGAGAGAGTGCTTGGTTGGCGAAGAATAATCCAACTTCTTTACGGGTGTTGTTTGATTGGTAGATGGAGATTTCTTTAAAGGTAAGTGGAATATGAAACCGGGGAGATCAAAACTCCTTAAACCTTTATTTCTGTTGGACTCGAACATTTCAAGAGAAGAAGAGTCCTCGTTTGGATCAAGTCCAGGAATTTCTAAGGCATCCCAACAAAACCCACGTTAATCATAAAGGTAATCAAAGTTTTCTTTATTCTTTTCGTAATTTGGTTGCTAGAATCTTTGGGCTACTCGATTTTTGTTCAATTTCGGTTAATTCCCTTAAAGGGTCTCTGTGTTTTGTATTTTTGTAATGTTTTTTAAATGTTAGGTTTGTATTAATAAGAAAAGACCGATAAAATTATGGGTTGCAATAAAATTGAAGCTGCAGAGGAGAGAATATCGTGCGTTTGAAAGATAAAAGAAACAAAATTGTTGAATATGTGTTTCAAGAAAAACTCGAGATCTATAAAAGAAATTGTCTTTATGTTGCAATGCTGTGGAAGGTGACTTAGCCAGCACACTTACGTTGTAAAAACAACGCTCGGGTATGCTGAAAATGTTTGGGAGAGCAAACCAGTACTAGCACAAAATGTGAATATTACCAGAACCAAATTAAACTTATTTCATAGAGTTAAGAGTTCTCAATTCAGGAGCATAATTCAAGTGAAGTGGGTAAGGGTCGCCTAGAATGTGGTTGGCCATTTTTAAACCAGGAGGGTATGAAAATTAAGTCAATTCAAAGCTTCTTTTTTTTTTTTTGAAAATCCAAAATTTCACTGTGAAGATTTTTAATTCAGAAGCAATGATTCTGGGAACAATCGAACAGCGTGAATATCACTCTGGGGAGTTCTGAATTTATTGAGGTTTAGTTCCACAAATTTGAATTCCAGTTCAATTCTAATCTTGTGCATCCAAAGACAATTTCAGAACCTCAAAGTATTATGTTTCCAATTGTTTCTTGTGGGTGTTTGTGTCTCATCTTTATGCTGTGGATGGTTGTCAACGGATTAACTTGTACCTACTGTTATAGGAATATGAGTCCTGCTGGTGGTAGTAGCACTCACACAGTTTCCGGATGATATTACCCAGCTTTGGAATTATGTTATGAAAATAGACAAGATGGGAGTGGGGGGGAGGAAATTGTAGATTCTATTGAAACTATTGTCACGTAATTTTTAAGGGCCATATACAATAGTTAAGTCTCACTTGCTAAGAATATTGGGTCTGGGAATTCGAGAATGCTCCAAAATGACACCTCAAGATATTCAAGAGAATTTTTTTCTCTTGAACTAGTTCCTTTGACACCTGCTTTTAGTGTACCCTCATCATCTCCTGGTGCAAGTTCTGCTTTGGGGCATCTGCCTTTGGTTCACCTAGGCAGGAGTTTTTGAGCCAAAGAAAAGGAAGGCTGAAGAAGGCACAAGCATAGAAAAAAAAAAAAAACATCAAACCTTGAGGCTAAGGAACATTTAGATGCTGAGGATGCCAGGATGCTCTGTGCAGCTGGCTTGCCTCTTGAACTTGTGCGAAATCCATACTACATACACTCGTATATTTATTTTCATTATTCATTTTTTTTTTATAGGTAAAACTACCGTTGTACGTGTTGAAATTATACTCATCTTCATTTACATTATAATAATTATAAGAAATAAATAAATAAATTCATCAAAATAATAATAAATAAATAATACAATAAATGTTAAAGGAAATATCAAAGAATAATAATTCATAATAATATAATAACTACACTCGTATTCTTTGCTGCTAAAAAGAAGGAATTCAGTATTGTAATTGATGGATGAATTGATGAACAATATTAACTGCTTGTGCATTTCATGGCTGTGACTGAAGATTGGCCAATACTTTTGGAATTCATTAAATGTTAAGGTAAATATGAAGATGAGAATTTTCTTGCCATTCTGATTAGGGAGGCAGTTGCTGAGGTAGAATGTTGTTCAAGCAACAACAAACAACTTGCACCTGTTTTTTGGGCTGTAGAAATACTTGTTGAGGCCCAATATCCACACATTTTTTGGCCACCACGTGTGGCTGAAACCATCAATCTTGTTGTATGAAACCTGTGTGAAACAAAATTCAAAGAGATATTACATAGGATGAATGTAGGTGGAGTGGAATTATTGTTGGGGATGCTAATGGTAATAAAATATTTCATTATGCATCACTCAATGAGAACAGTCACTTTTAAACTATTTGCTTATTTGAAGATGCTTGTGATAGCAGGTACATGCTTCACTTCAGTGATTGCTATGCTCAAAACATTCAAACTCAAGATTGACTTTGAAAACATGGTTTAAACTTTAAAGAACATGGTTACACTCTCTAGACATACATTTTTTTTTTTTTTTGATAAGTACTCTCTAGACGTACATTTTCTAAAACATTCACAAGGATTCAGTGTGTTTGGGTGTTTGGGGCCACTACCTTGTATGTAGTTCACCATTTGGTTGCAAACATTAGTTCTTGGCCCTTCTTTCATTTTAAGCTGAAAAACATTTTTGTGCTTAAAAATGACAATAATTCTGAACATATACTGTTAGGTTGGTTTTTGCAGAACTTCTTTTTAAATTGTCTTTGTTATACGTTTGAATTGGTTATGTATTATTTCAATATTGCTTTCGCTGCATTATTGATTGACTCAAGTATTTGTGCTGTGATGTAGGCATATGCTTAGATATATTTATAATTCCCCAAGTTTTATGATATTGAGTTGCATTGACAAGGTATGTGATCTTTACATGTCATTAGCTGGAATAAAGTCCTGTCTGATATTCTAATCATCTGCTATGTCCTTTAACTGAAAAACATTAACAATCTTAGGGGACTTTTGCTGAAGTATGGATGTTCTTCTCTACTCATTAGTTGGACAACCTGTATAGTATGTCTTTGATATAAGGCATGTTGCACGTATCAATGCCCTTGGTCTCATATTCATGGCATATCATGTTTGACAATGATATTGCATACGTTTGGGAGTCTCTTGTTAATAGCTTTTATATAAGTATTGGTACTGGTCATTGCGCTTTTTAAGTGTTTTTTTTTCTCATCCTTAAATAGTTGCCTTATTTTTCTCTCTTCCATATTCTCATCCTTAAATATTTTTAATTCCACATATTGAAAACAACATTATTTGAAATCATTGGAACCATGGATTAAGTTGGTCTTTAGACCTGGCTTGGCCATTTATAGCCGATTGAATTTTTCATTAGCATTTGAGCGGAAAAGTTAGTACGGAATTTATGCAGTACTCAAGTCAGTCTTACAATCCCTAAATTGTCGTCATTTCCCATTTTTTCCAATTAATTTAGGCTAAATTACTGAGTTGATCCATGGGGTTTGGACTTGTATCACATCAATTCCTAGGGTACAAAAAGTTTCTCAAAGATCCTTGTGGTATACTTCTTTTTCTAATTGGTTCTTCTGTACAAATTTTGTCAAATTTTCTGAGGAAACCCCTATTAAATTAGAATCTTATGATTTGTGGTCTAGGTTAGGGATTTTCATGAGAGGCTTGTTTTCATTTAGAAATTGATCTGATCATTTCTAAATGTCACTTCGAATAAGTGCTATGGACAATGGTTTCTGTGTTTTTTTTTTTATTTATTTTTTTTTTGGGGGGGGGGGGGGGGGGGGGGTGTTTAAATGTGGGACCGAGTTAATGTCAATGAACTTGATCTTCTCAATGGGACACTTTTGATGGTTGGTCCTGTATTATTTCCACTCTCTGTGAAGACTCTGATGGTGACATTACATCAGCAACTTGGTAAGTTCTGAAATGCTTAGCTCTGTGCAGGTTAAGATGAAAACTGCCTCTTCCAATCTTCAAGAGCCAAAGAATCTCTGACTGATTGTGATGTCACCGAACCTTTTTCTTTAATAAAGATTTTGTTCTCAAGTCATATAACATTGATATTCTAATTTTCGGAGGGAAGATTTTTGTCTCGTCTTCTAATGCAAAAGTGTGGCTGATATTGCATCCATCTGGGATCTGGACCATGGAACAATATGCTTCTGCTACTTCTGTTGTATAAGTTGCATAATCCTTCCAATCTCAGGATCAGTCCACCAGTCATATAACGATGACCCCTGAGGAGAAAACTCTGGTTGAAATCTTGGACGAGCATAATCCAATTGACCTTGCCAGATACATAAACTATGTAACCGCCCCACAAGCTGGTGCAATAGCAACATTTTCCGGCACGACACGCGACAGCTTTGAAGGCAAAACAGTCTTGGAGCTGAGATACGAGGCATACAAACCAATGGCAATCCGATGCATTAAATCTATTTGTTCGTCTGCTAGATCCTCCTGGAGTCTCCACTCCATCGCAGTTGCTCACCGCCTTGGCCCGGTTCCAGTTGGAGTAACAAGTGTCTTCATTGCAGTCTCGGCTGTTCATCGAGCTGATGCGTTGGATGCTTGTAAGTTTGTGATTGATGAGTTAAAGGCTTCAGTTCCAATATGGAAGAAGGAAGTCTATGCTAATGGAGAGGTCTGGAAGGAGAATTCGGAGTTCCTAGAGAGGAGGTTGGAGCTTGGAAGACAGGATGGGGTCAGCGGTGGAAAAAATGTTGACTTTGAGGGGCATGTTAAAAAGGGCTGCTGTGGGGCTAAGGTTAAGGTGAATGGAGGAGGAGTTGCCAACATCAGCACCGGTCATGGAGGGTCCAGGGAACTTGAGTAGGGGGAAGATTCCATTCATTTGATGTTATCTCTTTCTTTTCTCCCTCAAAATATAATGAACGTGGGAGACATGTGGCAGCTATTGCTGTCCATCCTCTTGGTTGTCCACTTTTGTGACTCGGACAGAATTTTGAAACATTGTGTGGTGTCCTGCCTATTAAATCGGTTGGGAATATTGTACTAAAACCTTGTGTTTGAGCACATTCAATAAGAAGTGATTTTGACAATTATGGGCTTCCACTTTCTTTTTTTGGGATCCCCATTAGGCTAAGCCCATAAAGTAGAATGGCAGAGGCAGAGCCACACTAAGCCACAGGCCCACACCCCACAGCATTTTAATTAGGGATAAATGTAGGTTTGGTAATGTGATTTGGGATTTTAAAAAATATCTTTCTGAGTTTTAAAAAGTGATTAAAATTATTTATTGGGATAAGTTAAAAAAAAAAAAAAAAGTTTCTGCCATTAAAAATGTTGACAGAATTTGTTAGTGTGTTACTTAGCATTAATTAGAGTGCCACACGTCATTTTTTTTTTTTTTTAAAAAAAATATGTATATAAATATATATAAAAGGAAAAAAAAAATAAAAAAGAAAGAAAAGGTAAATGCAAGGGTGGTCAGGTCACCTCTTTTGGCCAAATAGAGGATGGCCCCATAGCCATTGAGGGTGGTTCGGCCACCCTCTCCAAATTTTTTGTTTTTTGTTTTTGTCATTGGAATGAAGTCAGTCACTCCCAAATGGCAAAAAAATAAATAAATAAATTGAGGGGTGGCCGAACCACCCCTTACTTGGCCAAAGGGGTTGGCTCGGCCACCCTTGCGTTTTTCTTTTTTGTTTATATATATTTTATATTTTGTTTTTAATATTTTATATTATTAATTGTGCATATTTTGATTGGTGCTAATGTGGCACATTAACGAATTCTATCATTTTTTCGAACGGCATAGATTAATTGTTTTTTTCTTGTTTGTTGCTTATCCCAAAGAGTTTATTAATCATGTTTTAAAAGGAAAAAAAATATTTAACCCCATTGACATATATGCGTTTTTTCGATCTTGCCTCAAATGCTTAAAAAGTGACAATATACCCCGCAAAGTTTCTAATTTTTGCAATGTTAATCATCTTTTCGGCATTTTCGTCTTCTCTTATGACAATTGCTTCTGATTTTTATTTTATTTTTTATTTTTTATTTTTATCTTTTTTTTTGGAGAGGTGGGTGTGTTGGAAATCCTCTCCAAGAAGCTGTTACGTCCTACTAGGAGATGCCTTTGGTTGTACTGATCGATCACATTGTTGCAATGTCTGTCATGGTATGAAGAGAGATTAAGGTAGACGTACAAAATTTAGAATAATCTTTGTTAGTGTAACAGTGTGGATCCAATTTGTCGAGAGGGGGGAGAGAATCTCTCTTCATACCATGACAAACATTGTGGGAGAAAAGTACAAAAGAATGAATAACAGTCCAACACTGATAAAGAGAAAGCGATATGTACGTACAGCTTCGATCTGTACAAGGCAGACAATAAAAACCAGTTTTTGGATTATTTAGAGTCGTAGAAAGAAGAACTAATAAAATTCCATAATAAAGTCTATCAGCTTAATTGGTGTAGTAAATATGGCTCCAATCTGTTGCTATTCAACCTATAAATAGCCTTCAGTCTGTTTAACACTCAAAGCCACACCCACTTCACAGTTATTTGTATCTTCCTAAAAAGCTAGCTACTAACAACTCTTTTCTTCTTATCAGAAGCTCTAAACTATGGTAAGTGATGAGCCATGCTATTATCAACTCCATACCTTTCTCTCTCTCTCTCTCTCTCTCATTAAAAATGCTCGGAGTGTTACAGTTTTTACTACAATTTTCTTACACACTACCTAACATGCATGGCAGTCCATAATTGGTGAAATGATTTGACAAGTTAGTAACTAATTAGTTATTAACAAGTCAGATTTTCTGCTTAATTATTTTACTAATTATATATGGATTGTCACGTAAATGTAAGGAAATCTGTAGTAAAAGTCGCAGTACTCCTAACAGTACTCTTCTCTCATTTTCTGATTATTGCTTCTCAATCTTTTAAATTCAGGATCCCAAGGAAGTGGATATGCCCCTCAGCCCATGGGGCAAGAGAAAAGGTGGATTCCTGGCTTGCATGTTCGTTTTTGGTAAGAATGTTCTTAATATTTGAAAATCAAATATAGCAATGCAAGGCTAAAGTACTTATATACTGATGTGATCCTGCGTGGACTAACTGATCATACTACTCTTTCTGTGATCTGTAGTGTTGGGGGCCTTCGAGAATATGGGATTTGTGGCTAACATGGCAACCATGGTTCTGTATTTTAAGCTTGTCATGCAATTTGATCTATCTGCTTCTTCAAACACTCTTACCAACTTCATGGGTTCAGTTTGGCTTCTCTCAGTCATAGGAGGCTTCGTCTCAGACACTTACTTAAGCCGGCTCAATACATGTTTGACATTTGGAACATTGGAAGTACTTGTAAGATTCATTACATCTATATCAAAAAATATAGGACAGAGTGAGGGACAGAGATTTTGCATTAAAAACAAATAAAAAAAATTGAAGTTTTAGGAAATGAGAGAGAAATAATTTGATTATGGGTTAGATAGATTATATGTAGGGGTGTTTCACTCATTTTTTCCATCTATATATGTTATATCAAAGCAATTCTTTCAAATTAATTAGATCATTATAACAAAGATGACAGTTCAGGGGATAATAAAGTGCAATTTGCTCTTTCATTCATCTATCCATTACATCATATCCTTTAATTTATGCTAGCTTTTACTTGCAGGCTTTAACGATGGTTACTATTCAAGCTTATTCAAAAGACATGCATCCTGATCCTTGCGGCAAGTCAAGTTGTGTCAAAGGTGGTAAAGCTTCCATGTTTTACACCTCCCTTTGTCTATTAGCAGTTGGTGCAGGTGGAGTGAAGGGGTCTATTGCAGCACTTGGGGCTGATCAGTTTGATCGTACGGACGAGAAAGGAAAGAAGCTCCTTTCAAGTTATTTTAATTGGTTTTTACTAAGTTCAACGATTGGATCCATAGTAGGAGTAACAGTGATTGTGTGGGTTAGCATGAACAAAGCTTGGTACTGGGGTTTTTTTATTGGCACGGTGGCTGCCCTTGTTGGATTCATCTTTCTTGCTCTTGGAAAGCCCTTCTACTGCTTCCAACCCCTGGGGAGCAGCCCTTTACTGAAGACTGCACAAGTTGCTCTCTCTCTCTCTCTCTCTCTCTCTCTAATATACTTGACATATCTCACTATTTCTAAGAAATAATTTGTCTCTGGACTCTGTTTCAGGTCATAGTGGTTGCAATTAGAAACAGAAGCTTATCAATACCAACAAATTCTGATGATCTGTATGAGATCAATGATGAAGATAGAGATCCATTTGAAGAAAAACTTTCACATACTAGCCAATTCAGGTAATGGTAGTATTGATAGAAACCCACACGGATAAGGGGATTGTTTGAGTGAAAGAATTATTCACTTCGAGTAGGAGAACACCACAATAGTGCCTTTCGAGTAGGAGAACACCACAAAACTCCACTCAAGACGGGAGAATAGAATACAAAAGGATGACACCTAAATTAATAAGAACTCCTAATTATATCCTAATCCTAATTTTAAATAACCTGATCCTAATTAATTCCAACTTAACTAATAAACCTATCTCACCCTAATCTTATTCTTAACAGGTATAAACTTCGCTCCTAAATGGAAAAGCTTGCACTCATCACATCCAAATTTTGTAGAACATTTGATTAGGACTATTATTGGCAGTGCTACATTTTGTGGCCCAAAATTATAGTTTTTCTCTTCTTAATGCCTATGAATGATTGCAATATGCCAATATGACTGCTTTTATTGAACCAGGTTACTTGATAAAGCTGCTATTCTTCATGAAGGCATGACTCCAGAGCCATGGAAAGTTTGCGCAGTTACCCAAATTGAAGAAGTCAAGATCCTAACAAGGATGCTGCCGATTATAGCAAGCACAATTATAATGAACACATGCATGGCACAGCTGCAAACATTCTCATTGTACCAAGGGTACTTCATGGATCCCTATATTGGCTCATACAAGTTCCCTACAGCATCAATACCAGCAATACCACTGCTCTTCATGTCCATCCTCATTCCCATCTACGAGTTTGTCGTCGTCCCTTTCGCTCGAAAGCTTACCGGCCATCCATCCGGCATCACAGAACTTCAAAGAGTTGGAGTAGGACTTGTTCTCTCTATTATTTCAATGGCTGTAGCAGGCATTGTTGAAGTGAAGAGAAGGAACCAGGCCAACAAAAACCCATTGGAGCCCATAAGCCTATTCTGGCTTTCCTTCCAATACAGCATTTTTGGAATTGCTGACATGTTCACCATTGTGGGATTACTGGAGTTCTTCTACAAGGAAGCTCCATCAGGAATGAGATCACTTTCTACTTCGTTCACCTATTTGTCCCTGTCTTTCGGCTACTTCTTGAGCAGTATATTCGTCGACCTCATAAACTCAATCACCAAGAGGATTGCTCCAAGCAAACAAGGGTGGCTGCATGGGGATAACTTGAACAATTTGAATCTTTTCTATTGGTTCCTAGCTATTCTTAGTAGCCTCAACTTTGCAAACTATCTTTATTGGGCATCATGGTACAAGAACAAGAAAGATACTACTACAGAGTCTGGGTCAAATCTAAAACACAGAATGAATCGATCCTACAATGACAATGAAGAAACAACTCATATTTTGAAATAAATGATTGCACCAGCTGGGACTGGAGAACCAGATGATAAGTTCATGAAGTCCTTTCTTCAATAATACAATGTACTATGGTGTTTAAATAAAAATAGATATGGAAATGTGTGTGTACCTCATGAACATCTCTTACAATATAGGCGTGACAAATATTTTGGCATCCCACAAATCACTTTCATGCAATCTTAGAAAAGGTGTTTTCACTTCTTTATTTATTTGGGAATTGTCCATAGGGGTGGTCTAGGATGACTTTCATGGTGGTTTGAGATCTTCTAATTTTATTTTTATTTTTATTATTTTTTTCTAATTGAAGTGGGGAAAAAGGGGTGTGCTCCCAAAAAATGCACCCAAAGCGAAAAATACAGTGCAAAAAAAAAGTAGACAATTGATTAAAAAAAACCCGGTCCTCTCAATAGAGGCCACATAAAGCGGTACTAACACCACATCGAATGGTGCAAGCAGAGACATGACCGTCTCGAGACCCTTCAACCCTACTCAGATCTCCAATACAAGAAATCCAGGCGGAGGCATGATCCTCAAAATACCTTTCAACTCTACCCAAACTTTTGACTGGCAACAACCACAACCATCACTGGTCGGTTGATCGAGGGCAGGAGCAGCACTACTAACAAAAGCATAAAAGGTGACAAGCACAATACAGTCTCCACCACAGGGATAAACCATACACAACCAGGGAGAAAACAAGCCACAAAATACACAAAGAATAGCAAAAAAAAAACCCCCACAAAATAATAGCACCAGTGGAGCAAGAGGCTGATGAATTGGGACGATGGCGTAACAACAAAAATTGTTCATAGAGTAAGTCTCACACGTAGGCGCGTGATGTCCACGCTATATATCCGTTGTACAATAAATTTGCAAAAAGGATAGATCGGAGATGTAAAAAGGAAGGGGAATGATCAACTAGTGGACAACCCCAAGACGCATTGGGGTGGGACCTACGTAGTATTTTTAGCATTTCCTAAAAAAGAATTATGTCTAACATCTCTTTTTATTAACCTCAAAATCTAGAGGTCAGTCCTATCCCACGTAACGCATTGTTATAAGGACACCAATGAGGCAACATTATTGTGTGATGGGCTCCTCGGAGTCTTCATATCAACTTTTGATGGTATCAGATGCAACGCAATGCTACCATAAAAAGGAAACATCAAATTAACATATATGGGACATACACATATAATTCTTCATAGGGAACCAGACCATAGCATACTACATAGTTTGATTTTCAAATAGTTGGACAAGCAACAACCAGAATAAATGCCACCTCAAAAAGGAAACAAAAAAATTAGTCTAATTAGATGTCTTTGTGTGACGTCTCACATCGCCCGAAAATGAAGATATGCTTATATGTATAAATGCATCATTTTTTATACAACGCGTTTTAAAGTTGTGATGGCCATAAACCTATCAAAACTTCGTAATTAAGCGTACTTCTGCGAGAGTAGTACTAGAATGTGTGACCTCCTAAGAAGTCTAGTTTTGATCAGATAAAAGTAGATAATATTGTATCGTTGGAGTGGGTCGTTACACCCTGCGTTATGTTTTCATCATGTACATTACTCCATATCCAGGAGAGAGGAAAAGAACAAAAGAACAAAGAAGACGACATCTTTGCTATCAATCACATGAATTAGGATGCAAAAAAGCAACGGTACAGATACTATCACATGTTTGCAGATTCGTCTTCAACCCATACAACCTTCCGTGACCACACAACCTACATTGATATATTAATCTAAAAATGCTATAATAATTCAGCATCACTTTGATCAACACCCAATCAGGCAAGTCAAATAAAGTGGTTGTCATTCTTTGTTAGGAAAGTAACCAAACATAGTTTAATTAGTATTTACAGATTTTATTCAAAAATAGTAAAAATAAAGTAACCAATAATTATTAGGACAGAATTAAAAAAAAGGCAAAGAGTATTTTGGTAATTCCCTATAAAAGCAGGGTTGTACATCATACAAGTTAAGCTGTTAGTGTGTCAGCACTGCATTTCCATACTCTTTTATTCCTCAGAAGCTCTTACAACCAGTCCAGAAGTTCACAAACCCCAAGAAGAATGGAACAGAGAAGCTACTCTGTGGGTCTTCTGTTCTTCATTCTCTCTTGTTCTATTCTTCTCTCTTTTTCAGGATCTGTTGAGGCTTACAAGAACTACACAGTGGGTGATGCTTTGGGTTGGTACGACAAACTTGAGAAGCCCAGTGTCAATTACCAGAAATGGGTTGCTGGCAAGAACTTCAGCTTGGGAGATTTCCTCAGTAAGCACCCAAAACCATCACTTGCAAAACCTACCTGCTTGTACTTCTTCTCTGTTTGTTACTCTTTTTAGAGCTTGTGCTAACTCTTATGTCATACTTACTGCCTTTTCTTGGAGTTTTTTTTTCTGTCAGTCATGCCTCAAACTAGTGAATTGCAAGTGAGTTTCTATTAGCTATATCTGATAGTTGAGGTAATCTGTAGAATCTATATAATTTTTTTGACTAATGAGTAAATGGTTCTTAATTATCTGAATTGACTAGGCAATGTATTTTCTGGCCCAGATTTAATCTTTGCCTGAAATTTTCAACAACTCTAGTTAGATGTAGATAATCCTGAAGTTTTCAAATTTACAACTGTTTGTTCTGATTTTTCAAGTTAATTTTGCTGCTTTTCAATGTTATTACGAATTAGACTTCCTTGGCAAATTAGAAGGAACATGAAGACAAAAGACCTCTCCAAAATTTTCTGATATATATTATAATCAAAATTCCATATTTGGTCAGTTTTCCTTCTTTTATTGAAAGTTGAGTAGGGAAAAGAAATCTTGGGGTTCACTTCTCCTCCTTTTCTTCTGGAAATGCATGCATGTGACATCTATATACAACATTGTGTAGTAGTGTTTGGATCCGGATCCTGCTATTTCCTGTCCAAAGATGAGAGGGCAGGAATAATTACAGGGGAATTGTGAGAAGGGCTATAAGGGATCCTGCCAGAGCAGTGCTTTCCAGTACACATGGTGTTGCTTTTCCCAATGTGATATAGAAGTTAGTAGAAGAGCCTAAGTGAAGAAAAGAAATCATTAAGAAAAAAGGGCATATAATGTTGTTGTCGGCAAGGGGTTCATGGACTTTTACATGAGACTCAGTTGTCCTACATGCACGTGTTTGCACGTGAAACTCAGCTGTAACCTGTAGGGAGCTACCTTTTATTTTTAATCAATTTTATAAGTCTTAAGAGTTATTTTTTACGTTACTTTTTCTTCTCTGCCTGCTGCTGTAATTAGGGTATATATATTATTAACTCTTAAACCTTCATTTTGAGGAAAATATCATAAAAAATGTACTTGCATAAAGAATTCACATAATTACATGTCATGAAAAATCTATTTCCAGCGGGTCTCACTTTCTTTTCTTGCAAGTATTCTCTGCAAACTTTTTTTTTTTTTTTTGGGTACTCTTTGGTTGGTGACTGTCGGTTACTCCTTGTTATCTATAAAAGCATGTTGAGTCTAAAATACCTTACCTCAGCACTGCAGCCATTCCCAAGAATATAAATAATATTCTCAGCACTTTGTTGGACGTGTCCATTAGAAAATTATGCAGAAACTAACAAGGCTAAGTGTATATAAAAGTCCCGGCATGGTTGAAACTCAAAATCTTAGACTATGATATTACGTTAAATCATCAATTATTTTCATGCACATGCATCTTTTATGATTTACTTATGTGTATGATCGTGATCTGTTAATGCAGTTTTCAACACGGATAATAATCATTCGGTTGTGCAAACATATAATTTGACCACCTACAAACTTTGTGATTATGACAATGCACAAGAAAACGACACCACCCAATGGTCGGTCTCAGATCCATCTGCCAGCAGCCCACATCCAGACTCGGTGGCAGTTCCACTGCTCAAAGAAGGGATGACATATTTCTTTTCAGGTGATTATGATGGTGAACAATGCAAGAATGGGCAGCGCTTCAAAATTAATGTCACTCATGGACAAGGGTTGCCGGAGAGCTTGAAAAGCCCTTCTGAAGAATCCCCTGGACCAATAAGTCCGAATGCCGGCGACGATGAATCGACACCGGACACTGTTGTCCCATCCAATTTTGATCACCCCCTAGACCAAAGTGATGATAAACAAGCATCTGGGTCTGTCTCATTATCAACTTACTGGCAGCTCATGGACAGGACAATAAATGGGATTTTGGTTTTGTTAGGGCTTGTTTGTTTGTTATGAAGAGGTTGAGTTCTTTACATTTTTTTTTTATTATTATTTATTTATTATTTCTCAAAGTTTCATTGAGACATGCTTGTGTGTTATAGACTAATTTTACTATTGTATTAATACAATAATATTATTGTATAGCAAATAATTTAAAATTATTCTTTTCTTTATTCTTGTGTGGTACGTTGGTTTCCATTAGGAAACAATAATGCAGCACTTCAAGCAAAATGCATGGGTCAATAATTTGAACTCAATATTGGGGAGCTTTGACAATTGATAGGGACAATCACATGGATGAGTCGGTTCATCAATGGAGATAATTAATTAGCCTTTTATTGAAGCAGTTGGGGTTGTCCAATCAAAGCTAATTATAAATTATTTCGGTAGCTAGAGTCCTATACTCATCATAATCACGGCTCGCATTTGAAGATGGGGAAAGCAAATTACAGTTGGCTTTGGCCCCTTTTTTTTTTTTTTTTTTTTTTTTTTTAAATAAAAAATAAAAAATGAAATTATTTCCAACGACTACTGCCGACAATGTGAAGGTTGATATAGCTCTTGGGATATTTTTCGATTTTAAGTGAAATTTATCGGCAAAATTTTAAATAATGTGATAAGGTGTATATATATTATTAGACCGTAAAATCTAATTTAAATTATGAAATTGTTTTTTTCCATTTTACTTGAAAGGGAAAAAATCCTAATAATCCCTGCTAGTGGTGCATTATGAGTGCCTAATTCATAAGATAAGCATTGTTGAGAAATATTCTCAACAGTTAGTAGATGAGTTTCTTTAATTCATTCAAGCCCATTTGCTTATACTAAATCCCGGGAAATCCACTACATTAACATATATTTGAAGGTTAAGGCCCATTAAGAGGTGATTTCACAAGAAGTCTATAGCATCTCAAGAGTATCAAATATTTGGATACTCGGACTACTCAAATCGTAGGTTGGGATAAAATTTTGAAATTAGAGATTTTTTATTTTTTATTTTTTATTATTTTTTTTTTTATTTAGATATGATTGAAAAGTACAAGCAAAGGAAAGAAAACAAGAACTAATTTCTAAACAACAGAGTTCCGTAGATCTGGACCATGCGCAACACTGACAATCTGAGTAGTAGTGGAATAAGTTGATGAGGGAAGGGTGGGAATGCTGCTTAACGAAAATCGAGCTGCGGCCCAATGTGCCACATAATGTGCACCGAAGTTTGCACTTCTATTGACTTTTCGAGCTGACCAAGAAGAATCAGGAGGGAACATGTCTAGCGTTTGGTGAATGATGTCAGTGATACGCCAATCCTGAACAATAGATGGCTGTTGTAAAGCAAGGATAACTACCTGGGAGTCACCTTCAATAATAAAACGATCAAGCTGAAGAGATAAAGCTAGAGAAACAGCAAGTTTTGCAGCTAAAGCCTCGCCTTTATTAGGAGAGCAATTGGACTGGATCTGGGTAGCCATCTTGACCAATCTTCCATCATGATTGCGACAGATAGCAGCTTGGCAGGAAAAGGAATCACGAATGGCAGTATCGAAGTTGAGCTTATGCCAATATAATGGAGGACGAATCCATTTTTCCGGCACAGGCCGTAGCTTGGCAGACCATGCATCACAATGTTGATGATAAGTAGCGACTATTTGCAAAGCAATCTTACGGGCTTCGAAGGACATGCCATCATGGTAAGCTTTATTGCGATGAAACCAAAGAAGATCACAAGCTACAGCTGCAAATACCTGAAAACGATGCAATTCCAAAGAGGGAATATGAAGAAGGGCCTGAGGATATAAAATTATTCGAACCCAGTCACATAAGTTTGGGGAATCCAATGTGGTAGAATCAAGAGGCCAGGGTGAAAGACGCCAAACTACTCTTGCAAAATGACAGTGGAAGAAAAGATGCCGAAGGGAATCAGGCCCTCCCTTACAGAGAGGACAGGAAGCATCTGGACGATATGAAGGAATAATTGACTGTAATCGCTGAGTAGTTGGAATAATATTCCAAGCTATTTTCCAAATAAAAATTCGGAGGCGATCTGTAAGTTGAAGTTTCCACATATCCCTCCAAAAAGATGACAAAGGAGACAGATTGGATCCAGTGAAATTCTTATTCAAGATAGAAAGGTAGGCTGAAGAAGTGCTGAACCTCCCAGAAGCAGAAGGAATCCAGAGATATCCTTTTTGAGATTCATCTGAAATTGGTATCCTACCAACAGCCATGGCAGAGACCGGATCAAAGAGGGTGGACAGAAGGCGCTTATTCCAGCAACGCGTTCCTGGCATAATTAAATCAGAGATGGACAAGGGAGGTAAATATCTCGAATTTGGACTATGGGGAGAAGGTCGATAGGAAGGAAGGGTCGGAACCCAGGCCGATGTCCAAATACAGTCAGAGCTATTCGTAGATACAATCAGACAGGATCCTGCAATAAGATATTCCTTGCATTTCTGAAGTCCCTTCCAAATCCATGAAGTTGTTACAGCTGAGGAAGTAGAGAAGAAAGAACCATAGTGGATATATTTCTTCTGTAAATGCTCCACCCATAAGGAATTAGAGTGCAAGAACTTCCAGCCAAGCTTAGTAATGAGCGCTAAATTTGTAATTGCCATCTTCCGTAATCCAAGACCCCCTTGGTTCCTAGGAAGACAAATAGAGTCCCAAGATTTAAGACATAGATTTCGGTTTTTGTCCGGTGGAAAACCCCACCAAAAGTCTTTAAACCGAGAATCTAAAATTCTGCAAAGAGAAACAGGCAATAAGAAGGTACTCATTGCATAAGCAGGAATTGCCGCAGCCGTAGATCTGACGAGAACTGTTCGCCCAGCTTGAGAAAGAGTCTTTGCCCTCCAACCACTAATTTTGGAAAGAACTTTATCAATAATTGGCTAGAAAGCTTCCTTGCGAGAAGAACCCAGTGTCAATGGCAATCCCAAATGGAAAGGTCGTGATGGTGATAATTGGAAAGGAATTATGCCCAGAATACTTGAAACACTGGATGGTGGGGTATTCTTACTGAAGAGGATAGAAGACTTCCTTGAGTTTATTTTTTGTCCCGACCAACTGCAATATTTTTGGAGACAACCTGAAAGGGCGAGAGCCTCAGTAGAGGTAGCCTTTGCAAAGATTATTAAATCATCTGCGAAAAGCAGATGATTTATTGGCGGACAAGATTTAGCAATACAGATGCCTTTGAGCAGCCCTATAGATTCCTGCTGATGGAAAAGTCTATAAAGAACTTCAGTTCCCAGAATAAAGAGAAAAGGTGAAAGAGGATCACCTTGGCGTAACCCCCGAGATGGTGAAAATTTGCCAAAAGGGGATCCATTAAGCAAGATTGAAAAGGAAGTGGATGAGACACAAATCCTGATCCAGTTAACCCAGGTAGGGTGAAATCCCAATTTACTCATCACAGATAATAAGAAATCCCATTCCATTATGTCAAATGCTTTTTCCATATCAATTTTGACCGCCATCAAGCCACCTCGACCCCTTTTGGACTTAATCGTATGAAGGAGCTCATGGGCCATAACCGAATTATCCTGGATTGTCCGAGAGGGAACAAAAGCTGATTGATATGGAGAGATAAAACGATGAAGCAGAACCTTGAGGCGATTAGCCAAAATTTTGGATATTATTTTGTAGATGAAATTACACATGCTAATAGGACGAAAATGATGTACCATTGAAGGCCCAAGCTGCTTTGGAACAAGAGCTATAAAAGTATGGTTGTGCTCCTTCAGAAGATGATTCTTATTAAAGAAATTCCAGACACAACTTTGCACCACTGGCTGAATTAGAGCCCAATACTTCTGATAAAAAATCCCCGTAAACCCATCCGGTCCAGGCGATTTAGTAGCTCCAATACTAAATACAGAATCATGGATTTCTTGTACGGAGGGAATTGAACAGAGAGACAAGTTGTCTTCATTGGAAATCACATTTTCAAAAAGATTAAGCATCTCATGTGGAATAAGCGGAGCAGAAGTTGTAAAAAGATCTGCAAAATGAGCACACAGTGTATTCCCAATAGCCTGACGATCCGAGATCCAAGCACCACTAGATAATTTTAGGAAGTCTATAGTAGACCTGCGACGTTTGATTACTGTGGAAAGATGGAAAAACTTCGTGTTTAAATCCATGCAAGTGAGCCACTGTTCACGGGACTTATTTCGCCAAAGCGTTTCTTCATGATGCCTGAGATTATCAATTGCTATACGCAACACCCATTCCTGAGAAGAAGACGTAGACAAGGGGGTGGACTGTTGTAAAACATCCAGCTGGGAGGTCAATGATATGATCTGTTGTTGAATTTTACCAAAAGATATACGATTCCATAGCTTGAGGGCTAATTTTGTAGAACGCAATTTCTGATTTAAGATAAAGCCTGGGGTACCAAAACAAGGCGGAGACCAAGCAATGGAAATAGTAGAATAACAATCAGGATGGTGAGACCAAAATTCCTCAAATTTGAATGGTCTTTGCAGTGTAGAGTCATGAGAGACCGTATTTAATAAAAGAGGATTATGATCAGAGGCAGTTGCTGGGAGATGCATAATAGAGAACGATGGAAATAGATGGACCCACTGGGGGGAAGCCATTGCACGATCCAAACGCTGGCGAATAAGCTGATGGCCATCCCGATGATTAGATCAAGTAAATGGATTTCCAATAAAGCCTAAATCAATCATCCCAAATGAATTTACAAAATCATGGAAAGAATCTGTTGATGAGGAAGCATATGGTAACCCGCCCATCTTATCATGCTGAGATAAAATCATATTGAAATCACCAATACAAAGCCAAGGACTCGTGAAATTTGCACCCAAATGCATCATATTATCCCAAAAAGGAGGTTTACCAGCAGCATAAGGGGAGCCATAAATACAGGAAAGCATCCAAGGTTGATTCGGAGGATCAGAAAAACACCAAGCATTTATAATATTTACATTGATTTGGAAACACTCTAGATCTACCCCAATATTCCATGCTAGTACAAGACCTCCTTTAGTACCACAAGGAGGAGCATGGACCATCATAAAAAAACCCAAACCATTCAAAATAATACAAGCAGCAGATGGTTGAATTTTAGTTTCAGACAAAAACAAAATATCTGGAGAGCATTTCCGAACCTTGGCCCGCAAACTGCGAATTGTAGAGGCTCGGGCCAATCCTCTACAATTCCATGCTAAGATTTTCATTGCTGGGGAGGTAGACCCTCCTGGTCCACCCCCTTTTGATCTGTTGCATGCACAGAATCTGTTCCTGCTGGAGAACTCACAGCATGAGAAGCCTGGAGTTGTGAAAATACATCGAGCCCTCTTGAAGCACGGGTGAACCTTCGAAGTGGCTTCCCAGAGGATGAACTTGAGGCAGGTAAGAACCAGGTAATGAACCAGAGGGAGAAACAGCAATTGGTGACACTGGCTGGGAGGATACAGTCTCCTGTAAAGCCAAAGAACCTGATTCCTTCTGATCAATGGACAAAAAGGAGCCCACTGAAGCATCTCCATCCTGCAATGATGTTAGGGAAATAGCTGCAAGCTCTAGATTAGAGAAGAGACCAGGATACAAGGGATGAGATTTGTGTTTTTTTAGTATTGCCAGGGGAACATCATCGTGTGTAAATTTCCGTTTAGCATGTTGGATAACCGGAGAAGGAGAACGAAGCCTAATGGCGTCAGGAGGCAAGGGAAGTCTTGGGGAAGTTGGTTGGTCAGCTTGTTTAGTATATGGGTGAAACCTTGAAAGAGCAGGGGAATGGTGGAAGGCACGGGGTGGAGAAGATGATGGAATGGACTCAGTAGCTACTTGAGGATGAGGAGGGTTTGCTTGAGAATGGGATGCTTGAGAGTGGGATGCAGTAGCTGGAGCCAGTGTGACTGTTGTGTATGGAGGATAAATTTGGAAGGGTGGACGGCCTGAGATAGCATGAGATTGGAGAGGTGGGAGGACATGGGAAGAAGATGCAGCAACACTGGGAATCAGACATGGCGTTGGCCCCTGATTGAAAGGAGCAGCAGGTGGGGAAGAAAGACTTCCTGAAGGTGAATGATAAGCTAAAGGCACTGTATGAGAAGGACTAAGAACGGGCAGTGGGGAAAATGGATAAGGCCAGCGGCCCAAGAAATCAGAGAAGTGGGCCGGGTTAGAGTGAGGAGAGCTAATGGTGATTGGGCATGGATGGGAAATATTGGATAATGATAATGTGGACACCGGATCAACGAAACCTTGAGAAGTAGCTGGAACCAAAGTTAAAAGACCTTTACCTTTATCCATTGCCGACAGCCGAGATCCCGAGGGCGACGTAGCTGGCAATGAACAAGGGTTCAAAATTGTGCTGCTCGAGGGAACAAAAGGATTGTCACCCACTCGAGTGCAAAAGTCCAGCGGCAGGAGATGAAACTGCTGGGGAGAAGACACGTAGGTTGCGTGAAGAAAAGCTCCAGCAGGAGAGAACAGCGCATGAGGAGGGAGAGACGTCTGGGATTGTATGTGCATGTCATGGGAGCCGAGAGTTGACTCCACGTGGCTAGCTGGTAGAGGAACACTGGGGCTAGGCACGAGTTGGAGACTCAACTCAGCACCATGGACCGGACTTGAACGAGCATCTGAATGGGAATGGGAAGTCCCAACTGAAGATAGGCCAGAGTCAGAGTCCTCCCGGGATGGTGTAGAATGAGGGCTTGGGCGTAATCCAACCAAAGAAAAAGTCTGCAAAGGTATACGATATTTATCTGGACAATGACGATGAGAAGGCTGAATACATTTCGTTCGTTTGTGACCAATGAGACCACACAGTGTACAATAGTCACCAAGCCTCTCATAACGAAAGCTAATCCACAGA
Source organism: Alnus glutinosa (assembly GCF_958979055.1). NCBI lineage: Eukaryota > Viridiplantae > Streptophyta > Magnoliopsida > Fagales > Betulaceae > Alnus > Alnus glutinosa. Next base: position 5,249,283 of record NC_084894.1, on the reverse strand, counting down.
GGATCACGCCCAGTACGAGGAAGATGGAACCCCGACAGAAGAGGCTGAGATGTATCAAGTTCCACCCGAAACCGTAAAAACGGTTGACAAATAAGACCTTTAGCATCATGATGATCCACTGCCAAAATTTTCCCCAACCGTTGAGCAATTATAACTGCGTTAACAGTAGCCATATTTTGGCAAGGAAGCCCATGAACCTGGACCCAAAACGAACAGAGGTTGAGATTAACCTCATCAAGTGCAAGATCAGGAGACCAAGGCTTCAAAAGTAGTAGAGAACCACGAACGTTCCATGGGCCTTGATCAAGGATAGTCTGAATATGTTCTTGATTTGAGATACCAAATAAGTACTTATGATGGCCCACAACAGCAAACGAGAGAGGAAGAGCAAACTTCCATGCATGCTGGAGCGTATCCTGAACAGTTTGTGAGTTCATTGACTTGGGAGAAAGGAGCTGACCTAACAGAGAGAACGCTCCATGTTGAAACTGTGGAGATTCAGTAATAGAGGCTAGAAGAGGACTTTCGAGATCAAGAGCTTCAGTACTCTGGATCAAAGCCTGAAGGGTAGGAGGAAGGTGATCCATGGAAGGGAAAGATAGAGGAAGGGCTGTAAAGAAGAAAGACGTCACACCAATGAAGGAATGAAAGAGAACCTCTCGGGGGAGTTACAGAGCGAGTTCAAGTTAGAAGTTGGAAGTATTAATTGGTACATAAATTTGCCAAAAAAGAAAAAAAGAAAAATTCAATTAGAGATTTAGTTCCCACATTATTCGGAATGGACTGTTAAAACCCAGTCTATAAATATGAGCAAACCACCAGATATAATTTAGATGATTTATTGCTTATACATACTTGATCTAGGGGCACCTCTGACGAGCTAATTTCTACAATTTATTGTTTTATAGAAGTGAAAGAAGGGCTTTATCAAAGTTTGTGCCACTTTACCGAAAATTGTCTTAACAAACATTAACAAACAACTTAAAATACAAAATACTTAAAATTATTTTTACCTTTATATTATATCATAATAATAAAAAATAATTGATAACACGTTTGTGATAAATATTAAATAAGGACATATATATACATATATATTGGAAAAAATGATTAGTTTTACGTGGTTTGGTTAAAATCTAGAAAATAATTCTTAAAACATTTTTTTTATTTGATTTATACTAAAAAATTAATCCCATCTTGCATTTGAAACAATGAATAATTATACCGTTGGTCCCTATGGTATGTCATAATTATTTTTGACTCCTTATGGTTTAAAAAGTTAATGTGAGGTCCCTGTGGTAAGCAATAATTACAAATCGATCATTGGCGTCAATTTTCGTTAAAATTTTTAATAGATTTCGTCAAATGCCACGTCAGCGCCACGTGTCGCCAATAAGATGGTGACACGTGTCCATCTTAATAAAAAAATATAAATTTATTAAAAAATAAATAAAAATACTTATTTTTTTTTTTTTAAAAAAAGGAAAAAAAATTATTATTATTATTATTATTATTTTTTAATTTTGATGCTTTTTTTTTTTTAAAAAAAAAAAATTAAAAAAATTGTAGGGGTGGCTCAGCCACCCTTTTGGGCTACAAGATGGCCACCCCATTTGGCCTGGGGGTTGATTCGGCCACCCCCAGACCTAGGGGTGTGCATGGGGCGGGGCGGGGCGGGTTTTCGTCTTTTTTGGCCCTGCCCCGCATCTTTGCGGGTTGGAAATTTACAACCCGCAAACCGCACTTGATAAAGACTAACCGTGCGGGGCGGGGCTGGTTTTTTGAGTAGCATTTACGTAATTTTGATTTTATTTATTAAAAAAATAAAATTCAAAAAAATGCTGGTTTTTTAAATAAAAAATTAAATTCATATTTCCATTCAAGAACATTTTCCATGGAATTAGCCTTTTAAACTAAAAGCCCTATTAATTATAAGATAAAATTTTAAGAAACATGATTTATATTTTCTCCTATCAACAAAGCATAATTGAATAAATGTAAAGAATAAAAAGTTATAATATTTCACTATTCCATGTAATCAATTTTCTTGTATTTTTCAGAAGTAATGAAAAAATTATTTTAAATAACAATACAATAAAAATGTGTACACTTTAACATCTCATGAAATTGAACCATAAAAATTGTATTTCTCACACAATAAAATGAGCTAGTGGACCCCTTTTTTATTTTTTTCTCCTTTGTGCGGTGCGGGGCGGGGCGGGGACCCGCATTTTTTAAAAGGCTAAACCCACAACCCGCATAAATTTCTCAAATTAAGACCCTAACTCGCAAAAAAACTTGAAAACCCGGTCCTCTGCGGGGCGGGGTAGGGCGGGGATTGCGGGTTTTGCACACCCTTACCCAGACCGGCCGGTCTGGGGGTGGCCGAATCACCTCCGTGGCCTATGGGGGTGGTTCGGCCACCCCTAAGGCAAAACCCTCACATTTTTTTGCTTTCCGTTTTGCCCTTGGGGTGGCTGAACCACCCCCATGGGCCACGGGGGTGGATATGATGGCCACGTGTCGTATTTTGAATGGTACTACGTGGCGCTGACGTAAATTTCTGTTAGTTTTAGATGAAAAAATAGACGGAGGTATCATTTGCATTTTTTCTCATAGCACAAGTACCACCTATAATAAAAAGTAAAACTGAAGGGTCAAAAAATAAAGTTTGCAAACCACAGGGGGCAACAATGCATTTAACCCTTATTTTTATTAATTGTTTTGATCATCTCCAATAAATAAGTTCCACATCATCTTAGGATCCATTTGGGTTTACGATTTAAAAAAGTGTGATTTAAAAATAACGATTTTAAAATGTGCGATTTGAAAAAGTGGTTTTTAAAAACGCAGTTAAGCGTTTGACAATTCTCAAACGATTCATTTTCTGCAATTTAGTTTAAAATCGCATTTTTATCTACAAAATCACAATCCTAAATATACTCTTAATATCTATCCCTTGATAAAAAATTTAATACCCCTAACATTGAAATATATTATTTGCAATACAATTTGTACACATCCAAAAAGGTGCACGCTTCTTGTTTTGACAAAGTGGGTGATTCTTAATTACGCTATGGACGAAGATTGGGCCGTAGAAGCCCAGTCCTCGAACACGAATGGCGAAGCAACCCATGAGGCGCACCGCGGTACTTTCTACGTTGTACTTGACTTGAGAAAGGGGGAACTCTCACTCTCTCAGTATAAAAGGCATGTCCTACGCACCGTTTTGTGCTCCTCATCGTCTGGGCTTCATTCTCTTGGTTTGAAAAAGAACAAGAAATGGCGGAGTCATCGTCCACTTCGGGAACATCTGCAAAATCCGACGCAGAAATAGAAGAGATGTTGGATCGAATGCTGACTCGTTTGGCTCTCTGCGATGACTCCAAACTCCAACCCCTGCTCTCCAAGCTTCTCCCCTTCACCATTTCCTCCCTTTCGTCCCAATCCTCACTCGTCCGCAACAAGGTTTCTTCTTTCTCTCCGTCTATATCTATGTATATTGCCGTTGCTTGAGATTATTTGATTTGTATGAACTATGCTGTGTGAAGTTTCTGCTGGGGTTGTTGGTATTATCTAATTTGTGGGAAATTTTGTTCTTTTAGAATTCATACTATTGGGATTGCTTTCGGCTATAGTTTTCTCACTTGCTAATGTCACAATTTGCGTTTTTTTTGTGTGTGTGTGTGTGTGTGTGTGGCAATATTAACAATTCCGTATGCATACTGAGGCTACGTATCTGATATGGGTCAGGATGTTAAAGGCTGGCAGATAGATAATGTAACTCCAATACATTAGACTGTGTGGAGGTGTACTAACGTTACAAAATTAAACTACAATGTGAAATTATAGGAATTTCTTGACGCTTTTGGTAGACATTACCAGGTTGGCGACCTCACGTCTGTTGCATATCTTGCTATGCATAAAGTTTGGGGAGAGGGAACATATTGCAATGGCATTCATTCCACCATACATACTAACATATTTATTTGACCTTGGATGCTATTTTAGTGGCACTTGTAATGTGCTTAAGTAGCGTGCAATAAGCTGTTAGGGCTTTGTGTTGCCTTAGTAACATGCCAAAATTGTACTTTCTATTATCGCCTTAGGTTTTTTGTTGCCAAGAAATCTCATCCAACTTAGAAATTTTTTGATTCCGATTGAGGCTCTTTCCTGCCGGACCTTTCATCTTGAGACAACCCTCCACCTCTCTCCTTTACATATAATTGCAGAATCTCATCTAAGATCTCCTTCTTATTAACTCGTTGTTCCCTGAACGCCTTTTTATTCTTGGCTTTCAGGTCTTCTTTTAGAGCTTTTCAAACAAGAAACTAGGAGATTATGAACATCTATTCTGTTATTCCTGAACTATCAACCAACCCCTCCCTTACAGCCACATGTTCTTTCCTCTTTTTAAACCCCTACAACCAAGCAAAATGGGATGATGATCTGATATAGGTCAGGGGCATTTGGGGAGTGAAGCGAAGAGTTTTCATAAACATATTCCTGAATGGAAGATTACGCTGTATCCTATCTGCAAGTAATGTTCCCATTCCAATGAAGCCAAGAATTTATTAATTCATGACATTGATGGCAGATCTTGATTGTTCTTCCAAATGAAAGTATCAGCTTCAACAAATTTTACAACATTTAATTTCGAGATAAAAGCAAAACATTCATTCATGGTGGTAGCAAACTTATCATGCCAGTTCGTTCACTAGGAAATTGAACTAATTCTGAAGTCTCCTACCAAGTACCAAGCAACCCTCTATCTATCTAAAAGCTTCTCTCAATTCGTTCCACAAGTTACCTGACCTTGTTATCAACCGGCCCATAAAGCCCACAAGGGTCCAAATTTAATCACATTTTTAATCGAGGACATTGAGAAGTTCTCTGTAGGACATCTACCATCTCTACCACCCATTAATCCCGCATTAATGACGCTCCACTTACCATGCCACTGGCATCAAGATGCATCCGATCCACAAAAAGACTCCATAAACTTTTAAATGTTCCCATAGAGATATCCCTAATTTAGTCTTTTGTAGACAAACTATATCCTCTTTTCATTCTTTGCAACATATACTTAATACTCCCCTTTTATGGGTAATCCAACCCCTGCACATCCCAAGTGATCAAGTTAGTTTCCAAGTTACTTATTTCTTTGTCTTGTTATAGGTTCTTGAGATCTTGAGTCATGTGAACAAGAGAGTGAAACATCAGCCTGAGATTGGTTTGCCGTTGTTAGAGTTGTGGAAATTATATTCTGAAGCCAATGCTGCTCCAATGGTTAGGAATTTTTGCATTGTGTACATTGAGATGGCATTTGAACGTGTACATGCAAAGGTATGTTTATATTTCTCTGATATAAGTCTTTTCTAGGAAATTAGGTATTTTATTTGGTTTTCCAACAATAGCTTGACATTGGAGCAACTTTGGAATTAATGATAATTACGTGATGCTTCTGTTATAGGAAAAAGAAGATTTGGCACCTGTGCTTGTGGCGAACATTTCAAAGCTTCCTCTTCAGCATCAAGAGATTATCCTGAGAATTGCTATCAAGGTATATTTCATACTTACCTTCTTTAGAAATAACTCGGTGTTCTGTCTTCTTCAGTAAAACTGACTGTCTTATTTGTGATACTGTGATGCATTAGCCAGATTTAAGCTCTGTTTTTTGCACTTGACCCTTATGTCTATTTCATCTCTCCCTTTCTACTGAGTCCTTATAACTAATTTATTTCTCTTTTTATGATGCTTATATCCATTCACCCTTTTGATGGCTTCCCTTTACTTTTTTGATTGGCGGTGGACATTGCGTGGTATGCTTAACTCAGGCTGTTATTGTCGCAGCATATAAATCAAATGTGCCGGTTGGGAGTCAGCTTGACCTCATCTTTCCTTGTCTCCTTCCCCCTAAAAACTTACCTTTTTTTTTCCTGGTTTTCTTTGTTATTCTTCCCTCTCTTTTCCATTTGTGAGATCCATCAAAAGTTCTAGCATTTCTCGCAAGTGAGCTCTACCTCAAAATATAACTCATAAGAATGAGATAGAGGGTAAGGCGGTGTTCGTGGATTCAAGACCTATTGGGTGCATGCATAATTTACCTATTCAAATGGGAAAAGGTCAATAATCCGTGCATTTTTCTCCCTCCAGATTCTCTAGACATTAGGTATTTCACTCCACACATCGCTTCTCTGATGTCTATTAAAGTGGTTTCTCCCACACAGCAATAACTTTAATCAGTTTTGTAGTGTTCTTACTGAGTTTGTCATAGTAAAAAGACCAGAAAATGTTGTACAGGGCTGAATAGTGGGAAAAAGGTTCTTGTAACTGACCCTAACTACAATGTGGATTAAGACATAATTGAGAATAGTGAAAAGGATTCTTATAATTGACTTTACTTGCAATTGGGATTAAGACATGGTTAAGAATTGTGAAAATTGGCATTTTTTTTCCTAATATTTTAAGAAGCAATTTATGTCGATATTGTAGCTACTGATCTTATATATGGGTTTTTCTTTGAGATATGGCTAGTCACGACTATGGATTGTTGCTTGGTTTTAGGTAATTGGTGAATGTCACTCAAGTCAGATTGATGATGAAGTTGCTGCAAAGTATAGATTAATAGATTCTCAAGACAGGGAGCTGTTCATTGAATTTTGCTTTCATACTGTTTTGTATCAACCGCCATCTCAAAGGTTTGCAATCTTTTAATTTTGGAGCAATATATTAATCACTGAACATGTTGTTTGTTATATAATAATTTACTTTGTGGACTCATGTTTCTTTATAGTGGAGGATGTCCACCTGGACTTTCGATTGCACAAGCCAATCGTGTTGCTGGAAAACATCAGTTGAAGAGTGATATGCTTTTAATGAGAAAGGTCAGTTTATCATTATTCAATTGTGAAAAATTAGGTGGATTGTCATCTTTGTAATATCACAATCCTAAATTAAATACGGGAGACGGGAGTTGTATTACTTTAGCTTTGTTTGTTTATTTGTGGCAATCTCGAGAGAACTTTTGATTGGGGTTTATTTTGAGTGGTTTGGCTTTTTAAAAGTAAAGCATCAATCCAAGTTTTGCCACAAGCGAGGCACTCAATATTTGTTCATTCATCTTTTCTGGTTATGGTAGATTGTTCAAGTAGTTAAATATTGAGCCAATCCTTAGCTGAGCTTGAATAGCTTTGTTTGTTTTCTACACACATACACATGTCATGTTTAAGTTACATCTGTCAATTGGATTGAATACCTCTCTTTGTGAGGGTTCTTGTATTATATAGAAAAGAAAACCGTAATTACAATGCTGAATATCAGCACTTACAGCAAATAATAAACCAAATAAGGCAACAATAATCAATCTAATAAGGTAACTATAATTACAGAATATCTACTAATATAATTGAAGCTAAATATATACGACAAATATTATTTGACTAACATCCCCTCTCAAATTGATGCTGGTCGATCAAGAATCATTAATTTGCCCACAAGAAACTGATGGTGCTGTCGTGTCATGGCCTTGGTGAAGATGTCAGCGATCTGGAGATTAGTAAAAACATGAGGAAGAGATACAACACAATTGTCAACGGCTTCACAAATAGAATGACAGTCTACTTGAATGTGCTTAGTATGCTCATGGTAAACAGGATTAGCAGCGATTTGAATGGCACTAGTATTATCAGCATGAAGAGGAGTAGAATCAAGTTGAAGAAAACCAAGCTCAGCTAGAAGCCCGTGAGGCCAGATAATCTCAGAACAAGCAGCAGACATAGCCCGATATTCGGATTTAGAAACGCGAGCTCATTTCTTACTTTTCCAAGAGATCAAAGAATCACCAAGAAACGTGCACCAACCTGTGACGTGCTGCCGAGTATCAGGACATCCGGCCCAATCTGCATCACTATAAGCAACAAGGCAAAGTGGAGAACTAGCCGGAAAGAACAACCCACGACCAGGTGACCCTCGAAGATATCGAATAATACGGCGAACGACAACTAAATTAAGGTAACGTGGAGTTTGCATAAACTGGCTAACCTGCTTGACAGTGAAAGAAATATCAGGCCGAGTAATAGTCAAATAGTTCAACATCCCTACCAACTGTCGGTAAATGGTGGGATCAGCAAGCAGATCACCCTCCTTACTTCGATATTTCACATTGATCTCCATAGGAGTATCCACCGAAGGTGAATCCTGAAGACTTGCCAGCCCAATCAAATCCTGGGTATATTTGCGTTGATTCAAGAATATACCTGAAGAATTCATGTGCACTCCCAAACCCAAAAAGTACATAAGAGGACCAAGATCTTTCATATAAAAAAAAGCCTGAAGATTCTGCTTGAGGTTGCCAATCAAGGTGGAGTCAGTGCCAGTAATGACAATATCATCCACATATACAAGTAAGAGAACGAGACCAGCCGGAGTCTTGCATTGAAATAAAGAAGAGTCATATTGGCTTTGAACAAAAGATGGGAGAAGCAAAGTAGACCTGAATTTTTTAAACCATGCTCGGGGAGCCTGTTTTAAGCAATAGAGAGACCGCTTTAACTTGCACATAGCGGAAGGTGGAGAATGTAATAAACCCGGAGGAGGAGTCATGTAAATATCCTCTTTGAGATCTCCATGAAAAAAAAGCATTTTTAACGTCCATTTGGTGAAGGGGCTAGCCTTGGGAGGCGGCAATAGAAATAATCGTATGCACTGTAGTCATCTTTGCCACCGTAGCAAATGTCTCCTCATAGTCCACCCCATATTCTTGTCTGTTTCCAAGTGCAACTAAGCGTGTCTTATACCTGTCCAGAGTCCCATTAGAGCGGAGCTTAACTGAGAAAACCCATTTACAACCAATGGCTTTAACAGTAGAGGGACAAGGAACCACATCCCATGTATGATTGTCTTGGAGAGCCTGAAGTTCTTCATCCATTGCTTTTCGCCGACACTCATATTTAACAGCTTCTAAAAAACATGTAGGAATGGAAACAGAGGACAAAGTAATATTAAAAGAAGTGTCATAATCACCATACCGCTCAGGAGGACGTGATATCCGGATAGATCGTCGAGGACTAGGCTCAGGAGGCATGGGAGAACTGATTGGACCTGTCTCAGTTGTCATGTCAATCTTAGGAGAAGTTTTTAGAATAGTTTCAGATGAAGGATCATACTCAAGACGAGGCAAAGTTGGTTGATGTCGAGCATACACAAGTTCAGATTTGAACCGGTTAGGAAGAGGTGACAAGTCATCAAAACAAGGAAGGAGACTAATCTCAGGCAAAGACTCAACATATGTAGGAAAGAAATATTGATTCTCAAAGAAAACAACATTACGAGATATACGAAATTTGTTAACATAAGAATCATAGCAAACATAACATTTGTGAGAAATACTATAACCTATAAAAGCACATTTAACAGATTGAGCAGAGAGTTTGTTACGTTCACGAGAAGGTAAATGAACAAAGCAAACATATCCAAAAGTATGCAGATTAAGATAGCTAGAATGCTGATACTTATAAAAAAAAAAGATAGCTAGAATGCTGATGGTATAAACGTTAATAAGGAGAATCAAAATTCAAGACTTGAGAAGGTAGTCTATTAATTAAGTAGACTGCAGTAGATAATGCCTCAACCCAGAATTTAGAAGGAATAGATGATTCAATTAATAAAGTGCGCACAACATCTAAGAGATGTCGGTTCTTTCGTTCCGCCACCCCATTTTGCTGAGGAGTATAAGGACAAGAACACTGAGACACAATTCCTTTGTGATGTAAGAAATCATGAAACTCGTGGGACATGTATTCTCCATTAGAATCAGACCTCAACATCTTAATACATGTAGAAAATTGGTTGTCAATATATGCGACGAAGTTCTGAAAAACAGATAGAACCTTAGATTTGGCTCGAAGAAAATAGATCCAAGTATATTGATTGAAATCATCTATGAATGTCACAGAATATTTATATTGAGCATGGGAAATGGCAGGAGAAATGCCCCACACATCACTATGCACAATATCAAAGCATTTAGCAGCACGACTACGATGAGAAGGGAACGAAAGTCTTACTCTTACCAAGTTTGCATATAGAACAATCAAATGACAAGTATTTAGAAACATGTTCTTTGTTGCCTAACAAACCGGAATTTAACATAAGAGACAAAATAACAGAGTTTGGATGGCCCAATCTTTTGTGCCACAATTCACTCGAAGTATTAACTGTTATACAAGCCAAAGATAAACTACGAGGAATAGAAAATTGTATTGGAAAGAGTCTACCAACTTTAGGCCCCTTCGCGAGTATCGTCCTGGACACCTGATCCTGCACAAACAACCATCACAAGAAAAATGGACATCATAGTTTTCCTCAACTAACTGGCCAACCGAAATAAGATTATTAGACAGTCCAGGAGATACATAAACATCTTTGAATGAAAGATTGATATCTCCTATTTCATTAATAGTTAAATGACTCCCATTAGCTACCTGAATTTGAGATGAACCATGATATGGATGAACATTGCACAACGCATTAGATGATTTGGTCATATGATTGGATACAGCAGAATCAATAAGCCAAGACTTATGCGAAGTATTACATTGAAGCCCTAAGGCAGAAAATGCTGACATAATCATCTTTTGGACCATCTCAGGGGTAAGAGTAGAGGATCCGACTGCAGAAGAAGTTGAGGACATCCCTGAAGTAGAAGAAGTGTTCACTGTAGCCTGATAAGCAGTAGCATGACGATGTGGAGGCCGAATGGGACATTCTTTGATAAAGTGGCCTTGTTTCTTGCAGTAGTTGCAAACTTTATTGCACAACGTACTTTCTTTCTCTTTTCCCTATTCCTTCCGGTGTTGCTAGTCATATAGAGAAGCTGCATCGAGATTTCTTGTGGGGTGGCATAGGCGAAGAATTTAAATTTCATCTGGTTAATTGGGCCAAAGTTTGTTCTCCTATTTCAAGTGGTGGTCTGGGCATCAGAAATTTGAGGATTTTCAATAAGGCTCTGTTAGGGAAGTGGCTGTGGCACTATGCCCATGAGAGAGAGGCTTGGTGGAAATCTGTTGTGGATGTAAAGTACGGATCTACTTGGGATGGTTGGTGTTCTATAGACCCCCCTGGGTCACACAGAGTGGGGTTATGGAAGAATATTAGGAAGGGGTGGAGTTTGCTTTGCAGCCATACTAGACTTATGCTGAGAAATGGATATAGGATCCGTTTTTGGGATGATGTGTGGTGTGGCGAGGTGCCTTTTAAGGAAGCTTTCCCAGTTTTGTACGACATTGCGCGTGACAAGGATGCACATGTTGCAGACCATTTGGTTGTGGTGAGCGGGTCATATCAGTGGGATGTTAGCTTCTTCTGAGCGGCCCACGACTGGGAGGTGGATGTTTTGGCTTCTTTTTTTTTCTCTTTGCTGTACTCAACCAGAGTTAATTGTGAGGGGGAAGATCAGCTCTGGTGGTCTCCTTCTCACAAAGAGAAATTTAATGTTAGATCTTTCTATAAGGCTCTTGCTTGCAAAGAGGCTATTCATTTTCCCTGGAAAAGTATTTGGCGGACCAAGGTTCCATTGAAAGTGGCTTTCTTTGCTTGGACGGCAGTGCAAGGAAGGTCCTCACCTTGGACAACCTCAGAAAGAAGCGTGTCATTGTGACTGATAGATTTTGCATGTGCAAAATGAATGGGGAGTCGGTGGATCACCTTCTTCTCCATTGCGAGGTTGCACGCGCTCTATGGAACGCCATCTTTAGTCGCTTCAGTCTGTCTTGGGTTATACCTCTTCGGGTGGTAGATTTATTCGCTTGCTGGTGGACGAGTGGTCGTTCTCGGAGTGCAGCCGTGTGGAAGATGGTCCCTTGTTGCCTTTTGTGGTGCTTGTGGAGGGAACGCAATGATAGGCAGTTTGAGGACAAAGAAAGAACCACTGAGGAACTTATTTCATTTTTCTTTCATTCTTTGTACTCTTGGTCGGCTGCGTTCCTCGCACCTTTATCGTTTAGTTTTAATGATTTCCTTGTATTGTTTTCTTCTTCCTCTTAGATGCCTTTCTTGTATACTTCATGTGTACTTGATTGCGCTTTTTATTGATATTTCTCTTACTTATAAAAAATAAAAAATGACCATACTCCTTGCAGTGATAACACTAGATCTTGCGCATATCCTTACCCTTCTCGCTCCCGTAGGCTGCATAGGCAACTGGATTCGGGTTGGCATCTTGCTGGAACGCAGCCTGTGTGAGAAGACATTGCTCCTCACGAAGTAATTCTCCAAAGCAAATATCCAAAGATGGTGAAGGACCCCGGTTCATTAAACTTGAGCGAGTAGCCTCAAATTCAGGACGCAATTTCATCATAAATTGATCTCTTTTGCTTTGCTCATGAACAGCCTGAACAGTAGGGATAGAGGCAGCATCTACCTTTGCATAAACCACATCAGAAAAGTCTCCCCATAAATTTTGAAAACCAGAGAAATACTCCTGAATAGAGAGATTGCCTTGAGTGAAATTAGCAATCTTATATTCCCATTGAAATCGACGTGCGGTATTATCCTGATGATAAACCGTCAGCAAGTACTCCCATATAGTCTTCGTAGTCTTATATGCCCTTAAATTGAGTACAATAAGAGGATCAACAGACCCTAAAATCTAGGACATTACACGTGCATCCTTGACCTTCCACTTGGCCAACTCTTTAGGCCCCATAGGTTCGGGATCACTTCCATCAATCTGGCCCCACAATTCTTTCCCCGTAACAAATAAATGAAACTGCAATTCCCAAGCAAAATAATTTTTTCCAATAAAACGCACCCCAAAAGAATCACTAGAAGACATGATTAAACCAAATAAAATTGAATCAGAAAAGACAAAATCTGATTCACCCAACCCACCAAAAATATTGTGACAAAAAAAAATTCCTCAATACTTGGTTGACAAGTCTTTGAACCACCCGAGCCTCAAAAGATTCCACACAAGACTCCCACCGAACAGGATCTCTGATAGCACCCGAGATCGCACCCCACAGCACAACACCACAATCTACTCACAAGCCGGTCCAGTGCCTCACGCCTCACAACCCAAAATCACACTCACTGCTCCGCACAGCAACCGAACAGCAACCTAGACTTCCACCAGAAATTGTCGACGCCGAACTGCAACCACTCAAAAGAAAGCATCGCACGATCCACACCAAAGAAATCTATGCTCATCGTGGATTTACACCACACCAAAGGACCGCACGGTTTGCATCAAAGAAATCCACGCTCACCGTGGAATTACACCACACCAAAGGGATCCCACTGCACCAAAGGGACCGCACTACACCAAGGATTCCACGTTCACTGTGGAATGACACCACACCAAAAATCCCAGCAGTCACACCAAAGAGACTGGACGACCCAGCCGAACAGTAACACCCAGAAAACTCTAGAGCCTACTGACAGAAAAGACCAAAAACTTAGAACCCTAATTTAGTTCTGATATCATGTCAATTGGACTGAATACCTCTCTTTGTGAGGGTTCTTGTCTTATATAGAAAAGAAAACCGTAATTACAATGCTGAATATCAGCAATTACAGCAAATAATAAACCAAATAAGGCAACAATAATCATCTAATACGGCAACTATAATTACAGAATATCTACTAATATAATTAAAGCTAAATATATACGGCAAATATTATTTGACTAACAACATTTGGTGTAATATTTAGCTATGTTACGCCACTCATTGACTTTCAATTAGATTAGTCTTTTGTCTAGTCCGCCATTGGATTACATGTATTCTGTATGTTTATTGTGCATCCTGAATCTAATCAATCCCAAGCCATTTAGTCTCCACTCCAAGTGTCATTTATTTAGATAGATTTTGAAAACATATAGTTTCAAGCCTTTTAAATGAGATAGTTCTTAATCATTGATTATCATGACATTTGCCAATCATGATAAGCATTTGGGGTTTATGTAATCAAATTGTCAATTCATCAAAATATTGATCCTATGAAAATTATTAAGTAGTATATAATTGTAAAAGAATTACATTATGTATAAATTGAACCTAACCCACATATACGATTTTTTTTTTGATAGGTAATCAAAGAAATATATAAAAACGTATATGATATAATATGCATATGAGATTTATTGATATTGATCTAAAACTAATTTACACCCCAAAATAATGTTTTGAGAGATGTATATTTTTCTAATCCCATTGTTGGAGCAAAAGCTTGTTACAAACTCAACATACCTATTAAATAGTGAATGGTTTCATACTCAATTGCTATGTAATCCATAACCGACACGTGTTCTTAAAAATTAGTTCAAGTCATTAACAATCCATGTGGTGACAATTCTTGATTTTCTATTGACTTGATATTTGACAAGCATGAGAGGTATGGAGAAGACATGAAATCCCAAGATAGGTTTGTAAGGAGCCTCAATGTTGCGTTTATTGCCCTTATTCCCAAGAAAGATGGGGCGGTGGATATCTAGGATTTTTGCCCTATCAGTCTTGTGAGTAGCATTTATAAAATTATCTCCAAAGTCCTAGCTAACATGTTGAAAGCAGTGTCAGAGGTAATTTCTAGGTCTTAGAATGCTTTTATCAATGGGAGACACATTTTAGATTCAATCCTTATTGCTAGTGAATTTCTCGATAGTAGAATTAGATGAGGGGTCCAAGTGTGCTTTGCAAACATGATCTAGAGAAGGTTACAGTCATGTTAATTGGGGCTTTCTGTTGTAGCTGTTGAGGATTGACAAGAATGGATAGCTCATTGTATCTCTACTGTGTGCTTGTTTGGCTTGATTAATAGAACTCCATTTGGCTTCTTTAATAGTTCCCGTGGCCTGAGATAGGGGATCCTTTATTCCCTTTGTTGTTTATTGTTGTCATGGAGGCATTGAGTGGAATGATGTCCACCACTGTGGGTAGGGGGCTCTTATCAGGCTTTTCGGTGGGGTCAAGGAGTAATTATGTGATCATTTTGTCTTATCTCCTTTTTCCGGATGACACTTGGATTTTTTTATTTTTATTTTTAGGCTAATCTAGAGCATCTTTGTAATTTGCGGTCTCTTATGTTTTTAAGCTTTTTCAGAATTAAAAATTACCATGGCTAAATTTGAGCTAGTCCTTGCTGGCGCCATGGATGATGTTGCAGGCTTGGCCAGTATTCTTGGCAGTAGGGTGTCCTCTTTGCCTATGAAGTATTTAGGCCTTCCTTTGGGGGCTCCGTTTAAGGCAAAATCTATATGGAATGGTATTATTGACAAGATGAAACAATGTTTGGCAAGTTGGAAGAGGCTTTATTTGTCAAAGGGTGGTAGGATCACATTGATTGAAAGCACTTTGTCCAGTTTGCCCACTTATTTTTTGTCCCTTTTCCCATCCCAATTGGAATTGCTAATCACAACGAGAAAATTCAGAGGGATTCTAGTGGGGAGGAGTCAATGACGAGTTTAAATTCTATCTAGTTAGTTGGTCCAAGATATGTACTCCGCTATCTTCAGGTGGTTTAGGGGTTATGGATTTGATCTTGTTCAATCGAGCTCTGTTGGGGAAATAGTTTTGGCGTTATGCCACAGAGAGGTAGGCTTTGTGCAAAGTGGTGGTGGAAGCTAATACGAGAGCTTGTGGGGTGGATGGTGTTCCAATGCAGTGCATGATTCCTACAGGGTGAGGGTGTGGAAAAAACATTAGGGGGGGTGGAGGGGGGGGGGATTTCTTTAGATTTGTGAGATTTGAGGTGGGAGACAAGTCTAGGATATGGTTTTGGCACGACATGTGGGTTGGAGATATGACTTTGAAGGAAGCTTTTCCAGTGTTGTTTAGCATTGTTCGCTTTAAGGAGGCCTCGGTTGCAGACCATTTGCAATTTTTGAATGACACCTGTTAGTGGAATAACTTCATGAGATTCGTGCATACTTATAAAAAAAAAAAAAAAGAGATTCGTGCATGATTAGGAGATGGAGTTGGTCACCTCATTCTTCAACCTCTTGTTTTCTATTGGGCTAAGACAAGGAGGCGAGGATAGGATCTGTTGGTCCCCCTCCAAAAGTCGGATATTCGAGGCTAGATCTTTTTATCACGCGCTTAGTCCCCCGTTGGCTATTCTTTCCCTTGGAGCACTTGGAGAAGCAAGGCACCTTTGACAATGGCTTTCTTTGTTTGGACAACAACGTTAGGGAGAACCTTGACCTTAGATAATCTAAGAAAAATGCACATCATAGTAATGGACTAATGTTGCATGTGTTAGAAGAGGCGGGACTCCAATGATCATCTTCTGCTCTATTGTGAAGCAGCTAGAGACTTGTGGTTTTTGGTTTCCAGTCTTTTTGGGATATAGTAGGTAATGTCTCAATGGGTGTTGAAGTTGTTGGTGAGTTGAAGAGGCCAGCGTGGTAGTCACCTCAATTTAAAAGTTTGAGGATGACCCCTTTGTGTGATGGTGCATCTGGAGAAAACTCAACTCCCAAAACTTTGAAGATTGTGTGAGACTAGTTGTAGAATTAAAAGATATTTTGTTCAAATCCCTTTATGGGTGGATGATTGCTACCAGTAGTTCTCGCTTTTCTTATATTTTTGGATTTATGTTCTTTTTCTTCCCTTTAAGTGGGTGTCTTTCTTGTATACCGTCTTGTGTACTATTTTTTTGATAAGTAAAATATATTGAAAAGGCGCAAAGGGGCGCAACCCAAAGTACACAGGATGTATACAAGAAACCCCTAATGAAAAGAACATAGAGAACATCTATCTAAAAAATCAAAATAGGAACATTCATGCATTAACTTAATTCTATCTCTCCACATAAACAACATCTGTAGCATCTTTCTCTTCAGATTCGACAAACCAGTCTCACAATCGCTGTTATTCCGTTCCCTCCAAACGCACCACATCAAACACGACGGAGCCATGCGCCAAATCTGTATCAAAGTCCGATTACCCTTCTGGCCCCTCCAACTCCCTAACATATCTTTCACCGACCTCGGCATTACCCACTCCACCCCAAACAATTGCAGGATCGTCCTCCACAATTCTGTAGCCACCATACAATGCAGAAATAAGTGGTCAATGGATTCTCCAGCGGTCTTACACATAAAGCACCAGTCCATCACGATAATGTTTCTCTTACGTAAGTTATCCAAAGTTAAAGTTTTCCCTAGAGTTGCCGTCCAAACAAAGAAAGCCACTCTCGGGGGAACATTAACTTTCCAAATACTTTTCCACGGAAATGAAGACTGAATAGAACTAGAGAAAATCTTATAGTAAGACTTTACCTCAAAAGATTTCTTTCGCGCTGGCACTCAACACAACTTATCCTCTCCCTTGCTACTAACTTTGAAGGTGTACAACATCCCAAAAAACCTACTAACCGCTTCGACCTCCCAATCATGAACTGAACGAGACAACATAATATTCCATAAGATGGTGCCATTTTGTCTCTGCATAATTTCCTCCACCCAAGCATCCTTTCTTCTAGCAATAAGGAACAATTCTGGAAAGAGATTCTTCAAAGGAATTTCCCCACACCATACATCATGCCAAAACAGAACTTTCGAACCATTCCCGATCTCATATCTCACATGAGCAGCAAAAGCATCCTAACCCCCTCCTAATACTTTTCCACACGCCAAACCCATATGAACCCCCAACCTCCTTAGAGCACCAACCAACCCTCAAACTACCATATTTGACATCCACCACCTTTCTCCAAAAAGCATCTCTCTCCATAGCATATCTCCATAACCATTTACCCATCAAGGCTTTATTAAACATAACCAAATTTCTCACTCCTAGCCCCCCCGAAGCTTTTGAAGAACAAATCGTACGCCAGTTAACCAAATGAAATTTAAATTCATCTCCAATACCACCCCAAAGGAAATCTCTCTGAAGTTTCTCCAAACGATTTGCCACTCCCACAGGAATAGGGAAAAGAGAAAGAAAGTACGTAGGTAAACTTGAGAGAGTGCTATTCATCAAAGTTAACCTCCCCCCTTTAGATAAACACACCTTCTTCCACCCCGCTAGTCTAGCTTCCATCTTCTCAAAAATATTATTCCACATATAAGAATCTTTATACTTAGCACCCAACGGAAGACCCAAATACTTTATCGGAAGCGCGGCCACACTACACCCAAGAACACTAGCCAACTCCTCTACATCCCCTACCTCACCCACCGGAACCATCTCAGACTTGGATAAATTGATTCTCAAGCCCGAAACTGCTTCAAAACAAAGCAGCAAACACCTCAAGTCTCAGACCTGATCAACAATAGGATCACAGAAAATCAACGTATCATCCGCAAATAATAAATGGGAAACCATCAAAGCATCTTGGGAACTCGATCCCACTGAGAAACCCGATAACCGCCCACTATCCACTGCCGCATATATCATCCGACTGAACGCCTCCATCACCATCACAAACAGGAGCGGAGACAAAGGATCCCCTTGTCGAAGACCCCGAGAACTACGAAAAAACCCTGAAGGCGACCCATTTATATTTATGGAAAAACAAACAGTAGAAATAGAATGAGCAATCCAGCCAACCCATTTCTCCCCAAAACCACATTTTTTTAAAACATAAAGCAGAAACACCCAATTGACATGATCATACGCCTTCTCCAAATCCAATTTACAAATAATGCCCGGAATTCCAGAACGAATCCTACTATCCACGCATTCATTGGCCACCAAAACAGAATCCAATATTTGCCTCCCCTCAATAAACGCATTCTGAGATTGAGAAACAACCTTCCCCAAAACCACCTTCAACCTATTTGCCAGGATCTTAGAGATGATTTTGTACATACCACCTATTAAACTGATAGGTCGAAAATCCTTGATATCCACCGCTCCGGCCTTCTTTGGAATCAACGACACAAAGGTTGCATTAAGGCTCTTTTCAAATTTTCCGGTAGAATAAAACTCCTTAAGCACCGCAAAAATATCACTCTTCAAGATCTCCCAACACTTTTGAAAGAAAGCCATAGAGAAACCATCAGGCCCAGGAGCCTTATCACCTTTGAAATTCTGAATAACCGCCCAAATTTCATCTTCCTCAAACTCACGTTCCAACCATATTCTATCATCTTCATCAATGGAGGGAAAAGATAAATCATCTACCCTTGGTTTGGGTTTGCACTTTCTTATAAGATTGAATTACTTATTAAAAAACAATACTAATTTTTTCATTCAAAATTAGTGCATACATGATTTTATAGGAAAGTAAAATGCTATTACTGTATGTTGTATAGCTGTTGTTCTATATACCATCTCCAGCTTAAAGTTGAAACAAATTTTATTTGAGGATTGGTTCAGAACTATACCAAGCTGGTTCATTGTTTTCTAAACACCTCCTTAGGGCTAGTGTCTTAGCTTGTGTTCAATGGCATGCACAGATCCCTTTTTAAACACATGCACACATAAATACGCACACACATGCACACGCACACACACATGTAAATTTTCTATATTGGGCAATGTCCAGAATTTATTCATGAGCTAAATTATTTTCTTTTTTGTTTCTATGCAGTTGGGGATCGTAAATGTTATTGAAGCTATGGAGTTGGCCCCTGAGCTTGCTTATCCTGTATATGTGGCTGCCTGTGTAGATTGGTATATATAGTCCCCTTTGTATGTTTATTATTTACGTATTTCTTATCCTTTTTTGTATTTGATATGTAGACTATTATGTGTTGTTTTATGATTGATTAATTCAAGGCAGGAGCCTGTTGTTAAGAGAGGGGAGGAGCTTTTAAAGAAGAAGGGTTCTGGTGCTAACTTAGATGATCCAAACCTGATAAACAAACTGTTTCTACTATTTAATGGTATTTATTCATAATCTATCTTGTTAATTTAATATGATGTAATGTTCCTTTTCCACATTCTCTTTATTTCTATCTCTCGTATCTTCCCCACTAAAACTTCCTTATCCATGTTCATCTGTTGATAAGTTGTTTATGATTAAAATAAAGAAAAATCATGATAATTTTGACATTTTAGTTTGGGTTCTTTACAATGTTTCTTTATGATGGAAATTGTTACCATGTGCTGAAGTATAGGATTCCGTTGGTAATGATCCCAAATCTTTGTGCAAGCCCAGGAGCTTTAATATACATTAACTCGCAAATGATATTTGTAAGAGACCACATGATGAAGTAAAAGAAGGCTAGAATGTGATAATATATTAAGACCAAAGTTAGAATTGCTCATAAGCAATATTTTCCCATTATTTATAAGTCATCATTTACCATGATCATGAATTGCTATTGTACTTTATATTTTCTTATGAGCATTGTCGATATTTAATGATACTGACTGCTAGTATGCTTTAGCTGATACGAGCCGGACAAGTTTATATTTGTACTTATAATGTTTTCTGTCTTGAAAACTTTCTGAATGCTTTTGCTTGACCTACATTTGTTTCCATAATTTTTGTGTTTGCCTATTATCTCCAGTACACGTTTGATACATAATTATAATTTTTGCAGGTACTGCTGGAGCTGAAAATGTTGCCCCAGAATTAAGAGTTATTCCTGGGAATCATGCACTTAGAGCAAGACTGATGTCTATTTTCTGCCGTTCTATAACAGCAGCAAACAGTTTCCCTGCAACTTTGCAGTGCATATTTGGCTGCATATATGGTATTCAGCTCATCTTATTTTTATACTTCTTCATTTGGTGTTTGCCTATATTTTTGCATGTTTACCTTTTCAAACTTGGAGCCTATTCCTGTTGGAGACCATTCCTGTTGCTAGATGTAATGCTGAATCATTGTTATTGGGCTGCACATAGTCTTACATGTGTGGTTTGAGCTGATTTAAGCTGACAAGTAAGAATTCCTTTATATATTAAGTGTGTAAATGTAATTATTTGGCACAAAGGTTCTCATGTTTACTTAATTCTAATTCCGAATTTTCGGTTGTACAAGTTGAAAGCCTGGCCCAACAAATTACTCTTGAGAGCTATTTAACTCTTAATTAGATATATTGGATTGAAACCCTGTCTTATTCTGCAAGTGATGATTTTTGTTTTTTTCTTGGGAGAATGGCGATCTTGTTTTCGGGTGTTCTTCCTTTGTTTTCTGTTTTTCTTTTGTTTCGGTGTCTTTCTTGTGTACTCCCTATATGCTTAGGGACGCCTTTACGCTTTTTTAATGCTATTTCTTTTCTTACCTATCAAAAAAAAAATGGCGATATTGTTCAATGGCAATAGTTATTTGATTGTTATATAAGATTGTGTATGCTCTCATGTAGTAGGACATAGAGACTTTTGTAATTTATTTGACATAAGTTATTAGTGGGGTTCAGGGTTTGAGAACTTGTGATTTAGGGTTTTGGATTGTGGACAGGGGCATATGATCTGCTGCTGAGTACCCAAGCGCCAATAACTCATAGAACATTTACCCAAATTAGATATTTTTTTTCACCTCAGACTACTTATCAGTTCACCTTCAAACCCATGTGAGCCTCATCTGCATCAGATGTCGCACATGGGTGACACACGCAAATCCTCATATTGCCAAAATTGGCAATCACATAAAAACAAACATCCATTCCCCTTTCTATGGTATGCTCGTGTTGAACACAATTTTCTTTTGGCTGAGACTTGAAAGGCTAGATGCTTTTAGAACTGGTGAGAATCTTCTTGGTAGGTTGGCTGGTGTCCTTTTGGAATGGGAAATACTGATGGATACTGCAATTAGTAGGTTGAATGAATATGGACATGACCATTCAATAGCACTTGAGATGTCATACTCAAGGTTTTGGCTTTTTATATTTTGTGGTGGTTCATACTTATCAAAAAAAATATTTTGTGGTAGTTCATCTGAACCTCATTGTTTTGACACCTTGGTCTAAAATAGCAGATACACTTTTATCTTCATTTATAAATTTTCTTAGTTTCATGCTGAGTGTGTGACCGGATGCCCTTATGCTGATTTTTCTTTGGTTTCTTGAATTCTTAAATTTGACAGGAAGTGGTACCACGTCAAGGTTGAAGCAGTTGGGAATGGAATTCACTGTTTGGGTTTTTAAACACGTAAGAAACTTATGACTCGATTTCGGATCCTTATTCTTCTTTTTTCTTTCCCCCTTCTTTTTTTTTTTTGGGGTGGGGGGGTGGGAGGGGGGGGGGCACTTCAAGAATATTTTGGGAATGGATCCAATGAAGATGATGTGCCTAAAGACGCTCTTGCCAGTGCAGGTCTCACTTTGGGTTCTAGACATCAGATACTACTTTTTGTGGGCTATGGTTGAATCAATTTGGTTCTAGCTTCCTACAATATTATATGTCTAAATTTTCATATGTAGCATTGTTTTAGTAAGCTTCAGATTGAACATCTTTGGGTCTAAGTTAATTGATGTTTGCTGTGAGCTATGTCAATTTAAGTATTCTTTTTTGTGCTCAAGTTTCTTCTCATTGCAATAAAAGTTTTATGAATTATAAAATAATATATTTTTGGTGTTTGGTGTGGGTCTTATTAAGAATTGGAAAGTCTTTTCCTAGTTAAAGTATATGCTTAACATAGATGTATAATTCACCAAAACACCCCCGTTGTACCTGCTTCAATCACACTACAAATCTGAGCATGGGATAACTTACCATCTGCTGTTAGTTTTTATTTTTATAAGTAATAAGAAAATATCATTAAAAAGCGTAAGGCGCTCCTATTTACACATGAAGTACAAAAGAAACACCAGAAAAGACAAACATAAAGAAAAACCCAACAAAGGATAAATAACCAGGCACCCACAAAATAAACCCTAAACCATCTGCTGTTAGTTAATCAGTAAACAAAGGCGCTCTGACCATGCTCGTGAATTTACCCTAAATCTTACATGACCACAATTGAAATTTCAGACCAGGTGATAGGTAGAGTCTTTCCTTATCTGAACTAACACTTGGATATCAAAGGATCTAGATATTGTATCAAGAACCCTTTGCTTGGTAAGATTGTTTCTAGTATCTTAAAGAAAGGCTTTTACCTAATTCTCCAATTTGCAGCTACACACATGATCATTGCTTTAAAGAATCATATACGATTAAAGCTTTGGTCTACCTATTTGCTTCATCAGCAATATCAGATTCCTCATACCCAATGAATGTTTAGTCATCTTGGATGTTGGAGGCATGAATCCCAAAGTCCCTTATCTAAACTTCGGCTTGGAGCATAATGATTGACCCACTTGGGCCTTAGTTATTGATTGAGTACACAGTGGGTACTCTGTTTCCCTGTTGTTGAGACCTCTCTTCACTCTCTCTAAGCCCGTGATTGCTCTGGAGTTGATTATAACCCCTGAATTCTGAGTTCTGGCAAGAACTCGTGAAAACACAAGTTACTTGGTGGTCCTCTTCTAAATCAGTGCCAGTTTTCATTTCCTTTGCCACATTGTGAATATTTCCTTCTGCTCTCTTGGTGAAGCCTCAGCAGGTCGTATCAAAGAGACAGAGATATTGCTAATCAATTTTGTTCCTTTACTTCTTTTCCTTGCCATTGTCTCCGGCAGGATGCAAGAGAAGACAACAAGAAGATGAATTGTACATAAGAAAGAAAGACTTCAAACAAAATGAAGTGTTATTCAAGTTGAAATAGGATTGAAGCCAAAAAGATGCTGAAATTAACTGAAATAGAGAAAAACAGACGAAAACAAAGGTCTATTAAGAACACAAAAACATGTGGACATTTTTAATTTAGCCAAGAAATTGCGTTACATGTCATATAGCATTTGTTCACCTGTTGCATCTCTCTAAACAGATGAATTGAGTCTAAAACTACTAAATAAATAAAAAGCTGCCACTTTCTGGATGAAAACCAAAATGCACAAAAAATTGCAAAATTGCTTAGTGTCTACCTTACCGTGAAGTATGGCTCGGGTTTGATGGAGGAAAAGCAAAATATAGTAATGTAGAGATGCTCAGCATGCATTTCAATGTATTCTGTGTGTACATATGTGCATCAAGCCACAATGTCTACAGATGCTCACATTCAGATGCTTGTAGTCCAATTCTTTCTGTCTCTAAACTCTCTCTCTTTCTGTCTCTCTCTCTCTCTCTCTCTCTCTCTCTCACACACACACACACACACACACACACACACACACATATAATGATTTTGTATCTCTAGTACGTTATTTGTCATTTCATTGTGCCATTTCCTCTTCAAAAGCATGCCTGAGTAATGATCTTGACATTCTTTTTCCCCACTTCATTTTCATGTCTATTTATGTAGGCAAAGATTGATCAACTTAAGCTTATTGGCCCTGTTATACTTGCTGGAATTCTGAAGTCACTTGACAGTTATTCAAATTCAGAATCAGGTCTCCTCATGCAGTTGAAGCTCTCTGAACTTCTTTTATACATTATTTAATTATAATTTATTGAACATCAATCTGATTGATCTAGTTTACTAAATTCACCCAGATGCTACTGCTAGGGACACCAAAACCTTTGCTTTTCAAGCAATTGGGTTGCTTGCACATCGCATGCCTCAACTTTTCAGGTTTATCTCCTATCTCTTCTACTTTCTTCTATGCCTCTCTATTTGCTGTTTCTGTGTTTCCCCATAGGCGCTTCTTAATTAACCCTTGCATATGGGAGAAAAACGTTCTGATGGATTTTTTTTCCTCCTCTCAGCAATAAGATTGACATGGCTGTTCGTCTTTTTGATGCATTGAAAGTGGAGGCCCAATCTCTTCGTTTCGCTATTCAAGAAGCAACCAATACCCTTGCTGTAGCGTACAAGGTGCGCTAGTTTTCCTCCACTTGGTTTGAAGATATTATTAATAAGTTCTCTTTCTCTAATGTGGCAATTTATTCCCAAAGCTAATGTTCCTTGCTACTGCTTCAGTAAAGTGAGTTTTAGCAATTCATTTGTGGTTATGTATATTGTTATTTTCCTCTGTGATCCTGGTCAGTTTAATGGCTGGGAAGGTCTTGTTTCCTTATTTATTTAGGTGTATTTTTCAACATTTATATCTACACTGTATCTGCAGTTTACAATTCTGTAAGGCAAGTGCTCATGAAAGGAAATATTGTTGAAGGTTCTACCTATATATGCGTATGGAAAGATCACACTTAATTTTTTTTGTTTTTTTTGTAAGTGATCAAGATATCATTAAAAGTGCGTAACCCAGGTATATAGGAAGTATACAAGACAAACACCTAAAATAGATACAAATGCAGCTGTCCAAAGATATAGTTATTAAAGAAAAAAGACTTAAGCTCCACCAACGTCCTCTCGTGGTTTTCTAAACTTCTATCATTTCTTTCCCTGCAAAGATACCACAAAAGGTAAGGGGGCATGACCTTGCACATAGCAGCACTCTGAGTGCTATCAACAGTCCATCAACAAGCAAACAAGTCAACTACTCGTCTAGGCATAACCCTAGACATCCCAAAACGACTGAAAAAAACATTTCATAAGGCACAAGCAACCTCACAATGAAAAAGAAGATGGTCCATGAACTTCGCATTCCTCTTGCTCATACAACATATCTTGACCATAATGACATGTTGTTTCCTAAGGTTGTCCATGGTAAGGATTTCCTTAGGGCTGCCGGCCAAGTAAAACAAGTTGCTCCCAAAATAACCTTCGTATGCCAAATACTATTTCAAGGGAAAGAAATGCCCATCATTACAAAGAAGAACATTGTAGAAAGATCTAACATTGAACAACCCTCTCTTGGAGGGAGCCCATCAAAGCTTGTCTTGCCTCATTGTCTCACTCTAATTGAATATAAAAAATTGAAAAACGAGGCAAATACATCCACCTTCCAATCATGAGCCACTCTAGCAAAGCTTGCGTTCCACTAATTGGAGCCACTACAGAAGCATCCTTTACATGAGCAATACCATACAAATTTGGAAGGGCTTCTTTTAGGGCCTTATCCCCACACCACAAATCATGACAAAATCTAACTTTGGAGCCAGCTCCTACCTCAGATCTAGTATGACTTGAAAACATCCCCCAACCCTTCCATAACCCCACCCCATACAACCCAAGAGGCTCAAAACACCACCGACCCCACAAACTGCTAGATTTAGAGTCCACCACAACCCTTTACTAAGCCCCTTTCTCTCATGCTTCCTTGGTTGACAATAGTGGTAGTTTTGCCAATATTCGCGGGTTCTTTCATTTTCTTTCTCCCTCATAGAGGCTAATCCCTCCCCTTCCCTTCTTTTAATTTTAGAATTTTTAAAATTAGAATAAGTTCGAAAAGAGAAAGAATAAAAGTGGATTCAACCTCAGTAAAACTTGGAACTCGGGCTGGGACTCTAAGATATCGACACATCTGAGATCGCCAAATGTTCGGGAGTTCCTTTATTCAATCATTTTCCTTTTTGTTGTTGGATATCTCGTTTGTACACGTAGCTTCATTGCCGTTTTTCTAAGAGAGCACGATTGAACATTAGCAAGTTCCAAACCCCCAACCCTCCCTCAGAGATTGGAGGACAAACCTTGGACCGGCTCATTAGGTGAAATTTGAACTATTCGCCTAGCTCACTCTATAAGAAATCTCGATGAAGCTTCTCAATGGGGTTTGCAACACCGGGAAGAGAGACATGAAATACGTAGACAAATTAGAAAGTGTGCTCTTTATAAGGGTAACCTTACTATCTTTAGACAAGTACATCATTTTTCAACTAGCCAATCGATGCTCTATCTTTTCAAAAACACCGTGCGAAATAGACTTTGCCTTATAGGAGGCCCCCAATGGAAGACCAAGATGATACTTCAAAGGCAAGGAAGAAACCCGCTACCTAGAATGCTAGCCAACCCATCCACAATATCAACATTACCCATAAGAACCAATTCCGACTTAGGCAGATTAATCTTCAAACCGGAGACAGCTTTGAAGCATAAAAAATAAAGCACACTGATAGCGAAGGTGGTTAGGTTTGGTCCCACAAAAAACCAAAGTGTCATCTACAAACAACATGTGTGAAATGTTAACCACACTAAAGTGCATAGATCCCACAAAAAGCCTGAGAGAAAACCCCCATGAGTAGTTGCAGAAGGTATTCTACTTAAGGCCTCCACAAAAAATGCATGTGTGCATGTATTTGTGCATCCACTCCTGCATGGAAATGGGTTGGTGAGCCTAGTGATAGGAGACTTTCTAGCTTGGTTTGGAGAGCATTTGTTGGGTTAAAGATTTTTTTGTTGCTAAATGCTATTGCCTAGTAGGCGTAGGGTGGCAGAGTTCCTGTTTCACGTCATGGGTTATGTCGATTACTTTTACGTTGAAGCGAAATCGTTCGAGTTTCGGTCGGATGCTTGCGTTGGGGATGGAATACGGCTAGCTGAGTGGAACAAGGGTCGTTTCAGGGCAGTGTTCCTTACCAAGTTAAGTGTAGGGTGGTTTAGGAGATCGATGGAGGAACTGAAGCAGGGTGGGGAGATACGGGACTTCTGCAGGACATTTCTGGTGGGTTCTCTGGTGTTTATCCTGCA
Organism: Alnus glutinosa; assembly: GCF_958979055.1. Classification (NCBI taxonomy): domain Eukaryota; kingdom Viridiplantae; phylum Streptophyta; class Magnoliopsida; order Fagales; family Betulaceae; genus Alnus; species Alnus glutinosa. Next base: position 5,221,824 of record NC_084894.1, on the reverse strand, counting down.
ACGGAGGGGGAACGTCCACGGAAGATTCTTGGAACTTTCAGAATATGGCTATGGAGGAAGACGAACGTCTGTGATTATTCCAGAGGGAAGAGAAGGTTGCGGTTGGGCAAATTGTCTAGCGCAACTAAGGAGAATTGAGAAATCCTTTGAGAAAAAAGCGACTGGGGGGACAATAGGCGGAAATATACCAAGTGCTTCGATGAAGATGATGAAGTCGGCGACTCTTGATGGCCGAACGTTTGCGGCGGCGTTAAAAGGGCACGGCAGTGAGCTGGAGAAAGGAGAATCGAGCAAGGGCATTCTGGGTATTTCAGGAGAGCAACCCTTGTCAATTTTGGCAAGACCGGAAAAGCAGCCGATGATGACGGAGGGAAGAGACTGCAAAGGACTTGGTGGAGCGCAATCCATGCTGACCGACTCTGTGGTTTCTGGGGAAGGACAACTACAGCTGGCGAAATTCAAAAATCTGCTTCTTTCCATTCGTGAAGAAGCCACGAGATGGTTGGGTTTTCTGGAGTTGGGCCTGCTGAGGGATGAGGCCAAGTCTACCGATAGCCCAAGCAAAGGTCAAACAGATAACGAAATGGGTCAGGAAGCTTTGGGCTTCAGAGAGCAGGACCAAGAGGTGACTAAGGCTAAAGGAAAACATGCTGCTGTCCAGGAAATTGATGGAAGCCCACAGTTTACTTATAAACGTCGGTACCAACGTAGGTAGTCGGCCCAGACTGGGATGTCGACAGAATCCGTAGAGGGAGTGGTCGAGCAAAGGCAGATAACGCCGAACAGTATGCTGGAGGTAGTTTCCGATCCTGTTCACTCTGGTTCGGGGTCTGAAGGGTTGGGGAGTAGGGCTGTGCGAGTGGGGACCTCTTTGGAGGAAAATGGAGCTGGATCAGTGGGGGATGATGGGGCCACCGGAGGGTTGATAACGACCATAGAGGAGGTCACACTGCTTGAAAACCAGGTGTCGTTCGTCTCTAGTCCTGGACCGGCGGAAAATCAGGAGGAGGAGGAGCAGAATCACGAAGGCAGAGAAAGTGAGCTGGCGGGTAAGCTCGAACCGGATTCTGTGTTGAGTCCTGGTGCAGGAGACGACAGTGAGGTGGGTGAGCAACGGACCGAAAGTCTGAAGCAGGCAGAATTTGATACTGCTTTGGGAGAGATGGGTTTTCGGGAGAAGGGTGAGGGGGTTAACAGTCTTGCTTTGGTGTCTTGTTCAGAAGAGGATTTGGGGGGAGATGAGATGCTGGAGGTTCTGCCTTTGGCAGTGGTGGATAAAGATATTGGAAATGAGTCAACAGATTGGGTGATTGAGAGAATCAGAGGTTTTTGCAAATTTGTTGGAATTTCTTGTCCAGGCTTTGAGGAGAAGCTGTTGGATTTATTTAATGTCATTGAAACTCAGCGGTATTCTGATAGAATGAGGCATTTCAATAGTCCAAGTCCTATGAGGAACTGTGGTCAACGTGAAGTGAAGAGGTTAGAGTGTTCGGTGAATTATGAAGGGAAAGGAGGTCAATCGTCTAGGTTGACTAGGAAGGGGAGGGCTGGCAATGGTTAATGTTGAAGCCAAAGATCATCTCTTGGAATGTGCGGGGCATGAACGAGCTTGACAAAAGAACGAAGATTAGGGGGTTGTTGAGGGAGTGGAAGGCAGACATTGTATGTTTACAAGAAACTAAGGTGGAGTTAATTACCAGGGAGATTGTTTATAGTGTTTGGGGTTGTGCTTATGTGGATTGGCTGTTTTTGGGTTCTAGAGGAGCGTCGGGAGGTATTTTGTTGATGTGGGATAGAAGAGTAGTTGAGAAGATTGAAGAGTATGTGGGAAGATATGTGGTAGCCTGTGCATTTCGTAGTGTGTCAGACAATTTTGAGTGGGGTTTTGCGGGTGTTTATGGGCCTAATGATGATTGTGATAGAAGAGGACTTTGGGACGAATTGGCGGGTTTGAGGAATATTTGGGAGATGTCGTGGTGTATGGGGGGGGATTTTAACATTGTTCGGTATCCGAGCGAAAGAGGGGGGGAAGCGAGATCTTCCCAGGCTATGGTTGAGTTTTCTGAGTTCATCTTTGACCAGGCTCTCATCGATCTTCCTTTGGTTGGGGGGAGATCCACTTGGTCTAATTGCCGCTCTTGGTCCAGAATAGATCGTTTCTTGCTTTCTTCAGATTGGGAGGATTATTTTTCTGAGGTTTCTCAAAGGCGTTTGCCTCGGCTCCTTTCGGATCATTATCCTTTGCTGTTGGATTGCGGCATCGAGAGACGAGGCAGGGGGTCTTTTAAGTTTGAGAATATGTGGTTGCAAGCGGAAGGTTTTGTGGAGCTGGTGAAGGGTTGGTGGAGTTCGTATGTGTATGAAGGTTCGCCGAGTTATGTGTTCGCTCGAAAGTTAAAAGCTTTGAAACTTGACCTTAAACAATGGAATGAGGAAGTGTTTGGGAATGTAGGGGCTAATAAAAAGAAACTTCAGTATGATCTGTGTGAGCTGGATTTGATTGCAGAGGAGAGGCCGTTATCTGACGAAGAGAAACTAAAGAGAGAAGAAACTTCCAGAAATTTGGAGACAGAAGTCTAGGGCTTTGTGGTTAAAAGAGGGGGACAGCAACACTAAATTTTTTCACCGAATGGCTAATTCTCATAGAAGGCATAATATGATCGAGGCTCTGGTGGTGGATGGTCAATTGACTGAGGATAGGATTGTAATCAAAGATCACATTGTGGATTTCTATGCGAAGCTATATAGTGAGCAATTTCAGTGGAGACCAAGGGTAGATGACTTATCTTTTTCCTCCATTGATGAAGAAGATAGAAGATGGTTGGAACGGGAGTTTGAGGAAGACGAAATTTGGGTGGTTATCCAGAACTTCAAAGGGGATAAGGCGCCGGGGCCTGATGGTTTCTCGATGGCTTTCTTTCAGAAGTGTTGGGAGATTTTGAAGAATGATATTTTTGCGGTTCTTAAGGAGTTTTATTCTACCGGTAAATTTGAAAAGAGCCTTAATGCAACTTTTGTGTCGTTGATTCCTAAGAAGGCTGGAGCGGTGGATATCAAGGATTTTCGTCCTATCAGTTTAATAGGTGGTATGTACAAAATCATCTCTAAGATTCTGGCTAATAGGTTGAAGGTGGTTTTGGGGAAGGTTGTTTCTCAGTCTCAGAATGCGTTTATTGAGGGGAGGCAAATTTTGGATTCTGTTTTGGTGGCCAATGAATGCGTGGATAGTAGGATTCGTTCTGGAATTCCGGGCATTATTTGTAAATTGGATTTGGAGAAGGCGTATGATCATGTCAATTGGGAGTTCCTGCTTTATGTTTTAAAAAGATGTGGTTTTGGGGAGAAATGGGTTGGCTGGATTGCTCATTCCATCTCTACTGTCTGTTTTTCCATTAATATTAATGGGTCGCCTTCGGGGTTCTTTCGTAGTTCTCGGGGTCTTCGACAAGGGGATCCTTTGTCCCCGCTCCTGTTCGTAATGGTGATGGAGGCATTCAGTCGGATGATTTACGCGGCAGTTGATAGTGGGCGGTTATCGGGTTTCTCAGTGGATTCGAGTTCCCATGATGCTCTGATGGTTTCTCACTTATTATTTGCGGATGATACGTTGATTTTCTGTGATCCTGTTGTTGATCAGATCCGAGATTTGAGGTGTTTGCTGCTTTGTTTTGAAGCAGTTTCGGGTCTGAGAATCAATTTATCCAAAACTGAGATGGTTCCGATGGGTGAGGTTGGGGATGTCGAGGAGTTGGCTACTATCCTTGGGTGTGGTGTGGCCTTGCTGCCGATAAAGTATTTGGGCCTTCCGTTGGGTGCAAAATATAAAGATCCTAATATGTGGAACAATGTTATTGAGAAGATGGAAGCTAGACTAGCGGGGTGGAAGAAGGTGTGTTTATCTAATGGGGGGAGGTTAACCTTGATTAATAGTACTCTCTCAAGCTAACCTACGTACTTTCTTTCTCTTTTCCCTATTCCTGTGGGAGTGGCTAATCGATTGGAGAAGCTTCAGAGAGATTTCCTTTGGGGTGGTGTTGGTGATGAATTTAAATTTCATTTGGTTAATTGGCGTACGATTTGCTCCTCTAAAGCGTCGGGGGGGCTTGGAGTGAGAAATTTGGTTATGTTCAACAAAGCCTTGATGGGTAAATGGTTATGGAGATATGCTATGGAGAGAAATGCTTTTTGGAGAAAGGTGGTGGATGTCAAATATGGTAGTTTGAGGGGTGGTTGGTGTTCTAAGGAGGTGGGGGGTTCTTATGGGTTTGGCGTGTGGAAAAGTATTAGGAGGGGATGGGATACTTTTGCTGCGCATGTGAGATATGAGAACGGGAATGGTTCGAAAGTTCTGTTTTGGCATGATGTTTGGTGTGGGGAAACTCCCTTGAAGATCCTCTTTCCAGATTTGTTCCTGATTGCTCGAAATAAGGATGCTTGGGTGGAGGATATCATGCAGAGACAAAATGGCACCATCTTATGGAATATTATGTTGTCTCGTTCAGTTCATGATTGGGAGGTCGAAGTGGTTAGTAGGTTCTTTGGGATGTTGTATTCCCTCAAAGTTAGCAGCGAGGGCGAGGATAAGTTGTGTTGGGTGCCAGCGAGAAAGAAATCTTTTGAGGTTAAGTCATTCTATAAGTTGTTGTCTAGTCCTACTCAGTCTTCTTTTCCGTGGAAAAGTATTTGGAAAGTTAATGTTCCCTTGAGAGTGGCTTTCTTTGTTTGGACGGCTACTTTAGGGAAATCTTTAACTTTGGATAACCTTCGAAAGAGAAACATTATCGTCATGGATTGGTGTTCTATGTGTAAGACAGCTGGAGAATCTATTGATCATTTGTTTCTGCATTGTATGGTGGCTACAGATTTGTGGAGGGCTCTGCTGCAATTGTTTGGGGTGGAGTGGGTTATGCCGGGGTCGGTGATAGACATGTTGGGGAGTTGGAGGGGCCAGAAGGGTAATCGGACTGCGATTCAAATTTGGCGCATGGCTCCGTTGTGTTTGATGTGGTGCGTTTGGAGGGAACGGAATGCTCGCTGTTTTGAAGATTGTGAGACTTCTTTGGTGAATCTGAAGAGAAAGATGCTTCAAATGCTGTTTTTGTGGAAAGATAGATTTAAGTTATTGTATGATTGTTCCTATTTAGATTTCTTAGATAGATGTTCTCTATGTTCTTTTCATTAGGGGTTCCTTGTATACTTCCTGTGTACTTTGGGTTGCGCCCCTTTGCGCCTTTTTTATATATTTTACTTATCAAAAAAAAGGCCTCCACAACAATAACAAATAGAAAAGGCGACAAAGGAAACCATGGGAGCTACTAAAGAAACCAAACGGATTGCCATTCACCAGAATGTCACGGATTAATGAGAGAAAGGATGTCTAAGATTCTTTTGTGATCCTGAACAAGTTCATTTCTAGAATATTGAGATTGTCAGAGAGGTTGTCTTTGTATATTATGATTCTTATTTGATGTGAAACATTTATGGTGGATAGAACTAAGATATCTCATGAAGTCAGTTGCTTCTGAATTGAACTTATGTATTGATATCTTTTGTTGTTTTTGTCAGTTGTTTTGGGCTCAATGGGTTATGTATGTGATGACTGATTGGACCCTCTTCCTTCTTAGAAAGAGTGCTAGTTTTTATACCCAATTGCATGATTTGGATTTTACCGTTCATCTCTTCTTTTGCAATTAACTATTATCTATTCAAGCTTAATGATTAGTTAATGCTCTTGAAATTAAAAGGCCATGCTACAAACCAAAAGCTGAAATAAAAAGAGTTGTATTCTGTTTATTATGCTCATTGCTTGCTCAGTTCAGTCAGAAATATTGAAATTTTTTATTCAAGGAATAGTTGGGTGGATCACCATGAACGCTTATTGCTTGTCAGGGCTTTCTTGTCTCTACTGTACCTTAAACATTGACATTTTTGTGACAACTATTAGCTTGCTGATGAAATCTGACTATTTATTGTCAACAAGTATTTGACGTCTGCACTAGTGTGCATTTGAGCTAGGTTCCATAAAAATAACTATTTGCTAAAGTTAGTGTCTCACCTGCCCTTTATGTTGATCTCACTATTGCTGGTTTATTATCTGAGTGTCAGGGAGCACCTTCAACAGTGTTAAAGGATTTGGAGACACTTTTACTGAAAAATTCTCAAGCGGTATTTCACTGTTTCAATTTGCTGACTTTGTTTGCTGCTCCACCATAGATGGCTAATTTCTTGTTGGTAACCAGGAACAAAGTGAAGTACGATTCTGTGCACTGAGGTGGGCTACATCTTTATATGATTTGCAACATTGCCCAAGTAGGTTTATGTGTATGCTTGGGGTGGCAGATCCTAAGCTGGATATAAGGTAATGTAAGCTTTCATTTTGTATTTATTACAGATTCATGTTTTATTTTGCAGTGAATGCTCTCTCTCTCTCTCTCTCTCTCTCGCTCTCCCTCCTATATATATATATGTTTGTGTGTGTACGATAATAGTTTCAAATTATAATTCAAATAAATAAAATATACATTCAATTTATAATTCTCTATTTTTCTTTAATCTTGCCTTTGAAATGCAACAATTTTAAGTTGGCTCATCCTCATCATCATCATTATTAACAAAACAGACATACTCAGCCTAAGTTTTTACCAGTCTAACATAATATAACCCTGGCTTCCTTTTCTTCCCCTCATTATTTAGGGAAATGGCACTGGAAGGCCTTTTTCTGGTTAAAGACGAAGGAAGAACTATGAGTCAAAATCTTGATCTTCGATACCCTAAACTTGGTGTCATGCTAGATTTTATTCTTAAGCAGCAGCCCATGTTGTCAGATTCCAATGAAAGAAGGGAACAAAAGCTTCTTTTTCCCTCACAGACGTATGTGGCTATGATTAAATTTCTTTTAAAGTGCTTTGAGTCAGAGTTGGAGATGAATAACTCTCTGGAAGGATCATCTGATTTCTGGTCTTCGGTGGAAGCAATGTGTTCACTACTAGAACATGCTATGTCATTTGAAGGCTCTGTTGAGTTGCATGCCAATGCTTCCAAGGCATTGATAGCAATTGCATCTCGCATTCCAGAGGTTGGTTATCACAGATTCTCTTGCTTAGTTTCTTCTTGTTGTTGCATCTTTCATTTCTTACCTATTATTGTTCTTTATAGATGATAGCATCACGCTATGCTCTAAAATCATCATGGCTAAAGCAATTACTAAGTCATTTGGATTTGGATACTCGTGAATCTGCTGCACGCTTACTTGGAATTGCTTCCTCTGCTCTTCCTACACCTGCATCATCTGCTCTTATTTCTGAGCTGATTGCCTTGATTAGTGGAACACACAATTCAAGGTCTGTAGAGTGTACATTGTAAGGAAGTTTATATTTTTCAACAGATGATGAAAATCATACTAAATTTCTCAAGCTTTTATTTATTTATTTCTTTAGGTTTGAGAGACAGCATGGAGCATTATGTGCAATAGGATATCTCACTGCAGCTTGTATATCTAGAACTCCTGCTGTAAGTTAGATATTTGTTTGTTTTTTCTGTTATTATATATTTTCCAGCATTCTGTTGCATCCTTATTCTTTTTGAGGTGAGGGCACCTTGTAGTTAAAGGAGGAAAATATTGGGAATTTGACGGCTTTGCTAGATTGCCATGGCTATTCTTTTCCTATGTCTCTCTCTCAGTAGCATCAATGATGGAGCTAGTCATTTCCTTTTCTTTTCTATCTCTTTTTTTTTTTTTGGGGGGGGGGGGGGGGGCATATGTAAAATTTATATATAAATGTTAAAAAAAGCTATTTGAGGAAGACAAATGGTTATTTAGAATTGCTTGAGATATTTTAGAAGAGTTTGTTAGGGTTAAATATATTTTAGTGACAAGGAATGGGGAATGTGTAAAAGGAATGGGGAGTCTGTGGACCATCTTTTTCTCTATTGTGAGGTTGCTTATGACATATGAAAAGTTTTCTTTAGTCGATTTGGGCTTTCTTGAATTATGACTAGACAAGTAGTCGATTTCGATTTGTATGCTTGTTGGTGGATTGCTAGTAGCACTCGAAGTGCTGCTGCGTGGAAGATGGTGCCTTCGTGCATTTTTTGGTGTCTTTGGAGGAAAATGTATGATGCTTTGAAGGTCTAGTAGGAGCCAATATGTTTGAGATGAAAAAGTTATTACGGTGGTATTGAGGAGAGAAGAAGTTAGCTTGGAGATGTATTTGGCATGTAGGAGTCCTCTTGTCTTCTGACAAAAGCATTGATAGTTTGTAGTTGTTTCATGCTGCATATGGATAGAGAAACTATATGTCATTTACTTTTTAAATTGTTCAATTAGTTTCTCACTTTTTGGGTCTCTGAGACTCTGGATATTGTATTCTTATCTTCTGATGTTAGTTGGGTCTTGCAAGCCTCATGAATTGATTTGTTGGCTTCGTTGGGTACGATATAGTGGTTGTAGGAGTATCGGTGCTTCTGGCCAAATATAAATGCCTCATCCATTGTTGAATCTGACAAAATTTTGCCTTAATTTTCCATGCTATTTACTGCTAATGATTGAAATTTTCTGTCTTTTGTTTTGTTTTTTTTACTTGAAATGCATGCTAGCCTATTAGATAATATTGAAAATTCAATTTCTATTTCAGCACTGATGTTTGTAATTGTATCTGACATTTTGACAGATTCCAGAGACATTGTTACAGAATGTGTTTAAGTGCCTGGTTGATGTTGTTAATTCTGAAACTGCGACACTGGCCTCAGTTGCAATGCAGGCACTAGGTCATATTGGGCTACGTGTTTCATTGCCTCCACTTATTACTGATTCTACTTCAGGCAAAGTTTTTGTGACTATGCTAAAATCTCATTGATTGCGTAAAAACTTGTAAGATCTTTGGACCAAGACTTGAGATATCACACTAACCCATCTATTATATTGCAGTTGATGTTCTGATGGTTGTGCATGAAAAATTAAGGAAGCTACTTTCTGGTGATGATGTTAAAGCGATTCAGAAGATTGTTATAGCCGTTGGACATATCTGTGTTAAGGAAACATCATCTTCACTTCTAAATATTTCTCTCGAATTGATTTTCAGTCTTAGCCGGTCTAAGGTGGGTACAATTTTTTTTTTTAATTTTTTTTTCAGCCATTCTGCTTGTATACTCATGGACTGCTCATAAATATCAAAATGAATATTTATTATGTTGTTTTCATATATATATATATATATTTTTTTTTTTTTTAAGTAATGCAAATTCATTCAAAGTGTAGAGGGGTGCAGTAAGCAGGAACTATACAAAGATAACCCTTAAAGTGTAGGAAGAAAAGAACAAAACTCCAAAAACTTAAAAAAATTAGAAACAAGCAAACTATTCCATGTCACATTGTCGTCTTCATTCTAATATCACAGTCTCACAATCTTCACAGCTCCATGCGTTTTGCTCTCCAAATACCCTACATTAAACACAAAAGAGCCAACCTCCACATTTTCAAAGTAGTACGGTGTCCTAATTTTCCCCTCCAACTTGCCAACATTTCACTCACCCTATAAGGCATGACCCATGCAACACCAAATAACTAGAAAAGTGCACTTCACAAATCTATTGCCACCTTGCAAAGAAGAAGATGGTGATCAATAGACTCCTCACTTTTCTTACACATACAACACTAATTCACCACGATAACATTCCTCCTTCGTAAATTATCTAAAGTTAAGATTTTCCCTAAAGCCGCCATCAACACAAAGAATGCCACTTTCGAGAGAGCCTTAAATTTTTAAATACTCTTCCAAGGAAAAGGGGAACTTACCAGAGTAGATAACACCTGATAGTTTTTTCTTTTTGATAAGTAATCGGCAAATATCATTAAAAGCGTAAAGGTGCATTTAAGTACACAAGAAGTATACGAGAGAAAACGCCTAATTAGAGGGAGAAAAAAGAACAAGGAACTTACTATAACTAATTGTTAAAGGAGAAATATAAGTAGCTGTCCAAACATACAAAGTTTTGAAGAAAAATGACAATCTCCTCCAAAGTCCTTTCACAGTTCTCAAAACATTTGTCATTCATAAACACCATAAAAAGCATGTAGGCACCATCTTCCATACGACATCACTCCACGTATTGCTGGTAGTCCACCACCAAACATACAGGTCGACTACACGTTTAGACATAACCCAAGACAAACCATGTAAAAGTCCATGGGCCTTACTCACTCTCAAAAGACGCTTTGAGAGAGGAGGGATGTCCATGGCTTATAAAGTCTATAAGACAAGGATCTCTTAGCAATGTGGGACACTTTAACACGCCCCCTCACTTGTGGCATCTTTGGCCAAATACGTGTTCAACAACGGGAGGGAAAGGCCCATCATTGTCAAAGGAACCTGCTCTGATACCATGTAAAAGTCCATGGGCCTTACTCACTCTCAAAAGACGCCTTGAGAGAGGAAGGATGTCCATGACTTATAAAGTCTATAAGACAAGGATCTCTTAGCAATGTGGGACACTTTAACAAACCACAACGACTGAAAAAGGCAATTCAAATGGCATAAGTGACTTCACAATGAAGAAGAAGATGGTCCACGGACTTCCCATCCCTTTGATACATGCAACATTTGTCTAGTATAATGATGTGCCACTTTCTAAGGTTATCTATGGTAAGAATCTTACCTAGAGCCGCCGACCAAGCCAATAAGGCCGCTCTCGTGGGAGCATTAGTCTGCCAAACACTTCCAATGGAAGCGGTAGCCTTCATTGGAGGCAACCCCTTTTTGGAGGGACCCACCACAACTTATCTTCACTACGTCGACTCACTTTAACTGAATACACCAACTTGAAGAATGAGGCTAAGACATCCACCTCCCAATCATGAGCCGCTCTAGCAAAGTTTACATTTCATTGATTGGAACTACCAAAAAAAGTCTAAGTGAGCTGCAACAGTGGCATCCTTTGCGCAGGCAATACCAAATAAATCTGGAAAGACTTCCTTAAGGGCAACATCCCCACACCATTGATGATGCCAGAATCTAATCTTGGAGCCATCTCCCACCTCAACTATGTTATAAATCGAAAAATTCCCCCCAACCCCTCCTAATATTCTTCCATAACCTCACCCCACATGCACTAGACGACTTAATAGAATGCCACCCACCCCACGAATTGCCAAATTTAGAGTCCACCATCACTCTGCACCAAGTCTCTCTCTCATGCACATAGCGCCAAAGCCATAAAGTAGGAGAGTGTGATTGAACAACCACAAGTTCCAAATTCCCAATCCTCTCTCCAAGAGTGGTGAACAATCCTTGGACCAGCTAACCAGGTGACATTTGAATTCTTCGCCTAGTCCACCCCATAGAAATCATGTTGAAGGTTCTCAGTACGGTTATTAACACTCGCAAAGAGAAGAAAGATGGACATAAAATACGTACAAATTGGAAAGTGTGTTCTTAATAAGGGTAACCCTACCACCCTTGGACAAGTACATTATTTTCCAACTAGCCAATCGTTGCTCTATCTTTTCAATGACACCGTCCCAAATATGTTTATCCTTGTAGGAGGCCCCCAACGGTAGGCCGAGATACTTCATAGGCAAATAGGAGACCCCACAACCTAGAATACCTACCATCCTTTCCACCTGATCAACATTTCCCACAAGAACCGATTCTGACTTAGCTAAGTTAATCTTTAAGCCTAAAGCAACTTCAAAGCAAAGGAATAAGCAATGAAAAAGACGGAGATGATTTGGATTGACATCACTGAAGATCAAAGTATCATCAACAAAAAGAAGGTGAGAGCAAACAAACCCACTTGCATTACCCACAGAGAAACCAGACAACAACTCGCCACTCACAGCAACAAAAATCATTCCATCAAATGCCTCAATCACAAGGACAAACAACAAAAGGGACAGAGGGTCCCCTTGTCTCAAGCCTCAGGAACTACTAAAAAGACCCGTTAGAGTGCCGTTCACTAATCTAGAATCGCACTGAAGAAATGAAATGAGCTATCCAAGAACACCATTTCCCCCCAAAGCCACACCTCCTTAGCATATACAACAAAAAGTCCCAGTTGACATGTATAAGCTTTTTCTAGATTCTTTTTGGCAAATAACACTCTGCTCGCCAGACCTTAATCTACTATCAAGGCATTCATTGGCGATAAAAACACGATCAAAGGATTTGCCTACCTCTAATGAATGCATTCTGCAACTTAGAGACAATCTTCTCCAACACCATCTTAAGCCTATTTGCTAATATCTTAGCAATAATTTTGTAAATGCCCCCCACAAGACAAATCGAGCAAAAATCCTTGAGGTTAACAACCACTGGAGTCTTCGGAATGAGGGCAATAAAAGTAGCATTAAGCCTCTTCTCAAACTTGCTTCTAGCATGGAGGTCACAAAAATCCTTCATGATATCCTCTTTTAAAAGAACCCAGCAATCTTGAAAGAATGCCATAGAGAAATTGTTAGGGCCCGGTTGTGACACCCATGTCTCACATTGGAAAGATGAGGGTTTTCACCCACAAACCCTCTGAAATTTTATCTAAATACATATTTTCAACCACTTCACTAGTTGAAACTTGAACTCATCACCAGTACCCCACAAAGAAAGTCCATTTGAATTTTTTCCAGTTGATTGGCCACTCCTACCAAAATAGGGAACACAGACAAATACAAACTTATAAAAAGGCAATTAGTTTGACTTAGGAGGCCTTATCTCAAACGAAAACAAGACCAAGGGTAGTCGTTTCTCATTTTTCCTAACACGAAGTTACTCTAGTGAACAGTATACCTTATCCAACCTAATACTGTAATACATGTCAATCCTGGTTTGGTTTAAGTTAAATTTGTTATTTCTTCAATATAACATGGGGGGAATGTTGAGGGTGGAAGTCATCAAGGAAACAAGAAAAGGCAAAAGCAAGAGAAAACACAAATTAGAGAAGAAGAAAAAAGAAGAAGCAACAAGCGGATTTTTTCCTTGTTAGAACCAAATGGACATGACAAGAGGTGTTTGGTGATTCTTGTGTGTTGTAATAAGTCAAAAATATCTACATGCATGCATATGTCTTCATTCTGTGCCTTGTAAATTTTTACATATAATTTTACATATATCGTGTATGAAGTTGCCTTACGCTTTCAATAGACTAGATTTACTTATAAAATAAAAGTATATTGTGTATGAAGTTGGGATTATTCCCAAAAATCTCAATTTTGAATTGGACTAACTTTGGTTGGTTATTTATTTCTAGAATCAGAACCAAATCCAAATGCCTTAAATGCTGAAGCAAACTTAACTGATGAGATTGCTTTGCTTCAGTTCTTACGTTGTTCTCGATTAAGCTGTACCCTAGTAGATAAGATTTGAAAACCTCTAGTAATTGCATTTTTGGGGTTTTACAGGTCGAAGATATCCTCTTTGCTGCTGGGGAGGCTCTATCATTTTTGTGGGGTGGTGTTCCTGTGACTGCTGATGTGATTCTCAAAACTAACTATACTTCACTTTCCATGGCTTCAAAATTCCTCACTGGAGATGTGAGCTCATCTCTCTCAGAATATAGCCTTACTGGGGAAAGCGAAGTGAATGAAGATTATCACATCATGGTTAGAGATGCAATTACTAGAAAACTTTTTGATGTTCTTTTATACAGTACCAGAAAAGAAGAGCGCTGTGCTGGAACTGTTTGGCTGCTATCACTTACAATGTATTGTGGCCATCACCGAGCCATTCAGCTAATGCTTCCTGAAATACAGGTTTGCTGTTGGTTTAGAAGCCCAAATATGTACTTTTTTTTTCCCCCGTCATATACCTGCTTGTGTTGGACTTTAGCCAATTATTATGGTCTTCTGACAACAGAATGTATACTCAACTTCAAGGGAGTCCATATACACTACAGTGCTACTGTTTGGAGATGTTGGTACCTTTCAATGGCAATGTTTTTATAGGGCAGAAATTTACACAATCAAGAACTGATGATTTCAGAATTGGTCATTGTTGTCTGTCCATTTTTATTTATTAAAAATAAATAAATACCAGTATATTTGATAGAATGAAGAAGTTCCATCTATTAGCAATCCAAGGTATTATTATTAATAAAAAGTGAACCAATAACGAGTTTGGACATAAATAAGGCCAGCCTCTATTGGTTATGTAGAAGAGTGTCCTCTGAATTATGGATCAAGATTGGTAGAGATTGGTTAGGATAGTATATTTCCCTTGACTTGCTCTGTTCCCACTTGCAACTAAAAGTTTTTACTATTGCATTCTGAAGGAACAAAAACAGATCAAGGAAGAAAACTTCCCCTGTGTGCCCCTTCAATGACATGTCTTCTGACTTTTCCCTTCCATTGGCTGACAAAGCCTTACCTATAAGAGTTTCAAACCTTATGAGAAAAGTGGACGAATCACTATTCTATTAGATATGATTTTATATATTTGTAGTCTTATTCAAAATTGCTTTTCAAAGAAAGAACCACTTTGAAATCACAGAGTATTGCCACTGGTTCCTCTGAAGGATGTAAGAAGGTTTCAATGTTGAAGACTCAATTTCTTTTTTCTTCCCTTTTTATTTTTATTTTTTATTTTATTTTTTCGTTTTCTGGAGGGTAGGGGTCTTTGTATAATTCTGGTGTACCAAGGTTCTTTTCTTTTTCTTTATCAAGATGAAAAAAGTGAAACTTTAAGTTCCTGAACTAGTGCACTTCCTTCTGTGATCCTCACTAGATGCCCATATGGCAGTGTTGGGAGTTGGCAAAATGCTTTCTGATTTCTGTGGATTCCAACGTCCGCATCTTGATGATTGCTATGAAAATAGGGCAGCAACACCAGAATGATAATTGGCCAAATTATTCCTCTTTGTCCATGAGTATGTAGAAATTGAGATACACCATGTAACAACTTTATGTGAAAACACCTTTCACTGAGGACTCTCGTGAAAATGAATGAAGTGCTTGCGGCAGGCTGAATAGCGAGACTCTATAACGTAGCAAGTCCTCCACCAAATCCCTTACTTGGGCCTCGTCTGGGTGACAATTAGAGTAGTTTTTTGGTTGAAATGAACATCTCATTTGTTCGGTTGCAGGATTTCGCCTGAAGATTTTGAAACCACACAAAAGAACTTCACAACAGTAGAGTTCGAATTACTGCTAAAATGATGAAGGATTACCTAGATGCTGTTAGGATATTAATTAAATGATTAGATTTACTATTTTCAATCGACTTAATGTTTTGCGATAAGTGGTGATTTAACAGAGTATCAAAGCAAAGGTCATGAGTTCGAACCTTGTTTCCGTCATTCACTTCCCATTTCAATTAAATATTTCACGTGTTGTGCTTCACTTATTAAAAGAGAGTTTGAGCCCACACGTGAGGGAGCGTGTAAGATATTAATTAAATTCACCATTTTCTATCAGATTAATTTTTTGGGATAAATGGTAATTTAACATATGCATTTTCATTTTTTGGTCGGAAGAGGTTTCACCAGAAGAATGGTATATGCGTATTTAGTAACTTTGTTCTTGATGTCAATGCCAGCTGTAATAATTACCTTTCGTAGACCAGAACCTTGGGCAGTAGAGCCTGCTTGCGCATCTCACCCTTCTTAGTGGTCCACTTGAGCTATAATGATGCTCTTAGATTCTGCTCAGGGGATCCCCTTTAGATTTACAGATCTTGGGTTTTATTGAGAATGATCTTTTCGGAGAAAACTTTTACTTATTTCTATTGGGTTGAAAATTGTCAATTTGCAGGAAAATATTTTATTTTAATCTCTTCCTTGTAAAAACTGCAAATGCCAGAGGTGTTGATTGCAATTCTAGACAGCCCATTTTCTTGTGAATGCCAAATGATTATGAAGATGTCATTTACTGTTGGAATTTTTATTGCCACCAGATTCTTGTGATACCAGAATGGGAATTGAAGTGTAAAATATGTCTCATATGAATGCAGGAGGCTTTCTCACAACTACTTGGTGAACAGAATGAACTTACACAAGAGTTGGCCTCACATGGCATGAGTATTGTGTATGAACTTGGTGATGCAGCAATGAAGCAAAACTTGGTGAATGCACTTGTAAGCAATCTGACTGGTTCAGGGAAGAGGAAAAGAACCATCAAGGTAAGCTCATATTCTCATATCTTCTCTTGCTCTCTCTCTCTCTCTCTCTCTCCATTTAAGCCTGAGGTTCCAATGTTTTTGCTGTGCAGCTTGTTGGAGACTCTGAAGTTTTTCATGAGGGGGCTATAGGTGAAAGTCACAGTGGAGGGAAGCTGACCACATATAAGGAGCTTTGCAGCTTAGCAAATGAGATGGGGCAGCCAGACTTAATTTATAAGTTTATGGATCTTGCTAATTATCAAGTTTCATTAAATTCACAGAGGGGTGCTGCTTTTGGGTTTTCTAAGATAGCAAAGCAAGCTGGGGATGCTCTTAAGCCACACTTACGTACATTGATTCCAAGGCTTGTCCGCTACCAATATGATCCTGATAAAAATGTGCAGGTACACATTTTTGAGTGCTCTGAGTAAATTAAGGAGTTATTACACTGTCAATGTATGTGGTCCATAACTTAATCAATATATTTTCGTCTGCGTTCAGTTTTTTTGCATATTCCCTACCATGTATGTTTCCACAAGTAACAATATCCCTCCCCCCCTTCTCCAATGATATGGAAATTTGTGTAACTATGCATTCGTATTAACTTTGTATACCTTAGTATCCTCATTTGTTTCAGGCCAAATAATTTATTGCCTCTTGTCATTGCAATGTTTTAGGATGCAATGGCCCACATCTGGAAGTCACTAGTTACTGACTCAAAGACAACCATTGACGAAAACTTTGACCTCATTATTGATGATTTGTTGATGCAATGTGGATCTAGGCTTTGGCGGTCACGTGAGGCATCCTGTCTTGCCCTTGCAGATATTTTCCAAGGACGGAAATTTGATCAGGTGAGGAGGTTTTTATCAAATTTTATTTTATTTTTTTCTAGTCAATTGCAAACTCAAGTTTGACAGCATAACCTATAAATCCTTGCTTAGCTTTCTCAGCAGAAGTATATTAAATTATGTTGGATTTATTAAGATCCACATTCTCAGTACACATGATTATAAACTGCATTGCAACATAGTGTTTGAAGAAGTAATAGTGTCTCCTATCTTGTCTTTGTAACTCCAATAAGCCTCAAATACCATGCCTTAATCTGACTACTAGATTATCCTCGGGATCAGATGGTAGTTTGTTCTCTTATCATCTCAGGAGGTTTGGATGTTGTTATAAAGCTTACTTCTTTCAACCAAGTCCAAGTGGGAAAAAAGGTTGTGCCATTATGAAACAGAGGGGAATCATTTTCAAAGCCGTAATAGTGGATTAACACTTGAGGAAGTTTATGGTTATTGATCTTTTGCTCTGGTGCGAAGTTCTCATCACTCGGGCATTTGGAATGACATAAGAGGTGGTTAGGACCTACTTTCAGACTGTGTTTGCAATGGTTGTTGTGTGTATCTTTGGCATGATGTATGGTGCGTAGACGTTATCCGATCACAGAGGAAGGGTTAGGCGTCCAAAACTTGGTTTTATTCAACTTGGCTCTTTTGGAGAAGTGGCTTTGGTGCTATATGCATGAGAGAGAGGCCTTGTGGAGGGTGATAATGGATTCTAAATATGGATATTCGTGGGGTGGGTGGTGTTCAAATGAAGTTCTTGGGTTGTATAGGGTGGGGTTATGGAAAAATATCAGGAGGAGTTGAGAGGGACTTTTCTAGTCAAACTAGATTTGAGGCGGGTGACAACTTTTAGATTAAATTTTGGCATGACAGGTGGTGTGGGGATCAGGCCCTTAAGGAAGCTATTCTGGAATTGTTTAGTATTCCTTGTGTTAAGGATGCTTCTGTGGCTGATCATTTGGAGTGTTTTAGTGGAATGTTAGCTTTGTTAGAGTGGCACGCAATTGTGAGGTGGATGTATTACTTCATTCTTTAAATCTGGTTGGGGTAAGATTTGAGTAATTGGATCATCGTTCCATGTGACATTCGATTTTAGGTCAACTTTATCACTTAAATATAATTGGACAGTATTTGAACTTAGACTTGGGTCCCACTTAGACTTGGGTCCTAGTCAAAATATCAACTTTGGAGAATTTATATACTTAATTGTTAAATTTATATCTAGGATTTATGCTTATTAGTGGAAAGTAAAAGTAAAATAATCGATTTAGAATATGGATTTAGATATAAATCAAATCTGGAATTTGGATTTTTAGTCGAATTCAAAGCTCACCTTATTTCTGAGATTCAGACTTTAACTAGGAGTTTGTTATAGCTAAATGGAATCAACTGACTTTTTTTTGTTAACTACAACTCCAATATTGTTAAATGCGCACTTTAACCTGACACATTCAAAAGCCCTGCTATCACTCCATTGTTCACCACTGTGCCCCTTAGTAAACACGAATAGGTTTATATTTCCATGTCAACATCCACAATACAGGTCACTATGTTAATAGAGGCGAGTATTCGTGGATGCTTTTTTTAGTATAATCCAATACCATGTGATGTATCTAATAATCTGATTTTTCCTATCTTTCTATCTACAGCATCTGTAATATATCATTGTATTTGCTGTATAATGGTACACGTTAATTGTATTTTTTACATGTAGGTTGGAAAGTATTTGAAAAAATTATGGTCAGCAGCATTTCGAGCCATGGATGACGTAAAAGAGACAGTTCGTACTTCTGGTGACAAATTATGCCGTGCTGTAACTTCATTAACGATGAGGCTTTGTGATGTGTCCTTAACTGACATTTCGGATGCAAGCCAAGCAATGGATATTGTTCTACCTTTCTTGCTTGCTGAAGGCATATTAAGTAAAGTTGACAGTATCCGTAAGGCATCTATTGGAGTTGTTATGAAACTTGCCAAGGTTAGCATTGTTTTGCAGTATCATGATAACTTTTTTTTTTTCAATGAAAAATAACTGATGCTTTCTTTTAATATTGTGCTAGCTTTAAAATAGTGCCACGATATAGATATATACACTTGTGTATGCAGTATAATGACATTTATTTATGGGCTTTTTCAAACTTAGTTGCTGTCTCAACATGAGATGTTGCATTCTGATCTATTCACATTAAGATGTATACATATAAATACATTCCAATATAATTTGGTATATGTATTTGTGGACAATCAGACACTAAATGGTCTACCAGTCTCTGTATGCCACTGATATACATCCTTTGGTACTTGAAGAAAAGACAGGCTGATGTCTGCTAGTTTTTAGCTGACTCAGAAACTTTTCAATTTGAGGTTGATCATTTGTATCTTCTAAATGTGAGAAAACACCAGTATTCTTGTTATAATTTATTGCTTCCATTTTGATTGTAGCCACAGCCAGGGTGTGACATGCATCCCAGTATAACCGAAGCCTCACTGAACTCTCAAATTGTACAAGCCTTTTGACTTGGTTGTGGAGGGGGATTATTTATTTAAGAACAAGTATAAAATGATAACAATGTGGAATAATTATAGTGGTGGAAAGACTTTATTTTCAAGTGCACATAGTGTTAAAGACTTTATTTCAGCATCCTCGTTTCTTGACTATTCAACATTTATTAGATGGAGTGCTTTTGACCATCTCATTACTTATCCAACAATCTCTTATTACTCCCCTGATAGATCTCATTATGTTTCATTGTCAGCTTTTTTTGAAATGTCTTTCTTCACTCCTATATATCTATTACAAGATTTGTAGCTAGAATACCGAAACCAGGTGCCAAAAACCGAAAACTCTTCTTTTAAGTTCCAGAATACATGGCTTTACATACCCTCTGGCCAAAAGTTTTGTAAAACAATGGAACTGAGGGTCTGGTGGATAGTTGGCCATTCAATCTTGTAAACCAATCCAGACTGAAATTGGACAGATGGCTTGTCACCTGGAGATATAGGCATAGTATATGGCAAAATGGATGAGATAAGAATTGAAGAGATTGCTAGTTTGACGTGCTGTATTTATTGCCAGAGAAATGCTAGACTTCCTCCAAAATTTGGTTCCCAAATGATGTGTCACAATCCCATGAGATATAGATACATTTCTCAAAATAATAGATCACATGAGATTGTGACACATCATTTGGGAACCAAATTTTGGAGAAAATTTTTGGGATGTACAGCATTGCTCTTATTGTCATGTGAACCTTATCATTTCACCATGTTGTCATTAATGACAACCTTTTTATTCCCTTAAAGAATATCTAGGAACCTTTTTCTCCACTATTTATTCAATCAGTAATTTCATATGAAACAAACCCATTTTCTAGATTTTGCTTGTAGTGTTAAAAGCAATGTGTGAAACTTTGACTATTTTGAGAGCTCGGTGGTAGAGTTAAAAGCTTTTATGTTCACTCTCTTCTCTCAAATTATATTAAAATAACTTGCCAGACGCCAAGATGAATTGGAAACCTATACCTATTACTATTGTAATCCAAACTGAGCCTTATCCTGCCTAATCAGGTTCATTGACACAAACCTTACACCCAAGGAAAAAAAAACTAGTATTAGTAATACTAATAATAAAGATAGAAAAAGAAAACGAAAAAAGAGAAGCAAGGTTCTTGCTCCATTGTTCTATTTACAGTGGTGGATATATATGAAATGTGTAAAAGGGTATAAGATCTTGATGTTTTATTTAATTTCTGTGATGTGGTTCAATTGCTTTCATTAAGTGTTTGCATATGAAATTCGAAATTGATAAGCTTTGATGCTTTATCTAATTTTTCTCATTATGCCCATACTTGATTCCTAAGCAACTGGTTCTGGTAGCATAACTTTCAAACTTTCACGTGGTTGATTAGTGTGATTTCTTTCATTTATTTGTAGTATGAAAGACATATGGTTTTTTTTTTTTTTTTTTTTTTTTTTTTTTTTTTTTTTTTTTTTTTTTTTAATAATGTTCTCTTTTATTTTGTGCCTTACTAACAGGGTGCAGGGATTGCAATCCGTCCACATTTATCTGATTTAGTTTGTTGCATGCTGGAAAGTTTATCTAGCCTTGAAGACCAAGGGCTTAATTATGTTGAGGTTTGGCATTATCCTATTATAGCATTTTTTTTTTTTGATAAGTAATTGCAATTTATAAAAATAGCGCAGAGGGGCGCAACCCTTATACACGAGAAGTATACAAGAGAACCCCTAAAAGGGTCGAACAAAGAATAATTTTAAAAAGTCTACATAATTAAAAACCCTCAAACTATGATGGGACGCCATCCAAATATATAACGTATTGAGCAACCGCTTCCGAAGCTCCACCGTAGATGTCTCTATATCCCTATTATAGCATTTATATCAGCAATGCTGTCTAGTTTATTCGATTTTTCATTTTTCTTTTGCAGCTGCATGCAGCAAATGTTGGAATACAAACAGAAAAACTGGAAAATTTGAGAATTTCAATTGCAAAAGGCTCTCCTATGTGGGAGACTCTTGACCTATGCATAAAAGTTGTAGATACTGAGTCATTAGATCCATTGGTTCCTCGTCTTGCTCAATTGGTACGCGCTGGAATAGGCCTCAACACCAGGTATGTAGTTACACCAATTCATGCACTATATTTTAGGAAAAATTGGAAATGAGAGTGGATTTATTTGTATTTAATAAAAGTGTGCTGCCACTACTCTTTCTTAACTTTTATAGATTAAGATACTCTTAACGTGTGCTTAGATTGATGTTATATCTTAATCTGCAAGTTATGAGTAAGACAGTTTTCTTGCAAGTACTAAGGAAGTCGATAATGCACATACCCTAAACAGAAAAGGTTGACAGAATTGAAGAATTGATAAGAGTATAGAAGTTAGGTCAAGCCTGTCTGCGCACATGGGGTATACAACCTGGAAGACAGAATCAAGCAAGAAGAGACTGTCCATGAAATACCGAGAACTTGGGCTTCTATTGACATCTAAAGATGATGCCCACAAAATAACATGTATTTATTTAACCCAGCAGGTTCAAATTTTAGACTCTTTAGCTACCTGCAGTTGCACCCCTCTCCAGTTGAACCACAAAACACAAATAGAAAATTTCAAAGTTTTCTAATAAAACTTTTCTTACTTATCAAAAAAAAAGAAAAAAAGAAAAAAGAAGAAGAAGAAATCCCTTGCATAAAATTATAAAAGCAAAAAACCAAAAAAAAATGAAGGGGGTCTCCATGGAGGAGACCCAATGTGGGTCTCAAGGAGATGATGTGGCTCCCGGTAACAAATCCTCACTGGTCTCTTCTGTAAAAGGGCCTCAAACAACCCAGAAAATACCAATAATCATTCATAACGTCTTCCTGCAATACAGAAAATACATGCAACAAGCTGGATTTCCTTCCATCCTCCCGTATTAGACTAATAGTAACCAGATTTGCATTGAGTAGGCCGCTTGTTTACATGATAAATTACTCAACAAGGTAAGAGAAATAAGAAAAATAAAACAATGTAAAAGGATGGTGCAAAAAGATAATTTGTCCGAACTAAACCTAAATTGCAATTTTTTCTTTGACAATGTGCTTCATAAATTAGCAATGCTACATGAATTGTGATCCACATCAGTTTACACCATGGTGGGTCTGTGGAGACCCACATCCATGGGTCAATATGGGAGGAGACCCAGTCGAGTCGTGGGTTTTATTTTTTATTCTAAAGGACATGTGTCACAATATTGTTCGTGCTGACATGGCACGCTAAAGGATTCCATCTAATTTGCTAACAGAAAACGCGTCCAGTAACCTATTTGTGTTTTCTGCTTGCCCCAAGGGATTTTCAGTCACTTTTTTAACCCAATGGAGCTATTTGCAACTCAATAAAACCACAAGGACTGATTTTGCATTTTTCATACCGCCCTTTCAGCTACTTTCTGATAAGTAAATAAAACTTTATCAAGAATACAAGAGACAACCTCAAGTATACAGGCTGTTTACTAGAGATTCTATAAACAATTTCAATCTAAAGTTTAACAAATCTTGAAAATCCAAAAAAGAAAAGAAGGAAGACTACTGAAAGCATTTAAACCATTTGAAATCCTTAAAAATCAGAACCATTTAAGGAATATCTCAATATGGTAGATAGCATAAACATTCAAATAGTCGAATTAGATAAGTGTTTGATCTCATATAGTCACATAATCTAGAGTTTTATAAATATCTTTATGTGGATTTGGGACCAAAACATATATGCATCATCTTCTTTAAAATCTTACAGTTAAATATCTATGTTTAAATGAAATGAGGAGACACTAAGGAACAAATTGAACTTGGAACTAAACTTGCATTTGTACCCAATCAAGATTTTATATTTTTCTTCTCATTTTTGTTTTTTATTCTAAAAGACATGTGTCGCAATATGATTGGTGTTGGCATGGTACATTAACGGATCCCGTCCAATATGCTAACGGAAAACGCGTTCAGAGACCTATTTGTGTTTTATGCTTAGCCTAGGGAGTTTTCTAATCACATGGACTAATTTTGCATTTTCCCCCCCACCTTTTTTTTTTAATTTTTTTTTTTTTTTTTTTTTTTTTATGATTTTCTTGTGATTTAGTTGCTCCATCTGATAATCAGTGGCTCAATTTTCCTTTTTTCTTGTTCCATAACACATGCCCATTCCAAAAAGCAAACCATTACTTTTGCACAATAACCTTTATCATAAAATTACTTTCTTGCTCCATCCTTTTTGTTTACTTCATTTAAGACATATGCTAGAGGAATAGGAAGAGAATCTATGAAAGGGAAGAGCTGGTTTCTATATCAGCCCCAATCCCATTCATTCCGCATATATAGGAGGAGCGTACATTTACAATGGGACAGAATATTCTGGAAAGAGACAGCTGGTAGGGACGGCTGTATAGGGACACCTCACCAAGTGATTCCTCTAGAAGAGTAGCATTCTCTCTCTCTAACAACATATATCAAACTTAGTCGGTGATACTGCAGTCTGCAGTTTAACTAGAAAGAGCATAACAATACATACATCTTTATGATTTAAAAGAATGATAAACGGGAATTCTTAAACCATCTCACTGTGCCATGGGTACAGACATAATATTTTTCTGAAAAGTGTAATCGTTTTGGCATGTACATATGTGCTGGCTACAAATGAACCTATTTGTTTCTTATAGTTTACATATTCTTTTGCAGGGTTGGTGTTGCCAGCTTTATTACCTTACTAGTTCAAAATATTGGTGCTGATATCAGACCATATACAAGCATGCTATTAAGGCTGTTGTTTCCAGTTGTTAAGGAAGAGAAAAGTATTGCAGCGAAACGTGCCTTTGCCAGCGCTTGCGCCATTGTTCTTAAGCATGCAACACCCCTTCAGGCCGAAAATTTAATAGAAGAAACTGTTGCCTTGCATACTGGTGATAGGAATGATCAAATGTCATGTGCAATTTTATTAAAAAGCTATTCATCTATGGCCTCGGATGTTGTGAGTGGATATCATGCAGCGATTGTTCCAGTTATCTTTGTTTCAAGGTCTGAATTAGGCATTTTGTTCTTTTAGTTATTTTTGAGATATTAATATTGCTCTGACCAAAAAAAAAGAGGAGATTATTAGTGAAAATTTTTCAATTTGATATATTATTATCACCATTATATGCCTCAATTATTTAATAATCAGGTTGGCAGGGAATATAGTTGACATATAACATAAAATTTTAGAGATTTTTTTTCCTTGTTGGGGTGGGGGGGGAGGTGGTGCAATTGTTAGTTGTTTACAGACTTAAGAAGTTTTAGGCTGTATTCTACATTTAAATATCAAGGTAGTAGTATTTCCTACACTGGTAGATAATTACTTCAAAGTTGGTGCAAAGCCGCCAGCTGAGAAGGCGACAAAGCCTTGTGCTACGAAGAAGTCAGTGACGCAAGTGAATAAGGGCTTTTTTAGAAAGGGGTTTCTCAACCTACCCCCGATTCCTGTCCCTTCCGTAGAGCTTCAGGAGGTCAACAAGGGCGATCATAACGGTGAGATTGTGGTGTGGGAGGAGGAGGAAGATGACTACTGGGATGGTTTGCCCTTAGATTGGGCGATGGATGGGGATTTTAGGGAGGGGGCTTTGGCTGTTCGGGAAGCCATGGAAGAGGAGTTCCAGGTTTTTGCGCGCCAGAAGTATAAAGGAAAAAGGGAACTTCTAAATTTGCAGAGTTCCATCAACTATGGTGACGCGAACTATCCCTCTAGGCGTAGGAAAGCTGGTGGGAGGATTTGTCAGGGATCGGATATGGGTTCGGAGTTGGTTTCGGTTCCGGATCCCGATCTTGTCACCGAATCTTCTCATTTTCCTCTTCCGGTTTCTTCTTTGGCTTCCTCAGAGGCGGGTCGTGGGTCTGAGAATTCTGCTGTGGGTTCACAAGTTTCCATTGAGATGGGCTCGCCGGAAGGGAGGATTCTTCCTTCCTCCTCCCTGGAAGAACCCACCTCCAAGCCTTTATGTAAAGGGAGGAAGCCAAAGCTATCTCCTTTGGAGTTGTCTATGGCATGCTCTTCGTATTTCGGGGAAAAGGGGGATAGAACTATGGCTTTCCTCTCTGCCCTTGATGAGGAACATAGGCGATGGGATATGATTGAAGATTGTGAGCTTTAGGGGCTTAGGGTTGGGTTGTTTTGTGGGTTGTTCCTTATCGGGTCGGTTGTGAGGCTGTTGCTTCTTGTATACTCCGTGTGTACTAGGGGCGCCTTACGCTGTCTTCTAATAAAATTGCAATTACTTATCAAAAAAAAAGATAATTACTTCAAAGTCTTGGATGACTGTATACTTTTGGACTCGTGCACTTAAATCACTAGAATTTATGAAATATGAAACAACATAAGTCATTTGAAAATAAGTCTCTGTGAACCAGTACTTTCCATTGAAGCCAGATATAACAGACACGACCTCCTCTAAAAGAGAAATTATGAGTCAGGTGCTACTTAAAATGACCATAAATTGATGAGCTGTTGGCTCCAGAAATGTTGAATGATTTGCATAGACTTCCTTAGTCTCCACTTCCACATACCATATTATGGCTATTCTATCCACTTTAGTTTGTGTCCTAGTGAATTTTGGGTACCCACCTTTATCATCTCTAGGTAACCTAAGGTAAGATGAGTTGGAGCTTCATAGTCCTTTAATTGAAAAATGATTCACTACTAAGATCTCCATTGAATAAGATATTGATATTTTTAAATACATTGGGTCTCCATTGATGCAATTTTACATTGCACAGTTTGGCTCAAAGTTCACTAAGAATCTTTGGGCAAATGTCATGAAGTTTATGGTTGCTAGCTAATACTACGAAGTATAATTTTAAAATTGTTGTACATATAATCAAACAACTGTGGTCATATTTCTACTTATCAAGAAATTGAGAGAAGGGGGATTAATGTTGATACTTTTTAAAGATTTCATAATTAACCAACAAAGTAAAAATGATTATGTAAGTGAAAAAATTATTTTCTCTGAAATCAACCAGTCAATGGTAATGCAGGTTTGAGGATGAAAAGTCTGTTTCTGGCCTATTTGAGGAGTTGTGGGAAGAAAATACAAGTGGTGAACGGGTCACCCTCCAGTTGTACTCGGGGGAAATTGTTTCTCTTATATGTGAGAGCATTACATTATCATCATGGACAAGTAAAAGAAAGGTTGGTGTTATCTTTTCCTCTTTGTTCTACTCCTTGCCTTTTATTTTAGCTTCTTATGAAAAGCAAAAATTGGTTGCCATTGGTCTTTTGGACCAAATGGCCACTCCATCCCCTATTACAAAGTGGTGAAGGGTCAGCTTACTTTCAATTGCATATGAGTGAGTTGTAAGCTATGGAAAGGAAAAAAAATGGTCACTTATTTTCGTTTTCAGAAGATCTTTGCTTATTTGTTTGTTTCCACTTGCAGTCAGCCCAATCGATTTGCAAACTAAGTGAAGTTTTGGGTGAATCCTTGTCGTCTTATCATGATATTTTGCTCCAATCTCTTATGAAGGAAATCCCTGGTCGTTTATGGGAGGTAGGAGGATCTGTTCTTGAGCTTTGAACAGGATAATACACAAATTCAAAGTTAATATAGGCCATATGTTTTACTGCATTTTCTTCTGAAATATGCATCGATCTTTTTTTCTTCTTTCTTTTCCTACATATGAAGTAATATCTCAGGAACATAATTCCATCATGAATTACTGTTTAATGGTAATCACGTCATTATAAGTTCTTAATTATATTGTCAGTGTAATATCTATTTTTATGTTAGCCTATTTTGCCAGGTATTGAGATCCAATTCTTTTTTATGTGACAGGGGAAGGATGCTCTCTTATATGCTTTAGGTGCTCTCTCTGCATCTTGCCATAAAGCAATCTCCGCCGGAGATCCCAATAGTCCCAATGCCATTTTGAGTTTGGTATCTTCTGCATGCTCCAAAAAGGTGAAGAAATACCGTGAAGCAGCTTTCTCCTGTCTTGAACAGGTTAGTATTTTATAATGGTTGCTGTAATATGTCCACAGAATGCTTCCCTTTTTTTCTGGAAAATTTAACAGTGAAACCTATTAGCATTTTCACTTCACGTAAGTTTTTTAACATTCTTCAATTGCACCTACACATGCTATTTCATACTGAAGCAAGTTTCAAGGAGTTCTGGTTCCTTGCCTATAGTACTTCGTGGTCCTGTGGTCCTTTGTAGAAACATGTACTGGTGCATAACATTTTTTTACTGAAATATTTCAAAATTGTCAACATATATTGGACATAAAATTGGATATATTCTTTTGCATAGTACCCCAGCTCTGTAAGTAATATCAGAATCCAAAATATTAAAAAAGAAATTGTACTGCAGGTCCCATATTAGTTGATATTCTGTGATGAACATCTAAATGGTGACAAAATTTATGTACTGAACCCTAATTAGTTGGATTCAATGCTTAGTTGAGTTGACTGAGTTGATAACCTTGAAATGTGCAACCTTTTAAAGGACCAATTCTGTTCATTATATTATCATATGATGATAGTTTCAGGATGTTTCTCTGTAATATTAAAGTAATAATATCTGTTTGTTAATGTAAAAAATTCATTAGTCATAATTAGAAAACTATGAATTGATTTGTATTGCTTCATACTCTCTCTCTCTCTCTCTCTCAAAGTGAGAAGAAATAATTTACTTTTTACATGATCAAATTGAATTCTTCGATCAGATGTTTGATTTTTGACAAATTCGAATTAGAATTGGTATTCCTCTAATTCATCATAATATTTTCTGTAACAGATTGGATTAGTACCAACCCCATGTTTTAAACTTGTAACGTTTAAATCTTTACAGTAGATATCAAAGCCATTGCTGGAATGTACATTAGCTTACAGGTCAGGTGTCACTATTATCTGTATGTTTTACTGATTTATCAGTGTCATTGTCCCATATTTATGTTCGAACTCTTGGCTTTTCTTTAGCTGTATCATAGGGTTTTGGGATATGCCCTTATGGTAATTGATGATGTAACTACTTTTTTGAGTTTGTGACCTAATTTTTAAGTTGAGATTCAACGCCCTTTTTTCTTTTCTCTCTTTTTTTTTTTTTTTTTTTTTTTTTTTTCATTTGACAAAGATAAATAAGTTTTCCTTCCTGTATTTGTTTCCAGGTTATTAAAGCTTTTGGTCTTCCTGAGTTCTTCAACATGGTTTTTCCTTTGTTATTCGATATGTGCAATTTGGCCTCTTTCAATAAGTCTGGGCAAGCACCTTTGGCAAGTGATACTGCGAAAACAGGTTGTTACTTCACTATTTTTTCATCAAAATACTAGAATTGTGTTCTGGTTCTAAGATTTATATTTTCACATTAAGTGAGCTGGGTATGGTAAAGTTAATTTGATTATTACATAAATTTAGAGAGCAAGAGAGAGAGAGAGGTCATGCAAGTTTACTGTATCTTCCCTTTTGAGCGAATTGCAGTGCACATGCTTAACCAGAGGGCATTGACTTCCTCTGATTGGTGGCTGTTCCTTAGGAGGTTTGAAGGATGTGACAATTGGTGGCTGTTCCTTGCAGTACCATGATCTTCTTGCAGTTTCCTTTTTGTCAGTGGGGAGATAAACAAGATTTTGTCACCTAGTAGTATTCTTTATATTGTTTTAGGTTGTAATTCCAGATTTTGTGATTTAACTTAAATTCATATCTTTCTTTTTCTTCTCGGTGCATTGAGTTGCAGCAGTCATCAAGATTCCCCTTTGTTTTTGGCTTAATGATGCATGTTATTGTTTTGGCTTACTGAATTAATTCTTTCTGGATTATGTAGTCTTGTTGGAACTACAGTGTTATGTATTAACCATGCATCTCTCAGATAAAATTGAAGAAGAGGAAATAGACGTCGACTGTTGAATAAGTTTTTTCTTCTTACAATATCAAATAGCCAGTGTGCATGTTTCTCATTGTTAATTCTTCTGCTGTCACTCGATAAATGGGTTTGAACACCATTATAAGATATTTCAGTGGGGTGGAACCTACCTTTATGGGGTCCGCAGGTTTATTACTGTCTTGGATTGCCTTCCTGGGATGGCGGACAGGGATGCCACTACTCCCCTCCTACCCTTTTTACTCGGCCAAAATCTGTTCTGCTCTGTGGCTATCATTCACTTGACAAAAAGTAGCCTTACCTGTTGTTTGTCTGCTTCACTGCTTCCATGCCTAGTCAAACTAATTTAGAATCTGCAACTTGAGTATATTGGCTGTATAAGCTGGTAGTCTGAGGATAAGCTTGCTTGTCTGCAGAATCGGATGAAACCAAAGATGTGTCTGTTCCACATGAGAAAATATTGGACTGTGTGACATCTTGCATCCATGTGGCACATATAAATGACATTCTTGAACAACAGAAGGATTTAATGCATGTCTTCATAACTTCCTTGTCGCCAAGCTCTCCATGGACAGGTATCCTCCTTGCCTTTTTTTCTCTTTCCTTTGGGTTAGTCACGAAAAGTGTAGTGCCTTCATTTATTAAACTATCATGGGCAGTCAAAACAACGGCATTTTCATCAATCAAAGAACTTTGCTCAAGACTCAACAAGGCTTTGGATGACTCCCAGGGAACTTCCATTCATGCCAACTTAACTTCTCTAGTTCAGGAGGTAATCAGAGTCCATTTTATTTATCATATATATCTCTGTGACTCATCTGAACACCAATTTATGTACTTGCCCTCAGTTGTTTCGCATGGTGTCACCTGAGATAGTTCAATGCATAAGCACAGTAAAGATTGCCCAGGTATGTCATCAATTTACTCATTTGGTTTGTCAATGCTCGTTGTCTTTTGTTCTAGTTATTGTTTATTTGGGGAAAACCTTGGAGCTGACTTATAGAATCTCAAGGGTGCACCTTATCTCTTGCATGGCTTTCACGTAAAACATCAGAAACATGAGGAAACCGATCCTGAAGATGCAGTCATCATGGTTTTTCAGGAAAATAAAATAAAAAATAAATAAAGCCAGCAGCTATTATTTTGATTTTTATTATTAGACTTGTATGTTTAAAAGCATTAGTATGTAGCTTTAAAGAAATGCATTCAGAATTCCTCTGATAACACGGCAATATCGTTATCTTTTTAAATCAAACTGAGTCTCTAACGTGTCTCTGTATTGGTCTGTTCTTGCACTACATACATATGCTATCTTTAGTTTTGATAATGAGGTTCATGGGAAATGCTTTTCATTTTACTATTTTAATTGTATTCCTCTATGTTTTTTTTTTTTTTTTTTCCCCTAAAATTGTCCCGATTCGAACAATGTTCATATAATGATCTCGTAACACTCAATTTCATAGATTCCAAAGTTTCTAAAAATCTATGATACACATACATTCATATAATAAAGCTTTATGGATATTGTCAGTATCTAAGTAGGAGTAATTTCTGGATTGGCATTCATTTTCCCCTTATTCAATTGGTACAATAATTGTCCCAGTTTTGACCTCCATTTTCAAAGGATTCGTGACCATTTCACTTTGCTTCCACTTTATAATTTATTTATGCATTTTCTGATTTCCATGTTCCCAAATTTAGGTTCACATCACTGCTTCAGAGTGCCTTCTGGAAATCACCAACCTTGTCAAAGGCCTTCCTTCGGTGCAATCGATAAGTGTAGGGTTTAAGGATGAACTTCTTCATCAGCTTGAGGTGGAGAAGAATGGGGAGGCAAAGTCATTGCTAAGAAAATGTACTGACATAATTGAAAACTTGAAATTAGAAAATGTCCCATGAACCTTGATCTTGTGTATAGGATGAACTTCAATTAATCTCTCACAGCTAATAATGAAATTTTCAATGGCATTCTATCTTATTTGAAGTGTTAATATCTCATGTAATTCATGCAATTTTTTTACCGTCTATTGTTTGTCCAAATACTTGGGTTTACTTAGGGTTAGGTTAATGGTGACATGGCATCACTTCTTTGTAACGTGGTACTATCTTCTTTGATTATATGGACCTTGTTGTGAGTTAACATTACCACATCAATAATACAAAAAATATGTAGAGTTTACTAGACCTCCACTTATTATGACCTTGAGACTTCATATTGCAATTTGATAAATTTTAGATTTTTGCGCTTTGGATATTTGTAATTTGAGACTTTTATTAGTGTTTATGTCTAAAAGACAACATAAATAAAATAAAATTACATTTATGCTCATATAAATAATTTTTTTAAAAACGTAAAAAAGAAAGAAAAAAAAATTGAGTGGCCAATGATTGGGTTGTGTGCCACAACCCCCAAGTAAAAGAAGCATCTATTAATATTTTCCTTTTGGTCTCACTGATTCTCATAGAAGACTTTCTTCATCTTTTAGATGGCAGTTTAAATGATTACAACTATTGATTACAAGTAAAATGTATCTCAAGTTTGATGAGGATATATATATATATATATATATATGTATCAAAAAAGAGATTTTAGCCATTGTATTATGCATTCATAAATTTCAAAATGATCTTTTAAATCAAGAATTTATTATCAGTGTTGAGTATGAAGAATTTTCAGCGGAAATTCCTCAAAATCTTAAGCGCTTAACTCCAGAGGAGAAAGGAAAGGCTAAGGTGAATGAGTGTGAAGAATTTCCAGCGGAAATTCTACAGAAAATTTCTCAAAAAGATGATATTAATATAGCTTCTAAGCAAATATTTACAAGATGGCAAGTCATTTTAAGCCCTTTAAATTATTTTGATTTTAAAATTGAATATATAAAGAGAGAATCAAATAGTGGCCCTGATTTCTTAACCCATTATCTTTTTTCAGGGAAAATGAATAAGCCAGATAAATCAAAAATTCAAAATCCTGGTAATTATGTTATTAAGCAATCATCTCAGAATAATCCTCCTTTCACTTCTCCAACAAATGTTGTCCCAACTCAGAATAAGTTTACTGTCTGGGTTCAGAGTTTGCGATAATATTCCGAATCGTAGGTGGTCGATCCGAACTGCTACCGTTGGTTTAGCGTGAGTCCGTTGGTCAGCCCGGTTGCCAGGAGAGCGTTTAGGGTGGTCCCGGCAGTGGTCCCGATAGAGTTCGCATTGATTATTGAAAACTTAGAATATTAAAACAAATGATGGATTCGTTCTTTAGGAGCTTTTCCTCTAGGTCTCATAGGCCTTCTTTATCTGATAGTAAACTCACCTAGGTGATAGTATAAAGAGAAAGACAGTATAATAATGAAGATAATGAGTATTATGAAGATAATGAAAGAAGATGATTAAAAGACTGATTTAAAGAAATAATTCAAAAACATAATATAAAGGAGAATCATATAGTGAAAAGAAAGACGAAGTAATAAACATACTTGATATTATTGATTCGAATAGGATGATACAAAGCCTTGATGCGAGGCAAGATAAGATACAAGGAAGGGAAGGAAATAGTACTGATAGTACTGATACAAAAGGATAGAAAGGCTAAAAGATAGAAAGGCTGATGGCTTCTTTCTGAAAGCTTGTAAACCTCTTAAAAAACTTCTGCCTGCTAAACATAACTTACAAGCCTTTTATAGGCGAAAGGAAAAGGAAAATTACAAACATAAACAGTAAAAAATATTCTACATATCTTTTGAACAGGAAGGTAGGTAATAATTCAATATTCCGTAGCAATAATTCTGGGTTGTTGACAGCAATAATTTGACCTTATTCTGGATAGCAGCAATAATTGACCTAATTCTGGATAGCAGCAATAATTCGATGTTTTGTAATAATTCAATGCTCCGCATGACTTCTGAACAGTAATGCAGCAATAATTTTCTGAGTCTTCTGAGCATCATTTGTCTTTTGCGTCGCCTTGATACAATGATTCAAAAGTCTTGATACCAAAAAGTCTTTATGTCATTATTGAGTAATACAGCTCATAATGCTTTTTCATCAATGATTCTGATTCATAAAGTCTTCATAATCCAAAAAGTCTTCATGTCATTATTGAGTAATACAGCTCATAATGCTTCTTCATCAATGATTCTGATTCATAAAGTCTTCATAATTCTAAATCTGCATAGTCTGCATAAGGATCTTGAGAATATCCTGCTAATACTGGTTCATCTTTATCTTCATCATCTGATAATTGAGATAAAGTTTCTAACAAATGTTTTCTGAATTCTTGCTTGGAACTGGAGGATGCTAATTTTGCCTGATTGATACTTTTCTTTAGGAGAAACTGATTCTGATCTGTAGATTGATTCTTAGATAATCCTATGATTTTTGTTATAATATCATCATAATCATACTTGTCCCACCACTTGACAGAGATGGTACGAACAATATATTTAATGTTATTATCAGGATACTGGGGATTGTAAATATTTTCATTGGGAGAGACAAAGTTGTAATCCCAGGACAAGATCCAGGGGATATTAAAATGAAGAAAGAAATATAATTCTGGAGGGAAGAGATTAATCGGAGAAGGTGAAGGAAAATTCTTTGAATATTCTAATAATTTGTTGCAAAGGGGAGAAGGTAGAATACTAGTTTCAGCTCCAAAAAGCTTCCACCATTCATCAAACCATAAAGGCAAATTTTTGATTAAATGAATTTTATCAAAGGTAAAAAACCAAGAATGTTGATAACGATTATTCTGAAAGAAAAATGTATTATACCAAGCTTTTTGATAATCAAAATAATTATAAGTTTGAGGAACAAAGGGTTGAGTAAATCTTTTTCCTTGCCAAGGGTTATGACTCCACTGAGCAGGAGAAAGAACATTTTTAATAGTGCATTTGGAGAAAGCAATTCTTTTATGTTCTGGATCATATTTGCATGGGGTATGGGACAGAAGGACTGATCCAGAGTCAACAAGTATGAATTCATAAAATTTTTTATTTTTATTTTGGTCTTCTGGCAGAAAATCCCATTCTGGTGGGAAGACTTTTGTGACTAATTCCCTAGCATTTTTCATATGTTGGTATTCAGGTTCAATAGGAAATAATTTTGGCTGGTATGATTTATACTTCTGCAAAATTTGTGAAGGTTGGGAAATTGGACTAGAATTCATGCTTTCTGAAGAATGTTCTTTTGACTGATTCTTTGAGGAGGAGGATGCAGCTTGAGCAAAGGTGGTTAATTTAGTAGGTAAGGGAGGAAAATTTCCTAGAACAGTAAACCTATTCTGAGAAGGGATATTATTCATAGAAGGAGAGGTAAAAGAAGGATTAGTCGAAGATTCCTTATTCATGGCATAATCTCCTGGATTTTGTATTTTTGATCTATCTGGCTTATTCATTTACCATCTCTGTCAAGTGGTGGGACAAGTATGATTATGATGATATTATAACAAAAATCATAGGATTATCTAAGAATCAATCTACAGATCAGAATCAGTTTCTCCTAAAGAAAAGTATCAATCAGGCAAAATTAGCATCCTCCAGTTCTAAGCAAGAATTCAGAAAACATTTGTTAGAAACTTTATCTCAATTATCAGATGATGAAGATAAAGATGAACCAGTATTAGCAGGATATTCTCAAGATCCTTATGCAGACTATGCAGATTTAGAATTATGAAGACTTTATGAATCAGAATCATTGATGAAGAAGCATTATGAGCTATATTACTCAATAATGACATGAACCCAGGTGATAGTATAAAGAGAAAGACAATATAATAATGAAGATAATGAGTATTATGAAGATAATGAAAGAAGATGAAAATAATATTGAAAATAATTTAATAGACTGATTTAAAGAAATAATTTGAAAACATAATACAAAGGAGAATCATATAGTGAAGACAAAGACGAAGTAATAAACATACTTGATATTATTGATTCGAAGAAGATGATACAAAGCCTTGATGCGAGGCAAGATTTAGGATAAGGAAAAGGGAAGGGAATAGTAGTGATAGTACTGATACAAAAGGATAGAAAGGCTGATGGCTTTTTTTTTTTTTTCTGAAAGCTTGTAAACCTCTCAAAAAACTTCTGCCTTCTAAACATAACTTACAAGCCTTTTATAGGCGAAAAGAAAAGGAAAATTACAAATATGAACAGTAGAAAATATTCGGCATATCTTCAAATATTCGGCATATCTTCTAAACAGTAAAAGTAATAATTCTGAACGGCAATAATTCAATGTTCCGCGTGCCTTGTGAATAGTAAAGCACCAATAATTCTTGGGTCTTCTGTACTGACTGATTTAAAGTAGCAATAATTCTTGAACTGTTTCCTGAGTAAAATTAATTATTTTGTCTTTTGTGGCGGCTGATACATGAACTGATCCCTAAGGAGTAATTGATTGTTTTGTCTTTTGTGGCGGCTGATACATGAATTCTGACAATGTTTCAAAAAGTCATAATAAAGTTGCATCTTTCTTCAAAAAGTCTTCTGATTCATAAATTCTTCATAATTCTAATATGGCTCATAAATGATTCTTCAAAAAGTCTTCTGATTCATAAAGTCTTCATAATGCTAAGTCTGTATAAGGGTCTTGAGCATATCCTGCTAATACTGGTTCATCTTCATTTTCATCTTCATCATCTGATAATTGAGATAGAGTTTCGAGCAAATGCTTTTTAAACTCATGCTTTGAACTGGAGGAGGCTAATTTGGCCTGATTAATGTTCTTCTTGACAAGAAACTGATTCGAGGCTAGGAATTGTTCCGTGCATAATTTATTAATTTTTGTAATAATATAATCATAAGTATATTTATCCCACCATTTGACTGCAGTAGTGCGGACAATGTATCTGATATTATTATTGGGAGACTGAGGATTATTATTTTCTGGAGAAAAGAAATTATAATCCCAAGACATTATCCAAGGAATGCTGAAGTGAAGGAAGAAATAAAGTTCTGGGGGAAAATTATTGAAAGGAGACGGAGAAGGATGAGTCTTTGAATAATCTAAAAATTTGTTGTGAAGAGGAGGTGGTAAAATCCCAGTTTCTGCTCCAAAGAGCTTCCACCAATATTCAAACCATAATGGTAATGATTGGACTGGATGAATTTTGTCAAAGATAAAAAACCAAGAATGTTGGTAACGATCATTCTGAAGATAGAAGGTATTATACCAAGCTTTTTGATAATCAAAATAATTATAAGTTTGGGGATGAAAAAGTTGTGAAAATTTTCTGCCTTGCCAAGGGTTATAATTCCACTGGGCTGGTGAAAGCACATTTTTTATAGTACATTTAGAAAAGGCAATTCTTTTAAGATCTGGGTCAAATTTACAAGGAGTATGAGATAAGATGACTGGTCCAGAATCTACTAGGATGAATTCATAAAATTTTTGAGATTTATTTTTCTCTTCTGGCATAAAATCCCATCCTGGCGGGAACACTTTTGTTACTAATTCTCTGGCATTCTTCATATGCTGATACTCAAATTCAATAGGGAATAATTTTGGCTGGACTGTTTTGTATTTATGCAATATTTGGGATGGTTGGGCAAAAGTGGGTATTATTGGTACGGGACAAGGAGAACTTATACTATCTGATTTTGAAGAGGAATGATCCTTTGAAGAAGATGATATTGTTTGATCAAAAGTGGCTAATTTAGAGGATAAAGAAGGAAAGTTTCCTAAGACAGTAAACTTATTCTGAGTTGGGACAACATTTGTTGGGGAAGTGAAAGGAGGATTATTCTGAGATGAAGGATTATTCTGAGATGATTGCTTAATAGCATAATTACCAGGATTTTGAATTTTTGATCTATCTGGCTTATTCATTTTCCCTGAAAAAGGATAATTGGTTAAGAAATCAGGGCCACTATTTGATTCTCTCTTTATATATTCAATTTTAAAATCAAAATAATTTAAAGGGCTTAAAATGACTTGCCATCTTGTAAATATTTGCTTAGAAGCTATATTATTATCATCTTTTTGAGGAATTTTCTGTAGAATTTCCGCTGGAAATTCTTCATACTCAACACAGATAATAAATTCTTGATTTAAAAGATCATTTTGAAATTTATGAATGCATAATACAATGACTAAAATCTCTTTTTTGATAATACTATAATTTTGTGGAGTATACCATATATCAGAATGATAACAAACTTCATAGACATAATATTCTCTACCTATTTTTGGGGCATTGGTTTCAACAATTCTAAAAGTATTAGAGGAAGGGAAACCTAGGCATGTAAGGATTTTGACATGTCTAATAATTTCTGTATGTTGATTTGACCAAAGAGGAGAATTCTTTTTTAATTCCTGATAATGAGATTTGCAAATAATTCTAAAATGTTTATAATAATCAGAAATATAATTCAAGCTTCCTAGAAATCTTTGTAACTGATTCTTGTCTTTTATTTCATCAAGAATTTGCAATGATTTATTTATAATAATTTTTTTAACAATATTATGACCAAGAAAATGAATATTATTCAAAGATAAGTTAATTTTAGTTGGTGAAATTACCAATCCATTATTTTTTATGATTTGGACAAAAGCATGTAAATGTTTCCAATTTTGTTTAGAGAAGATTAAAACATCATTTAATCTTGAAAGTAAATCTCTTTTATTAGAAATTGGATACCTTATCCATTTTAAAGTTTCTAATTCAATATTTTTATAAAAAGCTGAATAATTCCAAGGTAATTTACTTTTTTGTTTTAGACATTTTTGTAATAAATTTTGGATTTCTTTATTACAATAATCTAATAATTCTTGATTCATTTGAATAGGCCTAATTTTTGTTAGTATTATTTTCTTATCAAAATTTGATTCATAAAGTAATTGAATAACATAATTCTTATTATACCCAAAAGCTTTTGAAATATTAGCACAAATTTCTGATTCTATTTTTCTTTGAAAACTTTTAATTCTTTGTTGTAATAAAGGATCATTTAATTGTTCTTTTATTCTTTTATGTTTTTGTTTTAAGAACATTATTTGTTTGGAAATAAATCTGAATAAGATTTTCTTTCTCATAATTTCAGTACTAATTCTTTTTTCTGTTTTTATAAAAGAATCAAATAATGCTAAAAATAGATTCCTTAATATTATTCTAGAAGTAATATTTTTTACTAAAATAATCGTAGTCTTAAAGCATATTCCATCATTACATATATGAGCATTAGGTATTTTATATTCTATATTTAATCTTGTTTCACTAGCTTGATGTAATTTTTCAGTTGTTTTTTCATAATAATTTTGTAGGTATAATTCCTTCTTGAATACAATTCATATCTG
The DNA here is from genome assembly GCF_958979055.1 of Alnus glutinosa. Classification (NCBI taxonomy): domain Eukaryota; kingdom Viridiplantae; phylum Streptophyta; class Magnoliopsida; order Fagales; family Betulaceae; genus Alnus; species Alnus glutinosa. Next base: position 5,183,209 of record NC_084894.1, on the reverse strand, counting down.
CACCTGAATCTAATAATTCTATGGTTGTAATTTGAAATTCAACATTAATAATTAAAGTAACTTCAACATACCGTTTTTGAAAGATTATTTTATCTATAAGATTAATGAATAATTCTTTATCTATCGAATCATGTTTGATATTATCATGATTTTTGATTTTATCATCTTGTATTATCTTTTTTGTATGCTGTTTTTCTGATTGTAATGTTATAAATTTTTGTACTAATTGTTCAATTAGGAATCTTGAAATTATATTTTAATTCTTTTATCTCTTGTTTTATGTTATTTATTTCAAATTTTAAGTCTGGACCTGTAGTAGGATGTTTCTCTTGTTTAAATCTTTTAGAGACATCAATAATATTATAATTTATGTCATTAGCAATAATTTTCTCTTTTTGAACGATTTCAGATAAGTATTTTATTTTTGTTTCTGGATCTTCAATTTGATTTATTAATTTTAATAATATTCTTTCTTCTTTTGTTATAGTATTTATATCTTTTCTACATGTACTCTTATTATTATAAAAACATAATCTTATTTCACTATTAAAATTTTCATCATCTTCAGATATAATATTGTTGTCATCAATTTGTAATAATTCTTCAGATTTTATATCAGATCCAAATAATATGTTTAAAAGTTGAAATCTAATATTAAGTTCTATAATTTTATCTTTTATTTTGCAATTATTATAATGACTAATTTGACCAAATTTGTAATGTAGAGTTTTAGAACTTTTTGTCTTATAAGGTTTGTATGATCTTATCTTCTTTTTATGAAACTTATACTTAATGGATGATACTTTTAAAGGAGAAAAACTTTTTTGATTTTTAGCATATTTCTTATCATAAATTATACACAATTTTAATTCTATATGTTTTAATGCATTAATAATTCTTCTATATGTAAGATTCATATAATCATTGTGACAATTATTAAATTTTTCTTTATCCTTATGGGTAAAATAATCTATAAATCTTTCTTTCCAATAAGAGTTTCTTTTACTCATTCTGATTAATAATTCTGGAAGAAAGACATATTTATACCACTTAAAATCTGTTGTAGAAAGGTATTTTAAATGTTTTAAATTTTTATAAATATTTTTCTTATATCTTAAAACATCTTTTATAGATTGATTTGAAATAATATTTGATACTTGATGATCTGATCTATTAGGACATTTATAAGTATTTGCTATTATTATCATTTCATGTAAGATATTTAAAAGTTCATATTTTGATAATCCATCTATATTCCATTCATGCAAAGCATCATCTGTGTAAGCATTTCTTATTCTTAATTCTTCAAATTGTATATCAGGAGGTTTAGGATACCAAGTATGTGTTACATAATTTCCTTTATGATTATTCCTAAGTATTATTCTACTATCATTACTATTTTCTAAAATTATTCTGTTTAGATCTAGATTTTTAGATTGTAACTTATCAATGACTAATTCTGTATCTACTTCATATTCTTCTTGTGAATTTTCCAAAATTTTATAATTTTTTGTAGACACATGATTTTTATTCTCTTGATTTTTTATTTCAGAAATTTCTTCTAATAATTCTGTATCATTTATTTTAAAAGAAAATCGTAAATTTGGAGGAGTTTCATATAATAAAAGTCTTTCAGTTTCTTTTTCTTGATTTTTAATTTTTAATGAAATTTTCTGATTTTCAATTCTATTTGTTTTGTCATTAAAAGCGTTTATACACGTATTTGTAAAATTATTTAGTAATATGATATTATTATCATTACTAGGACTAGCTTTTTTAAAAGAATAAGTAATTAATTTAAGAGGTGTAGTAACTAATTGTGATTCTTTATGAATAAGACTTAATGATTTATTAGGAGTATATTCTTTATGAATAATTTCATTAGGTAAATGACTAATTTCTTTATTATTATTTTGTTGTATAACATTATTCATATCTTTATTATTGTCATTAAAACTTGTTACTTTAAGAGGAGAAACAATTATTTGTGTTTCTAGATGTGTGAGGGTAGTAGATTTAGAAAGAGAGTATTCTTCATTAGTTTGACTATTTTCAATTTTATCTGTATTATTATCTTTTCTAATATTAATCTTTTCATAATTATGCTCAAACCAAGGAAAGAAATATATATCTGTTCTTAATTCATTCATATGATTATACCATATAGTTCTTATATTATTCTGTTCTAATTGTGAAAATGTATTCAAAAACTATTTTCTCTTATCATCATATTCAGGAGACATGAAATCTTTTCGTAATTTATCTTTGTTTATTTCATAATTTCTATTTAACTCATCTCTAATTTTCATCATAATTTCAAAATCTCTCATAACCCTATTCTCTTCATTATTAATGACGTTCTCATTATTACTATCAGATAAAGAAGGCCTATGAGACCTAGAGGAAGAGCTCCTAAAGAACGAATCCATCATTTGTTTTAATACTCTAAGTTTTCAACAATCAATGCGAACTCTATCGGGACCACTGCCGGGACCACCCTAAACGCTCTCCTGGCAACCGGGCTGACCAACGGACTCACGTATGTATATATATATATATATATTTCATATCCAATGATGAGATATTTTACATATCCAAATTTTGAAAGCAGTCCTTGTTTTTTTTTTTTTTTTTTTTTTTTTTAAAAAAAAAAAAAAAAAAAAAAAAAAAAAAAAAACTGTCTTAAAAAAAATTAAAATTAAAACAAACAAACCGTTTCTTCAATATGAAAACCATTAAGAAACCTTTTGTAACCAAGTGTAAACTTAATAGTAAGTATTATACGAGCCTTTTCTGCAATGCATTTGGATCTCCACAACTTTAGATTTCTAGGACGTATCAAAAATTTTGGCTTCTGTTCTTCTTCTGTTTTTTTATTATTGTCCTTATTTCTTTTTTCTAATTTATGTATTATTTTTTCTTCAATTATTATTTTGGTAAATTTTACATTGAATTCATAAAATAATGATGAGAAAGAGATTTTCATATCTTCTTTTGTTTTGGTCCTAATTTTTTGTTATAATTTATGTATTGTTATTATTATTATTATTTTTTCTAAAATAGTTTTTTTTTTATACGTTATCTATGCGAAAGATGGTCGAAAGAAAACATATCTATTTGACAAGACTTCTTTTATACTTATGAGTTTCATTGGAACGTAAAAAAGTATAGGGCAAAGAAAGTTAATTTCTCTTATGTTAGTATTAATTTTGATTGGGTTTTGAAAATTGTGTTTGCAGGGGTCGTGTTCAAAGAGAAGGGTAAATAATCTGTTTGTTTGTCTTTATTTTTTGTGATTCTGTGCTTCGGATTCTATTTTTTGTTTTAACTTTTATATTAGTTATTACTTCTGTTCTAAAAGTATTTTCTCTTACTTTTATATATGCGAATGATGATCGAAAGAAAAAATATCTATTAACAAGAATTATTCCTATACTCATGAATTTCATTGGAACCAAAAAAAAAAAAAAAAAAATTCATTGGAACCAAAAAAAAAAAAAAAAAAAAAAAAGTGTATAGAAAAGACAGTTAATTTTCTATTAGATTATTATTAACTTTGATTGGGTTTTGGAAAAAGTGTTTGCAAGGGTCGGGTTCAAAGAGGATGGTAAATAATTTATTTGTTTATCTTTATTTTTTGTAGTTCTGTTCTTTAGGTTCCATTTTTTTACCTTTTTCTTTTAATTTATAAATTATTTTTAACTTCTGTTCTAAAAATAGTTTATAAATCTCTAGTTCGATGAAAAATGCTACAGCCAACTCAGGTTTTAAAGAAGGAAACAAATAAAAAAAAAAAAAAAATACTTTATTGGTACAACAATTACACAACACCCCCTCACATGGGGTGGGTTCCACACACGAGATTTGATTCTTGGAAAATGTTAGATTTACAACATTAATACAACAAGGCCCACCCTCATGTGAGGGATTGTTGTACAGTTGTTGTATTGGTGTTGTAAATCTAACATTTTCCTCCACACACTGGGCTCCACCCCATGTGAAGGGGTGTTGTGTAATTGTTGTGTAATTGTTGTGGTGGTGTTTTTAAATCCATCATTTTCCAAAAAAAAAAGAAAAATGTTAGATTTACAACACCAATACAACAACCGTACAACAATCCCTCACATGAGGGTGGATCCCACATACTTGGGTTTGTTGTACGATTGTTGTATTGATGTTGTACAAGAATCAAATTAAAAAAAAAAAAAAAAAAAAAAAAATATCTGACGTGGTAATGATAGGTATTTGGGTTTGGGAGTTGGGCGTTAAGCCATTTCTCATCAAGAAATCGTATGCACCCAGCCTCCTCTGTTTTCCTAAAAACCCAGAACCAACGCAGCTCACGACTGAAACTTCCAAACTCCAGAGAAAGGAAAATCCAAGACATGAGGTATTCCTCTCCTCCTCCCTCTTCTACTCTCTCACTCTCTCTCTCTCTCTCGCGCCCGTCTGTCTCTTCCCGCCGTCGTTGTCTCTCTCTCTCTCTCTCTTAAATTTCTCAGTGATGATGTGGGTGCGGAATTTTGGATGATAATCAAGAAGTTTGTTCAATTGTTTGTAGTTAATTGGTATAACTATAGGATATTTTGTAGCTTTTCTGTTGATGTTGGAAACTTTGGGTGATCACCGAAAACCCCCTTGAGCATTCACGAAATCGGTTGTTGATTCTGGTTTTGAATTAATCTATGAATGGGTGTCCGTGTGTTGATGAAAATGATAATATTCGATGTACCCATTAAGTGATTTTGCTGATTTCGGTTGAATTTAGGGATTTCAAGTGTATGGCTTTGTAATTAAGACAGTCAATTATCAATCTGGGTTTTCTTTTTTTTTTTTTTTTTTTTTTTTTTTTTTTTTTTGTAGATTCTTGTATTGAATGTGGAAATTATTGGTTGTAAATTTTTACAGATTCTCATGTTAAGATTGCATCGTCGTGTACATGCTATTTATGCAGTTACACAGAGTATATCATATAATTTAGTTATAGTAAAGTCATGCACACGGTTGCATTAGCTTATGTATAGCATTTGACACATACCATGTTACCTAGTTACTGATGTATACATATAATTTCACTTGAATACTGATTTAACATCATACATGCATGCCTATACAGAAACAGAAATTTTACAAAACAAGGCATGTACTGTCAATGACTTGGGATTGTTTAATCACTCGTAGGTCTTTTTTCTTTTCAGCTCTCACCGCCCACCCCCACCCTCACACCGCCGAACTCAGTTCTTCGCTCAAGTAACTATACATACCTCTCTCTCTCTCTCTCTCTCTCTCTCTCTCTACACACACAGACACTGTTCTGAATTTTTGATTCGTTCAAATTTTCTTTTACGTTGTTTCTTTGTAGTCGGGCTTTGAACCCACACAAGAAAGAATGTACAAGAAGAAGAAAGAAGCCGACAGAGGAGAACCCTTGACAGACCCTACGGATAACAAGGATGAAGAAATGGACTTCAAGAAGATCATGAAGGACATTGAGAATTTCAGTAATTTTCTTGCACTTTTAATTACTTTACTTTGTTGTTTTAGTCCCATAATTTGCTTGTTATAATAGACCCTTTTAATTTTTTGCAGTAATTTAGCTTAAGATATTCATGTAATGGGGTTTTATAATTGGCTTTTACTTTTTAGCTTAAGATATTCATGTAATGGGGTTTTATAATTGGCTTTTACTTTTTAGCTTAAGATCATGAAGTGGGGGTGAATGTTTTTGCTTACCAAGTGTTTAAAGATGCATTTTGATTGATGGGTCAAGGCTATTTGGAGGTGTCTCCATTTTGGCCTTGTTTATCAAATTATGATAATAGGCGAAGAACTAATTACACACAGACACGATAGGATTAATGGGCCAAGAACTTTTAAGATCATGTAGAGATTAGTTTATGAATTGGGTTATGGTTGGAGAAATTGGGCACTGGAAGACCCTATCTGTCCTCCTTTCCCTGTGCTGGGTCTTGAAGGCTTGCCCCTTATGCTTATCATTTGGATTATGGATCTGCCTTTGCTTTTTCCTGATGGAACAACTCATATCAATGAGGAATCAGTTTTGAGGTGTTCTTTTGACTCATTTTTGGTAGTTATTACTAAAAACATCCTGGTTATGTCTCACTGGAATGAACTATGAGAAGCCATTGAGGAATTCTTTTTTTATTCAAAGGCCAATGAGAATGAAGATGCTATCAAGGTGGAGCCTTTTAGAATATTCGAAGGCCTAGAATTGAGTTTTCTGTTAGTAGTTTAATTGTTGAACAGTTATGTCAGTAAATTTTTTACAACAATTTAAAGAAAAAGGGGCAGAGAGGGATTCATATGTCACTCCTGACACATGTATTGCTATTTGTAATTACAATGTGCCTTGGCATTTTAAGGACATTGCACATATGTGGGCCTCATGGTTTGGTGCAATGTTCTAGATCACGTGCTTCATAGATGTATTCCTTGGTTCCAAAATGCTAAAGTTGGTGAACACCAAAACTTTCCTTTCTTCTTGTTGTGGTCCTTTTCAAAAGGAAATCTGGATAGAGTAAATTGAACCATATATGCTCTGAAGTTTTGGGTAGAAAGGAGTCGGGAACGGTAACTCCGAATGATAACTCCCAACTTGAAATTATTTATCAGGGGGAGAAAAGGATTTTGATTTATAACTACCTTATTGCATTCTAATATCTAGTTAAGCAATTTTTATTAGGTATTTTTACAAGCCTACCTCCCCAATAGTACATTATGTGGTAAGTTTTACCAGATTCTTGTTGTTGTTCAGTGCACTACGGTGATTTATGTAGCAGCTTATGTTACTGCAAAATAATCCTCCCCTGTTAATGGTCATAGTTTTTTATCAGGGGCTTTTGTAGATGGATCATTATTATTATGGTGATTGTTGTAGTGTTTTAGCATGCTGATGGATATTTCCCTGTGGAGAAAGCTGATTTAGTGTTGGCAATCAAGGAAAGGGCTAATGCTTGCAGTTCTTGGAGATGATTTTGGTCATGTAAATCTTGAAAAGAAAAATGCACTATCTATCTAATTGGTCACTGCTATACGTTGCTGTATGTGCTTTCTATGTTTAGATAACGAAGCAACAGTTCATGCTTGTGAAAATATCTTTTTGTTTTATTAGAGAGGTTAGAAGAAGACTTATCAAAAAAAAGAAATTTACTTATCAAAAAGAGAGGTTAGAAGAAGAAATGTTGGTTATTTCAATCTGGTAAATTTTTCTCTCCTTTGTTCAAGGTAAGATTCAACTGAAGCTAGCAATATTAAGATTTCTATTTGGGTAGTTTGTAGCTCAACTTTCTTATTATAATTAATTTTTTTTTTTTTTTTTTCTTTCGTTAATTATCATTCTTTAATTTGCTTGCGATCTGAAGGTAATGCAACTTTTCAGGCTCCTCACATATGACATGGAAAGAGAGAAAGGAATTTGAGAGCAGGAAGGTAGTTGATCTAGGTGGGAAGGTAAGAACTCTTTGCCCTTCTTTTATGTTCACGTTTACCTATATTTTGTTTGCAACAGGCAAGTAGCCGGGACACTTAGTGAGCTCTATTTTCATATACTGCGGCTGTTTGTATCCATTTAAAACTTCCTAAATCTGTGCTTACCCATGAAACAGCCTCCTAAGAAGCAGAGACTGCCCCTAAGTGTAGCACGACCAATGATGAAGAAACAGAAGGAAAGAGAGGAGAAAATGCTACAAGAGGTGATTGATTTCTTTCATCGTTTATCATTACTTCATCTGATTGGAAAAGGCTTTTGTAGTTTCACTAACTGTTGTAGCTCTTTTAGCGTTTGATTCTTGGACAATTTGGAGGCAAGCATGGTGCTAAAAGATCAGTGGGGAGACGCAAGCCTGAGGACAGGGTTTTGAAGTCATCTGAAGGTCATTTTAGAAATGGTGTACTTGATGTAAAGCATTTGTTACATCCGACTCCATCTAGAGAGAGTGATTCTGGGACCCATGTGGTCACTTATAAAGGGAAAAAGAAGGGAGGTGGAAAGAAGAATGGAGGTAAGAAGGGTGGTGGCAAAAAGCGCCACTAAGTGCAAGCAAGATGAGAAACCTTAACAATGGAAACAGATAGAATCATTAGTTGATACCTCAGATATTTGAAAGCATTTTCAGTTTTCAAACAAATTGTGTATCATAACATTGATGCAGGAACCTTCTAATTAACGTCAGCCTTTCTTTTGGTTTGAATTCTAGCATTTCCAGTTTTCAAACTAATTGCATCACATAGCGTTGATGCAGCCATTTGTTTATCGAATCAGATTAGGGCCGTAAATAAATCGAATTGTTTATGAACAGTTTGAGCTCGTCTCGAATAAGCTCGACTTGAGCTTGAACAATAATTATTGCTCGAATATTAATCAAGCCAAATGCAGATATACTCGGTTTGACTTGATTTAAGCTCGTGAATAATACTTGAATAAATTTGACTCCGCGCATTAAACTTTTTGTGTGTGTGAATATATATATATATACAATTCCTTTGTTTGTGAGATCAATTTAGGTAAGTAAAAGAAATTATAGAATGGATTGTTACCCATGCCCAGATCTCGAATAAATGAAAATTTTATTGATAAGACTTTTTCAAGTTTAGTCGATATGTTATTACGAATAATTTCGACATCTACAAGTGAAAAAGAGATATTCAACTATTATAGAGATGGTGTGATTTGATATTTTTATTTTTCCATCTTTTTATTCACTACTTTTAGTCTTCCGAGAAAAAAAAAAAAAAGAAGTTATAATATATGCCTATTGTGATTGTGAATGTGAAATTTGAAAGTAAAACAATTCCTTATGTAAGTGTATTCCCGATTAATGCAGCCTCATATGCTTCAGTTGTAATTTGTAGATTCTACATTGAGGGAAAGGTTACACTCATGGGTTAGGTCAACCCTACTCCACTAAAATATATGTTAGTGTATATATATACATTAACATAATAACATATGTACATATTCGTCTGTGTGTGTATATAAAACATAAGACTAATATGTTAACATGTGTGTATTTACATTTTAACATCTATATATATATATATATATATATATATATATATATATATATATTAGTGTGTGTATATTAGTATATACATACTAACAAATTTAACATTATAACATACATATGTAGCATCTATTAGCATGTGTCTATCATTAATTTGTCTAGTAAAAAAAAATAATAATTTGGAATATAACTCAAGTTCGTGCTCATGCTCGAGCTCGAGCTTGGCTTGCTTAACTAAATGAGCTGAGCTTGAGTCAAGCTCAAATTTAGTTGATTTATGCAAAGCCAAGTTCAAACATGTTCTTAAAGCTCAATTCGAGCTTAGTTTGAGCTTAAACCTTCGCGCATGCGTTTATATATATAAGTCGAGTTCTAACAATCAATACTAAACTCGACTACATCTCATTTCTCACTCTCTCCATATATATAGGGAAGTAAGCCTAGTCAACCGTATGGGTAGAAACTAGATTTGGTCTTTCTAGGGGTTTGCTCTCCCTCTACGACCCACTGCAAGTTTTCATTAAAGTTCATAGACTCAATGAATTGAGCCTAAAATTGTAAGTGCCATTGTGCGAAAAGAGTATACAGGTTAGGGAACTTAGATGGAGAATATGGAGCCAGAGCTAAACGAGTACACAAGAAAAGAGAGAGAGAGAGCAGCCACTACAAAAGAGAGAGAAGAGCTCTCACACAGGAAAATTCCTGTGCATGAGAGCTCTTGCACGAGAGATGAGCATAGGAGTGCAGAGGCTCCTGCGCAGGCAGGAAACAAGAAAAAAGAAAAATCTGGTTTTTTTGGTATAAAATTCGGAATTTTTATGTCTAATGTGTCGTGTGTTTTTAGATGATATGTCACTATCTTATTGGAAGTTGTAAAAGTTGAGTTTTATAGCTCATCCGTATCAAAGGGGTTCGAGATATGTTAGCTGCACAACTTTTTGCACAACAATATTGATGTATAATTGAGTTTTAAATTTGTTTTATTTTTTTTAAAAAAATGCTGAATAACATTAAGAGAGGTTAAAACTCACTTACACGTCAGCATTATTGTACAATTATCATGTAAAAGTTGTGCAACTAACATATCTCAAGGGTTTCTGTTTATATTTCTCTCTAAAACAACTTTTGGAACCCAAAAAAATTAAGAATATTATATTAAACAGAGCTGTTGTTTTCTGAGTTGTGATTGGTGCACAACACAAGACATATGGGTAAGATTCATGTGATGCGTCCCTCTCACATAGGTCTCACCTCCTGTATTTTGTGTTATGCAAATATTGTACAATTGTATTATGCAAGAATATTTTCCCGTTGTTTCTCCCAACTAGTCCTCGGCATATTTATTCTTAGGGATAATTGCACCGTTGGTCCCTGTGGTATGCCATAATTATTTTTCACTCCATATGGTTTAAAAAGTGCATGAGAGGTCCTTGTGGTATATAATAATTACAAATTGATCCCTGGCGTCAAATTCTGTTTAAATTTATAACAGATTCTGTCAAATGCCATGTCAGCGCCACGTGTCGCCATCTTATTGGCGACACAAGGCGCTGACATGAACATCTTAATAAAATAATATAAATTTATTAAAAAATAAATAAATAAACTTATTTTTTTAAAAAAACAAAAAAGGAAAAAATGGGGCAGGGGGTGGCAGCCACCCCTGCCCCATTTTTTGTTTTTTTGTTTTGTTTTGTTTTTTTTTTTTTTTTTTAAAATAAGTTTATTTATTTATTTTTTAATAAATTTATATTTATTTTATTAAGATGTCCATGTCAGCGCCACATGTCGCCAATAAGATGGCGACACGTGGCGCTGACGTGACATTTGACGGAATCTGTTAAAAATTTAAACAAAATTTGACGCCAGAGATCAATTTGTAATTATTACATACCACAAGGACCTCCCATGCACTTTTTAAATCATAAAGAGTGAAAAATAATTATGGCATACCACATGGACCAACGGTGCAATTATCCCTTATTCTTAAAAACGTTTTAACGATTGAAGGGCACAGGAAAAAATAAAATAAAATAAAATAAAATAAAAAAATTGAAAATTAGGAAAGAAGAAAAGTGTGGAAGTACAGTATTGTTTGGCGTTTAATCGGGAAAGAGCTGCAGCGACAGCAAGCATGGATGAAGTTGAATTCCGACGCCTTCTTGATCTATTCCCCATCGTCCGAGCTCGCGATTACCATGTAACTCTCCCTCTATTTACCAAGTTTTGTTTTTTTTTTTTTTTCGTTTTTCCCTTTTTATTTTTTATTTTTTTTTATTTTTAGAATAACATCGTTGAAGTTCGTGGGTGTTCAAGAAATGTGTTTAATATTTGACCCAGAAGGTTCCCTCGTCGTTTTGATGCCATTATGTGTACGGGGTCTCTTTATATCTTGTTTGAGTGTCTGAAAGTTTCCCTTCTGGGATTAGTTTCACATTTGTTGTGGGTGTTCTTAGTTGCTGCAATGGTGTGAAAGTCTATGCTGGTTGCATAGGTTTCTTTCCATGATATGTAGATTGTAGCATAGAGGTTGATCCAGTATGGCATAATTTGAACTACTTGGGGTTTGAATGTGCAACGATTACATAACAAGATTAATGGGCATGGAGTAAACAGAAGCATTTTAATTTCTGTCAGTGATAATTCATGAATGGAACAAACAAGTGGGTTTACTAACAATGACAAAAAATCAGGGGTGATGACTTATGAAGATATGTCATATAACTAATATGTAAGAGGAGATCAAGGATGTTTTATTCAGATGTGATATTTACAATCAGATTAAGTGAGAAGTGTTGTCTGAATGAGTTTTCTTGTTACTTTGGGATGTTACGAATTGATGATATATGATACTGACGTTTGATGTGTTTTGCCTAAGACATAGCTTACATAGTTTCTTGAAATGGTATGCATTGTCTAGTAATTTTGATAGGCATCCTACATATAGTGGATCTTGCTACCCCTCATTAAAGGAGAATATTACTAATAGGCATATGTAGTAGAAATGGGTCACATTCTCAGTTTATTTATTTTTTTATGACGAGAAACCCCTTAAAAGCTGGGCCATTTCGTGTTCCTACCCTTGTCAGGTAAATCTCAAACCTATGTAAAATGCCCCCTCCACACGGATCGAGTAATACTTCGGTTTCGCTGGCGGGCTAGCTGTAAAGAATTGTTTGCACCCAAGGGAATTTGAACCTTAGACCTCGTGGGACTACCACAAAAAGCAAGGACCTTACAACTTGAGCCAACCCCTTGGGGTTCATTCTCAGTCCATTACATGATCAACCGCATGACAGAAGCTTTTGATGGAGTTGAATGCTTGATTTAGTGTATTCTTATAATTATTTTAGTCTAGTGATTGTGCATATACTGTTCAAATGTTCCATTTTGTTTTTCAACTAGCTTCGTTGTTACAAATTATCTACTATAAACTGCACATTTTGCTCCTTCCTTTCATTTAGTACCCCAATCAAATCATCAGCGATGCAAATATTGTATTGTTATTATTATTATATTGTATTATTATTATTTGTTGTATCACCAAATTGAGATTTTGAGTAATCTTTTGTTGCCTACCCTAGGTTTGCCTTTCACTAAAAATTTCTGGAACTGGATTTCAATCTGTGAGCAAACATCTGGTTATAGGTTAGGTTCCTTTAGAGTGGCAAATCGTTGTAATTGGTTAGCCATGAAAATCTGATGATGACATATCTTCATTTTATGCTTTGGGCTACCATGAAAGGGAACTTAAATGATTTTTTTGAGGTTGTAAGATTCTTCAGCGATATTCTTCTTGTACTAGTTTTGTGGAGTCTTCTTGTGTTGGCTGATTGACAAATCCTTAAAACACCCCTCATGAAGGGATTTTTATTGTTTAATTTTCTTTCACCTACCTGTCTAATGATTAGAAGAAGTGGTACTCAAGGCGGACCCACGTTAGCTATCCCCCCCCCCAATTTTTTTACGCTACTCTACATTTGTTTGTTGAGGAAAAACGCTGCAGATATGTTTTTTGAGGCTCCCAAGAGTCAAGAAATCATACCTCTTTATTGCCTTGTTATCAAGGTACTTGAATATGTGAGGCAATTGAGGGAATATGTTGCCAAGCAGGCCCTTGCAAACTCCAATGCCAATGCCTGAAATTTCTCTCTCTTCTCCGTTTATTATTTCATTTATGTTTTCTCTCTCTCTCTCTCTCTCTCTCTCTCTCTGCCATAACAACTTCACACTTCTGAAGTGAGAAGATGGGGTTTCTATTGCTCAAAAGGGAAAAGGAAAGGATCATATCATACAGTAAAGTGTTTTAGTACAAGTTATTATCTTTTTTATTATAAGAAAAATTGGTAAGGAGGAACCATATTATGATTATAATATCAAAAAAAAAAGAAAAAAAGAAAAGAAAAATTGGTAGGGAGGAAACATATTATGATTATAAAACACTTCTGAAATTCATCAAAATATGAAAAATTATGGTTAAGTTGTGCTGGGATTTTGTTGAACGATTATGATCTCCAAAAAATAATCCTAGTTCCACCCTTGTTGGTACTAATCTTTACATGTGTTTAAGCAACATAATCTTGCATTCCCATCTCTTTAGTTACTATAATCCTCCTCGTCCTTATTTAGAATATTGGTAATTGGCCCCTAGGCCTTGGCCCAGGTGGTATATGGCATGGTGGGGTTCGGCAGGCTTAGGACTGAATATTGCTTAGCCAGAAAGATGCTAATTAATACTAGGCCCTGGTTTGTAATTCTTTGTATGAAGGCATTCTAGGTAATGCCATGGAGGAAAGCTGAAGATTGGTATCACATTGATCATGAGACAACTAGTTCTCACAAATAAAGAAATCAAAAGACATCATGAAGATTAAATCTTACTTTTGATTTGGAACAGATCAAGTCCATTAGCCATTGTGTTGGCAGACAATCATTATAAATCTTTCATGTGCTGGACTTTTTTATGTTCGTTATCTGCTACATCTGTGTTTGTCAGCTTATTTTGATTAGTGTTTTGAAATTTTTATTCAAGAATAAAAAATATTGCATCGAGGTTATTGCATTGATCTTGTTGTGATGAAACTTTCAAAATTGATCATGAAATTAGTATTTCTTGAGGGAGGCTTCTTGAATTTCTGCAAAGCCAAAAGTTCTTAGATGGTCCAAAATTGTATAGAACTAAAATATTTTTGTCTAATATTCCTAACTTGAAAAACCCTGTTCTCCAACGATTTCCTGTGAATCAATTTAGTGAAACTAATGGTTATGCAGTTTCTATTGTTTGAAACAGTGCACAACACGACTTCAAAATTTCGATGAAAATTTCTCTCCTTTGTTTCTTATATATGCATTTAGTTTGGTTTTTGAATATAATTTCAGGTGGAATCAGATGCATCAAGAGAGTCAACGTCTAACCCAACGCAGCATGAGGTGGTATGATTGGCATTGCTTAACGCAATATTATGCATTTGTGTATATTCAGCACTAGTTGACAGTTTTGACTTCACAACAGATAAACGAATGGCAAGATGCTTGGGATGAGGGGGATAAAAGGGAAGTTGAGAATCAAGGAAATAGCAAAGATGGTATCCATCAGATAACTTTTTCATATTATAATTTTCTTTGTTAGGTATGGTGCATTTCTTTTGTGTACAGTGGATTTGGGAGGGTGGAAAGAAACGATAGGGAATGGTGGGTTCTTTTGGGAGCTGATTCTAGAAAAACCCTAGTATCCATTTTTGCTTGAAGATGATAATCTTGGATGTCTTCGACTGCCTTGCCCTCAATCAAACCATTTTATCTGGTTAAATGTATTTTATTAGTTTGTAGATGTCCACCCTTTTGATTTCATCTCTACGCCATTGCGCCTATAAGTTTGGCGTCTAAAATATTTACTTGCTTGGAGACCTTTGAAAAGTTTCATCTGGGGATGTGTGTGCAGAATTTTGCTGTTTTCTTGTGTAATATTTACTTAAATTAATGGATTGATTTACTAAAGCACATTGCAACGTGCTGGGCTTTGTTGACATTAAGATGCATTTATACTTGTATCTTGGCTTTTAGTACCGAAGTTAAATTGTCATGCTTATGTGTTTGTGTGCTAACAGATGCATTTTGGATGAAGCTAAAGTTGGCTGCTGAGAGGAAGGTATGCTGAACTCCAATTATGTTATGAAAATTACTAGAGTTCCTAATCTTGCCACTTCTAGTATTTCACATACCAACATGATCTGATAATGCATGAAACTTGTGGACCATGATTCCTTGAATATTTCATATCTTGGAGAAGTAAAAAACAAAATGCTATGAGAAATGCATTGTTTCCCCATGTTTAACTCTTTGGTTAAATTCTAAGATTTTGGATTCTTCTGTGAAGTGACATGATCTAATGGTGCTCATTTATGTTATAGGTGGGGGCAGCAGAAGCAGAGAGATTCTGCACCGCTTTTCAACGAATTCATAAAAAACTTGTACATATCTTACATTATTTATGCAATTCTGCAATCAAGTTTTGTTTCCAGTTGTTAATGTACTGATTTTTTTTTTTTTTTTTCATATTATTTGCAGGTGCATGAAGAATTGAGTTTAGATGCTGCTCGGAGCTTCATAAGCTCATCAAAAAGCTCTTGAAGAATAGTTTCATGCATGTGTTTGCATGCTTTCTTTGTTTTCCCCTTTCCGAATGAGTACATGAGCGACTCGGTTTGGAAGAGACATTGTAATCTTGAAGTATTTGGATTTAATTATTGCGTAACAATGTAACATTGAATTATGAAATTAATTTTGGCAATTCAAACTATAAATGGTGTCGTGTAAATGATTTTGGATGTAGGCTTCACAATATACAACCAGTATTTATCTTTGGGTTGAATACATTGTTCTTATACTATCTGTGAAGAATTTTTATAACTTTAATTTTATCATAGCAAGGCAGTTGCCCTAATTTAATCAAAGCTTAAATGATTTTTCATTTTTTTTTTCTTTTAGTTATTTGGATTTGAATGTGAGGACCATCGGATTTGTTTATTGCTTTAATCAGTTTCAGAATAGTGAATGTTGTGAGTTTTTTTCCTTGGTCGGGAAATAAAGTGATAATATAAGTATATACACCAATAAAAAAAATCCACCATCAGGCAAACAACAATCTTTGATAAAATTAGCACCATTAAACTCCTGATCTTTGGTTATTTTGGGGCAGCAAATGTCTAACTGGAACAAGTTACAAAATTGCAAAATAGCACAACAGCCTGTAATTGCAGGGACAAGAAGGCCTGTTTTCTCCATTAATCATGAACTGCCTCATGCTTAAGGATCCAACCCTTTGACAATGATAGTGCAATACTATGCGTTAATCATGAAGAGTTCCCAAGATATCCTCATCTCTATACAGATGATACCTGAATTAAAAGACAAGGAAAACATGTCAAGAAGTAATGAAAATAGTTTGTCTATAATGGCAGGAAAACATGTTAAGTAGTAATGACAATAGTATGTCCCATAATGGCAAGGGAACAAAATTTTAATCTGACTTAAGGAAATAAAGGTGAACATATGCTTGCGAATGGCTATAGTTGTGAGTGAATGGGAGAAAGAGTATTGAACACAGATTTGAAATTGCCCTGAAAATAGTTTCTACCTGTTTCATAAAACATGCTTTTGGAGGGCAAAAAACATAGTTGGAAAAAAAAAAGGGGGGGGGGGGGGGGGGGGGGGGGGGTGGGGGGCAAATGCTTCCGGAAACAAGACCAAGATGTAAACAAAAAGCATAGGAAATAAAGGAAGAACATGATATCACTAAAAGTTAATGTTGTTGATTCTTTAACACCTAGTGAACAAATCTAGTACCACTATCCAAGTTTCATAATTCCACTCTCAATTGATATCACTTTATAAACCTTTAAAGCAATCTTTGGAATAAGTGAAAAACCTATTGGACTCATCACCTTACAGGCTATCACATATAAACACTCTGCTGTTAAGAATGTAATGGATAGAAAAGTGAAAGAAAAGTGCAGAAGCATGCTAACTGATAAGGTTTTCAATGAAAGATGCAAATCGTATTGCAGAAGACTGCATGTTTTTCCATGATTAAAAGAATTGAAATAAATTAAGGGATTAAAAGTATTTATTTTTAGCGATCCTTATTCATTGAGGATTAGGAGTCTTTATTTTAATAATTAAGAATCCTTGTCCATTAAGGATTATGAGTCTTTATTTGTAATAATTAGGAATTCTAGTCCATTAAATTAAGAGTCTGTATCTAATTCCGACAAAGTTTTCCTCCAAATTGCCAATCTATTAAACTAACATCTGTTCTCAGAACATGCGATTCTTATTCATTTTTAATATCACGTGCTCTAAGGACAAATGTCCTTCAACCTAGTTTGGAGGAAAATTTTGTCCCATTAAGATTTTCTACTAATGGATTAGGTTTTAGGATTTCTTAATAATTTTAAGATTAGGACTTCTAGCCTATTTAAAGGCTACTTGTGGCTTTGTTTTTTGTCATTGTGTTTTGGTGAATAAAATTTCTAGAAAGAGGTTTCTTTTGTTCTTCCAACTTTTGGGTATTCTTTTGGATAAACCAATTGTACCTTTATGCCCTTATGAGTGAATCAATACGTTTAAAGAATGGGTTTGTTTTCGGTTTTTGTGAACAAATCAACGGATTCAAGATCATTTATCTTTTCTTTTACAAGATCTAATTTTCTCACACGCTTCCCTGCATAAGTTGGTATCATGGGGTAATACGACACCTTCAAATCAGGTTGCCAATCCGCCACCAAAGGGAAAACATCCCACAGGCGAACCACCTACTAGGGCAGCAACTTCTATGATCTTAAAAGTAGTACAATATTCTTTTCATAATTTTGTTTTATGGTCATACACTAGTCAAATTAAAACGTCAACTAAAGCTGAAAAGTTATAGAATTTGGCATCCCATGTCATGTAAAGAATCACTAGTAAAGAAAATGCAATACAGTCTCAACATCCACAACACCAGAGGCAAAAACTAGTAAGAATGAGCGGACTGCAAATATATAGAACTATGAGCAGAAACTAATTAAACTAGTTTGATATACGTAATATCCCAAGCCAAATATGATCAAAAGGTGTTTTGATGGTTTGGTCCCATTAAACCGTCCATGTATTGAACCCAAGCAGGAAGGACATCCCCTTTCAAATTCTGCATCTAGAAAACTTCTGTTCTAGGATAATGTACTTTCTGAACAAATTCAACCATGCAATCAACTAACAAATTAATACATAATGAATTCATTTTTTAGCCAAACTGACCACTTATAACAGTAATTCCTGTCTCCATCTAAATTATTTCACACTTTATTTCCTGAAAATGACCAAGGGTCCCCGGGAACCACTCAGCTAGCCAGAGTTTGCTTAAATCCTAGCAAGAAAATTCTCTTAAGTTCCATGATATTGGCTAATGTAAAACAAACTCTCCGAGACTAAAATAGCAATTGCATACTCCACTCCATTTTTGGAAAGAACCTAGCTCTCTTGGGTTTCTGAGATCCTTTCGACGACCTATGCTATGTTGAAGGGGTATCTATTTGATCCAATCCAATATGATCGGATCAATTGCGTGAAGCCCATGTAGCAACAGAGCTTGAGAAAGCATACAGGAAAGGCAGTTCTCTCCTAGTATATTAATATTTTCAATTATATTAGTATTTTTATTAATTAGCAACCCCCATTATAGGTAAATCTTGCACGATGAACTCCTTTATCTTAAGAGATAAGACAAGTATTACATATAACATGATTGGCAACTGATAAATAGAATAATTCGTCACTTCTATCAGGTTCTAAAACTAAAATATTGACCTGTAGCAAAAGGAGTATAGCTTACTCTTTATCACCAAGCTTAACCTCAGTTCCTCCAAAATCAGGCAAAAGAACTGCTTCTCCTTCCTTTACACTAACAGGAATAAGCTTCCCATCTCTATCGCGAGCTCCTGGGCCCACAGCAACAACTTTTCCAGATTGCAGCTGAATGATCAAGCAGTTAAAAACAAACAATGTAAGCCAACAATTTATGGTGGCTAACAAACAAACAAACATATAAAAGGAGTGGCAGCGGCAATATCTGTAATGACCCAGGAAAAAACGCTAGCTACATCTGCGCTATCACCACAAAAAGACTAGTCAATTTGAAGTTTTTCATATAATCCCTTATAAAGCCTAGTTTCACCTAATAACTAGGCAATGTGGAACCTAGCACCTATAAGTATCTTTATAAATCACGCACTCTATATGACTTATTCATCTATGCCAAATATGAGACCGGGGTATTACAAACTCCCCCCCCCCCCCCCCCTAAACCCCTAGCGTCCTCGTTAGGGTCATGTCATGCAGTGGTTCAGTACTACATGACCTGGCGTTACTAGGTGGCTCTGATACCAATTGTAATGACCTAGGAAAAAGCGTTAGGCACATCTGCTCTATCACCACAAAGGGACTAGTCAATTTGAAATTTTTCCTATAATCCCTTATAAAGCCCAGTTTCACCTAATAACTAGCCAATGTGGGACTTAACACCCACGAGTATCTTTATAAACCACTCACTCTATATGAACTATTCATCTCTTCCCAATATAGGAACGAGATGTTACAATATCAACTGTGCTTGCCTCCATTTAAAAATATCCATCTTAAAATATTTGACCCACCAGTTTTGTACTTTAAACAACATGTAAACTGTGCGGGCCATGTGGCTAATCAAAATGTTACGAGTAGCCCAAGTTCATGGAGGTGAGCAACAGTTGCAACTCTAGCCCTTGCATCTAGTATTTTCAAGAATATAATTATCCTCATAGAATAGAAAAGATTATTCGAGTAATACCCTGGTCCCATATTGAGAAGATAAATACCCCATAGAGTGTGAGTGGTTTATAAAGATACTCATGAGTGCTAAGTTTCACATTAATTATTTGTTAGGTGAAACTGAGCTTTATAAGTGATTCTAGGAAAGTTTCAAATTAACTAATTATTTTAGGGTGATAGCGCAAATGTGACTAGCCATTTTAGAAAAAGTAAAGCAACATCGTCTCCGAACTATTAAAGTTAGGCCTTTCTAGTAAACTAAAGAATTAATCAAACATAGTTGTTCTTTCTCTCAATGTAACATGAAATTATCAACTCCATCTTAATAATTCGTTGTAATATTTTAAGTGGAAATTTTTGTTTTTTCAGTATGAGAAATATACAACTCGTTATGTTTTGAAGATAAATACATTTCCAGAGGCAAAAAGTAATAAATATTCAAACAGAAAACATGATACCCATAAGAAACACATCATGCTCAATTAAAGGAACGACACAAAAGATAGAGATTTTAGTTTAGTTAGTAAAAGAATGCCAGAATAGCAAACTAATAAATGGCTTGGATCACAACATAAAATCCCATACAGAAATTATATCCAGAACAATCAAAGAACAATACAGAACTCATATTGAAAAAAGGCAAAGACACTAGCCAATCAAGAAAAAGGTCCAAAAAAAAAAAAAAAAAGCCTCCTGTTGGGACAAAATACCCAAGCCACACCAATCCCCAGAGTTTAAACCCAAATTAAACATAGCAAACAAAAGCCAAGCCAAGTATCAGAAAAATAAAAAAACAAAATGGTAAAATGAAAGTAAACAAGAAGAAAAAGACACGAACCCAGTTTCAGTTCCAAGATAAAAAAAAAAAATACCACAAATAAGAGACAAATGAAACAATTCAAAGTCAATACAATATCTCTTTTCCAACAATCTCCTCAGCATTAAAAGAAAAAAGAGAGAGACTTTACCTTGGTGGTTGACTCGGGAAGTAAGACACCGGAGTTGGTTTTAGTAGGGGGAACGATTTTCTCGACCAGAACGCGATTGAAAGATGGGATCAGGCGCTTTGCCATTTGGGATTAGGAACGACAATGAGTGAACGGATCAGAGAGCGAGAGAGAGAGCAGAAAAGAGTGCGGAATGTGGAGAACTAGAAGCTTCTTTAATTCATCAAAAAAATAAATAAAAAAAAAGAATAAAGAAAACTAGAAGCTTCTTTCGCTCCTTAAATACCTTTTGGGTTTATGATTCTGATGACGTAAGTAGAGAGTTAAACTTAAATGGTTGGAATTAAGAAGCATAATGATCATAGTTAAAGCTCCAAGGCTCGATAAAATCTTCAAAGTGGTTTGACTAGTTATGCATTAAGGTGAAAGTTTGACCTTTGAAATGGTAATTATCAATTTTGTTAGTAATTTTTTTTTTTTTTTTTTTGGTTTCACTAATATTATGATGGGACTGAGTAATACTATTATAATCACGCCGATTAGAATAATTATAATTAATCTCTCTGGTCTAACTTTTTTAATAAGAAAAAAGGTTCAAATTTTTGTTTTTATGAATATTTTGTGTTTAAATTATTTATTAATGTTTTTATTTTGAAAAAAAAATATATAACAAACGGGGCCTTGTTTTTATTACTTGAAAATTCGAAAATAAAGAGAAGTAAAAAATTACTTGGAACATTTGGATGTTGATCCTTTTGAAATGATGATTTGGAGATCCAATTCTCCCGGAATAATTGATTTATCTCTTCATTTTTTTTATTCTTCTAATTTTTCAAGTGATAAAAACTTCGAACTTCAATCATTGTGCTCGACAAAGAAGGATAACAATCATGTCCCAAACTTACCTGTAATTTGGATATTAATTTATGAGTGATCTTAGGGAATTATATATTCGGAAAAAGTATTGTTCCATGACATATTTGTAATTTAATGTGTCATGAATAATTACAAATGTGTTAGCAGCATTTTTCAGATAAATTTTAGATAAAGTGCTGCTTCCTAGCATTAACGATCAACTTATAGTTATGAGGGTATATTGAGGAGATTGAAGAAAGCCTTCAAACTAGAAAGTGTTATTCCTAATCAACTGGTTTCTGTCTTAGGGCCACTAACCTTTCGATTATGATATTTGCTTCTAATTATTTTTATTTGATTTTATTTTAAGTGATTGGATTATGCAAATGGGTAATCTACCTTTGGTCTATATACACTTCAATCTACATGAAGGCAAGATCCAATATCCAATAATTAAGTAAGAGAGTTTTAAATAAAATTTAAGCCCAGAGAATAACGAGGCTCATTAATTTGTTACAATTTAATATGGTATTAGACTTTTGGTTCGAACTTTGATTTTATAATTTATTATTTATTTCATCGAAACCATGAATTCGAACTTTGTGAATATTACCAGAATCCTAAGTATGTTCGAACCTTGATTCTACAGTTTATCCCCTATTTTATCAGTCCTGAGTTCGAACCTTGATTCTAAGTGTTTATTCCCAATTTCAATTAAAATAGCCCACCCGAAACGAAGAGAGTATTAATTAAAAGACAGAAGTTAACTACAAACCAGTCTAATAAAGTGACACATGTCCCTCAACATATATTTTTTTTAATGACATTAATAAGAAAGCATATGTTTCTCACGTACTTTAGAAACACATGTCGATTACTTTATTAGACTGGTTTATAGTTAATTTTAATTCTTAATTAAATAATTAAAATTACACTTTCTTACTGCTTAAGTTTTAAAATAAGTAATGATTTAACACACGTGTTGCCTAATTTTTGGGATAATTGGTTTGGGTAGGTTTGTTTCTTGTTAGAATACAAAAAATGGGGACACACCAATCACTGCATGTATATTGTATACTTGGATCTTACGCATATTTCTGTACACACACTTTCAAGTTTCATCCACGTTTTTTTTCTCATAATTGGGCAGCTCCTAAATTCCTAACTAACCTTGTAGCCTAACTGATCTATAAAATGACAGCGGTCCAAAGGAGTAACAAAAACTAAAAGGTTTGACAGCTCCTTCCCACATGTGAATGAGCTATTACTAAGAACTACCTTAATAAACACAAACTAACTCAAGCTCGATCTGTATTTGCTTATTTATAGCCTCTTTCCTCCAATTACCCGAAACTCAGATATCAATCTAAACACCTCTGCTTCCTCTTCCCTGCAAACCCGTAAAGAAGATACCTAGCTCAAAGAGGAAAAATGGTTCAGGCAAAGAGCGAATCTTGCAGTTTTGCTGCACACTTGGCAGTAGGTAGATGGACCTCAGTCTTTGCATCGTTTCTTATCATGTCTGGTGCAGGTGCAACATACCTATTTGCAAACTACTCAAATGATATCAAGAGAAATCTTGAATACAACCAATCAGCACTCAATACATTAAGCTCATGGAAGGATATCGGTACAAGCGCTGGGATTTTGTCTGGACTTGTCGCCGAGGTCACCCCAACATGGTTCGTGCTTGCCATCGGCTCTGTCACCAACTTTTTCGGTTACTTCATGGTATGGTTGGCTGTCACCGGAAAAATTTCCAAGCCCAAGGTTTGGCATATGTGTGTCTACATGTTCATTGCAGCCAATTCTCAGAATTTTGCAAATACAGGATCTCTTGTCACCTGTGTCAAGAATTTTTCAGAGAGCCGATCGATTATGTTGGGTCTATTAAAAGGTTACGTTGGGCTTAGTGGGTCTATCCTTACTCAAATTCACTCGGCCATTTATGGAGATGATGATTCAACATCTTTAATCCTTCTCATAGCGTGGCTCCCAACGTTGATAATAGTATTGGTTATGTACACAATTAGGGAGAAGGAAGTCAAGATTAGGCAACCGAATGAGGTTAAAGTTTTCTATCACTTCCTTTATATATCAGCCGCTCTTGCTGCGTTTTTGATGGCCATGACAATGATTCAACAAAATGTCGCCTTTTCCCGAGTGGCCTATGCTGGAAGTGCAGTAGCAGTGTGCATCTTGTTATTTTTACCTGTTGTCGTCGCCTTTAGACAAGAGGTATGGTTAAATCACTATTTATTCCAAAAGCTTAAACCAACAAACAGAAATGAATATAATCATTTAATCAATATTTTAACACTTTCCTTCACATGTGAACTTAAGACCTTTGGCTCAAATAACATGTTAAATTATAACTTCTTTCAAAAGCTTATAGGAATTGAAGAGATAGATTAAATAATTTAATCATACTTTAACAGGTATTGCTTTGGAAGCAGATGAAAGCACCTCCTAGTACAATAATTGTTGAGAAGCCACAAGCTGTTGAGCAATTACAGAATTCTTCTGCCAATCAAGCAAAAGAGGAGACAAAAACATCCTTCTTTACGTATATTCTTAACAAACCAAAAAGAGGGGAAGACTATGGGATATTACAAGCATTGTTAAGCATTGACATGCTGATTATCTTCTTTTCAACACTCGTCGGACTTGGCTCAGGCTTGACCGTTGTGGACAACATGGAACAAATTCGTGAGGCGCTTGGCTATGAGCCAAAGACCATAAAGACCTTTACTTCGCTTATTAGCATATCGAATTACGCTGGGAGAGTATTCTCTGGTTTTCTGTCGGAGACACTACTCAGGAAATATAGAGTTCCTCGCCCCGTTATGTTGTCGGCTGTTCTTTTTCTCACCTGCATCGGTCACCTTCACATCGCGTTTCCCTTCAAGGGTTCAGTCTATTTGGCTTCATTGATCATTGGGTTTACACTTGGTGCACAGCTGCCGCTAGTTTTGTCCATAATTTCCGAGATCTTTGGCCTTAAGCACTACTCCACATTGTTCAATTGTGGACAAGTGGCAATTCCGGTTGGTTCATATTTGCTAAATAAAGAGCTCACTGGAAGGCTCTACGATAGAGAGGCAACCAAGTTTCATGCAATGGACGGTTCGGATAAAAACTACTTAGGGAAGCCACTGGTTTGCGTGGGGAAACAATGTTTTGGCCTATCTTTCAAAATTATTACTGTTGCTGTCTTCTTTGGAGCTCTTATTTCGTTGATTCTGGTGGCAAGAACGCTGGAATTTTACAAACGTGATATACACGGGAGGTATAGAGGTGAATCGGACACAGAGTTCAGTGACGAGAAGAAGGAGACGACTGAGATGACATCACCTTCAATTCTGATAATGAAGCCAAGTGAGACTTTGATGGATGTACAAATTAAGGTGGCGCCGGTGGTGGAATGAGAAAAAAGACACCCACTTCAGATACATGTACGTTTGATTAGCATGCAAAACGTGTACGGCTAGCAGAAGCTACAAATGGACTTTCAAATGTAGTTCCCGGCCAACGCCTGTCAAAGGCTGTAGAAAAAAAAAAATACATATAAATTGATTCATGCAGTGCGACCTTTTCATTTTAAGCTTTCCAATTGGTATTTTATGTCTTTTCTTATATATATGCTTCCTTTAGATTTAAAGCGGAACAAAAATTTTCTTCAAGCTAATTAATTTGAAAGAATTTCCATTAACTAAAAGAGTTTGGAGAAATCTTTGTTTGGTTGCTTAACCAAAAACAGAGAAACATGGAGCTTGAATTATGGGATTGAGTAGTTGATACTATGAATTGAAGCGCCTTAGAGAACGGGTTTCATATTTTTCCAAATAATTTGAAGCTCATCAATCATTATGAGACTAAACATTTTGGGGGTCCCAGCCAAGAGCGGAGCAACTGCTTGCTCCAACAATGGCCGGGACCAACAAAACAATGGTGGCGGAGGTGAAATATCGAGGTGGCGATGACGACGAGGAGGAGGAGAAAGAGAGTGAGTTGATTGGATGATGATCGAGTCATTCAATTGATATGCACTACAAAAAAAATCACTGTTTTGAGCCTTTTTTTTTTTTTAGCTGTTTTAAGGCCTGAAAACGGCTCAAAATGTTTTGAGCTGTTTTGAAAACAGTTCAAGGTATAGAGAATTAAAACAAGGTTCGAGCCGTTTTAATACGAAAACGGCTCTTTTTGGACCCAAAAACGGCTCAAACCGGTTTGAGTTGCTTTTGTAAAAACGATTCCAACTGGTTTGAGCCGTTTCGTTTAAAACAGCTCAAACAAGTTGGAGTCGTTTTAAGGTATAAAAATGACTCTAAGTAAAAATAATAATAATAATAATAATGTTTTTTATTATTATTTTTTAAAATATCTAATACCAAGAATATTGTTCTCATATATGAACTCATAAACGATCATATACACTCATAATCCAAACTTCATACACGCACAAACAATCACTATGGCTTAATGTACACAACAAGCCATAAAAACAAAACAATAACAAACAAAACGACGTATCAACATAAATAATGTCACTCAACCCCAAATATATATAATACAAACTTCAAAACATTCAAAATAATTTCAAAACATAATACATAAGTTACCTACAATCACAAACCGATCAAGTCCAACTGATAAAATCATATAAACAATATTTGCATCATTTAAAAAATACGATACTCCGCCTACATTCACAATGACTCAAGATATGTTTCTTTCACGACAGTCACTCAATGCTGTCCGTCCATCATTCTCGATCATCAAGGGCACGTTACCTACATTAGTAATTCGGATGAAATGTATTACATAACTAATATATATACATAAGAAACTAGTAATGATACACGTAACATTTTCAACCGTCACCCTTTGTTAATTAGTTAATCATGTTGGGAGCTAACCTGGTCGACTGGCTATTAAGGATCTCACCCTCATGATGTTAGGTGACTTAGTGTTGAGCGTAGCCGAAATGTTGGCCACAAGTGCTACATTGGTAGTAGCAAGATCTTCGATCATCTTCAGCATCTTCTCCATCATCTGACTCTGTGTTGCAATTCTTTCGTTTGTTCTTCTCCTCTCTTCCTCCGATCGTTCATTTGATCTTCTCAGCTCTTCCCACCATTGTTCAGCCATTCTTCTCTTCTCTTCTTCCCATTTTGCCATCATTTCATTCCTTTGAGCATTGAATGCAGCTTCATGACTCAAGCATGACGCTGATGATGCAGATGATCGAGAAGTGAGTCTAACTGGTAGTGGCCTAAGCCTCGTTCCACAAACACGCCCTGAGTATTCTGCTTTCCCTATTGCCCTTGCAAGAGCATCATTTTTGGCCCATAGTATTGAACCCTGCGGAGATACAAGGTTTGTTCTTATAGTGTCATCGGCCATCAACTCCTTAATCTTTTCCTGAAATATATATATATATATATATATATATATATATATATATATATATATATATATATATATATATATATATATATATATTTATATATATATATATATATTAAATGTGTTAATTATTAAATACCTATTTGCTTCAGTAAATACTTATATTATTTCAATATATATGATATATTCAACAGCACACAAATGAAATCACTAAGTTAAGCACGTACAATCGTCTCTCCAGCTGCTTGAGTGCTGGGCGTCCCATCTATTTTTATGTGGGTTGCCCCAAAAAATTTAGCTAGGGTGGGTGACACCTGCTTTAATATCTTATATGAAAACAAACAATATAAATTAATCAAAGTTAGTCATGAATGTGAGAATGTGAATTCAACAAAAAATTCTATATAGTCTTACTTTTTACACTGAGAATACTTCTCACACTTAATTTTCATATTAAGACCCATGCTCTTCATGATAGGATCATAATTGAAACACTTCATTTAAGGTCTCTTCAATAACACAAAGTTTCATGAAACATAAATTGGAGGCGACATAAGTTGAACAAAAAATGTTCAATGTGGCATCATAAAAAGTTTTCAAAAAGGTCACAAATATCCTAGCATTTTCCCAATAAAGAAATCCAGGAACAAGTAACTGAGTATCCTCCTCCCCCATTCGGTCAAATGCTCTTTGGTACTTTTCAGCAATGCTTATCATTAAGTATGCCGAGTTCCATCTTGTGGGAACATCTAGACAAACCATCTGCTTACATTGAATAAATTTCCGCTCTAATTCTACACATTCCTTGAACCTTGCCATCCTTGCCGGTGAAGACGTCTCATGTCTCA
Organism: Alnus glutinosa; assembly: GCF_958979055.1. Lineage (NCBI taxonomy): Eukaryota > Viridiplantae > Streptophyta > Magnoliopsida > Fagales > Betulaceae > Alnus > Alnus glutinosa. Next base: position 5,155,282 of record NC_084894.1, on the reverse strand, counting down.
CTGCGTTCCTAATATTAGAAATAGCATCATTTAACTTTTTCTAACTATCAGTTACAACAAGATTCAAAATATGAGTAGCACACCGCATGTAAAGAAACTCACCTCCCAAAATATTAGAATTCTCATCCTTCAACCTCCTTCTCATATATTCAATAGCCACATCATTGGAGGAGGCATTATCAACTGTTATTGTAAAAATACCCTTAATCCCCCACGCTACCATTGAATTCTCCAACACTTTCTCAATGGTATCACCTTTATGATTTGGAACTAGGCAAAACTTGATGATTTTCTTATGCAATATCCAATCAAGATCTATGAAATGATTGGTAACACACATGCAATTCAAATTTTGCAAGGAAGTCCATATATCGATAGTGAGGAAAACCCTTTGACCGCTCAACAAAGTCATCAACTTAAGCTTTTCTTCCATGTACAATTTCATGCAATCTCTTTGTACAGTAACACAATATGGCACTTTAAACCTAGGTTCCAATACATTAACAAATTCTTTAAAACCCTCGGTCTCCACATGCTTAAAAGGCAACTCACATTTGATAAAATACCGAACAATCTCACGCCTTATTATGTCCAGATCATACTTCACAAATCCAATTTGGAGGCTTTTAGATTTACTACAAATGCCATCTGTCTCATTCTTAAATGACATTTGCAACAAATTTTGATTTTTGGAAAGTTTTGATTTTTTGAGTGGGGAGTTTGGGCAATTAGATTGTAGGTACGTGGGTCATCATGCCTGAAATGCCATTTTTATGGTGACACCCTATCAGTCTATTTCAATAATTACATAGCTTTAAGATTATCCTTGTCAACTGGTTCCACTTTTTTAAAGTGGTCCCATACAATAGACTATTTAACAGGTGGCTTTTTGGTTTGTGTATTTTGTGGTGTGAAGCTTTGAGAATTTATGGAGGAAGGTGGTGCAGGATTGTCCTCCATAGGAAAAGGGGTACTCGCAGTCTCATGATTTGTACCACTCTGATTGTCCACCATCAGTTATTAAATAGAGTAATAGACAATAAATTGTATTTAACTAAACTTGGGAGGGAGATAAGATGACTCAGCGTGATATTCATCCCAACAAATCTCTTCCATTTTCTTTTTTCCATCGTGTGAAGCGTGAACCATTGATTTTGTCTCAAGATTGGAGAAGCCATAACCATTTGAGTCTGTCCAGCGTAAAACGAGGCCGAACTTTTGATTCCATTCAAACTTCTCAATCTCCAATTTCAGATTCTAGTGTACGATGCTCGTGCCTGAACCGACATTGAGGTTTTTCTCGATCAACTAGAAGAACACAAAAGCACATTCAGGCAAGCACTAGAAAAAAAAAAAAAAAAAAAAAAAAAAAAAAAAAAAAAAAATGACTTAGGCGTTGTATATTGTCCCATATTGGTAAAATAAAACAAAATCTTTTAATTTTTAAGTCATTGCATGTATCACAGCTAATGTCGAGCTCATTAACGCAAGCTTGTTACCAAGTGGGACATTAAATGTGGTTGAAAGTATGGAGGTGGTCACAGGTGGGCTGACATACAATTGGTTTATTCACCACAACGTGAGGTCTGATATGCACACCCCCTTACCCTTGGGGTTGAAGGGCCCCCTACCCACCACGGGTGGGTTAGCTTGCTCCAACATGAGGTTAAAGTCACAACTACAGGCCACAAATCAATTGGAATATTTCATCCTGGCGTGCTGCCTGTGGGTTCCCCTGCTTACTAACAACCACTTTTTTTCTTTTTCAGTACCTAAGAAATTTTCTTGATCAACCTAAGAACACCAAACATATATAATAAACTTTCCCAAAGAGCCTTGAGGGTGACTTAGCCGCCCCTGTTTGGCCTAGGGGTGGGTTCAGCCACCCTAGATAGGACGGTTTGGGGGCTTGGGGGTCGCTCCCTTTTTTTTTTTAATGGGTAATTACATTTTTCGACCATGAACTAACAACCTCTATCAATATGCCACAATGAATTGACACCCTCACCCTAAGAGAGCATTGAACAACCATTTATATACAAAAACTCCCATTCCGTTAGAAAATCTCGTTAAATCGGATAGAATATTCTATTTTTAGACGTTAAATTCGTTTAAATACATAAATATCCTAAAAAAGAAACCATAGTGTTCCAACATAGAACCACTACGGTTAAAGCCTCACCTTTAAAGTTGCATCTGAGAATACAGATGTTAAGAAAGTCATTGAGCAAGCCAATTACACCAACCAGTACCTAAACTCCATAGAAAACCAATTGGATAAGATTGAAGAAAAACTCGATAATAAGCCTCTTCCAAAAGAGAAACATAAGCCTTTTAAGCAAGAGAAACCTATAATCAAGTTTCCAGAACTAAAACAGGGAACAAGTTTAAAGGTTAACAAAGATAAGCCCTTTGTTGAAAAAATAGAGGAAATATATATTAAAAAGAAAAAAAAGAAAAAAAAGAAAAAAAAAAAAAGATGGTGGCTCCCACCTGCAACCACCCCCTTAAGGGGAGGGGGTTGGCATGTGAGCCACCCTCAAAGGTGTAGCCAGCCACCTCCAGGGTGGCTTGTCGCCACCCCGGAACTTGGGGGTGGCCACGCGGCCACCTCGAGCTTGCTTTAGGGTGAACTGTGGGCCACATCAGATTCAACCCGAAGGTGGTGCGCGTCCACCCCCCTCCCTGAAGGGTGGCAGCCAACCCTTTTCTTTTCGTTTTTCTTTTGTTTTTATTTTATTTTTTATTTGTTTAATTTTCAGGGTATTATATGAAAATTTTGATTTTAAGTTATGGTATTTGAGTCTTTTAACGAAGTTGACTGACGGAAAGAGGATTTTGGTATGTAAATAGTAGTTCATGTTACCTTCATGTCACCCTAAAATTGATGTGGCTCTTAAAATAACCATTGTATCAAAATCCAATAGTAATCTATCATAAATTCAATGATGATTTTAAGAGTCACATCAGTTTTGGGGGACACAAAGGAGACATAAGGGTGATATAAAACATTACTCCTCTTCTAGCGAGGGTGTCAGTTTATAGGGGCATATTGACAGAGGCTGTCAGTTCTTGGGGGAAAAAGGTAATAACCATTTTTTAAAAAAATATTTTAAGTTTTTCTTTGATTTTTAAATTTAATTTTTTATTATTTTTTAATTGAAAATATGACATGTGGCAACGGTATTATAGGAATATCTTGATAAAATGAGTCTTTTTGGCACTCTTTGGTATGTAGTATGGGGGGCCATAGTGCGAGGGTTTGTAGTTTAGCGGGCTAGCTACTTAAAAAAAGGCTGCTAGTTTGGGTGCACTTAAATGTAGTTTTCTCAATAGATATTCTCCTGTTTACATTCAAATTGTCAATTAGAAACTTTTAAGGAAAAAAAAAAAAAAACTGTGAAAGTAGGAAACTTAGTTTGTTTTTGAATTGATAATATATACATAAAATTATAATTATATATAATAATAAAATCCGATTACGGTTATCCGGTTATTAACCGGTTTTTTAAACTGTAATAACCGGTAACCACAACTGAGTATCCAGTTATCCGGTTGTAGTTATTTTCGATTTTTCAGTTTTTCTGGTTAGCGGTTGTTGTCGGTTATTAGCGGTTACCGGTTAATAATCGCACCGCTTGTACAGTACCCTTAATGACAATAGCTGGTTGATTGGAATACTAGAATATTTACTCATGTTTTAATTGATCAGTAAATCATGAATGCGCTAGTCAATTTCGATGAATGTATAGGATTTTGTGATTGATATAACAAGTTATATTAATATTTTCAAAAAAGAAAACTGTAAAACCATTGTATGTTCGCCCTTTTTTTATTATTTTTTTTTTAGAATTATCAGTTTTTGCAGCCAATTAGCTGTAGAACCAGATTCACGTTATTAGTTTTTAACCTGGCTAATTCGGTGTTCAAAACACTTTGGTGGAATTCAATTTTAATTAGACAAAAATGTACTTCGAACTTTTTATTTTGAGCAATTTCATGTACTCAGTTCAAACTGAGGTTTTACTAGCTCAAACGAGCCATTTGAATAAGAAGTTTCAAGTCAAGCAAAACAAGTTGTTCCAAGCTAAGTCCTAAGTGAGTTCGATCGAACGAATTGTGTTTCAAGAATACTGAAACGTACCCACTACTTTTTGTTCCAAGTGTCGTCCGAAGTTGGCTCAAACGGAAGAAGTTTTAAGAGTGTCAGAATTGGCCGCCCTAACTGTCGTCCCAAGCTGGTTCAAACGCTCCTTATCATGAAGTGATTGAAGTCTTCTAGTATTGGTCGTTCCATTTGGTGTTCCAACTTAGTTCGAACCAAGCATGCATGTTTAAGACTCGTAGAATGCCGCGTTCAATGGAGCATTCTAAGTAAGTCCGAACTATGGCGGAGCAAGGATTTTGGTTAAGCGGGGTCGATATAAAAAATCAAGTTCAACAAGAAGTAATTAAAAATATTAAAGAATGTAACGAATGAAATAAATAAACAATTCAACAAAAGTTAATTATTGTTTAAAAAAAATTATGTAACTTATATTTTAATTTATCACGCCTATTGCGCCTATCGTTAACTTATTCTGTTGTCCTTGGTGCGTCTTCATATTTTGAAATTGCTGCATGATTTCTTCATTGCTGATAGCCTGAATATATCATTCTCCATGTACGTAACATGACAATCATGCATTCATTGATCTCTCATTTAATTACGGATGCAATTTTTAACAACATTATAAATAAAGGAAAACTACGTACATTTAAGCCCTCCCAAACTACTAGCCTTTTTTGAAGTAGCTCCCTAAAATACCAACCCTTACACTTAGGCCCCGCCAAACTACAAAAAAGTGTCAAAAATATCCAATTTGTCGAAATATTCGTATAATACCCTTGCTACGTGTCATATCTTCAATTTACTTTTTGGTAGTTTGGGAGGCCATCGTGCGAGGGTTGGTAATTTAGGGGGCTAGTTGAAAAACGGTTGATTGTTTGGATGGCTTAAATGTAGTTTTCCCTAACAATTAACTTGTAGGAAAAAATAGCTAATTAAGCACTTGATATGAATTGTTTAAGAGCTTGTCTAAGAAAATTTGGTTCATTGCGAGGAAAAAGCAAATTCGAAGTTTGATCTGTATTCAATCTATGGTAAATCGCAACTCAAGTTAATTGTCCAACAATATTGACGTAGAACTACAAATTAACCAAACAGAAGACACACGTGGAGGGCTTAGCAGATTTAGATTTGCAGAATATATTTTTCTCTTGAAAAGAGGAACGTGGTGAGCCATGATTTCTTAAGCTCAGGATTTCCTTCAATTCCAATTTAAAACGGGCAGCAATGAAGCTACGTTATTTTTATTTCCTTGCACAAGAGAGCACCGAAACATAGTTCGTGCGTCTCCGTCCTTTTGCAATGTTCTCTTTTTGTAAGTTTTTATTTTGATGATGTTTCTAATAAAAGTTAGCATGTTATTTTTAGTAATGAGAGGCTAAACCTCAACTAAGGTTGATGATCGATGAAGCCTCACTTATAATTAGCAACATTGTTCCCATGTGATTTAATATTTTCTAATTTAATAATTTAATTTTCCAATTGTTTTACTTCAACTCAATTTTGTAGAATAATTATTGGATATCTTTTGTGATTTAATGATACATTTGATGATTTAAGATAGTTTCATAAAATTGTTTGTATATGCTTGGTTTTTTTTGTTTAAAAAATTGGATATCCATTGTAATTTATTCTACGAATACAATTGATGTTTTGATTTAAATTGGATATCTTACTGTGACTTACGGATACACTTAATCGTTTAATTTAAATTGAAATTCTTTTGTTATTTGTGTAAAGAATAGATACATGTGATATTTTTGATTAAATATTTGAAGTAAAAGTAAAACATACTTCAGATTTTATTGTGAGAACTTTGAGAAATATTATTAATCATGGGAATATGTTGCTATGAATTTGTGAGTGCGGATTCCGATACCTTAGTGCTTTTTTTTACTTGATTACATTCACTTTAATTTTGTTTATGCTTTTAATTTTATTCACAAATACAATCTCTTAATTTTTGAAACTAGGTTGGGATTTGATTAATTTAGTCATAAATTTTATTTTAAAAAACACAATTCTCTTTGAGATCGACGTCGCACTTGTAATCCATTAACTACAAACGATTTGTGCACTTGCGAATACAATTAAAATTAATATCATAATTATTCCTCTTCGTAAAGAAATTTTTATTTTCATGAGAATAGCTATTCATACAAATTGTGTACAAACAAACAAAAGAAGAATGAAACGGGCCTTAAAAGTTGGGTTCTTCCAATTTGTTTGATTAATATTTCAATAAAAAGAAAAAAATAAACTTAATTTTTCAGAAGGATTTAATCCTGCACGTACCTATTAATGAAAGATTTGAGGAAGAACAGATATTCTTCTGTTAACATTGAAAATTGTCAATTAGAAATTAGGAAACTTAGTTTGTTTTTGAATTGATCAATGAGTACTATAAGTAAAGGATCCGCGAATAAAGGATGCACGGATTCATCTCAAAGCTAAATTTTCATGGCCCCAGCCGCCATGAAAATCAAGACAGCAACAACTATATATCACCATTGTCTAGTAGATGTGTTCCGTTGAAAGTTTGAAACAATTAAACAAAAAGGGAAAACAGAATTCCTTTATTTATAAGAGAAATCCGAATGGCTTCCAAACGGTCTCCACATATTAGTTTGCGCTTCTTTTTTTTTCTCCCAACAGTTAATATAATAAGGCTGGTAATTAAAGAGCTCTTTATTTAGAATATGCTGCAGGCTTTTGATCACCAGATATGGTGATATTCCAAAAGCTTTTTCTGCACAGTACTGGACGTTTCGTTCCAGGTATGGCACAAATCATACTTGCTGGTGTCATAATTAAGCTCACATGGTCCAGTGGTAAAAATCTTCCAAAAGCATATATTGCACACTGGATGATCTCTGTCATATACAAAAATGGGGAACTGGAAATTGTTCTTGTCCCACGCAAATTTGCATGTAAATCGCGTAGTCTCAAAGAAGTCTGGTCTAAAGCTGAACACGTAGGTGCCATTTGGTTTGATCGTTAGGAGAGCAAGATGGTTATCCCCTGACTTACAGCTAATATTAAGATCTTTGCTTCCATCTACTTCATTATACATTGTGATGGTTACTCGCTTATGTTGGAAAATTGATGCCGAAACAAACCCCGTTACAGACAATATGAGGCACATTAGTAGCAACGTTTCATTTCTGCTGGATGAGACCATGTTGCCTGTTTGTTGACTATATATGCTGGCCGGGTGGCTTTCTAAGACAAATGTTGGCAATTGATCGATGTTGTGTATTAATTTATAACTCATTCAGTTACAAACAATTTTTATCAACAAGTCTATCTTCTATTCAAACATGCTATGTTTAAACTGCAATGCTATCTAGTTGTTAGGAGGTTTCCATGTCTTGTGGGATCAATCTTGGTATAATTAGAAGCTTTCCCATTATATATCTTTGAAAATGGGATTTGATGTCAAAATTTTATCAGCTTAACTTTTATTTTAGGAAATGGCTTTTCAACCAATAACTTATAGCAAGTTACTCAAATTTGGCAAATTAACAAGCATATATAAAAATACATAGAAGTTAAATCCCATTTGAAAGTGATCGAGTAACAAAGGTTTTTTTTTTTTTTTTTTTTTTTTTATTATTTTTTTTATTACCTTATTTACCTTGAGAGACGCCCAAAACTACTTATTGTGTAAGCATGGTTTCCAATTACTATTCTCAATCTTTGCAATTTTCTAGCTTGTAATTAGCAACACTTACAATTGAGAATTAATTGAAGAGGAAGTGTGTGGGATTCAATGAATTTAGGGAATATTAATTCTCTTAGGCATTTTAGTCATTGACTATGCATTTGGAAATTGGAATTGTAAAACTCATAACTAATCCAGGATATGAGGTAAGTAAAATTATATTTTATTAATAGTTTTAAAAATAATTTTAAGTAATAATATTTCTCAAGCAATGTGGGGGCAAATATTCGACTATATATATAAAGACCATATAAGTTGTAGTCAATGCAAATAACACTTCCCTTGAACATAAACTACGTACTCTTGGGTTGTGTTCATGCTCTAGCTAGACGCTAGTTATTGATTTTAGAAAATTATTTCATTACAGATTTGTCTTAAATTCTCAATTAAGCTAGCTTCATTACAACTTATCCTCATTCATATCCTACAGGATTAATTGTCTTTTGAATTTCGTTTACTGCACCACATTGCAAATTTTTCAATAAAGAAATCATATATGCAGTGTTCAATGGGGCATTCCAAGTAAGTCTGAACAATGGCGGAGTAAGGATTTTGGTTGGGAGGGGTCAATATTAAAAATCAAGTAAACAAGAATTAATTAAAAATATTAAAGAATGTAAGGAATGAAATAAATAAACAATTCAACAAAAGTTAATTATTGTTTAAAACATATAAATGTAACTTATATTTTAATTTGGAGATAATTGCACTATTGATTCCTGTGGTATGCCATAATTACAAATCACTCTCTATGGTTTAAAAAGTTCATAAGAGGTCTTTGTACGTGGTAAATTATAATTACAAATCGATCCCTGAAGTCAAATTCCATTAAAATTTTTGACAGATTCTATTAAATACCACGTCTGCACCACATCAAACCAATAAGATGGCGACAAGTGTCCATCTTAATAAAAAAAAATATAAATAAATAAACTTATTTAAAAAAAATTCAAAATTCAAAAAAAAAAAAAAAAAAAAAAAAAAAAAGAAAAGAAAAGAAAAAAGGAAGGGGTGGCTTGGCCACCCCCATTGGCTAGGGGTGGCTTGCCACCCCTTCCTTTTTTGTTTTTTGTTTTTTGTTTTTTGTTTTCTCAAAGAGTGCATGGATTCATCTCAAAGCCAAATTCTTCCAAATCAGTTGTGTTGTCCCCAATTACTGCCATGAAAATCAAGAGTACTGCAACAAGTATCACCATTGTCTAGTAGATAGATATGTAATGTGTTCCCGATCCATTGAAAGTTTGAAACAATTAAACAAAAAAAGGAAAAAAGAATTCCTTTATAAAAGAAATCCGAATGACTTCCAAACGGTCTCCACACAATGTATATACAATTAATGGTAAACAATTACATATATCTTTTCTCACAACAATTAATATATATAATAAGGTACGTAATTAAGGATCTCTTTATTTAGAATGCTGCAAGCTTGTGATCACCAGCGATGGCACAGATCATAATTGTTGGTGGCATAATTAAGTTCACATGCATGGACGGTATGGACCAGAAGTAGCAATCTTCCAAAAGCATTTACTGCACACTGGATGATCGATCTCTTTCAAATATGTAGATGGGAAACGTGGAATTCTTGTCGGCCCACGCAAATATACATTCAAAATACGAATCCCCAAAAATGTCTGGTCTAAAGCTGAACGTGTAGGTGGCAGGTGCCGTTTGGTTTGATCGATTGGAGACCAAGATGGTCATCCCCTGAATCACAGGTAATGTTAAGATCTTTGCCTCCATCTACTTCATTATACATTGTGATGATTGTTCGCTTTCTTTGGAGAAATGATGCCGAAACAAACCCTGTTACAGACACTAATATGAGGCACATTAGTAGCAACGTTACATTTCTGCTGGATGAGACCATATATGTTGCCTGTTTGTTGACTATGTTGGGTGGCTTTCTAAGATAAATGTCGATGAATTTCAAATGGTATATACGTGTATAAAGAAACAAATGATTTCACAAGAAATGTTTTTGGCTTCCACGTACACCTTTGAACGTGTTTTTGGCTTCCACAACAAATGATGTTGTGAAACAAATGATTTCACAAGAAATGGGATTTGAAGAGTGTGCTTTGATAGTGTATATAGGGATATGTTTTGTTGTTGTTTTGGAAACGGTCCAAAACAGCAAAATCGTTTTATTTTAAGCAATTTCATGTACTCAGTTCGAACTGAGGTTTTACTACTTCAAACGAGCCATTTGAAGAAGCAGTTTCAATTAAGTAGAGCAAAACAAGCTAAGTCCTAAGCGAGGTCGAACGAATTGTGTTTCAGGAATACTAAAACTTACCCACTGCTTGTCATTCCAAGTGCCAACCAAAGTTGGCTCAAACAAAGGAAGTTGTATGAGTCTCAGAATTGGCCGTCTTAAGTGTCGTCCCAAGCTGGTTCGAACGCTCTTTATCATGAAGTGACTGTAGTCTTCTAGTATATATTGGCCGTTCCACTTGGTGTTCCAACTTAGTTCGAACTAATTAAGCATGTTTAAGACTTGTAGAGAATGTAGCGTTCAATTGGGCATTCCAAGTAAGTCCGAAAACTGGTGAAACCAGGATTTTGGTTGAGATGGGTCAATATTAAAAATTAATTTAAACAAAAATTAATTAAAAATAATAAAGAATGTAACGAATGAAATAAATAAACAATTCAAAAAAAGTTAATTATTGATTAAAACATATAAATGTAGCTTATATTTTAATTTGTCACGCCTAGCTATCGTTATTTTATTTTGTTGTCCTTAATGAGTATTCATATTTTGAAATCGTTGCATGATTTCTTCATTGTTGATAGCCTGAACATATCATTCTCCACGTACATAACAAGACAATTATGCATTCAGTGATCTCTGGCCCAATTGGGTTACAGAATCGACTTTTAACAACACTAACAATAAACTTATTTAGAATATTTTTAAAAAGAGGCAAACTAGCTACGTGACTTATAACATATAATTAGTACGTTTGGGCTTTTCTTTCACTACAGTTAATATATTAAGGTACGTACGTAATTAAGGAGCTCTTAATTTATTTAGAAAATTGCTGCAGGCTTGAGATCACCAGGTATAGCACAGATCATACTTGTTGGTGACATAATTAAGTTCACATAGACCAGAAGTAGTAATCTTCCAAAAGCATTTACTGCACACTGGATGATCTCTGTCAAATACGTAGATGGGAAACTGGAAATTCTTGCCGTCCCACGCAAATTTGCATGTAAATCGCGTAGTCTTAAAGAAGTCTGGTCTAAAGCTGAAGGCGTAGGTGCCATTTGGTTTGATCAAATGAAGAGCAATATGGTTATCCCCTGACTCACAGGCGGGTGGCTCTTTCTAAGACAAATCTCAATGAATTTCAAATGGTGTACGTATATAGGAAAATAAGGGGATGTTTGGTTGTCGTTTTGGAAACGGATCCTCTGTTTCCAAGACAGCAAAATCGTTTTTGTCACTGTAGCCATGCGTTTGGGTACCTGTTTTAAAACAAAAAATGGGTGACAAGAAAAACACGTGAAAAACGAAATCTGAGAACAGTTTCAAACCTGTTTCCAAAAACAAGTTTCCCATTTGAAAAATACAAGCATAAAAATACATAGAAGTAAAATCCCATTTGAAAGCAAGTAAAAAAGTTTTTTTTTTTTTTTTTTTTTTTTTTATTCTTTCTTTATTTATTTACCCTGAGACACCCATGACAATAGCGGGTTGATTGGAATACTAAAAAATTTACAAACGTGTTTTAATTGATCAGTAAATCATGAATGAGCTAGTCAATTTCAATAAATGTATAGGATTGTGTGATTGATATAACAAGTTATATTAAAATTTTCACAAAAAAAAAAAAAAAAAAAAAAAAAATTGAAACCATTGTATGTTCTCCCTATTTTGGTTTTAGATTATTAGTTTTTGTAGCCAATTAGCAGTAGAAACCAGACTCACGTTGTTACTTTTGAAGTTGTCTAATTCGGTGTTCAAAACATTTGGTGGAATTCAATTTTAATTAGACAAAAACGTACTTCAGACTTCTTATTTAGAGCAATTTCGTGTACTCAGTTCGAACTGAGGTTTTACCGGTTAAAACAAGCCATTTGAAGAAGCAGTTTGAAGTAAAGCAGAACAAGTTGTTCCAAGTTAAATCCTAAGTGAGTTCAAACTGATTGTGTTTCAGGAATACTGAAGCTTACCCACTACTTGTCATTTCAAGTGTCGTCCGAAGTTGGTTTAAACTAAGTTGTAAAAGTGTCAGAACTGGCCGTCTTAAGTGTCGTCCCAAGTTGATTCAAACGCTCCTTATCATGAAGTGGTTGAAGTCTTCCAGTATTGGTTGTTCCATTTGGTGTTCCAACTTAGTTCGAATCATGCATGTTTAAGACTTACAGAATGCAATGTTCGATGTGGGATTCCAAGTAGTCCTAACAGTGGTGGAGCTAGCCAGGATTTTAGTTCAGAAAGGTTAAGATTATACTGATTATAAACCATGAAGCACGAATTTTGGTTTAGAGGGGTCTATTTTGGTTCAGAGGTAAACCACCCAATCAGCTGCCTTTTTATTAGCCAACCCCAAACAACTTTATTGTGTAAGTACGGTTTGCAATCACTATTCTCAATCTTTGCAATTTTCTAGCTTGGAATTAGCAACACTTACAATTGAGAATTGAAGAGGAAATGTGTGGTATTCAATGAATTTAGGGAATATTCTCTTATGCATTTTAGTCATATATTGACTATTCATACCTAATATATGAGGTAACTAAAATAATATTTTATTAATATTTTTAAAAATAATTTTAAGTAATAATATTTCTCAAGCAATGTGGGGGCAAATATCCGACTATACAAAGACCATACAAGTTGTAGTCAATGCAAATCTATGGTTAATATTTATTTAACCATGTTTTGATTTATTTTTTTTTTCTTAATTTTGATTATTTCTTTACATATTTGTTAATTTTTTTGGTTTACCAAATAATTAAACGAATGTTGTCTTAAATTCTCAAGCTTCATTACAACTTATCCTCATTCATATCTTTGGATTAATTGTCTTTTGAATTTCGTTTACTACACCACATTTCAAATTTTTCATGAAAGAGATTAAAACAAATATATATAAAAAAGATAAGTACGGAAAAGTATTATAAATGTACATCACGCAATTCTTTTTCCATGAATTTGACAAAATTAAAATAAAGTTTCGTAATATTCCTAGTGAAGAGTCTAAGACCAACCAGCTGGCAGACTATTAAAGCATTAGTAGCAGTTATCCTATATTAGTTCTCTTTATTATATTTAAGAAAAAATTTATGAAAAACATAAAAAAAAAAAAAAAAAAAAAAAACCTTCCACAGCATGTGCTCTATATTTAGATGAAGATGTTGGAAATGAATAATAATTTCCTATATATACATGTCTACTATTCATTCCTTATATATTATTTTAATATAAAAAAAGTATATTTAATTGATGTAAGAAAGAGAAAAAAAATAATAAAATATGAGTAAAAAAAATAATATTTAATTGATATAAGAAAAAGTAAGAAAATCTTTTATGAAGTGTTTTTTTATATAGGAAAATAAAAAATAATTGAAAATCTTCTGTTAGGGCTCTTACTCTCACGACTGATTTTGTCTGCGTCTCACCATTATTGATTATTCGACCGACAATGGCCAACAACTTTGAAAATGGAGTTGCTCCACAAGAATCATCGAGCATTCTCTATTGGAAATGATTAATAGTAATTTCTTATATATACATGTCTACTAAAGAATAAAATATGAGTAAAAAAAATAATATTTAATTGATATAAGAAAGGTAAGAAAATCTCTTAATGAGGTGTTTTCTTATATATGAAAATAAAAAATAATTGAGAATCTTACTCTCGTGACCGATTTTGTCCGCGTCTCACCATTATTGATTATTCGACCGACAATGGCCCACAACTCTGAAGATGGAGTTGCTCCACAAGAATCATCGAGCATCCCCTATTGGTTCTTGAAAAGGGTGGGACTTTTTTCTTACCCAACTTTAATCATCATTCATTGTAAACAAACTGTTCATTCCTCGCTTCTTTATATTTCAAAAGTTGAAGTCATAAAAAAAAGTGATTTCTTTATGTGGGCGTTTATTTCTTTATTTAGGGGAGTGATTTTTGGTTTTACAATCATATAGATTTGTTGCCTCTTTCACGATGTATGCCTCAAATCGGGTGCTTGTTGTGCTTGCGAGCCCCTAATGAAGTTAAAATTTCGATTGGGCTATATGGATATTGAACTGGCTGTTTATCGAATGAATAGAGAATGTAAGCCTCCCTTCTAAAAATAATAATTTGAATCATTTAATTAATATTTTAATAATCTTCCTCACATATAAGCTCAAATTTACTTTTAATATGTGAGACCCAATACTTCAAATGTTTAATTGAAATTTGAGGTAAACAAAGGCGATATGGTTCAAATTTATGACATATATATACTTTTATATTATGTTTTAAACTACCACTTATCTAAAAGTTTAAACTGATAAAAAATAATAAATTGATTAGTTAATCAATACTTTAACAACTACTTCATCGCCCTCACTTATATGCACCTTTCAAATTTTTATTTTTTTAAAACAAAAACACCCTCTCGGATTATCTTCCAATCTTGGTAATCAAAATCTCAATTACTTTATGAGACAATAACCATCTATGACTGATAATCGTAAATTGTATTATAAATTAAATCTTAGTTTATTTAAAGTAATCTAAAACGCATATTATCTCATATGTGTATAGCGAATAATAATAACATTTAATAATCACAATAAACACGCAAATGCACGTAATAATCATAATCATAATCATATAATTCGAATACGAATATGGATACCGATATTAAAAATTGTATTTTGCATATGCGAATATAATTAACGATCGAACATTTTCACAGCTCGACCAAGCAAGGCCAACCAGCTGGCATCAAGATTGGTTTTTGTCACAATGGTCCCACAACTCTGAAATAGAAAAAGGACTTGCTCCACCAAAGTCTGAGTGATTCTTCATTATTACAATTTACGGATCACGCACAGCTGCCCGCCTGCCCCTCGCTCCTCTCTGCTTTGGGTTTTTTTTTTTCATTGGGGGTCTGCTCAATCTACCGATCTCGGTTACGTTCAGTTTCCGGTGAGCCTTCTCAAGATTTTACGGTAACATTTAGCTTCAAGAAAAAACTCATGGGTTTAGCTCTATCTGTGCTTGTTTGCTCTCATTTCCTCTTTTCTTCTTTGTTGTTTTTTGTTCACGACTAAATTAAGCTCGTTCTAAAGCTTGCAGAGTTAGAAAAAACAGGAAGAGGCAGATAATCGGGAGAAATTTTGAGAGAGATGGAGATCCAACATTTTAGCCACGAAGAGCACCCCTTGATGTTGGTGGAAGAGTTAGAAAATGAAGTTGTTTGCTCCGGGTGCGATAAATCAGTATCATGTGGTCCTGCCTACAAATGCTCTCCCTGCAAATTCTTCCTCCACAAGTCATGCGCCGAGTTACCCCGTGAGATACAACACCACCCTTTGCATCCAAACCACACCCTCCTTCTCAAAGCGCCATCAAAGAATTTTAGATTTTGTGATGCCTGCCTTAAGTTTTGCGAAAGATTCTTCGCCTACGACTGCAATAGTTGCAATTTCGTCCTCGATATCGAATGTGCTTCCATTTGGCCAACTAAACTTGACGCCTGTCACCAACATGAATTCGTTCCCATCTTTCAGCAAATTCAGTTCACTTGTAAACTCTGTGGTGAGGATTGCAGCACCGCCGCCCAGCCGGCCCATGTATGTCTCATTTGTCGACACTTGGCTCACACTCTATGTGCTGTGAAGCCACGTACCATCCAAATTTCGGCAGATCGCCACTTGCTCACTCTCATCTATTCACTCGGTCAAGTGATTATGAAGGAGCACGACGATGTATTCTGTAAGCTTTGCTATAAAAAGGTCAACCTCAAGTATGCTGGTTATTATTGTCAACAATGTGATTTCGTATCCCACTTGGAATGCGTAGGCAAAAATCTTTCTTTTCCAAGTAAGACCTTAGACTCGAGCATAGATCTCATTGAGGATATCGACTTTGAAGAGGTTGAAGAATGTGATGAGCTCCACCATTTCAATCATGAATGCATCTTAATCATTAGCCGCAACGAAGTTGAGGTTCATGATCATAAGCTCTGTGAAGGTTGTGTGCAATCAATTTCTGTCCCATTTTATAGTTGTGAGCAATGCAATTACTTTCTCCACAGCACATGCGCTCGACTACCCTTAAAGAAGCTACACCCAAGTCATCCACATCCGCTTACCCTCTCCGCAAGGGGAAACTGCATTGATGGCATCGTATATTGTAATTATTGTGGTGGTTATAGCCATGGCTTCACTTATACATGTCACGGATGTAACTACAGTTTTGACATTCAATGTTGTTCGATTCCAAAATCCTTTAAGCATGAAGTTCACCAACACTCCCTCAATCATGCTATCAGTTCTGTCGAAAACTGCAATGCTTGTGATGGGTGGAATAAGTGCAGAAATTGTAATAGGCCCCACGACGGTGTATTTGTATGCACTAAATGCAATTTTGCCTTGGGTTTTGAATGTGCAACACTCCCTCTCAAAGCTAAGTATGACTATCACCCGCATCCCCTCTCCCTCACTCACGGTATTACTGCAGAAATTGATGATTCTGAAAAATATTATTGTCTAATTTGCGAAGAAGAAAGAAATGCAAATCATTGGTTCTACTGCTGCATACAATGTAACTTTGCTGCTCATACTCGGTGCGTAGTTGGGCGGAATCCTTACATCAAGTATGGAAGAAGTTTTATTTTAAATGATCATCAACACCCTCTCACTTTTGAATGGAAAACTAAGGTCTCTCTTTCATGTGATGCCTGCGGTGAAGCTTTTGATGGAGACGTGGCCCTAACCTGTAAGCAATGCAAATTCAGCGTTCATTGGGGCATTAATTGTAGAAAGAAATTAAGTGATAAAATCATTATCTCTTAGTGCTGGTTAGAGACGTTTTTTTTTTTTTGGTAGTTAGCTGCACTAGCTAGCTTACATTTGTATTTGTGTTTGTGTTAATTAGAGAGTACCTGGTCATAGTCGTGTAATTTATTTCATTAGGTACCATTTATTGGATTAAACTTCTGCTTCCCTTTCTGTCTTCTGCTTCCCTATCTGCTTTTTCTTTAAAAAGTAAAAATAAAAATAAAAATATACATCTGTCGACATAAGAATTTGGGTATGATTGGTAGAGGGGTAATTTCATACAACTCTCGTCATCCTTGACATATCCAGGGAATCGATTGATGTAAACTACACATTTTCTCGTTGCATAAAATCATTGTATATTGAATTAAAAAGAGGATGCCTTTATTTGCCAACCCATAATTACTATTCTCAATCTTTGCAATTTTCTAGCTTGGAATTAGCAACACGTACAATATAATAATATATTGAGAATTGAAGAGGAAATGTGCATGTGGTATTCAATGAATTTAGGGAATATTCTCTTATGCATTTTAGTCATATATTGACTACCCATTTGGAATTTTAAAACTCATACCTTATAAGCTCCTCTTTTCAAGAGATAGGCCTTTGAAGAGATTTATTGGATTAAGTTGGTAAAATTGCCTGTGTCTACCTCTTCTTCTTAAAATTTCTCTTATGTGTTGTGACTTCATTCCATTTCTCTTTTCTCCTTGTTATTAAAAATAAAAAAAAAATAATAAATTATATTTTATTAATATTTATAAAATAATTTTTAAATATTAATATTTCTCAAGCAATGTGGGGGAAAATATTCGAATGTATAAAGACCATATAAGTACTTGCAGTATAAGATTTGAATATAGAGTCCATTTGGATTTGCGATTTTAAAAAGTGCAATTTAAAATCTTGATTTTAAAAACACAGTTTAGCATTTAAAATTGCAAATTAGCTTTTAAAATTCTGTGTTTCAAAAAAGCACTATCTTACCTGCGATTTGAAAAAACAGATTTTCTACTTTTTCAAATTGCAATTTTTAAAAACGCATTTCCTAAACGATCTATGTTCTGAGATTTGATTTAAAATCGCACATATTGTCTATGAAATCACAATCTCAAACGCGCCTTTACACAAAATCATCCCATCAACAGCATATATATTTCCCTTTCGGTATACACCTTCATAGTCGTACGGTTCATATTTATTGGAAAGAAGATTTATGTAAAACCAAGGATTAGCTGATTATAGGGAAATTTGAGAGAGATTTGAGTGAAATTTAATGCAAAGTTTAAATTTTGAAAAGAACTCTTAAATTGTTTTATTAAATGAAATTTCGTTTCTCTTTTTGTTGTCTTAATTTTTTTTTAAAAAAATTAAGAGTTATAGGGATGAGGAAACTAAGAAAAAAATATAATTTTCAAACAAAAGAAAAATATTGTGTAGGATAATTAAGGAAAATTTGATTGTAAAATCTTTAAATACAAATTTGAAATTTTATTTGAAAAAATAAAATCTTAGTTAATAGGCTGATTTGGTCAATCTCATTCCCATATTTCATATTTGTATTTGCCAAAATCCTTTATAATTACAAGATTATAATTTAATATCAAATGATATTTGGAATTAATAATACATTAAATTTGAAATCAATAATTCATTAGTTCTAAAGAGAAATGCTTGGTTGTACACTCTCATCCCACTCCTATCCCACCTTTGTCTACTTGGACCAATAATATTGTTAAAAAAATTGGGTCCCACTACACTCTCTCCACTATCTCTCACATTATTGGTCCAAATAGATAAGAGTGAGATAGGAGTGGGATGAGAGTGTACAACCAAGCATTTCTCAGTTCTAAAATACACTTATCTTTATGAGTAATGTTTATTGCACAACCCTTACACAACTTTAACAACTTTTTTTAAAGATCAATCATTGAATATTTAGAGCCTACATGTAGGAAAACAAATCTAATGATTGATTATAAAAAATAATAATAATAATAATAAAAGGTTAGAATTGTGCAAAAATTACGTAAAAGTTGTGCCCTTTTTTAATGAGTTTGGGCCCTTTTTTTTCTTCTTTCCCAACCTTTATTCATCACACACTGGCGCTGCTGCCCCGCCTGGCCTGCCCCTCACTCCGCCCTGCGTAACTCTCACTTTCTGCCTTTGGGTTTTTTCATTGGGGGTCTGCTCAATATACTGATCTCGGTCACGCTCACTTTCCGGTGAGCCGAATTTACGGTTACATTTAGTTCAAAGAAAAAACTCATGGGTTTAGCTCCACCTGTGCTTGTTTGCTCTCTTTTCCTCTTTTAATTATTCTATTTTGTTTTTTGTTCACGATTAAATTAAGCTCGTTCTTAAGCTTGCAGAGTTAGAAAGAGCATCCAACATTTTAGCCACAAAGAGCATCCCTTGATTGTTACGATCTTCCGTAAGAAGGAATGGACGATGGTGATTTGGATGGGGATCGGAGTGCGAGTGATAGTAGAGTATTCGAAGTACCTTAAGCCTCCTAAAGTTATGGTTATTCAAGAAACCCTAAAAAACTCCTAATGCAACTACAAGAGTTGAATAATAATATTTTGCTTGATTATTCATTCTTCAATACCCCAATTAATAAGGTTACAAAGCTGAAATTACGGGACGATAATTAAATAAATATTACAAACCCAAAATAATAAATATTAATTCTAAAGGGAGACAAATCCCTTAATTTTCTATTAGAGATATT
This sequence comes from Alnus glutinosa, assembly GCF_958979055.1. Taxonomy (NCBI): domain Eukaryota; kingdom Viridiplantae; phylum Streptophyta; class Magnoliopsida; order Fagales; family Betulaceae; genus Alnus; species Alnus glutinosa. The sequence goes on along the minus strand of NC_084894.1, from coordinate 5,135,694 downwards.
GCTTTATGAGCAAGACTCCTTATTTTCCTAATAATAATAATAATAATAATCTATTATTTAGAGATATTGCTTTATGAGCAAGACTCTTTATTTTCTTAAAAATAATAATAATCTATTATTCTTTCTAATAGACAATTAGACTATTACCTTATTTAAAAACCTAACATAATTATTCTATTAAAGATGACATAAATATAATTTCAATAATGCCCTTGTCACATACCCTAGTTACGTAACATTGATGTTGGTGGAAGAGTTAGAAAATGAAGTTGTTTGCTCCGGGTGCGATAAATCAGTATCGTGTGGTCCTGCCTACAAATGCTCTCCTTGCAAATTCTTTCCTCCACAAGTCATGCGCTGAGTTACCCCCTGAGATACAACACCCCCCTTTCCATCAAAACCACACCTTCCATCTCCAAGCTTAAGCGCCATCAAAAGATTTTAGATATTGTGATGCCTGCCTTAAGCGTTACGAAAGATGCTTCTTTTCTACCAAAGCAATATTTGCGGTTTCGACCTTGATATCGAATGTGCTGCCATTTGGGTAACTAAACCTGACGACTGTCACCAACATGAATTTGTTCCCTTCATGAAGCAGATCTAGTTTGATTGTGAAGTATGTGGCCATGCGGTCCGTCTGGATAGCAACATCTTCCCCCGGGTATGTCGCATTTGTCAACTCTTGGCTCACACTCGCTGTGCTGTGATGCTGCGTACCATCAAAATTATGGTAGATCGTCACTTGCTTACTCTCATCTATTCACTTCGTAAAGTGATCAAAGGGCACGACGACGTATTCTGTAACCTCCATTTTACAAAGCTCAACCTCAAGTGTGTGGGTTATTATTGTCAACAATGTGATTTCGTAGCCCACTTGGGATGCGCCCACAAAAATTTGATTGAACCAGGTGACACCTTAGACTCCAGCATAGATCTCATTGAAGACATGAGATATCGACTTTGAAGAGGTTGAAAAAGGTGATGTCCTCCAACGTTTCTATCATGAACACAACACCCATGACAATAGCGGGTTCATTGGAATACTAAAAAATTTACAAATGTGTTTTAATTGGTCAGTAAATCATGAATGAGCTAGTCAATTTCAATAGATGTATAGGATTGTGAGATTGATTTAACAAGTTATATTAAAATTTTCACAAAAAAAAAAAAAATTGAAACCATTGTATGTTCTCCCTATTTTGGTTTTAGAATTATTAGTTTTTGCAGCCAATTAGCAGTAGAAACCAGACTCACGTTGTTAGTTTTTAAGTTAGCTAATTCGATGTTCAAAACACTTTGGTGGAATTCAATTTTAGACAAAAATGTACTTCAGACTTCTTATTTAGAACAATTTCATGTACTCAGTTCGAACTGAGGTTTTACCGGTTAAAATAAGTCATTTGAAGAAGCAGTTTCAAGTCAAGCAGAACAAGTTGTTCCAAGTTAAATCCTAAGTGAGTTCAAACTGAATGTGTTTCAGGAATACTGAAACTTACCCACTACTTGTCATTCCAAGTGTCGTTCGAAGTAGGGTTGGCAATTTTTGACATGACTCGTGAACCCGGCACGAACACAACACAAAAATACAAGATTTGGATTTGGGATAATCGGGTTCGGGTCAACCTAATTATGACAGGGTTATAATCGTGTCTGGCAGGTCAACCCCAGGCACGATTATAACCTGTTTGTTTAAAAAAAAAGTTAAAAAATCAGAAGGGCCGAAACAAACCCTAGTGGCTGCATATTTTCTTTTCAATATTTTTTTCACTTTCTTTCATGCCTCCTCTAGTCCTCTCCTTCAGCCATTTCAGACTTTTAGTGGTTTCACCGTTCACACCTCCTCCGATCCTCAGACCCTGAGCAATCGTCATCCCACTCGTCGATTGAGCGCTGGTTGAACGACCTCCTGATGGCCCTGCTGAGATGGTTGAAGAAGTAGCCCAAAACCCGAGTCCGATCCGATCAGGCGCCGTCTGCATCTTCTTCCTTCGATTCGTCTTGTTGAGTGGATCTTCGACGATGTCGAGCGTCGATTTTGTCTTCGGAAATGGAAATGTCATCGTCTTGAGCATCGGAGAGGAGGGGGTTAGAGTCCATATCGTTTTGTGAGTTGGTGAAGTAGTGGTGGTGGATGGTGGTGAGGTTGAGCTGGGGCGTGAGAGAGGTCGAGATTGTGTTGTTTGCCTGTTTGGGATACGCGGACTAGGGTTCACAACGGGTTACCCGGGTCGTGTTCGAGTTTAAGAATTCAACCCGATTAATAATCGGGTCGGGTTCATGTTGGATCCGATTATGTAATCGGGTTGGTCGGGTTGACACGAACCTGGCCCCTAAACCTGAATTGCCAAGCCTAGTTCGAAGTTGGTTCAAACTAAGTTGTAAAAGTGTCAAAATTGGCCGTCCTAAGTGTCGTCCCAAGTTGATTCAAACGCTCCTTATCATGAAATGATTGAAGTCTTCCAGTATTGGCTGTTCCATTTGGTGTTCCAACTTTGTTCGAATCATGCATGTTTAAGACTTACAGAATGCAATGTTCGATGTGGAATTCCAAGTAAGTCCTAACAATGGTGGAGCTAGCCAGAATTTTAGTACAAATAGGTCAAGATTATACTGATTATAAACCATGAGGCACGAATTTTGGTTTAGAGGGGTCTATTTTGGTTTAGAGGCAAACCACCCAATAAGGTGCCTTTTTATTAGCCAACCCCAAACAACTTATTGTGTAAGCTTTGCTATAAAAAGGTCAACCTCAAGTATGCGGGTTATTATTGTCAATAATGTGATTTCGTATCCCACTTGGAATGCGTTTGCAAAAATATTTGTCTTCCAAGTGAGACCTTAGACTTGAACATAGATCTCATTGAGGATATCGACTTTGAAGAGGTTGAAGAAGGTGATGTCCTCCAATGTTTATATCATGAACACAACTTAATCATTAGCCGCAACGAAGTAGATGTTCATCATCATAAGCTCTGTGAAGGTTGTATGCAATCAATTTCCGCCCCATTTTATAGTTGTGAGCAATGCAATTACATTTTTCACAGCTCATGTGCCCGACTACCCTTAAAGAAGCGACACCCAAGTCATCCACATTCGCTTACCCTCTCCGCAAGGGGAAACAACATTGATGGCATCGTATATTGTGATTCTTGTGGTGGTTATAGCCATGGGTTCGCTTATACATGTCATGGATGTAACTACAGGCTTGACATCCGATGTTGTTCGATTTCAAAATCCTTTAAGCACGAAGTTCACCAACACTCCCTCAATCACGCTATCAGTTCTGACGAAAACTGCAATGCTTGTGATGGGTGGAACAAGTGCAGAGGTTGTAATAGGTCCCACAATGGTCTGTTTGTATGCACTAAGTGCAGGTTTGCCTTGGGTTTTGAATGTGCAACACTCCCATTCAAAGCCAAGTACGAATATCACTTGCATCTCCTTTCACTCACTCACATTACTGCTGAAAATAACGATTCTGAAGAATATTATTGTCTAATTTGTGAAGAAGAAAGAAATCCAAACCATTGGTTTTATTACTGCATACAATATAACTTTGTTGCTCATCCTCGATGCGTTAAAGGAAGGTTTTCTTACATTAAGTATGGAAGAAGTTTTACTTCAGAATATCATCAACACCCTCTTACTTTTGTATGGAAAACTAAGGTCCCTCGTCCATGTGATACGTGCGGTAAAACTTTTGAGGGGAATGTGGCCCTATACTGTACACAATGCGAAGCCAGCGTCCATTGGGGCATTAATTGTATAGAGAACATAAGAGTAAAAGCATTATCTCTTAGTGCTGATTAGAAAAATATTTTTTTGTAGTTAATTAGCTACACTAGCTAGCTAATACATTTGTGTTTGTGTTAATGAGAGAGTACCTCATAGTCGTATAATTTATTTCATTATATACATTAATTGGATTAAACTCCTGCTTCTCCTTCTTTAAAAAAGAATGAAGAAGAAGAAGAAGAAGAAGATATATGTCATAAGACTTTGACTATGATTGCTAGAGGAGTAATTTCATACAACTCTCGTCATCCTTGACATATCCAGGGAATCGATTGAGGTAAATCACAGATTTTCTCGTTGCATAAAATCATTGTAAATTGAATTGGAAAGAGGATGCCTTTATTTGCCAACCCAAAATCACTATTCTCAATCTCTGCAATTTTCAAGGCTTGGAATTAATTAGCAACATGTACAATTGAGAATTGAAGAGGAAATGTACGTGCATGTGGTATTCAATGAATTTAGGGAATATTCTCTTAGGCATTTTAGTCAAATATTGACTATCCATTTGGATTTGTAAAGCTCGTTACCTATTTGTCTCACTGCAACTTGTTAATTTTGGTTTACCAAATAATTAAACGAATGTTGTGTCTTAAATTCTCAAGTTTCATAATTACAACTTATTCTCATTCATATCTTAGGATTAATTGTCTTTTGAATTTCGTTTACTACACATTTCGTTTAGTGATTGTTATGGCTGATTGGACCTTTGATCACGTTGGAATTTTCCTTTAGCATTCACTGCCTTTACGAGGGGAAATGATTTTAAAAAGTCCCCCAACCGGCATTTTAAATTAAAAAAATGATTTTATTTTATTTTATTTTATTTTATTTTATTATTATTTTTTTTTTTATCAAAAAACAACTTTTGATAACTTCTATATCAGAAGTTGTTTTTTTGATAAAAAAAAAAAAAAAAAAAAAAAAAATTATCTTTTAATGAAAAGGGGCAGGCGTTCCCTGCCAATCACTGCTCCTTTCTGAGTATCCTTACCTTTAGTGGAGTACTCTTATTTTATGTGATATCTTTATGTGGGCGTTCATTTCATTCTTTAGGATAGTGATTTTTTTATTCGATTTTAATCTAATGGTAGTTTTAAAAACAACATAAATGTGTGGACAAATAAATTTGAAAAAGTGGAAATCTTGTGTAATTACTCTTTTCTTTCCCAACTTTTATTCATCACACACTGCTGCCCGTCTGCCCCTAACTCCTCCAAACTTTTTTTTTTTTTTTTTTTTTTTTTTTTTTTTTTTTTGTGGAGAAATCATAGATCTGTTAAAAAATCCTCTAGAAAAAAGCTTGCTCCCCTACTACAATATCCCTGATAGGCTCAGGGCAACATCCATCCCACACACAATCTAAGGATTGGTTCACGGCAAATTTGGCCAACTTGTTGGCAGCTTGGTTAGCCGATCGTCTCACATGCCGAACTGTAAAACTCGTTAACTCAAAAAGTGTAGTGCGTATATCAGCAATCAAGTGACCATAGGTGCTCCAACCTGAGCTCTCATAATTCACTGCTTGAACCACACCTAAGTGTTGGAAACTCAACAAATCTTAGGGGTTGGAAACTCAACAAATCCAAAACGTAAGAAGGATATTTAATAAAGAAGCTAGTTAAGAAATTTTTTAATAAAGGCATTTAGTTTATTGATGTCTTAAGTTCTCTTCAACTGAAGTCTTAAATTAGAAGAGTTATTGGTGTTAAGTTATTGTAATAAAGAAGAAGTAAAAAAAAAGCTTTAGTCGTTTGTGTTTTGTATGCCTATATATATGGGCTTTGTAAGGTGTTTTGAAATATAAGAAAAAGTGAAGAATATTTCCTCTACTCTTATCTCTTTTCTCTACTATTCTCTAAGTCTTATTTTATCTTCTAGTAATAAAAGAGAGAAAGAGTGAAAGAGAGATAGAAAAGTAACTAGTTTGTAAACTAGTTTGTCTTTCATATTGGTATCAGAGCCATGTACGTTCCGCCAATTCCCATTTTCATCCATTCTAGAAATGGGTTCCAAAGTGGTCCAGCAACAAATACTTAGATTATCAAAAGATAACTATGGGTCGTGGTCTATCCAAATGACCACTCTCCCTCAAAACCCCCCTTTTTTTTTTTCTTTATCCAAAATGAAAAGGCATATATCTCCACCATGTATATGCGTCTAGGTATCTTCTTTTCTTTCTTTCTTTTTGGTGATCGAATGCCAACCCACTCTTTCTACCACCTTCACCTTTAAAACTCGTAAGATTAATACCCACTCCTCATCGTGTGCTTAAAAGCAAAGTACATTTCTCCACAATCGTCCAAAATATTAATACCACTGAATATGTGCGTGAAAATAACATGCGTCCAAAAGTCTCTCTGGTTTGCTTGATTTCTAATTAATTTATTCTGGTATCAAAATAAATTCAAAGATCATTGAGATATGCTAAAATAATAATTTATTTATTATATTCAAATTTCGTTCACTGAATTAACAGATTTCGATAGTGTGTCACGTTAGAACAAATAAAATTATAACACGTGTTGTATTTAAATTAGTGTCACACTAACTAAATCTGTTAAGATAGTGGATGAAATTTGACTGTAAAGAGTAAATCATTTTTTGGCATATCTCAAAAACTTTTAAGTTCATTTTAATATCATAAAAAGCTAATTACAAATCAGATAAGATACAATAACTAATTTTAGATTTTTCCCTATTAGTTATGGTGAAGAAGACTTGGGTTGAAAGGATAAAGCATGTAATTCGACACTACTTGAGACTTGAGACTTGAGACCCGGATGGGTACCCTGAGGTTGGGTCACCTTCCAAAGTTCCAATGTATACGATTTCCTTCTATATAAAAGTTTGTGGGAAAAATTCTAAAGAATTATATATATATATATATATATATATAAGAGAGGATAGAAAATTTGACGTGAATTTTTATGGGGTTAAATTAAATAAATTTCGTAAGAGTAATGTTACACACACTTTCACTTCTCTACACCCGTACGTGGCTTTTAAAACCATCATTGGCTTTGATATGACTTTTTATTGGATTTTAATCCAATTGTAGTTTTAAAAGCCACCTAAGAGTATTGAGAAATGGGTGTAAAGAAATAGAAGTATGTAGAGCATTACTCATTCCATAATATGAAGAGTTATCAACCTTAGCACCCTTCAACTAAGTGATTTTTAAGGGCTTTAGTGGAAATTCCTGGTTTGGGCCTAAAAGATATCATCATTTTTCTCCTTTCTTGGGCTATCATTTACAAGCCCATATGATAAAAATAAACACTTTGTTTTTTTTTTTCCATGTTAACTAGACTTATTTTTACTTAATCCTAGAAATTCATTAATAATATTTTTTTATTTCAACTTCCATTATTTTATCTTAAACTATTTTTATTTACATAATATAAGTATTACCACCTAGAATATAATTATTAGTCTCATCTATTTAATAAATATAATTTATTAAATACTAAACTCCTTATTTATTTTCTTGGTCATTACATACATGGTCCGCCACGTCACGAAGTAGTTATTAGCCACATAGAGAAGAGAGAGAGAGAAGGTTGTTAATAAGTGTAATTATTAATTAAAGTTGCTTAATCCCCACTTTATCACGCCTTTAATCATGCTTATAATGAGCATCAATGAGCTGACCCGACGCACAATTTGCATGTGACTATGTGAGGGCATGCCACTTTTAATTAAAAAAATTATTCTAATGTGATATAAAGATAAAAATTGTTATTAGTATTTTTTTTTATAAAAAAAAATAAAATACTAAATACAATTTTATGGAGCAAAACCCGTGTTAAAATGCTCAAGGCACAGACGAAAAGGTTGGTTAGGGCATATAATATATATTAAAATTAGAATTGGCTCTTCATTCGTACTTTGAACCCTCGGAGGAGAAATTGTTTTGTTTTTGCTTTAAAGACATGCAGTTTAATAGACTGAGTTCAAAGAATTTTTTCCAACTCAAATTTAAAGAAAACTTTGTCATAAATCATACGTAAGAAAAAAAATGGAGGTATTTTATTTGCATGTACAAAATTAGTCCATTATCATTGTTAATCTTTCTTTTTCTTTTTTTCTTTTTGTCTAGTAAAAATTATTAGTTTTAATGTTTTGACCAAACATTTTCACGTCAGTTGGTTAAAATTTTTGTTTTTTTTGTCTATTATTATTTATTCTTAAAACAAAAATATTAACAAATATCCAAATACAAGGCGTTTGTTAGGGTTTGTGGGTATTTTGGTTATTGTTCTTTCCATGCAATCCCTATAATACACACAAAGGGAAAATAAATAAATAAATAAAAACTTATAAAAATACAAAAAGCTTTATGTCACATCAAAATAAGTTTTCAAATAAAAAAAAAAAAAAAACCTCTGAAACATATTAACAAATAAAGCCAAAATTTGAGTGGCATGAGTTATTTTATATTGTTGTTAAGATGTATTTCGTTTGTTGTGGTGAAGTACCATTTAAACCCATTTTTTATTTCTTAATTAATATGGAACCAAATACTTATAATAATTAGCATAACACATCATTAACGTGTTATCTAAGCATATGTAGCAGGTGGGTGTACCATTCGGGTCAAACCTTAATTAACCCCATTCTTTTGTTTGATTGGGAAGTTTTATTTTAATCTCTTACACGTGTAAAAAATATAAAGCAGCTTTTATTAAAATAAAATAAAATAAAATTGAAGTTGAGTAGATAAATTTCTACCTTGTTAGAGTTGTATTACTTGTATATGTATTAAACAGAAATTAGGAAATTTGAAGCGCCTTGAATTTATCACTACTTGGACATAATAGATACTACCTTGGTGCATTTTGATATTAATTTTGTGCACCAAAATAAATTATGTTCATAAGACCAAAATTACATGAAAATTTAAGCTGTGATGTCCTATATCGCCTGAAATGGAAATGTGATTATATATATAAACGCATAATTTTTGACACAATACGTTTTAAAGTCGTAATAGCCATGAACTTGAAGCGTGTTTCTACGAGAGTAGTAGCAGAATGAGTAATCTCCTGTGAAGTCTAATTCAAGAGAGTAAAAAACGCACAATATTATGTCGTTAAAGGTGGTTCATTACATAAGCTCTTGAACACTAGTCATTATTTTATTTTTTGGTAAGTTTCCATTAAAAACAAATAAAGACAATGTCGTTTTCCCCAACATGACATCTATATAGCATAAAGGATATTCTTTTAGAAAATAAATCCAAAACAATTTGGTATATATTTTACAAAAGCAGGATTAGCTTATTATAAAAACTCCAGATTAGTAATTAATCACAAGCTACTTCAAATATATACCGCACCACACTTACTAGAAAATCTATTTTTTTACGAAGTTTGGTTTATCTTCGATGAAAAAATTACTGAAGATCACTATGTGAAAAATAAGTGATAGAAATTGTTTTTAGTGAAAAAATAATTGGCGTTCTCTATCAATCATTCTCCATTTTTTTTTCGGTTGAAGCAAGCAAAACTCTTCAATTTAAATTAGGGCATAAACATTTTCAAAATTCATGCTTCTAATTAAGCTCAAGGTATATGATTTAAGGTTAAGAACATGGACTCTAGCAGTCTAGCTCTTATACTTCACTTTTTTAAGGCATGGACCTATAGCATATGATATAGCAGTAAATTATATATAGTCTATCATGCACATACAGTATCCAACAACCCACTCAAATTAAATCTACCCGAAATTAAAAAGAAAAAGAAAAAAAAGGAAAAACAAAAGAGGTAAAAAAGGAATGGGGCAGATAAAAAAGAAGAAGGTGGATTTCCATCATGTTCATTGTTCATAATGGAGACTTGGAGACAGGGACGGAGCCAGAAGTTCTTATAGGTAGGGGCCAATGGCCGAAAATTTTTTTTGGGTAGGGGCCAAGTAAGCTAAATTTTCTTTTTTACCTTAAATTTTTTAATTTTTTAGATAATTTTTTTTTTCTCACCTTAAATTTTTTTTTTTTGGGGAAATTTGGGGGGGGGCCATGGCCCCTGCCAGCCCCCCCCTCCCTCCGTCCCTATGCCAAGTTGGAGAGTGATGGTGATGGTCCAAAAAAGTTTCAATAATACATTATTTTTGTTTGCTTGTGGTGTGGGTTAGTTGATTGTGAAAGAAACAAAGAGGGGTACATTGAGAATGAAAAAAAATAATTACGAGAAAAAACCATGGTTAAAAATTAAAAATTAGAAAAACTTTATTTATAATTCTTGATTTTTCATTACTTTTGAAAAAAAAGTATTCAAACTTTAAAAAGTATCAATTTAAAGTATTCATCTTTTAATTTTTTTTTAAATTTCAACAATTTCGTTAGAATTTTCTGTTAAATTCTATCAAAATTTTCAAAATACTATGTATTGATTTTTTTAAAAAAAATTATAAAATTTTCAAAGATTTTGGCATAGGTATTTTTGCAAATTCCGTTAAATTCTTACTGATATCTAAATTCTAACAATTTTTTTTCCTAAAAAAAAACGAGGGATATTTTGAGAATTTTGATATGATTTAACAAAAAATTCTAACATATGGTTGAAATAGAAAAAAATTGAAAAATCGATACTCTAAATTGACACTTTTTAAAGTTTGGGTATCTTTATTTAAAAAATGATGAAAGATTAAGGATTATAAGTAAATTTTTTTTCTATTTTTTTTTATTTAAAAATTCAATAGTAAAAAATGTTGATCTCCATCAAAAATAAACTAACCAACTCTCTTGTTAACATAAGTACATTAATTAGGTTTTGGTTTGACATGTTTTGAACCAAACAGTGCAATTAATCACTAAAGTTATGCTTTGTAATCATTCTACTAATTAACCACTCAGACTTAAATTACTAATCTAATTGGTTCAAAATTTCCAACTTTTTTCTATCTCCTAAAAATAAAAAAAATAATGTACTATATATTTTTTACTATAAAATGCGGACAATGATTATTGCTCTCCAAAATAAAACCCACCTCTGGACGGAAGATCGCTGCACTAACCTCAAATACTACTGTTATGCTTGCCTCTCTATTTGTTTTTGTTTTTGTTTTTGTTTTTGTCTGTCTTTTTTTATTTTTATTTTTTTATTTTTTTTATTTTGTTTTTGTTTTTTAAGCAAAATGTCATTTATATATTAATCAGAAAAGCTGAATCAAGAAGTAGGGATGCAAAGTTCACAACAAGCAATACAGATTGGTTATATCTAGAATCTCTTCCATCCGTGTAATATCTACAACATGAGTAGTAGCCTCTCGGGTTAAACCATGTGCAACTAAATTGACTTTCCTCTTGACATGTATAAGATTAAATGTCCATAGAGAGCCTAATCCTAATTTAATATCTGCCACAAAATGTCCAAAACTACTAAAGCACGGTGTAGTAGTATTGACTTCCTTCACTATATATGTAACAAATTGCCTTCAAATATAACATCAAGAAAGCCTATCTTAACAAGAGTGCCAAATTTTTAGGCACACAACTTAATAAAATGGGTTGCTTTATCTTTTTTTTTTTTTTTTTTTTGGTAGAATTTATTGTTATTTTTGCTAGATACTATTCGGGTTATCAATTCTTATTCATATATCGAGTTTGGGTCATGTCGATATATGTATATAAGATTAATATCTCTCAATCCTAATCTATTAATTTTATGTTGAGTTCGTGTCAAGTTCACATATTGTGTAAAAAATTATCAGTCTTAAATGTCATGTATCAGGTTTAGGACGTGTCGAAGCATGAGTATAGGACTACACAGATTAACCTTAACTTGACCAAGTTAATTAAACGGGGCAGACCCCACAATTTTAACTCACTAATTTTGCGTGAGTTCATATCGAGTTAAAAAATCGTATTAAATATTCACAACCTTAAATTGCATGTCTCTATACACCTATCTCTTGTTGAGCAGCACAATATGAGATTTGTTTTTTTAGACTCACATGTTTTAGATTTAGCATGTCTCTATACACCTCTCATATTTTGGTGCTCAAGACTCAAGAGAGATAGGTGTATAGAGTAGAGTATTGAGAGGTGTATAGAGTAGAGTATAATTATGAAATAGTTGTATAGAGCAGAGTATTGGGAGGTGTATAGCGTAGAGTATAATTATGTAATTGTCAGTGTCATTACCAAGGGCATAGAGAGACATACAGAAACAGATAGAGAAAGAGAAAGCGGTAGTCTATGGAGAGAAACACAGAAAGTAGCTTTGTGTTTTTATAGAGAGAGAGAGAGAGAGAGAGAGAGAGAGAGAGAAGGGAAAGAGGAAAGGAGAAATGTCTGGGTGTTGTAGGGGAGGATAGGGAACAAAGCTTCGGCATTTGGTCTCTGAGAAACTCAGCAAACACACAACATCCACTCTTTTTCATTCCCTTCTTTAGCCCCTCCCTTGTCGGCCGGCGACCCCACTCCCATTTCCCGGCGATTTCGCCGGATTCTCTCTTCTCGCTCGAACTCCAGAGGCAGTTTCTTTTCGGTTGCGTCCTTGAGCTGATCTAAGCCCATAAGCCCAGAAGTCAAAGTTTTGTCTGCCTTTTCAAGCTTTGATTTTTGTTTATCTGAGCTTGACCGAGAACAGAGAGATATTCAGAGCTTTGATTTTTTTTCTTTCTTTTAAAATGAGGGGGCGTTGAATTTTTTTCCGATTATTTCTTGTTTTGAAAAACTCACCGGAGAAGACAATGAAGACGCCGGCGAATGGCGCCGGAGCCGGCCCCGCCACGTCAGCTTCCAATCCCTGCGAAGGTAAAGCTTTCTCTCTCTATCCTCTCTGTGCGTATGTGTAAGAGTGAGAGAGCATTGGACGAATCGGTGCGTTGGGTCAGATAGAATGGATTTTGTGCTTATCTTCTTTTTCTTTTGTCTGTACCTTCTTCGGTCGTGTTCGCGCCGGTTTTGTACGGACTTTCCATTCTAGAAAGTCTCCGAGAAAATCGAAAACTTGCAAAAAGGGTAGCGGTTTGACTTTCTCTCAACCGTTTTTTCCCTTTTTGTTTTCTTGGGAGACAAACAGAAGCGCTTATTAATAGAGAAAATTAATGGTATGTATCATGATGATCGACTGGTTTCTGACCAAAGGGAGAGTGACACGTGGTGCAGGAGCAGAGGAGAAGGGCATAAACCCGGAGCTATGGCAAGCGTGCGCCGGGCCGCTGGTGAACCTGCCGCCGGCTGGGACCCACGTTGTGTACTTCCCTCAAGGCCACAGTGAACAGGTATTTTGCGCTTAACCTTTACTCTTACTCGTTGGCCGCTTCGTGTCTCAATTGTATTAGCCTCTGATCTCTAATTCTTGTGACCCAAATCCTCTAATAACTCCTTTCTTCTTCTCTTTTGTTGTTTTTGGAAATCTTTTTGGGTTTTCCTTCCTTTTTCTAAAGTTGGTTCTTTTACTTCATAAAGTGGTTTGGTGAAATAAATGAAGAAAGTTTATATGAAAGGGGAAAAAGCACAATGTGTCTTTTGGTGTTTTGCTAAAGTGTTTTTTTTTTTTGGGTTAGGTAAATATAGTTTAACCTTTTAGGGGTTAGAATGAGATGATGTCGTTTTTCTGATGTGATCATGTGAGTCTTTCAGTTTAAGTACCACACTTTTGAGTCTTGGAGATTATGTTGGTGTGGTGTAGGTATGGGATTAATTAATACACGAGTAATTTTATTTAGAAAGCTACTCTATAATTGTCATATAACTTTAGGATATGGTAGTAAAAATTAACCATTGGATCGGTACTTGTAAAAAATAAATAAAAAAAATCAAGAGCTAAATTTTATTGCCATGTCCAGTTGAATGACAGACGGATAGCAGTTTTCTAAATAATATTACTTCTTGTACATTCATTCTATTTTTTTGTAACTATATGTATTTAGATTTTTCTTTTTTCACTTTCTTCTAAATTATTGCTGTTGTTGTTATTGTTACTACTCCTGAGACTTATGCACTCTGTTAATTTTTTGTATCATCATAATCTGTAAAATCAATGTATTTTTAGCCTTTGAACTAGGTGAAATAATCCCAAGTATAAATCCTTCATTTGCTTGAAATCATTGTGGAATTCCACGCATACGGTTTCTTAGATGTTTGTATTGTAAAAAGAACCTTTTATTTTCTTGTAAGTTATCTTACCCTTTTGGAGTTGGTGTAACCTGAGTTGAGAGTGACAATCCCGGTTTCAGGTTGCAGCTTCTATGAAGAAGGATGTGGATGCACAAATCCCCAACTACCCGAATCTTCCTTCCAAGCTGCTATGTCGACTTCTCAATGTCACTCTGCATGTATGGCTGACTTTATCTGGCTTTTATCTTCCAAACAGAATGATTTTGTTACGAAGGTTCTAAAGTTTTTATTGTTTGAATTATTAGGCGGATCCAGAAACAGATGAAGTATATGCTCAGATGACACTCCAACCGTTTCCTTCTGTAAGGACTTGACATGAAACTACCAGCATTTTTATTCCGTAACAAAACTCCGTAGATACCCTTAAATCACATGATAGCATATGCTTTATGGTTTAAGTTTCCCCAAGCTTAAGGAAACGTGTACTCTATCTCAATCTCTAGGATTTTCTGAAAGTGAACTTAGCATGTCCCAAATTGCCAACTCAATCTGAATCTATCAAGCTTGATGTGCAGTTTGACAAGGATGCTCTATTGAGATCAGACCTTGCACTCAAGACGAATAAACCCCAACCGGAGTTTTTCTGTAAAAAGTTGACAGCCAGTGATACAAGCACCCATGGAGGGTTCTCCGTCCCACGCCGTGCGGCAGAGAAAATTTTCCCGTCTCTTGTAAGCGATTTCCCTTTGTTATAAAGATTTGCTGCATTACTTTCAAGTTTTTATCTTGTTCCTGGTACTATATAGGACTTCTCCATGCAACCACCTGCTCAAGAACTTATGGCCAGGGATTTACATGATAATGAATGGACCTTCCGCCATATCTATCGCGGTATGTTCTCTAAGCAGCCATTTGAAAGCTTAACAGTTGAACCAATTATGTTTTCTGTCATTCCTTTCTAAATATCTGCTGCCAACTCCTGGTTTGCCTTGCCCTAGGACAAGCAAAACGTCACTTGCTTACGACTGGATGGAGCCTATTTGTTAGTGGAAAGAGGCTTTTCGCTGGTGACTCAGTTTTATTCATTAGGTAATTCTCACTAATTGAAATTATTGGAAATTTTCTTTTTAATTGCCGATTTCACAATGAGGTTCATGTTAATATGTTAGTGAACTCCTTAATACATCATTTATATGCATGCTTTTTCAATTCAACTAAAATTTTTGGTCAGTATGCAATTTTGATTCCTGAACTTTGCATCATATTTCAACTCTATTCCTAACAATTATCCTATCTTACTGCCAAAATGCTAACATCAATTGCTTATGTGGCACTTTTTGCACATATCTTTATAATGCTGACATGACTTGTTAAGCCACATTTTATTCTCTCAAAATCAAAGTTTAAGGACAACAAATATTTTCTGTTTATTTTACTTTTACTTTAAATATTAAACTTATGTGTATTGATATTTTTATTTTGTGAATTTTTTTTTGATAAGTAATTACAATTTATAAAAAATAAGCGCAGAGGGGCGCAACCCTTATTTTTATTTTGTGAAATTAACATATGGCCTAATGTGTTATGCAAGAAATGAAGGAAATATAAACGAAAAACATCTGCCATCTCAGTAATTGCTGTATGCATAGTGACAGTGAGGCCATATAAGGGTCCATTGTGATGTTTTGGAAACTTTAAAGAATGAATTGAAACACAAAAAAAAAAAAAAATAATAATAATAAAAAAATAAATAAAAAATTCAAAGACGAAATTGCGGATAGTTCAGGACCAAAATTATAATATGACCAAGATTATTTTAAAGGAAACAAATACCCTTTGATCAACCATATGATGTTTAATGCTTGTGAGCAGAGATGAAAAGCAGCAGCTTCTTTTGGGCATTAGAAGGGCTAACAGGCAACCCACCAACCTATCATCATCAGTATTGTCAAGTGATAGCATGCATATAGGGATTCTAGCAGCAGCAGCCCATGCTGCAGCAAACAATAGCCCCTTTACGGTGTTCTATAATCCCAGGTCAACATTTATTGGCTTAGTTATATGTTAAATGAATTAATTTCTCCATCTTGAGAGATCAAACTGAACTGAATATTCTTTGAATATGCAGGGCAAGTCCATCAGAATTTGTTATTCCTTTAGCCAAGTACTACAAGGCTGTATATAGCAACCAAATATCACTTGGCATGCGCTTTCGGATGATGTTTGAAACAGAAGAGTCAGGAACAAGAAGGTAGTTGTATTTGTATCTTTATATTTACTCTGGATGTTAACAGTAGCATGGAATTAATGCTTTGGAGAATTGTGCTCAAAGACGCCCGTGTGGAAAACTGATGAGCACTTCCCTTTATTTCAAATTTCAAAGATATTTACTTTAGCACTTGGATGTTTAGGTTCCTTATAGATTTTCAACTCTAGCCACGATTCTTGAATAGTTAATCCAGTTTCGTGTGACATGGGAAGCCAATGGCATTCCTGAATCTGAAGAAATTTGGTTTGGAATATTGATTGAATTTGAAGGATGTTGGTCTTAAAGAAGAAAAAATTCTTCTGCAGGTATATGGGTACAATTACAGGTATCAGTGATCTTGATCCCGTTAGATGGAAGAACTCACAGTGGCGTAATTTGCAGGTAGAACTTCTGGCATGTATGTGCTGTTTTAATTGTCAATTTTTCACTATCAATAATGTAGAATTCCCTTGTGATCGCTCACGTATACTTGAACAGGTTGGTTGGGATGAGTCAACTGCTGGGGAAAGGCAGAACCGGGTCTCTATCTGGGAAATTGAACCGGTAACTGCTCCATTTTTTATCTGTCCCCCTCCATACTTCAGAACAAAGCTTCCAAGGCAACCTGGAATGCCAGGTACAAATTGTGCTGCAGCAACCTTACATCTTGTTAACACTTTTGTTGTTTGAATCTGGACATCTATTATTTTGTTAAGTCCGTATGTATATAATTTCGAGAAAACAGATCCTTGCTTGGGTGGGAACCTTAATGCATGTTAGGGCTTTTGTTTAAATTTTAATATCGGTTATTTTGTTCAGGCATTTTGTATATAAATTCAGAAAAAAGTTATTGCTTGTGTGGTGCCTCGGTCATTTGCTGTTGTGAGTACTATTGCCTAGAATTTGCTTTGATGCAATTAATTGTCCTGTAGTAGTTTAAGGTATCAGCTGATTCAATTATCCAATAAAATATGAATACCTTGAATTAAATGGGGTGGGGGTTTCATGCAATCGATTCTCTCTTATCCTGTCTGCATCAATGTTTGACCTTGAAAGGTATCTTCTATGTAGTCTTTTGGATGTTGTGTTGTGTGAAATGCCTTGAGCTGATAATTGAAATCTTGAAGAGGCTTTTCGTTCTTTTTTCTGGCATGGTATTGTACCCTCTTTTAATTAATCAAACCTAAATAGAGAAGTAGAAGACACTTATTATTACTTTTGCAGATGATGAATCCTCTAAATTAGACAACTTATTCCGAAGGACAATGCCTTGGCTTGGTGATGATATCTGCATGAAGGATCCCCAGGCTCTCCCTGGCTTAAGTTTAGTCCAGTGGATGAAGATGCAGCAAAACCCTTCCCTGGCTAACTCGATGCAGCCAAATTACATGCATTCCATGTCTGGATCAGTTCTGCAAAACCTCTCTGGATCAGATCTTTCCCATCAGTTAGGCTTGTCTGCGCCGCAAATGCCTCAGTCAAACAACTTACAGTTCAATTCCCAGAGGTTACCTCAGCAAGCACAACAGTTTGATCAACTCCCAAAGCTACCATCCACATTGAACCCATTAGGATCTATTATTCAACCACAGCAACAGTTGGGAGATATTACTCAACAATCAAGGCAAAATGTGGTTAATCAAACTCTACCTTCAGGTCAAGTTCAGGCCCAAATTCTGCAGCCTCAGTCTCTTGTTCAAACTAACAATATCCTTCAGCAGCAGCCATCTATTCAAAACCATCAGTCTCACAGAAATGTCCCTCAGAACCTGCAGCAGCGGCATCAGCATCAGCAGCAAAGTATGGGTCAGAACCAACAGTAAAACCTTATTCAACCCCAGCTGCCCGATCAAGTAAACCAACAGTTACAAATGTCTGATAATCAGATTCAGATTCAACTGTTACAGAAGCTTCAGCAGCAGCAGCAATCACTTCTAGCACAGCAGTCAGCTGCTCAATTGACGCAATTCCAAGATCCACAGAGGCAGCCGTTAGATATGTCCCAGAGCTTCTCTAGATCTATGACATCCAACCAAGTGCTGGAGCTCCCTCAAGCAAACTCTACCTTGCTCCCTCAGTCAAACAGTATCCCACTTCAGATGACAGAGAATATCAGCCACACAAATATTCGGTACTCTCATCATCCGCCCCAGCAGCCAAAGCTTCAACAACAGCAATCTGGTGTTCTGCCTGAAATATCTGGACATGTGGGACTTACCCCAATGCCAACATCCAATCAGCTATTTACAGCTGCTAGCAGTATCACAGGAGCTGCTGGAGCAGGGCAGTCTGCAATTACCGATGATGTTCCATCTTGTTCCACTTCACCTTCTACAAACAATTGTCCGAATGTGCTTCAACCAGTGATGACTGGCTGGCCCCATCGAAGTACAGCAATTGGGGAGGCCATGGCTCAGTTTGCTGCTACAATTATGAGTCCAAGTCCATTGGAAACCCTGTCATCTACCGCTACCTTGGTTAAAGATTTGCAGCAGAAGTCCAATGTTAAGCCTTCATTGAACATCTCTAAGAATCAAAATCAAGGATTTTTTGCTCCACAAACATACCTCAATGGTGCTGCTGCCCAGACAGATTACTTGGATACTTCATCTTCAACATCAGCCGGCCTTTCTCAGAATGATGTCCATTTACAGCAGAATAACAACCCAGTGTCTTTCAATCCACAATCCCCGTTTGACATGCATGTTACCCTTTCAATTCTTTTTTTATTTTTTTTTATTTTTATTTTTATTTTATTTTTTAAATTTTTTTTGCCTTTTTTTACCATTTTCACCTCTGAAAAAGCAACTACACCCATCTCCTTTTTCCCCCTTTCCCCCACACGTGGCATCCTCTCCCCCAATGCCTCTCGCTCTATCGCACAGCGTCACCAGCCGTCCCTCTCCAGGCATGTTCTGTCTCCAGCAGTCTCTCTCTTTGACAATCTCAGTTTGTATGCTCTCTTTCCATCTGTGCATTTTTATGGGATTTGTTATTATATAGACATTGATTACCATGTCTTATGTATTTTGTTTTTTGTTGAAAGGGTTTGTGCGTGCGTACTTTGTTTGATTTGTAGTCTCTCAAGTCTCAACTTTGGTTCACTTTGGGTCCTTTCCTTTTGCAGCTACCTAAAACACCGAATAATGTAAGCAATAACTCTCTCTCTCTCGGACCCTCAGTCTCCCTTTTTCTCATCATGGAAACAATGGCCTTGTTTGGTAAAAGTGTGAGTTAGGGTAGTAGTAAAAAGTGATAAATGTGATATGAAGTAAAAGTAATTTTTTGGGAAAAATACAATTTAGCCCCTCAAACTACCATCGATTTTTCGAATGGCACTCTAAATTACCAAAGCTTGCATTTCAGCCCTCCAAACTACTAACTGCTTGTTTTTTTGACCCTATTCGTCAATTTGTGCCGTTTATATGTATGGAAATTAGTCATGTGCCGTGCATATGACTCTTAAGTATAGAAAAACTCGCAAATGCTCTTAATTTTAACATTGAAATTACTAGATTGCCCATACTTTAAAAAACACGTGTGCGAGTGATTTAGGTGCAGAAATTACAGAAATGCCATTCATCTTCTTCGATGGCGCGACATCACCTGCGACATTGACATCACTCGCGGTGTCAACTCCATCAACCTCTCCAACTCGCAACTCGTTGGGCCATTCCTGACCTTCCTCTGCCACCTCTCCTTTCTTTCTCTTAAACAACCTCATCACATTGCAGCTCGAGGCCTACACCAAAAAGGAAGCGGAAGGGCACTGTACCCCATTTACATTGCTGGCAATTAGAGTAGGGTTGCGAGCCCTCCTCCTGGTCCCACCACAATGAGCCCAACATATGCATCCGCTACGTACAACTACTGCGTTCCAGGGTTGAAATCCAAACCTAATGCCTAATGGCCTCCCACAAGTGGCTTCCAAATCATCATAATTAGTTTTGCCATCACATGTTGCACGGCCTGCACTTGACCTGAACAATATGCATTTTCAACAAAAATATATTAGAGGTTTAAAGAACAATATTTTAAACTTCTTCACGTGTTTTTTTAGCGCAAAAGACAACCTTTCATTTATAAAATTCTGACACATGTATATATGTGTGTGTATATATATATATGTCTTACTTCTTGTAGCATATACACATATACGAACTGGCCCTTAATTTATTAAAACCTGTCTATGTCTATAACTAAACATTCATGTGGAAGATGTTCCAAATCCAACCTAGTTGGTGAGTCGAAGGCAAAATCTACGAAATGAGCTGTGGCTGCTTCATATTTGAGAATCCGACCATCTTGGACACTCACATATGGGTTCTATGTTAATGGACAAGATGTACGTAATCAGTAGAGTGGAGTGTTAAAATATTGATTAAAAAATTTAAAATTAAAAAGAAATTGCAATGTACCAATTTATACCAAAAAATGACAAAAATGTCCTTATAAAAAATCATAAAAACACATTTTATTTTATTTTATTATTTTTAAAAAAATATAAGGGTATTTGTCTTTTTGAGATTTTTAGAGATATTTTTGTCTTTTTTGACAAAAAATAAAAAAATTAAAAAAATTGTACATTGTAAGTTTCTAGTAGTTTTGGGGGACAATTCAATTGAAAGTTTAGGAAGTTGATGTGCCTTATAAACTATGAATGAAAACTATTGAGCCCAATCTTCACGTCATCAATAAGTTACTCATACCAAATCTAACACCGTTATTCCTTTCACATAATCTAACACCGTTATAATTAAAATATTGTATAATAAAATTATATTTTATTTATATTTTTAAAAATGATTTTAAGTAATAATATTTCTCAAGCAATGTGGTGGAAAATATTCAACTGTATAAAGACCATATATATAAGCACTTGCAGTATATTTCCCATTCGGTTTGCACCTTCAAAGTCGTAGGGTTCATATATGCATAGTTATCAAACCATTAAATTATATGTTCCCTTTCCCAATATTGAATAAAAAATAATCACCATTAAATTTTTTATATATATATTAAAAAATATTGAGACCAAATAGAAATATAGCTAGCATTACTCGTCCAAAAATTTTAAAACTGGTATTATAGAAAATAGATGAAAACAAGGTGGTTGGAACTGGATTTGAAGTTTTTATTTATTTATTTATTTTTTTGATAACGGGGAACCTCTACAAGGCAGGGCCCTTTGGACCCACCCCTACAGAGTAAATCTCGGTCCCATGCACCGCACTCACAGAAATTTCCCTACATGGAACAGGGTAAGTCACTGGCTTTCACCAGGGGGTGTGGCCTCAAGGGGAGATGACACTCATGGGTTTCAAAACTGAGACCTTGTGGAGCAAACTCAAAGTCCCAGCTGGTACTAACCAACTGAGCCACCCCTTGGGGTTAACTGGATTTGAAGTTTTGAACCAGTTGTGGGACTTTTATAGCCCCGGCCGGCCGGCCCAACGTTCATTCAATGTGTACGTTGGCATGGTTACCACCTGAATTGTAAAATAGACTTGTATAATTGTGTGTCAATGATCTCCCCTTCCCAGAAGGTTCCCACCTGAAGTAATCATAAATGAAACAAAAAGTGCACCATGACCAAACTTTGGTCTGACGTGGTTTTTGTAATTGGGTTTCTTACAGGAATTCGGATGGTAAGTTGCAAGAGTCACTTCACGAATTCCTGGCCTGGAAGCAAGGGGTATAAATGATAAACTTTTCTTTCATAAATACATGAAGAACAACGATAAAACTGAGTTTCATTCTTGTGTGAAATCTTTCATTGAAAAGCAAGTGAAGTGATTACTTTGCCTCATTCTGGATGAGGTTTGGTTGGATTATACGTGCAAGAGCATAAGCCTGCAGTTGGTCAAGATGATCTTACGGCTTCTAATTAATACAGCCAATAGATGGAAGATAGCCTCTCTTTTTCTTTTTCTTTTTTAATTCACTTCTGTAAACTATAATTTGAATTGTAACTTATTAGTTATAATCTTTTAGCTTAGTACGTAGATACATTTCAATATATTGTACATCATTGATTATTAACATAAACTAAAAGTTTAGAGACATTAAGTAGTATAAACGAGTACACGAGTTCTCAGGTGAACTCAGGTTTTGGCCGATGCATATATCTAACTATCTAACGTATTAGCTGTCTTGATAAATTTCTGTTTCTCGCAAGTTTTGGTAATGAGCAGAGACTTGTATGAATTTTAAAAAGGATAAATGTATAATAAATCATTGAGTCAACGTGATTTGAAAATGTCTCCTCACTTTTTAATTTTTAACATTGACTTTTCAACTTTTTCTCGATTATGAATTAGGTTATTTCGTCACTTTTTCGTTCGATTTCGCAAATTCCATTAATGTCACGTTAGTCTTTTTGCCACGTCACTTTAAAATATTATTTTTTTAATAATTTTATTTATAAAAAAAGAAAAAAAAAAGAAAAAAAAAGAAAAAAAAAAGGGGGTTGGGGGTGGCTCATAGGGGTTTGGGGTTGGCTGCCCGGCGCCACCTCTGGGTGCTTCCCCATGAGCTGGGCTGCCGGAAAATGTGAAGATGGAGGAGGAAGCGGCGGTCCAACCAAAAACTAAGCTTGCGATATGAAATATGTTGTTTCATTTCAAAATGCGATCGAATCTGAATCAAAGTGCTTTCATCGGCTAGCCGTACTACGATTCGTTGGAAGTTCAACCTAGAGGTAAGTTTCTCTCTTTAACCAAACCATGAACTGGTTGACAGAAGAGAGAGAGCATGCCGAATATCTGGTGCTACATCAACATTAGACGCAAATGAAGATGCCTCTAAACCTGTAGAATATTGTCACACAAAAAGTAGAGATATTACAAAGAATACCAAAAAAAAAAAAAAAAAAAAAAAAGAACAAACTCAAACGATTGTTTTCATTACCCAAAATTAAGTGATGCATGGAAAACCATTAACCGTGCGGTGGGGCAAGAAACAAAGAAAAGAAGAATCCAACATCCATACAGAAGGAAGTTGCTCCAAGAAATTAAACACTGCTGACCTTTGATTGAATGATGCCCAGACGGAATTTCCAAGCAAAAATAGACCAGTGTAACTCAAGCAGTGACTTGCAAAACTTCCAGGCCTAGATGCAACTCTCTCTGCATTGCTTCCATACAGCACACAAGGAGCCACACTTCCAAGAAGGCCTAGCCAGACGCCATAACATTAAGAAAAAGGACGAAAAATGTTGCGCAAAATGGCAGTTGAAAAATATATCAATTTACAAAGAAAATCTCATAATCCAGAAGCGTCGCATTCCAAAGCGGAAAAAGATCAATGGAAACATGGTTTTGTATCCAATTATTTTTTAATTGGGTTCAAAACTTTGTTGTAAAATAATCAAATTGAATGATTTTCTTGGCATCTTCTCCGAGCTTCATGTAAGGTATTTGGCATACCTTGTACAGCCTGGTAAAGCTCTGTTTTGATCTGGGCAAGTGTTTGATCCCCAACCATGCCATTGCCAGAGCTCTGTTCTGTAACTTTGGTGGTGTAAATGGGAGTAAACCTAGATGGGCAGTCGCCGAAGATTGTGCTCTTGGTCCATGGATTTGTGGCCGGGAGAAATCTCTGATTTTTAGTCATTTTTATGGTTCTTGGGTTTGGAGCAATTACAGGGGAAGCTTGGATTGGAAGCTGCAGAATCTTAGTGGCCAGAAATCGAACACAAGTACAGCAAGCTTAGCTTCTATTGAGGTTTAGTCAGAAGGAAGAAGCTGAAGGTCATGGCCAGCAAGCTGGGAGGATGCGATATCTTGCTCGCTTATAGGCCTACCTGAACTTCCACTCTCGCTCTCTCACACAGCCCACTCTTCTCCACCTCAATTACCAGCTACGAAATGCAGCTCAAAACCCTAGCTCGCCCTTCCCACACTCCCATCCCAAACCCCAATCTTCAACGACGACTCTCTCGCCCTTCAATATCCTTCAACCCCAACTCTCGTCTCGCTGCCTCAGCAACCCCATCGCTCCGCCGAGCATTCGTAACTCTCAGCTCGCCGAATCAGAGCATATGGCGCAAGATGAAGGAGATTATGATGTTCTCCTCCCATGCGGGTGCCTGCGAGCCACCCCAGAGGTGGCGCCGGCAGCCACCCCCAACACATTTCTTTTTTAAAATTTGTTCTTAAATTTGTTCTTTTTAAATAAAATTATTAAAAAATAATATTTTAAGATGACATGGCAAAAAAGCTGATGTGACACTAACGAAATTTGTGAAATTGGACATAAAAGTGACGGGAAGAACCAAATTCAAATCGCGAAAAAGTTAAGAGTCTATTAAAAATTATATAAGAAGTGATGAGACATTTTCAATTTACGTTCCGATTCAAAAATTTATTATACATTTACCCTTTTAAAAATTCAATATATCCCTTGTTTGTGAAAATTCATATGTTCTTATGTGAGACGTCTGAAATGCTTCATGTATATGGTAAAAGAAATTGAAGAATTGTTTTGAATAACTTAACCTTAATAGAGTATTCATTGAAAAAATATATGGATTTTTTTTTAGGAGAAATAGTAAAAAATTATTGATATGATATAAAGTAAAAAGAATTTGTATAGAAAAATGAAAAAGTTTTGTATTATACTTGATTTTTTTATTAGAATAGTAATAAAAAATTATTGATGTGATATAAAAAGTGAAAAAGTTTAAATGTTTTCAAGTTGATTGTTTTTTAGAAAGTGAAAATAAAGTAGTAGAATTGTTATATTGCTTGCCAAACATGTTCTTCTTTTTTTTTTCTTTTTCTTTTTTGAATGAGCCAAACATGTTCTTTACACTATAGACATCTATCTATGCTTCTTAGCACCCTGGCATTAATTGTCGTTTTGTCACTATCGTCAGAATGTTAGCACATACAGATGTTATTATGCTAAACTAATAAGCAGCGAAAAATAAAAGATAACATTTAGTGTTACCTCCGGGCATCTTTTGTTCAAGCAATTTTGCAAATTTTCGAAAAAAAAGAAAATTATAAGAGGTATCTTCAAACCTATACCTATTGAATGCTATACTGATAGAGTACACAAGCTCTTTGTTTATCAAAGATCCTTAAAATTGGTATACACCATAATTATTTCTCCCATTAAGGAATAATTAATTAAATTGATTTGGTATCAATTTACAAATTAATGCCAATGACAAATGTCTAGTAATATTTCCTTACAGGTTGAATAGTGGTTTAGAGATAGGGACAATCCCAATTAGACTACCAATCACAACGTGATATTCTGCTGAGACATGTTACACGTACATCTTTTGTACATTTTCCATACAACTTTTTTTTTTTTTTTAAAAAAAAAAAAAAAAAAAAAAAAAAATCAACCATTGAATCTATAAGATCCACATGCGAGTCATTGTGGGTCCTACATATTAAAATGACTAGAGAATTTTGAATAGAATACTATTTTTTTGTTTCTCAATTAAACTGTGTATAAGATGGGCATATTTAGAATGCGTTTGGAATTGCGATTTCGTAGACAATAAGTGTGATTTTAAATCAAATCGCAAAACATAAATCGTTAAGAATTGCATTTTTTAAAATTGCGATTTTTAAAATTGCAATTTAAAGGTCTAGGTTCCATCAACTTAGACCTTTAAAGTCGTTGAAGGAACCTTAGACCTTTTTTCAAACACAATGCTTGAGATTAATTTTCTACTTTTTATTTTCTTTCAACCAAACGTTGGTTTAAATAGGATTACAAAATCAAATCGGATCAAATCCCCTGGGACCCATAAATATTATTATTACTTAAACTAGGAAAATAAAATACCATTAATACTAATATTATATAAAGTGGGAAAATACAAGAAAATCTCCTCCTTGCCTACCACGGAGAAAATCTCCTACTTGCCTTACGGAGAAAATCTCCAACTTGCCTAACACGGCAATTGGAATATACTTATTGAAATACGAAATAAACTCTAATAACCTAGAAATAAACTATAATATTAGGCTATTACTCTTTTAGGATCCTCTATTCTTTTAACAATCATTTTCCCTTGAAAAGACCTTGATCTCGAGGTCCTAAAATCTTGCTCTTGAAGTCGGTTGCCGGATTTTGCTCTTGACAATTGTAGTATCGTGAAATCTGAAATAATTCCCAAGATTTTGTCCCTTTTTTTTTTTTTCTTTTTTTTGAACCACAAAAAACGAAATCTTTTTCTTCTCCTATGTTGACCCATGCAATGACTTCTTCGCAACCCAATTTTTCTCAGTTTTCTCTAAACCACAAAACAAATTCCCTTGAACAGGGTTGTGGACCACAATTTTTCTTGAACTCGGTTGAGGAGAAGACACTTTAATTTTGTTCTTTCTCTCTTGATCACAAACCAAATCATGAGGTGCCAACCGGGAGGCAAACATGTAGCGGTGCTGGCGAGATTTGCAGAGGTGCGACTGTCTGGGATGCTGGTTATGGCGCTTTTTGGCGGTGGCTGGCGGAGATCGAGGAGACGCAGGTACGGTGGATCTGGGATGGACTTTTGGATGTGGAACCTTGACCTGATGATGGGAGATGCAAGCTGATTTGTGGTGGTTGCAAAGAATACGATGCTATTTGTTGTCGCTCACGTTGGACTTCATATTTATATTCTGCAACACAGCTCTCGAGCCTAGCAAATGCCTGGTCAAATTTTTGCATGATTTGCTACATATCACTAACATGTTGATATAGCCAATGATCATCCATAACTTGAAGTTATAAAACTCGACTTTGATACCAATTGTTACGATAATGTTTTTGCAAACACGTAACGAGATAATTTAGGTTCGTAGAGGAAACCTAAACTTTTAAAGTCGTTGAAAGGACTTTAGACCTCTTTTCAAACACAAGGCTTGAAATTAATTTTCTGTTTTTTCTTCTTTTCTTCTCTTTATTTTTTATTTTTTATTTTTTATTTTTTATTTTTTATTACATAAACTATGAAAATACAAGAAAATCTCCTTACTTGCCTAACACGGAGAAAATCTCATACTTGTCTAACTCGACAATTGAAATATACTTTCCTTGTTGGAATACGAAATAAACTCTAATAAACTAGAAATAAACTATATATAATAGGCTATTACTGTTATAGAAGGCCCTATATATGTAACAATCAGAAAGTTTTCAGTGGCGTCTTCATTGAAGAGTTCACTGCAACAATATCTCATCTCATAGCAACTTTGGTTGAAACAAACTGAAGGAGAATGTGGAGGCTTAAGATAGCAGAGGGTGGCAAAAATCCTTATATCTTCAGTACAAACAACTTTGCTGGGAGGCAGATATGGGAGTTTGATCCTCAGGCTGGCACCCCTGAAGAGCGGGCCAAGGTTGAAGAGGCTCGTCAAAATTTCTACAACAACAGGTTTCAGGTCAAACCTAGCAGTGATCTCCTATGCCGAATGCAGGTACCAATATCAAGACTTTTGTGTGGCTTAGATTTAACCAAGCTTTTTTCTTTTTTTTTTTTTTTCTTTTTTTTTTTTTTTTTTTTTTTTTTTTTTTTTTTTTTTTTTTTTTTTTTTTTAACTTAAAACAGCAAGAAAAGAAAATAATCATCCCCCGTCGCTTTCAAAAAAAAAAACTCAAAAAATTGAAGCCCCTCGCTCTCTGTCTTTGAGCTCCTGCTATCTTTCTTCTTTGGACTGGTGTTCTAAAGACTGTCTTTACGCGCTGTCAATCTAATCTGTTTACCTCTCCACTACCTCTCCCATGGATGCTACTCACTCTGAGCTCCAAGATCTGATCACCCAAATTAAAACCTTTATCTGGACCGTATTCTGAATCGAGGACCTTGGAATATCAGGGGTTCTTTATTAATTCTCACCTTACAATTGACTAAGTGGAGCTCAACCTGTGTCCTTTTTTGATACAAATCCATGGACTGCCTCTGCAAAATATGATACTCAGAAATGCTATTTGCATTGGTAAGGCTTTGAGCAATCATTTGGAAATGGAAAATTATGAAGTTTCTAGGCTAATTTGTTGTCGCCATCGTCGTTTTAAGCCTTCGGAATCCTCGCAGGGGACGCTTCTCTGCGACAAAGGGTGCGACAAGCACGATGGGGTCCTGGAACTCGTACATGCTGGCACGACGGAAAACTTTGTCCTGCAACGCCACATTTTATTTCCTTTATTTCCTTCATCTATTGGCATGTTATTCTTTTCCCAACACACTTTATTTTCTATTGTTGTTTTAAGTTTAAAAATGCTTCGGTAAAGATCCGGCTTGTGTGCTGTGATTAAAACTACAGCAAACATGCTGTTAAAAAATCAAGGGTTGAGATTTAATCTAACCTCTCGCTACTTTCTCCCTTCTCTCCTCTTTCATTTTTTTTTCTTCCCCTTAGCTCGAATCTACTTTAACGTAACACTCCGTTTTATACTGTAAACATCTTCTGTAAAAGCCTCTCACTACTCTCTCCTTTCTCTCGATTTCTCATATTCACATTTACCCACTCAACTCATGATCTTCTTCCTCTTCCTCCCTTCATTCTTAGCGTACGCCCATAACCTACTCCTCTTCTCGTCCTCTCAGCATATGCTCTTACCTCTCTCTTTCTTTCTTATTTGTGTTTTCTTCGACATTTCTCTCCTTTTTGTGGAGTGATGAATTACACATGTGAGAGAGATTCAAAACTTGAGGACTGCTTTATTTTTATTTTTATTATTATTATTATTATTATTATTTAAGATTAGGCATTTGGGTATGGGCTACATGGGGTTTGGAGTATTTGGACAAAATTTTGTGTGGTTTAGATTCGAAATTTGTCTAATTGACTATATTCATCTACTTTGTTGCGTGACTCCACTTCATTGGTTGTCTTATTCTTTTGGTCGGTTATTGCAGGTTTTATTGTGAAATTATTTTAATAATATTGGGTTTTGTTTTCTTTTGAGCCGAACAGGGGGTTTTTCTCTTCTAGATTTCTCAGTCAGTTATATTAAATAATTTAGGAGAAGTTTAGAGAGAGAAACAGAGTGGAAAGAAATGCCAAAGAAAACACAAAATAAAGAGAGAGAGAGAGAGAGAGAGAGAGAGAGGGAAGTGTGGAAATTGAGAGGTAGAAAAGAAGAGTGAGTTGATGGGTGTACGCTGAGGATCAAGGTAGGAAGAGGAAGAAGATAATGAGTTAAGATGGGTGAAAGGGAAACAGAGAAAACAAGAGAAGGAAGAAAGTAGCGAGAATTCTTTCACAAAAGAAAAGGGAGTAGATTTGAGCTAAGAGAAAGAAAAAAAATGAAAGTGGAGAGAAGGAAGAGAGTATTGAGAGATTAAATCTCAACCTTTCATTTTTTCACAACATGTTTGCTGTAGTTTGAACTACAGCACACAAGCTGAATCCCTTGGTTAAATGTAGACCACACAAATTTCATTTTTATTACCGCATGAAAGCCGGATCCATCATGAAGAGTTGCCCGGCCACACCTAACGGCTAATTATTATGGTTGTTTATTGCTACGCCTAACGGCTAACGGCTAATTTTTTCATGAGAAAAAAATTCCACGTTCAATCGAGGGATTTCAACATGTTCATTTTCTACAATTTTTTTTTATTTTTTATTTAAAAAAAAATGTTCATTTTTTACGGTGCTCCAAAAATTTATATAATTTTTTATTTTAAAAAAATTGAGTAGGGTGACTTGACCAAAAATCGAGAAAGGTATAAGTGACAAAACTTCTCATGAGTTCCTCGGGTTTTTTTTTTTTTTTTGTTAGGGTTAAGTATATTTTTAGTACCTGTGATTTGAACCGAAATCAAATGACTATCTCGATTTTAAAAAGTATCATAAGTGGTACCTATCGTAAACCGAAATACCAAATTGGTCATTTCTTCTAGGTTCTATCCATTTTTTTAAGGACAGAAATTTCTTACAAATCGTTTGTAAGAAATTTCCTGCAACCCACATATAAAAATGACATGTGTCTCTTGGCATGTGAGAAGCACATGTTGTTTTAATAATATGTACTTCTCACATGTTTTTTTAATATCATTAATAAAAAACATGTGCT
Source organism: Alnus glutinosa (assembly GCF_958979055.1). Lineage (NCBI taxonomy): Eukaryota > Viridiplantae > Streptophyta > Magnoliopsida > Fagales > Betulaceae > Alnus > Alnus glutinosa. The sequence goes on along the minus strand of NC_084894.1, from coordinate 5,105,548 downwards.
TCTCACATGCTTAAAGGACATGTCATTTTTATATGTAAGTTGTAAGCAATTTCTTACAAACCGGTTTGGTTTGTAGGAAATTTCTGTTATTTTTTTAACGGACATCCATGTCAACGCACTTCAAATGCGACACCTGCCTCTTTTGCCACATATGTAAAATAACTTAGCACATCTAATGACGTGTCATTATATCAAAGGTGGTACATGCGATATTTAAGCCATAATATTAAAAATTTACATAAATAAATTTGTAACCATTTATCCTTTCTCCCACAAGTATTTGTTTCTTGAAGATGCTTATATTTACAAGTTACCTTATTCAACTACCCAATTCAAAATATTAGGTAATTCTTAACAGGGCTATCAGAGTAAATTACACAAGTGTACGATATATAATATTATAGGATTGGGATTTCTATTATTAGATTGTTTAAATTTTACAAAAATTTGGAGTGGTCGATTTATATACTAAACATTGTTGATTAATTTTTTTTCTATTAAAATATAATCACGCATGTTTGTAAAGAGAGTGTAAGAAAAAAAAAAAAAAAAATTGGGAAGATGTTGTTTTATCTTGACATAGGATGTGAGAGCACCAACTTATATTTATGAACTTGTTATAATAAATATAAATAAGTTGATGCAACCGTGTTAAGGGTAATTTTGTTTTACCTAATTCCAATTATTCGAAATTTTATCCCTCATTTCCATACCCTCCCCCACCCAAAAAAAGAAGAAGTCATAAATATATCACTTTACCTCAATCTACAGCATTTGATCCTCTCCGGTTCACTGGAAAGAGCTAGTTAGACTAAATGGGATGGCAAAATTATATATATATAAAATGATAATTTTACTCTCCTGTTTTTACTAACCGGCTCCTCGACGAGCCTTGTCCAATCCATCAAAATTATTAATTTTTTTTTTTGACATGTCCACATAAAAGAAGAAAGAGGATTCGAACTAGTGACCTTCACTTTATGAGGCGTAGTTCCTAGCCAATTGACTACTCCTTTAAGACAAAGTCAGCATTTAAATACTTTTAATGTACAACTACTTTTGCTTTCATAAAGTCCAATAATCTTTGGCCCTCTGCTTTAATTGGGAGTTGGAAAGGAGTGGTGGTACGGCAATATCCAGTCTAGCAACAAATGATTCTAAAACTATTATCATTTATGTGCCTTCAAAACTGTTTATAAAAAAAACAATTACAAAGTTACTGAAACAAATAACATGAATTGTGGATTTTTGCATAAAATATCATATGTTTTCCTAAAATCCAAGGACTATATATGGATTTTTTCGGTGCTTCAAACATATAATGGCTACCTCAATTTCAAAAACTACCACAGATGATACATGTTATAAGCTAAAAAAGACATGTTACATGTATATTTTTTGTACATTTTTTATAAATCTCTTTTCTAAATCAACCATTGAATCTATAAGATCTACAAGGACAAAAAAAAAAATGTATGAGAAATGTAAAAACATCATTTCTCAACTACATAAGTAAGACAACTCTGTTCATTTGATGATGTGTCACTATATCATATGTGGTACATGTGGTATTTAAGCTAAAATATTAAAAAATTACAAAAACAAATTTTTACATATTTATCCTTTCTCTCATAAATATTCCTTTTCCTGAAGTTGCTTATGCTTACTTTTAGCTTACTCAAGCACCCAACTCAACGCTACAATTTTTTTTTTTTTAAAAAAACAATTTTTTTAAAAAAAAGACTCCAAGGTAACTGAACCACCCCTAACACCTGGGGGTGGGGCTTGGACCACCCCAGGTGTCTGGGGGACCTAGGGGCTGTTGGTTTAGGAAATTAAATGAAATTCTATGGTATTAGTAAGTGATGATACAGAGTAATCTAGCAGCTTTAAAATTCATATATATCATGAGATATCTAATGATTCAGAAATTGTACTCTAATATGCTTATTTCTTCGTCAAAATGATTGCAGTTTCTTGCGGAGAAAAACTTTAAACAAACAATTCCCCAAGTAAAGGTTGAGGATGGAGAGGAAATCACATATGAAAAGGCCACAACTGCATTGCGAAGGGTCATCCATTTCTTTTCGGCCTTGCAGGCTAGTGATGGCCATTGGCCTGCTGAAAATAATGGCGTTTTGTTTTTCCTTCCTCCCTTGGTGAGACTCGTAATATTATCAATCTTTTTTTTTTTTTTTTTTAATCAATGTCATCATTGTGATCATCACATAATCAAACAGATACTGTTTTGGGATATTTACATTAAAAAAAAAAAGTATACATCAGGGAACCCTAGGACAAATCATCAACAACGTAAAAGCTTTTTCTAACGATATTTAACACTGAAACATCTTCTAAGATTGACCAAACTATGAACATTACCATTGGATCTATGACGGCATGTCTGCCTATGACTTGTTTTGGTTTTCATCTTGATGCACTGCTAATTGTATTCTTTTAACCCGAAAAAATGCAGGTAATGTGTTTGTACATTACAGGACACCTTAATACTGTGTTCACTGCTGAGTATCAAAAGGAAATCCTTCGACACATATATTATCATCAGGTGTATATTCTTGGAAGCTTTACATGTTAATCATGCGAACAGGATTAAAATTATTTGATTCCTTTCCTTTCCTTTCCTTTCCTTTCCTTCTTCTTCTTCTTCTTTTTTTTTTTTTTTTGTTTTTTGTTTTGTTTTGTGTGTCAGTGTATGTTTAAACTATCATGTTTAACAAGTATGCTGTAAATTTTGCATATTGTAGAATGAAGATGGTGGCTGGGGATTACACATAGAGGGCCACAGCATCATGTTTTCCACGGCTCTTAGCTACATTTGTATGCGTATACTCGGGGAAGGACCTGATGGTGGTCAGGACAATGCTTGTGCAAGAGCGCGAAAGTGGATCCTTGACCATGGTGGTGTAACACACATACCTTCTTGGGGAAAGACCTGGCTTTCAGTATGACCATGTTTCACGGCTAGTTGGAAAATGAATATGCATGATTACTGTTTGCTGATAATTAACTCTAGTACGCATTTTCCCTTTGTTGCAGATACTTGGTTTGTTCGAGTGGATTGGAACCAATCCAATGCCTCCAGAATTTTGGATCCTTCCTTCATTTCTTCCCATGCATCCAGGTTTAATTTATACATATCTTCTTACAACTTCATTATACTTCCTGAAAATGCCAGTCTATTTAGATCCTTGTTGCATCATGAAATGTTTTTAAAATCATTTAGTCCAATGTTGAAATTTAAATACAGGGTTTAATTGAAACATGGTTAGCACTTCTGTTTGAAGAAAGCCTCTGTTACACAGAGGTTTTACTTTCTTCTCTTTGATAATTAAACTTGCTACATATTGCTTTTCAATTGCCTTTTCCCTAAAATGCAGCCAAAATGTGGTGCTACTGTCGTCTGGTGTACATGCCCATGTCATACCTCTATGGGAAAAGGTTTGTAGGCCCAATCACACCTCTCATTCTTCAATTGAGGGAGGAACTCTACACTCAACCTTACAACAAAGTTAACTGGAAGAAAGCGCGTCATCTATGTGCAAAGGTGAGTTCACCTTAATCTTCTCCTCATGATTGATACTTGCTTATTGCTACATATGCTTTTCAATGTTCTTCCAACGCATTGATTATGCAAAACTATTGTTACAGGAGGATCTCTACTATCCCCATCCTTTGATACAAGATCTACTCTGGGATAGTCTATACATTTTCACTGAGCCTCTTCTCACTCGTTGGCCCTTGAATAAGCTGGTCAGAGAGAAGGCTCTTCAAGTAACAATGAAGCACATTCATTATGAAGACGAGAACAGTCGATACATCACCATTGGATGCGTGGAAAAGGTAATGTTATATCATACGTACAATCAAGTGAAGTAATGGAAAGCATCTATTTGGGCTATATAACTGTACTCCTAAAGCCAAATATTTGCATTGAACAGGTCCTATGTATGCTTGCTTGTTGGGTTGAAGATCCAAATGGGGATTATTTCAAGAAGCATATTGCTAGGATCCTAGATTTCATATGGGTCGCTGAAGATGGAATCAAGATGCAGGCCAGTACGCATATTCTGCAAAAACAGTTGCAGAACCTTTTGTCTATCCGTCGTACATTTGAATTGCACTTTATATTGAACTATGAATGAAGAGATTTCCTAAAAAAATAAATTTCTTTTAGGGTTGGTTTTGTAAATATAAATAACTATTCAAACTTGAGTATAAACCCCAAGCTCTTGTTTTCTAGCTTCAAGTCTATAAGTCCGGAGTCTTTGCAAGAAAATGGAAGGGATCGTTGACTTTGATGTATGCCATTTGCATGTAGGGTTTTGGAAGTCAAATGTGGGATACTACTTTCGCTATTCAAGCTTTACTTGCGGCTAATCTCATTGATGAAATTGGACCTACACTTGCGAGAGGGCATGACTACATCAAGAAATCCCAGGTTTGATTTTCAATTCTGAAAGCATCTTTTCACCGCAATCATCAAATCTACCTTTATTGGTTAAAAAATAAAAACTATCCAGTATTCATTCAGACTAATTATATATTATGTTTTCCCTTAAAAATTGTAAAGGTCAGGGACAACCCTTCCGGAGACTTTAAAAGCATGTACCGTCACATTTCTAAAGGATCATGGACTTTGTCTGATCAAGATCAGGGATGGCAAGTTTCTGATTGCACTGCAGAAGCTTTGAAGGTAATTAACTTCGCTTAAATGCGTCAATGAAGTAAAGTGTTGCACCATCTCCATAATTAATGTGCTCCTCACCAAATTCTCCTCTATTTCAGACTTGCATGCTTTTATCCATGAAGACACCAGAAATTGTTGGTGAGAAAATGAAACTCGAGCAATTTTATGACTCTGTAAATGTCATACTTTCTTTACAGGTGAGGATCAACTTTCACAATTGTTAAACCACCAGTCATCCCAAAAGTTTAAGCTGATAAAAAATGCTTGACTATAATTATTTAAATAATATTCTAACATTCTCATGCGTGGGCTCAAATTCTTCTTTAATAAGTGAGTAAGGGAAAAAAGGTTGATTTTCATTATTTAATTAAAATTTTAACACTCCCCTTTAGGTGTGGGCTCAAACTACCGCCTAATAATGAGGGCCAATACGTAGAGAACTCAAAATCTTGGCTTTTATATCATGTTAAATCATCAATTATCTCAAAAGTTTAAACTGATAAGAAATTGTTAATTTTAATTATTTAATTAATATTCAAATAACTAGCATTGTATTCAAATAACCAGGCTGCATTTTGTTTTTCTAAGGATCTAAAGCTTTCTTAAAGTTTCCTTTATCTAGTATTGCAGTGCTTATTTCTTAAGTATTCCACTGCGTTCATATCAATAAGCTCTATTGTATGGCTTAATGCAGAGTAAAAATGGCGGTTTAGCTGCCTGGGAACCAGCAAGAGCCCAAAAATGGTTGGAAGTAAGTACCTTAACGTATTGAAGCGGCCTTGAAATGTGCTTATGGGAATACTTCAAAATTATCTAGTGCTTCTATATATATTCTCCCTTTTCTATCGTATATTAATGGATTTTTTTTTTTTTCATTAGCTTTTAAATCCCACAGAATTCTTCTCAGACATTGTTGTTGAGCATGAGTACCTTGAGTGCACTGCATCAGCAATCCAAGCTTTAGTTTTGTTTAAGAAGTTGTACCCCGGGCATCGGAAGGAAGAGATAGAAGATTGCATAAAAAATGCTGTTCAGTTTGTTCAAGACATACAAATGCCTGATGGTTCATGGTATGTTCCTCCACTGGTTTATTAGATATTTCTCTGACATTAGTCTGTTTTTATACCAGAAAAATCTATTACACAGGTATGGAAATTGGGGAATTTGCTTCATATACGGTACATGGTTTGGACTTGGAGGATTGGCTGCAGCTGGCAAGACTTACAACAATTGTCCAGCTATGCGTAGAGCTGTTGATTTTCTACTCAGAGCACAAAGGGTTAATGGTGGTTGGGGAGAGAGCTATCTCTCATGCCCAAACAAGGTAATGTTTTAACACGCATAGTGCTAAAAGCCTCGTAATTCTTAATTTTTTTTTTCCTCTCTATTTCCAAACATCATTAGTATTTTCCATTATCTTTTACTCTCAACATTATTGATAACAATTTAAGAACCTTTAATAACATGCACCGTGTTGTTCCACAAATTCTTATTAGTGGAAGAATTTCGGTCAAAGAAAAAGTCTTTCTTGTTTTTGTCTTTCTAAGATTTTGCAGATGCTAGATAATAAAACTATAATCTCTCTATGCTTGATTATATAGGAATATGTACCTCTTGAAGGAAACCGATCAAATTTGGTACAAACTGCATGGGCAATGATGGGTCTCATTCATGCTGGACAGGTGACTTGATAGTTTAAAAATTTAGCCTAGCTTGTTCTCTCTTATGTCATGCTGTCATTGTTGTCATATGCTTTGATCTGGCATATTCTGATGTTGAAATTGTATCTGGAAAAGGCTGAAAGAGACCCGACACCTCTTCACCGCGCGGCAAAGCTGATAATTAATTCTCAACTGGCAGACGGCGATTTTCCTCAACAGGTACCTCCTCTCTTTAAAACATATATGAGAATTTAATTCAAAAAGATTAGGGAGGAAAGCAAAATAGCATAACTTGGAAGTACATATATTATGCTTGAATTTTACCTCCAAAGCTTCCTAACCATCTGTCACTCTTTCATATATGCAGGAAATCCTTGGAGTCTACTTGAGGAACTGTATGCTACACTATGGAGGATACAAAAATATTCACCCAATGTGGGCTCTTGCAGAATACCGCAAGCATGTCCCATTGCCATCCAAAATAATTTAAATCAATTAAGTAGTGAACTCTTAATTAAATAAAGCCAGTTGTGAATGTAAGAAATTATATTTGTGTCCCTATGCCACATTTAATATTTGTAACGGTAACGGCTAAATAATTACTGGAATGGTAATTATAATAATTGTATTCAATATGATTTAAACAATTTTTATATTCCACATTATGGTTCATGATTATAACGGTTTTTATATTTATGTTTCTGATTTAGTTCCTTGATGGAAGGAAGAAAATTAGCTAACTAATGAATACGAGGGGTCCTTGGCCTACATATATAAAAAGTCATATGCATCTATCTTTTGGCATACTCATAGGCATAGGTTAGAAGATCTTCTCTTTAAATTTCTTTTGCAAAATTTCTGTTCATTGCTAAAGGCTTCTTCATATGTTTGAGTAAAATGGCCAGAGGTATTTATATTTCGTTTCGCTGCTTATTTTTATTTATTTAGCCTTTTATTTACATTATGCTAACATGTGGTATCAGAGCCCGCCTTTATGCTATTTTGCTCAGCATTAAGTTTTTATTGATTCTTGGTTTGCATTAAATCAAATAAATATTTGTGAAAAATAGCTATGTTTTCTTTTTTTCACACATTCTGGAGATACTATTGAAAAACCATGAAAATTTGATACGTGTATATTTTTTTTTTTTTATCAAAATTTTGTCAATATTGTGATATATGGTCATTACTAAAAGAGAAAAAATATATACTATAAAGTAGACTTTCTACTATCTACACCATCAGCAAAATTCAAAATCTGAATAACCAACCACCACCAAATGGTAGTGTATCTTTAGGTTGAGTTGTTTTTCTTGGTTTCTTGCGTATATCGCAAGATTTTATTTGCAGCACTTTATTGACCAAATAATCTTACTGTTAGTCTAATGGTTTAGTCTAGTGCCAGTCTATGCTTGCATTAGATTGCATAATGCAGATGCTTACAAAAGACCTTTCATCTGCCCTTTGTTCCAATACATTTTGGGACATTAATCTTTATTGAATTAGTCCCTCTTAATTGCTACTGAATTTGCAAAATCATTCATTCTAAATCTTCCCAAAACTTTTTCAATTTAGGCCTTCCAAGACAATCAAGTTAATGTTATTTATGTCTCAGTGAATCTCTATGTCAAAAGACATAAGAAGTTTCACCAAAATCCTTCAATTTCAAAGTTTTGTGAAAGGAACTTCCTATAACAAACCTAAATCACTACTTGCAAAAATAATATCTGTATATAGGCCTAGAAAGATTACTTTACTTCCATTGACGTTAAGGTATATATATTAATTAACAAAGTTTTCAATAAACAATGAAGCAATAACCTTGTAAAAAGTATACTACTGATGGGAGATCTGTATCAGCCCAAAAATAGATTTATTTATTTTGCAAGCATTCTGACTGTTATTTATAAAACCTTTATAAAATTTTTGGCCCTAAAACATTCAGGAATAAATCCCTGATGACTTTGGTGACATGCGATTTCATGAATATCTAACTTAGGTGATTAAATCACTCCCACCATTCATGCTTAATAATCTCATATGGCGTACTTAATTCCGTGGCAGTAGGTAGTTTGTCCACATGGAGTGCCAAATTTCTAAGACCCCAAGTGAAAAAACATATAAATCTTTTTTCAATCAAAAAAATTGTTACTATAAAGTATTGGAACATAAAATTACTAAAAGTAGAATAATATGAATAGCTGTAATAAAAAAAGCCAACATTAAGGGTATTTTCTTATTATTCAAATTTGAATCTGCAATAACAATGAATTCTCTTACTTTTTCTTTAGCAGCTGTGTTGATGTGTAAGAAGTTTCAGTGATCTCCCCTTCCCAGAAGGTGACCACCTGAAGTAATCATAAATGAAACAAAAACTGCTCCAGGCCATGACCAAACTTTGGTCTGACGTGGTTTTTGTAATTGGTTTTTTACAGGAAATTGGATGGTAAGTTGCAAAAGTCACTTCATGAATTCCTGGAAGCAAGGGGTATAAATGATAAACTTGCTGTTTTCTTGCATAAATACATGAAGAACAACGATAAAACTGAGTTTGATTCTTGTGTGAAATCTTTCATTGAAAAGCAAGTGAAGTGATTACTTTGCCTCATTTTGGATGAGGTTTGGTTGGATTATATGTGCAAGAGCATAAGCCTGCAGTTGGTTGAGATGATCATCATACGGCTTCTAATTAATACAGCCAATGGATGGAAGATACATTTCAATTGTACATCATTGATTATTAGTAGAAACTAAAAGTTTATTGATATGATATTATGATATAATAATATAACTAGTAAATAATTAGTAATAAAAAATTATTGATATGATATAAAAAAAATGTGAAAGAAGTTAAAAGTTTTTGAAGTTGATTAATAAGCAGTGAAAAATAAAAGACAAGATTTAGTGTTACCTCCAGCCATCTTTTGCTCAAGCATTTTCACGAATTTATGAAAAAAGAAAATTATAAGAGATATTTTCCAACTTATGCTTACTGAATGTCATACTGATGGAGTACATAAGCTCTTTATTTATTGGCTAAGTTAAGGACCCTTAAAATTGGTATACACCATAATTGTTCCTCCATCAAGGACTAATTAATTAAATTGATTTGGTATCAATTTACAAATTAATGCCAATGACAAATGTCTAGTAATATTTCCTTACAAGTTGAATAGTGGTTTAGAGATAGGGACAATCTCAGTTAGAATACCAATCACGATGGTGATATTCTTCTGAGACATCTTACACGTACATTTTTTGAGCATCTTCCATACATCTTTTTTTTTTTTTTTTTTCCTAGATTAACTTTTGAATTTGTAAGACCCACATATGAGTCATTGTGGGTCCTACATATTAAAATAACTGGAGAATTTTTAATAGAATACTATATTTTTGTGTCTTAAACTGTGTATAAGAGGGACATATTTATAGTTGAATAAGTCGACCTATACAAGTAAACCTAAATCGACTTATACAAGGAAACATAAATTGTCCTAGACTAGGAAATATAAAACAGGGAATTACTGTAAAAAACAAATCAAATACGGTAAATCAGACATGTACGATAAATGTCAGAAGGGGTTTGATTGCTGTACAACATCCACACAACACCCACACAATATCCCCTCACATGAAGGTAGGCCCCAGGTGTGGGTGTTGTAAAAGTAACATTTTCCATGTCAGAATAGCCACGTCAACTTGTTTGGCCTTCATGAGAATAGCCACGTCAAATTAATGACCCAAATTAGAGGGATTCTTCATAACGATGCAATTTAATTGATATTAACTGCTAATCAACTATCTCCAGAGAAAGAGAAAGATGCAAATGAAGAAGTCTTAGAATGACATGAAATTCATGCCTGAGAATCAAATACACCATAAAATATCATATTTTTCGTGGAGGGACAAAAACATATCAACAAACAAAAGAAATCCGAGATCATTCACAGAGACAGCTCAATATAAATTAAGTTACGTGGCAAAAAGTATTTAATGGAGTTGTTGGTGTAATGACTATTGGGCATTGTTTGTTGTGGTTATTGGTAAGTTTTCTTATGCCATTAATGGAGTTGTTGGTGCAATGGCTATTAGGCATTGTTTGTTGGGATCAGGATCTCCTATAATTTTAAAGAAATTATATATTTTAAAATTACGTAATTTAGGCCTTTTTTAGGCATAGGATCGCTTGGAAAATGCCACATATTAAAAATGTAGAATGTTATCGATGCAGCTAGAAAAATTTCATTCCAAAATGGCCTCATTTTCACTTTTGTAAAGACATTTCTTTTCATAAGATCAAAATTCAATTTTTTGGCTCAAAACTTGTTTATATATAGCATAGAGAGTAGAATTTGGTGAAAATATATGGATAATTGCACCATTGGCCACTGGGTTAGCCTAAATTACGAATCATTCATTGTGATACAAAAAGTTCATAGAGGGTCATTGTGGTAAACTATAATTACGAATCACTCCCTGAACCTATTTTCCGTCCATCAAATTAACAGAATCCATTAGTTTACCACGTCATATAAATAGTGAGACAATCTTTAAATATCATTTGTAGTGTAATCTACTAACGGGTTCAGAGAGTGATTTGTAATTATAGTTTACTACAAGAACTATGCATGAACTTTTTATACCACAGGAAGTTATCGATTTGTAATTTCGGCCAACTCAGAGATCAGTGGTGCAATTATTCCAAAATTATACTCAACTCACAACTGTACACATGCTACCTTTTTAATTAAATATGTGACATTTTTCAAGCGTTTCATTCTTTGCGAGTGGCGTCATTGATGGGATGATTTATGCGGATGGAGGAAACAGTTCAGATCTTTTTGAGATCGAGAACTTGCTGGAGTAAGGCTGCCATGCGAAAGCTAATGGCTGGGACGGAGTTTTGAATTGCTGATGCATAAGTGGGTGATGTGTTGTCTAAAGCCCAGCAAGTAGAATCCTTGGTTTGCTGTTATTCTGTCATGCATTAAAAACATGTGAAAAGGAGTGATTTTATTTTTTAGTTTTCTTTTTTAACGTGTATTAATTCTCTGATCATACGTACCCAACAAGTGCAAGGAGGAAGAACTGAACGAGAAAATTTAGAGTAATTGCCGGCCTCTCTTTCCTGGTAAAAGAATTAAACAATTTTGTTACGTACTACAAATTATAAGGTAATGGTTATTTATTAGTGGGCTAGAGGTACGTACTTCTCTAGAAAATATGAAAAGGGAAGGAGCAAAAGCAAAGCGATGGTATTCCTATACAATGGGAACACAAGTTTACTAATGCCCATGTTAAGCGTAGCTCTGGAGACCACATGCAAGCTGGCGTAGCCAAATTGCAAGGCGAGCATGGCCCCGTGGAGTTGCAGTCTTTCCAGCCGGTATAGAACACCACATTCTCTTTGCAGAGGTGGAGCCAGCGTCCACCATGGAAGCAGAGAAACAAAGATAGAAAGACGATCAGAAGTTCGTCATCGATGGGATGATTTATGCGGCTAGAGGAAAACGCTCAGATTTATGGTGGTCGGGCTGAGAGAAGGTTGGACGGGTTCAAGGGTGGTGGTTTACAAGAAAAAGATGGTGGGGATATGGGATATGACTTCAACAAAGTGATCGATGCAGATATTTCTACTGTCATCTAATTGGAACAACAATCCTTTCTGTTTACCTCTAATGGCTTCTCATTTATGTTGGACCACATCCACATTGAGGCATGCATTCTTTTGATGATTTCTATGAAAAATCTTTTTTCATCAGCTTTTCATGGCTTCCAACTTCATGTGGCTGCTACTCCAAGAAAGTCAATGAATGGTGGTGGAATGGTCTCAAATAGTCAAATTGGCTGCCTACCCTGCTTTCTACAGCTAATGATGATGAAGGTTCCCTGCCTGAAACTTGAGGCGTTTTCATTGACGACGACTCGAAGAAACTGTATGGGCTGTGGTTGTTTTACTATTGCATTGCCATAAAAAAGGAGGCTGGTGGGGATGATAGAAAGCTTCGCCCCAAGATTTGCCCTGCCTCAACCTCCCCATCATCTCATTCTCCTTCTTGCTCTGTTTTTCTGTTTTCTTTTTGCGTTTTCTCTCTGATTCATAATTTAATGGTCAATACCAATGCGCTTAACGCGCGCCCTCACAAAGAAGCCCAGCCTTCTCGCGCCCATCCATACGGTGATTTAGTGTTGTAGTCTCGTCGATGTTCGATAGTGATGATATGATGATGATTCGGTACTCCACCTTCAGCGAGATCTGGTTGCACCACCAGAGCTGGCACCACATCCTAAAGACGTGTATTCTCGTTCGAAGAAGAAAATACGTCGACAGGAAGATGGGTCGGCATAACGGATATTGTAGTTAAAAGAAAAACACATGCGTCGCACGGGTGCATTAGGATTTAACAGTACGTGAATCCTAACAAAATATCATTAAGTAATAATTTTTGATAGATCGATACCCAAGTTCGACAGTTTCGCTAATTCAATATCCTTCCGTCAAAACGGTTAATAATTTGATACTCTTTTTTAAGTTATCCAAAAAAGAAAAAAAAAAATCCCTCTTAACTTTCACTCACCCAATGTCTTTTTGGTGTTTCCATATATTGGGTTCACTCAATCTACCAATCTCGATTACGTTCAGTTTCAAGTGAGCCTTCTGAAGATTTATCGGTTAGTTCAAAGAAAAACTAATGGTTTTCGCTCAATCTGTGGTTGTTTGCTCTCTTTTCCTCTTGTTTTTATTTTTTATTTTGTTGGTTTTGTCCACAGTGGCGGACCAGCCTTGTAAATATGGGGGCCAAATTGAAAAAAAAAAAATTGGGAGGGACAAACCTAAAAAAATAAACAAAATTAAGGATAAAATTTCATTTTTTATTTTTGAGAAAATTTTGGGGTTTGGGGGGTCCAAGGCCCCTCTGGCCCCCGTGTAGTTTTGCTTCTGTTTGTCTGGCTGAGTAACATAAAAGGGAATGGCTCGGTTAGGGGGACAGTCGGCAGGCGTAGACCCACGTGCATGGTAGGAGACGAATGTCTCCCAAAAATTTTGAAATTGATTTTAAATTATGTAAATTTATAATTTTGTCCCCATAAAAATTTTTCTTTATATATATTTTGACCCATATTTTGTCCCCCCACCCACTTCTCCCTTTGCGCACTGTGCATTGTCATTGTCCTTGGGCATTGTCTTTTTTAACGTATATTACCCTTTTAGTTCTTTTTTTTTTTAATTTTTTTTTTTTTTTGCCTTTTTAACCCTTTTCACCTCTGAAAAAGCAACTGTACCCATCTCCTTTTTCCCCCTTTCCCCACGCGCGCGTGGCATCCCCTCCCCCAACGCCTCTCTCTCTCCCTCTCTCTCGCGCACAACGTCACTGGTCGTCCCTCTCCAGGCGTGTTCTGTCTCCGGCAGTCTCTCTCTCCGACGGTCTCTATTTGTATGCTCTTTTTCCATCTATTCATTTTTATGGGATTTGTTATTATATATAGACACTAATCACCATGCCTTATGTGTTTTGTTTTTTGTTGAAAGGGTTTGTGCATGCGTACTTTGTTCGATTTGTAGTCTCTCAATTCTCAGCTTTGGTTCACTTTGGGTCCTTTCCTTTTGCAGCTACCTGAAACACCGAATAATATAAGCAATAACTCTCTCTCTCTCTCAAACCCTCAGTCTCCCTTTTTCTCATCATAGAAACAATGGCCTTGTTTGGTAAAAGGAAGTGTGAGTTGAGGTAGTAGTAAAAAGTGATAGATGTGATATGAAGTAAAAGTAATTTGGGAAAAATACAATTTAGCCCCTCAAACTACCATCGATTCTCCAGATGGCACCCTAAACTACCAAACCTTGCAATTTCAACCCTCCAAACTACTAACTGCTTGTTTTTTGACCCCATTCGTCAGTTTGTACCGTTTATATGGATGGAAATTAGTCATGTGCCGTGCACGTGACTCTTAAGTACAAAAAAACTCGCAAATGCCCTTAATTTTAACGTTGAAATTACTAGATTGCCCATACTTTGAAGAACACGTGTGTGAGTGATTTAGGTGCAGAAATTACGGAAATGCCATTCATTTTCTTCGATGGCGCGGCATCACCTGCGAAGCCAACGTCACTCGCCGTGTCAACCCAGTCGACCTCTACAACTCGCAGCTCGTCAGGCCATTCCCGACCTTCCTCTGCCGCCTCCCCTCTCTCTCTCTTAAACAACCTCATCACATTGCAGCTCGAGGCCTACACCAAAAAGGAAGTGGAAGGGAACCGTACCCCATTTACACCGCTGGCAATCTAAGTAGGGTTGCAAGCCCTCCTTCTGGTCCCACCACCATGAGCCCAACATATGCATCCGCTACGTACAACTGCTACGTTCCACTGTTGGAATCCAAACCTAATGCCTAATGGCCTCCCACAGGTAGCTCCCAAATCATCATAATTAGTTTTGCCACCATATGTCACAAGGCCCGCACTTGACCTGAACAACATGCATTTCCAACAAAAATACATTAGAGTTTTAAATAACAATATCTTAAACTTCTTCACATGTTTTTTTAGTGCAAAAGACGGCCTTTCATTTATAAAATTCTGACACGTGTATATATGTGTGTATATATGTGTGTGTGTGTGTGTGTGTGTGTCTTACTTCTTGTAGCATATACAAATATACGAACTGACCCTTAATTTATTAAAATCTGTGTCTATGTATATAACTAAAGAAGATGTTCCAAATCCAACCTAGTTGGCGAGTCGAAGGCAAAATCTACGAAATGAGCAGTGGCTGCTTCATATTTGAGAATTCGACCGTCTTGGACACTCACATATGGGTTCCATGTTAATGGACAAGATGTACATAATCAGTAGGCAGAAAAGATAGGGAAAATGGGTTCCATGTTAATGGACAAGATGATATATAGAAAACAATACCTCATTACCGTGCAAATCAACTAATGTCTTCAATTCAGCTTGACGAAAAAGTGCATCACAGTCTTTCCCCAACAAAAGATCTAATAGCTGGTAATATGCCACCAAAAGTATCTCAGGATCATTCATGAAGAAAATTGAAGGCATGCACGAAAACTAGTACAAAGAATATATATAGCATGCACCTTGCTTATTGGATAAGCAATAGGAAAACAAATCCAAACAAGTATCTGGACAACTGGAGCTCAAAGAAAAAGAGAACAAAAACTCTCTTTCTCCCTAGCTTTTCTTCCTTTGTTTAAGCCAAATTAGAATGGGTATTGTATTTTAATTCCAGTAGAAAAATAAGGAGACTTCATCCCTCTCAGCAGTTGCAGAAAAACCAGAATCAAAACCTTCAAAATCTCTTTCTCTCTCTGTGGGTCTCGATCAGTAGCTCTAGAAACAAGAAAAGCTTCCCTCATTCTCTTGCCCTCCCTTTATTTGCAGAAAAGAAAATAAGAAACAAAGCTGCTCTCTCTTCCTTTGTAACAGTAGAACAGTAACAAAAACAAAGAGAAGATCTCTAGCTCTTCTTTCTCTTGAAACCCACAGCCAAAGATCCTCTAAAAATTTAACTCTCTTCTCTTTCTCTGTTTTCTGTTTCATTTCAGGATGGGTATTTTTCAAAGTTGCAGTTGAACAACTTGGCAATCTCATTAACCCAGGGCATGACGTAGCCTCCCCAATCCTCCGGTATCAGATTGAACATC
Organism: Alnus glutinosa; assembly: GCF_958979055.1. NCBI lineage: Eukaryota > Viridiplantae > Streptophyta > Magnoliopsida > Fagales > Betulaceae > Alnus > Alnus glutinosa. Next base: position 5,089,513 of record NC_084894.1, on the reverse strand, counting down.
GCGGCCCTGGGCTTCCCTTTTAGCTTCAATCGGCCAGGAATGATTCGTTTCTAGGAGAAGAAAAGCTTGTTCTCCATTGAAGGACCTGCTGGGCTGCCGGGAGGCAACGTCGAGCGGTGTCCTCCTCTGAGCTGCTGCGTTGGAAGGAGTCGCTGACATGTGGGGTGACGACCTGCGAAGAAGTGACAAAGAACAATAAAAAATACGGATGAATTTCAGGTTATAAGATAGGGGTATTTTCGGACTTTTCAACTAAAAGAACCACGTGCCGCACACATGACTCGGTTTCTGTTCACTCACTACTAAAAAACCGGATTTTATAGACGGTTTTTTCATAGACGGTTTTCAAAACCGTCTATGAAAAAAAATATTGTGGACGTTTTTTTACTAAACCGTCTGAAAAATAAATTTACGGACGGTTTTTTTAAACCGTCCGCAAAACACAGACGGTTTTTTTAAACCGTCCGCAAAACACAGACGGTTTTTTTAAACCGTCCGCAAAACACAGACGGTTTTCGAAAAACCGTCTGGAATTATAAAATTACCGACGGTTTTTCTAAACCGTCTATATTATTATAGACGGTTTTTTCAAACCGTCTATATTATTATAGACGGTTTAGAAAAACCGTCTGGAATTTTCTAATTCCAGACGGTTTTTCGAAAACCGTCTAGACCTAATTTCTAATTGTAGAAATCCCTAGCTAGCTCAATCAGTTCATGCTCTCTCTCTCGGTCCATGCTCTCTCTCTCACACACACGCCGGCTGCCATAGCTTCTTCCTCCACTTCTCCGGCACTCTCTCTCTCTCTCTCTCTCTCTCTCTCTCTAGCTCAGTTCCCCCCTAGGTCCCTCTCGATATTTCCCTCTCTTTTCCCGCCGGCTGGCCCTGAATCGTCTTCTCCGGCGCCATCTCTCTAGAAGTCGACCCCGGCTGGGCCCTACATCATCTTCTCCGGCGACGCTCCGACGCGTCTCAGCTAGCCCACACCCGTTTTCCCGACGTACGCCGGCCCACGCCCGGATTAAAGGTTTGATTGGTTATTTGTATTTTTATTTTGTTGGTTTTTTGTTTTTCCGTTTGGGCAATTCGGAGATTTTCTGTTTGTTGAATTGATTTTTCTGTGTTAAATCCTGGGTTTTCTGTTTGTGTTGAATTGATTTGGAGATCTGTTTCAAAATCTGTTTGTGTTTGTGTTCAAAATCGGTTTTCTGTTTGTGTTCAATACTATAAAAGGGAAAAATCAGTTCAGAGATACAAATAAGGAATTTATACTTTTGGACATATTTAGTGAGGAAGACAGGAGAAAATGTGAGAAACTGTGTGTTGTTCTGGAGGGTTCCTAAAACGGATGGTTTATCATGCATGATTTCTCGTTTATCATGCATTTATTTTCTTATTAAACTTAATTAGGGGAGTTGAAAAATGGTTCAAGTAGAAAATGATTGTCGTCCTACTAATTGACAGAGAAAACAAAAGAAAAAGATGGTTAAGTATAACAATTGGGCTATCTTTTCCACTCACTAGAATCTGAATGAGATATGATCTTATGTTAATGTATTTGTTTAATTACTCCAAATACTTTAAAGTTATTCACCTAACCATAGTAGTACATGGACTTTTAGTCAAAGATGTTTGTCATGACTTATGACTAGAATGACACATGACCAATTGCTATTTAATGAAATGAATTTTCTCATTGGACACTATTTTGGGTCAAGTACGATAAATGAATTGAAAGTCTTTAGTATTGATGTATTTATAATGTCACATAACCATAGTACATCGACTTTAAGATGTTTGTCATGACTTATGACTAGAATGACATATGACCAAGTGCTATTTAATGAAGGTGAATAAAGTCATTAGTATTGACCAAGTGCTATTTAAGAGTGATGTGATCTTGGCATTTTCAATTAAATATGTTCGAGATTTTATATCATACAGATTCTCCTTTAAATAATTATTGGATTGAATATTCTAAATACAAATATTTCATTTTACCTTTATATATTATTTTGAGATTTTCTAATAAAGACGGAGTACAATGGTACATTAGATCATAGTAGTATGGAAGATGAATATATAGCATTATTCCGAATTATACTATATAACTCCACATAAAGGATAGGTGCTGCCAAAGCATGCAAGTGAGCTCACACCTGTTTTTTGTGGGAATCTTTATTGAAAATTAAAATCTAAGGCGTGTTTTAAGTTAATTAATGATATACTAAACTTGACAATTAAATAGGAAGTAGGACTGTTATCAAATTATATAATCAAATTTCTTCATGTCAGTTCTCAAATCTAATATTTACATTTTCTTGAACAAGTTATCTACAAAACTACAAACACCAGCATACAAGTAAGACTGTAAGAGGGACTAAAATGATTAACAGGGCATTTTTTGGAAAGTGTTTTTAGTTTTTTATTTGAAAATAACATTTTGATGTGATGTAAAGGTGAGAAGTATTTTTTGATGGGCTTCATATGTGAGAAAATATTTTCTATGTGGGTACATTTGCTAATTTTGAGAAAAAAAAAAAAAAAAACACAAACAGATATAATAGCAATTTTATTCAATTACTAATAGACTGAATTTTCAACGTACAAACTATAGATTATTTACTAGATGAAAAAGAAAAAGAAAAAAAAAATTAATTATAGAGCTAATTAAGATACCCAAGAGGTCACAGTTTGTTTCTCTTTATAACCTTCCTTGACAAACCTGTTAAAACTGATGTCATAAAATTATAGAAAAAGAAGCAGAGTTCTTGTCAACATTATATATATTGGACTTGATCATTCAATATTCATCCATGTATTTAACAAAAGTTATAGTAAAAAATGACTGACCCGGTCCTCTCAACTTATCCAAAAGTCAAAAACCATGTTATAAAAATCTTGAATAAGACTTACGTTTTAATTAAGAGAGTATAATTCGTTTTCTGCTTCTTTGTTTATAATGTGTTTTTGTTCACAATAATAGATTTTTCATGCTACAAACAGAGAAAAATATAAAAAATAATCCATCAAAATAAAATGATCTTAATATGAATATATATATATATATAAAATTTTAATGTGTAATTAAAAGCAGGATTGACAGCACTTACAAAAAAAAAGAAGAAGCAAGGATTGACAACATTAATTAATGCCATTCAATTGATTGGTGGAGCACACCTTATGAGATTGATTTTGTTGGTCATGGTTAATAATTACATACACCTACTTAACTTCAGTGCTATATGTGCTAAGTTATGGATATGGTTTTGTTTATATTATGCTTTCTTTTCAAGGAATACCAAACTTACCCTTATATATATAGCATTTTTGTGTCTAAACTCATAGATTTAAGCTTTTGAGTTGTGTGTGGTATCTCAACGTATTATATTATACATGGTGTAGTTAGGAAGATGGACAAGAGTTGGATGAAGTTGCCGCGAAGTTCGCGAGAGTATATTCGCGGGGTTATGGAATTTGTGAAATTTGCACGTGAACAGGACAGTAGAAAAGATGTCATTGTGTGCCCCTGTAAGAAGTGTTTGTTGGGCAAATCATGGTCCAGTGAAGTCGTATTTACTCATTTAACATCAGGTACTGGGATTATTGAGGGTTACACTGAGTGGATAATGCATGGGGAATCACTTGTCCCTCCTGTTCAGAGCGAGACAATATATGAAGCTCCCAGGAGGCTTCAAGTGGATGGCATTCCACTACATGGGGGGTCCAGTGGGATGCAAGACATGCTTAATGATGTTTTCATGATGCACGATATCTGTGTAGAAGCCGGTGGGTCTCAAGTGCGAGATGAAGTCGAAGCCGAAGCTGAGCCCGTGGATGTTGAAATTGAAGACTCTAACAGGGTGCCGAATAAGTTAGAAGAATTGCTAAAGGATGCCGATACGCCACTCCATGGAAATACAAAACATAGCAAATTGGGAGCTATTGTGCGCCTATTTAGTATTAAGTGTATGGGTGGTTGGAGCAATACATCGTTCTCCATGTTGCTTGAATTCATTAATGAACTAATGCATCCAGATGCAAGTTTGCTGCCTAAAGACACATACGAGGCAAAAAAATACTTGAAGGATTTGGGCCTTGAGTATGAGAAGATATCGGCTTGTCGCAATGGCTGTATGTTGTTTTGGAAGGAAAATGAAAAATTAGACAAATGTACATTCTGCAATGAGTCTAGGTGGAAGGATAACTTAATTAATGAAGATGGGTCGATAAAATGTTCGAAAAAGAAGCCGGTCAAAGTGTTGCGTTGGTTTCCTCTAATACCAAGGCTGCAGAGGTTATTTATGTCACATCATACGTCGCCACATATGAAGTGGCACGCTCAAGGCCGTACAAAAGACGGTGTGTTGAGGCATCCGGCCGATGGAGAAGCATGGAAGGCATTCGATTCACGTTACCCAATATTCGCATCAGACCCGCGAAATGTCCGGCTAGGTTTAGCGTCAGATGGCTTCAATCCTTTTGGAAACATGTCCTCTAGTCACAGTACTTGGCCAGTAATATTAGTACCTTACAATTTACCTCCTTGGATGTGTATGAAGCAGCCGTATTTTATGTTAACCTTGATTCTCCCTGGTCCGAGTGCACCAGGACAGAATATAGATGTGTACCTAGCTCCCCTTGTAAGTGAGTTGAAAAAACTATGGGAAGTAGGGGTACAGACTTTTGATGTAACCTCGAGGAAATATTTTACAATGCGTTCGGCCTTGATGTGGACGATAAATGATTTCCCGGCATATGGTGATTTGTCAGGTTGGAGTACACATGGACGAAAAGCATGTCCTTGTTGTATGCATGAAACGCAATCAACGTGGCTAACTTATGGTAAAAAGTTCTGCTTTATGGGACATAGGCGATGGTTGCCTCTTGATCATCCATGGAGAAGAAATAAGAGACGATTCAATGGTGCGCAGGAAATGGGTAGTCCTCCCAATGTGCCGAATGGCGATGAGATCATCCGACAATTAGAATGTGTTGTCAATCGGGCAAGGACTGGACAGAAGCTACCGCCTGGAGAAGTTGATTGGAAGAGGTGAAGTATACTATACGATTTGCCGTATTGGAAAGATCAGTTACTACGCCATAACATTGATGTGATGCATACAGAAAAAAACATCGTTGATAACATACTTGGCACGCTATTGAACATGAGTGGTAAAACCAAAGACAACAAAGAAGCACGTCAAGACTTGCATAAGATGAAATTGAGACCAGAACTTCATCCATTTACCGCGGAAAACGGCAAAACACTTTTGCCTGCAGCTTGTTTCACAATGACGAAAAAAGAGAAGACTGACTTTCTGCAAGTATTACATGATGTTAGAGTGCCAGATGGATATTCTTCAAATGTGTCACGTGGTGTGAAGCTCAAGGAATGTACTGTTGGGGGTTTGAAGAGTCATGACAATCACATAATCATGCAACAACTCATGCCAATTGCACTTCGAGGAACCTTATCGGATGATGTTGTGAGGCCTTTAATCGAGCTATGTGGGTTCTTTAGGGATATTTGTTCAAAAACACTGCGGGTGGAAGATCTGGATCGTCTTGAAAATCAAATTCCTATAATATTGTGCAAATTGGAACGAATATTCCCTCCGGGTTTTTTTACATCTATGGTGCACGTAAGCATACATTTAGTACGTGAATGCAAACTGGGTGGACCGGTACACTACAGGTGGATGTATCCTGTTGAGAGGTAATGTTAAAATTTTGTTAAATTAAGGTTTGTTCTTATATGGCAGTCTCATGGTCTAACTTTAATGTAGGTGCCTTGGTAGATATAAACGTAGTGTTCGTAATAAGGGCGCACCCGAAGGGTCTATTGCAGAGGGTTACATTGTAGACGAATTGTTGACATTTTGCTCTCGGTATTTAGTCAACGCGCCAACGGTTCACAATAAGACCCCAAGATACCAAGATGAATCAAGAGGGGCGACCAATTGGTTTAAACTTGATACATGCACGTTGGAGCAAGTACACCGATATATTTTATTCAACTCTGATGATTTCCTCCAATTTCGCACGTAAGTCACATTATTGTTAGATATTGTTAGTTGCTAAATACGATGAAAAGTAACCAACATCATATGTTGTTGACGTATAGGATGCACATGGAGTCGTTAATGGAACAAAACAATAGGGAACGTACCTCGCATCAACCGTTGCTGAAGCAACAACGAGACCAATTCTGTAGCTGGTACAAGTCATACGTAAGAAAATTGTTGGTTTGAATAATTATTTATCTATAACAGCATCATGAAACTTTGATTTTTAAATAAGGTGTCTAAATCACAGGTTGATAAGTTGACCGAGGCGGAGAGGATGACATTAGGAGAGAAACTTGTTAGTCATGCCAAAGGCCCAATGTTCGATGCTGTCGAATGTAAGCGGTATGTGGTTAACGGCGTGTTGTACCGCACCCTGGATGTCGACGAAGAGAAAAAAAAGTCAAAACAGTGGATTGTGTGTCACCACTGAAGATGGTCCCACCTACTACAGTAGGCTAACTCAAATAATCGAGGTTACATACTACGACTTGACGCGGTATGTCCTTTTCAAGTGCGATTGGGCCGATATTCAACCGAATAAGGGATACAAAAAGGACGAATATGGATTCGATTTGGTAAATTTCAAGAACCTAATACACACGGGTGCGCGAATCACTGATGATCCGTTTGTACTACCTAGTCAAGTATCGCAAGTGTATTATGTCGAGAATCCCAAAAATCCAAATTGGGCTGTTGCTGTAAGGACAAAACCAAGAAATGTGTACGATGTTGGCAGTGGTGAAAGTGATGACGGGGCCGAGGCTGATAGTTATCATGAGCATGAGCCTTTCAACGTCAACGTGATGGGGGACGTTGGTTTTGATGACTTTGATTGTGCACGTACTGATGTACCGGCCACCGAAGCAACATAATAATTGTATGTATGAATATGGTTAAACTATTAAATAGAATCTAAATACATGGTGTGTCCAGAAGGATTTACTTATAGTTCAATCATTTTTTAATTCTTTAAGCATGTCGTTTTTGCATGCTGCATATTGTATATTTTATATTGTATGAAATGTGACTCATTTTAATGTGTTTGCAGATAGACATGGCCCCTAAAAAATGGAAGCCGCAATCAGGAAATGATTTTTGGACGACTATGGACTGCACATCAGAGGGGCGATCGGTTGTGGGGTCAGATGATACGACACAGGACCCTAACGAGACACAAGGGAACATAGATTCTCAGCATGTACGACATGAGCAACCGGTTGTGGGGTCAGACGAAACGACACAGGACCCTGACGAGACACAAGGGAACATAGATTCTCAGCATGTACGACATGAGCAACCGGTTGTGGGGTCAGACGAAACGACACAGGACCCTGACGAGACACAGGACCCTGACGAGACACAAGGGCCGATAAATTCCGAACAATGTATAGCACCTGAGATGGAGTTTGGACCATCACTACAATCAGGATCTGATACTTCACATCATAATGGTACTACTCGGGTGCCACGTATGTTACGGGGTGGGAAAGTTTACACAATAGGTATGAATTAATTTTGGTTTTTTTTTTTTTTTTTTTTTTTTTATCAAATACTTTGATAATATTCTACTAATTAGTGATAATCAAGTGTGACATAAATTTATTTAATGGTTTGCAGATGAGCAGGGTAGAAGAAATGTTAGGACTGTTGGTAGTCCTAAGGACATATGGCACATACCTGCTGGAGAAAAGGTGGTGATCGAGTTCAACACGTTGTGCCAACCAACCGGCCCGGGGGTCGAGAAATTTAGAAGGATTTGTGGGAAGATCATCAGAAATGGTCGATTTGTAAAGTTGCATGGTAACTGGAGGAAAATACCATTGCAAGAGAAGGAAGATATGTGGAACACCCTAACGGTATGAAACGATTTATTTTCATGTCTATCACTTATTTATAGTTTTGTAGTCCTACATTTTAAATTTAACTTGCGTTGATTTCATTTTTGGTGTAGAAAAAATTTCATTTTGAGCCTGTCCACCTAGTTGATCAAATTAAGTCGTTAACAATGAAGGACCTAGCAACGAAAAGAAGGCAATACAGATACGAGATCAAGTGCGGTCTAAAGTTGAAACAAGGTGATACCTTAGAGTCTGTGATCACTAGGGCTTCGGCAGTGAAAGTCTTCGATTCTGAAGACTTTGAAATGCAAGTTGATACGTGGTTGTCTTCGGCTGATATGGTATATACATTTATTTATTTATTTGTTTATTAAATTTGTTGAAGAAATATGCTACATATTAACATTACCAAATTTATAGGAGAGAGCGTTGAAGGCCAAGACAAGCCGTGCCCAAAATGTATTTCTTCACACTCTGGGATCGAAGAGTATCGCACAAGTTGCTCGAGAAATGGTACGTATAGTAGATAAACGTTTACGGCATGTACGTATTGTAGTAAGATAATAAGCTTGTAACTGATAATGTTAAGGATATTAATGCAGGAGGAAGACATGGGAGAAACACCGAACCGAGATGATATGTTCATTGTCTCGCATACCAAGAAAGATGGAAACCCTGTGAATGAAGCGGCTGGGGAAGCTATTGTAAGTGGTAAATATGTAATTTAAATTAGTTCTATTACGGATGTTTTCACCCTTGGACATTATGTGCAGGCGAAGATGAGAGAGATTATCGAGAATCAGTCGCCTACAGAACGAGTGTGTTCACAGGGGTCAATCCGTTGGTCGCAGAATGATGCATGTGCACAAGTGCTAGGACGAGAACATTCCGGTCGTGTGCGTGGCTTGGGGCTAGGGCCAACTCCCGGGAAATCAAGCTCTTACAGTACCTCCGGACAAGGATCGATCTCTAGTGCGCCTACTCCCAAAGAACTAGAGATGGCTGCTGAGATGGAACGTTTGAAGAATTTGTACGAAACGACAAACATCAAACTGCAAGAGCAAAACAACAAGTATGAAGCGCAACAAGAAGAGTTGGCAGCCGTCAAATGTATGGTCGCAATGATTATGGCAGAGAAACAATCATCAATGGGAAACAACCAAGAAGGTGAGCTGAACTTGATTTATTTTGTGTTACTTTCAAATTTGTTGGACTTGGTTTATTTTTAAACTTTTTATGGTCATGAGTCATTTTTCATCGTTGTGGTTGCATAGTATGATATGACAAAAAATCTCTCAAAAGTAAATAGAAATGTATGAAGTGTTACATGAGATTATTACTTTTTGATTTGATAGTTAGCAATTTCTTAGCCTTCCATGATGAAGGAAACAAGGGTTGAAGTCCCTATAAGACAATCAATTAATGCATTTCATTGGTATTGTATTTGTTAGTTTGAGGTGGTTGTAGGAAGTATTGCTCTTTGTATTTTTGGTTTTTCCTTGTATTTCCCGGGAATTTTTTTTTTTTTTTTTATAACCTTCGTAAGTAAAGACTTGCAACTCTTATCTTGCCAGAAACAAAAAAAAAAAAGAGTTGCATGTTTAGGGAGTCAGACCCAGTAAAGTTCCAATACCCATGTATGCTTTCACTGTACACGATGTAATACAACTTTTGAATTCAAAGTACAATTAGGGTTGTGAACTTGTGAGACTCAACCTTCATAGTCATTAATTTTCTTTACTGTTTTTTGTTCTTTGTTGATATCCAACCTGCATGATCACGAAGGTTGTGAAGTTGGGGTTAGCTAGATTAAATTAAAGAATAAAGTTACTAATTGATCTCCACATAATACAGGCAAAATTGTGCTACATATACAAAATCATTTGGTGTCCTGGTCCTATAGAGAGATGATCAATGTGGCATAGATAACTCTTTCATTAACAGATCATGATTTATGAAGTTTTTCTTGTGAAATCCAAAATCATTTGGTGTCTTGGTCCTACAGAAAGAAATATAATTAACACAATTAATATATATATATAAACAGCATATCTAGGCACTTAATGCTGCAAAAAAAAAAATATCACAGCAAAGGAACTAATCTAGTGGATAGATAAATAAATAAAATAGAAGATTAATTCATTTGATAGATTATCTTACTCCAACACACTTTTCAAATGCAATCAATCTCCTTGGAGGGCTTATTCTACATTCTTTGTCTCATTTACAGAGAAAAAGACAAAGAAAGACTTGCGTAAAAGCCTACAACGTTAAGATTATTAACTTATATAGTCTTATATCTATGTCATAAATGATTAGTGAGAAACAAGAGAAGAGGGGCCGTTGTTGCAGAACAACTTCCAGCTCTCTTCTCTATCGTAGAGAACAGAGAACAGTTTTTAGCTATTAACCTATCCTTTTTTCTTCAACCTCTCAGCCCTCCGAGTAGATGGCTAGTTCACTTTGTTCTCTTGTTCTTGTTCTTGTTTGTCTCAAACATTTAGAAACTTGTATCTGATTGCAAAATTTGTTTTCTAATTAGTTTCATATTATAAGTTGTATTATGATTGAGGATGAATGTTAATTTAGGCAGTTAATTTTCACCTTGTAACATGTTAATTTTAGCTTCATAAAGATGATTCTTACCTAACTAACAATTTGGAATTTGTATACTTATTGCAGCGAACACATAAAAGCATAAATGAAGAAGATGCACACAAGGTCGTAAACCGGATTTTCCTTTGGGTCGGCTTGCATACATTGATGATTATAATTAATGATGTATGAAATTTAGGTTTTATGTTTTTTTCATTTTAAGTATGTATTTATTTTGACTGTTGTGGTAAATAGTTAAAATTTCCCAATATTTTTGGATTTGAATTTGTATTGACTTTGGAGATAAATTTAGGATTTTGGAAATGGATTTGATATTTTTGTTCTATTAGGGATTTTTTTCTCAGAAATTAAATATATGCATGGGGAAAAAAAATTAAAAAAAAAATTCTGGACGGTTTGGGCTCAAACCGTCCAGATTTTTTTTGGTTTATACAATCTGAATTGCAGACGGTTTGGGCTCAAACCGTCTGGAATTTTACAGACGGTTTGGGCCCAAACCGTCTGGAATTTACAGACGGTTTGGGCCTAAACCGTCTGTAATTTTACGGACGGTTTAGGCCCAAACCGTCCGCAATATTTTCTAGACGGTTTGTAAAAAACCGTCCGTAATTGCGGACGATTTTACTAAAACCGTCTGCAATTTTAAATGCCGACGCATTTTCATGGACGTTTTAAACCGTCTAGAAAAAACCGTCTGGACCATTTTCCAGACGGTTTTTTCCAATTTCTGGACGGTTTAAAACCGTCTAGAAACTGAGTTTTTTTAGTAGTGACTTAGACAGCACAACCTAACAGATGGGGTCAAAAAACAAGAAGTTGGTAGTTTGGAGGGCTGGAATGCAAGCTTTGGTAGTTTGGGGTACCTTATGGAGGATCGATGGTAGTTTAGGGGGCTAAATTGTATTTTTCCCAAGTAATTTATATGAAAAAATGAAGAAAAAAAATGTATTATAGTGAAATTTTTTTTATTTAAATAATAATAAAAAATTATTAATGTGATATAAAGTTAAAATATTTTGCAGTTAATTGTTTTTTAGAAAAGTGAAGAGGGGGAGGGAAAATTTTCTCTCCCTTGCCAAGCAAGCCCAGATTATTTGGCAAACCACTCTTAACTCTCCATCTATTTCTTTTCACTTCTCCCCAAAAAAAATATTCTAACTTTTTTACACTTTTTATATCATATCAATCATTTTTTATTACTATTCAAATAAAAAAAAAAAAAATCTACTACAAAACAAAACTTTTTCACTTTTCTATAAAACATTCTCAAATTTTATATCAAATCAAACACTTCTTACTACTATTCAAACAAATATTCCACAACACAATTACTTACCAAACAGGCCCATTAATATTTTTTCATGCCAATTATTTGTTTTTTTTAATGTACTTCTCTTTTTTCTTTTTTTAATTTTAGTTTTTTGGTGATTTCGTAATGTTACTAATGTATGTATAATATATTGCTTTCTATTTATAAATTATTAGCAGTTAGCATGGTTTTCAGTTTTGGTAGTTTGATAATAGCTATTCACATTGATTAGAAATCTCTTAATAGTAGTCTTGATGTCTAAGATTCATTCTTTTATTTCTGATTTTAAGATTCCAAGTGAAGTGATAGAGAAATCTCTTATAGCTCTTCCATTTTTTTTTTATTTTTTTTTTTATTATTCTATGGCAGTATAACACCATCTTGTCCCTTCAAAAGTATGACACCATCTTGTTATTGTAAGCCCAACTGGCACTGTGCCAACATTATAATAATTAGAAATTTAGAATATTAGATACTTAAGCTTCTCCATAAATCATAATTGTTAGTTCTTTCTTTTACTAGTAGCTGTATGAATCATGGACCATCTGCTTTCTTAGAGTAGTCATTTTCTATGGACCATGTGCTTTCTCGGTTGCTCTTTTATATATTTGGTCAAATATATTCTTACTTTTAAATGGGTTTATCATTTAGGCTTTGCACGTTGCAACTAGGGGTGAGCATGGGGCGGAGGGGGGGGGGGGGCGGGTTTCCCCCTTTTTTGGCCCCGCCCCGCACACATGCGGGTTCACAAATTCACCCCCGCAAACCGCATAAAATCAGTGACATCCGTGCGGGGCGGGGGTGGTGCGGGGGTGGGTGACGCGGGGCGGGGGATGCGGGGTTTGCAGGTTGTGCGGGTATCCCCGGGGCAGGCCAAAACATGAAAAAAAATCAAACAAAGCCAGATTCAATACCTAGAAATTCTAGAATGCTAGCAAAGATTCAATACCCATATTCAATAATTTCATGCTAGCAAAGATTCAAGCCATATTCATAAAGAAATTATAGCAACAGAGGCCATAAAATTAGAGAAACACCAACCTATGGACAAGGATGCAATCGCGGAGCCACAACCGAAGGTCTTGAAGCCAATCTTCTTGTTCTTAAAACCGCATGTTCATGACATCCCCATAGGCCACAGGACTTGAATCAAAGATGGGAACGATCGATTTAGGCCGTGGCGCTGTGTGGCGTAGGGGAAGAAAATGGAAGACGAAAAACATACGGTTTTTTTGGGGAAGATGAAGAAAAGGCATCTTCAAGTCTTCCTTAGAAATGGAAGGAAGAAGATGAAGGGCGGAAGGGGGTGAAGGCGTGAAGGAGAAAAGGAAGAAGAAGAAGAAGGGTAGGCGGCGGCGCAAGAAGAAGAAGAAGAAAATAGAATAGATGAATAACCGGGTAGGGTTTTAATAATTTTAGGTTTTTTGATGCGGGGCGGGGCGACACGGGGCGGGGCGGGTCCCCAGGGTTTTTAGAAACTCAAACCCGCAACCCGCCCCGCCCCGCACGGGTATCTCGTTTTTGGACCCGTACCCGCAAAAAACCCCTAAAACCCGCGATTTTAGGGGCGGGGCGGGGCGGGGCATGCGGGGCGGGGCGGGTTTTCGGGTATTTGCTCACTCCTAGTTGCAACATTGTTATGACTTGAATTTCATCATTGTTATTGTTGTTGGGGGTTTGGGAGATCTTGTTAAAAGAAAGAGTCTACGCTCAAAGGTACCTTTTTTCATGGACCCTATAAATTGTGCTTAGTTTATTTTACTAGTAGTTTATACTATTATGTGTTTGTGATATCATGAAAATATGAAATATAATTTTGAATCAAATGGGTACTTTGATGTAAAAAAAATTATACAAGTTTATCTCCCCTTACCAAAAATCCTGGTTTCGCCCTGCAGTCTTTTATTTATTTATTTTTTTCACTCTTTTTATTCACAACTAAAGCTTGATCAGTGCTTGAAGCGTTATTTTTTTGTTAATCACGTTTCTGTTGTGTGTCGAGTAATGTAAGAGACAGAGAGAGGCGGAGGAATCGAGAGAGAGAGAGAGAGAGAGAGAGAGAGAGAGAGAGAGAGAGAGAGATGGAGTTCGAACATTTTTGCCACAAGGAAAATGATAGACTACCCTTAAAGAAGTGATACCCAATTCACTGACATAAGCTGACCCTCTTTGCAATTGGAGATTTTACTGGTGGCCACAAATTTTGTAATGCTTGTCGTCATTATAACCATGGCTTTGCTTATATATGCGAACACCTCGGCTGTAACTACCACATGGACATCCAATGTTGTTCAATTCCAAAAATCTTTAAACATGATGGTCAACGACACCCCCTCTCCTTTGCCATAAAAAGTTCTGCTGAAAAGTGCAATGCTTGTGGTAGGTCGGAGAACACATTATGGCTAGCTGATGTAGTACTTGTATGCAATGAATTCGAATTTAAGTTAGATTTTGGTTGTGCAACACTCCTACTCAAAGCTATGTGTGAGTATGACACACATCCCCTCTCACTTATTTACACGGTCGAAAATGATTTTGAAGAATATTATTATTTAATTTGTGAAGAAGAAAGAAATACAAATAATTGATTCTATTACTGTGTAGAATGCAACTTTGTTGTCCTCCCTCAATGAACAATTGGACAATCTCCTTACATTAAGTATGAAATCAATTTTAATAAAGAAGATCACCAACACCCTTTCAATTTTGCTTGAAGAACTAAAAACTCTCGTCCATGTGATGCCTGCGGTGAAACTTTTGAGGATAACACTGATACTTATATGGTAGATATTAAGATGACTGGCTGTGCAAGATACTATTAGCGGCCACATTTCATGTCACCGCTAATAATTATTAAAGAAAATAATAATAATAAAAGTGCTATTGGATCGAATATTCAATCTATCATAATGCATTAGTTCGATCAATCGTGATAGAGTTCGATCGATCAAATTCGACATAGTGAAGGCTCAATCAAACGTCTGATCGGTCACAGTGTACTAGTCCGATCGATCATGATAGGATAATGTGATCGCTAGAAGATCCGATTGATCCTAGTGGATTACTTCAACGGATCGAACATCAGATTGATCCTAGTGCATTAGCTTGATCAATCATGATAGATTTTGATCGATCAAATTCGACATAGTGAAGGTTCAATCAAATATCTAATCGATCATAGTGTACTAGTTCGATCAATCATGATAGGATAATATGATCAATAGAAGATCCGATAAAACCTATTGCATTAGTTTGATTAATTACGATAGAGTTCGATCGATCAAATTCAACATAGTGAAGGTTTGATTAAACGTCCAATCGATCATATTGATATATCATATCAATATGATCGATCAGATGATCTACCATGGTTGATTGGATGATCTATCAATCATATTGATTTATCATGATCGATCGGATGATCTACCATGATTAATCGGATGTTCTATCGATCCTATGGATCTATTATGATCGATTAGATGATATATCGATCCTTTTGATCTATCATGATCGATTAGATGATCTACCATGATTGATCAGATGATCTATCGATCATATTGATCTATCATGATTGATCGAATGATCTATCGAACCTATGAATCTATCATGATCGATCAGATGATCTATCGATCTTATTGGTATATCATGATCGATCGGATCTTCTACCATGATTGATCGGATGATTTATCGATCCTACTGATCTACCATGATTGATTGGATGATCTATTGATCTATCATGATCGATCGGATGATCTGTCGATCCTATTGATCTATTATGATTGATTAGATGATCTATTGCGATCGATCATATGATCGACCATGATTGATCGAATGATCTATCGATCCTATTGATCTATCATGATTGATCAGATGATCTATTGTGATCGATCAGATGATCTACCATGATTGATCGGATGATCTATCGATCCTATTGATCTATCATGATTGATCGTGTTAGTTTGTGATTGGCCTCATTCTGATTAGACAAAATCACTTGTATGTAAAGATGTTTTTCACAGGGATTCCACTATTCAGAAGTGTTCCAGAGTCTACATTGTCTACAAGTCAAGAGAAGTTGGTTCTCTGCCAGCCGTCCGGACGATGTGTCATCCCTTCCGGACGCTAATCTGTCCACAGTTCCAGCCGTCCGAACGACGTACCATACCGTCTAGATGCCCGACAGACCAAGCATCATTCGTTCGGACGACGTGGATTTCCGTCCGGACCCTCCACTGTATCGTGAAGCTTCTATTCTAGCTTGCATCCATCCAGACGTCTCAGCAGCCCATCCGAACGACGTCGATCGATCAGCTTCATATTTTCTTTCCAAGTTCAAATAAGGGAAGATTGATATAACCATCCGGACAACGTGGATTCCCGTCCGGACGCGCTCATACATTAGGCAATAATCGCAATTCAAATACAACCGTCCGGACGTCAGTTAGCTTGGTCCAGACGCGCGTTCAACAGATATGGAAATTGTGTATTCAACTTCAACCGTCCAGATGCTTGCCTATCATGGTCCGGACGCGCGCTAAATAGATATGGAAATTACTTGTTGAAGATCAACCGTCCGAAATGCCATCCCCCCTTGGTCCAGACACACGAAGCCTTATATGAAATTACCTACAGCAGACGTGCGACCGTCTAGACAACAGTACCTCACCGTCCGGACGCAGTTCTCAAACAGGAAAGAATTTCATTAAAAATCTCAGAATTTTCTGTTGTACAGTTGTCCGTTTAGACGGCTCAGGTCCACCGTCCGTACAGAGTTCGTACGGCGTCTGTACTTATCACAGCAGTCTCCCATTTAAACCCTCAGCCTGTAAATAGAAGTTTTTGGGCATTGAGAACTGCAAGAATTCGGTATTGAATTCTCATCTTGAGTTATTTTGTAAGGTTATTGGAGTTATTTGTTCTCTCTCAAGCCATTACAAGTGTGCTATTGCTGGGTTATAACTGAAGTCTATCTTAGGGGTTGGCCTTAAGATAAAGGATTCCATTGAAGACCCCTTCAGATAGGAGACCTGGTTGGGAGGCGTTCGTGTTGGGTTACACGTTAGAGAGCAAGGTACGACCACTGCATCGGGGATATGTGGGTGTTACTATCTTGTATCTAGTCCTGTCTTCTGAATAGTGGATATCTTGGGTTTGGATGCCCCAAAGTGGTTTTTCTCATCTTGAGTTTCCACTTCGTTAAAAAAAAATACTTGTGTTATTTATTTTCCGCATTGTTTAATTTTGTTAACACGATAAGCACACACTTGTCTTATTTTAGAAGTCAATTTCAATTTTCAGATCGGATGATCTATCGATCGTGATAGAGTTTAATCGACCAAACTTGACATAGTGAAGGTTCAATTGAACGTCTGATCGATCCTAGTGTAGTAGACTGATCGATCATGATAGAATAATATGATCAATAGACCATCTAATCAATCATAGTGCATTAATTAGTCCTATCAATCATTATATATAAACTAAACAAAATTTAAAAATAATTAAATTTTTTGTATCCTGCGCGCGCCCCCTATTTTTTGGAAAAAAAATTCTAGCTCCTTTTGTTTTTTCTTCTTTTCTCTTCCTTTCTCCTTGGCCTGCCCTTTCTTTCTCTCGGCTTCACCTGCCCCAGAAGTCAATGGTAACAGAAGTCATAGTGCATTAATTACTATTGACTTCTTGTTCTTCTTTTCTTTCTCTCGGCTTCTCTTTGGTCTGCCCTTTCTTTCTGTTACCATTGACCTACCATAGTGAAGAAATATTCTGATGAACTATCTGAAACAGTATTTTTTTGAAATCCTTCTCTACAGTACAAAGCATGACATATTCTTCAAATCATGGTAACATAATGGTTATGTAACATGTAACCAGCACTTTGATATTGGGGATTTGACATTGAATTCAACTTATGTTCAATAATAGCTGTGTTGAGGTTAGTGTTTGTATTTTTAGTTAAGGCACATGGAGCAGCAGCTTGAGAGGCTTCTTGATACTGTAATGTCTACTTGCAGGTATGTTAGGCTCCATTTAATGGGTTAAGGGAAAATGTTGTTTAATTATTGTTCTCTTTTTTTATTTCTCTCAGCTACTGCGGCATTTGATTGCATCTTAAATACTCTTTGAAGATGTTTGGCCTCAAGGGTTATGATGTGTTTTTGATAGTTTAGAATTAGACTAGGGAACTGTTTTCTGATAAATAATTAGAGTAGGGAACTGTTTAGAGTAGGGTACCCAAAAATATATTTTTCAAAATATATTTTTCAAAATATATATATATTTTCGATTTTTAATCGTATTAGTGGCGACATAAGCCGCTGCTAATGACTATTTTTTTTTTTGGCCACTATTGGTCAATAGCAGTGGGATGTGACTGCTAATGGCTCGTTGTTGATAGTCACACCCAAATGACTATTAGCGGCCACATGTTAGGGTCATCACTAATACTTGACCATTAGCGGCGGCCCAATGTGGCCGCTAATTACTTGACCATTAGCAGCCACCTAAGGTCGCCGCTATTTGTCATGTATTAGCGGCCACTTTTGGTTTCGGTTAGATATTTTTTGTGACGCGTAAAAGTGTTATTTGCAGCCACACTTGTCGCTGCTATTAAACCAATTATTAGCGGTGAGTCCAAAATGTGGCCGGTAATAGTTTTTTCCGTCCGACTATCGCCAACGAGCAATTAGCAGCCACGTCCTGCCGCTATTGACCAATATCGGCCAAAAAATGGTCATTAGCGGCCACTTTATCTTGCCACTAATGACCAAATTTCTTGTAGTAGATTAATGAGTGATTGATATAACAAGTTATACTTTTTGTTTCAAAAAAAAAAAAAAAAAAATTGTAAAACCAGTGTATGTTCATTTTTTCTTTTTTTTGAGAATTATCAATTTTTGAAAACAATTGGCAATAGAAACCAGTGTAATTAATATCGATCTCAAGAACATAAACTTGTAATCTCAAACAAGCATGCATGTGTCAAGCTCTCAACCTTGTACCTCTCTTCTCCTTTCAATCTTTCAAGACCACATTGCCATGCATCTTTCGGTCATCGTTGTAAAGGGATCGTGCAGGTGATAGAATCTGACGACATTGCCATCTCAATTATTTTTGTCATCACATTGCCATCTCACTTGTCAATGTTTGAAAATTATTGTATTTTGAGGCACTTAAGTTGACTTGCCCCTTACAGACCAAAAAACTGGCCCTCCCATCTCAATTTTGTTTTTTTAGAAAAGCTACATCATCTGTTATCATCATTCTCGGGTCTTTTTCCATGAATTTGACAAAATTTAAGATGCCTTAGAAAAGAGGGACACTTAACATGCCCCCTCATGTGTAGCACAAACATGTGTATTGCATCATAGCAGCAGTGGAAAGGAAGGCTCAATCCTCTCTCTAAGACGCCTTTTGAGAGTGAGTTAGGCCTATGGACTTTTACATGGTATCTGTAACAGGTTTTTTGGGGATTTTAGGGATTTTAGGGAATGAGAGTGAATTGTAAGGGGAAATGATTAATTGTAATGCATCAGAGGGAAGAAATTGATACTGAATTTTACTGAATGTAAGGATAAATTGGCAAGTTCGAGGATGCCAGGGCCTCCAAGATACAATCAACTGATTACCAAAAAGCTACCTCAGTCTATTACCCGCTGGACTTATATACTGTCCATTAGGTATTACAAAACGCATAAAGATTGAACAAAACGGCTAACCCTTACTGAAAGTAGGGGTGGGCAAATTATCCGATTACCGACTACCGAAAATTTGCTGACCGCCACCGAACCGACTTCGACCGCCTACCGAAAAAAAAAAAAAAAATCAAAATTCAAAATTAAAATTATTTCCGATTACACTGTCGGTCGGTAATCGGAAGAAAAAAAAAATTCGTCGGTTACTGATCGACCGACAGTGTATATAATAGATTATAGAACTAGATTTTTTTTTTGCCGCTGTTCTCTTTTAGTCTAAAACTCAGTACCCATTAACCACGACGTCGTTTTCTATATATGCTAAAACCCACTACCCAGCACCCATGACGTCATTTTCCAAACTCTCACTAGTATATATTCATATTTTTTGCAAAACCCTATATTTCTCAAGTCTCAACCCACTGAACCCAGCCCTTCCGCTGGCCCCTTCTGCTGTAGTGCTGGCTCTTTAAAAAAAACCCTAGAATCACTCCCAGCCGCCCGTCCGCCCACGCCCACGCCCACGCCCACGCTTAGCTGCCGCTCACGACTCACGCCCACCTACCCTGCTCAGCCGGCCACGGCCAACGCCCAGCACGCCAGCCGCCCGTCTTTCTCTCTCTCTTCTCAGATGATGCAGTGGCCGACGGGGATCTAGAAAGTCTCTCTCACTCTCGTCTTCAACTGAATCGAGATTCGAGCCATCGGTTAAACCAATCCCGCTTTTCCTCTTTTTTCTTTGATTTATTCATTTTCGGCGGATTTGGGTTATTGGGTTTGTTCACTTTGTTGGAATCTTAGACTGTAAATCTATAATCTTGTTGAATGAATGGTGTGGTGAATCTGTAATCTTTGTTCACTTTGTTGGAATTTTAGGCATAAAATATGTAATCCTACCGATTTATCCGACCGCCCTTCACCGATTTTTTCGATTCTTTCGAATTATCCGAAAATGTCAAAAAATTTCTTTCTCGGAATAAAATCGGGTAATTCCCCAACTTTACCCGACTATTTCGGTCGGAAGTCGGTGAAGGGGTTTCCAACACCGACTTACCCGATACCCACCCCTAACTGAAAAGCATAAAACGACATTAACAGGAACATAAAATGCAGGAGAGTCGGAATCCTCAAAACGCCACCGTTTGGGCTTGGGAATGGTTGAATCCAGATGGCACGCACCTCCCCTAAGCCCCACTCTCTTGCTGCCACGTACCCTTTTATCTTCTGAACTCGACTATCACTTCCACACCTTCTCTCTTCAATCTCGATCAAGCTTCAAGCTTCCACCTTTAGACTCCATCCACCAAGCTCTCCCAGCCGCTTCAAGGAACAACGGTGACAGTATCAGAGCCAAAGGTTTTGAGTTCGAACCTTAACTCCGTCATTTACCTCCCATTTCAATTAAATATTTCATGCGCTTAGTTTCATCTATTAAAATGAAGTTTTAGCCCATACATGAGGGGGAGTGTTAAAGTATTGATTAAGTAATTAAATTTACCTTTTTCTATCAGTTTAAGCTTTTGGGACAAGTGGTAATTTAACACGGTATCAGAGCATTGGGGCCTTGGACGATGTTGGACCTTCCGTCCCGTTGTACACATGTTTGGACAATAGTACCACATGTGAGGGGGCGTGTTAGAAGTCCCATATTGCCAAGGTTTTCCTAGATTGTGGACTTTATAAGCCAAGGTGTCACTCCTTTCTTAATGCGTCTTTTGAGAGTGTCAATGAGACCATGGACTTTTCACAGGGA
This sequence comes from Alnus glutinosa, assembly GCF_958979055.1. Classification (NCBI taxonomy): domain Eukaryota; kingdom Viridiplantae; phylum Streptophyta; class Magnoliopsida; order Fagales; family Betulaceae; genus Alnus; species Alnus glutinosa. Next base: position 5,068,234 of record NC_084894.1, on the reverse strand, counting down.
ATAACTATTCATATGAATGGTGTACAAGCAAACAAAAGAATAACCAAACGGACCCTTAAAAGTTAAGGGATCCATCCAATGTTTGATTAATATTCCAATAATAAAAATATAAAAAATAAAAAACTTAATTTCTCAGAAGGATTTAGTCCTGTACCTATCAATAAAAGATTTGATGAAGAAAAGATATTCTTGTGGTTACATTCAAAATTGTCAAATAGAAACTTATAAGGAAAAAAAAAAGGCTGTAAAATTAGGAAACATATTTTGTTTTTGAATTGATGAATACTTCCAATTGAATGAGTATAAGTAAAGGATCCGTGAATAAACAGTGCATGGATTCATCTCAAAGCCAAATTCTACCAAATCAGCTGTGTTGGCCCCAGCAGCCATAAAAATCAAGACTGCAACAAGTATCACCATTGTCTAGTAGATAGATGCATGTGTTCCATTGAAAGTTTCAAACAATTAAAGAAAAAAGGAAAAAAAGAATTCCTTTATAAGAGAAATATCAATTACTTCCAAATTAACAGTCTCCACACAATGTATATATAATGGTAAACAATTACATAAATTTTTAAAAATAGGCAAACTAGGTGACTTATAACATACAATTAATATAATAAGGTACGTACGTAAGGAGCTCTTAATTTATTTAGAATATTGCTGCAGGCTTGTGATCACCAGGTATAGCACAGATCATACTTGTTGGTGACATAATTAAGTTCACATGGACCAGAAGTAGTAATCTTCCAAAAGCATTTACTGCACACTGGATGATCTCTTTTAAATAAGTAGATGGGAAACATGAAATTATTGTTGGCCCACGCAAATTTACATGTAAAACCCGTTGTCCCAAAAAAGTCTGGTCTAAAGCTGAACGTGTAGGTGCCCTTTGGTTTGATCAACTGGAGAGCAAGATGGTTATCCCCTGACTCACAGCTAATGTTAAGATCTTTGCCACCCTCGAGTTCATTATACATTGTGATGGTTACTCGCTTTCTTTCAAAAATTGATGCCGAAACAAACACTGTTGTAGACAATATGAGGCACATTAGTAGCAACGTTACATTTCTGCTGGATGAGACCATGTTTCCTGTTTGTTGACTATGCTGGGTGGCTTTGTAAATTTGTAATACAAATCTCAATGAATTTCAAATGGTGTATATAGGGGTGAAAACTGTTTCTTTAGACAGCTCTGACGTACTATCCATTGTATGAAAATAAGGGGATGTTTGGTTGTTGTTTTGGAAACAGATCTTCTGTTTCCAAAACAGCAAAGTCGTTTTTGTCAGTGTAGCCTTGCGTTTGTGTACTTGTTTTAAAACAAAAAAAAAAAAATGGGTGAAAAGAAAAACACTAGAAAAACCAAATCTGAGAACAGTTCCAAAAACTCTAATTTCATGAAAATCAAGAACTCCTCAACCATGGCTTTTTAACTGCTACAGATCGATCTTTCTAACAACTGAAGGTAACCCCACACCAGCAAAATTTTTTGTTCCTCTCGAATTAATTTCTTCTGCAACAACTTCAGTCCATCTAATTTCTTAACTTTTATTTTAGTAAATGGCTTTTCAGCCAATAACTTATATCAAGTTACTCAACTTTGCCAAATTGACAACCATAAAAATACAAAGAAGTAAAATCCCATTTGAAAGCGAGTAACAAAGTTTTTTTTTTTTTTTTTTTTCTTTATTTACCTTGTGACGCCCATGCCACTAAAAGAAATTCACCATTTTCTGGACTGTTTCAAACCATCCAAAAATGGTAAAAAAACCATCTAAAATAAAGTCCAGATAGTTTATTCTGGACAGTTTTAAACTGTCCAGAATTTTTGGTCGGGAATTCAGATTCTGGACTGTTTGAGCCAAACCGTCTTGAATTCTAGACAATTTGGCCCATCTGAAATTAATTATGGACAGTTTAGCCCAAACCGCTCAGAATTTATTCTAGACGGTTTGGGAAAACCGTCTAGAATAATTTTTTTTTTTTTTTTTTTAATATTAACCTCATTAGCACAAGAATATCCTTAATACAAAATTTTTTATATTAACCTGCACAATCCGAATCAAAGGTCTAAAATGCACTTCTTCGATCACAACAACAATCTACTAGCTTACCTATTACAAAATTCAAATGCATACCTATTACATAATTCAAATCCAAATATATAATTAAAATCCCAACACATTTCACAATTGATCCAAACACGTGTCAAAATAGTCGCATTCAATAAAAACAACAATGTATCTCTAGTAAACCAAAAGATTTTGGATACAACAATTCTTACATACATGAAATATGTTTTAGTTCCAAGAAGAAGTGTTACTGCCCACATGCCACGCCACCCATCAAAACCTGAAGCAACGCCAATCATTTGGTCCAAACCTGAAACCGTCTAGAATTTATTCTATTAAACAAAATTCTATTGAGCAATTCTCAATCATTTGCTAATGTAGGTAAAAAGTCACTTGGGTTTGGCTCAAGTAGTAAGATATTGGATAGGGTTGGGTAAGACTTGAACCCAAGTCTTACCAAGTCAAAGCATAATTTTTTTTGTATTCTCTGTCAATGACATAAACAATGAATAGACACTTTCATCATTCAAATCGAAGCCATTATTGTAGCACTTGTGCAATGGTTTTCCCATTGATACACAAAAACCAACAAATTTGGTTAGAATAAAACGAATGAACAAAAGTATGAATGGTGTACATCCTCCTTTAATCTCTTTAATATTTATTAAATCAAGTATTACACAAGTATACTTCAATTTTAACCATTTGATTTTTTGAGTATCATAGAAAATTAGAAAACAGAAATTCTCATTATTTAAATAATTTTCTTGACTATTCACAGGTTAAATCACCAAAGCAAGGGCTTCTTTGAAACCAAAGGTAGAGTCGGATCCATAACATACTTGCTCTTTGAAGTTGGCACATAAATGTGATTTTTTATTGGAAAGACACTATTAGGAAACAAAATACATGTATCAGGGACGTCTTTAAATAAGACCATGACACCTATGTTTTAGTCACCACCTTAACCTAAAACATTAATTTATATATGGATTTTTTATATTATTAAAGGGTCCTAAAACAATGGAACATAATGAGCATAGATGCGATTGTGAGAAAACGTACATACTCATAGCCAACAAGCACTCACTACAAAAAAAATGTTCATTAGCGGTGTTTAATTAGCAGCATTTAATGGTCTATAAGCGTCGCTAACTAATTCACAACATTTAATTCGCGACATTTGTGTTATGCCACGATACTGTAGTCGAGAAAATCAATTTGCGATGCTTTGGGTGAATTGTCGCTCATTTAGTGGCGCTTGTATAACTTATAAGCATCGCTAATTAGTGACGCTTGTTATGCGTCGCGAAAAAAAAAAAAAAAAAAAAAAAAAAAAAAAAAAAAAAAAAAAAAAAAAAAAAAAAAAAAAACCGACATTAATTTTGTTAAAAATGCCAACCGTAATTTGGTATTTCCATTTAAAAGGTTTGATCACCTGTATTGTGTTTTTTAAAGCATTTGTTAGCCACAAACAAGCAAAGATATATTGTTCAAAAAGCAAAGCAATATATTATGAAAAGTACCTTAATTAAGACAATAACAGAAATATTTTAATTGTCATATAATTATAATCCAACATTAAGAACAATTGGTCAAAATGATGCAAAATCCTTAAGAGTACATATAGTCTCCACCCTTGAAGGCTTGAACAGAACATCAAAAATAAATATCAAAATGATTCTTTCTTCCATCAAATTTTGTCCAATCCACTGCATGTTAGCATCTACCTGAATAAGAAAATAAAAGAATTCAGAACAACACCAACAAAAAGGTAGGGAACATATCCAATTATCCATAACCAATATATGTAAGTAGAAGTCACATTGCCATCAAGGAAGCAACATAAATTACATTAAGGATAACATGACTAACACGATGTATAACTCAAGTTGGATCAATGCTAATACAAAAAATGAAAAGCAAAATATGGCAAAATGATCTACTTGAAGATCCAAATTAACCATATATTTAAACAAGGAAAATACTAATGAGCGTGAAGATCCAAAATTACATTTCACATTCCTCATGTCAGTTATTGTTTCCAGATCATGATACCCATTTCACTATACATTTCCATGGAGCTTGAATATAAATGAAGATTTAGGACAAGTCAAGTATGTATTCTCTGATAAAACTGGTACACTTACAAAGAAACATGCAAGATGGAATTTCAATGTGCAAGCATATGGGGAGTGGATTATAGTGGTGGTAACACGTGTAAAATATAGAAAGTTTATTAATGCATAGTAAGTGTTTAATGCATGACCTTTGCTTACCAAAGATCATTCTCTTGCCATCTATGCACCTAGTTGTCCAACATTAGTGTCATCGTCTTCCATCACAGTTTGTGCACCTATAAAGCATCATCTTTCACGTTATTTAATGTTTTCCCTTAATAGGTATGGTGTGAATAGTATATAATGTGACAATCATACCCGGTCGACAACCGACTGATGATCTGGGCCTCACAAGTGGGGATCCTGTAGCAGAATCTTGCATTCCACTTGAGTTCTCACCTCTATTCATATAAGCTTGGAGCATCCTACGCATTTCACTTATCTGATTTTGATGCATTGTTTGCATATGCAACATTTGAGCTTGCAACTCAATAACCTTGCTCAGAAGTTCAGTTTCTTGGATGAAGATGTAGACGCCCCAGATGTATATGATCTGGATCTACCCGGTGTAGGCCCAAGCCCCGTTCTGCGTACACGCCCCGAGTATTCTGCGCCTATGACTTGTGCATATGCGTCGTCCAGAGCCCATTCTATTGACCCCCTGTGTAAAAACATTTGATTTGCTTAGAGGCTCTTGTGACACTATTTCCCTCATCTTTGCCTGCATATTATTAGAAGTTAACAAAAAAAATAATTAATGAAGCCTAAAAAAAATATACGTAAATGGTAATCCATTTAAAACACTGTATCAATAAAATAATGTTACAATTTTTTCCACGGCCTCATCATTCATAGGGGTGCCATCCTTTTTTGTATGAGTATCTATAAAAATTTCTTTGCTCCAGGGGGCATATCCACTCGATAACTCCTACAAAAACAATTAAATCATATACCAAATTACGTGTAAATATATAGAGTAAAAAAAAAAAAAAAAATCCTATTTAATTGCATAAAATATAATGTACCTTCTTATAGGCAAGTTTGGTGTAGCTCTTCAAACCCGAGGTGTGAGTAAACTTTGACAAGCTACGAATTTGCCTGTTCCTCTCAGTCCTTACCTACATCATTAATATCTATCACTAATATGTGGATAAATTTAAATATGTATAAAAAAATATTACTATGTGAATTTGTCTCACTCTATCCTCTTCTATCAACCACATTTCAACACAACACTAAATGTCTTCCACATCTAGTAGGTGGAGATTTGGTGTCGTAGCCATTACATCCTCAAGGGATTGACCTGGTTGAATCTGCAATGATTGCTTCACGGCATGCTTGAAGTCTCTCCTTTTTTTTTTCCAAAATCCTTGAGTGCAGTCCTTTTAATATCTTTAAGCGGTTTACCAGGCTCAACGCAAAACTTTTTCTATATGCAATACAGAATCACATATTAGAAATAAGAAGTTAAACTATATATATATATGCATTCCATACCATTTGTGCGCTCCAAATTTCTTCCTTCTTTTGTAGTGGGACATTCTTCCAATTTTTAGTCCGAATATCCACAAACTTTTCACTTCTAACAAGTTTTCCCGCAATCCTGCTGAATTTTTTACTACCTGAGCTCGTTGGTTGGAAGGAGTTATTAAAATTAATTACTACCCTTTCCCCATTAGGGATCTGCCAAATTTGCGAAGGACTGCCAACCGTCCTCACATTCCTTACCCCGTCCTTATCTACAATTTGGTATAAATCATCAAAATAATTAATGCAGAATGCTAGAAATGAAAATAAAATATAACACCTAATACATACCAATTGTGTAGACCTGCCTTTGGGGTAACTGTTGCGGCTGCTGCAGCTGAGTCGACTGAGTGGAAGGTTGTCCATGTCCATCAGAAGAGGGTTTGGATGTCTGTGGGTGCACACACGCTTTTGGCATGTCGGTGGATTGGCGTGTCGGGGGGAATAGACGTACCAAGAAGCTCCGACAAATGAGGGTTACTAGACAAATCTACATTTGTCGGGAACAAAGATTCATCATGAGGTTGCATGAATGTTGGTATATAAGCATCTTCATTTTGCTGTTCGCTAGGACTCTATGTCTCAATTCTATCATGTGTCTCATGTGTCCTAGCTACTGGTACCCTACAAAGTCGCGACAACCTCAGTCTTGTCTTTGGTGGCATGTCTACCTACATAGACAAGCTAATGTGTCATCAATAAAATATGTACAATATAATCATAAACAGTAAGTGTAAAAAAGAAATGGGTCAACACAATATAATCATAGACAGTAAGTGTAAAAAGACAATGGGTCAATACACGAATCTTACGTACTTTTCAAAATGTACGAAGGTGGCGGGTACACCAGTACGTGCAACCTCAATATTTTCATTAGTGACATCAATATCGTGATTAGCATTCAAATTGAAAGGCTCAATCTCCTTATAGTTACCAGGGTCATCATCGTGACCTTCCCCTAAACCAACGTCGTACACGTGCCTTGTTTTCGTCTTCGTAGCAACGACCCAATCTGGATGCCTCTCATCCTCGACATAATATACTTGGGATACTTGTGAAGATAAAACGAACAGATCATCAATGATTCGCTCTCCCGTGTGTATTAACTTTTTGAAATTGACAAGTTGGAATCCATATTCGTCCTCTTTGTATCCCCTATCTTTTCTAATGTTTGCTCAATCACACTTGAATAGCATATATCGAGTCCCATTGTAACTGCACCTTGAGTATGCGTACAAGTTTACTGTAGTATGTCGGGCCGTCTACAGTTGTGACACATACCCCACTATTCTAAGTTCTCTTTCCATTATCATGTCCAATAGTGCGAAACATCATTCCGTTAACCACATAGCAATTAAATTCAATAGCAGATTGCATCGGCCCTTTCGAATGCGATACAAGTTTTTCACCCAATTCATTTTTGCGTGTCTCGTCCAATCGGTCAACCTAATATTTGGAAAATGTTTAACATAATGAGTATAACGTACTAACAAGGTGCATTTTTGTATTAATCGATATTATATTAGTAATTACTAAAGTTTTCTTATGTAATCTCGGTACCAATCACAAAATTCGTCTCTATGCTTCATATACAACTCCTTAACCGATTTCTTGTTACAATCGTTTGTTTGAGCTAGCGTCTCAATGTGCATCCTATATATGTAATCCACCATAAATAACCTAACAATCAATTGTATAATCATTATTTGTAAAAGGTTGTAATGTAACTCACATGCGGAATGGAAGGAAATCATCAGAGTTGAATAGAATATATCGATGTGCATGTATCATAGCGATTCCGTCAAGAGTAATGTTAGTCATCGCCCCTCCTCAATCATCTAGGTTTCTTCGAGGCATTGTGTGGATTGTTGGCGTGTTAAGTAAATATCGTGAACAAAACATCAATAATTCATTCGCAATGTAACCCTCAACAATAGACCCTTCCGAGGCAGCCTTGTTGCGAACGGTAAATTTGAACCGACCAAGACTCCTACAATACAAAAGAACCGATCGTAATACCATAATCTATTTGAAAAAAAATAAACATCGTGTATTAGAAAAACTTCATTATTTTACTGTGGTAATACTTCTCAATCAGATACATCCACCGGTAGTGCACCAGTCCACCTAGCTTGCATTCACAAACTAAATGCATGACGAGATGCACACTAATCGTAAAAAATCTAGGAGGGAAAATTTGTTCCAAGTTGCACAATATTATAGGAATTCGAGACTCAAGGCAGTCTAGATCTTCAATGCATAGTGTTTTAGAACAAATCTCTCTAAAAAATCCATACGACTCTATTAAAGGACCAACAACCTTCTTTGGTAAGGACCTGTGAAATGCAATTGGCATGAGTTGTTGCATGAGTATGTGGCTGTCATGGCTTTTCATACCCCCGATACTACATTTTTTAAGTTTGACACATTTGAAGCATATCCATCAGGCACTCTTACATCACTTATCACCTTTAGGAAGCCATACTTCTCAGTTTTTGTCATTGTGAAGTCTGCTGCGGGGAAATATGTTTTGTTGTTATCTGCAGTAAAATGATGAAGTTCTGGTCTCAAACCCAGTTTTCGTAGATCTTGACGTGCTTCATGATTGTCTTTTGTTTTCCCTTTAATGTCCAACAGCGTGCCAATTATATTATCGACAACATTCTTCTCAATGTGCATCACATCAAGGTTGTGACGCAATTCATTATCTTTCCAATATGGCAGTGTGAAGAATATACTTCTCTTCTTCCAACCCTCGCCCTTTGGACTTGGCATCTCTGCAAAACCTTATAGTTGTCCCATTATCTCATTACCACTTGGCACGGCAGGTGGATGTCCCATTTCTTCTGCACCATCGAATACTCTTTTGTTCTTTCTCCATATATGATCTTCAGGTAACCATCGTCGGCGGCCCATATAGCATTGTTTTCTACCATAAGTTAACCACATAGAGTGTTGAATCCATACAACAAGGACAAGCCTTTTTTCCTTTTGTACTCCATCCCTACAAATCTTTGTACACTGGTAAATCATTTATTGTTCACATCAATGCCACACGCAACATAAACTTTTTTTTTAAGGATACATCAAAATTCTGTACCCCAACATCCCATAGTTGATTAAGTTCTGCTTAAAGGGGCTGTAGGTAAGCATCTATATTCATTCCGAGTGAACTTAGGCCTGGGATAATCAAGGATAACATAAAGTACAGTTGTTTCATGCAGATCCATAGAGGCAAGTTGTACAGTACCAACAATACTGGACATGTACTGTGAGCAGTGCTCATGTTTCCAAAAGGATTGAATCCATCTGACGATAAGCCGAGCCAAACATTGTGTGGATCTTTGGTAAAGTTTGGGTAACGTACATCGAAAGATTTTCATGCTTCACCATTGGTTGGATGCCTTAGTAAATCATCTTTTACGCGCTCAACAGCGTGTCATTTCATGTGTGTCACAGTATGTTGTGACATAAACAACCTTTGCAACCTTGGTATCAAAGGAAACCACCACAACACCTTAAACGGCTTTCTTTTCGATATTGGGGATAAACCATCTTCATTAGTTATATTATCCTTCCACCTTGACACATTGCACATTGTACATTTGTCTAACTTCTCGTTCTCCTTCCAATATAGCATACAATCATTTCGACAAACCGAGATCTTCTCATATCCAAGCCCCAAGTCTTTCAGGTACTTTTTCGCTTGGTATGTGTCATTAGGCAAATGCGCATCCGTTGGAAGCAACTCATTGATAAATTCAAGCAACAATGAGAAATGCGTGTTACTCCATCCACTCATACACTTCAAATTGTACAGACGTACAATAGCCCCCAATTTGCTATGTTTTGTATTCGCATGGAATGGCTTATCATCCTATTCGAGCAAAGCGTAGAACTTACTTGCATTTTCACCATAGTCCACAATATCTTCCTCTAGTACAGATTCAAATTCGACACCCATTAGACTTGTCATGTGATCATTGTGCATGGCAAACACATCTCTAAGCATGGCTTGCACTCCACTGGACTTGTCATGTGTTGGCATCCTATCGATGGGACTTCCAGTGGACTCTTTGACAATTGGATCCCTATTGACAGAAGGGTTAATTTGTTCCCCATGCATTACCCACTCGGTGTAACCCTCCAAAATCCCTGCTCCCGATGTCAAATGGTCATACACAACATCTTCCCGCAATGTCATGCCCAAACAACACTTCTTACATGGGCACACGATGAACCCTTTAGTTTTGGAGTTGGCAGCTGAAAATATCATAAATTCCTTAACCCCATCCATATACTCTTTTGATCCTCTCCATTTTCTCATCCAACTCTTGTCCATGTCTTCACTATATTGCAAATATATATATATATACACAATTGTAAAATAAAATTAAGTGAATATGAATTTGGTGGGTATACAATTATTACAAATATAATAAAGAAACGTGTCTCCACGCCAAAGAAATAAGGGCCTTTTTCCTTAAGGTGTACTGCTGGCCTGTTCAAAACTTCTATGCTTGAGTGTTTGCTTTGTTCTCTTATTTTCTCTAGTTGGAAATGGAGATACTGGTTGGGTGCACTTTTACTTTTAGGTAGGCAATTCATAGAAAGTTTGATTGTGTATTTTCTAATTGAAATTTCAATGTTAATGGCTAAGATTTTAGGCCCATGTGTTTACTTATTGTTTATGCTTGCGGTTATGACCAAGTACATTGTTATAGGCTTTGTTTTGGATCAAGATAACCTTGTTTTTTATTTTTTTATTTATCTTTAGAGCCTTTACTTGGGCCCATAAGTCATTGTCCCTACTTTTAAAACGAACAACTCATTGTTTTATTGTCTGATCCATCTTAGGGGTTTTCTTCTTTTTTTTGGGTCAATTTGCCTTGATTTTGCTTCACCTTCAGGCTATCTTCTTCATGTTAATTAAAAATAGGATGAATTATTCTCATTCTCTATATTCAATTGTTAAGCATTTTATCATATATATATATAAGATTCTAGGGTGAATAAGAAGATGACACTGCCGTCAACGTGCCGTCAGCGCAGCTGAGAGCCTAGAGAGAGGGCCAAGTAAGTCGGGAGGACACACGGATAGGACACAGAGGTCTGACCTAGGACACCTAGTTGGAGAATAGAGATGAAGTGCGATAGAGAGATTTCTCGAGGTAGAGGGATCGAAACAGTAAAGGTTTGAGTCAAGTACCCTTAAACTTGCAAAGATGAATAGATTGTTCAGATCTAACTCATCCGTAAGCTCTGGATCCACTAGGATCCCTGAGATTCCAGACGTAGTCAACGAAGAACACGTTGAGTACCATGATGAGGATTCCTTCATTGATGCCAATGATTGGAATATACCTAAGGTTCCCAGTAAAGAAATTTACAGGAAAAAGTGGTCCATGACATCGTTCAAGACTGAACAACATGTCAAGACCGTAAAGCAAGTCTATGCTCTCAACAAGGAAAATGAGTTATGTCAGCTTTTTAGCCCAGAAGCTATTAAGAGACATAGAAGAGAAGGCCACAACTTTATCCACATAGGATTAGTTCAGGTCGCCATTAAGCCCCTAACACGAAGAGGTCTTAAAGCCTCTGTAATGCTAGGATTAAGAGATGCCCATTTCACTGACTGGCAGGATAGTCTCCTCGGAGTCATTGAAGCAACTATGCATGATGGGCCAGTCTATTTTGATTGTTACCCTGATTTCACCGTAAGTCTGAGTGATCCTCATATCCTAAAGGTTTTGACCCTGAGTATTAGAACCCATGGATATAAAATTCTAGAAGGTGTTCAGCCTCTAGCTTTGATTTACAGGATCTATTATAAGTGCACTGGAACTAACATGAACTTCCAGGCAATCAATAGAAGTCCAAGGAATCAAACCATGTTGATTCAAAGTAGCCAGAGTAACGCGAGTATTCACGTTCCTCGAACCATTAATTGGACTGACATTGAGTTACCCAAAGAATGGATGGTAACCAATGACAATTTTAAGTCTGAAATCATAAGCCATAATCTAGGAGATCTAGATTATATCCAGTAGTACTTGGATGGTACTGTTAAGATAAGTTTCGACCGAGGTTCTCAGTCGTCCCCTAAGTCAAATCTTCTCATAGAAGAAGTTGCAAGATCTAGTGCATCTAGATCTGAAGTGCCAAGGTCTAAATCATCTAGACAACCTAAGGATAAAGCTCCAGCTAGGCATTCGTTTGCTGGTTCAACCTTAACGGAAGAACTTAAACGAAGAGATCTAGAATTGGAAAAAGAGTTGAGAAAACTTAAGTTGAAGGGAGTCCAGACAACCTCCCAAGTGAGTCATCCATGTTATACAGCTGACACACAATTACTAGAAGATGAAGAATCCCAGGAAGGAAATGCCTCTCCTACGGAATCTGATTTTATAGTTGAAACAGTTGTAGACCCCCAACTATGCACCCTAAGGAAACCTTTTGAGATAGATTTCGATTTGCTCAACAAGGATTTTGAGTTAGAAGCAAATCTCGAAAGAAGAAAAGCCTATAAGGAAAGATTCAATCTTGAACAAAAGAAAGGAATCTTAAGTCACTTTAAGAAACACATAAGTGAAATAGAGATGCACATCTCTTATTTCGATTTTGTTGATGAGTTTTACCCTGTAGAAAACAAGGTTCAAGCCATCACTAAGGAAAAGTGGGTAAAAGAAGATAACACAGTTGTTTCTTCAAGTCACCCTCCACAAGAAACCATAGTGTTCCAACATAGAACCACTACGGTTAAAGCCTCACCCTTTAAGGTTGCATCTGAAAACACAGATGTTAAGAAAGTCATTGAGCAAGCCAATTACACCAACCAGTACCTAAACTCCATAGGAAACCAGTTGGATAAGATTGAAGAAAAGCTCGATAATAAGCCTCTTTCAAAAGAGAAACATAAGCCTTTTAAGCAAGAGAAACCTATAATCAAGTTTCCAGATCTAAAGTCAGGAACTGGTTTAAAGGTTAATAAGAATAAGCCCTTTGTTGAAAAAATAGAGGAAATGCTTAAGGATTTGGTTAAGACCAAACAAGAACAACCCAGTAGTTCCAATACTTTGTCTGTTGCTAAGATCCCTGAGTCTTCTGAAAATTCATCAGAGACAGAGTCCTTTTCGGAATCTGATTCAGATGAAAATATCAGAAAAGTTGAAAAAGCCTTTTCAGCTTTAGAGCTGAATAGGATCCATAAGCCTAAGTTTCCCCCCAACAAGTTTCACCAAGAATTGGTATCCTAAGCCTACCCCCCCAGATATCCAATTTGAAGAAAGAAACTTCCAAAGTCAATTTGTAGTTTCTGCTGATAAACTATACGAGTGGAATATCGATGGTTCAGCAGAGCAGCAAATCTTGATAAGTTAACCCATATGACCATGGTTTCTAGCAGTTATGTTATGAATCATGATTTAAGCCAACCTTAGGTTGTTGACCTCTTAGTTGCAGGTTTCACAGGAACCCTTCAATCCTGGTGGGAAAAGCATCTCACCGATGAGTCAAGAGCCAGCATAAAACATGCTGTCAAAACCAATGAGGAAGGAATCCTTATATTCAATGAGAAAGTTGGATTAGGAGATTCTGATGCTGTCAACACTTTGTTCTATACTATTGTAGAACATTTTATTGGCACGCCAAGTCACCTTCTGTCTAGGGTTCATGACCAATTGAGTAACCTTATATATCTAACCCTAAGTGACTTTAGATGATATAAGGATGTTTTCCTTTCTAGAGTCATGCTAAGAGATGATAGTAATCAACCGTTTTGGAAAGAAAAATTCATAAACAATCTGCCTTACCTCTTTGCCCATAAGATCAAAGAAGTCTTAGTCAATGAGAACAATGTGATAGATTATGATAATCTCACTTACGGGAATATCATAAGTACTATCCAGAAAGAAGGTCTTAGAATGTGTATCGATATGAAAATATCGAATCAAGCCAATAAGGATAAGAAAAAGGCTAAGTATGAAATTGGTAATTTCTGTGAGCAGTATGGCTTACCTTCGGTAGCTCCATAAAAAAAGCATAAGAAGTCTCATAAGCATGAAGAATATAGAAAGCATAAGAGACGGTTTAAAAAATTCAAGAAAAGAAGCTTTGAGCCGAATGATTTCTATAAGAAGGAAAAGAGAAAGCCTAAGAAGAGGTTTAAGATCTCTAAGTAGAACAAAGATAGTTGTTATAAGTGTGGTAAGTCCGGTCACTTTGCAAAGGATTGCAAAGCTAAGGAAACCATTAAGTCTCTAAAAGTCTCTAACGAAGAAAAAGAGAATTTAATAAGAATGTTATAGATAAGAGACACTGAGTCCAGAGAAATGTTTGAGTCTAATCAACTGAATCCATATTAAGAAATGGTATTCCAAGGTTAGAATTAAGATTCAAGATTTTGAGTTATCTGTAGTTGTATTAATTGATACAGGTGCAGATCTGGACTGTATACAAGAAGGACTTGTTCCTACGAAGTATTACAGTAAGTCTAAGGAGAATTTGCGTTCAACTAATGGCAGCAAGATGCAAATTACTTTTGAAATAAGTAAAGCCCATGTGTGTCAAGACAATGTTTGCTTCAAAACATTATTTGTCTTGGTTAAGAATATGACTGACAAAGTCATACTAGGTCTACCTTTCATTACTCTGTTGTATCCTTTTACGACATATCAGGATGGTTTAATTACCTATCCTATGGATGAAAAGGTTAAGTTTAAGTTTCTGGTTAAACCAGAATTAAGTCAATTGAATGCTTTCAAAAGCAGTTCAATCTCTAAGTTTGTTAACCTAATCAAGTCAAAGACCCAACAGATAGGGTTTTTACAAGAAGAGATTAAGTTTAAAAGAATCGAAGAACAATTGAGTCAAAAGACCCTTCAGCAAAGAATCCAACTCTTTGAGGATAGGATCAAAAGTGAAGTTTGTTTTGATGTTCCTACTGCCTTTTGGCGTAGGAAGAAGCACACCGTAAGCCTTCCTTATATCAAAGACTTTGATGAAGGAAGAATCACCACTAAGGCTAGACCCATTCAGATGAGTCAAGAAGTTACTGAATTTTGCCGGAAAGAAATATAAGACCTATTACACAAAGGCATAATTCGTAAAAATAAGGACCCTGGTCTTGTTCAGCCTTTTATGTCCAGAAAAATGCTGAGCTTGAGAGAGGAGCCCCTAGGTTGGTTATCAACTACAAGCCCCTTAACAAAGTCTTAGAATGGATAAGATATCCAATCCCAAATAAGAGAGACCTAATCAATAGATTAAGCGGATCCATGATCTGCTCTAAGTTTGACATGAAAAGTGAATTTTGGCAAATCCAAAGTAAATACTCTATTTATTGGATATATTTAAGTCTTTTATTCAGTCCTTTGAATAAAATTTCTAAGTATTTTATAAAAATGTTTTTCAAGCATAATGTCATTATTTCTGAATTCTGGATTGTTTTTGACATTTTCATTTTTCAGGACAAAATGACTCCTTCTAAGTTCCTTTCTTCTACAGAGGAAGGAAAAGCTAAGTTAAAAAAGATAATCAAAAAATGGAATTTCCCACCAGAAATTCAAAATCCTGAGCACCTAACCCCAGAGGGGAAAGGAATAGCTAAGGCAAACAAGTATGTAGATGGACCAGCGGAAAGTCTGCAGAAAGTTTCCCAACAGATTGAGTCCTTCAATCTGGTAAATCCTAAGCACCTGACTCCAGCGGAGGAAGGAATAGCTAAGGTGGTTGAGTACGCAAAAAGACCAGCGAAACGTCTGCAGAAAAAACCTCAACAGATTGATTCCTCCAATCTGGTAAATCCTAAGCACCTGACTCCAGCAGAGAAGGGGAAAGCTAAGGTGAATGAGTATGAAGAATCTCCAGCGGAAATTCAACAGAAAGTTCCTCAACAGATTGAATTCTTCAATCTGGATAAGACTAATAGTATTATCCTGGAAGAAGTCCTTCAGACTTCAACCAAATATTCAAAGGGTGATCTCAACAATTGCCCTCTTCATATTCAAATACTATTAGATAATTTAACTCAAGCTTTCTTAAAAAGTCATAAGAGTCTTCATGACAAGTCTATGAAAGCCACTGAGTATCATTTAAGCTGCAATAAGATTTTGTTACAATCTGTTGTATCCACAAGTTCTAAGCGGATTCGATCTCCCATTGAGATCTACCAGATCCAAAGGATCAGTCCTAAGGAAATGAGAAAAATTCGACAATGGGTTCTTGACCTTCCTGGCGAGATTCAAAACCTAATTTTCCTAAGTCCATCATACACTGAATACTTTGACAGGTGGATTCAGAGAATGATGCTGATTACTAATGGAAAGAATTTTGAGTACAAGAAAGTCTTTAAGATAAAGACTCTTCGAGTTTTTGAGCCTCATTGTGAGTTTTCAGGGTTAATCTATGTCCCTGATAAAGAATATGGTCTTTCAAGACAACTATGGAATGGTGACTTGGATCACTTCGAGATTGGATGTCCTGAATTAGGAGCTCAACTCTTTGAAGAAGGATTCCTGTCTTATTACCCAGTTAAGCACCTGGAAGAATTACGTGACTTTCCTAATATGGTCCGTGATACTGTCAAAAGCATCCAGGATGAGCATCTGAGAAGAAGACTGAACACCAACAGTCCTATTATCCTAAAGATCTGGAGTACAGTTCCAGAATTTGATCCAAGAATTTCATGGAAGTTAAGTCTGCTAAACATTGCATTCTCATTAATCCTTCAGTTAGTGATTATGCTGCAGAATTAAGGATGGGAAGAAGCCCTCTAAAGTTTGAAGATCCCCTAAGCATTATGAATCTCTGGAGAATTGTTAAGAAGGGATTTATGATAAACGCGGTCCAAGAAATAAGAAATAGACCCATCTTAGCAAAGAATAATAGAATAATTATTTTTGGAGAAGACATGTCTGTTCTAGGTATTTGGGGCAAACGCCTCAAAGTAAGCAACTACCACTACAGCAATGGACAATGGTGGAGCAAAACAGATAAGGATCCAAAAGACCTGATAGATCATAATCTGTTCTCAGGATCTGATGGAACATGGCACCTTGACTACTGTACCACCTGTGAAGAATGGGGTCACAATGACTGTGACTTGTTGAAGACGGGATTTGGGGTTCTCTTACCCAACATATAGCATGTTGCTCTAACAATACAATCTCATCATAAATACAAATAGGAATTTCTTCCATCCAAACGTCTTCAATGACTTGTTTAACTAGCAACAGAGTTTGCATCTCTTCTATTTTGAATAATTAAGACATAATTATTTTTTGACATTAGATAATGAGTTTATTTATATGGAAGACTGGGAGGGGCTTGAAGCATATTTGATTTTCTTTTGTTTAACATATCTGTCTTTATTAATTTTTTGCATTGTGATTTTAAAATATAAATTCCCAACTACTTGCCCTTTGGGTAGCCAACTACTTCATCAAAATATTTCTTATCCCATAAATACCACCAAATAAAGATGGGCTTGGTTGGGCTTGGTTGGTATGGCCGGGCTGGACCCAATTAATATTTGCACCGACTACGGAGCAATGGAGCAGTTCCTTTTGAGTCTTTTGACAACCCCCTTGCCCGTTTTCTTTTCATTTTATCCAAATATATTAATCCAAAGAGTTAAAAGTTGCTCTTGAAAAAATAACTACTTATTATTTAATAATTTTTTTAAAGATGGAATCCTTATAATCGTTCACATACACCTTTTGTATTTGAAAAAGGAAATTTTGAGACATCTAGGTTATTTTCAAATTTTGAGTAATGCCATGGCTAACTGTTTTATAACAAAACATCACGAAATTATAATCTTTAAGCTTCATTTGTTTTGACAACCTCCTTTCCCATTTTCTTTTCATTTTATCCAAACATATTAATCGAAAGAGTTAAAAGTTCCTCTTGAAAAAATAACTACTTATTCTTTAATTTTTTTTTTTTAAAGATGGAATCCTTATGAAAAAAAAAAAAAAAAAAAAACTTATTAGCCAACATCACAAAATTACAATCTTTAGGCTCCATTTGTTTTGACATAAAATATTTTTTGTTAGAAAATGTATTAAGCTGAAAACATTTTTTTTTTAAAAAATGGCTATTTTTCTCTGTTTGTTTGTAATCTTGAAAATGATTCGGAAAACATTTCTCATCGTTTAGCTTGTGTGGAAAATCACCAAATATTTTTAGATTGTTCATATAATCTAAGGAGTTGTGAGGAATAGAAAGAAACGACGAAAAGAAGCGGTGGAGTAGGGTTATACACACGGATGTGGTTATTTGTAATATCCGCATAGAGTTCATCATTTGGACAGCCAAAACCATAAAAGAAAAAAGTATTAAAGTTAGAAACTACATTTTTTTTATCTTACAACTATCTCACAATGCTGACATGGCACTACTAACCAACTTTTATATCATTTCTTATTAAAAATCAAAAATTAAAAAAAAAAAATTGATTAAAATTGTCATATCAATATTGTTAGATAATTACAAAATAAAAATATAGTTAGAAACTTAACCTTACTCGTTCAAAAATTAAAAAATTGTATTATAGAAAATAGATGAAACAAGGTGGTTGGAATTGGATTTGAACTAGTTGTGAAACTTTTATAGCCCCGGCCCAACATTCATTCAGTGTATATGTTGGCATGGGTTGGATCTTCTACAAGCGCATATGCAGATAAATGCCAAATAGATTATGTTCAATATGTCCTCCATTAGATGCATATATTAACTTTAAATTTTAATCATAAAATGGATAATGTTTATTTTATTTAAAATGAAAATGATCTTATTCTCAAAATAGAATGGAAAAAAAAAAATTGCTAAGATGATGGAAATGTACATTCTAAATATTTTTATTTAATTACGGTTGATATTTTTTAATTAAGATCCAAAATTATGATAAAAAAAATATTTAAAAAAGGCATTAATATCATTGCATGAGATATGTGTTTTGTTTATTTAATTTTTTTTTTCATTATATTTTAAACATTGAACTCAATCATATGCACTATTTTTGAACGTTGTGTGTGTAATGAAACAACACACGTAAGAGAGAGAGAGAGAGAGAGAGAGAGAGAGAGAGAGAGAGAGAGAAAACCCCATGAGGAATGCTAGACATCCAAACACTTTGTTCCAGAATTTGGTTCCAAACTAATGTGTCATAATTCTATAAGATCTATCATTTTGGAAAGTATACCACAATCTCATAGAATTGTGACACATCAGTTTGAAACCAAATTCTGGAAAAAAAAAAATGTTTGGATGTCTAGCATTTCTTATGATATTAATGTATTTTTTTAATTATTTTTTTACCGTAATTCGGGGCCTTAATAAAAAAGATATTTAGAGACTTTTCATCTTTTTAGCATTTTTTTTTTTTTGAACTTTGGACTTAATTATAAATACACTATTTTTTAGCGTTGTGTGTGTACTGAAGCAACACATGTAAGAAAGGGGAAGAAAAAAAAAACCACATATCTCATGCAATGATATTAATGCATTTCTTAATATATTTTTACCATAATTTGGGACCTTAATTAAAGAATATTGATGGTAATTAAGGCCTTATTAATATTTTATAATTATGGGCCTTATTAAATTGGGGTGTCTTAATTATATTTTTACCATAATTTTGAGCCTTAATTAAATAATATTGGTTGTAATTAGGGCTTTAATTTTTTTAAAAAAACATAAATCTCTATTAATATTTCTTAATTGCGAGGCCTTATTAAAATGGAGCCTTATGCGGTCGCCTAATCTGCCTATGTCACACTCTCACCCCTATGTCTCTCCTCCTCTCAATCTTTCCATATATATATATATTATTAACATTTTGGGACCATCCAAAGAGATTTTTATTCGGTTATATTTGTTAGAGATCACATTGCCATGCATCTTCAGTCATGGTTGTAAAGGGATCGTGCAGGTGACACAATCTGACACTGCCATCTCAATTATTTTTGTCATCACATTCACTTGTAAATGTTTGAAAATTATTGTCTTTTGAGGCATTTAAGTTGACTCGCCTCATGCAGACCAAAAAACTGGCATCCACCATCTCCCATCTTAATTTTTTTTAAAAACAAAAAACAAAATACACATATTTTTTTCAAAGTACCATTCAATTGTCAATATCCCTTCAAACTACCAATTGTGTTAATGTTACCTCTCAAACTATCAAAACATATCAATGTCCCCCTAAGACCAACAAAAAGACAAAAATGACCTTAAATTTTTTTGAATAAGAGAAAAAATATCCTCATAAATTCAAAAAATTAAAATTAAAATTAAAAACTAACTTTAAAATATATATATATATATATATATATATAATTAAAAAATTAAGGAAAAAACGAAAAAAGAATGAATTTAAAAAAAAAAAAAAAAAAAAACTGTTTTATTTTTTGTTTTTATTTTTGATAACTTTTGGTTAGTTTTTTCTTTTAATTTTAATAATTTTATAAAAGGTACTTTTGTTATTAGGAGGAACATTGACATTTTTTAATAGTTTAAGGGGTGGAAGATTGACATAATTAATAGTTTGGAAGGACATTAACAATAAAATTAAAGTTTGAATAGATTATGTGTATTTTTTCATCTTTTTTTTTTTAAATGATCATCTATTAGGATGATTCTCGGATCATTCTCAGGTCCTTCTCGATGAGGTGGCATTCAATTTTTTCTTTTTGTTAAAAAACTGTATTGTCTGTATGGGTTGTAGTAGGTATGTGAGATAATTTTTCTTATTCTTAAATACATTTTTTATCTCAAAGGACCAGCAACAATCATACGGACAACGTAATTTTTTAACAAAAAATTAATAATAATAATTGAATGTCACCTCATCAAGAAGGACATGAGAAAAATACTAATAGATACTCTAGCATTTCTCAATTTTTATTTTTATTTTTAATTTTAAGTAGGTTTTATGTATCATGAGACATCTAAAAGTTGACTTCTCTACAAAATAATTTGCACCGTTTCGTTATCTTATTGTTTTTTGAGTTATTTTATTTTTTTAGTTGTTAATTAAGTGGACTGCCTGCCTGCCCCTCACTCCTATCAGCTTACTCTCACGTACTTTCTGTCTTTGGGTTTTTTCACTGGGGTTTTGCTCAATCTACCGATCTCGGTTACGTTCAGTTTCCGGTGAGCCTTCTCAAGATTTTACGGTAACATTTAGTTCGAAGAAAAAACTCATGGGTTTAGCTCCATCTGTGCTTGTTTGCTCTCTTTTCCTCTTCTATTTTTTTTTATTGTTTTTTTCTTTCCCGACTATAAAGCTCGTTCTAAAGCTTGATGTGTGCTTGCAGCGTTACTTTTTTGTTAATTCATCACCTTTCTGTCGTGTGCAAATCTCGAGAGATGGAGGTCCAACATTTTAGCCACGAAGAGCATCCCTTGATCTTTGTGGAAGAGTTGGAAAATGATGGCGAGAATGAAGTCGTTTGCTCTGGGTGCGATAAATCGGTATGCGGTCCTGCCTACAAATGCTCAGAGTACTGCACCTTCTTCCTCCACAAGTCATGTGCAGAGTTACCCCGTGAGATACAACACCCTGCACATCCAAATCACAACCTTGTTCTCGTCGCACCAGCAAAGTACAAAACTTGTGATGCCTGCCTTAGGCGTTGCAACAGATGCCTCGCCTACAGGTGCCATAGTTGCAATTTCGACCTTGACATTGAATGTGCCTCTGGTTGGCAAGTTAATGCTGACGACGGTCACCAACATGAATTCGTTCCTATCATGAAGAAGATCCAGTTAGATTGTGAAGTCTGTGGTCAGGATCGCAATAGCTTCCCCCAGGTATGTCGCATTTGTCAACTCTTGGCTCACACTATATGTGCTGTGATGCCACGTACCATGAAAATTATGGCAGATCGTCACTTGCTCACTCTCATCTATTCACTTCGTAAAGTGATCAAAGGGCACGACGACGTATTCTGTAACCTCTGTTTTACAAAGCTCAACCTCAACTGTGCGGGTTATTATTGTCAACAATGTGATTTCGTAGCCCACGTGCGATGCGCCCGCAAAAATTCGATTGAACCAAGTGACACCTTAGACTTCAGCATAGATCTCATGGAGGATATCAACTTTGAAGAGGATGAAGAATGTGATGAGCTCAAACATTTCGATCATGAACATAACTTAATTATCAGCCGCAACCAAGTCGAAGTTCATGATCATAAGCTCTGTGAAGGTTGTATCATTGTATGCAACCAATTTCCACTCCATTTTATAGTTGTGAGCAATGCAAGTACTTTCTCCATAGCACTTGTGCTCGACTACCCTTAACGAAGCGGCACCCAAAACACCCACATCTGCTAATCCTCTCCACAAGGGGAACGGGAAAATTCGTTGATGGCCTCGTACTATGCTATGCTTGTGGTTGTCTTAGCCATGGCTTCGCTTATATATGTCACGAATGTAATTACAGTGTTGACATCCGTTGTTGTTCGATTCCGAAAACCTTTAAACACGAAGGTCACCAACATTCCCTCTGCCATGCTCCAACTTCAGTTGAAAAGTGCAATGCTTGTGATTGGTCAAAGACCCGTGGTACTAGTGTATTTGTCTTCACTAAATGCAATTTTGCCTTGGGTTTTGAATGTGCAACACTCCCACTCAAAGCTAAGTATGAATATCATCCACATCTCCTCTCACTTACTCAGACTATTGGCGAAAATTATTCTGAAAAATATTATTGTTTAATTTGTGAAGAAGAAAGAAATCTTAACCATTAGTTCTATTACTGTGTACAATACGACTTTGCTACTCATTCTCGATGCGTAGCTAGGTTGTTTCCCTACATTAAGTATGGAAGAAATTTTCTTCATAATGATCACCAACACCCTCTCACTTTTATTCGGACAACTAACGACTCTCCTCCATGTGATACCTGTGGTAATACTTTCAAGAACAATGTGGCCCTAAACTGTACACAATGCAAAATCGACATCCATTGTTCTTATAAGTGTATAGAGAATTTAGGAGTACTAAAATATAACTTTCTTAGTACTCATTAAAAAATAAAATCTTTCTGTAGTTAGTTGTAATAGCTAGCACTTTTGTGTGTGCGCTAGACAGTTCCTCATAATTTGTATAATTTATTTCATCACATACCTTGATTGGATTAAACGGTTTTTTTTTTTTTTTTTGGATATATGTTTTGAGTTTTGTTATTAGTAGATGAATAATATCGAAGATCGACTGTCATTATTTAAGTGTAGAAGAGCTTTTATATATATATATATATATATATATATATATATATATATATATATATATATGAACGTCACTAACACCCTCTCACTTTTGTTGAGAGCAAGGGCAGAGCAAGCTTTTGCAATTTGAGGGGTCAAATTGAAAGAAAAAAAAATTTGGGGGCAAAACTTTAAAAAAAAAATTAAAAAAATTATGGGTAAAATTTTAATTTATTTTAGAATTTTTTTAGAATTTTTTTTCTTTTTTGAGAAACCTTAGGGCTTGAGAGGGAGGGGAGAAGTCGCCCCCAAACTTGGTAGTAGCTTCGCCACTGGTTGAGAGTACTCAAAAATCTTCTCCATGTGATGTTTGCGGTAAAACGTTTGAGAACTTTCCTCTATGTGATGTAAGGGGTAAAACCTCCGAGGTAGATTTGACCTTAATTAAAGTACATATAATGCAAAATCTTCATCCATTGGGGACTAAAAATATAGAGAGAAATTACGAGTACATGCAATAATTTCTTGGTGCTGATTAGAGAAATATCTTTTTTTTTTCTTTTTTTTTTTTTTTGTGGGAAAAAGCAGTTAGAACGCTCTGCAGCAGTTAGGAAACTTTTGGGTTTTTCTACTCGCTTGTCTGATCTTAGCGCGTGGGGGCGCGTGGTAATGTGATTGCCGGTGCAGGTTGCCGGAACAGGCTTTTGGATTTCTGGTGGTGCTGATTCTGTTGAGATTTTTGAGTTATGGCGAAAAGGAGAGGAGTGAAGAAGGCAACCAAACCTCGAGCACTTGAAGAGCATGAGTTTGACAAGGTTGCTCTGGATGTTGTGTCGGAGGATATTGTTGAAGGAGAGGTCTCTGCACATAGGGAGCTGAATGGTTGTATCCCTCAGGAAGGTGAAATACCTGAATGTAGGGAGATGAATTGTCGTCTTCCTCCGGCAGAACGTGATGGTTCATTGGTGTTGAATGAAGGAGACATGGAGGCCCGCTCCCCTGTTCATATACAGGGTAGTCCCACAAAGGTTGCTCAGGTGGAAAATGTAAATGCTCCGCTTCATATGCGGAAGGATGAAAGCGGGGGGAAGGATGTTGAGGCAGGAAGGACTCAGGATTGGAGGCAGCTTTTCAAAACTGAAAAGTCCTTAGGCTCTTTGCAATATTTTGAACCTAAACGTCAGAATGGGCGGATTATTGTTCAGCCGCCTAAGGAAGCTATTGAAGAGGGGATCTCGAAATGGTCTTCTTCTTTGATTGGTCAGTTTCTTGATAAACCTCTTCCATTTTATGTGGTTAAGAGAACTGTGGAGAATATTTGGGCGTCGTTTGGGAATGTGGAGGTGTTCTTGCTGGAGAATGGTCTCTACTTATTTCGATTTGCAAATGATAGTATCAGAGACGCAGTGATGGAGGAGAAGCTATGGCACATTGCTAATAAACCGTTAATCCTTCGTCGATGGGCTGCAGGTATGCAATTACTTAAGCTTTCTCTAGCCTTTGTCCCTATTTGGGTTAAGTTACATAATCTTCCTATGGAATTCTGGAATTCTACCTGTTTGAGTCATATTGCTAGTGGAATAGGTAAGCCTATTTGTACTGACTCGGTGACTATGGAGCAACTTAGGCTTGGTTTTGCCCGAGTTCTAGTGGAAGTGGATGTTAATGCTGATTTCCCTAAAGAAATTGAACTCATAGGAGTTAATGGTGTTATTAATAAGTGGGGATTGAGTATCCATGGCTGCCCATAAAATGTAAGAAGTGTCTCACTTTTGGGCATGCCACACACACTTGCACTAAAATTGAGAAGGCAGTGTGGCGTCGAAAGGAACCAATTCATCCTGTCCCTGTCCCACAGGTTCAGCCTAGCATTGGTAGAGCTATTTCTTCAGGACCCCCTGCAGGTGATACTTGGAATGTTGTGAGTAGACCCAAGAAAACACCGAAGTCTCGTGCATCTATTGTTGATAATAGTAAACACTGGTCCAATTCTTTTCAGTTGTTGGCTCGAGTTGATGGTAGGACTTTTGACAATAGTGAGATAAGAAAGTCCAATGAGGCTCTTCAATTGTTGCTTGATGCAAAACTAAATCCTGGTCCATCCTGTTCAGTTGACAAAGGGAAAAGGAAATTGGAGGAAGAAGAGGAGAGGTTGATGAGGGGTTTTTCGCCTCATTCATAAACATGTTAGCTTGGAATGTGAGGGGCTTGAACCACCCCTCCAAACAAATAGAGGTTCAGAGTGTTATAAGGCAAAAGAAGATTAACTTGGCCTGCTTGATTGAGACCAAAGTTAAAGAGGAGAAAGCAGATTTTATTAGCTCCTCTATGCTTCTGGGTTGGAGTTTCTGTTTCAACTATGAAAAGCATTTATTTGGGTCGTATCTGGGTGTGTTGGAAAAAAGAGGATATTAATGTTTCTGTGGTGGATAAGAGTGATCAATGTATTACTTGTTTTGTTCATTCTATACAAGATAATGTTTGTTGGTATCAATCATTTGTATATGGTGCAACCTGCCTATTGACAGGCGATCTTTGTGGCTTAATCTCTATTCCATTAAGGTTAGGGTGGCTGATAATCCTTGGTTACTGTGTGGTGATTTCAATGTTGTCAGATTTCTAGATGAGAAGTGGGGTTCTGATAGTTTAAATTCTTATGAGTCAGAATTTGGTGCTTGTTTGAATAATTTGGAGGTCATGGATTTAAACTTCAGTGGGTGTTTCTATACTTGGAACAATAAAAGTGAAGGTGCCGGGTTTGTAGCAAGGAAGCTTGATAGGGTCTTGGTGAATGAAGGGTGGCTCTGCCGTTTTAGCAAGACCTGTGTTTGATTTTTTGCCAGGTGGCATCTCTGACCACTCGCCTGCTGTCATAACAGTTGGTTCTTTGGTTAGTTTTGGCCCAAAGCTTTTCAAGTTTTTCAACTATTGGCTGGAAAATCGTGATTTTATGGATTGGCTTGTTACTTGCTGGAATCAAGAGTTTCGGGGAGTTCCTATGTACAGATTGTGCATGAAGCTTAAGGCTCTTATGGCTGTTTTGAAAAGGAAAAATATTAGCTGCTATGGTGATATTAGGGGTCGAGTTATAAAGGCTCGTGAATGTCTTGGTATGGCACAACGAGATGTGTTGGACTCCCGTGGAAGTGCTGATGGTTTGGTGAAAGAGAGAGAGTGTTTACATGCCTATGTCTCTATTTCTAAAGCTGAAGAGGTGTTTCTTAAGCAGAAGGCTAGAAACCAATGGCTTCAGCTAGGAGACCAGAATTCTGCTTTTTTCCATCGGTTGCTCAAAGGTAGGCATGCTCGGAATACTATCACTCATCTTTGTGATGAAGATGGTAACAGGGTAGAGGATGTTGGTAGGATTAAGAATGTTGCTGAAGGTTTTTATAAGAATCTTCTCGGTTCCTCTCATTTGGTTTTTTCTGAAGAGTTTCCAGCAAGGCTAGCTCAACTTATTTCCCCTGTTGTTTTGGCTGAAAGTGCAGGTTTGTTGGAAAAGGATGGTCTCTGCAGATGAGATTAAGACTACTCTTTTCAGTTTGAAGTCTAACAAGTCCCCTGGACTTGATGGTTTCACAGTAGATTTTTTCAAATCTGCTTGGGCTGTTGTAGGGGAGGATGTTGTGGTAGCTATTCAGAGTTTTTTTGAGACTGGTATGCTTCTTAAGGAGGTTAATGCCACCATTGTGACCTTGGTGCCAAAAAAGCCTAATCCTGCTGGAATGGGAGATTTTAGGCCCATATCTTGTTGTAATGTCATTTATAAATGCATTACTAAAATCTTGGCTAACCGAATGATACCTATGTTGGACTCCTTGATTGGCTGGAATCAATCTGCTTTTATCCCTGGAAGGAGTATTTCGGAAAATGTTCTGTTGGCTCAAGAATTGGTTAGAAACTATCACCATAAGGATGGGAAGCCTAGGTGCACTATGAAAATAGACTTGATGAAAGCCTATGATTCAGTTAATTGGGAATTCATTATATATTGCTTGAAATGTTTTGGTTTCCACTTGAGGTTTATCAATTGGGTTAAAGAATGTATCACTTCTCCTAGGTTCTCTATTTCCATAAATGGGGCTTTGGTTGGTTATTTCAAAGGAGCAAAGGGGCTAAGGCAAGGTGACCCATTATCCCCCTATTTGTTTGTAATTGCCATGGAGGTTTTCTCTAAGATGATGGCTGATTATTCTAAAGCTGATTCTGGTTTCAAGTTTCATCCTAGATGCTCTAGATTGAAATTAACCCATCTCTGTTTCGCAGATGACTTGTTGTTGTTTTCTGAAGCTAGCTTGCCCTCTATTAACATTGTAAAATCAGCTTTGATGGAGTTCGAAAGGATTTCAGGTCTAAAAGTCAATTCTACCAAGAGTTCTTTTTTCTGTTCTGGTATCTCCACCAGAATGAAGAATTCCTTGTTGGATTATCTTCAGATGAAGGAGGGAAAACTTCCAGTTCGGTATCTTGGAGTTCCCCTCATATCTTCTAGACTTTCTGCTGCAGATTGTAGGATGTTGATTGAGAAGATTACCAGTCGAATAGACTCATGGACCTCAAAGAACCTCTCTTTTGTTGGTAGGCTCCAACTTCTCTCCTCTATTCTGTTTAGTTTGCAAGTGTATTAGACTGGTATGTTCATTTTGCCTAAGGGGATTATCAAGGATATTACTCAAAAATTTAACAGATTTTTGTGGAATGGTAAAGATGGTAATCCTGCAAAAGCTAAAGTTGCTTGGGGGGAGGTTTGTTTACCCAAGAAGGAAGGTGGTTTGGGTTTGAAATGTTTGGAAGTGTGAAATAGGTCATCTATGATGAGGCACATTTGGAATCTTTTTGCTAGATCTGGTTCCATTTGGGTGGCTTGGGTTCAGCATTATTTGTTGAAAGGGAGGAGTTTATGGAATGTGAAACTTCCCCAAAATGCATCTTGGTGTTGGAGGAAGATTTTGAACCTGCGTGGTTTGGCTCGGGATCTCCTCAAAGTCGAAGTTGGGAATGGGAAGAGCATCCATCTATGGCTAGACAATTGGCATCCACTCGGCCCTTTATTTGATAATTTTGGGTTTAGGCCTATTTATGATTCTCAAAGTCGAATTGATGCCAAGTTGGATTCAGTGCTAAGAAATGGTGAATGGTGTTGGAAGCCGGCTAGGTCCGATGAGCTGGTTGTCATTCAGAGTCGATTTCCAGAAGTCCGGTTGGGAGTTGTAGATAAACCAATCTGGAATATAGCTCGGAAGGGGACTTTTACTAGCTTTGATACTTGGAACCATTTGAGATTGAAAAGGCAGCCAGTGGATTGGTGGTCCCTTATTTGGTTCAATCAAGCTATTCCAAAACAGGCCTTCTTGCTTTGGTTGGCTGTTCATAATAGACTCACAACGGGTGATCGCCTTCTGACTTGGGGATACAAAGGTGATACTCACTGCTGTTTTTGCAGACATGGTACTAAAAGTAGAGGCCATATTTTCTTCAATTGCAGCTTTAGCTCTCGGATTTGGAAGTTTTGTATGAAAAGATGTAACATTTCGATTCCCTTTCTTGACTGGCAGAATGTGGTAGAAGAAGGTAGTAGGAAGTGGATTTCGAAGAAGCTGAGCAGTGTTCTTTGTAGGCTGGTTTTAAGCTCCAGTGTCTACAATATATGGAGAGCTAGAAATGAGATAAAGTGCAAGACTTTTGGCGTTAGACTTTGACCAACCGTGGAACTAACCAAACAATACTTGGACTTCCAATCAATGTACTTGAATGCATTAGTTTGGGCGTGAGTCCTACTGTCCTTATGATTGGATGGTTATGGAAACCCTCTTTTTGTGCTTTGAATTAAAGTATCATGTTTCGGACATGGTGTGATCGCCTTACCAACCGGATGGTTATAGAACATAAACTTTTTATTATTATTATTATTCAAATATAGAAAAAGGGTTAGATGGGATCAAACAACTATAAAGGGGTGGGCACCCCAACAATAGAGCCCAAACGGAAAAGGCAGCACAGATATAAGCACAAACAGTAGGCAACGGTTTTATCTATGATTCCAAAAGAACTATAAACAAGTTGTGCCTTTATAGGGGCCGCATAAGGCAGTGACAAATGGAAAAATGACTCAATGAAGAGTCTCAATCAGTAAAGGCAACTCACTGAGGTGGTTGTTGTTGGAGAGACACTACCAAAAAGCAGAAAGGATCCGTGGAGGAAAATAGAAACCCGGTTATAAAAGTCTCCACCAACATATTAGACCTCAAAGGAGGTAGGAGACGGTAACCTAAACAACAAAATAAAATAGCAAAACACCAACAAAAGTACCGAAAAACACCAGAGATTCAAACAAAAACCAAAAACAACAGCATTGACGAAGGAAGATGATGAAATCACAATTCGGAGAGGCCACACTCCGGTGAAGGGGATCCACAAGCTAGCACGTGGTGGCTGGACGGCGACGTGGTGGGAGACAGAGAGGTCCAGGAACATAGGGGTGGGGTGCATCTGAGTGCAAGGCTGGCAAAGGTTTCCAAATCTAGTCATGAAAGATTAAGATATGTGAAGTACTTCATTAGATCTGTGAAGCAGTCAGCAAAGGGGAGAAGAGCTAGGGAGAAAAGTATCATAGCAGCAAGGGATGGCAGGCTAGTGGTTGAGGCGGAGCTGCAACAGTGTTTTTTTTTTTTTTTTTTGGTGGAGAAAACAGAGATAATACCTAAGGAAAAAATGAGAAAAACTCAGGGAGAGCAAACAAGGAAAAAAATAGGGAAGAGAAATCTTTCCGGGTCACGAAAAATCGTATTACTACCTCCCGTTGCAAAAACCGAGTCTGAGTCCCAACTGGATGAAACTGTGACCATACGAGTTTTTGATCAATCTTCTTATGTCAAAAAGACCAAAAACAGAAAAGCAGATTATTAGAAGTATTTTTTGGGAAGTAATGACTAGAATTTCTGGTAAAGGTAACTTCAAGAAGAATGAAGAGAATATCAATATTTGCCTAAGCTGGAATATTGATTTGTCTATACTGGTTTGGTACCAGTGTGTTATTTGTTTTGTTGGTAGCCACATAGTTCTGTTCAGCTCTTGTGGTGTTGTTTTTGTGTGTTTGTGGAACGTTGTTTTGTTTTGTTTGTTGTTAGTTGGTAATAAAATTGATCACTTATTCATCAAAAAAAAAAAAGAAATATCTTTTTTGTAATGAGAAATGTTTAATTGGTTTCCATTTTTTGCTCATCTCTCATCCATTTTTATACAAGAAATGAGCAAATACATGATTGAATATGTGGATTCAACATTGATAAGTAAAAAATAGGTGAGATATGGATGTGTATCAACTCTCTTAATTACTTGTATTAGATAGCACATTATGTCTGTGTTAGAGAGAGAGAGAATACTTCATAATTGTATAATTTATTTCATTGTACGTGTACATTTGTTGGATTAAACTCCTTGTTTTTCTTTCTTTCTTTCTTTTTAAGAAAAAACTTCATTTTATCCCCTAAATTTTCATAACATTTGCAATTACTCTCCAAAGTAAAAAAAGAAAAAAAAAAAAAAAAAAAAAAAAAAAAAAAAAAAAACTCTCAATTTAATGTATCGAATTTTCAATTTCTTACCATGTCACACTTCTGTTAAGGTTTGAAGTTAAATTAGATGGCGAAAATTGTGAAATGACCTTAATACCATTGAAATTTTATAAAATTCTAAAATTACTCTTATTTACAAATAATTTTTCTTTTCTTTTTTAAAAAAATGTGAACACACGTTGGGTCTCCTTTTGACCCAGCAATGAGTCTGTTAATTTGATCCACGACGGCAACGAGTCACAAGATGACCCATTTTGAGTATCAAAGAATGTATCCAATGCAAATTCATTGGCGGCTATGATTGTTAAGAGAAAGTAGGAGTATCATAACTTCTTTAGGCAGCGATTGAGATTGTAATTTCGTGGAGGAAAAAAAAAAGTGCAATTTAAACTAAATCGCAGAAAATAAATTGTTTGAAAATTATGCTTTTAAAAAATTACGGTTTGAAAACGCAGAAAATTTGCTTTTGCAAATCGCAGACAATGGGGTATTTTTTTGAAAACGTAGAATTTTAATGATGAACCTGCGACTTTTAAAAGGCAAACTGCGATTTTTCCAAACAAGTAACTGCGTTTTTTAAAAAATTACTTTCAAATCGCACTTTTTGAAATCGCAAACCCAAACGGACCCTTAGTGATGACAATAAAATAAATAAAAATAAAAACTAGAAAGTATCTTCGGCTAGCACATTTGTGTCTATTTTAAAAAGAGAATACCTTTTTTTACAAAAAAAATAAATAAAGAAAGAATACCTCATTGTATAATTTATTTCACCATATATATGGTTTGATTTGGATTAAATTTTTTTTTCTTTTTTCTTTTTAAAAAAATTAAATTACATATCTTTTATGAACTTGGTTGCTACTAAAGAAGTAATTTTTTGCATTAAAATATAATTGCCCAACCACTTGCCTTTTTCCCAAAGGGAGTAGTCCTTGTGTAGCCGAGTAGTTAAATATTTCCTATCCCATAAATTATGGGTGAGCACCGACTGGATCGGGTCGATTTTTGCAATTTTCCCAAATCCATCCTGCAAGTCACGGGTTTTAAAACCGTTATCCGCAACCTGCAATTTAGAATGTTAATCCGTAAGGTATCAGGTATCACAGGGGTGAGGCGGGACGGGTATTTTTTGATTTTAGTTTTCATCATGCCATTTGAAAGAGAGAGAGAGAGAGTGGATTATACTTCAAAAGATGACCGGCAGTAGAAGTTGAAGAGTTAAGATTTCTCCAGCACAGAGGGGTTGAGGCACATATTGAGGGCCGACGGTGAAATTTCTAAAGAGTGATGAAGAACCAATTTGATTTCAAACCCTAAAGCGTTTAAGAAACAAAAGATGGGGTTGGAATTGGGAAGAATCATGCCGCTTGATCTTTGGGATGAGGATGCTGTTTGAGAACGAGAAAGAGGTTGATGAGTTGCTGGTTAGGTGAGATACTAAGATACATTGTTTTTGATTTAGGGTTTTTTTTTTTTTTAGGGGGGGGGGAAGAAAGCCCCCTTTTTTTTTTGCTTTTTCCTTGAGGAAAGGGGGGAAGATCGAAGAAAGCTTTACGTTATATACTAACCAGCCGAGGGACAATCCCAAAGAACATAAGAAATTGATTCATTCTCAATCAAACAAAAAATACAAAAAGGATCCAAATCCATACCTTTCTTATTCAAATTGTCTTTTGAAGGGAGAATGTTATGGCAAGCCCTCCACAAAAATATTTTGACCGAATTCAGAACCTTCATTCCCCAAATCAGATTCCACAGCGGATTGCACCCTGGCATATATGAACAATCACCCAAAGTAACCTCACGACGCTCCTTCTCCAAATGATAAGCACTTCGCACAGAGAATTCACCCGATGCAGTACCTCTCCAAACCATACAATCAGAATGCCCATACTTACTAATAGGAATCTTCAAAATAACTTCCACCTCCTCTTTATTAAAGATAGAAATCAATAAAGCTTCATTCCACCATTTAGTAATCATATCAATAAGGTTACTTATAGATGCATTAACCGGAAAAACCGAAATAGGAGATTGAACCTTATATGTCGTCGGTTGTGGAAGCCATTTGTCCCCCCAAATCCGAACAGTCTCACCATTCCCGATCCTCCATACAATACCCTCCCAAATAAGATCTTGAGCAGAAAAAAAATACTCCGCCAAGCAAAAGAAGGGTGATTTTCCAACTTAGCCTCCAAAAAAGAATCCCTCGGGAAATATTTGGCTTTTAATATCCTTCCAGTCAAACTTGAAGGATCATTAATTAATCTCCATCCCTGTTTAGCAAGCAAAGCTAAATTAAAACACCTTAAATCACGAAAGCCCATGCCTCCTTTGGATTTCGAAAAACCCAACTTCTTCCAACTCATCCAGTGGATCTTCGAATCATTTTCCTTATGCCCCCACCAGAACTTCTGCATTATAGAATTTATTTCCTTACATAGACCCATAGGTAATAAAAAAACGCTCATGCTATAAGAAGGAATAGCTTGAATCACCACCTTTAAGAGGATCTCCTTTCCCGCCTGTGAAAGAAATTTAGATTTTCAATCATGCAAACGTCTCCACACTCTATCCTTAATACTTTTAAATTCCTATAAACGTGATTTTTCCACAAGAGCTGGAAGCCCCAAATACTTATCATATCTCCGAGTACAAGAAACCCCTGAAATTTGAAGAATAGAAGATCAATCCTCATGACTAGTATTACGGCTAAAGAAGAGAAATGTCTTCTCTTTATTTAGCTATTGACCCAACGCCTTCTCATAACATTCCAATAGGAGAGTTAACCGCCCTCAATCTCGCAATGTAGCCCTACAAAACAGGAGATTATCATCGGTAAAAAATAGATGATTCAGACTAGGGAACTCCAGGCAACCACCCAGTTTGCTCCGCTTAAAAAAGAAGATTACTCATAGCTTCAACACAGATAATAAATAAATATGGATAGAGAGGATCCCCTTGGCGAAGCCCACGAGAAGGATAAAATTTTTCTGATTGTTGCCCATTAATGAGAAGTGAAAACTCCATAGAAGAGATACTGCATAATCAAATTCCGCCATCTCCGGGCAAAACCCATTCTACACATAACTGCATCCAAGAAACTCCACTCAACCCTGTCATACGCTTTACTCATATCCAATTTAACGGCAACAAAACCTGTTTTTCCCCATTGTCGAGTTTGCATAGAATGCAAGGTTTCGTAAGCCGCCAAAATATTATCTGATATTAACCTTCCAGGAATAAATGCGCTCTGATTTGAGGAAATAATAATAGGAAGCACTTCTTTCAACCGGTTTGCCAAAACCTTAGAAGTTAGTTTGTAAATAACATTACACAAACTAATCGGGCGAAAATCCTTCACTGACATAGGATTGGTTTTCTTTGGAATTAAAACAATATTCGTACTATTAATCTCCCCATCCATATGTCCCAACCGAATAAAATCTGAAATAGCATAACATACCTCTTTGCCAATAAAAGACCATTTTTGTTGATAAAAAGCAGCCGAAAAACCATTTGGACCCGGAGCTTTACAAGGCCCCATTTGCTGTAAAGCTATCCCCACCTCTTCAGAGGTACACGGCTTTAAAAGCCTACAATTCATCTCTTTAGAGATCCTCCTTGGCATTTGAGACAAACAAAACTCCACATTATCAATACCATTTGACCGGAACACACCTTTAAAATAAGACATAAATGCCTCTTCAACAGCCATTTGACCCGAACACATCCCTCCCTCCAAATTTTGGATCTTCAAAAGCATATTATTCCGTCGTCTGTGGTTTACACAAGCATGGAAAAATTTTGAGTTTTTATCCCCATGTTTTAACCAATTTTGCTAGGCCCTTTGTCTCCATTTAAGATCCTTCAACTCAATCAAATCATTTATTTCCAACTGCAAAGATTTTACAAGAACCATGGACTCCTCATCAGCTTCCTCTTGCAAAACACCCAAGACACTAGTTTTTTGTAAAATCAAAGCCTCTGTCGGATCAGAATGTGTCTTCCTCCACTGTCGACATGCATATTGGCTACTCATGAGCTTACTCTTCACGTTACTCCAAGTATCCCGCCTAAGCATCTTCACCCGCCAAACAGTACGAACCACTCTAGGAAAATCAGCATAAGCTTGCCACCAGACTTCATAGAAAGGCCTTTGTCTAACACGACTACCGTTCCTCTGGGCATGCAAATGAACAAGCAGGGGTGCATGGTATGAACATCTTGCTGGCAAAACTTCTATTAAGAGTTGAGGAAACAATAAAGCAAAAGAGCCATTAGCCACCCCTCTATCAAGTCTTTCCTTAGTGAAAGATGAATCATGTCTTTTCATTCGACAAGTGAAGAGAGACCCAGAATAACCCATATCATGGAGACTGCAAAAATCCAAAGTGTTCTGAAAATCCCTCATTCGAGATTGAGGCCGACTCCCCCCCCTCCCCCCCCCCCCCCCCCCCCCCTTAAAGAAGACACCAACAACTCATTAAAATCACCTACGCAACACCATCCATCAACAGAGAACGTGGAAAGATGACAAAGCAAAGCCCAAGACTCCTTACGCTTACTCACCTCTGGATGGCCATAAAATCCAGTAAAAAGCCATGAAGAATTACGTTCTTCAGAAAGAACAAAAGCATTAATATGATGCCTACTAAAATTTTGGATGGTTACATGAAAATCTTCATACCAAAACAGAGCTAAGCCACCACTCTTACCCTTGCTATCCACCACAAAAACACAATCAAAACCCAATTTGAACTTCAACCTCTCTAACCGAGCAGTGAATATTTGCACGGCTGAGGAGTTGGCCTTGTATGCAGAAGTTGCCAGACGTTTGTGGTTCAGGAGGAATGGTGTGATGCATGGTGAGAATTTCCTTCATCCTCGAGAGTTGCTTCAGTCGGCAAATTTATTTATAGAAGAGTACAATCAGACGTTGGCAGGAGAGGTTAATCGCATGCTTAGTGTGTCGAATGTTGAGTTGAACGAATTGGGTGATCTGAATGTTGGGGCGTCGCTCAATGTTGGCCACTTTTCAAATGAGACTAGGCTTTCACGGTGGATTCCTCCTTCAACTGGTCTTTTAAAAGTTAATTGGGATGCGGCTTTAAATACTCATGATGAGAAAATGAGCTATGGACTTATTGTCAGGGACTTCTCAGGTAAGGTTTTTGCTGCTGCTTGTTTTACAGCTTTTTCAGTTTTAGATCTGGTGGTAGCTGAACCTTATGCTGCGCTGCGTGCGGTGGAATTTTGTCGTACTTGGAAGTTCTTAAAATTATTGTGGAAGGCGATTCTCTTCAAGTAGTTAAAGCTATAAATCATAAAGGGGTAAGTTGGACCATGTATGGGCAGATTGCGAAGGATCTTAAAATGGTTCTGAGAAATTGCGAGTATTGGGAAATTAGGCATACTAAGCGGGATGGTAATAGGGTTGCCCATTTGCTTGGCAAGAAGGGTGCTTGCCTGGATTTTGATAGGGTTTGGTTTGCTTGTTTTCCTGATTGTATTAGGGATATTGTTACATCAGAGCTTTCATCTCTAGTTATGTAGAGCTTTATGCTCTTGTTGGTTTTCATGATTTTAATGGAATCAGTATCTTTTTTCAAAAAAAAAAAAAAAAAATTAGACGCATGGGCTGAGCGAGGCTGGTTTGCAAGTTGGGAGAAACCAATTCCCGCAAGCCGCCCCGTAAGTTACGGGTCAACCAAACCAACGCCCGCCTCATGCATTTTTCACTTAATGTCCGTAATTTTTAGGATGGGTTGGATTCTCGGGTACAGGCCGGTTCTGCCCACTCCTAGCCCATAATGTCACCAAATAAAGATAGGCCTGGTTGGGCATGCTTAG
Organism: Alnus glutinosa; assembly: GCF_958979055.1. Classification (NCBI taxonomy): domain Eukaryota; kingdom Viridiplantae; phylum Streptophyta; class Magnoliopsida; order Fagales; family Betulaceae; genus Alnus; species Alnus glutinosa. Next base: position 5,031,863 of record NC_084894.1, on the reverse strand, counting down.
AATTGAAACTTTGAAGGTCTATATAAAGAAATGTAACGTCAATACGTTGGTATGGGCTGGACCCAATTAATGCTTGCACTGAGCAATGGAGAAGTTCCTTTTGACAACCCTATTGCCCATGTTCTTTTCATTTTGGATTAAATATTATTTAACCCTATGAACTAAAAGCCATTTGTAATGTAGCACTATGAACTGACAACTCACATAATATAGCCCTTTAAATTGGTTGATTTAGTCCCTTCCATCAGTATTAACCGTTATCTTGGATGGAAACTCATATTTAACCAAAATATTTCGAAAATACCCTTATTTTGACTATTGAAAAACCAAAATTACGCTTTGTATTTATTAATTAGTAGAAAAATACAATTTTTGTAATAGTAAAAAAAATCTAAGGATAAATGCAAAATCATTCTTTGTGGTTGGCCGAAATTAAAAATCACTCGTAGTGGAATAAAAAATAATTCATAAGTTCTCGGGATATGCCAAAATAACAATTTAGTCTCTGCAGTCAAATTCTGTCAAAACACTTAACATATTCTATTAGTGTACCACGTGTCATCGCCAATAGAATGATGACACATATCACTCTTTTATATATATATATATATATATGAATAAATTAAAAATATAAATATATAAAACTTAAAAACTTAACAAATTAATTTTTGGGATAAATGCAAAATCAATATTTATGATTGTCTTAAAATACAAATAACTTCTTATGGTATAAAAAATAATTCAGATGTCCTCAGGGTAGGCCAAAATAACAATTTAATTAGTTCATGTAATCAAATTCTGTCAAAACATTTAATGGATTCCGTTAGTGTGCCACGTCATCACCAATAGAATGATGACATGCGTTACTCTTAATAAAAAAAAACATATTAACATATTAAAAATATGATATATAAAACCTAAAAATATATGACCTTAAGCTTTTTTAAATGTTAGATATAAGCAACGTGAAACCAATACCATTAAAAACTTCTTAAATTACCACTTATTTTAAAAGGTTAAACAGATAAAAATTATTAATTTAATCATTTAATTAATAGTAATGTTAAAAATTACATTTTTAGCCCACAATGCTGATACGGCAGTCCTAACCAACCATATATTGGATCAGTCATTGTTGAAGAGAAAAAGAAAATTTAAAGGTTGATTGGGCTGTCACTCCAATATTATGAGATAATTGTTGGATAAAACTGTAGCTTATATCGTTACTTTTTAATTAATATAATAATACTCCCCCCACAGAAGGTAAATTACGGAGACATGATTTAAACTGAAAATCTCTACTCTTATACTACTTATCTTAAAAGCTTAAACTAAAAAGAAATTATTGATTTAATCATATAATTAATATCATAACAAAATCGATAATTCATTTAACATACATCTTTGTAGAGTTCATCATTTGGATAGCCAAATTATAAAAAAAGAGTAAAGTTAAAAATTACATTTTTATTTTATAACTATTTCATGATGTTGACGTGACAATCCCAATTAACTTTTAGATTAGTAATTGTTAAAAAAAAAAATTATTAAAATTGTCACATCAATATTATAAGATAATTTGTGAGATAAAAATGTAGTAAACTTATAGATGAAAATTTAAAAATAGTATTATAGATGAAACAAGGTGGGCGCCACGTATGGAACTTGGAATTGGATTTGAAAAACTTGTGAGACTTTTACAGGCCCGGCCCAATGTTCATTCAATGTGTTGGATCTTCTACAGCCGCTTATGCAGCTACGTACGTACTCCTTCTAATCCAATGCTCCCTGCTACTCCCCTGGCCCATATTCTTTTCATTTTATTAAAATTTCTAATAGAAAAAGTAAAAAGTTGAACCCTAAAAAAATAATCAGTTATTTGTTGGAGATGCAACACTAGAAGTATTACACGTGTTTTTAAATTGTTCGGTAATTTATGAATGAGCTAGTCATGTATTTGTAGGTTGGAAAGTTATGTTCACGTGTACGTGTCAAGATATGAGTATAAGATTATATAAATTAATTCTAACTCGACCTATTTAATTAAACTGGTCAAATCTCTCAACCCTAATATGTTAATTTTGTATTTGAATTCGTGTAAAAAATTGTTAATATGTGATTGATATGAAACAAGCTATATTATTATTTTCAAAAAAACTGTAAAACCAGAGTATATATGTTCTCCTTTTTTATTTAGAATTATCAATTTTTGCAGCCAATTAGAAGTGGAAATTAAACTAGTGTATATCGATCGCCTGAACATGAACTTGTAGCCTTAAACAAGCATGCATCTGTCAAGCTCTCAACCTTGTACCTCTCTTCTCCTTTCAATCTTCTCTCTATATTATTAACATTTTGGGACCATCCAAAGAGATTTTTATTCGATTATATTTGGCAGAGATCATCAGGCATTTAAAGAACTTTCGACAGTACCTCACTGATAACAAAGAAAAAAGAAAACCTAATCCATGATATTAATTTTCAGCCACCAAAAGCACATAAAAACCTTATAATGTGTTTGGGTGTTAAATTTTTAAATCAGAATTAAATTTTTATTCTCTTTACAAATTTCAAAGGAAAGAAAATTTAAATTTCTTTTGAAATTGTGTTTGGGTGTTAACTTTTTGAGATTGAAAAAAGTGTTTTTTAATGGTAGAAAATGATTAGATTATATAAAAAGTTTTGTGTAATAATTAGTATTATGGAAATTAATATTAATAATAATTGAAATAATATTTATTTATTATAAAAAAATATTAAAAACTATTATTTAATATAAATAATTATTATTTAATTGTTTAAAGGGTGGGACCCTCACGTTTCTGGGTGGCCAAGCTCCTCCGTTCGGACGTTGAGTTAAAAACGAAAACTGCCAGAGAAGAACAAGCGCAAGAAAAGCACACTATCTCAGACGCAACGCCCTCACCCACCACCCGTTCTTCACCTAGAGACCACAGGCCCTTATCGCCACCGCTAGATTCCTCATCACCCTCTTCACTTTCCTTCAATCGATCCTTTCACAGCAATGAACTCAAACACCCCACCGCACTCCTTGAAACCCCACCGCCAGACGCGACGAACCGGGCGTTCCTGACAGACCCAGTGGTGGTGGCCAAGGTGAACCCAGGAGCCCAAGAGGGCTTCACCAGCGTTAGAGAAGTTGAAGCTGGGGGTGGCCTTCTTTTTTTTTTTTTTTTTTTTTTTTTCAATTTTAATTAGTTTTTGTTTGATTTAATTTTTTATTATTTTATTAATTAAATGTGGAACCCAAGCGTTTTTGTTTGACTTTGGAGACAGATTGCCTCACGCTGTCACGCATGGGTCTCGGTCATCAAAGCAGCAAAATTCAGTCCTGAATTCGGGCGTGAATTCGGAGCATTTTCGGGTGAGCGGGTTTTGGAAATAAACCGATAAGAATTTCGATAAGTTCTCTATCCAAACACTGATCCGACTTCATGAATACTGTAGTTTAAACTATAGCACAATTTGCTGTAAAAAACAAAAATTAAACGTCTAGATTTAATTTAAGTCCCGTTGCATTTGCTTTTCCTGACGGTTGATCGAGTAATAAAAATGTTGTATTTTTCATTTCAGTCCGGTACATCATTATGGATTGGATTAATCTTTCTGGTGGGTATCCTTAATTCTTGATCATGGGATATCATTGAGAAATAGGAATATGTTATCAAAAGATTTCTTATGATTATTTCTAGCATGGAATGAGTCAATCATCCACCACTTTGGCATCCTCTGTATTAGAGTTAGACAATGCTTATTCCCATATACAGTCAAACTGTGTCGTTTTGAGTGTGAAACATATCAATTAAGCAAACGTCTGACGCCGTAAGAAAATAAAAATCTCTCTCTCTCTCTCACTCACTCAAACTTTCTCTCTCTAATCTGAACTTGATCTCCGAAGCTCTTGTCCTTCTCTCTCTTGCTTGGTTTCTCTATTAGGTAAACAAAACTATATGGCGGTGGCGCTTGAGGGCTTCTCGATCTCATAACTTTTTGTTCAAACTTGTTGTTTTTTGAATGTATTTCAAGCTTCCGTATCTGAAAAAAGTTTTATCTCGTTGCACAGTTGGGTTAGGGGTGAACTGTTGGAAGCAAATGAATTTACATGCTAATCTTTGTAGGTTAGCCTTGAGCTCCTCTGTCTATAATATTTGGAGGAATATAAATGAGCTAAGGCATGGATCAGCTTCCAAATCTGAAGAGCAGCACTTGAAAAAGAGTTTTTGAGAAGTCAGATCCAGAATTTTGGGTAAAGGAAGATTTCATAGGAAGGAAGAAAATATTTATTTGTGCCTATTGCTAGGAGATGTTGGGTTTAACTCTTATGTTTCAGTGGTGGTTTTAATTTCTGCGGAATCTTTTTTGTTTTGTTTGTAGGTGAGTCTTGATCGACTTGTTTCAGTTGGCTTTTGTTGTCATGGGTGGTATTGGTTCCTCCTTTGGAGACTGGTTTATAGTCTCTGGAGGTTGGTTTTGTGTTTCAGTTGTTTCGCTCATGGAGTATATTCGTTATAGTTTTTTTTTTTTTTTTTTGAGAAGTGATATTTCTTTCATGGGTTAAATATATTTTAGCCCCCAAACTACCACATTTTCTCCGGATGGCCCCCCAAACTACCAATGCTTAGATTCTGGCCCCCCAAACTACCACTTTCTGATTTTTTGGCTCCATCCGTCTATTTATGCCGTCAATTTTAACAAAAATTGGCCAAAAACCCGAAAATATCCATCCCTTAACCGTGAAAATTTCAAAGTGTAGGAGGAATATTTTTGGATTTCTGTTTAGAATTAACGGCATAAATGGACGGATGAGGCTAAAAAATCAGAAAGTGGTAGTTTTGGGGGCCAGAATCTAAGCATTGGTAGTTCGGGGGGCCATCCGGAGAAAGGGTGGTAGTTTGAGGGGCTAAAATATATTTATCCCTTCATTCATTCATACAACGAACCTCAAAGGTCCAATTACACCATTTAAGGAATACATGACTCCCTAAACAGAAAATCAGAACTAAATTCTGATTTGGAAGCAAACTACCTAAAAAACATTTAAAGATTACAAAAACATACATTGAAAGCCCCTCTAAACAAATAAGCACCACTACTAAAAATAATAGAGGGCTGATCTACACTAAATGGATTCTGATGATAGTGACAAAAACGACAATTAATGCCAGGGTGCTAAGAAGCATATATAGATGTCTATAGTGTTAAGAACATTTTGTTGTTCTCGTTTACGGTGGAGGAGAATAATACAAACTTTTTGACTTCTTGTAGTGTTCCCAGCCTCCTAAGTAGGTAATATGTTTCAAATTCTTGTTAAAGTAGATTGAAATATTAGTGTGAATCTTCATGTAAAATTGTAAACGTTTTACCCACCATAGATCTTTAAGCATTTTGAATCATGTAAACGTTTGACACCAAGACAACAATTTGTAAATCTATATATTTTTTCAATGAATACTCTATTAAGGTTAAGTTAATTCAAAACAATTCTTCAATTTCTTCAATCTATATATAGTTACATAAGTGAATTACAAAAAAAAAAGAAAAAAAAAGAAAAAAAAAAAAAAGGCTATCCTTCCATCCATTGGCTGTATCAGAAGCCGTGTGATCATCTTGACCAACTGTAGGCTTATGCTCTTGCACATATAATCCAACCAAACCTCATCCAGAATGAGGCAAAGTAATCACTTCAATAGTTCAATTCACTTGCTTTTCAATGAAAGACTTCACACTTCCCATCCATCTAAGAAACTCAGTTTTATCTTTGTTCTTCATGTATTTATGCAAGAAAACAGCAAGTTTATCATTTATACCCCTTCCTTTCAGGAATTCATGAAGTGTCACAATCTCGTAGGATTGTGATACATCATGTTAGAATCAAATTTAAAAAAAAAATGTTGGGATGTCTAGCATTTCTCTGAATGATTACCTGAGGTAGTAACCTTTGGGAAGAGGAGATCATTGACACAAAATTATACCTTGAGCTTCTATTAGCTTACTTCCACTTTGAGCTTCACAACTTTCAAATAAGGACAGCTTGCTCCCGACCATTCCCACTTGGTCTTTTGACAATTTGTAGGTTTTTAAGGTGTGTTTGGTAAAATTGTTCTGGTTAATTTTTCTTTTTGTAGTAGTAAGAAGTGGTTGATATAATATAAAGTATAAAGAATTTATATGAAAAAGTAAAAAAAAAAAATATATATATATATATATATATATATATATATATATATATATATATATATTATTTTGTAGTTGATTTTTTTTTTATTTAAATAGTAATAAAAAATTGTTGATATAATATAAAATTAAAATTGAAAAAAGTTAAAATGTTTTTAAGTTAACTTTATTTGGAAAAAGTGATAATAAGGGAAGGAAAGGGAACGTTGGTTATGAATGTTGGTTGTGGTCCACAACTGCGAAAAAGAAAAAAGGACTTTGCTCCACCAGAGTCTGAGTGATTCTTTTAAAAAAGTTTGGGCCCATTTTTTTCTTTCCCAACTTTTATTAATTACATACTGCTGCTCACTCCTCCCTGCTTACTCTCACTTTCTGTCTTTGGGTTTTTTCATTGGGGGTCTGCTAAATCTACCCATCTGGGTTACGTTCACTTTCCGGTGAGCCGATTTTACGGTTACATTTAGTTCAAAGAAAAAACTCATGGGTTTAGCTCTATCGGTGCTTGTTTGCTCTCTTTTCCTCGTTTCTTCTTTTTTGTTTTTTGTTCACGACTAAATTAATAAAGCTCGTTCTAATGCTTGATCTGTGCTTGCAGAGTTAGAAAAAAAAGAGACAGGCAGATAATCGGGAGAAATGTTGAGAGAGATGGAGATCCAACATTTTAGCCACGAAGAGCACCCCTTGATGTTGGTGGAAGAGTTAGAAAATGAAGTTGTTTGCTCCGGGTGCGATAAATCAGTATCATGTGGTCCTGCCTACAAATGCTATCCCTGCAAATTCTTCCTCCACAAGTCATGCGCTGAGTTACCCCGTGAGATACAACACCACCCTTTGCATCCAAACCACACCCTCCTTCTCAAAGCGCCATCAAAGAATTTTAGATATTGTGATGCCTGCCTTAAGTATTCCAAAAGAGTATTCTTCTACCATTGCAATAGTTGCAATTTCGACCTTGATATCGAATGTGCTTCCATTTGGCCAACTAAACCTGACGACTGCCACCAACATGAATTCGTTCCCTTCTTTCAGCAAATTCAGTTCACTTGTATACTCTGTGGTGAGGATTGCAGCACCGCCGCCCAGCCGGCCCAGGTATGTCGCATTTGTCAACACTTGGCTCACACTCTATGTGCTCTGAAGCCGCGTACCATCAAAATTGCGGCAGATCGCCACTTGCTCACTCTCATCTATTCACTTAGTAAAGTGATCATGGAGGAGCACGACGATGTTTTCTGTGAGCTTTGCTGTAAAAAGGTCAACCTCAAGTATGCGGGTTATTATTGTCAAAAATGTGATTTCGTATCCCACTTGCAATGCGTTGGCATAAATATTTGTCCTCCAAGTGAGACCTTAGACTCGAGCATAGATCTCATTGAGGATATCGACTTTGAAGAGGTTGAAGAAGGTGATGTGCTCCAACGTTTCTATCATCAACACAGCTTAATCATTAGCCGCGATGAAGTAGAGGTTCATGATCATAAGCTCTGTGAAGGTTGTATGCAATCAATTTCTGCCCCATTTTATAGTTGTGAGCAATGCAATTACTTTCTCCACAGCACATGTGCTCGACTACCCTTAAAGAAGCGATACCCAAGTCATTCACATCCGCTTACTCTCTCCGCAAGGGGAAACTACATTGATGGCATTGAATATTGTCAGGCTTGTGGTGGTTATAGCCATGGGTTCGCTTATACATTTCACAACTACAGACTTGACATCCGATGTTGTTCGATTCCAAAATCCCTTAAGCACGAAGTTCACCAACACTCCCTCAATCACGCTATCAGTTCTCTCGAAACTTGCAATGCTTGTGATGGGTGGAATAAGTGCAGAGATTGTAATAGGCCCCACAATGGTGTATTTGTATGCACTAAATGCAATTTTGCCTTGGGTTTCGAATGTGCAACACTCCCACTCAAAGCTAAGTATGAATATCATCCGCATCCTCTCTCACTCACTCACATTGCTACTGCTGAATACGACGATTCTGAAGAATATTATTGTCTAATTTGCGAAGAAGAAAGAAATTCAAATCATTGGTTTTATTGCTGCATACAATGTAACTTTGTTGCTCATCCTAAATGCGTAGTTGGGCAGAATCCTTACATTAATTATGGAAGAAGTTTTATTTCTAAAGATCATCAACACCTTCTCACTTTTGTACGGAAAACTAAGGCCTCTCGTCCATGTAATGCCTGTGGTAAAACTTTTGATGGACACGTGGCCCTAATCTGTACACAATGCGAAGTCAGCGTCCATTGGGGCAATAGTTGTAGAAAGAAATTAAGAGATAAAATCATCATCTCTTAGTGCTGGTTAGAGACCTTTTTTTTTTTTTTTTTTTTTTTTTTTTTTTTGTGGTAGTTAGCTACACTAGCTAGCTAATACATTTGTGTTTGTGTTAATGAGAGAGTACCTTCTTAAACAAGCCTGCACTTGGCACCGTTTGGGGGTAGGGAACGTGAAAAACCTTCTCTCTTTCGATCCTTTAAAACCACGCCCACCGCTTACCCCCTGCTACCACGGCCACCACACCCAGACAGTACAATACCACCACCAAGTCATTCATCGGTATGTACTTTCGTCAAGTTTGAGCTTGTCGTGGACAGCACCGATGTCCGACCAGTAGGTCACGAATTCAATATATTTCTCTGTTGCCTTGGATAGCACTGAACCTTTCCATTTCTTTCACTGTAATTTATTCTTCCACCTACCTTCATGAAAGTATTCATCGTTAAAAGTAATTAAGCTTAATTTTGTTACGAATACATGAGGTCTGTTTTAGAGTTTTCGAATTAGGTGTTGAATTTTTCATCTTTCCTTCACACAGGAAAAAAGCATATATTTTTTCTTGTTTTTATTTCTGAATTCCAACCATAGGTTCTAGGCACAAAAGATAGCAAGAGCCTAAACAATCATGGGTTAAAAAACAAAAAGCAAATCCTATAATCCCAAGATCTTTTTCCCTGGCACAATTAGCAACAACGACAGAATCAACGCTTCTCTTTATCCCAACTGTAACATTAGATCTGCTTAATGAAGAATTAGAACAAGAAGAAGAGGATGACGACGATGTAGGCAAAGATAAAGAAGCTGAGGCTCTGGCTAAAGAACCCAGATAAGGAAAATTCTTGGCCATCAAGCACCACCAAGACTCAACCCAAGACCCAACTCAAGTTCAGACTCATCTAGGTAAGAAGAAGAAAATTACAATGGCAGACCAAGAGGGCATGAGCACGTGCGAGACGGTCATGGAGCATGGCCTCCGTTGCTGGGCTTGCGCCAAGAACTGGTTTGCACAGATGTGGACTCTTAAACGGCGTCAACATAAGGCCACAAGAAACGTTTGCTTCAATCAAGTTTGAGTTTACCAAAAACGACGTCGTTAACTGTGGAACAATCTAGACCCTTTATTAAAATATAGAAGATGTGCTACAATCTGAACCCTTTATTAAATTACAGCACAAGTAATGTAGTTTTAAACTTGTGATGCCTGCCGTAGGCATTGCAAAAGATACCCCCATTGGCGGGGGTGGCTCCTTTGCTAGCTTTTTTTTTTTTTTTTTTTCTTTTTTTGTTTTCTTTAAAAAAATAATTTTTTTTTTAATAAATTTATATTTTTTTATTTAGATGGACATGTGTCGCCATCTTATTGGAGACACGTGACGTTAACGTGGCATTTTACGGAATCTGTTAAAATTTTTAACGAAATTTGATTGTAGGGATCGATTTGTAATTATCTCAAACCACAAAGACCTCCTATGCACTTTTTAAACCATATGGAGTGAAAAATAATTATGGCATACCACTGGGACCAACGGAGTAATTTCATACAACTCTCATCATCCTTGACATATCTAGGAAATCGATTGAGGTAAACCACATGCACATTTTCTCGGTGCATAAAATCATTGTAAATTAAATTGAAAAGAGGATGCCTTTATTTGCCAAACCAAAATTACTTTTCTCAATCTATGCAATTTTCAAGCTTGGAATTAGCAACACGTACAATATATTGAGAATTGAAGAGGAAATGTGTGGTATTCAATGAATTTAGGGAATATTCGCTTATGCATTTTATGCTCCGTTAGTTTCGGCGTAAAATATTTTTTAGAAAATAATTTTGACATTTTTCGGTATTTGGTGGGACGAAAATAATGGTCAACAAAAATCATTTTTAGTTTGACCGTAAAAGCTTCTTTAATTTTAAAGAAACGATTTACGGTTTTAAAAACAGTAAATCATTTTTTTAATTTAAACTCTTCATTCTTACACGCACGTTTGTGAGAATTCGTCACCATTGGGCATTCAATTTTGTTGGTAGCTCGAATATACAGCCGAATGTCTGGCGTTTTTAGAATTCGATGCCAAAATCCGGCAGCATTTACCGGATTTCGGCAATGATCGGCACCGGAATATGGCTGGCCAGTATCCGACGACGGTGACGGTCGCCAAATATTCGACTGTATAAAGACCATATATATAAGCACTTGCAGTATATTTCCCATTCGGTTTGCACCTTCATAGTCGTAGGGTTCATATATGCATAGTGATCAAACCATTAAAATATATGCCCCTTTTCCCAATATTGAATAAAAAAAATAATCTCCATTAAATTATATATATATTAAAAAACATTTAAAAGATGGGATTTTTATACTTTGGATTGCTTATAGATGAAAAATGAGGAAGTGCAATGAGTTCTTTTTTATTTTTTAACAAAATATTAACTTCATTCATAATCTAGAAAATATATAGAGCATGTTGTTCTAACAAAATAAATTATGGATACAAACTAGAAATTTCTTCCATCCAAATGTTGTTAATGACTCGTTTAACTGCTACTTTGGCTGCCATGTGGAGCAGAGTTTGCATCTCTTCTATTTCGAATAATGAAGATATAATGGTTTTTTTTTTTTCGTCATTCGATAATGAGTTTATTTATATGGAAGCAAGTGAAGTGATTACTTTGCCTCATTCTGGATCGATGAGGTTTGGTTGGATTATATGTGCAAGAGCATAAACCTGCAGTTGGTCAAGATGATCATACGGCTTCTAATACAACCTAGAGGCAAGTTTCTCTCTTTAACCAAACCATATGAGCAGTGGCATTTTTGGTCTGCCTTGAGATTAGCTGAGTTTTTTGTTGACTTGCTAGATTTTCTTTTTTGCATCATTTCACATGGTTCTGTTACTTTACATGCATGAGTTGGTCTAGAGCATTGGCTTCTTCAGAGTCATTCAGACCCCATGAACTGGTTGACAGAAGAGAGAGAGCACGCCGAACATCTGGTGCTCAATCAACATTAGACGCAAATGAAGATGTCTCTAAACCTGTAGAATATTGTCATACAAAATGAGAATTGTAGTATCGTGAACTCTGAAATAATTCCCAAGATTTTGTCCCTTTTTTTTTCTTTTTTATGAACCACAAAAAATGAAATCTTTTTCTTCACCTATGTTGACAAAATGACTTCTTCCCAACCCAATTTTTCTCAATTTTCTCTGAACCACAAAACAAATTCCCTTGATGTGGGTTGTGGACAGCCATATTTGCTTGATATCACTAACACGTTAATATAGACGATGATCATTCATAACTTGAAGTTATGAAACCTGACTTTGATATTAATTGTTACGAGAATGCTTTCGCAAACACGTAACGGGATAATTTAGGTTCGTAGTGGGAACTTAGACCTTTAAAGTCGTTGAAGGGACCTTAGACCTTTTTTCAAACACAAGGCTTAAGATTAATTTTTTACTTTTTTTTTTTTTCTTCAAAAAAAAAAGTTGGTTTAAATAAGATTACAAAATCAAATAAGGTGAAAATCTCCTAGGACCCATAAATACCATTATTACGTAAACTAGGAAAATAAAATACCATTAATACTAATATTACCTAAACTAAGAGAGTACAAGAAAGTCTTCTACTTGCCAAACACGAAGAAAATCTCTTACTTGCATAACACACAAAATCTCTTACTCTCTTACTTGCATAACACAGAAAGTCTCCTACTTGCTTAACACGACAATTGAAATATACTTTTCCTATTGAAATACGAAATAAACTCTAATACCCTAGAAATAAACCATAATAGGCTATTACTCTTATAAAAGGCCCTATATACGTTTTTCGATCAGCGACGTCTTCATTGAAGAGTTCACTGCCAGAAAATCTCATCTCATAGCAACCTTGGTTGAAACAAACCAAAGGAGAATGTGGAGGCTTAAGATAGCAGAGGGTGGCAAAGACCCTTATATCTTCAGTACAAACAACTTTGCTGGGAGGCAGATATGGGAGTTTGATCCTCAGGCTGGCACCCCTGAAGAGCGGGCCAAGGTTGAAGAGGCTCGTCAAAATTTCTATAAGAACAGGTTTCAGGTCAAACCTAGTAGTGATCTCCTATGCCGAATGCAGGTACCAATATCAAGACTAATAATAATGCTATTATAATTGGAGATATGATTACACACACTTAAATATATAACTTTTTATCACCTTGTTTATGTGGCAAGATGATTTCGCACCTTATTTTATTTTTTAAAAATAAAAAAACTCTAAAGCTAATGGGGGACCACCTTGCCACATAAAAAAAATGATAAAAAATTGTATGTTTAAGTGGTGAAGAATCGTATCTCTTATAATTCACATCTATTTATCACACTCATTTTACATTTATTAACACATGTTTTAATGCTTATCCTATCATCCAGATGGATCCCACTATGGATTTTTGTGTGGCTTAGATTTAACCAAGCTTTTTTTTTAAAAAAAATTTTTTTAAAATTTTTTATAACTTAAAACAACAAGAAAAGAAAATAATCATCCCCCGTCGCTTTCAAAAAAAAAAACTTCAAAAAATTGAAACCCCTCTCGCTCTCTCTCTCTCTCTGAGCTCCTGCTATCTTTCCTCTTTGGACTGATGTTCTAAAGACTGTCTTTTCCGCTGTCAATCTCATCTGTTTACCTCTCCACTACCTCCCATGGATGCTACTCACTCTGAGCTCCAAGATCCGATCACCCAAACACCTTTATCTGGACCGTATTCTGAATCAAGGACCTTGGAATATCAGGGGTTCTTTATTAATTCTCACCTTACAACTGACGAAGTGGAGCTCAACCTGTGTCCTTTTTTGATACAAGTCCATGGACTGCCTCTGCAAAATATGATACTCAGAAATGATATTTGCATTGGTAAGGCTTTGAGCAATCATTTGGAAATGGAAAATTATGACGTTTCTAGGCTAATTTGTTGTCGCCATCTTAGTTTTAAGCCTTCGGAATCCTCGCAGGGGACGCTTCTCTGCGTCAAAGGGTGTGACAAGCACGATGGGGTCCTGGAACTCGTACATGCTGGCACGACGGAAAACTTTTTCCTTCAACGCCACATTTTATTTCCTTTGTTTCCTTCATCTATTGGCATGTTATTCTTTTCCCAACACATTTTATTTTCTTTTGTTGTTTTAAGTTTAAAAATGCTTGGTTAAATGGAGACCACACAAATTTTCACAGCATTTATGCTGTAATTTTTAATACCGCATGGAAGCCAGATCCATCATGAAGAGTTGCCCAGCCACGTCTAACGGCTAATTATTAGGGTTGTTTATTGCTACGCCTAACGGCTAACGGCTAATTTTTTCATGAGGAAAAAATTCCACGTTCAATCAACGAATTTCAACATGTTCATTTTCTACAACTTCAAAAAAAAAAACAAAACAAAACAAAACAAAACAAAATATGTTCATTTTTTACGGCGTTCCAAAAATCTATATAATTTTTTATTTTTTATTTTTTATTTTAAAAAAATTGAATCAGGTGACTTGACCAAAAATCGAGAAAGTTACAAGTGACAAAACCTCTCGTGGCTTCTTTGGGTTTTTTTTTTTTTTTTTTTTTTTTTTGGGTAGGGTTAAGTATGTTTTTAGTACTTGTGATTTGAATTGAAATCAAATGACTACTTCAATTTTAAAAAGTATCATAAGTGGTACCTGTCGTAAACGGAAATACCAAATTGGTCATTTCGTCTAGGTTTCATCCATTTTTTTAAGGACAGAAATTTCTTATAAATCGGTTTGTAGGAAATTCCTACAACCCACATATAATAATGACATGTGTCTCTTGGCATGTGAGAAGCACATGTTGTTTTAATAATATGTGCTTCTCACATGTTTTTTTAATAGCATTAATAAAAAAAAAATATGTGTTTCTCACATGCTTAAATGACATATATTATTTTTATGTGTGAGTTGTAGGAAATTTTTGTCATTTTTTTAACAGACATCCATGTCAACGCGCTTCAAATGCGACACCTGCCTCTTTTACCACATATGTAAAATAACTCAACACATCTAATGACGTGTCATTATATCAAAGGTGGTACTTGCGATATTTAAGCCATAATATTAAAAATTTACATAAATAAATTTCTACCCATTTATCCTTTCTCCCACAAATGTTTGTTTGTTGAAGATGCTTATATTTACAAGTTACCTCATTCAACCAACCAATTCAAAATATTAGGTAATTCTTAGCTGGGCTATCAGAGTAAATTACACAAGTGTGCCATATATAATATTATAGGATTGGGATTTCTATTATTAGATTGTTTAAATTTTACAAAAATTCGGAGTGGTCGATTTATATACTAAACATTGTTCATTAATTTGTTTCTATTAAAATATAATCACGCAAGTTTGTAAAGAGAGCGTAAAAAAAAAAAAAAAAAAAAAATTGGGAAGATGTTGTTTTATCTTGACATAGGATGTGAGAGCACCAACTTATATTTATGAACTTGTTATGATCGATATATATAAATAAGTTTATGCAACTGTATTAAGGGTAATTTTGTTTTACCTAATTAATTCCAATTATTCGAAATTTTATCCCTCATTTCCATACCCTCCCCCTCACCCTCAAAAAAAAAAAAAAAAAAAAAAAATCATAAATATAACATTTTACCTTAATCTACCGCCTACAGCATTTGGATCAGTTCACTGGAAAGAGCCGATTAGACTAAATGGGATGGTAAAAAATTAAAAAGAAAATACTCTCCAGTTTCTACTCACCGGCTCCTCCACGAGCCTTGTCCAATCCATCAAAGTCAGCATTTAACTACTTTTAATGTGCAACTATTTTTGCTTTCATAAATTTGACAAAAACTCCAATCATCTTTGGCCCTCCTCTAGTCCTTCTGCTTTGACCGGTGGTACGGCAGTTAATGTCCAGGCGTGTTTGGTAAGTAATTGTATTGTGAAATATTTGTGTGTTGTGTAGTAAGAAGTGATTGATGTGATATAAAATTTGAGAATGTTTTATAGAAAAGTGAAAAAGTTTT
This sequence comes from Alnus glutinosa, assembly GCF_958979055.1. Taxonomy (NCBI): domain Eukaryota; kingdom Viridiplantae; phylum Streptophyta; class Magnoliopsida; order Fagales; family Betulaceae; genus Alnus; species Alnus glutinosa. Next base: position 5,016,333 of record NC_084894.1, on the reverse strand, counting down.
ATTTTGTACTGGGTTTTTTTATTTGAATAATAATAAAAAATAATTGATGTGATATAAAAAGTGTAAAACAAAATTAGAATGTTTTTTTTGGAAGAAGTGAAAAAAAATAGAGGGAGAGTTTGAGTGGTTTGCCAAGTTACCGAAACAAATAACATGAATTGTGGATTTTTGCATCAAATATCATATGTTTTCCTAAAATCCAAGGACTATATATGGATTTTTTCAGTGTTCAGAACATATAATGGCTACCTCAATTTCAAAAATTGCCGCAGATGATACATTTTATAAGCTAAAAGAGACATGTTACATGTACATCTTTTGTATATTTTTTATAAATCTCTTTTTAAAATAGAAAAATTGCACCGTTGGTCCCTGTGATATGCTATAATTATTTTTCACTCTTTATGGTTTAAAAAGTTCATGAGAGATCCCTGTAGTATGCAATAATTACGTTTTACTCCCTGCGTCGATTTTCCGTCCACAATTTTGACGGAATCTGTTAGCCTTACACGTCAGTGACACGTGTCTCCATCTTATTGGCGACACGTGTCCATCTTAATAAAAAAATAATAATTTATTAAAAAATAAATAAAAATACTCATTTTTTTTAAAAAAAATTAAAATTAAAAAAAAAAAAAACAAAAAACAAAAATGGGAAAGGGGGTGGTTGGGTGGCCAGGCCACCCCCAGTGGCCGGAGGTGGCCCGAAGGCCACCCCCAATGGCCTGGGGGTGGCTTGGCCATCCCCCTTCCCATTTTTTTTTTTTTTTGAATTTTAATTTTTTTTAAAATAAGTATTTTTATTTATTTTTTAATAAATTTTTATTTTTTTTATTAAGATTGGACATGTCAGCGTCACATGTCACCAATAAGATGACGACATGTGGCACTGACGTGGCATTTGACAGAATCTGTTAAAAATTTAACAGAATTTGACGTCAGGGATCGATTTGTAATTATTACATACCACAGGAATCTCTCATAAACTTTTTAAATCATAGGGAGTGAAAAATAATTATGGCATACCATAGGGACCAACGGTGCAATTTTTCTTTTTAAAATTAACGATTGAATCTATAAGATCCACAATGACCAAAAGAAATGTATGAGAGATGTAAAAAGATAATTTATCAACTACATAAGTAAGACGTACAACTCTGTTCATTTGATGATGTGTCTCTATATCACATGTGGTATTTAAGCCAAAATATTAAAAAATTACAAAAACAGATTTTTACATATTTATCCTTTCTCTCATAAATATTCCTTTTCCTGAAGTTGCTTATGCTTGCTTTTAGCTTACTCAAGCACCCAACTCAACACTACAATTTTTTTTTTTTTTTTTTAAAAAAACAATTTAAAAAAAAAAAAAAAGACTCCAAGGTAACTGAACCACCCCTAACACCTGGGGGTGGGGCTTGGACCACCCCAGGTGTCTGGGGGACCTAGGGGCTGTTGGTTTAGGAAATTAAATGAAATTCTATGGTATTAGTAGGTGATGATACAGAGTAATCTAGCAGCTTTAAAATTCATATATATCATGAGATATCTAATGATTCAGAAATTGTACTCTAATATGCTTATTTCTTTGTCAAAATGATTGCAGTTTCTTACGGAGAAAAACTTTAAACAAACAATTCCCCAAGTAAAGGTTGAGGATGGAGAGGAAATCACATATGAAAAGGCTACAACTGCATTGCGAAGGGTCATCCATTTCTTTTCGGCCTTGCAGGCCAGTGATAGCCATTGGCCTGCTGAAAATAATGGCGTTTTGTTTTTCCTTCCCCCCTTGGTGAGACTCGTAATATTATCAATCTTTTTTTTCTTTCTTTTTTTTTTTTTTTTTTTTTTTAATCAATGTCATCATTGTGATCATCACATAATCAAACAGATACTGTTTTGGGATATTTACATTAAAAAAAAAAAAAAAAAAAAAAAAAAAGTATACATCAGGGAACCCTAGGACAAATCATCAACAACGTAAAAGCTTTTTTCTAACGATATTTAATACTGAAACATCTTCTAAGATTGACCAAACTATGAACATTACCATTGGATCTATGACGGCATGTCTGCCTTTGACTTGTTTTGGTTCTCATCTTGATGCACTGCTAATTGTATTCTTTTAACCCGAAAAAATGCAGGTAATGTGTTTGTACATTACAGGACACCTTAATACTGTGTTCACTGCTGAGTATCAAAAGGAAATCCTTCGACACATATATTATCATCAGGTGTATATTCTTGGAAGCTTTACATGTTAATCATGCAAACAGGATTAAATTTTCTTCTAAATTACTTGATTCCTTTCCTTTCCTTCTTCTTCTTCTTCTTTTTTTTTTTTTTTTATTTTTTTTTATTTTTTTTTATTTATTTTTTTAATTTTGTTTTGTGTGTCAGTGTGTTTTAACTATCATGTTTAACAAGTATGCTGTAAATTTTGCATATTGTAGAATGAAGATGGTGGCTGGGGATTACACATAGAGGGCCACAGCATCATGTTTTCCACGGCTCTTAGCTACATTTGTATGCGTATACTCGGGGAAGGACCTAATGGTGGTCAGGACAATGCTTGTGCAAGAGCGCGAAAGTGGATCCTTGACCATGGTGGTGTAACACACATACCTTCTTGGGGAAAGACCTGGCTTTCAGTATGACCATGTTTCACGGCTATTTGGGAAATGAATATGCATGATTACTGTTTGCTGATAATTAACTCTAGTACGCATTTTCCCTTTGTTGCAGATACTTGGTTTGTTCGAGTGGATTGGAACCAATCCAATGCCTCCAGAATTTTGGATCCTTCCTTCATTTCTTCCCATGCATCCAGGTTTAATTTATACATATCTTCTTACAACTTCATTATACTTCCTGAAAATGCCAGTCTATTTAGATCCTTGTTGCATCATGAAATGTTTTTAAAATCATTTAGTCCAATGTTGAAATTTAAATACAGGGTTTAATTGAAACATGGTTACACTTCTGTTTGAAGCCTCTGTTACACAGAGGTTTTACTTTCTTCTCTTTGATAATTTAACTTGCTACATATTGCTTTTCAATTGCCTTTTCCCTAAAATGCAGCCAAAATGTGGTGCTACTGCCGTCTGGTGTACATGCCCATGTCATACCTCTATGGGAAAAGGTTTGTAGGCCCAATCACACCTCTCATTCTTCAATTGAGGGAGGAACTCTACACTCAACCTTACAACAAAGTTAACTGGAAGAAAGCGCGTCATCTATGTGCAAAGGTGAGTTCACCTTAATCTTCGATCTCCTCATGGTTGATACTTGCTTATTGCTACATATGCTTTTCAATGTTCTTCCAACGCATTGATTATGCAAAACTATTGTTATAGGAGGATCTCTACTATCCCCATCCTTTGATACAAGATCTGCTCTGGGATAGTCTATACATTTTCACTGAGCCTCTTCTCACTCGTTGGCCCTTGAACAAGCTGGTCAGAGAGAAGGCTCTTCAAGTAACAATGAAGCACATTCATTATGAAGATGAGAACAGTCGATACATCACCATTGGATGCGTGGAAAAGGTAATGTTATCATACGTACAATCAAGTGAAGTAATGGAAAGCATCTTTTTGGGCTATATAACTGTACTCCTAAAGCCAAATATTTGCATTGAACAGGTCCTATGTATGCTTGCTTGTTGGGTTGAAGATCCAAATGGGGATTATTTCAAGAAGCATATTGCTAGGATCCTAGATTTCATATGGGTCGCTGAAGATGGAATCAAGATGCAGGCCAGTGAGCATATTCTGCAAAAACAGTTGCAGAACCTTTTGTCTATCCGTTGTACATTTGAATTGCACTTTATATTGAACTATGAATGAAGAGATTTCCTAAAAAAATAAATTTCTTTTAGGTTTGGTTTTGTAAATATAAATAACTATTCAAACTTGAGTATAAACCCCAAGCTCTTGTTTTCTAGCTTCAAGTCTATAAGTACGGAGTCTTTGCAAGAAAATGGAAGGGATCGTTGACTTTGATGTATGCCATTTGCATGTAGGGTTTTGGAAGTCAAATGTGGGATACTACTTTCGCTATTCAAGCTTTACTTGCGGCTAATCTCATTGATGAAATTGGACCTACACTTGCGAGAGGGCATGACTACATCAAGAAATCCCAGGTTTGATTTTCAATTCTGAAAGCATCTTTTCACCACAATCATCAAATCTACCTTTATTGGTTAAAAATAAAAACTATCCAGTATTCATTCAGACTAATTATATATTATGTTTTCCCTTAAAAATTGTAAAGATCAGGGACAACCCTTCCGGCGACTTTAAAAGCATGTACCGTCACATTTCTAAAGGATCATGGACTTTGTCTGATCAAGATCAGGGATGGCAAGTTTCTGATTGCACTGCAGAAGCTTTGAAGGTAATTAACTTCATTTAAATGCATCAATGGGGTAAAGTGTTGCACCATCTCCATAATTAATGTGTTTCTCACCAAATTCTCCTCTATTTCAGACTTGCATGCTTTTATCCATGAAGACACCAGAAATTGTTGGTGAGAAAATGGAACTCGAGCAATTTTATGACTCTGTAAATGTCATACTTTCCTTACAGGTGAGGATCAACTTTCACAATTGTTAAATCACCAGTCATCCCAAAAGTTTAAGCTGATAAACCACCAGTCATCCCAAAATTCCTCTTTAATAAGTGAATAAGGGAAAAAAAAGGTTGATTTTCATTATTTAATTAATATTTTAACACTCCCCTTCAAGTGTGGGCTCAAACTACCACCTAATAATGAGGGCTAATACGTAGAGAACTCAGAATCTTGGCTCTTATACCATCTTAAATCATCAATTATCCCAAAAGCTTAAACTGATAAGAAATTGTTAATTTTAATCCTTTAATTAATATTCAAATAACTAGCATTGTATTCAAATAACCAGGCTGCATTTTGTTTTTCTAAGGATCTGAAACTTTCTTAAAGTTTCCTCTATCTAGTATTGCAGTGCTTATTTCTTAAGTATTTCACTGCGTTCATATCAATAAGCTCTATTGTATGGCTTAATGCAGAGTAAAAATGGTGGTTTAGCTGCCTGGGAACCAGCAAGAGCCCAAAAATGGTTGGAAGTAAGTACCTTAACGTATTGAAGCGGCCTTGAAATGTGCTTATGGGAATACTTCAAAATTATCTAGTGCTTCTATATATATTCTCCCTTTTCTATCGTATATTAATGGATTTTTTTTTTTTTTTCATTAGCTTTTAAATCCCACAGAATTCTTCTCAGACATTGTTGTTGAGCATGAGTACCTTGAGTGCACTGCATCAGCAATCCAAGCTTTAGTTTTGTTTAAGAAGTTGTACCCCGGGCATCGGAAGGAAGAGATAGAAGATTGCATAAAAAATGCTGTTCAGTTTGTTCAAGACATACAAATGCCTGATGGTTCATGGTATGTTCCTCCACTGGTTTATTAGATATTTCTCTGACATTAGTCTGTTTTTATACCAGAGAAATCTATTACACAGGTATGGAAATTGGGGAATTTGCTTCATATACGGTACATGGTTTGGACTTGGAGGATTGGCTGCAGCTGGCAAGACTTACAACAATTGTCCAGCTATGCGTAGAGCTGTTGATTTTCTACTCAGAGCACAAAGGGTTAATGGTGGTTGGGGAGAGAGCTATCTCTCATGCCCAAACAAGGTAATGTTTTAACACGCATAGTGCTAAAAGCCTCGTAATTCTTAATTTTTTTTTTTCCTCTCTATTTCCAAACATCATTAGTATTTTCCATTATCTTTTACTCTCAACATTATTGATAACAATTTAAGAACCTTTAATAACATGCACCGTGTTGTTCCACAAATTCTTATTAGTGGAAGAATTTCGGTCAAAGAAAAAGTCTTTCTTGTTTTTGTCTTTCTAAGATTTTGCAGATGCTAGATAATAAAACTATAATCTCTCTATGCTTGATTATATAGGAATATGTACCTCTTGAAGGAAACCGATCAAATTTGGTACAAACTGCATGGGCAATGATGGGTCTCATTCATGCTGGACAGGTGACTTGATGGTTTAAAAATCTAGCCTAGCTTGTTTTCTCTTATGTCATGCTGTCATTGTTGTCATATGCTTTGATCTGGCATATTCTGATGTTAAAATTGTATCTGTAAAAGGCTGAAAGAGACCCGACACCTCTTCACCGCGCGGCAAAGCTGATAATTAATTCTCAACTGGCAGACGGCGATTTTCCTCAACAGGTACCTCCTCTCTTTAAAACATATATGAGAATTTAATTCAGAAAGATTAGGGAGGAAAGCAAAATAGCATAACTTGGAAGTACATATATTATGCTTGAATTTTACCTCCAAAGCTTCCTAACCATCTGTCACTCTTTCATATATGCAGGAAATCCTTGGAGTCTACTTGAGGAACTGTATGCTACACTATGGAGCATACAAAAATATTCACCCAATGTGGGCTCTTGCAGAATACCGCAAGCATGTCCCATTGCCATCCAAAATAATTTAAATCAATTAAGTACTCTTAATTAAATAAAGCCAGTTGTGAATGTAAGAAATTATATTTGTGTCTCTATGCCACATTTAATATTTGTAACGGTAACGGCTAAATAATTACTGTAACGGTAATTATAATAATTGTATTCAATATGATTTAAACAATTTTTATATTCCACATTATGGTTCATGATAATAAAGGTTTTTATATTTATGTTTCTAATTTAGTTCCTTGATGGAAGGAAGAAAATTAGCTAACTAATGAATATGAGGGGTCCTTGGCCTACATATATAAAAAGCCATATGCATCTATCTTTTGGCATACTCATAGGCATAAGTTAGAAGATCTTCTCTTTAAATTTCTTTTGCAAAATTTCTGTTCATTGCTAAAGGCTTCTTCATATGTTTGAGTAAAATGGCCAGAGGTATTTATATTTCGTTTCGCTGCTTATTTTTATTTATTTAGCCTTTTATTTACATTATGCTAACATGTGGTATCAGAGCCCGCCTTTATGCTATTTTGCTCAGCATTAAGTTTTTATTGATTCTTGGTTTGCATTAAATCAAATAAATATTTGTGAAAAATAGCTATTTTTTTTTTCACACATTCTGGAGATACTATTGAAAAACCAAGAAAAATTGATACGTGTTATTTATTTATTTTTTTTTTATCAAAATTTTGTCAATATTGTGATATATGGTCATTACTAAAAGAGAAAAAATATATACCATAAAGTAGACTTTCTACTATCTACACCATCAGCAAAATTCAAAATCTGAATAACTAACCACCACCAAATGGTAGTGTATCTTTAGGTTGAGTTGTTTTTCTTGGTTTCTTGCGTATATCGCAAGATTTTATTTGCAGCACTTTATTGACCCAATAATCTTACTGTTAGTCTAATGGTTTAGTCTAGTGCCAGTCTATGCTTGCATTAGATTGCATAATGCAGATGCTTACAAAAGACCTTTCATCTGCCCTTTGTTCCAATACATTTTGGGACATTAATCTTTATTGAATTAGTCCCTCTTAATTGCTACTGAATGTGCAAAATCATTCATTCTAAATCTTCCCAAAACTTTTTCAATTTAGGCCTTCCAAGACAATCATGTTAATGTTATTTATGTCTCAGTGAATCTCTATGTCAAAAGAAATAAGAAGTTTCACCAAAATCCTTCAATTTCAAAGTTTTGTGAAAGGACCTTCCTATAGCAAACCTAAATCACTACTTGCAAAAATAATATCTGCATATAGGCCTAGAAAGATTACTTTACTTCCATTGACCTTAAGGTATATATATTAATTAACAAAGTTTTTAATAAACAATGAAGCAATAACCTTGTAAAAAGTATACTACTGATGGGAGATCTGTATCAGCCAAAAAATAGATTTATTTATTTTGCAAGCATTCTGACTGTTATTTATAAAACCTTTATAAAATCTTTGGCCCTAAAACATTCAGGAATAAATCCCTGATGACTTTGGTGACATGCTATTTCATGAATATCTAACTTAGGTGATTAAATCACTCCCACCATTCATGCTTAATAATCTCATATGGCGTACTTAATTCCGTGGCAGTAGGTAGTTTGTCCACATGGAGTGCCAAATTTCTAAGACCCCAAGTGAAAAAACATATAAATTTTTTTTCAATCAAAAAAATTGTTACTATAAAGTATTGGAACATAAAATTACTAAAAGTAGAATAATATGAATAGCTATAATAAAAAAAGCCAACATTAAGGGTATTTTCTTATTATTCAAATTTGAATCTGCAATAACAATGAATTCTCTTACTTTTTCTTTAGCAGCTGTGTTGATGTGTAAGAAGTTTCAGTGATCTCCCCTTCCCAGAAGGTGACCACCTGAAGTAATCATAAATGAAACAAAAACTGCTCCAGGCCATGACCAAACTTTGGTCTGACATGGTTTTTGTAATTGGTTTTTTACAGGAAATTGGATGGTAAGTTGCAAAAGTCACTTCATGAATTCCTGGAAGCAAGGGGTATAAATGATAAACTTGCTGTTTTCTTGCATAAATACATGAAGAACAACGATAAAACTGAGTTTGATTCTTGTGTGAAATCTTTCATTGAAAAGCAAGTGAAGTGATTACTTTGCCTCATTCTGGATGAGGTTTGGTTGGATTATATGTGCAAGAGCATAAGCCTGCAGTTGGTCGAGATGATCATCATACGGCTTCTAATTAATACAGCCAATGGATGGAAGATACATTTCAATTGTACATCATTGATTATTAGTAGAAACTAAAAGTTTATTGATATGATATTATGATATAATAATATAACTAGTGAATAATTAGTAATAAAAAATTATTGATATGATATAAAAAAAAAATGTGAAAAAAGTTAAAAGTTTTTGAAGTTGATTAATAAGCAGTGAAAAATAAAAGACAAGATTTAGTGTTACCTCCAGCCATCTTTTGCTCAAGCATTTTCACGAATTTATGAAAAAAGAAAATTATAAGAGATATTTTCCAACTTATGCTTACTGAATGTCATACTAATGGAGTACATAAGCTCTTTATTTATTGGCTAAGTTAAGGACCCTCGAAATTGGTATACACCATAATTGTTCCTCCATCAAGGACTAATTAATTAAATTGATTTGGTATCAATTTACAAATTAATGCCAATGACAAATGTCTAGTAATATTTCCTTACAAGTTGAATAGTGGTTTAGAGATAGGGACAATCTCAGTTAGAATACCAATCACGATGGTGATATTCTTCTGAGACATCTTACACGTACATTTTTTGTGCATCTTCCATACATCTTTTTTTTTTTTTTTTTTTTTTTCCTAGATTAACTTTTGAATCTGTAAGACCCACATATGAGTCATTGTGGGTCCTACATATTAAAATAACTGGAGAATTTTTAATAGAATACTATTTTTTTTTTTGTCTTAAACTGTGTATAAGAGGGACATATTTATAGTTGAATAAGTCGACCTATACAAGTAAACCTAAATCGACTTATACAAGGAAACATAAATTGTCCTAGACTAGGAAATATAATTTAGGGAATTACTGTAAAAAACAAATCAAATACGGTAAATCAGACATGTACGATAAATGTCAGAAGGGGTTTGATTGCTGTACAACATCCACACAACACCCACACAACATCCCCTCACATGAGGGTAGGCCCCAGGTGTGGGTGTTGTAAAAGTAACATTTTCCATGTCAGAATAGCCACGTCAACCTGTTTGGCCTTCATGAGAATAGCCACGTCAAATTAATGACCCAAATTAGAGGGATTCTTCATAACGATGCAATTTAATTGATATTAACTGCTAATCAACTATCTCCAGAGAAAGAGAAAGATGCAAATGAAGAAGTCTTAGAATGACATGAAATTCATGCCTGAGAATCAAATACACCATAAAATATCATATTTTTCGTGGAGGGACAAAAACATATCAACAAACAAAAGAAATCCGAGATCATTCACAGAGACAGCTCAATATAAATTAAGTTACGTGGCAAAAAGTATTTAATGGAGTTGTTGGTGTAATGACTATTGGGCATTGTTTGTTGTGGTTATTGGTAAGTTTTCTTATGCCATTAATGGAGTTGTTGGTGCAATGGCTATTAGGCATTGTTTGTTGGGATCAGGATCTCCTATAATTTTAAAGAAATTATATATTTTAAAATTACGTAATTTAGGCCTTTTTTAGGCATAGGATCGCTTGGAAAATGCCACATATTAAAAATGTAGAATGTTATCGATGCAGCTAGAAAAATTTCATTCCAAAATGGCGTCATTTTCACTTTTGTAAAGACATTTCTTTTCATAAGATCAAAATTCAATTTTTTGGCTCAAAACTTGTTTATATATAGCATAGAGAGTAGAATTTGGTGAAAATATATGGATAATTGCACTATTGGCCACTGGGTTAGCCTAAATTACGAATCATTCATTGTGATACAAAAAGTTCATAGAGGGTCATTGTGGTAAACTATAATTACGAATCACTCCCTGAACCTATTTTCCGTCCATCAAATTAACAGAATCCATTAGTTTACCACGTCATATAAATAGTGAGACAATCTTTAAATATCATTTGTAGTGTAATCTACTAACGGGTTCAGAGAGTGATTTGTAATTATAGTTTACTACAAGAACTATGCATGAACTTTTTATACCACAGGAAGTTATCGATTTGTAATTTCGGCCAACTCAGAGATCAGTGGTGCAATTATTCCAAAATTATACTCAACTCACAACTGTACACATGCCACCTTTTTAATTAAATATGTGACATTTTTCAAGCGTTTCAATCTTTGCGAGTGGCGTCATTGATGGGATGATTTATGCGGATGGAGGAAACAGTTCAGATCTTTTTGAGATCGAGAACTTGCTGGAGTAAGGCTGCCATGCGAAAGCTAATGGCTGGGACGGAGTTTTGAATTGCTGATGCATAAGTGGGTGATGTGTTGTCTAAAGCCCAGCAAGTAGAATCCTTGGTTTGCTGTTATTCTGTCACGCATTAAAAACATGTGAAAAGGAGTGAATTTATTTTTTAGTTTTCTTTTTTAACGTGTATTAATTCTTTGATCATACGTACCCAACAAGTGCAAGGAGGAAGAACTGAACGAGAAAATTTAGAGTAATTGCCGGCCTCTCTTTCCTGGTAAAAGAATTAGACAATTTTGTTACGTACTACAAATTATAAGGTAATGGTTATTTATTAGTGAGCTAGAGGTACGTACTTCTCTAGAAAATATGAAAAGGGAAGGAGCAAAAGCAAAGCGATGGTATTCCTATACAATGGGAACACAAGTTTACTAATGCCCATGTTAAGGGTAGCTCTGGAGACCACATGCAAGCCGGCGTAGCCAAATTGCAAGGCGAGCATGGCCCCGTGGAGTTGCAGTCTTTCCGGCCGGTATAGAACACCATATTCTCTTTGCAGAGGTGGAGCCAGCGTCCACCATGGAAGCAGAGAAACAAAGATAGAAAGACGATCAGAAGTTCGTCATCGATGGGATGATTTATGCGGCTAGAGGAAAACGCTCAGATTTATGGCAGTCGGGCTGAGAGAAGGTTGGACGGGTTCAAGGGTGGTGGTTTACAAGAAAAAGATGGTGGGGATATGGGATATGACTTCAACAAAGTGATCGATGCAGATATTTCTACTGTCATCTAATTGGAACAACAATCCTTTCTGTTTACCTCTAATGGCTTCTCATTTATGTTGGACCACATCCACATTGAGGCATGCATTCTTTTGATGATTTCTATGAAAAATCTTTTTTCATCAGCTTTTCATGGCTTCCAACTTCATGTGGCTGCTACTCCAAGAAAGTCAATGAATGGTGGTGGAATGGTCTCAAATTGGCTGCCTACCCTGCTTTCTACAGCTAATGATGATGAAGGTTCCCTGCCTGAAACTTGAGGCGTTTTCATTGACGACGACTCGAAGAAACTGTATGGGCTGTGGTTGTTTTACTATTGCATTGCCATAAAAAAGGAGGCTGGTGGGGATGATAGAAAGCTTCGCCCCAAGATTTGCCCTGCCTCAACCTCCCCATCATCTCATTCTCTTTCTTGCTCTGTTTTTCTGTTTTCTTTTTGCGTTTTCTCTCTGATTCATAATTTAATGGTCAATACCAATGCGCTTAACGCGCGCCCTCACAAAGAAGCCCAGCCTTCTCGCGCCCATCCATACGGTGATTTAGTGTTGTAAACTTGTAGTCTCGTCGATGTTCGATAGTGATGATATGATGATGATTCGGTACTCCACCTTCAGCGAGATCTGGTTGCACCACCAGAGCTAGCACCACATCCCAAAGACGTGTATTCTCGTTCGAAGAAGAAGATACGTCGACAGGAAGAAGGGTCGGCATAACTGATATTGTAGTTAAAAGAAAAACACATGCGTCGCACGGGTGCATTAGGATTTAACAGTACGTGAATCCTAACAAAATATCTTTAAGTAATAATTTTTGATAGATTGATACCCAAGTTCGACAGTTTCGCTAATTCAATATCCTTCCGTCAAAACGGTTAATAATTCGATACTCTTTTTAAGTTATCCAAAAAAGAAAAAAAAAAAAAAAAAAAATAATGATTCAATGCCACCTAAATTTTTCACCACCTTATCTATGTGGCAAGGTGGTCCCCCACTACTTTTTGAGTTTTTTTATTTTTTAAAAATAAATTAAGGTGAAGAACCACCTTGTCACATACACAAGGTGGTAAAAAATTGTATATTTAGGTGGTAGTGAATCATTACTCAAAAAAAAATCCCTCTTAACTTTCACTCACCCAATGTCTTTTTGGTGTTTCCATATATTGGGTTCACTCAATCTACCAATCTCGATTACGTTCAGTTTCAAGTGAGCCTTCTGAAGATTTATCGGTTAGTTCAAAGAAAAACTAATGGTTTTCGCTCAATTTGTGGTTGTTTGCTCTCTTTTCCTCTTGTTTTTATTTTTTATTTTGTTGGTTTTGTCCACAGTGGCGGACCAGCCTTGTAAATATGGGGACCAAATTGAAAGAAAAAAAATTGGGAGGGACAAACCTAAAAAAAATAAACAAAATTAAGGATAAAATTTAATTTTTTTTTATTTTTTTTATTTTTGAGAAAATTTTGGGGTTTGGGGGGTCCAAGACCCCTCTGGCCCCCATGTAGTTTCGCTTCTGTTTGGCTGGCTGAGTAACATAAAAGGGAATGGCTCGGTTAGGGGGACAGTCGGCAGGCGTAGACCCACGTGCATGGTAAGAGACGAATGTCTCCCAAAAATTTTGAAATTGATTTTAAATTATGTAAATTTATAATTTTGTCCCCATAAAAATTTTTCTTTATATATATTTTTTGACCCATATTTTGTCCCCCCACCCACTTCTCCCTTTGCGCACTGTGCATTGTCATTGTCCTTGGGCATTGTCTTTTTTAACGTATATTACCCTTTTAGTTCTTTTTTTTTTTTAATTTTTTTTTTTTTTTTTGCCTTTTTAACCCTTTTCACCTCTGAAAAAGCAACTGTACCCATCTCATTTTTCCCCCTTTCCCCACGCGCACGTGGCATCCCCTCCCCCAACGCCTCTCTCTCTCTCTCTCTCTCTCTCTCTCTCTCGCACAACGTCACTGGTCGTCCCTCTCCAGGCGTGTTCTGTCTCCGGCAGTCTCTCTCTCCGACGGTCTCTATTTGTATGCTCTTTTTCCATCTATGCATTTTTATGGGATTTGTTATTATATAGACACTAATCACCATGCCTTATGTGTTTTGTTTTTTGTTGAAAGGGTTTGTGCATGCGTACTTTGTTCGATTTGTAGTCTCTCAATTCTCAGCTTTGGTTCACTTTGGGTCCTTTCCTTTTGCAGCTACCTGAAACACCGAATAATATAAGCAATAACTCTCTCTCTCTCTCAAACCCTCAGTCTCCCTTTTTCTCATCATAGAAACAATGGCCTTGTTTGGTAAAAGGAAGTGTGAGTTGAGGTAGTAGTAAAAGTAATAGATGTGATATGAAGTAAAAGTAATTTGGGAAAAATACAATTTAGCCCCTCAAACTACCATCGATTCTCCGGATGGCACCCTAAACTACCAAACCTTGCAATTTCAACCCTCCAAACTACTAACTGCTTGTTTTTTGACCCCATTCGTCAGTTTGTACCGTTTATATGGATGGAAATTAGTCATGTGCCGTGCACGTGACTCTTAAGTACAAAAAAACTCGCAAGTGCCCTTAATTTTAACGTTGAAATTACTAGATTGCCCATACTTTGAAGAACACGTGTGTGAGTGATTTAGGTGCAGAAATTACGGAAATGCCATTCATTTTCTTCGATGGCGCGGCATCACCTGCGAAGCCAACGTCACTCGCCGTGTCAACCCAGTCGACCTCTACAACTTGCAGCTCGTCAGGCCATTCCCGACCTTCCTCTGCCGCCTCCCCTCTCTCTCTCTCTTAAACAACCTCATCACATTGCAACTCGAGGCCTACACCTAAAAGGAAGCGGAAGGGAACCGTACCCCATTTACACCGCTGGCAATCTAAGTAGGGTTTCAAGCCCTCCTTCTAGTCCCACCACCATGAGCCCAACATATGCATCCGCTACGTACAACTGCTGCGTTCCAGTGTTGGAATCCAAACCTAATGCCTAATGGCCTCCCACAGGTAGCTCCCAAATCATCATAATTAGTTTTGCCACCATATGTCACAATGCCCGCACTTGACCTGAACAACATGCATTTCCAACAAAAATACATTAGAGTTTTAAATAACAATATCTTAAACTTCTTCACATGGTTTTTTAGTGCAAAAGACAGCCTTTCATTTATAAAATTCTGACACGTGTATATATGTGTGTATATGTGTGTGTGTGTGTGTGTGTGTGTGTGTGTGTGTGTCTTACTTCTTGTAGCATATACACATATACGAACTGACCCTTAATTTATTAAAATCTGTGTCTATGTATATAACTAAAGAAGATGTTCCAAATCCAACCTAGTTGGCGAGTCGAAGGCAAAATCTACGAAATGAGCAGTGGCTGCTTCATATTTGAGAATTCGACCGTCTTGGACACTCACATATATGTTTCATGTTAATGGACAAGATGTACATAATCAGTAGGCAGAAAAGATAGGGAAAATGGGTTCCATGTTAATGGACAAGATGATATATAGAAAACAATACCTCATTACCGTGCAAATCAACTAATGTCTTCAATTCAGCTTGACGAAAAAGTGCATCACAGTCTTTCCCCAACAAAAGATCTAATAGCTGGTAATATGCCACCAAAAGTATCTCAGGATCATTCATGAAGAAAATTGAAGGCAGGCACAAAAACTAGTACAAGGAATATATATAGCATGCACCTTGCTTATTGGATAAGCAATAGGAAAACAAATCCAAACAAGTATCTGGACAACTGGAGCTCAAAGAAAAAGAGAACAAAAACTCTCTTTCTCCCTAGCCTTTCTTCCTTTGTTTAAGCCAAATTAGAATGGGTATTGTATTTTAATTCCAGTAGAAAAAATAAGGAGACTTCATCCCTCTCAGCAGTTGCAGAAAAACCAAAAACAAAACCTTCAAAATCTCTTTCTCTCTCTGTGGGTCTCGATCAGTAGCTCTAGAAACAAGAAAAGCTTCCCTCATTCTCTTGCCCTCCCTCTATTTGCAGAAAAGAAAATAAGAAACAAAGCTGCTCTCTCTTCCTTTGTAATAGCAGAACAGCAACAAAAACAAAGAGAAGATCTCTAGCTCTTCTTTCTCTTGAAACCCACAGCCAAAGATCCTCTAAAAATTTAACTCTCTTCTCTTTCTCTGTTTTCTGTTTCATTTCAGGATGGGTATTTTTCAAAGTTGCAGTTGAACAACTTGGCAATCTCATTAACCCAGGGCATGACGTAGCCTCCCCAATCCTCCGGTGTCAGATTGAACATCGCGGCCCTGGGCTTTCCTTTTAGCTTCAATCGGCCAGGAATGATTCGTTTCTAGGAGAAGAAAAGCTTGTTCTCCATTGAAGGACCTGCTGGGCTGCTGGGAGGCAACGTCGAGCGGTGTCCTCCTCTGAGCTGCTGCGTTGGAAGGAGTCGCTGATGTGTGGGGTGACGACCTGCGAAGGAGTGACAAAGAAGAATAAAAAATACGGATGAATTTCAGGTTATAAGATAAGGGTGTTTTCGGACTTTTCAACTAAAAGAACCACATGCCGCACACGTGACTCAGTTTCCGTTCACTTAGACAGCACAACCTAACAGATGGGGTCAAAAAACAAGAAGTTGGTAGTTTGGAGGGCTGGAATGCAAGCTTTGGTAGTTTGGGGTACCTTCTGAAGGATCGATGGTAGTTTAGGAGGCTAAATTGTATTTTTCCGAAGTAATTTATATGAAAAAAAAAAATGTATTATAGTGAAATTTTTTTTATTTAAATAATAATAAAAAATTATTAATGTGATATAAAGTTAAAATATTTTGCAGTTAATTGTTTTTTAGAAAAGTGAAGAGGGGGAGGGAAAATTTTCTCTCCCTTGCCAAGCAAGCCCAGATTATTTGGCAAACCACTCTTAACTCTCCATCTATTTCTTTTCACTTTTCCCCAAAAAAAATATTCTAACTTTTTTACACTTTTTATATCACATCAATCATTTTTTATTATTATTCAAATAAAAAAAAAAATCTACTACAAAACAAAACTTTTTCACTTTTCTATAAAACATTCTCAAATTTTATATCAAATCAAACACTTCTTACTACTATTCAAACAAATATTCCACAACACAATTACTTACCAAACAGGCCCATTAATATTTTTTCATGCCAATTATTTGTTTTTTTTAATGTACTTCTCTTTGTTCTTTTTTTAATTTTAGTTTTTTCGTGATTTCTTAATGTTACTAATGTATGTATAATATATTGCTTTCTATTTATAAATTATTAGCAGTTAGCATGGTTTTCAGTTTTGGTAGTTTGATAATAGCTATTCACATTGATTAGAAATCTCTTAATAGTAGTCTTGATGTCTAAGATTCATTCTTTTATTTCTGATTTTAAGATTCCAAGTGAAGTGATAGAGAAATCTCTTATAGCTCTTCCATTTTTTTTTTTTTTTTTTTATTATTCTATGGCAGTATAACACCATCTTGTCCCTTCAAAAGTATGACACCATCTTGTTATTGTAAGCCCAATTGGCACTGTGCCAACATTATAATAATTAGAAATTTAGAATATTAGATACTTAAGCTTCTCCATAAATCATAATTGTTAGTTCTTTCTTTTACTAGTAGCTGTATGAATCATGGACCATCTGCTTTCCTAGAGTAGTCATTTTCTATGGACCATGTGCTTTCTCGGTTTCTCTTCTATATATTTTGTTAAATATATTCTTACTTTTAAATGGGTTTATCATTTAGGTTTTGCACGTTGCAACATTGTTATGACTTGAATTTCATCATTGTTATTGTTGTTGGGGGTTTGGGAGATCTTGTTAAAAGAAAGAGTCTACGCTCAAAGGTACCCTTTTTCATGGACCCTATAAATTGTGCTTAGTTTATTTTACTAGTAGTTTATACTATTATGTGTTTGTGATATCATGAAAATATGAAATATAATTTTGAATCAAATGGGTACTTTGATGTAAATAAAATTATACAAGTTTATCTCCCCTTACCAAAAATCCTGGTTTCCCCCTGCAGTCTTTTATTTATTTTTTTTTCACTCTTTTTATTCACAACTAAAGCTTGATCGGTGCTTGAAGCGTTATTTTTTTGTTAATCACGTTTCTGTTGTGTGTCGAGTAGTGTAAGAGACAGAGAGAGGCAAAGGAATCGAGAGAGAGAGAGAGAGATGGAGTTCGAACATTTTTGCCACAAGGAAAATGATAGACTACCCTTAAAGAAGTGATACCCAATTCACTGACATAAGCTGACCCTCTTTGCAATTGGAGATTTTACTGGTGGCCACAAATTTTGTAATGCTTGTCGTCATTATAACCATGGCTTTGCTTATATATGCGAACACCTCGGCTGTAACTACCACATGGACATCCAATGTTGTTCAATTCCAAAAATCTTTAAACATGATGGTCAACGACACCCCCTCTCCTTTGCCATAAAAAGTTCTGCTGAAAAGTGCAATGCTTGTGGTAGGTCGGAGAACACATTATGGCTAGCTGATGTAGTACTTGTATGCAATGAATTCGAATTTAAGTTAGATTTTGGTTGTGCAACACTCCTACTCAAAGCTAAGTGTGAGTATGACACACATCCCCTCTCACTTATTTACACGGTCGAAAATGATTTTGAAGAATATTATTATTTAATTTGTGAAGAAGAAAGAAATACAAATCATTGATTCTATTACTGTGTAGAATGCAACTTTGTTGTCCTCCCTCAATGAACAATTGGACAATCTCCTTACATTAAGTATGAAATAAATTTTACTAAAGAAGATCACCAACACCCTTTCAATTTTGCTTGAAGAACTAAAAACTCTCGTCCATGTGATGCCTGCGGTGAAACTTTTGAGGATAACACTGATACTTATATGGTAGATATTAAGATGACTAGCTGTGCAAGATACTATTAGCGGCCACATTTCATGTCACCGCTAATAATTATTAAAGAAAATAATAATAATAATAATAATAATAATAAAAGTGCTATTGGATCGAATATTCAATCTATCATAATGCATTAGTTCGATCAATCGTGATAGAGTTCGATCGATCAAATTCGACATAGTGAAGGCTCAATCAAACGTCTGATCGGTCACAGTGTACTAGTCCGATCGATCATGATAGGATAATGTGATCGCTAGAAGATCCGATTGATCCTAGTGGATTACTTCAACGGATCGAACATCAGATTGATCCTAGTGCATTAGCTTGATCAATCATGATAGAGTTTGATTGATCAAATTCGACATAGTGAAGGTTCGATCAAACATCTAATCGATCATAGTGTACTAGTTCGATCAATCATGATAGGATAATATGATCAATAGAAGATCCGATAAAACCTATTGCATTAGTTTGATTAATTACGATAGAATTCGATCGATCAAATTCAACATAGTGAAGGTTTGATTAAACGTCCAATCGATCATATTGATATATCATATCAATATGATCGATCAGATGATCTACCATGGTTGATTGGATGATCTATCAATCATATTGATTTATCATGATCGATCGGATGATCTACCATGATTTATCGGATGTTCTATCGATCCTATGGATCTATTATGATCGATCGGATGATATATCGATCCTTTTGATCTATCATGATCGATTAGATGATCTACCACGATTGATCGGATGATCTATCGATCATATTGATCTATCATGATTGATCGAATGATCTATCGAACCTATGGATCTATCATGATCGATAAGATGATCTATCAATCTTATTGGTATATCATGATCGATCGGATCTTCTACCATGATTGATCGGATGATTTATCGATCCTATTGATCTACCATGATTGATTGGATGATCTATTGATCTATCATGATCGATCGAATGATCTGTCGATCCTATTGATCTATTATGATTGATCAGATGATCTATTGTGATCGATCAGATGATCGACCACGATTGATCGAATGATCTATCGA
This sequence comes from Alnus glutinosa, assembly GCF_958979055.1. Classification (NCBI taxonomy): domain Eukaryota; kingdom Viridiplantae; phylum Streptophyta; class Magnoliopsida; order Fagales; family Betulaceae; genus Alnus; species Alnus glutinosa. Next base: position 4,996,739 of record NC_084894.1, on the reverse strand, counting down.
TCCTATTGATCTATCATGATTGATCAGATGATCTATTGTGATTGATCGGATGATCTACCATGATTGATCGGATGATCTATCGATCCTATTGATCTATCATGATTGATCGTGTTAGTTTGTGATTGGCCTCATTCTGATTGGACAAAATCACTTGTATGTAAAGATGTTTTTCACAGGGATCCCACTATTCAGAAGTGTTCCAGAGTCTACACTGTCTACAAGTCAAGAGAAGTTGGTTCCCTGCCAGCCGTCCGGACGATGTGTCATCCCTTCCGGACGCTAATCTGTCCACAGTTCCAGCCATCCGGACGACGTGCCATACTGTCTAAACGCTCGACAGACCAAGAATCATTCGTTCGGACGTCGTGGATTTCCGTCCGGACCCTCCACTGTATCGTGAAGCTTCTATTCTAGCTTGCATCCGTCCAGACGTCTCAGCAGCCCATCCGAACGACGTCGATCGATCAGCTTCATATTTTCTTTCCAAGTTCAAATAAGGGAAGATTGATATAACCGTCCGGACAACGTGGATTCCCGTGCGGACGCGCTCATACATTAGGCAATAATCGCAATTCAAATACAACCATCCGGACGTCAGTCAGCCAGACGCGCGTTCAACAGATATGGAAATTGTGTATTCAACTTCAACCGTCCAGATGCTTGCCTATCATGGTCCGGACGCGCGCTAAATAGATATGAAAATTGCGTGTTGAAGATCAACCGTCCGAAATGCCATCCCCCCTTGGTCCGGACGCACGAAGCCTTTTATGAAATTACTTACAGCAGACGTGCGACCGTCTAGACGACAGTGCCTCACCGTCCGGACGCAGCTCTCAAACAGGAAAGAATTTCATTAAAAATCTCAGAATTTTCTGTCATACAGTTGTCCGTTTGGACGGCTCAGGTCCACCATCCGTACGGCGTCTGTACTTATCACAGCAGTCTCCCATTTAAACCCTCAGCCTGTAAATAGAAGTTTTTGGGCATTGAGAACTGCAAGAATTCGGTATTGAATTCTTATCTTGAGTTATTTTGTAAGGTTATTGGAGTTATTTGTTCTCTCTCAAGCCATTACAAGTGTGCTATTGCTGGGTTATAATTGAAGTCTATCTTAGGGGTTGACCTTAAGATAAAGGATTCCATTGAAGACCCCTTCAGATAGGAGACCTGGTTGGGAGGCGTTCGTGTTGGGTTACACGTTAGAGAGCAAGGTACGACCACTGCATCGGGGATATGTGGGTGTTACTATCTTGTATCCAGTCTTGTCTTTTGAATAGTAGATATCTTGGGTTTGGCTGCCCCAGAGTGGTTTTTCTCATCTTGAGTTTCCACTTCGTTAAAAAAAAATACTTGTGTTATTTACTTTTCGCATTGTTTAATTTTGGTAACACGATAAGCACACACTTGTCTTATTTTAGAAGTCAATTTCAATTTTCAGATCGGATGATCTATCGATCGTGATAGAGTTTGATTGACCAAACTTGACATAGTGAAGGTTCAATCGAACGTCCGATCGATCCTAGTGTAGTAGACTGATCGATCATGATAGAATAATATGATCAATAGACCATCTAATCAATCATAGTGCATTAATTAGTCCTATCAATCATTATATATAAACTAAACAACATTTAAAAATAATTAAATTTTTTGTATCCCGCGCGCGCCCCCTGTTTTTTGGAAAAAAAAATTCTAGCTCCTTTTGTTTTTTCTTCTTTTCTCTTCCTTTCTCCTTGGCCTGCCCTTTCTTTCTTGTTCTTCTTTTCTTTCTCTTGGCTTCACCTGCCCCAGAAGTCAATGGTAACAGAAGTCATAGTGCATTAATTACCATTGACTTCTTGTTCTTCTTTTCTTTCTCTCGGCTTCTCTTTGGTCTGCCCTTTCTTTCTGTTACCATTGACCTACCATAGTGAAGAAATATTCTGATGAACTATCTGAAACAGTATTTTTTTGAAATCCTTCTCTACAGTACAAAGCGTGACATATTCTTCAAATCATGGTAACATAATGGTTATGTAACATGTAACCAGCACTTTGATATTAGGGATTTGACATTGAATTCAACTTATGTTCAATAATAGCTGTGTTGAGGTTAGTGTTTGTATTTTTAGTTAAGGCACATGGAACAGCAGCTTAAGAGGCTTCTTGATACTGTAATGTCTACTTGCAGGTATGTTAGGCTCCATTTAATGGGTTAAGGGAAAATGTTGTTTAATTATTGTTCTCTTTTTTTTATTTCTTTTCTTTTTTCTTTTTTCTTTTTTTTTTTTTTAATTTCTCTCAGCTACTGCGGCATTTGATTGCATCTTAAATACTCTTTGAAGATGTTTGGCCTCAAGGGTTATGATGTGTTTTTGATAGTTTAGAATTAGACTAGGGAACTGTTTTCTGATAAATAATTAGAGTAGGGAACTGTTTAGAGTAGGGTACCCAAAAATATATTTTTCAAAATATATATATATATATATATTTTTGATTTTTAATCGTATTAGTGGCGACATAAGCCGCTGCTAATGACTATTTTTTTTTTTTGGCCACTATTGGTCAATAGCAGTGGGATGTGACTGCTAATGGCTCGTTGTTGATAGTCACACCCAAATGACTATTAGCGACCACATGTTAGGGTCACCACTAATACTTGACCATTAGCGGCCACCTAAGGTCGCCGCTATTTGTCATGTATTAGCGGCCACTTTTGGTTTCGGTTAGATATTTTTTGTGACGCGTAAAAGTGTTATTTGCAGCCACACATGTCGCCGCTATTAAACCAATTATTAGCGGTGAGTCCAAAATGTGGCCGGTAATAGTTTTTTCCGTCCGACTATCGCCAACGAGCAATTAGCAGCCACGTCCTGCCGCTATTGACCAATATCGGCCAAAAAATGGTCATTAGCGGCCACTTTATCTTGCCACTAATGACCAAATTTCTTGTAGTAGATTAATGAGTGATTGATATAACAAGTTATACTTTTTGTTTCAAAAAAAAAAAAAAACTGTAAAACCAGTGTATGTTCATTTTTTCTTTTTTTGAGAATTATCAATTTTTGCAAACAATTGGCAGTAGAAACCAGTGTAATTAATATCAATCTCAAGAACATGAACTTGTAATCTCAAACAAGCATGCATGTATCAAGCTCTCAACCTTGTACCTCTCTTCTCCTTTCAATCTTTCAAGACCACATTGCCATGCATCTTTCGGTCATCGTTGTAAAGGGATCGTGCAGGTGACAGAATTTGACAACATTGCCATCTCACTTATCAATGTTTGAAAATTATTGTATTTTGAGGCACTTAAGTTGACTTGCCCCTTACAGACCAAAAAACTGGCCCTCCCATCTCAATTTTGTTTTTTTAGAAAAGCTACATCATCTGTTATCATCATTCTCGGGTCTTTTTCCATGAATTTGACAAAATTTAAGATGCCTTAGAAAAGAGGGACACTTAACATGCCCCCTTATGTGTAGCACAAACATGTGTATTGCATCATAGCAGCAGTGGAAGGGAAGGCTCAATCCTCTCTCTAAGACGCCTTTTGAGAGTGAGTTAGGCCTATGGACTTTTACATGGTATCTGTAACAGGTTTTTTGGGGATTTTAGGGAATGAGAGTGAATTGTAAGGGGAAATGATTAATTGTAATGCATCAGAGGGAAGAAATTGATACTGAATTTTACTGAATGTAAGGATAAATTGGCAAGTTCGAGGATGCCAGCGCCTCCAAGATACAATCAACTGATTACCAAAAAGCTACCTCAGTCTATTACCCGCTGGACTTATATACTGTCCATTAGGTATTACAAAACGCATAAGAGATTGAACAAAACGGCTAACCCTTACTGAAAGTAGGGGTGGACAAATTATCCGATTACCGACTACCAAAAATTTGCTGACCGCCACCGAACCGACTTCGACCGCCTACCGCCTACCGAAAAAAAAAAAAAACAAAAAAAATCGAAATTCAAAATTAAAATTATTTCCGATTACACTGTTGGTCGGTAATCGGAAGAAAAAAAAAATTTCGTCGGTTACTGACCGACCGACAGTGTATATAATAGATTATAGAACTAGATTTTTTTTTTTTGCTGCTGTTCTCTTTTAGTCTAAAACTCAGTACCCATTAACCACGACGTCGTTTTCTATATATGCTAAAACCCACTACCCAGCACCCATGACGTCATTTTCCAAACTCTCACTAGTATATTTTCATATTTTTTGCAAAACCCTATATTTCTCAAGTCTCAACCCACTGAACCCAGCCCTTCCGCTGGCCCCTTCTGCTGTAGTGCTGGCTCTCTAAAAAAAACCCTAGAATCACTCCCAGCCGCCCGTCCGCCCACGCCCACGCTTAGCTGCCGCTCACGACTCACGCCCACCTACCCTGCTCAGCCGGCCACGGCCAACGCCCAGCCTGCCAGCCGCCCGTCGTTCTCTCTCTCTTCTCAGATGATGCAGTGGCCGACGGGGATCTAGAAAGTCTCTCTCACTCTCGCCTTTAACTGAATCGAGATTCGAGCCATCAGTTAAACCAGTCCCGCTTTTCCTCTTTTTTCTTTGATTTATTCATTTTCGGCGGATTTGGGTTATTGGGTTTGTTCACTTTGTTGGAATCTTAGACTGTAAATCTATAATCTTGTTGAATGAATGGTGTGGTGAATCTGTAATCTTTGTTCACTTTGTTGGAATTTTAGGCATAAAATATGTAATCCTACCGATTTATCCGACCGCCCTTCACCGATTTTTTTTATTCTTTCGAATTATCCGAAAATGTCAAAAAATTTCTTTCTCGGAATAAAGTCGGGTAATTCCTCAACTTTACCCGACTATTTCGGTCGGAAGTCGGTGAAGGGGTTTCCAACACCGACTTACCCGATACCCACCCCTAACTGAAAAGCATAAAACGACATTAATAGGAACATAAAACACAGGAGAGTCGGACTCCTCAAAACGCCACCGTTTGGGCTTGGGAAAGGTTGAATCCAGATGGCACGCACCTCCCCTAAGCCCCACTCTCTTGCTGCCACGTACCCTCTTATCTTCTGAACTCGACTATCACTTCCACACCTTCTCTCTTCAATCTCGATCAAGCTTCAAGCTTCCACCTTTAGACTCCATCCACCAAGCTCTCCCAGCCGCTTCAAGGAACAACGGTGACAGTATCAGAGCCAAAGGTTTTGAGTTCGAACCTTAACTCCGTCATTTACCTCCCATTTTAATTAAATATTTCATGCGCTTAGTTTCATCTATTAAAATGAAGTTTTAGCTCATACATGAGGGGGGGTGTTAAAGCATTGATTAAGTAATTAAATTTACCTCTTTCTATCAGTTTAAGCTTTTGGGACAAGTGGTAATTTAACACGGTATCAGAGCACTGGGGCCTTGGACGATGTTGGACCTTCCGTCCCGTTGTACACATGTTTAGACAATAGTACCACATGTGAGAGGGCGTGTTAGAAGTCCCATATTGCCAAGGTTTTCCTAGATTGTGGACTTTCTAAGCCAAGGTGTCACTCCTTTCTCAATGCGTCTTTTGAGAGTGTCAATGAGACCATGGACTTTTCACAGGGAATAACTATTCATATGAATGGTGTACAAGCAAACAAAAGAATAACCAAACGGACCCTTAAAAGTTAAGGGATCGATCCAATGTTTGATTAATATTCCAATAATAAAAATATAAAAAATAAAAAACTTAATTTCTCAGAAGGATTTAGTCCTGTACCTATCAATAAAAGATTTGATGAAGAAAAGATATTCTTGTGGTTACATTCAAAATTGTCAAATAGAAACTTATAAGGAAAAAAAAAAGGCTGTACAATTAGGAAACATATTTTGTTTTTGAATTGATGAATACTTCCAATTGAATGAGTATAAGTAAAGGATCCGTGAATAAACAGTGCATGGATTCATCTCAAAGCCAAATTCTACCAAATCAGCTGTGTTGGCCCCAGCAGCCATGAAAATCAAGACTGCAACAAGTATCACCATTGTCTAGTAGATAGATGCATGTGTTCCATTGAAAGTTTCAAACAATTAAAGAAAAAAGGAAAAAAAGAATTCCTTTATAAGAGAAATATCAATTACTTCCAAATTAACAGTCTCCACACAATGTATATATAATGGTAAACAATTACATAAATTTTTAAAAATAGGCAAACTAGGTGACTTATAACATACAATTAATATAATAAGGTACGTACGTAAGGAGCTCTTAATTTATTTAGAATATTGCTGCAGGCTTGTGATCACCAGGTATAGCACAGATCATACTTGTTGGTGACATAATTAAGTTCACATGGACCAGAAGTAGTAATCTTCCAAAAGCATTTACTGCACACTGGATGATCTCTTTTAAATAAGTAGATGGGAAACATGAAATTATTGTTGGCCCACGCAAATTTACATGTAAAACCCGTAGTCCCAAAAAAGTCTGGTCTAAAGCTGAACGTGTAGGTGCCCTTTGGTTTGATCAACTGGAGAGCAAGATGGTTATCCCCTGACTCACAGCTAATGTTAAGATCTTTGCCACCCTCGAGTTCATTATACATTGTGATGGTTACTCGCTTTCTTTCAAAAATTGATGCCGAAACAAACACTGTTGTAGACAATATGAGGCACATTAGTAGCAACGTTACATTTCTGCTGGATGAGACCATGTTTCCTGTTTGTTGACTATGCTGGGTGGCTTTGTAAATTTGTAATACAAATCTCAATGAATTTCAAATGGTGTATATAGGGGTGAAAACTGTTTCTTTAGACAGCTCTGACGTACTATCCATTGTATGAAAATAAGGGGATGTTTGGTTGTTGTTTTGGAAACAGAAGATTTGTTTCCAAAACAGCAAAGTCGTTTTTGTCAGTGTAGCCTTGCGTTTGGGTACTTGTTTTAAAACAAAAAAAAAAAAAAAAAAAAAAATGGGTGAAAAGAAAAACACGAGAAAAACCAAATCTGAGAACAGTTCCAAAAACTCTAATTTCATGAAAATCAAGAACTCCTCAACCATGGCTTTTTAACTGCTACAGATCGATCTTTCTAACAACTGAAGGTAACCCTACACCAGCAATATTTTTTGTTCCTCTCGAATTAATTTCTTCTGCAACAACTTCAGTCCATCTCATTTCTTAACTTTTATTTTAGTAAATGGCTTTTCAGCCAATAACTTATATCAAGTTACTCAACTTTGCCAAATTGACAACCATAAAAATACAAAGAAGTAAAATCCCATTTGAAAGCGAGTAACAAAGTTTTTTTTTTTTTTTTTTTTTCTTTATTTACCTTGTGACGCCCATGCCACTAAAAGAAATTCACCATTTCTGGACTGTTTCAAACCATCCAAAAATGGTAAAAAAACCATCTAAAATAAAGTCCAGATAGTTTATTCTGGATAGTTTTAAACTGTCCAGAATTTTTGGTCGGGAATTCAGATTCTGGACTGTTTGAGCCAAACCGTCTCGAATTCTAGACAATTTGGCCCATCTGAAATTAATTATGGACAGTTTAGCCCAAACCGCTCAGAATTTATTCTAGACGGTTTGGGAAAACCGTCTAGAATAAATAATTTTTTTTTTTTTTTTAATATTAACCTCATTAGCACAAGAAAATCCTTAAATACAAAATTTTTATATTAACCTGCACAATCCGAATCAAAGATCTAAAATGCATACCTATTAGCTTACCTATTACAAAATTCAAATGCATACCTATTACATAATTCAAATCCAAATATATAATTAAAATCCCAACACATTTCACAATTGATCCAAACACGTGTCAAAATAGTCGCATTCAATAAAAAAAAACAATGTATCTCTAGTAAACCAAAAGATTTTGGATACAACAATTCTTACATACATGAAATATGTTTTAGTTCCAAGAAGAAGTGTTACTGCCCACATGCCACGCCACCCATCAAAACCTGAAGCAACGCCAATCATTTGGTCCAAACCTGAAACCGTCTAGAATTTATTCTATTAAACAAAATTCTAGTGAGCAATTCTCAATCATTTGCTAATGTAGGTAAAAAGTCACTTGGATTTGGCTCAAGTGGCAAGATATTGGATAGGGTTGGGTAAGACTTGAACCTAAGTCTTACCAAGTCAAAGCATAATTTTTTTGTATTCTTTGTCAATGACATAAACAATGAATAGAAACTTTCATCATTCAAATCGAAGCCATTATTGTAGCACTTGTGCAATGGTTTTCCCATTGATACACAAAAACCAACCAATTTGGTTAAAATAAAACGAATGAACAAAAGTATGAATGGTGTACATCCTCCTTTAATCTCTTTAATATTTATTAAATCAAGTATGACACAAGTATACTTCAATTTTAACCATTTGATTTTTTGAGCATCATAGAAAATTAGAAAACAGAAATTCTCATTGTTTAAATAATTTTCTTGACTATTCACAGGTTAAATCACCAAAGCAAGGGCTTCTTTGAAACCAAAGGTAGAGTCGGATCCATAACATACTTGCTCTTTGAAGTTGGCACATAAATGTGATTTTTTATTGGAATGACACTATTAGGAAACAAAATACATGCATTAGGGACGTCTTTAAATAAGACCATGACACATATGTTTTAGTCACCACCTTAACCTAAAACATTAATTTATATATGGATTTTTTTATAATATTCATGGGTCCTAAAACAATGGAACATAATGAGCATAGATGCGATTGTTAGAAAACGTACATACTCATAGCCAACAAGCACTCACCACAAAAAAAATGTTAATTAGCGGTGTTCAATTAGCACCATTTAATGGTCTATAAGCATCGCTAACTAATTCACAACAATTAATTCGCGACATTTGTGTTACGCCATGATACTGTAGTCGAGAAAATCAATTTGCGACGCTTTTGGGTGAAGCGTCGCTCATCTAGTGGCACTTGTATAACTTATAAGCGTCGCTAATTAGTGACGCTTGTTATGCGTCGCGAAAAAAAATGACGTTAATTTTGTTAAAAATGCCAACCATAATTTGGTATTTCCATTTAAAAGGTTTGATCACTTGTATTGTGTTTTTTCATATAGATGATTACTTAAAGCATTTGTTAGCCACAAACAAGCAAAGATATATTGTTCAAAAGCAAAGCAATACATTATGAAAAGTACCTTAATTAAGACAATAACAGAAATATTTTAATTGTCAAATAATTATAATCCAACATTAAGAACAATTGGTCAAAATGATGCAAAATCCTTTAGAGTACATATAGTCTCCACCCTTGAAGGCTTGAACAGAACATCAAAAATAAATATCAAAATGATTCTTTCTTCCATCAAATTTTGTCCAATCCATTGCATGTTAGCATCTACCTAAATAAGAAAATAAAAGAATTAAGAACAACACCAACAAAAAGTAGGGAACATATACAATTATCCATAACCAATATATGTAAGTAGAAGAAGGGCTGGCAAAACGGATCACCCGACACGACCTGTTTACAAACCGTTAAGACCCGCGACCCGTTTAGCCTAGACCCAGACACGACCCGTTTATGTTAATAGGCCGGGGCTCCAAACACGACACGAACACGGTAATTTCACGGGTCACCCGACATGACCCGTGAAACCCGTTTAACATAATGGGTCGAATCGGGTCAACATATATAATATATTATGGAAAAGAAAAAAAAAAAAAAAAAAATCACCCTACTTAATCTCAGCCTCTTCCAAAATCAAGAAAATAAATGCAAAATCAATACAACAATCAAATACAGTCAGAATGAAAATCAGCTATATAAGTTTATCATTGAAAGTTAAAGGACCATGTCATCCAATTACTCAGAAAAATTGCAGGTAGAGTATTCCCATAAGTCAAAAGCCCATAAATAATACAGCTCAGAATCACATTTAAAAACACAAATTATTAGCAACCAAGATTTAAATTCCTTCAATTTCCTATACTTTCTCATCAATCAAGCACACTTGTTCACCTTCAAACTCAACTCCACTGCCGTGATTCACTCTCAGGTCCAAACTCATTGGATTAGTCCCTGAAACGTCCCGATTCGCACCACTAATGTCCCTGAACTGCGCGCTCGGCGCTTCCCAACCCCAATCCCAGTCCAAACTCTCCCACGCCCCCGCTGCCATTCATCGGGAACTAAAGAAGAAGGGGCAGCGTTGAAGAAGACCAAAGAGAGAGAACGTCGCTGCATCGAGTGGGTCTAGCAAGAAGAAGAAGAAAATGGAAGAAGAAGAGGGGGTGGTGGCGCGGCGCTGAAGAAGAAGAAGAAAATGGAAGAAGAGGGGGTGGGGCGGCGCGGTGTGAAGGAGAAAGAAAAGAAAACTGAAGAAGTGAAGAAGTTAGGGCAACTGGTCCTAAATTACCTAAATACCTAATAATCCTAAAATTCTAAATCTATAAACCAGTAAATCTAATCCCATTTCCTTTTTTTTTTTAATAATATATATATATAATTACAAAAAAAACAAAAAAGCAAATCGTGTCTGGGGGTGACTCGCGACCCGACCCGCCAAACTAAGATAAATGGGTAGACTCGTTTATGACCCAAACCCGCTAATTTCGTGTCGTGTCAAAATTGCCGGCCCTAAGTAGAAGTCACATTGCCATCAAGGAAGCAACATAAATTACATTAAGGATAACATAACTAACACGATGTATAACTCAAGTTGGATCAATGCTAATACAAAAAATGAAAAGCAAAATATGACAAAATGATCTACTTGAAGATCCAAATTAACCATATCTTTAAACAAGGAAAATACTAATGAGCTTGAAGATCCAAAATTACATTTCACATTCCTCATGTCAGTTATTGTTTTCCAGATCATGATACCCATTTTACTATACATTTCCATGGAGCTTGAATATAAATGAAGATTTAGGACAAGTCAAGTATTTATAGGGTTTAAAATGAATACAAATATGGTAATCAAATCCTCATCAAATATGGTAATTAGATCCCCATGATTTGATTACGACACACCATAAATATGAAATATTACAATACCAATCAAATATGGAATATATGGAAAGTATATTATACTTTCTATATATTCTAGCCATTCATATCTTCTAACATCCCCCTTCAAACTCAAGGTGGAAGATTCTGGAATCTTGAGTTTGCAATAAATGCTTATTCTTCTTCTTTTGGAGATGACAACGATCAATGATAGTCAACGACGATGAATGGAGGAAGTCGGCGACGGTGAAGATGCGCCTTAAATATCAATGGGCCAACTATGGGCCAAAGAAAGTGAAAAGAAAAGAAAGATTGGGCCCAACTATGGGCCAAAAAGAAAGTGAGCCAACTATGGGCTAAATAAGGCATGATATCACTTTTCAAATGCCAAAATAGAATGGGCCAACTATGGGCCAAAGAAAGGGAAAAGAGAAGAAAGATGGGGCCAACTATGGGCCAAAAAAGAAAGTGAGCCAACTATGGGCTAAATAAGGCATGATATCACTTTTCAAATGCCAAAATAGAATGGGCCAACTATGGGCCAAAGAAAGTGAAAAGAAAAGAAAGATGGGGCCAACTTTGGGCCAAAAGAAAGTGAGCCAACTATGGGCTGAAATGGACATGGGTTTTAGAGAATACCTCAAATGCCAAAAGAAAAGAGAGATGGGGCCAACTATGGGCCAAAAGAAAATGAGCCAACTATGAGCTGAAGAGAGCATGAGTTTTAGAGAATACCTCAAATGTCAAAAGAAAGAGAAAGATGGAGTCAATAACCAAAAATAATGAGCCAACAAAGGATATTACAATAATGAGCTAACAAAGGGCAAGAATAATATGGGCAACTTGGCCTCTTTTGATTTTGATTTTTTTTCTTTTTTTTCTTTTTTTTTTTCTTTTTTTTCTTTTTTTTTTTCTTCTATTTTCTTCTTTTTCTCCTTTTTTTTTTTTCATCTTCATGAGACTACCCATTGGGCATTCACTACCAAAACTACATCCTTTTTCTTTCTTTTTTTTTTTCTTTTTTTTTTTTTTCATACCTTGCATCTGCATCACACAAATTGTTTAGAAACGCAGGTTAGGCAGCACACACTTCCTTTCTTGCTGAACTAGGAAACGGCACCGGTGCTTCTGGACGGGGGACTGACGCTGTCGAGGGCGTTGGTGGCGGCGGCGGAGGCGAGATGGGTTGCTGTTGGAGAGAATTGCCGGAAAACGGTGGGGAACTCTTTCTGCAGAATTTGAGTGGAGGAACTGAAATGGAGTGGGCCATATTAGAAAAAAAATTTAAGACAGAAAAGGGATAGAAGAGAGGATCTTGAGGCTAAGGTGTTTGACAGAAGTACACTAAGAACTTCAGGAAGGGAAGAACGACGTTGGTCGATTTTCAGGCTCTGATACCATGACAAAAAATATAACAGGATAGAAAACTTAAAGACAAAAGTAGAATAATAGAATAGAGACAAGAGAATTTTACGTAAGAAAGAGAGAGAGGAAGAGAGAAAGCGGAAGCTTATAATAGACTACATTGTGCTTCTTTATTTCATTGCATTTTCTTGCTTAATCTTTTACAATACAAAAGTCTCTATTTATAGGGTTTAAAATGAATACAAATATGGTAATCAAATCCTCATCAAATATGGTAATTAGATCCCCATGATTTGATTACGACACACCATAAATATGAAATATTACAATACCAATCAAATATGGAATATATGGAAAGTATATTATACTTTCTATATATTCTAGAAAATAGCACAAATAATAGAAAAGAAGCAATAGAATTTTTCATAAGAGAGATAGAGAGGAAGAGAGAAAGCAGAAGCATATAATGGACTACATTGTGCTTTCATTGCATTATTGTTTACAATACAAATGTCCCTATTTATAGGGTGTAAAGTGAATACAAATTTGGTAGTCAAATCCTCATCAAATATGGTAATTAAATCCCCATGATTTGATTACGACACATCATAAATATGAAATATTACAATATCAATCAAATATGAAATATATGGAAAGTATATTATACTTTTCATATATTCTAGCCCTTCATATCTTCTAACATCCCCCTTCAAACTCAAGGTGGAAGATTCTGGAAGCTTGAGTTTGCAATAAATTCTTCTTCTTCTTCTTTTGGAGATGACAACGATACAGTTTATGACATGAGTGGAGGAAGTTCGCGACGGTGAAGATGCGCCTTAAATATCAATAGGTTAACTGTGAGCCAAAATCAAATCAATAGGTCAACTGTGAATGGGAAAGTTGGCAACAGTGAAGATGCGCCTTGAATATCAATGGGCCAACTATGGGCCTAAAACACGGCATTGGTTTAAACAATACCTCAAATGCCAAAAAGTGGGCCAACTATGGGCCAAAATAATAGCCAACTATGGGCTGAATAAGGCATGAAAGTGAGCCAACAAAAGAATTCACAGGACCCATAAATCGAACACTGGAGCCATAGAAAGAAAAACAAGGTGGAATCATAGACAAAAAGCAAGAGAAGCATAAGAAAAACATAGAGATAAAAGAAGCAACAAAGATAAGAGGAAAGAAAAATTCACAAGACTATTGGATCGAACACTGGCGTTAGCCTATGGAATGGCTCTGATACCATGAAAAAATATTTATATTGGAATGAAAGCTAAAAGAGAAAATAGCACAAATAATAGAAAAGAGTCAATAGAATTTTTCATAAGAGAGATAGAGAGGAAGAGAGTCTATATATTCTAGCCCTTTATATCTTTTAACAGGTTGCACTTTCGTACTAGAGCAATTGTGTTTCATTTCGTACTGAGGGAAAAAAAAAATAAAAAATAAAAAAAAAAATAAATCTGGCAGCCAAAAAGACCAATAACAAAGTCACAAATAAGAGTATATAATCGTAATGGAAAATAAATCACTTTGTTCTGATGAACATAATCAATTTCTAAAGCTCCAAACAATGCAATCAATTTCTAAACCCCCAAACATGCCAAAATGACAGATAACAATCTTGTTTCTAAAGCTCTCCTTCAGCAATGCAAATTTCTTCTAGTGTAATCAATCTCAAAGAAGATGAATAAAAAATATATAAAATAAAAAATAAAAATTAAGATACCGGTGATGAGGGCAGCTGTAACGACTCACCCCCCAATGACACAATATTGTCCGCTTTTGGCTCCCCAAACAAGACTTCCCAGGAGGTCACCCATCTTGAGATTGCTCTCGCAGAAGCACGCTTAACTGCGGAGTTCTGATAGGTTCATGGCCATCACGACTTTAAAACGCGTTGTGTTATAAAGGGTGCATTTATACATATAAGCACATCCTCATTCCCAAGCGATGTGGGACGTCACAATCACCCCCTCTTTTGACCCAGCGTCCCCGCTGGCGTCCCTCATTGGGCTTGTGCATGCTCCCACCATCTCAGGCTGAGCAATGGCTTTGATACCATTTGTAACGACTCAACCCCAATGACACAATATTGTCCGCTTTTGGCTCCCCAAACCAGACTTCCCAGGAGGTCACTCATCCTGAGATTGCTCTCGCACAAGCACGCTTAACTGCGGAGTTCTGATAGATTCATGGCCATCACGGCTTTAAAACGCATTGTGTCATAAATGGTGCATTTATACATATAAGCACATCCTCATTCCCAAGCGATGTGGGACGTCACAGCGGCGGTGCTATGGTGTCGTCGGAAGGAGTTAGTGTCGCCGGCCGGAGCAGTGTTGGAGGGGGCCGGTGTCACCGGCTGGAGAGAGAGAGAGAGAGAGAGAGAGAGAGTGTGTGTGTGTGTGTGTGTGTGTGTGTGTGTGTGTGTGTGTGTGTGTGTGTGTGTGTGTGTGTGTGTTGTGGAGGGTGTCGGTGTCACTGGCTGGAAGCAGAGTCGGAGGGAGCTAGTCGGTGTAGCCGGCAGGAGGAGAGAAGAGAGAGAGAGAGAAGTGGCTGGATCGATCGAGAGAAAGGCAAATATTAGATCTGCAATTAATTTTATGGACAGTTTGATTAAAGACTTTCATTACATACTCCACTTGTTTTGATATATATGACAATATGTATAAGATATTGGTATACTGAGTTTATTTTGAGAATTTGGTTTAGGTGTTGTAAAAGAAAATTACAATATCTATGTTGTAGTTTTTTTAAGGGTATCTAGATCTAATTAGACCTTTTCTCTTTTTTTCATTAAAAAAAAAAACTTAACATTAAATCTAAACCCTTAAAAAAATACAGTAAAAGTCTAATCATATTGGAAGATCCGCATCATATCCTAATGAAATGAGGAGATGGAGCCACAGGCAGGATTGAGCCTCAACTCCCTGGTAAAACACTCTTCAAACTATTTTTACCTTCTAGACTCTTTGTGATTAATGATAATAATCCCCATTATATTTCCATATATTATTAACATTTTGGGACCATCCAAAGAGATTTTTATACGATTATATTTGGCAGAGATCATCATGCATTTAAAGAACTTTCGACAACACCTCATTGATGTCAAAGAAAAAAGACAACTTAATCCATGATACTAATTTACAGCCACCAAAACAAGCATGCATGTGTCAAGCTCTCACTCTCACCCTTGCACCTCTCTTCTCCTTTCAATATTTTCATATATTATTAACATTTTGGGACCATCCAAAGAGATTTTTATTTGATTATGTTTGGCAGAGATCATGACGCCAGACAGAATAGCGATTATTCTGTAGGCTATTCAATAGGCAATTTGTAAGGAAGAAAATAGAAAATAATCCCAAACACAAAGACAATCTTTGAATTTTACTGAAAATATCAATAATCAAGAATGTCAAGAAACGCCCACAAACCAGGTTATTATAGCTGAAAATTACCAAAAATAGCAAAACCCTAATAACCTTAATAAAAAGAAATATAGAAGAAAATAAGTCGGTTGCCAAAAATCTAGCGCAAATCAAGTTCAGAATCACTTCCTAAACGATAAACGAAAAGTTACCATAAAAGAAAAAAAAAATCTAAAATTAAGGTTTTGGAAAGGAAAACAGAGGATTTTGGGCTTGAAACAAGGCGCACCAAGCATAGCTGGGTGGCCATGACATGCGCGCCGAAGAGAGCTTTCCGAATTTGGGTCATATGCGCGAATCGGATACTCGTAGCCAAAGTTATGGCCAAAATACTGTCAAGAACTCAGAAATTGCCTCAATTAAGCCAGATCACGATTTCTTGCCAATTTTACGCTGATCCGCCTCCTCTAGATAATTCAGCGCCATCAATGTGCAATATGACAACTTAGCATCGTCAAACTCGGATCCTCCTGCATCAGGCATGGTGGGCCAGACCGAAGCTCGCAAGCCTACCGGTGTCATCCTCCTGGCGGGTCAGCCTAGAACCGGCAAGACCGCCATCGCCATGGGCCTGGCCAAGTTGCTTGGCCAGGAGACCCTGTTCGCCATGCTCGCCAGCAGCAAGCTCTTCTCGTTGGAGATGTCGAAGACTGAAGCCCTAACCCAGGCCTTCCGCAAGGCCATCAGTGTGTGCATCAAGGAAGAGACCGAGGTCATCGAGGGAGAGGTCATAGAGATCCAGATTGACCTCCATGCCATCGCCGAAGCAGCCTCTAAGACCGGTAAGCTGACTTTGAAGTCCACGGAAATGGAGATAGTGTACAACTTGGGCACAAAGATGATTGAGGCGCTGGGGAAGGAGAAGGTGCAGAGCAGAGACGTTGTGGCCATCGACACGTGAGGATGGAAGGCGGAAGAAGAGGGGTTAAGTTTGGGGGGGGGGGGGGGGGAAACCCTAGAAAGTATTGTAGGTGACGTGGGAAATAATGACACGTGTGTCATTTTTGTGTTAATATTTTTTGTGTAAATCAAAAAAAGTTGTGTTAATATTTTTTTTTAAATAATAAAAAAAAATTACATGTGTCGGCCTCTAATTGGTTCTGACTTGGCTGGGTAACAGCAACTGTTAAAATGGCTGACGGAAAACACATTCAGGAACCTATTTGTTATTATGGTTTACTAGAGGGATCCCCCATTTAATTTTGTTACCACAGGGAGTGATTTGTAATTAAAGCCAACCACAGAGACCAATTGTGCAATTTTTCCTAATTCGGTTGAACCAAGTGGCACCTTCGACTCCAGCATAGATCTCATGGGGGATATCGACTTTGAAGGGGTTGAAGAAGGTGATGTGCTCAAACATTTCAATTATGAACATAACTTATGCTCTGTTTATTTCGTCATAAAATGGTTTCCGTCGTAAAATATTTTCGACGAAATCATTTTTAAAAAAATAATTTTCTCGAAAATATTTTTCGGCGTTTGGTTCGCACGAAAAAATTACAAAATGTGAAAATACAACTGTCGCCAAAATTCAGCAACGCCCGGTCGCCGTTGCCGGATTCCGGCCAAACTCCTCTGGATCCAGTCAGATCCGGCCAGATCCCCGCCATTTTGGCCAGATTTGACCAGATCAATGGCCAGATCCGATCAGATCTGACCGGATTCCGGTCAGATCCGATCAGATCTGACCGGATTCCGGTCAGATCCGACAAGATTCCGTCCATTTTGACCAAATCTGACCGGATCCGGTCAGATCCAACCAAATCAATGGCCGGATCTGGTTAGATTCGGTCGGATTCTGGCCATGGCCGGATTCCGGCCAGTTTCGACCGGAATCTAGTCCGCCGGCATCCGGCAATGGTGGTCGGATGTCGCCCCATTCCGGCAATCGAATATCAAACGTGCGTGTAAGGAAGAAGAGTTTAATTTTGGAAAACGATTTACGGTTTTAAAAACCGTAAATCGTTTCCAAAAATTATAGAAGTTTTTACGGTCAAATGGAAAATGATTTTCGTTGACCATTATTTTCGCCCCTGCCAAACACCATAAAATGCCAAAATCATTTTTCAGAAATCATTTTACACTGAAACAAACGGAGCATTAATCATCAGCCGCAACCAAGTCGAAGTTCATGATCATAAGCTTTGTGAAGGTTGTATGCAATCAATTTCCGTCCCATTTTATAGTTGTGAGCAATGCAATTACTTTCTCCACATCACATGTGCTTGACTACCCTTAAAGAAGCGACACCCAAGTCATTCACATCCACTCACCCTCTCCCGGGGAAAGAACTACTACATTGATGCCGAAGGCATCGAATATTGTCAGTCTTGTGGTCGTTATAGTCATGGCTTCGTTTATAAATGTCACAAATGTTTTTACTACAGTGTTGACATACGTTGTTCGATTCCAAAAACCTTTAAACACGAAGTTCACCAATATTCCCTCTACCATGCTCCAACTTCAATTGAAAGGTGCAATGCTTGTGATTGGCCAAAGACCCATAGTATTGGTGTATTTGTCTGCACTAAATGCAATTTTGCCTTGGTTTTTGAATGTGCAGCACTCCCACATAAAGCTAGGTATGAATATCACCCACATCCTCTCTCACTCACTCACATTATTACTGCCGAAAGCAACGATTCTGAAAAATATTATTATCTAATTTGTGAAGAAGAAAGAAATCCAAACCATTGTTTCTACTACTACTTACAATGTAACTTTGTTGCTCATCCTCGATGCAGTATAGAAAGGCATCCCTACATTAAGTATGGAAGTAATTTTATGCCGATTCCGAAAGTTCACCCACACCTTCTCAATATTGGCTGGAAACAAAGGACTGCGGTCCATGTGATGGCTGCAATGAAACTTTTGATGGAGATTTGGCTGTACACTATACACAATGGCACAATGCGATGTCAACGTCCATTATTGGACCATTGATTGTATAAATAAATTAAGAGATAAAATCATTATCTCTTAGTGCTGATTAGAGATTTTTTTTTTTTTTTTTGGTGAGAATTATGACATTTGTGTTTGTGTTAGTGAGAGAGTACCTCATAGTCGTATAATTTATTTGATTATATACATTTATTGGATTAAACTCCTGCTTCTCTATCTGTTTTTTTAAAAAATAAATAAAATAAATAAAAATAGGCATTTGTCATACTACTCTCGTCATCCTTGACATATATCTAGGTGATCGAGGTAAACAACACATTTTCTCGTTGCATAAAATCATTGTAAATTGAATTGAAAAAAGGATGCCTTTATTTGCCAACCCAAAATTATTATTCTCAATCTTTGCAATTTTCTAGCTTGGAATTAGCAACACGTACAATAGAGAATTGAAGAGGAAATGTGTGGTATTCAATGAATTTAGGGAATATTCTCTTATGTATTTTAGTCATATATTGACTATCCATTTGGAATTGTAAAACTCATACCTAATCCAGGATATGAGGTAATTAACTAAAATTATATTTTATTTCTATTTTTAAAAATGATTTTAAGTAATAATATTTCTCAAGCAATGTGGTGGAAAATATTCAACTGTATAAAGACCATTTATATAAGCACTTGCAGTATATTTCCCATTCGGTTTGCACCTTCATAGTCGGAGGAGGGTTCATATATGAATAGTCAAGCCATTAAATTATATTTCCTTTTCCCCTCTCCCATATTGGATAAAAAATAAATAAATAAATAAACAAAAAAAAACATTAATTATATATATAAATTATAAAATATTATGGAGAAATATTTAAAAGATGGGATTTTTATACTTTGGATTGCTTGTTGATGAAAAATGAGGAAGTATAATGAGTTTTTTTTTTTTTTTAATAAACAAAATATTAACTTCATTCATAATCTTGAAAATATAGCATGTTGCTCTAACAATACAATCTCATCATAAATACAAATAGGAATTTCTTCCATCCAAACGTCTTCAATGCATGACTTGTTTAACTAGCAACAGAGTTTGCATCTCTTCTATTTCGAATAATGAAGATATAATTATTTTTTGACATTAGATAATGAGTTTATTTATATGGAAGACTGGGAGAGGCTGGAAGCATATTTGATTTTCTTTTGTTTAACATGTCTCACTAGTAAAAAAACAATAATTGGCCACGTGTCTACAGTACCAGTTACTGTAGACACGCGTCTAACTAGCCACATGTCCTTAAGACAACGTGGCTAGTGGTATAAATAACCCAATTGGCCGCGTGTAATTAATCCACGCGGCCAATTGGAC
Organism: Alnus glutinosa; assembly: GCF_958979055.1. Lineage (NCBI taxonomy): Eukaryota > Viridiplantae > Streptophyta > Magnoliopsida > Fagales > Betulaceae > Alnus > Alnus glutinosa. Next base: position 4,976,731 of record NC_084894.1, on the reverse strand, counting down.
ACGTGTATTAAATACAAGCGTCCATCTAGACGTGTGTATTAATCCACGCGTCCAATTGGATGCGTGTAAAAATACACGTACATGTCTAATTGGACACGTGTATTTTATACACGCGTCTATCTGGACACGTGTATTTTAGATAGACACGTGTAAAAATACACATGTCCATATTTTGCCATGTGTACTAAATACACGTGGCCAACTGTTATTTTTTTTTTTCTCCAAATATATATTAAAAAAAAAAAAAAAAAAAAAACTCCTTATTTTATTAACTATATATCATAATCTTAAATTTGTGCTATATATATATATAATTACAGTGTACATCGCATATACTTGGAGTTTACATGTTGAGTTCTGTATTTATATATATATGGTATACTGATAAGTACGTAAACCCTAACCTAATTTACATATTGTACTATATGCATAATTAAACCAAATAGTTCAAATTAGGGTTTAGTTTTATACACCATCAACGTTTAGAAAAAAAAAATAAAAAATAAAAAATAAAAACATAACAAAGTTAAAAAACCTATAATTAATACTACATATATATAGATATGCATACATGTAAACGGTTTAGAAACTATATACATTTATAATGACTTGTATATATATACCATAACCTTGCTATTTATGGCTATATATAGTAAATGCAATTATTTTGAGGGTTCCGTGCTACATAATAAATTAAATACTGATGGTTTTGTCCCTTATATAGTACATACACTTAGGGTTATGGTTTATAGCTATATATAGTATATATACTTAGGGCTAGGGTTTATAGCTATATATAGTATATATACTTAGTGTTAGTGTTTATCGATATATATAGTATATACACTTAGGATTAGGTTTTATAGCTATATATAGTATTTACACTTAGGGTTTATAACTATATATAGTATATACACTTAGGTGGTTTATAGTTTTATATATTATATACACTTAGGTCAATGGCTATATATAGTACATACACTTAAGGTTATGGTTTATGGCTAAATATAGTACATACACTTAGGGTTATGGTTTATAGCTATATATAATACATACACTTAGGGTTAGGATTTATAACTATATATAGTATATATACTTAAGGTTAGGGTTTATGGTTATATATAGTACATACACTTAGGGTTATGGTTTATAGCTATATATAGTATATATACTTAAGGCTAGGGTTTATAGCTATATATAGTATATATACTTAGGGTTAGTGTTTATCGATATATATAGTATATACACTTAGGATTAGGGTTTATAGCTATATATAGTATTTACACTTAAGGTTTATAGCTATATATAGTATATACACTTATGTCAATGGCTATATATAGTACATACACTTAGGGTTATGATTTATAGCTATATATAGTATATATACTTAGGGTTAAGGTTTATCGATATATATTGTATATACACTTAGGGTTAGGGTTTATAGCTATATATAGTATATATACTTAAGGTTAGGATTTATCGCTATATAAAGTATATACACTTAGGGTTAGGGGTTTTAGGGTTTATAGGTATATATAATATATACACTTAGGGTTATGGGTTATAATTTAATTGATTTTACATTTTATGAATAATAATGTCAATATATTATTCACGTGTCATTATTGTACACTTTTAAATATAACATTAAATCCTAGATTGATTATAATTAGATTGTTCCGATATTATAGAAATTCGATTGAATTTGGCTTATGTGCTGTTACAAAAAACTACAGTATATTTACTCTAATTTTGTATGAGAAAGATTGTGATACTAAATCTAAACAGTTGGAAAAATGAAAAAAAAAACTATAGCGTATATCTTATAGTTTTTTTACGGCATTTCAGTCGAATTTTATTCAATCAAGTTAAAGAGAGAATCTCCTCAAATAATTAAAAAATTAAAAATTAAAAAACTAAATGTTGATTTTTCTCATTCTTTAAAGAGAAATGTTTCTGGCTATATATATATATATATATATATATATATATATATATATATATATAATATACTTATATAGCTATATATAGTATATACACTTAGGGTTAGGGTTTATGGTATATTTATAAGTACGTAAACCCTAACTAAATTGACATATTGTACTATATGCATAATTAAACCAAATTTGTGCTATATATATGTAGATATCCATAATTATATGTTTAGGAACCAAAAAAAATGCAACATAACAAAGTACATACACTTAGGGTTATGGTTTATGGCTATATATAGTATATACAGTTAGGTTTATGGCTATATATAGTACATACACTTAGAGTTAGGGTTTATGGCTATATATAGTATATAGTATATACACTTAGGTTTATGGTTTATAACTATATATAGTACATACACTTAGAGTTAGGGTTTATGGCTATATATAGTGCATACACTTAGAGTTAGGGTTTATGGCTATATATAGTGTATAGGGTTAGGGTATATATATATACATTTAGGAGTGTCGTTTATAGCTATATATAGTACATACACTTAAAATTAGGGTTAATGTTATGGTTTATGGCCATATATAGTATATACACGAAGAGGTTAGGGGTTTTAGGGTTTAATTTTATGGTTATGGTTTAGTTTTAATTTAGGGTTTAGTATAGTATCACTACAAAAATCACAACAATTGGACGCGTGTCTACAGTACCGATTACTGTAGACACGCGTCAAATGGACACGCGTATTTAATACGCGTGTCAAACTGTTATTTTTTTTCCAAATATAATTTTTTTTAATTAAATAGAATTTCAACAATTGGACACGCGTATTTAATACGCGTGTCCAATTGGACGCGTGTATTTAATACGCGTGTCCAATTGGACACGTGTATTAAATACACGTGTCAAACTGTCATTTTTTCCCAAATATAATTTTTTTTTAATTAAATAGAATTTCAACAATTGGACACGCATATTTAATACACGTGTCCAATTAGACGCGTGTATTAAATACGCGTGTCCAATTGGACACGTGTATTAAATACACGTGTCAAACTGTTATTTTTTTCCAAATATAATTTTTTTAAAATTAAATAGAATTTTAACAATTAGGGACGTGTATTTAAATACACGTCCCGGATTGGGCACGTGTACTAAGTACACGTGCCCAATTGTTTGGCCAGAACGTGTATATGTGTTTTCTCCCGGTTATATGTGTTTTTTCCCGCTTATATTTTTTTTCGAAAGCTTTCCCGCTTATATATGTGTATATATATATAATTTTTAAAATTCAAATAATATAATAATATAATAATAGATTAAATATATATATATATATATATATATATATATATATATATATATATAGATCGGAAATGGGTAGCAGAAACCCATTTCCGATCTGAAATTCTCTCTCTCTCCCTCTCTCTCTCTCTCTCTCTCTCTCTCCCTCTCCGTCACAGCCGCGCCGGCCAGCTTCCGGTCACTGCGCATCAGCCCTTCCCGCCGGTGAGACGCCCTCTCTCCACCTTTCTCTGCTCGGTTCTCGGTTCTCGGTCTCTCTCTCTCTACCTCTCTCTCTCTCCCTCTCCGTCACAGCCGCAGCAGCCAGCTTCCGGCCACCGCGCATCCGCCCTTCCCGCCGGTGAGCCGCCCTCTCTCCAGCTCTCTCTGCTCGGTTCTCGGTCTCTCTCTCTCTATCTCTCTCTTCCTCTCTATCTCTTTCTCTCTCTCTTCCTCTCTCTCTCTCTTTCTCTCTCTCTCTCTACCTCTCTCTCTCTCTCTCTCTCTCTCTCTGTGTATCTCTCCCTATCTCTCTCTGCCTCTCTCTCAGTATCTCTATGTCTCTCTCTCTACTCTCTCTCTCTCTCTCTCTCTCTCTCCCTATCTCTCTCTGCCTCCCTCTCTCTCTGGATCTCTACGTCTCTCTCTCTCTCTAATAATGTACCGTTTGTTTTTTTTGTATTTTTGTCGTCGAAAATAATAAAATTTGGAAAAAAAAAAACAAAAATTTATTAACCAATTTAAATAAACAATAACAAAATTAAATTGAAAAAAAATTCCAAATTTAAGTTTTAAAAATTCAATTTGGATTTTTTTTTTTTTAAAAAAAAACGTTTTGACACGTGTATTTAAATACACGTGTCAAACCGTTTTGACACGAATATTGCAAATACACGTGTCAAACGGTTTGACACGTGTATTTGCAATACACGTGTCAAAACGGTTTGACACGTGTATTTCAATACACGTGTCAAAATGTGCAATTAGAGTCTTGCACATCTGATACTCGTGGCAAACATTTTGACACGTGTACGGCACGTGGCAATTTGACAAAATTTTTGTAGTGTATATATATATATATACTTAGTGTTAGGTTTTAAATTTAGGGTTAGGATTTAGTTTTAATTTATAGTTTACGGTTTAGTTTTAGGGCTTAGGGTTTAGCAATGTGTACAGTACATACACTTAGGATTGCATGGGTTTGTATTTGTATTTACGTGAATAAATTATATATATATATATATATATAATATATTTTTTTATATTAAAAAACTACTACGATTGGAGACGTGTATTTTAAATACTATTTCAGGAATACTGAAGCTTATCCATTGCTTGTCATTCTAAGTGTTGTTCGAAATTGGTTCAAACTCTAAGTTGTAAAAGCGTCATAACTGGCCGTCCTAAGTGTCATCCCAAACTGATTCAAACGCTCCTTATCTTGAAGTGTCTGAAGTCTTCCATCGTTCCATTTGGTGTTCCAACTTAGTTCAAATCAGGAATGTTTAAGACTTGCAGAATGCAGTGTTCAATGTAGCATCCAAGTAAGTCCTAATAGTGATGGAGCCAAGATTTCAGTTTAGTGAGGTCAAAATTATACCGATTGTGAACCATGTGGCACGAATTTTGGTTCAGTAGAGTCTATTTTGGTTCAGAAATGTGCCTTTTTATTAGCCAACCCAAAACTACTTATTGTGTAAGCATGGTTTGCAATTACTATTCTCAATCTTTGCAATTTTCTAGCTTGGAATTAGCAACACTTACAATTGAGAATTGAAGAGGATCGGAAATGTGTGGTATTCAATGAATTTAGGGAATATTCTCTTGTGCAGTTTAGCCATATATTGACTATCCATTTGGAATTGTAAAACCACCCCATTGATTGGTTTTTGTCACAATGGTCCCATAACTCTGAAAAAAGAAAAAGGACTTGCTCCACCAGATCGAGTCTGAGTGGCTACTGCCCGCCTGCCCCTCACACTCCTCTCTGCTTACTCTCACTTTCTTTCTTTTGGGTTTTTTCATTGGGGGTCTGCTCAATCTACCGATCTCGGTTACGTTCAATTTTCGGTAAGCCTTCTCAAGATTTTACGGTAACATTTAGTTCAAAGAAAAAACTAGTGGGTTTAGCTCCATCTGTGCTTGTTTGCTCTCTTTTCCTCTTTTCTTCTTTTTTGTATTTTGTTCACGACTAAATTAATAAATCTTGTTCTAAAGCTTGACCTGTACTTGCAGCGTTACTTTTTTTGTTAATTAATCACCTTTCTGTCGTGTGCCGGACTGTGTAAGAGAGAGAAAGGCGGAGATCGAATCGGGAGAAGTCTCGAGAGATGGTGGTCCAACATTTTAGCCACGAAGAGCATCCCTTGATCTTAATTTGTGGAAGAGTTGGAAAATGATGGCGAGAATGAAGTTGTTTGCTCTGGGTGCGATAAATCGGTAAGCGGTCCCGCCTACAGATGCTCTCAGTCCTGCACCTTCTTCCTCCACAAATCATGCGCAGAGTTACCCCTTGAGATACAACACCCTGTACATCCAAACCACAACCTTGTTCTCGTCGCGCCAGAAGAAGAGGACAGGACTTGTGATGCCTGCCTTAGGCTTTGGAACAGATGCTTCGCCTACCAGTGCCATAGTTGCAATTTCGACCTTGACATAGAATGTGCCTCAGCCAGTTGGCCAACTAAACGTGACGACTGTCACCAACATGAATTCGTTCCCATCTTTCAAGAGATCCAGTTCACTTGTAAACTCTGTGGTGAGGATTGGAGCGGCGACGCCCAGGTATGTCTCGTTTGTCGACACTTGGCTCACACTCTATGTGCTTTGAAGCCACGTAGCATTAAACTTCAGGCAGATAGTCACTCGGTCACTCTCATCTATTCCCTTGGTAAAGTGTTCAAAGAGCACGACCATGCATTCTGTTCCTTCTGCGGTAGAAAGGTCAACCTCAAGTATGCGGGTTATTATTGCCAACAATGTGATTTCGTAAGCCACTTGAAATGCGCCCACACAAAAATTCGATTGAACCAAGTGACACCATCAAAATTATGGAAGATCGCCACTTTCTCACTCTCATCTATTCACTTGGTCAAGTGATCCTGAAGGAGCACGACGACACATTATGTAACCTCTGTTTTACAAAGCTCAACCTCAAGCGTGCGGGCTATTATTGTCACCAATGTGATTTCGTAGCCCACTTGGGATGCGCCCGCAAAAATTCGATTGAACCAATTGATACCACATACTCAAGTGACTCAAGCATAGAATCTGATGTCAACGAGTATATCTACTTAGAAGAGGATGAAGACCGTGAGGAGGTCAAACGTTTCTATCACGAACATAAGTTAATCCTCAGCCGCAACGAAGTCGAGTTTGATCATCGTAAGCTCATCTGTGAAGGTTGTATGCAATCAATTTCCGCCCCATTTTATAGTTGTGAGCAATGCGACTACTTTCTCCATAGTACCTGCGCTAGACTACCCTTAAAGAAGTGACACCCAATTCACCGACATAAGCTTACCCTCTCTGCTGATAGAAAACATAAACAAATGACAAATAAAGATTGCGGAGTAATAAAATAGACAAAGGAATTTTACGTGGTTCGGTCTATGACCTACATTCACAGAGTAAAGCCCTAAGGCTACATTATGCTCTTATTGCTTGAATGATTTACAATACAAATCATCCCTATTTATAGGGATATAGAGAGAATACAAAATAGTATGTAAAGAGAATATAATCAAATCAGAATTGAATGTATTCAAATCTGATTTGATTATAACCAATTACAATTAATGAGGATTAAATCAAATCCTACAATATATGAAAAGTACCGTAATATACGGTATCAATATATTCTCTAACATCCCCCTACAAACTCAAGGTGGAAGATTCTGAAATCTTGAGTTTGAATTTTTTTATTTTATTTTATTTTTTATTTTTTATTTTTATTTTTATGTTGGGTCAGATATAACCCAGTTTGGAGAACATCTTTCTTCTTCTTCTTCTTCTTCTTCTTCTTCATCTTCCTTCTTCTTCGTCTTCCTCGTTCTTCTTCTTCTTCGAGCCAACTGGGGGCTAAATGGGCATGGGATTAAAATAAGACCACAAATGCCAAAATACAAATAATGGGCCAACTATGGGCCAAATATGAAAGCCAACGATGGGCTGAAATGGGCCTGGGTTTGAATCAATACCACAGGAGCTAAAAATATGTAGGGCCAACTATGGGCTGAAATGAATATGGGTTAAAACAATACCACATGTCAAATAATATAGGCCAACTATGGGCCAGAGCCAACTATGGGCTGAAATAGACCTTGGTTTGAAACAAAACCGCAAAGGCCAAATACAAATAATGGGCCAACAAAGGGCCGAAAACAATTTGGGCAACTTTGGCCTCTTTTAATGATTTTTTTTTCTTCTTTCTCTCTCTCTCTCCCCTCCCCCCCTTTTTTTTTTTTCTTCCTTCTCTTTCCTTTTTTTTTTTTTTCTTCTTTCTCTTCCTTTTCTCGAGAAAATCTCTCTTTTTTTTTCTTTTTTTTTTTTCTTTTCTTCTCTCTCTCCTTTTTTTTTTCCTTTTTCTTTCTTTTGAAGGAGAAAACCACCGAACCGGTCAGAAATCACACTGAATCGGTCCTAGAATGCACTGACCCGAACCTAAAAGGCAATGAACCGGTTTGAAAACTGGTAAACCGGACCAATAAGGCACTGAACAGAAAAAATACCCGAACCGGATACAAAATACCAAACAAGAACCAGAATCTCCAGACCCGCACCAAAATCTTTACTGAGAGCTTCTACCGAGGGCTTGTTAGACTGGAGCACTGAGAGATCACGTCTCTCTCTAGGATCAGAACTGCCGGAACCACCAGAGGATGCCGACAGACTCCTTCAAAATTCTAACCAGAATATAGGCCACGCAACAAAGCCACAAACGATCTGAAACAAATTCCACCGGAGAAACGCCGATTGGCTGCCGCATATCCAGCAACCACACTCCGTCACAGTTACCCACAAGGACAAAATCGCACATGCATATACGGCAAGAATCGCACAGATTTGCACAAGAAGGCACAATATTGCACCCACAGATATCAAAAAAAAAAAAAAAAACAATTTTTTTTTTTTTTCGTGCGTGAAAATGCAAGAGAAAACCATTTGAAAAATGGTTTGTTTTGTTTCCAAAGGAGACACAGGCAAGCACTGGATTATTTTATTTTTTTTTTTGAATAAAAAAGAACAACAATACAAAAAGAAAAGACATCTGCTGGAAAGGAGAATTTTTGATTGAACAGCAACATAGAAGACACAAGTGACATGGGTTGGAGGAAAGTTTATCTCAAACTCACTCACACCACTGTTTGACAAAACAAAAGAAAGAAAAGAAAGAGAAACAGAGAATGAAAAGAAACAGAGAACATTGATCGAACAGAGGAATGATGAGAAAACTGAAATACAAGAAATTGGAAAAAAAAATAAAATAAACAAGAGAAATAAATCACAGGACCATTGGATCAAACACTAGCGTTAGCCTATAGCTTTGATACCATGATAAAGTCCATTGAGCCTTACTCTTCCACAAAAGGCATCTTGAGAGAAGAGGTTTGCTCAAGGCTTATAAAGCCCACAACCCAAGTATACCTTGGCAATGTGGGACTCTTAACACGCCCCCTCACGTGTGGCACTATTGTCCAAGCACGTGTACAACGGGAGGAAAGGCCCAACATTGTCCAAGGCCCTGAAGCTCTGATACCATGATAGAAAACATAAACAAATGACAAATAAAGATTGCGGAGTAATAAAATAGACAAAGGAATTTTACGTGGTTCGGTCTATGACCTACATCCACAAAGTAAAGCCCTAAGACTACATTATGCTCTTATTGCTTGAATGATTTACAATACAAATCATCCCTATTTATAGGGATATAGAGAGAATACAAAATGGTATGTAAAGAGAATATAATCAAATCAGAATTGAATGTATTCAAATCTAATTTAATTATAATCAATTACAATTAATGAGGATTAAATCAAATCCTACAATATATGGAAAGTACCGTAATATACGGTATCAATATATTCTCTAACATCTGCAACCGGGGATTTTACTGGTGGCCTCAGTTCTTGTAATGCTTGTCGTCGTTTAAGCCATGGCTTCGCTTATGTATGCCACCACCTCAACTGTGGCTACAACATGGACATCCGATGTTGTTCAATTCCGAAAATCTTTAGACATGAAGGTCACCGACACCCCCTCTCCTTTGCTAAAAGTTCTGCTGAAATGTGCAATGCTTGTGATAGCTCGGAGAGAAGATTAGGGACAAATGGTGCAAACTATTATGGTGCAGTATTTGTATGCAATGAATGTGTATTTGCGATGGATTTTGAATGTGCAACACTCCCCCTCAAAGTTAAGTGTGAGTATGACTCACATCACCTCTCACTTACTTATACAGTTGAAAATGATTCTGAAGAATATTATTGTCTAATTTGTGAAGAAGAAAGAAATACAAACCATTGGTTCTATTACTGTGTAGATTTCAACTTTGCCGCTCACCCTCAATGCGCAATTGGACCATATCCCTACATTAAGTATGAAACGAATTTTACTCAAGAAGATGGTCATCAACACCCTTTCAATTTTTCCTGGAGAACTAAGAACTCTCATCCATGTGATGCTTGTGGTAAAACTTTTGAAAATGAAACTTTGGAGGGTGAAACTTCTGTGGGAGCTATGGGCCTAAACTGTACACAATGCAAATCCATTATCCATTGGGACTATAAATGTATACGGAAATTAGAAGAAAAACTTCTTAGCACTTATTAGAAAAATATCTTTTTGTAGTTAGTTGTACTAGCTAGCATGTTTGTGTCTTGAGTTAGAAAGAGAGTACATGGTAATTGTATAATTTATTTCATCGTATACTTCAATTGGAATATTAAACGATTGTTTCTCTCTCTCTCTCTCATTCTTCAATTTTCTGATAATGTTATAAGTTTGGTTCTCAGTAGAGAAATAGTATCGAAGACTGTCATTATTATTATTATTATTATTATTATTATTATTATTATTATTATATGAATGAGTAAATTCTATCATATATCAAACCACATATATAGCCCAAGCTGCAAAATTGAACCCCCGGCCACCACCATTAGCACCAATTTTTTCACACAAACCACACATTTTTTCGTTCCATAAAATCCTTGTAAAATATTGAATTGAAGATCGATGCCTTTATTTGCCAACCCAAAGCTACTGGGTGCAATTACTATTCTCAATCGATGCAATTTTCTAGCTTGGAATTAGCAATTACGACACAATTAATTTAATTATGTTCATCTTATTTCTAGCTTCCTAATTCATAACCATATTCATCTTATCTCAACCTACACATAATAAACCTCATTTTACAACACAGCTGTTGCAGTGTATTTTTTTGGATTTAGGGAAATATTCTCTTATGCATTTTAGTCATTGACTATGCATTTGGAATTGTAAAACTCATACCTGGATATTAGTAAAATAATATTTTTAAAATGATTTTTAAATATTAATATTTCTCAAGCAGTGTGGGGGAAAATATTCAACTGTATAAAGGCCATATGTGCACTTGCAGTATAAGCTTTGAATACTTACACAAAATCATACCATCAACAGCATATTTCCCATTCGGTTTGCACCTTCATAGTCTTAGGGTTCATATATGCATAGACAAACCATTAAATTTTATATATATATTACAAAATATTATAGACTATAGTAATGTACTATATTTTATAGTATGTCTTATATATTTACGTGTTATATATTTATGTTATTAATAAATGTTTGTATAGAGGTTGTTCACGAACTCGAGCTTGAACTCTGATTTGATCACACATTGAAAAATTTAATAGCTTAGTTTGAGCTCTAGTTAAGCCGAACTTATCGAATAACCAGATTTGGTTCGAATGACATTCTCAACAAGCTCGAGCTTATCCGAATTTTAAACGAGTTGAGCTTGAACACACATTTCAAGACTCAGCTCAAATTTGAGTTCAACTATTTAAGCTAGACTTATAAACAAATCAATCTTAAAATTTTAAAGTTCGACTCGATTAGATCACTACTTAGTATTCCTTGTCAAAAATTTAAAGATAGTATTATAGAAAATAGATGAAACAAGGTGGGAGCCACGGTTGGAATTGCAACTTTGATTCATTGTGTTGGCATGGGTTGGATCTTCTACGTACAGGCGCATATGCAGATACGTGCGAAATAGGTCATATTCATATTCATCTTTTCATTCTCAAAAAAAATTAAGTTGCAAACAAAAAAATTAACCAGTTATTTTTTATTTGTTGGAGAAGGAACACTAAAAAATCTACACGTGTTTTTAATTGTTCAGTACGTAATTCATGGATAAGCTAGTCAATTTCTTCGGTGTATAGGATTTTAAGGGTGATAATTCGTGTTCGTATGTTAAATTTGAATTGTGTCGAGACATGATTATAAAACTATATTAATCAACTCTTAACTCGACCGATTTAATTAAATCAGTCAAACTCATCAACTCTAATCCGTTAATTTTACGTTGAGTTCGTGCAAAAAATTAATGAGTGATTGATATAACCAGCTATATTATTATTTTCGAAAAAAAGAAAACTGTAAAAACAGTGTATGTTCATTTTTTCTTTTTTGAGAATTATCAATTTTTACAGCCAATTAGCAGTAGAAACCGGTGTATATCGATCTCAAGAACATGAACTTGTAATTAATCTCAAGCATGCATGCATGTGTCAAGCTCTGATCAACCTTGTACCTCTCTTCTCCTTTCAATCCTTCCACATACAATGACCATTCTGGGACCATCATATCCAAAGAGTTTTTTTATTCGATTATGTTTGGCAGAGATCACATTGGCATGCATCTTCAGTCATCGTTGTAAAGGGTTCGTGCAGGTGACAGAATCTGACATTGCCATCTCACTTGGAAATGTTTTAAAATTATTGTATTTTGAGGCATTTAAGTTGACTTGCCCCTTGCAGACCAAAAGACTGGCACCCACCATCTCCCATCTCAATAATTTTTTATTTTTATTTTTTATTTTTTTTTTAAAGAAATGCTAGATCGTCGATCTGTTACCATCATTCTGGAGTCTTTTTCCTTGAATTTGACAAAATTAAAATAAATTTCGTAATATTCCTAGTGAAGAGTCGAAGACCAACCAGCTGCTGGCAGACTATTACCCTCGTGACTCTCGTGAGTCGTGACTGGTTTTTGTCACTTGTCATGCTCAGAAAAGAAAAAGGGTTTTTGTTTCCATATTCCCTTGGCCAATAATTTAACATTTTTCTTTAACATTTTTCTTTGGACTGATCCACGTTTGAGGTGAAGGAGGACCACAAGACCGACGATAAGTAATGGATGGGACGACCAAGAAGTTTCAGGGTACAAGACTAAGAAATTTCCATCCAAGTTATTTAGAAAAATTATCATCAAAGTTGAGTGTTGATTGTGTTGAGACGCCGGACTTGACATAAAAACTAAAGCATAAGTAGGCGATAATGACAAGGGTGTATTTTATATATATATATATATATATATATATATGGGAGGACCATTGTTGTCAAGGATCACCGATAAGTTTCTAAGTAGAAAGCTAAAAATGATATGCATGAATTTATGTTGGTACAATGCAATCATATTTTTAAAAAAGAAATAAATAAAATTCATACTACCTTCGGCTCCATTAGTTTAGGGCCAAGGAACATTTCTCTTGTTTCTTTCGACTGAATTTTTGAGGTTTAGAAAACACAAGGATGGGTAAGCTAGATCATCTATTAGCATTAGAGAAATGCTAAACATCTCAATTTTTTTTCTTCTAAAACTTGGTTTCTAAATGATGTATCACAATTTCATGAGATTGTAGCACATTTTTCAAAATGATAAATCACATGAGAAGAACACATGATAATAACCATCCGCATCCGTTATCTGCATCTGCATTTCCTTTATATATTATATATACATTAAATTAAATTCACTAAAACGATGTCGTTTTGAATTTAGTAAATTTAAAACCTTTAAGTTATGTTAGTTTTTTTTTTTTTTTACTATCATTTCAAAGTAATACCTCATTATATTTACTTTTTTTTTTCTTTTAGTAATTCAAATCCCAATTACTGTATAAGATTATGGCCTTTTATGGTTGATAATCGCGAATTACATGTGTAACAAGTGAAATCTTAATTTATTTAACATTGCATATAGTAATAACTATATTATTTAATCCTACATTTAGATTTAGATAGCTTTTTTACGACATAAAGTGTAAGAACTTAATAAAAATATATTTAATTCTCATCGTTAATATGTCATATTTTTAATAAATAACATTTTTTAAGCAGTTCAATAAATGAAATGATCTAAATTTACATAATTTAAAAAATTACAATTTTAAAGAAATTGTAAGGATCATGATCCGCTTTGAAAAGGGTGTTGGTTAGTGAACTAAAAATGCAAAGGATGAGGAAGTAATAGCTATTATTGACTTGGGGAAAAAGTTCAATTGATAGCTAGGATTCACTTGGTGAAATCAAATGGTGAAGGACAGAATAACTTGTGTGGGAAAAAAAGATGGCAAGGTAGTAATTAATGTGGTGGAAGTGTAAAGGTTAATTAACAAATTAACCAATAGATGTTAAATCCCATTTGAAAGTGAGTAATTAACAAATTTGTTGCAGAAATTGATGGAAAATAACCATATTCAAAAACCCTAATTTCATGAAAATCAAGAACTCTTCAGCCGTGGCTTTTTAACTACTACAGATCTTTCTAACAACAGAAGTTAACCCCACACCTGCAAAATTTTTTATGTTCCTCTCGAATTAATTTCTTCCGCAACAACTTCAGTCATCAACTTTTATTTTATTTTATTTTAGTAAATGGCTTTTCAGCTGGCCAATAACTTATATCAAGTTACTCAACTTTGGCAAATTAACAAGCACAAAAATACATAGAAGTAAAAACCCATTTGAAAGCAAGTAACAAAGTTTTTATTTTTTTCTCTATTTACCCTGAGACGCCCATGACAATAGCGGGTTGATTGGAATACTAAAAAAATTACACGTGTTTTAATTGATCAGTAAATCATGAATGAGCTAGCTAGTCAATTTCGATGATCAATATATAGGATTGTGTGATTGATATAACAAGTTATATTAATATTTTCAGAAAAGAAAACTGTAAAACCATTATATGTTATCTCCCTTTATTGGTTAATTTTTTCTCTTTTTTTTTTTAGAATTATCAACCTTTGCAGCCAATTAGCAGTAGAAACAAGACTCACGTTGTTAGTTTTGAACTTCGCTAATTCGGTGTTTAAAACAATTTGGTGGAATTCAATTTTAATTAGACAAAAATGTACTTCGGACTTATTATTTTGAGCAATTTCATGTACTCAGTTCGAACTGAGGTTTTACGGCCAGTTCAAACGTGCTATTTGAAAAAGTAGTTTGAAGTCAAGCAAAACAAGTCGTTCCAAGCTAAGCCCTAGTGAGTTCGAACAAATTCTATTTCAGGAATACTGAAGCTTATCCATTGCTTGTCATTCCAAGTGTTGTTCGAAATTGGTTCAAACTCTAAGTTGTAAAAGTGTCATAACTGGCCGTCCTAAGTGTCATCCCAAGCTGATTCAAACGCTCCTTATCTTGAAGTGTCTGAAGTCTTCCATCGTTCTATTTGGTGTTCCAACTTAGTTCAAATCAGGAATGTTTAAGACTTGCAGAATGCAGTGTTCAATGTAGCATCCAAGTAAGTCCTCATAGTGATGGAGTCAAGATTTTAGTTTAGTGAGGTCAAAATTATACCGATTGTGAACCATGTGGCACGAATTTTGGTTCAGTAGAGTCTATTTTGGTTCAGAAATGTGCCTTTTTATTAGCCAAGCCAAAACTACTTATTTTGTAAGCATGGTTTGCAATTACTATTCTCAATCTTTGCAATTTTCTAGCTTGGAATGAGCAACACTTACAATTGAGAATTGAAGAGGATCGGAAATGTGTGGTATTCAATGAATTTAGGGAATATTAAGAGCATTACTGGCAGCTTTCCTACAAATGATCTGTTCCCTAAATTTTAGGAAAAATTTTAAGAAAGTCAAAAAAACCATCCCACAGCAGCTTCCCTACAATTATCTGTTTCCTAGGAAGTGAACAGTGCTTCCCAATGCATTGGGAAGCAGTACTGTTCACCTCACATTCAATTGTTTATGCTAAAAATATAATCTCTCTCTTACTTTATCTCTTTCTTTTCTTACTTTTAATTAAAGTAAAAGTAACAAAATAATATTTTAATGATATAGGGAAAAATGAAGGGAAGTTGCTGTGGGGTGTTTTTTGATAGGGAAGCAAAAAGTAGTTTTATTCCTTACATTTAGAAAAAAATGAAGAGAAAGGGAATGGAAGCTGCTAGGAATGTTCTTATGCAATTTAGCCATATATTGACTATCCATTTGGAATTGTAAAACCACCCCTTTGATTGGTTTTTGTCACAATGGTCCCATAACTCCGAAAAAAGAAAAAGGACTTGCTCCACCAGATCGAGTCTGAGTGACTGCTGCCCGCCTGCCCCTCACACTCCTCTGATGCGAACCAATTAATACAAAACACAGGAAATGATAGATTGGCTCGTTCGAGGGAACCGTAACCTCCAATAGCTAATTCGAGAAAGCCTGATCTCCCAAAAAAACACAGTAAACTGTATTTCACATAACAATAATCAACATACCTCTTAGTCATTAATAATCCTCTTTAAATAGAGGAGCAATACTTATCGGTTACAAAGATATCTATTAATCAAAATAGGACTCTTAAACTATCTAACTGACCCACTAGGATTAAGATGGACTCTATTAATTTTAGACTAGGACTCTATTAAGAATCTGACTCAATCTTAAACTGGAAGATATAACTTCCCTTATGGAACTCTAACACAAGTCAAGACCAAATAATAATGATCATATCATCCTCTCTGCTTACTCTCACTTTCTTTCTTTTGGGTTTTTTCATTGGGGGTCTGCTCAATCTACCGATCTCGGTTACGTTCAATTTTCGGTGAGCCTTCTCAAGATTTTACGGTAACATTTAGTTCAAAGAAAAAACTAATGGGTTTAGCTCCATCTGTGCTTGTTTGCTCTCTTTTCCTCTTTTCTTCTTTTTTGTTTTTTGTTCACGACTAAATTAATAAAGCTTGTTCTAAAGCTTGACCTGTACTTGCAGCGTTACTTTTTTTGTTAATTAATCACCTTTCTGCCGTGTGCTGGACTGTGTAAGAGAGAGAAAGGCGGAGATCGAATCGGGAGAAGTCTCGAGAGATGGAGGTCCAACATTTTAGCCACGAAGAGCATCCCTTGATCTTTGTGGAAGAGTTGGAAAATGATGGCGAGAATGAAGTTGTTTGCTCTGGGTGCGATAAATCGGTTAGCGGTCCCGCCTACAAATGCTCAGAGTACTGCACCTTCTTCCTCCACAAGTCATGCGCAGAGTTACCCCTTGAGATACAACACCCTGTACATCCAAACCACAACCTCGTTCTCGTCGCGCCAGAAGAAGAGTACTACAGGACCTGTGATGCCTGCCTTAGGCGTTGCGACTGATGCTTCACCTACCAGTGCCATAGTTGCAATTTCGACCTTGACATAGAATGTGCCTCAGCCAGTTGGCCAACTAAACGTGACGACTGTCACCAACATGAATTCGTTCCCATCTTTCAAGAGATCCAGTTCACTTGTATACTCTGTGGTGAGGATTGGAGCGGCGACGCCCAGGTATGTCTCGTTTGTCGACACTTGGCTCACACTCTATGTGCTTTGAAGCCACGTAGCATTAAACTTCAGGCAGATAGTCACTCGGTCACTCTCATCTATTCCCTTGGTAAAGTGTTCAAAGAGCACGACCATGCATTCTGTTACTTTTGCGGTAGAAAGGTCAACCTCAAGTATGCGGGTTATTATTGTAAAAAATGTGATTTCGTAGCCCACTTGAAATGCGCCCACGACAATTCGATTGCACCAAGTGACACCATCAAAATTATGGCAGATCGCCACTTTCTCACTCTCATCTATTCACTTGGTCAAGTGATCCTGAAGGAGCACGACGACACATTATGTAACCTCTGTTTTACAAAGCTCAACCCCAAGCGTGCGGGTTATTATTGTCACCAATGTGATTTCGTAGCCCACTTGGGATGCGCCCGCAAAAATTCGATTGAACCAATTGATACCACATACTCAAGTGACTCAAGCATAGAATCTGATGTCAATGAGGATATCTACTTAGAAGAGGATGAAGAGCGTGAGGAGGTCAAACGTTTCTATCACGAACATAAGTTAATCCTCAGCCGCAACGAAGTCGAGTTTGATCATCGTAAGCTCATCTGTGAAGGTTGTATGCAATCAATTTCCGCCCCATTTTATAGTTGTGAGCAATGCGACTACTTTCTCCATAGTACCTGGGCTAGACTACCCTTAAAGAAGCGACACCCAATTCACCGACATAAGCTTACCCTCTCTGCAACCGGGGATTTTACTGGTGGCCTCAGTTCTTGTAATGCTTGTCGTCGTTTAAGCCATGGCTTCGCTTATGTATGCCACCACCTCAACTGTGGCTACAACATGGACATCCGATGTTGTTCAATTCCGAAAATCTTTAAACATGAAGGTCACCGACACCCCCTCTCCTTTGCTAAAAGTTCTGCTGAAATGTTTAATGCTTGTGATAGCTCGGAGAGCGGATTAGGGACAAATGGTGCAATCTATTATGGTGCAGTATTTGTATGCAATGAATGTGAATTTGCCATGGATTTTGAATGTGCAACACTCCCCCTCAAAGTTAAGTGTGAGTATGACTCACATCACCTCTCACTTACTTATACAGTTGAAAATGATTATGAAGAATATTATTGTCTAATTTGTGAAGAAGAAAGAAATACAAACCATTGGTTCTATTACTGTGTAGAATGCAACTTTGCCGCTCACCCTCAATGCGCAATTGGACCGTATCCCTACATTAAGTATGAAACGAATTTTACTCAAGAAGATGGTCATCAACACCCTTTCAATTTTTCCTGGAGAACTAAGAACTCTCATCCATGTGATGCTTGTGGTAAAACTTTTGAAAATGAAACTTTGGAGGGTGAAACTTCTGTGGGAGCTATGGGCCTAAACTGTACACAATGCAAATCCATTATCCATTGGGACTATAAATGTATACGGAAATTAGAAGAAAAACTTCTTAGCACTTATTAGAAAAATATCTTTTTGTAGTTAGTTGTACTAGCTAGCATGTTTGTGTCTTGAGTTAGAAAGAGAGTACATGGTAATTGTATAATTTATTTCATCGTATACTTCAATTGGAATATTAAACGATTGTTTCTCTCTCTCTCTCTCATTCTTCAATTTTCTGATAATGTTATAAGTTTGGTTCTCAGTAGAGAAATAGTATCGAAGACTGTCATTATTATATATTATTATTATTATTATTATTATTATTATTATTATTATATGAATGAGTAAATTCTATCATATATCAAACCACATATATAGCCCAAGCTGCAAAATTGAACCCCCGGCCACCACCATTAGCACCAATTTTTTCACACAAACCACACATTTTTTCGTTCCATAAAATCCTTGTAAAATATTGAATTGAAGATCGATGCCTTTATTTGCCAACCCAAGGCTACTGGGTGCAATTACTATTCTCAATCGATGCAATTTTCTAGCTTCGAATTAGCAACGACACAATTAATTTAATTATGTTCATCTTATTTCTAGCTTCCGAATTCATAACCATATTCATCTTATCTCAACCTACACATAATAAACTTCATTTTACAACACAGCTGTTGCAGCGTATTTTTTTGGATTTAGGGAAATATTCTCTTCTGTATTTTAGTCATTGACTATGCATTTGGAATTTTAAAACTCATACCTGGATATTAGTAAAATAATATTTTTAAAATGATTTTTAAATATTAATATTTCTCAAGCAGTGTGGGGGAAAATATTCAACTGTATAAAGGCCATATGTGCACTTGCAGTATAAGCTTTGAATACTTACACATAATCATACCATCAACAGCATATTTCCCATTCGGTTTGCACCTTCATAGTCTTAGGGTTCATATATGCATAGACAAACCATTAAATTATATATATATATAATAATTATAGACTATAGTAATGTACTATATTTTATAGTATGTCTTATATATTTACGTGTTATATATTTATGTTATTAATAAATGTTTGTATAGAGGTTGTTCACGAACTCGAGCTTGAACTCCGATTCGATTACACATTGAAAAATTTAATAGCCTAGTTTGAGTTCTAGTTGAGCCGAACTTGTCGAGTAACTAGGCTCGGCTCGAATGACATTCTCAACGAACTCGAGCTCATCCGAATTTTAAATGAGTTGAGCTTGAACACACATTTCAAAATATAGTGTTGATTGTGTTGAGACGCCAGACTTGACATAAAAACTAAAGGATAAGTAGGCGATAATGACAAGGGTGTATTTTATATGTATATATGGGAAGACCATTGCTGTCAAGGACCACCGATAAGTTTCTAAGTAGAAAGCTAAAAATGATACGCATGAACTTGTATTGGATAAGATGCAATTACTTGAAGATATTTCAAATTTTCTTCTCTTTCTTTTCTATTTTTTTCTAAATTTTTTTTATTATTCATTGCTTTTGATGCAGAAGTATTTTTACTTCGCTTTTTATATAATTGTTACAATGCAATCATATTTTTTTAAAAAAATAAATAAAATTCATATTACCTTCGGCTCCATTAGTTTAGGGCCAAGGAACATTTCTCTTGTTTCTGTAGACTGAATTTTTGAGGTTTAGAAAACACAAGGATTGGTAAGCTAGATCATCTATCAGCATTAGAGAAATGCTAAACATTTCAATTTTTTTTCTTCTAAAAATTGGTTTCCAAATGATGTATCACAATTCCATGAGATTGTAGCACATTTCTCAAAATGATAAATCACGTGAAAAGAACACATGATAATAACCATCCGCATCCATTATCCGCATCTGCATTTCCTTTATATATTATATATACATTAAATTAAATTCACTAAAACGAAGTCGTTTTGAATTTAGTAAGTTTAAGACCTTTAGGTTATGTTAGGTTTTTTTTTTCACTATCATTTCAAAGTAATACCTCATTATATTTACTTTTCTTTTCTTTTCTTTTCTTTTAGTAATTCAAATCCCGATTACTCTATAAGATTACGACCTTTTATTTGATAATCGTGAATTACATGTGTAACAAGTGAAATCTTAATTTATTTAACATTGCATATAGTAATAACCATATTATTTAATCTTGCATTTAGATTTAGATAATAAGCTTTTTTACGACATAAAGTGTAAGAACCTAATAAAAATATATTTAATTCTCATCGTTAACATGTCATATTTTTAATAAATAACATTTTTTATGCAGTTCAATAAATGAAATGATCTAAATTTATATAATTTAAAATTTTTCAATTTTAAAGAAATTGTAAGGATCCTGATCGGCTTTGAAAAGGGTGTTGGTTGGTGAACTAAAAATGCAAAGGATGAGGAAGTAATAGCTATTATTGACTTGGGGAAAAAGTTCAATTGATAGCTAGGATTCACTTGGTGAAATCAAATGGTGAAGGACAGAATATCTTGTGTGGGAAAAAAAGATGGCAAGGTAGTAATTAATGTGGTGGAAGTGTAAAGGTTAATTAACAAATTAACCAATAGATGTTAAATCCCATTTGAAAGTGAGTAATTAACAAATTTGTTGCAGAAATTGATGGAAAATAACCATATTCAAAAACCCTAATTTCATGAAAATCAAGAAGTCTTCAGCCGTGGCTTTTTAACTGCTACAGATCTTTCTAACAATAGACGTTAACCCCACACCAGCAAATTTTTTATGTTCCTCTCGAATTAATTTCTTCCGCAACAACTTCAGTCATTAACTTTTATTTTATTTTATTTTAGTAAATGGCTTTTCAGCTGGCCAATAACTTATATCAAGTTACTCAACTTTGGCAAATTAACTTATATCAAGTCGAATTATCAACTTTTGCAGCCAATTAGCAGTAGAAACAAGACTGACGTTAGTTTTGAACTTTGCTAATTCGGTGTTAAAAACAAGTTGGTGGAATTCAATTTTAATTAGACAAAAATGTACTTCGGACTTATTATTTTGAGCAATTTCATGTACTCAGTTCGAACTGAGGTTTTACGGCCAGTTCAAACGAGCTATTTGAAAAAGTAGTTTGAAGTCGAGCAAAACAAGTCGTTCCAAGCTAAGCCCTAGTGAGTTCGAACAAATTCTATTTCAGGAATACTGAAGCTTATCCATTGCTTGTCATTCCAAGTGTTGTTCGAAATTGGTTCAAACTCTAAGTTGTAAAAGTGTCATAACTGGCCGTCCTAAGTGTCATCCCAAGCTGATTCAAACGCTCCTTATCTTGAAGTGTCTGATGTCTTCCATCGTTCCATTTGGTGTTCCAACTTAGTTCAAATAAAGAATGTTTAAGACTTGCAGAATGCAGTGTTCAATGTAGCATCCAAATAATTAAGTCCTAATAGTGATGGAGCCAAGATTTTAGTTTAGTGAGGTCAAAATTATACCGATTGTGAGCCATGTGGCACGAATTTTGGTTCAGTAGAGTCTATTTTGGTTCAGAAATGTGCCTTTTTATTAGCCAAGCCAAAACTACTTATTGTGTAAGCATGGTTGTTCCCAATCTTTGCAATTTTCTAGCTTGGAATTAGCAACACTTACAATTGAGAATTGAAGAGGATCGGAAATGTGTGGTATTCAATGAATTTAGGGAATATTCTCTTATGCAGTTTAGCCATATATTGACTATCCATTTGGAATTGTAAAACCACCCCTTTGATTGGTTTTTGTCACAATGGTCCCATAACTCTGAAAAAAGAAAAAGGACTTGCTCCACCAGATCGAGTCTGAGTGACTGCTTCCCGCCTGCCCCTCACACTCCTCTCTGCTTACTCTCACTTTCTTTCTTTTGGGTTTTTTCATTGGGGGTCTGCTCAATCTACCGATCTCGGTTACGTTCAATTTTCGGTGAGCCTTCTCAAGATTTTACGGTAACATTTAGTTCAAAGAAAAAACTAATGGGTTTAGCTCCTTCTGTGCTTGTTTGCTCTCTTTTGCTCTTTTCTTCTTTTTTGTTTTTTGTTCACGACTAAATTGATAAAGCTTGTTCTAAAGCTTGACCTGTACTTGCAGCGTTACTTTTTTTGTTAATTAATCACCTTTCTGTCGTGTGCCGGACTGTGTAAGAGAGAGAAAGGCGGAGATCGAATCGGGAGAAGTCTCGAGAGATGGAGGTCCAACATTTTAGCCACGAAGAGCATCCCTTGATCTTTGTGGAAGAGTTGGAAAATGATGGCGAGAATGAAGTTGTTTGCTCTGGGTGCGATAAATCGGTAAGCGGTCCCGCCTACAGATGCTCTCAGTCCTGCACCTTCTTCCTCCACAAGTCATGCGCAGAGTTACCCCTTGAGATACAACACCCCGTACATCCAAACCACAACCTTGTTCTCGTCGCGCCAGAAGAAGAGGACAGGACTTGTGATGCCTGCCTTAGGCTTTGCAACAGATGCTTTGCCTACCAGTGCCATAGTTGCGATTTCGACCTTGACATAGAATGTGCCTCAGCCAGTTGGCCAACTAAACGTGACGACTGTCACCAACATGAATTCGTTCCCATCTTTCAAGAGATCCAGTTCACTTGTAAACTCTGTGGTGAGGATTGGAGCGGCGACGCCCAGGTATGTCTCGTTTGTCGACACTTGGCTCACACTCTATGTGCTTTGAAGCCACGTAGCATTAAGCTTCGGGCAGATCGTCACTTGGTCACTCTCATCTATTCCCTTGGTAAAGTGTTCAAAGAGCACGACCATGAATTCTGTAGCTGTAATCTGTGCGGTAGAAAGGTCAACCTCAAGTATGCGGGTTATTATTGTAAAAAATGTGATTTCGTAGCCCACTTGAAATGCGCCCACGACAATTCGATTGCACCAAGTGACACCATCAAAATTATGGCAGATCGCCACTTTCTCACTCTCATCTATTCACTTGGTCAAGTGATCCTGAAGGAGCACGACGACACATTATGTAACCTCTGTTTTACAAAGCTCAACCCCAAGCGTGCGGGTTATTATTGTCACCAATGTGATTTCGTAGCCCACTTGGGATGCGCCCGCAAAAATTCGATTGAACCAATTGATACCACATACTCAAGTGACTCAAGCATAGAATCTGATGTCAACGAGGATATCTACTTAGAAGAGGATGAAGACCGTGAGGAGGTCAAACGTTTCTATCACGAACATAAGTTAATCCTCAGCCGCAACGAAGTCGAGTTTGATCATCGTAAGCTCATCTGTGAAGGTTGTATGCAATCAATTTCCGCCCCATTTTATAGTTGTGAGCAATGCGACTACTTTCTCCATAGTACCTGCGCTAGACTACCCTTAAAGAAGCGACACCCAATTCACCGACATAAGCTTACCCTCTCTGCAACCGGGGATTTTACTGGTGGCCTCAGTTCTTGTAATGCTTGTCGTCGTTTAAGCCATGGCTTCGAATATGTATGCCACCACCTCAACTGTGGCTACAACATGGACATCCGATGTTGTTCAATTCCGAAAATCTTTAGACATGAAGGTCACCGACACCCCCTCTCCTTTGCTAAAAGTTCTGCTGAAATGTGCAATGCTTGTGATAGCTCGGAGAGAAGATTAGGGACAAATGGTGCAGTATTTGTATGCAATGAATGTGTATTTGCGATGGATTTTGAATGTGCAACACTCCCCCTCAAAGTTAAGTGTGAGTATGACCCACATCACCTCTCACTTACTTATACAATTGAAAATGATTCTGAAGAATATTATTGTCTAATTTGTGAAGAAGAAAGAAATACAAATCATTGGTTCTATTACTGTGTAGAATGCAACTTTGCCGCTCACCCTCGATGCGCAATTGGACCGTATCCCTACATTAAGTATGAAACGAATTTTGCTCAAGAAGATGGTCATCAACACCCTAGCTTTCAATTTTTCCTGGAGAACTAAGAACTCTCATCCATGTGATGCTTGTGGTAAAACTTTTGAAAATGAAACTTTGGAGGGTGAAACTTCTGTGGGAGCTATGGGCCTAAACTGTACACAATGCAAATCCATTATCCATTGGGACTATAAATGTATACGGAAATTAGAAGAAAAACTTCTTAGCACTTATTAGAAAAATATCTTTTTGTAGTTAGTTGTACTAGCTAGCATATTTGTGTCTTGAGTTAGAAAGAGAGTACATGGTAATTGTATAATTTATTTCATCGTATACTTCAATTGGAATATTAAACCATTGTTTCTCTCTCTCTCTCTCTCTCTCATTCTTCAATTTTCTGATAATGTTATAAGTTTGGTTCTCAGTAGAGAAATAGTATCGAAGACTGTCATTATTATTATTATTATTATTATTATTATTATTATTATTATTATTATATGAATGAGTAAATTCTATCATATATCAAACCACATATATAGCCCAAGCTGCAAAATTGAACCCCCGGCCACCACCATTAGCACCAATTTTTTCACACAAACCACACATTTTTTCGTTGCATAAAATCCTTGTAAAATATTGAATTGAAGATCGATGCCTTTATTTGCCAACCCAAAGCTACTGGGTGCAATTACTATTCTCCAATGCAATTTTCTAGCTTGGAATTAGCAATTACGACACAATTAATTTAATTATGTTCATCTTATTTCTAGCTTCCTAATTCATAACCATATTCATCTTATCTCAACCTACACATAATAAACCTCATTTTACAACACAGTTGTTGCAGTGTATTTTTTTGGATTTAGGGAAATATTCTCTTATGCATTTTAGTCATTGACTATGCATTTGGAATTGTAAAACTCATACCTGGATATTAGTAAAATAATATTTTTAAAATGATTTTTAAATATTAATATTTCTCAAGCAGTGTGGGGGAAAATATTCAACTGTATAAAGGCCATATGTGCACTTGCAGTATAAGCTTTGAATACTTACACAAAATCATACCATCAACAGCATATTTCCCATTCGGTTTGCACCTTCATAGTCTTAGGGTTCATATATGCATAGACAAACCATTAAATTATATATATATATATATATATATATATATATATATATATATATATATATATATATATATATATATATATAAAATAATTATAGACTATAGATAAACGTTCACTGCTTGTACGCACTGCGGTAATATAATATGCTTATAACTGATAATGTTAATGATATTGCAGGAGGAAGACATAGGAGAAACACCGAACCGAGATGATATGTTCATTGTCTCGCACACGAAGAAAGATGGGAACCCTGTGAATGCGGCAGCTGGAGAAACTATCGTAAGTGGTAAATACAAAATATTAGTTCTAGGTTCAAATTCTCACCCTTGGATGTTTTGTGCAGGAGAAGATAAGTGAAATTATTATGAATCAGTCGCCTGCAGAACGAGTGTGTTCACAGGGGTCAATCTATTGGTCGCATAACGATGCGTGTGCACAAGTGCTAGGACGAGAACATCCCGGTCGTGTACGCGGGGTAGGGCTAGGGCCGACTCCCGGTAAATCCACCTCTTATACCTCCGGACAAGGATCGATCTCTAGTGGGCCTACTCCCAAAGAACAAGAAATGGCTGCTGAGATGGAACGTTTGAAGACTTTGTACGAAGCACACCAGGAAGAGCTTGCAGCTGTCAAACGTATGGTAGCCTTGATTATGGCAGAGAAACAATCATCAATGGGAAACAACGAAGAAGGTGATGTTTTGGTTTACACTTAACTTTGCCATCTTCAGTCACTAATTGTCCCCTCTTACTGTTCATTGGGATTGTTATATTTTTATTTCAAATTTCACTAGAATAATTTATGGTTAAAGATGAATGCTAATAGTTAAGAGTTTGTGTTAACTATTATATGCTTAGGTTGAATATTGGAATTCTCGTCAACATGTCTTTTTAGTTATTGGGGGAAAACGTCGTCAAACAATTATATGTTTTGTTTTTTTTTTTAATTAATTAATTCATTTTTATTTTTATTGTGTGGTAGGTTTTAGACTAATGTCATCATCAACTTTTAATTGTTATTTTGGGACATTCATCAAGTGGGTGAGTCATGTGTGTACTTTTGTTGCATACAGGGTGGCCAATATTGTTGGACCAAAACTTTTATGGGTTCAGACTAGCGTTTCTGATGGGATCCTCCAAATTATGTTTTTATAGTGGTTTTTATAGTGACAATGTTGTATGGCAGTGGTGAAGCTAATGTGGGGGTGTTATAGATTGGAGTGCATTAAAAATGATATATATATATATATATATATATATATATATATATATATATATATATATGTATTTTTTTTTTTCAAGTTAAAAATGATACAGATTGGAGTGCTTTATGGTTCATGATGAGTATATGTAATTTGTTTTCAAATATGTACTATTAAGAAACAGATATTAGGCTTACAGTGCATGGAAATGGGTAAAATCATAGTGATAAAAGATGAATTGGTATGCAAAGTATTACACAAGAGTGAACTGCTGATGCTACTTGTTTGATTTATGCGGTTGCTTTATATTCAAATGATGAGATAGTCTTGTTTGTACAAAACTTTTAAACACCTTCTCATTACTTGTGTTTAGTTTTCACCTAATGGCATGTTAATCATCTTTTCAAGAAAAAAAAAAACATGTTAATCATAACTTCATTAAGATGATTCTTACCTAACAATTTGATATTTGTATACCTATTGCAGCAAACACTGAAAGTAGAAATGAACAAGATGGTTGAAGCAAGCAATGCACACAAGTCGTAAATCAGATTAATTCTCCTATGGGCCGGCTTGCATGCATTGATGATTATAATTGTGTATGGAAACAACTTGTTTTAATATTTTTGGATTTTTAGTTATGTATTTATATTTGAATTCTGTAATAGGTTACGTTGTGAGTTGTTTAATTATGTTTTAAATATGTAAGCTATTGGACTATTGTTATGTTGTGAGTTGTTTGAATTTGGAAATAGATTTGGATTTGAATTTGTATTTGTATTTGAATTTAGATTTGAATTTGGGATTTTGGAAATGGATTGGAAATGTTGTATTAGGGTTTTTTTTTTTTTAAATATTAATTTTTTAAAAAAAATAATAATTCTGGACGGTTTGGGCCCAAACCGTCCAGAATTATTCGGTATTTTGCCTATATAAATCCCAGACGGTTTGGGCTCAAACCGTCTGTAAATTACAGACGGTTTGGGCCCGAACCGTCCGTAAATATATACGGACGATTTTACCCGAACCGTCCGCAAAATATTTCGGACGGTTTTACCCGAACCGTCCGAAAAAGATTGCGGACGGTTTTACTAAAACCGTCTGTAATTGCAGACGGTTTTAGAAAAACCGTCTGCAATCTTTTTTACCGACCAATTATCCTGGACGGTTTTAAACCGTCTAGAAAAAACCGTCTGGAACTTTTTCCAGATGGTTTTTGCCGATTTCTGGACGGTTTAAAACCGTCCAGAAATCCCATTTTTTTTGTAGTGTAATATACTATATTTTATAGTATGTCTTATATATTTACGTGTTATATATTTATGTTATTAATAAATGTTTGTATAGAGGTTGTTCACGAACTCGAGCTTGAACTCCGATTCGATTACACATTGAAAAATTTAATAGCCTAGTTTGAGTTCTAGTTGAGCCGAACTTGTCGAGTAACTAGGCTCGGCTCGAATGACATTTTCAACGAACTCGAGCTCATCCGAATTTTAAATGAGCTGAGCTTGAACACACATTTCAAGATATAGTGTTGATTGTGTTGAGACGCCAGACTTGACATAAAAACTAAAGGATAAGTAGGCGATAATGACAAGGGTGTATTTTATATATATATATATGGGAAGACCATTGCTGTCAAGGACCACTGATTAGTTTCTAAGTAGAAAGCTAAAAATGATACGCATGAACTTGTATTGGATAAGATGCAATTACTTGAAGATATTTCAAATTTTCTTCTCTTTCTTTTCTATTTTTTTCTAAATTTTTTTTATTATTCATTGCTTTTGATGCAGAAGTATTTTTACTTCGCTTTTTATATAATTGTTACAATGCAATCATATTTTTTTAAAAAAATAAATAAAATTCATATTACCTTCGGCTCCATTAGTTTAGGGCCAAGGAACATTTCTCTTGTTTCTGTAGACTGAATTTTTGAGGTTTAGAAAACACAAGGATTGGTAAGCTAGATCATCTATCAGCATTAGAGAAATGCTAAACATTTCAATTTTTTTTTTTCTAAAAATTGATTTCCAAATGATGTATCACAATCCCATGAGATTGTAGCACATTTCTCAAAATGATAAATCACATGAGAAGAACACATGATAATAACCATCCGCATCTATTATCCGCATCTGCATTTCCTTTATATATTATATATACATTAAATTAAATTCATTAAAACGATGTCGTTTTGAATTTAGTAAGTTTAAGACCTTTAGGTTATGTTAGGTTTTTTTTTTTCACTATCATTTCAAAGTAATACCTCATTATATATATATATATTTTTTCTTTTAGTAATTCAAATCCCGATTACTCTATAAGAGTATGACCTTTTATGGTTGATAATCGCGAATTACATGTGTAACAAGTGAAATCTTAATTTATTTAACATTGCATATAGTAATAACCATGCATATTATTTAATCTTGCATTTAGATTTAGATAATAAGCTTTTTTACGACATAAAGTGTAAGAACCTAATAAAAATATATTTAATTCTCATCGTTAACATATCATATTTTTAATAAATAACATTTTTTTATGCAGTTCAATAAATGAAATGATCTAAATTTATATAATTTAAAAATTTACAATTTTAAAGAAATTGTAAGGATCTGATCCGCTTTGAAAAGGGTGTTGGTTGGTGAACTAAAAATGCAAAGGATGAGGAAGTAATAGCTATTATTGACTTGGTGAAAAAGTTCAATTAAATGCAAAAATGAGGAAGTGAAAAAGCTATTTGAAAATAAAAAAAAAGTAGCTTGTCTTGGGGCCAGTTCAATTAATTTTGTTTCCTACATGTAAAAATAAAAAATGATTAAAAAGCTATTGTAAATGCTGTCAGTCATGAATGAGTACTGAGGAGTCATTTCGGGACCATGCTTGTATTGGCGAGGGGTGAGAGTGACAGCTTGACATCAACGACGAGGAGTTCTACTTTTCACAACTGGTTTACAGCCTGTGTTATGTTATCACTGTTTTCTCAAAGTGTCGGTGGTCGTCAGTGTGGAATTTTTTTCCTGCTTTTACGGGCTCACGGCATACTCCATTGGACCACAAAGATCAACTTTTTGATCTTGAGAGTGCCTTTATTCTAAACCAAATACTTTAATCTTTACTTTCTACTTTCATGTTTTTTAAATATTCGGTCAGTTCTTGCTCTTTTTTTTTTTTTTTTTTTATCTCTGCTGTGTACAGAAAAGAAACGAGCTATTTGAAAAAGTAGTTTGAAGTCGAACAAAACAAGTCGTTCCAAGCTAAGCCCTAGTGAGTTCGAACAAATTCTATTTCAAGAATACTGAAGCTTATCCATTGCTTGTCATTCCAAGTGTTGTTCGAAATTGGTTCAAACTCTAAGTTGTAAAAGTGTCATAACTGGCCGTCCTAAGTGTCATCCCAAGCTGATTCAAACGCTCCTTATCTTGAAGTGTCTGAAGTCTTCCATTGTTCCATTTGGTGTTCCAACTTAGTTCAAATCAGGAATGTTTAAGACTTGCAGAATGCAGTGTTCAATGTAGCATTCAAGTAAGTCCTAATAGTGATGGAGCCAAGATTTTAGTTTAGTGAGGTCAAAATTATACCGATTGTGAGCCATGTGGCACGAATTTTGGATCAGTATAGTCTATTTTGGTTCAGAAATGTGCCTTTTTATTAGCCAAGCCAAAACTACTTATTGTGTAAGCATGGTTTGCAATTACTATTCTCAATCTTTGCAATTTTCTAGCTTGGAATTAGCAACACTTACAATTGAGAATTGAAGAGGATCGGAAATGTGTGGTATTCAATGAATTTAGGGAATATTCTCTTATGCAGTTTAGCCATATATTGACTATCCATTTGGAATTGTAAAACCACCCCTTTGATTGGTTTTTCTCACAATGGTCCCATAACTCTGAAAAAAGAAAAAGGACTTGCTCCACCAGATCGAGTCTGAGTGGCTACTGCCCGCCTGCCCCTCACACTCCTCTCTGCTTACTCTCACTTTCTTTCTTTTGGGTTTTTTCATTGGGGGTCTGCTCAATCTACCGATCTCGGTTACGTTCAATTTTCGGTGAGCCTTCTCAAGATTTTACGGTAACATTTAGTTCAAAGAAAAAACTAATGGGTTTAGCTCCTTCTGTGCTTGTTTGCTCTCTTTTGCTCTTTTCTTCTTTTTTGTTTTTTGTTCACGACTAAATTAATAAAGCTTGACTTGTGCTTGCAGCGTTACTTTTTTTGTTAATTAATCACCTTTCTGTCGTGTGCCGGACTGTGTAAGAGAGAGAAAGGCGGAGATCGAATCGGGAGAAGTCTCGAGAGATGGAGGTCCAACATTTTAGCCACGAAGAGCATCCCCTGATCTTTGTGGAAGAGTTGGAAAATGATGGCGAGAATGAAGTTGTTTGCACTGGGTGCGATAAATCGGTAAGCGGTCCCGCCTACAGATGCTCTCAGTCCTGCACCTTCTTCCTCCACAAGTCATGCGCAGAGTTACCCCTTGAGATACAACACCCTGTACATCCAAACCACAACCTTGTTCTCGTCGCGCCAGAAGAAGAGGACAGGACTTGTGATGCCTGCCTTAGGCTTTGCAACAGATGCTTTGCCTACCAGTGCCATAGTTGCGATTTTGACCTTGACATAGAATGTGCCTCAGCCAGTTGGCCAACTAAACGTGACGACTGTCACCAACATGAATTTGTTCCCATCTTTCAAGAGATCCAGTTCACTTGTAAACTCTGTGGTGAGGATTGGAGCGGCGACGCCCAGGTATGTCTCGTTTGTCGACACTTGGCTCACACTCTATGTGCTTTGAAGCCACGTAGCATTAAGCTTCGGGCAAATCGTCACTTGGTCACTCTCATCTATTCCCTTGGTAAAGTGTTCAAAGAGCACGACCATGAATTCTGTAGCTGTAATCTGTGCGGTAGAAAGGTCAACCTCAAGTATGCGGGTTATTATTGTAAAAAATGTGATTTCGTAGCCCACTTGAAATGCGCCCACGACAATTCGATTGCACCAAGTGACACCAGCAAAATTATGGCAGATCGCCACTTTCTCACTCTCATCTATTCACTTGGTCAAGTGATCATGAAGGGGCACGACGACGTATTATGTAACCTCTGTTTTACAAAGCTCAACCTCAAGCGTGCGGGTTATTATTGTCACCAATGTGATTTCGTAGCCCACTTGGAATGCGCCCGCAAAAATTCGATTGAACCAATTGATACCACATACTCAAGTGACTCAAGCATAGAATCTGATGTCAACGAGGATATCTACTTAGAAGAGGATGAAGACCGTGAGGAGGTCAAACGTTTCTATCACGAACATAAGTTAATCCTCAGCCGCAACGAAGTCGAGTTTGATCATCGTAAGCTCATCTGTGAAGGTTGTATGCAATCAATTTCCGCCCCATTTTATAGTTGTGAGCAATGCGACTACTTTCTCCATAGTACCTGCGCTAGACTACCCTTAAAGAAGCGACACCCAATTCACCGACATAAGCTTACCCTCTCTGCAACCTGGGATTTTACTGGTGGCCTCAGTTCTTGTAATGCTTGTCGTCGTTTAAGCCATGGCTTCGCTTATGTATGCCACCACCTCAACTGTGACTACAACATGGACATCCGATGTTGTTCAATTCCGAAAATCTTTAGACATGAAGGTCACCGACACCCCCTCTCCTTTGCTAAAAGTTCTGCTGAAATGTGCAATGCTTGTGATAGCTCGGAGAGAAGATTAGGGACAAATGGTGCAGTATTTGTATGCAATGAATGTGTATTTGCGATGGATTTTGAATGTGCAACACTCCCCCTCAAAGTTAAGTGTGAGTATGACCCACATCACCTCTCACTTACTTATACAATTGAAAATGATTCTGAAGAATATTATTGTCTAATTTGTGAAGAAGAAAGAAATACAAATCATTGGTTCTATTACTGTGTAGAATGCAACTTTGCCGCTCACCCTCGATGCGCAATTGGACCGTATCCCTACATTAAGTATGAAACGAATTTTACTCAAGAAGATGGTCATCAACACCCTTTCAATTTATCCTGGAGAACTAAGAACTCTCATCCATGTGATGCTTGTGGTAAAACTTTTGAAAATGAAACTTTGGAGGGTGAAACTTCTGTGGGAGCTATGGGCCTAAACTGTACACAATGCAAATCCATTATCCATTGGGACTATAAATGTATACGGAAATTAGAAGAAAAACTTCTTAGCACTTATTAGAAAAATATCTTTTTGTAGTTAGTTGTACTTAGGGGTGTAAATCCGGACCGGATATAACCGGCCGGGAATCCGGATCCGGGCATTAACCGGCTCCGGAAAACCGGGAAACCGGGAAATCCGGTTGGAACCCGGGTACCCGGATCCGGGTACCCGGAGCCGGAGCCGGGTATTTATTTCAAAAAATCCCGGATATACCCGGGTACCCGGCTCCGGGTAGGTTATTTAATTAAAAAATAAAAAATTACTCCCCTGCCCTTTTATCCTAAAACTACATGCATAGGAAGAGGGGGAGGACTGGAGGAGCATTTGGTCATTCTCTGTTGACTCACTGTTGCCCTAGGCTATCATCCAAATCAAGTGAATCAAGTATCAAAAGATTCAAAACTCATCTCCTGCTCACTGCCGCCGCTCCATTTCTCTTCACCTTCAGAACCCATCTCCTGCTCACGGCGACACGGCATCACATTGTTCACGGCATCACGGCATCACTACGGTATCAAAAGAATCAAAACCCCTCTCCTGCTCACGGCATCACTACGCTATTGAGAAGGGGGTGCACATGAAGGGAGTGAGAGTTAAAGAGGAAGACTCTGTGACATGCGCTGCGGGATTATCGTCCTCTTCGTCTTCGACCTTCTCGCCGCAGCCGATGGCGGGGCTACACGAGGTGGGTCCGCCTCCGTTTCTTACCAAGACCTTTGAAATGGTGGAAGACTCGTCGACGGACTCGATTGTGTCGTGGAGCGGAGCTCGCAACAGCTTCATCGTTTGGGACCCTAACAAGTTCTCCAACATCCTTCTTCCCCGCCACTTCAAGCACAGTAACTTCTCCAGCTTCATTCGCCAGCTCAATACATATGTAAGTATTCCCTATTCTGGAATAGAAAATTGTGGTCCTTCTTGCATTTCTGTTGATGCTTTTGCAGAACTATATCTAGGTTGCTCTTAATTTCCTCTGCTATAAATGTCTTCTCTGTTCTGCTACTCTTACCTTTGATAAAAAAGTCTTCTCTGTTCTGTAGTTGTTGAATGATTCATCAGATAACCTGTAGAAGCATCATTTGAGTTATCTTTTGCAGTATTTCGTAGATTCTGTGATTTTGAAGGCTCTTAATGTCCCAACTTTGCATTCGTTTTGTCGAATTCGAATTGGGTTAGTAAAATTTGAATTTTATTTTTTAGCTTTAGGTAGAGTCGATCAGTCTTCCTTTTTTTGAGGGCTGCATATTTTGACTCCAATCTATTGATGAATATCTGGTGCGTTTGTTTTGATTTCCATCTTCTATTGCTTACTTAGCTGTTTGCATCCCATGGAAATCTGAGGATTTATACCGTCAAATTTTTTTTTAATATATAATCCGGATCGGATACCCGGTTTTACCCGGGTATCCGGACACCCCGGATACCCGGGTCCGGGCCCGGGTGTAAAAATCTTAAAATCCAGGGACCCGGAGCCGGTTCCCGAGTTTCACCCAATACCCGGGAACCCGCTCCGGATTTACACCCCTAGTTGTACTAGCTAGCATATTTGTGTCTTGAGTTAGAAAGAGAGTACATGGTAATTGTATAATTTATTTCATCGTATACTTCAATTGGAATATTAAACGATTGTTTCTCTCTCTCTCTCTCTCTCTCTCTCTCTCTCATTTTTCAATTTTCTGATAATGTTATAAGTTTGGTTCTCAGTAAATAAATAGTATCGAAGACTGTCATTATTATTATTATTATTATATGAATGAGTAAATTCTATCATATATCAAACCACATATATAGCCCAAGCTGCAAAATTGAACCCCCGGCCACCACCATTAGCACCAATTTTTTCACACAAACCACACATTTTTTCATTCCATAAAATCCTTGTAAAATATTGAATTGAAGATCGATGCCTTTATTTGCCAACCCAAAGCTACTGGGTGCAATTACTATTCTCAATCGATGCAATTTTCTAGCTTCGAATTAGCAACGACACAATTAATTTAATTATGTTCATCTTATTTCTAGCCTCCTAATTCATAACCATATTCATCTTATCTCAACCTACACATAATAAACTTCATTTTACAACACAGCTGTTGCAGTGTATTTTTTTGGATTTAGGGAAATATTTTTTTATGCATTTTAGTCATTGACTATGCATTTGGAATTTTAAAACTCATACCTGGATTAGTAAAATAATATTTTTAAAATGATTTTTAAATATTAATATTTCTCAAGCAGTGTGGGGGAAAATATTCAACTGTATAAAGGCCATACGTGCACTTGCAGTATAAGCTTTGAATACTTAGAATTGAAACTTTGAAGGCCTATATACATAAAGGAATGTAACGTCAATATGTTGATACGGGCTCATTTTATTCAAATATATTAATCGAAAGAGTTAAAAGTTGCTCTTGAAAAAATAACTAATCGTACAAATGCACTTTTGTATTTGAAAAGGGGAAAATTTGAGCCATCCTTTTGAGTAATTGTATAGCTACGGACAGTTCTATGAAAAATAACAATAAATAAACAAATAAATAAAAATATTATAAGCCAACATCGATCACATAATTATAAATTATAATCTGAAGATCCATTTGTTTCAGCTGAAAATATTTTTCAAAGAAAGTGGCTAAATTTTGTTGTTTGTTTGCCATTCTGAAAAATGATCCGAAAAATATTTTTTGTCTAGCATTAAAGAGAGATGATGAAGAAGAGCTGCGAATGAAGAGTGTGAAAATAAACAACTGTCGAGAGTGCTCAGGCAAGTAAATCTTATAAGGACCTTCTTACAATTACCTACCGAGGGGCATGAGAGAGTGTCAATAAATGGTTTAGTCTCATTAAAGTTTTTTTTTTTTTTTTTATTTAACGAATAACATTTTCAGATTAGCTAATATTTTAAGTCGTGTCAAATACTAAAATATAAAAAATAAAACAGTTTCCGTAAAATATTTTACACCGAACAAACGGGCCTTTAGTGCAAAATGAATCTTAAGGATTCCCAGGTAAGGTGGTGAAACCAACAGGGGGACAAGTCATTTGGTTGTATGACCTTAATCTTTTTTAAATGTTAGATATAAGCAAGTGCAGTATATGACTCCGATTATTACATGAAACCAATATCATGAAAAGCCACTTAAATTACTTATCACTTATTTTAAAAGCTTAAAGTAATAAAAAAAATGATTTAATCATTTATTATATGAGTAATGCTAAAAATTATATTTTTATCACAAAATGTTGTTTTGACAATTTTAATCAACCTTTGGATTATGAGTAATGCTAAAAAATAAATAAATAAATATATAAAATAAATAAATAAAGGCTAAGGGTTGATTGAGACTACTATGTCAAAATTGCGGAATATTTATCGAATAAAAATGTGATACACAGCATTACTCTTTAATTAATATTTTAACACTCTGCTACTCCCCTTGCCCATATTCTTTTCATGTTTGGCTATTTTTTTTTTTTTTTTTTTTTGTAATTATTTCAACATTGATTTTTCTGGACCTATTATTAGAGAGTTCACTATTTTTTTTCGTTTATAAAATCGTCCGCATTTCAAATTTTTCATGAAATAGATAAAAAATAAAAATAAAATAAAATAAGATCTGTACGGAAAAGTATTATAAATGTATGTCACGCGATTCTTTTTCCATGAATTTGACAAAATTAAAATAAATTTCGTAATATTCCTAGTGAAGAGTCAAAGACCAACCAACAGGCAGACTATTACCCTCGTGACTGGTTTTTGTCCGCGTCCACACCATTATTGATTATTGGACAGACAATGGTCCACAACTCTGAAAATGGAGTTGCTCCACAAGATTGAGCATCCACCAATATTGGTCCTTGAAAAGTTTGGGGCTTTTTTCTTTCCCAACTTTATTCATCATTCATTGTAAAGAATCTGTTCAATCCTCACTTGTTTATTTCAAAAAAGATTAGGCCCATAAAAAGTGTTAATGCCCAAAATAATCAACAGTAATTATGCAAGTTTAGTCCTCGATTTTGAATCCTTGCAAGTTTAGTCCTTATATAGATGTAGTCTTAGTTTGATTGGATACTTAGAAGAATATATGAGATTGTAATATTGTATAGTGTGATTGTAATTATTATAATTAAATCTGATTTGATTTTATCTTTTCCCATACCTTTTGTATTCTTTCTCCATCTTTATAAATATGGATTATTTGTATTGTAAGTTAAATCAAGAGAAATAGGATTATAATGTAGCCTTTAACCCTTTGGGTTTTATACTGTGGATGGATGTAGGTCATAAACCAAATCACATAAAATCTCTTGTTTTCATTTTATTATTCGGCATTTTGTCTTTAATTTTTTTTTTTAGGATTATGTCTTCTTTCACTCCTTGATTCCTCCCAAAATTAATGCTTTTTAAATTATCATTAAATGTGTGATAAATTACTATTCACATCAATTTTGAAATGTGTGTGTTGTTTTTCAAGGGCGTTAATGTAATTTAACTAGTTAAAACAATGGTATAAATGGGACGTTATCTTCGAACATGACACGTGACACACATGTGTTAACTTTTCCGTCGGATCTAACTGCTGAGGGTGACGGAATGCCTGAATTACAAATCTTTGAAACTTCGAGAGGGCATAGGACATTGCAATTTTTCAAACTTTGGTAGGCAAATTGAAAATGAGTGACAACTTAGGGGGGTGGGGGGGGGGGGGGGGGGGGGCAATTGTATTTAACCAATTTTTTTTTTTTTATATATTTCTTTTCATTATAAACTACACTTATGGGAACAAATATCTTAAAAGATTTTACTTTTTGTAGATTAAAATAAAATTAAAGGGTCTACACCTTTAATGTCTTTTTATTGAAAGATGTGTGATAATTTTTTTTACATACATTTTTTAACCAATAATGAAAAATACGATGAAGATGTGTTTAAATTGTGAAATTTTTTAAATTCATTTGAATGTTTTATGGAATATTTTTGTTTTGTTTGTATGATTTAATTGATTTTTACCTTTTTTTTTAAGTATTTTTTTTTTGCTTTTGAAAGCAAAACAATGCAAGAATTTATTTGTTTGTTGTGTATAAAATGAACATAAATACTTTCGAAACACTAAAGAGATATTAAGCATTGAGCCTACTCACTACTATAAGGTTTATTTGATTACTTTCAATGTTTAGTAAACAAATTTGTTTTATTTTGTATTCATAAAAAAAAAATTATTTTGTTTGGTTTGCTATGTATTTTTTTAGAATGTCCATAATTATATCGGTTTTATTTGTATCTAAATATAATATGTATCACATCAATAATATTAGAGACTCCTGCTAAGTTTTTATTATTGCTTTGATAATCATAACCTACAGATTTTCTTCTTACTGTTTTTTTCTTTATTCTTCATTTAATTTTAAACTATTCATACGGGAACAAAGATTTTAATATATTTTAATTTATAAAGATTGAAATAAAATTAAGGGTCTTATTTTTTTTAATTCTTTTGAATGCTTAATAGTTTTTTTTTCTTTTTTTGTATGATTCACTCAGGTTTTTTTTTTTTTTTTTTTTTTTGAAGTGTTTTCTCTACTTTTGAAAGCAAAATCAAACAAAAATTTATTTGATTAAGCATTGAACGTGATGTGAAAGGGTTTTTTTTTTTTTTGAAGAAGAAGAAAATGTCACTGATATTTCATTGAATAAACAAACATGCAAAATAGAGCCTAAAAAGCCTTAAATAACCAGAGACTGTTGCTCTGGCCGGTTCAGTACAGAAAAAAGAAAATCAAGGATAACATTAAACCAAACTCGATCAATGCCATGCAAGACACCCTCCTTCGCCAACCTATAAACTGCCTTGTTGGCCCCCTGCTTTGTATGATAACAATGCCAACTATTAAAACACTGGAGGACCACATCAATATCATGCATAATTTGCTCATACTTGCGCTAATTATCATCCCTATTATTAAGAGCCATTACCACAATTAGAGAATCTCTCTCCAAAATATTGTGAGAAAAACCTCTATTTTTACAAAATTCAACAGCCCTTAAAGCCATCAATGACTCCGCAATAATAGGATCAGTCAAAAACCTCACCGAATGACATGCTGCGGCCACCACCATATCATTGGAATCCCGCACAATGTAACCAAATCCCGCACAGTGAAAGGGTTTATTTGATTGCATTAAATGTTGAGTGAAAGATTTTGTTTTATTTTGAATTTATTAAAAGAAAAATAAAGTTTTGTTTATTTTGCTCTGTGTTATTTTTTTTAATGTTCATAATTTTATTAGTTTTATTTGTATTAAAATTTAGGATTAAATACTCATCTGGTCCCTGAGTTTTGAAAACTTTATTTTTTAGTCCCTGAGTTTCAATTTGCATCACAAATGATACCTCAGTTAACTTTTTCGACAAAAACTAACGGTCCGCCACGTGTCAACCTCAAAGATTGACACGTGGCACTATATAAAAAATTAAAAATTAAAAAATCTTTAAAAATTAATTAAAAATATAATAAAATTAAAAAAGAAACAAAAAAACAAGGGGGCGGCTCACTTGGCAGGTCTGGGATGGCCGAACCACCCCCCATGGGATAGTTCGGCCACCCTATGACAAAAAAAAAAAAAATTCAAGATCGGTTTGACCCTTCAATTTTTTTTTTTTCTCGTTTTACCCTTGGGGTGGCCGAACTACCCCTATAGGCCATGAGGGTGGTTCGGCTACCCCCAAACCGGCCGAACTGGGGGTGGCCGAACCACCCCCATGGCCCTTGGGGGTGGTCAAAGCCAAAACAAATCTTGCCATTTTTTTTTATTCTTTTTTATTTTCTATCCAGGGTGGTGTGGCCGCCCCAGACCAGCCAGCCACCCCCTTGGCCAAAATGGGGGTGGCCAGGCACCCCCATGGTAGCCAAGGGGGTGGCTGAGTCACCCATTTTTTTTTAATTAATTTTAATTTTTTATATAGTCCACGTGTCAACCTTAGAGGTTGACATGTGGCGGACCATTAATTTTTGGACGGAGAAGTTAACCGATGTACTAATTTGATCATTTTCCAAAATTAATGTATCATTTATGATGCAAATTGAAACTTATGGATTAAAAAATAAAGTTTTCAAAACTCATGGACTAAAAATGTGCTTAACCCTAAAATTTAATAGGTATCACACAAACATTATCATAAAATTTATGCTAATTTTCTATTAATGCTTTAATAATCAGAATTTAGATTTTCTTCTTGCTATTTTTTTTTTATATACTTCTTTTCGTTATAAAATACACCTATGGGAATAAAGATTTAAAAAAAAAAATTATTTTTTATGGATTAAAATAAAATTAAGGGTCTTAACCTTTAATGTCTTTTTATTGAAAGAAGTATGATAGTTTTGTTTACACTTATTTTTTAACCTATGATTAAAAGTACAATGAAAATGTGTTTAAATTCTAAAATTAAATTATAATAAAGAATTTTGCACATAGCGTGAATTATGAGCTAGTCTTGTATAAACTTGGAGTAATTTTGAAGACTATGTCATGAGTGTTAAGTTATTTTAGAATTTCGCTTTACTAAAGTTTTCCTTGAACAAAAACTACTCTTGGGTTGTGTTAATGCTCTAGCTAGAAGCTAGTTATTGATGTTAGAAAATTATTTCATTACATATTTGTTAATTTCGGTCTTCCAAATAATTAAACCAATGTTGTCTTAAATTCTTAATTAAGCTCCATTACAACTTATCCTCATTCATATCTTAGGATTAATTTAATTGTCTTTTGAATTTCGTTTACTACACCACATTTCAAATTTTTTTCATGAAAGAGATTATAAAAAGTATAAGATCAGTACGGAAAAGTATTATAAATGCATATCACGCAATTCTTTTTCCATGAATTTGACAAAATTAAAATAAATTTCGTAATATTCCTTGTGAAGAGTCGAAGACCAAACTGCTGGCAGACCATTATTGATATGTTTTTGAAGAGGACTATTATTGATTATTGGACAGACAATGGTCCACAATTCTGAAATTGGAGTTGCTCCACAGGATTGAGCATCCCCCATTTGATCCTTGAAACGTTTGGGGATTTTTTCTTTTCCAACTTTGATCATCTTTCATTATAAAGAGTCTGTTGAACCGCTTATTTTAAAAGTTTAAGTATGTAAAAAGTGTTAACACTAAAAAAATTAACAGTAATTATCAATGTTTAGCTCTTGACTCAAAATTTTTGCAAGGCAACCAAATATTACAATTAATGCGCCGCAGAAGGGGCAGAAGAGTGGGAGTGCCACCTTTAATGCTTAAGTAAGTAAAGGCGTGGAAGTAAGCTAATAAGAGAATCAAAGAAATATATAAAGATTAGGACATAAGAGCATACCTAATCTGCCTTCAGCCAAACTTATATAGATGTGGTCTTAGTTTGATTAGATGTCTAGGTGACGCAAGTATCTTAAATTAGCGATTGATTTGGCTGACTAGGCCTTTGATCACGCTGAAAGTTTCCTTTAGCATTCATTGTCTTTATGAGTATTCTTGCCTTTAGTG
The DNA here is from genome assembly GCF_958979055.1 of Alnus glutinosa. NCBI lineage: Eukaryota > Viridiplantae > Streptophyta > Magnoliopsida > Fagales > Betulaceae > Alnus > Alnus glutinosa. Next base: position 4,935,330 of record NC_084894.1, on the reverse strand, counting down.
GAGTATTCTTATTTTAGGTGATTTCTTTTGGTGAGCATTCATTTCCTTCTTTAAGAGAGTATTTTTTTTTTTTTTTTTTTTGGGGTGAGCGTTCATGGGGATCTGTTGCCTCTTTGACGATGTATGCCTAAGTCAGGTGCTTGTTGGGCTTACGGGCCCCTTGTGACCCTAAAATTTTGCTTGGACTTTATGGATATTGGGCCTTTTATTTATCGAGCCAATGAGAAATATAAGACTCCATTGAAAAATAAATAAATAAATAAATAAATTATTTAATTAACATTTTAGTAATCTTCCAAATGTGTAGACTCATACTCACTTGTAATACGCGAGGCCTAATACTTTAAATGTTTAATTGAAATTGAAAGTAAATAAATGAGATATGATTCAAATTTATAACCTATACTTTTGTATTCTGTTAATCCACAATTTATTTAAAAGCTTAAATTGATAAAAAAAAAAAAAAAAAAAAAAAAAAAAAAAAAAAAAACCCTCTCGATTCATCTATCGATCTTGATTACGTTCAATAACTTCAGTTTCAGGTGAGCCTTATAAGATTCTTATGTTTATGACTTTTAGGTTATGTTAGGTTTTTTTCATTATCCTCTCAATGTCGTACTTCATTACATTTACTCTTTTTTTTTTTCTTTTTTTTTTAGTAATCTAAATCTCAATTACTTTATGAGACAATAACTTTTTATGATTAATAATCGCGAATTGTCTACAAGTTAAATATTAATTTATTTAAACTTACATAAAATAATAATTATATTATTTAATTTTATATATAAGTTTAAATAGTAATCTAAAATGTCTACTATCTCATAAGTGGATAAAGAATAATAATCACAATAAATACATACATGAATATAAATAATATGCAAATGCAGATGTATAAAAGTAACATCCTTATTTACGGATATTGATATTATTAATAATGGAATCCACTCTGCATTTTCACAGCTAGACTATGCTAGGCCGACCAGCTGATGTCACTTCCTGAAGACCAACCAGCTGGCATCATGATTGGTTTTTGTCCGCGTCCACACCATTATTGAGTGATTCTTCTTTTTAAAAATGCTTGGGCCCAACTTTTATTCATCACGCACTGGCACTGCTGACCGCCTGCCCCCTAACTCCTCCCTGCTTACCCTGACTTTCTGTCTTTGGGTTTTTTCATTGGGGGTCTGCTCAATCTACCGATCTCGGTTACGTTCAGTTTCCGGTGAGCCTTCTCAAAACTCTACGGTTACATTTTGTTCAAAGAAAGAACTCATGGGTTTAACTCCATCTGTGCTTGTTTGCTCTATTTTCCTCTTTTCTTCTTTTTTGTTTTTTGTTCACGACTAAATTAATTAAGCTCGTTCTAAAGCTTGCAGAGATAGAAAAAAACGTACAGAGAGAGGCAGATAATCGGGAGAAATGTTGAGAGAGTTGGAGATCCAACATTTTAGCCACGAAGAGCATCCCTTGATGTTGGTGGAAGAGTTAGAAAATGAAGATGTTTGCACCGGGTGCGATAAATCAGTATCATGTGGTCCTGCCTACAAATGCACTCACTGCGACTTCCTCCTTCATCAGTCATGCGCCGACTTACCCCTTGAGATACAACATCCTGTGCATCCAAACCACACCCTTGTCCTCAAATTGATGCGAAAATGGCTTAGAATATGTGATGTATGCGGTAAGAATTGCGTCAATGGCTTCTTCTACCATTGCAATAGTTGCAATTTCGGCCTTGACATCGAATGTGCCTCAGCCAGTTGGCCGACTAAACGTGACGACTGTTACCAACATGAATTCGTTCCCATCTTTCAAGAGATCCAGTTCACATGTAAACTCTGTGGTGAGGATTGGAGCGGCGACGCCCAGGTATGTCTCGTTTGTCGACACTTGGCTCACACTCTATGTGCTTTGAAGCGACGTAGCATTAACATTATGGAAGATCGTCACGTGGTCACTCTCATCTATTCCCTTGGTAAAGTGTTCAAAGAGCACGACCATGCATTCTGTTACTTCTGCGGTAGAAAGGTCAACCTCAAGTATGCGGGTTATTATTGTCAAAAATGTGATTTCGTAGCCCATTTGGAATGCGCAGTCAAAAATCCATTCGACCCAATAGTAATCGGTATCACATACTCAAGTGACTCAAGCATAGAATCTGATGTCAACGAGGATATCTACTTAGAAGAGGATGAAGATCGTGAGGAGGTCAAACGTTTCTATCACGAACATAAGTTAGTCCTCAGCCGCAACGAAGTCGAGGTTGATCATCATAAGCTCATCTGTGAAGGTTGTATGCAATCAATTTCCGCCCCATTTTATAGTTGTGAGCAATGCCACTACTTTCTCCATAGTACCTGCGCTAGACTACCCTTAAAGAAGCGACACCCAATTCACCCGCATAAGCTGACCCTCTCTGCAATCGGAAAGTTTACTGGTGGCCTCACATTTTGTTATGCTTGTCGTCGTTTAAGCCATGGCTTCGCTTATGTATGCCACCGCCTCGACTGTGGCTACAGCTAGGGGTGTTCAAACGGAGCGGTTATAACCGCTTTAAAACCGTTAACCGCTTATAACTGCTATAACCGCTTTTAAAAGCGGTTATAAATAACCGCTAACCGCTTTTATATATATATATTAAAAAAAAAAAAAAAAAAACTGACATGAGCCTAAAGGGGCGTCGTTTTGGGCATTCAGCAATGCCCAAAACGACGCCGTTTTGATAATATATATAAACAATCTCATCTCAGATGTTTTAGGTTTAGGTCTCCCCATTCCATTTTCATTTTTGTCGCCGCCCCCTCGTCTGCCCAGTGCCCATCTCGTCTCAGCCGAGTCAGCCGTAAGTCGTCTCTGCCCTCTCATCTCTGCCGATCTCGTGTATATATATATATATGTCTATTGATTGTGAAATCCACGTGTTTGACATAATACATATCCCAATTTGAGACCCATACTTGTGCACGTTCCCTTTTCTGATCATTCAAAAATATGGGGGGTGTTGTTGTGCTTTTATTTATTTATTTATTTATTTTCTTTTATATATATATATTTATAGGCAAATAAGAGAAGAAAAGATTTTCTCTCTCAAAAAAAAAAAAATGAAGAAGAAAAGAAGATGAACGATCAAGCTCAGATCAAAGAACCAGTTTAATGCATGGGAGGATAGAGCGGAAGAAGAGAGGATGGAAATGCTACTGGTGAAATCAATGATGAAGATAGTCTACTACTTCTATGATTCTAAAGTTTTTTTTTTTACTCAGATTATATCTTTGCTTTGTAAATGAGAAAACGAATTAATATCAATGATGATGGGGAGGATGTTCCAATTTAGGGAGTGATATTTATTACGAAATGCTTTAATCACTTTTAAGGAGTTACCTTTGATGATTAAATTGTTGAAACTATGAGAAGATATAAATTTTTTTTATTGTTAATTAAAAGAATAGCCTTGCAGGGATATCCGGTGATTATTTGCAGTCAAAAGATGTATTAAAGAAAATTAGGGTGGAAAGACAAAATGGCCCAAAACCGGTCCAAAACTGGTATAAAAAGTAGCCCAAAACTGATTTTAACCCGGCCCAAAACCGGTCCAAACCCGGCCCAAAACCGGTCTAAACCCGGCCCAAAACCAGAATTTGAAAGCGGTTTCAAACCGCCGGTTATAACCGCTAACCGGCGGTTATAAAAATAACCGCCTCCGCCTAGGCGGTTAGCGGTTGCGGTTGGTAAAAAAAAATAACCGCTAGGCGGTTAGCGGTTAGCGGTTTTAGCCAATAACCGCCGGTTATAACCGCTTGTACACCCCTAGCTACAGCATGGACATCCGATGTTGTTCAATTCCGAAAATCTTTAAACATGATGGTCACGAACACCCCCTATCCTTCGCTAAAAGGTCTGCTGAAATGTGCAACGCTTGTGATCATAGCTCGGACACCAGAATATGGTCAGATGGTTCGGTCCATGATGGTGCAGTATTTGTATGCAATGAATGCGAATTTGCGTTGGATTTTGATTGTGCAACACTCCCACTCAAAGCTAAGTGTGAGTATCACCTACATCCCCTCACACTTACTTATGAGGTCGAAAACGATTCTGAAGAATATTATTGTCTAATTTGTGAAGAAGAAAGAAATACAAATCATTGGTTCTATTACCGTATAAAATGCAATTTTGCTGCTCACCCTCAATGCGCAATTGGACAATCTCCCTACATTAAGAATGAAATAAATTTTACTGATGAAGATCACCAACACCCTTTCAATTTTGCCTGGAGAACTAAGAACCCTCGTCCATGTGATGCTTGCGGTGAAACTTTTGAAGGTAAAAACACTTTTAGTACTTATGTGGGAGATCCTATGTTGGACAATGAAACTTATGTGGGAGATATGGCCTTAAACTGTACACAATGTAAATCCATCATTCATTGGGACTATAATTGTATATGGAAATTAGGAGAAAGTTCTTAGCACTTATTAGAAAAACTTCTTTTTGTAGTTAGTTGTACTTGCTAGCACATTTGTGTCCGTGTTAGAAAGAGAGTACCTGGTAATTGTATAATCTATTTCATCGTATACTTCGATTGGATTAAACGATTGTTTCTCTCTCTCTCTCTCTCTCTTTAATTTTCTGATAATGTTCTAAGTCTGGTTCTCAGTAGAAGAATAATATTGCATGAAGACCGTAAACTTTTTCCTTTTTTTTTTTTTTTACTATTCTCAATCGATGCAATTTTCTCCCTTGGAATTAGCAATGACAATTAATTTAATTATGTTCATCTTATTTCTAGCTTCCTAATTCATAACCATATTCATCTTATTTCAAACTACACATATTAAACTTCATTTTACAACACAACTGTTGCAGTGTATCTTTTGGATTTAGGGAAATATTCTCTTATGCATTTTAATTAGTCATTGACTATGCATTTGGAATTGTAAAACTCATACCTGGATATTAGTAAAATTATATTTTATTAATATTTTTTAAAATGATTTTTAAATATTAATATTTCTCAAGCAATGTGGGGGAAAAATATTCGATTAATTGTGTAAAGGCCATATATATAAGCACTTGCAGTATAAGCATTGAATACTTGCACAAAATCATACCATCAACAGCATATAAATTTCCCATTCGGTTTGCACCCTTCATAGTCGTAGGGTTCATATATGCATAGACAAACTATTAAATTATATATATATAAATTACAAAATATTACCGCGAAAAATTTAAAAGATGGGATTTTTATACTTTGGATTTCTTATTGATGAAAAATGAGAAAGTATAATGAGTTTTTTTTCTTTTTTAAAGAACAAAATATTAACTTTATTCATAATCTTAAAAATAGAGCATGTTGCTCTAACAAAACAATATTATAAATAGAAATAGAAATTTCTTCTATCAAAACGTCGTCAATAACTTGTTTAACTGATGCTTTGGCTAGCCATGTGTAGTAGAATTTGCATCTTTTCAATTTTGAATAATGAAGATATAATTAATGAGTTTATTTATTTTTGACAGTATATAATGGGTCGAGTCTGGATGGTTAGAAGTTTCTCTCTCTTTCTCTCAGAGCTCTCCAAAAAACCTCTCCAGAGTCAGTCTGTTTGCCGGGGGAGGGGGCCATAGCGCCCCCTCCTCCCGGCCTTTGCTTTGTCCTCTTAGCCCCTTGGGGCTCTAGAGGTTTTGTTTCCTCCCTGGGTTGGTCCAGTGGAGGCTAGAGTCTCCCAACCAATAGGGTTGTGGAGTTTTGTCCCACGGACTTGTTCCGGTGGTGGTTTTAGTCCCCTAGCCGTTTGGTCTATGGTGGTTGTTTTCTTTTTCTGTTTTCTTGTTTTTGCTTTGCTTGGCAGGTACACCCTTTCTGAGGCCCCTGAAGCGGTGGTGCCTCCGTCGGTGCCGCCGGTGGGTAGATCTGGTAGGGGCTTTACTTTTCAATATTCTTTGGTGCCAGATCTGCTCTGTTCCGCTTATGTGCTGACGACACGCGCCCCCCAGTCGCTCCCGTCGTCGTCCTCTGTTCCTTTCACCGTTTTCTCCGGCCGAGACGCTCACTGGTCACCGGCGCGTGGTATGCACTCGCCTGGGGTTTTCCTCCCTTCGACTGCGCGTGTGTGCCACAGCTGCATCTTTTGCCGGTTCTGGTTGGAGCCGAGGACTTCTGGCGTTTCTTCCACTGCTGCGGCTCTCCTGTCTTTGGCGCGTGTTTCTCACGCGCCGGCGCCGGTGACGGCGCGTGTGCTCCACGCGCCGCCGACGGTGCTCCTTCCGACGTCAGCTTCTGGTTTTGGGTGTTTTTACCTGTTCTTGATCTCTGCTTGTATTTGGCTATTGCTCTGTACTTAATCTAATCTAGTCATAGCTTTTCTGCACAGACTGTTTGTGACCGATTCCATAGTGCAAGTAATGTTGGGTCCTCCGTCAACGCATAGGCACCTTTCTGTTGGCTAGGTTTATCTGTAGCAATTAGTCATAGCTTTATGGGGTATTTGGCTTGGGATCTCTGTATTGTTTTGAGTCCTGTAATGTTCTGAGTTTTTCTCAGTATGATTGTAACTTTGTTTACCCCCTTGAATGGATTAATTGACATTCTCTTCAAAAAAAAAAAAAAAAAAAAAGACAGTATATAATGAGTTTATGTATATAGAAAACTGGGAGGGGCTTGATGCATATTTTGATTTTCTTTTGTTTAGCAGGGTTGTCTCTTTATTAATTTTTTGCATTGTGATTTTAAAATATAACTGCCCAACCACCTGCCCTTTTAATCCCCAAGGGAGTATAGCCAACAAGAAAAAATAATAATAATAATAATTATAAAGCCTAGTTCATCCAAAATAAAGATGGGCCTGGTTAGGCCTGCTTAGAATTGAAACTTTGAAGGCCTATATAAAGGAATGTAACGTCAATATTTGTTGGTATGGGCTGGACCCTATTAATATTTGCACTGAGCATTGCCCGTGTTCTTTACATTTTATTCAAATATATTAACCGAACGAGTTAAAAGTTGCTCTTGAAAGGCGTTTGACTCGTATGGAATATCGCAAAATATTTTTTATATCTTCGTATAATCTTAGGAGCTACGAAAAAGAGATAGATGATGAAGATGAGCTACGAATAAAGAGTGTGTGAAAATAGAAAGTTTGAGGAAGTGGGATCATATTACTTGCAATTTAGGTATGCAATTGCGATAGGCTTTTGTGGGGCCTATTTTTTTCAGACAAGTGTTTGGACAGTCCAAGATCTACTCAATTATGTAGGCCCCATAAGGACTCTCTCACAATTATCTGTCGAGGTTTGTGGGGAAGTGTCGGTAAATGGTTTACGTCTCATGAAAGTTTTTTTTTTTTTTTTTTGTCAACCAAAAATACTTTCAGATTAGCCAATATTTTACATCAAATCAAACACTAAAAATAAAAAAAAAAAAAAAAAATCCATTTTTCATAAAAATATTTTACTCCGAACAAACGGTCCTTTGGTAAAAAATGGGACAAGTCATTTGGTTATAATAATAATAGTTATACCGTTATATGACCCTAAGCTTTTTAAACTTTTCTTCTTTTCCCCTTTTTTTTTTTTTTTTTTTTTTTTTTTTTTTGTAATTAAGCTTTTTAAAATGTTAGATATAAGCAATTGCAGTATATGCCTTGGATACTTACGTGAGACCAATATTATGAAAAGTCTCTTAAATTACTTATCATTTATTTCAAAAGTTTAAATTGATAAAAAATTATTGATTTTTTAATTATTTATTATGAGTAATGCTAAAAACTACATTTTTATCACAAAATATTGTTATGGTAATCTTAACCAACCATTGGATTAATCCTTGTTTAAAAAAAAAAAAAAAAAAAAAAAAGGTTGATTGAGACTACCACGTCAATATTGTGGAATATTTGTTGAATAAAAATGTAGTACATAGCATTATTCTTTAATTAATATTCTAACACTCTCCCTCACGAAATGGAAATTACAAAAAATATTTAAACTGAAAATCTCCACTCTGATTACCACATATCTCAAAAGCTTAAACTAATAAGAAATAATTGATTTAATCATATAATTAATATTATCACAAAACTGTTAATCCATTTAAACATACATCTTTATAGAGTTCATCATTTGGATAGCCAAACCACTAAAAAAGTGTAAAGTTAGAAACTACATTTTTATCTATCTCACAATATTAACGTAGCAATTCTAAGAAACTTTTTGAATCGATCATTGTTAAAAAAAATTAAAAAAAAAAAGTGCAAAATTTGTTAAGACGGCTACCTCAATATTGTAAGATAATTATGAAATAAAAATTTAGTTTCTATATTGTTACTCTTTAAAAATTTAAAAATAGTATTTAGAGATGAAACAAGGTGGGCAGCGGTTGGAATTGGATTTGAAATACTTGTGAGACTTTTATAGGCCCAGCCCAATGTTCATTCAATGTGTTAGATCTTCTGCAGCCGCTTATGCAGCTACGCACGTACTCCTTCTAATCCAATGCTCACTACTACTCTCCTGGCCCATATTCTTTTCATGTTTGACCTATTTTTTTACTATTTGTAATTATTTTAACACTATTTTTATTTTTTTAGTCTATTGTTGAAGAGTACACTCTTTTTTTTGTTTAAAAGATTGTCCACTTCTTTTTCCTTTTTAATCGGTAGTGAAAATGATTATTCCATGTAACCTCTTTCTTTATTCAATTTTTTTTTTTTTTAGTTGAACCTTAAAAAATAACCAGTTATTTGTCTGTGATGCAACACTAAAAAAATTACACATGTTTTAAAAAATAACCAGTTATTTGTCTGTGATGCAACACTAAAAAAATTAAGATCAATTCTAACTCGAGCCATTTAATTAAACCGGTCAAATTTCTCAATTCTAATCTGCTATGTAAAAAATTGTTAACCCAAAAGAATAATGTATGATTGATATAGGTCAACTCCATATAGATTATCAAGTTTTGCAGCCAATTAGAAGTAGAAATTAAACCAGTACTGTATATCGATCGCCTGAACATGAACTTGTAACCTAAAACAAGCATGCATGTGTCAAGCTCTCACCCTTGTCCCTCTCTTCTCCTTTCAATCTTTCCATATATTATTAACATTTTGGGACCATCCAAAGAGATTTTTATTCGATTATATGTGGCAGAGATCATCAGGCGCGCATTTAAAGAACTTTCGACAGTAACTCACTGATATAAAAGAAAAAAAAAACAACCTAATCCATGATACTAATTCACAGCCACCACCAACCACAACAAACAATGCCCATTAGTCATTGCACCAACAACTCCATTAATGGCATCAATATCATAAATACTTTTCACAATAATTTTTTTTGTTCTGTGTTTTACATAAACCAGATTTAATTAATTACTGCAGAGAATTCTAAAAATCAAAACTTTTACATTCCTATGGACAATAAAGGAGAAACGTCAACCACCCAAATATCCTCAAATCAAAATAATCAAAACTTTTGAAACAGGAGAATAATAAATTTAAAAAAAAAAAAAAAAAAAAAAAAAAAAAAAAAAAATCTACTTATCTATTATGTAAAGGATTAGGGCCGGTATGGACTTTCCTCTTTTCATCGCCAAAAACAGCATGATCATGATCACCATCTTCATCTTTATGATCTCCTCCTCCAAAGTTGCCGTTGGATTTAACGTCGTCAGCCAGCTTGGAGGCAGACCCAGTTTTGAAGGCTCCATATCTAGCAGACCCATTAGCCGCAGAAGACTTTGACGTCGTTTGTAGCAGTAACAGCAGCAGAAGAAGGATTGAGAAGCAAGCAAACTCTTTTCTCAGACCCATCTGCTTCACGCGCAAGACCCAGATCATGCATGGAAGCTTCCAGCTCAAAAACCCAGGAAGTTAAGGAGCTGACAACTTTCCCACCTGAATCTAAACGAAAAGGGCCACCAAAAGAAGAGAAAACCCGGACGAAAGCTGAAGAATGAAAAAGAGGCCAGGGACTGCTGTTTTTTAAACTAGTTTTTGTGTGTTTTGGACTTTACCGTTTGGTCCGTCCGATTTATCATGGATGGTGTGTGGCCTTGGAGTGTGAGCTCTGAAAATGAGGGTAGTCAATGAAGGGTGAGAGTCAAAACGCATCGGTTTTGGTGCCTCAAGGAAAATAAATTTTGTGCAGAGTGTCTTCTGATTTTCGCAGCCCATTTTAATACCCGGGAAGCCACTATGGACAAGAGTGACAGAAGGAGAGAAAGAGAGCTGTTACGTTGTTTGTAGGGTTAAAATACCTTGGTTTAAAAATTTTATTTTTTATTTTTATCATATGAGGTATTTGTGTTATAAAAAAAAAAAATAATAAATAAAAATGGTACTTTCGTTCATTTTTTTATTCAAAACTAACATTTCTTCATGTCATCCTATACGTGTCGGCGTACCTGTGCAACACCTTTCCTAGAGCCATGGGAGCGTTGACGTGGCTACTATATTTTTTATTATTATTATTTTAAAGACTTAAAAAAAAAAAAAAAAACAAAATTCTGGGCCACCCCTATTTTGGTCGAGCCACTCCCATTTTGGTCAATGGGGTGGCTCAAGGCTAGTTTTGGGGATGGCTCCTTGGGGCCCCAAGGGCCAAAATCGAGGTGGTTCGACCACCTCCGAGGGTCAATATTTTTATTTTTTTTTTATTTTTTTTTCACTTTTGCCCCTGGAGGGTGGTTCGGCCACCCCCATGGGCCAAAGTCCAAAAAAAAAAGAAGAAGAAGGAGAAGAAGAGGTTTTGGCCTATAGGGGTGGCCGAACCACCCCCAAAACTGGCATTGGGGGTCTCAGCCACACCTAGATTTTTTTTTTTTTTTTTTTAGTCCTTAAAATAATATATATAGTAGCCACGTCAGCGCTGACATGACTTTGGAGATAGGTGTTGCACTGGTGCGCTGACACGCGAGGGATAACATGGCAGGACGTTAGTTTTTGACAGAAAAATGAACTGAAGTACCATTTCCATATTTTTTCATAGCACAAGTACCTCCTATGATAAAAATGAAAACCAAATGGACAAAAAATAAAATTTTTAAACCACATGGGACGATAGATATTTAACACTTGTTTGTATTGGTGTTTAGAATGATGCTTGTTTGGGTTGTTCAATTTATCTACTACATGAAGAGAGAAGAGAAAAAAGAGAGAGAGGTTTGGGTCTGTGTCTGAAATCAATCTTAGGTCAGGTGATATAATAAATCATTTTATTGGATTTTTCCTTCGTTTCTCAATTATTAGTAGCGTTTTATGCAAAGTAATGCTATACAATACATTCGCATCCTATTTTTATTTTATTAAAATGATATGGTCTGGTTTATCGGCATTTAAATTGGTCCGTGTTAAAAAATGATAATGATATATACTACAATTCTACAACTCTCATCTCACTTTCCTTTTATTGGGGTGATACTTTCAACTTTAATTACAAAAAGAGTAAAAAATCAAAGACCCGATAGACACTACCATGTTAGTCCAACAAAATAATATAGTAATAGGATAAAGGTTGTAAATTAAATTTGTAATACATATAGCATTTTTTTAATAAGCAGTGTCACATCAACTTAGTGTGACGTAGGGAAATAAGTATATAATATATAGCTTCTTTTTTTTTTTTTTTTGTATGCAAATAGGTGTGTTTTTATGCGACACGAGGGCACCAAATGAGCTTATTGTGAGAGGTTGCCAAGTTAAGGTCCGTTTGGATTTGTGATTTTAAGAAGCGCGATTTAAAATAATGATTTTAAAATGTATGATTTGACAAAATGATTTTTAATAATGCAGTTAAGCATTTGGCAAAACAACAGTTTAGCCTTTAAAATTACAAATTAACCTTTAAAATTTTATATTTTTAAAAATCATTATCTTACTTGGAATTTGAAAAATCAGATTTTTTGTGTTTTCAAACTGCAATTTTTAAAACGCAATTCTTAAATGATTTATATTTTGTGATTTAACTTAAAATTACACTTATTGTCTACAAATCGCAATTTCAAACGCACCCTCAAATAAACCCGTGCATGAGAAGATGAGGAGAAATAAAGACAAATCTATAAATTATATAAGTTTGCTTTTAGGAATGATTTCATTTTTACCAAATATTGTGTTTGTAAAAGGGGCCATTTCCCAATAACCTCATTATTATTATTATTATTATTATTTTTTTTTTTTTTTTTTTTTTGCGACCATCCACAGATTTTTATTCGATTATATTTGGCAAAGATCATCAGGCATTTAAAGAACTTTGGACACCTCACTGATATCAAAGAAGAAGAAGAAAAAACAACCTAATCCATGATACTAATTAATTTACAGCCACCAACAACCACAACAAACAATGCCCATTAGTCATTGCACCAACAGCTCCATTAATGGCATCAATTTCATAAATACTTTTCACAATAATTTTTTTTTGTTCTGTGTTTTCCATAAACCAGATTTAATTAATTAATTACTGCAGAGAATTCTGAAAATGAAAACTTGTATCCGCAATTATGACATTGCTTACATTCCTATGGACAATAAAGGAGAAACGTCGACAACCCAAATATCCTCAAATCAAAATAATCAAAACTTTTGAAACAGGAGAATAATAAATTAAAAAAAAAAAATTATCTACTTATCTATTATGTAAAGGATTCGGGCCAGTATAGACTTTCCTCTTTTCATCGCCAAAAACAGCATGATCATGATCATGATCACCATCTTCATCTTTATGATGATCTCCTCCTCCAAAGTGACCGTTGGATTTAATGTCGTCAGCCAGCTTGGAGGCAGACCCAGTTTTGAAGGCTCCATATCTAGCAGACCCATTAGCCGCTGAAGACGACGTCGACGTTTGTAGCAGTAACAGCAGCAGAAGAAGGATTGAGAAGCAAGCAAACTCTTTTCTCAGACCCATCTGCTTCACGCGCAAGACCCAGATCATGCATGGAAGCTTCCAGCTCAAAAACCCAGGAAGTAAAGGAGCTGAGAACTTTCCCACCTGAATCTAAACGAAAAGGGCCACCAAAAGAAGAGAAACCCCGGACGAAAGCTGAAGAAAGAAAAAGAGGCCAGGGACTGCTTCTTTTTCAACTAGTTTGTGTGTGTTTTGGAGTTTACCGTTTGGTCCGTCCGATGGATGGTGTGTGGCCTTGGAATGTGAGCTCTGAAAATGAGGATAGTCAATGAAGGGTGAGAGTCAAAACGCATCGGTTTTGGTGCCTCATGGAAAATAAATTTTGTGCAGAGAGTGTTTTCTGATTGTCGCAGCCCATTTTAATACCTGGGAAACCTCTATGTACCAGATAGACAGAGAGAGAGAGAGACAGAGTGAGAGCTGTTACGTTGTTTGTATTGGTGTTTAGAATGATGCTTGTTTGGGTTGTTCCATTGACAGAAGAGAGGAGAGAAAAGAGCAGAGAGGTTTGGGTCTGTGTCTGAAATCAATCTTAGGTCAGGGTGATATAATAAATCATTTTATTAGATTTTTCCTTCGTTTATTAATTATTAGTAGTGTTTTATGCAAAGTACTAATATATAATACATTCACATCCTATTTTTATTTTAATAGAATTGATATGGTGGGATTTATCGGCATTTGGATTGGTCCGTGTTAAAAAACAATAATGATATATACTACAAGTCTACAACTCTCATCTCGCTTTCCTTTTATTGGGGGTGATGCTTTCAACTTTAATTAAAAAAAAAGTAAAAAAATCAAATGCCCGATAAATATTGTTTAGATTTGCGATTTCAAAAAGTACGATTTAAAATAACTATTTTAAAATGTATGATTTAAAAAAATGATTTTTAATAATGCAGTTAAGCGTTTGTAAAATAGCAGTTTAACATTTAAAATTATGTATTTTTAAAAAAGCATCATCTTACCTGCAATTTAAAAAATCAATTTTTTTACGTTTTTAAATAACATTTTTTAAAACATAGTTGTCAAATGATTTATGTTATGCAATTTGGCTTAAAATTGCACTTATTATCTACAAAATCACAATTTCAAACGCACGGAAGATGAGGAGAAAGAAAGACAAATCTATAAATTATATAAGTTTGCTTTTAGGAATTATTTTATTCTTACCAAAATATTGGTGTTGTTTGGCAAAGTCAAGGATGGAACATAGTAGTGGACGCTACTGTTTACGTTTTTTTAATTTTATTTTTACATTTTTCAATAACAATCAACATCAAAACATTTTCACTTTTTATATCACATCAATCATTTTTTATTACTGTTCAAAATTCACTACAATATAAAACTTTTTCACTTTTCTATATAAATTCTTTTTACATCATCACTTTTTATTAATTTCAAAATTAACATCACACTACTTTATTCTTTATTTACATTTACCAAATAACATCATAGTGTATATAAAAGTGGCCATTTCCCAAGAACCTCTTTATTTTTGTTTTTTATTTGAAAAAAAAAAGGATTAAATATATTACATCACTTTTGTAAAATCAAAAAGGTCTGTCACGCGCTAGAGACTAGAGAGCTTACTCAGCAAGTGATCGGGGGGTCATGGAATTCAGACTGGAACCAGTAAAACCAGTCATGATTGATCCAGCTCTTAAATGTTGATGACACTTTGGTCCAATGACACCAAGACCCCATTTTTTTCATTAAAAAAAAAAAAAAAAATCATCAAAGTCTCTCATTCACAATTAAACATTTTAGTAGAATGATGACGTGACAGTAAAAATTAGTAAAATTTTATAAAAAAAAAAAAAATCAATAAGCAATTTTTACTTCTAACGTTAAACAATATGAAAATTAATCAATAAGCAAGATATGGGTGCGCCTCAAACATCCAATTCTCTTATATTTTGTGACAGTTAGAGTGCGATTCAAATTGCGCATAACGATGTATTTCACAAGCGCACTAAACATATTGAGATCCACTGTCATTTTATGCGTCATCATCTCTTACAAGGAATTCTCCACCTTTGTCCTATTACTTCTGTTGATCAGTTAGCTTATATGTGTTCACCAAAGCACATCCACCTGAACGTTTATGTGATCTTGTTTCTAAACTCAAGTTGCTTTCAACATTACCACCGTGAGTTTAAAGGAAATGTTAGAATATATTCTAAATATACTCTCGCATTTATCATATATGTATGTCTGACTTACCGTATTTGATTTATTCTGTACATTAATTATATATTTTATATTTTTTAATCTAGGTCAATTTATGTTTTTTTTTATAATTCTATTTAGGTTTACTTGTAAGTTAACTTATTCAACTATAAATAAGCCCTTTTTGTACACGATATAAGACACGTAAAAATATAATATTCTATTCAAAATCCTCCTGTAATTTTAACCGGCAAGATACCCATATCATTTTTATTTTTAAAAAAGATAAAGAAAGAAAACAAAAAGGTTGAAAGATTTGGACATTGATTCAGCTCCATGTTAATGAAGAGCAAATAAGGTGCAATGGGTCAAACATGTTGCAGTTTGACAGGTGGGCCATGGAGAGGTAGGAGTGATGTGTTTAATTTTCTTGGGGGAAATGATGTTGTCCTCAATTCACTTTCTATAATGACAAGGAAAAGCTGATTACATGAGAGTCACCCATGGGTGATTGGTTTTAGCACCTCCCCCTCCCTCCCAAAGACCCTCCAACCTCAAATACTTGCTTCTTGCTTAATTATTTTGTATTCCTTTAAAATATCATGATTTTGTTTTTTTTTTTTTACAGTTTAGCATCTTCCCAAAGCTGCAACTTCAAAGGCATGAAGATCTCAAAACAATCAATGGAGACAGGATTAACTTTTGCCAGTTGTAAAGTTAACAACAACTCTTAGCTGCAAATTATGATTAAGAATCCAATTACACAAGCTTAAACATATATGATTTGCCATCGTTGAAAAAACTACACGAGATCTTCTGTAGTTTTTTTTTTTACAGTACACAAACATTCTAAGTCGAAAGGAATTTGATTTATTAAATTAACATGTCTTTAAAATATGTAATTTTTAAGTGTATTTTTAGTAAACCGTTAAAAGAGAATTACATGCTCTAAGACAAATATCAATTTAATAGAATAAATTAAAATAATTTCTTTCCACTCAATTTAATAATTAAAAGATTAATTTGTTCAACAATCGTCCATATTTTGATTTCCTACATAATTCACTTTTATGTTTATTTCATCATTTCGGAATAGAATCCTCTCTATATCACAAGTGAAATAGATCATCTAACAACGTATATGGTGCTTATACTATTACATCATTTAAATTTTTAAATAATATAACACTTTATTTATTATTATATGCTATAAAATTTAATTTCAACTGTAATGGCTCGTTTGGGTATGCGATTTTTTTATATTATATTCAAATTTGTAAATATTGAAATAATTTGTTTTTTAAAATTATATTTGGATGATTTAAAAAACTTAAAACAAAATTAAAAAAGTTAGATTAAATCTTACTAGAATTTAAATTCTAAAAAACAATTCAAATATATTTTTAAAAAATAATAAAAAGTAATTATTATCCAAACATGCCCTAAAATAGTTTGGGTTAGACTGATAAATACGCGAACAGGCGTAACTTTATATATATATATATATTTAGGTGGCGTAGCTTTACTATTAAATGTGTGTTGGCTGCTTCCTTGTTTTCTGGGCGCGTGTCGAGGAAATGCTTTATTGACTTTCGTGACGGGGCATTCTTTCTTTCTTTTATCATTTTCTCAACAATTATTTCTTAATTTCCATTTGGAACCAAGGCAAAAATCATGGCAGAGGATTTTTTTTTTTTTTTTTAATGAATAAAAGATAGAAAATGGGGCATCCTTTGTCATTTCTCAACAATTATTTATTAATTTTTTTTCAATTCTTTTTTATGAATAAAAGAAAATGGGGAATTCTTTGTCATTTCCCAACAATTATTTATTAATTTCCATTTGGAAGCAAGCAAGGCAAAAATCCTTGGAGAGGAATTTCTTTTTCTTTTTCTTTTCTTTTTTAATGAATAAAAGATAGAAAATGCGGCATTCTTTGTCATTTCCCAACAATTATTTCTTAATTTCCATTTGGAAGCAAGCAAGGCAAAAATGGTGGCAGAGGGATTTTTGGTTTGCTCCAAAAGTGGAAATTAAGAAAAGACAAAGCAAGCAAGTCAAAGAAGCCTCCGTTTTTTTCTCGACACGGACATATAAACATGGAAGCAGGCAGGACATATATATAATTCATAGTAATCTTCTTATGTTTCTTTCTTTCTTTCTTTTTACTTATTTATTTTTGGTATATTTAAAACAAATCAAAATAATAATAAAATGATAATAATTTGGTCACTCTTATGGTCTTTTTGTATTATCACTACTGTTAGTTGATATTTGACGCTAGGCATTGTAGCTTTTTAAATGGTCAAGATTTAATTTTAAGTGTTTTATTAAAAACAGATAAAAAAATAAAGTTAAATCTTGACCATTAAAAAAATTACAGTAATTTTTTTTTTTACAGTACTTAAGCCAAATCCAATCAATTTGCAGTCCTCCTAATAGTAATACCCACACAAATCTTTAATGCTGCATTTGGTGCCCAGGGAGGAGCATGTGCTTTTGAAGTTAATAGAAGATTCTTTCTAGTTTCCTTTATCTAAATAACTATTAGCTTTGATGATCATACATCTCCTATGAATGTTACAGATTGCTCTGTTTTCGCATATTTTCCTCCTCCTCCTTTTTTTTTTTTTTTTAACAAATTTCAAATATTATTAGAATTCTCAGTTGAAACCTGTGCTTAAAGAGAAAGAGCATCTTGCTCCTTACAAACAATATAAAAAATACAAGGTGGAATTTCTTCCATTCAGATTGTATCTATGATATTGGTTACCGTTGCTTTTGCTCGAAAATGAGCGGCTGAATTTGCCTCTCACCTCTCATGACGCACCTTGTAAGATCGGAGAGAGCACAGTTCTTCCTTTATGCCGTCTATGAAGTGCCCAAAACAACTCAATGAAGGAATGGGGGAATTGATCTCCTTCACAATTTGTAGGGCATCACCTTCTAAGACAATATCAAAAAAGTCCAATCTCCTTGCAAAACAACACGACCTGAAGGGTTGCCCATGCCTCCGCCACAACCGGATCAACAAAGAGAAAATGAGGGGAACTTCGCACAGCCACAACAAATCCATTGCTATCCCGAGTAATAATCCCATCACTAATACAACCCTGGTTTTTATCAATCGCAGCATTCCAATTAACTTTGACTGTGCCAGACTGAGGTGCTTGCCAAGAGATTGTCGGACTGTTCTGATGGGGCTCCATTCCCTCAGCGTCTATGGTGTTGACCCTTCGAAACTCCTCTAATGAAACCTTAGATTCTCGTAGGACTAAACTGGGGTGCTTGAATTCCCCACCATTAGGGGCGGAGCCAGCATTTAGACTTTGGGGGGGCAAATTGTAAAAAAAAAAAAAAAAAAAAAAAAAAAAAAAAAAAAAAAAAAAAAGGGTAAAATTTATTATTATTATTATTATTATTTTTTGAAAAAGCTTGGGGCTTGGGGGGGCCATAGACCCCCCCAGCTCTACTTAGCTACGCCCCTGCCCACCATACACTATCGCATTTCTACGAAACCATATATTATGCGCCACACCAGCTATCAATTCTATTTTCGTCTATGCTGCATCTCCCCTTCAAAACATCCAACAAATAACTGAAATCGTTTTTCATAACACCAGCTTTTGTATACTAATCGGGCCACATCCCCACACATCTATGGCCGAAATGCAATTCCAAAGAATATGAACTACCGTATTCTTTTCTTGGGCACAAATAAGGCATATGGGATCCATCACTATTTTCTTGTAGAACAGGTTCTCTTTTGTTGGGAGCAGGTTATGGCAAGCTCTCCACAAGAATATTTTGGTTGCGTTGGATACTTGAGATTCCAAACTGTTTTCCATAGACTTGAGACAACTTGTTTGATGGAGCTCTCACCCCTTGCATTATTATACATCTCTTCTGCCATATAGTATGCACTTCTAACTGAGAACATCCCATTTGTTGTACACCTCCATATCATTTGATCCTTTGGCTCAAGGGACTCAAGAGAATGTTGCAAATAGTCCTTGCTTCGTCCTCCAAAAAATCCTCTAAAAGTAAGGAAATGTTCCATTGCTTCGTAGTTGGTCCGATAAGAGCACTAACACATGCATCCTTCGGAAGGAAAGTTCGTGTGGATTGGACTTGGTAGGTGGAAGGAGTTGGCATCCAACGATTTCCCCATATCTTAATATCTTTCCCATTACCTACCCGCCATACCAGCTCGTGATGAACCACCTATTTGGCATACTGCATACTGCGTCATGCAAACAAAGGCTTTCGCCTTGTACTAGCCTCCATAACAGAATCCCTGTAGTATTTAGCTTTGTAAACTCTCACCACCAATGAGTTTGGGTTGGTCAACAGTCTCCAAATTTGTTTGGATAGAAGAGTTTTGTTGAAAACTCCCAAATCTCTAAAACCTATCCCACCTTGATTCTTAGATAGTCTCAACCTCTCCCAACTCATCTAATGAATCTTAAAAATGTTGTCTTGGTGCCCCCACCAGAATTTCTACATCATCCCATTGATCTCCTTACACAAAGACGGAGAGGAAGGAAGAAGGAACAGCTCATATTTCCCTTCTAGTTGTTCACCATACACAGACTCAGAATTCATATCACATTTGACCACATCTCTTAAAAAAAAAAAAAAAAAAAAAAAAAAAAAAAAAAAAAAAAAAAAAAAAAGAAGAAGAAGAAAGAAAGAAAGAAAAAGAAAAAGAAAAAGGAAGAAGAATCAAGCTCATATTTTACACATTGTTCTACTCCTACATACTCCCATGCTGATTGTTTCAATATAGGAGTATACATGTGTGCGAATATTAATCGTCTGCATCCGCTATTTGCATGTGGATAGCAATTTTAGGGTATGCTGTTATTAGCCGCATATGCATTCCTTATATATATATATATATATTACTCTTGTAATCTCACTTGAACCTCTCAAAAGCCAAACACTTGTAATGTTTCATTCCAGTGTTTCTAAGTCTAAGCTTGTAACCGCTAGTTGCATTCTGGCCTAAGTTCATTTGTAAGTTTTCATTCAAGTTATTTTGAATCTAAGCATTACTTTTAAGTTCTTCATGATCTTTGAATACTCTCTTATTTTGTATTCAGATTTTGATATGAAAGTTATTATGCACATTACTATGTTCCTCTATGCTCACCATCTCACAAAAAGGGAGGTAAATAAGTCTAAAAATCTTGAGATAAGTTTAAGCAACACGCTTAAAAGATTTGATAAACCAAAAGAACAAATCACAATAAAAGATTTGCAACTTGAAGTTAATCAAATTAAGTCTGAGATTAAAACACTTAAGGAAGAAAATCAAGAGTTAAACCAGGATGTTAATCTCTTGAAAATCGAGCACAAGCTTAAGTCAGCCGCTAGCAGTCCTAATGATAGCGAAGCCGAGTCCGAACCTAAGCTTGAAGACATGCCTCCATTTGAAGAAAAAAGTCTAAGTCTAATCAACCGAATCCATATTAAAAAATGGTATTCCAAGGTTAGGATTAAGATCCAAGATTTTGAGCTATCTGTAGTTGTATTAATTGATACAGGTGAATATCTGAACTTTATACAAGAAAGACTGGTTCCTACGAAGTATTACAGTAAGTCAAAAGAAACTTTGCGTTCTGCTAATGGAAGCAAGATGCAAATTACTTTTGAAATAAGTAAAGCCCATGTGTGTCAAGACAATGTTTGCTTCAAAACATCATTTGTCTTGGTTAAGAATATGACTGACAAAGTCATATTAGGTCTACCTTTCATTACTCTGTTGTATCCTTTTACAATAGACCAAGATGGTTTAATTACCTATCCCATGGATGAAAAGGTTAAGTTCAAATTTGTGGCTAAGCCAGAATAAGTCAGTTGAATGCTTTCAAAAGCAATTCAATCTCTAAGACTATTAACCTAATCAAGTCAAAGACTCAACAGATAGAGTTTTTACAAGAAGAGATTAAGGTTAAAAGAATTGAAGAACAATTAAGTCAAAAGACCCTTCAACAAAGAATCCAACTCTTTGAGGATAGGATCAAAAGTGAAGTTTGTTCTGATGTCCCTACTGCCTTTTGGCATAGGAAGAAGCACACCGTAAGCCTTCCTTATATCAAAGACTTTGATGAAGGAAGAATCACCACTAAGGCTAGACTCATTCAGATGAGCCAAGAAGTCACGGAATTTTGCCAAAACGGAATAGAAGATCTATTACGTAAAGGCATAATCCGTAAGAGTAAGTCACCCTAAACTTGGCTTACCACACTTATAACAACTATCTTTGTTGTTCTTAGATCTTTTAAACCTTTTCTTAGGTTTCTTCTTTTCCTTCTTATAGAAATCATTCGGCTCAAAGCTTATTTTCTTGAATCTTTTAAACCGTTTTTATGCTTTCTATATTCTTCATGCTTACGAGACTTCTTATGTTTCTTAGATGGTGCTACCGAAGGCAGACCATACTGCTCACAGAAATTACCCATTTCATATTTAGCCTTTTTCTTATCCTTATTGGCTTGGTTCGATATTTTCATATCGATACACATCTTAAGACCTTCATTTTGGATAGCACTTATGATATTCCCGTAAGTGAGATTATCATACTCTATCACATTGTTCTCATTAACTAAAACTTCTTTGATCTTATGGGCAAAGAGGTGCGGCAAACCGTTTATGAACTTTTCTTTCCAAAACGGTTGGTTGCTATCATCTCTTAGCATGACTCTAGAGAGGAATATATCTTTGTACCATCTAAAGTCGCTTAGGGTTGGACATCTAAGGTTACTTAGTTGGTCATGGACTCTAGATGCAAGGTGACTTGGCGTGCCAATAAAATGTTCTACAATAGTATAGAACAAAGTGTTGACAGCATCAGAATCTCCTAATCCAATTTTTTCATTGAATATAAGAATTCCTTCGTCATTGGTTTTGACAGCACTTCTTATGCTAGCTCTTGACTCATTGGTGATATGCTTTTCCCACCAGGATTGAAGGGTTCCTGTGAAACCCGCAACTAAGAGGTCAACAACCTCTGGTTGGCTTAAATCATGGTTCATAACATAACTGCTAGAAACCATGGTCATATGCGTTAACTTATCAAGGATTTGCTGCTCTGCTAAATCATCGATATTCCACTCGTATAGTTTATCAACAGAAACTGCAAATTGACTTTGGAAACTTCTTTCCTCAAATTGGATATCCGGAGGGGTAGGTTTGGGATACCAATTCTTGGTGAAGCTAGTTGGTGAAAACTTAGGCTTGTGGATCATATTCAGCTCTAGAGCTGAAAGGGCTTTTTTAACTTTTCTGATGTTTTCATCTGAATCAGATTCTGAAGAGGACTCTGTCTCTGATGAATTCTCAGAAGACTCAGGGATCTTAATAACAGACATAGTGTTGGAATTACTGAGCTGTTCTTGTTTGGTCTTGACCAAATCCTTAAGTATTTCCTCTATTTTTTCAACAAAGGGCTTACTCTTGTCAACCTTTAAACTAGTTTCTTGTTTTAGTTCTGGAAACTTGATTATTGGTTTCTCTTGCTTAAAAGGCTTATGTTTCTCTTTTGGAAGAGGCTTATTATCGATATATATATACACACTTAATAGGTTTACCAAAACGCTGTCATTTTGGATTAAGTGTAAGTTATGTTTACATTGATTTGGTAGGTTGTGTTGATTTCTCGTGTAACACTTGAGCAATATATATATATATATACTTAATAGGTTTACCAAAACGCTGTCATTCTGGATTAAGTGTAAGTTATGTTTACATTGATTTGGTTGGTTGTGTTAATTTCTCGTGTAACACTAGAGCAAAAATGCAAAAGTAATAAGAAAGCAATATATTTTCAATAAATTAGAACTTAAAAAAAATTAAAACAAGCCCAAAACACTAAAAGTAGGCCTAAATTATTTTTAAAATTGTTTAAAATATGCCTTAATAGAGACTCAAAGAAGGCCTAAAAGAATAAATAGGCCCAAAATACCCATTACATAACATGCGGATAACGGATAATAACAACATTTAATAACCGCGCGTAAAAACATAATGCGAATGTGGATATCTAGAAGTGATATCCTTATTTTGCAGATGCGACCGCGAATATTGCAAATAACCAAGGACGGCTGAATGGCTAGGCAAATTAGTCAATCGCCTAGCCCCCAATTAAATAAGAGACAAAAATTTCTTACAAACCACTTTGTAGGAAATTTCGTACAATCCACATATAAGAGTAACATGTGTCATTTAAACATGTGAGAAGCACATGTTTTTTCTATTAATGCTATTAAAATAGTATGTGAGAAGCACATTCTATTAAACCAACATGTGTTTTTCACATTTAATAGAATGTGCTTCTCACATACTAAAGGACACATGTGAGTTAATCTTACATATGAGTTGTATGAAATTTCTTACAAACCGGTTTATAGGAAATTTCTGTCCTTAAGTAAAAAAATAATATTATGACAAAAAAGTTAGTCAGTGCTCTTCAATTAAGACTTCAATTACTGTAAAAAAAAATAAATACAAAGAATTGAATTCCAAAATATTAAGGAGGAAAAGAAACAAAAATGGAATGTTACATTAATTGTACCCCTAGAACAATTACTAAACTCATAATTTTACATGAACTTAAAACTAAGACTAAGTTGTTCATTAAAATAATTTTTAGAATGAAATAAATTAAATTCTACATAAAAAGAATAATATGTAGCTCAACACAAAATATGATATCTGTTGAAATTAAATGTCTCATAACATAGATGAATTTTGCAAGTTTAGCGCGCTCGTCCATTGCTTGTTCGTTAGCGCAACGGAAAAAATTAAATATTTTAATATGAAAAAGGCCTACCTAAATTTGTCGCTTTAGGCCTCAGAATCTATTGAGCCGGCTTTGAAATAACCGCATCCAAATGTACAACCCATAGGCTTCACCAAACATAGACTCAAAATCCAGATCAAATTTGACCACATCAACAAGGAAAGAATGAAGCTCATATTTGACATCCTTTAAAAGGAAATAACAATTCCCATATGTAAGATATTTGTAATCATTGTAATCACATGACTTATGGGATCTCGATTATCATGTATGTGTATATATCTTTGCCCGACTGGAAATATCAATGCACAGAAAGAAATCTTCCTTTGATTACAAACTCTTTGTATAATGACTACTCAAATTAAAGGCCATGAATATGTTGTTTAGCACTCATAAGCATGTAAGTTGTAATCCTGTTCTCTGCCTACAGAACATGTTGCTTGGCCCGTATGCATATGATAGAGATTTTAGGGTGTGAGAGAAGAAGGCCACCCAATTACATAACATAATGAAAGGGGTGGAGCCTGCCTTTTCATCATGTGTTTGCGCGCACCCACCACTCCTCTCAAAGTTTGAGGATGGAGCTCTGAGAAAATGTCTAACTTTGACTGAAAACGAGCAAGAAAAGTTTCAGACAAGGTGGTTATGAGTACACAAGGCTATTATTGAGGCTGAGAAAAAATGAATTGGTGGGCAAGCAAAAGAAGCAATTAGTCTCTCTCTCTCTTTTTTGTTTTGCTTTTTTGTTTTCCTTTTTTCACCAGTCAAAGTCATGCTGCTCTACCATCATTGGGATCTCAACTACTTCCATGAACTGTGACACCATTGAGAGAGATTTTTACCCTACTCATGAGGACCGAGTTAATTTCAACTTTTAGGTGAGTTTTAGATATAATTAGAGACACATTTAAAAGACCTTCCTTCATATTGGTCCCCATGTAATAATGGGGCTTGTTGAATCCTACTCAACTTGTAGTTCCTTGTTTTCAAAATCACTTGATTAGAGTTAATATTGTTTGAAAATTGATTTCAAGGATTGATTTGATAGATTATTAGGAGCAAGGTTTTAAAGTAATAGATATCAAGGATTGATTTGATATATTTTTTTAGAAATGCTATTTAGTAGAAGTTATACGACTGCTATGCAACCTTGAGCCTTTGATTTTTCTTTTTACACTCCCTTACTGATTTAAAGACAAATTTTCATTGCCACGTTATTCCAGTTATATGATAGTCGTATAACAGTATGCTAAATAGCATTACTGATATTTGCTTTATCAGGCTTTTTCAATTATTGGTTTCTAGCTAGGTCACATCCTCGATCACATGTAACAAAAGGTTAGATTAAGATGAAACTTTGAAAAGGTTAAGGGGGATTAGTGCAGCTACTGCAACCTTAATCTCAGTTATTTTGCTTTCCCCCCTCTCTCACCCCTTGAGGCCTCTTAGTAACTAAGAAGCACATAGTTTATGAAGGCAGGATAAAAGCACAAGGAGGCAAGACTCAGGCTTGGGTTTCATATACCATTTCTATGGAGAAATTCAAACGATTCAACACACAAAAAAGGAGGAAATTAGTAAATATGCTCTCCCAATGCTTGGGATTCAAATCCTGCTAGACTCATGCTCAACACAAACCATAACTCAAGCTGATATGAATACCTAATTTATGGTAGTATAGTCTCTGTTTTCAAGTGATTTAAGTGGCAACAAGAAAAGGAGGGGAAAAGAGTATAGATTATAGATATAACTTTCTATTCATTACAGTTTGTAATTTCTGCTTGAGATTAGCAGATCTTGGAAAATAAAGATTCTTTGTTTCCAAAATAATAATTACTGGATCCATGGATTTGGGTTTCGTTTATTCCTAATATGGGGTAGTATACATGAAGTAATGCCCTGCAAGACTGAGATCTCCTTTTTGCCTTGCTTGAAATATATTATATCTAAATTTATCTACCAGCAATTTCTTATATCTTAGAGGCATCAGCTGTCACTCGGCCCAATGCGACCGCAGTCTTTGAACCAGACGGGCGACCCAAATGCTTGCTGATGAAATCCCCAGCCAACATGAGCTTCCCCAAATCCACATTTGTTTTTACACCAAGACCATTAAGCATGTACACAACATCCTCAGTGGGTACGTTCCCTGAAGCTCCTTTAGCATATGGACACCCACCTAAACCGGCAACGGATGAATCCACTGTGCTAATCCCCATCTGTTGAGAGACAAATCATAAGTTCATTAAATAAATTATCAGATTTGAAACAATAAGAGCCTGGCTTTGAGCATAAAAAGGCCCCTTTTTTTATTTTTACTTATCAATTAAAACATGCTATGTCACAATCACTTTAGACAATTCATTCCCTGACAGCAATTGGTCTCACATGAACAGCTGCAAGGGATAGTTACAAAAGGGTTGTAAAAAAGGAATTCTGTCCTGAAGAAGTGATCAAAGGTTCATTTCTTCAGCTCAAAACCTCATGCAAGATCCGACTAATACAGGTTTCTAACTGCTTCGTCAGTAACATTGCACAAGTTATTGTCAACAAGGGTTCGCTGTCAGATATGCATCAAGCATGATTAGGTTCTGCTTGTTTAATGGCTTACTTGGAGGGAAACAAGAATGTTTGGAAGAGATTGTCCGTAAGTGTCATGGAAGTGAACGGCAAGCCTTTCAACAGGAACAACAGCCATTACAGTTTCCAGCATTGGAACAACAGTCCCTATACCAAAGAAAACAGAAAAGAGGAATTAACAACAGATAACCACAAGACCAAAATTTAGGAACATATACATATCCCACGATAAAAAATAGAGAAATTTTGGTTGAATTCCCTGGATTTTCGTGCGATTTAAATTTACTCCCTGAATTTTTGAAACCGACAATTCACTACTTACGTTTTTTCTGTTTTTCAAATCACTCTTGTTGAAAACTGATTATGTAGTATTAACCGCGTTAATGCCACAATCAATTTGTCACTTTACCAGGCCATGTAAGCGTCACGTGTTAAAAAAATAATTTTTTATTACGTTTTAAGGGAAAAAAAAAAAAAAAAAAAAACTAAGTGGGGTGAGGGTGGGTGGCCTTAACACCCTCCTAGGTGAGGGGGTGGTGGCCAGCCACTCCAAAAATCCACCTGGAGGGTGAGTTTGAAGCAGGATTTTGTGTTGGACCTTCCAAATTTGTGTAATCTACATTGAACTAAATTGTCCGCAGACAGTAGACAATCGCGAAAGAATGCAAATAACTGTAAGCATACAGACTGACTTCCTAAATATAGGCAGAATTTAGAAAAAATTTAGAAAATATATGTTGAACACACTGAAACTCACTAGCTTTAGAGAACAAATCCTCTTCTGTAAAAATTCGTTAAAGTTTCAAAAATCTCTTGGTAAAAGAATTATCAAGTCAGATGAACATTAAAAAAGGTTTTCAATGTTTAGGTGGGATAAAAAGCATTATACCATGGTGTTTCGGCTTATGGACACAGACCCATAATGTGCAAGCCGATAAAAGCCATTAATTTTATGGGTAATTTTGCCATCACAATCTCAGTTATCATCAACCAAGAACAACCTGATAGGACAAACTTCATGCCAAACATTAGCCTAAAAGTAACTGAAAATCTTCATAGCACCGCAGAATGAAAGGCACTCAACCTAAGAAAAAGGGCCAAGATATGACAAAAACCCATCTTTTCTCAAAGAAGTAAATATAGGCAACAAAATTTGAAATGTTAAAGAAGCCCAAAATATAGCATAAATAAGATTTTGACAAGGGAATAAAATTATCAAATTCTTATAATCAGATAAGTGATTGTTGATACATCTGGACATGCAAAAGGTCTGTCCAATGTAAGGAAGCTGCAGGGGCAAACCACCTCTGTAGAAACACTTTTGATTTAGAAGAGAAGTCCATCAAAACATTTACCTGGTGTACCAACTCCAATTGTGTCACCAAGGGAAATTTCAAAGCAACCCATGTCATACAGTTCCTTTGCCACGTATGCGACTTTTGAAGGAGAAATGGCTCCTTCCACCGGACAGCCAACTACGCACGACACATACCTATCAAAGTTCAATTCCAACTCATTCATCTCAGAGCCACATAACTGTTTATTTTCAATAGAAGCATATTAACACGTGAAGTCCAACTAAAAGAATAATGATGTCAACTGTGATAGTATATAGAAACCATAGTTTGAAACCTCCATGTAGTGTCTTCTTTTATTCACTAAACCAACAGAGAACTCCTAAAGCCAATAATTTTCCATACCCTACCCTAGGCAAAATGATGCATATATGTTATACTGGGTATCCATCATATAAAAAGATCCTTTCAAAGGGAAACATTGTAAGACCGTAAATGAAGCAACCTACAGTAAATTGAAATAGAAATTAATCCTTTTCCTTTCATTGAACAATGCACTTTGACCAAGAGGCTTATTCGACACAGATCACAAACACACTCTTGTCATGTCGTGTCCAGCATGGTTACACCACAAATTACACATTTTCAAGTTTCCATGTACATCAGATGCTACCTATGGGTTGAAAGAACACATCAGAGCCATTGATACAGGTCCCTGTTAACACACAACAGGTCACTCTGGGCTATTAGTTGCGCAATCGTAGCCATTGCCTTATTTTTCCAGGTCATTATATACATCAAGGGCCTGGAATGTGAAATAATGTGCCCAACAATTGTATAAAGAGAACAATTTTGTAATGTGGTAATAGAACCACTGAAAGTCACAACAGAAAAGAAAACATTAATAAAGGAACAAGTTGTAGTGATAATCAAAGAGCTGCAGAGAAATAAACAAATAGCTTCTATGATAATATCTCCTCAATTGGAGATTTCTCATAGAACAGAAACAAATCCTGGCAGAAGGTAATTCAGCACTATGTACCAGTCATTGGCAACATAAATAACTAACTCGTGCTAGCTGTGGCTTATAAATGGAAAGATTGGGAGGCAACGGGTGAAGAATATTCACGAGTGCACACACACAGAGAGATAAATGGAAACAGAAAATAAGACATACCCTCGCACAGGAATTGAGAGCTTTTTAGCAGCATGAGTAACAGCACGATAACGAGCGAGACTCTCTTCAATGCTACAATTGATGTTTGACTTTGAAAATGACTCAGAAGCTGATGCAAAAACTGCAACTTCCTTAGTACCAGCTGCAACAGCTGCTTCAAAGCCCTGGAAGAAGCAAATGAAGCAGTTCAGAGGATCCCCATCAAAATATTATACCATTACTGGAACTCCTGTGGTTTGACCAGATTACCCACTTTTAAGTTAGGTGTCAGAACAGGCAATCTAGCACCCTGCAAATTACAAACTGCTTCCATTACGTCCTTTGCATCTGCCAGCTGAAAAGGTAATGGAATAATATTAAAATAGGATGCCTTCAATTACAACCGGAGTAAGTTTATTATATTCAATAATAAAATAACTATGCCATCAACTGAATCACAGAGAGAGAGAGAGAGAGAGATTTAAGAAACAATAGTCACTAAGAGTCATAAATTCATTACAAATGGAAGATGCTTGACAAAAAAATTAAACATTGAACATGTACAAACATTCCTTAAAAGAACAAGAAATAGTCCGCAAACCATAAGTATCAACCGTTGTGTCAAACTAAAAATCTGAGATGCAAGAAATATAATCTAAACAAATATATCGAGATATCATATATCAAGTCCCAAGCAGATGGATATCCTGATTATTTTGTAACACTGAATGCATCCAAAAGTTTTTCAGAAAAATTCAGTGCAGGACCATACAATTGAAATTAAATAATACAGGGCATTCTTGAAAATACAGCTGGTTAGAAAGGATTTACAATACTCTTTCATTGTACATCCTTATTCTCCAGCGGGAAAGAAATAGGAAAATTTTCCATTAGAAGATAGATTATTGAGCAGAGCAAGAAATGCTAATCGTTTTATTGAGCAGAGCAAGAAATGCTAATCTCAAACACAAAATTAGAGAGAGGCTTGCACTGATCGAGCTTGTGGAAAGGAATTTGATGTGGATGGGATCTATTTTCAGGTTTCCTCAAGTAGATGGTAGGGGATGATTCTCATGTTTAGTTCTGGCATGATTAGTGGTGGGGATTCTCCTAAATTATCCATTATTATTCTTTTGTTCATTTTGATGTTTCTAACTTATTAATACAGAATCTAGCCAGAGTATGATTCATGTGTCTCCCATATGCATTACACTTGGGGAAGAACTGCACCACAAAACGTTAAAGAGCATAGTGGCCGAAAAATTCACTAAAACATAAAAATAAATAAATAAATCACTTGAAAGTGTTACATAAACAAATACAGGGTATGAACTTCTCAAAACTCGACTCTAGAGACACTAGAATTTGGAAAGTTTGAATCCTAAGATATTTTTAACAATTGAACAAAAAAAATACCCTTAAAATACAGCACGGTTTCAAGTAGAAAATTATACACAGCACATCGAATAGGGATGATTCTTTTAAGATAGTTCTAAGTTGAATCTCCAGTAGTTTGCATCATCAGTACTCAGGGAATGCTGCTAAAAGCTATTATCCAATGATATGTAATTTCCAGTTGGTTTTTCCTTTTCATTTTCTGCAGCTTTACATAAATCATATTTTGGGGAACAAAATCATTATAAGAATCCCTAGTGATGGTATATTGATTAGGGATTTTATGGAAATTGGTTGCAATTAGTGTTCCAACAAAAATCAAACTTATAAAGCTTTAGTACAATAAAATATAATTAAAGTTACAGTGTCAACTTGAAATAGTAAGCCATGTTACCTGAGGAACCCATTTAGGAGACACAAAACTTGTAGCCTCAACAACGGACAATCCAGAAGATACTAATCTATGAATCAATTCAATCTTTACAGCAGTAGGTACAATATTCTTCTCATTCTGTAACCCATCTCTTGGACCAACTTCTACTATCTTTACAAATTTCGGTATACCTCTTAAAAACTGCATTAACCAATTAAATATCAGAGAGAGAACAGTGCAAATGAGTTAGAGACAAGCCAACAAATTGTGAAATGGATTTTTGTGTACCAAGACAAATACGACAAGAAGAGAAAAAAAAAAAAAAAAACTGAAGTTATGGAGCCGTGGGATAAATACCACACCATGAGAAAATAACAAATTTATTATTTCAAGAAAGAGAATTCTACATATCCAACAAAATATTATTACAGCAATCACTTGTAGACAGATTACAGACACAAAAAGTTCTATTTCGTGAATCAAATCACCTTATTTGTCACCTCCCATATGTCTTGTTCATTGCACTTAGAGCTGTATTGACGGTCTGGAATGTACCGTGAATCACAACCATTTCCAAAGGCCAAGGTACTTCGGCCTAAGCTCAAAGACCTTCTCTTGAGGGAATCACCTTGGCATATGTCTCTTGTATGTCTTCTCCATGGGAATGCCTCCCATGAATACTCTTCATAATCTTCACTGTAAATGGATAGAGATTGAGGGTGTGAAATTAATAGATTGAAATTGGCAATTTAAACTAAAGTAATTTTTACATTAATAAAATAGCCAGCTGATGAATCTGACAATTAGACTCCGTATTGGAGGTACAATAAAGGCAAGAAACAATTAGTAGAAATTATTGCACAAAAATATTGTTTTGATCCACATCTAGAAAATGAAAGTTCTGTGATCTTGTCCTTTTTTCCTTCTTAAATGTTTATAAGGCGCATTTCAGTTGTCGGCCAAAGAGAAAAACTAAAAGAAAAAAGGCAAGTGCAGGCGCTTCTTCTTTTCCATTTAGATATGGAAGTGTATAATAGAAGAACATGAACTACATAAAAGACTTATTTTAAGCCAGAAGGTAGATGATAAAGAAAGCGGCTCACTTTACAATTATTTTATAAGAAAGAACTGCATCTTTTCATTGATAAAGAATTCAAAAAACATTAAAGAAAAGATGAGATTGAATAAAAACCAACAAAACTGAAGCCTATTCCACGAGGATTAACACAATTTCTCGATCTAGCTAGGCTTTGCTAACAAAATTATTTAAAAAAAGGTATATACCACCAAACACGTGCAACTATGAATAGGAGAAAACATACAAAATTTTAAACAAAAAGAAAAAAGAAATGAATAAGAAAAGGGCATTGTATGACACACATTGTACAACAAAGATGGTTTAACCATTGTAAGGACAAAATAGTGAAAATATATGAAATCTTACTCACTTGCAACTGTTGGATGAACTGCAAGTCCTTCCATCAATCCAGCAGTTCCCCATTCCCATATCATCTACTCTTGGCCGGCAAGCACCAGACGAGAACCTCTGAATGCTATCAATAGTACTCATGCTTGGCAACTTGTCTAAACCAAGTGGTTCCTCCAAACTCGACATGATTGAAGTAGAAGTAAACAGAAAAACTGGAATGAATGCACGACACAAGTTCTCTGCAAGGAAAACAGACACAAGACCTCAGCTGGCTAGCACAGATCAGCAGCAGACCATGAACAATTGGCTCACATTAACGAACGATCATTCAAATTTAATCTAAAAATTCAAGATCCTGGTCTAGTATGAGAAAAAATAATTGAAAATGATTGTTAGTCATGAACTCAATCATGAATGCATGTCTACCTCTTTAAGAAAACTCCAGCACATTATCAAGAATACATATATTTATTCATTTCAATTTAGATTCATCAAGCACAAGTAAAAGGATTCAACATTTAAACATCCTACGGAATAACAGTGGAAACTAAATATAAGCAATACTCTCATGTCTTAGCAGAAAGAAGTACAAGAAGACATGTCAACCCAGGAGATGATTATCAAACCAGCAAAAGCACTGAAAATCAGTAGCGTCGAAACTACTGATTATGGAAAATGCATTAGCAAAATTTCTACATAAAGAAATTCAGTAACACAGGCTATGGTTAATGTGTAAGCAGAAGCCACAGGCTGAAAATATATGATATTGATTTAAGTCAATGATGGGAAATGTTATAAATCAGAAATTGTAAATGGGTGTTTGCAAAACTTCAAAATGTCAAAGAAATCAGAACAGAGAAACACATATTCAACTAGCTTTCTGTGACGTCGGGTTCAACAACATAACATACGAGCAGTTCAGGCTACTATAATTTTGTCACTTACAAAATTAGAACAAAAAAAAATAATAATAAAGGAAACCAAATTCTCTCTTTGAAAGCAATACATTGAAGAAAACCTGAGCAAGAACTCACAACAAAAAGGAAAACGTCAACTCAGCTCCAAAACAATGGCATTCAAACTATTCAATTAAAATTCAAACAAGACCACGCAAAACCCCTCTGTTTGAGCAAAATAAAAGAAAACCCCAAAACTCCCAATTTTCACAGAAAAATAAATCCTCAACTCAACCAAGATTCCTTTTTTCCTTTAATTTCCTCCACTTTCTGGGCAACCAAACAGAGCATATCAAGAATCAGAGAAAACCCAGATAGAGAACAGATAAACGGACCTGAAAAACCTAGGGAAGGCTGGGGAATAGAGACCCTAGAATTTTGGATTTTTGAAAATTAAAATTTGGGGTTCGTAGTTTAGGAGATTCTTTTCTCTTTTTTTGTATATTCTATTAGAGAATTTGGTTTAGGTGGGGGTTGAAGAGAAGGTAAGGCGAACGTGGCGTTATTTGAAACCCAAGCCCAAGCCGCGTTTGGTTGGTGGAATGGAAGATTTTATTTATTTTATTTATTAGGTTATTTATTGTGTTCGCGTGTGAATAAAATTTTCTTGGCATGAATTGCATCGCCCCCATCAAGGGGCATGGGGGAATTTGGAGGGAAGGAGGTGGTAGGTAGTTTTCAGTTGGAAGTTGGCCATTGTCCTCATGCTTGGCCATTTATTATTTTTTTAATGCTGGGCCATTTATGTGGTTCAGACAGTTGCATCTATGAGAAATGTTTAACATCTCAACATTTTTTTTAAGAATTTGATTACAACCTCTGACATTGTTATACATTTCTTAAAATGATAGATTTCATGAGATTGTGACACTTCAGGTTGGAACAAAATTTTTTAAAAAAATATTTGTATGTTTAACCTTCTTTATCTCTAGACCAAGGAAAGCCATGGCCCAATATTGGCCTCAATTAGTTTTCAAATTTTCTTTTAAAGTTATATATATATATATATATATATATAGAGAGAGAGAGAGAGAGAGAGAGAGAGAGAGAGAGTTTTAGGCTTAAAAATTAAGATTGACCCCTATTAAAAATTTTGGCATGCCTTGATGAGAAATTCGAGTTCGGTCCTTGATGGCATGATGGTAGAAACTTGTTTGATCAATTTATTTGTTATAGTTTTGGTTTATTAAGTTTGGAGACGTAAATGATTAGAGAGTTTTAAGCAAGCTCTCTTTTAAGCGAACTTTTCATTATTTAAGTGTTGTTTAGGGTACAATAGTTTTTAATACAAGTTTTTTTTATTAACGGATATGACAGTTCATGTGACATTTACAATATAATACATAAGTCCTATATTGGGAAGTTGAATAGCCCATACAGAATGGTAGTTTCACATTGCTTACTTACTAAGTGAAACTGAGTTTTTATAAGTGATTCTATAGAAGTTCTAAATTGACTAGTCATTTTAGAGCGATATTGCAAGTATGGCTAGCGCTTTCCCTGTGTTATTACAAATGGTATCAACTCCACTTAGTAACATTATGTGGTACTGTAGCACTGCATGACATAGTTATAACGAGGACGTCAAGAGTTTAAAAAGAAGTGACCGTAACACCCCAATCCCATATTGGGAAGATGAGTATCTCACAAAGAGTATATAGTTTATAAAAACACTCAAGGACGTTAAGTCTCACATTGCTTACTTATTAAGTGAAACTGAGCTTTATAAATATATGATTGTATGAAAACTCCAAATTGATTAGTCATTTTAGGGTGATAGTGTAGATGTGTTAGTGTTTTTTCTGGATCGTTACATACAATGACAACCACTAAAATGCAGATTGCCACTTTCGTATCTAATTACATGTGTAATGTGTTTACCGTACATGTTTACTCTTATGTGACCTATTGTTACCTAGTTGCTTTTTTCCCCATGCTACTCTTGATATACACCCATAAGAATTTTGACATTTTGATTGATGTTACGAAATAAAGCCATGCATATAGGCCTCGTTTGGTTTGCGGATTAGACCCATGGAAAGGAATAACTATTCCTACTGAATAGCTATTCCTTTGTTTGGTTGTATATTATTTAAGGGAATAGTTATTCCCACGGAATAGCTATTCCCTTACGAAGAGGAATAGGTATTCCACTCAAAAAGGAGTGGAATACCTATTCCTTTCCTGTGGGAATAAATAAAATTCGTCTTTTGCCCAAAAACTCCAACTCTCTCAACATCCAAGTCTCTTATCCCTCTCTCTCTCTGTTTCTCAACTCAGGGTGTATTTCGATACGAAATTTTGAAAATAAAATATAATTCTAATTCTACTTTTTTCAAAAATAAATCATATTTTATTCAATTTTTTCAAAAACAAATCATATTTTATTCAACTTTTTATAAACAAATCATATTTTATTCAATTTTTTTTATTTTTTTTTTTTCTAAAAAGTCAAATCTCAAAATTCGCAAACAGAATAAGAATTTAATTCTGATTTCAAAAATTCATTACTCAAATGCACCATCAATATCTCTCTCCATCTCTGCAATTATATTCTCATCCCCCTCTCTCTGTTTCTCAATCCAACTTAATTTGTTGTGGGTTAGTCTTTTTTTTTTTTTTTTTTTTTTTTTTTTCCTCCTATGATTTAGCCTACAGAATGCACTTAAACGTAGCAAAACGAGTACCTCTTAATATCGAATGTTTGTTGCTGAAAAACAAATAAAAAATAATAAAATAAAAAGGGCATTGCAGATGAATTTTTTTTTTTTTTTTTTTTTTTTTTCATATAAATCATTTTACTTTGTAAGCAAAGAATGAATGTTTGTTGCTGGAAAACAAATAAAAAAGAATAAAATAAAAAGGGCTTTGCAGATGATCTATTTTTTTTTCTTTTTATTTTTTTATGATGGTGATATGATGATTATGTGTGTGTGTGTGTGTGTGTTTTTTTTTTCCTTACAAATCATTTTGTAGCGTAATTGTATATGAAAAAAAAAAAAAAAAAAAGCCATGAACTCTATGAAATTAAAAAAAAAAAAAACAAAACAAAACAAAACAAAAAAAGGTCATAGTATGATTGTTTATGTTTCTAAAATAAAGAAAAAATGTCCTTAAGAATATAAATTATATTTTTATTATAAGGGTGTTTTAGGAAATTTGATTATAATATGATTCCATTCACCAATGTATTGCACTGTACCAAACAAAAAAATACATATGCAATGTTCTATTCCACCGTTACAACCAAACAAAAGAATAGGAATAGTTATTCCATTCCACCTTCATCTATTCCCAGGAATAGTTATTCCTTTTCCTAATGGAATAGACATTCCGCAAACCAAACGAGGCCTATAGTGTTCCTCTAGAGCATTAGAGCCATAATGAAATCATTGTAAATGCCCCAAGCTCGTTTCATAATCAGGTCTACTATCAATGCTAATTATGTTATGATGAGCTTTGCCTTAGCCATTAATAGGAAGTAATATGTTGTCATAATCCTTGATCAGCCACGCTTTTTCACGTAGGCTATAACCATTTAAAAGTCCCATGACATTTGATCTTACTTTTTTTTCAAATAAAAAGGTGAAAATGGATGATCAAAATCAAAGGTTAACATATTCTACCTAGGAAGTAGTTGTCTTAAAATATTAAATTAATATTTTAACAATTTCTAGTCAAGGTCTTCTCAAATAGGGTCAAATTACAAGATCCATCATAACTCGATCCAATTCCTATTTCGAGTCCTTCCGAATGTTAGAATATTCATATTGTGAGATTTGATATATATTATGAGATTTAATTTATTCATTAATTGTAATTGATTATAATCAAATCAAATTTAAATACATTCATCCCTGTAAATATAGATCATTTGTATTGTAAATGATTAATGAACAAGAACAACAATGTAACCTTTTGGGCTTTATCATGCATGCGGACGTAAGCCATAGACCGAACTACGTAAAATTTTTGTTCTTATTTTCTTTATTCCGCTTCTCATTTTATATTTCTATAATATTATGTTTTTTTTCACCAAACCCCTAACACGCAATCCAATCAAATCCGACCTCCTTGTAAATGTTGAAATTTTAGACTTTGTACATCCAAATTTGTTGTTTTATGTTATAGGCTATAGCAAGGGTAGCCAGCTTTACACGCGTGGTTCCAAAAAGGTGCCTGGTCAATTCTGCATGTGGTCCAGGGGCAGGCATGAACCATGACCTTCCTTCTACCTCTAAACCTCTTCAAAATCGGAATGAATTGAAAGCAAAAATCTCAAGGCATCAACGAGATAATGCCAAGTGTTTATAAAGAGCTCATTATAGGTGGAAGTAGTCCTCCATTTATGATGTTGTTGTTGTAGGAGTCAAGGTCTAGTGAGCAGTTAGATGTAGATGGCATTCAAACAAAGCTTAAGCAGCAAGTTAAGGTCTAAATCTAGTCATTCTAAATTGATGTTGATAGGCCTCCGGCACCATGTATTAATATCGAAGTTTTCAATGTTTTTGGAAGAAATGAAGCACATGTTGATGCAATATTTCAAGACTAAAAAGGACATGGTTTTAATGCAGTCAGTAAATACGATTCTTAATGAAGATTTTGAATTTGAAGTCATCCCTTGGAGGGTTGTTATTGGGTATTGAGATTTATAGCAATTTGTTGTTCGTTGAGCAACAAATGTGAGAGAACATCCATGAAGTTTACATGTTTAAATAGGAGAGCAGGTTATCGGAGACCTGTTCGGACAATTGAGTTTTATAAGAACTCTCTCACATTTACTGTTCGACAACAAAATAACTGAGAATCTCTATCATGTTAAGGGATATATGTAGCTCTCCCTCTTGAAACCAAGTCATTTTAACTAGCGGATTGCTTTCTAACATGAAAAATCACGTAAAACATTCAACATCATTGATATAAAATGAGTATAATAAATGAATGTAAATAGTATCACTACAAAAATCTTCACAAATTCTCTTATGTGGCTTTGCTTTAAGGGTTTGTCTAAAATATTATAGGAGTGAATGAGTACATGTCCAAATCAAAATGAATAATGCTACATATAGACTATATAGTGGTGTATATGCAGATGTAGTTATCACTTTTATATATTTGTGTCCGCGCAATGTTTTTACTACCTGCATCCGCGTAGTTATTGTGGTTATTGAATGCGGTTATTGCTTGCTATCCACAAAAATATATTAATTTCACCTTACTTTTGCATTTTTATCCAAGTGTCACACGAGAAAGCAACATATATAATTAACCAAACTAATGTAAACATACCTTATATCTAATATAAAATGACGTCGTTTTGGTGAATTTATTAAATATGATTTTTATAAGAAATATATATATATATATATATATATATATATATATATATAAAGTATGCGGATGCAATTAATAATATAAAGATTTTGCTAATCGCATCTACTTGTATACCCGGGCATATATTATCATTTCACACTTTAACTTTTACCATGACATGATTTTTAAATTTATCATTAGATTTATAATAAAGTTTTATTAAATTTTAATATAATAAAAAAGTAAAAAATTGAAAATATTTTTGGTTTTTGGTCAAACCAAGAATAATAGTCAAAATGGTGGTTTTTGGGACATGGAGGTCAATATATTGGAGATTCCAAGAATGTCGCGAACCTCTGCAGATGCTGACTTGCTGAGAACTGAGAAGCGTGATTTGTCGGCCGCTGTTGTTGAAGACGTGTGTTTCCAGCTACCACTTGCACAAAGCTAGGTGAACGACGAACTGCCACAAAGCTAAAATATATATATATAAAAATAAAAAATAAAAAAATTCAAGAAAAAAAATAAAATGGATTAAAAATTCAAAATTGTTACCACTAAAAGAAAACAAATACCTAATAATTCAAATTTATCATCAGAAAATTAAAAAAATAGGTGATGAAACATGATAGTCACACGGACCACATGTAATACAGTATTGAACTCGTGGCTTGTGCACAAGCTATTAAAATAAGTATGTGCCAAACATGTAACTTATTAAATATCAAGTCATTAACTATTTCAAAATTTTAAATTAATAAAAAAATATATAATTATTTAATTAATATTTTATACCATAGATGCTATTTAAAAAAAAAAAAAAAAAACGTGTTTCTTATATGGTAGTCGTTAAAAAACACGTCACTTTTAAAGATTGATTTATAAGAATTTTGTGTCCGTCCAAAAACGGCGAGAGAGCTTGGAAGGGGCGGGGGGGATAACACGAAAACAAAAAGTTCAATCTTTCTCAAAAGAGTCAAGATACATATTCACTTCTATTTTATTAGATTGATGAACACTGACACATCATCCTAAGTTGAGGAGGTTATAACATGACATTATGCAAACAGATGCTCTCCATTTCATTTGAAATGAAAAGGAGCTGGTCAATGGAAAAAAGTAGGAGTAAAATTGTCCAAAAATTTAAAATAACAATTTTGCCCTTGGTTAATTGATTATTACACTGACCGGCTCCTCAAATGAAATGGAGAGGATCCGTTTTTTGACATTATAAGGCTTCCTAAGCGCCAATATTAGCCCAAAGGAATCTTGATAGGGTACCGAAGACCAAGCCCAAGGCCCAAGCCCAAGGCTTGATTCAACACACAAATCAAAACGAACGCAAGCAAACCCTTTGTTCAACACAAGGTGAGCATAAGAGCGAAACAAGAAAAGTAGTAAAGACATGGAAAGAAAAGAAGAAGACGAAGAAGGATAGGGTTTTAATGCAGTCAGTAAATACGATTCTTAATGAAGATTTTGAATTTGAAGTCATCCCTTGGAGGGTTGTTATTGGGTATTGAGATTTCTAGCAATTTGTTGTTCATTGAGCAACAAATGTGAGAGAACATCCAAGAAGTTTACATGTTCAAATAGGAGAGCAGGTTATCGGAGACTTGTTCGGACAATTGAGTTTTATAAGAACTCTCTCATATTTATTGTCAGACAACAAAATAACTGAAAATCTCTATCATGTTAAGGGATATATGTAGCTCTCCCTCTTGAAACCAAGTCATTTTAGCTAGCGGATTGCTTTCTAACATGAAAAATCATGTAAAACATTCAACGTCATTGATATAAAATGAGTATAATAAATTAATGTAAATAGTAACACTACAAAAATCTTCACAAATTCTCTTACGTGGCTTTACTTTAAGGGTTTGTCAAAAATATTGTAGGAGTGAGTAAGTATATAACCAAATCAAAATGAGTAATGCTACATATAGACTATATAGTGGTGTATATGCAGATGTGGTTATCATGACTTTTATATATCTGTATCCGCGCAATGTCTTTACTACCTGCATCGGCATAGTTATTGCGGTTATTGAATGCAGTTATTGCTTGCTATTTGCAAAAATATGTTGATTTCACCTTACTTTTTCATTTTTATCCAAATGTCACACGAGAAAGTAACATAATTAACCAAACCAATGTAAACATATCTTATATCTAATATAAAATGACATCGTTTTGATGAATTTATTAAATATGATTTTTATAAAATATATATATATATATATATATATATATATATATATATAAGGTATGCAGATGAGGTTAATAACTTAATGTAAAGATTTTGTTAATCGCATCTGCATGTATACCCTGGCATATATTATCATTTCACACTAACTTTTACCATGACATGATTTTTAAATTTATCATTGAATTTAGAATAAATTTTTATTAAATTTTAATATAATAAAAAAGTAAAAAAGTGAAAATATTTTTGGTTTTTGGTCAAACCAAGAATAATAGTCAAAATGGTGGTTTTTGGGACATGGAGGTCAATATATTGGAGATTCCAAGAATGTAGCGAACCGCTCCAGATGCTGACTTGCTGAGATGCGTGATTCGTCGGCCGCTGTTGTTGAAGACGTGTGTTTCCAGCTACCACTTGCACAAAGCTAGGTGAACGAACTGCCACAAAGCTAAAAATATATATATAAAAATAAAATTAAAAAAATTGAAGAAAAAAATAAAATGGATTAAAAATTCAAAATTGTTACCACTAAAAGAAAACAAATACCTAATAATTCAAATTTATCATCAGAAAATTAAAAAAATAGGTGATGAAACAAATCAGTTCATACATGAAACATGATAGTCACACGGACCACATGTAATACAGTATTGAACTCGTGGCTTGTGCACAAGTTATTAAAATAAGTATGTGCCAAACATGTAACTTATTAAATATCAAGTCATTAACTATTTCAAAATTTTAAATTAATAAAAAAAATATAATTATTTAATTAATATTTTATACCATAAATGCTATTTTTTTTAAAAAAAACACGTGTTTCTTATATGGTAGTCGTTAAAAAACACGTCACTTTTAAAGATTGATTTGTAAGAATTTTGTGTCTGTTCAAAAATGAGGTCGCCCAAAATAACAATTTTTAAAATAGTCTAATAAATTGGTTGCATGAAAATGTCTAGGAAAGCTGTGAGGTAGCTTGGAAGGCGGGGAGCGGGGGATAACACGAAAACAAAAGTTCAATCTTTTGCAAAAGAGTCATGATACATATTGCATTTCTACTGTGACGTTCCACATCGCTTGGAAATGAGGATGTGCTTATATGTATAAATGCACTATTTATGACACAACGCGTTTTAAAGCGATGATAGTCATGAACCTATCAGAACTCCGCAATTAAGCATGCTTCTACGAGAGCAATCGTAGGATGAGTGACCTCCTGAGAAGTCTGGTTTGAGAAGCCAAAAGCAGACAATATTGTGTCATTGGGGGTGGGTCGTTACATCTACTTTATTAGATTAATGAACACTGACCCATCATCCTGGTCTGAGGAGGTTATAACATGACATTATGCAAATAGATGCTCTCCATTTCATTCAAAATGAAAAGGAGTTGGTCAGTGGAAAAAAGCAGAGGTAAAATTGTTTAAAAATTTAAAATAACAATTTTGCCCGTGGTTAATTGATTATTAACCTGACTGGCTCCTCAAATGAAATGGAGAGGATTCGTTTCCTGACATTAAAGGGCTTCCTAAGCCCCAATATTAGCCCAAAGAAATCTCGATAGGGTACCAAATACCAAGACCAAGCCCAAGGCCCAAGCCCAAGCCTTGATTCAACACACAAATCAAAACGAAAGCAAGCACACCAATTGTTCAACACAGGGAGAGCATCAGAGCGAAACAAGAAAAGTAGTAAGACATGGAAAGAAAAGAAGAAGACGAAGAAGAGATAGTTTGCTTAGATCAATCTTTCTTCATCAACGACGAGTAAGTCAATCTCTGTTGCTCCTTTTTTTTTTTTTTTTTATTGTTTTAAACTATAGAATACTTAGTAGATATGGTGTTCAAACGTGCAGTTACGAGCTGACTACATTTACATTTGGGTCTCAAGATATTCAGCTCTTTTGTCTCAATTCTGCTTCCAGTGAGTTTCTTCTTGTAGTATTTTAATTCCATACAGCAATCGTATTTGAGTTAGACCCATGTCAATTTTAATCTAATTCGATTAGAAGTTTTTTTTTTTTTTTTTTTTTGAGTGAAGAATGAATGAACTGAGCTTTAGGTAAAGTGAACAACTTCATAATTACGTTAGAGAAGACTAGTTTGCTTGTGACCATTGGATAAATTTTATTTCTTTACCTTTTGTTTGATGCATTTCTCATATTAATTTCCAAATGATTCAACTGGCAAGTTTAGCATGTTGATCTAGAATAGGCAGCAAAAATGGTTGCTGTTCTGGAAACTAAACACAAGACTTCCAAAAACATGTGGCGAGGTAGTTTTTTACTATGTAAAACCTGGGAAACTGTCGTGGGTTTTGTTAAATGAACCAATTTTCAGAAAATTTAGCAACAACACAGTTTTTTTTTCCTGCAGTTATGTTTTCATTATAAGAGTAAATGGCATAGTTGTCTTCATCAAGATACATCTTTTGGGCAATATAGGAGGAGATAAAGTCCAATTTTGAATGGGATTTTGTATTTTCTAATATCTATTCAAAGGGCATTAATTGTTCCTATTTTTCTTTCTTTTATACATTGCATTATGCGGGTGGCGGATTTTGAAACAACCCAACTAGATGAGCCCATAGTCAAACTCTAGGTACTATCAAATGGTTGTGTTTATCTATCACCCTTTGCATACTGACTGCGAAAGAAGAAGGGATCTCCATTAACAAATACTTCGTCAATTTCAAGCTCCCATATAGGAAAAAGATTTAGGTGCATAAAATAAATTATACGCCATGATAAATGGAGAAAGATATATTGGATTACAGATGGATAATGATATTTTTATAATTAATTTACTGTGAACTGTCATGTGACCAATGTTGACCAGAGTTGCCACATTATAAGATGAGATGACTGATCTTTCCAAAGGAGTAATCATTTCACTTGCATGTTTATGTGATGTTCCTTAATTTTTTTTATTTTTTTGGCTCTATTGGAGGAAGTTTGATTAATCTTTGATCCTGTGGATAGCTTAATACACAGTATTCCAAGCTTTTATATTGTCAGCATAGTGTCTTTGTCAAGCTTTTGTAGATGCAAGCTCTCCTAGAGTTGAAGTCAATTTTTCTTACTTCCTCTGTGATGATTTAAGGTTCTTCTGGCTTATCTTACAGAGTATATGTTTTCA
This sequence comes from Alnus glutinosa, assembly GCF_958979055.1. Lineage (NCBI taxonomy): Eukaryota > Viridiplantae > Streptophyta > Magnoliopsida > Fagales > Betulaceae > Alnus > Alnus glutinosa. Next base: position 4,891,592 of record NC_084894.1, on the reverse strand, counting down.
AATTTCTCAAAAATTATCTTATTTTTCAAATCAAATGGTATTATGAATTGTATAACTAACTACTGTTCTTTTCTTTACTTAATTTTATTTTAGTTTAATCTTGGCCATGGTACTAACTATTCTTGAGACAGCCGATTTTGATTTGACCGGACAGTTGGTTTGGCCCGGCGCCATGCTTTTGAATGACTACCTTTCAAAGAATGCCAAGTTGCTACAAGGATGTTCTGTTATAGAATTAGGCTCTGGTGTTGGTAAGTAGTAATTTAAGAGTCTGGAGTCCGTTCTTAATCAGACACATACTCCATTAGTAATGCATCTCATGGTCAGGGATTGAGCATTTTGATATTGAAAAAGAAAAAGAAAAAAGAAGCTAATTAGATGATATTCACCAAAGTTAGACGATGACGAGAGAGGCAAAAAGGACCTGCTGCTTTGGGGTGTTGGGGAAGGGTTGGTTCATGGAATGCATTTGAGTGTTTTTTGTTTTAGTTGACTATCATACTTTGATTTTTATTTATTTTAAAAGAAAAATATTTTCTTTCATGAGATATGTGTTAGTGGAGAAGACTTCAATTTCACTACTTCAGAGAAATGTATAAATGTAAGTTATGTTTAATAACATACATTAGGCAAATATCAGGAGTATCTATTACCCATCCTCAAACAAATATGTGATCTCTAAAATACTTGATTTTGTTAAAAGTAGAAACGCTTGCATCCTTGTTGTTCTCATAAAAACATCGAGGGTGACATTCTTTCTTAAGGCACTAGTCTGATTCATGGACATTTGTATGCAGAACTAAGATCTCATGGCTTATTTTCTTTGTTTTCTTGTGTCTACTGGATTATGGTCTACACAGTATTTATTTCTTTCCCCATACATCTTGTAAGGTATTTTAATTAGATTTATTATGGTTCAGTTAGACCTTGGTGCCATAACAGGGTTTCTGCCATTGAATTACAGGAATTACTGGGATACTTTGCAGTAGATTTTGTCGTGATGTTGTGTTAACAGACCATAATGATGAAGTGCTAAAGGCAAGATCATGAAGTTAAATTTCAGTGTTTTCACGTTTGGTAGGTTATCTCTAGTCTTGACTATTTATGCTACCTGTCTCAGATATTGAAGAAAAATATAGAGCTGCATGCATCTCCTGAAAATCCAAATTGTTGTGCTGGTGAGGGAAATAAACCCAAAATGGAAGATATATGATCAGATTACCTGATATCTTTTTTGTTTCTAATTTCCTGTATGCAGGATTAGTAGCTGAGAAGCTAGAATGGGGAAATTCTGATCAGATCAACCAAATTCTAAATAAGCATTCAGGAGGGTTTGATTTAGTTCTTGGAGCTGACATTTATATCCTTATCCTTAATTGTTTCATTCATTTTTTCAAAAAATAAATTGAAAAAGGTGTGCACATAAGCCAGGAATTGGTCAGGTGTGCAGTTCACATAAAATGGAAGTAAATCTGTGAGCTTGGCTGGTTGGAACACCACAAAAGCAATCCATATCCTTCTCAAAGGATGTAAAATTTAATCTATTATGTTAGTCATAGCACTTGTATGAGGCTGTCTTTTTCTTCTTAACAATATTATATCTTTCATTGCATTTGTCCTTTTTTTCTCTCTCTTATCAGACTTATCACTTTTGTTGTTGCTTCTGCTTTTGCACCTTTGATATCAGAAATATATATCTGACCAACTATCATAAGCTTTGGCTGGTAAAACATCTCTGTACCTATATCATGCAATCATAACTTACATATCTGTCTTAAGCAGGACTGTGATTTTAATTTTTCCAAACTTCATAACTTGCCCATATAACGGATATCAAAGTCGGATGACTTTATTATTGCGTAAGGATACTAGCTCACTTTTCCACCTTAAGTGTACGTTGATGGTTATCTTTAAAAGGTACTGGCTGCTTTAAGTGTTGTTACTTGACTAGGAAACCAGACATTTGCATTTCATCTTACCTTGGCACCTTTACATTTCCGTTTTGGCAATATTAGGAGAAGAAATGTTTAGGGAGAACGAAAAAACAAAAGTGAAAAAATCCTTGACAATATTTAAGCTTTCAACAGTCCAGCATTCCTTTGCTTTTTGACACAGTGAAGCAGCTTCTTCAAATAAGGGGGAAAGGACAGTGCAAATTCATACTTGCCTACGTATCCCGATTTAAGATGTAAGTGATTCATCATGTTGTGATTTTCTTCACAATGTCCAACCAAGGTTTGTGGATGCTTCATCCAACGAATTTTGTAGAAGAAAGACTAATATTGACTTCAATGTCACTGAATATTTTGTTATAAACCCCCTTGCACCATGCAGATTCCATCATTTATATACTCACCTAATGATACTGACATAAGTTATTGTTGAAAACCTCTAGGAATAGAACTTATATAGTTCAAGGCCTAAGGCATATTTTGGTCTGATGCAGGTCCTGGATTAATTTGAGAAAAACTCCCCATGAAAATTAGTTGGCTGCTTTTCTAAAATCTGGCCAACCTTTATTACGAAAATTATGCAGAAACGTGGAAGATCTGACCTATTAGGTATCCTTTTTATATTATGAATGCTGTGGAATAAGAATGTGGTAGAACTTTTGGACATTAGAAGGATTTACAGAAACTCCTCTCACCCGCTTTCTTTGATTAATCATCCCCTTACAAGGATTTAATCCAAGCTCGGGATCCCTCATTGTAAATGCCCTTCCATGAATGTTCACTGTTTAATTGTGGTACCCAGATTGGATTATGAAGGCATTGCATGAATGTGTAGAGTCCCGCATTGAGTATGTGTCCAAGTCGAACTAGGTCATATAAGCGATTATGGGAAACTCTAATTGTGACTAGTCCTTTTAGGTCTCGTACAAATGTGACTAGCGTATCTCTGGACCGCGACATCCATGCTTGTGAATTTGTTGGAACTTTCAGTAATCTTTACTGAATGCTAATCCCAATAATTGAAGTATGAGTTCTTCTGAATTGGAGCCCCTTTTTTTTGTTGGGGGGGTGGGGGTGGGGAGAGATACCTGTGTAAGAGTAGAAGGCCATCAAAACATTGTTGCTATTTAAAGTTCACGATTTTATCAATTTATTTAATCTTTTGCCAGCTGTAGCTATTTTTTATTGATTTCTCCCTTGAAGTTGACCTGCTAAGCTTTTCTCAAAATTCTTTTTTCTTACATGTTCATTTTTCTGTCTGCAGCATGGATTCATTGGTTATTAGTGAAGGTACTCGGCTTGGGATGCAAATAACTGAAGTAGCTGGGACTCGATGTGTTGTTAGAAATCATGATGGAGTCATCTTTGAGGTCACCCTTCAAGAGGAGCATGAGAAACATTCTGGTACACAATTTTCACAGGCAATGTGACCATGTGAAGATGGAGCAAATGACAGAAACCCTTGCTTTTGAGGGCAGAGGAATTCTGGATGAGCCATTAGTAAACCCTAGGCAAAAGCAGAGAATTCATATTTTTAATGAAATTTGGCTTTAAATGGCCATTTGAGCTAATTATGAAATCAGTTAGTAAGTCCGTTGTTTTTGCTCCATTGATCAATGGGTCCGGAAAATTAGAACACAAATAATTAGAGAGACAGAGAAAAGAGATCTGTCACTGGGGAGCATTCTATTAAGGTCCAGAAGTCTTTTCCTTTTTCCCTAACCACATCTCAGGGCCATTACGGCAAAACTTATCAATGCATTCAAAAATTTCCGCCAAATTGACATGCGTTTAAAATGCAATTACATGTTCTATTAAAGATGCATATGAAAACCACATACATTTTGCTCTCAGTTTAACGGGCTGGGTTGGATAAAATTACTCCTACCCTATTTGGAGAAAACTTTGAATCATTTTATCATGTGGTTCATATAGCCTAAAACTTCCACAATCGATGATGCACATCATCTGGCTGTGACTAGTTGATCTCATATGATTCATATAGCTGAAAACCTCACAACTGATGATGCATGTCGTCTCCTCTTTTTTGTTAAGTAGATTGAATTTGATTAAATGATCAGCAGGAAAGTATACAAACACGAACCTCTCTTAGTTTGTAAGGGAAGCTCAAAAGTAAAACAACTTGACACAACAAAATCTAATCAATCGTTTTAACAGCCATGTAAACTATCAAAAGTATACAAGCTTCCCTTATTTGAGATGAGTAATGCTAAAAGTCTCTCATGCGTCCCTCCAAAAATGAGATGCCTTTTAAAAGTCACTATTAGGCTTATGATTAATCACTATTGAATTTTGATTAAATTGTGAATTTAAAAACTACATCATTTTTAGAGAAACGCAAGAATAACACATAAAAAACTTATAGAATTACTCATTTGAGAGCATATCAACACTTCCATGATATACTTTTGCACCATCCTCATGAATAAATTATATTGAGTAATTGCTTCAGTTTTTAAAGCCGTTTTTCTTTTGGCCAAAAGTTTTGAAATCTTTTCACAAGATCCAGCTTCCTTCATCCTCATATCATGCCACTTCAGCTGATTCAATCCAGCTTCCTTCATCCTCTTACTATGCTATCTCTCTCTTTATTTTGATCTTCATTCTTCTCTCATTCGCTTTCTTGTCTAACCTAATCTTTGTTGCTCCTTTTGTTCGCTTGTTGGCACCCCAAACCTATGAAGAAAAAACACTTGATCCCAACAAAAACGCTTATGCAGTTCCAAACATTTTTCAACTGAATTCTACATGATTAAACATCACTAAGGCGGGTGAGGAGTACAATAAAGCCAACTAGCATTATCCAATTCCCTCACCTCGTCCACAAGCTCTTTCACTGAAAAATTGACAACTCTTTTCCCATTCTTTTCCATGGAAGGGATATGTTCCAACCACAGACCATTATTTCATTGGTAGAGAAGCAAGGATGCTTTTCTCTCTTCCAACAACACAAATTCACCCTTTGCCAACTAGATTCAACATAACTGAACATCAACTTAAAGTGGGGTGAGGAGTCCAACAAATAGCCAATTAGCAATTTAGCATTATCCCATTTCCCTACTTCTTACCCTGCTTATTTGAGAAATTGAGGACTCCCTTCTCGTTCTCTTCCAAGGAAGATATGTATTCCAATCCTATATCAATTCTTTATGACTACTGCTTTGGAAAATATTAACCCAAGCTGCAGGCTTTATCTCTCCTCCCAGATTACCCAGAAAAGCTTTACAGCAGCAACACCTTGATTAGATCCAATGATAGTCTCCCACTCAGTCCACTATGAACTCCACTTCAGATCATCCCTTCAATTAACTTCATCGCTCTCACTTTTTAGCAGCTGTATAACAAGTTCTTCATCTCCATATCCTCAACTTCATTAGTTCAATGGTTCTTCAATGAAAACTCAGAAGAAGTGAATAAATCAACAAATAACTAAATCAAATTCAAGCTCCTTTTCCTTCTTTTCCTTACCATGCCCAAAAGTAATCTCGATCTCCTCCTGCAACAATTCAATTCAGAAAATAGAGATGAAAAAATTAAAGAAAAAAAGCACATGTAAGGAGCAGGAGGAAAGAAAAATGAGGACAGAAACCAGAAAATGAAATGCAGAAAACCAAGCATATTTTGGGGAAACAAATAAAAAAAATAAAAAATTCAGAGTTTTGGGTTGAAAAAGGAGAGGTCAAAGAAAAATTTGCAGCAATCCAAAGAAAAAATAAATATCTCAAACACCATCATAGAGAAAGAGCAAAAAGAAAAATCTTCGAGCTTACATTGATTGGCACACCGCCCTTGCTAAGTTGCTATCATGTCCAAAAGGATACTCACCTCTTGCAACCCACTGCAGTGCAATTCTATTTGGCTTGTGCTTTTTATTGCAATCTCATTCACCTCATCAAAGAATTGTTTGTCAATTCAAGTAGTTGAAAACAGATTTTCACATTCAATCTCATCTTATTTTGGAGTTTAGAATAAAACTCATGTCCTTTATGATTATTTTGTTTTAGTTACCTAAACTGGAAATCATAATCTAGTGCATAAAAGACATTGAGAGAGCAATTAAATGGCGAGAATGTTAGCCCTTACTTCAAAAGGAAAGACTTTGTCATTGGAATATCTAATAGTGCTTTAATGATTCAGATATGCAGAATTACAATGGGATGTACATGATGGGATCCCAATCCCACAAAATCAGTATATGATTAGTAAAAAATGGTTATACCAGTCTTTTACCAGGTATCATGAATCTGAGAGAAACACCAAAGCTCTAAAAAAACGAATCTTTTAAGCTGCTTTTTAATCAGTCCAATTCAATAACTAATTCCACCGCATGCTTTCAGAGAATTGAGACCTCAGACATTAAAATATGGATGAAGTTAAAGACAGATTTCTGGGCAATTTGCGAATATTAAGGCACCAACTCCTCTAATATACATGATGAATTTAACTTCTTCAGGCCCTTGCCATAGGCAGCAATGAGTAAAGCCTCAGCCCTACCTGCAAATTTCAGGAAATCAATCAAAAACAGAAGTATATGGGAAAACAATCTATGATCAGTAAGCAAAACACATTTTTTACTCAGTATTTTGAAGAGGTACCAATAGAAAATCAATTTCTAACACTTTGTCTTTCCAGAACAGTGCAGTCACTTGGTTCTCCAGTCCCATATAAGGCAACATTTATTCTGTGAACTAAGTGTAGGTTAAAGTCCTAACCATGTTGTATAGGCCTTGAACAAAACAATAGTATGACATGCATGAAAGTGCAGAATGAGTTTATTATGTTCTTAAACATGCTGTCACTGAGGAGTTGCAAGCGTTCCCCTTTGCCATCATGAACAAAATGGTCACTTTCAGCTATGCTAAATACCTTAAGGAGTCACTTCTTGGTAGTTTTTGGTTGGGTTCTCCAAGGACGCAAAAATCATACTATCTTTACAAACTGTTCTTGACAGTTCTGCAAAATGTATGGAGGAACAAGAACATTTTTAAGCAGAAGGATACACCTTTTAAGGAATTCAAGAAAAGGGTTGTTGACAATAATATATATGCACTCATGTCAGCTGGAACTGTCAGTATCAAAATTGTTTTTCTGTGATGAGTTTATAGCACTAGCTCAAATTAGCTTTTTGTGTGTGTTATCTCCTCTTTTTGGTACTGCTCTCAAACATACACAGAATAAATTTCCATTTAAACAAAGGAGACAGTAAGACTACCATGGTCCTTTTTTCTTTTCAGGAGGGGACTCAACGTTGGAAATAATGTGGATGCAACTCTCCGGCTATCGTCCTGTTGAGTCAAAATGCACCATCTATATTGAGTAAAAGGAAGCTGATAATGTTACGTTTGATGTAAAAATAAATATAACCGAACAGTTTAAAACAAAAGACAAAGCCAGCATAAAGTGATTGAAAGTAATATTGAAAGCAAATCAAAATAGTTAAATTGAAGATTCAAGAGGCCTGTACTGATTAACACAATGATAAATGAGCCAACTTCATTTTCAGGATAAATGGAACTGCATTAGATAACAATGAGAAAAGCCCATGCTAATGTGTAAGGCTAGGATCAAACCAACCTTTGAAGAACTCCTTCCAGAGAGTTCAAATTCGTTTTTCCATGACCGAGATGGCACCGGAACAACAGAAAATCCCGAGGCAACTAAGACCCCAATCCATAGTCCGTACCCAAATCCTCCACTCCACCACCCCTTCACTCAAAAAAGGAAAATATCGTAAGCATTAAGTATGAAAAATTGGTATTACTTTGAAGAGCTGCTTGCAACTAGTAATCTGTCAAGGCCTCAATGAAAATCAGTTACAAAGTTTCGATATTTTAGAAATTTCAACCAATGTGAGCTACATCATACATGAATATTGTTCTGCATATTTCAGTTTCTGCTTCGTACACTTATAAGCTGTACAAAGTCTTACAATTGTTTAAAGATTTTATTGAACTAAGGTCATCTTCTTTAGAGCTTAAAGACATCTTCTCCGATGTCAGTTTATTGGAACGGAGAGCAACGCTATGTTCTCTCTCCTAAAGACAACTAAAGAGTCCCCCATGGCCCCATGGCTGTCGAGGAGGAGGAAGTGAAACCCACTCCCTCCTCCTCCCCTTTTCCCTTTGCTCCCCTCCTCTTCCTCTCCCTTCCCTTTCTCGCCTCTACTGATGCTCGAACTGCCTCTTCAGATGCCCTATTTGCCTCTTTTGAGGTCTTATCCATCGCCTTTTGGCAATTTTTATCTCAATACACCAGCTCTACCCGCCCCCTTTCCACTGCCAACCGCTCAGACTCCACCTTTTCCAGCTGTTTCCATCCGCAGATCCACTACTTCTTTAAAGTTTTTGAATTTAGGTTTTTCAATCTCAGATCAGTCAACTTCAGAAAGTTCCATACTCAGACGCGCCACTCCACCTTGCTCTCCGGCCTCATCGCTTCCATCCGCCACTAGCCCCATCTCTTTCTGGCCAGCACGCGCCAGCGAGTAGATCTCACTCGCTGGCGCATGATAGACACGCATCGACGCGTGGACAGCCCCCCGCTGCACATGTTGCCTCCTGCCGCCGTCTTTTGCCATTGCCATGGGTCTCCTATAGTGGTCTTCTCTCTTCCGGCCATTTTATGCCAGAGCGTGACCACCACACGCCGGAGCACGTCCTCCTTGTGCTGGCATGTGGGATCAAAGAAGGCCTTGATGCCGGTCTTGCCTTGTTGCTTCTATTTTTTCTGGGTTTTTTTTTTGTTGTCGTATTTTTGTTCTTAAAATTATGTATTTTTTTTTTTGTACCCCTATGTTGGCTCCGATTTGACCTTCATCAGTGTTTTCTCCGATGTGGTGGTTCGCCTCCGGGTGTGCTGCTGCAAATGTTTCTTTGCTAGGTTACAATTTGGGTTATTGGACCTTTCGAGATCTGTGGCCCTTCTTGTGCCTCTTGGTTGTGCCATTCCTGGTGTGCCTTGTCAAATCGCCTTAATTGGCGGCCAATTTTCTTGATATTTGTGCCAGGAATTTATAGGATCGCGTCATTAATTTGATGCATTCCCTTTTATTTTTGCATTGATGAGGTTATTTTGTTGGGTTGCACAACCCTTTGTTGTTCTTTATTGTAATTCCTTTGTTGATGTACTTATAAAAAAAATTTAAGAAAAAAAAAAAGAGGACATCTTCTACCGACAGTATACTTGGATGGATAATCCTGGCCACACCCATCATGTTTCCTTTTCTTAATGTCTCTCTCTTGTATACAACTTGGACACATCAGTAAGGCCTATGGCAAGCCTCTAATGTATTTCTTTTACTCCCAAAAAATGGGAGGCCAATTACTTATAAAAAAAAAAAAAATTTAAAAAAAGGGATGCCATCAATTGGATGCAAATTTTTCAAAAAGTTTGATTCTAAAATGGAAAACTGAGAGATTATCCACCTTTGACTAGTACAGGTCCTTGGTATGCTTTTCTTTTTTAAAATAATGTCATATCATTGAAAAAGCGCAGACGTGCACAAGTCCTTGGTACGTGGGCCTTGGCCATTTCTAATAAGTTAAGCTACTTATAGGAAAAGGACTGCACATTTAAATTTACTTTGATACAATATAATAAGACAAATTTGAAATTGGATTCTCCAGCTCGACTTGTTTTTTAGTATTTGAATTAATTACTTTTGAAATTTGTAATAATCTCAAACTTCTAGTCTTCATATCGGTTGAGTAGCAACATTCACTTTAATGAGAAAAACTCACTAAATGTCTAGCAGTATTGCCATTTTCAAAAGTGAGATGTTAATATAAGAGCAATAATGAAACATAGTCAGGAATATTATGCTTAAGGCAGTTTAGACATGTAGAAAGAACCCAATCACCTATGGAACAGTAGGTGGAAGAGATGGGTGACTAGAAAAAAAATAATCTTCTGGACCTTAAATGGTTGTGACTGGAAAACAAGGCAGTTTGAATAACAATGGCTATGACACACTTTCCACTCACTAACAAATTCCTCTTCTAAGCATTAGGGTAAGTCTAAACATAATTAATTCTAAACGGAACTTTTTTGAGTGGAAAAGTCAAAAAGTATCAAGAGAGGATGATAAGTAGCTGTGGAGTTAACATCTTTAAACTAGATTGCACTAGCACAGTAGTGCATTATATCAAATGAGAGAGTCTGGGTTCGTTTTACAAAACTTTTAAGAGGATATTTTTTCTTTTTGGTTGTGATGTGATATAAAGGTGAAGTTTTGAGTGTTTTGTGTTTTGAGTTATTTGTTAATGCTTTTGCTATTTTGCTAAAAAGCAAAAAGCTACCCTAAAAACCGGTGCCAAACGAGCCCTCTGTCTTCCCCCCTCCCAGCGAGCATGATGGAATTAGCTCATTTCTTTTGGTCAAAGGAGGAGATTAGCAAGATTCTCTAGCACTATCATTTGAGAGAATAGTAAGGTAACACCACACATGAAATTAATAGGCTTTCAAGAACAAACAACAACAGAAACAATGACCAAGAGCAAGTGATTAAAAGAATATGACAGCACTAGTAAAGCAAAAAAATAATCTTCCGTTGAGAGGGGCCAAAAGAAACCTGTTTGCCATCCTGTGGATAAGGAATTGATTGTTCTATATATGCAGTAGTTCCTGAAAATAAAACAGTCAGTTCATTAGAAAAATAATACTCAAGCTTTTATAGCAATAAAGCACCCATATAAGCGTGATTTTAAGAAGATTGCTTCAATAACTAACCAATGAAAACAAGATATCTTGCCAACTGGGTATTCCACATCACAGGAAGATCCTAAAGCATTGTCATAGTTATCATGGATACTAATCTTCATGAATTTATCAGATATAACAAAAACGAGGCTCTAGTAATGTCCTTCAGAACAAAGAAGTAGAGAGTAGCAGATAGACCACCAAATTGGGGTACAAAAAAATATCACACTCTAGCCCTCGTCCTCACATGAAATTTTATCCAATCTCACAACAAACATTTTTCCAAAACAAGTCTTGTGAGATTCATTCACCTCAATTAAGAATCAATGCTTCCCACAGCAAGTGAGGGAGAATATATGCCTCTCCTCTTGGTTAAGCCAGCTGGCTAAGAGTAAATTAAACCAGAAAACCAAAAGAAAGAAGGATAGAAAAGCAATATAAATTATTGACGTGTTAATACTAGTCTGCATTTAGTACTATATTTCAGGAATAGAGAGCAGTCAGATACTCCAATCTTTAAGGCTATATAGATCCACCACGAAACATGAAAAGAGGCTAAAGCATTGAGCTGAACCTCAGTGCTAAAATAAAAACAAAAACAAAACAGATACCGAAGGGAGCATCGAGACTTCGAAGCAACTGAACAATAGACTTGACATCTAAACGTCGTCGAACTCTTTTCCCAACCAGTACTTGCAAGTGTGGAGAGTCAAATACCTGTAGCATTAGACCAATAATAATAATTATAATCAGAGAAGTATATATTTGAGCCTGAGAAACTTCTGGTCCACTGGGCCTGTAAACAGTGTTATTGCACCAGAAAAAGTAGCAAGTAATAAAACCAAAAGCAAATAAAACACCTAAACATGATAGGTTGAATTTCTTCTCATGAAAAAACACGACTGAAAAGTGCAGAACTGCCACTACAAACAAGAAAATTATAGCCATAAAAGGCATGAAAAATTAATAAAATGGGATTTTCGTTTTTCTTTTTTCTTTTTTATCATTTAAAACAATTTGAGAGGTCATTCACCCAGATCTTATTAGATGTTCTTTTCATTTTTAGAAAGTAATCAAAATTTTACTGAAGAAAATGAGAAATAAGCCAAGTACACTGGAGTGACATAGTAAAAATGGAAGAAGGTTAAAAAAAGAATGATAAGAGATACTACTAAAGGTACTCATCCAATCATATATGATTTTAGAAATAAAGAGTTAAAAACATTCAAATTAAGCTCACACCATTGAAAGATTGCGCTCTTGCCACGTAGGCCATGTGATGCAAGGTAGTATTTTACACCAAATCTTGTAGCAACTGTTGCCACCATCTCTATAATTGTTGTGGGCATTTCCCAGTATTCCCCAATTGGGGACAGTACTAGTGACCATAAAGCCCTTGTGATGAAATGAACTAAAAAGAAAAACCATGCCTTTAATTTAAAAAGTAATAATAAACACTCCACATACAGCTTTTTTCAGAAGTGATGCTGAGAAATACAGATTAATGATTCTGACATAAAAAAGAAATAAAGAAAAAAGAAACCTACAAGTAGATGAAGCAATCTGTCTTGATTACACAATATTCCTTTCAATTTTAAAATGTGTTTCTGTTTTTAATTTCTACTTCTATGGTTGCCCAATTTTTTTTATACAAGTAGTCGAATTTTATTAAAAAACCAATGGTGCTTGATTTAAAAAACCACTTCTATGGTTGTTCGATTATGCTTTCTATTCAAAGTAAAAACAGAAAAGTCCCAGAACTGACTCCCTACCAGGAATGTAAACAAGCCAGGTTAAGCCAAGTAGTGATTGCTGCTCAAGCCCAGGTCACTAATCTATGATTGACTTTGAGCTAGCTTTCTAAACTAATTTTGAGTAGCACGACTATTTAGATCAAATAACTAAGCAAATCAAAACAGTACTTTGCTCAAGATTGGCTCACTTATCTTACAAACTTTCATCAGTAGCATGAAGACCACCTTACGAAAGAAGGGTAAGCAGTTCTGTAGTCATACAATCCTACTTCTTTACAACTTGAATCCAAGGAAGCCCGACACAGATAATGTAAGAGAACCCACCTTATAATCATAATCCACAGCAAACGCCTTTTGTTTTTCATTCATAAGTGAGAAATCAATTCTAAAAGCACAAAGGGGTCAATGGAACCCTATCTAAGTCCTAATCTTCAAGGGATTAAAATAATTATAAGGAGAAGGGAAAGAATAACAATTAGATCTCGCCGATGCCCCAAAAAGTGATATCAAGAACAAACTTTAATTTAATAAATGAAACTTGACCCCCTCAAAGGTCTAGCATTTCTTTCTCACAAAATTCAAAATATACTACATAAGTAAATGGTATTCCAAATCACACTGTATCGTTCACAAAATACAAAGTTATTATCTACAAAGCAAAGATATGGAATAATAGGCCTCTACAAGGGTCAAGAGAAAAACAACCATAATGAATAAGAAAGCTCCAGAGCTACCAAAATAACCATCATAAGACGCAAATGAATGAAAAGAAAAAAAGAATGTCCAACTCCATTTCTCATCAAAATCCATCTTCAGCACTGCACAATTCAAAATCCCAAATTGACATCATAAGTGTAAACTCTCTTGGCGTGCCATAACAACATGCTTGGTCTACCTAAATGCTCTTTTAGAACGCAAGCATGGATTGTCAATAAGGACCAAAACTATTCTACACCAACTTCCCACATTAAACACTTTGGTCAATATATATACCCACCCAGAAGAGCAAAACAATATATTTCTTAAATTTTTCGAAGAAAAATATCCTTTAAGAAAAAATTGAAAATTGAAGGCAACCCATTTACTTACCTGAGCAGAAGAACCGGACTCGACGCTTTTCAAGAGCGCCAATGCGCCATTAAGATCTGGGTCGATGCCCACAACCCAATCCAAAGCCGCATTGGTCCCATTGCCATTCAAAGGGTCGGACCCATGGGGACAAGGGCAGGTGAGGGAATCCAACCAGTTCTCCTTGAGCTGGGCAGCGGTGTCCTTAACAACCCTGTCCCTAACACCGTTACGTGAAAGAGCAGTTTTTGCTTTTCTTGGAGAAAGAATTGGAGGTTGGTCGGAAGTGAGTGGAGTTAGAGAAGAGGTACAGAAGAAGGCTTTGAGTTTGGAGGAGTAGAAGGTTGGTTTGAGTTTGGAGGAGAGTGAGTTCATGAAATAGGCTGGCGTTGGTTGCTGGTGTGCTCTGATTTGAAGGGACTCCATTCCATCAAAAACCCCAAAACTCCCAGAGACAGAGGGAGAGACTTCATAACAGAGTTGTCAGTTGAGTGAGGATTGTACTTTACATGTTTTTTTTTTTTAACGATTTTTTTTTTAAATGAAAATTTTTAATTTCTTAAAAAAAAAAAACAAAAATTTTAATTTAAGAAAAAAAAAATACAAAAACTTTTGAAAATTTTCTTTTAATTTGTAAATTTGGTCATCCTTGATTTTTATGTTATTTCTGTTCTAATCTTTTATAGTTTTATTTTTTTTAATTTTTTTTAATTTTTTTTAATTTATTAAGGGTATTTTCATCGTTAAGAGAACACCGACAATTTTTAATAGTTTGAAAAGAACATTGTCTAAATTAAAAGTTTAAAGAGAACATTGTCAATTGAGTAGTAGTTTAAAAGGGGTACGTGAACTTTACCAAAATATGTTAAAAAATAAAAGATATTTCCTTTTGCAAATTACATGAATGGATATGTAAATAAATGAATAAAATCTCTAAATCTTATCAAAGGATCTCCAAGAATTTGAAATCATTCGAAGGAAAAAATATATGATTTTTTTTTTCTTTAAATGTGATTTTTAAAGCAAATTATTATAAACAAAAAAATAAAATAAAATAAAATAAAATAAAATTGAAACGTTAAAACAAAAACTATGCAAAGTAAGATGGATCCAAAATGGGCAAGAGGCAACTCATATCCCAAACTATAAAAACAAGTATTAGTCGCTATTACAACAACATAAATCTTTTTGTCCCCGCTGTTGCCTCCCACTCCCCATCGCCACCTCACGCGCCTTCACCTAGCCATCATCCTCGTCTTTGCCATTTTCGTTGTTGGTGCTGCTGGTTTTTGGGTTTGATGATTTATTTGTGCTTTTTTTTTTTTTTTTTTTTTTTTTGCTATTGTTATTACTTAACTGGTGTTAAGGTAGGGTTGAAGGATATTTTGAGGATCATGTCCATATCTGCTTTGTAGGATTGAAGGATATTTCGAAGGTTAAGCTCCTATCTGCATCTCTTGTACTTTAAGTTCGGATATAGTTAAAGGGTCTTGCGATAGTCATGCATCTATCACGCTTTGTCTAATTGCTTCTAATGATGGCTACTTTTCTTAGTGTTTGTGTCAAGAATCTGTAGAGTCACGTCATTCATTTAATGCGTTCTTTTTTTTTATTATTTCTATTTACTATGGTTGTTTTGGGGCTTATTATTGAGTTGTTTGGCCTTTCTTCTTTCTTTCTTTCTTTTTTTTGTTCTTCTTTGATGTACTTACAATTTTATTTTATTTTTTTAAAAAAAATAATAGCATGGGCAAGAGGGAATTCACACTTGTTCCGCAAAGGTCTAGTAGGGGAATTAGGTGAAAATGAGAGAGAGAGAGAGAGAGAGAGAGAGAGAAGATTGCTAATTCTTTCTTTTAGAATAATGTTAGGTGAGACTTGAATGGAAAAAGAGACTGATGAACTTGAAATCTGTTCAGTTACTGGATCAGACTACTGCTTTCCTTGTGGAGCTCTTCCCAAATGCTCTAACTTTCTGCATTCAGCACCAGTCGATCTTCCCTAGCTACTTCTCTTCTCTCTCAGCTTTCTTCTCTTTGCATTCTACTATATATGTCAGTTTTCTTTCATCTTCTATTGTATTTGCTTTCAACCTTCCTTTTTGCTTATGGCCCAAAACCCTTCTGTCGTCATAGAACACTAATCTACAGTTTTTCCTTGCCTTGTTAAATTTTGAATTTTGCCAAAATTTATTTTTCTAGCTTGGTAGTTTTATAAATTCTCATTTTACCTTTTAATTAGTCAAATTGAAAGTTCATAGATTCATATTGTTTAGCTTGCTATTAGTCCATAAAGTTGTAATTTTCTACAACATGATCACAGTTTTCCATTGACAAATCTAATGATTAAAATCCTCTAAAGTTCTAAGCAAAGTGAAAATATAATCACTTAGCACACGCGAGAAGAAGTTTAGTGCCTTATTAATAAAAACATAGACTAAGAGAATGAGAAAGAACCCCCGGCGACCCCTCCCCCACCAAAAAAACCACATAGGATTGTGGAAGATTTGGGAGCTTTACTGCTTTGTTACAAGGATTCATAATTACCTTCAGTCATATTCTTTCAAGTGAATTGATCCAATAGCCTTGGCAGCATAAATCTGAAAATATTTTAGAAGAGAGAGATATCTTCTAACCTATGGCTAGGCCTAATTGTGCTTTCAAGCCCATATTGATGGAACACGTGCTCTTTATTTATAGGCCAGGAATAAGAGTCTAAATAAAAATTAATTCTGATATCAATTCCACAAATAATTTCTTATTTGAAATAAATTACCTAACGTCTTAAATTTGTGATTAATAAACCCACACTAAATATCATCTAGCATATGGGTCACACTTTATTGGGAAATTTTTTACATATTTTTCATTGACGTGTACAACTTTATAGAGAATTGGGGTTATTTTTCACCGGTTGCCTAGCTAGTTTTAAAACCTTCTCTTTTATATATATAGACCTAAAAATTAGGTTTGACCTCTCATTCATATTATGGTCCTTCCATGAAAAAAACAAGGGGTGGCTCAGGTCTGGGGTGGCCGAACCACCCTATTGGGGGTGGCCGCCCCAAGGGCCAATTAAAACCGATCTCAATTTTTTTTTTTTTTTTTTTTTTGTTTTGTCGTGGGGTGGTTCGGCCACCCTAGACCGGCCAAGGGGGTGGCCGGCCACCCCCATGGTTGCCAAGGGGGGTGGCAGCCAACCCTTGTTTTTTCAAAAAAAATTTTAATTTAATTTTTAATATTATTTTTTTAATTCATTTTTAAAGATTTTTAATTTTTAATTTTTTTATATAGTGCCACGTGTCAAACTCTGAGATTGACACGTGGCAGCCGGTTAGTTTTTGGACGGAGAAGTTAACCGAGGTACTTATTCGGTCATTTCACAAAACTGAGATATCAACTGTAATGCAAATTGAAACTCAGGGACTAAAAAATAAAGTTTCTAAAACTTAGGGACTAAAAAGGTATTTAACCCTTATATATATAGGCTTAAAAATTAGGTTTGACCTCTCATTCATATTATGGTCGTTCCATGAAAAATCTCAATTCCGTGATGGTAAGAATTTGAATACCTACATATCACTTAACCAAGGAAACAAATTTTAAAATTTTAATATAATATGAAAGTTAACCTATTGATGAGAAAGGTAATTTGAGATTTGATTATACTAATTAACTAGTGACTGTAATATCCACATGGGAGGTGTAAATAGTTGCTCTCAATGTTGACTGATTGCCTATTTCTTTTCTTTCTTTCTTTCTTTCTTTCTTTCTTTTTTTTTTTTTTTTATCACATGGTTCCTTTTGCTGTGACTTGTGAGGGACTGTCACGAGCCAACATATAGGATTGGTTGGATTCATGGTTCAACCACAATCCTGCAGCTCGATCCGTGACTCAATCAGCTCACCTGAAGATCTTGGGCAAATCAAGGCTTGGATGTCTGATTCTCTTTGTTGTTTTGCACGCTATATATATATTACATAACAGGCAAAACAAATAGAATAATCAATGAAAAGATTACAAGGCTAAGCACCATGAACAGTGAGTTACTGATATATATATGCTAAACACAAAAAGACATACATTTGGTCGTGGATGAATGGCAAAAGCACCAAGATTAGGGATAATTTTATAAACTCCTAAAAAAGTAAGATAGCTATAAAAAAATGATCATCACCCATATATCTTCAGTGTAGAAAAGGACATGATAATATGATATGCTTTGAAGATTACCTTGGATGATGGAGACCAGCTCTTCATATATATGACAAGGTTTCCTTTACTTCCGGAGCAAAAAGCTCTACACTCTATCCCTTTTCCAAGGTATACCCATTATAAACACACTTTTTTTTTCTTCATTTTCTTCTCTACTCAATGGAGAGGCCAAAGGATTTTTCCTACGTGGGGAACCAAGAGAGCAACATGTACTTCTACAGCGTGCCAACTAGTCCTACCGGCAGAGGGTTAAGTGCTTTGTTTGGATTTGAAACAGAGCCTCCATCACCAAGAACATATGAAGATGCAAATTCCTCTTTCGGTGATGACTTTGAGTTCGAAACTAGCCGCCGTTTCAATGTCGAAACAAGCCAGAATTTTGAGAACCCATTTGATCATCGACAGCAACAGCAGCAGCAACAGAAGCAACAAGTAGAGCGTGGGGATTCCCTTCCTACTGCTATGGCATTTGCTGATGAGCTCTTTTGTGATGGCAGAGTCCTCCCACTCACACCTCCTCTCAAACTTCCACCGCGTCTTCAGAATCTCAACAACAAGAGTGGCGGCAACCGAAGCTCCTCGGCGTCTTCCCCTCGGTCCCCGAGTTCGGTTCTTAAGCTCTCGTTTTCTCGCCGGAGCTTGTGGAACGATGATTTTGATCCTTTCGTGGTGGCGTTGGAGAATGTTAGGGAGGAAAAGAGAGGAAAAACACGAGACGGCAACAACCATAGACGGGCTCGGTCGCTTTCGCCATTTCGGACCACCAAACAAAAACAGGTGTCCAATGACTCAGTGGGTTTGAGCTCAACTATGCTAAGGGAGCCCAATAGCTCGGCTCAAGTACGCCAAAGCCCAAAGAAGTTGGAGGAGCCCAGGGGGTTGTCATTTGCTAGACAAGTAAGGCTTGTGAAAATAGACCATGAATTGCCCACCAAGCCCAATTTGGAAGCAAGAGAGAATGCTAGAGAAAGTGGTGAGCCTTGTATAAGGGAAAGTAAGAGACAGAAAATAAAGAAATTTCTATTCAAGAGTGCATCGACGAGAGAAGTAAATGACAGAGACAAAGTAAATGATCAAAATGCAGCGTCTTGGAAGGCAACCTTTCTGAAGAAATTTAGCTTCAAGTCTACGACATCAGCCCGATACAATGGGAATACAAGGGTGGCTAAAGTGACCAAAATGGCGATGATTCATTACCGGCCAAGGCTTCTTCTATGCATGGGTTTTGGGGCAAGGTATGTGAATTGAATGAAGAATAAAGTGTTTATTTAAATTGGGTTGGAAAAAAGTTCTCCGATCTAATTTATTAAATTGATGTATCATTAAAATATGTGATTTTTACATGTCAGTTTGAAGGAAAATTTTGTCCTTCAAAAAATTAGTCTCCGAACATTTGTGTCATACAAATATTATGTTGTGCTTTTCCGATTTTATGGTAGCACTTGTGTCAATTACGTGGGCTTTTTCATGGGAAATTATATTCATGAATTTCTTTTTATTTGGTAAGACTTGAGCATAAGATCCTTGTCAACTCTACCCAACTCCTCAATAGGTACTTGACCAAAAATCCAAGTGGTCATAAAATTATAAGTATCACTGTGTCATGTGAAATATATGAAACAATTTAGTCGTAGATTGTAAAAAGTCTGACAATAAAAGGAAAAAATAAGAAGCATATTTTCGTGCAGTAAGCACGGATGCACCGTGTCAAAAAGATTGCAAAACCTAAATACAGGCTATCGTAAGTAATAAAATTCTCGGAAAGAACGAGGTCAATTGACATAGAATAGTAGACATTCAAGTAAAAATTTTATTATCGTACAAGGAAAAAAAAATAAATAAATAAATAAAGGTTTATTGTTGTTGCTCCGCTTGGAGCAATTAAATTAACAAGTAAAATAGAGGTAAGAAAAATTGATGGGAAAAGCACTAGAGCCTTACGGATCCACCTAGTATTATATTACGTATTCTCTTAGACATTTTTTACTCAACTAGGTAGAGAATTAACTCTTCTAATTAGAAGATAAAACAATTTAATACTAATTAAAAATAAAGTCGATTGAGCATGAGTTTGATTAAAAATTTGATTTGAATGACATGTTAAGAGTGATTAAGCATTCACTTTAAATTGGAATCATAACCAATCAAACAAAGTAAGCATTTGATATAAACAAAAATTATAATGAATCAAAATGAACTTGTCAACATAAAATTTTTCTCAAATTTAAAATAATCCCCAACATTCAATTTTTTTTTTTTTATTATTATTATTATCAGGGTTTTCTAATTTCACCTCTAGCCCGGCGTAGAAGTCCAACTAGGATCCACCAGTTCAATCGATCATTAATCTATGAAGATCGAACATTCAAAATACTCTCAAGAACACATAATAAACATACGAAGCTTCACCTCTAGCCTTAGCTAAAATATTAGCCACATACTCATAACGGTTATTAAAATAAATTTCATGATCAAAGTGTTTAGCATTAAACACAAAAAAAAAAATCCCTCATTCACGTCCAGCCACTCTCAATGGCACCAACGCTTAAAGAGTCCAACTTCTCCCCCTTTGCTGCATTTCGGCCAGCTAGTTTGGGTTTTGTCTTCTCTTTTTCCAAAAATATTTTTATTTTGATTAATGAAAACCAAAATTACCCTTTATCTTTTTTGACTAATTAATAAATAGAAATGATAATTTTTGTTTTTCAATAGTCAAAATAATGATAATTTCGAAATATTTTGGTCAATTTTGAATTTTCATCCAACATAATGGTCAAGACAAAGAAGAGGCTATATAATAAAAAGTGATTGTTAGTTTAAGGGGTTAAATAATATTTAATCCTTTATTTATTTCACTTCCTTATTTGCCGCAGGTTAAAAAACGTTGCTCTGTTTTTCACACTAGCCTTTCACTTCCCTTCACTTCACGTGGCAATGCAGATTTTTGTATTCCTTTTTTCTTTTCTTTTTTTTTCCCCTAATTCTACAAAAGATAATTGATTGCATTAGTATATCATTTAAACTCAAGACTAGTGATTAAAACAATATTTCACAATTCAATATAAAATGCAAGAATTTTTACAAAATAAGATAAGATAACGCTTACTTTAATTAAAAAAATTGTGCACATTTAAGCAATTATCAAGGTTCATTTTTAAAAATGAACGATTTTAAAGACCAACTCATGAGTTTTCCAATTGTTTAATCGTGTCTTTAAAAATCACATTTATGAATTACGTTTTGAAATTACTATTTTTTTTTCTTCCAAACTCGGGTTTTGAAACTGTTAAATCAAACAAACACTTTGATCATCGACGAGGATAGATGTTCAACATCATAATTTTTTATTTTTTTGGCCGAATAGTATAGTAATAAGTCAAACATGAAAAATGTGTTTCCTCGTAATTAAGATAGGATAAATTTAAAATCAAGAAGAAAAAACTACGAAATTTGAGCTTACAATTATAGGTTAATATGGCACTAGGTATATGATACGGATCTATATCCTATGGCAGAAGAAGTCTTGTAGTGGCAAAACTCTCTTAATTTAGTATAAGAATGTACAATTTCATTAAGAGTTTAAGATTAGAATAACTTAGAGATAATAAGTTATTTTTATTGATAACATTAGAATTAGGATTAGATTGAAATTTAAATATTTATTGATAACATTAAAAGTGGTTTATTCTAGTTAGTATTATACTTATACTTTGCATTGTAAGTGTCTATTTAAAGACACCATAAGTTTATTAATAAAAGAAAGCAAATATTAATATTATTCAATTTTAGAGTTGATTTTAAAGACCCCACCGCACCCAGCATCTCAGTTGCACAACCCCAGTCGTGCCTATGCAAATCTCGCCAGCACTGCCACGGTTCATGAAAAGGAAGAAAAAGACTTTTGCCCTCTTTGATTGGTTTAGGAAGCAAGAAAAAATAAATAAATAAATTTGGACATTGAGGACAAGGTCATTTTAAGGGAAAATGAGTGTTACGTGTTTACATCATATGGCACGACTCTCTTAATTTAGAATTAAAATGTATAATTTTATTATGAGTTTAAGATTAGAATAACTTAAACATAATAAATTATTTTTATTGGTAACATTAGAATTAAAATTAAATTAGGATTTAAATGTTAAAGGTAATATGTTATCATTATTGATAACATTAGAAGTGGTTTATTCTAATTATTCTTTTACTTATACTTTGCATTGTGGATGTTTATTTAAAGACACTATAAGTTCATTAATAAAAGAAAGCAAAGATTAATATTATTCAGCTCTATAATTGATTTGGGAGGTGTTAGGATTCTTTGAACTACCCTTATTCTATCTGTTATGTGATGTGGATTTTAATTGTACTCGCTAATGCGCGAATCATTTGCAATTAATGGATTGTAAGTGCGAGGTCGATCCCACAGGAAATTGTATTTTTTAGAACAAAATTTATGTCTAAACT
This sequence comes from Alnus glutinosa, assembly GCF_958979055.1. NCBI lineage: Eukaryota > Viridiplantae > Streptophyta > Magnoliopsida > Fagales > Betulaceae > Alnus > Alnus glutinosa. The sequence continues at coordinate 4,869,424 of NC_084894.1, read as the reverse complement.
AATTAAATCTAACCTAGTTCCAAAAAATTTGCGAGATTGTTTTTGTGAATAAAAGAAAACATAAATTAAATAAAGGAAAATAAAACAAAAGAAAATGTATTAAGGTTTTTGAATCTACACCCACCAAATTATAACAACATACTCTATGTTCATCAATATTAATCCGAAGTTCTCACAATTAAAATCTTATGTATGTTTTATTATGCTTCAAACAGTTAATTAAAAATCATCTCATGTATCAATTCTTTATACAAATCAAGAAAGAAATCTAATTTAAATCAAATCATCAAGTGTATCTGTAAATCACAGCAAGATATCCGATTTAAATCAAAACATCAATTGTATTCGTAGAATAAATCACAAGGGATGTCCAATTATTTTATAAATAAAAACCAAGCAATCAATTATGTGAAATTATCTTAAATCATCAAATGTATCATTGAATCACAAAAGATATCTCCATCTCCTCCTCTCCTTATTTTCTTGAGGCTTAGCAATCTATTTATAGATTGCTAAGCCTTACATGGAAGTATTGTTGTTCTTCATCGATGATGCTTAATCCTCAACCTTAGTTGAGAAATTAGCTACACGTGATTACAAAAAATAAAACATACACCTAAAGAAAAACTAAACTAAAAAGAGAAAATATTTTTGGTCTCCATCTCCTCCTCTCCTTATTTTCTTGAGGCTTAGCAATCTATTTATAGGGAGAAAACAAACCCTAGAAGCCCTAGAAATCCCAAAAAAATCGTATTTCAATCTCCTAGTCAAATTTAGAAGCAATCCTAATACAAATCGAAAAAAGATTCATCCAGATTTGGGCTCTTATATTGCGGGACACTTTTGGCATAGCAGACGTCCGAATTAGGAAAATTGTATTTCACAATGATTTGTAGTATTTTGAATTAGATTTCCAACACCACTGGTTTCACCTTAATCGTATACTTGAGCGGAAAGTTATGGCCAAAATACTATGACATGTGCAGAATTTAAAATTTAATCCAATTCGATTTTGACTCCAATTAGAAAAATTTCGATTTAATCTTTTCATTGATTTTGTTAAACATAATCACATTATTTAAGTCTTCTCAAAGTATGTTTTCTTTCAAAGTTTGCATTTTTTACCTTAAAGCTGCTGTTTTTTTTTAGCAATGTACAAAACACTAAAAACACAAATTTAACACAAAACATTATATTAAAATATAGCTAAAGAATTAATTAATGTAAATTAAAGGGTGTAAATATGCAATATTTTGCGCTCATCATTATGTACTTGAGAAATTAAGCCCATAACAATATACACACTTGATACAAAATTAAAAATGAAAAGAAATCACTTAATACATGCACGAAAAAATGTTCCAATGGTTTTTGAGGTATATACTTTTATCAAATCGTTTCTTAAGTTAAAAGTTACTAATTTACTCTCTAAAATTAAAATTGTTATCAAACAGATTATTCCATCCACCTTCTGTTAAATTTTTAACAATGTTGTCATAAGATGACAATTGTCTGGTTTAATATATATATATATATATATATATATAAACAAAAAAAAAAAAAAAAAAAAAAAAAATTTTCGAAGGCCGTCACCAAATTGGCCAGGGGGATTGATCGAATCTAGGGTGGTCCGACTACTCCAAAAAAATTTGTTTGTTTATTTTTATATTTCTATTAAACAAAACACATGTCATTTTCAGATTGGGTGTAAAAATTTGTTTACAGAAGGTTGTCAAAAACATCAAATTGATAACAGATAAAAGTCCATATCTCATGGACCTCTATTTTTTTTCTTTTTTCATTTTTTTTTTAGGGAAAGAAAGCCTTTCATTGAGATCAAATAGCATTACAACAACAGACACCACAAGGGTGAAACATAGGCACCCTAAAGGTGTACAGACATCTCAATACAATACAGACAGTTGCTACTAAATAAAACCCAGCCAACAGAATGATGCCTCTGCGTTGATATATCCTTTACTTGAACAGGGAGTCGGTCACACATTCTGGGCAACTGCCAATGACTAGATTAATGTACGTACAGAGCAAAGTTTTGAGTTTGGATTTTTTTTTTTTTTTTTTTTTTTCCTTTTTCTTTTTCTTTTAATCAACAAAGAAACAATAGGAAAAAAAAAAAAGAAAGGGAAAATTGCACCGTTGGTCCCTGTGGTATGTCATAATTATTTTTCACTCCCTATGGTTTAAAAAGTTCATAAGAGATCCCTGTGGTATGCAAAAATTACGTTTTACTCCCTGGGTCGATTTTCCGTCCACAATTTTGACGAAATTTGTTAGTCCTACACGTCAGTGACACGTGTCGCCATCTTATTGGCGACACGTGTCCATCTTAATAAAAAAAATAAAAATTTATTAAAAAATAAATAAAATTAAAAACAAAAAACAAAAAACAAAAATGGGAAAGTGGCTGGCTGGGCCACCCCCTTTCCCATTTTTTTTTTTTTTTTTTTTTTTTTTTTTTGTTTTTTTTGTTTTTGAATTTGAATTTGAATTTTTTTTAAAAAATAAGTATTTTTATTTATTTTTTAATAAATTCTTTTTTTTTTATTAAGATTGGACATGTCAGCGCCATGTGTCACCAATAAGGTGACGACACGTGGTGCTGACGTGGCATTTTACGAAATCTGTTAAAAATTTTAATAGAATTTGACGTCAGAGATCGATTTGTAATTATTACATACCACAGGGATCTCTCATGAACTTTTTAAACCATAGGGAGTGAAAAATAATTATGGCATACCACAGGGACCAACGGTGCAATTTTCTAAAAAAAAAAACCATATTGATGTTTTTTATTTTTATTTAAAAAAAAAAAACAATAATAATTAAAAAAGAACAGCACAGCTACTCCCTCCTGAGCCCAAGCGTAGTGTCCTATGTTTTCCATATCAGCCGTCTCTCAAACATCAAGCAAATTTCGTGTTCCACAAGGAACTTCCTTTTTCAGAAACCCTAGGAAAGAGCTTCATCCCATTCCAGGTTTTTCCTTCTTTGCAACAACTCTGGAGGCAAAACGAAAAATGGGGAAAGGCTCAGAGCCAAGCAAGTTCGGTGATTTAATTGACAAAAATTACCCTGAAGAACTCAAAGAGTTAGGTAGAGCAGCTTTGCTTTTCTATACTATAAGGAACACGACATTGGACAAGAAAACTGCCACAGCTTTGGAGGCTCTGAAAAGAAAGTATAATGCAGCAACCAAGCCGGAATCAAGCCTTTCCGTGGAAGTCTACAACCCGCCGGAAATCCCACCGGTACAGAGCCTTGGCAACCTCATTGGAACGTGCTCTAAGCCTTTTGAGAAGCAGTTGACGGACAGTGATGTCAGGGACGATCAAAGCAGGCTGTCCATGAACAAACAGGACGTCGAGAACTTTCTCTTGCCTTTGTTGGATGGGGAGGAAAATCTTCATGTGGGAATTCCTGTCACGGTGTATGACTTGCAAGGCAAGGCATACCCAATGGTGTTCAAGCAGTGGGCGTCCAAAATTTACATTCTCACTGCTGGGTGGAAAAGGTTTTCCCATGATCATCATCTGTCTAAGCATCAAGATTTTGTAACTGTGTGGATGTTCCGCCATAATGTAACAGGCAACCTTTGCTTTGTCATCTCTTCTAGAAGATTGCCGGTGTTTGAGCCCATCAAGAGGAGAAGGACAGCACACAATTGAGCAATGGACTGCATGAAAGGTGAGTTACTAACAATAAATAGTGAGGTTGTAGGCATTGGTTGGGTATATTTACTAGCTAATGGTAGGAATTAATAATTAGTGGGCATAATGTCTATAGAGCGTTTGACGAAAATGCAGTGGTAGATTTTTAATGGTTTTGCAGGAAAACTCAAATATATATGTAATGTTATTGGCACTCCTAACAAGTAACAAGTTTTGTTTTTGTTTTGGTATTTAGCAAAGAGCCTACATGCCACATTCTGCTTTGTTCCTGATTAGAGATAGTGATTCTTGTTTGTGTGTCAAATTTGGGTATTATTGATGCACGTGTATAAGATTATTGTTAGGTGGACTGACCACCAATCCCTTCCACAATCGATGTGGGACAACCCCAACAATCTCCCCCTCACACATCGGGCCTTGGGTCAGAGCAGTGACAACCTATTTCTCCCGCATATTATAGGACCAGAGACTTGCTGGTAAACTTGGGCTCTGATACCAGTGTTAGGTGGTCTTGGGCCTCTCTCAACCCCAAAAGCTAGCTTATGAGATGAGGCTTTCCCTCACACTTATAAACTGACCACCAACCCCTTCCACAACCGATGTGGGACAACCCCAATAATTATAAATGTCAATCCTAAACCAATTTTTTAAATTAAACTTGTCGAATTCACAAGTCGTGTTAAAAATTGTCACAACCCTAACCTGCTAATTTTGTGCTGAATTTGTAGGTCGTGTAAAAAGTTGTTAACTAATCCTATTTGTGATGCATTATTAGTTAAGGAATCCGTCTTACATTAAAGAGTCACATACCTGTTTGTTTATATCTCTGCTTTGATAGTAGCACAAGTAGTTTTTTGGATGTACATGAATGGTTTCTTCAGATTTTAAGAATACGTTTTTCTTATGAACAAAATTTTTCGTGTCCTGTGTGCATTTCATATCAAAGGAATAGCTTGCTTTAAGTTGAATGAAGCAAGGATTTCAAGAAATTCTTGGCATCTTAAAAAATGTCAGGCTCCTCTGTTAACTTAGGCCACTCTGCTGTAACTTAATTATTCTGCAAACTAAGCATAATCAGGTATGATATCTCATCATTATGCTGAAAGTTTGAGTTTGGAATTATCTTATCTTTACCGACAGGCTCACTGCCTGTCTACAGACACTTGGATATTACTGGTGTTCAAGTTCCATTTAACTGTTTCAGTTATCTTGACATGTTCTTTTCAGTTTGTCATGTAGAAGTGAGAATCTGATAAATTCATCAATGTAGAAACTTATCTGTAAGATATGCATTCCCCTTGTCTCCTTATTGTTTTTTCACAATAGGTCTCGTTTGATAACCTTTTTTAGGGTAGATTTTTGCTTTTTAGCAAAAAAAAACGAAAGCATTAATAAACGACCCAAAACACTCAAAATGATCATCACCTTTATGTCACATTACAACCAAAAAACAAAAAGCACATTCCAGAAAGTTTTACCTAAGGAACCACTTTGCTTGTCTTTGAGGAAACTCTTTACCTGAAACAGTTAGTCAATGAGGGATGAAATCCAGAGAAAAGAAAACACATTTCAATGCATTTGGCTAGCTACTATGCTATCATTGGTTCTTATTTACATGTTTTTTTTTTTTTGGAATAGTTTAGGTTGATATCTGTCTCATGCTCCCTGTCCAGTTTAGATCCATCTTCCTGGCTTTTAGTTCCTTGAAATCTCATCCATGTTAGCTTTCAATAGAAGCATATGCTTGTTAGTGAGTAACGGTAGGAACTATTTGTTTGTCTTTCTTTTTATCTTCTTAAAATTGATATGGCTTTTAAAATCACCATTAGCTATGGGATAAACTACTATTATAACCAAATATGATGTGGTTTTTAGTATTATTATTATTATTATTATTATTATTATTATTATTATTATTATTATTTTTGTCGTTGCAAGGAACCATATTATTATTATTTTATTCTTCATATATATTTTGGGTATTTTAGTAATTTGCTGCAATTCCAATAATAACATATGTATTGTCACCGAGCTAAGAAATAAGATCTCATTTGATTTGCGGAATGAGTATTCCATTAGGAAATTGAATAATTATTACCGGTAATAAAAGATAGCGCAATGGAATGGCTATTCCTAATCTTTAGTTTAGTAATAACTCATATACTTTAATTAGAATCCAATCAAAATTACTATAAAATGTATATATATATATAAAATCCCATTTTTTTTTTAAAAAAATTATATATTAAAAAAAAAAAACTAGTGGGCAGCCAAAACCACCCCTGAAGTGGTCTCCGGGCCACCCCAAAAGAAAATAGAAAATTATAAGTGGTTTTTTTTTGAAAAATGTAGTCTATTCCTCTCATTTTTTAGAGGAATATGCATTCATCTTTATAAGGGAATAATTATTCCAAGCAATAGATAGGAATAGTCATTCCATTTCAAGAATTTATGCTGCGAACTAAACGAGACCTAAGAACATCTATTCCATTTCACTTTTATTCCCAGTAATAGCTATTCAGTTTTTTAATGGAACGATCATTCCACGTACTGAACGAGCCCTTAATAATTTAATTAATATTTTAATACTCTTACTCACGTGTGAGCTTAAATTCTTCCTCACGTGTGGGCTCAACTTCGGCATCATAGCATGACAACATAAACCCAACATGGCCGTTCTACCAAAAAAGGGGGGTAAATACTAACAAGGAAAATGACATTGACACAATATAAAAATATCCTATATTCTAATAATATCCCTTATTTACTATTTCCGAATGTTTTGTCTTTTCAGATTTGCTTTTAAAAACCTCCAATTTTTTTGAAAAACCTTCAATCATTTAATATTCTAAAGAAATGCTGGGGTGGACACTCATCTACGCCTCTTATCCCACCCTTACATGTGTTTTTATTTTTTGAACAAATAAAACAATAAATAAAATAGATAAACACACATATATAAGGGTGGGGTGGCACCCCAGCATTTCTCAATATTCTAACTCAAAAAAGAAAGAAAATTTGGTTGCATCCTCAATCTTAGCCACATCATATAATAAAAGTGAAAGCATAAACAATATAAGATCCTATCCATGCACTAACATTAGATCATAGCCAAGCAATATAAGAGAGATATCGTAAGGACGCAGGGAAGGGTATGGATTCATTTTGCCGATTGGCCTACGAAAAGTTTAGGAAGGGCTCAAAAGGTTGAGAGGCTGTTCTTTTCCTCTAAAAAGAAATAGGGCAAAAAGTTGGGATTCAATAGAAAGCAGAGTATCTAGACACACTGGGAAAAATGAAAATGGAGTCCTCGTCAGTCCAAGTCAGTATACAAATCCAACGACATCAATTGGGGAAGCCATAACGGTGGCATTTTCAATACTATTCAGCCTCTATTCTTTCATCTTCATCGCCCTCCATTAGCCACTCCATCTGTTCACAACTTGTAACAGAAAAATGGACTCAAAAAAGTTGAGGTTTTGCAGCAATCAGGGCATAAAAAGCTTCTTGATTTCTGGGTGATTCTTTTTTAGATCGATTTCTGAGTATTTATATTTGGGGAGAGAGAGAGAGAGAGATGGATGCTATATGATTTCAAAGATATCATTCTTCTGTTGTTATCCCAACAAAAAAGGAAGGGAAAATCAACTAAAAATACAATATATATATATATATATGGTGGGGGTAAATATTGTACATCAATTTGGCATGAACGGGAGGCCATTTTCATGAAGCATCCTGAAATCTCCCAGGAGAGAAATGTACACCTAAAAAGGGAAAACAAAGGGAGCATGGCCTCCACATCCATGCAACTGAATAAGAAGCTGATTTTTTGTTTCTGAAATTCATTTGATACAGAAGAATGGGCCTCTATGTTCAATGCGTGGTGATGCAGTAAGTAAATAACCCTCTTTCAATACAAAGGGTAATACTATTCCAAGACTTCTGTTGGCCAAAGCCGCTTCCATGTGGAAATCTCAACCTCGTCCTTAAGCTTTCTGATTCCTCCATAAAACCCATCTGCCTCGTTTCCCTCTTCCCTGTGGTCTTTCCGGTCGACGGTTGCACGTCTCCACTGTGAACCGGGGGTGTACTGATTGAACTCCAGCACCACAGTGTCTGTTTGCACAAATTGAAGGTTACAACTTAAATTAGCATCCAGTAAACCCCACGGCATTTTACTGCTGATATTGTTTCTTTTGCCTTTTTTATTTCCTTCCATACACTATTTATTCTGAATTTACTACTACAATAACATATTCTTCTTGTGAATATCATGAAGCACCAAGCTGAAATGCCACTTGGCCATGAAGAAAGCTTTGACCCTGTTAAACTCTAATTTATTCCCAGTAAATCGTTAAAACATCACCCTAAACTAAAACTAAGGCACTTGACTCAAAAATTTTGAAGTGAAGGAGACAAGGACACATGGAATTTCCCTAACTCTGCAATTTCCAGACAACTTTAATGGCTATTTGAACACAGCAACGAAATCAGAAAGTAAAAGCAGGGAACCAAATCATCCCTAATCATATTTTTTTCAAGGTTACAATAATTGAATTTGAGATCTATTATTTATAAAAATTCAGCTCACGTTAGAAGCCAGGTACAAAATGGTAAAAAAATCCATGTTTACTTGCTCACTCACCCTAAAAGAGTTTCACCTGCTTGAAGTGAACTTATTTGCTTTAACACAAAAAGCTACACCACTTTTTCAAGTGGCAAGTTGCGAGCAGAAACAATTTTGTTACTATTTTATATTTTGTTGATCATATTTCTGTATTGATTTGTTTTCTTATATACTTCTCGTGTATAAGGGTTACGCCCCTCTGCGCTAATTTTTATAAATTGCAATTACTTATCAAAAAAAAAAAAAATTCTGTATTGATTTGTTGTGGTCAGGGGAAAAAAAAACAGAAATTTCTTGTGAAATGAGTGGCAGATGGAAGTTACTTCTGAGGTGAAACTTGATTAGAGAGCACCGATTGGAAGCTAATTAACAAAAAAAAAAAAAAAAAAAAGGCGGCTTACAATGACATTATAGCCCACATAGCAGGGAAAAGATTTCTAACTGGGCAAAAGACACAGGAAATATTGAATTCTTGCGGTGTGGTTGGTCATAAATACTCCACTGAGACAGAAGTTATCATAATGCTGGTGGAAACCATGACATGCTGACAGGGATATGTCTTGTGGACCAACCAAATAGCATAAATGGCGGTCCACATATTGAAAAATGGGATTCAAGAAAGGGACCTTGCCTAAACTGGTGTGGTCTGTGAAAGAATACTTCACATTAATGCCATCCACATTTTAGAGATGTCATTGGCTTCTTGCAAGAGTAATAAATTCTACTATAAAATCTTTTACACATTTTAACCCCCTAGTCCCTACCCATCTTTCTCTCTCTTCCACTTTGTTTCCTCTCAAGACTGTCATAAATAGAAGGGAATTACTATACCTTAAAATACTCTGTCGAACTAGCATACAGAAATACAGAAAGCTTGGAAATACCGATGAAAGAAAAAAAGATGAGATCCAACTCACCGCTATCATGACAACGGCAGTAATTTTCATTCCCATCACATGATTCCATGTGACCTACGATACCATACCACCAACCTACAATATAAGGCACATCTCATCAAGAACTGAACTATTCCAAAGTAATTAATAATTTAAATATAATATTTAATTATCAGTGTTCAGGCTCTTATTCGGACAAAGTTTGATTTTGTATGATCATTGGGCGTGAACCGCCTCTGGAAAAAAAAAATTAATAATGGGATTTAGCTTGAAAAAGTATTTTTATAGGAAGGAGGTTTAATCTTCCTTTTAAGTTTCTTACAAGGACTTCTTTGGCTTCTATCCATCTCCCACCAACCCAAATTATATAACAATAGAAATAATGGAACAAAGAAAGAGAACCTAGAAAATCAAAACAAGTAGCTACCCAATACTGAGCTAGATAAAATTGTTAGAAAGTAAGCAGATAAATATTCACTGCAAGGAAATTTTTGTGAGGAACAAACCATAAGGGAACTCTTTGTTTCTTCTCCACTGAATCTCAATGTGATCACCAGGTCGTAACTCACTTAAACAGTCGGAGATATGAAGATCGTGTGGAGGAGTATCAACAGGTGGTGCTCTTAGCCTTTCCCACGGCACACCATTCTCAATAGCAATTGGTCTCCTTCCATGAGGTGGATACCTGCAATAGACAAGATAATCTGAAGTTAAACCACCCAGATCCAATAATCTCCTTATTTTTGGAGCAAAAGCTACTAATTAGACTATCCAGAATTACACATTGAAAAATCAATAAAAACAATAGAATTACCCAAAATCATGTCCGAAGAAGGCTATTTGTCCAATTACCTGGCTTGGAAGGTGTCAGTGCGGGAATCATAGCTAACTTCAGCATCATAGCATGACAACATAAACCCAACATGGCCATTCTACCAAAAAAAAAAAAAAAAAAGCCGCAATCGGTTAAAAAAACTAATGACCAAAGTATAAACTTGAAGCTGAAAGAAGCTTATCATAGCCGAGTACATATAACTGCAATCAATACCTCACGGTTATAGACCTGAGCAGGGAACCAGACTTTGCCAGTCTCGAGAGCAAGATACCAAGACATGATGGAATCGACCGGTAAAGAATTTCTCCGCCTGCTGGTATCATCGACCTTCGGCTTAAACCATGAAAAGGGCCAAGTAAGAGCTAGAAGCCTCATCAGCCCCTTTTGCTTGCCATGCTTTACATAGTTAGAATCTGTTTTCAAAGCAAGATAATTTTGCCACTCTCTGTAAGCAGCAGGACCGATGATTCTATCCCATTTCTGATTCATGTGCTTCTCCCAAAGGTGGTCGCTCTTACATCTCTCCCTCAAAGAGCTACAAACACCAGCCGTGCTACAAAGTGCAGCCGGGGGTAGCCTCTCAAGAATGCATTCCAAGGCCAACTCAGGCAAGTCCAACACCGACATCTCTCCTGTCTCCTCAAAGTTCTCTACTTTGGAACTTAGACTCTTCTTTATCAAAGACATTTTGAACGGAAGTAGAGAGAGATAACTACTTGAGAGAGAATTCTTTATCAACTCGGGTATGGAAAAGAATGATAAGTCTTTCCAGAACCAGAGGGACAACAATCTCATCTCATTAGCCCATGGTGGGAGCGGTTTGAGAGGCTTTATAAAGAGGATGAAGGAGAAGCAAGTGATCAAGAAGTAAAGTAGCATTAGAAAAGGGGACTACTATTTAAGGGTCAAAAGAGGCTTGCTCATCTATGTGAAATATGGCGATGTCAATGGAGGAAACAATTATGTTACAAGCAAATGGCAAAATAAAGAGGAAACAGAATTTTGTTTCACTCCTTTCTCAACCACCTAAAAATAAACAAGCAAAGAGGATCTTCAAACAACTTTCAAATATGGGTTTTTATTGGCTCGACGAAAGCCCACCAAACCAAACAGTGGGCCTCCTCCTCAAAGTTTAATCAGAATAAAAGAGGAGACTATAGACACCTCAAAGGAACGAACTTTGGTGGGAAGTCACCTCAGCCAATCCAATCTAGAAAGCAGAGGAAGCTAAGAAGAGCTTCTTCTCCCTCTTCTTTTTTCTTAAAAAAAATGGCCCCCCCAAAGTAAAGAACCCAACCGTACAGACAAGCTCAACAGCTGTCATACAAAGAGAGGGAGAAGAGTAAATGGGTTTGTACCAGATAGTTAACAAGAAAAAAAAGGAAGGGTTGTATTGGATGAACCCAGGAAGCCAATGAAGGTGGGGCACTCAGATCCGATATGGCTTTTGTCTGACAACTGGAAAACTTCGAATCCCAAGAAAATGATCAAGATAAGTCTAGATACAAAGACCCATATCTCCAAAATCTTTGAATTCCTACTGAACAAACAAATCTTTTTGTAAAAAATAAGGTAGAGAATAGATCTGGGTAGTTGGGGTTGAAGCACAATTAGGTGTACCCAACCCCTCAAGATCTCTATAAACTAATGCAAAAGACTCCAGAAGACCAAGACAAAAGCACCTTGTGAAGGGTTGGTGATGGTGGTGAGGAGGAAGAGAAGATAAAGAGATTGATCAAGAAGATGATGACGGACGTGAGGTGTTGGGTCCCTCCCACCTCAGTCCAACAGATTCTTCCCCACGGTCACCAAATCCTCCTCCACCCACAGACCTTTCAATCTCTCTCTCTCTCTCTCTCTCTCTCTCTCTCTCTGAGGCCAAATACCAAACAGGTGGTAGACAAGCGAGATTGAGAGAGGGAAAAAGAAACCAACATTTATGACACTGATTGGGCGGTAATAGTTAAACATATTTTTGGAGGGTATAATTGTGTGGTCATCAAAAAAAACTATTTTTTAACTCACTAGAAAATCCATAGTAGACAACGTATGGCAAAAGGAATCGGGAGATATCAATGGTGGATAATTGCTTTGAGAGATGTTCTGCTGTGTTGTCAACTACTTATAATCAAAGGGTAATCACCACCAAATAGTACCACGTGGCATCTTTCTTACCAATCTCTCAATCTCTAAAAATCTTGTCGCTTTCTTCCCTTCTTTTTATTTTTGAACAAAAGCTAAAACTCAACTACTTACTCCAAGAGAAAAATACTGGTGGCCTATCTTTTGTCAAACTCCATATCATTCTAAAATATTTGAGATGTGACTTCTTAAATATTCATTCTTTATTTGGATGGATGCAAATTTTATAGCCACTTAGTAAAAATACATGAATATTATATATACGCTCCATTTGAGTTAGATTTTTTCTTTCACTATAACATTATACCACTTACGGGTGAAATAATCGTCATTTAATAACCGTCCGCTAACTGTTAAAATAGCTTTAAAAACAATTAACCGCAAACCGCCTTATTGGGGCGATTAGCGGTTTTTACAAAGACGTTAGCAATTATAACCGCTAACCGTCTATATTTATATATATATATTATTTTTACATAAAACGACATAATATTAATTAACAAGACGCATAACCCATTCACATCTTCAAGCTCTTCCAGCTGGAGCCGATTGTAATCAATTTCCCACGCATAGGTGGACTGCTCCTTGACCATAGCTTTCTTGCACTACTCATCTCATGACTCGTCTGCTAGACTGCTACCACACATCTTCATCCTTCCTATACCTTCCCTCATACCCTTCCTTCCGTATGCTATGCAATTGTCATTTTCTTCATTCTTTATGATATGCACCTTTAACCATTACATAAGTTATATGCGAGAACTGCATGCATCTTCATGATGTTCTCGTTGTCCTTATCTGTCGAGAGATTCTACCTACTCAAGAGGTTTCCTATTCTCTACGGTATATTCTTTCTCTCTTTTTTTTTTTAATGAATCTTTCAACAAATTAAAATAACTATATTTTTGCCATTCTTTTATCGATTCCCATCCCATATGATAAATCCATCCTTCAATATTTTCATATAAATATTATGTTGCCAATTTTTTCAATCTTCATCATTAATTGTTTTTATGTAGTCAACTTCATAGAAGGCCTAAAAACGAATATTAGGTTAAATTAATATAGATCATGACATTAATTGCAAATGCTCATATAAACTTCAAATCTGAACAATCAACATTTAAGCCATAAGTAAATTTTTAATTTTATTTTATCGTATATAATGGACCGACTCCTCCTTAATTGGAAATCAACGGAGAGGATCTAATGCAAGGGAGAGAGCATCCAATTCTCTTTACTGCACAAAACAGTTGCAGTGACTGCAATGCTGCCGACTACACAGGAGCGAAACCCCCTCGGACACAGCCCGATTCAGGCGAATGACGCAACGAGATAACGCGTGGAAAACACTGCCCAGCCACAACTCACAAGTGAAGCGCGTGGGTGGTAAGCTGGAGTCAAAGCTCGTAGAGGAGACATAAAGCCGACCTGAAATGAGTGACTTTGCATTGGACGGTGTTAACTGCTAAACACTAGAGTGGTGATCCACCAATCAGGGCGAGCTTTTTATGCTATGGCCATTGGCCAATGGCAATGGGGTTCGGCGCATGTCCACACGCGTGATTTGCACGTGCCTGTTGCTTTGCTTTCGTTTTATTTCTTTTCAATATCTGGTTCCAACTTCCAAGGCAGTCATACCTAGTCTAGCCTTTATATAGGCTTTTGAGGCAACGTCATGAATGATTGATGCAAACTTCAACTTTGTCAAATTATTATTAAGAGATAATTGTATTGTTTGCTTCTATAATATGTGATAATTATTTTTTACTTTTTATAATTTAAAAAGTTTATAGAAAGTTATTGTGATAAATAATAAATACAAATCTGTCCTTGAAGTTAAATTCTGTTAAATAAATAAACTTATTTTTAAAAAAGAAACAAAAAATGGAAGGGTGGCCTGGCCACACCCGGCCACTAGGGGTGGTCGCGCGCCACCCCCATGCCACCCTTCCATTTTTTATTTTATTTTTTTCAAAAAAAAAAAGGTGTAACATAAACCTTAATCTTGTAATTTCGTGTCGTATTCGTGTTCGGTTCACGAGTCGTGTCAAAATTGTTAATCCTACCTAAACCTAGAGCTTTAATTTTTCATATAAGTGATCATCTAACATAGTATTATTACAGAAATGTTGAGTTCAAACCTTATTTTTATCATTAAATTATAATTTCAATTGAATTTTACACGTGTTCGACTTTACTTATCGAAGGAGTTTGAACCTACACGTGAGGAGAGTGCTAAAATATTAATTAAATAATTAAATTTATCAGCTCTTATTAATTTAATCTTTTGAGACAAATTGTGATTTAATATGATATAATTTCTGAATAAATTTTTTATATTTGTTTTCAAAATAATTTGAAAATGAAGAGGAAGGAAGGGTGTTAGGGTGAAGCTTAATTCCTAAAATGTTTTAAATGCTTGTAATCCATTATCCATTTTAAACATAAATTTTAAATGTAATATATTTTTGTGATTGTTGTCTTCTTGGGCTACTCTAATAATATATAAAGAAATACTCATGTAAATTATATCCTTAAAATTCTAGCTCCAAATTAAATGTTTAGTGGTTTAAGTTGATTTTTTTTTTTTTTTATAATACTATGTTAAATCATCAATTATATTAAAAACTTAAGTTGATAAGAAATAACACCCATAACATTTTTGAAGATAAAAAAAAAAAAAAAGAAAAAAAAATGTGGTCTTTGTAATGATGGAGTCAACAAAAATGATGAAATAATAAATAATAAAGTCATTTAATTCATATTTATGAGGATAATAATATGCAGCCTAAAATATGGATGATGAATGGAGTCAACAAATTGTTGATGGGTTGAATTTGGATTTCAACTCAATAATTAAATTCGTTCAACTAAGTTTACCTACTTAATTAGGTCCAACAACACGAAACCAACTAAGGATTGTTTTTTCAATTTCTATCATCTTCTTAAAGAGAAATGCTAGAACATTTTCGGGTGTTTTCTTAGTGTTCTCCTACTATGGTATAGTTATAATTTTTTTAATTACATCTATGACATTCCAGGAGAACATAAAGAGATGCTCTAGCATTCCTCCTTCTTAAATATGTTTGAATCATGTTTTGTCCCCTAATTAATCTTGGTCAAGGAATATAATCTTATTCATACATTCATTTCACAGTTGACACGAGTTGCGTTTTCGAGTCAAATTGTAACCAATTGGTTGTGGGTGGCTGTAGTTAGGTCCTGTCCCCAACCTCCAATATCTAATTCATATTTCAGAATAGTGGATAAATCTCTTATTTATTTATTTATTTTCAATTGTCGGTAAAGGTCAACAATCAAAAGACAAGAGAAAGACGTAAGTGAAAGTTTAATCTTGGTTGGAATAAATTATCTCATTTTAATTTTATTAAATTGACATGTTTAATATGATTATTATATGTATTTTTAATTGAGTGTGCGATTATCACTTACATTTTAAACACATATTAGTTTAACAACAATATATGCATGTATTTTCAAGTGTATATATATATATATATATGGGGTAGATGAAAAAGTCTAATAATCTTGATGGAAAAATAAAAAATAAAAAAATAAAAAAATAAAAAAATAAAAACCCCACTGATATACAAATCTATGATCTATCTAAAGATAAAAAAAGAAGCTGAAGCTAAATATAACCCTAAGGGGTGGCCTCATGGTAGAACACATGAGACAGTAGGGTGTATTACCCAACTGATTCTAGGTTCAAAATTTGACCGTGCTACCTCATATTGAGACTAGTCACTTGGGTGAAGTCTGCAATTCAATGCTCAATATTTTAAGTGAATTGCGGTAGTGGCTGAGGGTTAGTGATCTGGTGGATCCTGGCTGAGTCTTTATGCTCAGTATTACTACTTCTTATGGGCTAATCTGATATAGTACTGTTTAGCTAATAAGTAAAACTGGATATCCTGAAGAAAAAAAAAAA
This sequence comes from Alnus glutinosa, assembly GCF_958979055.1. NCBI lineage: Eukaryota > Viridiplantae > Streptophyta > Magnoliopsida > Fagales > Betulaceae > Alnus > Alnus glutinosa. Next base: position 4,853,277 of record NC_084894.1, on the reverse strand, counting down.
AAGAAGGGTGAATATGCAAGCATGGACGGCACCGACTAGATCGAGGGAGATTTCCTGGCAGCCGAATTTGTAATGGGATTTGATGATGATTGATAAAATCATCACTCTTTTTGGTTCTTTCCCATGCACATGGTTCTTCGCTTGCTTCGAGAGGGTTGAATTTTTGGAAGGCAAAAAAATAGACAAAGTTTTTATTATTTTATAAATCGATCTCTAAAAATAATGTGTCGTTTAAGTATGTGATTGAGAAACATATTCTTCTTATTTATGCTATTAAAAAATATATGTGGTTCACACATGTTAAAAGATACATACATGTCATTTTTAGAGGTTGATTTGTAAAAAAATTTGTAGCTACGTACTCACCTTCAACGACATAATATTGTCCGTTTTTGACTCATCTGAACCAGGTTTCCTAAGAAGTCACTCATTTTGATATTACTCTCTTATAAGCATGCTTAACTGTGAAATTATGATAGATTCATGGTCATCACATGGCTTTAAAACGCGTTGTTTTAAAAAGAATACGAATATTCATATAAGCGCATCCTCATTCTTATACTCAGGCGATGTGAGACTTCACAAATTTCTTATAAACCAATTTGGCAGTTTGCTTGAAATTTATTTTAAAAAAAAATATGCAGCATGAATCTCCTCTTTTATACTTCCAAGTGCTTACTTTATAACGTAACAATTGCCGCACCTGCTTTTCACTACGATATTTTTGAATTCTATTTTCTTACTCTCTTTCTGTAACTACATATTAAAGAATAAGCACGTGAAAAATGTAAAAGAGAAATTTATGTAGCATATATATATATATATATATATATATATATATATATATATGACAACATGGGCCCTTTGACAATAAGCCATTAGGCTTCCACTATAATGTGTAACTCATTGTAGGGGTGTTTCACATTTTTTCCATGTTTTCCTGGGCATCCTAGATCATGTCTGTTCTTTTGGGCAGTTATCTTGCTTAGGGCATTGGTGCCCAACAATCTGCAGCTTTGTTAATTAGTTTGTTTTCTACCTAAGAATGCTTCGACACTTCGGCTGAAAAGATCAGTACACATGTACATGTTATGTCTCCAATAATTCTTCTTCTTATTCTTCCATCTTCTTGATTTTTTTTTTTTTTTTTTGTTTTTATTGAGCCAATATGAGAATACATTAAAAGTTACAGTAATGCTACTCTTATCATTTATTTATCATATTCATTTTATGTTGGTAGTTTTTGGGTGTCAAATGTCACTTTGAAAGATAAAACATAAAAATAGTCATACTTCCGGAGGGTAAAGTGTAGTATTTTCTGGAGAAGGATTTAGTTAAAATTATAGGTGTGGGATTCGACAAAATGCACGTACCATATTGGTATGTTTGGTTAACGATTTTGTAGTGAAATTTTTGTTTGAAAAGTAATAAAAAGTGATTTATGTGATATAAAATAGAAAGAAAAAAAAAATTGAAATTTTTTTGTAAGAAAAAGTGAAAAAAAAAATGTTTTTTAATAAATTTTGTTGTTTAAATAGTAATAAAAAGTAAAAATGTTTTTAGTTTAACTTTTTAAAAAAATTGGAATAGTTTGCCAAACAGTTTTATTTTATTTTTTTTAATGAATTTTTTTTTGCTTAATTAAAAAAATTTAGTTCGACTTCTTTTAAAAAATTGAAATGATTTATCAAACGGTGCCAATGATCCATTAGACATGCATGCTTACAAGTGCCAATTTTCTCAAGGTAGACAAGCTTTTGCATCAACACCAAATTAAATCCACACATGCATATATACACTCTTTAATTTGCTAAATAACAAGAGCTTGATCATCATAATTAAGTAAATTTAAACCAAACAGGTAAGGTAAGGGAAGAGCCCAAATTAATTAAGTGACTTCTTGTAGAGATTGTTTCAATGATATTTTTTGTGATATTTGGTAGAAATTTCTGTTTCCAAATGCTTTTCAAGAGTTTTCATCAAACAGTGTACCCCTACCTACCTAGCTGATCGATCCTCTTAACATCTCTTCAGATTATTATTATTTATTTTTATCGAATAAAATGTTTACTTCAGTGTCTGAAGTGACACGTCTCAAGACTCCATTAACATGCAACATGCCTAGCTTTATGTTGAAAACGAAAGGACTTGGCCTGTTGGCCATCAACTGTCAATTTACCAAGAAAGCATTCACCAATATCTAACATAGGTACATGAGTGAGAGAGAGAGAGAGAGATTTTTGTTAATTTCATTATATTTTATATATATAAAAGAAAAAGGGTGGGGCATGCATTATTGAAGTTAAATACTCCAACTTACTAGTTAGTGTCATTATTCATCGCATGTTATGATACTTTTGGTGGGCCTTAATTGAACCTAAGGATTCTAAGAGTAGCATATTCTTCCAAACTATTTTGACTACTTTCTTTCCCGGGAAAGAAAGTGAAACTTTTTTGTTTAACCCGATGAACTTTCGTTGTTTTTACAATTACTTTTTAAAGTTTAAAGACTTTTTATTTAGTATATCAAATTTAAAAAAATTTGCAATGTTACCCATCTCGTATAGGTTTAGAATCAAATCAAACAGCAAAAGGGTGGAATAACCTTTATACCCCTGTAAAAATTACAACATTACTTTAATCCAAAAAAAAAAGAAAAGAAAAAAGAATACTGAGAGTTTTTAAACTTTTGAGAGGTGATTGTAAAAGCGATAAAAATTGAAGAGGATTAAATGGAGTTTTCTCTTCTACTTATAAGATCCTCTACATCTCATGTGTGAACACTAACAATATAAATTATAATAAAATGATTTTTTTTTTTTCATTTTTTTTTTTTTTTTTATAGAAAATTTCACTTATTATTCATGATCTTTTATCTCTTTTGCAATCATACTTTTAAACTTTAAAAAGAGTCAATTTAATATATTCATCCTTTCAATTTTACCGATCTGTTAAGATTTTCCGTTAAATTCTAACAGATGAATGTTAAATTCTAAATTTCTAACGGATGAGAGAAATTAAAATAAAAAATAAAAAATTAAAAGATGAATATAATAAATTGACATTTTTTAAAGTTTATAAGTATGATCGTAAAAATGATAAAAAATCAAGGGGTGTAAGTAATTTTTTTTATTTTTTTAAAGTCGAAAATTTTTAATTCAACATAATATGAGTATTGGAATATGAGCTATATATGGACCAAGGATTTTGTACCGTTTGGTTAAAAAAAAAAAAAAAAAAAAATCAAGAAGAGCACCAAATTTATTAGACAAACTAATAAATATGGAGCCCCACTTAACAGCAGGGGTATTAATACGAAATCAACATCATTGCATGATGCATTGGATCCAATAACAGAGACCAGACAGGACTAAGGATTGGATCGTGTTCGTTGTCTAAATTGTCCCATGCCATTATATCTTGGAGCTGGCACTGGATTTTTGTCACTTGCTTGTTTAAAGACAATAAGAGAATTTGGAGCCCAGCTTGAGCTTATTGTCGGCATAACATTACATATTCAAGCTTGATATACAATATTCATTGACAAGCTGGAGTACTTATCCATGAACTATATTAATTTGGTTAATCTATATATATATATATATATATATATATATATATATATATATATATATATATATATATATATATATAAAGTAAACATCATGGACAATCTGTTCATTATGTCGTCTTTGAATCAAATTGAGACTACTACTTCAAGTGTAAGATTGAATTTTTTTGTAAATAATACAATCTTATCCAACCGGATCGACGTTCATATCCAGTTTATTGCGGATACGATGAAAGAGGATGAATTGAGACGGTATTCGTTCCAAATTAAATCACAACCTTTTTATTTTTCTTTTTACTTTTCAACTTGTTTGTGTGTGGATGTGTGTCCATTTTAGGTACAAGGTTCAGTGACTTGTATTGACGTAGCGGATCGGAAGACTGAGTTAACTAATCAAAGAGCAGCGTCTTTAATTCGTCTTCTACCCAAAAGATTAAAACAAGCCCGCATGTTTAAAGAAATATAAAACTCCGCAGAGTATTTAGGAGAGAATTCTCTGATTTGATAATAATTCAATCGATTGAGTTTTACATAATAAGCAAGCCGATTTATAGAAGAGAAATACTTATAGAGAAAGTAAACTATTCCTAGTAGTAAAAGTAAACCTAATCCTAGTAAGAAAAATAAATAAGTAAAGCAAATCTAGTTCTAGTAAGTAAATGAAATAAAGTCTTAATTGTAAGTAAGAGAATAAAATAAAATCTTGGCTTGACGATCCTAGTCTTTCCTTTTGTACTTCTATTGTCTGAGAACATGTAAGCTTCTAATCAAACGACGTTACCCCAATAATTATTTTGACATTTTTTCTATTTTTGTTTTCACCAAAAATATTAGTAATGTATATATAACTTTGTGTTTGCATAGAAGGGTGAGCACAACACATGTGGTTGGTCGTTGGTACTTGGTAGAGAGATTTGCTTGGACACAAGGAGATATTTGGGGGCATATAATGGCATTTTATACTTTTTTTTGCAGCAAATGAACGGCTGCAACAAATTTAAACAACAGAATAATAGATTACCTACAAATTATTATAATTATCTTCTTTTGGGTTTAAAGTTATAGATAGTGAATGTGGTCAACAATTCTATAAAGAGGAGCTTTCTTTGAAAGGGTAGAGAGGATAAGGTTAGACCAACCTGATTGGGCAAAGAGGAGACCCCAAAAATTGACACATCTAAAGGTGACATTTTTCATTGTTGGGTAATGGTGGGCGATGTGGCTCAAGGATAGCAATAGGCCACCACTTTAAGCACACTAAAGAAGGAATTTTTTGCAAAGTCATGCAAGATATGATAATAATTGGCCACATTTTTATGATGGTCTAAAGGAACATTGTTGGGATGGTGGAGGAGGGGAGTTATGAAAGCATATAATAGAGCAGCAACTTTTAGGCTTTTAGCCAAATGGCCACCTGCAAAAAGACAGGTGTCGTCGTGTCGGTGTGGCATATGTCACCATGTGGAGTGTGACAACATTGTGATTGCAGTCTTGGAATCTTATCTAATTGTTGGCTTTGTTGCATATGCTATATATATATATATATATAAAAAAAAAAAAAAAAACAAAAAAAGAAAGAAAAGAAAAGAAAAGCCATCTAGTGGGAAGTACCCACTATTCACGAGCTCTCTTGTGGGGGGAGATCAGAAGATGGCTTTTTCTTTGATCTGTTGAGCCTCTCTCCATAGATTATGGAGGAAAGAGCTTCATGGTGATGGTGAATGAGGTAGTAGCTAGTATGGCATTTAGAGATATTCTTTGGTTACTTTGACATTTCCACTAAGGTATACAATCTTTTCCTGTTGAGCCTTTGTCTCCTAAAGTTGGAGCATCTCCTCCATCAACCCCCACCACTTTGAAGTTATCAGCCCCACCAATTTTGTCAATACTCTCTCTCTCTCTCTCTCTCTCTCTCTCTCTCTCTCCCCTGGATAAGTGATAGGCTTGTTTCATACAATGGTGGAGATGGGTTTTGTTCTACACTGGAGACACCTTAAGCCCCTTTGAAATTCCTATTTTTCATACATTGAAGACCTCTCCTGCAAGAAATTGGAAGAGATATGAATCAAATGTAATAAAAAGAGCTATCACTTGGAATTGTGGTTAGAGAGGATAAAGACAACGCCTTATTGCTACTTTGGCTATAAAATGGGAAGTGCTCAAGTGGGCATTTTGAGAGAGAGTCTCTATCTTGTGAAAAGATGCTGATCATCCTAATTTCTTTGTCAGAGGGAGATATTGAAGTAATTGTAATGGCTATCAATAGAGATGAGAGATTAATTTCCTAAAGAAGTTGAAGTCATTATTCATGACACTTTCCATTACATCAATTGAAATTGCCGCTGTCTACTCAGTTGCACGATAGATGATAAGAATTGGATATAGAAGTAAAGTTGAGAGATTTAATACATTAATTAAATGGGTCGTGTTTGTGTCGGACCCATATAATAGTTTATTCATGACTAATGACTCGACACAATACAAATCCGACTCATGAACCTAAATTGCCAACTAATATAGTTGAGGTTGTGCTTACTTGAGAGATGCATGGTCTTACCGTCCCTGTTTATAAAAAGTTCTATTGATTGTTTGAAAGAAAAGAAGAAAAAAAAAAAAAAAAATCCTATCACTTGAAAAAGGAAGAGGACCCAAAATAAAAAATAAAATAAAAAAATAGTATGCCTTTTCAATTAAAAAAGAAAAAAGAAAATCCTTCTCCCATTAGCATCAATAATGCATATATATATATATATATATATATATATATATATATATATATATATATAATCTCCAAAACATAAACCCTTGTTCAATGTTATCTAGATCTAATCAAATACCTTCAAGTGATACTTTTATAAAGAGAAAAGAACATATCATATTATATTATTTGCTGTCTATGTAGGAAATTTTCAAGAATTTATTGTCAAAATTTCATTTGGTAAGTGGTCAATTTTCATAGATTAAAACATTGAGATATAAATAGGGCATGACATATGCTGTCGTGATAGCTAGACAGCAATAATCAATTTATTCTATGCATTTTTTTCTTTAATAAACAAAAGAAGAATCCTTCACTTTTCAAGGTCCACTCATAGGATGAGAAGAATTTCAAAACTCTCCCTTGAAACGTGAGAGAAGTATTCCACTAAGGTAATCTTATTCCATGAATGTGACTGAAAGAAAAGGTAAAGATTTATTTACTATTATTATTATTATTATTATTTTTTTTAAGATGAAAAGGTAAAAAGATTTGTTTGTGGATTGTTGATGAAAAATTGATTGAAGGGCAATGGTTAGTGGGCTTGGTGGCGGCCCATATATATATATAATATGTCTGTCTTTGAGATGGGCCTCAAGGACCTATTGATATAACATAATATTCTCACCATATTTTGGTATTACTGTATGTTACCGTATTGTCATTTATGTGACAGAATATTTCTGTAATTTCTTAGTATATTATGCTAGGAATAATCTGTGATTTTGTAGTTACTTTATTTCCTTTCTTTTATGGTCTCATTCAATTATAAATATGTCATTCTACTGTATAGTTTAACACACATCAGAAATACAAGTTTCTTCTCCACGATTATTTTGATGTTGTCTTTTTCTATATGGTATTAGAGCAAGAGATCATGAGTTCGAACCCTGAATCCGTCAATTTACTCTTATTTAATTAAAATATTCAACGCGTTGGGCCTTACCTATTAAAAGCTATTTTAGAAGTGTATTTTTTTTATATGGCACACATTTAAGAAAATGTATTCTATAGATCACTCAAACATGCTTATTTTTAGAAATCGAAACAAATGTACAACCCTACTTACAAAATAATAAAAAAAAAATGATAAAAAAAGATAAGTTGGGATGGTTACGTGGCCACCCTAACCAGCACAGGATGGTTGTGACTTGTGTGGCCACCTAGATTTGCATAATGCACTTGTTTATTTTTTTATTTTTTATTTAAAAAAAAAACTAGAATAGAAGTTGAGCCTTATTTGTAAAAACATTAATAAAAAAAAAAAAGAGAGCAAATAAAAAAAAAATTAGTCATGATGGCTGCACAGCCACCTTGAAAAGCACTACCTTTTTTCTTTATTAATATAAAAAAATTAAGCATATGTTTTGTCAAAATATTATGTGTTTTGAGTTATTTATTAATATATTTATTTTGAAAACATTAAAAAAAAAAAAAAAGATTTAAAAAACCAAACGGCCCCGTACATTATGATAGGCCCAATTTGGAGACTTTGAAAAAAAAAATAAAAAAATAAAAAAAAAATGATGAGTTATTAGAATTGGATGCCTTATTAAAGCACTTCTTTACCCAAATCCGAGCTTCTCATTTTTTGGGCCGGGGGCCCATCGGCCATATGAGCTACTAGAAAGCTTGCAGAAGAAGCTAGGTGGGGAAAGTGCATTTAATTACAACAATCCCAAAGCAATCTTTCTCCCTTTATTGCTTGCTAGTTGCTTCACTGGCTTATTAGGCTTTCTCTTTTTTCCATGCTCTCTTTAATTTTCTTTCTTCTTTTCAGAGGAAACAGAAAGTAAAAAAAAAAAAAAAATGTATAGAGATTCCAACATCATCAAAACGTCAAACTCATTCATGAAATGATTGCCCAATATCCCCACTCGATCTCCACTTTCATCCTCTCTCTATTCCTCTCCTTTAATTCCTTCCTTTTCCTAGATTTCTGGCCGAAAACTCAACAAAACAATACATTAATAATAATTTTTTTTTAATTTTTTTTTTTATCTTCTCATAACAAATATATTAACAAGTACGGGGGATTATAAAGACAAAAAAGTACTCTTCAAAACACAAAACGTGTTTTCAAGTTACAATTGAAGTTTCATAAAATCGTTTTGTAAAACTTAACACCCGTGAGCAATTTATCTTCTGACTAACTTTCTAGGGGTGTACGTTGCAACTAACAACAAAATAGAAATTAGCTACAAACCAGTATAATAAAGTGACACATGTCCTTTAGCATGTGATAAACACATTTTGTTTTATAGCACGTGCTTCTCACATGTTTTTTTAAATAGTTTTAATAAGAAGCATTTGCACCTTCTTTAAGAACATATACCACTTTATTATACTGGTTAGTAACTAATTTTTGTCCCTAGCTTACAACACACCTCGAAACACATTACGAACATACCCAAGTTTTTATCATCAAAATTGCTTGAGTGCCTAATTATATTTCACTAGAAAACCTTGTTAATCGATTAATTGTGTGACAAAGTTGGTTTTTATAAGAACACTAGCAGCAGTTTTTCTTAAACTTTTTCTTAATTTAAAGAACTAAACCACTTTTTGCTTCTATACTTAAATGCAATCCACAATAGCTTTTCTTACACCATTTATATATTATTTAAATTAAATGTTAGGAGAAAGAAAGATAAATCATTTAAATATTATTTCAAATAAATGATAGAGGAATGAGAGATGAAATATAAAGTTTTTTTTATATTAAAATAATGTTTAAGGGGACCACTTTTGTTTCTCTATATTTATGGTACAACTTTTGGTTCCCTTGGTGTTTCCTTAGTTTAAGGAACAACAAGGGAATATGATCCAAGGGGTTTTGTAGGAGTTTTTCCTACACGTAGAAAAGGAAATGAGATTTAAGAAAGTTGCTACGTACTAGTGCTCTAATTGCATACATAATATTAGACTCTAAAATATATAAATTTTTTAATAGCATGTATTTTTCATATGTTTTTTTTTAATAGCATTAATAAAAAAACAATTGTGCTTACATAACACTTTTAAAGAGATTTTCTCTGATCCAATTTAAAAAGAATGACATTTTCTTCATGGAATTGTTGTAAGAGTAAAGAAAAAATTAATAAAAAAATAGAAAGATAACGTACAATTAATGATGCAATTGCAAGTTTGTTTTATTTATTTATTTATTTTTAAGAGAGAGACTAAACAGACAGTCTTGGGTGGAAGATAGTGGTCTACTGTCTACAGAATCCCACATGAATAGAAGCTCATGGTACGTGATGGATTTGAAGACTGTATTTACTCGACACAAGGAGAGGAGAGAGAGTAGTAAAAGACAGTGAAGTACAATCCCACCGGAGAACTTTTAGGTTAAAAATCATGACTACAATTTTTCAATCAACATGTTAGAGTATTTACAGTAATTTTTTCTTCTTCTTAAATTTATAGAATTAAATTACTTTTTGATTTCATATTTAAATATCCTCTATAATAGCATCTCTTACCTTTCTCATACCAATTAAATATTAAAAATATAAGTTATTTATGTACCTTCCTACTTTTTTTTAAAATAAAATCTTAGCACAATCCTCAATGAAAGAAAAAAAGATGAGAGATAATAGAAGACGAAAAAATATTGTGTCAAAATAATGAATAGAGAAGCTATAGAGGAAGCTCGATCTTTAGCTTTCCTATATTATACATTGAGTAGCAATGTAGCATACTCTATGTATAGGGAACTTAAGAAAAACTGCTGCAATTGGGTTTTTGTGAGTTCTTTTTTTTTAATATTTTTTCTATATTTATGAAAGGGAAGCAGCCATGTGGTAGCTGTTGTGAAATGGAGATGATATTACTTTCAAGGGTTTTTTTTTTTTGGTTAAAGGAAAAAATTTAGAGGACATCCCAAACTTGCTGCTGCTGATGAAGTAGGTAATTAGTCTACTAATTAACTGTACAAAACCTTTTTTTTTTTTTTTTTTTTTCTGCTAATAACTCCAAATATTCAAAATGATTGGAGATCACTACAAGAAAGAGCTTAAACATCTGAAAACTTTTCTGAATACAATCTCTTCTTCCCACTGAGAGGGACTCCGAAGAGCTTGAAAGTACTACTTTTTTCCTCAGTTGAAGTCACCAAAGACGACTTACCAAGGCTTAGGCTGCAGCTTTTAGCCCCTTGAACGCCCAGATTAACAGTACTTTGCGCTTGGCACGAAGAATCCAACTCCATAAGAAGCTGCTTCGGAACAGCAATATTATCACTGTTTCTTTGCTGAAAGGGTACTGGTTTTACATGGTTTTGAATGAAGTAGATAATGTCATTGTAGAGATTCTTCATGTGGGCGAGTTCAGATAATAGCATGAAGTTTTTTCTCCTCAGTTGTTGGTTGTCTTCTGTGAGAGCTGTAAGGATGTCGGTGCTCGGTTTCGGAGACGGCAATGGCGACTCAAACCAACCAGCATTATGATCGTCTGGTTGGAAAAATTGGTTTGGCTGGTCGTGGTATTGTTGGTGATGGTGCTGATGAGGGGTTTTTCTTCTGTGGATCTCGGATAACAAGTGCTTTGCTCCTTTTCTGAAGTACTCGTTTGCAAATTCCCATCTGTCTGAGACTATCTTTTTAAATCCCTGCGCAAAAGGATGAGACAAAACATGTGACATTTCTTCTTCAAGCAAAATGCACGTGAGAATCATATACTATTAGAATACGTAAGTATCGGTTTAATAGGCCGAGTTAAATGAATGTTTGGGGGGAAACTTGACTGTGTTTTATTTGCACATTAAGCTAGATCCCTCCACTTTGGAGTGGTGATCATATCTTTTAAAAAGAAGAATTAGACTTCAGCTTTTCCAAAAACAATTTTCCAAATAGTAGAATAATGATTGGGGACTAAGTCTTATGAAATAGAGGTCACATTGACTACTCATAATGGCCACTCATTGAAAAAAAAAAAGAGAAGAAAACTGCAGATTCTATATTGTAAAAACACTTAGATTGATATAAACCAATTAAGTGAGCAAACAGTGAACAAAAACTGATCTGAGATTTAGTTTCTAAAATCTAGAGAAAAATATATAAATCAACAAACAAAGTGTACGTCGTTTTGTGTGCTCTAGTTGGTGTGGGGTTTCTCTTAACATTAATTTGGACTGGAAAAGACAAAAAAAAAAAAAAAAAAAAAAAAAAAAAAAGAAGAAGAAGAAGAAGAAGAAAAATGTGTTATGTATCCAGCATACTTCCCTCACTTAATATGATTGGAAAAATCATATAATGAGAAAGACTTGTTTTCACCATGGCCATACAATATTAAAGAGAAATTAACCAGATTAACCAAAGACTACTACTTGGAGAGAGAGAGAGAGAGAGAGAGAGAGGATTCTCACGTAGGTATTAAGCTGGCGAACAAAGCTGGAGAAGTTGTTGTGCTTGAAGTAGTTTGGGAGGAGATCCCTAGCAAACTCAGGAGGTCTCCACACGACAAAAGTGGTTTCATCTTCACCCCAAGACACAATGTGGTCGGTCCGATGGTCATCCACCAGCTCGTATGTCTTTATCAGAAATGGCGCCGGCACTGGCTTTTGAGACTCCACTGAGAACACCATTTCTTCAGTAGTACTCTTCTCCAATGTGAAAGACATTACAAAAAGCACACGAAATTATATTAATGTTTCTCTCCTCCTACCACTTGTGTTTACACTCTCTTCATTCACTCCAACTCCCCAACATGTTTAAATCTCTCTCTCTCTCTCTCTCTCTCTCTCTCCCATGCTAAATTTTTCTAACCTTATGAAACAAAAAACATATGCCCATGTCTTGACTATAATAAAAGCTGATATTTGGGGCTCTCTCTTTCACTCTCACTGTCTCACAGGTTTTCTACCTTTAATATAAAAGCAGGTGAGCATGTCAGTATACTATTGAAAAGTTTCTAGTATTACTGTAATAAGATCCAATGAGAGCTATTAATTTGCTATTGATTATTCCCCTTGGCAGCATTTGACAGTGGAGATGGGTGGGTGCCTTGGTGGATGCCTCTTTTTCTGTTTCTTGATTTGATTCGGGCACTCCAAGTCTCCAACTTTTCTGACAATGGATGGAGTGCCCTTTTGTCCGATTCAGAATTGAGTAATGCTACACACACTTCAATTCTTACTCTCTATTATGTCGAGATTTGGGATCGTTTATTTTTTATTTTTAATCAAATTATAATTTTAAAAGTCACTTCAGAGAGTATATAACATTATATATATTATTTCTCTTTGAGAATTTTGCCCCAATTGAACTACCTTGATGCCCCCACATAGCCAAAGGATATACTTAATTATTTCATATATATTTGCGACTGTCCTTAACTAAGAATCAAGAAGGTTCCCCCATTTATTAAAGAGGAGAATAAGAAATAAATGAAAAAAAATAAAGTGATAATTAAGGTGGAGACTCTACTCAAAGAGGCTAGGGAAAAAATTAAAAAAAAAAAAATCCTATATTTTTGTTCCCAACATAAAGGATATCCCAATTCGATCTAATGCAAATTCCTAGGATAATAATGTGAAAACATTGCTTAGACTTCATTTCTTCCTAGGAGAGACGCTATTATTATAGAGAAATGAAGCTTCGAAGCTCATGATGACATAAATTAGTGTGACCCATATACTTGAACACTTGATGCATGATAATACCCACCATTTCACACATGTTCCTGTCTTCGGGAACGAATTTTTCATTGGGAGAGTCAAAGTATGAACGAGGGGGCTAAACTTAATTTTTAGGTGAAAAAATATACATATTATTCTATATATATAAATATCTTTTAAAAAAATTAATTCCTCCCGGCTTCTCTGATATAATTTCTCAGTAGTAATTAGAAGTAATCAACGTAGAAATAGAGTAGTACGTTCTTCTTGTTCCAATAAAACAGAACAAAAGATTCACTCTATAATTTTCGTTATAATCATTCTATGTATATATATACCCTAATAATTCCAACAAGTTTAAATCGAGTTCTTTTGAGACGAAGTAATATTCATATTAATATTTTGCAAGTGGTTAGAAGAGACTAATCATGAGAAGCCACCTCTTTAGAAATCAACTTTTGGACTTTAATCTTTTTAAATAAACAGAAAAGTAAGATTATTAGTTGGACCGCAATTCGACTCTAATTAATCTTTTCGTTATAACAAGATTATGTCAACATTGTCATTGATCAAGAAATCTTATGAAAATTAAGCCATCATATATATACCACTAACAGAAAAGGAAGATTATAGCTAGCTAGCTTAGACCACAATTCTAGTCCTAAACTTTTCTTTAACAAGATTGAGTGAACATTATCAATCATTCAATAAATCTTTGGAAAAGCCATCATAGATATATATATACATACCATTGAATCTTAATTCTCGGATCTTTGGGATAACTTATTTAATTAATCTCAAAAATATCTCATCATCAATACTTTAGATCCTAACTATTTTGCATTTGGTGCATGCAGCTAGTTTAGAACAAATCTCTTTCTGTTCACTGTTCAATCATCTTATTAAAAGTCTGCCAATCTCACGGTGATCAGTCATCTTTATACAATTGAGCCTGGAGGTAATAGAAGCACTAGCCAAATATCGTAACATACCACCGCAGTATTCCGTAGTTGACATTCTTGACGGCCCATTCTATCAACACTGATCCAATGATAGTCCTTTCAATTTTCGTAGCTAGTTTCACTCATTTATCAATATTCAATGACTTGACACCAAAGTCATACATTGTACCGAGACAATTTAATCCAACCTATAGGTCTCCCCCATCGTGACTTGACAACCCTATTCGATCCTAGACGAGCTACATCAAATCCCATACTCGACGTGGCGTCTAGCTTTGATACCAAATGATACAAATTCTAAGTAAAACTTACTCTTAAAAACTGGCTTTTAAGATGAGGGTTTCCAAAAACTTATATATACATATGATTAAGATTGTACTAATTGAGGTGGTGCACTTAAAGATTATAACAGTGTCTTACAATACCATATAGCTAGCAAATAATGTAATTCAATCAAGGCAAATACCTCATGTAATATTGCTTGCTCCCTGCAAGTCTGCAACTATTTACCCTCTACAATTAAGCATGGGTTCATCTAGCTGTCTAAACAAGTGTTCAAACTGTGTTTTTAGATAATTTAAACACTTGCTTGGCCAACTATACCCCGTCAAAAAGTCTCTCACAAATACAAAAGATTCATGTAATTCAAGAAAAAAAAAAAAAAATAGTAGGGATTCCGATGGTAAGGCAAGCACATGACTACATGAGTGGCCCTTTTTCTAACCTTATCTATATGATGTGAAGTGTGAGCATATATATTGAATGGATGTCAGAAGGAACATTCCTGACCTTTCCTCAATTCGAACACCTATTCATTTATTTCATTGTTTTGTAGATTCCAAGGCATACCCGTGACTTATAGATGGTGTAGGAAAGTAGTTCTTTCCAGTCGCAGACAGCAAGGAATAGTATATATTTATTTATCCTCTCACGAAAAAACTAGTTTTAAAATAAATGTTTTTCTACTTCCTGTTTCTGTCACTTGGCCAAAAGGAGGGGGCGGATTTCAATTCTCAATGCTGCATCATGCTCTCATGCACGGCCTCTTTAGATTCCTTTTGTTGTGGGGGTACACAGTAACAAAATACCAACAAATTACAACAAAAAAAAAAAAAAACTCAAATTTTTAACTATATATATATATATGAGAAATTACATATATGAGATTTACCTATTTGAGTAGGTAGTCGGGTAGTTCAAATTTTATTTAAAAAGAGTTTTATACGGGCTTTATCATAATGTGATACCTAGCAATTTGAAGAGCAAATTACTGAAAATCTCAATCCACAAATGACCATATCCGCACCTTTTCTGGTTTTTCTCTCTTCTTCATTTTGGGTTTGATTTTGATGATCAACTCTAAAAAAACTATATATATTAGGATCAATTTTGATATGACTATGCATTGGGTGCACTTTTTTTATTTTTTATTTTTTAATTCAAGTGCTTAAAGAAACATGACGCTTTTAGATTCTGGTTTTGTAGAAAATTTCTATCCAATTAAAATGGATAAAAATTTTCTACAAACTGGGTTGGAAGAATTTTCTTCCAACCCAGTCACTAAAAATAACGTGTTTCTTAGCATATAAGAAACACATAATTTTTTTAATAGTATGTCTTCTTATGTGCTTTTTTATTAAGAATAGTAAATAAATGTGTGCTTCTCATATAATTAAGGAGCACATGACACTTTTACAGACTGAATTTGAAGAATACTTCCAACTCAACTTGTGAGAAATTTGCTGTCCAATAAAAACTAGACAATTGTTATTACAAAATGTTTATTTGGCTTGAAAAGTTTATAAGCATTTTGCTATTTACCTTTCTCTGAGTTTCTTCCACTTTATTGAAAGATGATTGCATAGGATTGAAAACTAAAACTTTCACTCAAACACATTATCCTTTTGCATGTGTTAGACAATGTTGACTGGCCATCCCTGTAGGAGACCTCCTTTGAACAGCCTCCAGCATAGAATGCTCAGAATCCTAAGGCCCAAACAAGAAATTGAATAGCTAGGAAGATTCTATTCCAAATTAATATGACCGACTTCCTCGAAGTTCAGAATTTGCAGTGGATGTGCATGTTGTTGATTGCATCATGTATCACATGATCTATCTCCATCCCCATGTGACCCACTGCTTGCTCCCTTTTAGACCATGGAGAGAGAGAGAGAGAGAGAGAGAGAGAGAGAGAGAGAGAGAGAGGCATTTGTCTTATATTAGCACAAATCTAAATGTACTGCATGTGGGCATCATGAGCAACCATCAATAAACAAGAATATCATATGTTAATTCAAAGTAGATCTTTCAGATTCTTACAGAAGGGAAATGAAATTGTCTTGAGCTAATGCCTTATTAAAATACTTTGCTGACTGAAGCTACATGAACATTTCTTTCTTTTATAATTTAAAATATAAATAAAGTTGTAGATCGGGCAGTGCTAGATACATACACTCATGACTTGAAGTGTTCCACATTATGCATGGGTGCAAATAAATATGCTGCAAATGAAGCATATGATGAATACAAACAGAGAAGGGAAAATAATTGTTTTTTTTTTAATAAGTACAACAGTAACCGATTACAACAAAAAAGAAAAAACACAAAAACAAGACAGCCTGGACAACCCAAAATAGAAACTATGAACGAAAGAGGGAAAAGAATTGTTGATGCGGTTTTGCACAGTTGGACTGAATGATGGGCACTTACAAAAATGAGAAGATGACTAGAGTGACGTTAGTGTGAGGACTAGCCGGATAGCCTCCGATAGTTAAGTCAGGTTTTTTTTTTTTTTGAAAAAAATATAAAAAAAAGTTTCATGAACTAACAAATCGATTTTAGAATAGTTCCCTGAACTAACAAGTTTACTAATGTGACCTCTCAAACTACTAAAGCATGCCAAAAAGATTACTTTTGTTGAAATATTCCTATAATACCCATATTTTCTTAAAAAACTAAAAAAAACTAAACTATTTTTTAAAAAAAATGAAAAAAAAGAATAATAAATGCAAAATCAACCCGTGTGATTGGCCTAAATTACAAATTGCTCACTGGAGAATAAAAAATAATTCAAAGGTCTTCAAGGTAGGCAAAAAATAATAATTTAGTCATTGTAGTAAAATTCTGTCAAAATATTTGACGGGTTCTATTAGTGTCAACTTAATACCAATAAAAAAATGATATGTATCATTCTTACTAAATTTTTTATCTTTTTTTTTTTTTTAATTTTTTTAACTTCTTAGTTTAATATTAATAGTTTTTTAAATTTTCTTTATTTTTATTTAAAAAATAGTTTTTTATTCATTTTTTATTTTAGCTTTTCAAAGGATAAGGGTATATTATAAGAATATTTCGATAAAAGTGGCATTTTTGGCACACTTTGGTAGTTTGATGGTTCACATTAATGCACCTGTAAATTCAGGGGCTATTCTAAAATCTGCTATTAGTTCATGAGGCTTTTTTTTATATATATATTTTTTAAATAATTTCATAGAATTTTGGAATTTTTCTTGGAGTAATGCTAGAAACCACACTTTTAGCCCAACACTATCTTATGATGTTGACATGAAAATATCAATCCACCCTTTGATAAGCTCTTGTTAAGAAAAATAAATAAATAAATAGTGAATTAATACTGCCACGTCAACATAATAAAATAACAGCGATAAAAGTATCGGTTTTTAACATTACTCTTTTTCTTGCCATACCTTTCCTGGAGTTTATGACCCTTCTTATCGGAATTTTGAGGCATTTTTCGAGATGGTCTTTCCTATTTTTTTTAGTGATTTTTTAGGTGATCTCCTAATAGTGTTTCCTGATTTTTTGCTACGCAATTGGCACATAACTATAGTAACTGTCTAATGGGCACATGGCTGATGGGAAGGAATCTTGGGACTTTGAACAAAATATATTGAGATTTAAGATTAAATTATTATATAGAAAATTAAACTAGCATCTAATCAATGTGAACAAAATATATACAAAAAAATAATTTTTTTCTTAATATATTCTAATTTTCAACTCAATCTCCTATCCAAATGGAACTCGAAATTCTTTATCTCTCGAAAATTGTCTATGAATGAATATGGATTAAATTTCACAACAATTTATCTTTCGATATATAATATCAAAGAGTTTATTAGTTAAAAACTCATTTTCATTTTTGTTGCGAAGCCATAGTATTCATAGTTGAAAACGGTCATTATATAATTGTAGTATAAACAAAAAGACCAAGTACAACCACTCCAAAAAAAAAAAAAGTTGAAAGATAATTGATCTTTTTGTTCCTTAATTACTAACCATTGGCACAATTTAGAAATAATATTTGACAAGCCCTAGAAGTCTAAATGTTGAGAACATTATACAAAATAGAACAATTCATCAAAGAGAACCCAAATGTCTAATATGAATAATTAAAGTGAAAATCACAACTAAACACATAACTCTTCTGATAAGAAAGTGAGATGTGGAGTTAGAGCTGTTGTCTTGCCAAGAAATGTTTGTAAGAAGAAGAGAGTCATGCCATTGATTACTGTTTTTTAATGACTAATTAGGAGTAATGTTTGTGAACACTTTTTATTTTGATTTCATCCCAATAAGAAAAAGTGTTTCCTCTCAATAAGTGGAAGTGGGACTATTGCAATGAGTGGTCCCCACCAAAAAAAAAAAAAAAAAACCCTTAGATTTCCTAAAATTCCCAAAGTATTTTATTGAGTAGATTTCTTCAAATTTTAACTATTTGTTTGGAATTCAATGCTTGGCTAACTAAATGAAAATAAGGTATTCTTTGCAATGTTAGGGTTTTTTAAAGTCTTCTATATATCTTAAACAACATAATAAATGTCTTTTAAATAATAATATGAGTTTGGAGGCAATTGGTTATGCATCATAAATGTGTTATAGGAGTGGAAAGGTGGACAGTTAATAACCGTCAACTGACCGCTAATCGCTCAGGGGCGGTTAGCAGTTTTATAGGTAGGCGAAGGTAGTTACTAACAGCTAACCGTCTACCCATATATATACAAAATGTTGTCGCTTTAGTTTCATATGGGGTTTTAAATGACACCATATATTCGAAAAAAAAAATAAAAAATAAATCTAAAATAAGCCCCAAAAAAAAGATACAATAAAGGCTCAACACCCAATATGCTCAAATTTGAAAGGGGTTATGCAGTGCGGTTATAGTTTTAAATAACCGCTAACCAACAATTATTCTACAATCGCTAACTGCCTTGAGGAATGCTAGAGCATATTCTTGTGTTCTCCTGGTGTTCTCCTACAATGGCATAGATGCAATTTTTTTTATTAAAAAATTGCATCTATGCCATTCCAGGAGAACACCAGGAGATGTTCTAGCATTTCTCAACTGTCTTAGGCGGAACGGTTACGGTTATAAAAATAGAACCATGTTAAGCATCTCACAAGTCACAACATCCATTAATTAATAGTTACCTTTTCTTTCTTCTTTTTTTTTTTTTTTTTTAACAAATCATCTTCTTATTTTAACTCCAAAAGAACAAATCCTGAGATCGCATAAGGACAGAATCTTCCCTCATTACAATGGCATATATGCTAGGTGGTGGAATTGCTTCCAACCAAAACTTATCTATGACACGGGTGGCAACTCCTCAAGCTAAATCATGTGCTGCTGAATTGGCTTCCTGCTTATTGTTAGAAAAAGTAAACAAAATACTCCAAAAGCGCGTTACAACGTCGTTCCTTAAGAAATTATTTGCTCCCACAAAAAATGTATGCAAAGAGTTACAACAAATATTTCTTTAGGATATAATGGAGCTCAGAATCCTCTGTTTGTTTAATTGCGTTTTGCACAAACAAAAATTAAACCAAAATACTTTTAGATTTTTCTATTATAGCAAGAGACAGACAAAGACTTGTAATTTTAAAATATAGAATAACAACAGTTACTTCTGTATTATGTTGAACAACTGCTAATCCAACCGCTCATAAACTGCTTAAATAACAGTCATAAACTGCTATTTTAACAAACACTTAATTCTGGCCATCATATCAAATAACTGTCAATGATTATTTAATAATAACTATTAGATCGTTATTAATTAATCTCAACCGTTAGATCAAATGTAATTTGACTTTACAGTTTATTTTAGTGATGGTCCAGTAAATCAAACCGCTGGTTCTACTTAAAAAATATCATATGGTTTAGATCAAACCACCGGATCGATTGATCATGACCATTCAAAATTGAAAGGTCATGATTAGATCACTCTAATGCTTCGTGCCAAGTACGCCATCAAAGTTTCACTGGCGCCCTACAACCCACTGTCACAAGCGTGTGTGTACATCCGGTACTTCACACCGTACTAGAGTATACACGTACGAGTATACACCCAAGCATTAATTTAAATGTTTAAAGTGTGTTGGGCCTTATAATTGCCAATTACACTTTCTCTTTTTCTCATGTGGGACTATCTTCATTTAACGCTCTTTAACACATTCCTTTTAAAACATTCCCAAGACACAAAATAAATATATATACATATTAATTTTAAAAATGCCTTAACACTTAACATGTACAATCATAACAGAGTGCAATAAGCCTAGATACTCTCCACAAAGTGACCTTTTCTTATTGTCTCTTGATAACATTCCTGATGCATAGTGTATGCATCAGGAATGTTATTATTAGTTTTGCTTTTGAAGAATGATATTGCAAGAGATTTTGATTAAAATCTAAGATGGGATCAATTACTCTTTTTTCTTTTTTCTTTTTCATTTTTTTTTTTTCATCATGGTCGTTGCCATGTCTTTTCCTAAGTACCATTAGCTGTTTTTTCTGGAAAAATGAAAACATTTTTATCTTACATGTTGGCCATTGAACAACCGTCCAAAATTATAAGAACCCACATAATTTGGGACAGCAAAAGAGTAATTTAATGTTATATTAATATATTATAAGAATATTTTTTGAATGCCGGAAAGTCATAGGTTTGACCGTATATATGTCACATATTATGATTAATCATTTGTTCTATCCCTGGCCTCTCTCTCTCTCTCTCTCTCTATATATATATATATAAAAAAAAAAAAAAAAAAAAAAAAAAAAAAAAAATTAATGCTTCTTAATAATGCAAACCAAGTCACGATTATTGCATTGTTAATTTTTAATATTTATTTTGTAAAATATACATTTATTATGAGTACTCATTTGTTCTAATTAAGGTAGCTAGCAGCTTGATCTGATGATTTTCCAGTAACTGCCTGAGCTTAAGTAGTGCATGGAATAATTAAGCGACAATTAGTCATCATAGAGAGATGAGATCCATAAGAACATCAACAGAGAAGAAGACCCCACCACCTTATTCCAGCCAAATCATTAAAATTCACATGCAAAGGATCTAAGGACCACTTTAACTCATAATGAATTTATATATATATTCCTTAAATGACATGGATTTGCAGCTTGGATTTTTGCATCATTACCTCTCATGCATTTGTCTTTCTACAGTTTTGTGAAGAAGGATCGATCATATCATAATACCATTGAAATTCTAATCATAAAGCCATTCTCTCTCTCTCTCTCTCTCTCTCTCTCTCTCTCTCTCTGTCTGTGTGGAGAAGTGGGGATATTCAGGCATATCTTTTAATTTTATTTTTTTTCCCCTTTGTGAAAGTGAGTTTAGAGATTCTTGAGAGTACCAAAGAAAGGGGTCAGAAGAAGCAATAATGTAATATTCATGAAGCTTTTTTTAAAATTTGAGTAAATAAAAAATAAGAAGATGAAAAGATACTCTTGGTGATGGGTGACTTGAAAGACAAAATATGCTTTAGAGAGGAACATGGCCATCTTCTTTTCTCCCAATATGGGCCAAGCTCTGCAAAGCATTTGAAAATTCATTGATTGCTGTGTACTTAAAAGGAGATGGAAGGAGCAATTTCATTTTGCTTTTCCTCTCTCTCTCTCTCTCTCTCTCTCTCTCCTCCCCACGTCTGGTGTACAAAGGTTTGGAACTTTATTTTATATTGTTGTTGATCCATGTGTTTCCTTTGGACATGTGTAATGTGTATCATGTGTGTGCTTCAACATGTACTAACAATGGAAAAGCATAACATGTGAGTAAGCTAAGATAACATATTTTAATCCGGCCTATAAGATCGCTCACAAAGTCGTAACCTATTCGATGAGTTACGTCCGATTTTATACTCGACATGGCGGCTGGCTTTAATACCAAATTATACAAATTTTAAGTAGAACTCATCCTTGAAAACCGACTTGTAAGGAGAGGGTATCCAATAGTTTATATACACATGATTAATATTATATTTAAGCCATGTAAGACACTTAAGATCATAACAGTGTTAGTCAAACAAAAGATCATATGATCCTCTTCTATAAAAATAGGTGAGTAGAGCTTGGGGGAGTCATTGAGTAATTTTATCAAACGACTTGTACCTATATGGTGATCAACTCCTACCCAAAGTGGAGTCTTATTTAGTTATTTTCATCCAATTGATTTACATTTTTACAATTCCATCATCTCAATCCAATTTCCAGTTGATCATAATCCCAAGAACCAATCATCTTATAAGTGTTTTTATTTCTTATTTTTAAAAAAATATCAAAGTTATACAAGAGCATAGGGGTATTAAGCTAGGCTAAACAACATCATAGAAAAGTTTTAGGTTAGCAAAGAGACTAAAAGAGAGCAGTGAACCCCTTCACCAACTTAGAGATCAGGATTATGAAATATTCAATGATCTTTGAAGTCATAGTGTGGCAAAGAATAGCAATGTTATGTCAAGTAATTCTATACTAATTGACAGCAGGATTATGAGACTGAATACTTCCCAAGCACTCCTCGCAAAAAAATCTTTCAGTCATGCAATATCTTCATGGTCATCAATCTTGGAAATGAATATAAGAGACCAACAAGTGCCTAAAAGAAAGCAAAAAGTGGCAAGAAAAGCTAAAAGATTATGCTAGAAAAACCCCAAGACCCAGCTAAAAAGTAATAATCGAAAGAATGACAAACACCCTTAAAGAAATTAACTTCAAATATAACCCAAAACGAAATTTCTAAAGAATTACATACACCCTTGGAGAAATTAACTTTGAATCTAACCCAAAACAAAATCTCTTAATTAAAGAATGCACTCGAAATCTTCTTTTTTTTTTTCTATTCAAATATGTTAAAAAGGGGGAAAGGGGAATGCACTCGAAATCTTTGTTTCTCCTCCAGAACTGCAAAATGGTCTTAAGACTCTTGAGGATCCGTAGGCCTAATCAATGGAGGAAGCAGATATTTCTTTGGAAGGCATATGATGACATCTTGTGAGATGATATTATTATAAGATTTTATATATATACTAAAATAAATATAAATAGGATTTTGTAAACATCAATGTCAATGTGTAAGCACATCTCCTCCCTTCTCTGCCTCACTTTTCTTCAACTACCAAACGGACGGATGATGGATCCCCTTCTCTCCCTTGACTTTTACATCCTCAGCCATCTGTACACATTTTCCAAAACGTATTTCGAAATTGGAAGTTTCTGGAATAGTACATTCATATATTTCTACCAAGGAGTACAAGAAGGTAAGCTCTCTCTTTTGCACAAGTTTTTAGTAGTACAATGGGGTTTGCAATCGCATTGAAGGGAGTACAAAGTTGTACGAACTGTTAACCCCTAATAAACGTACATTTTAGGTGGAGGTGTCGTACATTTTAGGCAATGTACTGAATTAACGCTATATAATATGGAATTTCCATTGGCAATCATCACCAAGTTGTTAGGAGATTAACGGCGGAGGAGCCCTACAGGGTCGACTTGAGATCACATGTGGGCGTTCTCATGTGCTTTGAATGTGTTCTCAGGTCGCCCCTGCCGGACTTTCCTCCACCACAGGATCGTGGGCAATCTCGGTTTGATGATTTTTTTTTTTTTTTTTTTTTTTTTTTTTTTTTTGAGTAGACGGTGTAGATCTATCATGGGGCCCTCACGCTTAAGGCTGGAGATGATCATCGCAAAGTCTACTGAGGTATGCTAAAATAAGATTTCCATGTTAATTATCTTTGTTGAAATAACACACGTTTCTAGGCAATATTTGATGCCTAAATTAAACTAGAACTCTTACGTCAGACTCCAAGGCAAGTAGCTCATCTTCCCCAATTCCCTTCCAAATCCCACCAATCATCAGGTGGCCTTTGACGACTTCCAATGGAAGCGCATCCACAGGATCTGAATCACGACCCTCCATTGTTTCCCTCCTCTTCTTAACACCTGTGTTGTCTATCAGCTGAATGTCACAACTAGCTTCTCTCTTGCCGCTACACCGGTTCAGTTCCCGCTTCTCTTTCCTTTCTGATGACTCTGGCATCTTACCATGGTTGTTGTCGTGACAATCAAGAACAGGAAGACGGCCGGACGAACCGAGAGTATGAGGCAGCATACCGATTGGACAGGGATTCCATGACCTTGACCGAACCCATCTGTTTGAATTTTCTGCATCACCGGCTCTTGTCTCTACAACTTTGCTTTTCGACCGGTGAAGTTTGACCAACTCTAGCTTTGTAGCTGCTTGACGGATGGATTCCTCGTGCTGGACAAGAAGGTTAGTCGTAGAAGGGATTTCGATTTCTTCTTCTGAATTTGATGAACCTAGCATAGGAAGTTTTTTCAGTTTCTCCATCAGAAGGCTGCTTCCAATCAGCTGGGCAATATGGAGGGCTGAATCCAGAATCTGCTTGTTGCCTGGAGTTGATACCAGAAGAGATTTACGCAGGAGATCTAAAAGAAATGTTTTTGACACAAATGTTTCTGTCGGAGAAACTTTAATTTCAGCTGCTGAATCTTTGTGGCGACGAGGCTTTAGTTCCTTGAGACTTACAACAAGCCATGCAAATAAAAAAGAAAGGTGCTCAATTTGGCAAATCTCTTGCCTATGGTCTGACGATGTCTGAGGATTTCTTCCTAAAAACAGATTCACATAAATATCAAAAAACACAGTGACATAATATATATTAATCTTTGAGCAAATGCAAAGTCATAAAGTGACCTTTTTTTTTTTTTTGATAAGTAAAGTATATTCAAGAGACGCAAAGAGGTGCAACCCATAGTACACAGAACGTATACAATAAACCCCTAATTCAAAGAAAAAAGAGGGCACCTATCTATAAATTCAAAATAAGATATATTAATCTAAACTTTGGCATACTGATTCTCAAGCAGGTCCTCATAGGTTCTCATGGAAAAGTTTATTTACAGTTAATGGATGAACATTTCGAGAGACGGATTGAATGCTCACTTAAAAAAAAAATTATCTCTATTCGGCTCATGCCACTTTAATGGTGTGAAGTTAGTGTGATAAAATGAGTGTAAAGTGTAATATTACTCTAGAATTTGCTCTTCAACTTTATAGATTCCTAGGGTTACCTGATTAACTTTTTTAATTCTCCACCCCACTTTTCTTTTATAGCCACATCCTTCTTAATCTCTCCATATGAAGACTTTTGTCATTCAAACTATCAAACAGTGATACAAGAAAAAAAAAATTCGATCATAACCAACGTGCATAAAAATCTAAGTTTGATCATAACCAACTTGCTATTCGGAATGCCATGGAAGAGGAGTTCCAGTTTTTTGCGCACTAAAAGTCTAAAGGAAAAAGGGAACTTCTGAATTTGCATAGTTCCATCAATTATGGTGACGCAAACTATCGCTCTAGGTGTAGGAAAGACAAGGCAAACATGTTGTAAGTTTGTTGTGCCTTGACAGGTAGTGGGTTGTCTTGTTCTTAGTTGGGTTTTTTTGTAGCTTGTTTTTTGTTCTTTCGTGTTCTGGGGCCTTGGTGTTGTGGGTTTTTGCGGGTTAGCGTTGGTTGTTCCTGTGTACTTAGGGGCGCCTTACGCTTTCTTTAATAAAGTTCTTCTTACTTATCAAAAAAAAAAAAAAAAAATCTAAGTAAATAGGAAGTATAAAAGAAAAACATCTAACCAGAAAAAGACAAAAAAACAAGAGAATTAGAAATATGTAAACAATCATAGGCAACTATCCATTGGTAAAGAGTTTTGAAGGCCCTTAGCTCCACCACTATCCACCTTCCTCTCACAATCTTTAAAACTTTGATCATTTATTTCTTTCTAGATACAATACATTAAGCAAGATGATATCATCTTCCACACTGTTGCACTATGAAAAATTACAAAACTGCCCTCTCCAACTTGCATAGAGATCTACCACATGTTGAGGCATAACCCACTCTAACCCACAAAGACCAAAAACAGAATTCCATAAGGCCCTAGCAACCTCACAGTGAAGTAAAAGGTGATTTACCATTTCTCCACTCTTTTTACACATACAACACCAATATACTACTATGAGATTCCACTTTGTTAAGTTATCCATAGTGAGGATCTTCCCTAAAGTGGCCTACAAGGCAAAGAAAGCCACTCATAATGGAACCTCCACATACTCCTCGAAGGGAAGGAGCACTGTCATGGGGGATAAAGACATTATGGAATGATCTAACCTCAAACAACCTTCTCTTAGAAGGGGTCTAACAAAGCTTGTCTTCCACGCCTCGTCTCAACCTGATGGAATATAGCAAATTGAATAACAAGAGAAGAAATTCACCTCCTAGTCCTTCGCTGCTCTGATAAAACTAATATTTTACAAATGAGAATCACTAGAAAGCTATAACCAAACCGCCACAAAAACATCCTTAAAGCGAGCAATATCAAATAACTTTAGAAAAGATACCTTAAGAGCCTGATCCCCACACCATGCGTCATGCCAAAATCTAATCTTAAAACTACCCCCCATCACAAAACTAGTATATCTAGAAAACTCCCCAAGCCCCTCTTAATATTTTTCCAGAGGACCCCATGTGACACATTAACCTCATTAGAACTCCACCCACCCCACGAGTTGCCACATTTAAAATCTACTACCACTCTCCACAGAACCTCTCTCTCAATAGCATGGCGCCATAACCACTTTCTTAAGAGAGCTCGGTTAAAAATGAGTAAATTTTGGATCCCCAACCCCCTCAGAAATCGGAGAGCAAACCATGGTCCAACCTACCAAATGCAATTTGAACTCTTTGCTGATACCACCCCAAAAGAGATCCAATTGAAGCTTTTCAATGCAATTGGAAACACCCCCAAGGGAGAGTAAAAAGAGAAAAAAACTAGGTAGAAAAATTAGAGAGAGTACTCTTAATCAATATAATCCTACCACCCTTAGACAAGTATAACTGCTTCCAGCCAACCAAACGTCACTCATCTCCTCAATAATGTCATCCCAAATAGATTTAGCCTTATAAGAAGCCTACAAAGGAAGACCAAGATACTTCATAGGCAAGGAAGAAACCTTTTTTACTTAACACCTCCATAACTATGACAAACAACAAAGGAAACAGAATCTCCATGTCTCAGGCCACAAGAAATACTGAAAAAAACCAAACAGAAAGTCGATCACCTACACAAAAAATTGCACTGAAGAAATATAGTGAGCTATCCAGTTGCATCATCTCTCCCCAAAACCACATTCTCAGCATAAACAACAAAAAATTCCAATTAACCTAATCATTAACAATGAGAACGGAATCTAGAATTTCCCTTCCTCTAATGAATGCATTCTGAGAGTTTGAAATCATCTTCTCCAAAACTATTTTCAACTTGTTGGCTAGAACTTTGGCAACAATTTTACAAACTCCATCCACCATACTAATAGGTCGAAATCCCTGATATCAATAGCCACCATACTTGTTGAAGCATTCATAGTGTTTTCCAGGTTCCTTTGGGTAATGGGCTAGCATAGATATTGTTTCAATCGAAACTGTTCACAGTGCCACATGATATTGCGAGTGAATGGCGAAGATGAGTCAATATTCAATGTTTCTTTGGGTAATGGGCTGGCATAGGTTCGCGGGGCCCAAGCAAGATGAACTCTACAGACATGTGAGCTCCACATTCCAACTTTCCAATCCATCATTGATTGATGCGAGGGACACATGATAGAGAGACCTTTTCAAATGAGCATAAACCAGAGAGAGAAACCACCGTTTCAGACAAGAGAAAGAGGACTGGGTTTCGTTTCAAATGAGAAAGAGAGGATTGTTACCCTTCGCCACAAAACCAGAGAGAGGATCGTCACCTTTGACCGATGAAACCGATCGACCACCACCCGACACTTGGTGTCATAACGGTTCGGCACATCCCCTACCGGACGGTTTAGTAGAGAAACTTATCTTCCAACTCCCATCAGTTTGGCTGCCAGAAATAGGCGGCTTTTGACCCAAGGAGGTCAGTTTACAGCCCAATAATAAACCATAAGCAAGTTGGGAAGAACCAACTTTTGCCTTATTTGGCAGCTTATGTATAAGGGCTTCTGGTCACCAAAAAGGAAATGCTAGAAAGGAGCTTAGCTTAACCTACAAACCTATATTTTTATTGCACCTAGACAAAGTATATAGGTGGTACACAGATACTTTCCAGTGTCAGAAATGGAATAAAAAAAATCACACCAATCAAACATCTATTTTAAAATTGCTAAGTAGTCTGTTGGGATAATGATTGCAGTCTGATTTATGTGACTAGAATCCAATACCCAAAAAAAAAAAAATCTCCTAATTGGAAGGAATTATATGAAGTAACTTTATTATGCTCAACCTTGCCATTTGACTCATAAGCATGTCATGCAAAGGTTAAGTTGGAAATTACCTGTCTCATTTTCTGTGGCTCTATGAGTTTCAATCATATCAAGAACTGCTTTAAGAAGAGTCAGCAGTAATTCTGGTTCCTTATTTGAGAGTTTTGTTATCACAAGCTTCCAATCATCCAACAAAGTGTGCATAATTGGGCCAACTTGGGAATCTTCTCGAAGATCAACCAAGTCTGATGAATTTATAGCTTTCAGCAAGAACTCCAGCAACATAGATACAACTTCCGTAGAGAAAGATGCATATAACCGAACAAGAACTTTCAAGCTCTTGGTAATCTGTTTCTTAGAAACTGAAAAATGAAAGTACATCCATCAACAAGCACATCTGTAGCATAAAATAAGAACACCTCTATTTTAAAACTGATAAAAATCATTAAAAAAAAAAACCCTAACAACAACAACAGATATAGCATTAAGGATACGAAAAGCTTCACTCTATGATTTTCAGTTGACCGAGTAATCAAGTTAAATCTGTTGCATCAACAAACAATTCTTATGGAGTTAACATTCTTTCTACTGTATTATCCATTATTTGAAACAAATAGTCAAACAAGATTCATACAATGGCAAATCATAAATCATATGAGAGTAAACAAGGTTCATCAATAAACAACTCTAACATCAGCATGTAACTTAAACGACAGGTCCATGCACCTATTCATATAATTGATCTTATCTTGCAAATTTGATAGCTATATATGCATACTCTTAAATGAATGACATTTTTGTTCATATCAACAGCATGTAACTCTATACTTATTTATATGTAACTCACTTCAACAATTTAAAATAATTACATTTAGATTTACTCAAGTCTCCCTTTTTGTACCCTTTTAATCTACGCTGCTGCATCACTTAGTATCCAGGTTAAATGGTGCATGACAATCTGTATATCCTTGTCATACATTAGCAGCACAATTGATCTTACCTCTAGATTTTGATGATTGGTGCTTGCCACCCACAAGTGAGAAAAACTTATTACGCCCACAAAATAATTTGCGATGTTTGCTACCTATGACAGAGTGAAAGACGATATAATCATAATATCCTAGAGGACTAGTGAGTGTCATACATGAAGAATGTATAAGCACATGATTTATGCAGAATGTATACAAGAAGACCATGATAAAGAACCAACAGCTTAGCAGTATACATATGGTATTTTTAGCAAAAGTGAAAAACACTTAATAATACTTGCTTTTTTCACTTTCCCATGCAGTTGTGGAACAAAACCATAACCCAAATGTATCATTGACTAGTTTCTGCAAAATTTCTATTGGAGTCAATCTCCCCACAAAAAGTAATGAAAGACCAAACTTCTGAAAAAGCTCAAATAAACTCTCAATTTCAAATATTGTAACAACCAAATTGAACTACACCAAATCTTTTTCCTGATCCATAATACCAAATTATAAAACAGGGGAGTATAATATTTTAAAGAGGAACATTATCGTGTTAAAACCCAATAACTTAACCAAAAAAAAGAAAAAAAAATTAGAACCATATCGTATGAAATATAAATTGAATATTGAGAAATGTACAAAATGAAGAACCAATAAAAATGGTAACTGTGACAATTTCATTTTTTTCTCCTTTTTTTTTTTGGTGTGTGTTGTGTGTGTGTGTGTGTGGGGGGGGGGGGGGGGGGGGGGGGTGGAGATGCCGGAATATATCTGTGCATATATATGCACATCCAACCATCATATTTTTCATTGGCAAAACTAAAGAGTTAAATTCATAAGAATATGTATGAGATATCGCATGCAAGCAAAGCTCCACATGCCATAGAGGCAATTTCATATAACAATCCTCCTTTGCAAAACCCTTTACAATTGCATCAACTAAAAAGATTAGTATCGCATTATTATCACAGCATAACTAACAGAAAAGAAAGTTTCATACGCACGTTTTCCCATTTCTGGTGAAGAACCACATTGGGGACTTTGATTAACTTTCAGAGTGAAAGCCAATTCACGGAGTTTAGATCTAATTTCTTCTCTGATGCTAGCAGTTCCATCACCTTGAAATGGAATTGCTTTCTTCTGAGGCTCCCAATAATAGGATTTCAACCAATCAAGTGCCTGGAATCATTAATCAGAAGTTGCAATTCTTATGAAAATGGTCAACCCCAAACACACATACATTTACATAGTTCTCACAATAGGTTAATCAATAAGCAGGTTTTAATTAAGACAGAACACATAACAGTCACATACTGCTCAAGTCTAAATCCATGAACTGTAGGAAAATGTAATTTTCTGATCACGCAGTGAAATCAGAAAGAAAGAAAAAGAGTTATGAAACTTGAGGACTTTCTGAACTCATCATGCTCCATAGAGTCAGCTAAGGTATCCATGCTTTATCTCAAGAATATATATATAAGAAACAAAGAATAAGGCATGAACACACTAGAGCCACATATTGCTTCCACACAATTATCCAATGACATCTGCTTAAGTCTAAATCCATGGAACTGTAAGAAAATGCAATTTTCTGATCAACAAGAAAGAAAGAAAAGAGTTAAGGAACTGACAGACACTCTGAATTCATGATGCTGTATAAGTCAGCTAAGGTATCCATGCATTATTCAAATAATATAAATTGCTTTCATGGGTACAAGTACGTATTAAAGAAACCAAAGAAAATGCACAAATTTTCTTCTCTCATTTTCTCTTCCAAAATTCTGGCTGGTTTTCATAATCCTAATTTGAAGTACCTCTGGACTTGGTTTAACCTTGTAGCTCTTTTACCAGCTAGGACCAAATTCTCATGTCTTTTTCTTTATCATAACCACTTTTTCTGATGTCAAAGACCAGAGGCTGATCTCCTTCACCCAGAATTAGTATTGGCAACTATACCAGGAATAATTGTCTCTTACAATATCTTTTATGGTGGGCAAGAAAAAGGCAAGCATTTCTTTGCATTTTTTTTTTTTTAAACAGGATTTCACCTGAACAAATTTTTCTTATCATATTATAAATTAAGTTAGAACTACGAGAACTCAACATTGACATAAGGTTCTGTAACAAAAATGTTTGATCTTCCTTATTCACAGCAAGAATGACCTGGTATAACCAACGAATTTTTTTGTTTTGATAAGTGGCATAACCAACAATTTTTTTTTTTTGAAAAGTGGTATAACCAACGATTTATATATTAACAACTGGTCAGCTATTCAAAAAGGCTTGAGCCTGATCCAAAGCCTTCAGTATAATTTAGTTCCTCTAAACCTGGAATTCCTCAAGAACCAGAATACCCGTCTGGAAATTGATCAATAAACTGCTGAACCCAAAGAATCAAGAATTCCAGTCATAATTAAACAAAAATGATTTCAAGCAATAACTTGGCAGGTTCCAATAATTTCCAGTTCTTTAGATGTGCATATCATTACATATTTTTGAGGATTTTTGGCCAAACCAGCTCAACCACACATTATCTTCTTGCATTTTGAAATTCAAGCTTTTGAAGCAGATTTTCCCCCTTATAAATTTTTTTAAGACTATGAACTCTTTAGAATACTATTCTTCTTCTTTTTAATAAGTAATCGACAAATATCATTAAAAGCATAAAGGTACCCCTAAGAACATAGGAAATATACAAGATGAAGCACTTAACTAGAAGGAGCAAAAAGAATAATGAAATCACTATAAGTAATTGTTAAAGGGAAAACATAAGCAGCTGTCCAAAAATACAAATTTTTGAAGAAAAAAGACTTAATCTACTCCAAAGTCTTCTCACGGTCCTCAAAACTTTTGTCATTCATTTCCCTCCCTAAACACCACAAAAGGGAAACCTGCTACAATAAAAAGAGAAGGCCTCCATTTGTTTTCCTTTTTACAGTTTCTTTGGAGGAAAATTATTGAAGGCTTTGGTACACTTAACTGATTACTTGTTCTGTCATAAAAGGCCTCACTGGATATATTTAATGAGATATATGTTCAGGGAACCAACCAATGGAAATTGGGAAAATAGTCATCCTTCAAAATTTGTTTTGAACACACAAGATGGTTCCTATACTTAAAAAAGCAAGTATATGATGTGATTTCTGGTCTAACCAGTGGCACAGCTCAGACCGCACGTGGCTAAAATGTCCTCCAACCTTGTTAATTTCGAGAACTACTAGATGTTTTCCCTATGCCTGTTATGATAGGAAACAAAAGCAGAAAACATGTCCATACTAATGATGCAGAATTTCATGAAATCATACCATTAGAGGTTACATAATTGAGAAATTTTCACAAAAATAAATAAATAATTGATTATGCTCTATGTCACTCCTGTCTTCTAAATTTAGGCCTTCCAAGAAGGTAAAAAGTAGGCACTTTTTACTATTTTATCAGATTGCATACAATTTGTCAGTAAATTATTTTATTCCTGTAGCATGCACAACAACAAGCATTGTTTTTCCCCACAAGTAAATTTTAGTCTTCTCAAAAACCAACCAAAGCCTTGGAAAAAAAAAAATTGTTCCAATCATCTAATAGCAAAGTAGCAGAGGATAATCGAGACAGTAATTCTAGATACATACAACACTAATCACCAAAGTAATTCGAAGAGGATCAGAAGGAAGAATCTAAAGAAAGTGAATGCTCAAGCTAATAATTAGAATTAACAAGAATGAAACATACCTTAACTGAGGCACTACGAACTATCTTAAGTGCAGGAAGTTCACGGTGAGATCCCTCTAGATAGCAATTATAAGAGAGACAAATAAAATTAGTTCTTTATCTGAGCCAACCCACGAAATACCAAGAATAAAGTTGGCATGAAAATAATGAGTAAAAACCCCAGGCCTCACAGTCCAGCAGCATCACATTGCCTCCATAGATGGGGGTACACAAAATAATCAGTACTGGATCTAATGTGAGTAGGGTGGCCGTGTGGTAGCATAGACTATGGACTACTAAAGAATTAATCATAACAAACAAAAACTTGGTAAACAAATTATGATAGATCCATGTTTTTTTTTTTTTGATAAGTAATTGCAATTTATAAAAATAAGCGCAGAGAGGTGCAACCCTTATACACAGGAAGTATACAAGAGAACTCCTAAAAGGGACAATTATGATAGATCCATGTTAAAAATAAATAGTTGAAGTTGCCTACCATGACGAATATCAATTAACATTCTTGGAATACCAATTGCATCAGCTGCCACAGCAATTGAAGCCTCTGTTTTTTTACGTGTCTTCTCCACAACACCGTTCACGAGCCTTCAAAAACAAGAGCCATATGTGAAATTTATGTAACGTGCATGCACGCAAACGAGCAACAAATGAACCCTACGCATAACCATGACTACCATACAAGTTTGAGTAGCAAATATGAGTGAAAATCATTAATAGTTAACTCTGTCAAAAACTTTCAGGTTGGAAGGTAACCAGGGTGTGCCTGATTGACTTTTCTTTCACCCCTCAATAGTTCATTTACATGGTTTTAAGCCTATTCAATGTATAGGTACATTATAATAGTTTGTGTTCAAAGTGGAACCTGTATAAAGGCTTATTCTTCTTTTGTATCCCTTTTAATTTTTGTTTTATCACTTCAAGTTCCACCGGCAAAAAGAGTTTCCTAAGTATAAATAGGGTAAATTATAGTTTTGCCCCCTAAACTAACCCCACATTCTCAAGTTGACCTCTAAACTATAACTCAGACCTATAAACTATCACAATGTTTGGTTGTTATTTTTTTTATGAATAATAATTTATTAAAAGCGAGAGGCGCCCCAGAATACACAAGCAATATGCACAAGAGGCTCCAAAACAAGCGGAAAACCCAAACCCTCCCACCCAAAACCCACAAACCCTCAAACCCAAACCCCACGAAACAGCAAAGCCCCAAAAAAAACCCCAAAGCCCTCAACGCTAAACAGCTTGAAATTTGCCTTTCCCCCGCCTATTGCATGCACCCTTTGTATCATAGTTGACAGAGCACTCCAAGTTTTGAATCTCCCTTTTACCCTTTACCTTCCAAGGGGTACAAACAGCCTTTGCTTGCACTGTGTTAGATGTCCCAGCTACGAATGGGGAGGAAACCATTTGGGATGGAAAATGTTAGCATATGCCTTGCACGTGCATGTGAGTTATCAAATTGCTCTCATTTTTTAAAAAAAAATGACACAAAGGCAACACGGGGGGGGACAACTCGAATCATTGTGGTAGTTTATAGGTTCAAGTTGCAATGAGCAGTAGTTTAGAAGTCAACTTGAAATTTGGGTAGTAGTTTTGGGAGGAAAAGTGTAATTTACCTTGTAATATATTGATAAATTCTCTAGCACCATAAAAAAAGGTGGTAGAGCTAGGAGGTTTGGGGATTAGGAACATTCGAGGCTTTTTGGCGACAGGTGGTGGATATAAAATATGGTAGTTTGGCGGGTGGTTGGTGCATTAATGTTGTCACTAGGCCATATGGGGTGAGTCTTTTGAAACAATTTTTTTTTTTTTTTGATAAGAAACCGATCTCATTAAAAAAGCATTAGGCGCTCCTTAGGTACACTAGAAGTATACAAAGAAACACCTAATTAGAAAGAGAAAAGCGAGTGATAAAGTAACAAAAGTAAAAGACAAAGGATGGACATAAGCCGTAGTCCAAAAGTCAAAGTAAGGTAGAACGAGGATAGAATCTCTTCTAAAGTAGTTTCCAAATCCTCAAAACTCCTATTGTTTCTTTCCCTCCATAAACACCAAAAGAGGCAAATAGATGTCATTTTCCAAACCGCAGTGCTTCTTGGCCTTCCAGAGGACCACCAACAAACAAGCAAGTCGACAACCCGTCTGGACATAACCCAAGACATCCCGAAACAACCGAAGAGAGAGCTCCACAAAACAGAAGCCACATCGCAGTGGAGAAGAAGATGATCCATGGACTCCCCAGTCTTCTTATACATATAGCATCTGTTTATCACGATAACATGCCGCTTCTTAAAGTTGTACAGGGTAAGAATCTTGCCAAGAGCCGCAGAACACACAAAAAATGCAACCCTAGAGGGAGCTTGAGTGCGCCAAACGCTTCTCTAGGGAAAGCGACTACTCCCAGTGCAAGCTAAGGAGTAAAAAAAGGATATGACCAAGAACAAACCTTTTTTGGAAGAGACCCACCACAACTTGTCTTCGCTGCTTCTGCTCACTTTAACTTGGTGTAATACCTGGAAAAAAGAAACAAAATCATCCACCTCCCAATCGTGAGCCTCCGTAGTGAAGCCCACGTTCCACTAGTCGGAATCACCCAAGAACTCCAAATTATCCACAACAGAGGCGTCCTTTACACAGGCAATACCAAATAAAGCTGGAAACGCTACTTTAAGAGCCGTGTCCCCACACCACAAATCATGCCAAGAACTGATCTTGGAACCATCTCCCACAACAAATCTAGTGAATCTTGAGAAAGAATCCCAATATTTTATGATGTTCTTCCACACCTCCACCCCAAAGGCACCTATCAGCTCGAGAGAGCACCACCCGCCCCATAGGCTGCTGTATTTATAGTCCACCACAACTCTCCACCACAACTCTCTCTCAGACCCAAAACGCCAAAGCCATTTGCCTAGCAGGGCGCGATTGAACGGCCTCAAATTTCTGATTCCTAACCCTCCCTCAAAGATTGGAGAGCAGACCTTGTCCCAGCTAACCAAGTAATATTTAAATTCATCACGTATCCCACCCCATAAAAAGTCTCTTTGGAGCTTCTCAATGCGATTGGCCACACAAGCAGGAATGGGAAAGAGAGACAAGAAATACGTAGGAAGGTTGGAGAGAGTACTCTTGATAAGGGTAACCCTGCCACCCTTGGACAAAACAAGATTTTCCAACTGACCAAGCGACACTCCATCTTAACCACGATACCATCCCAAATAGACTTAGCCTTGTAACACGCCCCAAGCGGCATACCAAGGTACTTCAGGGGCAGAGAGGAAGTCCCGCAGCCCAAGATGACAGCCAACTCAGCAGCATTATCCACGTTGCCAACAAGGACCAAGAGGGATTTGGCCAGATTGACCTTTAAACCAAAGACAGCTTCGAAACATAATAAGAGAAGACGTAGGTAGCGGAGGTGGCTAGGGTTAGCCTCACGGAAGACTAAGGTATCATCCGCAAACAAGTGTGAGATGTTAACCACGGGAAGCCTAGAACCCACAGAAAAGCCTAAGAAACAATCATTGTCAACAGTAACAGAGAACATTTTGCTCAAGGCTCCATGACGACTACAAACAAATGGAGAGATAGAGGATCGCCCTGTCTTCGCCCTCTAGAACTATTGAAGAAGCCAGACGAAGAACCATTAACCAAAACAAAGAAGCGCACCGAAGAAATGTAGTGTGATATACAGGAGACCAATTTTTCCCCAAAACCGCATCTTTTCAACATGTGCAATAAGAACTTCCAGTTGATGTGATCAGAAGCCTTCGTAATATCTAGTTTGCAAAGCACCCTAGGAATACCAGACTTGATACGGCTATCCAAACATTAACCGGCTATGAGGACAGAGTCCAAAATATTTTTACCTTTAAAAAATGCGTTTTGAGGCTTTGAGATAATCTTCTCCATAACACGACTCATTCTATTAGCAAGGACTTTAGCAATGATCTTATAAATACCACTCACAAGGCTAATAGGTCGAAAGTCCACGAGATCAATCAAGAGTCTTGGGAATTAAGACAATGAAGGAGGCATTGAGGCTTTTCACAAATTTGCTATGAGCATGAAAATCAAAAAAGACCCCCATGATATCAGATTTGATCACATCCCAGCAGTCTTGGAAAAAAGCCATGGGGAAGTCATCGGGACCTGGAGCCTTATCTCGGTTCATACCTTTCACCACCTCTAGGACCTCCCTTTCCTCAAAAATCCTCACAAGGAAGCTCCAACCGAGAGGCCTCCTCCGTAGCCAAAGAGTTGAAAGCAAGGCCATCCAACCTAG
Source organism: Alnus glutinosa (assembly GCF_958979055.1). NCBI lineage: Eukaryota > Viridiplantae > Streptophyta > Magnoliopsida > Fagales > Betulaceae > Alnus > Alnus glutinosa. Next base: position 4,815,747 of record NC_084894.1, on the reverse strand, counting down.
GCCTCCAGCTGTATTGTTTTGAAAATAAGGACTCATAAAATTGAACAATATGTTCTCTAATGGCCGGTTGATATGAAAAAACTGAGCTGTTAACAGACAATGATTCTGTGTAGTTGGATCTCCTATTCGAGTTTGCAATCCGATGAAAGAACTTTGTGCATTTGTCACCTTCTTTTAGCCAAAGAACCCTAAATTTTTGTCTCCAACTAATTTCTTCTTGGAGGATAATTCTTTCCAAATCACTAACAATTAGGCTTTTCCTCAATAACTCTTCAGAGTCTAAACCTCTTTGTTCCTCAAGCCTATCAAGCATGCGCAAATCTTCAAGACAAGCTTTTTTAAGAGAGTCCACATTTCCAAACACCTATTTGTTCCACAATTTGAGGTCGACCTTTAAAGCCTTCGATTTTTGAGCAAGAACAAAACTAGGGGAGCCTTGAAAGGTATAAGACGCCCACCAAAGCCTCATCCTATCCACGAACCCTTCTTCCTGTAGCTACATATTCTCGAACTTAAAAGGTCTTTTCCCCCCTTGGATGCTGCCACAGACGAGGAGGATAGGAAAGTGGTCAGAGCACAAACGAGGAACCCCTTTCTAGAAGATCCCAGGATATCTAGCTTCCCAATCCGAAGAAACAAGAAACCTATCAAGCCATGACCAAGAGGAATTATTGGACCATGTGAACGACCCTCCTGCAAGGGGAAGGTCCATGAGACCTTGCTCTGAAATAAAATCAGAAAACTCCATCATCACCAGTGAATGGCGAGTGACTCCTAATCTTTCACATGGAAAACGAATGACATTGAAATCATCGCCAATGCACCAAGGTAAATCCCACCAACTAAGCAAGCCATCCAATTTGTCCCATAAAGACTTTCAGTGACTATCAAGATTAGGATCGTAGACCCCAACAAAAGCCCAAGTTAAGTTGTCTTCAATATTTCTAAAAGAGCAAGCGACAACAAACTCCCCCACACACACCTCAATCTTTTCCATAACCCTCATATCCCACATCAACAGGATACCATCGGAAGCCCCACTAGAAGGATGATAGCACCAATCGAGAAACAGGTACCACCACCAGCTTCTCACAACATTGTTAGAAATAAGCTCCAATTTAGTTTCTTGCAAGCATATGATGTTAGCCTTCCATTGCCTAAGGAGATTTTTGATTTTCAACCGCTTTCACTTTCGAACAGGAGCCCGCACCCTGACCTTCATTACTTGCTATAATATCTGTAAACAGAGTCAAAAGTCTTCCTTCAAAACCATCGCAAGAAAGGCCCACAAAGAGACTGAATTCCTCTAGCAACTGCAAAACACAATCTGAAGATCGCGCCTCGACCTTCCACTTAAGGGGGAGGGTTCCTGTAACAACCCACCCCCAATGACACAATATTGTCCGCTTTTGGCTCTCCAAACCAAACTTCCCAGGAGGTCACCTATCTTGGGATTGCTTTCGCAGAAGCACGCTTAACTGCGGAGTTCTGATAAGTTCATGATCATCACGGCTTTAAAACGCATTGTGTCATAAAGGGTGCATTTATACATATAAGCACATCCTCATTCCCAGGCGATGTAGGACGTCACAATCACCCCCTCTTTGGACCCAGCGTCCCCGCTGGCGTCCCTCATTGGGCTTGTTCACGCTCCCACCATCTCAGGTTGGGCAATGGCTCTGATACCATTTGTAACGACACACCCCTAATGACACAATATTATCCGCTTTTGGCTCCCCAAACTAGACTTCCCAGGAGGTCACCCATCCTGAGATTGCTTTCGCAGAAGCATGCTTAACTGCGGAGTTCTGATACGTTCATGACCATTACGGCTTTAAAACGCGTTGTGTCATAAAGGGTGCATTTATACATATAAGCACATCATCATTCTCAGGCGATGTGGGACGTCACAGTTCTGCCTCTATGAATAACTCCATCTCTAAGCCACCTACCATAGAGAGGGGGTGAGAGACTGCTGGAGGAGGGGGAGTGAACACAACCAAAGATGAAGATTCAGACCTCAAGGCAGCTGCAAAAGGAGGAAGGAGGTAACCCCAACCCTCACCCACCACAGTGAGCAGAACAGAGAGGGGAGAGCCAAGGAGCCCATCAGGAAGATCCTGGAACGCTGGGGAATCCAAAGGCAGCCTTGCTGTTTCGTCGGAGGGCCCATTGGGAAGGAGAAACTGCTGGCTCGCCGAAGAGGAACCCACCCCCCCCCCACCTAAAAAGAGCAAAGTCATCGGAGACACAAAGGCCTTCCCCCTCCTAGGGATCCAAGGCCGCCAGGAACGGAGAAGTGACTGGGTGACACGGTCGCCGGCGATCGAGGCGGGGTGGGACACAACTGGCTGGGGCAGCAGACCCACGTTTGAGCCTGGTGAAAACGCCTCCAAAGAAGAAGTTGAGGCACCTCGATCGGTGGGCTGAACTACACCTGAGCACATAGAAAACAAGGGGTCCGAGATGGGCCAGGGTTCATAAGCGCCCGAAGAAGCCTCCTCCATATGGGGACCCAAGACGAACTTGGCCTTGAACGCAAACTTGGGCCGATTTACCGTGAAGACCATGGGGGCTTTCCCTTTTGGGTCACGGGCTGGCGCCGAAGAAACTGGGGCCAGCGGAAAACCCAAAGTCTTTTTGTCTCTTTCGGGACACGAATCCTAGGCTTGGGGCGAGAAGCAAAAGCCTTACCAGAAGGTTTAGGCCCGCTACCCAATGGTCCACCCTCAAACAAAGCTAAACCCAATAGACAAAATGCAATTTCCTCTTGTAGCCTCACTAACGTCTTTCTCAAGCTGAGCAAATCAAAACTTTCACCAAAGTGCGTCTTACGTTCTGCAACCCCTAAGTCTGTGACAGTCGTCGCCCTTCCCAACGTAGCAGAAGAAACAAAGGGCTGAGGACCATAGTGCAACGTCGGAGCTGTCTTCATCAGAGCTTCCTTCGCCTGAATTGCCTTCACTAGAGCTGCTACCTTCGTCATGGCTGTCTTCCTCGGAGAACAATGATGTAGGCTGGGATGCTTTCTCTAGTTTTGTTCGAGTTGTGGGAGATGGTTCTTGAACTAGTTTTTGGTAGGACGTTTGGTGTGGGGAAAGCTCTCTATAGGATTCTTTTCCGAAACTATTTTGCATCACCGGGGATAGAGATGCTCTATTGCCTGACCATATGTGTATCCACAACGATGAGGTGCATTGGAACTTAAATTTTATCAGATTGGTCCATGATTGGGAGATAGAGTCTGTTACTTCTTTCTTCATTACCCTGTATTCTTGAAGGATGTGTCAAAGAGGTGAAGATAAGTTTTGTTAGATTCCTTCGAAAAGACGATTCTTTGAGGTAAAATTTTTGATAAGTTTTGTTAGATCCCTTGGAAGAGCATATGGAGGTCTAAGGTTCCCTGGTAACCTTCTTCACTTGGACAACAGCTTTAGGTAACATCCTCACTCTGGATAATCTTTGCAAACGTCACACTATAGTGATGGTGTGGTGTTGTATGTGCAAAAAGAGTAGGAAAACTCTTGATCACCTCGTTCTTTACTGTGCTATCGCGAGAGACTTGTGGAACTTGGTTTTTCAGATATTTGGAGTAGAGTGGGTTATGCCTAGACGGTGGCGGATCTCTTGGCCTCTTGGAAAGATAGGATTAAACCGGCAGAGAAAGCAATGCTCGAAGTTTCGAAGATGCGAGAAGACGAGTTCGGTATCGCTCAAGTAATGACAAAGACTAGGCGCTTGAGCTACAACTTTGTTTTCTTAAATCCTTGTTCGAATGGATCTCTACAAACGCCTTTCTCAATATATCTGACTTGGTAGAATTTTGTGCTCTCTTTTCTCATTCTTGACTTTGCTAGGTGTTTTATCTTGTATACTCCATGTGTACTTGGGTTGCAACCTTTGCGCTCTTTTAATGAACTACTTCACTCTTTTTTCTTTTTTTTTTAAAAAAAAAAAAGAGAGAGAGAGAGAAGAAGAAGAACTAGAATAAGTTGGTAGAGCATAAAGACTGCTATAAAGTGATAATTTAATGTTCCTGGAGATAGAAAACATATCTCAGAAAAGGTCCCTTTTTATACTTTTTTCTTTGGCATGTTGTGGTAAATGTCATGAAACAATCTATGGTGAGAATATTTCAAGGGGGATAGGAAGAGGAATGTTAAAATTTGTGGCCTCCACCTCAAGAGGCATAGTCCCAGTCAAGTAACTCCACTTCATACTTCCTCCATGTTGTACCATATTCAACTATTTATATCAATATTTGTCTAATCCATCTGCTTTTTCTTTTCTGCAACTAGTGACTTCCACTTTTATTTTTTCCATGGGATCAAGGACGCAGTATGTTATAGGCTCATAAAATCCTTTTTCCCATAGTTAACATGCTTTAGCCATTGTTATTATTATTGAAGAAAATGTTTCTTCTGAATCAAATTGTTTATGTACAATTTCCCAACCTGTCCCACTCTGTTGCCAATGACCCTCCTAAAAATTATCTTTAATGGTACCAGCGAACATCACAAGTAGAATATAGGAGCCCAAATCTGGCTGCACCTAATCACCATTCATCATCTTTGAAGGAGGTTCTGTCCTCCCAGGAATTTCCTATTGCTTCACAAAGCAGGTACTTCTTCAATTAATCAACATCCTAATCTCAATTGATATCCTTTAGCCACTTATCTCAGCATTATCACCCCTTGACTCTTGAGTGTGTTCTGTTTTCCTTCCTAAATCTCATCAACAGATTCTTTTTTCAGAACAGTACAAAAAGTTTAAAAATGTGTGTAGAACCCAGCCCCACTAATTAGGAAAGTAGGCCGACTACTGTAGTGACTATGAGAGAAGCAAGAAGTGACTGATGACTCCTATGGATCAGCAGAATATATTCACACTAGCCATGGGGTACATAGAAGAGTAACATTCAGAGGAACATGTCAGTATGTCATACTCGACTCAATCAGAGAGAGAGAGAGAGAGAGAGAGTGTGTCTTTTGTTGTGAATGAATTTCACTTCACAGATAACTCACCCCCACACCTTCTCCCCAGAAGGAAAAAATGAATAGATGAAATTATTTTAAAAAAAAAAAAAAAGAAAAAAAGAAGGGAACCTTACCTTATAATTGCCATGCAATACAACATCGCCAACATTTCCTCCGAGAGTGAAGCATCATTGGTTTGGTCTGCTCTACAATTAATTGAAGCACCATCTAATTGGTCCTTTCTACAATCATTCAAAGATAAACAAGAAAACCAATAAGAAATTCGTTCATTTGTGGCCATAGCATACAACATATATGAAAAATAATATTTCACCCTTCAAAAAGAAGAAAAATACACACAAAAACAAAATCCCCAAGTTCATTCATCACCCATAATTTTTATCAAATTTCAAAGATTAACCCGCATAAGTGCATTTTTCAGCAGCATTTCAGCTTGCATTTTAAAAAGTAATTTCTTTATAAGTTTAAAAAAAATAAAATAAAAAATAAAAAATAAAAAAAAACACCAACGAAGCACATGAAGTAAATTTAAACAGAGCCTCAGTTTGTGAGTTCGTGTATAATAAGCTTACATAAAGTGAGGATCTCTTTGCTGAATTTCAATAATCGAAGACGTCACTTCGATTGCCACCGGAAGACATCCTCTACTTTGCCATGCCAAAATCTGAAGCCCCACAAAAAAAAAAAAAAAGGGAATTCAAAACTGTGAATTACGGACGTCATAAATTACTCATTGCACAAAAGCAATAGCAACAAAAAGATAGAATTCAAATTCATCCTCACGTAAATTTAGCTTCTTTTCTCATTTCCCTACATCTTTTACTGAAATTCCATAATCTTGTATAGACAAACACATTATCTTCAGTTGATTTTCTGAGTATTCGACATGTACGGCTAGAAATTTACAGTTATCCAAGAAAAAGTTTTTCCGTTGAAACAAACAGAAACAGAGCGTTCAAGGGTTCAGAGTGACTGTTTACTCTTTTAAGAGCCGAGACGACGGAGTCTGGGGAGTCCGAGAATAGAGAGTGCTCGACGAAGAGCCACTCGTCCCAGCTCAACCAGGGCACCAGTTTCTGACCGTACGATGATGAAGATGACGATGACGGTGATGACAACGACCTCGATCTCTCCTGCAGCTGATCATTGTATCTCACTTCTTCTTCTTCTTCATCTTCTTCGAATTTCAACAGCGACCCCATTGAAACATACACACAGTCGCGCTCTCTCACTCTCTCTCTCTCTCTCAAGCTCTCTCTCTCAAGCTTGAGTAAAACCCTAATTTTTTGTCCGTAGAGGGTTTAGGATTTTTCCTTTCTCCTCAAAATTATTTTTGTTATTTTTTTTTTAGAGATAATTGCACCGTTGGTCCCTTTGGTATGTCATAATTATTTTTTACTTCCTATGGTTTAAAAAGTTCATAGGAGATCCATGTGCTATGCAATAATTACAAATCGATCCCTAACGTCAAATTCTATTAAATTTTTTAACAGATTCCGTCAAATGCCACGTCAGCACCACGTGTCGCCAACTTATTAACAACACGTGTCCATCTTAATAAAAAATATAAATTTATTAAAAAATAAATAAATATACTTATTTTTTTAAAAAAAATTAAAATTAAAAAAAAAAAAAAAAAAAAAAAAAAAGCAGCAAGGGGTGGCTGGGCCACCCCCTGCCACCCCATTGGCTGGGGGCGGCCAGGCCACCCCCAAAGGGGTGGCCCAGCCACCCCTTGCTTCTCGTTTTTCTTTTTTCTTTTTTTCTTCTTTTTTTTTTTGCTTTTTTTTTAAAAAAAAAAAATAAGTATTTTTATTTAGTTTTTAATAAATTTATATTTTTTTTTTATTAAGATGGACATGTGTCGCCATTTTATTGGTAACACGTAACGCTGGCATGTAGAGCTAACATATTCCGTCAAAAGGGTGGACAGAAAATCGACCCAATGAGTAAAACGTAATTATTGCATAGCACAGGGACCTTCCATGAACTTTTTAAGCCATAGGGAATGAAAAATAATTATGGCATACCACAGGGACCAACAGTGCAATTATCCCTTTTTTTTAATGAGAAACACCTCTAAACTTTCATCACTTTTATATTATCATTTTAAAGTTCAAAAATTCTCAATTTAATATATCGAATATTAAAAAAATTGGTACTTTTATTGCTTCTTTAAAATTTTCAGTTAAATTTTAATTAAATAGATAAAAAATTTCCAAAATATCTTCTTTTTATCCCAAAGCTCACATGTGGCGTGGTATTGATATAATTAGTCATTGAGGAGTTATTTAGGTCCGTTTGGATTTGCGATTTCAAAAAGTGTAGTTTAAAATCACGAATTTAAAATGCGCTATTTGAAAAAAGTGATTTTTAAAAACGCAGTTAAGCATGTGACAAAATCGCAATTTAGCATTTAAAATTATGCGTTTTCAAAAAAGTAAGTACTATCTTACCTGCGATTTGAAAAATTAGATTTTATGCGTTTTTAAATTCTAATTTTTAAAAACGCAGTTCCCAAACGATTTATGTTCTGCGATTTGGTTTAAAATCACACTTATTGTCTACGAAATTACAATCCCAAACGCACCCTAAGTAGTTTTGTTTGCATCTTGAATGTGCCTAGTATCCTTATAGGCTATTGATACAAATTAGAGAATTACTTGCGGTGCTGCAAATTTTACATAAAGTTGATAATTTGATAGATTAATGTTTTAGTGCCAAAAAACCTTATTTGTCAAAATATTTCTATAATACCCTTGTGTCATATTTTTAATTAAAAAATAACAAAAATTAAAACAATTTAAAAAAGTCAATGAAAAACAAACTAATAAATATATATATATATATATATATATATATATATATATATATATATATATATATATATATATATATATATATATATATATATATATATATATATATATATTTTGGGGTGGCTGGCCATCTTCATTTTGGCCGGAGTGGTTCCAAAGGCCTGTTTGGGGGTGGCTCGGGAGCAAAATGGGGTGGCCGAAATCACCCTTAAAGGCCAAAGTGCGAGAGTTGGTAATTTAGGAGTTACTTCAAAAACAACTAGTAATTTGAGGGCTTAAATGTAGATTTCCCATAAGAATATAAACGAAATAAAGATCTAACATTGGAATTGCAACACAGACTCAAAAACTGAGCAAGAAAAGGAGAACACAATAAGCAACTGGTTATTCCCATTCAAAAACATAAATCAAGTGGTAATTATCTCATTATTTTAGATAAATCTAACCCCATGTCCCAGCATGGTTAAAACATTCTCATTCTCCTACAAGCACATTTCTAGGCGATTACTCCCCACTTCTTTTTAAGTCAACTTTACAAGTTAGAGCTGTCTTTCATACCAGACTTCTTAAGAAGCACTGAGCAGAGACACCTTTGAAGGCTTGTAATATGTACTGAAAGAAGCAGCTACCTCTTGAAGCAGTCGAGCCTAATTAGCTTTCTACAGGAGACTATCTCTACCTTCCTCTCCTTTCTAGTTTATTATTTTCTTTCTGTTTCTTTTTGTGCAGCAACCTTTTGCCTTCTGAGTCAGGCAGTAGCCCATACGAAATAAGAACATTGGGCCCCTCTAGTGGCAGTCCAATTACCGCACCCAAAGAAGCAGCTCCCAGGCTTTGGTCCTGGTTTCCAAAGCATTTGTTTGCTACTTTTCACCCCACAATAGCACAACATGCCTTGCCCTTTACTGGGATCAACCTGGATTGGGTGGAACTGGATTAAAGGCAGTGTCGGTTGCTTAACCCCAGACGATTGCTGGGAAAAGCCAGATCGACGATCCGGGACCTGCTGCATTGCCAAGGAGCAATTCGCAGACTGACAGGTCAGTGAGTCGGTTATTGTAAACCTAAATCCACAGTGCATTAGACGGGTGAGCAGATGCGCAGTGTTTTTAGCATCATCTAGGCCACAATGAGCACGGCCTTCCCACACTAGGCCAGCCAGCTGGACTGCTGCTTTTAGGTTGCATTTGACTCCAAATACCTCTTGAAATGGGACCTTGAGGTTGATCCATCTAGCAATAATGCAAACAAGGAAATATTAAACCCTCAGCTGTCAAGGTGGAATTGTACATATCTAAGAATTTGATGCAGGATATCATAATTTCATGATTATGTAAATCAGTAAAAAACACAGCATGAGAGATAAACAAGGGTGAGACATCAAATTTGTCATATTCCAAGAAGAGTAATGTCATTTAGTAGACTGTTATACAACTGTAATACAACTTGATGATGTGACAGTAAAAAATTAGCCTTTGGATTAGCACTTCCAAAAAACAAAAAAAAAAACCAAGGGCTGATTTTCATTGTCATGTCATCCCATTTGTATGTCAACCGTATAATAGTCTACTAAATGACATTACTCTTCTTGGAATGGCCATTCAGATAAGTATGCCATAGAGGGTGGGTTTTGCGCTCCTTCCTCACTATTTTACTATAATACCTATATTTTAACGGTCAAAACAAAAAGGAAAATAGAATCCTTGGGGGTACAACATGAAACTGCTTCCTTTATACTTCCTCCGTCCCATATTGAGTGACTTGCTTTCTGTTTAGGATTCTCTTCCCACTCCCTTACTATTTCAGAAAACTAATAAAGGAAATCATTAAATCTAGTGCCACCCTTGGGCGCTTCTGTGAACATAATATATTCTTCCTTCTCCATATCATGCCATTTCAGATTAAGACACTAAAAATGGAGTGAAGGCAGTACAATAGTACAACAAGAGTTTAGAAGTATATTTTAAAGATTTTTTTTTTTTCAACTATGTTGTGTTCCTGTAAAGATAAGATTCTAAGAAACATGATTTCTCCTATCAATAAAGCATAAGAGTAAAAAGTTGTAGTATTCTCTGTCATCAATTTTCTTGTCCCCTACAAAAGTACTGAAGAGATTATTTCAGATAACAATACAATCAAGACAAAAACATTTTCGCGGTGAACATTTTAACATCCCATGAAATTGAACCATAAAAATTGTATTTCCCACAATGAAATGAGTTCACTGGTTTTTAAAATATTTAAGTCACTGCATCTTCTTTAACGCTTAAGAAAGACAAGAAAGTTCAGGATATCAACAATTCTATCAAGTTAACATTTAGTTATTAGGAGAGATTCCATATCACCATCAACTTGTTTTAAATAATGCTCCTATACCCACGACGTAGTGAGTTATTACTATGAGAAGCCAAAACTATACGAAAGAAAAGGTTGTGGATTAATCTTCCAAAACTTGTAAATGAGCTACCTGTTAAAATATGGTGGCTTATGGATCCTCTTAAGTCGACACTCAGATTCCAACATTACCCGACAATCCCAATTTGACCATGTCACCACGGCAAATTTGGTATTTTTAATCCCTTTCTCTTCAAGCCACTTATCATGCATAAGTAAAGCTTCACTAAGAAGAACACCTTTGTCCACCTGCAAACACCATATCAGTGAGAAAATTGACAAGCTTCACGTCTATAGTCAGAAGTGAGTGTGTGTGTGTGGGAAAGAGAGAGAGAGAGAGAGAGAGAGAGAGAGAGAGAGAGAGAGAGAGAGAGAAGTGAAAAATAGCAACAAACACATTCTACTAGTACTTATCTTCCAACACCTCCTAAATTCTATCAAAACTAGCCTATGCTTGTTTCATTTGCCTAGTGATGGAGCTTGAAATCTCACTTAACCAATCAAGCCCCAGCCAGATGTGAATTTTTTTTATAAGTAATAAACAGTCGTATTAAAAGCCATACGTGAATTTCAGTCCATAATATATAATATATATACAGCACTAGTGAGCCCTGTAACAACTTATTCCTAAACTAAAGAAACATGACCTGCACCATGGAAAGACTAAAAAAAAAAAAAAAAAAGCACCAAGTACCTGAGAGGGTGAGGTGGGCCGAAGGTCCGTCTTAGGTTCAAATCTTATCAATCAAAAAGATTTTAAATAAAAATAACCCCTTAAGACCCTAGTTCTAACTCTTGTTACAATTATGAAACTCGCATTTTAATTGCATGGGATAAAGGACAAAAATGATATAGCATGACACACTATTCTTGCCATAAAAGAAAACTTGACCTCAAGTTTCACATGAATTGCAATCTTCCAAGTCCCGTACCAAGAAATTTGGAGAATTTTCAAGCCTTTTTCATGTTCTTGACATAATTTTTTTGGAAAAATATTGTCGATGTCTCTAGAGTTAACATTTTATCAACTCATTCCCTAAGGTTTAAATTTTATTAAATCATTCATTGAGGTATGCTCCGTTATAAAATGGCTTCATCTGTATATTTGCCATTAGGTTTTTTAATGGTGAACAATTACACATAGGCAAATAGTCACGCCATAGACAATAATTTATCGAAACATGTACATATCATTGAGTTAGCACCAGTTAACTTCGTCGCATCATTTAAAAAATGACATATCAGAAAAACAAAAAAAGAAAGCCAATAGAAAAACAAAATGGAAAGGAAAGGGGGGGGAGGGGAAGGTGTTTGGGGGTGGCCTAACCACCCCAGTGCCCTAAAGCCAAGTTGGGGGTGGTTTGGCTACCCCCAACCACATCTTCTTTTTTTTCTTTCCTTTTCATTTTTTTTTATCTTACTTTTCTTTTTTTCTTTTTTCTTTTTTCTGGTGATGTGGCAAAGTTAATTGGTGCTAACTCAATGATATGTACATGTAAATAAATTACTAGTTATAACATGGCCATGAGCTTACATGTCTTTGTTCACGATTAAAAAACCTAAAGGCAAGTGTACGAAGGTGGCTATTTGATAACGGAGCATACCTCAATGAATTATTTAATAAAATTTAAACTTTAGAGAGTGATTTGATAAAAGGTTAAACCCCAGGGACCTCCACAATATTGTTCTTTTTTTCTTTTTGCTTTACATGGTGGTAATGTTAAACAATGCATCACCAACTTCAGCAACAAAAATGTTTCTATTTTGGACATCTTCCATCCAAAACTTTGGGAATTTTAATGCCTGCGCTTCTTCCTTAATGATTTTGATTGAATAATAAGAGAGATATGCACCATCCAATATAAGTGAATAACGAATGAATCACAGCTGAGATTCTAAATCATCAATTTTAGCATTTGAAACTTCAATAAAATCTTCAAGCTTTTCAACTACTTGTGCTTGAAACACACTGCCGCACATTCTATTGATCATATTATTTTTTTTCAAAGGATAAGAACTTGCTTTGGCCTCTAAAGTGTAGTGAAAGATGAGGTGTAGGGTTTGCAGGCTAGGCTGGAGAAGATAACCATCAGTTAGGCCTGAACCCTTCTTTTTCTAAAGGTATCTTACAAATTAACGTTCCTTTTAGGATTTGTTTTCAGCAAGTGAAGCAGGTTTCCTTTGATTGAGACAACAAAGAAATAGGAAGAAAGCTCATGCGATTAAATCTAAGCATACCTGGGTTTGCTGGATGCCAGTAAGCTCCCTGCAGAAATCACTTAGAAGTTGATTGTATGTGGGCCGCACATAAATTTGAAAACAATCTTCCACTTGGCCAGTCATACTGTTTACTAATACAGATGGAAACTCAATAATCTCTTGAGGGTGAGGCTTCTTCTCCTTGTCGCAGGTTGCCTCAAAGTCAATTACCACAAAATATTGGAACTCTTGAAATTGAAAATCCGGTTGGTAACTTTGTGATGACATCCTGAAGGGCACAGATCCAAATCCATCATCCATAGGAAAATTGTGCTCATACTTCATGGGATAAAAACAGCTTTCAAGTGCATGAAACTGGTTCTGCTCTGCTTTTTGAATGTTGGGATGAAAAGCAGACCAAACATAAAAATCTTGTTGGTGCATTGGTCTATAATAACCTTCATTTGGAGGCACAAACGAGGGGCTGCTGAATGAGTTGTCAGGTTCCACCAAACGACCTCCTGAGTAGCTACTAACTTCATCTTTAGAATCAGGGAAATTTCCCACAGAATTCCTGCTATATTGCAGATTCTGATGGAATACCTTGCTCTTGAGGCATCTCATGTATGCCTCAGAGTACTTTTGCATTGTTTCTGCCACAAAAGGTACAATTAATCAAATAACACCTCAATGAGACATTAAATAAATGAAAGTGTCAATAATATTTAAATTAAGATAATCTAAGAGCAGGTGTATAACACTAGTCAGCTTTATTTTTTCACAAACAAAACTCCAATCTTGATATACTTTAATGTGAGTATTGAAAAATATGGTAAATGAATAAATGGTGTGGTAGGGAAAAAATTTACAAAAGATCAAGCAAGTTTCTAGAATCAAAGTTGTCAAACTTCTTTTATTTTCCTATCACTTCCACTACGTCGGAGTAACTTACCCATACAATATGGGACTAACTTTTTGGGCTGTCACACCAGCAAATTCAATCCTATTAAAGCCTTTACTTTTAGTTCCCCTTCATTAGAATCCCCAACTACTTCCAAAGAAATTACAAGCAAAAATACATTTTTTCTTATTAAGATATCAAAAATTGGCTTCCAAATAATTGTCAGCTAGTGCGTGGACCTCGCCGCAGTAATTTGCATAGAAAGGAAGGAATGCTCAAGAATGCCCAATTACTAAATTGGCCTATAGGATCTAAACTCCTCTTAATTTATGTTGTATTTGACCTTAGCAAGAGAAAGGGATGCACTTGTTGATTTATTTCCACTGTCACTCGTATCCATGAGAAAACACATCGGTAGTTATACTACATGTAATGATAGTTGACTCATGCCACAATGAAAGATTGAATTAGGGCCTCTCTTGATCCTTCCTCAAGCCATGGCTGACTAAATTCCAGTCCCATAAATCAGTCTTGGTCAACCATTTTTTCAAATCCTATATTAAAAAGGATTATCCAAACAATAGCAATTCTAATTACATACTTTTACACCATCTATAGTTACAACTCCATGGATCCATACCCAAACTAACCAAACTCATAGAGCACCCTAAAACATGAAAAAAACGATAGAAAGAAATCGCAAAACTGTAATAGAACATCAAAATCTACCCACAAAAAAAACTGTTTATCCTTGTGAAATATAATGCTAATCAGAAAACCAAGTCTTATGTACTGCATAACATCATTGGACCTCACACTTCAAACCGAAGTGTAATTTTCGAAAGAGAAACAAGGGAACTAATTTCTTTTTTTTCTTTTTCTTTTTCTTCTTCTTCTTCTTCTTCTTTCTTCTTCTTCTTCTTCTTCTTCTTTTTTTTTTTTTTTTTTTTTTTTTTTTTTTTTTTTTTTTATGAACAAGAGAACTAATTTCATTAACATGAAAATTTCAACTTCCTTCCAATGTTGGACTTTCTGTTTAGCTGGAGCTAAATCATAATATACCGTCTTTAAAATCAAACCTTTCTAATTTTCTTCACCAATGCTCCATTGTTTTGTAATTGCAGCATTGCAACTCAAGTTGAGTACAACCCACTAGTTTTCTTAAACTACACAACACGAAAAAACTCCACTTGGGCCCACAATGCCTGACCAGATGATACCAAGAGTTTAACAACAAATATAAAACAATAAAATCCAATACCCACTTCTCCTATCACAATATAGAAACTAAATATCAAAGTTATATGAAATGATCAACCTTTTAGACCCCAATAACAATATATCACAAAGCATAACCCCAGGCAGAGAGAGAAACAGAAACAAGACACAAAATATGAAACTGGCTGAATAAAACACACAAAGATGCATACCCTTCTGTTCAAGGGCCATCGTGATCATGTACGAAGCAGTAATCAGGTAAAATGGGATCTCTCTTCCAACACTTTACACCTAAGTAAAACCAACCCATCAAAAAACGAAAACAAGAAAACTTCAACACGGATATAATGACAACAGAAAGAAGCAATATTCACAATGCAAGAGAAATGAGTACTTTTTGTAAAGTTCATGTGTTTTGCTTACATGCTGAGAATAAGAAGCAGAAGAAGAAGAAGGACAAGTAACAAGGATTGTTCTTGTTCATGCGAGCAGTTATGCCGTAGTTTCGTTTACGAGGGCTTTTATAATCAGGAACAGGAAGAGACCAAATCCGAAGAAAGGTATAATTAAGGACGGAAAGAGTAGACCCCACGGCAGTGCCGTATTTGATTCTCCGAATTTAGCAGATAAGGTAAGTCTAGAACGAGTGCTCTTTTGTTTTACTCGCAGTCGTCCGTTCAAGGAAAAGTGCACCCGCGGCGGGTAGTGATTGTGTTGGCTGGGGTTTTCAATCACTGGGGATATGCTAATCTCAATATTGGGTCTTTCAAAAGAATAGAGAAACAAAAAAAAATTAAAAAAAAAAAAAAAATGGGTTATGTGTGTTAACTTTTTTATTTGGAATTTTTTAAATATATATATATAAATAAATAAAAATTTCAAACTTTCGTTAACTCAAAAAGATAATCTCGAATAAAAATAGAACTATCATTCATCTAAAGATTGGTGAAAAACTACTTCTGCTAAACAGTGGACTGCTTCTTTAACTTCCTTCTGATATGCCATGTAAATTATGATCGGGAACCATTCAATATAGTTTTAGTATTTTCAATCATTTGGCTATATCGATTCCAATAAGAACCTTCTTGCCTCAAATCAGCACAATTTTTCCTTATATAATTACTCATTAGTTCTCCAAATATCTATAGAATTCTATTACCTTTCATGCTGCCATCGCTTCCGTTACTATTGGATTAATAATAAAAGACATTATGGTACACATAGTTGCTAATACATTCCCCTCGTAATTTATGGCTATAACCCTTATACTCATCTTCTTGCTCATTTTATCTAGTGTTGCAGCTTAGTTTATTTTAATCACTCCAGCTGGCGGCAAAAAAATAAACCATAATTTGGAAAAGTTTTTGATTTGATATAAAGTTGAGAAATACTTCTAGTGGGATTTATATTTAAGAAAATGTTTTTTTTTTTTTTTTTGGATTTACTTAAGTTTTTTTTTTTAACCAAAAAAGTGTTTTAAATTTTAATTTTGCAAAAACACAATCAGATGTTGACTTGTTGCTTATAATTTATTTTTTTTTCTTAAAAAAAAAAATGATGAACATGTAACCATACTCGACGAAAGAGAGGAGTGGTCGGATGATCACCTCTCACTTGTTAAGATTGCCATGTGACTATTCTTGTTTGATAGAGGTGGCTAAGCGGTCATTCCTCTCCACTGTTGATGGTGGTCTTGTCATAGCTTCCTTTTATATATATATATATATATATATATATATATATATATATATATATATATGGGAAAACTTCAATTTACCCCCATGAAGTTGTCACCAATTTGCAATTCTACCACCAATGTTTCAATTTTGTTAATTGCACCCCATTAAGTTTTAAAAATTTTCAATTTAAGGATTCCGTCCAATTAATCCGTCTGAAATAACGAAAGTCGGCCCACGTGCCATGCACGTACGTTTTTTAGTTCTAACTTACCAAAAATGCCCCTATTTCTTTCCAAAACGCTGTGTTTGAAGCACTGGAAGGCCACGTGGAGCCCATTCTTCATGAACTTCACGTACTCTCTCGCCTCCGGCCCATTCAACATGTGTAGCTTCGGGGATACTCCTCTAAGCTTCGAACGCCAAGCGAAAGAACGGGCTTTCGGGATGATCAAGATCTCGCGGACCCACATCGAAACCCATCCGAAAACACCATTGACGCCTTTTGATCAAAATGTTCTGGAGGATTAGATCATTTTGGAGGGATGGACCACCTCATCCCCATCATGGAGCTCGGCAAACGCCTCGTGCCCAACCATAACTTTACCCTCACAATCTTCGCCGTCACTTCTCCCATGTCGTCGGCAGAGTCTGATGTTATCCAGTCCTCCATGAGCCCGAAACTTTTCGACATCGTCCAACTGATCCCACCGGTTGACATTTTTTGCCTAGTTGACGCAAACACTCCGATTGTTACTCAACTCTCGGTGATGATGAGTGAAGCTCGGCCAGCCATTCATTCCGCAATCTCTGCCTTGAAGACCCGGCCAACCGTGCTTATACACATGCAGTACAGTGCGTCTGAGGTTGCATTAAAAGGCAGCTATTTCGCGAGCTGAGTAGACGTTATCCTCTTATAGATTTCCAAAACCAACTTGGCGTCAACTTCCTGACCACATGAAGAAACCATGGAAATCTGTCGGCCTTGAGGAACCCTCTTTCCTCCGAACAAATCAACGTTGTTTGGGTTCCCAACGTTGCTGGCCAAGCGAATCATCATGTCAACATATGCATCGTGGAACTTTGCCAAGAGCTTAATTGGCGAAACAATATTAATGTTAAACCTGATCAGCTTCCGGGTTCTACTCGTCCTCCATAGCCGGCGATGAGCCGTACTACTCCCACCCCCAAGCCTTGCAATCTTGAGCTTCCTTCTATTGCTATTTGCACCACTTAGCCGTTGGTATCTTCTCCTCCTCCAGTACCTCTTCAAGTTTTCATAATATGCAGAAGGAACAATCTCCATTTTTGCTATTGTACGAGCTCGAGAGAGAGAGAGAGAGAGACGTTGACTAGCTAGAGATGCTTGTCTGAGAGATATATATGGAAAGAGGCGAGTGAGAGATGCTTAATTTATATAGAAGGGAAGCTCTGTTCACCTCTGTTTTAGAAGAGGTGAACAGAGGAGCCTGTCTTCAAATGCTAATATTGCAAGCTTAATAAAGTTGGTGCTTTTGTCAGTGACAGTCAAAGTGGAAGCAGCATACGGCAGTAGCATTTACTTTTCTTTTTCTTTTTTTCTAACGAATACTGCAGCTTGTAGAGCAAGGAAGCGAGCCGAGTGATTGCACTGAGAGACGACGACGTGGTTTGACTTTATAAAATTTACCCACAACCACGCTGTCGGTGTTCGGACAAGAAAGCCCATGAGGAAAAGTGCAACGAGGACGACGAGCAGTGCGGCAAGCACTAAGGGCTGGGATGGCAGTGGTCTCGGCTCCAACGTCGAGCTTTGTTGGAGCACTAGGTGCGAGAAAGTTGGAGACGACGTGGAGATGATGGACCAAGAAGATGGAGACGACGTGGAGTTTTCATTACGAATGAGGGCTTTTTTGTCAAATTGGGACAAAAAATTGCATGTGCCGCGCACATGTTTCTACTTCCGTTTCTTCAAACAGATCAATTGGACGGAATCCCTAAATTGAAAATTTTTGAAACTTAATGGGGTGCAATTAACAAAATTGAAACATTGGTGATAGAATTGCAAATCGGTGACAACTTCATGGGGGTAAATTGAAGTTTTCCCTATATATATATATAATAAAATAAAAAATTAGTAGTAATTTTTTTTAAAAAAATGTGTGCTGCGTTTTTGTTTTTTAAAAATGTTTTGCTTGGTAGTAATTATTGGAGGTTCAATTGCTTTGGGTATATATGTCACTCGAATGTTCATAGAAAAGAAAAGAAAATGAATCTTTGGAATAACATACCTATATCATTTATCACTTATTCTTTTGAATTCTTCTTCTCCTTTGTTAATGAAATTAAAAATCTCATTATAGGCAAATATATATATATATATATATATATATATATATATATATATATATATATATATATATATATATATATATATATATATATATATATATAAACCGGTTTGTAAGAAAAGATCATTTACCCATCATATAATTGACATTTACACTCTAACAATCACTTAGAGTTTGTGTTTGAGCCCCAGTATGTGAGACCCACTCTCATGTGAGGGATTGTTGTACAGTTGTTGTATTGGTGTTGTAAATCTAATATTTTCCAATTGTAATTATCTCTTGAATTGATAGAGTTCAACTTAGAAACATTCACCGAACTGAATTGAGTTCAACTTGTAATCTCTTTCATTATACAAACATCACAGACCCAATGAAACAATTGGGCTGATTTAAACTTATCTTGCAGTTAATATACGTATTACTCCTAAAGCCATGGCTTTATATGAAGCACTCACCAGGCTCCTCTATTCTTCAAGGAAGAAGAGTTTACTAAGTTATGGGCATTTGAAGTATTCCACACCGGCTCACCCAAGCAGACTTTTAAGCCTTTATTTTCAGTGTTTGAAAGTCTCTCCTTAGCCAAAAAAGAAAAATAAAAAGTAATTTACTGTGGAGATTTGGACTTCATCAAATTATATCCTCCAAAGTCATAGCCATGCTTTGTCCTATAATTTGAGAAACGATTATGATATTGAAATAGGTAGAAAGCTAGATTTATTTTGTCCACAAACTAGCTTTTCCTTCACCTTCTTTAGTTGACTAATGGGGCAGGTCCTTACCTTTCTCTATCAACCTTCACCAAATGTCATACTGTGGATCAATGAAATGGTGGCAACAAGCAGCATTCACCATCCTCATAAACTACTATTCATTTGTCACTTATTCTCATCTCTCTCTCTCTCTCTCTCTCTATATATATATATATATATATATATATATATATATATTTATCAACCTTCACCAAATGTCATACTGTGGATCAATGAAATGGTGGCAACAAGCAGCATTCACCATCCTCATAAACTACTATTCATTTGTCACTTATTCTCATCTCTCTCTCTCTCTCTCTCTCTCTCTATATATATAGGTATTCTAGCTCAAAATTTTTTTTTAGTTCAGTGTAATTCAGATTCTATTTTGAAATTTCACTATTGTTAGGAAATATTTTCAACAGTTAGAAAATGGGCTTATTGAATTCATACAAGCCAATTTATTTATATTAAATCCTAAAAACCAACTATATTAGAAGATTAAGGTTAAGGCCCATCAAGAATTTCACAAGAAGTCAGAATTATCTCAGGAGCATCAAATTCCGAGATATTCGGATTGCTCGGATCACGGGTAGACGTGGAAGAAATCTCAGAGTTAGGGAATCAGTTACCACTTTATCCGAATTAAACAATTGAAATCCCACCTATAAATAGGTACACATCATCAGGTATTATTCAAATGATTTATTGATTATAAAAACTTAATCTAAATTATCTCAAAAATAATTTAAGCATCGTAGTGGGGATCGGATGACACCTGGACGAACTCTTTTCTTTTGTTGATATTTATTGGTTTACAGGAATAAATGAAATACTTCATCAAATTAAGCTTGTGCCATTGTATCGGAAACTGTTTTGCTAGGTATCAATTTGTTCACTTTGTTTAAATCAATTGTTAGATTAGATGAAAAAAAAAAAATGTAAAATTACTAATTTCTCTTTTATGTGAAGAAATAGTCAAATGCTTAAAAAAGAAAAAAGAAAAAAGAAAAAAGAAAAAAGTAATGTTATAAATCATATTTTTATTATTTTTATTTTTCGACCAAACATTTGATAGATTATAGTTAAAAAATAAAAATAATTCAAGATTGGTTGGAATTGTCATTGACATAATGAAATAGTTGTAAAATAAAAATGCAATATATAATATTACTCGAAAAAAAAAAAACATGCATATTCTTAATACTCCTTACGATGATTTTTAAAATTAAAGATAAAATAATTTTATAGCTAAAATGATGAATCATATATATCAAGGGTAATTTTAGTCGTGATTTTTCATGAATTTAACCGTTAATTTGGATGGAGAGACAAACTAATACCAATTCTTCAAAATATAGTTCTAATTGCACTTAACTAACGTTCATGATTATAAATGACACAAAATCAATAATCTAAAGGAAAATATATATATATATATAATTCACCCTAAATATAACTTTAATCCAACTCATTGAAAAGAAAAAAATTACAAAAACTTTTGTTGGCTATAATTTATTTATTTTTTTAATAAATTTAAAAAATATTGAGATGATAAATAAATTTTGAATTAATAGCACTGAAAAACCAAAGATATATACGGTATTTGAATGTGATCCAAAGCTCTTACCCAGACAGTTGTAGAGCTCAGTTCGCGTCAGAATCATCGTCATGGAGTCGACCTTCAATATCCGACTATTCCTCCATCTCCTCTTGCTCGTCCTTCTCCTTTTTACCTCCTCTTCCGCTTCTGAATCAAACCAGGTGCGCATCTCTTCAATTCTCACTTACCCAGTTAAAAACTAGCAGCTCTTTCTTTTGTCACGGTCTTATTGCTCGGTTTTTAGTTGACTCTCTGTTTGGTTGCCGAGAAAACTAACGAAAAGAAAAGAACTTGCTCTCTTTTGATCTTACGGTTTTTACTTGTTTGATCAACAGTCCTTTACTTGTTTCAGTTTTGTGATGCTGGGGTTGGGTATGGTGAACCGGCATGTGGGATTTCGTCGTCGTCATCCCCGTCGAAGATATTAATAAAGGGGGGAACTGTTGTGAATGCTCATAAACAAGAGGTTGCTGATGTTTATGTGGAGGATGGGATAATTGTTGCTGTGAAGCCCAACATCAAGGTGAGTGTGTGTGTGTTTTTTTTCTTCCCAATTGTAATATAGTGAATTCACTTTATGATGTGTTCTTGAATTAGTAGAAATTGGTTCTGGTTTATGATATTTGTTAACTGATGAGAAACTTTTGGTGTCAGAGGTGGAATTGGGCCATATCATAGTGCTAAAGGACCGCTGAAAACATTGAATAAAATATTTATATTGGGCTAGAATTTTACCTGGATATTTTGTATATTGGCTTGCAATTCCCATAATATTACAAAATTTCTAGATAAAATAGAATAAATAGGATTCCTATCTTTTCATTCCTTCACCTCTCTATCATGCATCTTTTCCTTATTTTGTTACTTTTTTTTTTTCTTCCCAAATTCATTTTCTGTAAATAATTTAATTTCCAACTTACAACTAATAATTTTTTTTTTTTTTTTTTCTATGTACATATCTACAATCTGATATTAGGGACTTTGAGCCCATTAGCATGATGGGTCATGAGTATGAGTTACTACTAAAATGTTGGCAAGTCGGATGAAAACAGTGCTATTCAAAGTGGGTCTAACTTCTCACAGTTCATTTGTGTGAGGAGACAGATCTCAGATTCAGTATGTGTTACTAATGACTGTGGATAGTATTTCGAGATCCAATACTGAGGCATAGTTTGCAACTTTGATATCAAGAAGGTGTCAACTGGTTCAGATGACCTTTTGAATTGGTGCCCAATTGGTTTTCAGATTAGGCTGAGATCACTTTCCCCACCATTTTCATATTAAGGATTGAGGCACTAAATGTGATGATTGCAAGAGCTTATGAGGGAGGCATGTTGATGGTTCACTAGGTTGGGGTTGAATGCGTGGTGATATGGTTAACTCAGACTTCTCTTTTGCAGTCGATGGTATAGCCTTCTGTGATTTGATGTTGACAAAGCTGAGCACTTGTGGTGGGCACTTTTGTGTTTCAAGTTGTCTCTGGTTTTGGAGGTGAAATCGGGAAAGATTGAGCTAGTTTTGATTGCGGATGTTTAGGGAGTTCGGGAGCCTACAGTAAGGATCTATCCAAGGGATGGAATGACAGAGGCCTCTGTTTTTTTTTTTTTTTTTGGCTTAGGGTGGTTTCTCTAGGTGGCACAAAGCCATCTTACTAAGTAAACCTTATTGAGCTTTCCTACTTACGTTTCGTCTATTGTGATGATGTTAATGTTTGTTGGCTGATGGACAGAGAAGTCTTAGAAAAACTTCATTTGGGCAGCCTTGTGAAATTGGGTTTAAATTCCATTTGGTAGAGTGGAAGATCGTTTCTTCTTTTCTTCAAGTAAGAGATTTGGGTCTTAGAAAACTTAGTATACATAATCAATCTTGCTTAGGGAAGCTGCTATAGTGGTTTGAAACAGTGAGTAATACTCTTTGGGGACTTGTGGGTTTGAAGTATTTGAAGAACTGGATCAATGGATTGCTTCTATAGTGAGTTCTTAAAGGATTTCCTTTATGATGGCTTTAGGAGTGGCTAGGAAGTCTAGAAGATTCTTGTGTGAGATATTTGGGATTGTAGAAGAATTCATTCTTGGCATGATGTTTGGTATGGTGAGGATCCACTTAAAGCAGCGTTTCTAGACATTTGACATAGAGGGTAACAAGATAGCGAGCTAAAGTATACAGGTAACATTTTTTTTACTTTGTTTGAAGGACACATTTATGGCACAGGTGATGACAACATAGGCTGGAGAATCTTGTTTGAAGTTTGCGGTAATACTACTATTGGGCCTTAAGGGGGATTCAGGTTTTCCTTTATTGTAGTTTTGGGAGAGTATTAGTGCTGACATTCCCTGGCTTTCTTTTTCATGGATAGTTGCTTTTAGAAAGATTCTTATGATGGAGAATCTAGAAAAGTGAAAAGAAAAGAAAAGATCACCATTAATTGGTTTTGTATGTAAGCACAATGGAGAGAGGATGGATCATCTTCCACTACATGTTTTTTTTCTCCAAGGGAGATCTGGTTTCGGCAATGTTTATTTGTTCGAATATCTTGGGTAATGCCAAGAGTGGTAGTTGACATGCCGACTAGTTTGGGAAGATTCTTTTGGTGAGAATCTAGTTTAGCAAATACGTATCACCGTTGATTATCAATGTATTTAAGTGTACTAAAGGGATGATAGGTTATCTTGTGGTAAATTGTTTTGCAGCAAGGAGATATGGTCTCATATTTTCTGGATCTTTTGGCTAAAGCTTATGATGGCATTCTAGTTAGTTGGAATGGGGTTTTAAAGACATGTAAATTCTGAAGTTTGAACGCTGCCCATCAAATCTTTTATGTTGTCTTTGGTGGGAGAAAAATATAGGAAGACTTTTATTGGTGTTGTCTCCTTTGCACAGGCTCAAGCTCTTGTTTTGTCTTAGGCTGGATGGCTGCATTGAGTGCAAATATGTAAAATCTTTTGCTTGAATACTTGTTACTATATCTTAAACAATTTAATCGTGTTGTTCTTCTATCATTTTTGGTCTGTGTATTGTTGATAGCTGGTGGTTTGCGTAAATTTGTATGCTTTAAATGGAATGGAAGGGAAACAAGATAATTACAAACTATACAACCAAATAAGCAAACCAAAGGTTTATTTTAGTTGAAGGTACAAAGTGAAGATGGCCTAATCTGTATATGTGTTGAGTGGAAGAAATTATTCTACTGCCAAAACTTTAACAAACTATTGTACATTTGTACATTAATTTAGGCTAATATTTGGTCATCAAGACAGTTTTAAATTTCTTGAAATTAAAATATTTTTATTCTGTTTATTAGGGGGCTAGTTTTGAAATGCAGGGTAAGTAATGTTGGAAAGGGTGGTTGATACATTGCATGAGAAATCCTACTGGTTACTTTAGCCAGCCATGCCTAGGTATTTGAAATTAGCACCATACTTGTAGAACCACATTTTGGTATAAAATAAAATGAAGAACTCATCCCTCATGGGTGTGGAAAGATATTTACAAAAAGAAGTATTTCTAGCTCACTGTAGTTCTAGGTTTCCAGCAAATTAGGGTTTCAAGATGATTTGTTTTTCTTAAATTTGAAACCACCTTATTGGCACATCTAATTGCATCTCACAAAGAGTTTTTGATTCTGTAAAATGTGTGCCATTTGTAACTTTCATCTATTGCAGGACAGGGGGAGTTGTCTATCATACAGACAGATGTTTATTGGAATGAATATCTTATGATAAATTTTGTTACATCCATATACACTCTTCTGTTTGTTCTGATTCCTTGGCCCTCTCATTATTTTGCTCTGTTGTTTACTCTTCATGTTTACATTTTTATTTCTTTTTCCATGCTTTCTATTGTTTGATTTAGTCTGACTCATTTGATTGGCTTTGGCAGGTTGGCGATCATATTACTGTGATTGACGCCACTGGAAAGTTTGTCATGCCAGGTTAGTTTTCATATTACAACTATAGGATAGATCACTATAAGTTTTTTGACTCTCTTGACTATGGGAGTGGGCAACAAGGAGTATGGTGAGAACATTTGGAACACCCAAGTAGACTATTGGTATTAGTTCTTTTAATGCCATTTACAGTTTCACCATCAAGCATAAATTCTGCAATCTAGATTGTGGATACAGACTTTCTTCTTCATTGTGTCTATTATGAACCTGACAGGGATATGAAATAGTAGACTTCATACTAAATAGGCTCCTAATAGCCAATGTCCTTTCTTCCATATCTTATGAAGTTGGATGAACAGTATCTGTTGTTGTGTTTCTTGCATGGTATGCCACCATTAGCTGTGTTATGCACATAACATGTTGCGATAGCTCCTCTTTTTATCCTCCAGTCCATGTGCACTCATCTTCTCAAACACGAGTTATTATTAATAATCATAATGTTGATTTGCTGGGTTTCCAGTCCAGTCAGACTGCTTTGTCTATTTATGTTTCCAACACCGGTTAGTAATTAGGTAAATCTGATTCTCATATGTTCTACGACTACATTTTTGTGACCTCAACAGGTGGAATTGATCCTCACACACACCTATCTTTTGAGTTTATGAGTTCCGAGACAGTAGATGACTTCTTCAGTGGTCAGGCTGCAGCATTAGCTGGTGGAACGACAATGCACATTGACTTTGTTATACCAGTTAATGGGAGTTTAACAGCAGGTTTTGAATCCTATGAAAAAAAGGCAAAGAAGTCTTGCATGGATTATGGTTTCCATATGGCAGTTACAAAATGGGATGAAGTTGTTTCAAAAGAAATGGAAATCATTGTTAAGGAGAAAGGTTGGTTTTCTATTTTTGCAGTTTGTCTTGCACAAATATCTTCTTACATGGACCTTGGTGAATGCTCCTTTGGTTTCCTTTTTTTTTTTTTTTTTTTTTTTTTTTTAATTGCATATGGAATTTATTTATGTTTTTATGTGTATGCCAACTTATAGGTATAAACTCTTTCAAGTTCTTCTTGGCCTACAAGGGGGCACTTATGATTAATGATGAACTTCTATTAGAAGGATTTAAGAAGTGCAAGTCCCTTGGTGCTCTAGCTATGGTCCATGCAGAAAATGGAGATGCCGTGTATGAAGGACAGAAAAGAATGATAGAACTTGGAATTACTGGTCCTGAGGGACATGCTCTTTCGAGACCTCCGTTGGTAACCTTCAGAAATACATTTCCTAATCAGATTGCTTTTTTTAGATTACGTTATTCTGCAGTATATAAACAGGCCCAAAATCCTAGGCAACTGAAAATCATCATTTCTTTGTTTTACTGATGAGATAAAAGATATATTTATTTATCTGTTCATGATAAAATTCACGATGCCTCTTTCCTTTTGATTCCTTTTTTTTTTTTCACCTTCTTGTTACTTATATTAATAATAGAGCCATTTCAGTACAAGATGACTCTAGTATTGTTTCATTTTGGAATTTTTTTGGCTTTTTATTTGGAGAAATTGAAGCAAGCATCCCAAATCCCCCCTCTAAAAAAAAAAAAAAAGAGCAGTGAAGGCTGAGATGTCTAATAGTGAAGTTCAAATGGTACTCCTAAGATGAAATTAGTGCATCCAGATTCATCTTGGAAGTGACTCTCATCTATTATCCTTTTCAAGGGTACTAGGGCAAAAGCCTAAAGGTGAAGTTCAAACAATACTTCCAAGATGAAACCACTGGGTCCATATTCGAAGTAACTCTGCTGAGTTATCCTTTTTGAGTGGCCAGGGTTGAAGCCTAACACTATGTTTATTTGGGACTTTGGAGGGAGCGGCAGATGAGAGGACAGAAAGGAGAGAGAGGAGATAGTTATCTTTTCCTTTTATTTGCATGTTTTAATAAAACAAAATAGGAGGGAGAGGAGAGTAGATATCCTTTCTTTTATTTGGTTGCAAATATGGTCCCTGTCACTAAAAAAGGAAAAGATATCATGTAAATTGAAAAGCGAGAGAGATAACTGATAAAAGTTGTGCTGTAACTTTATTAGAATTTTGCTTACTTGTCAAGGGTAAAAAAGACTAAAGAAAAATTCAGAAAACTTGGAATCCTCTCTCCTCAAGTTGCCCATTATGAAAGCATTAAAAAAAAAAAAGTGTTTTGAGGTTGTACATACACTCTTAAGAGCACTAGCAGCAGCTTCCCTAAATCTCATTCCCTTTCCTAGATATAGGGAAAACTCCTAAAAAAACTCATTGAATTAGATTCCCTTATTGTTCCCTAAACTAAGGAAACACCAAGGGAACTAAAAGTTGTATCCCAGAGAAGTAAAAGTGATTCCCTTAACATTACTTTAATATAAAAAACTTTCTCTTTCATCTCTCATTCCTCTAGCATTTATTTGAAACAATATTTAAATGATTTCTCTTTCCTCTCTCTTTTCCCTACTATTTAATTTAAAGAATATTTAAATGGTATAGAGAAAGGATAAGGGAAACTATTGTGAAGTGCATTTAAATAGGGAAGAAAACTGGTTTGGCTAAATTGAGGAAAAGCTTAAGGGAAGTTGCTACTAGTGCTCTAAAGAGTCCCTCATTTCCTCTCCTCTTCACCCCTAAAAAGACATCCAAACAGGTGGAAAGGAGAACCCCTACCCCTTCCCCTCTCATTTCCTCTCCTCTTCCCCGTTCCAGACATACTGATAAAAGGTGAAGTTAAATGGATGACCTGTCATTCTTTCTTGTTGATTGGTGTGTGTGCATGCTCAGAAACAGACGAACTCCTTTGTGCTTGGTGCAAACTTGGTCATGATCGATTTATTTCACTCTTTTTCTCAAGCATATCACTTGTATTCACCTTTTCTGGGGGCATCTGCCTGGCCTATAATTTCAACTTGTGGTTGGAGCTTCATTTAATTTTTCTTCGACCACTAATAGAAAAAATTTATTGCTAAAGATTTGTTTTTGCTTTATTTTCTTCTGGCTGAGAAAGACCATATATATATATATATTCTAAACCTTTTTTTGAAGGTGCAGTCACTGATGGATACAAAATTTTCTTCACTCTTATTGCTGTAAATAACATTTCTTTAAAGATAAACTGCTCTTTGTTAATCTGTGAATATGTTCCTCAAGGGAATCGTCAATAATTTTAATTTAACATCAGTACTAAGAGCAGGATAACTGCTTATACTTGCCTCCTTGTTCGGGTGCAAGTGCTTACTGAGAATAGTCTTAAGACATTCTTTTAGGGTTATATATTAACCCATTTCAGTAAAAGATATATTGCTATGCTCTGGTGAGACTAATGACTAAAGCAGTAGATCTGTTCTTTTAAATTTTGTTGTTTCAGTAAAAATTCATTCCGTGAATGTCATTGAAGAAATGCTCCATGTATGATTTTATGATTTAATGCCCATACAGCTGGAAGGGGAGGCAACTGCTCGAGCAATCCGTTTGGCAGATTTTGTGAATACTCCTCTCTATGTAGTTCATGTAATGAGCATTGATGCTGTGGAAGAAATAGCTAGAGCTCGGAAAACAGGTTTGGAACTCTCCAATCTTTTAAATTTCTGTTTGATTTGGCAAAATTTATTTGACAGTAGCATTGATTTGCTTTTACAGAGTATCATGTTATTGAACAGTAAAAGCTGCACCTTTTCATTTTAAATTGGCTTTTGCTTTTTCTGGGGGAAGAAAATAATGTCGTTTTTTGCACATCTGAGTAATATATGGAACAGGTGGGAGAAAAGTTTAGATGCTTATATCAATTATAAAGGTTGGCTTGGACATTTATAATACGGTTTTTTTTTTTTTTTTTGATAAGTAAGAGAAACATCATTAAAAAGCGCAAAGCGCAATCAAGTTTATAATACAGTTGAAATGGCAAGAAACAACCAATAGGATTATGATGATCTTTTGCAATTATTTTCTCCTTTTCTGTTGAAGACATGTGGTTGATTTGATCCTCATATGATTTTCTAGATTTGATTTCCATTTATTGTATTTCCGTATTAGATAGTACTGCTCCTCTTTATAAACGATGTAATTGTATCAGTAATTTCATCAAGAAAAAACAGACCATATTCACTGCATATTCTTCCTTGTTCTTTCCCCAATTTTTTCTTTCTTCTATTTCAACTTTCTATTTCACTTTTATATATACATGGTAACTTATCAAAAAAAAAAAAAAAATAAATATCAATATGCAAGAGAAGTTTGGTTCCCTGGTAAGGAAGAGAGGAAAAAGGTGCTGTCAGGCGTAACTGATTCAGTTAGAGCAAGGGGAATGTGTAGCTCTGAGTACGTGCATTGGAACTCTTTGCTTGATGTTCTGGGTTGCTCTATTGTAAACCGCTGTTTTGTCGGGCAGTGGGAGAAGAGACAAGATAAAGTTGATGATATTAGATGTAGTCTGTCTTAAGAATAGTTTTCTTCAATGAGAGAGAAGCTTGTTATATGATATTAATACAGTTTCCAAAAACTAAACTTCAGTGATTTAAAAATTACTCGATGCTGTAATTCTTTCTCCTAACAGCCTAGTTAGGCCTTTTTTTGCCGCCCTAGTATTGATGAAAGAACACCCATAGTTGTCACATCAGTGGGTGAGTTTCTCTGGAAGAAGCCATGTGTCACCTTTACTGATGCCACTGACTTGATTTCAGCCATAAGGATGCTTGTACTAGCCTACTTTTAAATATTTCTTCTAAGAACGTATTGATTTTACCCCCTAAGTGGAACCACCACCTTATAGCATGTTGTCACCAGAGGTTCATTTGTTGTTCTACCCCACAATAACTCATTTGATCAATCCTTTTTTCTGTTGTTTTTAAGGTGGAGAATTGAACCAAAAAATTTCTTTCTTAATCAATAACCAAATTCCACTTGAAACAAAAACTTTAGGATAAATCACTGCAATTTAAGACTTAAAAAGGACATCAATTTGAATCCAGGCTTTTAGAATTTAAAGGATGCTTTGTACTAGCCTACTTCAAAACGCTATTCAGCTCTAATGACATACTCGTAAGGACTGAAAGAAGTTGAAAGGAGCGGAGAATTTTAGGTTTTACTCTAGGATTTGGCTAGAAGGAGGAGATGAGAAAGGAGGAAATGAAATTAAGAGTTATACTCCTTGACCAAAATATCCAATCTCTTTTACTTGATTGGTGCTACCTCCACCGTCTCAAGAATTTCTTCAGTTTTTGTTCTATCTTTCTTTTATTGCCACTCATCCTCATCTCAACTAGACTCATTTGGGGGCATGGTTTTTCAGTTGGCCAATATCTGTATCGTATTTTATATGTATCCTTATAGCAGTGCTATAAGTTTCTCCTTTCAGCTATATAGGTTTTATATAATCTCACGGCAGTTTAGATGTTCTTCATGTTATTTACTCTTTCTCAATTTCATGGATGACATTCTCTTCAATCTTCCCTTGACACCTTTTTTATTTTTTAAGGATAAGTACATCCCTGAATGAAAAATTGCTCATGAGACCCCAAAAATAATTTTCATAGTACTGTAAGTTTCATGTTTGCCCTCACATACCAGAACCATCCTCCTCAACGCACCTCTAAAAGCTATGAGCCAAAAGGGCTAAAGTTGAAAGAAATGAGAAATACACACAGCCGTGGATATTGACACACACAAAGATGAAGAGAGATATTGATATGTAGGTGATTAAGAGCCCAAGACTAGTTTTCTTTCCAATCCTAGCTGGTTGATTTGGTTCGAGCATGATCTTCAAGTTTTCAGCTTTCATTATTGAAACTCGTAACTTTATGCTGGTCTCCTGATTCCAATGTTATTTTACTTTTGATGATTTACTGTTTGGAGAAGATCAAGTATTCGTTTTCAAACTGCAGGTCAGAGGGTTATTGGAGAGCCAGTAGCTGCTGGGTTAGCCCTTGATGATTCTGGGATTTGGGATCCTGACTTCGTCACTGCAGCAAAGCAAGAACCGGAACTCCTTTCATATTATTTTGTTTTGTTTTTCAGCCTTTTCTAATTACTGTCAGGTTTAAATTTTCAAACATTATGATCGTCTCATGTTTCAGGTATGTCATGAGTCCCCCTATTAGAGCATCTGGACATGACAAGGCCCTTCAAGCTGCCCTTTCAAGAGGAGTTCTGCAGGTTTCTACCTCATCATTAAAGAACATAGTGCAAACACAACAGTGGGGACCATAAGACACAAGAGAACTTTTTGATCTACAGGAGTTTATGATTTAATATGCAATTTTAGAAAGGCTTATCCATGACTTGAGTTTAATAAACAATACATGCAGTCTTCAAAATTTTGGCTTTAACTATATGCCATAAGCAAACTATAGTGCCTCAGATTTAAAATACTTCCTTTTAATTTTCAGTTTATGGAGATCTTTAAATTTGTTTCTCAGGATACTTTCACGTTTTGCAGCTTGTGGGAACGGACCATTGTTCCTTTAATTCTACACAGAAAGCTCTAGGGATCGATGATTTCCGAAAAATTCCAAATGGTGTCAATGGTAATCACAAAATTAGCCCCTTATATTTATGAAATCATATATACGGTTCTGAGTAATTATGTGGGTCCAATTTATCCTATTCGACTTTCTAATACTTCTATATGTGGCAATTGGGAATTTAGGTATTGAGGAGAGAATGCATTTGGTATGGGATATAATGGTGGTAAGCTGCAATTAGATTTCTTGGTCATTTCCTCAAATAAATGGATTCAATTAGAATATATTCTTGAAGCTCCGACTTTTCTCAGATTCACATATTCATGCAGGAATCTGGCCAAATTTCTGTCACTGATTATGTTCGGGTAACAAGCACAGAATGGTATGCTATTTCTCTGACTATTTAGACAACATAGGATCTCTTTGTGATTTTATCTTTAGCTTTTTGAGATAAGAAAAACTGAGAGTACTTATCAAAAAGAAAAACTAAGGAGAATATTATGTGTTTTATGATCTAATCCCTATTAAGCTGCCTGTTGTTTGTCAAAATGATCTCACTGTCTGTAATTTTTTCAGTGCTAGAATCTTTAATATTTATCCGAGAAAAGGAGCAATTTCTCCTGGATCTGATGCAGATATAATCATACTGAACCCAAATGCAAGCTTCGAAATAACTGCAAAGTCCCACCACGCTAGATCAGATACAAATGTTTATGAAGGAAGGAGAGGAAAGGTAATTTTTGTATCTATAATATAGTTGATCTCTATATAAACAAGGAATTATAGAATTGGTTAGCAATTATTAATGAGAAGGATCTGCTATCGGTTGAATACATTTTTTTTTATTTGCATCTATGGTTTGTAGACACACCAACTCCCAAACATCTAGACACAAGGACACAGCCATAAATATGTCTCTCTGACTTTATTACATTAGATGTGTGTATTATTTTTTATTGAAAGTAATAACCACGTAAAAGTGTCTTGACAAAAATACATAACATACTCATAATTCTGCAATACTTTTAAAATAATCAAGAAAGTAAAAGCTATTTATAGTTTTCTTGAAAAAGAAAAGAAATGTGTAACACTCTTATAATCCTGCACTTCTATATTACATGACGGAGGTGAATTCTTCTATCAGTCTCCAAAGAAGTGCCCCACAGGGACCACACATGGTGTTGTTCCTCAAGTTTGTACTTGCCAATTTCATATGGAACAAATCATAGTCAGTGAGTCTATATCGATACACATTTATATTTACATATACACAGACATATATTTTTCCAAATGACAGCCTATTATTTTTAAGATGTTGCCTGTTCTCTTGATTCTTTATTTAGATGGCTGTCTTAATGTACAGATATCTGAAACTTTTCCAAGTAATGTTCTCATCTAATACTTCACGTGGTTTCAATAAAAATGATGTCTACAATGAACTAATGAATGTAGTTTCATTTAAGCTGAGATGATTGGGGTTGCTAGTTTGAAGTTTTAGTTTATTTGAAAAATTACATTGTCTGTGAAGTTGAAGAATTTTTTTATTTTATAAAGCAACAGTGCAGAGTGTTAGCACATTGACTTCTGTAGATGTGATTTGAAGATGCTTGAATAATGTGAAACTTATGAAATGGCTATAATATGACCTTTTCAATTGATTGTGCCCCATAAAGGATCCTTTGTAGATCCCATGTTATTTAATGGGTTTAACAGCCTTTTTAATGCAATGTAAGCAACCCAAATTATTTCATGATGAGTTACCACTAGTTATAGTTTTTTTTTTTCTGAGAAATACAGGAAGCAGGGAAAGGGATACCACTAGATATTGGTTAACTCTTCTGTTTTACATATTGCTATATTTTCATCAATACTGGTGTAATTGTTGATTATTTTATTGTTATAACTTGTAAGCAAATCCATGTATCCTTATTTTTACTTTCTAATGCTACACATGACAGCAAAGCTATGGCATTACAGTTTTCAACAACTAATACTGCATTTGATACTTTGAAATTAAATTTTAAACAGCTCAATTCGATATTTAGTCCTGTCAACGATAATTCATCTACTCTTGAAAACTTTTTTAATTATTTCTTACAACCCCAACTATATCTTTTCCCCTGCACAATTTGTTTTGCTGTCCCTTGAGAACCTCTCTTTGATCACTACTAACTCATCCATATCTGCTGAATTTGTAAATTTTCAGTCTTCTCACTCTCACTCTCTCTCTTTTATTTTTTATTTTTATAAGTAATCGAGATATCATTAAAAGTGTAAGACACCTTCATGTACACAAGAAGTATACAAGAGAAGCCACCTAACTAGTAGGGGCAAAAAGAACAAAAAAAATCATGATAACTAATCACCGCGAGAAACATAAGCAACTGTCCAAAGATACATAGTGTTAAAAAATAAAGGTTTAATTTCCTCCATAGTTCTCTCGCGGTCCTCAAAACATTTATCATTCATTTTTCCCCATAGACACCACAAAAGGCACGAAGGCACCATCTTCTACACAGCAGCACTCCGAGTATTGCCGGTAGTCCACCAACAAGCGTACAAATCGATTACTCGTCTAGGCATAACCCAAGACAACCCAAATCGACTGAGGAAACATTTCAAATGGTACAAGCAACCTCACAATAAAGAAGAATATGGTCCACTGACTGTCCATTTCTTTTGCACGAACCCACTATCTCTCTTATAGCATTAACAATTCATATGTCCTATTAAACTTTGTCATTTTGTGTTAGGTTTTAAATGTTGATATTATGTTCTCTCAGGGAAAGGTTGAAGTGACAATTGCTGGAGGAAGAATTGTTTGGGAAAATGATGAACTGAAAGTTGTTCCCGGTTCTGGAAAGTATGTAGAACTGCCACCATTCAGTTATCTGTTTGATGGAATTGACAAGGCAGAAGCTAAGTACTTATCTTCCCTCCAAGCTCCAGTAAAGCGATTTAAATCCACAGCTTAAATTGTAGTTGCTTTTACTTTTAATATCTCAGTTTTACTTGGAAGGAAAAGAATACACAACTCTCCAGTATATAGGGTTTTGAGTTTTTGTATAAAAAGAAAAATAAATGAGATCATGCTACTCATCACATCATCTGTGTGAAATATGTGTGAATTCATTTATGTCTGTCAATCAATGGAACTCTAATATGACTCTTTTCTAATTATGTTACAGTCTGATTTCATTTCTTTATTTTGCTTCTATCTGAATGACTAAAAGCTGGAGAAACTCAGAATGTTACATAGTAAATAGCATATGTAGCACACTTGAAAGATTTTATAGAATCAATAAGCCAAAAAGAAAAAGAGAGAGAGAGAGAGAGTAAGAAAGATTACACAGAAGCTTTGGTTATGCTTCTATTGATGAACATGCGCCATCTATAAATTTACAGGCCAGACTTCAAAATTTAGCATAATAGTGCAAGATGATTGAAAATGAGGAGTGGCTTGGTTCTTAGGAAATCAAGGCTTAATACAGCAATTGATGTAGGTCAGAATCTTCTTTTTCCTCTGCATGGCAATAGACATAGAATGATTAGAAAGAAGAATGTGAGGATTGTATTAGTACCATTCTTCCTCTTTCTAGAACAATAACTCATTTCTTGTGAGGGCATTCTCTACCATGTAATGATCCATGTGCGTTGACCAAGGGGATATGGACCAAAACAAGATGAGTATGTCAATAGCCCCAAGTGAGAAAAACATAGTCAATTTGGGAGACTAGGAACAACCATTTTATAACAAAGAGTTTGTAAATTGGAGGCTCACCATAATCGAATCATCTTGATGCTGAGCGCCATTGATTAACTCCGTTTCATGCCCGAGGCTGGCTCGCTTGAAGTCACTCAAATCTGTTTTGTGCTGCTTCCTATTAGCTCGAGCTCGAGAAAATACCATGGAATAGTCTGTAGCTCCTGGAGCCTTATGATCCCACCCTCCAAATTGAGGAACGGACATCCAACCATTTTTCTGTACATGTAGAATATCTAAGTAGTCAATATATGTCATCTAAGAAACTCATGTGTTCAATAAACTATCAATGAGAATCACATCGATATTGTAGTCAATCACACAGAAATTCTTCCTCTTAAACAGCTTATATGCCATCTTGAGATTGCATTGGTCAATATCCCCTTGGTCAACGCACATTGACCAATACAAGCTCAAAATGTTCCTCCACCTAAATGTTGTTTGTCTAGAAGTTACATTTTCAGAAATTCAGATACAGATATTAAACTGGAAACTGGCTCTAAAGGGAAGCATTAGAAGAAGGTTTATAAGCATTTAGAGAGCAAAAACTGTAGGCATGTTTGCATAATGAGGAACTTTTCATGAATATTGAGTAGTGAAGTTTAAGGATGTGTTAAGAAACAGATGACATTTCCATACAAATAACGAAGATTTAAGTTACAGTAGGCCTTAAATTCAACAAAACCAGCCCTATTGGATCACCAAAAAAACAATTAATGCTTGTTGAAAAGGTAGCAACCAGGCATTCAGACAAAGGCAAGATATATATATGTTCTTGCAACTCTTGAAGATTTTTAGGCCTACCTCCTTCAGATTTTCCATTGTTCCCAGAGGAGAGAAGATGGGATTTGCACAAAAAAATAAATTGTAGAGCAGTATAATTTTCACAATATATTTATATATATGTGTATTTTAGAAGGAAGTGGAAATTGCTCTGCCACATGTCATGGTTTCATTGGACAGTGAGTAGGGCAATTCCATTTCTAGCCATTTACATGCATTGTGCATGGTGGCGATAACGGAATTAACGTGAACTCAGTTAGAAACGCTGGATAGGTACACTATATGGGAGACACAGAGAGATCTTAGGCAAAAAATGTGCATGGCCAATGGATTTTGGAATGCATTTTGTTTGAGAAAAAAGAAATGACGTAAAAAAAAAATAAAAAATCAATATTTTTATAAACACAAGTCAAACCGGACGTTTTGAAATTGTTAAACCAAATAGACCCTTAAACCGGACGTTTTGAATTTAATCATTTGGTTTAAATTCTTACATTTTTAAAAATGCATCCCTTACCCGCTTCTTGACGTGTTTTCAAACCGCTATTCTTCTTCTTCTTCTTCTTCCTTTTTTTTTTTTTTTTGAATTTTTAAACACACTTTTAAACTTGATAATTTCTACGATTTTGTCTAAAAATGCTATTTCGCCTAAAAAAAAATCGAATGAGATTTTCTCGCTGAAATCGTCGAATTGACCTATAGATTTTATCGGTAGTACATGTTTAATCCAAAAACAGAAAAAGTTGTGAAAAGCAAAAATCTACGAATTTGTTAATGCAATTTAAGGTTTTATTATTATTATTATTTTAATGTTTGGTTTGAAAAAAAATATTATGACGTGATACAAAGATAAAAATTATTTTTATGTTTGACTTATTTGTTAATATTTTTATTTTGGAAAGAAAAACAAATGGCATAAAACAAGAGTTTTAACAAACAATGCTGATGTAATTTCTTTTTTCTTCTTATTTTGTCTTGTTTCACTCCTCTTAGTTCTCTATAATAATAAAAAGAGATAATTGCATCATTGGTCCCTCTGGTATGCTATAATTATTTTTCACTCCCTATGGTTTAAAAAGTACATGGAAGATCCATGTGATATACAATAATTACGTTTTACTCCTTGAATCGATTTTCCGTCCACTATTTTGACGGAATCTGCTAGCCTTACACGTCAGCGCCACGTGTCCATCTTAAAAAAAAATATAAATTTATTAATAAATAAATAAATAAATTTATTTAAAAAAAAAAAAAGAAGAAAAAAAAAATGGCAGGCAAGGGGTGGTTGGGCCACCCCCTTGCCACCTTTTTCCTTCTTCTTCTTTTTTTTTTTTTTAAAAAAAAAAAATAAAAAATAAAATAATAAGTATTTTTATTTATTTTTTAATAAATTTATATTATTTTATTAAGATGGACATGTCAGCGCCACGTGTTGCCAATAAGATGGCGACACGTGGCGCTGACGTGGTATTTGACGGAATCTGTTAAATTTTTTAACTGAATTTGACTGTAGAGATCAATTTGTAATTATTGCATATCACAGGGACCTCCCATGCACTTTTTAAACCATAGGGAGTGAAAAATAATTACGGCATATCACATGGATCAACAGTGTAATTATCCCTAATAAAAAAATAATAAGAGTAATACTAAAAATTATATTTTTATCTTACAATTATTTTATGATATTGATGTAACAATCTCAACCAACCATTTAATCAATAATTGAAAAAAAAAAAATTAAAGATTAGTTGGATCTATTATGTCAACATTGTAAAATAATTATGAAATAAAAATATAATATATATTATATAACAATACTCAAAGAATAATGCTAGAAACCATGGGTGTGTTTGGCGGCACATTCTACTTTTTTTGTTTTTATTTTTATTTTTATTTTTTTCTATTACAAACAACTTTCTTTCTTTTTCCTTTTATAAAAAATTCAAATCTTTTTTCCTCTATCACATCAATAACTTCTTATTATTATTCAAATAAAAAATTTACAGTATAACATTTTACTAAACATGCCACACATTTTATCTCGTAATTATTTCAAAATATTCACATAATAGTCTGAATCAACCATTAAATTTGATCATTATTTTTAATTTAAGAAAGATTAATAATATAATTGTTAACAAAGGCTTTTTTTTATTCGAACTATTTTATTATTATTATTATTATTTCTTTTTTGTTTTTAACAATAATGTAGCATTACTCTCATTCAAAATAATAATAGACTAGTATGTAGAGGAGAGCTTTGTCGGCTTATATTTGTATAAATTATAAATATATGGAAATATAGAAACATCCTTTCGGATTCTCGCCAAAACTTTCTCGGCATCCAAACATGGCGACAATCAGCCTGCGTAAGGCGAACACGCGGCTTCCGCCGGAGGTGAACCGCGTGCTGTACGTGCGGAACCTGCCGTTCAACATATCGAGCGAGGAGATGTACGACATCTTTGGGAAGTACGGGGCGATACGGCAGATCCGGGTGGGGACGAGCAAGGACACGCGAGGCACGGCCTTCGTGGTCTACGAGGACATCTACGACGCCAAGACCGCCGTAGACCACCTCTCCGGCTTCAACGTGGCCAACCGCTACCTCATCGTGCTCTACTACCAGCAGGCCAAGATGAGCAAGAAGTTCGACCACAAGAAAAAGGAGGACGAGATCACCAAGCTCCAGGAGAAGTACGGCCTCTCCAAAGATAAGTAGTAGATTAGACTATGAATATCTCAAAGCGACGTCGTATTTGGTTTTTATAAATCTAGGGTTTGTTTCTGTATGTATACGGTTTATCTGAAGTTTGAGACTGATGATATTATATGACAGTGATTCTTTTTTAGCTGTTATTTTGCTCTTGGTTTCTCTGCTTTTTGTGCGATTCGTGGAATTGATTGGATGCGATAGCCGTGATAAATTGTAGAACTTATAGGTTTTCTTTTCCTATTTTTAACTCAAATTAGGGAAATTCTAGTCGCAGAGTTATATGGTGGAATTGAATGCGGCGATTAGATGAATCATTTTGAAGTTTTCGTGGTTTAATGGAGAACTTGTTAGGCGCAAAGTTGTTATTTTCAATCCTATGATTTAATTGTTTGGTGTAAATTGTGTGAATAATTTTTAGGATTTCTTTGGTACTAGATTAGTTAGGTTTAGTTTGGAAACCTTGTTTCGGGAGTAATCAATACGGTATTTAAGTTGTTAGGTTTTTTCTGCTTTTGGATAGATATAATAATCACTGCAGTCTTTGTTGTGACTTGTTATTTGATTGTTCATTGTTTGGTATTATAAGTTTGTAAGGTCACTCAAAAAAAAAAAAAAAGTTTGTAAGGTCACTAGCATTGGGTTCCCTATCCTCCATGTGGTTCCCTAAATTTGGATAAAACCCCCAAAAACTCACCTGCATTGGCTTCCCTATACCCAATCTAAAATAGCATCGAGTGTAGTAGCTCAATCCAAACATTCTCTCTCACTTTTTTTTTATTCGCAAAAGGTTCTCCCTCCGCCCCTCCCTTTCTCTATAAAAGCGTAAGGCGCCCCTAAGTACATAGGTAGTATACACAAGAGAACCAAAGCTAACTCGCGAAAACCCAACCACAGAAACTAAACCCTAGAAACTGAAAAAACACCCAAAAAACAACCCATAAAAGAACCCAAACAAAAGCACCCACAAAAGAAACCAAACACAACCATCTAGAAACTGAAAGAACCCCCGAGATACAACCCACAAAATCCACCAAGGCATACAATCCTACAACATGTGGGCCTTGCCTTTCCTACACCTAGAAGAAGCTTTAACGTCGCCATAATTGATGAAACTTTGCAGATTTTGAAGCTCCCTTTTTTCCTTTGGATTTCTAGCGCTCAATCAACTCGCCCAAGATAGCCCTGAACTCCTCGCCTTGACCCTCATCCATTTCCCACTCCATGGGCAGCCTCTCCAAAAACGCCTTCTCCTAAACATCTATCTCCCTATTGCGGTCAAAATCGACAGTCGAAGCCTGGGTTTGGGAGAAGCCATTTCTGACCTCCTGAGATGGAGCACTCTGACGAGAGTTGAGAAATCCCTTCCTAAGAAAGTATTTCTTCACTGGAGGCTCTGCAACCTTCTTCAATGGAAGCTCTACAGCCATCTTCAAGGCTTCCAGGGAATCTGAGCGAAACCCATCATTCCACTTCATAGAATGGCTTTTCCTGAGCTCCCTAGCCCTCCGATAATAATGCTGAAAGGGTTTGGAATTAAGCAGCAAGGGGGGAGAAGAACGAATCTTCTCCCCCAGCTTGGAAGCCCTTGAGAGGGGAGGAGCGAAAGCAGGGAGCTCTGTACCGCACGAGCTATCGGAAAATCTAGAGCTCACAAACAGACTAGCCAGAGCCGGAGGAGCAACCAACGACACCGTAGGCGACAGCTCTGGATCTAGCAAGGCGGGGAAGAAAAAAGTGAGAGTCGGGTTGACTGGAGGAAGGGCTGATGCAGACTTCAAAAGACAAGACGACCCACCCCCAGAATAAGTCTCCGGCAACAACTCCGGTTGGATGCTCGACTGATTGTCGACTGAAGTAAAAGCTGAGGCCGTCTTCAAAAGGCTAGACGACCCACCCCCATGAGGAGGCAGACCCAGAAACACCCTAGAAGAAGTCATCGGCGTCCTCTCTGGCAGGATTCTCGCTGGACAGGAGACTATGTCCTTCGGCATGAGACGGCCCAAATGAAGACCTGAGCGTTTCAGGCCCAGCCTAGACCCGGCAAGCCGACCCAAAAGATTCCTTAAAGCCCAACCCATGACCAAGTTGAAACCGAAGACCAACTTACTCCATGTGTGCAAGTTCGGAATTTCGAATTTCGAATTCGAACGTGTGAGAGGCTTCTTATCCAACGGACTACGAGGCTGATCTTTGTCCAGCAGATCAAGTGGAGGAGACTCTCCTCTCTCACTTTCTCTCACAACTTTTTTCACACCACACACCACTGATCGTCCATCAGCAATGATGGGTGTGCGTTGTGCAGCCCTCTCGTCCCTCACACTTTCCATTAATGCTACTGCCACAATGCCTATCAAACCTTGTAATTCCCATTGTGATGACAATCAACATGCACAATTAAAGGATCCATTGCATATTTCAGTTGGGCCTATTACTATAGCAAGATCCAAGAAGATCAAAGAAGTACTTAATGGGCTGATTGAAGAGATTTGGGGTGATTCTAAAACGGAGCATTCTAAGCTTGGCCCAAAGGAAGATGAAGGCGTAATAAATTTAATCCAAACTATTGATGGGGTTGATCTTACTTAATTGGGCGTGGATTAATTGCTGATTATTGCTTGATTGGGCGTGGAATTAGAAGGAGAAAGTGGCTAATTACTTTCTAATTTCAGACTAATTAATTGGCTGATTGACTTACCTATTTCATACCAATTAATTGGCTAATTGACTTGCCAATTCTATACCAATTAATTAGCTGATTGACTTGCCTATTATTAGTGCTAAATTTAAGGCTCCTATGTTTTTAGTCGTCCTTTTTTTTTTTAATCTATTTTCTTATTTTCGAAATACGTTAGTTTTCTTTTCCTTATAGTGGATAAATAGCCTATACTCGTTGTAATGAAGTATCATTGAATCGAAAATGTAAGTTTGTTTTCTTCTATTGGTTCTTTAGAGAACTTGTGAACTTATCAATGATTCTTTCTTGTGGCGTCAAATTTTATACCTTCGGTTTATGATTCAATTATAACCATTGGGTCGGGGTTTGTCATTTTATACCTTTGGTTCTTGATTCAATTATAATCATTAGGTCGGGGTTTGTTACTTTATACCTTCAGTTCGTGTTTTATTTATAAACGTTGGGTCGATGTTTTCTATCAAAAATACGAATTTTAGCTTTCTTGGGCAAATATTCCAATATTGTTTATTAGGTCTCAAAGCGTGTCAATAGAGGTTCGCATCATTTGGTATTAGAGCCAAGTTCTGAAATCAGGTTTACTATCCTTTTATCTTTTGTTTCTTGTTATCATCTTATCTTGTTCCGTTTGTGTTCATTATTCATTGTTCTTGTTATCATCCTATCTTATTCCGTTTGTGTTCATTATTCCTTATTCTTGAGACTAAATGATGTGAATCTCAATTGACACACTTTGAGACCCAACAAACAATATTGGAATAGTTGCTCAAAAAAGCCAAAATTCAGATTTTTGATAAAAAACCTCGACTCAATGTTTATAAATGAAACTGAATCAAAGGTATAAAGTAACAAACCCCGATCTAATGATTATAATTGAATCACGAACCGAAGGTATAAAATAACAAACTCCGACCCAATGATTATGATTGAATCACGAACCGAATGTATAAAATTTGAACGCCACAAGGAAGAATCCTTGATAAGTTCACAAGTTCTCTGAAAAAAGGAACGAGTGCGCCTATTTATAACGAGTGCGCCTATTTATAACCTTTTCAGCCCTACACGTCCACTATAAGAAAAAAGGAAACTAACGTATTTTGAAAATAAGAAAATAGATTAAAAAAACAAAAAAAAAAAGACTAAAAATATAGGAGTCTAAAATTTAGCACAAATAATAAGCAAGTCAATCAGCTAATTAATTGGTATAGAATTGGCAAGTCAATCAGCCAATTAATTGATATGAAATAGGCAAGTCAATCAGCCACTAATTGGTCTAAAATTAAAAAGTAATCAGCCACCTTCTCCTTCTAATTCCACCCCCAAGCAAGCCATAATCAACAATTAATTTACGCCATTTCTAAGGAAATTACAGCTATTAACCCACACCCAATTAAGTATGATCAGTCCCATCAGTAGCTTGGATTAAATTTATTACGCCTTCATCTTCCTTTGGGCAAAGCTTGGAATGCCACGTTTTAGAATCACCCCAAATCTTTTGAATCAGCCCATTAAGTGCTTCTTGGATCTTGCTCTAGTAATAGGCTCAATTGAAACATGCAATGAATCCTTTAATGATGTATGTTGATTCTCACCACATTGTATCCCCCAAATTGATTCAAAGTCTCCAACCAACGAAATATCTGATGAAAACTAGCGCCACCGATAAGGTTAGGGAATTTCGAGTCTTTGAGACATCAGTAGAATATGATGGCATTGTCGGTAAATTTTCGGCTAGGTCTGTCCTAAAATACGTTGCATGGAATCTTTGTGTTGCAAACATTTTGTGCTGTTTGGGTACTAGGAAATGCCAATTCTGAGAGAAAAGAAAGGAATTTGGATTTGTGCAAGAAAAAATTGATGGCTAGGGAGGCATGGTCCATGGAGGATTGAGGTGAAGGCAATGAAGAAAGATGTTGAGGGTATTGCTTTTTATTTTTTGATAAGTGAATGAGATATTATTGAAAAGCGCTAAAGGCGTGACTCAAGTACGCAAGATGTATACAAGTGGAACACCTAGCTAGAAAGAGAAAGAAGGTTGAGAAAATCATGAAAACTAAGCACATTAAGATCTAGAGCAGCTATCTAGTGGAAAAAAGTTTTAAAAAAGAAAGGCATTAGGTCCACTGCACTTTTTTCGTCGTCCACAAAACTTCTATCATTTCTTTCCTTATGAAGACACGACAAAACCATCTCCCACACTGCTCAACCCTGATGACATGAGGGAAGAGAAAGAATAGAAAAAGAACAAAGAAATAAAATTTCAATGGTATAGAGAAGGAATAGATAGTAGGATGTAGAGTGCATTTGAAAAGGGAAGCAAAAAGTAACCTGGTTTCCTAATTTTGGATAGAATTATGGGGAAACCAATGTTAGTGTTCTAAGATTTGTTCAGTCTAGTTAATTTGTTGATTATTTTATAATTTCTTGCACTCCTTTTGTTTCCTTGTCATGAGAGATAAAAGAAGTGAAGTATTATAGAGAAGGAAAGGAAGATAAGGGGAATAGAGATGTGGTTATTACCCTTTTCTTCTGTATTCTTAAGATCAGCAGAGAATGTGGGTGGAGATCAAGTTCTCAGTTCATTAAATTATGCAATTGCCTTCTAGACTTCCCTGAGAGCTTTTTTTTTTTTTTTTTGTCCTAGTGGAAATTTTATTTTGCTTCTCTTTGGAGAGGCAAGTTAAAAATTTCTCATTTCTGGTTCATATCTTTTAAAATTTGCTGTCATCGGAATATATTGACATGTTCGATTGTTCTGTGTACTGTGTTTGTTTGATGGGCTTGTCTGGTTCATGGATTAGGTTTTTGAAGCCATTCATTGTTGTTTACTGCATTACCTATTTTCCCCCCTTTGTGACAGCTTGAATTGTTTGATTACGGTGGAACAATTGATTATATTTAAACTAAAGGAGATCTGGTTTTTTTTTTTTTTTTTTGAAAAATTATTTTTTTAGTTTATATATTTATATTTTTTTATTAAAGAGTGAAACGTGTTGCGCTTTTATTGGGTCTGGCGTGGCAACCAAAAGAATTATGTTAAGTTGTGGACGGAAATTGACTTTAGGGAGTAAGTTGTTATTTTTGCTAAGCACAAGGATCTTTGAATTAATTTTTATAACACATGGAGCGATTTGTAAATTAGGCCAACTACAAGAACTGATTTTACATTTTTTTCCTTAAATAAATTAATCCTTAAATCAGTATACACACTATATTTATAACTGATGTATTGGATTGCAGATTAACTTCTTACATATTAAGCTTCGTATGCTAATGCTTTTTAGATTGTATTTTTTGTTTTACAGAGTGTTATGAAATGACATAAATGTTGAAAGTAGTTTTGAGTGTTTTATGAGTGAAAGTTTTGAATCTTTTGTTAATGTGTTTGTCTTGAAAAGAGAAAATAAAAGGGTGATGGAAAAAATGTTATCAAAAGCAAAACTGAATGATTTTATTTTTAGCATTCTAATGTCAAGTCTTTACATCGGAGGGCATGAATCGCACCATTCCTTTACCCTTTATTAGCAATGTCTAGCTTAAGAGAGTTGAAATTGCACAAAGAAGCAGTACAAAGGGGGGATAAGATAGCTTAAACAGTAGTTAACTAATTTATCTTTCTCTGAGAAGTTTTCAGTGAGTTCTTTTTCCATCCATCAATGACTTTGGAACGGTCATTTAGGATTAA
Source organism: Alnus glutinosa (assembly GCF_958979055.1). Classification (NCBI taxonomy): domain Eukaryota; kingdom Viridiplantae; phylum Streptophyta; class Magnoliopsida; order Fagales; family Betulaceae; genus Alnus; species Alnus glutinosa. The sequence continues at coordinate 4,770,857 of NC_084894.1, read as the reverse complement.
CTTTACAAGTCTCTCTTGTGACTCTCCAATAATGAGATAGCTTTTAAAATTATTATTTGATCAAAATTCAATAATGATCAATTACAAATTCAATAGTGATTTTAACAACCACATCATTATAGGACGGACATAATAAGGACTTCTAGGATTACTCGTCAAGTTAGTGTCATCCATTTTTTCTCTAAATGTGAAATTATGGAAAGGTAATGGCAATATAAGGGGAGACTTGAAGTATTTGTAAAGATTCGAAAGTCTTCCCAACTGCTATTTTTGTACTTGAGTCCCCTAGACAACTAGTACAACATAAGTGTGATTTTTGAAATGAGTAATGTTAGAAATTATATATTTTTTTTTCATCACTATCTTACTATCCAGATGTGGTACTGTCACTCCACCATTAGTTTTTTTTTTTTAAAAATAATAATAATAGCTAATCTAATGGTAGAATGACGGTGTGCATAGTGAGATGGTAGTGTGGTTTTTAGCATTGTTTGGGAAAAGCCAAAAAAATGATCGGATAAGGAGGGGTTTGAAAAGTGTAAAAGAAGCCATATTAGAGCAAAATTATAAAGTTTTTGGGTATAGGTTGTTTGAGTAAGGCTAGAAATCACTCTTATTTCTCTCGAATAATTATGTGACTTTAAACATCATTGAGCTTGTGATTGATCATTATCGAATTTTGATTAAATTGTTATTTTAAAAGTTACCTTATTATTTGAGGGATATAAGATGAACACAAGAGGAACTTGTAGAATTATTCGAGTTGTTCAGTTTCTATTAAGTCATAAGCAATTTTAAGAGTTTAAATTAATATAATTGCATCCATGGTATCGATAACAAGTATTTTGCCATCGAGTTTATTTGTGTGGGATGTTGGCGTCGGGTCTTTGGTCTTCCTCTGCACTGCCAGTCGCCAGAGTTGATATTTTTTGGGCTTTTTTGTTGTTTATTTGCTTATTTTTCTTCTTCTTCTTCTTCTTCTTCTTTTTTTTTTTTTTAAATGGTACTTGGGTTATTGTTTTCCTCTTGGGGAGACTCTTGTATTTGAATTTGTGTTGGTACCTCTCTTTCTTGCCGTCCCATTTTCGGACTCTAATAGTGATTTTACTATTTCAGTCATATTCTGATGGTTGTTGTTTCCAAGTGGGAGTACAGATATGCCTGCCTTAATCTATTCTCCTTTCGCTTTTATAACTGCCTTGTACAGCCCATTGAGAGGACCGGGTCACTTGTTTGACCCATTTCCTACGCTTTGTAGTTATTTCAGCGTTGTTTTAGTTTGGTTTGAGTCTACTGTTGGGGAGCCCACCCATTTTTTATTTATAGAATTGGCCATTTCTTCCTTTTGGATCAGAAATGGGAATGATCCTCCCTTGTAACCATTTTCTTTATTCAATTAAAAAAAAGAAAGAAGGTATTTTGCCATTGAGTTTTGATTGGTTTAATAATGTATTACTTAGCGTTGGCAGATTGTAAATAAATTATAGGCAGAGAATGTTTCTTTTCCTAAGTTTAGTAAATAAATTTAACTATCTTTTTATTAATTTGGTTGGTTAGATCCAAATAAGAAGGGTGAAATATGAAAATTTGAAAACTCATTCAAACAACACTCGTCTCTTAATCTGATTTTCAGAAATCACATCTGAATAAAACATCCTTGATCACCTCTTACATGTTAGTTACATGACAATATCATTCACAAGTCAACACCCCTGATTCCAGTTTTTCCATTGTCAGCAAACCCACATGTTTGTTCCATTCATGATACACACTACTCTTGTCATGTAATCGTTGCACATTCAAACCCCAAGTAGTTCAAATTATACCATACTGGATCAGCCTCTATGCTACAATCTACATATCATGTTCAGAAACCTATGCCACCAGCATAGACTTTCACCATTGCAGCAACTAAGAACACACACTTCTTCTCGATTGCTGCTGCAGTTGGTGTTTAAACAAGCAGATCTAACTTCAGTCTGTTGCTTCACACCGCCGTTCATGGTGACCTAGTTCTTGGCCGAGGAGCTAAGTTTCAAATGGGTCGGGTCAATCTTTTGGCCCATTTCCTATAGTCTTTAGGGTCTGATTGCACTTGTATTGGTTGTTTTGGAGTGTTTGTTGTGTTGTCCCACTTTCTTTTGTGTTGTGATGATTGATGTATAATAGGGGTGTAAACGAGCTGAACTACTCGTGAGCTTACTCGAGATCGGCTCGAATAAACTCGACTCGTGCTCGAATCGATTATTAAATGAGCTACTCGTGAACACGAAAATCAAACTCGATTATTAAACGATGCAAACTCGTATAAACTCGACTCGACTAAAGCTCGTGAACCCGCTCGTATAAGGATCGACTCGTTTATTAAGGCTCGACTCGTATATATATATATATATATATATATATATATATATATATATATATATATATATATATATATATATAACTAGTTTTATAATATAGTATATTAATAAATAATATACTATATGTAAGCATAAATTAAGTAATAAATAACAATAGTTATTAGTTAGTATATATTAATTGGTTATAGGTATATAAAATAATAAAAGTGAATAATATCAATAATTAATTATTAGTCATATGATATAATGACAATTTGTATACTTAATCATATTATTCATGTTATATAATAAGATTATATGGTTATATGATCATATAATAATATAACATTGTGTCATATGACATGTAAATATAAAATATGCAATCACTTTATTATATGTTATGAGTTTATCATTAAATACTTAATAATCATTCCATCACGTGATCTAAGATCTAAGATTTAAGATCATACGAGTTGTTAAATCATGTTAATACATTAAATATGCTATCATATGATAATACTTAGATCGTATGATCATATAATATTAGTATTATTAGTAGGTAGTTATAAATTATGATTTATGACTCATAAATTCATAATGATCAATTTGACCATATTTAATTACTTATTATAGATTCATAGATAATTGTAATTCAAATTCTAGACTCATTGGCAATTGCCTTATTGTTTGCTTTTATTGCAAAATTCTAATATGTGCAAGTACACATTATTTTGAAAATTTGTGGTTTAATTTTTAATTTTTTTTTTTTGCTAAAGTTAATAATTTAAATTATGATACGAGCCGAGCTCGAGCCGAGTACTCGAGCTCGGGATCGACCAAAATGGCCGAGCTCGAGCTCGAGCTTGGACAATAGTTTTTGTTACGCGAGTCGAGCTCGCACAAGATTTTTCAGCTCGTGTCGAGCTCGAGCTCGAGCTCGAGCTCGAGCTCGAGCTTTACTGTTTGTTAAACGAGCCGAGCCCGAACAGGCAATACCCGCTCAGGATCGGCTCGTTTACACCCCTAGATGTATTTCTCCCCCCCTTAGTGCGCTCTTCTCACTGTATTTCAAATTAAGACACATTTGGTGGGATCCAAGCATGTGATTTCACTTGTAAGTCTCACCCAATATATCTTAAAATTATAAAATAGTTATATAAAAGTTGTAATTTTATCATTTCTCTTTTCAAAAACATTTGCGCGCGGGTTCAAATTGTGGTGCGGCAAGTCATAGTTAGAATAATGCCCTCACCTAACTTGTGTTTACAACCTAGGTATGCAACTGTATGCAAATCCTTTTCAATGGAAATGAACAGTCACGAATGTAACAAAAAGAAAAAAGAAAAAAATAGGACCTTAATAGAAGAAGTCAAACCACCTCCATGATCTTAACGGTGGTTCAATCACTCTCAAATGAACGATTAAGACCATACCTGTAACACCCAAGAATTTTATTAGGATAACTAAGAATACTTTAGTATAAATAATAGTTTTAAGTTAGATTAAATATATTTGATGTCTAATGTTATATCCTCAGTTTGAACTGAGAAGTGGACAGTTCGAACTAGACTATGATTCGTATTATAGATGGTTTAACATTTAAGATTTAAATATTTTGACTTAAAATAGAATAATTAAAATAGTGTGAAATTTGTATGTAGTTTATACAAAAAGTAACTAATGGGTTTTAATTAAAAAAAAAAAAAAAAAAAATTTACTGCTATTTTATATAGTAGTGTTACATGTAATTTTTTAGATGATTACGCTTACGGCTTGTTAAAAAGCTGGGACGCTACAAAAACACATCCACACTTGGGGGGGAGTTCTCAAAAATAATATCATTAACCTTTTACATTGTTTTCAAAACTAGGGTTAAATACTTTATTGGTACCTGAATTTTCAATTTTTTTAAATTTAGTACTTGAGTTTTCATTTGTTTTATGGGTGATACTTGAGTTTAAGGGTAAAAACCACTTTGGTACTTCTGTTACATTTTCCGTCCAATTATTAACGAGTTGCCACGTGTCAACCGCTATGGTTGACATGTGGCACTATATAAAAAAATTTAAAATTTAAAAATCTTTAAAAATTAATTAAAAAAATTAAAAAAAAAAAAAAAAAAAAAAGAAGAAGAAGAAGAAGAGGGGTGGCTCTCGGCCGATCTGAGGCCCCCGTGGCAGAAAAAAAATAAAAAATAAAAAAATTGATAGGTTTTGGCCTTTGAGGGTAGCCGAACCACCCCCAAAGGCCACGGGGGTAGTTCTGTCACCCCCAGATCGGCCGGCCTAGGAGTGGCCGAACCACCCCATGGCCCATGCCATGGCAAAACCTCTAAATTTTTTTTAGAGGGTTTGGCCGCCCTAAGAGGTGGTTCGGCCATCCCATAAGCAAACCTTCTAAATTTTTTTTAAAGAAATTAATTAACATCTCATTCTGCCGTTACAACAATTACAATTCCTTACAAAGTTAAGCCAATTCCAAAAATGAATTGATCGCCCTCAAGTCTCACCCCATATATATATATATAGACCATATATAGTCTACGTCAAAGCCATCTATTTCAACATTTATCACCGTATTCCTGCGCACCAAAAACAATCAAAACCACAGTGCTTGTGAGTTGTGAGTGCTTATTATTGTCATAAAAGAACACAAAAACATAGTATATAATGTAAGATAACTAACACAATAAAACTTCGACGTACTAGTCTACAGCTAGTATCCATATATGAGGAACAATTCGCATGCATTTGACTATCATAGAAACTATACATATCTAGACGGTAGGAAATTCGATTAGTGTCCCATGTCACATTTAATTTGTTGTAACAGTAACGGTTAAATAATTACTGTAACGGTAATTATTTAATAAATGAATTTAATATGATTTATTTTACATTATGTTACATGATAAAAATGGTTTTGTATTCATATTAATTTCTGATTTATTTGTCTTGATGGGAGGAGGATAATCAACTAACACTACAAAAAAACCAGCAATTACTAACGTGCATAAATTAGCACGCCACTACAATTAGTAACGTTATAACAATTTGCACGTTACTAACATATATTTCGAATAATTTTTTTTAAAAAATATATATATAAATATTCAAAATAATACTAACGCGGTGTAAAATGCACGTTACTAAAGTTAGGGTTGTCAATTTTTGACACGACAAGCGAACTCGGCAAGAACAAGACACGGAAAAACAGGGTTTGGGTTTAGCATTATCGGGTTCTGGTCATAATCGGGTCAACCCGATTATGACCCGGTTATATTAATAAAAAAATAAATAAGAAACTTGAAAGAAATGATTCAAATGAACCAGGAACGCAGGAACCCTAACCGAACTTCTCTTTCACTTTCACGGTTTCACATAATCACAAGTTCATAACTTTCACAGTTCACTTTCACCATTCGGTCCCTTCCAGTTCCAGTCTTTCTCTTTCACACTACGTCTTCACCCAAATCACTCGTTCGCCCGAATCACCCGACGTTCACTCAGGTGCAGCCACAAGCCCACGCCCCACGATGCCTTAGTGCCTCACACACAGCCACGAGTCCACGACGCTTCATCCTTCAGGCCCTTCACAGGTACAGGTGCGTTAATCACTAAATCTTAATTTGTTGATTTTTTGTTGTTAATAAAAAGGATAATTTTTACTAATCTATTGGAGTCTCTAGGACTTTTTCGGACATTAATTTAATGGGTGTTTCTTGTTTACAAAAATTGTATCATGCAGCAGTGGTTATGGGTGATTTGATTTTGAATGTGTATTGAAAAAAAAAAATATAATAAAATAAAATCTCGATCTTGAAAAATTCTTTGAGATGTAAAAATATCCTAGAAATATTATTTTTACAGAGGGGACCATCAGAGGCGATCGAGACTTGTTCTTGAGTCTCTTTCTTCAGGTTTAACCTACCGTTTAATACAAATCTTTCTTGGGTTGTGTCCTGTTTTGGAGTCTCGTTTAATCCATTTATGGTTTCATTTTCATATCTTGGTCCACCATTAGAGCAAGTTACATATCTTGGAAATAATATCTGTTTGGCCCTTTGGGAATTGGGACCATGGACTGTCACAAAAAATTCTTGTCATATATATTATCTTCTCCATTGCCACATGTGCCCAAATGCATCCATAATTATTAATTGAAAATATTGGCGTTCTTCTAATAGTATTGAAGGTAAGGGACTTGTCTACCAATTATCCAACCAAATCCAATGCATGCCTAGTCATTGCTAGTTCTGGTCCCAACTAATTAAAGAGTAAAAACCCTTTTTTTGCGCAGAAATTAGGAAGCAGGGTTATTGGTATTTTCTTATTGCTTTCAAAAGTGACCGTTATTTCTCTTCTTCAACAATCAACACTCGATAATTAATCTTGATTCCTTCTTCTTATGTCGTTTCTTTTTCAACTAAATCCAATGTTTAATAATCAAGTTGTTTTTGTGAGTTAGATTTTATGTACTATCTAATTTGGAATGAAGAACTAATTTGCTAATAATGATATGTGTAGATGAGTAACGAAGTACTTGATGATGATATTGTTAGAGACTTTGAGGATGGTGTGATTGAATTGACTACAATAGAAGACGATAACTTTTTTTGTGTGGAGAAAGAGAAAAAAGACCACAAGCGTAGGAGGACTTCAACCGTTTGAGAACATTTTGATGCCATTCGTGGAAAGGAAGGTGAGAAGTTAAAGGCAAAATGCAAGTTGTGTGGTACTATATACTTGGCTCCAAGTATTTATGAAACTGTAAATTTGAAGCGTCACATAGATAGTTGTTCGAGGAGAAACACTCGTGATATTGGGCAGATGCTCTTATCTAGAAGTCAAGGATCTCTGTTTGTAAGTAACTCTAAATTTTGTCTCAAAAAATTTAGAGAACTATTGGTTGCTTCAGTTATTAAGCATGACTTGCCTTCTTCGATATGTTGAGTATGAGGGTATAGGAGAGATGATAAAATACTTACAGTAAAACCCTTTAACCTTTGGAGTGCTCCAAAACTCGAATGCCCCGAGCACTTAAGAAAAAGGTATGTACTGAAAATATTTTCTCTATTTTTGAGAATTTAACGCAACGTTAAATATTGGTCAACCTGAAAATGTTTTCAACTAGACAAAAAAAAAAAAAATTAACCTTCACAACAGAATCATGAGACGTAAAATGATTTACATTTTTAATTTGCGTAAACTATTTCCTGCTACGTACTCTTCCACGTCCTTGGACAGAAAATTGTGAGATGGGTCCATATGTGGCCTACCTGCCGCATATGTTGAGCTTTCCAAACAAGTTAATAGCACGCATGCTCTACAAAGAAGATCTTCTTGCAATTGCATACCTAAATTTTAAATTTTTAAAAATGTCACCACTTGTTCAGACATAACCTCCCCCACATTAGTACATTATAGTCTATGCAAACAAGTATTAAATATGTCGCCACCTTTTGAACTCTTGCTCCCACCTTAATTAATTACGTACCCTCTTTCGGCATTTTGTATCATGACTCATGGTTTCACATGCTAGTTTTGGCCTGCTCTCCCATTCCGATCCCCATTAAATAATGCAGTCTATGCAGAGCACTAAAATAGAAAAGAGCTATAGGTAGTAGCTAGTATCTGGCCTGCTTGCTGCCGTATTTGTTTGTGTTGGCTAGGCAGCCATGCTCCTTGACTGCTAGTTGAGCAACCGAAGGTCCTCGCTTAAAAGAATCAAACGAATCTCCTTTATAAATGAGATACGATCACTTTTTTAAATTAATTATTAAATTTATAGGATCTACATGTATATCCTACAAATCTAATGGTTAGTTTAAAAAAATGATGTACAAAAAATATACAAATGATGTGTAATAATCATTTCTCTTTACAAATAGCAATTATAGCATCATTTATATGATGTCACTTACCAACGCTTTGGTTTTAGTTAGTATTGATGTGACATATTAATGTGTTTTTTATCAATAATTTTTTTTAACGATAATTAAGGACCAATTTTTTTTTTTTTTTTTAATTATTTTGACTTATCCTAAACAGTGATTAATCATTTTTTAAAACTGAAAGAGTTATCTACCAAACCTCAATAAAAAATACATTAATTTGTCCCTTCTTTAAAATATTCTCCCGCAATGGCAAAAAATTCTTAAAGAGAGCGAAATATCCGTGCATCAGCCAAGTCACGTGTAAGTCTGACCTATCTTCATTATTATATATACAGCCAAGTCGCGTATAAGTTGGATCTATGATCTATCTCTTACATCCTCATATATATATATATATATATATATATTATGTAACGCTCCCAAACCTCTAGGGTTAGATTTGACTATTTTCTTACACAAAGCCGCAAAGATTTATAAGGTCTGCTAAATAACCTAGCTAATATGCTGAATTAAATAAATTACTAGAAAAATAATTTTTTTTCAAACTCAAAGCTTTAATAAATGCGGAAACAAGTATTTCGAAAAGAATAATGATATTTGATACAAAAAATGAAAATCCAAAGAAAACTAAATTTATCGTGCAAGTGCACTTACTAAAGTAACGGAAATGCAATATCCTAATGCTAGCTTAGATCACATCCCGGCCGCTTAAGTCTCTCTACTCATAACCTGAAAACAAAACAAAATAAGGGTGAGCGAGAAATACTCAGTAAGGTAACCTTCAACCATAAAACGGTTGAGTTAAATTCATATTCTTCAAAACGATTATTAAACACACTTGAGATCAAATAGTTCCATAAAATAAAATATAAGTTCGGCATTTTTCATAAAGCATAAAATTACTGGTTAATAAATAAACTTCTCATACCCATGTACACTATTACGTCCTGTGCATTAGGGTTGCACAGTCAATGCAACCCCAGGCAGGTAAACTGTGGTCACAGGCCTGCCTTGTTAGCTAATTAATTAAAGTGTACTTAGCATGACCTAGGGATGGATTATCGCATTTTCAAAGTCCTTCAGCGGTTGCGCTTCCATCCAAATAACAGTACTGAGCTTAAGCCTCTGTGAATCTCTGTGAATATCTCTGGGGCCAAAATAATTGTCTCCTCTACACACGTTCCTCATTTATAAAAATCTCATTCTTATAAATTATTCTTATTCTCTTCACTTTTCTTGTAGTACATCTTGAGGGCATGTGTGTGAGGGTTTTTACTATTTTCTTTTCATTTCTACCAAAAGTAGGGACTTCCTATCTCGGGGGTAAAATATGAAATTTTTCTATAATTGAAAAATCCTTTAGAACTGAGGTTTTTCTTAAAATCGTTACTTTCAAAATATCATTTCCACTAAATTACTTTCATATTGAAACAAATTTAAGATAAATCCTTCATACAAACAATATATTTCAAATAATTTTTTTTTAAAAATATATATATAAATATTCAAAATAATACTAACGCGGTGTAGAATGCACGTTACTAAAGTTAGGGTTGTCAATTTTTGACACGACAAGCGAACCCGGCAAGAACAAGACACGGAAAAACATGGTTTGTGTTTAGGATTATTGGTTCGATCGGGTCATAATCGGGTTGACCCCGATTATGACCCGGTTATATTAATAAATAAATAAATAAGAAACTTGAAAGAAATGATTCAAATGAACCAGGAACGCAGGAAACTTAACCGAACTTCTCTTTCACTTTCACGGTTTCACATAATCACAAGTTCATAACTTTCACAGTTCACTTTCACCCTTCGGTCCCTTCCATTTCCAGTACGTCTTCACCCAAATCACTCGTTCACCCGAATCACCCGTCGTTCACTCAGGCGCAGCCACGAGCCCACGCCCCACGATGCCTTAGTGCCTCACACACAGCCACGAGTCCACGACGCTTCATCCTTTAGGCCCTTCACAGGTACAGGTGCGTTAATCACTAAATCTTAATTTGTTGATTTTTTGTTGTTAATAAAAATGATAATTTTTACTAATCTATTGGAGTCTCTAGGACTTTTTCGGATTTTTAATGGGTGTTTCTTGTTTACAAAAATTGTATCATGCAGCAGTGGTTATGGGTGATGGGTGATTTGATTTTGAATGTGTATTGAAAAAAAAAATAATAAAATAAAATCTCGATCTTGAAAAATTCTTTGAGATGTAAAAATATCCTAGAAATATTATTTTTACAGAGGGGACCATCATATCAGTGGCGATCGAGACTTGTTCTTGAGTCTCTTTCTTCAGGTTTAACCTACCGTTTAATACAAATCTTTCTTGGGTTGTGTCCTGTTTTGGAGTCTCGTTTAATCCATTTATGGTTTCATTTTCATATCTTGGTCCACCATTAGAGCAAGTTACATATCTTGGAAATAATATCTGTTTGGCCCTTTGGGAATTGGGACCATGGACTGTCACAAAAAATTCTTGACATATATATTATCTTCTCCATTGCCACATATGCCCAAATGCATCCATAATTATTAATTGAAAATATTGGCGTTCTTCTAATAGTATTGAAGGTAAGGGACTTGTCTACCAATTATCCAACCAAATCCAATGCATGCCTAGTCATTGCTAGTTCTGGTCCCAACTAATTAAAGAGTAAAAACCCTTTTTTGGGCGAAGAAATTAGGAAGCAGGGTTATTGGTATTTTCTTATTGCTTTCAAAAGTGACCGTTATTTCTCTTCTTCAACAATCAACACTCGATAATTAATCTTGATTCCTTCTTCTTATGTCGTTTCTTTTTCAACTAAATCCAATGTTTAATAACCATGCATGAGTAAGCAGATTGTGAAAAGTTGCAACTGTGAAACATATATAATAAATAAAAGATAGTGAGAAAAATTTAGAGAACTCTAGCCGCCCCAAAGAAAATGAATATTAATTTTCTAGAAATGACAAAAAAAGAAAATTTAAAGAAGGTTTTTAGGATGGAGTTAGCAAGCTTGACTTCTACGTCAGGTCAAACGCATATTTCAATTACTTTTCTTATTATGCAGACTTCATGGCTCATGATGTTTATTGATCTTTTTTTTTTTTTTTTTTTTTTTTTTTTTAATATGAACTCTTCATAATTGATCAGTTTCCTCAAAACCAAATAATTCTGATACATCTTTTATTGTCTAGATCACTCGGATTCCAACAAAGCTTATATATTTTGAGCAGCTCATCTATTGTATGACTTGTGTCTAATTATGAATTAGGATCAAGACTCAAGAGCAGCCTGAGCAGGTAATTTTAAGTTTCAAGTTGTCTTTGTGAGTTAGATTTTATGTATTATCTATTTTGGATTGAATAACTAATTTGCTAATAATGATATGTGTTGATGAGTAACGAAGTACTTGATGATGATATTGTTAGAGACTTTGAGGATGATGTGATTGAATTGACTACAATAGAAGACGATAACTTTCTCTGTGTGGAGAAAGAGAAAAAAGACCACAAGCGTAGGAGAACTTCAACCGTTAGAGAACATTTTGATGCCATTCGTGGAAAGGAATGTGAGAAGTTAAAGGCAAAATGCAAGTTGTGTGGTACTATATACTTGGCTCCAAGTATTTATGAAACTGTAAATTTGAAGCGTCACATAGACAGTTGTTCGAGGAGAAACACTCGTGATATTGGGCAGATGCTCTTATCTAGAAGTCAAGGATCTCTGTTTGTAAGTAACTCTAAATTTTGTCTTAAAAAATTTAGAGAACTATTGGTTGCTTCGGTCATTAAGCATGACTTGCCTTTTTCGATATGTTGAGTATGAGGGCATAAGAGAGATGATAAAATACTTGCATCCCGATGCACCGCTTATCTCTTTGAATATTCTGAAGGCTGATTTGTTTAACATTTGATCTGTAGACTTCTTTGACTACTGATGAATATATGTGTCTCACAGCACATTTTATTGACAAGAATTGGGTCTTAACTAAAATTGTGTTAAACTTTTCATTCATGCCCCCACCACATGATGATATATCTTTGTGTGAAAAGACGTATAATATGCTAGAAGAGTGGGGGATTGAGACCAAGATTTTTACTATAACATTGGATAATGCTTCTTCCAATGATGTTTGTGTTGGTTTATTAAGAAATCAATTGAACATGAAGAAAGTCCTTCTTTGTGAAGGCGAGTTTTTTCACATTCATTGTTGTACACACATTCTTAATTTGATAGTTCAAGATGGTTTGAAAGAAATTGATAGTGCTTTCCAAAAGATTCGTGTCAGTGTGAAGTATGTTAAATGATCACAAATGAGGAAACAAAATTTCCTTCAGACTGTAAATAAAATGTCATTGGATAGTAGAAATTGGCTAAAACAAGATGTGCCAACCAAATGGAATTCTACATATCTTATGTTTGAGACTGCTATTCATTATCGGAGTGCTTTTAGTTATTTAGAGATGATTGATTCAAACTATAAGCATTGTCCTACTGCACCTGAGTGGCAAAAAGCGACACATATGTTGTTTTTTGGCTTCCTTTTACCATACTATATGTGAGTTTTCCGGTATCAAGTATTCCACAGCCAACCTCTACTTTCCTATGATTTTTTATATTTATGTAACTTTGAAGGAAGAAGTTGAGAGTGAAGATGAGTATAAGAGATTAATGACAACACAAATGCTATCTAAATTTGAGAAATATTGGTCAGAATTTATTGTAGTGTTGGCTCTTGCAGCTGTGTTGGATCCTCGTTACAAGCTTCAACTTGTAAATTTCTGTTATTCGAGGCTTTATGGAGTTAATAATTCTAGAGAATATTGTCATGTTCGTGATAAATTGGTCTATCTTTTTATGGAGTATGGTGGTTCCTCATCCACATCTTCAAGCACCATGCCTCTTGATACAAGACATGTTGATCCCCAAGTACCCCAACCACAAGTCAAGGCTGTCAAGCGGACTTTCGCAATGATGAAGGTAAAATTATATGTTTATTTTGTGATTTATGTGTTATTGTTAGTAACTTAGTATATATACTCCTAACTACTTAGTAAATTATGTTCATATTATCTTTTTTTAATTGTAGGCATTTTTTAGTTTTGGCGGGGATGATGTTCAAGCAAATAAGAATCAATTAGAACTTTATTAGGATGAACCCATGATGATGAATGATGCGGAGAGAAATTTTGACATTCTTTCATACTGGAAAGTAAATGAATTTCGTTATCCTATAATAGCTGCTATGGCTCGTGATATTTTGAATATTCCTATTTCTACTGTTGCTTCAGAATCCACTTTTAGTGTTGGTGGACGTGTGATTGATCAATATAGGAGTTTGCTCAAACCTAATATTGTTGAGGCACTAGTATGCACTCGGAATTGGTTATATAAAGAGAAATGTAATATTTGTTATTTGTATATTTATTTTTTTCATCAACTTATATTATTTTTTTATTACACTAATTCCTCTTATCTTTTGATGTAGAATTGAGACAGATGAAGTTTGATGAGCCTGGAGAAGATATTTTGTCTTTAAACCTAAATTTTTGGTGATAAAACTATCGTTTTGATTTTATATTAAATATATAATATAAATATTTATATTATTTATATATAAGGGTAGGCGGTTAGCGGTTATTAATTGTTTACCCTACCCTTAAAACCGCTAACAGTCATGCCTTGGGCGGTTAGCCGTTTCTTATAACCGCATTCAAAAGGAATTATGTAGTTAGTGGTTACGGAGCAGTTAACCACCCCGTTTGTACATGCCTAATTATTATTACAACAAAATGACCCAAATGCCATGATGAGTAAAAGCATACAAACATGTGCAGTAAAACCCTTTAACCTCTGGAGTGCTCCAAAACTCGAATGCCCTGAGCACTTAAGAAAAAGGTCTGTATTGAAAATGTTTTCTCTATTTTTGAGAATTTGACGCAACGTTAAATATTGGTTAACCTGAAAATATTTTCAAGAAGACAAAAAAAAAAAAAAATTAACCTTCACGACATAATCACGAGACGTAAAATGATTTACATTTTTAATTTGCGTAAACTATTTCCTGCTACGTACTCTTCCACGTCCTTGGACAGAAAATTGTGAGATGGGTCCATATGTGGCCTACCTGCCGCATATGTTGAGCTTTCCAAACAAGTTAATAGCACGCATGCTCTACAAAGAAGATCTTCTTGCAATTGCATACCTAAATTTTAAATTTTTAAAAATGTCACCACTTGTTCAGACATAACCTCCCCCACATTAGTACATTATAGTCTATGCAAACAAGTATTAAATATGTCGCCACCTTTTGAACTCTTGCTCCCACCTTAATTAATTACGTACCCTCTTTCGGCATTTTGTATCATGACTCATGGTTTCACATGCTAGTTTTGGCCTGCTCTCCCATTCCGATCCCCATTAAATAATGCAGTCTATGCAGAGCACTAAAATAGAAAAGAGCTATAGGTAGTAGCTAGTATCTGGCCTGCTTGCTGCCGTATTTGTTTGTGTTGGCTAGGCAGCCATGCTCCTTGACTGCTAGTTGAGCAACCGATGGTCATCGCTTAAAAGAATCAAATGAATCTCCATTACAAATGAGATATGTTACATGTACATTATTTGTACATGTTTTGCACATCATTTTTTTAAATCAATTATTAGATCTGTAGAATTCACATGTGAATCCTTATGAGTCTTACAAATTTAATGGTTGATTTAAAAAAGTGATGTACAAAAAATATACAAGTGATAATTATAGCATCATTTATATGATGTCACTTGCCAACGCTTTGGTTTTAGTTAGTATTGACGTGACATATTAATGTGTTTTTTATCAATTTTTTTTTAACGATAATGAAGGACCAATTTGTTTTTTTTTTTTAAAAAAAAAAATAAAATTATTTTGACTTATTCTAAACAGTGATTAATCATTTTTTAAAGCTGAAAGAGTTATCTACCAAAACCTCAATAAAAAAATACATTAATTTGTCCCTTCTTTAAAATATTCTCCCGCAATGGCAAAAAATTCTTAAAGAGAGCGAAATATCCGTGCATCAGCCAAGTCACGTATAAGTCAGATCTATCTTCATTATTATATATACAGCCAAGTCACGTATAAGTCAGATCTATCTCTTATATCCTCATTATTATATAGATCTATCTTCATTATTATATATACAGCCAAGTCACGTAAAAGTCAGATCTATCTCTTATATCCTCATTATTATATATATATATATATAACGCCTCCAAACCGTTAGAGTTAGGTTCGTTCATTTTTTTACACAAAGCCGCAAAGATTTATAAGGTTTGTCAGATAACCTAGCTAATATGCTGAATTAAATAAATTACCAGGAAAATAATTTTAAATTCAGAGCTTTAATAAATGCGAAAACGAGTATTTCTAAAAGAATAATGATATTTGATACAATAAATGAAAATCCAAAGAAAACTATGCAATATCCTAATGCTAGCCTAGATCACATCCCGGCCGCCTAGGTCTTTACTCATAACCTGAAAAACAAAACAAAATAAGGGTGAGCGAGAAATGCTCAATAAGGTAACCCTTAACCATAAAACGGTTGAGTTAAATTCATTTTCTTCAAAACGATTATTAAACACACTTGAGATCAAATAGTTTCATAATATAAAATATAAGTTTGGCATTTTTCGTAAAGCATAACATTACTGGTTGATAAATAAACTTCTCATATTTATGGCCCATGTACACTATTACGCCCTGTGTACTAGGGTTGCGCGGTCAATGCGACCCCATGCAGGTAAACTGTGGCCACAGGCCTACCCCGTTAGCTAATTAATTGAAGTGCACTTAGCATGACCTAGGGATGAATTACCGCATTCTCAAAGTCCTTCAGCGGTTGCACTTCCATCCAAGCAACGGTACCGAGCTTAAGCCTCTGTAAATCTCTGTGAATATCTCTGAGGTCAAAATAATAGTCTACTCCACATACGTTCCTCATTTATAAAAATCTCATTCTCATAAATTATTTTTATCCTCTTCACTTTTTCTTGTAGTACATTTTGAGGCCACGTGTGGAAGGGTTTTTACTCTTCTCTTTTCATTTCTACCAAAAGTAGGGACTTCCCATCTCGGGAGTAAAATAAAAAAATTTCTATAATTGGAAAGTCCTTTAAAACTGAGGTTTTTCTTAAAATCGTTACTTTCAAAATATCATTTCCACGAAATAATTTGCATATCGAAACTAATTTAAGATAAATCAGTCATGCAAACAATATAAATTGACATATAGAACGAGAACAATTAGTCGCAAATATTATAATAAAGGGACAAAGTAATATGACATAAAACAATTTAAGAAGGGGTAGAGGATCCCTTATCTCGATACTGCTACTAAAAAGACTGCTCTGAAATAACATATACCTGAATTGATAAAACTTAACTATATCAGCTCTAGGCTAGAATGCAAATCCTAACTACAATCGGATCCAACGCATCCCGACTTTTCGATCTCTACCTATATCATGATTATAAGTGTTTTATTATTATTAAGAAATTATTAAACCGTATTTGATTGTGTATATTTTTTGGGTTTCATAAAAACTCGAGTCATATTCATAAAATATGATATTAGTTTACTATGAAAAATGCTCTTGAAATGATATAAATTGTTCAAGTAAAAAATCCAGAAAAAAAAAAATATTATTAGATGCTGGAATATCATTGGTTGTTAAAGTAGTTTTATAAAATTATAATAAAAATTATCAATTACATACAAGAGAAAAGTAAGAGGAAGGAATAGAATCAACAAGAAATATTTAACCCAAGACCTGCTACAGTATTTGATTTTAGAAAATGTGATAAAAGGACAAAAAGGTTGTTAATAGGGAAAGAAAAGAAAAGGGAAGAAACGAAAGGACTGCAATGCATGTGACGTCAACCACACTCTGCTGTATCAGGTAGAAACAACGTAGAAGGCCCCAAAAATAAGTCAACTGCAAAACTGAAAATCCAGTCTTGAAGACACCTGCAACGTCGGTAAAGATCGAGAAGAAGTAAGAAAAAGTACTGAAAACAAAGAAAAGAGGTACAAAAGAACTCTTAAAGCCATGCTCTCACAGTGCCGTGACAGAACCATAGGAACTAAAAACAAGACAACCCAGGGGACAATACAAAAGGTATCCTAGGTAGTAGGTATGGTGTTTGGCTCTTAGCAGATGAAGAGGACAGAAAAAAAATAAAATAAAATAAAAAACAAAGTGAAAGGCCTGCTACGGTTACTCTAAAGAAAAGAAAAGAAGAGTAAAAAAAAAGACATGAAGATATACCTAAAATCTACTGACCTTCGTACATACAGTTAAAAAAAAAAAAGACAGCTTGTGAAAATATATATATATATATATATATATATATATATATATATATGATTTACCACCATTTAAGCATACAACTTTTACCATTTTACCTATGTGGTAAGGTGGCCATCCATTATTTTTTGAGTTTTTTTTATTTTTTAAAAATAAATTAGGGCGAGGGACCACCTTGCCACATAGGTAAGGTGGCGAAAAGTTATATGTTTAGGTGGCATTGAATCATTACTCTTACTCTATATATATATATGGGTTAGAGTTTTATCTCATTCTCTCATTTTTTTCTTTTTTCTTTTTTATTTTTTTTTCTTTTTTTGGGTTTAGATGGAATGAGGGATATTTTTAATATACTGAAAATAATATAATAATAATAATGGGTGAAATTTCGTAAATGTCCGAAATTTCTATTTAAAACAAATATTGTCTCTTTATAGATTTAAGAAAAATATCAAATTGTGAGGCCGTATTAAAAATTCTTTAAAAGCAGCTTCTAAAATTTTTCTTTGTCATTTAATTAATCATTGATCAATATTTGGAGGAATTAATGAAATTTAAAATTTTGTTCTCTAAAAGAAAAATAATTGTCTATGGCTACTGAAATTACATAAATCTCCCTAAATGAATGTCGGGATCGTTACATATTATACATTATATATTTTTTTCATCCAAAAAAAAAAAATGTACAAGAGCTCTAGTAAGGCTTGCTTAGGCATAGAGTTTGAACACTGCCGCCAACACTGAAAAATTATCACAAATTTTAAAAATTTAGAGAAATGTCTGATTTTATTCTCTTGCACATTCTCTTGTCCATTACCATACAAGATAAGAGATGTACAAATCCACCACTGAATTTATAGAACCACACATCTTAAAAATTTATACCGATAAAAAAGTATAAATTTAATTACTTACCATTCTTTTAATACTGCAATAAAGGTAGCAGTAAGATTATCTTCCTTCTCCTTTTGCTTTTCATTTTAATTTTGGATGAGGTTCCTCATCAATTATTAAGGCATTGAATCATGTATGTGCAATTTTTGAAATCCCAATTATGGTTTTTAAATTAAATGGTTATGATTTGTAAGGATTTTTTCAATTAAATTAGTATTTATCACTTGTAGTAATAATCCAAATTTTATCACTCGATCAGTGCTGATCATATTTTACTATATTTTAAAAGTGATGGATGATAATTTGACAAAATTCGAACCATTTAACTTTGAAAATAATGACTGAGATTAATTTTTGGTATTGTACATGTATATATGGTACACTAGAAATTATAAAAGATCTTGATCAAGTCCAACCCTAATCAAGCAATTTGATCACCCAACATGCAACAATTATATGCAAAGAGAAAAGTCTAAAAATTATCCATTTATATTTTCAATATAAATTCAAGCATGCTGAGAGAATTGATCATATGAGACGTATTTATCCGGATAGATAGTCGTATTAAGATAAGAGTTATAAGAACTCAAGAGACAAAAGTTACAAGATGATAAATTATTGTTAGTGTAGAAGTAGAAGAGATTTGTAACGTTTAGATTCTTTTTCTATAAATAGAGTCTTGTATACAATTAAATATATAAAGGAAAAATGTAGTCAACAAAAAAATTTGACTTGTGAATTTAAGCCATAGGCCGAACCACCTTAATTCTATGCATGTGTCTCTCTTTCTTATTCTCATATTTTTGCTAAATTATGTGTACGTTCTTACAAGTCGATAGTCCTAAAGTTATTTGGGCAGATGAATTTTATATGAAATCTCTCGCATTACATATCTACTAGCAATTCGAACAAATAATTAATGCGAATCATTATCCACAAATCAAACAATGAATAAAGAAACATAAATACTTCTTAAAGCCGAATGGCTCATAACTTTATTAACGGTACGATATTAAACACAGAGGAAACATACATCAGTTTCAACAGTAAAAATCATAAAGGCATTAGATATATAGATATAGAAACGTAACCGACTTAAGCCAATGCTTAATTAGGAGGATCGATCAAACGCTAATTAGGAATAATTTAGCTTAATTAAGAAGCATATGCACTCAAAGACAGCCGGGGGCTGACAATAGCCGCAAGGGGCACCGCCTTTTGCAGCGCTAGCCCAAAGCTCTCGTCCATGTTCAGCTCCACACCATTTGGCAATTTCCAGTCAAAAGAGTGCACCAAAGTGCCAAGAATGTACTCAACCAACACAATTCCCATCCTTGTTCCGGCGCAAATCCTCCTCCCGGCCCCAAACGGGATCAACTCGAAGTCATTTCCTCTCGGATCAATCTTTGCATTTCTGCCACTCAAAAATCTTTCCGGCGTGAAATCCAGAGGGTTCTCCCACACATCTGGGTCGCGCCCTATTGCCCATATGTTCACGCTGAGCCTGGTGTTCTTGGGAATATAGTAGCCGTCCACTTCGCATGCCACGGTTGAGACGCGCGGCAGGTTTAGCGGCGTGGACGGGTGCTTTCGCATGGTTTCTTTGCAGATGGCTTGGAGATATGGGAGCTTTTGTATGTCGGTTTCCTCCAGGCGCCGGTTCCTGCCAATCACTTTATCCATCTCCTCGTGAGCCCGCTTGAGGATGGTAGGGTTGTTTAGCATCTCCGCAAGTGCCCATTCAATTATGCTCGACGATGTATCGGTGCCGGCGGTGAATAAATTCTTCGATCAAAAACACGAAAACATATTCGTTAGAAAGTACGTACTCAAAAAAAGAAAAAAAAGAAAAAAGAAAGATAAATGTAAAAGATTTAAATTGGACGAAATATTTATGATTCATATATAGAAATATATACGTACATATTTGTAAAATAACTTTTTTTTTTTTTTTAATATTTTTTGTTTTAATTTTGTTTTTGTATAACTTTTTGTTATTTTAGATTTTTTTAAATACCTAGAGTATTGTACCTGAGTGTAACATATTTTATTTGAGTTTCATTTAAAATGAATAATTCATATTATTACAATAATTTTTTTTTAAAAAAAAAAGATAAAAAAAGAAAAGAAATAATAATAATAAAAAAGAGCAAAGAGTTGTTTGGGGGTTGATGAGGTGATCGAACCGCCCCCAAATCAGCTATTGGGGTGGCCGAACCCCAACAATCACCCTTTGTTTTTTGTGATATTTGTTGATATGATTTAGATCGTTCATTTTAGAATATCAATTAAAATAAACAACTCAAATAACATATATTGCACCGGTTATCAATCTACCGTAAATAAAGTTGCACCAATACTCAATAAAGATCGAGTTGTTGGGGTACCAATAAAAAAAGGTCAAGGATCCTCTGTTGTTGGGGATCTCTCCTCTACTCATGCCCTTCCTGTTTTGGGCAGGATTATGTTAGACTCTTATATCATAAGAGGTTCACTCGTGAGGCCTTCAGTGCATGCAGAGACTCTTCTGCTCAGGCAAAGGATCCCCTATTATATTTTCTACTCTCAATTTTTAATAGGAAATAATAAGAAATCTGAATTGATTTAAAAAAAAAAAAAAAGTTATAGATTATGTTTGTTAATGTGTTTTAAGAATTTTTTTTGTTTTTATTTTAAAAATAAATATTTTAGTAGGACATAAATGCGAAAACTCTTTTGTGTTTTCAAGACTATTTTAACAAATCTCTACGTAGTTGTCGTGTAGGCCAGGCCAAAATATAATGGATATTCAAGTTGTCGACCGTGCCATATAAGTCGAATGCTATTGGAGACTTTTTGGGTGTCAAGTCAAACGGAATATTATCAATCGCCAGCCGACCTGCAAGCCTAGTTTTTAACGCTATCATGGCCATCGAGATTTAAAAAATAAATAAATAAATTGAAAAAAAAAAACCGCATGGGGGCTTAACATATATAAGTGATAGTAATTAAAGCTGAAAATATTGATAAAACTAAGGTGGTCTTACCAACAGGAGGGCCTTAATGTTGGTCAAAGTAAGCTTCTCGCCGGCGGAGTTTTCTCGGTTAGCCATGACAACGTCTAAGAAATCTGGCTTTCCCTTACGCTGATGAGCAGAAGCCGTGTGCTCCTCTATCATCTTCGTCAACAACACGTCGAACCGTTTATGCAACCGCTTCATTCCGCCCTCGATCCCTTGCAAGTCCATCCACGCAATGGAGGGTATGAAATCGCCGATGTTGAAGAACCCGGCTGACGTCATGAGCTCCACCACCATGTCCTTGAACTCGTTGGACTCCTCGCCCTTTGTCACGAACACGCGGCGACTGAGTATCACTTGCCCGATCATGTTCGCCATGGCGTAAGTCAACATCTCCGGCACCACCACCGCCTCGCCTTGCTTGCTTGACTCGTTCATCGCCCGGAGCATGTGGCCCAGCTCGTTTCCTCGAACGTGAGCCCAGTCGTCAAGAGCCTTCCCTCCGAGCATGTGTAGGTTGCTTAACTTTCTAAGCAACTTCCACCTGTTACAAAATTAAACGACGGAGGTTTTCGGAATTAAAAGAAAGCAGAATATGAAACTCCATCAATATATTCTCTCGTCTAAAAATTAATTGGTGTTATGAAAAAAGTTTCAAAATTGCATGTTTTTAAGAACAGCTCACGTGAGCAAAACGAGCTCACGATCGAGCACGGTTACTGTTGCATATATATATGTATTCCAATAATCTCCGATCCCTCCTTGTGAAGCTCTTAGAACATTAATAGCAGATAGTTTATAGGTAGGTCCCTTTCTTAAATATAGAAAAAAAAAAAAAAAAAAAAAAAAAAAAAAAAAAAAAAAAAATCACAAAAAATACCCACATCACTTTTCTTATATTTTTTCTAAACCCTTAATTACTATTGTAGTTATTCAATTAATTATATAATGATAAAAATGACAAAAAAAAAAAAAAAAAACTATACAAAAGCTACTTCAGAATAAGAGCACAAAAAAAATCTAATAACTTTTCAATCGTGGGACAATTAAAGAGTGTAAAAGACAATTAAAAAGAAAGTTGAAAATTTAAATTTATGAAATAATTAATTTGAACAACCTTTGCCCATAATCGGCAAACACCATGTCCTGAGCATTATAGGCTAAATGGGTTGCGCCGGCATTTGGCGGGCGGTTGGAGAAATTTATGTCTAGGGTTTTGAGGAACGCTCGGGCGGCATCTGGGGTGGAGGCGACGACCATGTTACAAGTGCCCATTTTAAGGTACATGACGGGACCATATTTTTTGGCCATGTTGGCTAATGTTACGTGAGGCATGGTTCCTAGAAGTGGAAGGGCACCTATAATCGGCCACCCTTTAGGGCCCGGTGGAAGTTTCCGACTAGGTTTACCGAGGAGTGAACGAACGGAAAAGAGGGTGATGAAGAAGAGGATAATCGCTGTAGCAAGTTCCCGAAAAAGGAATATGTCTAGGGCAGCCATGGTAGCCTATCACTGTAAGTATTAGTGCAAATGAAAGGTAGCTAGGTAGCTAGGTAGCTAGGCAGTAGGCTCGTACATAAAGGTTGATCTTAATGAGAATGTATTTATAGCGGGAAATGCTTATCTACATGGATCCACACACATGTGATTAAGAATTGTGTGAAAGTTAGATGAAAATTGTGAGTTTATCATCACTCATTTATAGCCGCCGATATAATAGCCAATCGATGTGGGTAGGTTAACTAATATTTTCACGTCACGTGCTTACCAGATACGATGGTCTCCGTTCAACTACTTCTTGCTTGACCTAGACTCGAGATTAATCCTCAACCACGAGAAGAAAGTACAGATGATTGTCTGTTTAAAATTTGCTGCTACTTAAAAAATGTGTGGTTCCCAAACAGATATACATTATACATATTAGAGTACTTTTCATTAATTTATAGAATTAAATTACATTTTTTCTTTTTACTTAAGTTGCATTTGATACTTTGTTAGGATTTGCTGTTAAATCTTATTACAATTTCTAAAATATTTTTGTGGCTTTTTTTTTTTTTTCAAAAAGAATTATAAAATTTTCAAAAATTCACGCATGAGTATTTTTATAAATTCTGTTAAATTTTGATCAACACCTAAATCCTATCATTTTTTTTTCTTTTTTTACTAAAAAAAAATATGGGTATTTTGGGTACTCCGTTAAGATTTAACAACAAATCCTAATGGAGTACCCTTAAGTAAGACGTTTGCCCCTTCAAAAAAAAAAAAAAAAAGTAAGAAGTTTGAAAACATGGATATCTCAGTTTGAGACGTTTGTTAGTTCAATACCATTGTCTCAAAACGGCATATAATTCGATACCTTTTTGTGAAGTTATCCCTAATTTTCATTATTCACTTTCATTATCTTTTCTTTATACCATTTAAATATTATTTAAATTAAATGCTAAGAAAAAGAAAGAAGAAAGAGAAATCATTTAAATGTTGTTTCAAATAAATATTAGAGAAATAAGAGGAAATATAATTTTTTTTTATATTAAAATAATGTTAATGGAACCATTTTTACTTCCCTAAATATAGAGTACAACTTTTAATTCCTTTGATATTTCCTTAATTTATAAAACAACAAGAGAATCTGATTTAATATGTTTTTTTTATGAGTTTTTCCTACGTTTAAATAAGGGAGGAAGAAAATTTAAAAAAACTGCCAGTAGCAGTTTGGATTATGAATAATTTTACATGCGATATAAATGTCAATCAAATAATAAGATAATTTTTAAAATTATCATTTAATTAATTACACGCTAATTATAATTTTAAAAGACATATTACATCTAATTATTTAATAGATACATAGATAAATATTTATACCAACCAGTAAAATTAATCATGGGTCATACGCCACGTTAAAGATGTAATAATGACTAATTATGACACTTACCTAACCTCAGTTTCAAGAGAAACACGAAAAGGGGAAAATTAAAAAAAGGAAAAGAAAAAAAAGGGGGTATAATAATTGATCACTTGACCAATCTAGCTGTGACACAATAATTGATTAATAACTTTTGAAAAACCAGACATATTCATTATTAAGTGGATAATTAATTGAGATATTGTTAGTCCTTGGTGTTTATTCCGTTTGGAAGAAGGGGGAACGATAAAATACACAACAATATAGGAGATTTTGAAGTTTCATCGATTAATGTTCTCTGTAATTAATATTATTTTTTTGAGTTAAGATAATAATTGAGTTAAAAAACTATATTAATCCTCATCTAATATCTCTTAGTGTTTCAATTTTTGTAATCTTCTCTCAATCTACCATTCGGGTTGCAATATCCCTTCTCTACAACTCAAAATTATAGAAATACTCTCCATTAGTTAAAAATAACTTACCTTTCTTTTTAATTTTTTTTTTTTAATAAAATCTTATAAAGAGTATTTTTATCCTTTTTTATCGCAGAAGAGTGTTACGTGAATAGTTTCATAAACCGGTAATGGGATCGATTTTAGGTTCTGAGTTAACCTAGATCTTAGATTATAAGACAGCCTAGACCTTTTTAAACACAAAGTTTGATATTAATTTCTGCTAGCTTTTTATTAATCACTTTTACTTCTACCCAAAGACAAGCCCTTAATACAAATAATCTCATTGAAGATAACTCATACTCTAACTTGGAGATAAATTCTTATAAAGAACAATAGAGACATACTACTAAATAATTTATGCATCATAGTGCTACAAGTAATTAAAAAAACTAACTTAAATAGATATATATCATTATTTAACATAATTATACTCTAATACGATTTCTAACTTATCATCATACTACTTTCATAACATTTAATTCTCCTTGTCCTCGAGAGCAAAATTGAAAAATCTTCTTTTTTATTCGCTTTCTAGGCGTGCTCCCGAAGGTGGGTCCATTTTCTCAAAAATCCACTTAGGTTTCTGTCACGGTTGAATCTCCATCTTTACCATGATTTTGTTTGCAAGTGTTATGATTTGTGCAAAAAACTGGCATGGAAAATGATGCATCTTGTAGGTCTTCTCAAATATCAATTCTAGCTGTAACCCGTGTTATGGTGTGATCCATTTTGTTTAGACTTCGACGCCGGTGTTGGTGTGACCTTAATGAAGCAGCGGTGCTGTATGCTCTATGCTACTGAATTTTCTAAGAGGTGGATCGGAGTTGATGGCCTGGCCTGTTGACTTTGGTTGCAGGACGAGTAGTGGACTGCTTTTTGGGTGTGCCCATGTGCTATTTTTTTTATTGGATATTTTTTCGCTAAGTATTTATTGGATTCTTGCTCATAAATTAAAAAAAAATTACTACGAGAATGAAAGTTAAAAATAATACCAACTCTTTTCTTCTGTTATTTTAAAAATATTTTTTAAAAAAAAAAGAAAAAAAGAAAAAAAAAAAAGAAGAGAAATAATTACTGCAACGGCCACCCAAGAGAAACATTCTATCAAAAAAGAGAGCGCTGGTTGATAAAAAGGATGTTTTTGTCATTTTGCTAAAAGCTTAAAGCTTGTTTATTTACGTGAAATGACTAATTAAATACCGTGGGTTTGATTTTTGGTAATTAATTAAAACGACAATTGTTACATTCATCACATACGACTTGTTCAAACAAATATATATATATTTTTTTTAATAAAATAATGAAATGATCGAGGTCTTTTCATACTTAATTTACTCAACATTACTTTGTCAAATAAGAGAATTGCTCAAAATACGCACAACAATGAAGTGAGCCTCACATAATGAAATGATATCTATCTTCCGGTCTACAATGCACACGTGGTATAAGCTTTAGAAGTTGTTGCCATGGTAGGGTTTTTTTTTCTTTTTCTTTTTCTTTACATCAATTACATGTTTTTGGTGATTTGTTTAGGAACATGGTCTACATTTCATATTATTCTTTTAAGAAAAATCTCACTTAATTTTTTTTTAACTTTTATCACTTTTGAATTTTTTTTTCTTAATTTTAAAAAATTCTCAATTTAGTATATCGAATTTTAAAAAATTTACAATCTCTCACCCTCAGTTTTTTTTTTCTTAAAAAAATTAATTGTAATTTAAGGATAATTTTGTAATTTTATAAAGTTTATAGGGATATAAAGATTATTTTACCTTTTGACCGTCTAATTTTACCCCAAACCTTAATAGGAGGAGTGAAATTGTAAAAATAATGAAAGTTCAGTTAGATTGAGTGAAGTATCACCTTATTTTTATTAATAAATTGACAAAAAAAAGAAAAAAGAAAAAAAAAGATAGAATCTGTTTGAACTTCAGAAATAACTTATGGAGATTATTGCAAAAATTAAGACCTCGAATAGCGATTTCATATTAAATTTAAAATGAATAAGATTTCAATATTTCATTTAACAAAAATAAAGGCACATATATAAGTTTTGTTTAATTTTTCTATCCATTTGATTATGTATATATAATTTTATTTATTCACAATATGGATAGGACTTCGATAATTCATTATTATTTTAATTATTTAAAAAAAAATCCTAAAATTAATTAGAGGACCATCTTATAACATAGACAAGATAGTTAAGAGTTCTATCATAAGGTTAAGGTGACAAAAATCGTATCTCCTCAACTGAACCAGTGATCCGGACCTGACCTTTATAAGGACCACTAGAAAAAAACTAAAATTTATTTTTATTTTTTTATTTTTTTAAAAATATTGCAATCGACTGGAGGACGTAGTGCTTGTTTCCAACATCGTCGTTGGGCACGATGCACGCCTGCAGCTCGGCGAATGCGGACATAGCTAACTTCATATCCTTCGATGTCTATGATATTAATCTTTCGAAGGTTATGAATTATTCGAATTTGAATTTTGTTTTGTTACAAACAACAAGCAAGTCTACCATCATAGTGGAAGACCTCGATCAGTTTCTGACGGAGAAATCAACGGCCGTGAGCTTGTTCGTTGATGTTCATATCTATTTTTCTCTTTGTGATTTTTTGACATTCAAAACGTTGGCCAATAGCTAACTAGGGTTCAAGGATTACAAGTTTATTCTTCAGGTAGAAAATATTTTTCAGAATGGGGCGAGCTTGAGCTCGGCCGAAATCAACGAGCTAATGATTGCGAATCGAAACTCGTTAAGCTGGGCTATAAAGTTAGTCATCACGGCGTTACAAATAGACGGTGACCGGAGAGGTGTTGGGAAGATCGGGTCGCGGTTGGAAAATAATGCCACCCCTAACACCCATTTTTTTTAAAAAAATAAAAGTAAAAATAAGAAATAAAATTTTTAGTTTATTTTTTTTAAAATTTTTTAAAATTTTTTAATTGAAAAATGACACGTGATACGGGTATTATGGGGATATTTCGCTAAAATGGGCATTTTTCAAAGGTTATGGTAGTTTGGAATGCCAGAGTGCAAGTCTTGATAGCTTGGGGAGCCATTCTATGAAATAGTGGTAGTTTAGAGGACTTAACTGAGTAAACGAAAGGACATGAAGAAAATGTGTAACACATCTCTTATATAAATAAGGCAATCTTTTTATTTTGGGAAATGTCAATGTACTTCAAAATTATAAAACAATTTATTCCAAATTTAACGGCGAGAGCCTTTTACTCCAAAGAATGGCCTAAATGGTGTGAGTTTTGATTTTAATGGCATCCTGTCTTTTTTTTTTTGAAAAATAATGGCATCCTATCAAGTTTAAGATTTAATTTTTTTTTTTAATATGAAAACAATTTAAGAGCCTTACGATTCGTTTGGAGGTGCTTTTTTGTACTGGCTGAAGTTTACTATTCTAGTTTATTATATAAAATTTCAAAAATAATATATATTTTACATCACATCAATTACTTAAATACTTACAAAAATTCATAACTCAAATGCTTACAAAAGACACATTTGCACGTTGTTCAATAAATATAAGGTAAGGTACTGAATGAGAAAGATTGGCAGATATTAAATCATTGTCCAGTAAATGTAAGATAAGGTACTTACTGACAATGATAGTCAGCCTTCCGTGGCCTTAACAAAGCGAAATAAATTGTCAAATCACATTCATATGCGATCTGTTGAGTGTTGATCGTCGTACACTCGTACAGTGCAAAGGATGCATGCATGTAACTCGTTCAGTGGCGGACCTAGGTTTATAAAAATGGAGGGGCCAAACTGAAAAGAAAAAAAATAGAGGGGGTAAAACTAAAAAAATTAAAAAAATTAAGGGGTAAAATTTTAAAATATTTTTTTTTTAGGGGAAAATTTTGGGGTTGGGGGGCCAGGGCCCCCCTAGCCTCCAGATAGGACCGCCCCTGAACTCGTCGTTCGCTTTTCATCCACAAAATGGTTTTGACTTTTGACGTAGGTGACTATTTACCACTGACAGGTTAGGCAGTTGTCACAGGTCAGTTAGACAGTGACACGGTACGGTGGAGTAGGTTGATGAACATGGAGGCGGGTGAGAAAGTGAGATTGGTGGATATTGCAGGGGCAGTGGGGGAGACTGTAGCAGAACTGGAAGAGGAAGTGGCCATTGATGCAGGATTCAAACAACAAAAAATAATGAGAGACTTGAGTCTTTAGAATGGCCCTGATATCATATAAATGACAAGATAATATGTGTTGGAAAATGGACTATTTCTTGATGATATTAACCAGTGTATTAGAAATTGGCTACCTTGGTTTTTAATAGCAGGACAAGTTACAAATTGGGGCTAGAAGAGACATTCTACTAGGTAAAATAGTGAGAATTAGATACTGAAAGATCACCGATTAGCTCTTGTTTGGAGTGGATTTAGAATTCTAGATTGAGATGAATATATAAATTTTAACGATAATTGTACTATTGGTTCTTGTGGTATGTCATAATTATTTTTCACTCCCTATGGTTTAAAAAGTTCATGTGAGGTCCTTGTGGTAAGCAATAATTACAAATCGATCTCTGACGTCAAATTCCGTTAAAATTTTTGACAGATTCTGTTAAATGCCATGTCAGCGCCACGTCAAATCAAAAAGAATGTGACACGTGTCCATCTTAATTGAAAAAAATAAATTTATTAAAAAAATAAATAAATATACTTATTTTTTTAAAAAAAAATTAAAATTAAAATTCAAAAAAAAAAAATAATAAAAAAAAACCAAGGGGTGGCGCGCAACCGCCCCCAATGGCGAGCCACCCCTGGACCAACTAGGGATGGCCCAATGGCCACCCCCAGCCATCCCCATTGGTTGGGAGTGGCCAGGTCATACCTTGCTTTTTTGAATTTTTTTTAAAAAATAAGTATATTTATTATTTTTTTTTTATTAAGATGGACACGTGTTGTATTCTTATTGGTTTGACGTGGCATTTAACAGAATCTATCAAAAAATTTAACGGAATTTGACGCCAGGGATCGATTTGTAATTATTGCTTACCACAAGGACCTCCCATGAATTTTTTAAACCATAGAAAGTGAAAAATAATTATAACATACTACAGGAACTAATAATGCAATTATCTTAAAATTCTAAAGAAGCCACGTGCACATAACTTTTTTGTTATATATAAGTAAGCCACCTGCCACCTGCACATAACTTTTTTTTTATATATAAGTAAGCCACCTGCCACCTGCACATAACTTGTAAAGCATAAACAAAGCTTGAAGAACCATTACAAGCTAGTTTTAGTATTCGAAGAGTTTAAATCAAGAATTTCACCTTCTATATATCTAAGTATCTAACATATGTACGTACACTTAGACTTTGTCGTTTAATGTAACAAATAGTTGATGCTGATACTATTTACAGCAGCAGTAATATGGTCAGAATATTTACACCGGCGACGGATCGGACAACATAATGATCAGGGGCGGAGCCAGCCCCCCCAAGTTGGGGAGGCCAAATTGAAAAAAAAAAAATTTGGGAGGCCAAAATTTGAAAAAATAATAAATTTTGGGGTAAAATTTTAATTTTTTTAAATTTTTTTTTAAATTTTTTTTTTTTTTTGGGGAGAACCTTGAGGCTTGGGGGGGTCCAGCAACGTGGCTCCGCCCCTGATAATGATATCATGCATGCATGTTACATTAAACAACAAAGTCTAAGTGCATGCACATATGTTAGATATATAAAAGGTGAAATTCTGAATTTAAACTCTTTATTTTTGCACGCACGTTTATCAGAATTCGTCACTGCCAGGCATTAGAGTTTGTTAGTAGCTTGACACTATCGTCGAAGATCTCCAATTTTTTTTTTTGTATCCGATTGCTAGAAGTCGGCAACCGCAACCGAAGTCCGGCCGGTATCATAATCTGATTTGCCGAAATCCGACTACATCATCGAATTCTGGCCAAACTGACTGAAATTTGAAAATTTCTGCTGGATTCGGGTTGTACTAATCAGATTCCGGCTAGTTTGACTGGAATTTGATTCGATAAAACCGGGGATGGCGGCCGGACGTCACCAAATTCCGTTTTACGCTATTGGTATTTTTTTTTCGTATGAGCCAACAATCGAAAAATATTTCAGAAAATTTTTTTTTTCTGAAAAAATAATTTTGTAAAAAATATTTTACGATGAAAATATTTTACGTCAAAATAAACATAGCATTAATAAATTTCAAAAAATTTCTATACTTCTAATGATTTGTTTTGTTGTTAAAATTTGTTTCTTTTGGTTTTCTCTTCTTAAAAAAAAAATATTAACAAATAAATCAAACAAAAGTATATACTCGATCATAAAAGCAAAAGTATATATATTTATAGTAACTCACCCAATTCATGAGATTTGCGAATTAATGGGAATTTGAGGGACATGCATTAATGCTAGAGCATCATAAGATGCTAAACTGTCATGAATTAATGGGAATTTGAGGTACATGCATTAATGCTAAACTGTCATGAAATGCTATTAATGGCACTTTATTTTTGTCTCTTTTTCCGGCCTCCACACACTTATGTTGACCCCTAACCCGTCAGTGCTCTAGTAGATGCAGAGTATCGATCATAAGATGGTCCTCATTGTCCTCCCTGCTCTTCGAATATATCACTATATCAGTATGTCATCAAAAAAGACTACCACACCCTGATCGACGACTTTTCAAAAAACTCGATTTATCATATCCATAAATGCAGCTACGACGTTGGTTAGTCTGAAAGATATTACTAAGAACTTTTCAAAAAATTATGGATTTTTTTTTTTTTTTAAAAAAAATTGTCAGAAAAAAGGGATGATTTAATATAACCGTTCTTAAAAACATAGATGGTTTGAAT
This sequence comes from Alnus glutinosa, assembly GCF_958979055.1. NCBI lineage: Eukaryota > Viridiplantae > Streptophyta > Magnoliopsida > Fagales > Betulaceae > Alnus > Alnus glutinosa. The sequence continues at coordinate 4,739,150 of NC_084894.1, read as the reverse complement.
AAAACAGTCCGAAATTAGAAAATTTCAGACAGTTTTTTTTCAAATCATCTATAAATATATAGACGGTTTGAAGATAATCGTCTATAAATAGATAGACGGCTTTTTTAAAACCGTCCATAACCTAGTTCTAAAATTAGGAAAAATCGTGGATGTATCTAGAAAGTTCAAACATACCCTCTCTCTCTCTCTAGCTTAGGATCTGTCCGGCTCTCTCTTTTTCTCTCTCTCTAGCTCGTACTCCGTCCGGCCCCTCTCTCTGTCAAATCGAGAAACGCTGGCCCGCCCTCACCTTCTTCGGCAACACTTGATGCGTCCCAGCTAGCCCGGGAGCCACAGCCCCGGTGCCCGGTTTATTTTTAAATTTTTTTTGCTATTTTTTTTTCCTTTTAAATTTGTAATTAGGTTGGTGATTTGCATATTATGGACTTTAATTTGTGTGTATTTTTTTTTTCAGTTTTAATTTTTATAATATTTGATTATTTGGTTGGAAATTAAATGTTATATATATATATATATATATATATATATATATATATATATTGGTTTTTGAAACTGTCTATCTACAATTGTGAAATAGTTTTGGTGATTAGTTGCTTTATGTTATATATTTAAAAAATAAAAATTCAAGGTTGTTTCTTTTAAACATTTTCTTTTCTTGCCTATCTTAGTAACAAATAAAATTCTGTATTTGTTGGTTATAATTGGTTCATGCAGCTGATGGGTCGTATTCATCTTTAATTCAATTCCAATTTCAAATCCAAATACTCTTTGAATAAAAGAAGCAAAATATATTACTGGTACTTGGGATATAATTAGAATTTCATTTCTCGAATATTTGTATTTGTATGATCTAATCCATAAAAAGGACACCCTCATGAATAAAACTTTGGTTTATGAGGCAAATTTGAATTCAAAACTCAACCATCATTATACCATCATAGTGGGCATGGATGATGGGTCAAAGAGTGATGGCAAAGTTGCTGCCTTCAAATTTACTTTATAATTTCATTTACTGCTATAGCATGCCATGAATGAAAGTGAATGACAAGGGAAAAGTACTAAGAAGATACCCACTACAAACCAAACTGAAAGGGACTAAGGAGGATCTTTGCCAATTGACATTACCTAAAGGAAGATCCAAAAGTGGACTTTCCTGGATATGAGAGTGAGGTTAAATTTTTTATCTTTTCTGAAGCCTCACCAAATATTTTGAAACATAATATTAGTACTTAGTTGCCTTTAAATCATAGAGTTAATACTAATAGAGTAGATATAAACTACCCCAAGCTCACTCAATCCACCCACTAAGTGGAAAATAATCAGAGAATTGGTAGCCCATCATGTGTCAAGCATATAGGATAATGAGTAATCAGCAGCTCACCATCAAATCACATAATCACTCACAAGAAAAGTCACTCACCAGCTCTCAAAATCTTACTTTTTATTGTTGTTGCATCCATGTCAATAGAAAAAAGAAATTACATTGCTAGTCAACACTATATTATAAATAATCTTATGATATTTGATATATTCTTCTTCTACTTCTTTTTCTTTTTACATAAATTATCAATTATCATCACCAAAAACTCAACATTTTGAACTCATTATTTTTCAGCTTTCTTTATTTTTTTTTTTCTTTTTATATTTATCCTTCTTTTTTTTGGCCGGCTGATTCTCAAAGATAGCTTTCTTTAGACAACCTTCAACTTTCTTCCTTTTAATCATAATTTAGATACAACTGTGATTATTGGTTTTACTATCAAAAGAGTACTTGCAATTACACTCGACACCATTCAAAAGACATCACAAATATAAAGAAAAGAAAAATAACACTCAATAGACCTCTATGTAATCATTTTCCTAACTAAAAAATTGAATTGATTAATGATAAGATTAACAAATTTACAATTTTTGGATGGGATTTATGGTCTAAATATACTTATATCGACTATCTTGAAATTTTGTGCTCTTAGGAGTTAATAAGTACTCTTGAGGTATCTTATCTTGAAACATTTGGACTATTTTGTGATGTAGTCAGAAAGATGGACAAGAGTTGGATGAAGTTGCCGAGAAGTTCGCGAGAGTATATTTGCGGGATTATGGTGTTTGTGAAATTTGCACGTGAACATTCGAAGAGAAAATTGGCCATTGTGTGCCCATGTAAGAAGTGTTTGTTGGGCAAATCATGGTCCAGTGAAGTTGTATGTGCCAATTTAATGTCAGGTGCCGGTATTATTGAGGGTTACATTAAGTGGATAATGCATGGGGAATCACTTATCCCTCCCGCTAATAACGAGGCAATATCTAAAGCTCCCAAGATGGTTCAAGTGGATAGCATTCCACTACATGGGGGTTCCGGTGCGATACAAGACATGCTTAACGACGTTTTCGCGATGCACGATGTTTGTGCAGAAGCCGGTGGGTCTCAAGTGAGAGTTGAAGTCGAAGTCGAATCTATGGATGCTGAAATTGAAAACTCTAACAGGGGGGCGAATAAGTTAGAAGAATTTCTAAAGGATGCCGATACGTCACTCCATGAAAATACAAAACATAGCAAATTGGAAGCTATTATGCGTCTATATAATATTAAGTGTATGGGCGGTTGGAGCAATATATCATTCTCCTTGTTGCTCGAATTCATCAATGAGCTGATATATCCGAATGCAAGTTTGCCTAAAGACACATACGAGGTGAAAAAGTATTTGAGGGATTTGGGCTTTGAGTACGAGAAGAAATCAGCTTGTCGCAAAGGTTGTATATTGTTTTGGAAGGAAAATGAAAAGTTGAACAAATGTACATTGTGCAATGAGTTTAGGTGGAAGGATGACTTAACTAATGAAGATGGGTTGACAAAAAGTTCAAAAAAAAAGCCGGTCAAAGTGTTGCGTTGGTTTCTTCTAATACCAAGGCTGCAGAGGTTGTTTATGTCACATCATACATCACCACATATGAAGTGGCACGCTCAAGGCCATACAAAAGATGGTGTGTTGAGTCATCCGGCCGATGGAGAAGCATAGAAGGCATTCAATTCACATTACCCAGACTTCGCATCAGACCCGCGACATGTGAGGCTAGGTTTAGCGTCAGATGGCTTCAATCCTTTTGGGAACATGTCCTCTAGTCACACTTGTCTGATAATGTTAGTACCCTACAATTTGCATCCCTGGATGTGCATAAAATAACCGTATTTTATGTTAATCTTGATTATTCCTGGTCCGAGTGCACTAGGATAGAATATAGATATGTACCTAGAGCCCCTTGTAAGTGAGTTGAAGGAACTATGGGAAGTAAGGGTACAAACTTTTGATGTAACCTCAAAAAAATATTTCACAATGCGTTCGGCCTTGATGTGGACGATAAATGACTTTTCGGCATACGGTGATTTGTTAGGCTGGAATACACATGGACGGAAAACATGTCCTTGTTGTAGGCATGAAACGCAATCAACGTGGCTAACGTGTGGTAAAAAATGGTGCTTTATGGGGGCATAGGCGATGGTTGCCTCCAGATCATCTATGGAGAAGAAACAAGATACGATTCAACGATGCGCAAGAAATGGTTGGTCCTCTCGAAGTGCCGGATGGCGATGAGATCATGAGACAATTAGAATGTATTGTCAATTGGACAAGGACCGGACAGAAACTACCCAATGGGAAAGTTGATTGGAAGAGGCGAAGTGTATTATATGATTTGTCTTATTGGAAAGATCAATTACTACGTCATAACATTGATGTGATGCACACAGAAAAAAATGTCGTTGATAACATACTTGGCACACTATTGAACATGAATGGTAAAACCAAAGACAACCTCAAAGCACATTAGGACTTGCGTAAGATGAATTTGAGACCAAAACTTCATCCATTTACTGCGAAAAACACAAAACACTTTTGCCCTCAGCTTGTTTCACAATGACGAAAAAAGAGAAGATTGACTTCCTGCAAATGTTACATGATGTTAGAGTGCCAGATGGATATTCTTCAAATGTGTCACGTTATGTCAAGCTCAAGGAATGTACTGTTGGAGGTTTGAAAAGTTATGACAATCATATAATCATGCAACAACTCATGTCAATTGCACTTCGAGGAACATTATCAGATGATGTTGTGAGGCCTTTAATCAAGTTTTGGGGTTTTTTAGAGACATTTGTTCAAAACCAATGCGGGTGGAAGATCTGGATCATCTATAGAATTAGATACTCATAATCTTGTGCAAATTGGAACAAATATTCCCTCCAGTTTTTTTACATCCATGGTGTACGTAATCATACATTTAGTACGTGAATGCAAACTAGGCGGACTGATACACTATAGGTGGATGTATCTCATTGAGAGGTAATGTTAAAATTATGTTCACTTATTATATATTCAATCGAATGACCCATTACTATATACATTTCTTATATTACGGTCTCATGGTCTAGCTTTAATGTAGGTATATTACGGTCTCATGGTCTAGCTTTAATGTAGGTACCTTGGTAGATATAAATGTACCGTTCATAAGAAGGCTGCACCCAAAGGGTTTACTGCAGAGGGTTACATTGTAGGACGAATTGTTGACGTTTTGCTCGCGCTATTTAGTCAACGCGTCAACGGTCCACAATAAGGCCCCAAGACACCAAGATGATTCGCGAGGGGCGAGCAATTGGATAAAACTTGATAAGATCACGTTTGAGCAATCACACCAATATATTTTATTCAACTCTGACGATTTCCTTCGATTTTGCACGTGAGTTACATTATTAAATACGTATTGTACGCCGTTAAATACAATGAAAAGTAACCAAATATATCTTTTGTTGACATATAGGATGCACATAGAGTCGCTAATGGAACCAAACAATAGGGAACGTACCTCACATCAACAGTTGGTGAAACAATACAAGGACCAATTATGTAGCTGATACAAGTCACACGTAAGAAAATAGTTGGTTTGAATAATTATTTGCCTATAAAAGCATCATGAAGTCATTTTTTTTAAATAAGGTGTCTAAATCACAGGTTGATAAGTTGGCCAAGGCGGATAGAATGGCATTGAGAGAGAAACTTGTAAGTCATGCCAAAGGCCCAATGTTCGATGCCGTAGAATATAAGCAGTATGTGGTTAATGGCGTGTTGTACCGCACCCTGGATGTCGACGAAGAAAAAAAAAAGTCAAAACAGTGGGGTGTGTGTCACCACTGAAGACGGTCCCACCTACTACGGCAAGCTAACTCGAATAATCGAGGTTACATACTATGACTTGAAGCAGTATGTGCTTTTCAAGTGCGATTGGGCCGATATTCAATCGAATAAGAGATACAAAAAGGACGAATATGGATTCGATCTTGTAAATTTCAAAAACCTAGTACATACGGGTGCACGAATCATCTATGATCCATTTGTACTACCGAATCAAGTATCATAGGTGTATTATGTCGAGGATCCCAAAAATCCAAATTGGGCTATTGCTATAAGGACAAAACCAAGAAATGTGAACGATATTAGCAGTGGTGAAAGTGAGGATTATGTCGAGGCTGACAATTATTATGAGCACAAGCCTTTCAACGTCAACGTGACGGGAGACATTGGTTTTGATGACATTGATTGTGCATGTACTAATGTACCAGCCACCGAAGCAACATAATAATTATATGTAGAAATATGGTTAAACTATTAAATAGAATCCAAATATATGGTGTCTAGAATGATTTACTTATAATCGTCTCACTTTTATTTTTTAAGCATGTCGTTTATGTTGGTGCATATTGTATATTTTATTTACTATTAGAAGTGACACATTTTAATGTGTTTGCCGGTAGACATGACCCTTAAACAAAGGACGCTGCAACCGAGAAATAATTTTGGGACGCCTATAGACCACACACCGGTTGAGTGACCGATTGTAGGGTTAGACGATACGACACAATTAACCCTAATGAGACACAATGGGGCGTAGATTCTCAGTATGTATTATATGAGCGACCGGTTGTAGGGTTAGACGATACGACACAGGACCCTAACGAGACACAAAGGGGCGTAGATTCTCAGCATGTACTACATGAGCGATCGGTTATAGGGTCAGACGATACGACACAGAACCCTAACAAGACACAAAGGAGTGTATATTCTCAGCATGTACTACATGAGCAACCAGTTGTAGGGTCAGATGATATGACACAGGACCCTAATGAGACACAAGGGGCTGTAGATTCTCAACAATGTGTAGCACCTGATATGGAATTTAAATCATCAGCACAATCATGACCTGAGACTTCACATCATAGTGGTACTACTCAAGTGCCGCATATATTACGGGATGAGAAAGTTCACACAATAGGTATGAATTATGTTATATTTGATGATAGTCAATTACGTTGATAATCTTCAATTAATTTAGTAATAATCAAGTGTGACATAAATTTTTTTTATGAGTTGCAGATGAGTAGGGTAGAAAGAATGTTAGCACTGTTAGTAGTTCTAAGGACATATGGCACATACCTGAAGGGGAAAAGGTAGTGATCCAATTTAACCCATCCTACCAACCAACCGACCCGGAGGTCAAGAAATTTAGAAGAATTTGTGGGAAGATCATAAGAAATGGTCGATTTGTACAGTTGCATGGTAACTGGAGGAAGTTACTATCAGAAGGGAAGGAAGATATGTGGCGCACCCTAACAGTATGAAACTTTTTATTGACATGTCAATCACTTCTTATTTATAGTTTTGTAGCCTTACATTTCCAATTAAGCTATGAAATTTCATTTTTGGTGTAGAAAAAATTTTATTTTGAGCCTATTCACGACCTTGCGCACATTAAAAGGTTAACGTTTATGTACCTAGCAAAGAAAAGAAGGCAATAAAGGTACGAGGTCAAGAGGGGGTCTAAATTAGAAAGAAGGTGATACCGTAGAGTCTGTGGTCAGTAGGGCTTTGACAGTGTCAGTCTTCGATGCATAAGACTTCAAAATGCAAGTTGATACGTGGTTGTCTTTGGCTGATAATGTATTTTTATTTATTTATTTATTTTGTTGAAGAAATCCACATATTAACATTACCAAGTTTATAGGAGAAAGCGTTGAAGTCCAGGACAAGCCGTGGCTGCAACGCATTTATTCACACTTTAGGGTCGAAGAGCATCGCACAGGTTGTACGAGAAATGGTACGTATAATACAAAAACGTTCATGGCTCGTACGTACTGTAGTAAGATAATAAGCTTATAATTGATAATGTTAATGATATTGCAAGAGGAAGACACAGAAGAAAGATGGGAACCCTGTGAATGCAGCTGCTGGAGAAATTATCGTAAGTGGTAAATACGTAATATTAGTTGTATGTTCAAGTTTTCACCTTTGGATGTTTTGTGTAGGTGAAGATAAGAGAAATTATTGAGAATCAGTCGTCTGCAAAACGAATGTGTTCACAGGGGTTAGTCTATTGGTTGCATAACAATGCATGCAAACAAGTGCTAGGACGAGAACATTCCGGTCGTGTACGCAGAGTGGGACTAGGGCCGACTCCAGATAAATCCACCTCTTAAACCTTCGGACAAGGATTGATCTCTAGTGCACCTACTCCCAGGGAACTAAAGATGGCTATTGAGATGGAACGTTTGAAGACTTTGTACGAAGCACAAAATATCCAACTGTAAGAGCAAAATAAAAAGTATGAAGCGCAACAGGAAGAGTTGGCAGCTGTCAAATATATGGTAGCCATGATTATGGCAGAGAATCAACAATCGATGGGAAACAACCGAGAATGTGATGTTTTGGTTTAGTCGTAATTTTGTATTAATTTGTCATTAATTGTCCCCTCTTACTGTTCATTAGGCTTGTTTTATTTTTATTTCAAATTAAATTCCAAGACAATAATTTATGGTTGAAGAGGTATGTTAATAGTTAAGAGGAATGTTAACTATTATATGCTTAGGTTGAATCTTGAAATCCTTGTGAACATGTCTTTTCTTGGGGGAAAACATTGTCAGCTCATATTTTATATTAGCTACAATTTTAGCTGCTTATCAATGATCTTCTGTAGAACTTTGTACTCTTTGGTAGTGTAGGTGCTGAAATGGCTCTGTAGTACTAAATACCGTCATCATTTTCTCTATTCTATCATTAGCTTAGCAGTGTGATATTGTCAGTTAAAAGTTAGATACTTAATTCCTAATGATCCTACTAGTTCAAAGATCTATTCTATCATTTGAAGCGAAAAAAGAAAAAATGAAGTTGCTTGTATGAGTATCTAGGCGGTTATATTATAATCATTAGTTGTGATTAGTTTTCACTTTGCAACATGTTAATCATAGCCTCATCAAGATGATTCTTACCTAACAATTTGAGATTTGTATACTTATTGCAGCAAACACTATAAGCATAAATGAACAAGATGGTTGAAGCAAGTAATGCACACAAGGCCGTAAATCTGATTCTCTCCTGGGCTTGCATACATTGATTATTATGGGGCATGAAATATAGGTTTTAATTTTTTTGGATTTTAATTATGTATTTATATTTGAATTCTGTAATAGGTATGCATGAATTTTTCAAATATATAAGCTAGTAGACTGTTATTGTGAAGAGTTTGAATTTGGAAATAGATTTGGATTTGGATTTGGATTTGGAATTCAAATTTTGTAATTTGGGATTTGGAATTTTGTATTAGGGATTTTTTTGGATTTTAATTTTATATATATATATATATATATATATATATATATATATATATATATATATATATATATATATATATATATATATATATATATTTTAAAAAAAATATACATTATTCTGGACGGTTTGGGTCCAAACCCTCCATAACCATTTCCGGACGGTTTAGCCCAAACTATCCATAAATAGTTACGGACAATTTTGGCCCAAACCGTCCACAAACAGAATTACTGACCCATTCTCCTGGACGGTTTTAAACCGCCCAGAAAAAGCCTTTTAAACCTTTTTTCAGATGGTTTTTTTCCAATTAAACCGTCCAGAAATCTAGTTTTTTTTTTTTTTTTTTTTTTTTTTTTTTTTTTTTGTAGTGAGTACGTAGTTTATAAAGATTGTCATGAGTGATAAGTCTCACATTTCTTAGCTACTAAGTGAAATTGAGTTTTATAAATGACTCTATGAAATATTTAGATTGACTAGTCATTTTGAAGTGATATCGTAGATGTGTAACCATTTTGCTTGAGTCATTACGTATTTACTTCTCTCAAGCAACCAACAACAGATATGGGATCATAGGTTACTGATCTACCAAATCAAAGAATTAGCTCCCATGAGGTATTTGTCATAGGCCATTACGTGTATCTTCGTGCACCACCTTCGATAGTTGGAGAATCTAAGAGCATTTTTAAGATTGTATTAGGAAATATAATTTTTGTCTAACAAAAAAAAAGAAAAAAAAGAAAAAAGAAATAGGTTAGAAAGAGCTTTTTCGAAAAAGCCCAATCCTTTTCGTGTCACTGCTTGTACGTCCTAATTGGTTGCGTCGTTTCCAGTATGTCTTGTCAAATTTCTAATTGTCTTAACTCGTGGCCATTTCTCTTCTTGTTAATAATGTCAAGAATCAATCTATAGAAGTCCAGCATCATTATTTATTTCATATTTTTATTTTTTGTTTTATCCCACCGATTTGATTGTTTTGAGATTTATTGTTGGGTCGTTGTCCAATCCTTCATTATTGTAGTTCATTTTTAGGGATAATTGCACCGTTGGTCCCTGTGGTATACCATAATTATTTTTCACTCCTTATGGTTTAAAAAGTTAATAGGAGGTCCTCGTGATATGCAATAATTACAAATCGATCCCTGGCGTTAAATTCTGTTAAAATTTTTAACAGATTCCGTCAAATGCCACGTCAGCAACACGTGTCACCAATAAGATGGCGACACGTGTCCACTGTAATAAAAAAATAAAAATTTATTAAAAAAAAAAAAAAAAAAAAAAAAAAAAAAAAAAAAAAAAAAAAACAAAACAAAAAAAAGGCTGAAGGGGCCGGCCACCCCCAGCGGCCGGGGGTGGCCCGATGGCCACCCCTGGATCTTCCAGGGGTGGCCTTTTGGGCCACCCCCAGGCCACTGGGGTGGCTCCGCGCCACCCCCGGCCACTGGGGGTGGCCGCGCGCCACCCCCTGCGGCCACTGGGGGTGGCCGGCTCCTTCAACCTTTTTTTATTTTTTTATTTTTTTATTTTTTGAATTTTTTTTTTTAAAAAATAAGTATTTTTTTTTTTTTTAATAAATTTTATTTTTTTATTACTGTGGACACGTGTCGCCATCTTATTGGCGACACGTGTCGCTGACGTGGCATTTGACGGAATCTGTTAAAAATTTTAACAGAATTTGACGCTAGGGATCGATTTGTAATTATTGCATATCACGAGGACCTCCCATGAACTTTTTAAACCATAGGGAGTGAAAAATAATTATGGTATATCACAGGGACCAACGGTGCAATTATCCCACATTTTTACTACATGCACTTTATAAAAAAAAAAAAAAAAAAAAAAAAAAAAAAACCATTTCCGTTTAGTTTTAGGGAGTTTTAAGTGACGTGATCGAGTCCGATATGTTTTTTTTCTTTTTCTCCATCTCGTCCCTCTAAAAATACTTTTTCATTTTGTTATTTTATTTTCAAAATAAAAACTTTAACAAACAACTCAAAATATATAACACGTTTTATAAATAAATTAAAAAAAAATCTAAAAAAAATTTAAAAAAACAGTACTCATTATATCTTCTGGTCAACAAGTACTCAACAACCATAACAGTAAGTATTTATGTCTACTTCATATAGTGGAGAAGAAAGATACGCTTGAAGAGCACCCGTTGATTCCTTGAATTAGCAAGCCATGACTTTCTATGTGGTTAAATTTTCATAATCTATTGGGAGAGAATAGATCGACCAAACCTCTCCAATCTTCATAACCCTCAATACCCACCAATATTCTTGTTCTTGAGCCACTCCTCACTCATTTCTCCTCCCAATTTTCTTCGCCGGCCCTTGAACGATAATATTGTACATGACCTTCCACAAAATATATATATATTATATATATATAACATTAATTCACCCACATGCTGCTCTAACGACGAGATCGAACACTGAAGGAGACACAAATGATGTTGATTTTCCCTTTTCCCCACCATGCATGCATGCACCATCGGCCACAAAATCAAAGATTAATTACATCACGTCGCTTCTTGGGGTTTGCTTCTGGGTTTCCCTTTCTCATCATCGCAACAAATTCATCGTAGTTGATCCGGCCATCCTGCAAGAAAAGAACAAGATGGAAACTTTAAGGGCATAGCTGCAATACTTTCACGACAAGAAGATCGATTTCAATCCCTTTTTTGCTACTCACGTTATCGCCGTCAACTTCAGAAATTATTTCCTTTATGTCCCTTCCATCATGCATGCCATACTCGCGGAGAGCTTGCTCTAGCTCTTCAGTCGTAATGTACCTGAATATATATGTATATATATGGCATGAACCAATTGAATTTGAAATATTCTTCAGGGAAATTTCTACCGATCAATTTATTGTAAAGTAGTTTTTACCCGCTACTGTCCTTATCGAAGAATGTGAAGGCAGTATAAAGATGCTCCTCTCTATCCATCCGGTTCATGTGCATCGTTGCTGTGATGAACTCACCATAGTCTATAGTCCCATTGCCATCAGCATCAGCCTGTTTTTCGTGAAAGAAAGGAAGATAAATTAAAAATATTTTAATACCAATATAAAACCTTATATATAACATAACACAATTACATATTTATCTTTGCAGCAATGGTAATTAATATTGGGAGATTAGTATATAAAAAAGACTTGCAAAAAGATAAAAATAAGAACTTACAGCTTCCATTAATTGTTTAACTTCATATTCAGACAGCTTTGTCCCTTGCTTTGCAAGTCCTTGCTTCAGCTCTTCAAGTGTTATAGTTCCACTGTTGTCAGTATCCATCCCCTTGAACATCTCTTTCAACCCCCTGATTTCTTCCTCTGATAAACAGCCGGCAATCACCTACAAAATTTTACAAAATAAATGTAATGACCTACCCCAATGTCCTTTATTTTTTTCTCTCGCGAACCAGATCGATTTCACATGAAGTCACTCATCATGGTATTACTCTCGTATAAAAATACTTAACTGCTAAATTCTAATTGGTCCATAACTATCAGGATTTTAAAATGCGTAATATTAGAAAATGTGCAAATATACCATATTTATTTTTATACCCAAGTCATGTTGAACGTCACAATAAACAGACATTCATGGCATAACAGGCCCACAAGTAAGTACCTATAGACGTTGATCGACGTCAATGATTTGTCTGATAAAAGAGTAAATAATTATCTAATATATATATATATATATATATATATATATATATGAACGCGGAAGCACGAACTGAATTTCAAATGAATAGGTAAATAATGGATACCCGAAGAGCAACTTTCTTGAACTTATTCATAGCTCTAAACTGTTTGAGCCTACTCAGCACTGCGTTGTCAAGAGGAGTATCTGGTGCTTCTCCATCCTCCTTAATCCATGGATGATCTAGTAAACAAACAAATGTGCTTTATCAGAATCAGGCTTTGTTTCGGTGTAAAATATTTTTTAAAAAAATGTTTTTCATATGTTTCGAAGTTTATGGTCTGTTTGGGTTTGTGATTTTAAAAAGTGTGATTTAAAATCACGATTTTAAAATGTGCGATTTGAAAAAAGTGATTTTTAAAAACGCAGTTAAACGTTTGGCAAAATCGCAGTTTAGCATTTTAAATCGCAAATTAACCTTTAAAATTTTGCGTTTTAAAAAAAACACAATCTTATCTGCGATTTGAAAAGGCAGATTTTTTGCGTTTTTCAAATCGCAATTTTGAAAAACATAGTTCTCAAACGATTTATGTTCTACGATTTGGTTTAAAATCGCACTTATTATCTACGAAATCGCAATTCCAAATGCATCTTTAGTCCAATCGAAAATAATAGTTAAACCGAAAATATTTTCGGTCGTTAGACCAAAATAATTTCTTCTTTGGTTTCGAAAAATAATTTCTATTTTTAAATTTCAAAAATAATTTTTGGAGTTTGAGTTTTTCTTTCTCAAACCGTTGGACTATAATTGGACTACCACCAAGTCACTTGAGACTAAACATTAGGTAATATTCAGTGTCATGACACTTTCCCTTTTGCTTGCAAATATGTTTGCGATTTCATATATATATATATATGAAGTTAAAACTTCAGCCATTCGCCCAAAAAAAGAAAAGAAAGAGAGATAACCTAAGTATTCAAAGTATATATACTTACTGAGAACTTGGAAGGCTGTCAGCCTCTGCTTGGGGTCTGAATGCAACATCTTCCTGACAAGATCTTTCGCTGCAGGTGAAAGCGAGGGCCATGGGTCGCTTGTAAAATCAACGTGGGCACGTAAGATGGCATTGAATATCCCCTGCTCCGATTCTGTCATCCCAAATTTCTCTTGGTTTCAAGTTAAATATATTTCCATGGCTTGAAGGAATAAGACCCAAGAAAAGCAATTTAAAAAAGAATTACCAGCCCAAAAAGGAGGAACTCCACATAGAAGAATATACAACATGACCCCAACACTCCAAATATCGACTTCTGGTCCATATCTCCTCCTCAACACTTCAGGTGCAATGTAATATGCGCTACCAACAATATCTTTAAATAGTTCTCCTGTAAAATGGATGAACATCAACTGTTATTAGATGTTGTAAGTTGGGGCAGTTGGGGTGTCCTCCTTTTTCAATGTAATATATATGTAAAACTCATTCACAAAAGGTGATTTTAGAATTGGGACTCATGTCTTATGCGTCTGGGTGCAACACTGCTACTTTGCTCATGTTGACGGTTTTTAGAACATGTTTTGAGGTGCGATTTCGATGTCATAAAAGGCTTTGGCTTCTCTTATTTGACACCAATTGATTTTCAGATGAGATGGTCAAAGGCCCGATCCAACAATGTACTTATTGTAAACTAAGTCAACCAGACGTGATATGGTGAATACTGAATACATACAAAATTATCATAAGAGGGTTTGTTTGTTGGATCATGCAAGATTCCTTACAATTCTTAAATTGCGGAATTTAAGCCACTTCTAGACATCGAAATGCTTAGAAAATGCTACATATTAAAAATGTGGCATGTGAAAAAGAAGCGTCTCTACAAAAGTGAAAAAAAGACATTTGGGAAGGATAAAATTTTCAGTCTGGTTTGATAACATGACACATTTTTAATATCATGTTACATTTTTTAAACGTTTCGATGCTTAAAAAAAATGTCCAAAATTTCGTAATTTAAGAATATTTGAAATTGTAGAAACCATAATCCTTGTTTGTTGAGTAGTGTGTTTTATTTTTTTTGTTTGAAAAGGTGTTTTGGTGCATGTGACATGATTAAAAGTATTTTCTGTTTATTAATATGTTATCAATATTTTATATATACCTTAGAAAGCAAAAAGTGTAATTTGAAATATGAGAGCAAAAATCTTGATTTGAAAAAACTAGCTAGATAATGAAGAGAATACGTTGTTGTAATTAACCTTGTTTGTAGAAAACAGAGAGACCGAAATCCGTAGCCTTGAGTGGTGAATTCTCATCCTTGTTGAGCAAAAGGAAATTCTCAGGCTTGAGGTCCCTGTGAATGACTCCCATGGAATGGCACGTGTGCACGATCTGAACGATCGTCCTCAGCAACGAAGCCGCAGCGCGCTCCGTGTAATGCCCCTTGGCAATAATCCGATCGAAAAGCTCTCCTCCTGCGCACAGCTCCATGACCAGATGGACCGAGTGCTTGTCTTCATACGCGCCCTTGAGCTCCACAATGTTGGGCTGCCCGGTCAAGTGGTGCATGATCTGGACCTCCCTCCTTACGTCCTCAATGTCCTCCTTGTTCACAAGCTTTCGCTTGGCTATGGTCTTGCAAGCAAACTGCTCGCCCGTCACCTTGTGGGTGCAAAGATGGGTGACCCCGAACTGGCCCCGGCCGAGCTCTTTTCCGATCGAGTAAATCGACCGGACGTCTTCCATCGGCCTGCCCAATACGGGGCCGATCGGCGCGGGCTTGGAGGGCCGGGTAGGAGTGCCGGGTGCGGCAGCCGACGGAGCATGAGGCTTTGCATGGCTGGTGGAGTTCCTGGGAGTGCTGCCGTTGCATGCATTGTTGGTGTTTTCTAGGAAGGATTCTCCTTTTCGGTTTTTGGGCGCACCATTTCTCTTGCCATGAGAGCAACAGTTGCCCATGGTTTGTCTGTGAGCGAGAGAGAGAGAGAGAGAGAGATTGGAAGATGTGGCCAAGGGCGCAGGGAATGTTAATGGGTTTTGGAGGGTCGTTGAAGAATGTTTGTTCAGACAAAGAGAGAATAAGAAAAAAAAGGGTGGCAAATGAGAGCTACAGTTTGGATTGTTGAGGGGAACTACAGAGGGATTGATGGTGAGGGATTGTAGGGATGGGTTTTGAAGGGTGTTGAAAGAGTCTTCGATGCGTCTCACGACGTGAGAGAGTAGCTAGCTAGGGTTTCTCTTTTTTTGTTTTCCTTTTCCTTGCCGCAATGATTCAGAGGATTTCTCGGAGGGAAAAACGGTTTTTTGTCTGTTGGAGTTAGTTATGGCAGGTGTAAGCCCAAAGAAGTTTGCAACTGCCAGGATAACGCCATAATATTCTAGTTTAATTAGTAATTTATGTCCGTTTCTTGTTGGGATCGATCATGGTCGTTTGCCATTATTTGTTCGAATTGTAAACGTTTCGGGTAGATGATTGTGAGATTCACCTGACTAAATAAAAATTGAACTGTTCAACCAATTAATCTATCAGGCGGTTCATATAAGTAGTTTCTCATATTCGATCACATGTTCTTAGTGTAAACGATTCGGACAGATAATTACAGACGATCCTAATCCAACCTGTCGGGACCAATAATAGAGCTTTGGAAATTGTGGTGGCAGCAAGGTTATAGGTGGTGGGATTTTAAGAATTGATGATCACTCTATGATAGTAGTGGCGTTGATGGATCGATGGTATGAGAGTGGTGGTGATGATAGTCGTGACAGTGCATGATGATAGCAACAAGGGTGGTTATGGTGTTCAAAACGACAAGTAGTGGTAATAATAAAACATTTCTTATTCATGAAAAAAAATAAAAAAAAAATAACTCTCTCATGAAATTTTCAAATTTAAAATCCCTTGTCTAAATAAAATATTAAGTGCGCGCGCAAAAAAAATAAATCTTAATTTAATGTGTTCCAAAATTAGAATTACAGATTTTTAACACTAGCTGTGAATTGTGTCTATAAAGAAGGATAAAATTTCCTATCAGAATGGGTTTGAGAAACAATTTATTAAAATGAAAGAGTTTTTAGAAGGTTAAAATCTCTCAGAGCACTCACAATAGACTTTTCATATTTAATTTTTCTCAACATTTTAAACAAAAACCACAAAAATGCCGAAATAACACTTTTTTTTAAGCAAATATTCTCTTTCAGTTTAAAGAGCTAAAAAGACTTTTTTTTTTAAAAAAAAAAAAAATAAAAAAAAATAAGACTTTTTACAAACCGTGTCAATGTTCTCCCTTTTTCTAATAAATAAAAACAGCTTCATATGACAATGTTATTATGAATGATTAAAAAATAGTATTTATTTAAAGTAGCTAGAGAAACATTTAGAGATTTTGTTGTTTGATGGTTTAAAAAATACGTGACAAGCTAAAACTCTTGAAATAGATTTTGAGAGTTAAATTTAGAAAAATTATAAAGATCGATGCCATTGTGAATGCTCAGAACAGCTCTTGAAATTTAAAGAATGAGAGGAATAATTAAATGCATTTAGAAAAACTCAAGCTTCATATCAACTTGATAAGAAAACCATTTGAAATGAATTGCAGTAAATGAGTTAAGCTCAATCTTAGATTTTGATACCAAGACTTTTGCTACTTTGCACATATATGTAAGGTTGCAGAAATGGTTGCATTATGGGGGTACATCGGAAACAAAAGGAATCATTCCCTTTCCATAAAACATTCTTGCCGGCTATTACTCAATTTCTGCCAAGGTAAAATTCTTCAAATGCACAAAAAGAACTAAAAAAAAATTCTGCTTGCAATCATTTCCAAGCCTTAGAGAGAGAGGGAGAGCATATCATTGAAGGTGAAAAAGGCAAGTCCTTCGTCGGAGGACAAATATATCTTCTCAATAAGTGGGAATGGACTGATCAGCCTTGAGAGCATATGCATGGATTCCCCCAGAAACATTATATACTTTTATAAAACCCTGAACAATTGGAAACAAATCAATGGAGGGGCGTTTAACTCCCACAAGAAGTGAAATAATTCAAAACTTTCAAACAATAACTTCATAGGCAGCATATGCATATCAATATCAATTAGCTAATGACTCTAAAGTAAAGAGTGTCTCAAATACTCAAATAAAAATAAGATGCTATTAAAGCAATGAAAACCCAGTTTAATTTTCATGAGGTGCCCAGAGAACTGAAAAGCATATATCATTTATGGAAAATCACTATAATAGAAAGTGTTGTACCTGTGTCTGCAACCACTTGGCAACCTGTAACGACCGCAGGCCATGGTGACACTGCAGTCCAAGACATGACTTGTTAGTAGTACTCTAGAAACGGATTTATTTTTTTTGGTAACTAATCGAAATATCAT
This sequence comes from Alnus glutinosa, assembly GCF_958979055.1. Taxonomy (NCBI): domain Eukaryota; kingdom Viridiplantae; phylum Streptophyta; class Magnoliopsida; order Fagales; family Betulaceae; genus Alnus; species Alnus glutinosa. The sequence goes on along the minus strand of NC_084894.1, from coordinate 4,721,482 downwards.
TAAACAAGAAACAAAAACAGATCTTGTTGTGAAGCAAACAAGGATTTTACATTAAATTTCACAGAAAGATTTACAATACAAGCACCACAGACACCATAACAGAACATGTAGACTTAAGCCATCATTGGGTGGCTTCAAGTAGGCTATTCCCTGAAAAACTGAAAGTGGAGAAACTCTATAAATCTTTTTTTTAAAAAATTTTTATAAGTAATTGAAATATCATTAAAAGTGCGAAGCGCAATCCATGTACACAAGAAGTATATAGGAGAAACGTCTATCTAGAAGGAAAAAAAAGAATAAGGAAAACCATTAAAACTAATCACCAAAGGAACTACAAGCGCAGCTGTCCAAGTATAAAGAGAATAAAAAAGGACTTAACAGTGCATGCTGGGCAAATTCAAATAAAAAGTGAATGAATATAAAGAGTGGCTCATAACCAAAGTGGAAACTCAATGCTCAAGGCTGGGAACTGAGTGCATAAAAGGATGACCACTTCCCACAATACTGGTAAACATGGAAATGGATATTCTGTTTCCCTCATTGCCTGACATCTTTTCCTGAAAAGTTCATGGTAAATTTCTACACTTTTTTTTCCCCCTAAGCAGTAATTAATAACAAGGAAAAATCCCCAATCTGATTGCATGTATCCTTGGAATAATATAATATGGCACCGAAACAACTAGAATACAATTTTTTTTTTGATAAGTAACAACTAGAATACAATTTTAAACACTAGAAGTCTAGAACATAATATGCCATAGCCCTAAATGCAAGTAATTGAAGCAGAATGAATGCTTTGAAAATATCTGTAAGAATGAAAAAGCTATATGAAAGTTAATCTGCTAGTGTGTAACGGAAAGAAAAAGTATAAGCTCCTTGTCATGTGACAGTGAATGTATATTAAAATAGCATTTAGTATGCTTTCAGTCCTATTTGTTAATATCATATGTAGGGGGATGCGTTGAATTCCACATAATTCAGTATTCAGAGGGAGAGAGAGAGACAGAAACATATTTGCTACCATTGAACCTTCCATTCTGAACTTGGGATGTGGGGGTTTCCTACATTCAGAACACAAGATTCTACAACTAAAAGTTGGTTTCTCTCGTCCCCTCTCCCTGATGGTGGTTTTCCAGGTTTGGACTGGAAGGCAAAGTTGCCACTTGCCAATACAATTCTGTACTGGCAGAAACAGCCAGAATGCTAGTACCACTAAGCAAAAACATTACACAGGATCCCTGTGAAAAGTTTAAAAGCATTGCCAATCTCAGGCCATCTTGACTGTACCGGACTGTTTTGGCCAGCATTTCTCAACATTCTTCTTGAGTAGTAATTTATCAAATTTTCTTTTTTTTGAAAAGTCAAGGGGAAGATTTTAGCATTCTGGGTTTTTTTGGCTAATGATACTTTCTCCTCTCTCTCACTAAAAAGTGAGGAATGAATTTTGATATGCTAGACCACTGATTAGTAAGTGTTTAATATACAACATTCAGCAACTTGAGAATGAGCTACAAACTCTTGTACATCATGTTATCTTATCGGCAGAAGTTATCAACATTGTTCATTGATTATCTCCTATTTAAGAAAATGTATTATGAATATTGTGTTGATATGAATTTTAGATTCATAATGATTTTGATTGAACTACTTATTCCCATCTCTGTGTTGGACCTTTTCTAATTAGCTGTAAATGTATCCTTGTCCCATGATTTGGGACAGTAAGAGGTGTTAATGCTCAAAGTGGTGGAATCGAAAACCCACAGGTGAATTATTGGTGCTCCCCACTACTATGCTATAACATCACTGCAAAACAGAGATAGGCGTGCATCTAAGCATGTTGCACACACGTGCACTGAGCCTAGTTTAGTCAAGTCAGTTGAATGCCCACTGAATAAAAACCATTGTCTATTTAATGGCAGCAGCTTTATCCAATATCTGTTTAAAAGTTCTATACAAGCCTTTTTTTTTTTCTTTTTTGCCCTTTAGGAGCATTTAACACCAATCAATTTCCCTAAGTTTCTAATATTTTTCTTTACCGACTCTTGACCCCAACAGAACATACATAAGCATATTGCTCTCTTTTTACCTCCATAATGACTAACACATAAAAGCCTAATGTCTAATATTTTCCGACTGGACTTACTCAACACCAGTGATAAAAGTCATCAAATAATTGAAAAATCAAGATCCGAAGGATGTGTCCTTTAAACATTAGAAACAAGAACATGAATAATATGGACACAAACATCCCTCAGACTGCATAAAGTGTGTATATAAGGAAACTATAAAAGTTCTTGAGATGAAATAATCATCTCTTCCTATCTCCATTCAATTTAGAAAGATTTAACCATGGTAGCAAATTTCACCAAACCTAAGAATAAAGGTACTAAAGGAGCTTAGCCTTTTGTTTTCAATAAATTATTATTCATGAAAAAAAGAAAAAAAGAATAAAGGTAATAAAGGAGTCAGGCAATCAGAAACTAGATAGGCTACATTGTCAATATAGATACACAGTTTAAATAGATATAAGAATACTAAATCAAAGTCAAAACAGAAAACAGAATAAAGTCTAAAACATAGTCTAATGTTTAATCACTTTATTGGTGAGACCATAGGGGATCCAGGATAAAACGAAGAATAACTGTCTCACCTCCAGGACCAGTCAGTCAGTTGCAATGACAACAGGGAGAACAACTACACTCTATACACAAGATTAAACTTCATTCCCCACTCTTTTGCATTTAATTATGAGAAGTCCGTTTTACTTTTTTTTTTTACAAGTTATTATGTGCCTATGTAACTTCTGGCATTTAAAATTGAGTAAATACCAGAACATATGTATCCTTTTGAGGATCCAACTTGGTAGTTATCTCAGGTCCCCAGCTTCCAAATTGTCGGAGAGGAAGAACTTGAAAACCTGGCACAGAAGCTTGGTCCCTGTCAAAGAGAGTAGTCTGAGTAGTGAACACAAACAACATGACTAGCAAAATGTTATGAGAGAAAGGAAGAGAAAGAAAATGCATGCACTGTCGAAGCCAAGAGCTACTTCATTATTCTGCTAAACTTCAAGAAATTTATTTCAACCCTATAAGAGAATAGTGTTGATGACTGTCTTGGTCAATAAACATTCATGAATTAAGCTAACAAAATATTGTAACTAATTATGTTAAAATATCACAAACTAGGTTGTCCTGACATTTTTGCATAGCATTGGCAATAGTTCAAGAATCAACCATTGAATGGCAAATTTTCTTGTCACAACCTAACTCCCAAAATTCAAAAACATCACCACAATGTGACTATATGTGAATAATCTGAAACACAGTGTCAAGTCATTAATAGAACTTGAAAACCAGGAAATACATAATAAAGATTCTCTAGCTAGAAATGAGCATACACTTCTTCAGGTTCTCGAACATCAACCAATTGTGCCTCTTCTGAGAAATTGGGATCTTGCATCTTTGCATGAAGCTCGTCAGGTTGTATATCTAGAAGCAAGGATTCTTCCCTAACAGGATAAGGTGCAAGTATAGAAAGAAATAAGTACACACCAAGTGAGAGCTGACACTTGCTAGCATATTTGAGAAGATAAAATTTTTTGTAACATACCTCTCAGAGACAACTTGCAACAAGTGCCATCCAAATTTTGTTTTACATCTTACAACTTTATCTAAAGGTGCATTAAATGCAGCCTCCTCAAACTCAGGCACCTAATACATTTCACCATCAAAGATCTATCAGATCAGTTGGTGAGGTAAACAAAATACCAAATGAAAATTATAGGAGAAAAATTCCAATTCCCCCATTGACATTTTATGTTATGCATTATCCATTTCGGTGGCAGATAGTAACATATCATCATCATAGTTTATTCTTATATGCATGCCATCAACTACAAAAGTGAAATTACAAATATTAAGGTATTGCACTCAACAAAGCAGCAAAGAAAATTATCTTTCACTTGCACCAGTGATTGACTAGATAATGATGTTACAATAACCAAGTTCATAACGGTATCCACTTTTATCTTTGATTTTCACTGGATCTCTTTCTGAGTTTTAAAAAAAATAAAATAATAAAAAAACAATAATAATAAAATAATAAAAAAGAAGAAGAAGAAGAAGAAGAAGTAGCATCTTGCACTCTCAAAGAAAAGTGAATCCTAAGCTATCTCATAGCATAGGGGTGTACCTAAGGCAACCACAAGTACACAAGAATATCAAAGTTCAAAAATTTACTTAAGGATTTGTCCCTAATGCTTCAGAAAGCTTTGCAAGACAATTAAATATCTCATCGTCATACCATTTGCCCCTTTTTCACCCACCCAAGCATTCCTCCCTCTCCTTTGGATGGGCAAATTGAGTGCTCAGCAGCAAGATCACTAAGGTCTTCACCTGAATGTAACAAATGACAACAAAACACCGTACCATGAGAAAGATAAATTGTTAAAAGAAATATCAATGCCAACTATAATTTAGGATTATCAGCCTGTCAACTAAATAAATAACAGAACCACCGATTGCAGTGACAAATTGCCAAGTTCCAATCTCCAGAGCGATTGTAGTACCCATCCTTAGAGAATCAGATGGTAATTGAATTTTGATTTACTTGGATAACAAATGTATTGAAACTAACCTCCTGAAATTCTCTGCTGAAGATCCAACAAAAGCTTAAGGTCATCTTCTTTAACAAGCAAGTGCTGCACCAGTATTTCCCGGCTGCCTCCAGAGTCACTCCCAGCACTAGATGAAGCTGAAGGAGAATAGAATTTAGAACTTCTCAGTTAAGTAATGTAAAAGTCTGTGCGAGCAAGAGAGATATGCCAAGTAATATGGAAGCCGTATGTGTTTTCAACTTTACAATTGGGATTTTAATAATCAAGAGGTGATAAAACAAAAAAAGAGAGATTAGCTTTGTTTTTTCATACGCTGTATCTTTAGACAGTGGCTTTTTTGTCACCATTGTTAATTGGTTTTGTTGATTTCCTTGTTCGTTTTTCTCTTCCTAGTTAGATGTTTTCTTTTGTATACTTCCAGTTTACTTAGGGGCGCTTTACGCTTTCAATAAGACTAAATTTAGTTATATATATATATATATATATATATATATATATATATATATATATATATAAGATTATTGTATGAACTAGGATCAAAATATACATAGGTTTACCAGATATTAATCACTTACAATGTGTAGCACTAACACTGAAGGGATTAAGCATCTTGTGAGACAACCCCAAAAAACATCCCAAGCAATGATGGAAAAATAATTGGAGGGAAACTAGAAAACAGTGCTAAGTTTTTCTAAACATCAAAAGTCTATGCACTAAAAGGAACATGGAAACCAAAAGCAATACATTAGATATAATCATAATTGATAATAAACCCTAATATATCTCAAGCAATCATTAAAAAAAAAAAATGCTGGCCATAAACAGAACTTATTGTGAATTTTTTTAAACCATCACCACTCCTTGCACTCCAAGAAAAGAGGGATCACACTTAGGCACTGAAGTTGAGCGCAAGATAGACAAATAGGTTGAAAATCGGTTGGCTAGTTGGAAAAGGTTATATCTCTCCAAGGGAGGGAGGGTGACCCTTATCAAGAGTACTCTCTCCAACTTACCTACTTACTACATGTCTCTGTTCCCTATTCCGGTGTCTGTTGCTTCGCGCATTGAGACGCTTCAACGAGATTTTCTTTGGGGTGGAATGGGAGAAGAATTTAAATACCATTTGGTGAGTTGGGCGAAGGTTTGTACCCCAATTTCAAAAGGGGGGCTTGGCATTAGGAATTTGGTGTTGTTCAACCGCGCGTTGTTAGGAAAATGTTATGGCGCTTTGGCATGGAAAGAGATGCTTGGTGGAGAGTTACGGTGGACTCCAAGTTTGGTAGTTTGTGGGGTGGGTGGTGCTCTCGTGAGATTGCAGGGGCTTTTGGAGTAGGGTTATGGAAGTTCATAAGGAAAGGATGGGAGACGTTTTCCAAATTTCTTAGATATGAGGTGGGGGATGGAAGTAGGACTAGATTTTGGCATGACTTGTGGTGCGGAGATACGGTTCTAAAAGAGGTGTTTTCTGATCTCTTTGGCATTGCTCAGGTGAAGGATGCTTCAGTGGCTGACAATATGGAGATTTTGGGCTAGTCCATTCAGTGGAATGTGAGCTTTGCTAGAGAGGCGCATGATTGGAAAGTAGATGTTTTTACCTCTTTCTTCTAGGTTTTGGACTCTACTAGGGTGAATAGAGATCGGGCAGATTGCCTTAGTTGGGTCTCTTCCAAGAAAGGTGTGTTCAGGGTTAAGTCTTATTTTGGTTCCTTGACATGTTCTGGAGGAACTCGGTTCCCTTGGAAGAGTGTGTGGCGGTCTCAGGCACTCCCGAGGGCAGCTTTCTTTACTTGGTCTGCAGCTCTAGGTAGAATCCTTACTTTGGACAATCTCAGGAAGAGGCACATAATCATTGTAGACAGATGCTGCCTATGCAAGCGTGATGGGGAATCAGTGGACCATATTCTTCTGCATTGTGATGTGGCTTCCGCTCTGTGGAACAACATTTTCTCTCGCTTTGGTATTTCTTGGGTCATGCCTAGGAGTGTGCTAAACCTAGTTGCTTGTTGGTAGAAGTTTGGGAGATCAAGGAGCGCTACAAAATTGGAAGATGGTGCCTATATGCTTATTTTGGTGTATTTGGAGAGAAAGAAACCTTAGGTGTTTTGAGAACCTAGAGAGCTCCCTAGAGGAGATGTTAGAGTTGTTTCTCCATACGCTGTATCTTTGGTCGATGGCTTTTTTGTACCCTTTATCCATCAGTTTTGCTGATTTTCTTGCTTCTTTTTCCTTTTCTAGTTAGGTGTTTCCTGTTGTATACTTCCAGTGTACGTAGGGGCGCCTTACGCTTTCAATAAAACTAAACTTACTAATAAAAAAAAAAGATAGACAAATATGTTTTTTTTTTTTTGATAAGTAATTTAAAATTCAATAAAAAGCGCAGAGGGGCGCAACCCTAATACACGGGAAGTATACAAGAGAGCCCCTAAACAGTAGGAACAACTAATAAATTAAGAAAGTCTACAAAAGTAGAAACACCTAGGTGGCAAATATGGGGTGCTATCCATAGATATATCGTGTTAAGAAGACGCTTCCTTAAAACTACCATAACAGTCTCGACATCTTCAAAAAGCCTCGCATTCCGCTCCCTCCAAATGCTCCACAACACACAGTGAGGAACTAAACGCCAAACATTTTTTGCTAGACCATGCCCTCGAGAAGCACCCCACGTAGTCAACAAACCCAGCACCGATTGTGGCATGACCCATTCAATTCCAAATAAGGAAAACATAAAACTCCAAAGCTCACGGGCGGTGTCGCAATGAAGTAACAGATGACTGAAAAGCTCACATTCAAATGATAATAATTCTTATTACTTGATTTACTTGAGTTTCTTCCCAATTAACAAGAGTACATCCGGATTTGAGCAAAACGTTAAGTTCGTTATGCACTGCTTAAGATGGGCTTATTAGTTTCTCTTTCTTCTAATTCGGTGCTTAAAAGACCATTTCTTCTCTTACGCAGCTTTTGGTCACCGAGAAAATGAAGGGGAAATAGATAATAAATCAACAACAACAACAAAAAATTACATAGAAAACCATGAAGTAAATTATGGGTTTTGATAGAATGACCGACCTGTTGCCTTGGGGCATGGAAGACCCATCAGAGGAACGACCCGCTTCAAGCTCAAAAAGGGTCGATGAGGCGAACTGGGTGCGAAGGTTTGAGGTATACACGTTTGAAATGGTGCTGCAAATGTTGAGAGTTTCCGAAGGTTTGGAGGCGAAGAGAGGCGGATATAGGGAATCCGAGATAGTCTGAGAGCACAGAGAGCTGGAATTGCTCTTGGTGGGAGATGAGAACCTCTTAACATTGCTTCTTCTTTGAGAGAGAGAGAGAGAGAGAGAGAGCAAGACAGAGGCTGTGTCACCCTCTATGAGCAGCTTGTAGGTTCTTCCAAAAGAGCTGAGGAATTTACGCGCAGAGCCGTTATGAAGAGGAACCCAACAACGGCCCACAATATCAATGGGTAAATCCTGAATACACGAGCCCAACCCATCCACAAGTCCAGTATATATTTTGGGACAGAAAACAATCTAATGATAAATAATTATAGTTTTTATTATTTTTCTTTTCTTAAGGCTCAATGAAATAATTCTTCTAAGAAAAATGCTATACAAACACTTTTTTTAAAAAAAATAATACAAAATATTTTTCAAAAAATAACTAAAAAATATATATATATTTTTTTTTTTCAAGTATGAAGATTGTTTATATTCATTTGTTTTTAGGTATGAAGGTTATCTTAGAACATCTAAAAACTTAAAATAAATTAAAAAATAGAGACTCACATAATGGCCAACTAATGCTTTTTGGAACAGATTTTTGCTTTTTAGGAAAAACAAAATTAACAAACAATTCCAATCACTTTATATTTGCAAAATACATTTTTTTTAATATGTATATTCGCAAAATACGTAAAATTATTTTCACATTTATATTACATCAGTATATTTTTTCAATCACAAAAACAAAAAATGAAAAGCATTAACAAACAAGCATTACCTTTTTACCTCGCAATATTGATGTAGCAGTCCTAACCAATTATTAAATAAACACTAAAAAGATAAAAATAAAGAAAAAGACAATAAACCTACACCATTCTTTACGCTTTAATTTTCACTTACATAATTATTAAAATATATATATATATATATATATATATATATATATATATATATATATATATATATATATATAAAGTCTCTTGAATTAACAACCGATTTTAGAATAGTCATTTGAATTTTCAAGTGTACTAATATAATCCATCAAACTATGAAAATGTACAAAAAATGCCACTTTTATCGAAATATTTTTATAATACTCATATTCTCTTAAAAACTAAATTAAATTATTATTATTTTAAAATAAAAAAGAAAAAAAAGAAAAAAGAAAAAAGAAAATGATAAATACAAAATCAATCAATGTGATTGGCTTAAATTACAAATCGATTACTGCGGAATAAAAAATAATTCAAAGGTCTTTAAGGTAGACAAAAAATAACAATTTAATCATTGTAGTCAAATTCCGTCAAACTTGATGGCACCCCTAAAATCTTTGAGTGGCTCATAGGTCACTCCAAATCCACCATTGGAGGTGGCTCAAAGGCCACCCGCCAAGCATCTTTAGGGGTGGCTTGCAAGCCACGCTCAGCTAAGGGGTGGCTGCTGAGCCACCACTTTTTCTTTCTTTATTTTTTTGATAATTACATTTTCCCCCAACTATCGGCCATTGTCAATGTACCACCACGAACTGACATTATGACTAAAATAGAACATGAAACTACCATTTTCATACCGTTACCCCCATTTATGCCAATCAAATTCATGAAAAAGACTAAAATACCATAATTTAAAATCAAAATTTACATAAAATACTTTCAAAATTAAACAAATAATAAAAGAATAAAAGAAAGGGGGCTGCCACCCCCTTAGGGGGATGGGGTGGCATGTGAACCACTCCCAGAGGTGGCGTCAGCCACCTCTGGGGTGGCCGCGAGCCACCCCCCACCTTTTATATATATATATATATATATATATATATATATATATATATATATATATATATTAGGTTTTATATTTTTTGTATTAAATTATTGTTTAAGGACATTTATATCTTTAAACAAAATTTAATGTCTAAAAATAGAATATTTTGTTCGATTTAATGAAATTTCCTAAAGGAAGGGGGGTAGCGGTATGAAAATGGTAGTTTCATGTTTTTTTTTTGTCGAGGTATCGGTTCGTGATGGCATGTTGATAATGGCCGGTAGTTGATGGTGGAAGAAGTAATTACCCATTTTTTTTTAATTAAAAAAATTTAATTTTTAATTTTTAATTTAATTTTTTATCTTTTTAGTTTTATATTAATACTTTTTTCAAATTTCTTTATTTTTTTTTTAAATTATTATTATTATTTTTTTATAATTTGTTATTTTAGTTTTTAGGAGAAGAAGAGTATTTTAAAAATATTTAAACAAAAGTGGTATTTTTGACGAACTTTGATAATTTAATAAGTTACATTAATATACTTAAAAATTAAGAGAGTTATTGTAAAATTAACCGTTAATTTAGACTTTAGAGAGGTTTTTTATATTTTTTTCCCAATTATTCCGATCACACCGGTTTCTTCTAGAATCACTCTTTCTTTTTGTCATGCACATCTGTGCACTTTCTTTCCGAAACAATTATTATTATTATTTTTTTAAAAAAAAAATTAATTGCTGCCGTGGCATACACACGTAGAGTTAACTGTTCAGACCCACCTACCACAGCGTGGATTATGGAAGCGTATAAAAAGTCCAAGGCCACGTCCTCAGCACTTCTCTCCTCCTCCTCCTCCTCTTTCTCCATCTTCAAAATCCTCTCCGACAAGCTTTCTCCAAACCACTCCATTGAAAACTCGCGCTCCCATTTCGTAAGAAAACAAACGCAAAAACGACATGCCGAAGTTGGAATCGAAGAAGAAGAAGATCCGAGTCCCGACCTGCTCAATCTGCCACACGCCCTACGACGATGACTCCCACGCGCCTCTCTTGCTCCAATGCGGCCATTCCTTCTGCAAGCACTGCCTCTCCCACGTGTTCTCCTCTTCGTCGGCCACACCCAAGCACACCCTCCCCTGCCCCAAGTGCCGCCACGTGTCTACAATCGGCAACTCCGTCCTCTCCCTCCCCAAGAATTACTCTCTCCTTCCCATCCTCTCCTCCTCCTCCGACGATGTCACCGACGACGAAGATTCTGAGTCGGAATTGGCACCACCGTCACAGCCTCGTAGCGCGTGCTGTCGAGGCAGCGGCACGGGATTGCCCAGGAGTCTGTATGTGGATCACGAGCTGAGGCTGATCAAGAGGATCGGGGGCGAAGCGGAGAGGTGGTTGGGTGAGATGAGGAGGTCGAAGAGGTGTAGGCACAAGGTGGTGGTGAGGAGGGTTGGGGTGGCGGACGTGTCAGACTGCGATTGGGTGGAGGGGGAGCTCGAGAGGCTTCGCGTGTCGTCGATGTGGTGCAGGAACGTGTGCACGTTCCATGGAGTGGTGAAGCGGGACAATCATCTGTGCCTCGTCATGGAGAGGTGCTATGGTTCGGTTCAGTCCGAGATGCGCCGCAGTGGCGGCCGCCTCACTCTCGAGCAAATCCTCAGGTAAAATTCTCGCATCTAAGCTTTGGATGCTTTGAAATGGGAATTGTAGCTTCAATTCCATGTTCTTAATACTACATCTCTTAAAGCATGAAATCGCTTATCTATTTTATTGTGTAATAAAAGCTTTGGAAATTTTCACTCGGAGTGTTTTTACTTTTTATAATTATTTTGATCTTGTTCCGTATCTTGATTGTTAAACTTAGTTAATATGTCATGTCCCGAATTAGCTAGTTTTTGTGGTGATTATAGGAAATCCTAATCTGGAGCCCGACCTTTGTGCCGAGAAATAATTCCTGTCCACTGTGTTCAGCTGCTTCTTTGTGGTAGGTTCTTTCATGCAAGAGAAGGATTTTTTATTTTTTTTTGGGTGTGGGGGAAATATGCCTCAATAAGAAAACTCGTCTAATCTACTCTAGAAAACAAATTAGATTTTCACTATGAAACTTATTGCGATGCGCCTATGGCTAGCGATTCTTGAAAGTTACTTATAACATACTTATCAAAAAAAAAAAGTTACTTATAACATCGTCATTTTGGATGGATGTGAACTGTGTCATTTACAAGACCTCCTTTGATGCTTGCTTTTGTAACAGTTAGTGAGGAAAGGTTTAGCTGTGGTATAAGCGCCATGGCTACACCTATTGATTATTATTTTGAAATTTCAGCTTCTGATCATATCAAGACATGCTATAGATGAGCCTCTTTGACTAGGTATTCCTATTTATCAATTGCCCCCATGCAGAGCAATATCAAGAACAGAAACTTTAGCTTTATAATCTAGAGTTACTGCCATTGAGTGTCTGAGTATTTTTTATTTTATTTATTTATAAGTAATGCCAAATTTTATAAAAAGCGTGAGGTGCCCCTAAGTACACGGGGAGTACACAGAACGAACGCCCAAAAATAAAGAATAAAAAATAAAAAAACTAAAACAAAAACAAAAACAAAGAACCCATCCAAGGACACCGCAAAGAGAGCCCACATCCCATCCAAGAACAAGAATTACAACAATACACCCACAACCCAAGAGCCCTGGGCTTCGTCAGGACACTGAAAGAACCCTCTTGCGTTTACCCCGACTAGAACAAACACCTTGTTCTGACAGAACCCTCATGCCTTTGCCCCGGCTAGAATGGACACCTCTAGCATCAAAATTGATAGAACACTCCAAGTTTTTAAGCTCCCTTCTCCCTTTTGGTTTAGAAGGAGAAACCAAGACCTCATGACCCTGCTTCTCTTCCAGCTCTGTCAAAAGATCCATAAGCTTTTTCTCATTACCCCCACAAGAGATCCCCGGAAAGGGATACAACTCCTTTGCACATTGCACTGTCTTAGAGTAGACGAGATTCTCACCCACCTCCCCATTCTCAGCAGCCCCATCCAACCCATTGCACCAAACCTCTTGCTGATCTCCTCCCTTCCAATTCTCACTGAAAACTGAATGCTCAGTTAGAGGAGAGAAAGCAATGTCAACCATGGACGAATCAAGGCCAAATGGCAACGTCAACCTCAGTAAGAGCTTAGACAGGCCACCGTGAGGGAAAGGAGGCCACCATAATATGACATAAAGGTATGAAATTCAAATCACATTTTTCAAACTAAACACAGCACTTTCTGAGTTTCAGAGTGTCGGGATGCCTTGCATCGATCAACAACATATGGGGTGGCTAGCATCCACACAGAGCTGGGAAATTCCATTTGGCATCGTGTAGGGCAATGCAGATAGTTCCCAGGTGGCGGAACAGCACTTTAATGCAGTGCTTTCTGAATTGGGGTAGCATTTTCAGGCTCCCAGGTCACTCCTTATCTAAAAAATTTAAAATTAGGACCACTAGATGGCTCTAGCTTTCAAAATGTTTACTAATCGGGGTTTAACAACATTGATAATAAAGGATGGAAAACCTGTACAAAAAAGAAATAGATGCTTCAATGAAAACTTGACAATTTTATTTTGAATAGCTTAACTTGCATTAATACCTATTTGACTTCAGACTGACATTTATCCTTTAAATTTGGGTGTTCTACTGTTTTACAAATGATAACAATAGAAGAAGAAAGATAACACGGATAGAAGAATAAAGACTTAACATGGATTTTTCTGAATAGTTTCCCTTTAATACTTGATCCCATTTTTCGAAGTGCTTATTATTTTGTAGAACATTCATATTTTATTAAATTTTAGCTGGGATGTTGCAGCAGGAAATGTTTATGAAGCTTTTAAGAGATTCATTTTGTTAGGCGCAGTTATGACAGAAATTAATACTTTTGTGTGGTTCTTATGTTGAAGTTTTATCTTTTGCTAGTGGATGTTCAGAGAATTATTCTGTTTTCTTTTAATCTATCTTCGATTTTCTTTCAGTCATCAATTCTTTTAATTTTTTTTGTCACTTCCATTTTGAAATTGTTCAGAAAAGATTTAAATGAATTCCTGGTTCTAATTTCCAACAGTCATTTCTCATAATTACAGACCTATATTTATTTATCCTCCCATCTCATTCAGGCTAGGAAATTACTTTTAATTACTGATTTTCTTGTTGGTATCTTTGTTTTTGTTCAAATTTCTTGGATGCAGATATGGGGCAGACATTGCGCGTGGGGTGGCTGAACTACATGCAGCAGGTGTTGTATGCATGAATTTAAAGCCATCCAATTTCCTTCTGGATGCAAGTGGCCGTGTAGTGGTTTCTGATTATGGGCTTCCAATAATTCTGAAGAAACCTTCTTGCCGAAAAGCTCGACCTGGTCCAGAGGTTGAGTTCTTAAAAATGCATTGGTGTATTGATTGTACATTGTTGAGTCCACATTACACAGCTCCAGAGGCATGGGAGCCTTTAAAGAAGTCACTGCACTTATTCAGGGATGATGCAAGTCATATATCTGCCGAGTCAGATGCCTGGAGTTTTGGTTGTGCCCTGGTTGAAATGTGCACTGGTTCCATTCCGTACGTGCTGTATTAAATTTTCCCATAGTATGTGAAACTTAACAGTTCTCTTTGCTTACCTAACGTGACATGTGCAGATGGGCTGGTTTAGGCGCAGAAGAAATTTGTCGTGCTGTTGTCAAGGAAGGAAAGCCACCTCCCCAGTATTCAAGTGTTGTAGGTGTTGGGATTCCTAGAGATTTGTGGAAAATGATCGGTGAGTGCTTACAGTTCAAGTCATCGAAAAGACCAACTTTTCATGCAATGCTTGCTATATTTCTACGCCATTTGCAACGGATTCCTCACAGTCCAAGTCCAAACAAGTAAGTAATTTCATTTTCCACCTTTCACCTGATTTTTTTTTCTGTTTAGACAAGACAATAGTACTGCATTTTATCTATAAATTTCTTCATGGTTTATCCATTGAAATTCTCTTTATATTAAACTATTAAAGAAATGATAGAAAATAGGAATTGCTAATCCTTAGGTGAAGTTGTTGAAGCATAAACCAGGGAATCAATGGACCCATTAAGTGGGACGCCTTTTTATTTACGCAAGTATCAGCGCCTTGTTATTTAGATAAGAACTCGGTGAAAAATACATCAAGCAGGATCTAAGGTTAAGGGTCAAAATGCAAGGGCTTCATTCTGTAGTTATGTTATTTCTATATTGTAACATATCTTACATTGATGTTTATGGCTAAGAATTAGATTTAATTAGAGAATATAATTTAATGTTACTACAGTTTTAGGGTTCAATCCTGTTTTATATTACGCCATGTCCTTTGAGTGGATCCCTACTAATGCCTTTCTTAGTTTTTTCACTATACATTTACTAATATATATATGTATGTAATCATTTACTAATAATTATAGGAAGTTCTCTAAATATGTTCTCTTTTTTCCTTCTCTTCTTCCTCTCGTCAACGCGTGCCGACATTTTGTTCTTCTGTGCTTTTCCTGTGTCTCTTCCCTGGGGTTGGCATGCTTGCTGCTTTTGGTGGAGTTTGTTGACGATCGGTTATGTGAGTTGGTTTTATGTTGAGGCTAAAGCTTATGAATTAAAGCCTTCTCTTGCACTTATCAAAGAAAATGTTGAGGCTAAAGCTTTTTAGCTTTCGGTGGCTGAAGGGGGGTATGATCTTCGGTGGTTAAAGCCTAGATCAATTTCTAGGCTCAAATAGTGCCAAGAAGTATTCAGATCTGAAATTTTGTAAAATAGATAATAAAGGCTGCTCAAAATGAGTCAAAAGAGACTATTTTATGATATCCTTTTGTGACCCTAAAATCTCAGTCCTCCATCACAAATGTAACAAATAAATTCTAACCAAAGTCATTAAAAAAATCACATGACCTTTTAAGGCACGAAAGACAATAATAAACAAGACATGATATAGAGATAAAATGAAGGACTAGGCTTATACTAGTTAGTGGGCTGGACGATGTGGACTAATGGGCCCACTTGCTTTGGTCTTAGATGCTCCTGTATTACATGTTAATGTTTTACCTTGAGTTTTGAGAATTATGTAGTCTGGATAAGTAAAGCTCTTTTTCTTTGTGGAATCCAGTGAAGCAGCTAATAGTCCTGGAATTGATATGTTGGAACGGTCCCCTACATCTGTTTTGGATATTTCCCATGTTAAAAGCAACCATCTGCATCAACTTGTATCTGAAGGGAATGTGAATGGTGTTAGGTTAGTCCATTTTGATACACAATCCTTTACTGCAGTCTTCTTGGGGCATCTAAGAAACATTATAATTGTTCCAAACCCTCGATTTTTTCTTCACTTCATGTGTAGGGATCTGCTTGCAAAGTCTGCAGTGGGGAACAATAATGGCTCAATCATTTCTCTTTTGGAAGCACATAATGCTGATGGTCAAACTGCTCTGCACTTGGCTTGTAGACGAGGTTGCCCAGAGATAGTTGATGCTATTTTAGAGTACGGCAATGTGGATGTGGATGTCCCTGATGAAAATGGAAATCCTCCTATAGTGTTTGCTTTAGCAGTTGGGTCCTCAGAATGTGTGCGTGCTCTCATCAGAAAATCAGCTAATGCTATATCTAGGTTGATGGAAGGCTTTGGTCGATCTGCTGCTCATGTTTGTGCATTTTATGGGCAACCTGATTGTATGCATGTAAGTTTTCACTTAGACAGCAATGGTTTGAGGTAACTGCACTCTTTCTTTCTTTCTTATATATTTTCTTAAATGTTCCATAACAATCACAGGAACTACTATTGGCTGGAGCTGATCCCAATGCAGTGGCTGATGATGGTGAAACTGCATTGCATATAGCCATTGCCAAAAAATTCACAGACTGTGCTATTGTAATACTGGAAAATGGGGGCTGCAAGTCTATGGGTTTTCTGAATTCAAAAAATTTAACGTAAGAATCAATGCTGTTAAAATTTGATGTATGCATTTATGGAGAAAACACTTGAATAGTATATATTATAACCAAAATGGTGAAATTTGATATGCTATCATAAGTATGGAGCCTTTAAATTTTTATAATTGTATCTAAATGACTTGAAATGCATAAAATTGCAATATTCTAATACTAGTGGATATGATCAATACAATAAGAAAATAGCTACAGACCTAAAACATGACGTCTCTATTTGTTAATACTTTTTAGAGAGTGCTTTTTGTTTTTTGTTTGAAAAAGTGTTCAAATGTGACAAAGGTGAAAGCAGTTTTGAGTGTTTCATTAGTATTTTGTGTTTTAGGTTATTTGTTAATGTTTTTGTTTTGAAAACAGAAGGAAAAAGCTTTAGCAAACAAAGCAAACATCTCTTTCTTGTTGATTGTCAATTCACTATAGAATAAAAAGGGAAAGTTTGCTTTTCCTATCATTTTAAGATGTAGCCCTTGCTCAATGGTTGCATCTCCTTTTGCATTTTTCTTGGCGGGTTATGAAAGAATTCTCTTTTCTGCTTATATAGTTTTCATGTGACATTTTGGAAAATCCAGAAGCGGGCAAACTTTTCATCATGCGCAAATAGCTTTGTTGGCAATGATTTTATTGCTATTTGGTTGATATATTATCTGTTTCTTTGTAAAGGTTGCTTGGTGATTTTATCCAATTAAGGTTTTTTTATTAATTTTTTTTTTGGGGGGGGGGTGGGGGGGTGGGGGGGGGGGGGTGGGTCACCTTTTTTATGTTGCTTGATGATGTTAAATAAAATTTGGTATCTTGATAAAACTATCATATGGCATCTGATTGGAATACATCCATTTTCTTGTATTTTACGCACCTGACTTTTGTTGGCATTCTTACAAAAGTTTAATTCATCATGTTGCAAATGCTTGTTATAAACGAAGTTATCATTTCACCTTATCAAAGAAAAAAAAGTGGAAATACACATTCTTTTGTTGCTGGAGAATGCTTCATCTATCCCCTGCATACGTTGATGATAAACACATAAAAATAGCAGTTCTTTTTGCATTTTTATTGGCCAACAAATCATTAATTTTGACATGTTTGATTTCTCGGTGGAGGCATTTACTAGTCATCTATAGTACCTCAAAAGGGAGTCACTCTTCTTAAATACACTTCTTTTTGTAATGCAGAAATGTGAGTGGTCAACTTGTATAAAGATCATAAGTAGGTCCAATTCTGTTTCTGGATTTTCACTAAATTATGGTTGAGAGGGTGCCATTGGCCATTGAATGTAGTATTTTATTATTATCATTTTTTTTTTACACCTCAAATATCAGCAACTACTAAAGCTTACACCAGAGATCTATTACAATATGGAGTCGCCTATGTGCCTCTCTCTGTCTCTTTCTTTTTCCCCATGTATGTGTAATAATAGTAATAATAATAACCACAAAAATAGTAATATTGATACTAATAATATTTTTTAATAATAATGTGCAATATCTGAAGTTGTGTTCTTAATTTATTTTATTTTTTATTTTTATATCATTTTGTTGTTCTTTTGCCTCTATCAGATGCATGATATTACCCTTTTGTCATTTCAGTCCTCTGCACTTGTGTATAGCATCTTTAGATGTGGCTATAGTTAAGCGGTGGGCAGAAATCGCGTCACTCGAAGAGATTTCTGAAGCAATTGACATACCAAGTTCATCTGGAACTGCACTATGTATGGCGGCTGCTCTAAAAAAAGATCGCGAGACAGGTAAAAAGTGATTGTCAGAGATTGCTCTTGTTGAACGTTCTCTTAGTTTCTTATGCTATTGAGTCTTCCTTCAAATTCTATTTGGAGTGTTCTTTTTTCTTAAGTTCGACCAGTGAATTAAATAATTTTCCTTCTTATATAGATGTCTTTGCTGTCTGCAAATAGGTTATCTTGAATACTTTGTTTTAGCCTATTGGAATACGTCTCAGTGAAAGCTTTTATGTGTACTAACCTAATATGCAATGGAAGCTGGAGCTTGTCTTCCTTTTAGTGTTGGGGACGACTTCTGATAAATTTCTCGTACAGCCTTCCCCTTTCCTGCCAGCCTCCAAGTGATATAAGGACCCAAGCCACATAAAAACCCATGCACTTGTTTTGAACTCCTGAATTCTACTCATAGCCTCTCTTGGTGCTTAGCCATTGGTGTGTACGGCTTTTAATGTAAATTCCAGACCTAGTGTCACATGGTTCCTGTGATTTAGTTGAATTAATGGTCACAAGGAATATATTGTCTAACGGTTTTTTCTTTTCTTTTTCTGCTAAGCAAATGGTAGGTGCTGTGTTTGGCATGAGGGCTATTTTCATTTACTTTATCTAGTTAATGCAATGTCAATTATATTTTTAATATTAATGTTCTTTGTAGAGGGTAGAGAGCTGGTAAGAATACTGCTTGCAGCTGGAGCAAACCCAACTGCCCAAGATCCACTACAATATCGAACAGCTTTGCATACAGCTGCCATGGCCAATGATGTTGAGTTGGTTAAGGTGATTTGATGGGCTTCTCCCACCATCAGTATGCTTATATTAGTATATATGTGTGAACGTTAAAAAATGTTGTAGTTATTTCATGCTTATGTAGAGTTTCAGTCTAGAAATTTGTTTGGTACTCATTTATAACTTTTCAATAATGGTTGCTTCTCTTTCTGTAGATTATTCTTGATGCTGGAGTCGATGTGAACATCAGGAATATGCATAATACAATACCTCTTCATTTGGCATTGGCAAAAGGAGCAAAACCATGCGTTGGATTACTCTTATCTGCTGGAGCAAATTGTAATTTGCAGGTTGGCCCTTATATATTTCTGAATCGTATGTGACTTCTGTTTATACCTTTAGGAAAACTTTAATCTTTGTTGCTCGCATTGTTTTTCTAGTAAGATGGTGAAGATACTAACAAGCCCTGTGTATCTATGTACTGAAATATTGAAGACAACTTAACTTGGTCTTTTTCTGGGGTCTACGGTCCTAACCTAGACAGCCACCGTAGGTCTTTATGGGACGAATTGGCTGGTTTGCTTAGTTTGTAGGATTTACCTTGCTGTAATGGTGGTGATTTCAATATCATCCGCTTTCCCTGCGAAAGATTAGGAGTCACTCGTCTTTCTCCCACGATGACGGAGTTCTCTAATTTTATTTTAGAGCAAGGTCTCATGGACCTTCCCTTTGCAGGAGGGTTGTTCACGTGGTCCAATAATTCCTCTTAGTCTAGGCTTGACAAGTTTCTTATTTCTCCGGATTGGGAAGCTAGATATCCTGGGCTCTTCCAGAAGAGGGTTCCTCGTTTGTGCTCTGACCACTTTCCTATCCTCCTCGTCTGTGGCGGCATCCAAGGGGGGAAAAGACCTTTTAAGTTCGAGAATATGTGGCTGCAGGAAGAAGGTTTCGTGGATAGGGTGAGGCTTTGATGGGCGTCTTTCCTTTCAAGGCTCCCCTAGTTTTGTTCTTGCTCAAAAATTGAAGGCTTTAAAGGTCGACCTCAAATTATGGAACGAACAGGTGTTTGAAAATGTTGACTCCCTTAAAAAAGCTCGCCTTGAAGATTTGAGCTTGAGGAAGAGAGAGGCTTAGACTTTGAAGAGCTATTGAGGAAAAGCCTGATTGCTAGGGATTTGGAAAGGATTATTCGCGAAGAAGAAATTAGTTGGAGACAAAAATCCAGGATCCTTTGGCTAAAAGAAGGTGACAAATGCACAAAGTTCTTAAATCGGATTGCAAACTTGAATAGGAGATCCAACTCCATAGAATCTTTGTCTGTCAATGGCTCAGTCACTTCAGATCAACCAGCCATCAGAGATCATATTGGTCAATTTTATGGGTCCTTATTTTTTGAGCCATACAACTGGAGGCCTAGGTTGGATGGCCTTGGTTTCAACTTTTTAGCTACGGAGGAGGCCTCTCAGTTGGAGCTTCCTTTTGAGGAAAGGGAGGTCCTAAAGGTGGTGAAAGGTATGAACCGAGATAATGCTCTAGGTCCCGATGGCTTCCCCATGACTTTTTTCCAAGACTGCTGGGACGTGATCAAATTTGATATCATGGGAGTCTTTTCTGATTTCCATGCTCATAGCAAATTTGTGAAAAGCCCCAATGCCTCCTTCATTGCTTTAATCCCCAAGACTCCTGGGGCGACTGATCTCACGGACTTTTAGCCTATTAGCCTCGTGAGTGGTGTTTATAAGATCATTGTTAAAGTTCTTGCTAATAGAATGAGTCGCATTATGGAGACGATTATCTCAGAACCATAGAATGCTTTTGTTAAAGGTAGATATATTTTGGACTAGGTCCTCATAGCCAACGAATGTTTGGATAGCCTTATCAAAGTCTGGTATTCTTGGGGTGCTTTGCAAGCTAGATATTACGAAGGCTTTTGATCACATCAACTGGAAGTTCTTATTATACATGCTGAAAAAATGCGGTTTTTGGGAAAAATGAGTCTCTTGGATATCACACTGCATTTTTTAGGTGCGCTTCTCTATTTTGGTTAATGGTTCGCCGTCTGGCTTCTTCAATAGTTTTAAAGGGACGAGACAGGGAGATCCTCTATCTCACCTCCTGTTTGTAGTTGTCAAAGAGGCTTTGAGCAAAATGCTTTCTGTTAATGTTGATAGTGGTTGTCTTTCAGGCTTTTCGATGGGTTCTAGGCTTCCCGTGGTCAACATCTCACTCTTGTTGTTCGCGGATGATACCTTGGTCATCTGTGAGGCTAACCCTAGCTACCTACGCTACCTGCGTGTTCTCTTATTATGCTTTGAAGCTGTCTTTGGCTTAAAGGTCAATTTGGCCAAATCCCCCTTGTTCCCTGTTGGCAATGTGGATAATGCTGCTGAGTTGGCTGTCATCTTGGGCTGCGGGACTTCCTCTCTGCCCCTGAAGTACATTGGTATGCCGCTTGGGGTGTGTTACAAGGCTAAGTCTATCTGGGATGGTATCGTGGTTAAAATGGAGTGTTGCTTGGCCAGTTGAAAAATGTTGTATTTGTCCAAGGGTGGCAAGGTTACCCTTATCAAGAGTACCTTCTCCAATCTTCCTACGTACTTCTTGTCTCTCTTTCCCATTCTTGCTCGTGTGGCCAATCGCATTGAGAAGCTCCAAAGAGACTTTCTATGGGGTGGGATAGACAATGAATTTAAATATCATTTGGTTAGCCGGGACAAGGTCTGCTATCTGATCTTTGAGGGAGGGTTGGGGATCAGAAATTTGAGGGCGTTCAATTGCGCCTTGCTAGGCAAATGGCTATGGCATTTTGGGTCTTAGAGAGATGCGTAGTGGAGAGTCGTGGTGTATGCTAAATATGGCAGCCTATGGGGAGGGTGGTGTTCTCTTGAGCTGACAAGTGCTTCTGGGGTGGGAGTGTGGAAGAACATTAGAAAAGGTTGGGATTCTTTCTCTAGATTCACTAGATTTGTTGTGGGGGATGGCTCTAAGATTAGTTTTTGGCATGATTTGTGGTGTGGAGACACGGCTTTTAAAGTAGCTTTTCCAGCTTTATTTGGTATTACTCGTGTAAAGGATGCTGCTGTTGTGGACAATTTGGAACATTTGGGTGATTCCAACCAGTGGAACGTGAGCTTTACTAGGCTCACGATTGGGAGGTGGATGTTTTTGTTCTTTCTTCCAGGTGTTACACTTAGTCAAAGTGAGCAGAGGCAATGAAGACAAGCTGTGGTGGGTCTCCTTAAAAAAAGGTTTGTTCAAGGTCAAGTCTTTCTTTTACTCCTTAGCTTTCTCTGGAAGTAGCCGATTTCCCTGGAAAAGTGTTTGGCGCACTCAAGCTCCCTCAAGAGCTACCTTCTTTGTGTGGATCGTGGCTCTTGGCAAGATTCTTACCCTGGACAACCTTAGAAAATTGCATGTTATCGTGATAAACAGATGCTATATGTGTAAGAAGATTGGGGAATCTGTGGATCATCTCCTTCTTCATTGTGATGTGACTTCTGCTTTGTGGAGTTCTCTCTTCAATCGTTTCGGGATGTCTTGGGTTATGCCTAGACGGGTTATCGACTTGCTTACTTGTTGGTGGTCCTTTGGAAGGTGAAGGAGCGCTGTAGTTTGGAAAATGACGCCTATTTGCCTCTTTTGGTGCTTATGGAGGGAAAGAAATAATAGGAGCTTTGAGGATTTGGAAAGTACTTTTTTTTTTTTTTGATAAGTAATTGCAATATTATTAAAAAAACAGCGTAAGGCGCCCCTAGTACACACGGAGTATACAAGAAGCAACAGCCCACAAAACAACTCAACCCTAAGCCCCTGAAGTACTTTGGAAGCGATTCTATCGTCGTTCTACCTTTGTACTTTTGGACCATGGCTTATGTCCACCCTTTGTCTTTTACTTTTGTTGACTTTCTCACTCGCTTTTCTCTTTCTAATTATGTGTTTCCTTGTATATTTCCAGTATACCAAGGGGCGCCTTACACTTTTTTAATGAAATTGGTTTTTTACTTATATAAAAAAAAAATCTACGTACTTGCTGTTTGACCAAACATTTGGACGGTTACCCAAATTGTGTCCTCATACTCTTATTGTTGTCAAAGGCTCTAAAATATTATCAGAAGTGATGATGGCGCTTTACAACTACTGAGGCAATGACATATCATGTTGGGGGTTGCCTTTAGTGCCCCACTATTGATTGATCAAAACTTTCGTGTGATGGCATGGAATGCCTAATTTATAGGAAATAGCTTGAAAATGTATACTAAGCAAATTTCTTTTTCTCTGTGGATAGTTTGTGTTCTATAGATCCTTCTTTGAGCGAGCTGTATCCATTACCTGAAGCAGTAAACGAAAAATGAGATAAAAAGATGTCAATAGTTCTGTAAGATTGATACTATAGTCTCCAATTGTGAAATAGTTGGGCATCTACCACTCAATAGATGATGTACTTACGTGAGAAGACAAAGGTTACCATGTTGGCAATGACATATCAGATACTGACACTTGTATGCTTATACAAATCCAATACTTTTTAAATGTATCCAAAATCTGGAAGAAGAAAAAAAATCTTTTTTAGAAATGCTTCCAACACTTCTTGGATACTCTTCAAGAAGTATTGGATATGCCATTTTTATTAAGATATGATTTTTTTTTTTGAAAGTATAGAATGAGAACATAATTATGAACGAAAACAATAATGAAGGGTTTATCACATATTTTTTTGGCGTGTTTTTGAATTGGGGATTCTTGCATGATTATTTTTCTATCGCTATTATAGAGATACTAAATGCAAGAAGAATGTGACATAGAATACTTACGTCTTAGCATATCATCTCCAACTTTTAACAAGAATTATTGTATCAGCATGTCTAGTCTGTATTGTATTTGTCTTCATGCTTCATAGATGAGACATAAAGAAGAGAAGAGTTTTGTCTGTCTATCTTGAAAGCAAAGGCCTTTAATCTTTGTCTATGAAGAAGCCACTTTTTGACATTTAACTCTTTAAGTACTCCGGCATCTTGTTGAACCAAGCTAATTTTTTTGTCACATACTGTACAATGTGAGGCCTATAAATAATAGGTCTGAGTCATTTTTTTGTTTCTTGTGTGTCTTCTTCTTCTTCTTTCTTTTTTTTTTTTTGAAATATATACATGGGAAGAACCTTTGTAGTAATGAACTGTCAAGGACTTTCCTAAACAAGGATTCTCCTTGATGGGAGACATAAGTTTATTGGTTCTGTGTTGAATACAGTAATGGTCCGATACTGCTGCATTCTTATTGGGTAGATGTTGTGCGTATCTAAAATTTGGAAACAAATTTCATAGTAGTGGATATGTTTGAGATCCCTATAGACCTACTTAGAAAAAGGTATGAGAGTAAATTTCACCTACGCCCCCCTATGGTTTAGTCAATTTTAATAATACAGCTTTAGTTTTTAATTTTTCTAATCATACCCTATGGTACCTGATTGTTTTAATTCAGTACTTCCATCCTCTTCCACTAAATAAACTAACGGAAACTTTTTTATTTTCAAATTATGCCCACGCCCAAACCTAACATTTCTACCATCTTAAATGCAGTCTTCTGCTTCCAAGGTGGCTCCACAAGCAACAAAACCCAATCCATGTTCAAGCCTTGGCCACCAAACCCCAACACCGACATCAGTCGCAACTCAAGCCCCCACACGCCGCCAAGCACTACCCAAAACCACTGATTCACTACCTTCCCAAGTCACCATACAACCCTCAACATCCAATGGTTTAGGGTTGGCCCCAGAGAGAGAAGGGTTTAAAAAGACAGCAAAACAGAGAAGCTGTAGGGCTTAAACAGATAAATTTTAGTGAGAACCCAAAGCGATCACCATCAATTACAAACCAAGCCCACCCAAAAAACCCATATGCCAGCAGCTGATCTAAAAGTACCCCAAGCAATTGCCCCACACCATCATCAACATTGTGCTGCTTCAGCTGAAATTAAAATGGTACTTTTAGAATTGCTCTGAACATCATAGATGCAACTAAATAGCCCCTTCACTTTCACAAAAAGCCTATGGCCTCGTTTGACAATGTTTTTTAGAAAAGCTTTTTGCTTTTTAGCAAAAAAGCATTAACAAACAACTTCACTCACAAAACACTTAAAACTACTTTCACCTTTATGTCACATCAGAACACATTTTCAACCAAAAACCAAAAAGCAAAAAGCACCCTTTAAAATTTTTTTTCAAACGAACTCTATATTTTTTTGTATGAAAATAGTGTTTGCATCTATTGGAATATGAACAAATTGAACTGTCTTTATGTGGTAATAAAAATTAATTGTTCTTTGTATTAGAATTCATTATAATTTTGAAAAAATCTGGTTAGTTATAAAAGTCTATGGTACACCATGTACACACATGAAGTGTGCGTGCGTCTGCACGTGTGCACATATATGCATAAGTGTGAGCCTGGAATTGGACTTGAAAAGTGTCCATGTTTCAGTGTATGTGCTGCATATATCCAAATTATATTCTTTTACGTGCCAATAACAAATTTTCTACTTCAAGGTTTCTTAAAGAAATGCATAAAAGCTTAAATTCTTTTATAGTATTCTTCATATGGCTTATTCACCAACTTACATACTTTTTTTTCTTGTATGACCATTATCAGGATGATGATGGTGACAATGCTTTTCATATAGCTGCTGATGCAGCAAAGTACATACGTGAATGTCTTGAGTGCATTGTAGTTATGCTGCAGTATCCAGGTGCTGCCATCGAAGTTAGGAACCACAGGCAAGTATTAGCTCATTAGAGTTGTTTTGATCCATTTATCCTCTCAGGGAGATTTTCAAGATTCTTGACTTGTGTATATCTTCAACTAAATTATAAATAGTTGAAACATTGTTACCCAATGTGACAGTGAGTTGTGCTAAATAGCTATTTGAGTGAATTTTTTTGAACAGTGGTAAGACATTGCGTGACTTATTGGAAGCCCTACCTCGAGAATGGATTTCTGAAGATTTAATGGAAGCACTTATGAGCAAGGGACTTCATCTGTCTCCGCCAGTGTGAGTAAAGTACTAATTTGATAATACTGATGAATGATGCTTGATATACTAACATCACTCGTTAGATTTCTTGAAGTATGTAAAAGTTTACAGACTTATCATGTATTTTGATTGATATTTAGATTTGAAGTGGGAGATTGGGTGAAATTTAAAAGAAATGTGAAAACCCCTGTATATGGTTGGCAAGGTGCAAAGCATTGGAGTGTTGGCTTTGTACAGAGTATCCAAAAGAGCGACAGCCTTGTTGTTTCATTTTGCACTGGAGTAGCTCACGTCCTCACTAATGAAGTTATAAAAGTCTTCTCTTTGGACAGGGGACAGCTTGTGCGACTCAAAGCTGACGTTGAAAAGCCAAGGTTTCAAAATTTCATTCCTTAACTATCATCAAAATTTAGGCTTAATGCTTCATGGTTGCTAATACTCTTTCAATTTAAGTCCTTGTTGCAAATTGTCACAACCTAGGAACGCGTTAATATCATCTGCTAAAACTCAAAAGGAGCTTCTGTGTATACTGTTAGAATATATGGAAAATATATTATATTTTCCATATATTCCATATTTGGTTGATATTGTAATATTCTCTATTTATGGGTTAATTGTAATCAAATCATGGGGATTTGATTACCATATTTGTATTCACTCTAAACCCTATAAATAAGGACTTTTGTATTGTAGACAATCAAGCAATAAGAGCATAATGTAGTCCATTATATGTTTCTGCTTTCTCTCTTCCTCTCTCACTCTCTTACGTAAAATTTCTTGTCTCTTTTCTATTATTTTCGCTATTTTTCTCTTTAGTTTTCCATCTTATTGTGTTTTCTTTCATGGTATCAAAGCTATAGGCTAACGCCAGTGTTCGACCCAATGGTCTTGTGAATTTTTCGTTTTCTCTTATGTTTGTTGCTTCTTTTATCTCTATGTTTTTCTTATGCTTCTCTTGTTCTTTGTCTATGATTTCACCATGTTTTCTTTCTAAGAGTCCTGTGAATTTTTTGTTCTTGTTCTGTTTTCCACTCTTCTCTTTGATAGTCTGCAAATCTCATCATCATAGAATTTGCATACTTGAATTTGCCAAAAAAGAAAAAAAAGAAAAAGAAAAAAAAGGGACAAATCTCACTCTCCGCGACAGCAGAACTTGTAGATTCATGGCAGAACCAAGTCTCCAGTCCAGTCCGATCCTTGACCAGCTCCTGCCCAATCCGATCAGCGCCCAGAGGCTCAGCCCAGTCTGATCCACTCCAGCCCCACTGCAATCCCCTATGTTCTCTGGCAGTTCAGTTACTAACTTCCAGCAAAGCCCTTTGGGTGGTCTTCGTTTGGATCATTGCACATGATAGGAGTACTGAGAATACGTGGGTAGAGGCCGAGATTTATTGTCACAACCTAGGAACGCGTTAATTTCATCAGCTAAAACTCAAAAGGAGCTTCTGTGTATACTACCGGTGTACTTAGGGGAGCCTTACGCTTTTTAATAAAACTTTTCTTACTTATCAAAGCAAAAAAACTCAAAAGGACTTGACATAATTAGGATTCCTTGTAATCATTTATATAACTCAGATTGACCGTGAATACATATGATGTGGGACTTGGCATATTTTTTTCATGAATAATAATTTATTGAAAAAGAAGAAAAGCTCACGTACACAAAAAGTATATAAGAGAAGCGACCGCCCTATTGGTGTCGAAAATCTAAAAAGTTAACAAAATCTACAAGATTAGAGGAGGAGAAATTAGGAACAAAAGTAATAGCCCCATTCTAAAAGGGATCTCAGGAAAGAAGCTTTTAGTTGTGCCACATTAGATTCCCAGTCCTTGAAAAGACGTCTGTTTCTTTTTCTCTAAATGCTCCACATAAGTAAAGCAGGGATGACTTTCCAAATGACCTCTTTGTGTTCTCTCCGCCCTTGTGGGACTTAGCATATTGCCAATGCAATGCCTTTACATCCAAATCCACTCTATTTGGGATACTATAATCTTCCCCATTCAAATCTCTTGGCGAAGGTAAGGGTTTGTATGTGTTATATCCTTTCGATCGAGCAACAAGTTCTAAGGCCTTCATTCCCGTTTGATAGAAGTTCAAAAAAAGAAAGAAAAAAAAAAGTAGTGCTAGGGAAAGACCAATGGAAAGAGAAAAGGTTGCAGAAGTGCTTCTAGATTTCCTATTTAAAGGCCCTGGCCAGATAACATTATTAGGTTAGCCTTGATATCATTTGTCATGACTTGGAAAGCACTACTTTTTCATCTACATGATACCCCAAATAGATCAAGTTGCAAATAGGGCTCCCGTAATCCTTTATGTAACCCAAAAAAGTTGTGGTACTTCGTTTTGTACGGATTTGGATGTGAAAGTGTTGCGTGAGCATGTATAGAATCTCACTTGGGATATGTATTGAATCCCACATCAGGCATATACTTGGCTGATCTAGGCTTCAGGAATGATTATAAAGACCCAATTATGATTAGTCATTTTGCGGTATTGCTCAAATATTGCTAATGCATCCATAGGTCTTGACACAAATGATCAGTTCTGTGATAAAAGTATATTAATAGGAATGATATGCTACTGAAAAATTAAGAGATCATCAATGCCTTACGCCTTTTAATAAAACTTTTCCTTATCAAAAAAAAGAGATCATCCATAAACACTGGTCTAAGAACTGAATGTGGATTATATTCAGCTTTTAATAGTTATTTTTTCTTTTTTAAAACATTTAAACTGAACGAACAGACATATTATTGACTGTTACAACAAAAAAGACCACTTTTTTTTTTTTTCTTTTAAACTGCTTAATTGATATGAAGAGAAAATTTGCCCATGATCCAGATGTAAATGAGCATAACGAATTTATCATTGGGTGACAAGTTACTCAGAGTTAGCTGTTGTAGTCATGAAGCAGGAAGAGTTTCATATATGCATGTGCCTCTTGTAAAGATCAGTTATCTGTTTAGCTTTAGCACCTTATTGTAA
This sequence comes from Alnus glutinosa, assembly GCF_958979055.1. Classification (NCBI taxonomy): domain Eukaryota; kingdom Viridiplantae; phylum Streptophyta; class Magnoliopsida; order Fagales; family Betulaceae; genus Alnus; species Alnus glutinosa. The sequence goes on along the minus strand of NC_084894.1, from coordinate 4,692,444 downwards.
TTAAAATAATGCCTGAGATCATGTGAAGTTCTTAACTGTTACAAAGTTTAAAGAATATACTGTCATGTTGTCAGGTATGAGTTGCGTGGACAATCACGTGACAGCATTGGAACTGTCCTGTGTATTGATGATGATGATGGAGTTATACGTATTGGATTTACTGGTGCATCTAGGGGATGGCAAGCTGATCCTGCAGATTTTGAAAGGGTTGAAGAGTTTAGGGTTGGTGACTGGGTTCGTGTTCGCCACAATCTGCACTCTGTAAAGCATGGTTTTGGGGCTGTCATCCCAGGGAGTATAGGGTTAGTGTATGGTATTAGACCTGATAGTAGTCTGCTGATAGAATTTAGCTACTTACCCAGCCCATGGCTTTGTGAACCAGAGGAAGTGGAGCCATTCACTCCATTCAGGGTAAGCAAATTCATTTTTCTTTTTGTTTATATGAACGTTGATTTCCATTCCCCTGCCCCTCCCCCTGCGTCTTTCTTCCCTGTCCAAAAAGAAAAGCTCCCGCATGTTCCTTTTTCTTTATTTCTCTTTTTTCTTAAAATTGATATGCTTTTGTGCTAATACAGATTGGTGACAAAGTATGTGTAAAGAGATCTGTTGCGGAGCCCAGATTTCCTTGGGATGGCGAGACACATCATAGTGTCGGAAAAATAAGTGACTTAGAGAGTAATGGTCTTCTGATAATTGAAATACTAAATCGGTCCATGCCATGGAGAGCTGATCCATCAGATATGGAAAAGGTGGAGGATTTCAAGGTAATGTCCAGTACTTCATGGTGACTTTATACGCTCCAAAGGAAACATCTATGGTGAGTATTTTTTTTTTTTTCTTATTTGTTCTGTTCCAAAATGAGCAGGTTGGTGATTGGGTAAGAGTTAAAGCTTCGGTACCCTCTCCAAAATATGGGTGGGAAGATGTCACCAGGACCAGTATAGGAATAATTCATAGCTTGGAGGAGGATGGTGATATGGGTATTGCATTCTGTTTTAGGAGCAAGACTTTCTCTTGCTCCATGACAGACATGGAGAAGGTGTCACCTTTTGAAGTGGGACAAGAGATTCGAGTGATGCCATCTATCAATGAGCCGTTACTTGGATGGTCAAATGAAACTCCATCTACCTCGGGCAAAATTGAAAGGATTGACATGGATGGGACCCTTAATGTGAGTATGCTTATTTCTTATAAGTATGCTTGTTGTTCGTGTAATTTAGTTGTTAGTATTATTGATCTTTGGCATGAGGTGTGCTGGAATCTGGTTATTGAACTCTTGAATTCTCGGTATTGGTGATAAATAGTTGCTTCTGAATATCTTTCCAGGTGAAAGTGGCTGGCAGAGCGAGCTTGTGGAAAGTTGCTCCTGGTGATGCAGAAAGGTTATCAGGATTGGCAGTTGGTGACTGGGTTCGTTTGAAGCAATGTATGGGAACAAGACCAAGTCATGAATGGAATAGTGTTGGGAAAGAAAGCTTAGCAGTAGTGCATAGCTTGCAGGATTATTCTTATTTGGAGTTGGTTTGTTGTTTTCGTAAGGGTAGGTTCATTGTTCACTGCACAGAAGTTGAAAAAGTTGCTTCCACAAAAATTGGGCAGCATGTTCGGTTCCGTGCCGACTTGGTAGAACCCAGATGGGGATGGAGAGGTGCTTGCCCCAATTCAAGAGGTGTTGTAACTTCTGTAAATGCTGATGGAGAAATAAGAGTTTCATTCTTTAATTTGTCAGGTTTGTGGAGAGGAGATCCTGCAGATTTTCAGGTAGAGGAGATGTTTGGGGTTGGAGAATGGGTAAAACTAAAAGATGATGCTAGTAAATGGAAATCTTTGCAACCTGGAGGCATTGGTGTCATACAAGGAATAGGGTATAAAGGAGATGTATGGGATGGAACTGTCCTTGTTGGGTTCTGCGGAGAATCAGAATTATGGGCGGGCCAGACTTCCAAGCTAGAAAGAGTAGATAGGTTTGCAACTGGGCAACGGGTGAGAGTGAAGCCAAATGTAAAGGATCCACGATTTGGGTGGTCGGGTCATACGCATGCCAGCATCGTTTCTATAACAGCAGTTGATGCAGACGGAAGAATAAGAGCATACACTCCGACTGGCTCAAAGGCATGGATGCTTGATCCATCGGAAGTGGAAGCGGTGGAGGAAGAGATTTTAAAAATTGGAGATTGGGTAAGGGTAAAATCATCAGTGGTGACACCAGTTTACCACTGGGGAGAAGTGACTCACAAGAGCATCGGGGTGGTTCTCCGCATGGAGGAAGGGGAGCTTTGGGTATCGTTTTGCTTTATGGAGCGGCCCTGGATATGCAAGAATTGCGAGATGGAGAAGGTGAGAGCATTTAAGGTGGGCGACACAGTGAGATTTAGAGAAGGACTAGTAACCCCAAGGTGGGGATGGGGAATGGAGACACATGCTAGTGAGGGACAGGTTGTTGGAGTGCATGCTAATGGAAAGCTAAGAATTAGGTTTAAATGGAGAGAAGGTCGGCCCTGGATTGGAGACCCTGCAGATATTGTTCTTCACAATAAGCTCTAGTGGGAATTCAATTCAATGAAAAACTAAACCGTATGTGGCCCTCAAATTAAGGATTTATAGAGGAGTAAAAAATGGATTCTAAGTTATTACTACATAACTACCTGCCTGCCTAGATGATATAGAAATAGAGAGGCCTGTCCGTTTTCCTTGTATATTTAGAGCACGACAATAGATGATGTTGGGCCTAATACCTTCTTGTGTATTTGTTTTTTTTTTTTTATTAGGTTTTTCTCTGTAGATTCTCATGTTTGTAGGTGACCCCTGTTGTGCTATTTGTAAAAGTGGCTGGACACATGGTTAAATAGTTCTGTAAATATCAACTCCCATTTTTAGAAAATAATATATCAATTATGTATATGTTAGGGTGTTTTTTTTTTTTTTTTTTTTTTTTTTTTCTCCTTCCTAGAGGTCATCGTGAAATCTTAATCAACACACAATTTGTTAAATTACTGCCTTCAACGTCTCTCTCTCTCTCTCTCCCTACCGGCACATACTTGTCGATCTGTATTCTATTCCCAAAATTGGCACATACTTGTCGATCTGTAAGTCTCCAAAACATCATAACCTATCAACTATTCTTGTATTTAAGTTGCTGGTTTGGAGGAATAAAGCAATATTCTGAAATTATTGTTTTGATAAACAAACAAAATGAGTCCATTCAAAAGAATCCCTCTCTTATCACTGTTGCTTCTTGCAGTAGTGTTTACAACTAGGTTCTCCATGGTTAATGCAAAAGCGGCACGTGTAGATTTCTATAACGAATTGAGTTAAGAAAGGCCAACACGCAATTTAAAAAAAAGCTTGAAAATGAAGCTTTTTCTCAGAAGTTCTTTTCGACTTTAAAAGCTATATTTTTCAGCACAATTCCAACCGGACTGTTACAGTTCATTGCATATCCAGGAGTGGTGATCTTGCTGCCCATACAATAGCCTTAACGCAAGGCTTTCAGCTATGGGTTCAACTTTGATACAGTTGCTTCCGGTGGTAGTCTCCTGTAGTTTCCAATCGCTCGGAGCAACCCACTGGTTCGATATTTACGGGAAGCGGAGGAACAACAAAATGTTAAAGAGTAGATGGTCCATGTTTTCGTCGTGGCTTTCTCGGACTTGTGGTAGACTGCTATGGTTCGAGGAAAATAATGAAGCGTATGCAAATGTTATTTGCCATCATTGCAAAAGTGATAATGGAATTTGCTGTCAGTATTTTAATGTCATTTTAAGGGGTTAAATACGTTTTTTTGTTACTTGTACTTCAAATTGCTCTTTGAATTTTCGAAAGTCACATAATGCTCTCACCATTTACCGTTTTAATCATTCTATCCATATTCCGTTAAAAAAAAATTAATGGATTCTTTGCCATGTGTGCAAGCCGCCATGAAGACCAATAAAATATTGTCATGTGTTTATTATTGCCACATCAACGTATCACTTAAAAAATAATAATAAAAAAAGATGGTTGATGCCTGTAATGGGGGGAGAACCCCAAACCTGTTGGTGGGTTGCGGGCTCGGATCTTATCCGCCGACCATTTAATGTCATGCAGGGTGAAATGTACTACCCCCCGACCCACCTGAGGGGTGGGGTTTCCCCCAACAAGCCACCATCTTTCTTTGTTCTTACTTCATTTATTCAAGAGATATGCCGATGTAGCAAAAATTGACACTGGCTATGTTTTATTGGTCTTATGTGGCAGCTTGCACACGTGGCAAACAATCGATTTTTTTTTTTTTTTAATGAAATTTGCACGAAATGAGCTAAACAATAAACGAAAAAAAGCACAAAAACCATTTATGTCACTTTTGAAAACCCAAGGAGCAATTTAATAAAATACACAAAGCACAAGAACGAAAAAACACATTTAACCCTTATTGTAAATGTAGAAGCCATATGATATTGAACCGTTCTCATTCATTAGGGCACAATCAATCTTTCTTTCAAAAGTAGTGTTACACATTCCCACTTCTTCACACCCATTTCTCCACACCGGACCCTTAGGTGGCTTTTAAAACTTCCATTGACTTTGATATGGACATTTATTAGATTTTAATCCAATTCTTTCGATCTTTCTTTCTTTATTTTGTTTTCCTTACACTTTCTCTTTTTCTTTTCTTTTCTTTTTTTTTTTTTTTTTTTTTAATAAAAAAAGAAGAAGATATTAATCCCATTCCTCATTCCATCTTTCATCACTGTGAGGATTCACTTGGTTTCCCCTTCTCTCGCAACTGAATTCACTCCCCATCTCCCCCCATTCCCCAAAAAAAGAAGAAGAAGGAAGTTTTATATCCTACTTGCTTGGGCTTTAATTTCCAGAAACGCACATTACATTTTCCATGGAACAAAAATGACAATTACAAATGGCTTTCCTCTCTCTCTTCCACAATTCCTCTTCCTCTTCTAACTATTGCAAAATCCAAAGCGCAGAGAAGCATTACCGGCTGCTCTTGATAGTAACAATCGGGGTAATATGATGATCATATACTAGTTGGGAAGCGATGGAGAGGCGCTAGTGGGAACTGATGGCATCCAAGCATAGACGAGCAAGCCCATAACAAGAACAATGGCTCCTGCAACAAAGCCTGGAGGAAGGGAGGATGCAACACCAAGGTACGGCAGCGGCAACGTGAACACATAGACCGATATTGGCACTGCCATGCACCCGAGATGAGGCCAACATATTAATTAAATTAAACCACAAAGTACAAACCAATAAGTTGTATAGAAGAACATTAGACTACATTTCTTAAGTAGCACTCAATGCAGCTAAAACATCACTAACTAATGCTTTATGAATCCCACATGAGGTTAACAGAAGACTGTTACAGTCCTCTGATGATTAGGACTAGAAGTCCATCTCTCTGCGGAGTAGTGTCAAGTTGGGTCTCAAGTATTTTAATTCTAGTAGGAATTGCATCTTTCAATAAGAGTATATCTTTAAGATGTCCCAGTGTTGGAGTCTTTGAGTCGGTACGAGCTTAAGGGTTTTGAGTTTGTTTTGCAGTAGGAGTAAGTTCCCTACATATGTTTGAAGGAGGTCTAAGTTCCTTCTAAAAACCTACCCTAATTATCAAGTTACGGACCTGATATTCAAGTTCGTAACAAATACAATGCTCAAAATGCATTTAATCCAATATCTAAACTTCAAATTTCAATTTCCAACCACCAATCCATGTAGCCTGGCGGTATCTCTTCCCTTTTAGCAAGGGAGAGTTCTAGCATTTAACCCATGCAAGAAGACGGATAAGTGAATGAGAAGTGACCGTCCACTGTGTAAGTCTACTATCACCATTTGATTTATCATATTAGCACCGGAAGCTGGAGATGTATCAGCCTATATTCCACCAATGTGATCTCCATTGTTAATGGACACTAACATGATTTCATTATCTCAAAAGGAAATCCCACACAAATATTTTGGTATCGTGCAGATTTTGTCTTGTCAAATGAATTCTAGCACGGACAGTCTTTAGGATGTGTAGAAAAAGGAAGTGGTTGGGGCAGATTGAAATATTAATCTGCCCTGAACAAAGGTTAAGATGAAAAAATAATTGAAATTGTAGTTAAAAATGACTTAAATGGTTGGCCTAATTGAGCATGGAGATACACTTTATTATGTCAGTACTAGGTTGATACTCTAGAGCAAAACCCAACATGATCCAAATGGCATCTTTACAAGCATCATCATGCTTGTGGTGCACCAAACTGATTCGCATTGTAAAGCTTGGTGGAATACCATCCATGGCAACCATACCAAACCCATAGAAACCAAGCACCAGTGCACCCTCTAGGGCAATTATCATCAGGCTTGCCAACCTTGTACAGGAATTAAATCAATAAAACACGTCATACCTGAAAATGTAGAAGCAAGGGAAGACACCACAGCAGAAGAGATCTTGAGCAGATGCAACAATGATATGTTAAAACCCATGTTGACAACAACAAACAGCAAAGGTAGCAGTGGAGCACCATCACATCCTGTAGCCAGCCAAATTTGATTGTTATTGGTTGAATACTCCATTTAAAGTGCAACACCAATACAGCAGAAAGATAACTAAGGAAGGTAGAATGGTTGTCTTGGATACCAGGCCAACTCAAATAATACCAAGTTGCAGTTCTATCTCTTCAAATCTTATTTACTGGCAACATAGGCTTTCGCTAGATGGCATTCTTGGCCTATTAACTATTGCTAGACAACTTTCATTACTATGATGGACCACCACTACCACTATGCATTCAAATTACAATTGAAACTTCACTTACCCTAAACTATCAAGCAATTTTCAATGTCCCCCAAAACTTCCAAAAATTTGCAATGTGGGGGGTTCTAATCTTTCAGCTCCTTTCAATTATCCCATACCATTTAATTTTTTCTTTATCTTAAACATCTAGCATATAAAATGTACGCTCTACCCCTATAATAATTCTAAAAATACAACTATTTTTTTTGTTATCTTAAACACGCTGTGGGTCATTTTTCTTTTTTCTTTTTTGAAAATTTTATATTATAAAGGGGTATTTTGGTCATTTTTGTTTCCTCTTTATCCTAACAGGATGGGGTAATTGAAAGGGGCTGAAAGATTAGAATCCCACATTGCAAATTTTTGAAGTTTAAAGGGGACATTGAAAATTGTTTGGCAGTCAAGGGGGAAAGTGAAATTTCCCCTTTTTGTATTTTGTAAAATGTTAGAAATCATAAAATATGACTCAATTGGAAATGCTGCAATGAGCAGGACTTCATTCCATATCTTTAAAGCCTAATAGTCTTGAAGAAAGTTCTGATTCAACTAAGCTCAAATGAAATTCTTTAATGCCCATAAAAGTTTCTATAAAATTTCTACCTTTTTCAAGATGAAGCATGACACTCGTGTAGATCTGAAAATCTGATGCCATTTGCACCTCAATTAGATAATGTTTTTCTTAATTAACTCTAGTTCATATATTAAATTAGTTTGGTTGAGATGTCAATCTTTTTGAATTCCTTAACAGAGTCCAAATTGTGGGAGCACTGTCAGTTGCATATCGTAACTGGCTAACAATCTCTAAAAGACAAAAGCATTCATGGAAATTATGAAGGGTTTCATTCCCTCTGTCAACAAGTAATCAGGCCAGGATAGATACTCATAATTGATCTTAAATGCGCAACCAATTCATTACTTGCTAAATGGGATTGGCTTGACCCTATGTTCTCTCTTGGTCGGAAGAGCCAAAAGTCATCATACCGTGGTACAGTGTTCATAAAGAGAAGGATGATTTCCCAATGCTAGTCCTACTTAAGTGAGGTCCTGGGAGTAATAGCCTAGATACAGTCCTACCTTTCAGCGTTTTTGCATGAAGTGGCCACTCTCAACACTTGAACGTGTGCACTTGTGCTTGAGAACCCAAGAATTTTACCATTGGACCAGACAATGGCCGCTGGTGTTCATAATGAGGGGGAAACAAGTGCATTTTGTACTGGAACCCCTGAACAATAGCCACCCCACCTATGTCATAATCGATGTGCGACAAGATCGGATATAAACTTCATTTACATAATTATGCATATACCTCTGAAGTAATAGCATATCAAGATCATAATCTTATACTCTCAGACAAAATTGATAAACTCCTAGAGTTCTTCAGGGTATCTTTTGTTTCTATGAATTGAAATCAATAGAGGGAGTGTATAAATACTACTGAACAAGGTGTGATTCATTGTAGTATTCTGCTAATATAATTGAGTTGAATAAGGGATGCAGCCAGCCTATACTGCTGGAGAAAATTAAAATCAAATACAAAATTAAGCACACAAATTCTTCACTTCCCCTAAGAACCAAGAAGTACCACAATGGTTGCCTTATGCAAAAGGGGTGCACATGGTATGCCCTAGAATTGGCAGTTAACAATACAAAGAAAGGTATTGAGTGTGAGCCTTTTTTTGTTTGGGTGCTAGGGATTAACTAAAAATTGAAATCTAACTACAACTTGCAATTATACCCTCGTATGCCGCAAAGAAAATTAGATGGGAGTTGACCTGTTATGCGCTATCACAAGTCATCTTTAAAAATGAAGCTCAAACTCATGGTCAGATGTAGAGCCATGCTTCGAATAATTTTTTTTTCTTTTATTTAACTACAAGCAGACAACTTGTTAAAACAAGGAGATAAACTATCAGAATGAAGTGCCAAAAGATAATCTATTCATCAAAGAAAAAAAGATAATTTTGCAAACAAATTGTAGCTCACCGCTTGACGAAGTACCAATGTTCAGAAAGCAAGCTGCACCATCTTTAAGATAGTCTGGCAGTTGACTAAATGGAATGCCCCATAATTTTGACAAAAAAGGTAGGAGAAGGCATATAAACAAGGCCTGCAGTAAACATAGATCCAAGCAAGTTAGGCTTCTCATTATTTTGGAAAAGAAATATTATAATGCCAAACAACCATAAGAGTCATAAACTTTCTAATTCACAGCAAGATGCTTACTTGGAAGGCAGATCCATAGGAATTTACAACAAATAGGTCAACTGAACCTCCCTGTAATAGAGATAACGGAATCATACCAATATATTACTAAACTTAGAGAGAAATAATTAGTAACTGAAATCATGTTGGCAAGTTTATATGCTACAAATTCGCCAACATACATAAAATTAGGTAGCTTTTGAAACTTGTGTGAGAATGAAATCATTTTTGTTTAATGAAGAAATTGAAATAAGTCATTTCATATTGCCTTGACCACGTAAGATTTGGCGGTGATCATATTTATTCTTATAACCCCTTTTTCCTGCCACAATCCAGTTTCAATTATATAAATGTGTTTTAAAATGCAATAAAAGCAGAACCATTTAGGTTCCTTGTGGTGGCCAAATACCCTAACAAAATGGCTTTTGGAAGTCAGCATTTACTGTCAATCTAGGAACATATAAATAAAAAGAGTTCACTATCTTACATACCTTTAACCGCCTGGCAGCATCCAAAAAGATTACTTCCTACAAATGATAAACATGCTGCCTGTTACTGCAGAGCAATTCAAGGTAGAAAACTGGGAAAGTTCAATAATCATTCAGAACAACAACCTTCAGCACTGTATCGGTCGCTTGAAATAAAAATGAAACTATCATTAAGATACTCCAAAATATACCAGCCTCCTTCAATGAATGTCCAGCACTAGATCCGCTGCAGAAGCAAATGGAGGCAAGTAATGAAGAACTAATAAAATATATAAGAAAGGTTTAATAAAAATTCTTATGAGCCAAAGGATTTTAGATAGGATTCTACTTTGTAACGATTCTACAGATTGCCATATGTAGTAATCTTGAAACAAGTAAACCATTAAGAGAATCACATGAGTTTTTAATGCTATCAATCAAGATTATGTAAAATTGGTTCTAAATCAGCTACTCCAAACCGCAAAAAAATGGCCCAATCTCCACTTAGCTTGGCCAGGAGATATTAGAGTTTACTTCTCCAACTAGAAGGGAGACCAACCTCCACCTCAGATGGCCATACAAACAGGTGGGAGTCCATTACTTTATGGCTATGACTACAAGTTGGATTCTAATCTTTCAATACTTCAATCCAGAATCTGATCAAGTATTCTTCCTAAGCTTTCTTCTTAATCTACAATAAAGGATTGACTATGATCAGGGTCATGCAATTCTTAAGAAGATGCAATCCGGGTATCTGCTTCAGTTCATTTCAGACTTGTAGAAGGAGGTCAATAAGATTACTGAGAAAAAGATTCGGTTATCTTATCCAAATGGCACAGATGAAGAACTCATCTACTGGCTGCACACCGGTCTGTGTCATTAACACTGCTAAGCAGTTTTAAATTCCCAAGCTCCTCATACTATAGTCTCTCAGCATACCTCAACTATATTTTGGTCCAAGACCCATATTGAGTTGCATGTTATATGATTAGAATCCCCAAGAATGAATACATTCAATAAACTTGAGAGCTTGCCCACTTATGTATTCTGCCTCAAGGTCTTTGTTTGTTAAACCTATATCTCTCAGACTTCATGAGCCTCAGAGAAATGAAAAATGAGCCAATATTGTTAATATATGAGCCTGCACATCAGGCCACAATCTTAGAGAAACAGAAAATGAGCCAATATAACTTACCTTGCTACAGTTATGATTACGCCAACTGCTACAAGAAAGCATCCAAGTAGTTGGTTGGCTCTATATCTCCTTCCAAGGAAAATAATTGACAGAAGAATTTGCCACACAAGAAAAGTCTGCAAAAGAATTACAGATTCAAAACAATGTGTTTCACATTACAATATGACTAGAGCACTAGCAGAATAAAAATTCATAATTCACCTATGTATAAACTAAAAGAAAGGAAAAAAAGAAGAAGAAATGAAAAGTTATCATGAATGCCTCTTACCTGAGACAAAATTGGAATTGATGCTCCAGAAAGAATTGCTGATCCAAAGAAGGACAATAAATAAAATATATGAGATTTTAATGATTAGTGTGGGATAAAAGCATAATATAACTGATTATCTTAGGAACAATCAAGAAGAAATGGCTAGCTGTCAAAGATCCATTTTAAATGCCTCCAAAAAACTGAATCCCATATAATAAGTACTTGAACAAAAAGTAAAAATAGAACAAACTAAGATAAAAATTAGCATTTACAGAGATAACCACAAGCGCACACAGAATGTTTGTGGAAAGACAGAAGTACCTAAGATCATATAGAGCGAAGCATTTAGCAATCAAGAATGTCCATAGATATAATCCTATGAAGCAAATAAAACAGGAACAAATAAAAGCATAATGAAATGGGCATTACCTCCAGCTGCCATTCCAGTAGCAGCACCAAGTGCCTCCAAGAGGCCAACAGCCAGGAATGGAGCTTTCGGCATAGAAAGCATCTCATCAGTAACAATGCCGGCATGGTACCGGAGATACAAGATAGAGAAGTATACAACTACATATCTGAAAAATACAATTTACAGTAAAACACAAGTTAGTCCATAGTGTTGAAGGCAGTGCATTTTATCCTTCCTTAGAGTAATTCCAGTAATTACATCAAAAAAAACTCAGAACCTTAATTAATTACGTAAACCAGTTACATTATACAAAAAAGTCAAGTAAATTTTAAGATATTAGAATATTAGGTTTGTAGGAGTTCACTCAATATTGCTTGTAATTAATATGCTAAAACACCTTCAGTCTATTTGAGGATTTTATAGTTGACTCTTTATGGTGAAACTTACAAAATGATGAACAATTTGTTAGTTAAGAGTTCGTTAAGACTTTAGTGAAGCTGCAATGTATTGAATTCTTACATACTCTTTACCAAGACCACTCCTCACCTACTGAAAGGGAAAATGGAATAAATTAATCCTAATGGAGGTCAATATTATTTAAAAATTCTAATGGAGAAGAACCACGTAAAAATTCCTTATGGGGAATAATTGTAATTTGTATAAGAGAATTGCTACATCTATCCTCTTTAGACGTGGTAGGAAAAATTATTATTAGATAAATTCAATAGTAATTTCTACTAGATCAGAGAGTGCGTGACGCCTGTCAACTGAATTGTCTTTGTAGAAACTTCATGGGCTAATTCACTAAGAGATATCATACGTTTACAACTTGCGTACAATTTTTGTATAATTTTAATAACTTTTTTTAAGATCAATTATTAGATATTTAGAATCCACGTGTAAGAAAACAAATCCAATTATTAATTTAAAAAAAAAATTGTTAAAGTTACAGAAAAATTGTACAACAATAGTTTATCTTTCCCTCATTCTGCCGAGGCCCAGAGATGAATGTAAACCACACACCAAAAGCAAAAACGACAAAAGGTGTCCGACTCAGCAAAGGAGTAAAAGAACAAAAAAAAGGACCTAAGGGGCCTGGGGAAGCACGAGCTCGATTTCTTACAAAAGATTCCACGTGGCCCACCACAAACCATGGTACTATCAGAATCATCCAATATAAAAAGCAGCCTCACTGATCATTATATCATATCTCCCCCTTTACATTTGGATTACATAGTGGGGTCGCACGAGCCGTCCAAGTTAGAGACTTTTTTTGGTTCAAGTTGCGCCCACCACTTACTAGATTAACGGTTGCTAATGAAGTAGGCTCCATCCCTGAACTCTTAATAATCGCAGCGACTTGTTCCATTTCTTCTTCTTTTCTTTCCGCTGCTTTCCCGAAAGTCCTTCACTTTTTTCTTTTCGACAGAACAACAAAAAGATTCGAAACTTTAAAAGGATGCTTGGGAAATAAAATTTTGAAACTCAACAACTTGGGGTTCTAGTGCTTCCGTATTCCCTAAAAAAAACCTTCGAATATGCATGCTTTTTTAAAGCCACATTCACGTATCATCAAAGCTCTATAATTGTAATCGTAAAAGTTTTTATTTTTTTCCGGGCATTGTACTTGTAAAAGTTACCACTTAATAAACTAGACACCGAAACGGATTATGGGCTATTTATTTTAAGTAAATAATGTTCAAGAGGTCCTAGGTTAGACTTTTCCTTCCCAAAGATTTAAGTTTTATCGATTTTTTAAGATTTTAATTGTTATCAAAATAGATTTTTCTATTTATTTTTGTTAAATTTTTAACGGTATAATCACGTCATATCCAACAACAAAAAAGTAACATGTCATTTTTGAAAAAAAAAATTATTAAAACACGAAAAAGAACAATTATATATATATATAAAATAAAATAAAAAAAAATAAAAAAATAAAAAAAAAATAAAAAAAATAAAAAAAACACCAAAGGCAGAAAATTGGGGTGGCCTGCACAGCCACTCTAGCAAATGGGGGTCACAGTGCGAGTCACCTCACACACTTTTTTTTCAAAAGAAATTCTATATCTATTTTATTGTTTTGTTTTATATTTATGTTTATAATTTTGATTTTCTTTTCTTTTTAAAATTTTTTATTAAAAGGAACAACATGTTGTTTATGATTGAATATGACATAACAGCACTGTTAAAAATTTAATGAAATGTATAAAAAAAAAAAAAAAAAAAAAAAAAAAAAAAATCTATTTGATAACAATTAAAATCTTGAGGAATAAATCAATAAAATTTAAAATCTTAAAAAAAAAAAGTGCACTTTAAGCCTTAAGGCCCTCTAAAACATTTTTTTTTATTATTATTTTAAATGAATGGCCTAAATTATATCTTGTGCAATATTTGCAATATTCTAGATATTGACCGTCATCTCAATCAAAAAAAAAAAAAAAAAAACACACACACTCACAATCCTATGGGAGATCCACGTCAGACCAATTTCAAAAGTAATGATTTTGACATGTACATAGCTTGTAGCGTCACGTACATGAACGAAGTTACTAATTTGGTCACGGCGCCCACCGTAAAAGACAATCACAAAACCAGACAAAGGAAAACAAATGCAGCGTGTAAAGCGTGGATTGTTCCCGATGTGTTGTGTACTGCACTAAGAGTAATTTGATCATTTCCTTCGTAAAATTTGGCCACATGCCATGATGAAGCGAAGCGACCAACTTTGGATCCAATCTGCTGGTCATATTCATTGTAGCCTGGGTAGTTTGATCTAAATCTCCCGCCATTACTGTTTAATCCAACGGTCGTGATTTCTTAAAATTTAACAACGATAGTTATTCTAAAACGATGCTTGATACTCTATTATTTTATGATTTCAATTCGAGTGTCACCGACATGACTCAGATTTCAAAATGAATTTCAAAACCTTTTTTAATTACGAAAATAATCTGATTAAGTAAATTAATAACAATAATAATAATAAACGAGAGAGAGAGAGAGAGGAGAGGAAGAGGCGGTATGTACCCGAAAGTGGCAAGCTGAGCGAGAAAGAAGGGGTAATGCTTGAGAGGAACCAAGGCCAGTTTGTACAACACCCGATTCCCTACTCCCAGCACCACCGTAATCGCCGCCGCAACCGCCACCTTCACCGTCCGATCCAAATTCTTCTTACTCTCCCTCCTCTCATCCTCTTCCACTTCCTCCTCCTCCACTGTCAGATCCTCGCTGCCGCTCTTCTCCGCCAAATCCTCTACAGCGTACGGGCACGGGCCCGGCCCCACCACCTTCTCCTCCACGTCCCGGCCGTCCGATCGCTCCCACGCCCCTCCGCGTCCCACCGCTTCCACAATCCACAGCCGCGATCTCAACACGATCCTCCGCCGCTGATTCATCACGCAGTCGCGAGGCAGCCGTGCAATCTCGGCCGTCCGTGGTGATTGCCCTAACCGTATCGGCCCTGCCCCGGCGGTTATCCGACGAGGACATGCCGTCATGATTTGTTGCAACTTTTATGCAACAAAATAAATTTCTTTCAGAGAGAGAGAGAGAGAGAAAGGTGTATGATAATATGTTTCGCTGTCTCAATAATTTCTTATAACTTTAGTTGAAATGGGCTCAGACTTCAACGACTAAATTTATTATTGTGTGTGCGGGGATCATATACGCCCGCTTCTAGCGTGAGCTGATACGTGTTTTCGTGCTTATTCAATGGAATTTCGGCACATTTATCAATGAGGGGAATGCATACTATATTACCATGTAGGCCGCCAAACTCGAGCGAGTAATGTATATGCAAGTTCTCGGCTCATTTAAATTTATAACGAGCTCTAACCGAAATCGAGCTCATTTATCACGAGCTCGAGCCAAGTTCAAGCTCATGGCGAGTTTTAAAAATTAAGCTCAAATCGACTAAATGAGCTCGAGTTCATGACAAGTTTTAAAAATTAAGCTGAACTTAACTGATTTTGTTGTAAGCTATGTAGTTTATTTAACATACAAAAAAGAAAAGTTAGCTCATTTAAAAATTATATAACATATAAACAATATATATTTATATTGTATGTTAAATAAACTATATAACTTACAAAAAAAAAATGATGTAATGATTATTAAATATTTAATGATAATAATTATAACATATAATAAAGTGATTACATGTCATTTGTCACAATGTTATATTATTATATGATCATATAGTCCTATAATCATATTATATTATATAAATAATATGATTAAGTATATGGATTGTCATTATATCATATGGCTAACAATTAAGTATTGATATTATTTCCTTTTACTATTCTATATACATATAACCAATAAATTATAACTAATTAATATATACTAACTAATGAGCATTGTTATTTGTTATTTAATTTATGCTTACATATAATATATTGTTTGTTAATATATTATATTATAAAAATAAGTTATATATTAACAAATTAAAAAAATAGCATGATTCATTGTAGGCAAGTCATTTCACAGTCTTGAAGAGGAACCTTAAGATGGAAGGAGTAAGAGGAAAAGCTACCAGCGATGTTGCTAGTAGCCACCCATGGTAATATTTGTGAGGCAAAAGGTACTTACAAAAATTATTGGTTTCAAATCAGCTACAGAATTAGTTGTGAAAACTCAAGAGGTAAATGTACAATCAAATAATGAGTCTCTACTATGGTTTGTGAAACAAATAACAACAATGTCAGTGTATTTTGAGGTTTAAATTTGGATTTAAAATTTTCTTTGCAGCAAATGAGCTTCACAGGTAGGGAGCCGGAGGAGCAAAGGTAGAGAACCATTAGATCTACCAAAGGAAACCAAAATGGGTGTTGGCGCGTGCAGCCCACACATGCCATGGCGGCGCATGGCATTCATGCGCTGCAACAGGTAACGTCAGCGATGAGAGAATTGGTTGGAGATAGTGAAAGAGGAGCACATGGCTTGCGAGAGTGGAAAGGTTGTAGTAGATCTAGGCTCCAAATTCCAAATAAAATTATTGTTGAAACTAAAGAGAGAAGGGAAATGAAGAACCAAAAAGAGGTTGGACAAGGGTTATTTGGATGGGGGAGGTGCAAAGGAGGGAAGAGCACCCTCCTCCATGGTTGAGATCTGGAAGGGTTTTGCAAACAAGAGTTTTCTCGCCAAGAGCTCTTTCGAGGAGAGAGGTTTGTGAGGATGCACTACTTGTTACTTACTCATATACTTAATTAACCTATATAAATTTATGACATATGGTTGCTAGTTCTTACACATTAACTAGTTGCATATGACACAATATGTTTAACGTTTAATTTAATATAGACAGCCATGCATGTAAGGCTTTTAAAATGTTTGAGCGAAGGAAATATAATTTTTTTTTCCTTCACCCTTCGTTCGAGCACAAAGGCAGAGAGTCAATGAAAGAGAGAGTGAAAGCAAGGGAGGATGTTCTTGTGATATTGTTGTGTTAGGTTTGTATTTGATAGTGTTTTGTAATACGATTAAAATTCAGGGTATTTGAAACTAAAATCAAACTTAAGACTTCATTGAAACTAAAACAGAACTTTTGGGTCCAATACATATTTTAATAATTGATGGTTTGTTCCAAATGAGTAATTGGAGAGGCCTTCTTATACTTCTAACACTCTCACGTGTAAATATGATAGAAGTTTTAACCAAAAAAAAAAAAATACGTAGAGTTCAAGAATATTATGAATTAGTTTCAATATTATGTCAAAACATCTAACCCAAAATATTGTCACAACTGATTTTTTAGGAAATCCAAAAAAGGCAAGAAATTCGTCAAGCCACTTCTTCAAGATAATTATGGAGCATAGGGCAAGTACCTAAAGCCAAAGGTCAGGAACAAGCAAATCTGCAAGAAATGCATCAACCAAAAATATTATCATCTTTTCAAGCAAGTCCAATCAAAATTGCATCACATGAAACACATCATGCTGAGGAGTGACAATAAGGGCTACTCAATCCCCACATGCACAGTGCATGCCATGAAAAGCGAGCTTCCAAACTTGGAAGACCATTGAGGAGCAGATCAACCATGGGTAAGTAACCCGCAACTGCATCAACTTATCACAGGCATCTACTTGCTTCTAGGCTTCTAGCCAGGGAAGAGTAGTCTCCTATGGAGCAATGAGCACATTAGCAGCAACACCATCTAATCATCTTCCTTCTCCCTTTTCCAATCTTGATCTTCAAACAAGTCTTCAGGTGGGTCATACACAATCATATGGGGAAAAAGTTCCAAGAAGTCATCTTTCACCTTCTCTCTCAATTCTGGGTACGGAAGGAGCCCTTTCAATATCACTCGAAAAGGCAAAGAGATTGGAGGATCAGGAGATTGTCTCATTTCATCATATATGTCCATTGCGTCCAAGGGCAACCCACTATCTAAAAAGGCCCTGATAATGTCTCCGAATGTATGCTGATCAAAGAGAACTTCCTCTCTCTTCAGGTCTTCCCAAACCCGCTTTACTTCATCAACCTTTTTGTTTCTTGAAAGCATCATAAGCATGTCCCTGTAAAAGAACATGTCTGGCCGGTACCAAATTTCTTTGCGCACCACATCATATAACTGAGAAGGAAAATATTGGAAGATAATCAAGCATTTTGCACATTTTGTTTTGGTTCTTTTTCTTTTGCTTTTGTACAATAGCATAGCTGATGGGAAGGTACAATATCAATGGGGAAAATATACACCAGAGGAAGAGTCAAAATTCATGTTTTTCCATCAAATTAACTTTAAAAGGAAAAAGAGTAGCAAGTAGCCAATAAGCACTAGCTAAGATGGCATCTCCTCTCAATTAGAGAGAGAGAGAAGGGATGAAGGGTGAATTCATGAGTTCAATGCAATAACTTACCAACAATGAAAAAAAAAAAAAAAAAAAAAAAGAACTCTGCTTTGTGTTTGATGGTGATATCTATGGAAGGAACGGAATGCAAACACTTTTGAAGATTGTGAGACTGGTTTGGTCAATTTAAAGAAGTTGGTGCTATAAACCTTGTTTACATGGAGAGTTACGTTGCCTACTATGTCTAATTGTACTTTTTCTGATTTTTTAGATTTGTATTCTTTCTCTATGGATTAGAGTTTCCTGTATACATTTTGTGTACTTTGGGTTACGCCTCTCCGCGCTTTTTTGAAATTTAATTTACTTATTAAAAGAGAAAAGAAAATACAGCAAATACGCCCAATGGAAATTGTACAATGTGCTTGTAGGGAAGGTCATTCCTCGATCAGAAAGCAATGAGATGTCAAATCCTATGAGTTAGAGATATCAAAACTAAAGAAAGTGAGATATCATCAATTAACTCACTGCACTTGTTCTTAGCACAGTACACCTCATGTAAGGGATTGATTAGATGAGTATATATCTCCATGGCTTTTATTAGAATGATTGCTGGTAGACATAAGTAATATAAGCACACTACCTAAGAATTCAACCTGTTATTCTTTCTTAATATTTGTACACATAGAACGCCAGAAAATTTGCAGTCAGAGATCAGGATGCTACATAAGGAATCAGCTAGTAAGCTAATAAGGTCATCAATTAAATCGACAATTGAACTTAGCCGTACTTAGTAGAGGCTAAGATTTTGAGGTAGTAACTATCTATGGTTTTTCCACATTTTCTTAATCTAAACCTATATTTATTTGAGGCACTTTCCCCGAAGAAAAAGGGACTAAACAGCGGGACTTGCAGATTTGGATTACTGTCTACCACTTCAAACTTTTGCAACACCCTTTGAGGCTTTGAATCCCAATCTAATTAATTAGAACTTTTCGAACAGCAACTGAGTTCTTAATGCTTCTAACATACACCTTTTCATTGATAATCAAAATTCGAACATTTTTCTTTTTCTTTCCCATACCTTCTCATAATGCAAACAGGGGGAAAAAAATATCTTCAAAAATCTTAAACTTTCCACTACTCTCCTTCAAAATTCCATATTTTCTCCATAAACGGATCATGATCCAAGAAACTTATTTCCAGTGAAAACAAACAAACCTTCTGCAATTCAACATTACAATCTAGAGCCAAATAAAGACCGTATATGAAACTAAACTTAGGAATGACGAAATCGAGAACCAAAGAGCAGGAAATTTTATTTCCCTCAACTTTCTGGGGACCCAAACAGACCCATTTTATATATATATATATTCTTTCTTTCTTTCTTTTCTTTTCCAACATTCTCTCAGCAACATAAACAAAAATGAGAAAAGAAATGACGAACCTTCATGCAGAGGAAGACCTGTTCTTGTCTCTGGAACTCGGCGAGAACGGCGACAAGATCGGACTTGAGCAAGCGGGACACGTGGGACCGGATGAACCGGTCGAGGCGGACCGGGTGGGACTGGAGCCTCTTGAGCTCTTTGGCCACGATCAGACCCTCCTTGCCCATCTCCTTCTTTCTTCTCCATATCGACAGGCTCGGGCTCGAGGCCGAGCCGGTGACATATCGACGAGACCAATTTTGTTGCAGCTTTTGTTGTTGGTGGTGGTGTTTTGACAAAGTGTTTTCGGAAAGCAAAGAGCGTTTGGGGAAATTGGGCGAGGAGGCTGCGCTCGCGGTGGTTGCGGATGAGGTTTTTGTGAGGAGATTTCGAGCGTAACGCAGCATTAAAAGGTTTGAGGAACGAAGTTGTTCGCTGCTCGGTGCTCAGGCTCTTCTCTCTGCGAACCTGGGACTGCTGTGGTTCTCCGCATTCATGCCCAAAAAAATAAAAGGAGAATAAAAAATAAAAATGGATAAATGCCTTTTTTTTTTTTTCTTTTCTTTTTTTTTTTGGCGGTTCTAACGGTGACAAATAGCTCTCTAAATTTTAAAAAGTGATTAGTTACTCTCTAAGCTAAGCAAAGAAAACAAATTAGATCATTTTGTTAGAAAAGTTGAAAAATCCGAAACTGCTCTCATTTTTTAACTTCATAATGAATATCTGATTCTACGGTGGATTGTAAATTCAGTATCCACATAAATTGCAAATAGTGTGAACTTCGGTGCGTTCATGTTGTTGTCTCTAAAATTGAGTAAAATTACATAATCAAGGGCGGTGCTACTAAAGAGCTTGGGGTTTGGAACCATATCCTCCTTAGTTGAGAGGAACCAAAGAGGAGCCGATCAGTTATTGTTAGGAGTATTTTTGTAATTTCATATGGCCAGTTGAGAAGAACTAAAGAAGAGCCGATCAGTTATTATTAAGAGTATTTTTGTAATTTTATACCATATGAAATTACAAAAATACCCCTAATAATAACTGACTAGCTCATCTCCAATTGAGATCCTGTTGGGGGGCCTGGCCCCCTAAGCCCCAAAGTTCTTCCAAAAAAATAAATAAATAAATAAAAATTTACTCCTAATTTTTTTTTTCTTTCTAATTTTGGCCCATCCAAATTTTTTCTTTTCAATCTAACCCCCCCTCCCCAAGTGACAGATGCTGGCTCCGCCCCTAATAACGTAATGGTCATTTTGCAAGGTTACACATATAGGCACAGTTCAACTTTCAGAATATTTGATCCTTACAAATGTTCTTTGTGTGCTGCAAGCCAACTCATCCATAACATCAAATGTTGCCTCATTTTTATTGCCGGTTTCTGTTTCATTCAGAACTTGCACACTTTGGAAGATGATTGGAATAGGTAGAGAGAAGGGTGGTTTATTCCATTTACTGCAAATAGCCGAGACACCTACTTCTGCATTGCAGTCTTTTGGTTTACCTTCTGTTAAAGCATTAGTTTCTACTTCCGTCAAAGCTGTTTCTGCCGATATATATGCTAATGATTCTTATTGTTTGGAAATTTAATCTTACATAGAGGCACTTCCACCAAGCACCTAACAGTGAACAAACAAATAATCGAATACAGCCAATATATGGGAACACCTAACAAATATGGATTATTATCATAAGCGCA
Source organism: Alnus glutinosa (assembly GCF_958979055.1). NCBI lineage: Eukaryota > Viridiplantae > Streptophyta > Magnoliopsida > Fagales > Betulaceae > Alnus > Alnus glutinosa. Next base: position 4,671,229 of record NC_084894.1, on the reverse strand, counting down.
CATGCCTCTTGTTAAAAACAACGAGCATTTTTGCATTCAAGTCTGTTTTGGCCTAATGACGGCTCCTTTAATAATGAGTCCGCGTTTCCAATGTCCTCCATGCTCACAAATAAGGAAGCTCACTTCTCCCAATTCTCCATTCTTCCTCTGGAAGTTGCCTACATTGAGCTCTATCCATTGTCTTCTAGGCTTCTCTAAAAGGCTAACTTGGCGTTCTTGACCTCTTCCATCTGGGAGTGAAAGTATAAGTTGGATAGGGAGTTCCCACCCAGAAGCCCCCTCTGTCAACTTGACCACATACACAATTTCATAGACAACTTCTGGGGAGAGCTTTGACAAATCCAATCTTCCTCTCACGTCCAGCCAACAAACATGAGAAAGTTTTGCTACGACTTCAATGTTTTCATCACTGCAAGTTAATAGAAGAGTTGGAATTGCATCAGAGGTGACACTAGAGAAGAGTGATATGCACATACAAAGTTCATGACCTCACCTTGTTTCCTTGAAACTATTCCAATTCCAGTTTTCACGATTACCCCAAGTGATATAGAGTGACCTTGCGTATACCGTGAAGCAAAAATCTGTTGGCGCCTTCCTCACTGTTTCTTTTTCCAATGAAGTTAAAGAAGCTATGCAGATATGAGAAGTGCATGTTAATCATTCTATATTGTGATGATTGAGTTCCATCAAAAGAAATTAGATAGAGTAAGCTTCAAATACAAATTGTTATTTTCTAAGGCTTTTATATATAATATAGTTGACATATATATTAGATTAGAATGTATTATATGGTACAAGTGCCAGTAATTAGCAAAAGTAGAAAGTACTAACCTCTACAGCATAGAAAATGATGATACCAAACTGGCCGGTTTGGTACTGATGTTGAGGGGACGACTATATGGGAATTATCAATCTCCAGGTCAGAAATGTCCGCAATTCTCGGCCAATCTGGACCCCCTCCACCCTCCTTTTGGCATCGCTCAGATAATAGGGGACATGTTTTGATTTGCAAATGTTTAAGAGAGCTGGGAAGCCCATCCTCGGGCAAGGACTGGAGCATAGGACAGTCCTCAATGTAAAGGTCCCTGAGTGAAGGGAGGTTCTTCAGTGAAAATGACTTCAGAATGGGGCATGATAGGATAATCAAATACTCCAGCGTACTGGGTAGCTCCTCTTTTAGTGTGTCTAGCATTTGACAATTTCTAATGGAAAGTAGTTTGAGAGAGGTCAATGTTCGCAATGACCCTTCTTCTCCATCGGACAAGGACACCAGATCTTTGCAATCACGAATGTACAACGCCTTGAGCCCTGGAAGTTTGGGCCATTTCGGAAGTGAGGATATGTTTGAGATGCTGGAAATAACCAACGAGTGTAGAGAGCCGGGATCTGGTATTGCCCTCACTAATGCTCCATCATGAGATGCATCCAGTACTAAATGCTCAAGACGCTGGGCCTGGTGTGGTGGTGGGAGAGTGGTCAGCAACTCACACCCACGGATCTCCAGCTTTTTTGGAGAGAAGATAAGTGGCAGTGCCTGCAGCTTGGGGCAGCTTATTACTTTCAGTTCTAACAATTCAATCAAAGAGGGTTTGCGATCATTATAATCTTCCAGCACCAGATTTACTTCATTCCAATCCTCCAGAATAAGATTGTCGATAAGTATTAGAATCTGCAAATATGGGACCACTGGAAGAGCCCTTAAGGAATTACAGCTCTTAATCTTCATGTAATCTAAATTTGGAAAGATGTTAGGCAACTCCCTTAGCTCGGGACAATTACTCAACTTTAGCAGGCGAAGGGAATAGCATTCGACCTCTGGCCATTTCTCTAACTCCTGCATACCTTTGATGTAGAGCTCTCGAAGATTGGGTAACTGATCACCTAGATCGAGGCTTTTGCATTTGAGGCAACCATTCAAGGTTAGACTAACTAAATTTTGGAGCCTCCCTTCATTCATCCAAGCAGGAAATTCATTGCCCCTATAGTGTAAAATTTGGAGCTCTTTGAGGTTTGCGTGAGGTTGTAGATCTTTGAGTACACTGTTTTCAGTTGCTTCATCTTGTGTTTTGTCAACTCTGTCACTCCATTCAAACACCAACTTGTCAAGGCTCTTCTTCTCATTCAACTTGGCGTTTCCTGCATTAACAGCCTTCTCCAGCTTTGAGATATGCAACGTTCCTGAAAGATACGCCATTTTCCCCAATTGTTCAATTCCATATTCTTTCTTGTGGCCAACCTGAAACACGGGCAAATTGTGCAGACTGGTTAAGTTCCCCATATTTGGTGGCAACATGGAGAGCTTGAACCAGAACATATCATCGAGCTCAAGATGTCGAAGATTAACCAAATTCCCCAAGTCCTTGGGCAAAGCAGAAAGCCAAGCACACCCCAAGAGTTTCAATGTTTGCAAATTGAAGAGATTGCAAATTGAGTTGGGTAGGTCACTGATTTCTGTTTTAGAGAGGTCAAGGTAGCGCAACAGCTTCAACTCTTCGATTGAGTCGGGCAATTTCGAGATCTGGCTTGAACTAAGATCCAACACACGTATGTATTTCAATTTAACAAACACATTGTCAGGGGCTTGACCAAAGTTTTTCAAGTGGCCACTAGGCAGTAGAAGTGAGCGCAGCTTCGTAGCATTATTGACAATCTTCAACATGGGCTCCAACATGGGCTGCTCGACATCTTTACTGAGCAAGAAGACATGACGAGGTTGTTCAGAGAAACTGCATAACTTGCTGTCCTTCACCTGACAGCAATTGGGGCTTGATATTGATTGTGCCAAGTCATGGATAAGATCGTGCATGCTGAATATCTCATTGTTGTCAATGCTTGAAGGTTGAAAGAAGGACCTTATTAAAAGCTCACTAAAATATGCAATTCCAGCCTCCTCCATCGTATCATATCCAATATTGGATTGTATAAATCCTTGCGCTATCCAGAGTTTGACCAAATCTGTCTTACAGAACACGTTGGATTTAGGAAATAAGGAGCAGTACTCAAAACAAGGCTTTAGATGAGCAGGCAGGTGGTCATAGCTCAATTTTAGAATAGCCATAACTTTGAGCTTGTCTTCTATTTCCCATATTTCACTACTTTGAATTTGCCTCCATATGCTTACATCAACGTGACCGCGCAAGAGACCTCCCATTGCCTTGACTGCCAACGGGAGACCTTGGCACTTTCTAACAATTTCTCTACCAATATCTTCCAAGTATCTCCGCGTTTCGCTGGATAAAGTAGTGCCAATATTCCCAAATGCAATCTTTGCAAACAAGGACCAACATTCACCTTCAGGCAAATAATCCAAACAATGAGAAGGTTGAGTGCCTACAACATTCCCAACCGTGGTAATCCGACTGGTTACCAAAACTCTGCTACCCTTTGCCCCCTGTTTCAAGAGAACTCGCAGGGAATCCCATTCTTCGTATTCCTGGGTCCAGACATCATCTAGAACAAGTAAGAAACATTGTCCTCTCATGAAATCCAAAAGCCGGGACTGTAGGTGGCTTGTGGAGCTGTCATCCAATTTCATCTTAGAATGAAATTGAATCATTTCTTTAAGAATCCTCGTGAGGTCAAACTCAGCTGTGACACAGACCCACATTCTTGATTCGAAATGGGCACTTACCCTCTCGTCGTTGAAGACAAGCTGAGCAAGAGTTGTTTTGCCCAGGCCTCCCATCCCTATGATTGGAATCACAGAAACGTCGCCTTCTTTATCGAATTCATTCGATAGTATCATATGTGTTATTCTTTCTTTATCAACCTCCCTACCAACTACATCTGACTTGTCCACAAAAAAGCCCGTATAGTTTGGGGTCACAGACCTGACGCCATTATCTTGGAAGACTTGGATGTCGAGATGGAATTGTTCTTTTTCTTTAGCAATTTCATCAAATCTGTTTGAAATATCCTTGATCTTATTTGCAGTATCATATTTAGAGGATGATCTACGTACCGCACTCTGCCGCTTTTTCCTGTGATGATAAGCTTCTGCAGCAAAAGTTTCCAGTATGTCCTCAGCATCAAGAGCTGCCTCCTTGAGCTTTCCGAGCCAATCTTTCAGTTGTGGATTGGTCCCTTGCTTGTTCTCCGCATCTTCAAGCACCCCTCTGATAGAAGTGAGATTACTTGAGAGGCGCTCTACATCTTTCTTTACGCCATGGATAGAAGAATATGTCTCCTTGATCAAGTCGAAAGCTGTCTTAATGATCCCGTCCAGAATGGTTTTGCCACGAGTGAAGTGGGGTTCGCCATATATGGCTCTTTGATGGCACCAAGGAAGAAGAAATGCAAAAGTATTGAGCTGAGTAAGGATTACAGGATGAATTTTCTATCTGTAGAAGAATGAACAGAAGGAGACGAGGAACTGCCCCTGAGTGTGCCCCACAACAAAACCAACGAAGTTTCCCCGTCCCAACTTCAGTCAAAGTCTTCTTATACCAAAAAAAAAAAAAAAAAAACCAGTCAAAGTCTTCTTAGTAAAGTCTTTTCTTCTTTTTTTCTTTTTTTTTTTTTTTTTTTTTTTAGATTTGAATATTTTACAATATATATATATAATATTTTCTATAATGGTTTGATGTATTTTTTTTATTAGATAAAAAAAAAAAAAGAAAAAAAAAAGAAAAGGGGTGGCTGCCTTTTCATTTCTTTTTTTTTTTTCTTTTTTTTTTTTTAAAAAAAAATTATTTAGTTTTTTATATTTTTTTATTAAGAATGTCACGTCTCATAATTTTATTGGCACTAACGTGATACCTAACAAAATTTGTCAAATTTTTTAACGAAATTTAACTCTAATAAACTATTAATAAATCAAACCAAATACATACACCTCTAAATTCACTTTGATACGTATATTAGAGAAACAATGATGCAATTTTTCCCCATCTTAAAATGTTTGAGGCCGCCGGTTGTGGCTTATAATATAACAACGTTCTAGACTTGACTAAAGTTGAGAACATAAAGATTACTTTCGACTTTTTTAATTATGGAGAAGAAGCCCAAGGAAGGAGGCAACTTTTGACATTGCTGAAGACGAACGGGAAACTTTTGCAGGAGATCGAAGCTCATCATTGGAAAAAGAGGCAGAGTGCGGTTCAAATTGCATCCTCTCAATATGATACTCCACATAAGAGCAAGGTTATTCCAAAAAGATTTAGAGTGAAACTTCCTCTTTTTCGGCTTTTGTTTCTGTAAAAGGGTATGGAGGGCTGTTATATATCCATAGATGCAGCGGTTTGAATGTTCCTGATGTGTGGGAGGATATTCACTACGGGCATTAAAGATTGGCAAGTAAAAAGCCACATAGCTGTCCTTTGTAAATATCACATTTGGAGATTAAGGTGTGTAAGATCACATCATTTAGGAAAGAGATGAAAATAAAAGAGAGAATTAAGGTAGTTCGGTATATGGCCTGCACCTGCACGTCAACGTTTTTTGTTGGCTACATCTTTTATTGATTCATTTGATTGTAGAGTTTTATAGAGAAAGAGCCTAAACATTACAAGTCTCTTTTACTTCTACATTAACAATAATAAATTTAATTATTATTTTGTAACTCTTGTCTCTTGAATGCTTGTAACTATTGTCTCTTGAGTTCTTTGAAACTTTTATCTCAATAAAGTGTGATGTGAAATTTGGAAATCCTTTGGTTTCGGAGGTTAAATTAGTGCAAAGGATTTATTGGGAGGTGAGATCCAGGATGCTGTGGAAAGGAAAGTATAAAGATACTGAGTTGAACAAGTCTCTTTGTGAAATTTGGAGTATTTCTTTCTCTGTTCTGGTTTAGCCTGGTAGTTTTGTTTGGGTTGCTCTTTTCTCTCTGTTTCGATTCTCAAGCTGGTTTGGAGCTCTGTTGATGCCTGTGCTATTACATCAACTAACTCAGATTCAGCTACTAAACAAGTTAAAGCTGCAGACACCATACCATGTTCTCTCTAAACTTACTTGTTTCCCTTGTCTCCTATACAGAACACGTTTCCTGCTTGTATTTTATTCTAGATTGTATTTGTTGCTTTTCTCCTTTACACGCTTCTTGTTTGTATTTCTTTTCAGCTTGTACTTGTTAGTTTGCTTTATTTTCTTGTAGTCTGTAATGCTTCTATCATAAATGGAACAGAGGAACGAGTCCTCAGTGTGATAGCAAACATAATTTTTCTGTCTCGTTATATGCTATTAGAGCCTAAAAGACAAACGTCTCCTTTTTCTGCCCTCCTTCCTTCTTAGGGGTGGGCAAATTATCTGACTACCGCCTACTGACTAATTTCAGTTCAGTAGCCAGTATAAAATTTTGTTCCGAAAGTCAGATCAGTTCGGTAGTCGGTTTGGTTAAAATTTTAACCAGCTTACCGAATCGAACTGCCTTTTAACCGATCGATTAACCAAACCGACATAAAATGAAACGACGTCGTTTTACTGTTTTAGTAAGAACAAAACGTTTGATCTTCTTTTTTTTCCGAACTTACATAAAACACGAAACGACGTCGTTTTAGTAAGAACGAAACATTTGATCCCTTTTTTTTTTTTTTTTTTCCTTTAACAAAATAAAAAACGAGTCATTTCATTACCCATATTAACCGATTTAACCGATTTAATTGACTGCCTATTAACCGACTTAACCTATATTTTCGAAAATATAGTTTGTCGAAACGAAGTCGGTAAATTAACTGACTTAACCGCTTACCAAACCAATACCCACCCCTATCCTTCACCTTAGCGCCCCCCCCCCCCCCCCCCCCCCCCACTTCCCAAGCCTCCCCACCTTCTCTACAAACTCACTCATGACAGCTATGGTGCACTATCATTGTCCCTTTCTTAGAAGGCCAAAATCTTTGGAACAGGATCTAAATTCAAAATCTTTATGGCTATGTCATTGGTGATACTTCCCCACCACCCCAGTTTCCTGTTTCACCCAGAAGTACGACCACATCTGCTGCCATCGTTGTCAACCCCCTACTCCATGTGGTCTCAGTAGGACAAAATTGTTCTCACAACCTTCATTTCTTCTCTCTCTATGAGAACATATTGGTACATGGGTATTGTTGAGACTGATGTCTAAAACTTCAATTGCATTAATGTTACTTTTCTAGAAATTGTATAATATTGAACATTGGACATATATATTATTGCTTTACATATACATATATATTTGAATATTTCATAAGATATACATGTAAGGTCCCTAAGTTACATTGTATTTGAGTATTTGACGAAGGTGTGAGTAATGCGATTATCACATAGAACATCATAGTCATAGGTCCTTGTAATTTATAATAGATTTTCGTAGTCATAAATGGAACTGAAAAATCCATCTAAACTACAACATGTCAACCTTAACGATCTATCTTGATTATGATAAATAGGAAGTGCTTTTAGTTGATATGTTGGTGTAAGTGTAAGGTAGTGTCATATGCCGAACGGACTACGTGAGTCATCATTCTTTCAATACTTTGATTAAAAATGATGTACGTGCACAACAACTTATAACAATTACTCTAAATCCTGAAAAGATTGTGAGAACACTTCTATGCGTTAGCTTGTACCTGTGGCCAGGGGCGGAGCCACCTTAGGCCTTGGGGGGGCCTGGCCTCACCAAGGCTCAAGGTGTTCCCTAATTTTTTTATTTTTTATTTTTTAGTTTTGGCCCCCCTAATTTGCAAAGCTCTCCCCTCCAATCTGCCCGCATTGCCTTCATTGGTGAGAGAGTATCCATAGATTAATGGCACAATCGTCCCGAGCATCCTGCTCCTCTGTTGGTCCGTCATCTTTTGTCCAAGCATTGTCTTCCTGTGATAACTCAGAAGTCTATTCAACTCTATCCTACCTGTGATCATCAAGGAAAATTGCACAAAGTTCATTTTGGTGCATCTGTGTCTGTTTCCAATGATCCTCTAAATCATTTATTTCTTGATGTATGGGCCCTGCTCCTCTTTAATCTTCTAATAATAAACAATATTTCCTATGTATTGTAGATGACTTCGGCATATGACTTCGGCATGTACTTTTGGCTTTTCCCTCTAACTCAAAAATCTGATGTTCTCATTTTCTTTACCCAATTCAAATCCATGGTTGAAAAATTCAAAGATATTTTTCTTTACAAACAATTCAAAGACATCTTTCTTTTTTGAATTTTTTGCCCGTACTGGTCATATTCCGACCAGTTTGGCCTGAATCTGGTTCGCTGGATTCCGCTTTATGCATATGGTGATTTTTTCGTACGAGTCAAACGCTGAAAAATATTTTCAGAAAAAATAATTTTCCTAAAAAATGATTTCGTTAAAAATATTTTATGACGAAAAACATTTTGCGTCGAAACAAACATAGCATTATATAAACAATCATGTTGGGTTATAGTAGTAATTACGCTGGATATTTCAATTTGGAAGAAGAAGTTTCTGAGCTTCAGATATTATAAATTCCCATTTCAGTTTCTTGATAGCTAATATTTCATAGGGATTAGAAACATTCTTTTTACAAAACCAACACAATTCACCGTGGAATAGTTACATAAAAAATGAAATTTTTATTCAATCCCATAAGACACTTTATTTGTGGTATGATGGAGGCAAGATCACAGCCAGTCAGCCTCAAATTCTCCCACATTAAAACCCTCAACAAGTGCTTAACACCCACATTAAACCATGCAACTACATACATTGATCAAAAAGAAGAAGAAGAAAAAAAACCCAAACTAGAACCCAATAACTCCTAATTAGAAAGCAACTAAAACAAGTACACCAATAAACTTGATTTAATTTCCAATATTCAGAGCTGCAGTTTCTTAATCTTTTCACCATGGATAGCATAATTTCACCTGATGGTTTTGCTGGCACCACCAACCTAGCGTCTTCACTTTTGAATTTAGTCCTGCATACATTTTGAAGCAGCAAACACACAGTTATACACAGCAAGTGCAAAAGTCAGGAAAAGAGATAATTATATGTATTTTATACGTACCTTTTTGCCTTTGCATTAAATGAAGAGAATTAATTTGGTCGTTCGTTTGCCCCGGCTATATCATTAGTGTCAATTCCTGCAACAAATGAAAATTATCATTGTTATATAATTTTGAGAGGCATTAAGATGTTCTTGTTAGAAGCATTAGAAAATTAAGTACTAACCTCTACAGCATACAAAATGACGATACCAAACTGGCCGGTGGCGGTTTGGTACTGATGTTGAGGGGACGTCGACTATATGTGAATCAATCTCCAGGTCAGGAATCTCCGCAATTTTCAGCCAATCTGGACCTCCTCCACCCTCCCTTTGGCATCGCTCAGTTAACAGGGGACATGTTTTGATTTGCAAGTGTTTAAGAGAGCTTGGAAGCCCATCCTCGGGCAATGACTGGAGCATAGGGCAATCCTCCATGTAAAGGTCCTTGAGTGAAGGGAGGTTCTCCAGTGAAAATGACTTCAGAAGGGGGCATGATGCGATACTCAAACACTCCAGTGAAGTGGGTAGATCCTCATTTAGTGTCTCGAGCGTTTGACAATTCCGGATGGAAAGTAGGTTGAGAGAGGTCAAGGTTCGCAGTGACGACCCTTCTTCTCCGTTGGACAAGGACATCAGATCTTTGCAATCATGAATGAACAACGCCTTGAGCCCGGGAAGTTGGGGCCATTTCGGAAGTGAGGATATGTTTGAGATGCTGGAAACAACCAACGAGTATAGGGAGCTGGTATCTGGTATTGCCCTCACTAATGCTCCATCATGACATCCATCCAGTGCTAAATGCTGAAGACGTACAGCGTGGGGTGGTGGTGGGAGAGTAGTCAGCAACTCACATCGACTGATCACCAGCTTTTGTGGAGCGAAGATCTCTGGCAGTGCCTGCAGCTTGGGGCAGCCTATTACTTTCAGTTCTAACAAATCAATGAAAGGGAGACGGCGCCTGATTTCATGTTGGCCTTGATCATTAACAGCTTGCAGCAGCAGCATTACTTCATTCCAATCCTCCAGAATAAGATTGTCAATGAGTATTAGAAAATGCAAAAATGGGGTCACTGGAAGAGCCCTCAAGGAATTACAGCTCTTGATCTTCAAGACTTGTAAATTTGGAAAGATGCTAGGCAACTCCCTTAGCTCTGGACAATTACTAAGCTTTAGCGAGCAAAGAGAATGGCATTCTTCAACCTCCGTCCATTTCTCTAACTCCTGCATACCTTTAATGTAGAGCCCTCGAAGCTTGGGTAACTGGCCTAGAGTGAGGGTTTTGCATTTGATGCAGCCATTCAAGGTAAGACTGACTAAATTTTGGAGCCGCCCTTCTTTCATCCAAGCAGGAAATTCATTGCCTCTATAACGTATAATTTCGAGCTCTCTGATGTTTGAGTGAGGTTGTAGATCTTCGAGTAGACTGTTTTCAGTTGCTTCATCTTGTGTATTGACAACTCTGTCACTCCATTCAAACACCAACTTGTCAAGGCTCTTCTTCTCATTCAACTTGGCGTCTCCTGCATTAACTGCCTTCTCTAGCTTTGAGATGTGCAATGTTCCTGAAAGATGCCCCATTTTGTCCAATTGTTTAATTCCATATCCATTAACCTCCTGGCCAACCTGAAATATGGGCAAATTGTGCAGCCTGGTTAAGTTCCCCATATTTGGTGGCAACATGGAGAGCTTGAACCAGAACATATCATCGAGCTCAAGATGTCGAAGATTAACCAAATTCCCCAAGTCCTTGGGCAAAGCAGAAAGCCAAGCGCACCCCAAGAGTTTCAATGTTTGCAAATTGAAGAGATTGCAAATTGAGTTGGGGAGGACACTGATGTCTGTTTTAGAGAGGTCAAGGTAGCGCAACAGCTTCAACTCTTCGATTGAGTCGGGCAATTTCGAGATCTGGCTTGAACTAAGATCCAACCCGCGTATGAAATGCAACGTACGAAACACTTTGTCAAGGGCTTGACCAAAGATTTTCAAGTGGCCACTAGGCAGTAGAAGTGTGCGCAGCTTCTTAGCATTATTGACAATCTCCAACATGGGCTGCTCGACATCTTTACCGAGCAAGGACACGTGACGAGATTGTTCAGAGAAACTGTATAACTCGTTGCCCTTCACCTGGCAGCAATTGGGGGTTGAAATTGATTGAGCCAAGTCATGGATAAGATCGTGCATGCTGAATATCTCCTTGTTGTCAATGGTTGAAGATTGAAAGAAGGACCTTATAAAAAGCTCACTGAAATATGCAATTCCAGCCTCCTCCATCGTATCCCGTCCCCTGGATTGTACAAAACCTTGCGCTATCCAGAGTTTGACCAACTCTTCCTTATAGAACGCATGGGATTTGGGAAATAAGGAGCAGTACTCAAAACAACGCTTTAGATAAGCAGGTAGGTGGTCATAGCTCAATTTTAGAAGAGCCATAACTTTTAGCCTGTCAGCTGCAGGGTCCTGGTCTTCTATCTCCCATATTTCACTTCTTTGAATTTGCTGCCATTTGCTTACATCAATGTGGCTGCGCAGGATACCTCCCATTGCCTTGACAGCCAATGGGAGACCTTGGCACTTTCTAACGATTTCTCTACCAATATCTTCCAAGTCTTTCCGTGTTTCGCTGGATAAAGAAGTGCCAATATTCCCAAATGCAATCTTTGCAAATAAGGACCAGCATTCGTCTTCAGGCAAATATTGCAAACTATAGGAAGGCTGAGTGCCTGTAATTTCCCCAACCTTGCTACTCCGACTGGTTACCAAAACTCTGCTTCCCTTTGCCCCTTGTTTCAAGAGACCCTTCAGGAAATCCCATTTTGAGATATCCTCAGTCCAGACATCATCTAGAACAAGTAAGAAACGTTGTCCTCTTATGAATTCCAGAAGCCGACCCTGTAGGATGCTTATGGAGCTGTCATCCAATTTCATCTTAGAATGAAATTGTATCATTTCTTTAAGAATCCTTGTGGAGTCAAACTCAGCTGTAACGCAGACCCACATTCTTGATTCGAAATGGTCACTTACCGTCTCGTCGTTGAAGACAAGTTGAGCAAGAGTTGTTTTGCCCAGGCCTCCCATCCCTATGATTGGAATCACAGAAACGTCGCCTTCTTTATCGAATTCATTCGATAGCATCATATGTGTTATGCTTTCTTTATCAGCTTCCCTGCCAACTACATCAGACTTATCCACAAAAAAGCCAGTGTAGATTGGGGTCTCAGTCCTCCCACCATTAACTTGGATGGCGAGATGGAATTTGTTTTTTTCTTCCGCAATTACATCAAATCTTTTTGAAATATCTTTGATCTTCTGTGCAGTATCATATTTAGAGGATGCTTTACCAAAAGAAGGTAGGGGGTTACGTACCGCACTCTGCTGCTTATTCCACTGATAAGCTTCAGTTGCAAACGTTTCCAGTATGTCCTCAGCATCAAAAGCTGCCTCCTTGAGCTTTCCGAGCCAATCTTTCAGTTGTGGGTTGTTCTCTTGCTTGTTCTCCGCATCCTCAAGCACAGCTTTGATGGTACTGAGCGTACTTGAGAGGTTCTTTACATCTTCCTTCACGCCACGGACCGAAGAATACGTCTCCTTGATCAAGTCGGAAGTAGTCTTAATGATCTCATCCAGAATAGGTTTTGTCACGATTGATAAGGGGTTCGCCATATATGTGTTTTTGATGAAACCAAGGAAGAAGAAATGCAAATATTTGTGTTGGTTCAGTGAGGATTACTGCAGGATGAGTTACGTACTTTGTTTCCTGCTGTTCCTTTTATTTATGAATTATATCTGAACGGAGAAGATTCAACAGAAGAGACGAGGAACTGCCACAACAAAGCCAACTAATGGCATGACACGATCAGCCACCTGCCCTACGCGGCGTGCCTTGGTGGGCGCTGTTTGCTTGATCAGCCTTGACTCGTAGACTTGGACTAAAAATTGGCATATTTCTTTTTTAAATTAAATTTATCGGACCTCCAAAGACCCAATGTGATGAGTTAATTATAGATGAGGATGGGAGTCCTGTTGCACGCCCACTGTTTTTCCAGTCCCAATGCCGCGTTCTTCGCTGTACCAAGACGCGTTCCCTCCCGCCCCACTTGCCTTCTTTTATATTTTTTTCTTTTGCTACCCGGTCTCTTGGGTCCTCTTTTGAGGAAATATGGGGTCTTTAAATTCTAGAAAGTCACATCTTCAAAGAGGATTTTTATTTTATTTTATTTTTTTCTTGGGATATCTTCAAAGAGCTCATATATATATATATAGTTATCCCAGTAAAAAAAATTCTTAAATGTGACAGTTTATTTTTAACTAAATATAACAAAGAATAAAACAAAAGGGTAGTTAACTTCTTCTCTTTATTCAGCCTTCGTGAACTCCGTTTGTATACCTTCAATCTTGAAGACGATACGATATGGGGGTTTGTCCCTCTACGGTGATGGTGATGTAATTGTTTGTTTTAATGTCCAAATTTGTATTTTTTTTTTTAATCGAAATTCAATTTTCCTAAGAGTTCTCGTTTATTTTAAAATAAATATTAACTTTTTTTTATTAAACAAAAAATTACAAAATCATGTAAATGGGTTGTGATTTGGTTTTGTGTTTTTTATTTTTTATTTTTTTAAATAAAAAAAAATCAATAGTTGTATATTTTTCCTCAAAAATAAAAAAAAAAATAAATAGTTGTATATTTGAGTGGCAAAATATTATTTTTCCATGTTAAAAGATTATTTGAAAATATATATTCTTGTGCGTATTTCCTATTAGATTTGATTTTCAGCCGTTATTTAATTAAAGCGAAAATACAAACTAGAATGTCTTTTCAAATCCTCTAAAAAAAATATCCTTTAGTGAGGGGAGGGGATAATTAAAGTTTTTGTTGTGTTTAATTGGACTATAACGTAAAGGAGTAGAATAGCCGTGTAGAAAGAGGGATTGAGAAAGAACGAAGGATGGAGGAAAAAGTTGGCCGAAGCACCCATGGCCCTTAGTGTGACCTATATATATATATATATATATATATATTTTTTTTTTTTTAAAGGCCGGCCAAGAGGTGGCAATTTTTTTTTTTTAATTTTTTAAAGTTTTTAATATTTTTATTTTTAAATTAATTTTTTTTTTTTTTTATATTGTGTCACATGTCAATCCTTATTAGTTGATGCGTAGCAGATCGTTAAATATTTGACAGAAAAATAAACTGAAGTACCAATTTCCTTTTTTTTCCAAAACCCATATACCAAAAAATAGAGTTTTTAATTCACAAGTATCAAAAAAAGTATTTAACCCTTTAGCAATTATGAAATATGAAAACTCGTGAAGGAAAACAAAATAAATTGCAAGTTACACTTATAAGTTTTAAATAATAATTAAATTTTGTTGAATTGTTTATTTATTTCGTTAGTTATATTTTAATATTTTTAATTAATTTTTATTTAATTTTAATTTTTAATCTTGCTCCCCGTAAAGCAAAATCCTGGCTCTACCACGGACACATGACAATGGTATTATGAAAATATTTCGATCAAATGGCCTATTTAACACACTTTAGTAGTATAAAATGTAATATATAGTATTACTCGTATAAAATAAAAAATGATAAATACATTACAGCCTTATGTGATTTTAAATTTTTATTTTTTATTTTTTATATTTTATTTTTTTATCATAAATAATACTTGGGCTATTAGAAAAGACAAGATCATAGTTCACCGCATGCCAACCAAACAACACGTACCTGGTCCCCAGGTTTTAATGTTTTATAATATGAACGTTGAGGATTGAAATATTTAAGACGAAAACGGAAGGAATCTTACTGATCAGTACCTTCCACGATCCCACTAAGTCCTAACTTCGATTAGTCAAAGTCTTCTTATCCCTTATACTATGACATGATCAGAGCCACCTGCCCTACGCGGCATGCCTTGCTCGGCGCTGTTGGCTTGATCAGCCCTGTCTCGTTGACTTGGTCTAAAACTTGGGAGAAGAAACTTCTATAGGAAGCATCCAATGAAATATGAGATTTTGTGTTATATCTATTAAAAAAAAAAAAAAAAACTAAAAAATTATTAAAAAATTTAAAATAACAAAAATTTATAAAAAAACAAAAAATAAAAACTGGGTCTCATAAAAAAAAAAAAAAAAGTAAATAAAAGTAAAAGTAAAAGTTGTCACATGGTCAAAAATAGTCAAAAATTATGTTTTGAAATGACAATATATCATATCTTTAAAGGAAAATTCTTTTTTATGCAAAAATAAAAGAAAAGTGCACGTAATCCTTTCAAACTACCCATGCATGAATCTTTGATATTTTTTGGTAGTTTGAGAGGAGACATTGACAATTTAGTAGTAGTTTAAGGATATTTGTATTTTTCCCCAAAAATAAATTATTATAAATAAGATTGCCAGTTTGAAAGAAAATTTCAGTTATTTTTTAAAAAATCTAACTTATAATTCATTAGGGAGTTTCCGTATGGGAGTTGTTCGGCTATCCTAAAAATCAAAGGAAAAAAAAATTAAAAAATTAAAAAATAAAATAAAATGAAAGTTAAAATTAAAAAAAAATAAAATAAAAAACATAGATTTTAGCCCCTCGGGTGGTCAAACCACCCTGAAACTGGCCTCCAAGCCAAAAAGTACTTAACCCAATAAAAAAAATAACTAACGCAAACGAGGGCAATGAGAGTTCACCGCGTGCCAACCAAAGAACACGGACCTGGTCCACACGTTTTAGATCGAAAATGATAGTTGACGATTGAAATTTAACTCAGAATCAGATTTAAGACCAAAACGGAAGGAATCTTACCGATCGGTACCTTCCACGATCCCACAGAGTATCAGCCCCGGCGAGCGAGGAAAAAAATAATCGTGTGGAATACTGCATATATAAACGGCTGCCCAGAGAAAAAGCTAGTTATAAACGCCAAAAGTGGAAGATTGAAGAAGTGAGAATCCAGTGCAAACACTCTGGAGAAAGAAATGGCGATGAGGGCGTCAACAGATCTTAAGGAAGCACACTCTGGAGAAATTTTCCTAGAGCACAAAAGGAAGGTCGGTCGGTTACATATATATATATATATATATATATATATATATATTTCTTTTTCTTTTTCTTTTTTTTAATAGCAAGACTTCATTACCAAGGGGCCATTCATGGGGTACAAGGAAAGGCCAACAATAATACCTTGGCCCTTCACCGTTTCTATTTGAGACTAGAGAGATTAAGCTGATTTTTATCTTCTATTTCAATAATTAATTATGCAGAAGAAATGGGCTGATGAGAAGACTGGCCATTCTTGCTTCATGTTGTACGCAAGGTCACTCTATATCACTTGGGGTAATAAAGAACACTGGATTTGGAATTGTTTCAAGGAAACAAGGTGAGGCCATGAACGTACTTAATTTGTATTTGCATGATATCACACGCGATCTTCTCTGCTGAAATTCTAATTCTTGTATTAATTAACTTGCAGTGAGGAAAACATTGAAGTAGCAAAACTGTCGCATGTTTGTTGGCTGGACGTGAGAGGAAAACTGAACATGTCAGAGCTGTCGCCAAAAGTTGTCTATGAAATTGTGTATTTAGTCAAGTTGACAAATGGGGCCTCTGGGTGGGAACTCCCTATCGTACTTAAACTTTCACTCCCAGATGGAAGAACTCAAGAACGCCAATTAAGCCTTTCGGAGAAGCCTAGAAAACAATGGATAGAGCTCAACGTCGGCAACTTCCAGACCGAGAATGGAGGATCGGGAGAAGTGTGCTTCGATATTTATCAGCATGGAGGACATTGGAAAAACGGACTCATAATTAAAGGAGCCGTCGTTAGGCCAAAACAGACGACGACTCGGTGAATATTGATCACTCGAATAAAATGTCCATCGTTTTTAATTAACATGAGACATGTGCGCTGATGATCATAATCCATATATGCTTGTATGTAAGATTACATTTCCAAACAATAAGATTAGCATATTTTTCATAAGATTATATATATGCAGATAGAAATGAAAAGGAAGATGCATGCCTACAACCACAATGTTTTTGGAATATGTACGTTAATAAAGCTTTATGCAA
Organism: Alnus glutinosa; assembly: GCF_958979055.1. NCBI lineage: Eukaryota > Viridiplantae > Streptophyta > Magnoliopsida > Fagales > Betulaceae > Alnus > Alnus glutinosa. The sequence goes on along the minus strand of NC_084894.1, from coordinate 4,654,227 downwards.
ATTATTAAGGTGAACGGTTGATATATGATTAAGGAAGGAGATGAACAATAACTCTTCAGCCAAGAATTTTACTCAACTCTCATTGTCTCGGGGATTAAAAATGTATTATATTATGACTTTAAATTGGTAGCTCAATCGACTAGAGATTACGGCTCATAAAGCGGAGTCTATTAGTTCAATCCTCATTCCCCTAATCTCTCCTCCCCTTACAGTTATATAAAACAAAAATGTACTGTTGCTACCCTAATGGTAAATTAATGTGGGCATCATCATTATTACTTAGGATTTATGAACATTTAGTTGGTTTTGAGAGGAGGGGGGAAAATTTAATGTTAGTTAAGTTAAAAAAAAAATTAAAAAAAATTAAAAATTATTATTATTTGAGGTAATTGAGATTTTCAAGAGAGGCGATGTGAGAACATTATTGCTCGTATTAACCTTCGAGACCTACCACTTTTTAAAATTTATTGACACATATCATCATATAATTAGAGGGTGTTAAAATTTTGAAAGGTGCTAAAATTTTGAAAAAAGTAAACATACATCTTTCAAGTTAGCAATTTGCAATGTCCCCCACAACCCAAAAGAACCCAAAAAAAAAAACAAAACTTTCCATTCTAGCAATGTCCTTCCTAAACTACCAATAAATTACAATGTACCCCTTTATACAAAAAATGATAAAAATACCCTCATAAAATATTTAGAAAAAAAAATACAAAAAAATTAAAAACATAATTTAAAATTTTTTTAGAAAAAAAAAAAAAAAAAAAAAAGGTGATTTTTTGGGGTTTCACAAATAGCTTTATGAGTGTAACAACCCAAGAAAACCGCTACTAATCAATTTGAAACTTTCATAAAATCACTATAGTTTCACCTAGTAATGCTCCGTTTATTTTGGCATAAAATGTTTTCTAAAAACTGATTTCGACATTTTTCGGTGTTTGAATAGTTAACTTGAAAATGATTTTCGATTGACAAAAAATGCTTAGTAAATTTCGAAAAATGATTTACGCTTTTTAAAAGCGTAAATTATTTTTCCCAGACAGCAGACGTATTCGACCATCTTTTAAACATAGCAATCAACCTTCACGCTCAAGTAGTCAACCACCACTGGAATCAAGCCGGTGCCGAAATTCGGTTGTCGGAATCCGACAATATCCGATCACTGTCGCCGGATTCCGACCACCTTCGCCAAAATCCGACCGACCCAGATTCTAGCAACCAGAATGATTTGATTCCAACCATCTAGCCAGGATCTTGCCAGAATGGCCGGCTTCTGGCAAAAATGGCCAGATTCTAGCGATAAAGGCCGAAATCCAGGAACAGTAACTGGAATCCGATGAAAGTGGCTAGAATCCGTTTTGTCAGTAACAAAATCTCATCACCAATGATTTTTATATTATTTTACATTAATGTATTTTATTTTGTGAATAAAAATTGATTTTTATAAGTTAATATAATTGAATAAAAATATAAAACATATTTGTGATTTTTTGTACAAGCCAAACACCGAAAAATGGTTTATAAATCAACCATTGGTTCTATAAGACCTACATGTGGGTCTTTTGGATCCTACAAATCCAATGGTTAATTTAGAAAAGAAATGTACGTGAGATGTATAAATATCATTTCTCAGTTTAAAAAGTGACTAAACAAAACACTCCCAAAAAAGATAGTGTATACAATTTGTACACAAATTAATTATATGTAACACCACAGTCCCATATTGGGAAGATAAGTAGCTCACATAGAGTGGGTGTGTACATGGTTTATAAAGATAGTCATAAGTGTTAAGTCCCACATTGCTTAGTTATTAGGTGAGACTGGACTTTATAATGGATTTTAAGAAAAACTTCAAATTGACTAGTCATTTTGGGGTAATAGCGCAGATGTGGCTAGCGCTTTTCCTTGGGTTGTTACAAATGGTATCAGAGCTACCTAATAACGCTAGGCCATGTGATACTGGAGTGCTACATGATGTGACCCTGACGAAGACTTCAGAAGTTTAAGAGAGAGAGTTTGTAACACTACAGTCCCATAGAGTAGCTTACATAGAGTGGGTGGTTTATAAAGATAGTCGTGAGTGCTAATTAAGTCTCACATTGCCTAGTATTAGGTGAGACTGAACTTTATAATGGATTCTAAGGAAAGCTTCAAAGTGACTTGTCATTTTAAAGTAATAGCGCAGATATAACTATCGCTTTTTCTTTGGATTGTTACAAATTATGTGCAAGTAACATATCCCATTGCCAGTGGGTCCTTCCCATAGAAGTTTCTTGTCCCAATTTTTAGTCAAGTCTAAGAGACATGGTTGATCATGCCAACAACGCCGACCAAGGCATGCCCGCGTAGGGCAGGTGGCTGAGTATTTCATATTATGAAACCAACAAGAATAAGAGTAAGAAGAGTTAAATTTCAATCCTCATTCCTTTTGTAAAACGTGTGGACAAGATCATCGACTTTTCTTTGTTAACGTGCTATATATATATATATATATACATATACACCTAAACATATTTTCCATCCAAAAGTTAACAGATTCTGTTAGTTAGTCAAATCAAACCCAATAGAAAACTGACACGTGTTCATTACAATAAAAAAATATAAAATCTAATAAAAATTAATATATATATATATATATATATATATATATATATATATATATATATATATATATATATATATATATATATATATATATATATTTGTTTTTTTAAAATAAAAAAAATACAAAGGGCGGTAGCCACCCCTTTGTTTTGGTTTTTTTTTCTTTGTTTTATTTTTTAAAAAAAAAAACAAAATTTTTATTTTTATTAGGTTTTTATTATTATTATTGTAATGGACATGTGTCGGCTTCTTATTGGATGTGACGTGGCTGACTAATGCAATCTGTTAACCTAATAAATGAAAATTGGTCCAAAGAATGATTTGTAATTATTGTTTATTACGAATACCTTCCATGAACTTTTGAACCACAGGGAGTAAAAAATAGTTATGACCAACTCTAGGGACCAACAATACAATTAGATGAATGGTTGATATATGATTAAGAAGATGACCAAGAACTCTTCGGCCAAGAATTTTACTTAACTCTCATTGTCTCAGGGATTAAAAATGTATTATACTATGACTCCAAATTGGTAGCTCGATCGGCTGGAGACTACGGTTCATAAAACGGAGTTCATTAGTTCAATCCTCATTCCCCTCTCCCCTTCTCTTACAGTCATAAAAAATAAAAACGTACTGCTGTTACCCAAATGATAAATTAATGTGGGCATCATCATTACTTAGGATTTATGAACATTTAGTTGGTTTTGAGAGGAAAGGGGAAAATTTAATTTTAGTTAAGTAAAAAAAAAAAAAAATTGTTATTTGAGGTAATTGAGATTTTCAAGAGAGGCGATGTAAGAACATTATTGCCCGTATTAACCTTAGGAAAAATGTTAGACCTACTACTTTTTAAAATTTGTCGACACATATCATCATATAATTAGAGGGTGTTAAAATTTTGGAAGGTGCTAAAATTTTGACAAAAAGTAAACATACATCTTTCAAGTTAGCAATTTGCAATGTCTCCCTTCCACTAAAAAAAAAATACAAAACAAAACAAAACAAAGAGAAAAGTACACATAACCCCCTCAAACTACTACCTCATTGTCAATGTACCTCCCAAACTACCAATTGTGTCAATGTTCCCTCTTAAACTACCAAAAAAATGTCAATATCCCCCTAATGACAAAAATGCCCTTCATAAAATTATTAAAATAAAATAAAAACTCAAAAAAATTATTAAAAAACTATCAAATAACAAAAATTTATTCCAAAAAAAATAATAAAAAATTAAAAATGTTATTTATTTATTTATTTATTTTAAAATAATAATAATTTTCAGTTTTTTTTTTCTTTAAAAAAAAATCGTTCCTTTTCGTTTTTTTAATTTAATAAAAACTGGTTTTTTTCGTTTTTTTTTATTTAAAAAAATAATAATAAATTTAAGTTATTTTTTGTTTTTTTTTTCTTTAAAAAAAAAATGTTCTTTTTCGTTTTTTAATTAATAAAAACTGGTTTTTTTTTCATTTGTTTTATTTTTAAAAAAATAAATAAATTTCAGTTATTTTTTGTTTGCTTTTTTTAAAAAAAAAATTAAAAAAAAAAACTGTTCTTTTTATTATTATTATTATTATTTTTCGTTTTTTATTTAGTTTTTTATTTTTAGTTTTAGTTTTAATTTTTTGAATTTATGAGGACATTTTTGCCTTATTTAAAAAAAAATTAAGGTCATTTTTGTCTTTTTGTTGGTATTAGGGGGGACATTGACATTTTTTGGTAGTTTAAGGGGGGACATTAACACAACTTGTAGTTTATGTGGTACATTGATAATTGAGTGGTAGTTTGAGGGGGTTATGTGTACTTTTCCCCAAAACAAAGCTTTCAATTAAAGCAACGTCACTCCCAAACTACCAATAAATTACAATGTACCCCTCTGTACAAAAAGTGACAAAAATACCCTTGTAAAATATTTAGAAGAAAATACAAAAAACATTAGAAACATAATTTTTTTTTTAGAAAAAAAAATGGTGATTTTGGGGTTTCACAAATAGCTTTGTGAGTGTAACGACCCAAGAAAATCGCTACTAATCAATTGGAAACTTTCATAAAATCACTACAATTTCACCTAGTAATGTTCTGTTTATTTTGACGTAAAATGTTTTCTGAAAAATGATTTCGATATTTTTCGGTGTTTGGTGAGGACGAAAATAATAATCAACTTGAAAATGATTTCCGTTTGACAAAAAATACTTAGTAAAATTCAAAAAATGATATACGATTTTTAAAAGCGTAAATTATTTTTCCCTGACGACAGACGCATTCCACCTTCTTTTAAACGAAGCAATCAACCTTCACGCTCAAGCAGTCAACCACCACCGAAATCTGGCTGGTGCTGGAATCCAACAACATCCAACCACCAGATTTCGGCCTTTATCGCCGGAATCCTACTTATCAATGACGAAATCTTGTCACCAATGATTTTTATATTATTTTATGTTGTGAATAAAAATTGATTTTTATAAATTAATATGATTGAATGAAAATATAAAAAATATTTGTGATTTTCTATACATGCCAAACACCGAAAAATGTTTTCGGCGGAAAATATTTTTTTTGAAAAATGATTTTCTTAAAAATATTTTACGACGAAAAACATTTTACGTCGAAACAAATAGAGCATAAATAAATAATGAGAAACTTAACACCTATAAGTATTTTTATATAAACCACCAACTTGACATAGTGTTACAACTTACAATGTGGTTTAAAAAGTGACTAAACACTCTTTAGGATAAGAAAAAAAAAAAAAAAAAAAAAAGAGTGGGAAGATGAGAGAATTAATGACATGAGAAGAAAATAAATTGTTTCTAAAAAAAAAATACAAAATAAGATTTCGGTTAAAAAAAAAAAAAAAAACTACCGACCAAATGGGCAACCACTGCCCTACTTGTCCTCGTACGCGTCGTTGACCTTATCTTAAAAAATGACATGATCAGCCACCTGCACTCGGACTACATTTTGTGCAAAAGTAATATTGATATATTATATCTCACCTTTTTTATTATATAATTATTTTATTAATGTGACTGTTTTAATTCATATTTAATTTTTTTAAATACATTGCAAAGAGTCAAAGACCCAGAAATTTGGCTCTTCTAGTCTCACCAACTCCTGACTCATTCACTACAACGTCTAACAGTTTTCTTGTCGGTAGTTGTTGTTGGCTTGATCAGCCTTGCTCGTATTCTTGACTAAAAAGAGACGTTTTTTTTTTTTTTTTTTTATAAGTATAAAAAGAGAGATGTTATTTGCAGATAATTTGAACACAGTATTTTCTGAGTGGTTTTTACTAAAATAATTTTTTTTTTTTAAAGAAATGAAAACCCCAAAAAAAGACATTGTGTATACAATTTATACACAAATTATGTGCAAATAACATATTTCATTGGGTCCTCCTCCTATAGAAGTTTCCTGTTCCAATTAGTCAAGTCTCAAGACAAGACTAATCAAGCCAAGAACGCCGCGTAGGGCATGTGGCTGATCATGTCATATTATGATGGGCAGTGATTAGGGGGGATTCTTTACAGGCTCTTTTCCTCCCTTTTCAATAAACAATTCCCATTTATTGAAAAAGAAAATATAAAACAATAAAAAAAAAAAAAACCACTTTTTCAATATATAGGACTTGTTTATTAAATATATATATATATATAAAATAATTTCTGTCATCCCTTTTTATTTTTTAGCATTGTAAGGACATGTTTGGGGAGTATTTTGTTTTTATTATTTTTAAAAAAACATGTTTGGATAAGTTTTCAAAATTCAAATTCCACTAAAATTTTATTCAATTTTTTCAATTTTATCTCAGTCAAGTTCTCTAAACTATCCAAACATAATTTAAAAAACAAATTTTTTCGGTATTCACAATTTTAAATATAGTAAAGAATAATATAATACAATACAAAAAAATCGTACACTCAAATAAGCCATTAACACCCATGAGTATCTTTATATAATCCACCAACTCGATAGAGTGTTATAATTTGGTTTAAAAGAGGCATGTTACATGTACATCTTTTATACATTTTTTTTTAAATCAACCATTGGATCACCTACATGTGGGTCTTTATAGGTCCGACAAATTCAATAATTAATTTAGAAAAAAGATGTATGAGAAATGTACTAATATCATTTCTCGGTTTAAAAAGTGACCAAACAAAACACACCCAAAAAAGACGTTGTGTATACAATTTATATACAAATTACGTACAAATTATGTGCAAATAACGTACAAGCCGACTTCAACTAAAATTAGGACAGGGAAACTTCATTGGTTTTGTTGTGGCAGTTCCTCGTCGATCTCTTCTGTTGAATCTTCTACGTACAGGGAAACTTCATTGGTTTTGTTGTGGCAGTTCCTCGTCTCTTCTGTTGAATCCTCTACGTACAGACATAATTCATACATAAAACGAACCACCGGAAACAAAGTACGTAACTCAAGAATTGTTTGAATTCATTGCTTCCAAGAAACCCTCTCATGACCTTGCATGGGACGTGGGCACCGGAAACGGTCAGGCAGCTCAATCCATGAGTTTCATTTTCTCTTTTTTGTCTTCTTCAAAATTCTAGATGGCGGGTATGGTATTAGAATATTAATAAAATATTTAAATTAATCATTTCTTTTTATTAATTCAATTCAATTCAGGCAAAATTACCTTTGGCCGCCAACGCAGATATGATATAAAAAATAATGTTACCAGCTTTGGGAACTTCTATCATATATCATTGAAGCTTCATAATCTACTCTGCATTTTTTTTTTCAGCCAGATTCAACCAGCCCAAACTGCCCTGAGAAATTTTTGATCAACCTTTGTATTCGTATATGTAGTATTATGCGAATATACATGAAGTTTAACAGTGATTAGACTCATTGAGCAAAAATTTGACAGATTTTCGTGGAATGAGAATGAGCTTAGTTCAGCAAAAGCTAGCAGGGATCTAATTCCATTCTAACCATTTAGATTTAGAGGCATCTAATTCCATTCTAACCATTTGCAGCTCTTGATCTTCAAGACATATATGGCGAACCCCTTATCAATCGTGACAAAACTTATTCTGGATGAGATCATTAAGAATACTTCCGACTTGATCAAGGAGACGAATTCTTCAGTTCCTGGCGTGAAGGAAGATGTAAAGAACCTCTCAAGCATGCTCAGTACTATCAAAGCTGTGCTTGAGGATGCGGAGAACAAGCAAGTGAACAATCCACAACTGAAAGATTGGCTCGGAAAGCTCAAGGAGGCAGCTTTTGATGCTGAGGACATACTGCATGGAAACGTTTGCAACTGAAGCTTATCATTGGAATAAGCAGCAGAGTGCGGTACCTATCTCCCTACCTTCTTTGGGTGAAGCATCCTCTAAATATGATACTGCACAGTAGATCAAAGATATTTCAAAAAGATTTGATGAAATTGCGGAAGAAAAATACAAATTCCATCTCGCCATCCAAGTATTAGTGGGAGGACTGAGACCCCAATCTACACGGGCTTTTTTGTGGATAGGTCTGATGTGGTTGGCAGGGAAGCTGATAAGGAAAGCATAACACATAAGATGCTATCGAATGAATTCGATAAAGAAGGCGACGTTTCTGTGATTCCAATCATAGGGATGGGAGGCCTGGGCAAAACAACTCTTGCTCAACTGGTCTTCAACGACGAGAGGGTAAGTGCCCATTTCGAATCAAGAATGTGGGTCTGCGTCACAGCTGAGTTTGACCCCACAAGGATTCTTAAAGAAATGATACAATTTCATTCTAAGATGAAATTGGATGGCAGCTCCACAAGCCACCTACAGGCCCGGCTTCTGGAATTCATAAGAGGACAACGTTTCTTACTTGTTCTAGATGATGTCTGGACCGAGGATATCTCAAAATGGGATTTCCTCAAGGGTCTCTTGAAACAAGGGGCAAAGGGAAGCAGAGTTTTGGTAGTAGCAAGGTTGGGGAAATTACAGGCACTCAGCCTTCCTACCGTCTGCAATATTTGCCTGAAGATGAATGCTGGTCCTTATTTGCAAAGATTGCATTTGGGAATATTGGCACTACTTTATCCAGCGAAACACGGAAAGACTTGGAAGATATTGGTAGAGAAATCGTTAGAAAGTGCCAAGGTCTCCCATTGGCTGTCAAGGCAATGGGAGGTATCCTGCGCGGCCACATTGATGTAAGCAAATGGCAGCAAATTCAAAGAAGTGAAATATGGGAGATAGAAGACCAGGACCCTGCAGCTGACAAGCTCAAAGTTATGGCTCTTCTAAAATTGAGCTATGATTACCTACCTGCTTATCTAAAGCGTTGTTTTGAGTACTGCTCCTTATTTCCTAAATCTCATGTGTTCTATAAGAAAGAGTTGGTCAAACTCTGGATAGCGCAAGGTTTTGTACAATCCAGGGGACGGGATACGATGGGTTGAGTTAGATTGAGTCACATTTAAGCCCGAAAAAGACGCATAGGTATGATGGGTGGTTCGCCAAAAAACAGCAAACCTGATGACTGGGGAAGCTTGTATAATTACTCTAGGGCTCTTTGCTTTTTCTCCTTGTATCTGAATACTATCTTGTTATAGCTCTTATCCAGACAAGAACATAGAGGAGGTGGAATAAGATACTCCTCCAGATATCCCCAACTTAAGAGACTATCGATGCCAAATAAAAATATGGTTAAAAAAAGTCAAATGCCTTCATTTTCAGAGTGCCCTGAGAAGGTTCAATATCATTTCATCATCATACAAATTTCTTACCATCCAGAACTTAAGTAGGACAATCATCATCTATAGAAAAAGATCCAGAAACCAGGGAGTTGCTCAGAATTCAAATCAACATATCACTTTTGAATGTACAATACAAGCAACTCTTGTACTAAATTTAGTAAATAGGATGCCAACCTATCACAGGCAGAGGGAGTATATAAAGTAAGACATACAGTCAACCTGTTCACACATCCAGGTTATTGTTTCATGAACCTCCATAGCTAGGTTCCACATCCAGGTAAGTTGAACTATAACCAAGGTTTAAAGTTCAAATTTTTAACCAATATTAGTAAGACCTTCGGGGCTTGAAATTTCAGAATTTCAATACTCATTCCACTTTAGAATGGACCAAATGTCTAAATTAAAATTAAAGTTGCCTAGAATTTAATGATAACATATGTATCCTAAGAGAGGTGAGTAGCATACATTATATTTTTTTATGTTTCATTTCTATAACTAAGTTAACAAAAGAATTGTTTCAAACAAACCTTCTTAACAAAATATTCAAAACGAGCATCGTCAGCATCTACTATTGAGTCCACTACAAACCGCTCATATATCTGTAAAGTTGAAGAGAAAGAATACGCATTAGTATTGTAAAACTTAATGTTTACCCTCAAAGAGATGACAGATTTACAACAGTGATTAGTGGGATTAGAACCCTCCTAAAGAAGAATGAAAATCATGTGTTGAATACACTGAAGACAACAACAATGCAGGGGTGTATTATTGGCCATAGTAGCTACTGAAGGAACCATTTTGTTTTTAATTTCTCTGCGTAGTTACTGAAGGAACTAAACACAGGAAACAGTCTCCAACCTAATTCCACTAAGAAAAAAAAAAAATCCCATTCTATTTCCAGATTTAATTTCTAAATTTCATGGATTAACCCATCTCAGTGCATTAACCTCAAAAGCCATCTAAAACGCAAGTACCAGCTGCTAGAAAGAAGTCATAAACATGTAATTAACTGTTTGCTTTATGTCATCTCTGGCTTTGAAAGTCACTTATGGCAACACACTCGTTTTTCGTAGTGTATTGGGGAATGGCCGTGCTGCAATGCAAAGAGATGTAAAAGCACTACATTGTCCATTTACAGTAATTTAGAACCTATCTAGATCAACCCAGGTCCAAATTTTTCTACCAACAGAATGCATAACATAGTTCTTGACATATAAAAGAGAAAATGAATATAATAAGATACCAAGAACATCTTAATGACTTGAGATATCACTCAACCATAATTTAAGCATACAGCAAGCACTGTGAGGTACATACCTGTCGTACTTGGAGTAAAACTTTTGGAAGAACGCCTTTATACTCGCATACCAACTTCACCTATAAATATAGCCAACAATTTTGATATCATAAACTTTAAAATATGAGAGAAATTATATAGAAGACACTAACTTCTTTATTTAGAAACGAAACGAAACGAAACTTGCATAAGCAGCAAGATTCCTGTCCACTTTTTTATTCAAAGTAAAGTAGATCAAATTTGGTTTTTCATTATAATTCTATTTCATCCTATTTTTTAAAAAAATAAAAAATAAATAAATAAATAATAAAAAAGAAGAAGAAGAAGAAGAAAAATTATGAATTCAGAACCTTTTCTGGTAAGTAATTAGAAAACTTCATAAGAAAAGAGTGAACCATCATGTAAACAGGACGCAAGCAAAAGCACACTTTTTTTCTTTTAATTGGTGAATTACACATGCATTCAGTAGGTCTTGAGCCAATAACTCACTCTCCACCCCATTCATATGGGGGAGAAAGTTCCTCTTCAGATAGAGCTCATTGGCAAAACATTCACCTAAAAATTACAATCTAAAGTTTAAAAGACATCTAGGGGAAAAAACACTTAACACCCCCAAACTACCACCTCTTTGATACTTAGACCACCAAACTTTAAAATGTGACACTTCATCCCCTCCAACTGCCACCTAGTTGTAAGCTACACCTCCATTAGCATTTAGCGTTTGGACGGAAACTGTTGAAAATGAGTATCACATGTGAATTTTCTTTACTTGAACTTTCCAAGATGTCCCTAAAAGTTGGTAAACCTTAGACCCGTGCAAAGCGCCCTTGCACACGGATCGAGTAAGACTCTGGCTTTGCCGGCGGGTGTGGCCCCAAAGAATTGTTTGTACCTAAGGGAATTTGAACCTAGATGTACCTAAAAGTCATTTAAAAAAAAAAAAAAAAAAAAAAAAAAAAAAACACTAGAGGGCTGGCCGTAGGCCGAACCACTCCCAAAAATGCATCACGGGTGGCCAAATCATCCCCAAATTTGGAAGAAAGGTGGCATCACCAACCCCACAACCTATGGAAGTGGTTCTGCCACACCTGAAAATGCAACAAGGGGTGGTTAAACCACGCCCCATAGCTTATGGGGTGGTTAGCCCATGCCCAAATATGGAAAAGGCGTGGCCAACCACACCCACAGCTAGTGGGGGTTGGTTTAACGACCTCTGTTCCATAACAGGGGTGGCCTAAGGGGTGCTTCGACAACCCTTAACTGGTCAAGTTGGGAAGTTTAAGTCGAAAACATTCACGTGTAGCACACACGCAACATTTTCCATCCATTTTACCACCAAATGCTAATAGAGGGTGTAAATTTTAACAGGTGGATAGTTAAAAGGGGTTAAGTGTCACATTTTAAAGTTTGGTGGTCTAAGTGCAAAAGAGGTTGTAGTTTGGGGGTGCTAACTGCTAAGTATATTTTTCTGTAGAAATTTGTAAAAGAAGGGAAAGCAATAATGCCAAAAGCAATTATCCAGTCATACAAAGATATAATAGATGAAGAATTCAACTCAAATATTGGCATCCGAACAACATTAAATATATAATTGTTCCTCTCTCTTCCAAACGACCACATGATAACCATAAAATAAAAATAAATAAAAAATAAATAAATAAAAAATGTCTGGTTCAAATAATATGAACACGCTCACAACACTTCAATTAAAGAAGTCAATATCCTAATAGAAGTTGGATTATATGGTGAGTGGATGTTGAGATAACAAAACAGGCAAAACATTTTTCACTCAAGAAAGATGGTTAAACATAGTATAAAAAGACAAACAAGAAAGCATTATGGCTACTACCTTGGCATGCATACATTCTATAGAAAATGTGACAAAAAGTATCAACGCACCTTTCCTTGGTAATTAATGCAATGACGATTGAACAATCCATTGATATCTGAGACAAGAAAGTATAAATAGATTACAAAACATTATTCTAATATCAGTTAAAGGTACTCTCCAATTAAATATGACCAAAAGCTCTGAATTTCCCTCACAAAGCCAAGCTGAATCGTGCATGCACATAATGGAAGACATTATGGGTTGACCAAGCTATAATCCACATTTACACAATAATTTTCAAAATTGATAAAAGGAATACCACAACTCATAATGCACAATGATTTACGATATGATTTCTCAACACCCCCTCCCCTCCCAAAAGGAAAAATAAAAAGCACATGCACACACAAAAGATGGTTATGTTCTTATTGCTTTATAAGAATAGAAGAAACACCTATTACCTGGGTTAGAATAATAACCCAAAATAATTGTTTGCCTATAAAACCTCGCAAATCCATCCAGATACCTAAACATGAAAGATGAGGAAGTGTCAGTAAATTTCAAGAAAGGATACAAATCAGAATAAAATTTCTAAAAAACCAATTTTCAATCCGAGAAAGATAATTAATGCTTTTTGCTTAGCTAGGCAGTTTCTTTATACATCCACAGAGACAACTTTGTCATACCTAAAACCAAAAAATTTAGAAACCTAAAGAGGGAACTTTTCTTTATATCCTGTATACTAAGGGTTCCCTTAGCCTACTCCACATGAAAATATGAAAAAATAAAAACAAAAAATAAGTAAACAGATGAAAGAAAAGGCGATCGAATTGTGGAGGGAGGAGAAACACAATGTTGTTATCATTTTTTAAAAAAGAAATATTGAGAACATACCAATATCTGATGCGCATAATATCAGTTCCAGGCGGCTTAGACGGAATGTGGTTCAATTCTTCAACAACTGTATTCACATGGGACCAATTCTAGATATTTTTCATTATAAAAGGGAAGAGAGAGAGAGAGAGAGAGAGAAGAATAAGAAACAAAATTAGCATTGTGCTCCATATGAACTGCAAAAGATATACTTCAACTAATAAAATTGACTACACCGCATACCTGCATTCCTATGACATCTGCATGGTCTACTATTAGAACCTGCACATTTGCAAATACCTCTATATCAACAATATAGGAAACTCGATAAGTGTTTTTTTTTTTATAGTGACAGAGCAAGTATAAACACATACTCCTGAAAATGACAAATAAGACAAATTACCTCTATAGAAGAAAGAAAATCAACATTTTTTTCCTTGTATTTTTGAGCCTCCCAAATTTTCTGAGAACATGGAAAGTCAGGTGTCACTTGAAAGGATAAAAAAATATAAACAATCTACATGCATATAAGCAAGCAAATGTAACATTATACAGGTAGAAAAAGCAACTCATAGCTTGACCAGCACTACATAAACAGTTTAAGCTGCCCTCAGTGTGCAAATCTTGCTAATATAAACTTAAAAACTTTTTTTCTTCTCATTGCCCCTCAAACTTGCAAAATGACTCACAAGATGATAAGATAACAGAAATGAGAGCAAAAAATTTACATCATGTTGAATTCTACTGTTCCATAATGGTCCCACAAAGCAATGGCACCAATATGGCTGAATCCTAACCCTTGATAAAAAAGAATAAAAAATAAAAAGAGAGAAAATATTAACTGTGAACAAACAAATGATCGCTACATTCTCCCTGCTTGATGAACACATGAGAGAGTCCTGAACATATTAATTTGATTGATTGCAAATCTTCTACAGAACTACCAGTCAAAGAGTATATTTTAAGCTAGAGCCTAAGCAGATAAAGGCATCTTTGAAAAATACAGAAAGCGAGAAAACTGAAAAGTGAAATTAGCTTCCTTTACCAAAGGAAAAGGTCGTTCAATTAAGGAACCCAAGTTTCAAGTTCAAACAAGAAAACTATATGGACATTGGTCAAAGAAGAATACAATATGGGCATTCAAGGGGATCAACAGCAGCAATCTCAACCCCTTCACAAATAAGCCACTAAAAGATATTGATTTCAAAACCTAATTGCTATGCAGGACAACCTTGCACAACACAGAGGCACTGAGCTGAGCCATGAGAATAGGCACAAGGACTTAAAAATTGCTGCATGTTCCATACTGCACAAATACAATAGGAGATAAATTTTCTTGAGCTAGCTCCTGGCAAGAGGGTTTTCTTTTGTTAACAGAGCCTTCAATGAAAGCCTGAAATATACTTGTCTCATAATGCTCCTTGCTAGTTGGATTCAAATCCTAAACATTTTAAGTTGAGTAACTCCGTTTTTGTTCAAGGCATGAGAAACGTTTTTATTACTTCTTAATTGATGAGAAGTTCAATTTAAGTGTTCTTGCTTTGTAAAGTCTAATTATATTACTTCTTAGCTGGTCATTATTTTCAAATGGACTTGTTTATGGATGTCATATGTCGCTAATACCCAACTGCCAGATTTGTCCATTTTTTTCCCTCAAATTTTCCACCAATTCGAACGGTGTAGAATAAGGATATACTGACTCATGTCATGTCATGTCATGTCAACATGGGGCAGGCTAAGTTAAGTGTCTGGGCATCACAGCTTCTCAAGCACATATATTGTTAATCCATCTTGTAACAATAGTTTCTTGCATCACTAGATGTTAAAGACCCAATTCATAAAACACAAAGGTTCCAAGAAGGTCTTATAAGACAGATCATAGGCATTCCCACAGAGCCTTTGCACCAAGATAAGTTCTCTTATGATAATTAAACTATGTGCTGTGCATCAAACAAAACAAAGATGCGAATTTGCATTTCATATAAGCTCCTCGTATGGTGAATAGAATAAATAAGTAATAGCTAGACCAGTCTCCAGGATAATGATTAGGAACAATCCAACTTATCAAAAAAAAAAAAAAAATGATAAGGAACAATATGAAAAAACAAATGAAAAGAATAAATGCTCACCCCAATCAAACGAACTGGAGAAGCAACAATTATGTCTGAGGAATAGAAATCACTGTACAACCTTATGCTCCTCCTACAAAAGAATTAAAGAAAAAAAAAAATGGGAAGAAAATGAGTAAACAGGTATGCTTAAATAAACAATGACAGAGCCTAACAACAAATTTTTGAATCAAGCAATGACGAGAACATCTGAGAAAGGTTGAAAATATGTTGAAGTAGATCAAATGACCAAAGGTAATGGCCTGGTAGAGTAGTATAACTGTGAAAATAATGAGGGTAATCTATTTTTCATTATAGACAACCATGTGGTTCATTAATTCACAAGTGTATACACGAGCAACAAAAGCGACTAAACCCTGAAATAAATTTTTGGATGCTCCTATTACATACTCCTTTGAAAGACACTATAAAACCACAAAGTTATATACCGCAAGATTTAGAACTTGAAGTAATACGACCACCGGTTTGACCCAATCACCCATCCACCAAATCATTAAGAATTAAAAATAATAGAGGACAACTCAATTATATGGAAATGTTTCTCAAGTAATAATGTGTAAGGCAAGGTGAGAAAAATAATCAAGTAATAGCCAGGTATAACACAGTATCATACACCCACCATCCTGCACCTGGAGTATATTCTTTTTATTATTATTATCATTGGTAAGTTACATGCTCACTGAATGGGTGTTAAACCAATGATCACCTCTAACAAATTCTTATGGGGAAGTAATAATTTAGCCTCATAAGCCAATCGTGCCCCTAGAGTTGACCTAATGCTCCAAAAAATTGCCAAAGATCCCCAATAGTGGCCCTAGCTGCTGACAACTCTTTTCAAAGCCACTTTCAAAACCAAATACCAATAACTTTCAAATTTAAAAATTAAATGTTTGATGTCAAAACCTAGCTGACTAATCCAAAAAGTGGGTGTCGGAGCAAGGCAACCACTGATCTTAAAAATATCTTGAGAGTGGTGGAGGGCCTCCAAAGCATCCATACTAGTGTATTATTAAGTATATGGCAACCATATTTTAGAATATTACTTGAGATATATTTTTATGCATAAAAGTTAAATTTTCTTTATGTTCATTGATTTGATCATTCTTGCTTTCTTTGCTCTCCTTCATTCCAGTGACAGAATAAAACTAGCATAATAAGTTGGCACTGCAACCGAGAAGCACAATTAGATACACATTCGTCCACCATAAAATCTAAGAAACACCTCAAAGTGCCTTATAATTTGCATCCATAAAACTATAATCTGTTTATTGGCCAATGAGGGCACTTTCGCCACTCAAAGATGGCAGATTACGGCACAGAAATCAAAAAAAATATTGTGACTATATATTTATTTTTTAACGACTCCAAAAATTATCATACTTTTATCCTCACATCTGAAACACTTACATAACTCTTTTCACAATGTGTCACAAAATTAGATGAAGCACTTATTAGGCCACCATTAGCTGAGAATTTTAATTTGATAGATTTGTTGTTGGGTCAAATTAAAGAAATTTTACCTAGTAAACTTAATTCCAAACATAAACTGATCTTCTTCATCCCTTTTTCCACCAAAAAGTGCTTGAAAGTCAGAAGGTTTTGAGGACTTCTGAGCTTTTAAATTTCCCAATAACTCATCCTCGTCCGCATTGTCTTCATC
Source organism: Alnus glutinosa (assembly GCF_958979055.1). NCBI lineage: Eukaryota > Viridiplantae > Streptophyta > Magnoliopsida > Fagales > Betulaceae > Alnus > Alnus glutinosa. The sequence goes on along the minus strand of NC_084894.1, from coordinate 4,637,120 downwards.
CTTTTGAGTTCCAAATTCTTTAAAGAAACGGTCAATGTGCTCCACATTAACCTGAGAACACCAATTGAATAGTATTAATAGATGGTATAAAGAATGTTCTTTTTTCTGATAAGTAAATGAAATTCATGAAAAAGTGCAAAAGCGTAACCCAAGTACAGAGGAAGTATATAAGAGAAACACCTAACCATAAAGAGAATAGTGAAAGAACATTCTATAGTTGGACTATTTTTTTATTTATCAAAAGGAAAAATAAAATAAAAATAGAAGTACCTTCCACAAATACTTATAATACTTTTTAAGGATCAAACCATTTCTTTTGGCTCTATGTCAAATTTGATAAATGTTGGCTGATCGTATATTTCATTATAGTGATATATAGCAAGATATATTTGTTAAGATCCAGACATTCCTATGAAGAAATAATTTCAGCAATGAACTCAAAAATTGAAAAAAAAAAAAAGAGGGGGGAACTTTACTTAACCCCCTGAACTTCCATCACTTTTACAATCCCCCCAAGTTCAAAAACTCTCAATTTAGTGTATCGAACTTCTAAGTTTTTGCAATGTCACCCCTCCGTTAGGATTTTCCGTTAAATCCTAATGGAGGGCTTAGAAATTACCAAAATACCCTTAACCTTTTTTATTTTTTATTTTTAATTAAGAGAAATTTTGAAATTTTATAAAATTTTCAGGGTTATAAAGGTCATTTCACCCTTTTTGCCGTCTAATTTAACTTCAAACCATAACTGAGGGGTGACATTGCAAAAAATTGAAAGTTTGATACACTAAATTGAGAGTTTTTGAACTTTGGGGGGTAATTGCAAATGTCATGAAAATTTAGGGGGGTTATGTGAAGTTTTCCAAAAAAAAAGTGTTCCACCAATGTAGAATACTATTCGGAAAAAGTTTAGCGAGTATTGCATCACACTCACTATATGAACCAATAACATTTCTGAGTGGCCATGTGCAAGTTGTATAAGACAGATAGGCCTGAGTTATGTGGCATATGTATCAGATAGTATGAAATGCATAAGCTTGGCATGATATTCTATTTTCTCGTTTATAAGACGTTTTGTATTTCTAACCCAATCAATTCTTCGAATATAATTATACTACCTTCTTTGGCAATAGCTAAGAATACCTTGCATTTACTATTGTTTCAATTTCATGAATAATCCGAGTATTTAAAGGATTGGAAAAAAGTAACGGCTAACAAATGATATAAAGATAAAGATTGTATTTCCTTTTTGACAAAAACCTTGGCAAGGATCTAAGTTACAATCTCCTTGTAAAGATTCAATGAAAAAGAAAGGAAAAAGAAAAAGACTCTTTTCTTGTTTTTTCCTTTATAAATTTCATTACGAAACCTCATGTCAACTTTAATATGCTTTGGATATGGTTTCAGTCGAGAGGAAAAGTTTTCTGATGAACTACAAATAGCTTCTTTTTACAAAATAAAGCTTGAACACTGTTGGATAACTAGTGGGCTTTTGAAATCGATTAACGCTGATAACACTGCAAGGCATAAAAGTTAAATTCTTCAAGGTTACTAGGGATATCGGAGGTCATCATAAAGGGCATTTTCTGAAAGTTTTGGGGAAATTTCAATAACATGGCAGTTTTGAGAATATAGCTGATGCAACCTTCTCATTCCAACAAGAGGGGGAGCTTTTCTAGTAGATAATTTATATCCTAGAAATTTAGTAGATAACTTAGTAGGTCATCATAAAGGGCATCAGCAGAGCTTTTCTAGTAGATAATTTAGATAATTAATGACGGAAGCACTTTTATTGCCAATAATTTATAAACTCTAGGTCACAACACCACTTTATTTTAAACCCAAAATGACAGAAATGCCACTTCATTCCCATCATTTCCCTCTAACTATTACAAGCCCATACTTTCTTTCATGGCGGAAATCCACAAGAAAGCTAATAAAAAAATAAAACAAGAAAAGAAAGCAAAAATAGGTTTAAGAAAAGCAGCAATTAAAGCTCGTGCCAAAATGCTGTGAAATATTCAATTTGCAAACCATAAGGTTAGTAAAATAAAGTGCAAAATGATGGTTTGGAAACATGACCTAATGCAAAGCTCTCAGTCATATCTGTTGGACCCAAATACAACACAAGATGTATGCACAAGTGTAATAACACTTAACAGAAGAAAAAATATATAGACATGAAAATGATCAATAATATAAAAAATTAAAAAAAAAAAAAAAAAAAAAAAAAAAAAAAACACTTGAAACAACGTATTGGACATCAAAATCTTACTATATGATCCAACCCTTCCTATACATTATGGCAGTCTTACTAGTTCAATTTGATTCCCAAGAATCCTCTGATGGTCGAGATTTGTAAAATCCAATCTAAAGTAAACTTATGCATGAAAAAAGAACTACTAAAAAAATTCTAAGAGTTTCCTTCTAAAAACAAGCAAAACCTAAATGCTTTCTCTCGGTGAACCATTTATATACATCTCGTAAACTTACAGTACCTTCTCTCCTCTAAGTAAATTTTCATTATTACTTATGAAACATAATAAAAATTAGAAACAAAACCTAATTTACATACAAAACAAATCTAACAACTTTCTCAAGAATTTAAAAAGAGGGCGACACCCACTGAATCTTGACTATCAAGTGGTTTTCTCTTTTTCAGACATCAGAGTCTGAGAGAGTAAGCAACAGTTTAATCATTCATCAAAGCTTATCTGGTACAAGAACATATCATCTAACTCAATGTGAATAACTGAGCTTACGTGCCACAGCAAAAGTTCGGATCAAGTTGGTGAGAAGACAAAACAAAACAGAAATGATGGAATACCTTGCAAGCTGTAGGGGTCAATTGAATTAGCCTCTGAACAACACGCAGCGCAATGTTTCTAAGTGGCAATAGGATCAAAACCTGGTGCCCATAATCAAAAACAAATCTTGTTTACTAAGCAAGCACATTTTAATATACTACATAAAATTATTCGTAAAAGAAAAATAACAGTGAAAGGACAAAACAATTTCAAGAACTTCTACCTTTTTGATAGAAGATATGTACTGTTTTCCCATAAAGGAGATATATGCTCTTTTCTCAATAACAGAATTTCACAACTAGTCCCCAAAATCCAAGTAGAGAAAGCCCATATACAATCCATGAACAAGTGTGACATGGTGCAGCAGAAATTATAAACATGTTTAGAACAAGTCTATATAGCTGCTTCTTTAAAATGAATTAATGCAATATCTAATTCACAAATGACTAAATTAATTCCACGTATAGAAACTCTTAATTCTCAAAATATCTATTTGGCGCCTCTTCATTTTCTGCATATTCCACATCCCAAAAGTAGCAAACTACACAAGTTCAACTCTCAATCCAAAGGCTTATGACAAAGTATGAATGGAACAACAGATGATCGTTGGTAACAAGTCTCTAGTACTTTTACTTCTGTTGTAAAAATAAAATTTGGAATTTGTAAAGCCTGATCTTCAAGACTAAAGCTTAGGCAGTAAAGTATACATGATACATATGGTACAGGGTGATACATATTGTACGGGTGGCTGATACCACAATTATAGAAAAAGGATACGATAATGAAGGTATGAGCTGATAACTTATCAAAAAAAAAAAATGAAGGTATGAGCTGATAGATATAAGGATACAAATACATGCTGTTACACAATTTTATTTTATTTTTATCTATACTGTTACGTAATTTTTGGAATTGTAAAATTATCTATTATATAATTATTTAATCCCACAAGTAACTCTAATTTCTACTATTTGCATGCCACAAACTGGTTTATCTTTTTATTTATAGAAAAGCTCAGCCTGGTTAGGATAAATTACATCAAAACACAAGAAAACAATCTACACTACCTTAGGACGAGTAAACCCTTGATCACGGAAACTATCACCATCAAAAATTTCACTGTCAGCAATCTCTGGATGCTTCGCCAGTTTTGAATCATTCTTTGTCACAAGATCTCTAATTCTGAAGACATGATTCAGCTGCATAAGATACTCTTCATTTAATCACTCTACGAGAATAACAAACACCAACAATCTATCAAAAAAGAGTACAAATGATATCATCCAAGAATGGGCAGAGGGCAAGCACACACAGAATGCATAATGTAAGCATCCATGATACTTGAGTCTTCTTCCAGGCCTTTAAGATAAAAGGGTTTCTTGTCACAGTGCAGAATATCCCGATAGCTGTTGCCTAGAAAACACAAGACAGCAGAAGCATTTAAATACCCACGTAACAGTATAATCAGTAAACCCATCCTAGATTACAAGTTTGTAAAGTCAATAAGGGAAAGGAAAAAAAGAGCAACTGGCAAGGGAACGTATATGATAAAAAATCAAAAATCAAAATCAAAATCAAAAATCAAAATTAATCAAACTTTCTACCATAACAGAATAGAAAACAAAATGAAGAGTGTTACAAAAAATATATCAAACAAAGAGAAAGTTTAACACAACTCAACAACTTGTCCCAGCTGCTTAGATTTTAGACGCTTGTAGAGTGTTTGCGATCCTGTATACTTTTCATGTACGAGGCTTTGCCTTTTTCTTTCAATAAATTATTACTCATAAAAAATAAAAAAATAAAAAAATAATTCTGTCTTTGATATTTTTACATCGAATTTGATAATCCAGATCAGTACAGGGTCATAGAATAACACCAACGTGCTGAAGTTCCATCAGAGTTTTCACACATGATAGCTTGCTTCTTTACTACGAGAGATAGTGAACCTTACAAAGGCTTAATCACAGTCAATTAACTGTTTCCTTGGTGGAGCTGAAAATTGCTCTTTAAGGTTTCATTCAGTCAAAGGAAAATCTCAAGTTCAGACGCCACAAGAAGGATGTAGTCAAAATCATAATTACAAACACAGTAGTATTGCAGCAATTAAACAGGTGGTTATCAGCAACTTCCAACTATCCCGCATCATTGAAGCAAAGAACATGGATAAAACATCATCAGGAAACCAATTGTAAATATAAAAAACAACTAATTTGCATGAGTATGACAAGACACAGGTGAATACAACTGAACAGATATTGATCTAGGACAACAAGATCAGGTTCGCTTACAAAGGGAAAAGAATAATCTCTCTTTAGATGAATGAAAATCATTCCTTCCAGATGTCTCATATACATCCAACCAGTGCTTATACAATCTTTGCTTGAGACCATAAGCAGAATTGATTTTAACATCCTGCAAAGGTAATAATCAGAATATATGATTCAGCAATAGAAAGCTTAACAAAGGATAAAGACAGTTGTAAAGATCAAAATACTTGTCCAAATTGCTGAACAACAATTTACAAAGCCAGCTTTAAGATTCTAATTAATATAGAAAATAATGGGTATGCCACAATGACACATGGAACCTGCAGTTAAACCAATCCAAATTTCAACATTTAAAATTTAAACATTCTTCTCCTTAGTGGCTCCTACAAATTTCCCAAAGAGATTCATTTAGAGACCCAATTGTTTTATAGAACAATGGCAGTCCACCTCTTGTACGAGGTCAATTTCTCTGACAATGGATATAACCAACCCCAGTTTGATTTACACATCTGACCCACACAAATGCAGTCTAAGCATTAACTAATTTGCCCAGATATAGGGAGCTTAATATTGTAAATATCTACTTTAATTTAATTATAAAGAAAAGAACAAATGGATACCCCTCAAAGCAAACACCCAATACCTCTCTCCCATCAAGTTGCATGATCCACTTCCCTCCAAAGAAAGTATCCTTAAAAAAAAGCACCAAGAACACATAATCCACAACTCTCTTGTAGTCATACAAATAAATTTAAACCTCACATATATGTTACAACAAAATCCGTTAATGTCATACAATAGTGTCATCCTTTTCATAATTGGTCCCAAGCCTAGATTAAGGAGTATTGAGTACGTTGACAGGTGTAATACTTGTGTCACATCTTCTATAACACCCTCACATTAAAATGTAGACTTAGTATGAGAATTAGCCAAAGTGTTGGGCTTTGATGTGCAGGCCATTGATGTTGGGCCTAGTTAGCTTGGTAAAAAATCGGATCAAAGTCTCCTAAAGGAGATCATAAGAGCTAATGAATTTCATTATTTAATGATTTAATTCATGGCAAAGTTTCATCCCTAATGATGGGCATAGTTGGAAGTTGTATAAACTATCTTAATGGAGGAGATTAGTTGGAGGCAAAAGTCAAGGGCTCTTTGGCTAAAAGAGGGTGACAAAAGTACGAAGTTTTTTCATCGAGTGGCCAACTCGAATTGGAGAAACAACTCTATTGAAGCGCTGGCAATGGGTGTCTCGGTCTCTTCTGATCAAGATGTTATCAGGAAACACATTGTGCAATACTATAATAGGTTGTTCTCATAACAGTACAACTGGTAGCCTAAGTTGGATAGCCTTGTTTTTTATTCCACAGTTGCGGAGGAAGCCTCAGGGTTAGAGAGCCCGTTTGAGGAGGATGAGGTTATTGAAGTGTGACTTTTTTCACACTTACTACTAGCATTAAAAAGCATGGAACACCCCGAGGCTATTGATCTTAAGGACTTTCGGCCTATTAGTCTTGTGAGTGGAGTTTATAAGATTATTACCAAAGTTCTTGCCAATAGGTTGAGAAGGGGTTGTGGAGAAGATTATTTTAAAATCCCATAATGATTTTACTCAAGATAGGCAAACCCTTGATTCTGTCCTCATTGCAAACGAATGTCTGGGTAGTAGAATCAGATTAGGTGAGCCAGAGGTGCTTTGCAAACTAGATATTGAAAAAGCATATGATCATGTCAATTAGGATTTCTTACTTTACTTGCTGAGAAGGATGGTTTCGAGGAGAAACGGTGCTCTTGGGTAGCACATTGTATTTCTTCGGTGCTTTTTTCTGTTTTGGTGAATAGCAATTGGTCCTGTTTCTTTAGTAGCTCCCGTGGTTTGAGACAAAATGATTCTTTGTCGCCTTTTCTCATTGTTATTGTGATAAAGACGTTAAGTAGAATGCTTTCCACTACTGTTAATGGGGTCTTCTCTCAGGATTTTCCGTAGGGTTGAAGAGTATTTGGAAGACGAAGGTTTCCTTGAGGGCGGCCTTTTTTGCTTGGTCGGCAACTCTAGGAAAGATCCTTACAATGGACAATCTTAAGAAGCGGCATGTCATTGTAATTGATAGGTGTTGTATGTGCAAGATGAATGAGGAGTTTGTGGATCATCTTCTTCTCCATTGTGAGGTCGCTTGGGCCTTATGGACTGCCTTTTTCAGTCATTTTGGGCTATCTTGGGTGATGCCTGGTAGTGTTGCTAACTTGTTTGATTGTTGGTGAACTAGTGAGAAAACTCAGAGTTGTTGTGTGGAAAATGGTACCTTCCTGTCTCTTGTGGTGTCTTTGGAGGGAAAGAAATCACAGAAGTTTTGAGGACCTTGAGAGATCGTCAGCAGAGCTTGAGTCTTTTTTTTTTTTTTTTTACTCTTTTTACTTGGACAACTGCATTTGTAGCTCCTTGGGAGCTTAGTTTTCATAATTTTCTTGTTCTTTTCTCTCCTTCTACCTAAGTGTTTTCTTCTGTATACTCCATGTGTACTTTGATTAGCGCTTTTCGCTCTTAATGATAATTCAATTACTTATTTAAAAAAAAAGAAAAAGTTTTTCCATGGGGTCTAGGCACTTTGGTGTCGTTGACATCTCACATCTATTGTGGGCTAAGCCTAACTATCTTCACTTTCTGCGTGCTTTATTTTTATGCTTTGAAGTTGTCTCTGATTTGAAGATTAATCTAGCTAAGTCGAAATTGGTTACTCTGGGTAATGTGGAGAATGTGGATGGATTGGTGGGCATTCTGGTCTGCGGTAAAAGGGATGCCCTAGGTACTACACTGCCTTTTGTTATACTCCGAACATTTTATATTCTAGAAGAGGCAATCTAAAACCCAGCATCTGCAACAATATTTATAAATTTAGTCTCTCCATCTTTAAATTGTTGCTAATGAATGTGATTGTTTCTTTCAATCCAAATATGATAAAAATGTGTTAGCCATATCAATTCATGATGAACACAACTATAGAATTACCCTTCCAATTATTCATGATTTGAGTAAATTCTAAACCCCAATCTCTTCTGTTTTTGTTGATGAGACAATTACTTGACAGTCCCTTCCAATTTCTTCTTGACATAGCACATTCATGCAACAAATAACCAAGGATTACGACTTACTTGAAATTAATTTCGTTTTGTTCATTTGAAGACAATTAAGGTTTGACATAGTAAGGATTATAGCAAATTTCACACAACAGCTATTAGTTCTTCTACACACCCTATTAATTAAATGATCAATGACACCTCACCATTTATGAATAAGAAAAAAGGTTATGAATAATACTCAAACAAGAATATACAACAAAAAACCATGAGGAAGGAATGAGAGGCTACATAGTTTACTTACCCACCTTGCCATGATCACAAAAAATTAAGATATTGCTAAGGCATTACAAGGAGGTAAAACAATGAGAAGAAGTGCCACATTTTTTTATTTTTTTATTTTTAGGGATAAGTGAAAGGATATGCCGCATCATAATTCCAAAAAACTATAAATCATAAAATATTTACCAAGAAGTCTAACAGTATTTAACATAAGTAAATTCTAAAGAATGGAATTGGGTAATACATACCTTTAGGAAACAGTCTCCAGTTCCCATCCACTTGCAATTTGACATCCCAACAGCAGGCACCTCCCACTTATATTTCCATTTCTTTTGTGACAGATTCTCAACTTCTTCTTTTGATAGCTTGCGCCCAAGGTGTATAATAGAGGAACTGCACGATGAAAGACAGAAAAATTATATGAAATGTATATATGGACACAACTTAGTAGGAATAAAACTAAATATTACTCAAATAAATAGTACAATTTTCGACAAAGATCACATAGAAATTCAGAATTATATATGTAAAAATAATCATAAATTCTTACACGTGATCTGCTGATAAAAGTTCTCTTAAATCTTAATAGAGTCTAAGGTTCATATAGACAATTAAAAAGAAAGCAGTAACCTAACCAATGAAACTTATTGAATTGCATATTTTAGTGAGCTTTTTATAAGGTCCTTCTTTCAATCTTCAACCATTGTCAAAAAGGAGATATTCAGCATGCACGATCTTATCCATGACTTGGCTCAATCAATTTCAAGCCCCAATTGCTGCCAGGTGAAGGGCAACGAATTATACAGTTTCTCTGAACAATCTCGTCACGTGTCCTTGCTCGGTAAAGATGTCGAGCAGCCCATGTTGGAGATTGTCAATAATGCTAAGAAGCTGCGCACACTTCTACTGCCTAGTGGCCACTTGAAAACCTTTGGTCAAGCCCTTGACAAAGTGTTTCGTACGTTGCAATTCATACGCGGGTTGGATCTTAGTTCAAGCCAGATCTCAAAATTGCCTGACTCAATCGAAGAGTTGAAGCTGTTGCGCTACCTTAACCTCTCTAGAACAGAAATCAGTGTCCTCCCCAACTCAATTTGCAATCTCTTCAATTTGCAAACATTGAAACTCTTGGGGTGCGCTTGGCTTTCTGCTTTGCCCAAGGACTTGGGGAATTTGGTTAATCTTCAACATCTTGAGCTCGATGCTATGTTCTGGTTCAAGCTCTCCATGTTGCCACCAAATATGGGGAACTTAACCAGTCTGCACAATTTGCCCGTATTTCAGGTTGGCGACAAGAATGGATATGGAGTTGAACAACTGGAGAAAATGGCCTATCTTTCAGGAAAATTGCATATCTCAAATCTAGAGAATGCAGTTAATGCAAGGGATGCCAAGTTGAATGAGAAGAAGAGCCTTGTCAAGTTGGTGTTTGAATGGAGTGACAGAGTTGTCAATACACAAGATGAAGCAACTGAAAGCAGTCTACTCGAAGATCTACAACCTCACTCAAACATCAGAGAGCTCCAAATTATACGTTATAGAGGCAATGAATTTCCTGCTTGGATTCAAGAAGGGCGGCTCCAAAATTTAGTCAGTCTTACCTTGAATGGCTGCATCAAATGCAAAACCCTCGCTCTAGGCCAATTACCCAAGCTTCAAGCGCTGTACATTAAAGGTATGCAGGAGTTAGAGAAATGGACGGAGGTTGAAATATGCCATTCCCTTAGCTCGCTAAAGCTTAGTAATTGTCCTGACCTAAGGGAGTTGCCTAGCATCTTTCCAAATTTACAAGTCTTGAAGATCAAGAGCTGTAATTCCTTGAGGGCTCTTCCTGTGACCCCATTTTTGCATTTTCTAATACTCATTGACAATCTTATTCTGGAGGATTGGAATGAAGTAAATCTGGTGCTGGAAGATACCCCTTTCATTAATTTGATAGAACTGAAAGTAACAGGCTGCCCCAAGCTGCAGGCACTGCCAGAGATCTTCTTTCCACAAAAGCTGGAGATCAGTCGGTGTGACTTACTGACCACTCTCCCACCACCACCCCACGCCCAACATCTTCAGCATTTAGCAGTGGATGGATGTCATGATGGAGCATTAGTGAGGGCAATACCAGATACCAGCTCCCTATACTCATTGGTTGTTTCCAGCATCTCAAACATATCCTCACTTCCGAAATGGCCCCAACTTCCCGGGCTCAAGGCGTCGTTCATTCATGATTGCAAAGATCTGATGTCCTTGTCCAACGGAGAAGAAGGGTCGTTGCGAACCTTGACCTCTCTCAACTTACTTTCCATCCGAAATTGCCAAATGCTCGAGACACTAAATGAGGATCTACCCACTTCGCTGGAGTGTTTGAGTATCACATCATGCCCCCTTCTGAAGTCATTTTCACTGGAGAACCTACCTTCACTCAAGGACCTTTACATTGAGGATTGCCCTATGCTCCAGTCCTTGCCCGAGGATGGACTTCCCAACTCTCTTAAACATTTGCAAATCAAAACATGTCCCCTGTTAACTGAGCAATGCCAAAGGGAGGGTGGAGGAGGTCCAGATTGGCCGAAAATTGCGGAGATTCCTGACCTGGATATTGATTCCCATATAGTCATCCCCTCAACATCAGTACCAAATTAAACCGGCCAGTTTGGTATCATCATTTAGATCTATGCTGTAGAGATTAGTACTTAATTTTCTAATGCTTCTAATTAACACGAATATCTTAATGCCTCTCAAAATCATATAACAAAGATAATTTTCATTTGTTGCAGGAATTGACACTAATGATATAGGCGGAGCAAAGGATTAAGAAGCTGCAGCTCTGAAGTACTGAACACAAAGGATCGGTTGTGTGCTTGCTTGTAATTATTATTGTCGTAGAATATTGGAAATTAAATCAAGTTTATTGTTGTACTTGTTTTAGTTGCTTTCTAATTAGGAATTATTGGGTTTTTTTTTTTTTTTTTTTTTAATCTTATTGATCAATGTATGTAGTAGCATGTTTTAATGTGGGTGTTAAGCACTTGTTTGAGGCTGACTCGCAGTGGTCTTGCCTCCATCATACCACAAATAAAGAGTGATGCAGAAAAAGGAAATAATATGATTTATGAAAAAAGATGTTTGTTCAAGATGTGATTTCTCCTCTCTTTTGGTGGCGAGATTTTGCCAAGGCCAGTGAGTGAGACTCTAGTTCTACCTTTTCTTATCGTTATTTTGGTGAGACTCTGAATTGACGTAAAAATTATCTCTATTTTCTGTTATTTTCCCTTCCGTCCTGCGTCAAAAAGTCTTATGGGATTCAATAAAAATTTTATTTTTTATGTAACTATTCCATGGTGAATTGTGTTGGTTTTGTAAGAAGAATGTTTCTAATCCCTATGAAATATTAGCTATCAGCCTATCAAGAAACTGAAATGGGAATTTATAATTATCTGAAGCTCAGAAATTTCTTCTTCCAAATTGCAATATCCAGCGTAATTACTACTAGAACCCAAAACAATTGTTTATATAAATGAAAAGTCTTAAACTATATATTTTGTGATAACCCCAAAAACTACTTAAGCCATTTTTTTTTTAGGGGGCATGGCAATTTGTGATCTGAATGCGGAGAAGCATACCAGTCCCAGGTTCGCAGAGAGAAGAGAGTGAGCGCCGAACAACTTCGTCCCTCGAACCTTTTAATGCTGCGTCACGCTCGAAATCTCCTCGGAAAAACCTCATCCTCAACCACCGAGAGCGCAGCCTCCTCTCCCAATTTCCCCAAACACTCTTTGCTTTCCGAAAACACAACCACCAACAACAAAAGCAGCAACAAAATTGGTCCCGTCGAAATGTTTCCGGCTCGGCATCGAGCCCGAGCCTGTCGATATGGAGAAGAAAGAAAGAAGGAAATGGGCAAGGAGGGTCTGATCGTGGCCACTGAAGTGTGCAGAAAAGGAGAGAAAGTCAGGTATGCATGAAGTTGACAAGGAAGAAAGAGTTGTACTTGAAGGTTAAAAAAAACAAAAAAAAAAAAAAATGATTTAAGGGAATGAATTTTTCATGTCACTAATTATTTTCCATTAAGGGCCGCTACACTTACACTCAACTTTTCACACTCAAATTCATTTTTTTTTTATTTTTTTTCGTTTTTCACCTCCAAACTGCCCACCCCGAGGCCCCAACCACCTCGTTCTAGCCCTTCCTGGCCAGAACGGCCAAATTCCGGCCAATCCAGTCGTTCTGGCCAGGGAAGTGCTAGATCCCGACCAGTTATATATATATATATATGAGTAATGCTACATGCTTACATATCACATTTGTGTCTATTTTTTTGTCAATTTAAAATTAATGTGGTTCTTAAAATCACCATTAAATTAAAATTCAATAATAATCTATCTATATGATCAGTTTTGTGTTTTATCCTTCAAAGTTCAAAGAGTAACATTCAAACTCTACAAACTACTAAATTATGGCAAGTTAGTCCATCCGTTAGCATTTTTTTTTGTCTTTTTTTATGGAATGTCAAGCACATGCATCGCACGGTATTTTTTAACTTGAACTCTCCAACATGCCCCGATATTGTTGCGTGATTTTCCTAAATTAACCTTTTATCATAAACGCTCGACAACCCTTTAAAGAATGCAGGTTAACTTGTGTTCTAACCAAATTAGAACCTTCTGCACCCTTGATAGCTCCAAAACTCCAAACAAATACCAAAAGGGATGGCAACACTTTTTCTCAAAGATGAGAGCAATCGAAATCCAAACAAGGAACTCACCGAGTGAAAAATGTGTTCTTCAACTTTGAATAAGAGGCAAGTGCTTTGCTTCTTTGGATAAGGTTGTCGAAAAATCTTTCTTTGAAAAAAAATAAGTACATCGGTAATTTAGGGGGTTGGGGAAATGTTGCTCTAATCTTAAATTACATTGTTTTTTAATCTTAAATTCCTTTTATTCTTGGTAGAATATTGTTTTGTTGGGCCCTATTGCATGTTTTGTTCCTTTTCTTAAATGTTGACTGATGATTGCATGAGATGAGATGTTGCTTTTAAGATTTTAGGGTTGAAAGTTATTTACTCTTTTGAATGTTGGCCGATAATTTTATTTTAACAGCGCTACGTTATTTAAAAATTTTAAATGATATAACAATATCTTTATTATATGACAATATATATATATCATTAGATTGTAAAATTTAACTAGCAAGAGATTGATTGGTATCATAAACTATTTTCAAATTGTGTAAATCTTACATAATAATGTTACATACTCAACTCTCATTCCGCCGAACTGATTTGATAGTACTTATCAACTATTAGATTAGCCTTTATTTAAAAATGAAAAATTCAAAGGTGGGAAAAGTACATATATCCTTCTCAAACTACTACTCAATCGTCAATATCTCTCAACTATTAATTGTGTCAATGGCACTCCTCAAATTATCAAAAAATGTCAATATCTCCCATAAGACCAACAAATAGACAAAAAATGACTCAAATTTTTTTCAATAAGACAAAAATGTTATTTAAATTATAAAAAAAATTAAAATTAAAATTTTTTTTAAAAAAAAAGGCGGAAATTTTTTTTAAAAAAAAAAAAAAAAAACTGAAATTTATACAAACAATTTTTTTAAGAAAAAACAAACGAAAAAGAAAAAAAAAAAAAAAAAAAAAAAAAAAAAAAAAAAAGAAAAAGAACATTAACACAATTGATAGATAATTTCATAAGTATCGTTCTCTCCATATTATATGCATTCGTAAGCATGCTTGTAATCAGCTAGAATCAACTGGACACCACGAATAGACTGTTTCTTTGGGGAAAATCTATTTACTTGGGGCGGTTTGGGCTCTGGTTAGGGCCCCCTGTAATGACCGGATCCAATCATTAAGGGCTCCAAAACCAAGGCTGGTTTTGTTCCAAAACAGGAAAAATGGTTCTAAGTGGGTTGTGGGAAGCGTTTATAAGGTTGCACAGTGGTCCTACACATGGGTTGGTAGGAAACGCCCTTTAAGAGCACTAGCAGCAGATTCTCAATCATTTTCTCTACTTTAGAGAAAATTTAGGGAATCAAACCACTCTTTTTTTCCCTATAAAAAAACACCCCACAATAGATTCCCTTAATTTTTTCTATATCAATTAAATACTATTTTTTAATCTTATTTTATTCTTTTTTCTCTAACCTACTTTTATTTTTTTTATTCATTTTTTTTTTTATTCTCTTTCTTGTTCTCTCGTCTTCTCCGAATCTCCGTCACTTCCGTTTCTCCTTCTGAATCCAAGATGCAGAAAAATCGATCCGAATCTCCGATGCTGAATGGAGAGATTCATCGTCTGACGAAGATGACGACCGTCACAACTTGATCCCACAGAACAACGACGTCAAGCACCAACTCCTCTCCCCCCCATCGCTCTGCCTTCCACATCGACGATCTCCACTCCACAGTACGTCGTCGTTTTGCTTCCGTCCACTTCAACGAGAGGTACCTCCTTGCTGTCCTCCGGACCAGGAACGGTTCCGTGTCCGAGTCTGAAGCCGATTTTCAGGATCCGATTTTCAGGTACCTCCTCCGCCCTCCTCCTCGGGATCGCCATCTTCCTTTGCTTTCGATGCCGGAGGAGCCGTGAGTTCGCCAACAAGAAGAGCAACGTGTTTTTTGGACGCGTGAAGAGAGAGCCAGAAAGGAGAGAGGAGAGAGAGATTTTTTTTTTTATTAAAATAAGTTATTGGGTAGCTACAGTGCTACCCAATGTATTGGGAAGCACTGTAGCTTCCCAAGCATGAGACCCTAAAATAGGGTAATTGCTGTTGCCTGTTAGCACTAGTAGCAGTTACCCTATATTGGTTCCCTTCCCTATATTTAGGGAAAATTTCATGAAAAACATCAAAAAACCTCCCACAGCAGATGCCCTATATTTAGATGAGGGAGTTGGGAATGAATAGTGATTCCCTATGTATACATGTCTACTATTCATTCCCTATGTATTATTTTAATATAAAAGAAGTATAATTAATTGATATAGGGAAGAGAGAAAAAGTAGGAAAGAGAGAAAAATAATAAAATAAAAGTAAAAAAATAATATTTAATTGATATAGGGAAAAGTAAGGGAATCTATTGTGGGGTATTTTTTTATAGGGAAGTAAAAAGTAGTTTTGTTCCCTAAATATAGGGAAAATGGTTGGGAATCTGCTGCTAGTGCTCTTATTTTACAACTTTTTTCAAATTTTCCCTATTTTAGGGAATAGAACTACTTATAGGGCATCTGCTACTAGTGCTCTAAGCCCTTTAAGTCTTAAGAGCACTTGTAGCAAATTCTTTTAAACTTGTTTTCAATTTAAGAAATTAAATCACTTTTTTTTTATTTAAATGCACTCCACAATAATTTCTCTTATCATTTCCCAATACCATTTAAATATTGTTTCAAATAAATGCTAGAAGAATGAAAAAAAAATTTATATTAAAATAATGTTAATGGAACCAATTTTGTTTTCCTAAATTTAGGGTACACTTTTGATTCCATTGATGTTTCTTTAGTTTAAGAAACAACAAGTGAATATAATTTAAGGGGTTTTTTTTAAGAGTTTTTCCTATTGGGAATGGAATAAGATTTAGGAAAGTTATTGTTAGTGTTCTAAGACTTGTACTTAGGATCCACTTTGTGTATGTTGATTTTTATTTATTATGTCGACAAAAACGTTACCATATCAGGGACTCCATATTTCCAGAAGACTTCAGAAATAATATTGCCAGAATATTAATCAAGAAAAAAAATGACTGAACAAAGGCAAGATGTGTAATGTGTTTCTCAAAGAAGGAAAGAATCTAGTGAAGAAAATATTCTGAAGACTTTAAAGAATCAAAAAAGTCAATTTCCCTGTAGAGCATCCCGACGGACGAGATCAGTGCCCGGATGGAAGCCACAAAGAGTGTTTGTTCCATACATGTCCGGACAGAAACCACAATCACCATAGTTCAGGGCCTCCGGGGATTATTAGATATTAAGATAGCTATACTTATATCAGTCATAATTGCTGCTCCGTGAGTCTACCTAGTACCTAGGTGTGAGGCCAATCAATAGGTTGAGGGTGCTAGGTATGCTTGTGATTGATGCAGCTACCAAAAGACGCATTAGATGGGTAAAAATCCACCAGCAACATGTATACGTAAATAAATAAAGTTGTAATATCTTCAAGACATACCAAACATTCTGAAAAGATTGCGTGAATATTACAGCTTGGGACGATCATAAAGGCAAAAAAAATCAAGGTCTTCTATCAATCACCTCAATCTTAATAACAGCATTAACAAGGAATAATAGTCGATGAAAAATGACAAAAGAAAGAAAGCAAACATATAAAAAGAGAACAAAAAGGTATCTGAAACCTAGTTCATCAGGTATACAACTCGGAATCAAAAGGATGACCCTTGGTCCAGCTGAATCTTAAACATTCATCCTTACCATCACCACTCATTTTCAAGTCCAAGCCCGGCAAAACACTCCTGTGTAGTATAGATTTAACCAGGGACACCACAGCCCCACCAAATTCAGGCCAAGAAACACACAGAGTTCCCTTGATATTCTTCACCTGGCATCGACCTAGCAAAGCAGCAGCCAACCCATCTATAACACTTCCTGACGGAAAATAGTCTATACCCCTTAACAATGATGAACCTCCATTATCCTCACCCAACCCATTTCTTGCTGATGACGTCTCCAGCTTGAAAGCAAATGCCTCATCCGGTGACAGCTTACCTCGAAAATTTTGACTCTGTACTGAATCCAATATCAGAACCCTCTTAGGAATAACTTTATCAGCAATCAGCAACTTTGCAACAATGTGAGATCTCTCCGCCGCAATGGAGCACGGAACAGAGATGAGGATAATTGAATCATCACCAACATTGAGGCTGTAGATGTTGCAGGATTTATCTCCAAGAGAGGGTTCAATAGAGTTTCCAGAGAAAGAGATCTCAGGTAGGATGAGACTTCCAATTAGGGATTTAGAAGATAGATGGTGGAAGACATAGAGAGATGGGGAAGATATGGCGATGATGAGGAGAGAGGGACGAAGAGGTTCATCAGGTTTAGGATTAGAAAAAACGAGGAATGGAGATGGAAGAGGTGGTGATGGAGGAGTAAAGTTGTTGAGATCTTCCTGAAAGAACCTTGAAGGTGGGGGAATGTCAGTTAGGACATCTTCCATGTCTCAACTTGATCCAAGTTCCCGACCCTGAAAAATTATCAAAATAGATAAATATCAGTAGGAGATGCTCTGATCATTTGGTTACTGAAATCAGTGACTCCACCAAGTTAATTTACAAATCAATCAAATTATGCTATTCAAAATGGACATTTTAATCCATTACGTAACCATTCGTTCTTCTTTGCTGCATCAAAAACAAAATCACAAGCTTCTGATAAAAAACAAGCCATTTTAATAAGATTTATAATATGAACTTAGAAAATTATCCTCAAAAGATTCGGCATTATGCCAACAAAATGTCATTTGCAGATAAACTCCTAGTAGTATCAAGGGAGTTCCTCTAAAACCTACAAGTTTTGTAAGAATAAGTTGAGTAAGCCTCATATCTCTGGTAAATAGCAGAACAAATAACACACAATCTAATAACACTCAAACTCTTCTTTGGGTGGGAGTCAAACCTCAGTACACATAGGATAAGTTTCTTCACACTGTTCCATGAGCATTCCACTATTCCACTTTCTTTTCTTTTTTTATGATGAGGAACCCCTTTAAGGTAGAGTCACTTCGTATACCTACCCCTGTCAGGTAAACCTTGGACTCGTGTAAAGTGCCATTTCCACACGGATAGGGTAAGACTCTCGTTTTGCCAGCGGATTGGCCCCAAAGAATTGTTTATACCCAAGGGGATTCAAACCTTAGACTTCATGGGACTACCACAAATATCAAAGTCCTTACCACTTGAACCAACCCCTTGGAATTATTCCACTTATTATATACAAGACATTGGACTGTTACTAATGCCACTACATTGACACGTACTACTACCACTAATAGTGACATGTGACAAGCAGAACATCCCCCCTACGACACACACAACCTCTTTAACCACTAGATAATGCCATGTCCTCTATTGCTTTGAACTCCCCTTCTCATAACAGCTTGTTTCCTCACTTTTTTCAACCTCAACGAATAGAGCATAACAGAGCCCCACGTTTCGGGGCCTATCAGTCTCAAAGATTACATTGAAAGCCCTTCAGTTTGCTCTTTGTACAGATCTCCCTTTCAACTTTGGTGGTAAAACAAACTGTCATAGTTTTTAACAAGGACAAAAATTTCTGAAGAGATTGACCACATAAATGCAGTTGTTCTGTACATAGAAGACAAGCAACAACTGGAGAGTTATATATGCTTTTACAAACATTGAGGATAGTCATATTATTCTTGCAAACAATAAAAGGGGATTATTAAGATTTCTCATCATGGAATATTGTGTTCTATGCATACGCAGTCATTCTATTACAAATAACACCTCCATGGTTGATACTCAACTACATGCTTTTTACCACTTTCTCAGTTTTGGATCCATCTAGTAAAGCACCTCTTACGTTTTATGCAGGATATTCACTTTATTTGCTCTCCCTCCATTTCACCCCCTAGGATTTAGGATTTCCCTTGTGTTTTCTATGATTAAAATCTAGTTCATATCAGAAGATCCCTTGTGTTTTCTTGAGCAGAAGTTTAATCGTTTTTTGTGGTGTGGGAAAGATGCAAAACCCAAGGCTAAGGTGGCTTGGGAAAAGCTATGCTATCCTAAGTCTGAGGGGGGGCTTGGGCTAAAGAGACTTGAAGAGTGGAATCGTGCAGCTATGTTGAAGCACATTTGGAGTCTTTTTGCCCAATCCGGTTCTATTTGGGTTGCTTGGGTGGAATCTTATTGGCTGAAGGGGAGGAGCTTGTGAAATATCTCCATCCCCAAAGTTTGTTCTTGGAGCTGGAAAAAGTTGCTCGATCTCAGGGAAACTGCTAAGAAGTTCATTAGTTTTAAAGTGGGTGAGGGTACATCTATCTCTCTCTGGTTTGACCTCTGGCACCCAGCTGGTAGATTGCTGGATACTTATGGCTTTCGTATTGTTTATGATATTGGAAGCAATCTTGATGCCCGACTTTCTTCTGTTATCAAGGATGGGAAATGGTCATGGCCGCCTGCTAGGTCGGATACCCTTGTGCAAATTCAGAATAGGTTGTTTGATGTTGATATTGGGGATAGGGATATTCCGGTTTGGAGTTCAAGAAATGGGGTTTACTCATGCACTGATACATGGAATTGTCTTAGGACAAAATTTCCGGAGGCCCCTTGGTGTAATGTTGTCTGGTCTCCTTTGGCTATTCCTAGGGACGCTTTTATTTTGGGGCTTGTTTTCCGTGATGCCCTTGTTACTAAGGACCGGATGTGTTGGTGGGGGTTTGAGGGAAATACCCTTTGCAGATTTTGCTATGGTGGATAGGAATCCATAGCCCATCTTTTCTTCCACTGCAGTTTTTGCAGAAGAATATGGAGAAATTTGATGTCTCTTTGTTTGATTCAGAATCCTTGTGTGGAATGGGATGATATAGTGGACTGGTTCTGTAAGATGGAAGGCTGTAGTTTGCAGGTGCTTATCTGTAAACTTTGTTTGGCAGCAGTTGTGTATCACTTGTCGTGCTTGAGAAACGACTTATGTCATGGGAACACACCCCGAACTGAAGAGGCTCTTGTAGCTCGTATTCAATGGGAAGTCAGAAGTAGAATCATGTTTAGAAGGTTCACTGAGCAATCTGATATGGCTAGTAGGCTTAAACGGCTTTGGAAGTCATAGTTGTTTGTTGTATTTCCTGTTTTGTAGCTTTTGATGTTTTGTTTAGTGCAGGTTGAGTTTTTTCCCTGTTGTGGGAAGGGTTTCCAGTTTTAACTGGAGTTGATTTGTATTCTGCAGAGTTTGGTTATAAAATGCCTTTATTCATCCAAAAAAAAAAGATCCTGTTAACAGAAAATATAAACTGACAACTTTCTCCCACACTTTTCGACAAAGAATTAGGATTGTGTGTGTAATCTAATGTGCTTCTTGTGGGCTAGAGAGTAGAGAGTATGATTTGAGACTTTTGGAGTAGAAAAAAAAAAAAAAAGGTTCATACCCTAAACTGGGGCTATTAAATCCTTACCACATTTAAAAGCCCCAAACATAATAGATTTAAATATACTATAATATGGTTATCATCAACCGAATTGAAACTTTGAGACACAACAACCGGCACTACGCCCAACAGAAATTCTAATTGCCAGTTACTCCCGATTCAACCACAACCAACCTCGATTAAATATTCAAATTAGGACTTCAATCTCCTAACCCAGGAGTCAATTTGAAGACAGACCAATAAAACCCTAAATCATGTATACCGGGAAGCCCCAAACTTAAACCTTCTTCTATGCATTCCAATGCAATTGAAATCAGCATCATCACAAGAAAAATCAGTTTGGAAGACAAACCCAGAGCGGTTTGATTCGGCGAAAACCCTGAAAACTGCTAATTCCGGCCAAATCAACAGCCGTTTTCTTCGGAAATAGGCCAAATCGAGTCACAGGATCACTTTAATAATAAAAAAAAAAAAAAATAGAGAGAAAATGCGTGGAAATTCTGGATCAGAATCAACAAGGTTTGACAATGAGTTGCTATCCATAAACCCTAGCTCAAAATGATGATTTTGCTTTTTTAAATTTAATCTATAAAAAATTATAAGTTCCCTGAAGAAATGCTATATTATGACAAAAACGAAGAGGCAAAAGAGAATGAGAAGAACCGAAGAAGAGGAAAAGCGTACCTGTTAAAGAAGAACGACGCCGTCGAGGTGAGGCAGAGTGGGAAGCTTAACAGTTTCCACTTTGTGTATTTCTTCTCTCTCAAGGCAACAGTGTAGTCGTGTAGAGGTTATCTTGGTTTTTTTTTTTTTTTTGTTTTTTTGGGTCAGAATAAAAATTAAAAAAGAAAGGGAGGCTGATACATAATTACATATAGTTTATAATTAAAAACGGTGGCTTTAATGCCGTACAACTGGAGATTAGTGTGGCTTGAATTATAGAAAAAATAATAATTAAATACCACCTAATGATACAATTTTTCACCATTTTACTTATGTGGTAAGGTGGTCCCTTACTACTTTTTGAATTTTTTTATTTTTTAAAAATAAATTAAGGTAAGGGACTATTTTGTCAATATGGCAATGTGGTAAAAAGTTGTGTCTTTAGGTGGTATTCAATCATTATTCTTATAAAAATTGTATATTCTCGAATTATAGAATTTGAATAATTTCTTTACGTTGAAACCTGAAAAAATATTATCTTTTAAAATTGTGACATGTTAACAAAATAACAAAAAAAAAAAAAAAAAATTCTTCTGAAAAGGCTTAATTTTTACTTTTTAAAAAATGGTTCTTCTTAATAAATTAAAAGTCAATTTTTTTACTTAAAATCTTTTTATAGTAGAGAGCACAAACCTAATAAAAATATATTTAACTCTCAACTATATAAAACATCACAATTTTAATATGTGATATTTTTTTAAGTATTTTGAAATAAAGAAATAGCCGAAATACAGTAATTTGAGATTCTATAATATAAAATTGTAAAGGATAATCCGGGTGGTTATTCTGACGCTTAATTGTTGGATTTATTCGCTTTTATTGTATTCGTAGCAAAAAGCAATCTTAAAAATTTCTTTGCCCACCAAATCCCGGAGGAGCGCGTGTCTTGCACGAGCTATCAACCGCCGGTCGCTTCCTCCGTACTTCTTCTTTACTTCCACTCCTGTTCCGACCAGGACTCCCTCTCTCTCTCTCTCTCTCTCTCTCTCTCTCTCTCAAAGTTCTTTGCTTTACCACTCATAAAGCTAATTTTACCATAATAGCAAAAGCAACAATGTTTGAGAAAACCAAGAAGCACAAGGTCTCCATCAGCGAGGAAGACACCTCCACTCTCCTGCAAAGGTCCCATCTTTCTCCTCCTTTTTTTCTTTTTTTTTTTTTAATATGGGATTTTTTGGTGGTGTTGGATTGTGGGTTTGATGCGAGGTTGTGTGATTCTGGGCAGGTATACGGCGACGACGGTGCTGGCGTTGCTTCAGGAGGTGGCGCATTGTGCGGACGCGAAGATCGACTGGGAAGCGTTGGTGAGGAATACTTCAACTGGGATTTCTGATGCTAGGGAGTATCAGATGCTATGGCGCCATTTAGCTTATCGCCACGCTTTGCTCGATGAGTTCGAAGACGGGGCTCAGCCTCTGGTCAGTCTAATTTGTACTTTCTTGAGTTTCAGATTCTTTATTTAACTTGCACTTTCTTGTGTGCGACTATATTTGAATGCTGAAGCCTGATATTTAGTTAAAAGTGAATTGGTGGGTGTAGCCGGTTGTTTTGACTAAATGGGGATTTTGAGAATACAGATATGACAAAGTTTATGTTTTGGAATTCGATTCTTTGAATGTAATTAGCTGAATTTGGTGCAAAAATTATTATTGCTTACTAGCTATATTGGCACGAGGTATGCACATAAGAGAGGCATTGTTTATGTAATGTGTTTTAAGGACTGAGAAATTCTTGAAGAGCATCATGTTTTTGGGTATTAAATGAGACGCCTTTGTTTCTATTATTTAACGTCTGATACGGCTTTTTGGACTGAAACTCCGAGATTTGATGTTAAGAAAAGGTAGAACGAACTGAGTTTTTGTAATATCTTGGCTGGCTAGTGAAAGATTGCCAACCTATATTTGACACTGAAGATCCTGCGCGTTTTGGTAATAAGATATGGAGTTTTCTAATCATGAACAGAGCATAACATGGAAAATGTGTCTGTTTTGGTCATTTTTTTTCTTCTAGCTCTCTCTATGTGGAAGCAATTGGGGTCTTTATGTGATTAAGGTGATTAAATCCCATCAGAGCAGTTTTCACCACTCATTTATACATCCACTAACGATATGTTCTTTAGAATTTTTTTTTATCATGAATACATTTGAAATATAGCCAAGTTGTTATGGTAACTTGACTTAGAAATGTATTATATTCTTGCACTCCCCTATCTTTAAGGGAGCGGTAATCATGTCTAGTCGTATCATGAAATAATGGAATGCTTTCACTGTGCATAGATGCGTGATTATCATAGAATTACATCATATTTACATAAATTAAAACATCCACCCCTTGCAAGATAGATCTCCCCCCGCATTATCTTGCTAGCTATTATTTATAATTTGCCTAAAAAATAAACTTGTTGCCACAGGCTCGACATTATACTTAATATACGCATATATTTTTCATATTGCACTGATGTTAAAATTGGCTTGCAGGATGATGATAGCGATTTAGAATATGAAGTTGAAGCTTTTCCAACTGTTAGCGGTGAAGCTTTGATAGAGGCTGCAGCGTGTGTGAAGGTATGTTGAATAAATTGCATGCTGGATGACGGATTTGCTTTAAAATTATTCGTCTTGTATTTTCTAGGTAAACCTTTTAATGGAGTGGGTTCCGCTTGATGAATTGACTATTTATAGTTTTCACTAACTTGGGTGGCCAAATAGCTTTGCCAGTTCTTTGTTGAATCTATACTTTGTTAACACACAAATCTAGCATCCAATCTAGACATTTGTAGGTCTCTACAAGCAATTAGAAACCTCTGATTTAGTAAATATATCACTGTTTTAGAATCACCTAAGAGGATTAATGATTGAAACACAAAGAGGCTGTTTCAAGATATACCTACTGGCTGAAGTATGTTCTGAATAATTGCCAGTGACTTGCTGATTCGGATCTTCAGATATTCAGCGATGAAGGTTTTAATATTTTCAAAAGTTTGAAGCTTAGAGAATAAAAATTATGGGCAAAGACTGGGGTATGTGACATCGATTAAGGGCCAAGAAGCATGCCGGGATCCTTCCCCTGACTCAACCCACTCTCAAATTCCCACTATGTATACAGAGTATATTACACGTAGATTGTCAAATATCTTAATGTCATTCTTCTATAAAGGGGTTGGATTAAAGCTGAGATTTTACACCAAAATGGTTTGATTAGATATTTGTGACAATTTGATTGTTTGCATTTTATTGAGTATGGTAATCCTAGCTGTATAAGTGTTCAGGTACCATTGTTTTGATTAACTTCTGGAGTATGCCAAGAAAGCAAAACATCAAATATCTTTTCAGTCCTTTAGATTATATAAATTTGGCTGGCATGTCATGTTTTACACATCCCATGGGGATTCAATATTTCTGAACAATCACAGTACTTGAATTATTTGTTGATCCTACTGGTTCATAGATTCTAATTCCCTCCTGTTTATTTTATGGGAATGGTCGCTTCATTCAGGTACTAATTGCTTCTGGTTTACCAAGTGATTCTAATCTCCCAAACAGCTCAACAGTTGAGGCTCCATTAACTATAAATATACCTAATGGCCAATCATCTAGAGCTCCTTTAGAAAATTCAGAAGCCACTTCTTCGATGCAAGGGACAAACATTACAGTTCCCGTTTCTGTTCAGAAACAACCCCTTCCTGCAGCTCCCCCTGCTGAAGTATTGGATGCAAATGGATCAGCCAATGGCAACATACCTCCTCGGAGGAAAAGAAAACCATGGTCAGAGGCAGAGGATTTGGAACTGATTGCTGCTGTGCAGAAATTTGGTGAAGGAAATTGGGCAAATATTTTAAGGGGAGACTTCAAGGGTGATAGGACTGCTTCACAGCTATCTCAGGTTGTTTCCTATGCCAACTGACCCTTTTAACTTCAAATGGTTATTCTCTCTTTCTATGTACTTTTTCACCAATGCTTTTTCTCCGTCCATGTGATTAATGCACTGGATTGGCACAAATACACCATTCCATGTTCATTAGTGACCATTCTATTATTATTATTATAAATTTTCTAGGAATAAGTAGTTTTCTTATATACAACTATCATAAAGGAAGGTGTTTAGAGTCACCTGATCCCATATGTGATTGAGCAAGGAGTTTAATTTCATACCATTTAACTGCTAGGTTTTACTCATTTTCCAATATATGTGCTCTATACACGGTGCCATGAGGTGGATGATGGATGGCTCATTCCGAAGGAAATCCCAGAGATGTGCCATCTGTTAGACATGCTATTTAGCACTCTACTGCAGCTTGATGCATGTACAGTGGTTCTTTCCTTTCTGTAAATATCATTTGCTAATTGATTGCATAAGCTGGGTATCACCTGATTTGACAATTTAGGGCTGTATAGGAGCCAACACTGTGCTGTTTAGGGCATTCCTTGATAAGTTATCAAATGGCTGGTTTTGTCTTTTCATCATTAATATCGTCAGTATTGTTTTTAGTACTATAATTAGTAGTATTAAAAAGTATCATGTGTTGATTTCAAAGGATGTGCACACATTTTTTTTTTTCCAATGGTTAGTCTGGAGTGGAACAATAATTTTTATCGTAGACTTAAAACTACTATTTTTAATGCAGAGATGGATAATGTGAGACCACTTTTAGGAGAACTCTTATATTTATATTTTTACCTCATGGAACTCTCTTTTATGTACTTAATTCATATTTCCGCGTCATGTAGATCAGCTCTGTTTCTTGCATTGGTTAAACATAGTTACTATACTACAAAATCTGTCGTCATCTATTCCAGTTAGGATGTCTGGGTTTTACCCAATTCTCCTACCGGCAACAGATTTTTTCATCTGTTATTAGTTTTGTTTTCATTAGTGGACACTGTGAATTGTCTAATGGAGGGATCGTGAAACTCAATCTGTACATTCACTTCTTGGTGATAGTGTTGCAGTCATAGTTTTTCGTGCCTTTGTTCTACTAATAATTAAAATCTTCAGAATTGCAGTAGGATGTAGGTCATGCCAATGAAACTCAACCTTTGTCAACTCTTAGAGCTTTCTCTTTTTCTCTTTCTTTTTTCCTTGCTTTTCCTGGTTTTTTTTTTTTTTTTTTTTTTTTTTTTTTTTTTTTTTTTTTCTACTGATTGGTATGGATTTTTTCTGACATATGCAGAGGTGGGCCATTATTAGGAAGCGACGTGGAAACTTGAATGTGGGACCCAATTCCACTGGCTCACAACTTTCTGAGGCACGGCGAGCAGCTCATCACGCAATGTCCCTAGCCCTGGATATGCCAGTTAAAAACTTAGCAGCTCGTGCTGGTAATCCTTTCTCCATTTTATTCTCTTTCCAGTTGATTGAAGCTCCTGGCAAACAATTTATCAAATATTCTAGCACTGCATGATTTATCTGCCCATTTCAATCTTGTTGGATTTATTTGCAAGACTAAGATATGTTTATTTCACCGCTAATTATGGATCTTCACTACTTGCTGGCTTGAAGATCTTTATGAGCTGTGTATCAGTTATCCCTTAGGTTATAGTGGAAGGTTAATAACAGCTGATATAGTTTCTTCGTTGCAGCCATCTTTGTCTAGTTAAGGCCAATACTTTTAAGCTTCTGTGGTGCTAGGTCCAGCACTTGGCTATGTTTGAATTATCTGGAGATCTTGTGTGTGTGTGTGTGTGTGTGTGTGTGTATCTTTTCTTTTTTTCTTTTTTTTAATCTTTTGGAGGATGTATGGATTTATTAATTTTCTGCAAGATTGATTGGATAAGATTTTGACAAGGTGGCCAGATGATGATTCCTGAAAGGATAAGATAAATGACGCATGGTTCTTACAGCTTTGAACTAGTACGACTTTAGCTGAACTTACAAATTGACAAAGTTGTGGTGGATTCTCCGAATAATTACTTTCATTTACATGATTGATGGCTTACAATTTTTTGGTTTTTGACGTTACTAATGCAATTAGTATTTGGCACTTGTTTGTTCCAATTCGAGTGATCTCTCCTTGAATTTGTGACAGTTGGCACAAGTACGACCAGTAACTCTGTGCCTTCTACTACAACTGCTGAAGCTACTGTGTCTGGCAGTAGCTCTATACAAGCCCAAGACCAGTCTCAACAAGGCGTCATCCCTACAAAATCACCTCCTGTGGGATTGTTGGGTTCCACAGCAAAACCCTGGGTATCGTCAAAACCCCCTTCAACAATGCCTACTATTGGCTCAGATTCGGTGTTAAGAGCGACTGCAGTTGCTGCTGGTGCCCGCATTGTCTCTCCATCAGATGCTGCATCATTTATCAAGGCTACTCAGGCAAAGAATGCTGTCCTTATCAAACCCCCAGGTGGTTCTTCAACCAAATCGTCCATTCCTGGCCTTGGAGCCACACCATGTTCCTCCCATCCTGCTGTCATTGTCACACCTACTGCTTCACATCCTGGTTCAGGAAATGCTGCCTCGCCAACAGTTCAGCATACTCCGTCCGCATTTGCCACATCATCGAATATGTCATCTGAACAGACTAATGCTGTTAGCTCTAGTCTTCCCTGTGAACTTCTGCCAAAACAAGAGGCTAAGACTGCAGAAGAGATCAAAGTTTCACATCCCAGTTCAGGAAAAGCTGCCTCACCACCAGTTCAGCATACTCCATCCGTATTTGCCACATCATCGAATATGTCATCTGAACAGGCTAATGCTGTTACCTCTAGTCTTCCCTGTGAACTTCTGCCAAAACAGGAGGCTAAGACTGCAAAAGAGATCAAAGTTTGTGAGTCCGGCTATGCACTCAAAGAGCAAGTCCAAGAAGATGGAGCTTGTATATCAGGAAATTCACAGAGTGAGCAAGTTCAAGAAGATAAAGTGCCGTCACCAGACATGAAAGCGGAGTTCGAAAAACAAATGACTGATGTTAAAAGTCCTAATAGCTCTCTGAACATGAAAACAGCTGAGAGTGATCACAAAGCTGTTATTGACAACCAGGCTGAAGCTAGACAAAGCACAAATGATAAAGAGATTATGGGTTCACCAGCAAGAGATGACAATAAACCTGCACCATGAGGTGAACTGTGAGAACGGAGGCGCAAATCAGAAACAGGCAGATTTGTCAAGCATGATAGTTGATGAATGCTGGTGAAAAGTTGGAGGTTTTAAGCAAAAATGAGGCTCGCTTTGAGATTGAAGGGGAGAAGGTCGAGAACCTGTGCAAGTGAACAGATATTTTTTGGGTTCTACGCTGAATTGTTTAGGAAATTGTTTGGGCGTAAATTCAGATGTTAAAGAAAAATGTGTAAATTAAATGATGGGATGAGTATCTTTGTCAACGGTGTAAATTTTTTACTCAATTTGTTCGGGGTGATATTGCCGGGGATGCATTTGAGCATTCAAGATGAGTATCCTTTTGAGGTGGATGGTTTCACTTTGAAATGGGTGCCTCTCTTTGGATGCTAAAATGTCTTCATATATATATATATATATACACAGGGAGGGAGGGAGGCTGTCCACATATTACAAGAACAACAAACCCTCAGCAATTTCTATCTGCAAAGGAATCTAGAAACAGTATCTACAAAAAAAATTCCAATCAATGAGTTTTGAAACACAAAAAAGTAAATGACACAAAGCAAAACAAGTAGAGAAAGGCTAATCTACATAGGGAGTCCAACTGCTTGTTTCTGCAATGCTGGAGTCACAAAATGAGAAGATTGATGGCTTTTGCTTCTTCAACTTAACCCCAAATAAGAAAGACCATAAGGGAATTTGGGCCCAACTTCTTGATTGTTTCTGGCACTGAAATCCCAAGATCCTGTCCAGTTGCATCAGTGTCTTCTTAACATCAACTTTCACTGCGCTCACCCAATTGAGGCCTGCTTCTTGTTTTCGGATACCTTCTTGTTCTCCTGTTTCATGTTAAGAATCTCATCTTGCAACTTTAAATCCTTGTATTCACCGAGCTGTCTTTTCTGCTCTGGAATCTGCACTGGAGATTCTTGACATCCATCTTCCATGTTGTATGAGGATGAGAATCTACTCTGCATTTCATCTTTCTGTACTTGCAATATGTTCCAACCATAACAATAGTTCAGTTTGTATCTCTCTCAGGTGACAGTATATTGGTTGAACATCTGATTTCACAGATTGGTGTTTCGGACTTCTTGTATCTTATCCTTTAGTTTCAGTAACTCTGCATGCAAATCCTGAAGTGAAGTCTGGCATTTTTGTACGTGATGAAATGAAGTGCTAAACCTCGACCAGAACCTTCCAGTGAAAACACACAGGGTATGAAGAGGGGAAGCTATTCTTTGTCCAAAACCAATGCTCTCACTAGAGTAGAATTTATGGTCCGTATGGGTGTTGAATTTTTTGAATAAGAATAATATTCTGAATCTGTCCGCAAATTTTGAGGCAAAGACCTTCCAAAAGCCCTAAGACCCTGGTCACAGCAGATATATAGAATTTAGCTCGTAAAGCAGCATTAGCATGCTTCAAAAGAGTGCTGAATCTACTTAATTAAGCCATGATGGTTTGCAAGGGAAGTAAAACATCTGATCATTCACAAAGGATAGACAAGAAAAAGCTAGTGTGAGATTCCAATGGTAAGATACTGTGCTAATATCTAACCCAAAAGACTATTGGTTTTTTTTCTTCTCCCGTTTATGTTAAGTTTAAGATTTGCTTACCAATGCACTAAGCAATAGAATAAACATAATAAGATCCTTTCTTGCAGTATTTGGTATAAACAAGATAGAATGGGGCAATGCTGGAAAGGACAAAAGATATAAGATCCAGACAAACAAAAAATCTGAGTTAACCAAATTTTACTCCTACGGAATGATAATATCCAAATATATCCCAAGAGGAAAAAAAAAATCAAAAACAAAAACAAAACAAATGTAGAAGATAAATCAAATATTTGTTGCCTACTATAAATCATCCTTTACAAGAAGCCTTTGGCTAATATAAGAAAAAAATAAACAGAGCATGTTACCAAGAAGTACTTAAAAACGAAAGATTATAGTAAAGACATACTTAGGAGAATACTGTTGGAGATATAGTATTGCATCAGCAAGCCTTTCTTGAGATGCAGAGTATCACGCAGCACATAATTTAAGTTCTGGGTGAGACTTGTTCAGTTTTGATAAAAACTTGTCCAATGAAATGCTTGCTCCTTTCGATGCTTCTTGGGAAAAATTGGGCAAAATCTCCATAACATCAACATCTTCTGGCAGATCACAAAGGCATGTCAAGATGGTAGAAATTATTTCTGAGTCAAGAACAAGACCCTTATCTGCCATTTGATGAAGCAGATCAATGATTGCTTTGGTTTCGCCCTTTGAAGCAAAGCCCTTAAGTAAAGAATCATATATGAAGGTGTCTGGTGTAAAACCACTATCTATCATTCTCTCAAAAATACTTTTAGCCTCTTCCAGTAGACCAAGTTTTGACAATCTATTTATTAATATGGAAAAGGTCAAATGATTAGGCGCTAAACCTATTTCAAGCATGTTCATTAGCAATTCCTTGGCACATTGAAAATCTCCTGCTTTGAAAGTTGCATTGATTATTATAGTAAATGATGCAACATCTGGAGCATGAGTTGAATTTCTCATTTCTTGAAACAGCCTCCTAGCTTGCTCCAAGCTGCCCTCCTTGCACAAGGATGCCATCAATGAATTGTAATCAAACACCGTAGGACTAAGCCCACGAGTCTTCATTTTACTAAAAATGCCCTTAGCAACATTAAGCATAGGCATTTTGCAGAAACCATCAATAATAATACTATATGTAGTTGAGTTTGGAGAAAGTCCCAAGCCCAGTGCATGTTTCCATAGTTCCATGGCTTTGTCAACCATTCCTGCCTTCAGATACCCCCCAATCAAAAAATTGTAAGTTACAATGCTACCTGAGATCCCCCTTTCAACCATCATATGATATATTTCTAGAGCCGCATCAAGACAGCCTTCCTTGGAGAATCCCTGAATTAACAAGTTAAATGTCATGACATTCGGTTCAACAAAGCTCTCCCCACTCAAAATAAATTTTAAGAGTTTTATCGCCTCATCAACCTTCCCATCATCGCAAAGCCCCATCAGCAATGTATTGTAAGTAACCACATCAGGCTCTATCCCCTTCTTAGTCATCATTTCCAATATTTTAAAAGCATCACTGACGATGCCTCCCTTGCATAGTCCATTAATTATAACATTATATGTTTGAGTGCTTGGCTCTACTCCCTTCTCAAGCATCAAGTCCAACATGTCCATGGCTTTTCTGGCCCTCCCATCTTTGCAAAGCCCTTCAATTAACCCCGTATAAGTAACAACATCAGGGCGAATTCCACGTTCTGTCATATCATTCAACATCTCTGTGGCCTCTTTCCAATGCCCCATCTTACAAAGATTGTGCATCAAAGGATTATAGGTAACTACATTGGGGAGAATTCCCTTTCCCAACATCTCATCAAAAACATCTTTCGCTCTATCAACATTTCCTTTATAAGAAAGGCCATTTATAAGGGCGCTGTAGACAATAACATCCACATCCAGACCTTTCTTCTTCATCTCCTCCCACAAATCCATTGCCTCATCAACTCTACTATCCTTACAAAGACCATCAACCAAAGTCGTGTATGTTACCATATTCGGGTGACAATCTGCTGCCTCCATGTCAACAAACAAACATACCGCTTCTTTCAATTTCTTTGCCTTGCAAAGTCCATTTATAAGAATGTTGTAACTAACAACATCCGGTGATACACAATTCCTTTGCATTTCTCCGAACAAACCCATCGCATTCCCAACCTCACCATTTTGGCACAAACCCTTTAATATACGATTCATACCAAGTAAATGAAATCTAAAACCACACTTCACCATCAACCCCATGACCCCAAGCGCCAATTCGGGCTTCCGGGCACTCACAAAACAATCAGTCAAACCACTCAACGATAGAAAACTTGGCGAAACACCAACATGGGTCATCTGCTTATAAACCGAAAGAGCCCAGTCATGATTTTTCGACCTTGCAAGCGTATCAACAAGGAAATTGCAGGTTGACCAAGAAGGCAAGAGGCAAGAACCGACGGCGCGGTGAAACAGTGAAACAGCCTCCGAGAATTGAGAATTGGGTTTCTCACAAAGGGACCTTATTTGGGTGTCTATGTCAGTGTGGGAAGTGGGAGCTGGCATCGAAGAGAAGAGCTTGAAGTCGGCATTTAGAGCATAAATATTAGAGGAAGCATAAGACTTGGGGTGAGGATTTAACAGTGCTTTTGTATTCATTTTCACTGAACGATTAAATTCCCTAAGTAATCTTTAAGAGTTGGATTGAAATCACATGAGGAAGAAGCAAAGAAAGAATGGAATTCATAACCAGTATACTGTAATTCAATGCATAATTTGCGAGGAAAAGAACGCTTCTTTACCTCTCTTGCATGGTTGAAGTAGAAGCAGAAGTAGAAGTAGAAGCAGAAGAAGAAGTGGTGGACTCCGGAGCATGGAGAGCTAGGGCTTACGTTCAGTTTTAGGCTTCAGTGTGTTTTCTTTTCTTCTTTCTTTGTTGTTGTGGTGTTGGTTTTTTTTTTTTCTCGAATACGTATTTATCCTCTAAAGTTATTTTTATAATTTTATTGGAATTTTAGTGAGCTTGAAATGCTTATTAATTTGGCTGGCCTTGTGTTTTTTGGGGTTTTTTTTTTAAAAAAAAAAAATGATGCCATATAAATTTGAAAATTAATTTTTTCATTTTGTATTTAAATTGTTTGGTAATGGAGCTGTTTGGCAACCAATTCCCATTTAAAGTTCATCGCCTTTTTGCCCATCAGCAACAATAGACCCATATGACAATTCTGCTAAAAAATCCTGCCAAGCTACCACGCTCAGTCGCTCAGTTTTGAAATTTCTTTCCATTGAATTTTCAATCCTCCCGCTCAGCCCATTTTCCTCAGTTTTCTTCTTCAGTCTTTATGCGCCTCATCTCTTCTCACTGACTTTGAGCCTTTCGGATTCCTTCTTCAGTCTTCACGCCATCAACCCACCTCCCCACCGACATGCCATTATAGACAGAATCGTTCTTCACGCCATCAGCCAAAATCCTCACCGACACGGCATCAACCCATCTCTCTTCATATCTCCATCTCCTCTCCCTCATGGATCTGCCTAGACATTTGGTCCATTCGCCTGTGGTTTCTGCCCAGACATATTTGGTTCCGGTCCGGTTTGGGACTGGTGGAAATAGGAGATACCGACGGCGAGGACATTGTGAAAGTGAAAACGGTTTAGGTACATCTTAACAAGTGCATCGAGGCTCGCAAAGCGCGAGATTGGAACACCCTAATTAAGGAAAAAAGGTACGCCATATCTTCAAGGGCGGATTCAACAACACAGGTGAGACATACGCTTATCCCATTGATTTTTCTCTTCATCAAATCGGAACATTTACATGAATTGGAAGGATAGGAAGTAAGATATTAGAGAGAGAGAGAGAGAGAGAGAGAGAGAGAGAGAGAGAGAGAGAGAGCACCCGGAAGCATTGTAACTTGGTTGCTGCAGATACAGAAAGGTCAGACAGGATTTCATTTGGCAATGGCTTTGGCCTGGTCATACTAGCCACTGTTACTGCATCATTAGCTTCCACCTACACATTAATATAAAAACAAATTACGCAAACAAAACAAGTCGACATTCATCTATGATGATTAGTAAATTCTTTTTCCAGTGAGTATTACTCACAATGCTTGTGCGTCCATAACATCAAGCCAAAAAATTATCTGAAGCTTTTCACTTTGTGGCAAAAATAAACAACAGCATTGAATTTTAAGTTTGTAACATTTGTCTTCACCAGAGGGGGGTAAAAAAAGAAGTGATATGTTCAACAAAGCAAAATAGTTTTTTAGGCCCTATTGAGTCTTCAGTTTTGTAGAGCTTCCCTGATAAAAGATCTATTGGGCTCTATCAACAGCTATGTTTATAGCAATGCCACATGCTCTTCAATGACAATGTCCTGGTACATTAAGCTAGAAACACCATGATTTATGCAAACTTATAACGAAAATTTAAAAAGACCTACATGGAGTTAAGTTAGAGTTGCAACATACTAATCCAACAGAGATGGCTATTGATGTCATTAGAAGACAGCATGATATGAATCACGACAGGGATTTTTTTCCCTTTCACCTCCTTTAATTGATTCCGTGACCCTTTTAGCTGATTTCGTGACCCTTTTAAGGAAATGAATTTATGATGGGTATATGTAGTTGATTTCATGACTCTTTTAACGAAGTAACTTCTTTAGGTTTCTCAGCAACTTGCTTTTTCAGAATAATTTTTTTTGAATGATACAAACTTGTGATGCTGCCTTAATTCAAATTTGACTTATCTTTGCTAATCCATTCTTGTTAAAAAAAAGTTGGATTTATTTGAATATAGATTATGCTATGAGGGTAAGGATTATTGTCTTGGTTAAATGCATTATTACTAAGCAGATTATGCAAGCCATTTGTTGGTATGGTATAGAATTCAATTATGAATGTTATAAGATTCTCACGTCATGTGCTTTCCAATGTAGGCACGATTAAATGTCTACAATAAGTGATTTGTCAAGTGGTCCCCCGTTATGTCGTTGTGGAATTCCTGCACGTCTAAGGAACTCTAGGACCGAGACCAATCCCGGTAGAAAGTGGTATGGATGTATTAACTATAAGGTAATTCCTGATCTTAGCGTTGAGTGCCTATATTTCGTCGTTAGTAACCTATGACACTTTTGCCCTTTTTTTTTTATCATCTAGAAACCCGGTGATTGTAATTTCTTTGAGTGAGCTGATAAGGAAATTATTGATTGCGAGAAGAGATTAATGGAATATCTGCAACAAATGGAGAAGATAATGCATGCTAATAATGTCAGAGTTGAGGAACTCATTGAACGAAAGTGCAATGAACATTGTGATAAACTAAAGCGGGAATTAGGGTCGAGTCAAAATAATAGGAATATATTAAGGGTTGCGTTGTTAGTTGTCATTTTGCTCTTAGTTTTTTATTTTAGTGGTTTTAGTGGGCCTAGAAGTACCAAGTTGATGTTAATATGACAATTATGAAAGAAGTTTGGATGTACTAGTTTTTGTGATTTTGAACTTGTTCGTTTTGAATGTTATGTGTGTATATTTACCAAATGGAGCATCTCATTCGAAGTTGTCAAATTCTGTCATATTCAAGGGATACAGCCCTTTTAGGAATTCTTTGACAATGGGTTGGTAATAATTCATCCTTTTGCACATTGATATTATTTAGTCACAAGCTGGAGATTTCATTTACTCAATAGCATTAACATGCTTATTGTATCTTGTTACTTGTGCTTTTGGGTCTTGTATGGTCCACTTGCTACTTTTTAAACTTCATTATGGGTTTAAGCCGTTAATTTGCATCAAGCTGATCTACTAGCTACCATTTGCTATCTAGCAGTATGATATTTTGATAATTATTATTCAACTACAAAGGGACGAGAAGTCATGGACATTTGTTATTTTGAATTGTAGAATTTTCCATTACTACTTAATTGATATTTGTTTATTTCAATATGTCAACGGAATAATTCCAACCAGAGAATGCAATAAACTAATGCCCCGCTTTAAACTAAGAATATCCCTAAAAGTAAGAATGGCAAACATCTAAAATCAGAATCAACCATTAACGAAATGAGCATGTTTTATTACAACAACTTAAAGCAGTCTATAGGACAAAATGGACTAAATTTTGGTGCATACTTATGGTCTGAAATGAGCACACTCTTCATTGGAAACTTAAGAAGCCTTTCTAAAAGCATGAGATTTTTCATACACTATCCCTCCAAATACAAATCAATAATGGTTTCCAAAAACCACATACATAAAACAACTGCATACTATTTTGGTGAATAACTTAAAGGTGACTCCACATACTTAAGGTCATTGCATCCCTTACTTTCCCCATATAAACGGAACTAACATCTGATTAGTCCAATCGTTCCCCGGGTGCAACGTTTTGCGCCAATCCCAATTCCTGTCGATCATCAACATCAACACAGGGGTTTAGTCTGCACAAAGCCGCTCGAAATAGTGGATCAATCATCCCGTTATATTTCCTAATAAAGTTATGTAAAGTGCAGCATGCAATTTCAAATAGACGCTAGTATCGTAGTGGGTATGGGGCCATTTTTTCTAAAATTGGAATCCGGTTCTTCAACGCCTCAAAAGCTCGTTCCACGACGGTCCGTAGAGATGAGTGCCTATAGTTGAATAGCTCCCTCAAATTCTTGGGAAGTTCTTGGCCATTTTGAAATGTTGCCAATTGACACCGTCCACGCTGATACGGCAGTAAGAACCCCTGATAGCAACCATATCCGGAATCCACCAGGTAGAATGAACCTGCACCTTATGTACAAATATAAATTTGTAATTAACCAAAGTACAATAACAAGGATGTTTACATGTTACATATGAAATATTTGTGCGGTATATTACATTCTTTAGGGGTTGGGAAGCATAGTGTCAGATCATTCACACACATCGTAAAAATGCGGGCGTTGTGCGCACTCCCCTCCCAACCAATGTACACAAAGGTGAAACAGAGATCTAGGTCTACAACACACATGACATTTTGAGTGGTTGTATGCTTTCTACCTCAGTACGTCGTGTTATTCGCACCGGTCATCTTCACATGGATGTGTGTGCCATCAATAGCACCTATACATTCCTGCAGTGAACGTATTGTTTGTTAGTATAGTGTGGTATGTAATAGGAATAATCTTAAAAATATTTGCTAAACTTAGATAAAAAGGACAAGCATTGCTCACTGAGAAACAATGGGTAGAAGTCCCCATTTCGGGCAACGGCAGGGTGTGGCTTCATTGTCTGTGTGGGTTGGATGATTGTTTTACCCAACCTACAAATGGCTTTGCATGTCCTTTTGCAGTATACGCTCACGGTATGCAACAATCGTTGGAGCCGATCAGACACGTCCCTCTGCGACCAATTTTGTGCCATTAGGAGGCAAAATACAGCCACTTGCTCCGTGATCTTCACATATCGACTGCTACGCAAGAAGCCATTATGTTTTAAGTTGTTACAAAGCGCAAGAAATGTGTCAGGCCACATTCTAAAGCGATTGTAGCATGTTATCAGGTTGGGATTTGTTAACACCCAATAAACCCACATAGGGCCCGTTAACTCAGATGTTCTTTGAGGTACAGGATGCCTTTGTCTTTCTTCAAGTTGTTCCTTCCACTCAGCTATTCTGATAAACATTTGTCCAAGCTGTAATTCAACTTCCATGGTCTCTGGATCGCTGAAAAAAGCGTTGTCGCTTCCAAGCGATGATGCAATTGATTCTCTGTCTAAATTATCCTCATCACCCCGTGATGCTTCAGAATCGGAACATGCGTCCAATTCCTCCTCGCAGTTTGAATTTTCAAGACTT
This sequence comes from Alnus glutinosa, assembly GCF_958979055.1. Lineage (NCBI taxonomy): Eukaryota > Viridiplantae > Streptophyta > Magnoliopsida > Fagales > Betulaceae > Alnus > Alnus glutinosa. The sequence goes on along the minus strand of NC_084894.1, from coordinate 4,599,389 downwards.
GACGGTCCACCAGCATCCATTTTGTCACCTATGTACTCATCATTAGACAATAGTTGGAAAATATTTAAATCCAATATATGAACATAAAGTATGTTGTGTCAAATATTTTGCAAAAAAAAAAGTAGTTAGAAATATATAAATATGAAGAAGATAAAAACGACTGAAATATATAAATAGTGTCAATTATAATGTCAATGGACTTAAAATAAGGACAATGTCTAAAATTTAGATGCAATAGTCTGAAAATTTATAAAGGATTATCACAACAACTAGATAACAAAACTGTGATATCACATGTCCTTAATATTAATCTCTCGCATGACCCATCTCACTCTTTTCATCAGCTCCATGCCAATGAATACCCTTGCCTTTATCCTGTCGGTGAAGGAATTGGCAGCCCTCCAATAATTTTCCTCTGTCACGGGGTGCTCAACCACCACATCGTTCAGAACCGCCATCGCCTATGTGATTTCATCTGGTCTACTAGTAGCCACTGACCCTTTGGTTGTTCTTAAGTTGCATTGCAGCTGCTCAAATTATCTTTTCATTTTTTACCATTCACCGGACATTTTCCCAACTTCCAAGTCCTCAGTGGTTGTGTTAGTACGCTTGTTGCTCCGGGAGGATTGGAGGGGTGTTGCATGCCATTTACCCTTGTTTGTTGGCATCCTTATGCCAGGGCGGGGCATATCAGGCTCTTCCAAGTCAATTACGGCACACGGGTTATAGGTCAATCAACAGGTCGTCAAAGCCGCGTTCGTCATCAATGTCGGGCGGATCCTGTGTGCTAGCGTAGGCGAACTCCCCTATGGCATACGATCCCATAAATATGGTGGTTAACAATGGGAAGAGGCGCGGCGGATTGTTCTTGAATTTGTAGTATTTATCCGCACCATACTCCTACAAAACAAAGAGAACATGAAGCAATTCGTTAGTTTGCAACGGAATATTTAATATGAAATTTATAAGAAAAAAACTTCATTGATGCTTACGAATTTCAGTTGCTCCCACTTGTCCACGCTATTAGTGACCGTGTTTGTCGTGTGGTCCCAACCGAACCCTGTACCCACCTTGCCGCTTGAAAGTATAGTGAAATCTTTGTGATTTTGTTTTAAGCTTCCTATTTTATTCTTCACTTAATTGGTGCTGTATTGACAATTGTCAATACGATCATTGAGGTACTCGATGATTTTATTCACGTGGCTACCGAACAAAGGCCTAACTCCTTTTTGGGCAAACCCTAGCAAAATAAAGATCAAGTGTTCTTCATTTTCCCGTGACCATACAACGGGAGGGGGCTTGGGCTGACCCGAACCCCTAACCTGGTGCTTCCTTGGAGATTTTCGGGGGGTACCGATATTGTACATCTACATGAATGGAAATAACACATTTGTCTATATGTAAATAAGGTATAGATATAAAATTCAGGGGGACCAATAAATTAATGTGAAAATCCTAAGCTTAAATAATATGCTAGGAACTTGCACAAAATAAATATGCTAGAACTAGTTCTACCAAGGTTCATGTTCTGTTGTTTTCTTCTTTTTTTATTTTTTACTCATAATACGAACTTACACATCCATGTAACCACCGAAAGTTGCAAGCAGAGAACCACAAAAAACAGCCAATAGAATGTTTCTAATCCCAACAAAGTTGCCAACAGGTAACGGACAAATATACAAATGATATTAAAACATTGTTTGGACGAGAAGTATAACACTACATGGTTTAAATCTTCTTTTAATAATATGCCATCTTATTACATTAATATATTATGTCTCTCTAAATTGATGAGGGGAAAGAAACCATACGATCACGTGTACTTGTTTATGTAAATGATGTAATAGTTAGAAGCTCTGCTGCCCCACTTTTGTTTTGTTGGCTACTGACTTTAATTTGTAGCTTCTAATATATGATCATGAAGTTCGCGAAAGTAGTTTTTTTTTTTTTTTTGGTCCTATTAATTAAATTAAAATTTCTCCTAGCACGTTTATAGCGATACTATATTAGCTTATCTATTTACAGAAACTTAACATTTAAACATAAGATGATTGGAAATAAGTTCTTATAATTATGCTTATGAATTTAGCCTCACTTTGTTTCCAAAAAACTAACTCAATGTACACTACCAAGCACGTTTATAGCTATAGATTAGCTAAAAACAGATTCATTTAGATTAGCTAAAAACAGATTCATTTGCAGGCATACTTAACATTTAAACATAAGTATTGTGGTAAATGAGTTCTCTTAATTGTTATACAATTTAGCCTCACTTTGTTTCCAAAAAACTGACTCAATGTACACTACCAAGCACGTTTCTAGCTATAGATTAGCTAAAAACAGATCCATTTACAGGCATACTTAACATTTAAACATAAGTAGTGTGGTAAATGAGTTCTCTTAATTGTTATATAATTTAGCCTCACTTTGTTTCCAAAAAACTAATTCAATGTACACTACCAAGCACATTTATAGCTATACTAGATTAGCTAAAAACAGATCCATTTACAGAAACTTAACATTTAAACATAAGATGATTGTAAATGAGTTATTATAATTATTATATAATTTAGCCTCACTTTGTTTCCAAAAAACTGACTCAATGTACACTTCCAAGCACATTATAGCTATACTAGATTAGCTAAAAGCAGGTACATTTACAAGAACTTAACATTTAAGCATAAGATGATTGTAAATGAGTTCTTATAATTATTATATCTTTTAGCCTCACTTTGTTTCCAAAAAACTGACTCAATGTACACTAGAAATTGTTCAAAAATATTTATTGTCCAATTTGAAGAAATGACAAATAAAAATGGGATCTTTTAAGTGTAAACCAAACTTTGCATGCCTCGATCTATTCCAATGATGCTCAAAGTGAGCCTGCAGTGAAACAATCAATAAACATGTTTTCCCCTATTCGATCCATAACCATAATGATTGCATAAATATATTCCATTTCACTATATAGGCTTCACCACGCATACAAATAAGTATCAATTTTCCTCAAAACCAAACAAATAAGTATCAAACCCGAAGTTGTTTTTAGATGTTTATTTTTTCTCTGTTATGTTCTCAAAGCACAAAAACAGAACTCAGTGCTAAATTTGTTAAACCATTAACATCAGTCAAAAAAGAAAACATAAGGACAATATTTAGAACTAGAAACATAAGGAACAAATTCAAGTGTTGCTTTTAGTCAACTGCACCCAATAAAATACATCTCAGTCTACAAATATCATCAAATTACCCAACCTACACAAATACATCTCAGTCTACAAATATTATCAAAATACTAGCGATACACAACTACAGATGGTAGCATAAATCTAGGAAGACAAACCCTACATAATAGGGAAACTAACCTTGCTATGGGATCTAGTGACTGGACTTGTGAAAATGAGTCTTGCAGAACGACGTTTCCCTTTCGTCCCGTTGGTGGTCCTCCTCGGATGGCAGCTTCTTAATGCAGCCTCCCTTTTGCAAACGGATGTAGAGTTCGGATCCCTTTGCTTGCCCATGCTTCAAATGAGGGCAAGAGGCTCTAGTTTTGTAGAGGCCTGCTGGTGCGGAGGTCAGTGCTGTTAGAAGCAACCGTTGACACCTCTGGTTCACAGAGCGCAGAAACCAAATAAAGGGAGGTGATGGGGAGATCCTGATAATAGATTTCTGTCGACTTAAGTGTAAAGGAGAATTAAGTTGGTGGTTAGGGTAATAATGGAGAGAGGTGAGGAAGGATAGCGGAAAAATTGATGGGTAAACGGTCACAAATCTCTGCCCATTGTCTGAATCACAGAGCATGGCGCGTTGATGGCGTTTGGCTCGAAAATGGGGAATCTCACAGACTTTTCCTTTATTCGCCTGTGATTGAGGGGATATGGAGAGAGGAGATCAATTTTCAGAAGAGAGAGTTGATAGAAGCGATTCTGAGAGAGAGGAGATGGAGATCTAAAGAGATTGAGCATGTGATGGCGTGTCGGTGGAAAGGTGGGTTGATGGCTTGAAGACTGAAGAAGGAATCCAAAAGGCTCAAAGTCAGTGAGAAGAGATGAGGTGCATAAAGACTGAAGAAGAAAACTGAGGAAAATGAGCTAAGCGGGAGGACCAAAATTCAACAGAAATAAATTTCAAAACTGAGCGTAGCAGCTTGGCAGGATTTTTTAGCAGAATTGTCATATAGGTCTACTGATGGGCAAAAAGGCGATGAACTTTAAGTGAGAATTGGTTGCCAAACAGCTTCAATATTTTTGTTTTAATTTTTTTCTTTTTTTTTTTAAATTATAAAAAAATAAAAATAAAAAAACCAGAGCTATATATCCTTTTGATTGAAAGGGTGTCTGATTCCCATTTGTTTAATTCGCTTAATTAAATGGGTCAATTTGTAAACTCAAGTTAACACTCTTTAATTAAACTTCAATATTTTTTTTGTCATCATGAGATTCTAAACAGGATTTATTTCGAAATTCTTGATCTGACATAACGAAAATTTAGGTAGTTTTTTTCTTTTACTGCCTAAATTTTAGTGAAATTCTTGAGAGCATGGGGCTCCAGCTCATTTGAGGTTAGTAGTGATTGGGGGGAGACCATTGACCGGCTCCCTCCCCCCATTTATATTAAAAAACCCACTTTTAATCCACTTTTTGTTTTTATATTATTTTATTCCTTCTTTTGGATTAAAAGAGGGTTTTTTAATATAAAAGGGAGAGGAAGAGGGGGGGGGGGGGGGTGAGCCGGTCAATGGTCTCCTCTCAATCACTACCCGAGATAGTCAATACAAGGGCCTTATCCCACACCTCGGACAATTATTAGGTCATGTTTTAAATGCCCCCATGAAACATACTACAATTGCTATTGAAATCCCAAGCAAAATGAATAAAATTTAGAGAGAGAGAACGAATAAAAAAAAAAAAAAAACAAAAACAAAACAAGAGTGCTACATTGGCTCTTAGTGGAGTTGGCAACTTTTGACACGACCCGTGAACCCGACATAAACACGACACGAAAATACAGGGTTTGGGTTTGAGGTAATCGGGTTTTGGGTCATAATCGGGTCGCCCCGATTATGACACGATTATAACCCGTTAATTATTAAAAACAAAAAACAAACCCTAGCCCGGCTAGAAGCACGACCCGCACCCACATCCCTTTTCTTTTCAGCTTTCCCTTTCTTTCACCATTTCATTTCACGCAACCACGCCTCACCTCTTGACTCCAGAGTCACCAGTATACACGAGTCATGGTCTTCGATCGTCGATCTTCCAGACCCCTCTTCCAGGTTGAACGTTTTCTGACTCTTCTCTACTGTCGGATCTTCCAACCAGGTCGAACCTGTGCAAAGAGGTGGACTCGCTGATGATTCGAGCTCTGCCGGTACTAGATCGACTGCGCGAGAGCTCTGCCAGTACTAGATCAACTGCGCGATTTTGTCTCAGGCTCTCAGCAAGTTCGAGGAGAAAGAGGCGGTGACTTGGCGGCAGAGTTTGCGCAAAATCAACGCGAGCAGATGTAGAGGAAGCCCATGAGGAGAAGCGCAACGAGGACGATGACTCGATGAGCAGTGCTGTAATCACTAAGTGTTGGGCTGGCAGTGGGCTCGGCCGCTCGGCCACGCTTCTTGCCTTCTTCTGTTCTTCAGTTATTCTTTTTCACGGGTTACCCGGGTCGTGTTCGGGTTCCAGAACTCAACCCGATTAATAATCAGGTCGGGTTCGTGTTGAACCCGATTGTATAATCGGGTCGGCCGGGTTGACACGAGCCCGACCCGTGGGCCTGAATTGCCAAGCCTATCTCTTAGGAATATATTGATTTGAAGTTATTGAATCGTCTTTTTGGAGTAGAGTTTTCGAGTCTTTTATAACTAAAATTTAAAAAAATTGGTCTTTTACCATATCTCTGATGTCAACCATCTATATAATTACCAAGCATTTATACACTCGATATGGCAAATAGGGTCTAAATTGGAAACGTAATACTACTTCAAGCTTTTCAATCGCAATCGGTTCATGAAGAAAAAAAAAAAGCATTAACACGAGAAGCAATTAGGAAGCTTTGGTAACATTGTAACATTCTACTATGTGTGCACACAATGGTAAATCTGATTAACCACTCCCATTATCCCATACACAACAGGTAACAATAAAAGTGCTAAACTGTCAAATGGCCAAGACTGCACGCAAAATAAGGTGACTGTTACAATTGCAAACAAAATCGAATGCAGATTGCAGAGAAAACAGCAGACTCCTAATCCATGCTATATTGGCTTGATCTTGAAATGGAGAGAAATGAGAGAGAACACGAAGCACTTTAGATCCTGCAACCACAAACACCAATAAGAACCCAGGGCCAGGGGCATAAAATGTGGATAAACCAGTAATGACATAAATATTCACACTCATAAGCAAGCAGCGATACCAGAGGAACTGAGGGAGAGGGACCGGAGGAAGACCACATCTCAACTAACGGAAAGAATAAAGTTGTTCAAAAAAACAAATCCAAAGGAAAAACAGCCGCTATATTCTCCATGGTAATTAGGACCCATTCACTGGGAAGGTAGTCTCTCTCTCTCTCTCTCTCTCTCTCTCTCTCTCTCTCTCTCTCTCTCTCTCTCTCTCTCTCTCTCTCTCTCTCTCATAGATGAACCAATCTGGTAAATCAAAGTGAGTCCCACCCATATCTAAGCTCAATGTCCTACCACTCTGGTAAATCAAAGTGGGTCCAACCCATTTACAAGCTCAATAGCATAGAGCATGCATAGGCACACTTAATCATAAATTATAATAAACACAAGTCCAAAATGTAGTCTCTCCCACGCACGCAGACAGATTCATGCTTACACTGTCCACATAAAAACAGAAACTTGTGTCCGCATCAAAACACAAAGCTCATGTCCTTGTCAACAGGATTACGAACAACGAAAAATAATAGGCATCATGTCCTATTTTGCAACATCTGTTAACAAAACTTGAACATCCCATGGAAATAAACTCAAAACACTGTTTTATACAGCATTTAAAGTCTGTTACAACTTGCATGTATCTAGGATCATCATCAAAGTTTCATCAAGAAGACGTTACTTCCGTTTCATCATGCATATAACAAGTTCCTATACTACCCCCCCTCCCCCCCCCCCCCCCCACACACACACACAAAAGAAAGAAAAAAAAAAGGCTACGATATTTCAACAAACCTTTCTTTTTCTTTTTTCTTTTCATGGCACAATCATATTGATTCCGTTGATTAATGACTTGATTTGCAAGCACAATAACATATCAAGATGCCCCCCCCCCCCCCCCTGACAATCAGCAATTAGGTGCAACCTTAATATGGGTAATATTCCTACACCAATTATAATAGGCATGAAGGAGCTAAACGAGAAACATTATTAAATGTCTGATGCAGCAATTCAGAGGTAAGCATCCACTAATGAGCCTGAGTGACTAGCAAAACATCTTGAGTAGGAAGAAAGGTACCCTAGTAATTATTATTTACTCTGGAAGTCTCTGGGGAACAACAATTCTCAAGTAGTCAAACACAGTGGTCACTATGAGATAAAACTACTATGATTCTTAACATATATATATGATCCTAGACACACATACACACAGAAAGACATAAGACATATATAGATGAGAAATTCTTAGGGGTAAGCTCAACTAAAATAAATTCAACTCAGTCTTAATCCCAATGTACTCTCACTCACTCGCTCATATCTGTCATGACCTTCACAATGTGTACCCATGTTATAAGCCACCTCTATTTCTTTTCACTTCACATTAGTTCCCAACATGGCACCACAAATGGACTTGATTATCAACAAGTCCTTGATATGGCTGCTCAGAAACAAACTCAATAATCATGGCGAGAACGTAATAAAACTGTGGAAAACAAAGAAAACATACTGAGATATGGAAAGAAAAAAAAACATAAACATGATAGAAGATGCAAAACCGGGATCAAGTGCCAATTTCTTATTTCAGGACATAAAACCACAATTAGAAAGAAATTAGGAACTAAACACAAAGATTGGCACGCATACAATACAAACTACAAAAGAGAAAAAAACAGTAAAGCATAAAGTGAATGCGCAAGTTGGCAGACCTGAACAAGGTAATAGAATATGCGAAGCCCTTCAGGGTCATTACTGCTCTGGACATCTACGAGGGATCCAATCTTTGAAGTAGTAAAAGAGATATGCTCATTCCCCATCACAATCTCAAGCTCCTGCCTCCCAACACGGTCGGGTTCCGGCCATTGGTTATCATCTTCCTTCAGTATCTGGACAAGAACACCCGTATACAAGATTATAAGACCAGATGATAGTAAACCCAAAAAAAAAAAAAATTGATAGAAAGCCTCACGAACCCCAACTCAATCAGAGTAGGGAAGAAAACTAACAGATCAAAACCCTATAGGCCCATTAAAATTACAAACAAAAAACAAATTAACCTTAAAGAAACCCGTAGAAAGAGAGAATGTCAAAGAGATGGTTAAATCTTCTAGAACTAGAAGGTAAAACACTGGAAAACAGCACATAAATAAATCAATTAATTCACTTTTCCTTTCAGTAATCGTCCATTTTCTCAGCAGAAATCCAAAACTAAAAATTGACAAATTCAAACCCTAAGGAGAAACGTACAAAGAATTAAGCCACCAAACCAGTGAATTTACGAACTTTTTTTTTGGATGACTTAGTAACCATTTTTTTTTTTTTTGATAAGTAATATAAAATTCAATAAAAAGCGCAGAGGGGCGCAACCCTAATACAAGGGAAGTATACAAGAGAGCCCCTAAACGGGAGGAACAACTAATAAATTAAGAAAGTCTACAAAAGTAGAAACACCTAGGTGGCAAAGATGGGGTGCTATCCATAGATAGTAACCATTTTATAACAACAAACTATACCTCTTTACAATTTATGCAGAAACAGCAGAAAACTGACTATGAAACAAGCTTCAAAGGCCCTCTACATACCAATCTAAAACAAACAAAACCTATACACCAATTACAGCAAATTTTTCATTCCCCTTAGTCCTCCTAAAGCTGCATTTCCCCATTAAACGAACTCTCACTTCCCACTTGATCTTCTGCAGAATTTATTCCTCAGAGAAAGGAGTATTGTCGTGCCTCAAGTCATTCCTATTACGCCAAATAAAATGCGTTGCAGCTCCGAAAACCAGCCTACAAACAAAATACTTCATCACTTTTTTCCTCCAATTCTGCACCCCTACATCAACAATCGCAGCCCAGCAAGTAGAAGTATCCTCCAGATCACACAACTTCGTAAGATTCCACCAAAGTCCACTCCTAAAACTACAACTGAAAAATAGATGGTCCAGAGTTTCTACTCCATTTCTGCAGAAAATGCAATTTGTCTCCCCTTGATAACCCCATCGCAACAGCTTGTCTCCAGTGGTTAGAGCATTCGTCATGGCCAACAAAGAATGAACCATGCTTAGGGAATGTAAAAGGATGCCAAATGATCTACCACCAATCCACACAAGGACCCTTCTCTCTCAATGCTTCCCAAGCATCCGAGCTACTATAATTCCCAGACTAAGAGATAACCCATTTAGGTTCATCCCCCACACCAAAATCAACCATAAAGAGCTTGCTTTGAATCTCCACAAGAGCATCAGATCTGGCTGGTTTCCAAAACCAAAGACCATCCCTAATGACTGAAGATAGTCTGGAATTCAGATGGCTTTGAGCATCATAAATAGCTCTATACACCACTTGGATGCCACCAATCAGTCCATAGATGAATGTTACTACCATTACCCACATCAAACCTCAAAAAATTATTGGCCTCCACTCTTAGCTTCAACAACTTCCGCCAGTACCAAGAACAGGACTGTGGAACCTTGATTGGCCAAAAGCTACGGCCCATCAACAGATTTTCATTCACCCAAGTAACCCACAATGACTTGGCTTTGGCAAAAAGACTCCAAATGTGTTTCATAATGGCAGCACAGTTCCACTCCTCTAGTTTTTTAATGCCCAGTCCCCCTTCTTTCTTTGGGAAATTTAACATTTTCCAAGCCACTCAAGCTCGAGCATTTCCCTCATCCTTCCCATTCCAACGAAAACGATTGAGTTTTTGTTCAATCAAAAAAATAACCTCTTTTGGTAAGGTGAAAATACCAGTCCAAAAGACTTGGACACTATAGAATCGAGGTAAGCAATTGCAAACGCCCGACAAAATAATTTTTCTAGAGATCCAAGAGTCAATGTGCCCCGTGATCTTCTCCAACAAAATGGAACAATCAGAAGCAGTCAACCTTGTGGTGATTAAAGGCACTCCTAAGTATCTCACTAGTAACATGCCCTCCTTCATTTGAAGGCAATCAGAAATTCTATCTTTTTCCACCTAAGGAACTCCAGAGCAATAAAGAGTGTACTCTTAGCAGGATTTGATCTCAAACCCAAGAGTTCAGAAAATTCATGGAGGACACGCTTTAAAACCATGATAGATTCGAGCTTGGCTTCAAAAAAAATCAATAGGTCATCTGCAAAACAAAGATGAGTTAGCTTTGGCTTTGAGCACCTAGCATGAAACTGGAAGCCTTTGTTTTCCACAGAACTCTCCTTCAATCAACTATCCAATATTTCCATGGCAATCACAACTAGGTAAGGAGACAATGGGCTCTCCTCGCCTAAGACCCTTCTTCTCTTCAAAAAGACCTTGTAAGGTACCTTTAAGAGCCACTGAGAACCTAGGATAATACAAACTCGCACCCAATTTATGAACTCTGCTGGAATACCAAAACAAGCCAAACAATGAAGCACAAAATCCCAATTAATAGAGTCATATGCTTTCATTAGGTCAACTTTCAAAGTAAACTGAGCCTTGCCTCCCTTCTTATGATAGTCTCTTAAAAGCTCTTGAGCCAACAAAATATTTTCTGAAATGCTACGGTTAAAAGCAGTTTGATTCGAGCTAATAATCCCATCCAAACAAGGAACCAACCTATTTGCCAAAATTTTAGTGACACATTTGTATATAAGATTGCAACAAGAAATAGGTCGATAATCCCCCATTGTTGAAGGAATAAGTTTCTTAGGAACCAAAGTAATAATAGTAGCATTCACACGATTCAAAAGCTTACTAGAGGAAAAAAATATTTTGTGGCAGCAAGCACGTCACCTCCAACCACTGGCCAATCATGTTTAAAGAACTCAGACGTGAAACCATCTGGACCTAGAGATTTATTGTTCTTCATGGCAAAAATAGTTCTCCTAATATCCTCATTTTCAACTGGCTTACAAAGATCAGCATACTGCTCAATGGTAATACGTTTCTGCACTAACCCAAAGATTCTATTTGCCTTCTTTTCATCAAAGATCAAAGAGCTAGTCCCCAAGAGATTCTCAAGCTGCACCCACTGAACATGAGCCTTCTGCCTCGAGAATGCTTCCTCAGCTCTGGTCACCTAAACATACTCATGGATACTTTATTATTTTTCTCTCACCAAACACGCAGCAGAACCACCAAAAGTAATAACATCCTGTTGAGCTTGTTGCATACGCATTCTAGCTTGGAGAACTTTCTGTTGAATATTCCCATAACACACCTTATTCTGGTTTTTCAAAACCTCTTTCACAGCTTTTCAAACGAGCATATAGCTTAAACATTGGATACCCCTCCACTTATGAATCTCACCAATCCTTCACCCATTGCAAAAAAATTAGAATGTTCTGTCCAGTAACTAAAGAATTTTAAGGGCTTGGGTCCAAAACTCTTTACTGTAGCAACAGCAACCAAAATATAAGAATAATCAGACACCCCTCCCAACACAGACTCCACTAAAGTATTCCCAAACTTCTCCATCCAGAATTCATTAACCATAATTCTAACTTCTTAGCAACAAAAGCATCACCCTCGTCCTTATTGGTCCAAGTAAACAAACTACCACAAAAATTCAAATCCTCCACTTCAATATCTCTAACAGACTCTTTAAAGTTTACTTATCAAAAATAGTTGAGTTCATCTTTCCCCCATTTTTTCCTTCACAGACAATACCACATTAAAGTCCCCACCTAACAGCCACGATTCCTGATTAACCTGACTTTTAACCAACCTCAATCTATCCCAAAGTCCTCTTTTATCTGCTCCTTTATTAGCACCATAAACAAAAGATTGAAACCAAACCAAATTCTCCTTAATAGCCTCAATTCTACAACTAATATCCTGCTCACTTTACCAATCAAATCAATTTTCAAATCCTCCTTATACCAACAAACCCAAAAACGATCTAAAGGATTAAACTCATAGTTAGATATAATTCCCCACCCAAGAAACATACCTTCTTTTATTTTTTCCACCTTTCCTTCTTTTACTCAGGTTTTAATGAGGCAAAACAAAACAACTTTCATCCTACTAGCCATACTACGGACCTCCCTTTGTTTAGAGAGATCATTAAGACCTCTCACATTCCATATAATGAACTTCATAATGTTGGAGAATAACCCCTCCCCTAGTGCTCCCCTCCCTACCCTGATTGGCTCTTACCCTTATCCTTCAGCATAGTCAAACGGCTATGTTCTTCATGTAAAGCCTCTTCAATAATCCTCTGAATGGTATGAATATTCATTCGACTAGTATGAATCTCCCCCTCCTCTAAGTCCCTTTCCTTATTTAACTTCACAACCTCAAACGAGTTAGAGAAACTTTTGTCCTCAGCACCCTTATCCTTTTTAGTAGTCACTGTTTTATCAATCACCACAGTACTCCATTTTCCTTTCTACTAGTCTCACTTTCCCTTTCAGCACTCCTTTTTCCAAGCAATCAGACAGGAGATTCTAGAACCAAAACTAACACAACTAAACCCTAAAGCACCAACAAAAACTACAAAAACAAAACACACACAAAATCAAAACCCCGAAAAAGAAACATCCAACGAAAACCACCAAGGGTTTTGAAACCCTAAAAATAGGAAAAAAGAGAGAAAGGAAAACCTCGCTCTCTAGGATAATGCGGCGACACTCCTTGAGGACGGCGGGGGTGACGAAGACTTGCTTGCGGATCATGGTGTCGTTCTTGTAGTTGGAGTTGTTGGCATAGCGGAGCATGCCGTTGGAGCGGAACTCGAACTCCAGGAACTCGTGCCCAAACTTCCCCTTGTGCCCCACGTAGTACCGCACGTAGAACTCCTCCATCTCCTCTGTCTCTGCTCCTGCCATTCTACCCTCTTCCTCTTCTCTTCTCTTCTCTTCCTGCGATGGGTATTCAGTCCAAAAAGAAGAAAAATCAGGAGATACGGCGCAATGGGAGACTGAAAGTTGCAGGTAATCGACTTTGAACACTGAGCTTCACAAAGGACGCAGGTCTTGTGAGAGAAAGAGAGGCCCAAGTCCAACGGCCTAAAGTCTGCAAGCCTGAAAAGGACGCTGAGATTATTAGCGGCCCACTCTGTTCTTTTCAAAATAAATACAATTTGAATATATATATATATATATATATATATAAAAAATTAATTAAAAAAGAAAAAAAAAAAAAAAAAAAAAAAAAAAAAAAAGAGTGTAAAGTAGAAGAAAAAAAAGGCCTAAAATTGTATATATTATTTTCTCTTTACTATCACTTACAAATTTACAATCATATAAAGAAAAATGGTATTAGTTTTTATTATTTGTATTAGTTTTTTTTTCTTTTTTTCTTTTTTTATATTCTCTTCTTATATTAGCCAAAGGCTTCTTGTAAACGATGGCATTTGGGATTCTAGACTTATAAAACGGTATATAAATTTATAGTAGGTCACAAATATATGATTTGTCTTTCTACATTTGTTTTGTTTTTTCATTTTTTCCTCTTGGGATATATTTGAATGTTATCCTTCCGTAGGAGTAAAATTTGGTTAACTCATTTGTGTTTGTATGAATGGTATTCACAAAATAAAATAGACATGCTACTTTGTATTATTTTATCATTTTTTTTATAACTTTTTGTATATGTAGTATTATTAATTTTTTTTTAATTAAAATTAATCTAAAAATAGATTAACAATATTACATCAGCAAAGAATAATGAGATAAAGACAATAAAATACTAATGGTCTGTTTATGTATTGAATTTTTGGAATCAGAATTGAATTCATATTCTCTTTACGAATTTTTAGGCAAATAGAGTTTAGAATTTTTTTTTGAAATTGTGTTTGAGTGTTGAATTTTTTATATTGAAAAGTATTATTTTTTAATAGTAAGAAATGATTAGAAATGATTGGAAATGATTGAAGGTATGAAAAATTGTGTATAATGATTGGTGTTATGAAAAGTAGTGTGGAATTATTATTGAAATAAATATGAAGATTAAAAAATGACTATTAAAAGGAAAATTTCATACTTAATTAAAATTAATTATAAAATTTAAAAAATAATAAAATTGTCGTTGATTCCCTGTCCATTTCTTGGCTTCCCATTTTGCCCCTAATCATTTTGTATTCCCGGTTGGTCTAGGAGATCGATGCTCTATGGATTTATGCCCAAATAAAACTATTTTTTGTTTTAATTTTAAGTACATTACTTTTTTCAATCTAAAACTAATACTGCACTTTTCGTTAAAAAGAAATTCATTTACTTTTTAAAATCCAAGAAGCATACCTCTTTCTCTTTTATTTTTACTATAAATTAATTTTATTAAAATATCATTTAAAAACCAAAGTTAATGTCATTTAACTTAAAGTAATTTGTGTAAGATAAATCAAAGACAAATGTACACATATAATAATGTAAAATAAATAAAGAAAAAAACATACATAAATCTATGGACAAAAAAAAAAAAAAAAACCATGCAGGTCAATTTCGAACAAAGCTTGGCAGCCAGTCAAATGCATAACTCAATTACAGTTCATGAACGGTACTGAAAATAAAACAGTTCAAGTAGCAATATCTATAAATATCCGACATATACTATATAATTAATTGAATCCGATAGAAGCAACAAAGACACATAATAAATAGTGGTTTCACATACCACTCGCAATACAAACCAAACCACTTCAGGCAAACATGACAACCAACAAAAACAGTACCCCTAAGAAACACAAGACGCAAATCCCTGTAATGCCACAATATCGCATAATGCCCCCGACAGTCCACGGCATGCCTGACGCGCTACCAAGAGCACGTAAACCCACAGCGTCGTCATCATGTACCGTTTCTGGCAAATTTTGCATCAACTCATATTCCCAATAAAAACCTTCGGGATGATTCTACAATAACACATTAAAACATAATGAGACTGCCATTGTTAAATACAACAAATGTGTCAAGAATCAAAAGACATAAAAATGAGGCTTCAATTTGAAACCTGTGATTGCTTATGAGTTCATACCTTGCCTATGAGACACTTGTAAAAGCGTCTCATATAGTTTCTTTCTATTTTTGAGATGAGGAGTGTCATGGGTCTAGCACCACATGTGCAATTCACCTTGACGTTCATATCTACTTCGTAATGCAGCATAAAACAACAAACTTCTCATGTACGGGTAGACAATTTGACATAACAACATACATATCAGTCAATTTCACATATTTGTCTTACATTGAAAAGTCTTATCAACCATAAAACAAACTCAACCATATCCAAATGCACGGGCATTATAAAAAGTATTACTTCAACATTATAATTGCCATTTTTTTAATTATCTCCATATTCGTTTCCATGTGCATTATCCCACATTGCTTGTGCAATGCCTTTTCTAAAATTGCTCATTTCAACGCCAGCTGCAGATGAGAAGTCATATTGTCCTGAATGTGAGGGGCCTTCCTCATCATTGTTGTCATATGCATAAGGCTGCTCACTTATCCCTGATTCTACTGCATCAATGTTGTTGAATATTTAATCATTTGGATTACGCGTCCCAATGAAGTTTTGCAGTGTACAGCATGCCATTATAATGACAGGTTGACGTGGCAATAAGTACTTAGGCATATCGTATAAAATACGTCATCTCTTTTTCAATCTGGATAAGCAATTCTCAATAATCATTCGTAGTGAGGAGTGTCTAAAATTAAACAGTTCATTGTACCCACAGGGTAAATGCCTATTACGAAAATTGGAGAGATGATACCTCTCCCCTTTATACGGAGGCAAGAAACCTCGCGTGCATGGGCATGCAGAATCAACCACATAATAGTGTCATTCATAAAAAAAAAATACCCAAAGTTTATTCAAGAGCATGAAAATATATGATAGATAGAAAAATACGCAATTGTATGCAACGTACTAACCATTTGTAGGTCACTCAAAGCCTTGGTCAATTGTAACAGCATCCTTAAAAATGCGGTCATCGTTCGCGGTTCCCTCCCAACCAACGTACACGAACGTGAATAACATATCAAAATCGCATATTGCCATAATGTTATGTGTGCACTCATTTTTGCGGCCACGAAAAAGGCGTTGGTGCTCTGCCGGGATTTGTACATTTATGTGTGTGCCGTCAACTGTACCAATACAATCTTGTAATAATTTTCAAACAAAAATAAACTTAAAAATGTACATTGTCTTACAAGTTTTGAACAGTGGCATTGATAGGGCCGATGTGTTATAAATGAACAATACTCACCTTGAACCAAGGATAATATTTAGGATTACCGCGTACATGTGGGTGCACCCCAGTCCTGTGTCTCACTTTGATGTAGACCTTGGCCAGATGGCCCACTGCTCTTAACACCTTATTATAATGTCGGTTTATTGTTTTCCGTGGAGTGTTGAAAGCGATCTGCAGCGATCCGCTGCCCTTGGCAGTGCCCAGTAAGCAAAAGAAATATAGCAACATTTTCCTCAACATCAAGGTTCCTTGTACTCTTTATGAACTGGCGCTCCCTCAACTCAAAACACAAAGCTATAAAATCTGGTGGCTCCATACGAAACATTTGAAAACACAGCATTGGGTGACCGTTCAGCATGTATGTTATGTACATGGCCCCTCGTAATGGCAAGGTGCGTTGCGGCATTTTGGTGTTTTCATCGTCGTCTGATGAGTCAATCGCACTCGGTAAAAAGAAAATCTCGTCATCAAGTTCCTCTTCTCTATCTTCATACGCGGGTACGAAAGGGAGGTTAGATCCGTCCATCCTACTAACAGAGCCTTAGTTCAGTACAGTTTAAAATAATTGAATGAATAATACCATCTAACACACATTCAACACTTAATTATTGTCACATATGCACGTAGTAAAACACATTGCACCAATTAAACTTGTCTCATAGCTAATAGCTAAAATATATTAAACTAACATAAAATAACTTGTCTCATAACTAATAGCTAAAATACATTAAACTAACATAAAATAACACATTCCATCAATTAACTCAGATTGTCAATCAAGGGGCTTGACCTTTGATAGCCAAAGCAATTTGTGTTCTTTGTTCCAAAGGAGAAACAAGTTTTGAAGTTTTTCATCTAGTAGGGCAATTGATGTAGCCACGTAAGTATCGAGTGTAATTTCAGCCTGCAACTCATTAAGCACGGTGATTGCCTGGTTTATTGGAGGTGCGGATTTGGCAGTGTTGAACTGTTGCGTCGAACTCAAGTCCTGCTGAGTTTGCTGCTGTATGGATTCTGATGAGTGCCAAAAAGTGTATATTTGGACCCCTTAATTTACATTAGTTAAACCTTTAGTTTTGTTATTTTCTAATGCTTTGGTTAGTTTTAGTGTTTTTATATTTTGTAGGACAATAAGAGAGAAATGATATAATTCAAGCAAAATACAAGGAAATTCGGATGCAGCAGATCACTACATTTAGACTGATCATAACAGGACCAAACGATATCCTTTTTGGGAGTTTCTTAGGTCTAAATTGAAGTTCAAGATGTCAGCTTTCCAACTCAACAAGTTTCAGCCAATTTGGAGATGCGTGGAAAAAGATATGGCTGTTTGAATTTCAGTCGTCGGATCATCCCGAAAATCCGGAACCATCTCTCTTATTATTTTTCTTTTGCTTCATTCCTTGTCTCCCCAAAGCTAGAGCCAATACACGTTTTTCTCCACATTCTCAGCCACTTAATCACCTTTTTTTTCCACTCAACATCATTCCATAAAACACTCATCACTCATCTCTCCACTCAACATAAAATACCATCATTCCATAAAACACTCATCACTCATCTCTCCACTCATACATAAATAACATCCACTCACCCATTCCACACAAACCACTTGGCTATAAAAGGAGACCAAGGCTGAAAATCAAAGGGGAGGAGGAGAGGCATGAGCCTCTTTGTACATAACTTCTTGCTTCTCTTCTTCTTGTAGCTTATTTCTTTCCTTTTGCAACTCTTTGATTTTTATGCTTTTAATTTAATGTTTTAAGTTGTAGTTATTTTATCATGTGTAGCTAATATTTTCGTTTGGGGTTGAGGATGAAACCTCACCATTGAAGAGAAACCGAGTTTCTTGCTTGTTCATGCTATTTGAGTTTATGGGTTTGATTTCTCATTGTTCTACTTCGATTTTTATGAGATGATGTTTTGATATCTCTTGTGGTTTCCGGATACAAGTGATGATGTGGAATAAGTCTCATTAAAATTGATTGCTTGGTGTTTGATCTATCAAAGCATTGGATATTCATTGTGCGTCGTTCGACTAATACATTGTTTTATCGGTTTGAATGATGATATCCATTGTGATTGAATGATACATTGGATGTTTTGATTTCAATTGGTACTCTTTGTGATTTGTGCTATGAACGGAATCATTGAATGTTTCAAATGATTTTTGAAGCAATGTAGAGCATACCTAATATTTATATGTGACAACCTCAAAATATGTGTGATGAGCATGAGATTAGGTTATTGTGATTTGGTGAGTGTGGATTCCGAAACCCTAGACCCCTTTATCTTCATTATTTTTGTTTATGTTTTCCTTTAGAACAAAACCCTAAATTTGGAACTAGGTTAAAATAGGATTAGTTCGAATAGAGATTAATTTTCGCAACACAATTCCCTGTGGGATCGACCTCGCACTTGCAATACGCTATATTGCATAACGATTCGTGCACTTGCGAGTACTTATTTTAAAACACATCAGATTCTCTTATTGCCTTCGCCAGTTCCCTCATCTCATCGTACATAGCCTGCTTCGAAACATTTACCGTGGCCTTTGTTTCCCTAGAGGATATTTTACCTGAGGATCCTTTCCCTTAAGACCCCATGCTGACGCCCAATCCGATACCACGTGCTGGGGCATTTCCCCTACCTCTTGTATCCTCCACCATTGACTGTTTCCCACTACGGCGACCTCTAACAAACGAAGGTCCACTAATGTCCTCATCATGCGGACTGCCAAGGTCAACAAATGTGAGTGACGGATAACCTTCGGGTTGACCTCTACGACCTACCCCACCATCGTACACGTGTATGCCTTCTGTCTGCATACGGTGCATAAGATGTGCTTCCTCATCGGTGTCAGGCAGCGACTGTGCGGAGGACTGGCGGAAAATGCTAGTTGCTGTGGACCAATCGAATATGAGCCCGAGTTCCTCGTAGTTACGGCACCATTTTGCTTTGAAGTGTGAAATTTTCAGATCCACTTACGAAAACCCGAAAAAATTATTATTCCCCAAATAATGTATAAGAGTAATCATACCAAGCTAGTTTTGAATAGAGCGTACAATCTTCACACGCTCCCATTGCGTCGGGGTCTCACAAACTGTATTTAATATTCTATCCCAGCTAAAGCTAGTTTCATGATGTAACAGACCAGAAAAGTCATTGTGGTCTTTTCGCAACCTTTCATACTTCGATGATAGTTGGCTAGGAGTCCAGACTTTACTCGCCCTCGGATTCAAAGCATTGGCTAGCTGGACCCACAATGCTTTGTTCACGGTCCCTCGGATGATGGAACCGTTGTGCACAGATTCGACTAAAAGTTGGACGAAAATGTCATCATCCTCTGGTGGCCACTTCTCTGATTTTTCGCTTTACACTGAGTCTCGTTTTCTCTAGTATGGTAAGGAAAAGTAGAGCTATTATAGAAGTATAGTAATGGCTTATGGAGAAAACTTCAATTGAAACCAACAAAAAAGTTCACATATTTTTACATAACCCCCTCGAACTAACACCTCGTATTCTATGTATCTCAAACTACCAATTGTGTCAATCTTCTTCCTTAAACTATCAAAAAATGTCCCCCTAACGACAAAGTTACCCTTAATTGTATATATTTTAAAAACATATAAACTAACATGAACGTATTAAAACAATTATAAAAGTAATAGAAAAGAAAAGGAAAAAATTGAAAATGAATCCTAATAAAAAAAATCCTATTAAAGGCACATGTCTTTAACATATAACCTAACATGAACGTATTAAAACAATAATAAAAGCAATAGAAAAGAAAAGGAAAAAAATGAAAATGAATCATAATAAAAGAAATCCTATTAAAGGCACATGTCTTTTACATATAACCGAAATTTGTATTTTAATTAAAATAGGGAAAAAAAAAAAACACAATTTTTTATATAAAATATAAATTTACACTTTATCCTTAAGTTTAGCTACTTATTACTGAAAATGCATATGTGGAAAATAGTTTGTTTTTTTTTCATTTTTTATTAATAACTTGGAATTCTCCATTACTCTATTAATTAAAAATAACATCTTGTTTTTTTTATTAATAACTTTGTATTTTAATAACTTGGAATATTTTTTTATATAAAACAGATAAAGAAAAAGGTTGTGCGTAATACCTTTCGAATATGATAAGAACTAGTCGCTCCTAATAATTGTGCTTCCTGCTTCTTGTTAGATAAGGCTGTGCACCATGTAAATTTAATTAGTCCAGCATTGTGACACATGAGTTCAATATTAAAATAATTTTTATTTTTTAAAAAAACACATCGCTAGGAAATTGCATTTGCCTAAAGCCATTGATTTGAAAACGTACAAAACCGCATTTTAAAATTGGAGGTATGAAATGCTTATTTGAAAGCGCAAAATTGGACGAATAATATACCTGTACATAATTAAATCTGTTTGAATTGGACAAATTATAATATATA
The DNA here is from genome assembly GCF_958979055.1 of Alnus glutinosa. Taxonomy (NCBI): domain Eukaryota; kingdom Viridiplantae; phylum Streptophyta; class Magnoliopsida; order Fagales; family Betulaceae; genus Alnus; species Alnus glutinosa. Next base: position 4,578,391 of record NC_084894.1, on the reverse strand, counting down.
TATTCCATTTGTTTGATCAGTTTTGACCAATAAATATAACTAGTGTCAAAAAACAATTATGGCAAGCTAATAAAATTAATGAAAATTAATCTTCATCCGGGTAAAGCTTATTTTCATAATATAATCAAATTGAAAAAAAGAATATTTATAAAATCATGTCTCTAATGTGATCCAAAATAAATATATTGCTTCTATTTTAAATTATAATAACTATGCCAGTTTATTGTCTGCTACATACTAATGACACATGGTATTCTACTCTCCACGAAGATGAAAATACACGGGATTAACTTCTGTTTTTTTTTTTTTTTTTTCCATTCAAAAACTAGTTTCATTTTCTACATTTAATAGTATAATACATTATATATTTTTCAGATTTAATAGAAAACCATTATTGTTTTTGAATAAAATTACAAAATTTTGTAAAACAATTTTGGGCAGATTGTTGTTGCATTTCCAAAACCTAAAAAAAGAGCAAATTTTTTCCCGTTCCCGTTTTTCATCTTCATGTGAAATATTTGTTATTAATAAATCAACCAATTCTTTCTTCCATTAAAAATTGATAAATAAAAATTATTTTGCAAAACGAATAGATTTATTATTAGCTGAAAAAGAAAAAGAAAAAGAAAACATACTTGAAGAAAAAAGACAATACCACAGAAAGATCTGCGGGAACAACTCGATGAAAATGAGTTTAAGATAAATACATACATTGCATTCAAATGGAAAGAACACCATTCAATACAACATTCAAACGGAAATTACAGAGAGGAAAAACATTCAATCGGAAATAATTGTAAATGAATTAAATAGACCATGATAATAAAAACCCAATAACAGTCCGTTAAAACCCATTGGCAGTGTTCTTGGGCAACATTACAAACGACTAATAAAAAAAGAAGGAACAACATACTAATCTCAAATTTATAAAACTAACCCTCAAAGATCGTGTTCTCGGACTGACCACGTGGACTGGCTTCACCGGAGAAACTGGGTACCACGAGGAGTTGGAACCACTGGATGAAGAAGGTGATTCCGAGTGAAGAGCATTCTCCGAAGTCATGGATGAGTTTTTCCAATGGTCGAAGTTATAGGCATAAGATGGCACTGTGCAAGGCCTCAAATTAGCCGCAAGTCAGCCTCAAATTAGCCTCAGGATACTCATAACACACTGCCCCAAAAACGGTAAGTTGAGGTCAATAATAAGAAGTAAAAGTCATTGAAGAAAAAAACTTTAAAAAAAATACATACTGATCAAACTCTTGTTCAAGATCTGATGGGGAAGATATGCAGAATGTTGCGCTTTGTGAGGACAACGGCCATAAGGAGGTGATGGATGCCTGGAAAGAACCTGACACGCTGGTACCTGGCAATGGCTTGTTGAGGAGAGTCGTCCTCGCACGGTGTAGATCTGTAGGAGTAAAATGAGGGAAATTGTTTTTGGGAAGACAGTATGAATGCATCATCAGGTTCGGGTGTAATGTAATGCACGGGTATTACACACAAAAAAAAAAATAAAATAAATTGAAATGGGCTATGGAAATCCAAGATTGATCTAACGGTTGAGAAGTTAGCAAAAAAGTGTGGGTTATCGTGAACTAATCCAAGCCAAATATCTAATGCATCGAGGGTAGAAAAGCTTAAGACAAATGCATACACGTTTCCCTTTGAAATGGGGAGTTATAGGGTGTGGCACTCAGACGGATTACCTACAAAATAGACGTTTCAGATGATATATTATCCACATTATATGGATCCAAGGGTTAGTAATCACGCAAACCTATAAATATGATGTAAATATTTTACACCTAGTCCAATTTGCTACCTCCACGTGTCTGACAACTTTTTTTATTTTTTATTTATTTTTATTCAAACCTTGTTCCAAGAGACACAGTGAGAGTGATTGGGTATGGGCGCGCAAGTGTGGTACATAGTGAGTTGACATCACATATGAGATTTAATCTACAAAGCATTTCATTCAATGGCTATTAATGGGGCATATTTACAACCTGCAGCATAACGTGTGGGTCCACTATGTCCTAGAGTGGCGTCCAGTTTTGTATCAGCAATAATGGCATTGGAATTTGAGAAACGGTACATGAGGAGTGTCTTGAATTCGGGCTTTTACTCGGGTTAAATGCGGGTTGCTGGGTTTTGAAAAAAAAACCCGAAAAGAATCAAGATTCATTTCGTTATCCAAACATACAATAAGTTGCGTGTCTATGTAATTTATGGTCATTCGTGTGAGACATGTCTCACGATAAGCTTTCTTCTCCAAGCTTCCAAAGCAAGATTCGCTTGATGTAACACCCGGCCCCCAACATGTGTCAAATCGTAAAATCTAAAAAGAAAAAATATTATTTTAGATACGAACACTAAAGAGCGAAATTAGTTAATGCTATATTCATGCCTTAAAAAGTCAATTCATATTGTACGATATTTTGGTTATTAAATAAAATTTTGTATTTTTATTGAATTTGATTGAGAACATTAAGCATATAATTGTACATGTGTATATTATTTTGTATATATACATGTAATCATTAAGTTATAGTGAATATGATTTGAGATGTGTTAATAAGATTATAAGTGGACTTTTGTCCCCCTATGTTATCATAAAAAAAAAAAATGATCTGTTTTTTTTAAATTATCATTGAATTTTAATTAAATGGTAATTTTAAAAGCTACACAAAGTCCTATTTATATCATTACTCAAAACCATCAATTTTGTTATTTATAAACTATAGTTCGTAGTCAATAATACAATTGAATATTCCATTTGATAAGATTATAACATATTAATTATGAATATCTCTTTTGATCATAATAGTCGATACTTATAATTGATGTGATGGGGTGATTTGTTTTTTTCAATGTTTTTAATTTTGCTTTTGTTTGTAGGTTTTAATTGTTTAGAATTTTGTTTATAATAATTTAAATAATTAATATTTTAATACGACGTGGCAAAAGATATTGATGTGACTTAACGGACTTCAATTAATTGGATGCAAAGCACAAATAATCTAATTGAAAATCACAAAAAATTTAGGGTTAAACATTTTTTTGGTACTTGTTGTTTAAAGTTTTTTATTTGTTGTCTTATGTGATTTAATTTGTATCACAGATAGTACTTTGATTTTAGGAAAATACCGAATTGGTATCTTCGTTAGTGTTTCCGTAAAAAAACTAACAGTATGCCACATCAATACCGCTTAACACTATTCAGAACGCGACACATGTCTCATATGCCACGTAAATCGCTACATCAGCATCATGTCACACACACACACACACACACACACCCCCTTAGCCAAAATGGGAGTGGTTTAGCCACGCTCAAAGAGAAAATGGGGGTGGCCTTAAGAACCAAACTCCTATTTTTTTTTTATTTTTTTATTTTTTTCTTTGGCCATTGGTGGTGGTTTGGCCACCCCCAATGACCGAATCATCCATGTATTATAGTACAAGATAAATGAGGTTTTGCCATTAGAGGTGGCCGAACCACTCCCATTTTGCCCAAGGGGGTGATTTGTCCACCCCTAGACCGACAATGAACGATTTTTCATTATTATTTTTTTAAATGAAAATATGTAGCAGTGATATGTCGATGATGTAGCGATTTACATGGCTTATGGGACAAGTGTCGCGTTCTTAATGGTATTAAGTGGTGTTGATGTAGCATACCATTAGTTTTTGAACCAAAAAACTAACAGATGTATTAGTTCGATCTTTTATCAAAACTCAAGTACCATCTGTAATACAAATTGAATCACATGGGGCAAAAAAAAAAAAAAACTTTAAACTGCATGTACCAAAACCCTACTTAACTCAAAAATTTAAGTAGCCAATTTTAGGGGTCAGCCCATCTAATGGTACATTACTCATAGATTTATTTTATATTTACTTTATTATTTTTTGAGAAATATATTTACTCTAATTTAAAACACTATACTGGTGCTTTCAAAAAAATCAAGGATTTTAAGACAATTTTTTTTTTTCAAAAAAATTAGGGCCCCATTTGGCAAACCCCTTGCACTCCCATTTTTTTTGTTTCTCTTCTCAAAAAAAAGTAAAATTCAAAAAAATTAATTCTTTTTTATCACATCAATAATTTTTTATTACTATTCAAAAAAAAAAAAAACTACAAAATAAAAATTTTCATTTTTTCATAAAAATATTTTAAATTTATTTATACTTTATATTACATCAATTACATTTTATTACTATTAACAAAGAAAAAAAACTTCTCCCATGATATTTATCAAACGGAGCCCTAGCCGAAAGCTATTTCTCGATAATTTAGTGAGCTCCTAGTACCTTAATCGGATGGGTTGACCGTCCCTTTTGCTTAAGGTCAAGGGAAGAAGGAACGATTAGACTATACTCGCCAAACTTACGCATTGATAGGCGTAACCGAAAGACGAGACGTACAACGTAAGGAATAAGGATCCCTCGTCCAATCGTCCGTGGATTTCAAAAAAAAAAAAATCCTTCGTCCGTGGGAAGTAAACGACAAAAGCCAGAACAGCATTAGACTGCTTACCGGCTAAGCCAGTAAATTATAAAAAAACTTCTACACTCATAGAGTCATGCTACTTTACGTGCTGTCCACTCACTCACGCCCTCAAAATTCTGGCGCCGAAAATCCTGGGTCCACACTGAAACCCCCTCGTGACTGTGGGTGGCATTCCACTGGAAAGTAAAATTTTACCTTTGTCTTTCACCTTGTCGTTTAGGGCTTCTAGTTGTAGGAAAGTAAATTTTTGACAGCGGGAACTCACCTCGGCTACCCTGCGGTGACCTTTTTATTCAGACAATAATGGTAAATGACATTTATGCCTCAATTAATAAGCACTAGCCACCTTATGACTAAATTAAATAAATATGCCCCTTTCCGCCCTTCTGTTATTGGGTCCATTGAAGGGTTTAGGTATACCACCAATTAAAGTGATTAAATGTCTCCTAACTCTTTAACTCTTTTGGTATTATTGTGGTAAAACTATTTATTTATTTATTTTTTTTTTAAAAAAATTAGCTATTTTATTTGGAATACATCTATAGTGAATGTGAGTGGAAAAGTTTTGGTCTAATACCATTGCTCAAGTCCAAATGAAATTTTATAAAAGTTGCAACATTGTCAAAACCAAAAATAAAAGAAAATTAAAGTCAATCTTGTAAGTTTTAACAAAAATAACATAAAATATCATTTTAATGTTTAATTTAATTTTTTGGGATGATTCAATTTTAGTGACCTATATTCATTACCGAGAAGAGTTGGATAAGTCTACATTTTTATTGAATAACTTGAAAATACCATTGTATTATATAGTCTATTTATAGAGAAAATAAAGTAGGTAAAGTAGATTAGATTATTAAGAAAAAGTATAAAAGACGTAATATATAATTTATTTTTAAAATGTTTGAAATGATGTATCTTACAAGTTTTCATTCACAATCGTGGGACAGCCGATCTTTTATTTATTACTTAAAAAAAAAAAAAATCTTATTTATCTGCAATTCAAGATATACAAGAAACCCGTTACTAATTGCCGGAAAAAAATGGATAAATACTACTATACTAGGGTGCTAGCTATTCTTTTCCTCCTGATAACTCTTTTGGTGGAACCTGAATTTAGCCTCTCCACTTTGACTACTGCAGACGTGGCTCATTTCCATTGGCTGTTTACTAAACTTGGACCAGAGCTTGACCGAGCTGACCGTAGAGGACCAAACCTCTTCTGTCTCTTCCCAGTCTCACCTCTCCCTCTCTGGCCACGGCCAATTAGCCAAAGGTAGGTGAAAAGCAAAACTCCCCCAGATCACCAATATTACTCAGCCACAACCACTCTTGCCCTTCCTCCACCTAATCCGACTACAATCTCAGATAATTGAAAATCCATGTGCTTGTAAGAGAGAGAGAGAGAGAGAGACCGTTGTGCTTTTACTTGCTTCTACTTCTTCTATCTTCCTGGGAAAGCAAGTGAGAGAGCAAATTTAAAATTACAGAGAAAATTACTTTTACACTAAGAGAGAGAGAGAGAGAGTCTACGGTTGGTGCTTCTTCATCATCTGGCCTATCTAAACCCTAGGCTTGAAAACTCTCAGCTAACTCACTGTGGCTTTTAGATCCTGGCGATTCTCCGCCCGAGTTGACCCGCCGATCTGCTCGTCCGTGCCGGGTTGAGACAATGGGGGACTCGGGGCGGCTCGCTTGGTTCAAATGCTGAGCGTTTCCAGTGGAGATTGCGCTTGGATTGAGCTTGCTTTTTATGCCGTAGCTTCGGCGCTAATCGGCGAAAATGTCGGCTCCTATAGCGGCTTTCGAGCGCCCCCGGGTCGGGGCTTCGAATACGGTATGGCTTCTGAGAAGATGGATAGAGTTGGAGGCTTTTCTTTGTTTAAATTTTTGTGTCTGAAGTAGTGGAAAATCCGGTATTTGTAGTAATCTGTTTACTTTCCTTGTAATGCATTTAGTCAAATTGGCCATTTTCTATGAAAATATAAGAGAAGAAAGTAATTGAAGTCCGAACTGGGACGATTAAATTAAATTAAATGATTATGTCCGGCTTGGTTCAAGTGGAGGTTTCATTGATTCATGGGATCCGAGGTAATGGAAAATTTAAGAAAAATCGAAAGAGGCAGCGAAACTACTTTGGGTAATATATTCTTGGCAACCGATCAGAGCTCATATTGTTTTCACATTGTTTTCGTTTCTTCCGGTGTTTTTAGTTGATCTTTTTTCGGGTAAGTGTTTCTGTAGGTTCTTTTGGATTATATTGTTTTTTTTTTTTTGGATTATGTTGTTATTAGCTGATTGTTCCGGGACCAATGTCTATTAGATGACTCCCGGGTGTTACTATGTTGGTGTGGAGAGTCTTTAGGAATTAATTTTCAGTTTATCTTAATCACAAGATCATGGAATTGAAATTTTAGGATTTGGTTATTGAGAAAGTCAAATATTCGAAATGAGCAGGTAAATGAAGATAGTTGAAGCCTTCTGATAAAGAACTGGAATTTAATGGCAACATTGTATCAGTATAATATAACCAAAACCCAAACTTAAGGTTGTGTTTCTCCGCAAATCAAAGGTACCTTAATTCTGTCTAGTTGCTGAAATCAAATTTCTGGTGCTCATATATTGAAATCAACTAACACAATTTTCTAATACCTTTCATTTGGAATTGTGTTCTTATTAGCTGAAATTTATCTTAATTCTGTCACTTTTTTTTTTTTTTTTTTTTTTTTTTCATTTCTTACTAGGTCTTAAAGGGCATTTGAGAAATTGTGAATAAAGGTGACATTCCAATGCACACAAATTTAGATATGCCATTACAAGAAGTTTTAATAGTTAAGGATTGGCATTCCTTGGAGTTTTCCCAACGTATTGAGATCCCAATTTTTAGAAAGCTTTTTCTTGAGATTGTCAGAATTTGTGGGGATTTATTTCCAGAATTTGTGGTGAAATTTGTCATGATTCATACTGAAACTGGGATAACGATATAAGGAGCCTTTACAGGGAAATTAATCAAGTTTTGGTCCAAAGTTTACTGGTTTTCAATTAATTTGATTGCAGGGAACTGCAAACATATTTGTGTATGTGTGTGTGCGTGCATGTTTATGTGTCGATGTGTTTGCCTCTTTTTGTGTCCATGCATGTCAGTTATGCACATTCTGATTGGGGAATCGTACTTAGTAATTTAAGCTCCGTTTGTGAATGTGTTTTGGAGAATGCCTTTTGTTTTTGGTTTGAAATAGTTTTCTAAAAATAGTTTTGAGTGTTTTGTGTTGCTGTTAATTGTTAAATGGAGCCTTAACTTCTGTACTTTCGCAAAGAATTATTGGATTATAATCATTTAAAATCTACTTATTATCCTTGTCTTTCAATTGTGGTCACAAGGTTTCTGTGCAGTTTGGTATGTCTTTCAGTGACTCGGAAAAGCACTATTTCCAATTGGAATTTTGAAAATAGAAGTAATGAAGATTTAAAGAGGATTCCAGGGACTGCATATTTGATTTTGTTGGACGATAGAAATATATTTGGTTCTTTGTCCTCTTTCTATTGTTGTTTCTTCTGCTATATACGAACGGGTGCTATACTAACCTTGGAGTATTTGAAACCTCACTCATTTCAGCCATTTTTAATGCACTTAGAACCAAGTTTCTCTTTAAGCTCTTAAACTGTTTGATATAAGCTTGTAGAGTGTTATCATGTCCTAGACCACATGCTACCATTACCATTAACTAGCCTATCTACTTATAAAAAAAAACCATTAACTAGCCTATCTTCGCTCAACTTTTGCTATGTTTTTGTCGGGTGCTTGGTCTTGCACCCAGGTTTTGGATGGATGTCTTGGGTCCCTCCCCCCCCTTCCTTCAAAGGTGGGTTCCGCTTCCAAACTGAAAGGCCAGAGGGAACTGAATAACTTAAAAGTGTTAAGTTAATTATGAGGGGTCCAGCCGTGACAAAGGCGCGAGGAAGTAGTGTCCTGGGATTTTGTTTCTTTGGGTTGTTGGGTTCTTTGTTTGCTTAGGTTGTTTTGTGGGTCTTGGGTTTTTTTTTTTTAGTTCTTGCTTCTTTGTTCTTTGTTCTGTTTGGTGTCATTGTGTATACTTCTATACTTTAGGGGCGCCTTACGCTTTTTATAAAATGCGCTTGCTTATCTATAAAAAAAACAATGATTGATTTGATAGTTTTCCTAAATCATTCTGGTTTAATTTTAAATCATTTGGATTTTATTGATTGGTTTAGTCATGCTTGTGCTATTTTCTTTGACTATTGAAATTCTAACATGCTTTCTAATCATGTATATGTTTTTCCATCCTTCTCAAAACTTAGTTTCACTCAGCACTAGGCAGGTAGTAATAGTTCATGGTTTCTAACACATGCGATTATTTTGACAGGTTTTCAAGAGTGGCCCACTTTTCATATCTTCAAAAGGTTGGTTATGAAATTCGTTTTGCTTTTTATTTCTTTAATTCTCTTTGCCCAGATTCTCCAACAATCTTATCTATTGTGATTTTTAACATATATACATTTGGGCATGTGGCTTTTGTGATTGCATTGTTTTTAGGGTAAATTATACTTTGCTCCCCAAAACTACTTCCCCATTTGTACTTGTACCTCTAAATTATGCCTCACTGCAACTTGGTTTCCTCATGTTAGATGGACGGTTAGTGTGGATGGAAAATGTTACACTTGAGTAGCACGTGTGTTTGAGCCATTTCGCGTGACTAATTTTCCCTTGAAGTGTGTGGAAATGCACCGCTTTAGTAACAATTTTTTAAAAAAAGGCTAAAGTCTCTGTTTTGTACAAGGAGCAGATGTGGGCTTTGTTTGTAGCTATAGAAGCAAACCGGAATACGAGAAGTATGGCTAGTACATCAGAACTTTCCGCTAAGTTCGATATTAAGGGAAATAGAGAATTAAGGCCACTGGCATGTTCTATCAATTATGAAGTAAAGGGAGGGCCGTCCAATAGAGACAAAGAAAAGGGGAGGGGGATCTGTTTGATTACTGAAGCCTAAGATCCTATCTTGGAACGTGAGAGGCCTGAATGAGGAGGAGAAAATGATGAAGATTAAGGGTCTTATTAAGAAATGGAAAGCATATATAGTTTGTCTGCAGGAAACCAAACTAAAGTACATTAATAGGGAGGTGGTATGGAGTTTGTAGGGCTGTGTATGTGGATTGGTGTTATTTAGGGTTGAGAAGGGATTCTTGAGGAATTTCACTTATGTGGGGTAGAAGGGTGGTAGAAAAAGTGGAGGAGTGTGTGGGGAGTTTTATTGTTACGTGTTCTTTTAGATAATTTTGAATGGGCATTCGTAGACGTGTATGGTCCAAATAATGACCATGATAAGAAGTTGCTTTGGGATGAACTGGGTGGACTTATGAGTTGGTGGGAAAAGCCATGGTGCATTGGAGGAGATTTTAATGCCGTTCGATATCCGAGTGAGAGATCAGGAGACACCAGCTATTCTTCAGCTATGAGGGAGTTTTTCAGATTTCATATTTGAACAGGGGCTCATGGACATTCCTCTTGTGTATGGTAAGTTCACGTGGTCAAACAACAATCAACGTTGGTCAAGAATTGATAGATTTTTATTCTCTTCTGCATGTGAGGAACAATTTCCTGATGTCGTTCAAAGGAGACTCCCTCCTATCTTGTCAGATCATTTTCCTCTATTGCTAGATTGTGGGGTATCAAATAGAGCTGGAGGATATTTCAAATTCGATAACGTGTGACTGAAATTTGAGGGATTTGTGGATCAAGTGAAATTGTGATGGCAGAATTATCAGTTTGAGGGCTGTCCTAGTTATGTGTTCGCATGCAAATTGAAAGCATTGAAAGGTGATTTGAGAAAGTGGAATGAAGAAATCTTTGGGGATATAGGGAAGCGGAAAAAGGTGTTACTGGAGGGTATTCGAGAGCTAGATGTCGCTGGGGAAGGGATAGTGTTGGTTGAGGAGGAGAAGGTGAGGAAGGAGTTTGCTAGGGAGTTGGAGAGGTTGCTTCTCTGTGAAGAAGTGAGCTGGAGACAGAAATCTCGGGCTCTTTGGTTGAGAGAGGGAGATAAGAACACCAAGCTTTTGCACCGGGTGGCGAATTCAAATAGAAGAAATAATACTGTCGAGGCTCTACTTGTTAATGGGTACTTATCTTTAGATTCTAAGAGATAAAGGATCATATAGTACAATATTATATGCAACTGTATTCAGAACATGATTGTTGGAGGACAAAGATGAATGGACTCTCTTTTCAAGCCATTGGTGAAGAGGAGGGTTATAGGTTGGAGAGAGACTTTGAGGAGAGTGAAGTTTTTGAGGTGGTTAAAATCTGAATGGAGATAAAGCCATAGGGCCTAATGGGTTTTCTTTGGGTTTTTTTTCAAACTTGTTGGGAGACGTTGAAAGAGGATATAATGGCAGTTTTTAGAGAATTTAATGGTAAAAGGCGGTTTGAGAAAAGTATTAATGCCACTTTCATATCTATTATACCAAAGAAAGTTGGTGCGGTGGATATTAAGGATTTTCGTCCTATTAGCGTAGTGAGTCTTGTATACAAAATGATTTCTATGGTGCTAGCGAATAGATTGAAACAGGTGTTGGAGAATGAGTGTCTTGACAGTTGACTTCAATCAATGGTACCAGGTTTATTTTGCAAATTGGATCTCGAAAAGGCATATGATCATGTAAATTGGGAGTTCTTGTTATACTTGTTGGAAAGGAGTGGTTTCGGGGAGAAATGGAGTGCATGGATTGCCTTTTGTATTTCTATGGTTTGTTATTTAGTATTAATAAATGGAGCTCCATCTAGATTCTTTAGTAGTACTCGGGGTTTAAGACAAGGGGATCCGTTATCACCTTTACTTTTTGTATTGGTTATGGAGGCTTTGAGTAAGATGATGTCGGCCACAGTGGATAGGGATCTTTTGGAGGGTTTTACAGTGGGATCGAGAAATGTTGCAGAACTAGTTGTGTCGCATTTGTTATTTGCAGATGATACTCTAATCTTTTGTCAGGCAAATGGTGAACATCTTCGTAACTTGAGATGCCTCTTTTTCCTCTTTTTTTTTTTTGTTTTTGTTTTTGTTTTAGCAGTATTGGGGTTGAAGATTAATTTGTTGAAGTCAGAGATCATTCCTATTGGCGAGGTGGATGATGTAGAAAGGTTGGCTGGTATATTTTGGTGTCGGGTGGCTACCAATGAAATATTTGGGACTTCCTTTGGGGGCACCATACATTTCAGCTACTATATGGAATCGTATTGTAGAAAAAAATGGAAAGTCGTCTGACAGGCTGGAAGAGGCTATATCAGTTGAAGGGAGGGAGGTTGACGTTGATCAAAAGTACTTTATCCAATTTACCCACTTATTATCTATCTTTGTTTCTTATTCCTTTAGGTGTTGTGAATAGGATTGAGAAATTGCAAAGAGATTTTTTCTGGAGAGGTATTAAGGAGGAGTTTAAATTCCATCTAGTTAATTGGTCGACATCCTTGCCGGAGACGACATCGGAGGTGTCTTCTGGGTTGGTTCTAAATCGGATTCCTCCTGGGGGTTTGGAGGTTACAACGTTGGGAGCCACAGAGGGCGCGAGTCCAGCTTCGTTAGTTTTTGTTGGGGATTCTTTTAGGTCGGAGCCCTCGTTGGCGGCAGTTACAGGGACGGCTACGTTTATGTCTTCTTCCGGGGGTGAGTCGAGCAGTTCCCAGGTGTTTTCGGTGTCTTCTAGCCAGACTGCAGCCTCTAAAGAATTTGGTTTCCCTCCTTCGCCGGCACTGGATCTGGGTTTTTCGGCGGATCCTGCTCCTTCAGCTCTTGTCTTTAAGTTCACTCCATTGGGGCCGCTTCAAATTCCTAGACTTTGTTTTGTCCCTTTGTCTCTTGCTGGAGCAGCTATTTTGGGAGAGAAGCTGCATTCTCCCCTCCCAGTGGTAGTTTCTAAGCCTTTTCAGTGTTACTACAGGAGGGCGAAGAAACGAAAGGAAGAGCAATCTGTGAAGTGGAATGATGTGCTACTTTCTAATTCCCTGAAAGCCGCAAAGATGTCTGTTGGCTATGCTAATAAGAGGGGTGCGGTTGCAGAGCCGCCAGTGGAGAAGGTGGCAAAGCCTCCTGCAATGAAGAAGACAGAGACGCTTTTCAGGAAGGGGTTCGCTTCAGAAGGTCAACAGTGGCGGGGTGGTAGGTCCTTCCTCTCTTCCGAGTGGTTGCTTAAATGGTTTCTGCCAATCCCATAATTGGCTAGTCAGTTTTGATCATAACGGGGCGATTGTGGTGTGGGAGGAGGAAGAAGACCATTATTGGGATGGATTGCCCTTAGATTGGGCGATGGATTGGGATTTTGAGGAGGAGGCCATGGCTATTCGGGATGCCATGGAAGAGGAATTCTAGTTGATTGCGCGCCAGAAGTCTAAAGGAGAAAGGGAGCTTTTGAATTTGCATAGCTCCATTAATTACGACGATGCAAAAGATCCCTCTAGGCGTAGAGAAGGCAAAGGACACATGTTTTAGGCTTGTTGTGCCTTGGCGGGTAGTGGATAGTCTTGTTCTTAGTTGGTTCCTTATGTAGTTTGTTTTTGGTATTTTCGTTTTCTGGGGCCTTGGTGTTGTGGGTTTTATTGGGTTTTTGCGGGTTAGCTTTGGTTGTTCTTGTGTACTTAGGGGCACCTTACGCTTTCTTTAATAAAGTTTTCTTACTTATCAAAGAAAAAAAAAAAATTGTTCGACAATTTGTTCAATTTTTTCTCCTCTACAATATGGTGGTTTGGGAGTAAGAAATTTGATTAAGTTTAATGAAGCATTATTGGGTAAATGGTTATGGCATTATGCTATGGGGAGGGAGGCGTTATGGCGGGTGGTTGTGGAAGCAAAATATAATAGTCTGAATCGTGGTTGGTGTTCTAAGGAGGTAGCGGGGCCTTTTGGTGTTGGAGTGTGTAAACATATTAGGCGGTGGTGGGATGTTTTCTTGAGATATATCGGATATGAAGTGGGAGATGGATCAAAGATTCGTTTATGGCATGATGCTTGGCGTAGGGATTAGCCATTGATGGAAGGTTTTCCGGAGTTATGTAGTATTGCTCCTTGTAAGGAGGCGTGGGTTAGGGACAACATGCTGTCTTCCAATGGAGTTATTTAGTGGAATGTGTCTTTAGTCAGATCTGTCCAAGATTGGGAGGTAGATTTGGTGCTTGCATTTTTTGGTGTGTTATATTCACTCAGATGGAGACAAGGTAGTGAGGATTGTATTCGATGGATTCCTTCAAAGAGGAAGAACTTTGAGGTGAGGTCGCTTTTTCATGAGTTATCTACTTTGGGGGGTTCTTCTTTTCCTTGGAGAAGTGTTTGGACAATTGAAGCCCCTCTAAGAGAGTTTTTTTGTGTGGACAACAGCTCATGAAATGATTTTGACTTAGGATAATCTGAGAAAGAGAGGAGTAGTGGTGGAATGGTGTTGTATGTGTAGGAGCGGAGAATATATTGATCATTTTTTACTCCATTGTGAAGTGGCTATAGAATTATGGAGTGCGTTCTTTACCTTGTTCGGAGACCATTGGGTTATGCCGGCGAGGGTGGTCAAGGTGTTAGATTGTTGGCGAGGTCAGGTGGGTAGCCGCTCAGTTCTAGATGTGTGGAGGATGGCTCCGTTGTGCTTAATGTGGAGCATATGGAGAGAGAGGAATGCACGATGTTTTGAAGATTGTGAGAGGACAAGGGAGGAGCTTAAGATCAACCTGGTCAAATCGCTCTTTAGTTGGACTATGGCGTATAATATCTCTCATTTTTCTAAGTTTTTTGAATTTGTGGATTTTTGTTCATCTTTTAGCATGTAAGGGAGACTTTCTGTATAGTTCCTGTGTGCTAGAGTTGTGTCCCCTCTGCACTCTTCTACGAAATAAATTATTTATCAAAAAAATCCACCCTGAAGAATTTGTCAGTTCTGCCCCGTTTGTATGCCTTTGATCATCTTATAAACTCATATTAGATTGTTTGAGATTCGAGTTAATTTATCTAATTAACTCCAATGATAAAATCTTAACAATAATTAATTAATTAACAATTAGTATGAATTTACTAAAAAAAATTATTAAATCGAGTAGCTCGTGAAGAAGCTCGAGTTCATTCGAAAAATAAATAAACTGAGTTTGAATAAAAATTATGTAGTTCGGTGATAAGCTCGAGTTTGAAAAAAATTAAACGAATTGAGCTTGAACATTTAATACTCGGCTCGATGACTGCCCACCCTATTCATAAAAAATTATCCTTAAACAACCCAATATTATCCATCCATTAGCTCCATCTTATAAAGTAAAGCATGCAATGGATTCTTCTTTGTTGCACTTGGAGTTTCCCCTTTGTACTAGGCTCTCTTTATAGAATGTTGTATTACACATTATATTCCTTTGGCATAAAAGTTACTTTAATATTGAATATGTTAACATCTGTTGAACTTCTGCAGGAATTGGCTGGAAGTCTTGGAAGAAGCGTTGGTTTATCCTCACACGCACTTCTTTAGTCTTCTTCAAAAATGATCCTGTTAGTAGCAATCATATTTTTTTTTCTTTTGCCTTGGATATGTTCATATGGTTTATTTACTTTCGGATTTTAATTTTAGTTCTTTCTCATTGTCCTACATTATTGGAGAATGCCACTAGCTGTGATTTGTTGCATTATCATATTATTGTTGGTATTTTATGGATTGTGTATTCTTTTTGCATTACTGTAATGCATTAGTGGAGAATGGTATGTTGCAAAATGCCATGCTTGGTGTGAACTCCTGAGTCCTGTGAACATTTCAATTTAAAGAACGCAAGTTGTGCCCAAAGCCATTTTGTCAAGGCATGTCTGCTTTCTTTCAATATTTGTCATGAATATAATTTTGAAATTAAAAAATTGCCACAGGTTTATACATATTGCCAACCAGAGGAAGACATGCTTAGGAATCTTCCATTCCCTGCTGAGAACAACATATAATAAGATTTAAATTAGTATATCTGGTTGTGGAAGATCAAATCTGTTTTCAAGTGGCTGCAGTTTAAAACTGCAAATATAGTCAAACTCTTAATCTTCCATATATATCTTCTATGCAGGTTTACTTGTAAATACTGTTGGAGACCATCCCTTACAAATAATTTCTGAAAGATTTTGAGTTGTCTTTCTTAATGACTGTCCTTTCTCAGCAGTTATCAATTTAAACTCTTGTACTCTTTGGTGCAAGCTGCCAACAGAAGCCCCTTCCAAAAAGGAGGCATAATATATTGTTACCTCTCCACTAGGTTCTGCAGCGCACTACAAAGGGAAGAGGGACAAATAATACGTCGGCAAATTAGAAAGAGTACTCTTTTATCAAAGTCTACCTAGTTCCTTTAGACATATAAAGGCTCTTCCAACCTGCCAAGCGATGTTCCATTTTCTTAATAATGCCATTCCAAATCGAAGTAGCATTGTAAAAGGCTCCGAAAGGAAGACCCAAATACTTCATTGGCAAAGATGCCACTCTACACCCAAGAATTTGGGCCAAACCCTCTACACCACCCACATCGCCTATAGGAACTAGCTATGATTTAGTCAAATTAATCTTTAGCCTCAAAACCGCTTCAAAACACAAGAATAGACACCTCAGATGATGGAATTGTTCACCATTAGCCTCACAAAAATTCAAAGTATCATCTGCAAACAATAAATGTGACACTATAACCTCTTCATTATTTCTTGACCCCATCAAGAATCCTAATAAGAGTCCCCTATTCATTGTAACAAACATCATCCTACTCAGTACTTCCATAATAACCACAAACAATATCAGAGATAACAGATCCCCTTGTCTTAAACCACATGAATTGCTAAAGAAACCAGAAGGAGAACCATTAATGAGAATGGAAAATGCAATGTAGAGATGCAATGTGCTATCCAATCTTGCCATCTCTCCCCAAGGCCACATCTATCCAATTGTTACACTAGATTCGTCGTGGGGGATGGCTCCAAGATCAGTTTTTGGCATGATTTGTGGTGTGGTGACACAACCCTCAAAGTAGCATTTCCAGCTTTATTTGACATTGCTCGCCTTAAGGACGCCGTTGTTGCGGATAATCTGGAGCGGTTGGGTGACTCATTCCAGTGGAATGTGAGCTTCATTAGGGAGGCTCATGATTGGGAGGTGGATGTCTTTGCCTCTTTCTTCCAATTGCTACATTCAGTTAAAGTAAACAGAGACAATAAAGACAGTTTGTGGTGGGTCCCCTCCAAAAAAGGAGTTTTCAAAGTCAAGTCCTTCTTCTACTCCTTAACTAGCACTGGTGGCAGACGCTTTCCCTGGGAAAGTGTTTGGCGTACTCAAGCTCCTCCTAGGGCTGCTTTCTTTGTGTGGACTGAGGCTCTTGGTAAGATCCTCTCTCAGAACAACCTTAGGAAATGACATGTTATTGTGATCAACTGTTGCTGCATGTGTAAGTAGACTGAGGAAACTGTGGGTCATCTCCTTCTCCACTGCGACGTGGCTTCTGTTGTATGGAATTCTCTCTTTAGCCGTTTCAGTGTGTCTTGGGTTATGTCTAGACGGGTTATTGACTTGCTTGCATGTTGGTGGTCATCTGGCAGATCAAGGAGTGCTATTGTTTGGAAAATGCCACTTATTTTTATCTTCTGGTGCCTTTGGTGGGAAAGAAACAATAGAAGTTTTGAAGACTTGGAAAGAACCTTGGAAGAGACTCTTTCTTTGTTCTACCATACTTTGTATTGTTGGACTTCGGCTTATGTTCATCCTTTGCTATTTCTTTTTCTGACTTTTTCTCTCGCTTTTCTATTTCTAGTTAGGTGTTTTCCTTGTATACTTCCAGTGTACCAAGGGGCGCCTTACGCTTTTCTAATAAATTTGATCTCTTACCTATCAAAAAAAAAATTACAAAAAAACCCAATTAATATGATCATAAGCCTTCTCCAAATTCAATTTACACAACACTCCAGGTTCCCTAGATCTAATCAGAGTATCAAGACACTCACTAGCTACCATGAAAGAATCCAGAATTTGTCTACCTTTGATAAATGCATTCTGTGAACTTGAAATACTCTTTCCCAATACCAATTTCAACCTGTTTGTTAGGACCTTAGAAATGATTTTATACACACCACCCACTAACCTAATAGGACGGAAATCCTTAATGTCCACCGCACCGGCTTTCTTAGGAATAAGGGACACAAAAGTAGCATTAAAGCTCTTCTCAAACTTCCTTATGCTATGAAACTCTTTGAATACTTCCATGATGTCCTCTTTCAATACCTCCCAACACTTTGAAAAAAGCCATAGAGAATCCGTCTGGTCTTGGGCCTTATTTTTACTATCCTCTATATGCTTTCTCATTGTCCCCACATCTTTGCTGCAAATTGCTGTTTGAGACTTATTTCTTAGATTAAGAGGCTCCACCTAGATTTGATTCTCAAAACTTTAAATCCTCTCAGTCATATAAGAGGCCCTAACCTATGCCTCCAAGGTTCTTTAAGAAGAGACGTGCGTTCTACTTTGTCAAATGATGTGTTTTTTTTTTTTTGATAAGTAAGAATACTTTGTCAAATGATGTTGAAACTCATTTTCATTTCCCTGCCAAATGGGATCCCTCTGCAGCTTTTATTAATTGTGCTATCAAGACCACAATCCACCAATTACCGATATTCTGACCATTTAGTTGCTTTAGTGTCTACTACCTTTTTTCTAGGCTGTCAAATCTGGTTTTCCTTTACAATATGAGGAATCCCTTCAATCCTCCTCTTATAGTGATTATTTATTTATTTATTTATTTTTTTGGGTGGGGGGGCACTCTGCAAAGCATTAGTAACCCAATTTCCCAACTTGGTCTGAGCAGTAGGTTAGAAACTAGTTTCATTTAAGGATCAAAGAAAACAGACAATGTGACTTCATCTAACTGTTCTCCACCTCTTCACTTCATGAAATGTGAGGGCAAAAGAGAAAGCTGAACAATGAAGAGATCTCTTTTTTCTCATGTGCATGCAAAGAAACGAAAAAGTCTATGCCCATCTGTTATTCATATTGCTTTTTAAATGGTAGTCTTTACTAGTGCTTATGCACTGCTAGTTCCATCCTTTCCTGTACTTGTAATCCTCCTCATGACCTCGAATTCTGAAATTTACTAGAAAAGTATTATAATATCCAATTAATGTACAACACACAATGGGTAATGAGATGATTTGTTTGAAGATCCAATTGTGTTAAAGTAAGTGGCCTTTCCAACTTTGTCAGTCAAATATTAGCAAGACAGTAAATCAGCTCTACCATATTAATCGATTTTGGAGTAATACAATTAATTAAACATATACATTTTTTCCTTTTATTATCATGTAGACTGCGCTTCCTCAAAGGGGCGGTGAAGTGAACCTGACATTGGGAGGCATTGACTTGAACAATTCTGGGAGGTATGCATGGTCACTACAATTTATTTGTAGTATTCTTAATCACCTGCTTATAGCTGTAACTCTTTATCTTGCAGTGTTGTAGTTAGAGAAGATAAAAAACTGTTGACCGTACTGTTTCCAGATGGACGTGATGGCAGAGCGTTCACCCTTAAGGTGCTTCATTTAGTAGTTTATTATCACTAGTAATTTCTTCTATAGTGGTCCTTAAGGGGTGGCTCAATCAGCTTGGGACCACAATAGTGGTCATTAGTTTGAATCAACCCTTCGCCCTTCCCTTGGGGACAAAAAATTGCTTATAAAAAAAAAGTAATCTCTTCTATAGTGACAGGAAATAATTTGTGTATCACTCTTTATCATGTTCCTGTAAAAATGTCTTTAATGCCCTTTTGTTTTTATGTGTGTTTTTCTCTCTGAATGCCAGGCTGAGACATCTGAGGATTTGTTCGAGTGGAAGACAGCCCTAGAACATGCCCTTGCACAAGCACCAAGTGCTGCCCTTGTTATGGGACACAATGGGATTTTTCGGAATGACACAAATGATTCAATTGACGGGTCTTTCCATCAATGTTTGTGCTTCTTTATTATTACATCTTAACATTTTGGTTAAAGATCTTCATTCTAAAAGTAGTTGATCTGTTAGTTTATGTGTGTGCATTTGCATGTGCATATGTTCACATCTATAATTACGTTTGGGTATGTGTATTTTAGTAACACAAGATTTCGGGATATCATCCAGGGAGGGATAAGCGTCCTATTAAATCCTTGGTCGTTGGAAGACCAATTTTGCTTGCACTAGAAGATATTGATGGAGGTCCATCCTTTCTTGAGAAAGCTCTTCGTTTTCTTGAGAAGTTTGGTAAGTTGTGATATCAAAATTTGATTGGATTTTTCTTTAAAGTACTCTGCACCTTGTGGTGTTGTTTCTTTTTATATTGTTATTGGTTCCCCCCCAGCAAATATAAAATCTTTGTTGCAAAGTGGAACTCTTTGTATTAATCACGAACATTTGTTTGCTT
Source organism: Alnus glutinosa (assembly GCF_958979055.1). Lineage (NCBI taxonomy): Eukaryota > Viridiplantae > Streptophyta > Magnoliopsida > Fagales > Betulaceae > Alnus > Alnus glutinosa. The sequence goes on along the minus strand of NC_084894.1, from coordinate 4,558,445 downwards.
TCTCCTTCATTTTTAAGTTTTAAATATAATAATTGTTGAGAACATGTAATTTCTTTCATTTTTTTTTTTTAATATTTTGTTTCCTTGCATATCCATTGTCGGTGTATTTGGTAGTTGCTATACTTTTTTGATCTGCAAGTTTCTCTCTAGAAATAAATAATCTTTACGTCCCTGTTGTATTGCCAATTAATATAGCCATCTGGGTTTTCTGATGGGCTTGTACTTGGCATTCTTTCTTCTAATGGAGTGAAAAGTTGATGATTTTGGAGTGGAATTTCCCATACCTGTACATGCTTTTAATAGCTAACACCTGCTTTAGGACTGGCAATGGGGTGCATAGACTTGGTACCTGTCTTGTCCTAATCTGTATTTTGTCAAGTTTGGAATCTTGTACTAGTTTTGAGTTTGATTTAGGTTTAGTTTGGCCACTTACCCTGCCCTTCTAGGAAATTTTTCGGACAAATAGACATAGTTTGTAGTGAGCTTTCATGAGCTTTTTAATTGTAAGTTAGATTCATACCCATCATGCCACCATATTCAACAGCATTGTTTGATAGCACATGCTATATAAGTTTCATTATTAGTCTTTTTATTTTTATTTTTATTTTTATAAGTAACCGAAATATCATTAAAAGCGAAAAGCGCAACCCAGGTGCATATGAAGTATACAAGAGAAACACCTACCTAGAAGAAGAACAAAGAACAAGAAAATCATGAAAACTAAGCACCAAATGAGCTACAAATGTAGTTGTCCAAAAATAGAGTATAAAAGAAAAAGGAGTTAGGTTCCTCTAACACCCTCTCGCTATCTTAGAAACTTCTTTCATTTATTTCCCTCAAAAGACACCACAAGTGGCAAGAAGGCACCATATTCCACATAACAGCATTGAGTGCTACCACCAGTCTACCAACAAGCGAACAGGTTAACCACTCGACTAGGCATAACTAAGGATAGCCCAAAGCGATTGAAATATACATTCCATAAGGCATAAGCAACCTCACAATAGAGAAGATGGTTCACAAACTTCCCATTGCTCTTGCACATACAGTATCTATTAACCACAATGACATGCCGTTTCCTAAGGTTATCCATTGTAAGGATCTTTCCTAGGGTTGCCGACCAAACGGAAAAAGCTGCTCTCAAAGAAATCTTAGTGTGCCAAATACTCTTTGAAGGGAAATGAATGCCATCATTACCGACAAGGACATTGTAGAAGGAGCTAACAACAAACACCATTTTCTCACGCGCCCGCACATGGCTCCCACGCTCCACCCAACTATCGCTTTCGTCTGCTGATGCTGCTGATTTTTGGTGTTTTGTTGTGTTTCTGTATTTTGCTTTGTTTTTTTGTTTTTATTGTTGCATTTTGTGGATTGTAGTCTCCATGTGCCTCTGTGGTTTGATCTTGTTGTGGAGACTTCTGCAACCAGAGTTGGTTCCTTTTTTCAACGGCTCCTAATCGGAAAATGGCAGTGCCTCTCCTTCGACAGCTTCCTCCTGGTGGCTGTTGTAGGTTCAAAGTGGGTCATCTTGGCCTGCTTCAAACACCGTTTTGCGGTGCCATTTCTTGGTCTTTATACCTATATCTAGAGGACTGTGTCATTTTTTTGCCCATTTCCTATTTATTGTTTTTATTTTTTGCATTGTATTCTCGTTTTGGGTTTGTTGTTGGGGAGCTCACCATTTTTTCCATTTTTTGATTCCTTGTAACCCTTTCCCAATATTGCTAAAAAAAATAAACCATTTTTTTGGAGGGGTCCACCAAAGCTTGTCTTCACCTTCTCGTCTCATCCTATAGGAATACAACAAATTGAAGAACGAAGTAAAGGCATCCACCTTCCAATCGTGAGTCGCTTTAATAAAGCTTATGTTCCACTGAAGGGAACCACTAGAGAGCTCCAACTGAACTACTACAGAAGCATCTTTCACATAAGCACTACTATATAAATTAGGAAAAGCTTCCTTAAGGGCCTTCTCCCCACTCCACACATCATGCTAAAATCTTATTTTGGAGCCATCTCCCATCTCAAATCTGGTATGACTAGAAATCATCTTCCAACCCCTCCTTATATTCTTCCATAACCTCACCCCATACGGCTTAGGAGGCTGATTTGAACACCCATCCACCCCACGAACTACCAATTTTAAAATCCACCACAACTCTCTACCAAGCCTCTCTCATGCACATAACACCACAACTATTTCCCTAAAAGAGCATGATTGAACATCCACAAGCTTCAAACCTCCAACCCTCCCTCAGAGATCGGGGAGCAAACCTTGGACTAGCTAACCAGTTGAAATATGAATTCCTCACCTAGCGCACCTCATAAGAAATCTTGATGAAGCTTCTCTATGCCGTCTGCAACACTAGCAGGAAGAGGGAGACATGAAGTACGTAGATAAATTGGAAAGGGTGTTCTTGATAAGGGTAACCGTGCGACCTTTAGACAAATACATTTTTTTCCAACTAACCATCCGAAGCTTTATCTTTTCAACAACACTATCCCAAATAGACTTGGCCTTATAGGAGGCCTCCAACGGAAGACCAAGATACTTCAAAGGCAAGGAAGAAACCCCATTATAAGTCAGCTGTTATACTCGTCTAATTAGTTACTTCTGTTAAAGATGCTCTGTACTGCACAATAGATCTAGGAAGGCTGAATGAGAAGCCTAGCCGAAGATGTCAAAAGTAGGGAAATTGGTTCAATTCCAAGGATGGTTTTGATCCAGCTCTAAAATAAACCTTGACCCCTAATGTTATAAATTCAATGGAGTCAAGTAATTTAGATATTGTTTAGAGCAGTTGAAACATCTTTCTAGTTTCTTGGTGTTTTGTAGTTCAGTGTGTACTTTGGTCTATCTAGTTTCCAGCTTGTAATGGGGTTAGTTTTTTGGTAATCTTTTGGCCAATCTAGTTTCCAGAATGTAGTGCAGTTATTGGATAAGCACCTTTCTAGTTTACTTGATCTTAAGTTTCTTTGTTTCTCAGTTGTGGTAGTCAGGTCCGATGGTTATCATTGCTTTTCTCCAAATTTGTGTTGTTTTTGGTTGCATTGTTGCTATTTAGATCTGGTTGGCTGTTCATGATATGGCTGAAAAGCATAGGAAGATGTTGATGCTATGAATGACTCATGACTCAACTTAGTTTTCCAAAAACTACGTCTATCTTTAAATAATAAAAAAAATGGTTATGTAGAAACGGAAATCTGGTTTGTTGAAGTTGATGTCAACTGGATGACTAAATGACCTACATCAAGCAGATATCAGAGAATTTCATAAATTTGATGTTGAAGTTTATAGTTATGTTTGAGTATCATCAGTGTGAAGTTTTATATGAAATGATAATGGAAAAGCGAATTGGGACACTCAACTGATTATATGAAGAGAGAAATAGATTAAAATGCATGGATTTTTTTTCATGCTTTCTACTTATTGACTGTTTTTTTCAACAGGAACTAAAGTTGAAGGAATTTTGCGACAATCTGCAGATGTTGAGGAGGTAGATCGCAGGGTTCAAGAGTATGAACAAGGTATTTGGTCTACTTTTATAGTCTTTTATTGTTCTTAGTTGAGTAGGAAAACATTATAGATAACATTCTAGTTTCTTTGAATTTATTACTTAGAAAAAAAAAGTTTTTTTGGATTTATTATTTTTTGTTGAGTCTATGTGACTTGGTTGTACAAATGCCTTTCAGACTGAGATTATCCCTTTTTCAATTTTCCTTATTGTTTTTAGGCAAGACTGAATTTGATCCTGATGAGGATGCTCATGTTGTTGGCGACTGTGTTAAGGTAATTGTTGTGACAACTTTTTGCTCTTCAAGAACAATAAATTTAATACCTAAATTCAATATTCAGCCAAAACCTATTTGTTCTGCAGCATGTTCTTAGGGAGCTACCCTCGTCTCCAGTTCCTGCATCCTGCTGCACTGCGTTGCTGGAGGCTTCTAGTAAGTTCAATTGTTATTTATTTTCTTTTTCCGTTTTCCTTTTTGTATACACAAATTTATTATGGATGGTTCATTGGGTAATGAGTTTTCAATATTCTCTGTAGCATTTATTTGGGAGATGGTTGTGAGGAAAACATAGTCGTCATTATGTTAAAATTCAAAAAAAAGAAAAAGAAACATAAAATGAATCAATCATTCGAAAAGGAATGATAGCTAATGATGAAACCTACAAAAGCTAATAATGAAACCTAAGGATGAGCCCACGTTTTGTAGGGTTCGTTGTTGCTTTGGTGGGTTGTGGGTTGTTTCTCGGGCGTATAGTTTTTTCTTGTAACTCTGTTTGGACTCCTTTGTGGGTTGTTTGGTTGTTCTTTCTTAGGTTTTGGGGTTTTTTCTGTTGGTTGTTGTGGGTTAGCTTTGGGTGTTTCTGGTATATTTCTTGTATACCGAGGGGCGCCTTTACGCTTTTTTAATAAATCTTTTCTTACTTATAAAAAAAAATGGTCCGACTGTGGGTCTTTTTTTGGACTATCAACTACAGTTCTTATTTTTATTTTTTATAGAGCCTGCATAAAAGACAGCCAAAACACATGGACAAAAATTAAGATTCGTGCTAACTACTGGCATAGTATTTTAGAGGTAGAAACAGCCACCTTCCCCCCTTCTGGTTAGCACTTATTAGCTATGGGATTCTTTCTTGGGCTTGCATATCAGTCCATTTTATGTTGAGATTGCTATGCTGAAGACCTTGGATCCTTCCCAATGTCCTAGTTGCTCAATTTCATTCACTTTGAACATGGGCATCCAGCCAGGTTTTGTGCTAACATAAATTGATTCGACTTATAATTAAACACGCATCTTGGAACACTTACTGAACTTGATGTTTATTTCTTCGAAGCAAGTCATTCTTAGTAATTCTGTTTGTCAGGCAGCACCATAATCATGGGGGCATAAAGTTCTGTTCTGTATAAAATATTAATGCTCTTTATGTTCAGTCCAGGATATTGGAACTGATCACTTAATATATTAAAGAGTGATTGGGGATTAAGTTGAGCTATTTGGTTTAAATAATTTTTTTCTCCTTGAAATATTTTTCTCATTGACCCCAAGGGTTAGCTCAATTGGTTGGGGACCATGAAAAGGAGGTCACTAGTTTGAATCTCCCCTTCCCCCTCCCCTTGAGGTCAGAAAAAAATGCTTATCAAATTAACTAATTTTCTTATTTTCTTTTGGGTGCATGAAATTATTAGCTTAAATTAATTTAGTGGTTCAAGTTTGACATGTGTACTTACGAGTTAATGTTGCTTTGCGTTTTATTGAATAAGAAATTGATCGAAAGGAAGCTCGGCTAAATGCAATGCGCTCAGCAATAATGGAGACATTTCCTGAACCAAACCGGCGTTTATTACAGAGGTAATCTCACTTTCTCTCTCTTACTTGATGTGCCTTGCCCTCATTTTCACCTCAGTTTTTCTTTTATTTTTCAAAAAAAATTAGATGATTTTTTTTTTTTTTTACTTCCTGTGTACTTGAGTACGCCCTTTGGTTTTTATTGAAATTCGGTTACTTATCAAAATATATATATATATATAAAATTTGTTTTGAAATGCCTGAGTTTCTAAGTGTATCTGTCAGTTTTGAGTGATGATGGAATATGTGTTTATTAGAAGTAATGGTTGTTTGTGCAACTATGCATATGAAAATATGATGCATGTAAATTTTTTGTTTTTTTATTTATATGATCGATACATGTAAAAGATATAGCTTGGAAAATTATCCTCACTGAAAAATGTTTATCGATAGGAGCATTATTGCTAAAAAAGGTAGTACAACTATGCCATTTCGATGTGCTTTGGGATGGGAAGGCAAAATCTGGAAACTGTCTGTCGCTATCTCTTTTACATGGAGTTGGTTCTGGGTGTTGGGTGCGATTACCAACTGTTTGGATTGGCATGCTTCCAATTGATTTTCCATCACTTTGAGTGTCTGTAAGGCATATCCTCACCCATGTCATGTTGTATCAACATGACTATAGAATAGAAGTGAAAGTCATGGGTAACATGGTACCTTTTATAGCATGCACTTCCCATTATGGGATTACATAAAGGGTTTTTTTACCATTCTCTATAGCTTTTCAGAAGATATGGAAGTTGCAAACATGTCCTAGACTATCTCTGTTTCAGCAAATGACTTACTCTTATTTAATTTTCCTTAACTCACCAAAAAAGACAATCTAACTGTGTTTATACTGATTTTCTTTTGTTTCATGACACTTGAAGTGAAAAATCAAATGGAATTTAGATTTTTGAGAAAATTACACATATGTAATCCTCCAATAATATTACAGCAGGTTCCCTTAAACTTCACAATACCTCAAGATAGGCTGCTAAGCCAAACTTACCAAGGTTAATTGGAGGAAGAAGCAGGCACCATTATTATGAGATTTGACCATTACGGGACATTGGACCTGTAAAGAAAATGGAACAAGGATTTTCTCAGGACTGGTGTATACGCCATTGTCCAAAAAAGATGTAGCTGTTTCTTGCTTCCAAAGTGATCTGAAAAATTACTAACAAGGAACACATTTCAGAACCAGCATAAAACCCCTAACTTCACAATACTTCTCAAGCCAGACTGCCAAGGTAAACTGGCTGGGGGTAATTGGAGGAAAAAGCAAGCACCATTTATTTGAGATTGAGCATTTCGGACATTGGACCTGTAAAGGGAAATGGAATAAGGATTTTCTCGTGACTGGTATATATGCCACTGGTGTCCAATGTAGGAATTTCTTGCTTCCTGAGTGATCTGAAAAATTACTAACAACGAACACATTTCCGAACCAGCATGAAACAGTTCACAGTTTTAAATGTCATAATGGGGGAAACAAATTATGCTTATGTTGCTAGGAAGATGATTCTACTTTGTGAGTTAACAATGGAGGAAGAAATGATGTATGCATTTCCTGCCTTTTGCTAATGAAGCAAATATGAGGAGAAACAGAGGTGGTATTCATTTATGAAAGCAAGTCTCCAATGTCTACATCTTAATTGACAATTCTCTGAACAAGAAATTTGCATTTCGTGGAAGTAGGAGAAGAAAGGAATTCAGTGATTGGATAGGTGAAGAACATGTCCAGTCACAAATGCCTCTGACAATGAATATACAAGTGAAGACCTATTACTTAAACAACCAAATCATGTGATAGGATTAAACATTTTAATCTTTTGGGGTCAACAGCATCCTAGGGGGGACTGTTACGAGAATTAGACGTTGATCGGGTAATTCTCCTTTCAACAGGAAAAGAAGCCGGATCAAACCTCTTCTTCTTGCCTATGTTGACTAAATAACGTGATAATAGGAATTTTAAGCTTTCCTAAGCTCTTCAAACAATAAGTTTGATTGATAAATTTTGCATACTTCTTTTTTTTGATAAGTAATTGCAATTTTATTAAAAAACAGTATAAGGCACCCCTAGTACACACAGAGTATACAAGAAGTAAAAGCCTCATCACCGACCCGACAAGAAGAAGCCCACAAAACAACCCAACCTTAAGGCCCCGAGAAACAAACCACAAAAAGCCCCAAGGCAAACAACCCTACATCACATGGGTCTTGCCTTTCCTACACCTTGAAGAAATTTTAGAGTCTTCATAATTAACGGAGCTTTGTAGATTCAGAAGCTCTTTCTTGCCCTTAGTCTTCTGATGCTTAATCATTTCTTCCGTAATAACCTTGAACCTCTCGTTATGCTCCTCAGACACATTCCCCGCATACTCCTGGGACAACTTCTCCCAAAACCCAACAACCTTCTTCCTAACATCTACCTCCCACTCCGACGTCAACTTCTTATTCATCTCAGCCGAAGAGAAGGAATTTGTATGGGTGGAAGACGTCTCCAGTGCTGGAAGAAGAGAAGAAGTCTCAGAAAGTCCAACTACAGAACTCGAAAACCCAGGGAATACCGAAGGAAGACTTGGCCCGGCTACAGAACCACCCCTGGAAGAAGACAGAGCCGGAGAAACCCCAGGAGCAAACTCCTCTCTAGCCTTCCTCAAGCCCCCAGAGACACCATCAAAGCCCTTTGGTTCAACCCCGTTCTTATCCATTTGTACAACACTAACACCCAAAGGTCCAGTCCTTGTATCGACTGTTTCTGGAACCACCTCCATCGTCTCCTGCAAAAGAGGACACCCAAGCAAACCCGACAACGACATACCCACACCCTCTATGGTATCCAACGAAGCATCCTCCAAGCCACTAGAAGAAGGACGGACCAAAGGAATCCCAGAAGAAATCTTCGACGACCTCTCCGGTATGATTTTCGACAGACGGGAGGCTAAAAGTTTCGGGAGGAATCGGGCTAACTGGAAACTCGAACGTTTACAACCCAGCCCAGTCCCGACAAAATGGTCCAAAATATTCCTTACAGCCCGTCCCAGAGCCAAGTTAGACCCGTTGCCCAGCTTTCTCCACATGTGACGTTTTGAAAATTCGAATTTCAAATTCGAATGTGAGAGAAGCTTCTTACCCAGAGGATAGATAAGCTGGACTTTGTCCAACAGTTCAAGCGGAGGTGATTCCAAAGAGAAGCAGTCCACCGCCGTTCTCAAATCATCCTCTGCATGCCTCACCGATGGGAGAAAATCCAGAACACATGGCTCTGCCGTCGCAGTGCTCAACCTGGAACGACTATCCCCCATGAAAGGCACTGAACCTGACCTCAACACCTCTACAAAGGAGGGACCCTTCCAGCAAGGAAACATTCCCATCTTTGCCTCTTCTTCCTTCCCCTCATTATTGACCGACACATACGGGAACCCAGCTCCGCAGTCCATTTTGGTAGAAAGGAAAACAATGGCCTTTCTCAGCTCGTCTGAGAATTTGAGCCAACCCCACCCACCACGACCTTCCGGGATCAAAATGAGCCATTTCCAGCCACCCAAACCAAATATTGCTGCCTCATGGAAACGGCCAGCATGGTTACTACCTCTTTGAGCAATCAAAATTTTCGACCTTTCTCTAAAGGATTTGATGAACTCTTGATCTTCCGAGAAACCCAATAGAATCTCCAGTGTCAATGCAAGCCACTCCGAGCACTGTGGACTGATGATGATTTTGCCGGAAAAACTTTTTCTCTTCTCCCCCACCCTCAGCCTTGACGCCCCCATCCAGAACTAAGAAGACAAAAATCTTCAACTCCATGAGAAAACTTTTCTCCATCAAGACACCCCCAAAACGCAGAACGGCCGACCCAAAGAACGTTACATAGTCACCGGCGGAAAGGAGCCCACAAAGAGAAACCACTGGTTGCTGCCCCTACGCGCGATACAAAGGATACCCAAGAACCAGAAAGACAGAACTCACACCCCGACTTCGCAACGAAGAGAAGGAAGCGAAGATAGAGGGTCTCCTCTCCTAGCTTGACGCGCTCTCACGCGCCGACGCTAGGTCAGGGATGTAGAGAGGGAGAGAGAGAGAGAGCCTTTTGACAAGTTAGATTCTTTTCCAGGATTTTGAACCATAGCAAAACACAAAGACAAATCAATTATCTTGCATACTTCTTTATTCATGTAATTCCCTTTAAATAGGATTCAATATCCTGCTGAAACTAGGAATACAATTGTATACTTGTACTAGGAAAACAAATACTGCTAGGACTAGGAGAACTATGCAGCAAGACCTAGTTGAATCTAACTTCTTAAGGAATAAATCAGATTCTTACATTTTTTTTGGAATATTTCCTTATTAAGCTAATAACCTAATGGAAGCACTTCCTTATTAAGTAATTACTTCTAATAATTTTAGGGCTAATGTCACCGACATAGGGCTGACGTTTTAGGGCTCACTCAAGCTATTATCCAGAAGTTTCACACTGGTTCCCATGAAGGTTTCCATAAAATGTGGCACCGGCTCAAATCGGCTTTTTATTGGCAAGGGGCATGCTCTAAACTTAAAGCATATCTTCACGAATGCAACCTATGCCAACGCAACAAAAGTGAGCTCACAAAACCAGCAGGTCTGCTCCAGCCTTAGCCTATTCCTTCCACTATACGAGCTGATATTTCTATGGATTTGGTGGATGGTTTACCTCTTTCTCAAGGTAAGTTAGTTATTTTTGTAGTACTAGATAGATTCTCCAAATATGCTCACTTTATTCCCCTCAAGCACCCCTACTCAGCTTCAAGTGTCACGTTAGTCTTCTTTGATCATATTTTTAAGCTCCACTGCTTGCCCACCACCATTGTGTGTGACCGAGATGTGGCCTTCACTAGCAAATTCTGGTAGGAGTTGTTTGGTTTACAGGGAAACATATTCAATTTCAGTTCTTCTTATCATCCTCAAACGAACGGTCAAACAGAGGCCGTCAACCGTACCTTGGAGATGTACCTCCACTGCTTCACAGGTGACAAACCCAAGGATTGGGTCAAATGGTTATCTTGGGTCGAATATACATACAATACTAGTTGCCACACTAGTGCGGGTAAGACACCCTTCGAGGTTGTTTTTGGTCGGTTTCTGCCTACACTCAGCTTCTCTCCATTAGCCATCGTAACCAATAGCCTTGCTCCCTTAGTTGGTTGCAACCCCATTCTTTCAGCTAGCGTGGAGTTTAAAAAATTATGTGTATTACCAGTATCCATCAACGTCGTGACTTGGTGAGTGCCCATTCTTCCTAAGACCCGCATGTTTCGAGGTGTAGGGGAACCGTTGATTGCATGTAGTGAAATTCTGGGCTCGTCTAATGTGTCTCTGTTAAATTCGTTGAGGCTATCGGCTCCCTCATCGTCTTCTTCATAGAGACCTTCAATCAAAAACAGCTTGTGGCAGCGATGACCTGGAACAAACTTCTCATCACAATTGAAACATAAGCCGCAACTTCGTCGGTCCTGCATCTCCTCGGTTGTCAATCTTCGAATAGGGGGATTTTTTGGCTTAGTGAGGTTTGGGGATGGTAAGGGCGGTACAAGATCGCTATAAGTCGATCACCGGTTCTCCAAAGTTGGAAATTTCTTCAAGCTCTATGTTTTGGCTTCAAACAGACGAGCCAACCCAATTGCTTTAGTTAAAGAGGTAGGTTTGGCAGCTTGTACCTCAATCCGAATGTTTTCTTTCAGCCCACTGACAAAACACCCCAACTGGTGTTGGGTGGACAATTTCCCCACATGGCTAAGAAGCCGCTCAAATTCTGCCTGGTAGTCCCGCACCGAGCCTCCTTGTCGCAATTTGGTAAGATCACCAAAGTGGTCTTCAATCTGTGTTGGTCCATACCAGTTATACAGTTCGGCCTCCAGATTCTCCCAAGAGATTGACTCCACATTCTCCTTGAAAAGTTGATACCGCATCTGGGCTGCTCCTTCCAAGTGGCAAGCTGCTAAAGGAAGTTTGTCCCTGTCTTCCATTTGTTGGTATTTGAAGAATTGTTCCACACGGCAAAATCCAGCTTGTGGGACTTTGGAATTTGTCGCTTCTATCTTGGAGTGTGTCTCCTCCATCTTCTTCAACAGGCTGGAAAATTGTTGCTCCAGTCGATCAATTCGTGAATCATCCATGGAAGCGTGTGGCTCTAATACCAAGTTGTTATGAGAATTATAGATTGATTGGCTAATTCTCCTTTCAATAGGAAAAGAAGCCGGATCAAACCTCTTCTTCTTGCCTATCTTGACTAAAGAACGTGATAATAGGAATTTTAAGAGTTCCTAAGCTCTTCAAACAATAAGTTTGATTGATAAATTTTGCATACTTTTTATTCATGTAATTCCCTTTAAATAGGATCTAATATCCTGCTGAAACTAGGAATACAGTTGTAGACTTGTGCTAGGAAAACAAATACTGCGAGGACTAGGAGAACTATGCGGCTAGACCTAGTAGAATCTAACTTCTTAAGGAATAAATCAGATTCTTACATTTATTTGGAATATTTCTTTATTAAGCTAATAACCTAATGGAAGTACTTCCTTATTAAGTAATTACTTTTAATAATTTTAGGGTTAACGTCACCGACATAGGGCTGATGTTTTAGGGCTGCCGTCATCACCACTTAGGGCTGACGTGTCTTCCCATCTCATAACACGGACCATGAAGGAGAAGACATAATTATTGATGAAACAACTATTATTGGTGATGGGATTTTCTGGAAGGTGAATTATGTGGCAATTCTTTGTTAACTTAAGTGTTTCCTTTGTATACTCTTAATGTACTAAGGTCCACCTTACGCTTTTAATGAGATTGGTTTCTTACTTATAAAAAAAAAAAATTAAATAAAAAATTCTTTGTTAACTTACTAAAGAAGTGATACGAGTAATGCAAACCTATATTGTAACAGCAATATTATCGGATGAAGAGAGCATTGGAGGTAGTATCAAAATGGCATTTAAGCTTCCTTCCCATGTGGCTCACTTAACCAAAAATTTCTTGATTGTAAGCTGTCAGTTACTATTTTTACCTTCTAGCTGTTCATGTGCTCTACCTTCTTGTTAACGAGTAGACATACCTAGTATCCAGGGAGCGTTCAAAAACTAACTTCTCAAGACAATCTGCACTTTACTTGATAAGATGATAAGACTATAGTGCAAAATAGAACTTAACCAAAAAAAAAAAAGAAAGAACAATGTAGTACAAAATGTTTACATTTCATCAGCTGAACGTGGAGTGATGGGCTTTGATGAAATGTGGAGTTTGGCCTACTCTGTACATGTGCTCTACTAAGGTAGATTTAAAATGTTTTGTGCCCAGTAGTGTTCATATTTGTCAGTTTTGTAATGTAAATATGCTTGATATATGCATATTTTGCGAGTGTAGAAGGTAGGAAGTCTTCAGTGAAGTTTGTTGCGGGCTCTATATTTTCTTATTTTAAATCTAATTAGCTACATGTTGTTATTCCTCAGAATTCTGAAGATGATGCATACTATTTCTTCTCATGCTCATGAGAACCGGATGACTCCATCTGCTGTTGCTGCTTGCATGGCCCCTTTGCTCCTACGCCCTCTATTAGCTGGCGAGTGTGAGTTAGAGGATGACTTTGATATTAATGGTGATAATTCAGCCCAGCTTCTTGCTGCTGCATATGCTGCTAATAATGCTCAAGCAATTATTACAACTCTCTTGGAGGAGTATGAGAATATCTTCGATGTAAGATACTCTCCATCCAGCTCTCTTTTGATTAAAAACAAGTAATGTTTTAACTGCTTTTGTGTTATACTGTGTTTTACCTATTTCAAAGGTAAACCTACAGTTTTCCTTATTGCAGATGATGTTACGTGAACTCGGCAATGTTGCCTCAGTTATCAGCATTGCATGTATATATGTATTGGCGGATCCTTTTTTCTTTTCTTTTCTTTTTCCTTATTTTTCTGGATCTTTTCTGTTTTAGACAGAGAAGCAAGCTTATCCGGAATTCTAGCAGTGTGAGTGGTGCAGATTGCTTGCGCAACACTCATACTGTTGTTATGCTGTCTCAATTTGGGTACCTTGACCTAGACTGCTGAGTCCATGTAACACAGGCTAGGATGAAGTCTTGATTCTGATTTTAGCTTTCAAAATTATGTTTACTTTGTCATTAATGGATTCTCAAGCAGGTGGTGAATTTTACTATAATTAATTGGAAATGCTGAGCTCTCGTGATCTGTTGTTCCAGGATGAAAATCTTAATAGATGCTCCATTTCAGCTGATTCTCGGATTGAAAACAGTGGTACTGAAGATTCAACTGATGATGAAAATGTAGATATGAAAGAAAATGGTTACCATGATGCTCAAAATGAAGTTGACCCAGAAACAGATGATGATGCTGAACGTGTACACAGTGGAAAATTGAGTGAAAGTAGTGGTTATGCTGGTAGCGATCTTTATGATTATAAGGTTCTCTCTCTCTCTCTACACGTGTATATGTATGCACAACCACTCAGATGCACAGATGCTTAATTATGTTTATGTATATGGATATGTTTGTATGTGTATATGTATTTCTATTTACGGATAGACATTTATTAGCCAAAATATGTTTTGATTTGCGATCTTGTTGTCCTGCTTCTTCTTCAATAGTCTTACACTTACTGCTTCAAGTTTAAGATAGAATTACACTCCATATGCTGAATTACATTTTCTCATGCTGCATGGTGTGTCAGAAATGTTATCTTGTGCCACCAGACGCCGATCTTGCTTTTAATGTTGATGGTCTTTGTCTAAATTAGTTATCTTGTTTGAAACTGGCAACCTTAGATATCAGCTACTTCTTAAGTTCCCTCCAGAAGATGAAAAGCTTGAAGTCTAACAAGTTTTTCACTTTTGGTAGAAGTCTCCTGTGAGATATTAGTGGGAAATGGTGGGACATTGTAATACTCGACTCCCAAAGTTTGTATATAAAGCATTGAAAGTTGGATTATCCTATTTAAATAAAAAACAAAGTTCTGCCTCCTTGTTGAATGTGATTGGAAAAGAAATGAAATCCCAATATTCTTGGCATCTGATTTAGTTTTATGCTAAGTTACGTTTTTATGAAGTGTGTCATCATTCGTGTGGCAGGTTATATGGTGTAAACTAGTCATAATACACACGAGATTTTGTTGATTCTAGTACATGCGTGTGCATGTATGCATACACATTTAGAACTTTGTTGATTATTGTAGATCATTTCTTGACATTTTCTTTCATTTTGTATGCTTAACAGGCACTTGGGGGTGACGATTCAGACGTTGCATCACCTAGTAAAAAGAATCATGCTTCAGCTGAGAGTTCAAATTTAGGCATAGATCATCAACAAATGGGGGATCCCGATGGTGAACTGTCTAGGGAACGAGGCAGGCAGAAGAAAGTAAAGGACAATTCAATTAATGAGATGGATGCTCCAAGTGTGTCACCTGCTGGCGAGTCTTACCAATCAGTGGGGGAGATTCTGTCATCAATGGATCCAGCGCATCCTTTGACCCTGCCTGGATTTGAAACGGGTGCTGGAAGGCCAACGGCTAAAGCTACAGGATCCAACATTAATTCAAAGCGTTCAACATTTTGGGGAAGAAGCAATGTAAGTTGTCATGTGTTGATGCTTCTTTAACTTTACATTGCAACTGTCACAAACTCTCAATTCACAAGCAGCAGGTGATTTGATAAGTTACTTAAAGAAAGGTGGTTTTGAGGTTCTTCAAGATGTAGTCAACTTAATTCACATCAGTCTCTAAATATATTTTCTTTTTATGAAAGAATAAAAAAATTATTCAAAGACTTCTATTAAACTGTAAATGCTGTTCAAACCTCATAATTTCTTTCCTTTCTTGCTTTTTTACAACTATTGCTTCCTCTACCAACATTCCTTCTATCTTGTTTTCCTCACTGCCACCACTACTGCTGCCTTTTCTGCTGCTATTCCTACTGCTATGTTCTACTTCTACTAGTATAAAAAATGTTTGATGAGAATTGTTATAAAGATTGAGCTTTGTTCAAGATTTCATGGAGTGTGTGTCACGGTGCTGTCTGACATATTATTACACATCTAACAATGTCCTTGCAAGTAACCTAGCTAAATTTTGATGATCTAGTACTTGGGTGGATAGGCACATGCTTTGTTTTGACAGAGGCAAGAAACGAGCAGTAGATGTTCTATTCTACTTTCTTCAGTTTTTTATCCTCAAGTGCAATGTTAGGTATCTGAATATCTTTATTGGTTTTTATACAGGCCAGAAAGACACCCTCAATGGAATCAGTTGATTCTTCCGGAGAAGAAGAGTAAGATACTCATTATATGCATTAACAAATTGCTTTATAGTACATGTTCTTACAATTCTTTGTATCTCTGATTTGGCTCTGAAAAGTCTCATAATCCACGGTGGTCAATGTTATAGTTTCTTATCTATTCATCAAAAAAAAAAAAGTTTTCTTATCCAAAAAAAAAAAAGATATGCTTGTTTGGCTTTCTATTCATGTTTGAATCCTACTATCATACAAGAAAAAAAAAATTTACCTTTTCAGTGGTAAGTTGCTTTTGAAGTTCATTGGATAAACTTCTTCTTTTTTTCTTTTTTCTTTTTTTTTTTTTTTTTTTGGTGATAAGTAAGATTTTGGATAAACTTGTAAAAGGCTTGTATTTTAAAATGTTCTATAGTAGAAGGCGAATGTTTTCCTAAAATTTACAATGACAAAAAATCTTAACATAAAATCCAATGTGAACAAAGAAGCATCACCAAATCTAGCATTGTAGTTCATATATCTAAGCAAACCTTGTATTTTTAACATGAATAACGGGCATCTACATGTTTTATGTGAAACAAAAAAAAAAAAAAATCCTATCTATTAGGATTTAAAAACTCCTGACCTTACAAAGTTTGGCCTGGACTGCTGATACTCATGTCAAGTTGTGCTCTCTTCTAGTTTTCTTGCTAAGGATGAGATGCTAACAGAGCTGCGGATGGCAGGGATTTCCTGAGTTTTTCCTTTAGTTAATTTTAATTGAGGTTCTTTAGAGTAGATTAGGAATGGAGAGGTGGTGCTATGTGGAATCCAAAACGTTTGTCTTCTCGGTGATAGAAGGTGCTTCGGTGGTAAGAGTGGAGGAAAGGAGGAGGAGATTTTCAGGGCTCATACTGCTTGGTGCCCAGAGCTGCGGATGGTTGCTCTCGACCATGGAGAGTGTGCTGAGGTTTACAGGGACGGATTTTGTAAGGTCTTTCAGGGAGGGGTCCAAGGTCTTCATTGTTAGGCGAGGAGGCAACACAGCTGGAAGTTTTATCGAAGTAGCAGCCTATGCCTTGGGAGGTTTGAAAGGGATTATTTACATTCCTGAAGGACGGAATGGGTGGGGATGGAGCAGTTTCTTGGCTGAGCTGGGTAAGACCAGGGATTTCCTCTCAGACTCAGCAGGGAAAGTTCTGGTTCGGACTGGAACTCCGCCTGCGATGGAGCGGGTTCACGATCATGGAGCTGGCACTGATGATGCTACTGGTTCAACCACAGACAAAGCACCATCTTACGCTGAAGTGCTATGCACAGGTCCTCGCCGACCGGAGGAGGAAGGGTTGAAGAAGGGTCAGACGGAGCACCTCTTGGGTAATGACCATCATGACCGTTATGCCTTCGACGCTATGCAGGGGGACAGGAGTTTTCCTATTTCGGAAGCAAAGTCCCATGCTGTTTTCCGAGGCAAGTCAGTCTACTCCTTTGGTGAAAAAAGCGATGGATTTCAGAAGTTTGGAGGGAAAGACACGCTACCTTCCCTGCTGCTCTGGCAGAGCCAGCTGGAGAAGTTGAAAAATGAGGTGGACCGAGCACTGAGTAGTGTGCGTGAAGGGCTGTTGTTGGTTGGGCCGGGCTTCAAGCCCAATGGTGACAGGCGGAAGAGGAAAAAGAACAGAAAGAAGAAAAAGCAGAGGACTTGTTGGGTTCCGAAATCTAAGCCCAACCCAAGTGTTTCAACGGCTGATCGGGCTATGCCTATAGTAACGCCTACAGTAACAGAACCACTGGCAGTGTCGGGTTCCGGAGGTCCAGAGAGTGTTCCGGAGGGAGCGTCGACTTCTGGCGGGTTCTGTCTTCCCCCTACGACGATCACGTCTTTGGAGATCACATGCGTCGAGTCTGCCTCCAGGCCAGAGCGGGGGTCTCGTCCTGTTATCAGAGATGCGGATACAAGGGAAGAGAAGGAAGAAAAGGATATAGCCAGGAGTGCGGTTCAGTCTGCGGGATGCACAGAGACTGACGGTGGTGTTTCTGCTCCTCTCGATATCCAAACTCCAGCATGCTACTCCAAGCTGTTGGAGTTAGGTCCCGGGCCACTCATCAACGTGGTGGACACCGGCATATGCCCAGCTCTGCTCTGCGTCGGAGGGCTGAATGTTGTCCCTGCCTTGGAAAGTTTAACTTCTCCGCTGGTTCTCAATGGGTCTGAGCTACCCGGTTCTAGGTTGGAGGTTGTTCCTAAAATTCCGGAAGTCCCTGCCACAGTTAGGATGGGTTCAGACTCAGTGATGGTTGTTTGGGCTGGTCGGAGTTCGTTGGATCCTTTGATGCCTTCGGGCTTTTATCCCTCGGAGTTAGAAGTTGTAGATACCTCTATTACTCTCTTCTCCCCTTCCGGTTTGGGGCCCATGAATGGAATGAAGCTTATTGAGCCCCCGGAGGAAGAGCCGGCTCCTTTGTGCTGCTGTCCGGGTGATAATTTCAGGGGTCTTTCCGGTAAAAAATCTCCAATGGATTTCTTGAAGGCGGTTCTGGAGTATAGCCAGTCGGTGGGGGTTACGTGTGATGGCTATGAAGGTCAGCTTTCAGCCGTGTTTGAGGCTATCCTTGCTGAAAATGACAAGAAGGAGACGGGTTCTTCTCTGAAAGCGGGCAACAAGTTCAATAGAGAACTTAATAGATTATCTTGTTCTATTAATTATGATGCGAGAAGCGGAAGCAACTCTCAGAGTAGGTGTAAAGGGAGGGCGATTGGAGGTATTTTATGAAGCCAAAAATTCTCTCGTGGAATGTCAGGGGCTTAAATGAGGGTAGCAAGCGGTTGAAAGTTAAAAACCTAATTAGACAATGGAAGGCAGACATTTTTTGCTTGCAAGAAACCAAACTGGAGTTCATCTCCAACAGCTTAGTGAGGCGCCTTTGGGGATGTCACTTCGTTGATTGGTGTTACTTACCCTCAAGCGGGGCCTCTGGTGGTATTCTTATCATGTGGGATAGAAGGGTTGTTGAGAAATTAGATGTGTATGTGGGGGAGTTTGTTGTCGCTTGTTCTTTTAGGAGTGTTGCCGATGACTTTACTTGGGCCTTCGCGGGGGTATACGGTCCTAACCTTGACTCTGTTAGAAGGTTGCTCTGGGACGAGCTGGCTGGCCTTGCTTCTTGGTGGGAGATGCCTTGGTGTATTGGGGGTGATTTCAATGTCATTCGTTTTCCTGCTGAAAGGTCTAGGGAAGGTCGCCTTACCGCTGCTATGATGGAGTTCTCAGACTTTATTTTCGAGCAGGGCCTCATGGACTTTCCTCTCGCTGGAGGGACTTTCACGTGGTCCAATAATCAGGAGAACCCCTCCTGGTCTCGTATTGACAGATTTCTTGTCTCTCCAGATTGGGAGGTCAAGTTTCCAGGGTCTATTCAGAAAAGGCTTCCTAGATTGTGTTCTGATCATTTCCCTATCCTCCTGGATTGTAGTGGCATTCAATGGGGTTCCAGACCGTTCAAGTTTGAGAATATGTGGTTGAAGGCTGAAGGGTTTGTGGATAGGGTTCGGATTTGGTGGGAGTCTTATCGCTTCCAGGGTTCTCCTAGCTTCATCTTCACTCAAAAGCTTAAGGCTTTAAAGGTTGATCTCAAGAGATGGAATGATCAGGAGTTTGGCAATGTGGAGTTTCGCAAAAAATTGCACATGGAAGAGTTATGTACTCTTGATAGGTTGGAGGAACAACAAGGTTTATCTTCAGTAGAAAAGGAGAGGAAATGTGCGGTCATCAGAGAACTGGAGAACTCTACCTTGCAGGAAGAGATTAGTTGGAGACAGAAGTCTAGGGTTCTGTGGCTGAAAGAGGGTGATAAATGCACTAAATTCTTCCACCGGATTGCTAACTCGAACAGGAGGTCTAATTCCATAGAGTCGCTCTCCATCAATGGCTCTGTTTCATCCGACCAGCAGGTTATCAGAGAGCATGTGGCTCAATTCTATGAGTCTCTCTTTACAGAACCCTTCCCATGGAGACCTAGAATGGATAATATTGCTTTCGACACCTTGGATGCAGCTGAGGCCTCTTCTCTAGAACTTCCTTTCGAGGAGGTGGAGGTCTTAGAGGTGGTGAAAAGCATGAATCGAGATAAGGCACCTGGTCCAGATGGGTTTTCTCTTGCGTTTTTCCAAGACTGTTGGGATGTGATCAAGACAGATCTTATGAGGGTTTTATGGGACTTTCACTCTCAAAGCAAGTTTGTTAAAAGTGTTAACGCCACTTTTATTGCCTTAATTCCGAAGAAATCTGGGGCTGTGGATTTAAAGGACTTTCGTCCTATCAGTCTTGTTAGTGGTGTGTACAAGATCATTGCTAAAATCCTTGCAAATAGACTTAAAAAGGTGGTGGAGAAGATTATATCATCCCCTCAAAATGCTTTTGTGAAAGGCAGGCAAATTCTTGATTCAGTTCTTATTGCCAATGAGTGCTTGGATAGTCGAATCAAATCCGGCGAACCAGGGTTACTTTGTAAGCTGGATGTTGAGAAGGCTTACGACCACGTTAACTGGGATTTCTTACTGTATATGTTGAGAAGATGTGGCTTTGGGGAGAGATGGTGCTCTTGGATAGCGCACTGTATATCTACGGTGCGATTCTCTGTGCTAGTGAATGGCTCCCCAACCGGTTTTTTCAGTAGCTCTCGTGGCCTTAGACAGGGTGATCCTTTGTCACCACTATTGTTCGTCATTGTGATGGAGGCTCTTAGTAAGTTCTTCTTCGCTACTGTTCAAAAGGGCTACCTTTCAGGGTTCTCTGTGGGTTCTGGCAACAGGGAAGCTATTAACATTTCTCACCTATTGTTCGCAGACGATACTTTAGTCTTTTGTGGGGCTAATTCTGATCATCTTCATTATCTTCGTATGCTTCTTATTTCTTTTGAAGCTGTGTCAGGATTGAAGATTAACCTGGCCAAATCTGTGATGGTTCCTGTGGGTGAGGTGGATAATATGGACGGTCTGGCTAACATATTGGGTTGTGGAGTGTCCTCTCTTCCTATAAAGTATCTTGGTCTTCCGTTGGGAGCTCCTTTTAAGGCTAAGTCTTGTTGGGATGAAGTTGTAGGGAAGATTGAGAGGCGGTTGGCTAGCTGGAAGCGGTTGTATTTGTCGAAGGGGGGTAGGGTTACCCTTATAAAGAGTACTCTCTCCAACCTTCCTACATATTTTCTCTCTCTATTCCCTATTCCCTCCAGTGTTGCTAGTCGCATTGAGAAGCTGCATCGTGACTTTTTGTGGGGTGGCATAGGCGACGAATTCAAATACCACTTGGTCAGTTGGTCCAAGGTTTGTCATCCTATTTCTGAAGGTGGTTTGGGCATAAGAAATTTGAGAATTTTCAACAAGGCGTTGTTAGGGAAGTGGTTGTGGCGTTATGCAAATGAGAGAGAAGCTCTGTGGAAATCCGTGGTGGATGCGAAGTATGGCTCTACTAGGGCTGGTTGGTGTTCCTTAGATCCCCTTGGGTCTCACGGTGTGGGGAGTTGGAAGAACATAAGGAAGGGGTGGAGCTTGTTTTGTAGATATACCAGACTTATCTTGGGCAATGGGTCGAGGATTCGTTTTTGGGATGATGTTTGGTGTGGAGAGATGCCCCTCAAGGAAGCCTTTCCAGTTCTTTATGATATAGCTTGTGTCAAGGATTCTTTGGTAGAAGACCATTTGGTAGTGGTAAGTGGCTCCTATCAGTGGGATGTCAGATTTTTCCGTGATGTTCACGATTGGGAGGTGGACGTTATGGCTTCCTTTTTCTCCTTACTGTATTCATCCAAGGTGGCTCAAGATGGGGGGGACAGGCTTTGGTGGACCCTCTCTCGCAAAGGGTTTTTTGATGTTAGATCATTCTATAAGGCTCTTGCCTGCAAGAAAGCTTCTTTTTTCCCCTGGAAAAGTATTTGGCGGACCAAGGCCCCATTGAAAGTGGCCTTCTTCGCTTGGACGGCAGCGTTAGGGAAAATTCTCACCTTGGACAATCTCAGAAAGAAGCGTGTCATTGTGATTGATAGATGTTGCATGTGTAAAATGACCGGGGAGACTGTGGATCATCTTCTTCTTCATTGCGAGGTTGCACGCGCTCTTTGGTATGTCATCCTTAGCCGGTTCGGTTTGCATTGGGTGATGCCTTCTCGGGTGATAGACTTATTTGCATGTTGGTGGTCGGGGGGACGGTCCCGTAGTGCGGTCGTGTGGAAGATGGCTCCTTGTTGTCTTATGTGGTGCTTGTGGACAGAACGCAACGATAGACAGTTTGAGGACAGAGAAAGAACCATAGAGGAGCTCATTTCCTTTTTTCTCCATTCTTTGTACTCCTGGACGGCTGCGCATTTAGCACCTCTAGAGATTAGTTATAACGATTTCCTTGTATTGCTTTCTTCTTCTTCTTCTTAATTGTCTCTCTTGTATACCCCCTGTATACTTGATTGCGTTTTTCTAATAAAATTTTCTTCTTACTTATCAAAAAAAAAGCAAAGTTTGGCCTGAATGTTTGTCTTTTCTAGCTTTTCCAGACTTCAGTTTGGTAGTTCAAATTTCTCAAAATGAATGCGACAAATTTACTTTTGAGGGCCTGGAAGAGAGTTATTTTCAAAGAAAATGATCAAGAATGGAGCTTGAATTTTATTCTTTATTGTTTTGATTTGTAAAACGGAGTTTTACATTAGTCTTTATCACCTGAAATGTGTAAGGGTCATTTGCTACGTTTATGCATCACCTCCTTTTGATTTATTGTTAAGCCAATGTTTATTCAAAATGTAATGGCATTGTTTTTTATTTTGAGGCTAAAAGTTTATAAGCTAACTGGTCATACTTATATGTGTAGTGTGATTAATGTGTCTGGCTTTATCTGCTGGTATGCATCTTCATTTAGTGCTGAAATTACATGTACTGATGCCTACATTGGTTTTGGTCTGGTTGGGTCGTTTTTATGTTTCTGGAGATAAGCATGTATGAGATCCACGGAAAGCGTGGAATCAGTAGAGACTAGGTATATTTGGTTTAGAATTTTTCAGCTTGAGTTACATTAGTTCCAAACTGGAAAAAAATGGTAGCACTCTGGAGTGGTTGATACGCTTGGTCAATTTTTTTTTTCCAGATTTAGATCAAGGTATATTTTAATTTGTCAGGTGATATGGAGAATGTAGATTGAAGAATGATTGATATAGGTTCATTTGGAATTTTGCATCCAAATGTTAAACAATTCTTCACAAACATTTTTGTATGTTGGGAAAAAAGAAAAAAGATTCTAGTAAAGGCATTGCCTTGTTTTGCCACTGAGGCACTAACCATAAACAACGCAACCTAGGTGCTCAGCAGGTGTCATAGTTAATTGACTACTGATACTCCTCTGATATCGAGACAATAGTTGTGCAGATAGTCTTAAGAAGTGTTTTAAGGGTGGACTTGCTATGAGAAGTCTTAATCAAATCAGATAGTCTTACACCTCATAGTAAGACTTAACTTTAAATGATTTCCTTTTAGAAGGAATCCAACAAATTTTATCCTCACTTCCTTGCCTTACTCTTTGAGAATACAGCAACTCAAAGAACACAGCGACCACTTCCACCTCCCAATCATGCACCGGTCTTGTAAAGAAAATATTCCAATGAATGTTTCCATTCTGGATCTTGTAAGAGAAACAAAGACAATCATTGACTTCAAGTTTCAGTTTTGGCATCCTTAAAAAAAGGTTAGTTGCTCATTTACTAGGATTTTAACTTAAGGCTAGAGATCCGTAGATACTGGAGCCTTTTGCTGACTGGAAAATTTGATTGTTTACTGCCATAATTTGTCTTTGTTCTGTGTACTTGAACTTCCCTTCTACCAGTCAGTTCCTTGTTTTGGGAATCTCTCCTCATCCTTTTTCTCTCTTCCCCTTTTTGCATTGATTTGTTTGTTTGATATTACAAATTGTTGAAGGACAAAATTGTGAGATTTCAATCAGATAGTCACTTTAATTGCTAAATCGTATTTTGTGGGATGGCTTAATGGTCAAATATCAGTGGCCTTTTCGACATTGTTGTTTTATTGTAATGAAAATCTTGTTTTTATTAATTAATTAATTGTAGATGAGGTGGACTCTTTGTCGATTGCATTATACAATGAATGTATGAGCAATGGAGATGTCAAACAAATGGAGAAGTCTTGTTCCATTGTGTTCAGGACAAATGAACTTGTGAATGTTGTAGCATGAAATTTAGGATCAAACTTAAGCTACACCATGATATTGTAGGACTAATGGAGCAATTATTTATTGAAGAATCTGAGACTTACACCTAGTCTGGCAGTATACTACTGAAGTTATTATTATTTTTATGGAGATAACGGCTGAGACTTATTTGTTTTGGCAACAGGTCAAAATGCTCAAGCAACCGTATATAATATAAGTTCTTTTTATAACTTGAAAATTTTCTTGCGTAGACTTATTTTGAATTTTTTTCTTTTTCTTTTTCTTTTTAAGCTGTAGCAACTGTCTATAAAAAGCTCTTTGTTTAATGTGATTACTATGTAGGTAATCTTGTCTGTGTAAAAAATTGATTTGCTCTATTGTTAGTAGGCTTGCTATTCAGAGGCTTGAGATTGCCAAAAACGACTTGCAACACAGGATCGCAAAGGAGGTAACATTGCTTTTGCTGAAACCATTCTAGAGTAAATCAGAGTGTTCGGGTTACTAACATGATTGTCCACAATTATTTATAGGCTAGAGGAAATGCAATTTTACAAGCAAGCTTAGAGAGAAGGAAGCAAGCATTGCATGAACGGCGCATGGCACTTGAACAAGATGTATTCCCTCTTACCCTATCAATTTCTGGCCTAAAATTTACCTGGTGTCATATATATGATCTTTGTTTGCATTAATAGTTCCACATATTGTGTCAGCATTAGGCATTCTGATGTTGGATTTATTCATGCTCTTTTGGTACATATGCTATATGCACTGAAATTCTGCTATGCATATTCTAGTTATATTCATCTCTTTATCTATGCACCTGCACATGGGTAGTTATGCAAGTGTTAATTTAGAATAAAAAGTTAAGTCTTGATAAAAAAAAAGACCAAATCATACAGAAGAACAAGGGACCCTTAATATTCCCGTCTTTTGATTATATTCTTAGGTTCACTCAATTTGACATCAGTAATGTTAATTGCACTAACTTTCTAAAACTGTGGAATAGGATCAGTGGCTATAAGCTTTATAGACTTTCTAAACATGATGCACCTATGGTGGTAAGTTTACCTCATTTGATGTTCATTGGAGGATACCTCCAGTTTATAATCCCCAAAATATGTTGATACAAGTGCAGGTTTTATATTGCCATGTCATCTATAACACCATAAAGTGTCACAGTTATTGATTAGATATCAATGAAACTAGTGAGAAGAGTACTTTTTTAAGAAGCATATCTAGGAATTTCAATTGCGCTCTTATATTCATCACTGTTGGAATTGCATTGCTTTTCTCAACCCCTTTTCATCAATGGACTCTGGACATATACGAAGGAGTGTGGTTTATTTGATTATCTCATTAGGGGTGCCTTGTATAACCATTCATCAATAGAAGCTGCTTCCCACATTGGGTAAAATTGCAAGCCTATAGCCACAGAAACAATATTGGATTCTAAATGTGCCATGCTTAAGATTCTAGCATACTGGCATGTTAGACACTAGAGCATTTTGTACAAATTTTTATAATCTTACTGTTGTATTACATGTTGGATCTGAGTTTCCTGGGCAGGTACAAAACTTAAGATATTTGAGCTGTCAGAAGTTTGTTTCCAACTCAATATGTGTAATTAATGAATGAATTGTTTGTTAATTCATCAGATGTTTGGTTTTTATACTTACAATTTAAAACATCTGGTGTATCTTTCAGTTCAACCTCCCCTTGTGTTCCATTCCAGGAATGTATTTGTGGGATCAATATCTGACTTATTTTGCAAGGGTGTGATATCTAGGAAATTCTCTCTCTCTTTTTGGGTACTTTTTGGATGTTTTTAACTTGCTTGCACTTACATTTTTGAAGCCTTTTTTCATGTGAAGATATCTAGAACTCTAGGTTTATTAAACTTATCTTCTTCGTTTGTGTCTTCTTACTTTTAAATGACTGTATAGGTTTCTAGATTGCAAGAGCAGTTGCAAGCTGAAAGAGACCTTAGAGCTGCACTGGAAGTTGGTTTGAGCATGTCTTCTGGACAGTTTCCTGGTGCACGCGGCATGGATTCTAAGGTTTGTATATATATTTAGGGATTTGCTCTTCCTTTTCTTTTTAAATGCTTGTATATCTCATTCTTATGACTTCAAACTGATGTGAAGACAAGGGCAGAACTAGAGGAGATTGCTCTTGCTGAAGCAGATGTGGCCAGGTTGAAGCAGAAAGTTGCAGAACTACACCATCAACTAAATCAGCAGAGGCAGCATCACTATGGCTCCCTCTCTGATGCATGTGACCGTTATCAACATGGCCAAAATCATAATCCCCAACAGTGAGTTTGAGAAATCATGCTATATTTTTTGAACGATCAACTTATGGTGTCAAGTTATAAGTATTATAAGTAGTTGCATGTGTTCTTTCCTTGAGGTCAAAGGGACTGTTTCTCATGCGACTAGGCCAAGCAAGAGCTTTATTAGGAAATTTTGATATGTAATTTTCAGTATCCTTAATCTTAGCCAAAAAGGGTGTTGTAGGAATTGAATAAATCTGGAATGGGCCAGATTTTTGAGCTTTAATTGTTGGGATTTTATGTTTTGTAATGCGGCCTGGGCTTTTTTGTTTGAGTTTAATTAGAGCCCAAGGTAAATTAGGGACCAAGTTGGATGTGGTTATAAGTAGCTTGTAAAAGGCATTAGGTTTTTTATTGTTGGTTATGAATTTATTTGGAGTTCGGTGCTCTTTGATAGGCCATAAGTTTGGTTCTCAGGAAAACTCTTGTGGATTTGGGTTATTTTCCTTCTGTGTTCTGTTTATTATCACACATTTGGTCCTACGTCATAGAGGGCCAAGACAATGCAACCTGTGTTTTATATTTGTCATTGCATAAATTATTTCAAATGCATATAATAATAACTCTAACAGCCCTTTAATAAATCAATATCACTCCTTATTTCACATAATTTTTTAAATTATGTAGGCTTGGACACTTGCAAGTTTGAAAATTAAGTCTTATTGGCAAGTTTATATGCTATTCATCAAATGGGAAGAAGTGTCAGATGTATCAGATTTTTCTCTGAACCTCAACATATCTGTTTCTCTTTGTGCATAGCAAAAAACTGGGGATGTGAGAATTATTTCAGTGGAACATGGAATTCTGCATGAATGCTATACTTCAAAATTTTGTTAACTTATATTCTTGTTTTACTATTTAAGCATATTCAATTACTGCAGGAGATTACTTCATCAAGATTTTGATGCAACCCTTGCTTATTGTAATCATGACCGGAAACAGAGGACCGAGGTATGTTTTATAATGTTTGAGCCATCTATCTGTCTCAATTGATTTGAACATATTTTTTG
Source organism: Alnus glutinosa (assembly GCF_958979055.1). Taxonomy (NCBI): domain Eukaryota; kingdom Viridiplantae; phylum Streptophyta; class Magnoliopsida; order Fagales; family Betulaceae; genus Alnus; species Alnus glutinosa. Next base: position 4,531,295 of record NC_084894.1, on the reverse strand, counting down.
TTAGGATTTCATTAAGGAAGAGATACTAATAATTCCAATTCATCATCCTTTTTTTTATCTTCTTCTTTTCTTTTTTCTTTTTTTTTTTTAAAAAAAAATTCCTTTGCTTCTGTCTCTCTCAAATTTGTTTGCCCATTCTCTTTCATCATTCTTTTATTGCATTAGTCCTTCTATTCCTTAGTTATTGGTGTAAATGATGGGCTGAGACCAGACCAGAAAAATGACATAAATCACTTGTAAAACAATTGGACTGTTTGACTCAAATATGTAGCCTGGATTTTTTATTTTATTTTTTTTCAGTTGGCTTTTGTTGAGAAAAAAAGGGGAGGGGGGAGAGCAAACAAATGAAGCTGACAGAGCAAGTGTGTTCTCTACCTTAGAACCTTTACATGTAGGGCTGGACTTGAGCCGAGTTTTGCATTTTCGGACTCATCTCGGCAGACTCATATAGGTGCTCAAGCTCGGTTCGAGTTGGCACCTTTGTATGAACTCGGCTTAGGAAGTTCCTTACTGAGTTCAAGCTTGGCGTGTATATATAACATATTTTTCCTTAAATCATAACTCTTATCCCTCAATATTCTTTCTGCGTTGCGCTGTAGACTCTCTCTCTTTCTCTCATTGTTGTCTTCATTCACCGTCGTTTCTCACTAGTCTTTTCCTTCACTCTTTGTCGTCTTTGCTCTTTGATTCACCGTAAGATGAAGAACAAGTCGAAGATGAATAATTGTTCATTAGACGAAGAACAGATCTTTGTCTATGCTTGTCGAAGACAAAGAAGCGTTCGTCATCTTTGTCTATCAAAGATGAAGAGATCTTTGATTCTTATCCATCTTCGAAGTGATGAGACAACGAAGAAGAGATTTGTTACTGTTCTCAGTTCTTTGAGATTTTTTTTTTTTCGGGGAAAAAAAAAAGAAAGAAAGAAAAAAGATCTTTGTTTTTTAAATAAAATAAAAAAATTTGAGCCTTTTCCAACTCTGACTTTCCGAGCAACTCAAGACTCTGACATATCAGAGTTGTAGTTGAATCGAAAATCACCTTTGTCGGAGGTTTTCCGACACTTCCGGCTCCAGCTGAGGCAGAAGCCCGAAGATGTGTTTTTGACTCTGACGGAGTCGGTGCCCTCCCCCTACATCCATCCGCTCATGCTTTTACACTTCTTTTGGTATTGGGGCAGGAGAGTTTGTTCCCCAGCTGGCTTTATATGAAGTTAAAAATTCTTGGTGCAGAACTTTAAGAACATGCTACCTCGGTGGTCATTATCTGCTTTTTTTAAGTTTTGCTGAGTGCCTGTTGTAATGGCGTTCATTTGAATTAAAGCAGTACTGACCTTTGAACCCAGTTGACTTTTTCATGAATTGAGAGGAAACCAGATTATGTGTAGGACAGGATCTCCTCACCCAATCCTCCAGATGCAGCGCATTGATTTCATTTTTTCTTCCACTACTACTTTGACTATAATAGCGGGATAGAAAAGTTGCTTGTTCATCTCCATTCCTTGCATTGTGATGGAAGGCTACGAGCAATAGCAAGTGTCCTTTCCAATCTCTATCTCAGTTGCTTTTTGAATATTAATTGATGCTTGGTCATTTACGTTGTCCTTTTTTTTAGATCCTGTTTGTCCTTTTGCATCTTTTATTTTCTCCATATCCAAAACTCTTGTTCCAACCTCCAAAGAATGTAAATGAATTAATTATATTGCTACAGGAGAGTTTGTTGGGCACAGACTGGAGGACTATTAAAGGACAAGTGTTGGCATCCGGCACCAATATCAAGCAGCCTTCTCGAAAGCAATTTTTGGATTCAACAAGCCTGTGCGATTCTAAAAGCACCGAGGCATCCACAAGTATGTCTGTGGATGAGCTTTCTGCTGTTGATTCTGCTGCGGTGCCCTCCACTTCCAGAGCTGCAGAGGCAAGATTTGGATTCTTGTTATGCGTCTCTTGAATCTTTTTCTGAAAATTATAGCCATTCACATTTATCAAATAATTCCTTCATATTGACCTTGTAACTTGGTTCCAGGTGGAGTATGCAAGACATCCAACTGCCGCATCGTCTACATTGGTAGAATTGACCACTCGTCTCGATTTCTTCAAAGAAAGGCGTTCTCAGCTCATGGAACAACTCCACAACCTTGATTTGAATTACGGCACACCATCTTCGCAAGACTTCATCTACAAGCCATCATCCCCACCGTGGAATTGACTGACTGGACCTGATGCTTCATTGAATGTGTTTGGGAAGAAGTTTTGCCTGACATCTTGTTGTATATCCTTTGACACCATTACGTGTATTCGTATCCTCTGTAGTCCAGTGTAGTTTGTTTAATATTATCTTTTTTATATGAAGGTTTGTCTTTTCTTTTCTCCACTTTTGTTAGAGAATATGATTGGATTTTGGATGAGGTCTTTTCCTTCTGTTCTTCAGATTCTTTCTTTCTTTCTTTCTTTTTGTTGGTTTTTGGTCATAAACAATGTAAGTATTCTGTGTCTTGTCTATAGTAGTTGGAGGTAATGTTATTGAACATACATATTTATAGTGAACAATTTTCTTTCCTGTTTGATAAAATTTTCTTGTACATGGCAGTTTACATAATCACGCACCGTTGAATTGACAGGGAATCACTTCCACATAAAAGCCTCGGTTGAAGACAATTTTAAGAATGTCTTATTCCCATGTTCGACCTCGACGGATTATGCAATATATGAGTAACCTGTCATGGTGGACCGGTCGAGTCAAACGCCTTAAAAGAGAGAGACTTTAACACTTTGAATGTTTTACGTCAAAACGAAAACAGTTTAACCAGCAAAATCATCCAACCAACCAAAAACCTTGAGAGTTTTCTCTCGAATCAACCAATCAACAAGTTTTTGGTTCCGGCTAGAGGTTTCTCTAGCTTTAGAGAATCTATCCATCAGGTAAATCATTGGTGACAGATTTTCTCTTGTTGGATCGGTTTTCCCCTTCTCCTGCTCTAAGCCATGGCTCTCCAAATATTTTGAAGTTTTTTTATCTGAGTTTTTCCAACTCAGATCTACTAACTTTAGGAGTCCTTTCCATCCAAACCTACACTCCATCAAGTTGCATGGTCCTCCAGCTTCGATCTACTAGCAGCAGCTTCATCATCGGACCTCACTTCATCGGAGCGTGCTCCTCACACGCCAACGTTGGGTCACGTTGATGTTGCTTTTGCTGCTCTCTACCGACTTCCTTCGCTTTTGCTGATCTCCAAGGTGGTTTAGCCGCCATTGATGGTGTATTTTGGATTTATTTTCTGCTTCTCTGTCTTTTATTTATGTGTTTGTTTTTGGGTTTTTCTGTTGCATCTTCTCTTTGTTTTCTCCTATTTTAGTGTTTGGGTACTTGAGACTCGATATACATCACATATCACCTTCACTAGTGACCCGATTTTGTGGCATTCGTGCCTCAAACCATTAAGCCTGCATCTCCGGAAATATTGCTTCTACATACTTCCGTACTTAGTTTTAATTTTGGGTTTCCTTTGAACAATACCTTTGAACAATAGAAAATAGAAAATATATAAATCACTTACCTTATTTGGGTTATAAACTTCATGAAGTTGAAGGATCATTTGGGAGCAAGAATCTGTAATGTCACCCTTCAGCTCTGAACTAGATCCTGAATGAGATTTCTTGTGACCACTGGCACAGTCCCCTGCAAATCTTGGGAAAACCCAAATTTTGTTCATGTATCTAAAAAAAAAAAAAAAAAAAAAAAACCAGCAAAACCAAAAAATGTGGTATAAGTGATTATTTGTTGTGTTTTTTGGTAAAAAATTGAGGTATTATATAAATGTGTTTTAAGTGATTAATTAAGTGTTGTGCAAATGTGCAATGTTATACATCGTATTTTGTAGATTTATTTTATCAGAGTAAGAAAAGTATTTTCTTCTCTTTCTTTTGTAGGATTTGTTTATTTTATGTATTTTATTACCTATGATTTTAGATGGGCTTCAATTGACAAGGGCCCAACCAGCCTGTTAGGCCAGGCCCCATCTCCTGTTTGCTTCCCATGGCCCAATATCTCATTGGAGAAGCTCCTCCAACGGATGGACTCAATCGCGACAAATTTATTTCGAATTTTTTTTTTTTCAAAAAAAAAATATATATATATTAAGATATAAAGAATGATGGATGTGACTTTTTTCAAAAAAAAAAAAAAATTGTTTAAGATAAAACGAAAAAAGATAGGAGAAAATTGTGGGAGACTTCTCTCAGTGAATCTCTCTCTCTCTCTCTCTCTCTCTCTGCACTTTGCCTCTCTTCTTTCGAGTCATTCTTGCGGACTACTTTCACAGCCCAAAAGTCGATGAATTATCACAGGTAAGTTTTCCCCAAATATAGTGATTTCCTGTTTGTGATTTTTTGTCGGTGATTCTCTGAATCCTCCTTTTCTTTTTTCTTTGTATGTTTTCGTGTAATATTTCCCTACATATGATCCTTATTTATCATGTTTGGTCTGTTTGATCTCCGAGAAAATACTGGAAAGTAAAAGAAGACAATTTTTTTAGTTTCATTTTTTTTCTTCTTCTTTTGATTGAAGTTTAAAGCATATCATATTCAAATTTATTAGTTTAGTTGCAATTTCCGTCCTGAACCGTGGAAAATTGAGCCGATGTTTTCTCGGATTTGAGACACAACCTATTCAAGAAAATATGTTGGTTTATGCTGATTACTTGACCCATTCTCATGATATGGCTTTGTGATTTTGGTGGCAGATTAACTGTATCTGTAATTGTAAGTGGTTAAATCGTACAATTGGATGACTTGTTGAATTTCTCGACGATGAATTTCGACTTTCCTGGCCGTCTCCCATGGTTTAGGGCCCAGCCAAACAATGATTTGGTGACAACCCTTAATTCCAGGACCACCCTTACTGAAAGACCTAACCAAAAAGCTTTTTTGGGTATCAAGTTGTGGGGATGGTCCCTGCTTTCATTTTTTCCATGGGCAATCAATTCTGGAGATAAAATTGGAAGACCAGCTACCATTAATAGAGGATTAAGGAGAAGAGCGCAACCTTTTGGGGCTGTTGACAATGATGGCAAGGTTGTGCCATTGCGCTTCAAACCATATGTCTCTAAGGTTCCATGGCATACGGGCGCAAGAGCGTTTCTTTCTCAGTTATTCCCACGTTATGGGCATTATTGTGGACCTAATTGGTCAAGCGGGAAAGATGGTGGATCTCTAATTTGGGACAAGCGGCCAATCGATTGGCTGGACTTCTGCTGCTACTGCCACGATATTGGTTATGACAGTCATGATCAGGCCGAGCTGCTGAAGGCTGACTTGGTGTTTCTTGAGTGCTTGGAGAGGCCTCATATGAGAACAAAAGGAGATGCTCATACTGCTTTTCTGTATAAGATGATGTGCATTTCAGGTATTCATTGCATCACAACCTGTTATTCATGGGTCTTTCTTTGTTGTGTGTGTTGGGGGGGACCCAAAACCCAAAACACTCAAATCTACTTTTTTTTTAAACAAAAAACGCCCTCTAAAAAGCATTAACAAACGGAGCCGTTCGTTTTGTGCGTCGATCACTTTGATTTTGTTTTATGGATATTGTTCTGATGGTTGTGTGTCTCCATGAGTGGCAGGTCTCAAGAATATACTAATACCTTATAGAAGCCACCTTGTGAAGCTACAGTTTGGGCAACCTTTGATTGATTTTGGGTGGCTAAGCAATGTTAGATGGAGAAGTTGGAAGTTTCAGAAACCTTCAAGATAGGTCAAGAGTTCTGAGACGTCCGAGCAGCACTATTTCATAGCTCAGATGATATTGAATTGAAGCTGATTGTCTTAAAAAAAAGTATTGGTCATTCTCATTTTTCTAGCCTTCTATTTGTTATGAAGTTCTCACAAATCATTGTGCTCTATAGAATTTGAAGATGTGAACCACCTTTAGGTTTTTCTTTCCACGATCCTCTTGCAATACATGCACTCTATGTTGAAATGTAAAGATGTGAACCCGTATATTGTACTCTTCATTGTATATGCTTGTGTATATGTGAATGTATGTGTATTAGTTGCCTTTGATGATGCCTCCCCTTCGCCAAAAGTTCACTGCCTTTTCATCTATAAACTGTTTACCAGTCTGACTTAACAACTAAAACTGTAGCATATCCAAACTAGGAATATATACAGTATTGAGACACATGGCAGTTCAGTTCTCGTCGATCCAGCTCCCGGCGTGCAGATCTTTGGATGGAGCTTGAAGATTGCCTTCGTTGGCCTAATACAGATTGAGGGATAAATAAATGTAATTCTCAAAGTAATCAGGGTCTAATGAACAGTGATGAAACCGTGATAGTATTATTACTTTTTTTTTTTCTTTGTTTGGAAGGAATAAAGAACGAGAAAAAAAAAAAAAAAAAAAAAAAAAAAAAAAAAAGATGAAGAAGAAGAAGAAGAAGAAGAACAGTTGTATATTTTGCAAGTGATCTCTTAATAGTAAGGTTAATTTTTTGCTAGAATAGCCTTTCATTATCATCATGAGATCCATTATTTCACCTAGGTTTGTTACTAGTTGTGCATCTTTGATGTGCCTAAGGTTTACAAAGTAGAAAGGATTCAAATTGCAGTTAAGCGATTAGTAAAATTGCAATATATCATTTTAAAATCATATGTTTTTAAAAACACATCATTTTCAATTTAAAAACGCATATTTTTTTTACGCTTTCAAACTGTAATAAGGGAGCCAAGAAACTTATGTGAGAAACCCAAAAAAGTCATGACACGTGCCGACCATGTCGCCATGGCGGCCCATGTGGTGCACGGGCAATGGAGGAGGTTGTCGCCAGGTGGAGCAAGGGTTGATGAAGACAGAATTGGAGTGAGGGAAAACAAGGCACTAACAAAGAGAAAAAACAATAAAAACAAAAAACTCACTTGAAAAAGGGGGAGAGAGAGATGTGCTCTTTGAAACACAAATTTATCTATGGATGTATCCATTTGTATCTCTTTTTACTTGTTTTTGTATGTAAGGTTTTGCATCTATCCTTTCCCTTTTCTTTTTCTTTTTTTTCCTTTCTTTCTTCTTCTTCTTCTTCTTCTTTTTTTTTTTTTTTTTTTTTAAAATGGAATTGTATTTTCATTGGTAGTCAGTTAGAATAAGAGTCAACCCACACCTAGCATTAGGGGTGTGCAAAACTCGCAATTCCCGCCCCGCCCCGCAGCACCCGCCCCGCAGAGGACCGGGTTTTCAGGTTTTTTTGCGGGTTAGGGACTTAATTTGAGAAATTTATGCGAGTCCCCGCCCCGCACCGCACAAAGGAGAAAAAAAAAAAAAAAAAATCATGTTTCTTAGAATTTTATCTATAATTAATATGGTTTTTAGTTTAATTTACAAGGCTAATTACATGGAAAATGTTCTTGTATGGAAATAGGAACGATTGAAAGATATGTGTCAACATGTCGAAGGACTAAATTTAAGAAGCTTTGAAATTATAATTTATTTTTTTAATGAAACAGAGTTGATTTCCTAAAAATTTGACTTTGCATTCATAAGATTCTGTGAAAAATTAATATGAATTTAATTTTTTTATTAAAAAAACCAGTATTTTTTCGAATTTTTATTTTTTACAAAATAAAATTAAAATTACATAAATGCCACTCAAAATACTCGCCCCGCCCCGCACGGTTAGTCATTATCAAGTGCGGTTTTCCAACCCGCAAAAGGTGCGGGGCGGGGCCAAAAAAGGCGGAAACCTGCACCGCCCCGCCCCATGCACACCCCTACCTAGCATAACGGCCGAGAAATAGCATATTTAGCAAGGAGATGGACCCCTTTGTTCCCTTCTCTTCTAACATGAAAGACAGACCAAGAATAAAAATCTCTTAGAATTCCCCTCATGTCCAAAATAATACTGTCATGCCATCCCTCTCCATAAACCCCTTTGTTCAAAGCCTTCACTATAGTCTGTGCATCCCCTTTCAAAATAATCGAAGAGTAACCCATCCATCTACCCAATTCAGCCCCTAGTCATAACAAATGTTAATTTAATAAACCGTACATTTTAAAACCACACATTTTAAAATCATAAACCCAAACGAACTCTTAGAATCATTTCCTATTTTTTTCTTCCAATCCAATCTTCAAAATTTGAATCCTTTCTAATTTGTAAACCTTACGCACTTCAAAGATTCACAATCAGTATCAAACCTCGTGAATTTGAACAATTCAGTCTATTAAATTAACATTTGGTCCGACAACATGTAATTTTTCATATACATTTTAAATATATAACCCATACTTTCAAGTTGTAAACGCAGAAGTGAAGTCCATTCATGATATTTTCCAAGTAGCTAGGTTCCTGCCCTCCTGATGGGTTAAAAGAGACTCCAAAATCAGGGTCTTGTCAAAATTAAGAAAACCGTCACTTTGAATAAGAAGAATAAAAACAAATTTGATTTGATTTTTTCGCTGGGCAACAAGATTAAGGACATGAAAATACTCTTAATGGGAATGATTACAACTTCCTCTTAACTAGACAATCCTAACCGTCCAACTGAGAATGAAACCATTTCGACGGTTTTGATCGCAGTAGCCCACGGATTACGAACAACTCGCCAATTGAGTAAAGGGCAACGGTTTCAGCGCTGCATGTCTGAATCATAGCGTGTGGACCCATTCATATTCCACAACTGAGTTGAGTAGACATACTCTACTGGCCTCTGGGTGGAGCGTGCGCACCAACCACCCCCCTCCCTTTTTTTTTTTTTTTTTTTTTAAATAACTTCAATAAAAAAATATTGAATTATACGCCGTTTTTAGATAATAATATTAAACTAGCAAATATTTTTAAATTAGAGTATTCAAAACGTCTCACTTAAGGGTACTCCTTTAAAATTTAAGTAGCCAAAACACCCCTAATTTTTTTAGGAAAAAAAAAAAGAACTAGGATTTAGGTGTTAGTAAGAATTTAATGGAATTTACAAAAATGCCCATGCCCAAATATTTGAAAATTTTTATAATTCTTTTTTTTTTTAAATAAAAAATAAACAAAAAGGGTATTTTGAGAATTTTTGCAAGATTTAACAGCAAATCCTAACGGAGTATCCTTAAGTGAGACGTTTGGAAACTTTGATACCCAGTTTGAGACGCTTTGCAAGTTTAGTACTCTTATCTCAAAACGGCGTACATATAATTTGATACCATGTGAAATTATCCCTTTTTTAAAAATAATAATAATAATAATATAATATTATGTGAAGCAATAAAATTACTAAAAAAGAATGGTAATAGGCTAATATAGCTGTAAATCCTTGGAGAAAGCTAAAATAATGAAAAACAAAATTCTAGAATACTCAATATAAGTCGAGAAGGTGGTAATGTTGTTCTGTCACTATAATTAACCCTTTAATTATCTCGAGCTTTTTATTCATAATTATGATTTTTTGATCGTGCTCTTTTTAGTTTTAACCAAATTGATTCATGAATGTGTTAAATTCTTTTATGGCTATATTAATTAGTCCAATAAAATAAGAATTGATGAATAATATCCATCATAAAACATTAGGTTCAAGATAAATCAATCCAATTGACTATTTTAAAGTAATTAAACTACATTTTAGTACAACATGCATAATGATTATACGATGTCCAACTATAAGTCAAAATACAAATATATTTTGAGAAAAGTTTGAAACTAAGAGTTTTAACATCTACTAATAGAGTTGAGAAGATGGATGAATGCATGGTTCGGTTCAAATTACTAAATTAGATTGATAGTTTTTTATACGACTAATGAACTTAACATGAAATTAGTGAGTTATAGTTGAGGGATCTGATCCGTTTAATTAATGGGTTTGGTTAGTGTTAACTAATATAGTGTTATACTGTTATACATATGCCTCGATATGACTTGAGCTCACCACGCGATATAAGGCTGACAAATTTTAATATGACCCGTGAATTCAACACGAAATTAGCGTGTTAGAGTTGAAAGGCCTGACTTGTTTCATTAAATTGATCGGGTTAAGATTGATCTATTTAGTCTTATATATATGTCTGGACACGGCCCGAATCTGACACGTGAATACAAATTGCTACCCCTAATTTAAGGCGAATACAGAGAACATATGAAGTTTCAAGTACTTAAAAACTCAACCAGCAACACTTCAAAGAAAAAGAGAATGGAAAAAAATAAATAAATAAATAATTCCACCACCAATAGAACATTTGTGGTCCCTAGATTCGGTTAAAAAGGTCATTAATATTGAAACGAGAGTTACAATCATTCAAGAGATGAGAGTTTACGTGCACCAAAGAGGCAAGAGTTCAAAAATGATAAATTAGATTTATTATTGTTAATGTAAAAATATAAGAGATTTATAACGTTCAAACTCTTTATCTATAAATAGAGTATTGTATATAGTATACATCAAATAAATTAAGCATAGATGTAGCAAATAAAAGGCTTTGATGTATAGATATAGGCCATTCATTAAATCACCTTAATCCTCTGTCTCTATTCTTTTGTTCGTACTTATTTGCTAGATTACTTGATCTTACCACTAGGTTTATCTGAGTAACCTTACACAAAAGTGAACAATCTGTCCCACCTTTTAGTTATTCTCAATGCAGTTTGATGAGTTCTCAAGTAATACCTTTATGAAGAAAATAAGATTGAGACCCGTGATCCATACCCCCAACAAAAAGACATTAATATTTCTGTCTCTTCTGTTCTCTCAAGGACTACTTTTCCCTTAGCTATTGAAGGATAAGACTTGAGAGTTAAGAGACATAAAAGAAAAAGAAAAAGCAGAGCTTAATGACTCAACAAACAACATAGGAAATTGCTCAGAAAGAAAGAAAAAGAGAACCCAATAGAGAGTGGTTGGATTCTCAACTCGAAAACATGCAAAAATAGTTTACAATTTACTTGTTGCTTTCTAGGCTTGCCCCAGGCCCCGAGGTTCTCCTAAAAAAAAAATTAAAAAAAATAATAAATTTTACCCAAATTTTTGTTATTTTTTTTAATTTTGACCCCCTAAAACTTTTTTTTTTTCAATTTGGCCCCCCCAACTTGGGGGGCTGGCTCCGCCCCTGATTTCAAAAGTTTTTATTTACATGCATCTTTTACTTCCAAAAAAGAAATAAAAATGTAGTCTTTTTTTTTTTTTTTAAAAAAAATGGGTTTGTAAAAGTTTATTAAATTAATATGGGTCCAAAATACATGTAATTTTACTTATATAAAAAAAAAAAATACATGTGATTTTTATATGCATTTTTAATAAAGTACGTGAAGGCATGCCATAATTAAATGCAATTTAGACATAACCCCAAAATAAAAATAAAAATACAATTTTAGGCATGTGATGATTCGATGAGTAATAATACTATGTACACCTATTTTATATTTATCAACTTAATCTTATACCGGTAGACGTAGCCGCTTAAAGCACCGTACGTCAACTGATGTGAAATGAGTATGGATTAAAAAGAAAAATTGGAAAAACTTTTTCCAACAGGAAAACAAAAACAAGATAAAAATACAATTCCAAGTAAATTACAACTAGGATCAATGAAAAGGAGATAACCTAATAAGGGTGCGTTTGAGATTGCGATTTCGTAGAGAAAAAATGTGATTTTAAATCAAATCGCAGAAAATGAACTGTTTAGGAACTGCGTTTTTAAAAAATTACAATTTGAAAATGCAGAAAAGTGCTTATTCAAATCGCAGGTAATGTGGTGTTTTTTTGAAAACGCGGTATTTTAAAAGGCTAACTTGCGATTTTGCCAAACTCTTAACTGCGTTTTAAAAAATTACTTTTTTTAAATCGTACATTTTAAAATCGCTATTTTAAAATCGCACTTTTTAAAATCTCAAACACAAACAGACCCTAAAACGAAACCAATCGCGGTGGAAAGCAAAACTATCGGGCGCGTGAAGAACGTTCACCAACGCCCGAAAATAAACAAAACAAAACGAAAAACGGAAATGCAAAAAATAAAGGTCAATTAAAAAAAAGAAAAAAAGAAAAAGATGGGCAAAGGGAACGGTGTCGTTTTATCCATCGCCGCCTGGGAAGCTAACCCCGGATTTTACTGTATAAGAGGAAAAGAGAACGCACATCGTTGAAATTCCAACCTCATCCCCTATTCGACCCTAAAACCAAACACCCACCTCTCTCTTCTCTCTCTTTCTCTCAAACCCTAACGAAGACTTTCGTCTTCTTCACAATCCGATGCCCTGATCCGAGATATTTCGCTCCCTGGATCCGATTCGCGAGGTGAGTTATTTATTTTGTCATTTTTTTTTTGTTTTCTTTTGGGATTTTAAATTATTGTGTTGTTAATGGCAAATTTAGAGCTGATTCGTTTAATTGTTGCGCCGTCTCTGGATGTATATTGCGCCGTCTCTGGATGTATAGGATCTGGTTTTCTTTCTCTTATTATTATTATTATTTTTTTCTGATTTTCTTTCATTGGGAAAATTTTCATTCTTTTTTTTTTTTTTAATCAACGAGTTTTTTTTTTTTTTTTTTTTAATTTTTTCTTGGGATTCTTTTACTATTTCAGTCTACGTTTGGATGCCAAGAAAGTCGAGGAAACGGTGAAGGAAAGCGGAAAAATATGGGAATGTAATTTTGTCTAATTAAGTCGAACATTGTTTCAGGATTTTTTGGTTGGGGATCAGAATAGTTGTCTCGGGGTTCAGGTATCAGAAATTGTAAATTCTAGGGTTTTTCCTTTTCGTTTCTTTTTCTTTTCCCACATCTTCTCAGCAGCCAAACGGTGGGTTTGTGGAAAATTGTGGAAGATGATGTTTGCAGGTTTGGGTAGTTGCATAGTTGCATTCTCATTATTCCTGTTGTGGAAGATGATGTTTACAAGTCTCTCTTTTATTTAAGTTCCAGAAGGATCAGAAATAGTTGTGATATTTATCTATTTTAATTTTTGTTTCCATTGATATTATTTTTATTGATATCATCTCAACTATAAGTAGATCTCGATAAAGTTTTTTTTTTTGGGTGGGGGGGGGGGGGGGGGTATATTTCTCTGCTTTGTTACTGTTGATATAAGTCCAGTTTGCCTCCTGATTCTATCTTGTCGTTTAGAAATTTCAGGCTACATGATCTGATTATGTAGCCTTTATTTTGATGATGTTAACGTGGTTTGATATTTTAGTTAGAGAGAAAGGAACTGATGAGAAGAGGAATAATAAGAAGTGAAGTTTCTAACTTTGTAGCATCATTTTTATTTCGGTAATGGAAGGAAAAGAAGAGAATTGTAGGAAAAAATAAAGCCCCTGTTTAGCTAACTTTTTAAAAAATGTTTTTACTTTTCAAACACTGAAAAACATTTCTCAAACAATAGTACGTGGCCCCGCAACTATCACACTTTTCAAAACAAACCTCAACATGTTTTAGAAAACTTCCCACACCTTCATATAGGAGTGTTTTGAAAACACATGCTCATTTTTACAGGAGCGGAGGCTGTCTTGTTACCTATAGAAAATAAAACATTTTTTTTTTAAGTAGAGACTAGCGTCCCTGAGTGGGAACCGCTGGATCTCTGTGGCAGTCCTGTGGTGGCCTTCAAATTTGCGTGGCAGCCACGTTGGTGGCTGTTGATTTGGTTGGTGTCTGCCACCAAATCTACATGGCGACAACTACAGTAGCCCCCAAATCTGTATAGCAGACTCCATCCCTAACAGACAACAGGTGGCGGCAACCCGTGGAGGCCAGTCCCCACTAGGACCAATTTTTTTATTGCTTTTTCTATTTTATTTGTTAAAAATACTTCTTAGTTTTTTTTGCTTTCCAGAAACACTTCTTAGTTTAGTAGATTTACTACAAACAACACTTTTCAAATGTTGCTCCCACTGAAAACACTTCTCAATTTTTACTTTTTCAGAAACTCCTTTCAAAATCCAAAACCCAACCACTCCCACCACTTCTCATTGTTAGACTCAATACCTCGCAGTTGACAGGTGGCGGCTGCCACAGTAGGACCATTTTTTTTTTTTTTTTTGCTTTTTTATTTATTGAAAATACTTCTCATTTTTTTTTTTGCTTTTCAGAAACACTTCACAGTTTACTAAATGGATTTTATATGTACTCCACAGACAACACTTCAAATGTGGCTCCCACTGAAATCACTTCTAAATTTTCACTCTTTCAGAAACTCTTTTTAAAATCCAAAACACTTCAAAAACTTTACCAACCCAGCTTAGGGTCTGCTGAAGTTTTGTTATAATTAATTTGCACAATATGCTTTAATTATTGTACATGACCACTCCTACCGCTTCTCACAAAATCCAACCTTTTTCGGGCGGAATTATAATGGGTCCTTTTCCTTCCCTCTCCTTTTTATTTTGTCCTCATTACAATATCCAAACATGAGAAGTGATTAGATATGTTAACCGTCTCACTTCTGTTCCATCCGCTTCTCTCAATCCAAATGCACCGTACCTCTCTAAATGAGGAATAGTTAAAAATTTTGGTTTTGTTTGTCATGAATGTTGCCAGCTAGTGATAATCTGTTTTGCTGTATTTGGTTTGGTGTGTATTGTTTCACATGAGACTGCCCAGTTATTCTTCACATTCTTTCATCTTTCTTTATTGAAAAGCTGTATTATTTTCTTGTTCATTTTCAAATTGATGATTGCATAATTTGCATGCCTGTAAATCTTCTGCAGATTAATGCTGTTTGAAGTAGGCTAGCATAATAAATGGATGATGATTGTACAGACGGATAAAATGTCTGCTCCTTCTTCAAGGGAGCGTGCCCAACGCCTTTATGATAAGGTATTTTTTTTCCCCTTGTTAAAATTGGGCTTTTTTATTCTAGTTACGGGGCTTGGCTTATCCATTAAACTAAACTAATTTGTGATAGTAAAAATTTCATTGGAATTTTCACTTGTAGGACTCTCTCTCTCTCTCTCTCTCTCTCTCTGTGCATGTCTAAATGTCTATATTTTTTTCTTCTTCCTAAATATCTATTTTTTAAGATCATGTCTGTTGTGCAGAACATGGAATTGGAGAATAGGCGTCGGAGGTCAGCCCAGGCACGAGTCCCATCAGACCCCAATGCCTGGCAACAGATGCGTGAGAATTATGAAGCGATAATTCTTGAGGATCACGCTTTCACTGAGCAGCAAAACATTGAATATGCTCTTTGGCAGTTACATTACAAGCGAATTGAGGAATTGAGAGCACACTTCAGTGCTGCTCTAGCTTCTGCAGGTTCAAACACATCTCAGGGTGTGAAGGGCCCTGCACGACCTGATCGAGTTACAAAAATAAGACTGCAATTCAAAACCTTTCTTTCAGAAGCAACTGGGTTTTACCATGATCTCATTCTGAAAATCAGATCTAAGTATGGGCTCCCTTTGGGTTATTTCTCTGAGGATACGGAGAATCAAATTGTTACGGAAAAAGATGGGAAGAAATCTGCTGAAATGAAGAAAGGTCTGATATCTTGTCATCGTTGTTTGATATACTTGGGTGACCTTGCACGTTACAAAGGATTATATGGGGAGGGTGACTCCAAAAGTCGGGAGTTTACGGCAGCTTCAAGTTACTACTTGGAAGCTGCATCTCTTTGGCCATCAAGTGGGAATCCCCATCATCAGGTATTTCTCTTTATTTCTATGTTATCCCAATCTATTCTCTGTTTTTTAAGTTATATTGTGATTTTGATTTTTCATTGTGACAAATTCTCTCTGATTATTATCTCAGCTTGCTATATTGGCTTCTTATTCTGGGGATGAGCTTGTTGCTGTTTATCGTTATTTTCGGAGTCTGGCAGTGAATAGTCCCTTTCCAACTGCGAGAGATAACTTGATTGTTGCATTTGAGAAGGTATAATGTTTGAATTTATTTGTCTGGGAAACATATATGAAATACCTGAGATGAGGCTTGTTCGTGGAGTGTGTTATTGTATGTCTGCTGGTTTATCATATTTTTTTAATCTTATCTGTATACAATTATTTGTTGTGTTTTGTGGACTTAACAAGTTGCCATTATACTCCTTTCATGTATGAAATGCTTCTCTTGTTATGAAACTATGAAAGCTGAGTACTCTTTTTATAAATATGGAAATTAGGGCTATTTTTCGTTTTCTGTTTGATGTTCTTGACTACGCGAATCACATAACATCAGTTGGATAATTACGAGCATGTTTGCGGGTTTGGAATCTAATTCACCATCTCACATTCAAAAACTTAATATGGGATAATTTGAAAACTCAACTCAACTAAGCCTTAATCCCAATTGATTGGGGTTCGCAACATGGATCCTTTTACATCATGTAAGATCCATGTAGAAATTATACGAGACCAAAGTATGATATAGGTGGAGTTATAATGTCTTCAAATCATGTTATAAACGAGTAATGTTATTTAGAAGATTATTATATGATTGTCATACAACTGGGATGATGTGACAATGAAAATCAGCATCTGGATTAGCAAGAGCTTTTTACTGTCACGCCATCCCAGTTGTATGGCAGTGATATAACAGTCTACTAAATAGTATTTCTCTACTAATATACATGTAATGCATATATTAATTGCAAATATGTATGTATATATAAACAGGAAAATATGATATTTCAGCTTCAATGCTTTTAGATTTCTCAATGTAATTGTCAATTTTTGGGCAATAAAATAGATTTGGAGAATGTGCTTCAGTTGAATTACTCATTGCTGATTGTTACAAATTCAAAGGCTATTCCCAGTCTCTCTTTTTTTTTTTCTTTTTTTTTTTTAATTTAAATCTCCCCCATGGAAAAAATAAACAGGCAGTATTGTTATAACTCCTTAGATCATGTTAAGTGGTGGTTAAATGAATTGTTTGATGACATTTGCTGAAGTCGAGCATTGTGGACTCTCAAGCAACTATATGTTTGGTCCTGTCTTTGCCAAAGTAAAAGCTATTTTCAGTTTATGCTTCTGTTTTGAGTCATAATTTTTTATCCCATAAGAGAAATCCTTTAGTATTTAGCTTAGTATATGCTGCTCTTTCGTATTTCTTTTTCATTTCCATTATTGGCAGAATCGTCAGAGTTACTCTCAACTGCCTGAGGATGTTAAAGCTTCTGTGATCAAGGAGTCACCTGTGCGGTTGACTGGCAAGGGAAGAGGGAAAGGGGATGCTAAATTTGCATCAAAAGATACTAACTCAGAAGGCAGCCAGGTTAAGGAGAGAGCATCAACTTTGTCTGAGACATATAAATCCTTTTGCATCCGATTTGTTCGTCTGAATGGCATTCTTTTCACACGCACTAGGTACTTTATCTGGAACCTTTACTAATTTGGGAATATAATTGACCAAGCATTGTGGACTGATTCTCTCTCTCTCCTCTCTTTCCTCTTTGGTTTTCTGGCTTTATATTTCTAGCCTGGAAACATTTGCAGAAGTTCACTCGTTGGTTAGTAGTGGTTTGCGTGAGCTTCTGTCTTCTGGGCCAGAAGAAGAGTTGAATTTTGGTGCTGATGCTATTGAGAATGGACTTCTCATTCTTAGACTTATCTCCATTCTTATATTCACAGTTCATAATGTAAAAAGGGAGAGTGAAGGTCAGACATATTCGGAGATTGTACAACGTGCTGTTCTACTTCAGAATGCATTTACTGCAGTTTTTGAGTTGATGGGGCACATATTGGAGAGATGTTTGCAGCTGTATTATCCTCCTTCAAGTTACCTCTTACCTGGCATTCTGGTGTTTGTAGAATGGTTGGCGTGTTGTCCTGATGTTGCGGCAGGCAGTGAAACGGACGAGAAACAGGAAAGTATTAGATCAAAATTTTGGAACAATTGCATATCTTTCCTGAATAAGCTTTTATCCAATGAGCCGATGTCTGTTGATGATGGTGAAGATGAGACTTTCTTTAATAACACCAGGTATGAAGAAGGGGAAACTGAAAACCGGCTTGCTTTGTGGGAGGACTTTGAGTTAAGAGGATTCTTGCCACTCCTTCCAGCACATACCATTTTGGATTTTTCGAGGAAGCACTCCTTTGGTGGTGAGGGAAATAAGGAAAAAATGGCCCGTGTTAAGAGGATTCTAGCAGCAGGGAAGGCTCTAGCAAATATGGTTAGGGTCGATCAAGAAGCAATATATTTTGATTCGAAGGCCAAGAAATTTGTTATTGGTGTCGAGCCTCAAATCTTAGATGATTGCGTGCTTACTACCACCTATGCAGGCATGCCTAATACAAATGGTATGATGTATGAAAATCAGATGGAGAAAACAAAGAATTTGGGCATTCTGCAGCCAAATCCTGAGCTATACATGGAAGGGGAAGAGGAGGATGAGGTAATAGTTTTTAAGCCAACAGTGGCTGAGAGGAGAACTGATGTGATTGGTTTGAAATGGGCCCCGTATGAAAGCCTGGAGCCTGCTCAAAATGCTTCCGCAGGTGATCTTAAATTTCTTGGTAGTTCTGTTTCAGCCCCTCTAGGTAATCTTCGGCAGCCGATTGCTCTTGATGTGGGTTCACAAGTGCCTGCCTCTGTTGGTTATATGGTCCCCCAACATCTCCAACCTATTCAATCTCATGCTTCGAAGTGGTCAGTGGAAGAGGAAGCTCTTCTTGCTAGTGGCTTGAATGGTCTAAGGTTTGTGGAGAATGGGCACTTAATGAAACCTGAACAACAAGATATGGGCATATCAACTCCTACTGCGCTTTCAGCTTCCATCCAGCAAGCAGTCAGTGCTAATACTAGTGGTATGTCTTACAGTTATACAAAAGCTCCAGAAGCTGCGACTCTTGCTTTTGGATCTTCTCGGGCCATACCTGACAATTTGGCTGTGAAGACCTCATCAGCATTGCCAGCAGGCTTGCGAAAGAGTCCAGTTAGTCGGCCTGTTAGGCACATTGGGCCTCCCCCTGGTTTTAGCCCTGTTCGCTCTAAGCAAGTGAATGAGTCCATTTCTGGTTCAGACTTGGTAAGTGGGAATCCACTGATGGATGATTATAGCTGGTTGGATGGATATCAGTTGCCATCATCAACGAAAATCTCTGGGCCAAATAGTTCCGTCAATCACCCATCTTATTCAAATCCCCAGCCCATCAGTATCAGCAATGGCTTTAGTGGGGCAGTCAGCTTTCCATTTCCTGGAAAACAAGTCCCAGCCATACCATTCTCAATGGAAAAACAACAAGGCTGGCAAGAATACCAGACATTTGAGCAGCTAAATCTACACAATGAACAGCAGTTGCAGCAGCAGCATCAACTCAGCAATGGAAATCAGCACTTTACTCCATTGCCTGATCAATATCAAGGACAATCTGTCTGGACAGGTCGTTACTTCGTGTGATGTCAAACGGGAGTATAGGTGGTAAGATCAAGTTTTCTATACTTCAATGGTTGGCAATTACTTATACTGGTGTTACGAGTGACTATTATAGTTAGAAACTTTTTCTGGTCTAACAAACTATCATTCCTCAGGTCCTCAAGAATGATTCTGGTGTATGTACTGCATCCTTTTGCTACCAACTTTAAACTCCGACTTTGCAGCCTTGACAATGTTGATTTTGTTGGAGCATGGGTGGCATTGGCTTTCGTGCAGGCACTTGCTACTACACAAGTGAGTATTTATCCTATTAAATATTTGCACATGCATCATTTACGAGCACCTCTGTAGGTGTTTGTGTATCTGTTGACTAATGTGTATCTAGACTGCTGCTTGTTTGAGTGGGAAGATTGGTTTTTCCCATTCGTCTCTTGTCTGGGTTTCTTTGGTGCATGGTTCCAACTATATCTGTTTTTCTGTTGGTTAGTCCCAATCCCGGATCATCAATGAGAACAAGCACATTAACATTTGAGTTGGTTGATATTTAGTGTTATTAGTTATGTTCCTTTTATCTGTTAGCATTAGCATTAGCATTAGCATTAGCACGTAGCCTTCAAGTCTTAGATTCTCTTAGGTAATGGGTCATTCTCTTATGCACTCAAGCATTATCAAATTCCTGAGACAACTTCTTTTCATTAGAGCCTTTGACCTGATTAATTACTTAGTAATCAATAGACTTGTGATGCGGACTTAACTAGCTGCTCTTTTGGTTCACAATATGATAGGACATTTTGTTTAGCATATCAACCACGTTGACTTTGGAGCTTTCAAAAGCAGAAACCTTTTCAGGAGATATCCAAGTGTCTTGAAGAATAGTTTTATATGGGATGTTCAGACATTATAATCAATCATTTCATTGGTTGGCTTACTTGTATGTTTGAAAGGACAAGATAATGTGTGGCAGATACTTTGATTTCACTTCACTTCATGTTTCTACTTGTTACTGCACTTTATTTATCATACCACACCTACTTCAAATATGGTCATGCGGTCGAAATTTTCCCACTAACCAAAAGATTTCGAAGAAGTATTTAATTTTTGCTAGGTGATATTAATTCACCAAATACAGATAATCTTGCCATCTCTGTTGGCCAAATTGGCTCATCTTCTTTCAGTGGATCAAATTTATATATTTTGTTAATTTAGTGAGAACAAGTGGCTGGAAACCAATAACATACTCTGTTCCTTCCCTAATTATGTTGTGAATAGTGCACTTAAATTTAGATGCGTAGATTACTTTATTTGAAATTATGAAAGATGAAGAAATACTTTAGTATGTGAACAAATGCTTTAGTACATTTCTTGCTTGGCTAGTAGACCTCCCTATGGACGGTTAAGGTTGTTGTGCTGATTTTGTCTGGTTCAAAAAAATTTCTTCTGAATCTGGTCTCTTTGTGGAAATATGCAAGTAAATGAATTTGTACTTAAAGGATCAAACTCATAAATATTGTTTAATTTGGTGGGATAATTAATTCAATCTGAACCAGACCTTTCTTTGTAGGTTGGGGTTTGGGTTTCTACAAATTTGATTTGTAGAATGGTTCAGCTAAGTGGAACCCTTTTTTTCTTAGGCTTACTGAGTGGGACAAAATCTGCAAGCCCACAAGAGAACAATTTTGTTGATATCAGCAATATTACATCTTGAGTCTTCCCTCTCTTTTGCTCTCTGTCTGCTGGCCATGTTTGTCTCTCTTTATAGCAGTACTATCATCTATAATGCGCTTATCCTACCCTCCATGTACACAGTATGAAAGGGGAACTTTTAGTGTGAATCGAATTTATTCATGGGGTAGTGGAACTTGACAGCTGCTATCTTTCCCTTATATATAACTTAATGGAGACACAGCAATAAATCTCTGGGCATGATACAATGCCAACTCCTAGGCAGAGGCAGAATTCTAAAGTGGAGGCCTAAAAGTAATTATTACAGAAAGTACACATGTCTTACCAAGATAGAAACTAGAAAGTGTTCTGTAAGTAGTCCAAAATCTTATACTGTATAGCCATTTATAAAAAAAAATCTCTTAAAGGTATAGCCACTGACGGAGTGATTTACATGCAAAAGCAGCATACTTGGTTTTCAAACTTGTTCACACACATCGTCTGGTATATAGCATAAGTAATATAAAATTGACTGAGAATGGTAGATGATGAAACTTTGACGTGTATTATATCCCCTGTTGTCGGTGTGCAGACACTTGATTTTCTTACTGGCCTTTGGAGCTAGCTGATAGCCATTTCTCCTATAGGCTGTTGGATCTTATAGAAGCTTTATGAAATCGGTTACCATTCCTTAATCGCACAAAAGAGAAAACTACTTTTTATTTTTGGAAGATATCACCTCACTTTAGACGCCTTAATTCCCTCTCCCCCCCCCCCCCCCCTCTCCCCTCCCCTCCCCTCTCTTGTACGTATAGAGTAGCAAACAGTTGCCTGCAATACAGATTTCTAGTTTTTGTTTTGGGGGCTAAGGATATTAACTGGAACTAAGATTTACTTGTAGTTTCTGTACAGTTGCCTGCAATACACATTTCTAGTTTTTGTTTTGGGGGCTTAGGATCTTAACTGGAACTAAGAATTACTTGTAGTTTCTGTGTGTTTGTTGCAATTTTTTTTTAGGGGTGATGTGAGTAATCTGTACATTTTGTTGTTATGATTTACAGATTTCATCGAGCTCTTGAGCCTGGAGGAAGAAATATGGAAACATCTGCTATGATTTGAAGTTCGTAAGAAGTAAATGCTTTGTCTGGTTACTTGGGATGGATAGAACGAGTAGTACGATCATCTGTTGGTTTTGGGCCTTTCGTCTCAGGCAATTGGTGGAATATAAATGTGCTCCCATTCTACTCTTAACTGTTATGACAGTGTAGCTGTCAAAATCACTGTTACTATCTTCAGGTGGCAGAAGATAATATATTATAAAGAGTAATGCTACTCGACAAGTTCTTTGCTATGACGCTTTGGAGAGCTCCATTCGGGAAGGTTTACTGGGTATCAGCAAGGTGGACGGTGGGACCATCGTGAAGAGTATATTTGGGTGAGTGCAAGTGTGATGTGTATTGGATCAAATCAAAGACTTGTTATGTTGTTACACTACTACTTGGTGGGTTTATATGTGGGTGAGTATATGATAGGTGGTGATATAATAGCATTTTCGGTGAAGTCGGGCTTGACTCGAACTTTTTTTTCTGATTTCCTGATGAAATAATCTCTCTGGAATATGCCTCCTCCTCTATGTTAAAATTGTCACATTATATCTGAGATAAGATTTGGTTTATTTGCCCCTGGTTTCATTGGCTTAATTTCCATGTATAATTTTGGTGGCTTTTAGTTTATCTTGATTACTTACTCTGTTCTATAAGGCCCTTTAGAACATTGGTTTCTAGTGGGTAGAGGCTGCTATGCTAGGGTGTGAAAAAGTTACGTCTATAGACAAATTCAAATGGGTGAAGTAGCTCATAATCATGTCACGCACTTATTTCTTTATGTGGTAGTGTGCTTCGAGCATATTTCCCAATCATTAAAGCACGTAATAATAAGGTGGATAAGATGATAAAAAGAGCGGAAAAGGGAATACGATTATAGGTGACAGCTAAGGGATATGCGGCAAAAGTACAAATAATAAAGGTGCCCAATAAGTCACCCTTCTTTCTAGTGTCAACATTCTTGTTTCTTTTCTTTTTCTTTTTCTTTTTCATTTTTTTTTTCTTCCATAAAAGGCTATACTTTTAATAATTTACAATACTTCTTCCTACTGTGTTGAAAAAGATCAGTATGTCAATCTGAAATTTTTGTAAAATGAATTATTATTATTATTATTTTTTTTTTGAAATTTTGGTAGTTTGAGGGAATTTGAAATTGTATTTTTTCAATTTAAGTATTATATGGGGGTGCAGAAAGGTTTGTCTTAATCCGCTCTCCTTTAGCTTTTCAAACTCCCTTGCGCGGCCTAATGATAGAACCGGATCATTTGTTTGATCAATTTATTGAATTTTGTAATTATTTCAGTGCTATTTTAGTTTGTTTTGAATTTACTGTAGGGGAACTCATTTCTTTTTCATTAATAATATCGTTCGCTTCTTTTTCCTTTTGAATCAAAAGTGAAAATGACTCTCCCTTTTAACCATTTTTTTCTTATTCAATTAGGGAAACACAAAAAAAAATAAAGTATTATATATCCCAATTGCTTAACATCTTATTCTTATATATGATATAGACAAAGATGAATTTATTTATTCGACGATAATGATCTATTGCAAACTTCATATAAGTTATACTTCCACATTAAATGAGAAAAGATTAAAGAATAGAGAGGATAGACATAGATATACGTACCTCGGAGTCCAACCTCGTCTGAACATGAATAAAAAACCGCAGTTTAGAGTGTAAATCAGAGGGCTAAGGGTCGCCCTCGGCATGCCTTGCAGGGAGCACGTGCCTTTCATTTTCGTTGACGTTGATATATTTTCAAATAGTACTTACTCCCACCGCTGCTGGTTTCCAGCTAATCTCCAAACGAGGACATAATTCATCTTTATTACCACCATTTTCTACTTGTCTTTGCACTTCAAGGGTGTCAAGTGTCAACTTCTTTAAAGGAACGAAAAAAAAATAATATATAAAAAAAGGATAAAAAAGTGTAAAATATTAGAAAGAACCGACGCCGACAATTTAGAACCCATAAGTTCATATGATATTTATTACGCTTATAAACTGGCGTAATAGTTTAGGTAACATTTGCTACGTCAACTACTAAAATGTAAATTGCTAAAATGTAACAGTTTAAGGGTCCAAATGATGCTTTGTTCATAAATCTTATAGATAAAGTCCTCTTCCAAAAATGGTACCTAGAAATAACATTAAAAATCAATAGTGAATTTCAATTAACAACTATAGCTTTATTGGATTTAGGAGCAGATATGAATTGTATCCAATAAGGAATTCACAAAATTTATTTCAGAATAATATTCGTTTTCTTGGCCATAATATATTTCAAAATACCATTACTCCCATAAATAGATCCTTACAATTGACAGATAAATTTCCTGATGAAATAAAAGACAAAAATTAGTTACAAAGATTTCTAGGAAGTCTAAATTATATTTCCGATTATTATGAAAGTCTTAGAATAATTTGTAAACATCTTTATCAGCTGTTACAAAAGAATCCTGCTTCTTGGTCTACTCAATATACAGAAATTGTTAGGTGAATTAAAAAATATGTCAAAGTCCTTTCATGTCTATGCTTTCCTTTTCCTAATACTTCTAAAATTACCGAAACAGATGTCTCAAAAGTAAAATATGGAGGTATTCTTAAACTATATATATATATATATATAGTTGAAAGCAGAGCTTTTATTTCTTAACGAGTTCGCACCCGTTGACAAAAATATTTACCGGAACTTTTATTTTTTATTTTTTTATCAACTATAGAAATTATAATCAAGTATAATAAACCTAAGATATATTGAATCGTAAACCCTATAAAATCCTATTGCTCAAACACCGAGTAATTAACTTTATTATTGAAGGCTAGCTATAACATTTTAATTTATTGGAAGAACTTCACTTAAAGGTAACGAATTTTTCATATATTTTTTTTCTTCTAAAAAAATATGAGTATTTTAAAAAATTTGATAGGATTTAACGAAAAATCTTAACGGATGACCTTTAATTGAAGCACTTTAAAAAATAATTACTCTAAATTAAGATGGTTTAAAATTTAGATATCTTTTCAAAAAAAAGAAATATGAAAGTTTCGTACCCTTAAACAAAATTAACCCTGAATTTACTGCTCGATCTGTCGATGTGTCAATGAGGCGGGACAACAAAAAAAAGTTGGTGCATATACGAAAGCATATTACAGGCCACAACTCACCCTTTAAAATTCTTCCAAAAAAAAAAAAAAAAAAATTCACCCTTTAAAAGCAGCTCACGTGCTCTCACTTTCGACTCGGCCGAAACAACCTGTTCTCTCTCTCTCTCTCTCTCTCTACAGAGAAATGGCTACCAAAACAGCTTCTTCAATGGCTTCCAAAGCAGCTTCGATTCTCCTCCTCTTACTCCTCCACAGCGCAACCCATGCAAGCCCAATCAAAACTGTCGTCGTGCTCGTCATGGAGAACCGGTCCTTCGACCACATGCTCGGCTGGATGAAGCAAATCAACCCGGAAATCAACGGCGTCGACGGCACCGAGTGGAATGCTCTGTCCGTCACTGACCCCAACTCCAAGCGCTTCTTCTTCAACAACCAGTCCCACTATGTCGACCCAGATCCCGGCCACTCCTTCCAAGCCATACGCGAACAAATTTTCGGTTCCGATAACACCGTCGCCGATCCGGCTCCCATGAACGGCTTTGCCCAACAGGCCTACTCTATGGATAACACCACCAACATGTCTCAGAGTGTCATGAATGGCTTCCAACCAGACAAGGTCGCCGTGTATAAAGCACTCGTTTCGGAATTTGCAGTGTTTGACAGGTAATTTAGTTCCTTTTTATTTTCCAAGCTATATATGGATTTATTAAGCATCAATTCACCAACAGAATTTTTTATAACCCAATATTTTTTAATTTGGATCTTGGAAAATGAGGAGAAATGGTGAAAGTAAATGAAAATAGTTAGAATTAATTATTGTTGAGCTTTTAATTAAGGACATAAATTAATTACAAACTGATTTGTTGCCGTTAGTTACATGCAAGTCTAATAAAGTGACAGTTATCTCTTAGAAGTTCTTTTTTTTTTTTTTCTTTTTTTTTACTTACCTATTAGTGGAACAAGTAAAATGAACTAAAGCTTTAATATTCCAATTATCCAAATCCATTTGGGTTAGACTATAAATATTTAATCTCTTTTACGATGATCTAATTTTTGAACCATGCCAAGGGATAATTTTATATATATGACATTCGGTGGAGTAATTTATATTCAATTATTTTAGAGAAATGTTATTTAGTAGATTACATGACTGAGATGTTATGACAACGATAATGAGCCATATATCAATTTAATAAATAGTATTTCTTACTATTTTATGAAATAAAGACCTTTACTTCCATGTACCTTTCACTAAACAAATTTCAAAAATGAAAAAAAATAATAATAATAGTACTTTTCGTACAACAATTGGCCCACGTATATGATTAATTACTTCTTAATCATTTTTAATAGAAAAATGATTATTTTATTCTTCATTGATTCTTCTACCGTCCTTTTCAACAAACCTACCATTAGATTTGTGGGATGCAGAGCATTACGTGTAGGTTTTACAAATTTAATAAAAAAAATAATAATAATAGAGGACCAATAGCATGTCTTTTTTTTAATTGCCTCGTTCCGTAAGAGAAAGGAAATTGATAATAAGAGTTAGAAAGCGATAGATGTGATATAAAGTAAAAGGAATTTGTATAGAAAAGTTAAAAAAATTTTATTTTATAATTTTTTTTTTAAATAATAATAAAAAATTATTAATGTAGTATAAAATTATTTGTTTTAATTCTCCTACCAAACAAGTCCAATATATTTTTGAGGACTTAACATGCGTCGGAATTTGGCTCCATTAAACATAGGTGGTTTGCTGCCATACCCACCTCAACACAGCCAAACCGGCTTTACGTGCACTCAGCAACTTCAGCAGGCTTAATCAGCAACGTTGCTCGGCTCCTCGAAAAGGGATTCCCACAAAGAACGATCTTCGAGAACCTGGACGACGCCGGAATATCCTTCGGAATATACTTCCAGAACGTCCCCACCACGCTGTTCTACAGGAACCTAAGGAAGCTCAAGTACGTTAGCAGGTTCCACGACTACGACACATTGTTCAAGAGGCATGCAAAGGAAGGCAAGCTCCCGGGCTACGTTGTCGTGGAGCAGCGCTACTTCAACCTCAAAGTGTCCCCGGCCAACGACGACCACCCGTCGCACGACGTGTACGAGGGGCAGAGGTTTGTGAAGGAGGTGTACGAGACGCTCAGAGCCAGCCCGCAGTGGAACCAGACCCTTTTCTTGATCACGTACGACGAGCATGGTGGGTTCTACGATCACGTCCCTACGCCCGTGCGTGGGGTCCCCAACCCGGACGGGATCGTGGGGCCCGAGCCCTTTAACTTCAAGTTTGATCGATTGGGCGTTAGGGTCCCTACCATCGCCGTCTCACCTTGGATTGAGAAGGGCACTGGTAATTAATTTCTTTTTCTGGTTTTATGCAGATTACGCTGATTTTACTTTCAAATTTGAACCAAACTTTCTTTACCCAATTGAGATTAATTATTTTAATTAAAAGACTTATTATCATTATAATTAAACTCTTGTATAGTATATGTGTGTATATATATATATATCTTTTTTGATGAACAAATATTCATGTTCTAGGAATAATGCTACACCTATGACTCTTTTACGTATATACTAGTTGTTGACCTGTATTAGCATTATGAGAACTAATTTATTATGTTGTAGCTCTGTCTCGATAAACACGAGATTGAAACCACGTTAATTAGATACTTTTGCATTGCATGTTACGTGTGACAGCAGGAACCTTGTAGGTAGGCATGTTACGTGTGACAGCAGGAGCCTTGTAGGTAGCTAGGCATGAAAATGATTTTTCCCATGAGACAGTCCTGTCTATTTTAGTTAGTACATCTTAATTTGTCGATCGTTGTCAACATCGCTAGCTAACTTAATTCCCATGTCTTAGCTCAAGTAAAAAGCAAGGTAAATGCATTAATAATCGGTCCCACGTACATCTAAAATCTTCTTGGTTCTTCCAAACACGTACATTCTGGCCCTAATCTGACTGAAATATCTTCACTTTGCCTATCTTTTATGTCTTTGAGTGAGGCTCATCACTCATCAGGCCCTGTCGGAGCTGCCATTTTCACACTGCTTTATATTTATATCGATAGAAGACAGAACGTGGAATGTGGACCTACTTTGTTCGTCTTTTACCTCCCTTGTCAGCATGCATAATGTGAAAGTTTGAAAAAGAAATATCCTGCTCAAAGCCAAAATTTGCCGCCTCTTGGCCATGCAATTAATACCAACTCATGTTTTATTTATATAATTTAAACCAGTATTTTGGTTCGTAGTACATGTATATATAATCTGTGATGCATGATGATCATGTTACAGTTGTTCATGGGCCCAATGGTTCACCATTTCCAACATCAGAATTTCATCACTCATCGATTCCAGCAACAGTGAAGAAGCTTTACAACCTGTCCTCACCGTTTCTAACCAAGAGGGATGAATGGGCAGGCACATTCGAAGCTATAGTCCAAACAAGGACAGAACCCAGAACTGATTGTCCAGGTTAGCCGTACAATACTTGACTTAATTAATTATCTCAATTGGGGTTGACAATTCGTATTCCATAACGTATTAGATTTAAGTCGTGTTGAGACAAGAATATAAGATAATATACGTAAACTTTTATAATCTGATCTATTTAATTAAACAGGTCAGATCCCGGCCTCAACTGTAATTAACTAAATGTCTCTTTGATCTGATCACAATATTTTGTTATGCTATTTGAATAGAGAAACTACCTACCCCAGTGAAGATAAAAAATGGTGAGGCTAACGAGAATGCCAAGCTGAGTGAATTCCAGCAAGAGCTGTTGCAGCTGGCGGCAGTCCTAAAAGGAGACCATACCCTCACAAGTTACCCAGAAAAGATAGGGAAGGAAATGAATGTGAGGGAAGGGAAAGAATACGTAGATGATGCAGTGAAACGCTTCTTCGAGGCTGGGCGTCTTGCTAAGAGGATGGGAGTTGATGAAGAACAAATTGTCCAAATGAGGCCCTCTCTCACTACAAGGCCATCAAAATCTTCAAGCAAAAGCCCTTGAGAGGATGCTGTACGAGTCTACGAGAGAGACTGTAAAATGTGCAGAACAAACAACAATTGCTTAGATACAACTACATAGAAAGGGGAATTCAAAAAAGGAAATAGGCAAGGCAACTGATTTAATAAAATTTCAGTGTCAAGCCAGGAATTCTTTTTTGAAATGTCCACAAGAAATATATATATATATATATATATATATATATATATATATATATATATATATATATATATATATATATATATATATATATATATATATATATATGTTGTTTTCTTTGTGAGTTACATTTTTTGTTTTTCATTTTGTGACTAGGTACGTATGACCTAGCCACGGCGGCTGAGCGACCTAGCCATTGCCTAAGTTAGGTCGTGTCCAATCATGGTGGTTGGGTGACCATAGTGCAATTGGGTCGTGATCAGCTGTGGCCGCAGCTAGAAAACCTAACCACTGCCATGGCAACTTAGTAACCTAGCCATGGTTGTGGCTTTGTTACCCAACTACCATGGTGACTGTTTAAAAAGTTAACCAAACTCAAAATCTCATTTTAGTGTTATATGCCACATTTGTATCTCACAATGTTTGACGTAGCAGTTTCAATTAATCCTAAAATATATATATTTTTTAATAATGACTGATTTAAAGGTCGGTTGAAACCGTCACATTAATACTGTAAAATAATTGTGGAATAAAAATGTAGTATGTAGCAGTACTCTTTTAGTAAACCAAACTCATTTCTTTGAATGCTGAAGATTTTCAAAGGCTCAAAACAAAACCTCATCTAATAAACCTAACACGTGGATATACAAAAGAATAGTGCCCTTCATGTTTACATGTCAAAAATTGTTTTCTAGAAAAAGATCCATTGCTTGATTCATCAAAGCCATTCCTTTCCTTTACCTATACCCTTCATTTTGTTATATGCAATTCGTTTCAATAATGGCTCCGCTGGCAGTCACTGATATCGATCAGTACCGAAACAAAGGAGCCATGGGCTTATTATCTTCCTTTTGGTCAGTCACTGGTTAATGTGTCCCATCCAGGAATATTTGCAGTAGCCTCATTCACCATCTTTACAAGTCTTACCTGCAAAAGAGAGAGAGATCACATAAGTTGCATTTAAATATATGGTCGGCAAATGGAATAGGATCCTCTCCATTTCACAAAGAGAGAGAGATCCCATAAGTTGCATTTAAATATATGATCGGCATGGAATAGGATCCTCTTCATTTCAGGGGGAGAGAGAGAGAGAGAGAGATCACATAAGTTGCATTTAAATATATAATCGGCATGGAATAGGATCCTCTCAATTTCATGGTCAAAATTTGATTTTGTTATATCTACTGATATATATAATGCCATGTGGTGAATATATTACCACACTATTTAAAAATTTGAAATGACGTGGCATCATATACACTATCAGATGCAATAAAATAAAATTTTGGCCATAAAATGACTAATGAAATGGAAAGAATGTTGTCCAAAAGGTTAAGGGGGGGTAATGAATGATCATTAGAAGGGTATGTAATGTTTAATGGCCTAAGCATGCTAATATCAGTAATCAAAAATAAATATTAGAACCATAGTATTTGGATGAAGAGAATAAAATTAAATTGAAAATATTTAAATATTCATCAGAGGCACCTTTTCCATTTATCAGTTTCTATTCCTTGGCAAGCAAAATCACAATGTCGATATTAGGGCTAAAAAAGCGGGCATGCTTATGCACACATATAAGAGTGCAATGTGATACTTGGCTTGGGCCCCATAAAAATGGGAAATGCCCTACCTTTAAGTGCGGTTTGAACTAGTGATTCACGTAATTGGAAGTAACCGATTAGGTTTAAAACGAAACCCAAAAATCGATTACTGACCCAATTTGAATAACTGTACAGGATAGACCTCAATATAAAACTAAAGAGGATTCGTAGAATTCTATATATGCATGTCATACATTTGTATCTACACATTTTTGTACATACGAGTTTGAATATATTAAAAAGCAAAAAGTGGTTCAACTCTCCCACCATGGACACTCTCATAAAGGCAAAGCACAAAACACAATCATCTTATGTTCTCCAAACCTCCAAACCTTCCTTTTTTACCAACTAATCAACATCTAAGCCACCATTATTGGCATTACCCAAAAGAACAGTAATGTTACTACCCAGTAATGCATCCTAGTCCTGATCCTCAGGTTAAAATTGATTGGCATTTCATCAAGGACCTGCTTCGTTGTTTCTCCTCTTGCCAGGTCCTTTGGACCTAATCCCTAATATGATAGTCCTATCACTTGTATCAAATAAAGCTTTTACGAACTGCATAAACTTCCTGTTCACGTAAAATCTCAATCCAGTTAATTGAAGCAACAAATCTTGTCTATTTTGATGCATCCCATGAACATTCAGGCACATTATCCTTCATGTTTCTCAACCAACAGCCATTAAAACCCAGTTAGAAAGGAGTCTAACTAGTAGACTAATCAGTCACATAACACATTGGAGTCTATTAATTACTTTTGAGCTCTTAATGAGTACTTATGTTATCCCAGCAAAGAAACTTTAACAAACTTACCTATGTGCTTAGAAAATTTGAAGGTCCTAATCAGTAGAGTTTAATGTGGTGATGCAGATGCATTTTGAGATTATAATTTTCCTCCTTAAAGAGATCATATGATTTCAATCAATTGAGGAATCTTAATTTTATCCCTCAAATTAACACAAACTTTTTAACGAAAATATGCTCTGTACATAAATAACCAAAAGAGCTTATTTAGACCATGCTATTGATCACAGATTTGTTGGTCCTTAACAACACAGCTTACATCAACTTTTCTCCACAGCCAGTCTCCTCATCTGCATGTTGGAAGAAGAGGAATTCCAATACAGTAGGGTAGTCTGCATCAACCCATTTGGAGGTCTTAGAATATAGATCCATTTATAATTGTATATGCTAAAATGGGACAGTCAATCCTGTCCTCCGTAATTCTCATCAATAGCACTTTCATGTTGTCTCCTTGTTTAGCATTCTAAGAAACCAAGTCATCAAAAATTTTCCTCTCCAATCTCTTAAAGGGTATTCGAAAAGGTTAGAAAGGTTTGGGAGACCCTATTTTAAAAACTCTTGGTCCATTTTGCTGGCATGATATCCTCATACAAATTCACACATGGGATGCTTCGTCCGCTTTCTCATAAAAACTCTCTTTTTCGCTAGATAAACACAATTCATATACCAGAAAAGACATTAAGCCCATGACTTGACCCCCCACTTCCTATTTATATAGGAAGTATCCAAAACACCATTGGCTTAGAAACAAAAGAATTCCTCTCAATAAATCTAGCTAGCTAACTATCGAAACTTGCAAATTGTCCCATCCATCTCCAATTTCACGAGTTGCATCTCCATTAGTTTCAAAGTCCCATGAACTAGTTTGTATTAAGATCTAGTAATGAGAAGGGGAGACGCATCTTTGAGTATATTGAGAGGTGAAGGATCACATTTGAGAGACAAACCGAGGATTTATAGTTAATGATAAAAAATAGTTCACCATTCTTTGTGGCTCATTCATCATGTTTTGTGTTGTAATGGTACATCCAAGATGCTTGTTTTTACCCCATCAATCTTAGTGTCAAACATGAAGAATATCATGAGGTTCATGGTGATACAGTTTACTGTGGTGCACCAAAAACTAATGCTTCCCTAGTTTGACAGAAATATAAAGAAATTATTGGAATCATATAATAAAGCTAGGTTCCAAATTATAACACCTATACAAACACAGTTTTTGTTCAAATTATTAAAAGTGTAGTTTTTCCAATTTTCCAGTAACAGGACCATTTCTATTGTTTCTGCGACTTCCATAAATCTTTATGAACCTTTCAGATTTGTCATTGTTTTATTTTGCGGGCAGTAAAAACTATCAAAACAAACTGTGACAGAAGGCACCTCAATGCTGAAAAAAGATTGAAGTTTTAGACCAGCTAGACCAGCAATCCATAATTACAGTCGCTGAATCTGGCAAAAATACATTAGCCCAAAGTTTAGGCTTCCAGAAAACCAGAAATTTAAAATTTTACCAACAAAACACCAAAAGGTTCTACTGACAGATTATGAACAGTTGAAAATCAGAGAATCAACGAAGTGATATGAAGAGAAATCTGACAAATGATAAAGAGAAGCTAGATACTTGCGGACTAGATGGGTTAACAGCGACAACAATCTTGTTGGGGGCCTATATTCATCGGAGCCACAAAATTAATTATGAAGCATCTCTTAAGACACATGGGCTTTGTGTATAAGCATCCAACATCTTGAGCTTAGCACTTTGTAAAGTTGTCACACATGATCAATAATTTCAGTTCAAGTAATGTCTTTAAACAAGATCATAATGATAATTAAGGAGTACGCTGTTTGAGAAACAGGAACTTGTCAACTGAATGTGTCATTCACCGAACTGGCTCCATTTTCTAGTTTCTCAAATAAGCTTTAAGAGATAAAAATTAGTAATGGACTTACCACACTTTCAGGAACCCCTGGAGGGGGTAAGGAGAGATTTCTTGGTGGAGGACCACTAAGATATGATCTCTTGTCAAAACGCCATTCGCCTTTCTTTCCATATGTTAGTTCTCCCTGGATGATTACCAACATATATTAAATAACTTCAAGGAATAATGAATGACTAGGTGAAAAAGACTTTGGTATAAAAAATGAACAAATAAATAAAATGTTCTAGAACCACTACAAGGAGTTAAACTAACAATCACAATCAAACAATCAGGCCTTCTATGGTAAGCTACAGAGAGAGAGAGAGAGAGAGAGAGAGAGAGAGAGATCTGTTCACCTTTAAATTATAATCACATCCGTAAGTATAATGGATGATGTTGTTCTTTCCCACTTCGAGATCCCATGGAGGCTGGAAACTCAAAATGATGCATGTTAAAGCCTATCTATGAGTTCATGAAATAGTCAAGACAAAAAGGATCATCAAGCATCATTCCTACCTGTATCATAAAGTCTTTATACAGAATATGCCGCACACCATGCAATGCAGATGCTACAGCATATGCATACCTTAATTCGAGAAAGAAATGGTAACATCATCACAAGATAAATCAGCAATGTCATGATCAGTTACCATCCACTAAATAAAACTAAGATGAGATATTCTAAAATAATACTCACATTTCAAGCACCCATCCAAAAGCCTTATCAGTCTCTGGATCATCCTTCATTGTCAAGGAAACATTAACCCATGTGGGAGCAATTTCCTCCAGCAAGGACTGATGCAGATAATTTAGTGAATAACATATTACAAGACAATCACAGCGAAAGAAAAATGTCAGCCTACTGAACAACACAACTATAACTCTGCTGATAAAGACTAGAAGGGCAATTTTTATTTTTAAAACTACTTATGGAACTCATTCTTCTTTTTCTTCAAATGCTGTTTTGTAATAATATGTTGCACCTTCTTAGGTTTGAAACCCTGTTCTCAATTGCTTCTGATAATTCAAATAAAAATCTTAATGAATTAATTACCGTAAATGCTTTATCAATCACAGTCAGGTCAGTATACACGCCACAATTGTGATAAAAGATTTTACCTTTTTAATAATTACAGGAGAATTGCCAATTGGATCAATATCAGTCACAGGACCATTCTCCTTGGGATAAAATTTCCTAATTATTTTCTCATGCTCAGCTGGTTTAATGTAGAAAAAAGGAAATCCTGCTGGTTGAATTCCATGTGCCAAGTTAGGTAGAGGTTTTACAAAAATGTGATCAGGCTCTGCCATTAGAATGTATCTGCATCGACCACAAAACACGCTAGATTCCAGGTTTCCATCAAGGAAAGAGCAAACAATTTCTAAGAAATTAAAGTTATGATACTCACTCTTCTTCAATTGTTGCTTTCTCCAGCCATTGCACAAAAGCCCATGGTCTATTTAGAACAATATAACCCTGGATACAACATTAAAATTAAATATTAATAATTAAGTATTCATTCAAACAGGATTCCCTGATTGCTGAAAAGTTCAAAGAAGAGAGAGAGAGAAGAAGAAGAAGAAGAAATGAGGCTGAAACTAACGCATATCAGCTATACTACTGGTTATGTTGATACTGTCTCGCAATGAAAAAGAGAAACTAATAAGCAACCTAGTAATAACATGTAGTGCTAAGGCATTGCATGACATGAACCCTGACGTCGATTTAAGACGGAAAGATTGTGATACCCCCAGTCCCAAATTGAGAAAATGAATAACCCAAATAGAGTGGATGGATTATAAGGCACTCATGGGTGCTAAGTCCCACATTGGTTCCTTACTAGGTGAGATTAGGCTTCATAAGTGAAATTATCATACATAATTTCTGAAAGAGGTGTTTCCTGATCTCTTTGGCATTGCTCGGGTGAAGGATGCGTCAGTGGCTAACAATATGGAGATTTTGGACGGGTCCATTCAGTGGAGAGTGAGCTTTGTTAGAGAGGCGCATGATTGGGAAGTAGATGTTTTTACCTCTTTCTTCCAGGTTTTGGACTCTACTAGGGTGAATAGAGATCGGGTAGATTGCCTTAGTTGGGTCTCTTCCAAGAAATGTGTGTTCAAGGTTAAGTCTTATTTTGGTTCCTTGACGTGTTCTGGAGGAACTCGGTTCCCTTGGAAGAGTGTGTGGCGGTCTCAGGCACCCCCGAGGGCAGCTTTCTTTACTTGGTCTGCAGCTCTAGGTATAATCCTTACTTTGGACAATCTCAGGAAGATGCACATAATCATTGTAGACAGATGATGCCTATGCAAGCGTGATGGGGAATCAGTGGACCACATTCTTCTGCATTGTGATGTGGCTTCCGCTCTGTGGAACAACATTTTCTCTCGCTTTGGTATTTCTTGGGTCATGCCTAGGAGTGTGCTAGACCTAGTTGCTTGTTGGTGGAAGTCTGGGAGATCAAGGAGCGCTACAACTTGGAAGATGGTGCCTATATGCTTATTTTGGTGTATTTGGAGAGAAAGAAACCTTAGGTGTTTTGAGAACCTAAAGAGCTCCCTAGAGGAGATGTTAGAGTTGTTTCTCCATACGCTGTATTTCAGTGTCGATGGCTTTTTTGTACCCTTTATCCATCAGCTTTGCTGATTTTCTTGCTTCTTTTTCCTTTTCTAGTTAGGTGTTTCATGTTGTATACTTTCAGTGTACGTAGGGGCGCCTTACGCTTTCAATAAAACTAAACTTATCAAAAAAAAATAAGTGAAATTATCATACATGCAAATGCAAATACATTCTAAGGCAAGAGAACAAATATACCAAGGGCAGGAGTATGCAGCCTCATTTCAAAGGATGAAACTGAATAAACTAGATAATTTGTTTTTTGCCATGGAATCTGCAGTTTCTCTGAAATTCATGATGTTATTTTGTGAGAAAATCAGCCAAATGTTTTTGCCAAAAGCTTTAGCGGTCATGATATTCAAACAGAAGTCCAAAGTTTAATCAACAAAAATTGCAACCAGGGGCAAAACCACATATATGCTTGACAAAATTTTAAAAATTCCTTCAAATTTTATGTTTTTTTATGAGATAGGCCCTCCAAAATTAAATTTTTACCACCCCCCCAAGCCACCTAAAATTCTAGTTCTGCGGCTTCCACCCACAATTGCAACTATCCTCTACTTCGAATCCTAATCAAATGAAGGCCAAGAGAACTCTTGTCCTTCATTTTCAAAGTTAAGAGTACATATTTGTTTGGGAAGATTAGATTGCAGAAAAGGTATCAAAATACCAGCATCATTATGCTCGCAACAGAATGTGGATACTTGGAAATTCTAAATTCCTTAAAAAGTACAGGATGCTGATTTCATTAATTTTCTTATATCATCTCTCTCTCTCTCTCTCTTAGATGAGAACTTTGGAAAGACTGAATATATGTTGTACAAAGGTTTCAAAGGACACAGCCATATAGCTTACAAGCTTTACAATTATAGACGCTCCTTTTTCTCAAACTCTGATTTCAATGAAAACAATGAAGCAACAGACAATTTGTTGCATACGATACATTAATCGATTTCTCTATAGACAAACATATTTTTCATTAACTTTCTAACTATGAATTTAATTGGAAATTCATGGAAACATGTCTTGAACCTAACACTTATTTAATGAGAAAAGATCTATACTAAAACAACAAATCGACAAAAATACTCATTGCCTGGATGAGCTGAAGGAACAAACTGATAAATGATAAAAACTGCTATGTGAAGAAGCATATTTCAGAGTTTAATAGGTTCAAAAGCCTTATGAATTACAATAATAATGTACAGATGGATTTAACAAAAGATAAGAGAACCTGAGATACAACAACCAATAAGATTCTCACCCGATCCAAGCCCTCTGGAAGAGGATCAACCACAAAAGTTGGAATCTCCTTCATCAACTTGTCTGGACTTCCAGAATGCAAAATTCGGGTAAACTTTCCCATGTCAGATCCGGGCATGTCTTTTACCTTCTTATACCAGTAGTACATAATACGACACTGCCATTGGCTATAAGGAGCATCGGTTGCCGTAAGGGCAACATGAAATTTTGAATTCAAATCCCCTGATCTCTTCCCCCCATCCACCACCCAACTCCCCAAATTGGAAGCTTTGTTGCGTATTATCAGAGTTAACAAATTATAAGTTGCAAAGAAAAACACAAGTGTCAAAAGCAGCAAAAGTATTGGAGACGCACGCCCCATGTGTTTCCTTACAATCATCTTCTGTATGTCTTATTATAGGAACATCAAATTACAAATACTTAAAAGTCAACTCAGCCCAATTTGTCCTATCTACGACAGCCTTCGAATATAAACTAATTAATTCCACAAAACCTCTTCAAATTCACAGCTCCAGCATACAATTGTAACAAATAAACACAGCCTTTATTTAAATTCTTAGTAAGTCAATCACAAACCCAGAAAACTGCAAGCACAGATCCTGCATTACAATTGCAAGAAAGCCATGATAAGTCAACGTGATACCAGTATAGCTACTATTTAACAAGAAAAAGAAACACAGAAATCTCCTCTCTTTTTTGAACAATTAGTAAAAAAAATACCAGCAAACAATCCCATATATTCAAAAGCAAATAAAAAGAATAATTCATACATCAAGAGGAGTGCAGACCTATATGCAGTTCACACAACAGATCTGAGACTTTGCTTCAAAGAAACCAACTGGGCACAACTAAAACTCAATCCAGAACAGGAACGTAACAACCATAGCGAGAGAGACAGAGATTGAAGGCAATAAACCAAAATAAATTGCACCCAAATGTACGACTGACAAATTTCGCAAAGCGAAATAAATGTGCAAGAAAAGGAGCAATACCTGAAGTGTGGAACGGGTATCAAAGACAGACTTTGTCAACGGCTGCTAGAAAACGCGGAGGTTTGAAAAGTTTGCATTGGAATATTTGTAGAATGACCTGTGGAACTCTCTCTGTACTTTGGTGGAAGCTGATGAGGTCGCCAGTCGTGTCAGGAAATATGCACATATACATGAACCACGAGCCACGAGGCCCACGACCTTGCATCGACATTGGGACGAGGAAATGAGGAATTTTTTTTATTTTTGTCTCTTCATTCCGGCCACTGCGACCCAAATATAAAAAAGTGATCCCAATACGACTTCCTAGTTCATATCTCTTTTTCTTTTCAGCAATATTGCCGTTTTTGTTCTTATCTATGCGGCCACTGCGACCCAAACTATAAATTATACCGACGGAGATCCGGTGATTTTAATCCGACGATGATTTTTAGGAATTCTATAAATTCCGACGTATCTAAATTTTTACGTGTCTTTTAAAATCATCATCGGATAAAAATTTAATAAAAATTTATATTAAAGTCAATAATAATTTTAAAAACCACCTAAAAATATAAAAAAATAAAAATATGTGTAACATTACTCATACATTTTTAGTATGCCTATGATAAAATCTATGTTAAAGTATGAGATAACACGATTTAAGGGATTTATACTTTTCATTTTATTTTAAGTGATTTAATAGGAGATAAATGAATGTGAATAGTAATATTACTCTTTTTTTATTTTTATACGTGTGATTCATTCCAAATGAATAATCCAAATCATAACAATAAAAAATAAAAATAAAATGGATGACTTGTGGTTTACCACTTAGAAGGAGTGGCTCGGGGGTGGCTGAACTATTATCATGGCTTTGAGTGGTTCGGCCACTCCTAAATTTGTTCAAAAGGGGGTGACTCAACCATCTTATGACGAGTCACCTTTAGATTCGGCTAAAGGTGGCGACTAAACCACTCACAAGCTAGTGGTGCAATTTTTGTAAGCACAACACTACTGAATTTATAAATGACTCAAATGCGATAAGCAGTTGAGTCAATGTGAAAATGACTCACACGTAAGGAAAAAATGTTTTGTTAGTGTTATGTCACACATTAAAAAACTATAAAGAAAAATAGTAGTTAATATATTTAAGTAGACCAAATTTTATGAGCATAAACTTTTGAGCTAAATAGATGTGCAAATATAATTATTAATGTATTCTTGATGGACTCCCTAAACTATTCTCTCCCTAACGCGGTAGACCCTAAAACACCCTCTATTTTTTTTTTCTTCTTCTTCTTCTTCTTTTTTTTTTTTTTCAAAAAAAAAAAAAAAATTATTTATTATTATTATTATTTGTTTTTTCTTTTTTTGAACAAGTAGCATGTGTTACATCTATTGTTAAATAAAGCCAAAAGGCATTACAGAGACAGACAAGAGATACAAAGAGACCTCTATATCCTAAGTCAGAACCAAGTTTGACTTAAAAGCAGTTGTCTAAACAACACACAAAATTACAAGGACACCCTTTTAAGCCACTCTTTACAATTAAGCACACTCTCAACAAGAAAGATGGCTAATCTAGTTACCATAGCCAACAAATAACCCAGTAAAAATTGTACATTACATAGACACACTGTGAAAACGAAGATACAAGAGAATATTCAAACAACCAAAAAACCAACACTGCCAGCATCAAAGAAGAAGATCACTGCCTACTGAGGTGGCGCATGCATAACACGCGCCGTCCCCTAAGGCTCCCCAAACAGCACACATCCACCGCCAATTACCAACCACCACCAGCTATGGCCTAAAAAATATGGCATGACCCACACGCCCCTAACCATAGAAAGAGAACCCCCACATGTGCAGACCACGCGCCAGCAAGAACGAGCGGCAAGACCACCAGCTTGAGACGGCCGGACCAGTTGGCGACAATGAACACAGCAGAGAAGCAAGTGTCATGATAAACCTAGTAGAAAATTACAGATCTAGCCCACAAAGAAATAATTTGTTGAAGCACGGCTAGAGATCCACTGGAGACACAAAGGAGAGTGGCCGATCCTCCAAACCAATGTTGCATGAAGGCTTTTCAGTCAGAAAAAAAGAAAACAAGAACACAAACTCCTCAACCCATAAGGGTTAGGAGAGCAAAACCTCCACCGGAACAAGTTTGGGAGGAACAAAACTCCCTGCCCTAACGACAATGAGAAAACTAACCTCCAATGGAACTAGCTAGCCATAGAGGAAACAAAACCTCCTAGAGACTAGGAGGACCAAGGACTGGGAGGAGGAAGGCATGAAGCCTCCCTCCCCTGGCAAGCAAACTGAAAACTAAAGGTTTCTCTCTCTAGAAGATTCGAGAGTCTCTCTCTAGAAATTTTTTCTCCTCCTGTTATTATTATTTGTTGTTACTCCCAAATAACAGTAAAAAGGTATCGCATGTGGTACAATATCGAATCTCAATACAACCTATTGCATTTCCTTCTTGATTGGACCATCTTACATAACCATCGATTCTTCTTATTTTTAACTCAGAAAGAATCGAGATCCAGCCAACTTAACTTTTTGCAGCCTCAATGACAAGGCTTTATATCCAACTAGGCAGCTAGTGCTACATATTTCAAATTTGACATACGGTAAAATAATTATTTTTTAATAAGATAGATCAATGCATTTTTTCTCAAAGTTTAATGTGCAACACTTCTAGTAATTATCTTTGTAGTTGCCTATTTTCTGTATGTCATTTTCTGTTGGGGATAATCTCATTCGACTTGACCCATTCCAAAAATTATGAGTCTCTGAGCCCACATCAACTCAATCATAAATACGAGCCCGTAGACCACCATATAAGAACCGGCAAGGATAAATATCTAGGAGGCTCAGAAAGATATTGTTTCGGAACTAGCGCGTCAAATCAGGAATCCGTTATACGCGATTCCGAATGTCTCAGAATCACGCCCTATTCCTAAAAATTCGGGACTGACATTAATTCCAGATTTGTTGCCTTGAATCTTGCTTAGATATTATTAAGAAAAAAACCTTAGTTTAGAAGGTAGAGGTTTCTGAGTCAAAGTCAAAGTCTAATGGTGCTCCTACATCAAGGGAAAGAGAAGGCGACAACCCTAAAACAACAAATGTACTTATCACTTAGCATACAAATAGAGCTAGATCTCAAGTATGAAACCAAGACGGATACAATTACACTTAAACATACTTTACACAGAGATATTGACTTACGCATCGGAGGAATGAATGTTGCCCAACCTATGGCGTGTTCTCTTGACTTTGTTTGTTTTGCAGTAAACGTGGGACGTGAAAATCATCATTGGACGAGCTGTTACACTATACCGAAAACTGTACTAACATTCTCGAAATAACTTACAAATTTGTGATATTTTACACAAGAAAAAACTGTTTTTGTTTTTTCCTTAACATAGTGGAAAACCAGATAACCATGATAATTTAATTGGTTGCAATGATCAAACACGACCGATACATTAAAAAAAAAAAATTGCTTCATTATTTTAATTACGAGGATATTGGGTGTCCTATATATAAATAATTATCCAACTTTTGTATACTAAAATGTAATAGATGCGTGGTGGGAAATTGGGATTCGGGAATCCCACGTAGAGCAATACCTTGATAAAAGTAGAAGAGAAAAAAGCCAAATAACTTTACAAAGCAAACACCTCCATTTGCATTTCATGATTGCAGGTTTCTTTAATCTCTTAATTGTATGCCGCAGCGTTGGTTATTGTGTGTAAAGTTCTTTCGACTAACTTTTCACTTTATGAGTCAATGAGACGTGTACATGTGTATCTACGTCATGTTCATAAAGCATCCACCTTTTATCTATTTTAGCCGGTTCCTTATTTTATAAGGGATAAAATAGTCCAATTTAAATTATTTTGAAATTGGACTATTTTACCCCTTATAAAATAAGAAATCGGCTCGTTTCGTTTTATTTGAAATGGAGATGATCAATTTCCAAGGTAGAAAGGTCCTACCCCTCCACAAAAATATAAAATAATATGTTAAATAGGTTTTTTTAGCCTTTAAATTTGTTTGAAACTTTTTTTTTTTTTTTTTACTTTGACCCCTCAATTTTTTCTTAAGACAACTTCGCCCCCTAAAGTTCAAATTTTGTTCCGTCCACGTTAGCAAGGGTGGAACTAATTGACACGTGTCAATTTCCTATTCGGTATGACGTGGCTGACTAACGGACTATGTTAACTTGGAGGACGGAAAACGTGTTCAGAGAGTGATTTATAATTATAGTTTACTACAAAAACTCTTTATGAAATTTTTATACCACATGGAGTGATACGTAATTACCAAATATCATTAGCGATGCTCTATATAACCAGCGACGACATTGTCTTCGCGGTTGTGTGCACCATTAGCAACGACAGAATGTCTTTGCTAATGTGTGCATCATTAGCAATGACATTGGCTTATGAGAGGCATTTTCAGCGACAATTTTTTGTGCTATTAGAAACGGCACATGTAGTGCTAATAATGAAATTCATTGCTAATATATAGTCAGTAGAGAAAATTTAAGGGCTTTAGTGACGCTCAGGAAAACCATCACAAAGTTAAGGATATGGCAAGCCCAATTGAAAAAATCAATCAAACAGAGAAATCACATCACACTTTCTCAGCAACCAAACAGGGGATTATAACCCAAGAAAAAAAAATGGAGGGGGGGGTAGAGGATTAGAAAACCAACCCTAAAAACCCAATTGAGAAAATCAACAACTCGCAGCAATCAAAGAGGTTCCTTGAGGGATCAGAGTTACGGTTTTATTTCTTTTCTTATTTACCTTTTGGCTTTTGTGAAGTGGGTGGAGCTCGATTCCTTGCCAATTACACATCACATTTACAATGGGAAGAAAATTATGAGAAACTTTGGCGAAAAATCATGAGAAATTAAGAGAGAGAGAGAGAGAGAGAGAGAGAGAGAGGGACGAGAGAGGGCAGCTCTGAACTTCTGAAGTGTCTTTAGGGACTTTTGTGGGGAGTTTAATTCATCGATATTTTATGGTTATTCATATAGATACTTGTGCATAAAGAAATTAAAAAATT
Organism: Alnus glutinosa; assembly: GCF_958979055.1. Classification (NCBI taxonomy): domain Eukaryota; kingdom Viridiplantae; phylum Streptophyta; class Magnoliopsida; order Fagales; family Betulaceae; genus Alnus; species Alnus glutinosa. The sequence continues at coordinate 4,487,696 of NC_084894.1, read as the reverse complement.
AACCAAACAATAAATAGATAAATACACAATAAACAGTTTTTCCTTATAGATACTTAATTATAAGGGGTGTCATTACATTTTTTTATTTTTTATTTTTTAACGTTGAGAAAGAGATAAATTCACAATAAATAGTCCGTACAAAAATAATCCAAAAACCTCATTTGAACGTCTAAATGCAAGAATGCTTAATTAATTTAAATCCAAATAACCCGGTTGCTATTGTGTTCTCCATAAGTTAATTTGAGGCAGACATATCTTTAAAGCTTTATGTTATTTAATAGACTTTTAATTATTGAATACAATTTAATAACGTACTTGCCATTAAAAATCAACCTTTAAATGAATATTTTAAAAAAAATTAAAAATTAATTTTGACTGTCACATTATTTCATCGTGTTTCGTAAACAATATATTCATGCAAAACTAGACATTACATAAAATATTGGTGATGATTACGATCGAGTATAAATTAGTCTCTATATATGCATGCCGATGCATTACATTGTTGTCCTTGAAGCTCTTCGAGAAAGAATGATCCAACAAAGCACACGATAGAACAGAAAGAAGCCGAACATGATCCCCACATTCATCCACCTCGAGTCCTTGTCCAGTCCTCGACTCTTCAAGACATCGATTCCAGTCAGCAAACACCTGGAATGATCTTCTTCACCCTGCCATGAAAAACACTCCCTTCTCCCACTCCAATATTCGTTTGTGAGAAGTGAATCCAATGGGTATCTATAAAGGGAAACGTAGTACATAAACAGCCAATATTTTGGGATGCTTTCCTTTGGAATGAAGTAGCCAGAGAAGAGGAAGAAGGCTCCAAGAACCGTGCAAATGAGAGAATTCCCTGAAATGAAATCCGGCGAGACTGCACTCAAGAAGAGCACGAGGGAGCTAGCCATCAACACTATAAGCCAGACAACAAAAGTGAAAAATGCAAAGGCGGCGACTGTCGGATTAAGTCCTACAAGAAAGTAGACTGGAACGGCAAAAAGAACAGCCACCACAAACAAGAAGGGCAGAAAGACAATAGTGTTGGCAATCATGTAGGAGGATATTCTGTAGGCTCCCCTTGAGGATTCTTTCATCAGAACACGACGCTCCTGAAGGTATATTGGAAGAGCTTCGACTGTGGAAGAAAGAAGAAAGCTAAGACTAAATGCAAATAAACCCAATCGTTCTGCAACACCTCCTTCATCTCTTTTCACTCTCATGTATACGCTTCCCAGCCCAAATCCCCCCACAAGAGCTTGCATCGTTCTTGCCAAGAACAGCTGCTTTGTTCTATAAATGATCTTCCAAAACCTTGAGCAGAGAAACATAATCTCAAACAAAATATTGTGTTGTCGAACTCTGCCCATCTCCCCTTCTGGAAACATCGGGTAGGAACAGGGCTCCTTGTTTTCTACAACGGAGAGGTACCTTTTGGAATATGAATCCTCCAGCGCACGTATAATTTCCATGGAGAATTCTATTGCATTTAGTTGCAGTGGAATTTGAAATCCTAATTGATTTATAGTTTCCTCCAGTGATTTGAGGCTGCCATTATGGACAACTGAACCGCGAGAGAGGATCAAGAAGTTTTGAATGTATTGAAGAATTCTATAGCTTGGTTGGTGGATGGATAGAATCACTGTTCTTTCCTTCCCTTTTGCCATTGAAGAGAGCAGCTCAATGACTTGGAGTGCCGAGGTGCTGTCTAGGCCTGAAGTTGGCTCATCCAGGAGCAAAATTGGAGGATCATGAATCATGTCAACTCCGATAGACACCCTTTTCCTCTCTCCACCAGATATTCCTCTGTTCTCTTCATCTCCGACAAAACTATCTGCAACATGAACAAGACCAAGATCATGCATCAAGCTTTCTACCCTCGCTTCCTTCTCTTTAGCATTCATTTCTTTGAGCCTGAACTTTGCACTGAACATTAGCGTTTCCTTTACTGTGAGCAAAGGAAGCAGATTATCTTCTTGCGCCACAAACCCACATATCTTCCGCAGCTGAGCAGGACTACACATGCGCTGATCATCATTGATTGAGATGGTTTTCGGATCGAAATCCGTTTCCTTCACCCTTCCTGATATTATTCGGAGCAAAGTAGATTTACCAGTGCCACTTGGGCCAACAATGGCAAGAATTTCTGAACTCCTTGCAACGAAGGAGACCGACTTGAGTATGTTGATGGAATTAGGCTTCTGACAAAATGAAGTGGCTGCCATCAGCGACCTATGCGGGCGGATAGCGTAGGAAAGATTTCTGATGGTTAGTTTGTAAGTTGTTTTCGGATTTTGAGGTTGTCGCTGTGGTGAGTGGCCATAGGAAGAAGAGGAAGGGCTTGTAGATTCTTCTGGGGAATTAGAAGTTGAGAAGAGTATCACAGAGTCTTCTTCAATGGGCGGATTCTGAAAGCAAACAGCCATTGTTTTTTGCTTACTTTTCTGCAGGCTGCAGCAAGTGCAATATTGGAGAGAAGGTGGTGGATGAGGCTTTCAAGCGAGAATGTTCAAGTTGAGAAGAAATGGTGGGTAGAACAACCGAGTTGGTAGTTATGGAAAAAGCTTACTTTTTTGTCCATTAATCTTGGCAGCTCCTTCTGAATTACAAATGCTGATCATTTAAGGACCGTTGTCACACTGACGACACACGTATATCATCAAAGATATATGACAATAGTATATATAACAGTTTTCTAAATAACATTCTCCTACGAATAATTGTGGCAACTTGTAATTAATAGGTTCTTTACATAATTACACGAAAAAAAACTCGGAGAAACTTCTAGACTAGAAAGAACCATTCGACCATCTGCTTTCTCAAAGTTAATTTAGTCAAACTTTCTCGGATCACCAAACGCTGCCAACTGCTTACCACCCTCACCAGCTTTTATTTTTTATTTTTTATTATATTTCTGTCATTGACTATCATGACAGTAGTAGATGCCATATATTCTATAACCATGCCATCACCAGCCCCACTAGTTATATTTCTCCACCATTGTTGACATTTACTGATATTTTTCCTACTTTAAATTCCTGCCTAGCTCCTTGAGCACCATTGCAGCTTCTATATACATATATAATTAAATAGATTAATGCAACAGCAAGTCCACAATTTAATTTTTTCTTTCCAGTTATTCCATGCATTTGCATGACATCACGTACTTTAATTTATATGAAGGCTCTATTCATTCCGACCGAATATGAATTCAAATGAAACATAAAAATAAAAAATGATTAATTAGTGAATTAATATAATGGATTTATAATATTTTTTTTTTTTCAATGAATAAGTAGATCAATTTCATTCAAACTAAACCAGAATACAATTTAAACAAAAGACAGGGACACAAGAGAAACCTTGGACAGAAACACAAACCCCAAACCAAAAACTGAAAATTACATCAACATATTAACATTGAGATTCCAGTTTTGACAAAGATTGAAATTTTCCATAGACTTCTTAAATCCCCATTACCCTGAAATTTTGGAACGAACCTCAAAAATAAACACCTTTAAAATATGTTTCTCTGTTTTTGGTTGATCTTTATACTTGATCTCATTTCTAGCACGCCATAAATTATAGACCGTAGAACTCAAGACTAATCTGCTCAACACATCAACCATGGACTTCGACTTCCAACTTCTACACTCCATCCCAATCACATCCTGCCAAGAGGAAGAAAGGGAAGAAATACTGCACCGACACATGCCAGCCTTCCATATACCGGAAGAGAAACCACACTAAAAGTAAAAAATGATCTCGACTTTCGACCATACTACCTCTGCAGAAAAAACATAACACGTCACCCTAGCCTTATATCCCCACTTGGAGAGACGATCACCAGTGTCTATCCTTCATTTTAGGACCTTGCTTGGTTCGTCATTCCAGGGATAGCATCGCTCAGGCAACCCGCGGTAACGATAATAATCAATATTATCAGTCCGGCCAATGTGATCATGATATAAGTGAAGACATGGACCCCCATCAAAAATATCCCACTTACATATGCTGCAAAGAGGATGGTCCCTGACGAAGATGTAAATATCGAACCAGTGGATTATGTGTGGCCACTGAAAACGGCAGTAGAATTGTGTAGTCCGAAAAAAGTTGGGGGTAAATTCGAAGTGGTAGGGGGAGCCGTTTGGGCTGAGTACATGGAAGCCAAGATCATCATCTGCTGATTTACAGTGAACTGTAAAATTACCCTTGGAAACATTAGAAATCATTACACTTGCTCTCTTGTACCTTGCATGACATAGATCAAACGTTGTTATAAACAACGCAATCTGAAACAATACTAAGATGTTTGTATTGAATCGACTCATGTTGGTGGTGAAAGCTACGTACGTACGTAAATGCATGGGTTTTATTTATAAGAGGCCAGGCCGGCTGCATGGAATTCCCACATTTAATAAAAAATTATTACAAGATCATCATCATGCATGAGATGTTTTGCATGGCTGGTTTACAAGATGAATTAATTAGCATCCTCTAAATTTCCTAAACTAATTAACCGTACGTGTGCATATTTAATTAAAAACTACCAATTTTCTCACATATTTAGACACATGTTAGACATGTGCCAAAAAACATCTAGAGGCTCATCTTTTACCTCCTCACGGCTCACTAACCACTAAACTAATCAAACTTAACGTTAACAAATTAATATCCCAACACTCCCTACAAATATTCCTTTTTAAATGTTCGATCTAAATTTAATATATTTATGTCTGTCATTACATAAAATTATAGTTCCATGTTTTAATAAAACTTACAGACGAATATGATCAGTCGTTAATTAATATGTGTCGTGATGAAAACAAATAGTATTCTCGATCTCGGCCCTTTCAAGTAAAATTTGTGGGGATTATTTTATGGTAATGTGCTAATCTAGCTCGTTTATTGTCGGTTTCTCAAAAAAATAATTCTAATGAAGTACATATCATGAGGATATCAAATTTCATCATGCAACATGAGTTCTCAACAGATAATTAGTAAGACATAAATAATTCTAATGAAGTACATAAATTAATATTGATACATATACCAACAGTCATAACTATTCTCTATATGGTTTATTGTGCCCTTAATTAACCCATTCAAGGTAGATTTGCATATCCCATAGCACGTATGGTACAACCTGGTGCCTCGGGCATTGCACATATATAGCCAATCATTCCCTATTTAATCGACCAAGTTCAACTCGATCAACTAGTGATGACGTAGAGGATGACCTTACCCTTAGGTGGCTGCGCCTGTCATAATAGCCCTTGAATCCGGAGTAAAACATTATTCAACTCAACAACTGGGTTATAAGATCACTTCTATATAAACTGGTATGCATATGCTCCAAATTATCCATTGTCCTTTTTCCCATGGCAACCATATTATTCAATCATTATTATTTCCATTTTCATGCATGTAAAATAACAATGTGATAGTCACACAATCATTTATTTTGCAAATTAATTTGCTTTACTTAAAAAATTCAAGGCTCACATTGTTGAATCATCAAGTATTTCATAATAGTACAACGATACACCTTTCACTTTAAGATAGTCATACTTAAAAATATCGTTTAGGCTTTCATTAGAGCTTGCTCACCTTGGTCATAAAAAGTATTCGGGAAAGTCTCTTAAAAGAATTGGGTTCCTGTGTCTTCAATAATGTATTCTATTGTTAGTTCAGGTTCCTAAATCGTAAACGCTAGCTAGTCTAGCAACTAAAATGCTAGGTTCTCCGCATTCTGTTAGGTAGCAATAGAAGGGTCCCCGAGCATTCTTTGAACGGTCATTATCGTTAGAATGGTCTCTATAGAGTGTGTGGACGATCAACACTGTTAGAATAGTCTTTGACCATCGTCTGAACGGTACCGTCCTAACAGCTCGCATAGTTTTATAACAGTGCACTGTTCATTTTCTCCTACCTCCTAAAATCTCATTTTTACTTCTTACAAGGTCTTTATTGGCTCTAAAATCATAGAAGATACTTCATTTTCTTTCTTTAATACTGTTAAAGGCCTAAAACGAAACCTTTATTAAAACCAAACCCATCAGTTTCCAACTTTTATTCCCTTACATCTTTCTTTCACCAAGATGGGTCAGTAACGTTCTATATATAAATATTAGATTGTATTTTTACACGTGTTAGTTTTATTCTACACGTGTTAGTTTTATTCTACACGTGTTGGTTATTTCTGTTTTCTTAGTTATGTAGGTTAGTTGAGGGCTTACTCTGTTTTTACTTCTTTGTAAGTTAGTATAAATACTAAAACAGATAATTGTAATCTTATCTTGATCAATAAAAGAATTACTGAATATGATTTCCACATTTTCTCTCTCTCTCTCTCTCTCTCTCTCTCTCTCTCTCTCGCACAGTTCATACTTCTATTCTTCATTGATCATTCAATATCAGAAATCCAATATGGTATCAGAGCAATTCTCAATTGTTTTCTGATTCTTGTGTTCTTTTCACAATCAAAATTGTTTCTTTTCTACAATTCTCAATTGTTTCTTCTCTATTGAATTCTTCGATGGAAAACCTAACCCTAGGTTCTTCTTCTCTGACAATGGATTGTTCAAATCCATTGTTTCTTCACAATGGTGACAATCCAGGAAATCCTTTGGTTTCTCAGCTGTTAACTGGCGAATTATTACACATGGAGTCGATCCATGCTGATGGCGCTGACTGCGAAGAACAAAGTTCTTTTCATCAATGGAGGTTTGCCCAAACCTGTTCCTGCCAGCCCAGAATATCTGCCATGGACGCGATGCAACAATATGATACTTTCTTGGATTATTAATTTTGTTTCCAAAGAAATTTCTATTAGTATCATATGTGTTGATACCGCTGAGGCAATGTGGAATGATCTTAAAGATCGTTTTTCACAACAAAATGGTCCTAGAATTTTTCAAATCCAAAAGTCTATTTCAGACTTAAGACAAGAAAATTTACCAGTGAGCAGTTATTTCACTGTTTTAATAGGGTTGTGGGATGAATTGATTCACTATAAACCCTTACCACCGTGCACATGCGGTACTATGAAAGTTCATAATGAATATCTGCAACAAGAGCATGTCATGCAATTCTTGATGGGCTTGAATGAGTCTTATGCCCATACTCGAGGTCAAATTTTGATGCTCAATCCTCTTCCACCAATCAACACAGTATTTTCCCTAGTTATTCAAGAAGAAAGGCAGAAAGAAGTTTATACTGCTATTGGTTCTAGTAACCATATTTCTGCTACTTTGTTCACAAAATCTGTTGCTTCTGATGCTTCTGCAACGCCAAGAAATTGTCCTGTCAAGAACAATTCATTCCGCAAAGACTGTCTTGTTTGTAGTCACTGCGGGGTATCTGGTCATACCATGGAGAAGTGCTATAGGTTGCATGGTTTTCCTCTTGGTTTCAAATTTAATAAAGGGAAAAATGCTGCTGAATCCTCTGCTAATCAAGTTTCAGATTTTTTTGAAACTTCCGGAAATCAAATCTCATCTTCACTGCCATTTACTCAAGAGCAATGTCAGAAGCTCATGGCTCTCATCACACCTTCTTCTGAAGTCAGTTCTGCCAATCAAGTAGGCCAATTTTAGAATCACCTTGTTGCCAACATGTCAGGTAGTTCTTTTATTCCCAATACTGCTCCTAATTTTCTTCATTCTGTTTTCTCCTCCATAACTTCTTTCAAAAGGGCTTCAATATCAAATTCTTGCTCCTAGATCATAGATACAGGAGCTACAGATCATATGATCTGTTCTTTATCATTGTTTACTACTGTTATTGCTTCTATTTCCAAACTGGTTAAACTGCCAAATGGAAATTTTGTTCCGGTTACACATATTGGTACCGTGAGATTATCTTCTACACTCATTCTCACAAATATTCTATATGTTCCATCTTTCTCTTTTAATCTCATATCTGTTAGCCAACTCACCAAGAACGTTTCCTGTTGTTTGTTGTTTTTTGCTAACACTTGTTATATACAACATCTGCATCCTTGGAAGATGATTGGAGTGGGTAGAGAATCTGGAGGTCTTTTCCACTTACAGTGCACACCTGATTCTCCATTCGTTGTCTTTCATCTACCACTCACAGTTTTTCTGTCACTACTTCAGTTCCCTCCAGTACATGGCATTGACGGTTGGGACATCTCTCGGATGCTCGCATGAAACTCCTCAGTTTACAACATTCTCAAATATCTTTTCAGTCAAATAAATGTTGTAATGTTTGCCCCTTAGCAAAACAACATAGAGTAGCTTTTCCCATTAGTCATTCCATTTCTGCTAATCCTTTTGATTTAGTACATTGTGACATTTGGGGTCCATATTCTACTGCATCTCTTACAGGTGCAAAGTACTTTCTGACAATTGTAGATGATTGTACTCGTTATACTTGGGTACATTTAATGAATAATAAAGCTCAAGTTCGTTCTCTTTTGCGTTCATTTTTTCAATTGGTTGTTACTCAATTTCAATGTAAGATTAAGTGCATTCGTAGTGATAATGGTGTGGAATTTCAAATGACAGAATTTTTTCAATCTCAAGGAGTTATCCATCAATTGAGTTGTGTTGAAACACCTCAACAAAATTCTGTTGTTGAAAGGAAGCATCAACATCTTTTGAATGTTGCTAGATCTTTACGTTTTCAAGCTCATTTACCTTTAATTTTTTGGGTTGAATGTGTACTCACTGCTGCCTATATAATCAACCGTATTCCCACTCCTATTTTGTCCAACATTTCTCCTTTTGAGAAGCTTTTTCATACCCCTTCTTCTTTTTCTCATTTTCGAGTTTTTGGATGTCTTTGTTTTGCTTCTACCTTAGCTCATCATCGTACTAAATTTGCTTCTCGTGCCAAGTCTTGTATTTTTATTGGTTACCCTTTTGGCATCAAAGGTTATAAGGTTTTTGATATTCAAACCAACTGAATCATTGTTTCCCGCGATGTTATCTTTCATGAATCCGTTTTTCCTTACAAGACATCTCATTTTCCTCCTTCTGATGATTTTGTTTCCTCATCTGTTTTGCCTATTCCAGTTTCTGTTGATGATTTTGTTTTTCCTAATAACTCAGTTTCTCCTCATACTGATCACGTTTCAGAACTGTTCCTTTTTCTGATAATCATATTTCAGATTCTGTTCCTATTTTTCTCACTGATAATGTTTCAGATTTTATTGATAATGTGATTTCTTCCAATTCCAATGATATTTCTGCTCCTTGTGGTGATACTTCTCTTGCTGTTCCTATTCGACAGTCTTCTCGAATTAGACAGAAACCCAATTACTTACATGATTATCACTGTCAACTGGTGACTTCTTCCTCTACTTCACTGCAGCCATCTTCCAATCTTGCAGATCAGTCTATACAAGGTACCTCTCATGCTCTTTCTTCTGTTTTATCATATGACCGATTGTCTCCATCTCATAAACATTTTGCTCTCTCCATTTCTACTTCTCTTGAGCCTCAATTTTTTCACCAAGCTGTCAAACATGCTTGTTGGCGTGAAGCTATACAGTCTGAGATAGATGCCTTAGAATCTAATCATAATTGGACTCTTACTCATCTCCCTTCCGGAAAAACACCCATTGGTTGTAAATGGGTGTATAAAATCAAACATCGAGCTGATGGTTCTGTTGAAAGGTATAAAGCTCGTTTAGTGGCTAAGGGTTTCACTCAATGCGAAGGATTGGATTATTTTGAAACCTTTTCTCCTGTTGCCAAGATGACAACTATTCGATGTCTTCTTGCATTAGCTGCTGTTCACAACTGGAAGCTTCACCAACTTGATGTGAATAATGCATTCTTGCATGGAGACTTGGATGAAGAAGTCTTTATGCAATTACCTCTTGGATTTACTAGTAAGGGGGAGACTCGTGTATGTAAACTCAACAAGTCTCTTTATGGTTTAAAACAAGCATCAAGACAATGGTTTTCTAAATTTTCAAATATCCTACTTCTTCATCGCTTTACTCAGTCCAAGGCCAACTATTATTGTTCACTAAAACCATTGGTTCTTCTTTCATTGCCTTATTAGTCTATGTCGATGACATAGTTTTGGCCAGCAATGATTCCAAGATTATTGATGAACTTATTGTGTTCCTAAACACTCAGTTCAAGCTTAAGGACTTAGGTCCTCTCAAATTCTTTCTTGGTCTTGAGGTAGCCCGCAGCAGCAAAGGCATTGCAATTTGTCAACGCAAATTTGCACTTGAAATTCTCAATGATGCAGGTCAATTGGCAGCTAAACATGCTAAGTTTCCTATGGAACCAAATGTTCATTTTTCTGCTACTAAGGGTGCTTTACTTGAGGATCCTACTGTTTACAGAAGGTTAATTGGTAGACTACTATACCTTACTACAACTCGGCCAGATTTGATGTACTCTGTACACACTCTCAGTCAATTTATGCAGTCTCCTAGGCAGCCTCATATGCAAGCTGCTCTTCGGGTCCTTAGAAACATCAAATCTGCTCCTGGCCAGGAATTATTTTTTCCTTCTTCTTCAGCTTGTCATCTTAAAGCCTTTTGTGACTCTGATTGGGTTGCTTGCCCGGATACTAGAAGGTCAATTACTGGTTTTTGTGTGTTTCTTGGTTCCTCTTTGATCTCATGGAAGTCTAAAAAGCAACACACGGTCTCAAGATCTTCAGCTGAGGCTGAGTACCGTTCAATGGCTGCTGTCACTTGTGAACTCACATGGCTCTTCTAGCTACTCACGGATCTTCATGTCATTCATTCTTCCGCTGCTCTTCTTTTTTTGTGACAGTAAGGCTGCTCTTCACATTGCAGCCAACCCTGTCTACCACGAACGCACAAAGCATATAGAGATCGATTGCCATATTGTGCGTGAGAAGATCCAACAAGGCTTAATCCGGACTTTGCATGTTTCCTCTGCAAACCAGCTTGCTGACATTTTTACAAAGTCTCTTGGTTCTGTTCTTTTCCATTCTTTATTATCCAAGATGAACGTTATGGATATACATTGTCCATCTTGAGGGGGAGTATTAGATTGTATTTTTACACGTGTTAGTTTTATTCTACACGTGTTGGTTATTTTTGTTTTCTTAGTTATGTAGGTTAGTTGAGAGCTTACTCTGTTTTTACTTCTTTGTAATTTAGTATAAATACTAAAATAGATAGTTGTAATCTTATCTTGATCAATAAAAGAATTACTGAATATGATTTCCACATTTTCTCTCTCTCGCACAGTTCATACTTCTATTCTTCATTGATCATTCAATATCAGAAATCCAATAATAAATGTCATTCAATAAGCATCACCTCCACTGAACTTGTCCAACTAATTATCTCCATCATTGTTGACATTTAATGATAGTTCCTACTTTCTTGTCTCCTTCAGCACCATGGAAATAGAGTTCCCAGCTTAGTGAAAGGGAATAGGTTTGTTAGAGCATTTTTCAGTCCAGCGACGTGGCAGCTCCAGACTGGCCTTCCTTCAACCTGTGACCTGCAAGACAGCAAGGGTCCGCCGGGGGTTGGCCGGCAGAGCCCCCTCCGAAGATCAAGTCAGCTCCTATCCATGATAGTGTATAAAAGAGAGAGAGATGGAGAGTCAGAGAATCAGAGAGAGAGAGAGAGAGAGAGAGAGAGAGAGAGAGAGAGAGAGAGAGAGAGAGAGAGAGAGAGAGAGAGAGAGAGAGAGAGAGAGCTCTTGGGGGGTAATTGTTAGGGAATTATTTACCCTTTAAAAGGGGGGACACCTGTGACGCGTGGACCCGGTATGCGTGCCCTAAATACACCCCCGGAATGGTCAAGCATAGGCGGCATACACATGGAATAATATTGGGTCAAATTAAGACAGAAGTTACGTCAAAGGTCAACATGGAGCACTGTGTCTAACAGGGCAACATAAGCAAATGTCCAATCATCATCAAAATAAGATCTCTCCGTACCCAAGGACAAGGTAAGAGGACTTATATATATATATAATATATATACACGCATAAGTGTAAGGGAAGGGGGTTTTCTTGAAGAAGATGAGAGCTCTCTCTCTCTCTCTTACACTATCATGGATAGGAGCTGACTTGATCTTCGGAGGGGGCTCCGCCAGCCAACCCCCGGCAGACCCTTGCTGTATTGCAGGTCACAGGTTCTAGGAAGCCCAATTTGGAGCTGCCACGTCGCTGAACTAGAAAACATTCAAATCATGAGAACTTGAATAATGTCACCCCCGGAATCTCGGCCTTTTATTGCATCGCCATCTTGGGATACAGTACCGGGCAAGTGCTTGGAACTTGGGGGGTAAGACAAGCTCAAAGCCACCATAATGGTGCTGAGCAGTTCCCCAGGCATGAAAATGAACTAATGATCCGACCTCACAACAGACCAGCACTACAGTCTTTTAGCAGCACAAATGACAGGGTATTCTAAGCCCGGAGCCACTATAACTGGGATCGGCCCCACTTGATCATCTCCTCAGTTGAAGGACAAATTAGATGGGCTGGTTAGCCTTGTTCTCGAATATCAACCCACAAAGGCTTTGGCTCGAGAACACGATTAGTGAATATTTCTTAAAACATCAATTTTTGTTGCAAAGAAAGGCTTTGCAGCTTCATTTAATCACATAGAGATCGGGGGCAGGCAATACCTCAGGTCTGGTGATTAAAGACTCAAAGTTTCGTCTTCCAACCCTGTACCAGGAGGCAGATAATCGAGAAATTTGAGGTCCGAAGGACAAAGTTCATCTAAAGATCTCAAATCCAACCTTTAATTAGTTGTCTTCCCTTCTTGGAATGGGAGTAGTCGAGTAGGTTGTCGCGAAGGTTGCAATGGTCTAATGATTTATCCCTTGGATGGATAATCCGATTGGACCCTCGGAGGGCACGATATTCGAACTACGTTCACATACGGTTGTACAGAAGGTTGGTGGACCACTGTTCTGAGCAATTGTTTGAGATCTACAAGAACAAAGAGAATCCTCTCTTTCTTCCTTCCTGAGACAGTAAAGATATTACTAGTCAAAATTCGCCATTGGAATGTATCCCTGAGAATAGTGTTCCTATGAAACCCTTATGGCAGGCGCGCCCAGCATTTGCACCTGGCATGTACTCTGGTATTGTTCGGCATAGGTTGGATATGTACGAGATTGCTTGGGATCAAGTGAGTTAGGAGCACAAGTCCAATCACTATTAGGGTAAGATAATCCTGTGTTGGACAAAAGAGAAGGGTTTACGTGCATACGTATACACAGGACTTTCTCAGCCCATAATCGTTATGGCCCGGAGTTGATTTCGCTTGGTTATCCTCGCAGGTATAAATTGGATTGAATAAGTCTGTCAGCTTTTTCCTTAGAGTCCGACTCACTAGAACCTTGGTTCGGTGGCTCATAAGGCTTTCTTGATCCTTAGTGAGAAAGGCAAATATTGTGTTATAAGGAGAATTCTTGGAGGACGCAGATCCTTTCTAAAAGGACCCTTTTTGAGTGTCCGACTTTTAATTAGCTATCTTTTCTTTCCGAGTTAGCAGTAACCAGCTCTAGCTCTAGATCTTCCCCTGGGCCAACCGGGCTCCAAGAAGCCTATTGAATGATATGGTCCCGACCTTTTAGCACATAACTGCTGGATTCTTTATCAAGGGTCATCCCTTATGTGGGTATCCAGAATGTATGTTTAAAACCTACTCTTGAATGGGTCGATCACAGCCCGGGCATGCGTGAAATATGTTGGGGGGCGCGTATCGATGTGAAATCCCTTTACGGGTAAGCCTAATATTCACCCCTGGAGTATGCGTGTAGAATATCTTGGGGTCAAATTGAGGCAGGAATCACGTTGGTTACCAGCACGGAGGCAAAGGAAGTCAAATTTGAATATGAGATTACGCAGCCATTGAGGACAGGTCGGTATCATTTAAATTCTTTGGTCTAGATTTCATTAAAGTAAATTTATTGGATTTATTAAAAACATGTACATGCGAATGAAAAGAAAGAGAAAGAAGGGGAAACGTTAAAGGGATGCTTTACAGAGTAATGGCCCTATGACAAGCGATTCTAACGTTACAAGGTAAAGCTGTCTCAAGGCCTCGAAGGATCACATAAGCGAAGTCTGAAGGCAGCCAAAGTGGATGGGTTCTCGTACTCTGGGTGCCATTCCTCCGACAAAGGTGCTGGAGGAATTCCCAGATAGAGAGTGGGGTGGCGTAACTGGGGCGCTGCAATGTTCCTGCATATTGGATAGGAACAGATTGGCGTAAAGCCAGAAATCGCACACCCCTGTGCATCTAAAGCCGGAGATCACACATTCAACAGGTCTGACGCAGAAAGCAGACACTCCAGGACCAAGTACATCTGAACCAGGACCACCCTTGATGAACTTGCAAATATGCCTAACATAAAAGGTTGTTCCGGTCAGGAGAAATATCGCAAGTTGAAAGGGCTCAAGAAAGAGAAAAAATGAGAAATTCGAACTTTGGGAGAAGATGGGAAGAAGAAGGAATTTGCTAGCACGAACGGCTAGGAGGCTAGTGATTTTCCAGCGAGAAAGGATATGAATATATAAGGGAATGATCATTAATGTGGGCGAGATTTACGGGAAGGCAGGTGTATCGATTCGATTGAAGATTTATGACAAGAATCGATTCGTGATTCACTCCCATAAATAGTAAGGAGCCGCTGAAGGCGACGCTTGGGTCTCTGTGAAATGAGGGAAAGAAGTTGTGCACATTAAAAGAGAATAAAGAATAATTGGCGGAGACAATTAATCTACAAAGATTCTACTGTGTAAATTCTCACTACCTTTGTAGTAAAGATAAGAGAATTAAGGGGCAATTGTTAGGGAATTATTTACCCTTTAACAGGTGGGACCCCTGTGACGGGTGGACCCGGTATGCGTGCCCGGAATACACCCTCGGAATGGTCAAGCATTGGCGGGATACACATGGAATAATATTGGGTCAAATTAAGTCGGAGGTGACGTCAAAGGTCAACATGGAGCACCGTGCCTAAGAGGGCAACATAAGCAAATGTCCAATCATCATCAAAATAAGATCTCTCCGTACCCAAGGACAAGGCAAGAGGACTTATATATATACATGCATAAGTGTAAGGAAATGGGGTCTTCTCGAAGAAGATGAGATCTCTCTCTCTCTCACTCTGATTCTCTGACTCTCCATCTCTCTCTCTCTTTTTTACACTATCATGGATAGGAGCTGACTTGATCTTTGGAGCGGGCTTCGCCGGCCAACCCCCAGCAAACCCTTGCTGTCTTGCAGGTCACAGGTTGAAGGAAGGCCAATCTAGAGCTGCCACGTCGCTGGACTGAAAAATGCTCTAACAAGGTTCATCCCAAAACGCAGAGGACAGGATCTAGAAGATGGTGTGGTCTCTTAAAGTACCAAAGGCAGTGAAAGTTTTCCTTTGGAGAGCTTGCAATAACCTCTTACGCACAAAGGAGAATCTCTACCGAAGGAACGCAGTGCCTTCTAATATGTGACCAATATAAAAGTCTATAGACCTTACTCTTAAAAGACGCATTGAGAGAGGAAGAGTGTCCATGTCTTATAAAATTGGCGATGTATGACACTTTAACACGCCCCCTCACGTGTGACAACTTTTGTCAAACACGTGTTCAACATCAGGAGGAAAATACTCATCATCGTCCAAGGAACCCACTCTAATACCATGTAAAAGTCTATCGGCCTTACTCACTCTCAAAAGACGCCTTGAGAAAGGAGGGGTGTCCATAGCTTACAAAGTCTCCAAATCATGTATCTCTTGGCAATGTGAGATACTTTAACACGCCCCCTCAAGTGTGGCGACTTTGACCAAGCACGTGTTCAACATCGAGAGGGAAATGTCCATCATCGTCCAAGGAACCCGCTCTGATACCATGTAAAAGTCCATGGGCCTTACTCACTCTCAAAATACGCCTTGAGAAAGGTGGGGTTTTCATGGCTTATAAAGTCTTCAGGTCATGTATCTCTTGGCGATGTGGTACACTTTAACACCCAATTTGCGAAATAGAAGAAGAAATAGTGATCCATTGCCTGTAGACTTGTTCTTCTGCCCAAGAGGCATAGGGGTGTGGCCCGGCAAAATTGCAGAAAGCTTCCAGTACATACAAAAGTTTTCCTAGTTTGCTCGAAGCTATGCTGAGTCGCTGCGACAGTGAGGAAATAGAGCTTCTGGCAGGTTTGGCTCATAAGATTAGGTTTCGCAGAAAATCTGTAGTTCATAGAGGCGAGTTCAATTATCCTAGGCAGGTTGTACGGGAGCACAGACCTCCATGGAGGACATCAAACGTAACTCTGAGATGGAGGAGGAAGGGTCTGCTCAAGTGTTTGTCACACCACCAATTTCATGGCAAACTCCACCTTCAGGCATTGTGAAAGTGAACCGGGATGCAGCAGTGGATGTCAATCGTGGATGAGTAGGTGTGGGAATCATTCGACAGGACTGTATGAGACATGTACTGGCCACCCATAGCCCCAACCATTTCCTTCGAGCTTATCCTACCATGGCTAAAGCGTGGGCAGCAATCCATGCGGTGATTTTCAACAAGGAAACAGGTTTTCTTTTCTTTTTTTTTTTTCTTTTTTTTTTTTTTAATATATATATTTAGTACTTCTAGAGGGTGGGTGATGCTTTGCAAATTGTCAAGGAGTGTAAAGTGGACTTGCAACAAACGAGCAGGTATGGGCATTTTGTGGAGGGTACGTATTAGGTTTGGATCTTTTTCAATGTGCCGATATTATCTATGTCAAGAGGGGGGGGGGGGGGGGGGGGGGGGGGGGGGGCAAATGCAGCAACTCATGGTTTAGTACAAGAGGTGCCAGTCACTCATATCGTAGATTTTATCTTGTTGAAAGAATTTCCTCCTAGCATCTACAATATTGTAACTAGGTAACTTGTTATCCCTATTTTTTTACCAATTTGTTATGTGGTTTTGATAAGATTGGATTTTATTCTATTAAAAAAGAAAAAGAAAAGGTAATTGCATGCACATTTAAAACCATACCCACTACAAAAAAAAAAAAAAAAAAAAAAAAAAGAAGCAAATTCTGGACTATTTTTTTTAGACAATTTTTAGAATTAAATTTTTATAGATGATTTTTTAAAAATCATCCATAAAAAAATAAATTATGACTATTTCAAAAAAACTGTCTATAAATTAAAGACGGTTTAGATGAACTGTCTGGAAATGTAAATTTTCAATCGATTTTAATGAAACCGTTTATAAATTTACAAACGGTTTTATTTAAAACCGTCTGCAATTTCGTTTTTAAATACCACTCATCCATATGTATTCCATGTCATCGATCCGCACCACAAAATAACACAAACATCTCAACCGTCTCTTTCATTTATATCAACGACTCATAACACCGACAATCTGCACAATTTCTCTTTACATTATTCACAGACTTGGCCAAGAATTCCCAAGAGGCAAGGCGTGTAGGTATCATTCTTCTTCTCTCTTCGGTCGGTGATTGAAGACGGGCGACGGGATCTCGACAGAACTGTGGGATCGGGAAGACGGGAACGGAATGGCGGGAGAGAGTGCCGGAGATGGAGTGCTAGATCTGTCAAACCCACGCTGGTGTGCATGGGTTTCCAACGGATCTGGTGAGGTCGTCAAGGTTTCCGGTCGGATCCGGCCGAAACCGGCTTTGGGTCGTTTTGGGTTGGAGCGCAGCTGACGAGTTGGTAATTGGGGTGGGTTTCGGTGATTGTTATGGGTTGGAGCTGATCGGTTTGTTTGTTTTGATTGTTTAAGGTACTATATTTTTTGGTTGATTGGTGAAAGGGGGGTGGTTGGCTGTGGCTTAGTTTCTCTCGGAGTGGAAGAGAAACAGAGGAAGACGATGGGGGTTTGGTGCAGCTGAACGGCTGGATGGTGGTGACCGGAGCTGATTTTCGATGGATATTTCCGGACTTCGATAGAGAACGTAGAAGCTTTGAGCCTTTGACCGCTGGACAAAATAATAATAATTATTATTATATTAAAAAAATAATTATAAAGAAAAATCAAAAAAATAATGGGTTCTAGACGGTTTTGGGAAAAACCGTCCATAATTTTTATGGACGGTTTTTTTCAAACCGTCCAGAAATTCATTTAGCGACATTATATCCTAGACGGTTTTAAACCGTCCAGAAAAAACCGTCTAGAATTGATTCCAGACGATTTTTCTACATTTCTAAACGGTTTAAAACCTTCCAGAATTTGCTTTTTTTTTTTTTTTCTTTTTTTTTTTTTTTTTTTTTTTTTGTGTAGTGACCCTCCCCATAAATGAGAGGGTCATGATCAACGGGTCAGGACCATGAGTTTCATCCAAGCAAGTGTATTGTTTTCATTAATTGATTAAAAAAAAAATTATAATCCTGTAGTTCTCTAATAGTTGTACTGCAAATTTATTTTTATATTTCTACATTTACGAAGTGAATTGACAACTAATGATATGTACCCAATAGAAGATTGTGGTCCATTCAATTAATATTCATGAATATTGATTGTAGATAATACTAGTGAGCCATTTATATATTTCGATCAAGAAAACATATTGATGAACGATGGACCGATCGAGTCCAATTTTGATAGAGACCAAACCAAATTTTATCGATCGAATACATATATATATATATATATATATATATATATATATATATATATATTAAGAAATTTGATTCAATTCCAGTCGTAGCAACGCATAACCTTAGTATGATAGGCGTCAATGGTGTCATACATCCGAGCACATGGACCAAACACCCTAGTCTTCCAAATACATATACTGCAAAGAGGATGGTCCCTGTCAAAGACGTAAATATCGAACCACTGGATCGAGAGTGGCCGCCACTGAAATCTGCAGTAGAATTTTGTAGTCTTGAAAATGTTGGGGGTAAATACGAAGTGGTAGGAGCCCTTTTGATAGCCGATTACATGGACGCCAAGATCATCATCTCCAGATTTACAATGAACTGTCATATTCGTGTAATGCCCCCAAACCGTTAGGGTTAGGTTCGTCCATTTTCTTACACAAAACCGCAAAGTTTTATAAGATTTGCCAGATAACCTAGCTAATATGTCAAATTAAATAAATTATCAGAAAAATAATTTTAAAACCTAGAGCTTTAATAAATGCGGAAACGAAAAATTCGAAAAGAATCATTATGTTCGATACAATAAATGAAAATCCAAAGTAAAACTAAATTTATTGTGCCGGTGCACTTGATATGATAAATGAAATGCAATATCCTAACGCTAGCCTAGATACTATTCCGGCCGCCTAGGTCACTTTGCTCATAACCTGAAAACAAAACAAAATAAGGGTGAGGGAGAAATGCTCAGTAAAGTAACCCTCAACCATAAAACGATTGAGTTAAATTCAATTTCTTCAAAACGATTATTAAAAACACTTGATATCTAAAATTTTCATAATACAAAATATAAGTTCGACACTTTGCGTAAAGCATAGAATTACTGGTTGATAAATAAAACTTCTCATATTTAGGGCTCATGTACACTATTACGCCCTATGTACTTAGGATTGTACGGTCTTTGTTGTGACCATGGCAGGTAACTGTGGCCACAGACCTGTCTTGTCAGCTAATTAATCAAAGTGCACTTAGCATGACCTAGAGACGGATTTTCACCTTCTCAACGTCCTTCAGCGGATGCGCTTCCATCTCAAGCAACGGTATTGAATTTAATCCTCTGTGAATCTCTGTCAATATCTCTATGGCCAAAATAATAGTCTCCTCCACACACGTGTCTCATTTATAAAAATCTTTATTCTTATTCCTTTCGCTATGCTTGATAACTGTTGAGGTAACGTATGGGAGGATTTTTACACTCCTCTTTTCATTAATTTCAAAAAGTAATAAGCAATTTACCAACAAAGCAATTTACTATAATTAGAAAATCCTTTATAACTAAATCTTTTCTTAAAACCGCTGATTTCAAGAATATCATTTCTACCAACAACTTTCATCTCAAAACTATTTAAAACAATCCTTCATGCATCAATATAAATTTGAAATACATAACGAGAATAATTATTCATAAATATGCTAGAATCAATGGATAAAATAATATGACATAAAATAATTTTAGAAGGGATAGAGGATCCCTTACATCTCTGGACGCAGTACGTTGTTGAAATATTTCGGCAGCTAGCTAATCACCTAGTACAGGTTTAAATAAATTAATACCTTATGCTAGTCACTAAACGACACACTGACATCACTAAGATTCGTCTTGTTAGCCTACTAAGAATTGATTCTCTAAGTACATTTAACGACATTAATTACTCCTTTAAATAATTAAATAAGCAATAACACATTTTCTTTTATTGATATTAGAAATACAACTCAATAAGGCAATTGTTATAAGAAATATTCTCTATTAAAGTCATATAATTTGAAAATAATTTATTAAAAGGCTCCATGATTTTTAAGCAATTTATAAGAACTTTTGAAACACTTGAATTAAAACCGTCTTTATTTCTCTGTGGGACAAAATTAAAATAACTAAAATTTAATACAGTTATGCCAAGGAAAGATTTGTTATGGGGTAGTTAGGACAAAAGAGTAGAGGGAAAATAATAATAAAATAAATAAATAAAAAAAGAAGTAGTTTAGGACTTGTACTGAAAATAAAAAAATAGAGAAGAAAGCAAACAAATAAATAAATAATTTTTTTTGAATGGCATTCAGCTACTACGTATACGCGACCAGTAGAGAAAAAAGAATGAATAGGCAATGAACACTTCAAACAAAGGCAGCTGTCTAAATGAATTAGAGTGATAAAAAAAAAAAAATGAGAGGTTAGGTGTACGGACTAAAATAATATCTCCTGTGAATGACAAGAGATGAGAGATAAGGATAAAGGTGCTACGGTCCCACCATGTCCCATAGCAAAGAAAAAAAAAAAAAAAAAAAAACAAACAAACAAACAACTAGAAAGAACAAAGGCTATAGGTTTGATATTCAAGAATCCAAGGTCAAAGTACTTTATTGTTATTCTGACATGAAAGACAATAAAACACATTAAAAAAATAAAGTAATTAGATGAAGGACAACAAAAGTGAAATAACGTAGACAAATAGGTAAATCAACAGCAAACCTGCCATGGTTTTACCGAAAAGAAAACTAAAAAAATAGCTAAGAGACAAGATGATACCTTGTCTATAGGAGCCGAAAATGGTGTAAGGGGACAAGGTTGTGCGGCTAAAAAAAAATAGAGGGCAAGGAAGAGGCGTCACTAATTTATTTATATAAGTAGGGTTTTGACAATTAGGGTTTTAAAATATTAATATAAAATATTAACTGAGAAGGTAAAATTTAAATTGATATAAAATTTTATTAAATTTAAAGAAATCAGATATTAAAAAAATAGTAACGGTTATTTAAATAAAGCATAAAATATTATATATATACAAGGTCATTTTTTTTTTAATTAAATGCTCAGCCATCCATTCGCATAAGTAGTAAAAGACCATTTTACCCTCGAAAGGAAGTCGGGGTCATTACAATTCGTCTTCCACTTCAAAGAATTATAAATTTCTACACGTGCTTTCTTGTATTTGGCATTCCCTACATCAAACGTTGCTATAAACAACACAATCTGCAGCATTAATACTAATATGTTTGTGTTGAATTGACGAATCATGTTGTTGTTGAAAGCATTACTAATTAATGGATTTTATTTATAAACAATATTATTACAAGATTATGAGATGTTTTGGCTGGTTTAATTTACAAGATGAATTAGCATCATCTAAATTAAAAACTACCAATTTCCTCTAATTTCACTACAAAAATTTCTACAATTTGCCACTTGCATTTCGCCACGTGTACGAACACTGTACACGTGGCGAACAGGTAGACATGTGTAAATGGCCACGTGTTCGGTGCGTATTAGATCCGAGTGTAGCTAATTGTGCAATTGGCCACGTGTACAGTAAAACACGTGGCCAACTGTCAGCCACGTGTACAGTAAACACATGTGGCTGACAGTTAGCTACGTGTATATAAATACAAGTGGCTTTGTGGCCACGTGTTTTACTGTACACGTGGCAAAATTTTAGAAATTTAATTTTTTTAAATTAATTAATTTATTTTTATTTTTTTTGTTAATTTATTTTTAATTTAATTAATTTTTTTTTTGTTCAATTCTTTTTTAATTTAATTTTTTTTTTCTTGTTTCTTATTTTTGTTAAATTCTTTTTTAATTTGGACAAAGGACATTGACATTTATCTTTGGTGCTTGCTGTGCTACCACAGTGCTTGCTTGCTGGCCGGCCGGAGTTTGGAGAGAGAGAGACAGAGAGACAGAGAGAGATGCAAAGAGAGAGAGAGAGAGCGAGATATTAGAGAGAGAGAGTGAGAGGGTACTGTTCTCTGACCGGCCGGTGATGTACTGGCCGGCCGAAGTTTGGAGAGAGAGAGAAAGATTTAGAGAGAGAGAGTGAGAGGGTACTGTTGTCTTACTGGCCGGCTGGAGTTTGGAGAGATAGAGAGAGAGAGAGAGAGAGAGAGAGAGAACACTAAGAGAGAGAAGGCCGGCCACGCGATGGTCAGGGAGCTAGCCGGTGGTGCAGTGACGGAGAGAGAGAGAGAGAGAGAGAGAGAGAGAGAGAACACTGAGAGAAATAGGAAAAAGCCTCGTATGCATCTCTTTCTAAACCGAATATAATTTATATATATATATATTATATATTTCAAAGTAATGGGCAGGTGGGTGCGCGGGAATTGTCCCGCGCGCCTACCTGCACAAATTTTGGCCACGTGGCCTAAAGCCACGTGCCAAATTCCTGATTCTATATTTTAAATATATATATATATATATATATATATATATATAAAACTTATAGTGTACAAATTTCCAAAAACAGTTGGTCACGTGTATTTTATACACGTGGCCAAATGGACGCATGTATGAAATACACGTGGCCACTTGGACGCATGTATGAAATACACGTGGCCAAATGGACACGTGTATTAATACATGTGTCCAAATGGACGCGTGTATACATATACGTGTCCAAGTGGCCATGTGTATTAATACACGTGGCCAAATTCCCGATTCTATATTTTAAATATATTTTATTATATATATATATATTTAACTTATAGTGTACAAATTTCCAAAAACAATTGGCCACGTGTATTTTATACACGTGGAAAAATGGACGCGTGTATTAATACACGTGGTCAAATGGACACGTGTAATAAATACACGTGGCCACTCGTTTTTCATGTACAATGGCCACGTTGTCATGAAAACACGTGGCTATTTGGTCGCGTGTCTACAGTAGCAATTATTGTAGACACGCGGCGAATTACAAGAAATTTTTGTAGTGTTTGTAGACCCGTACATGAAATACATGTGCCAAAATACACCTAAAGGCTCATCTTTTACCACCTCACTCACCACTTAACTAATCCAACCTAACGTTAACATCCCACCTTCCATAGAATTTCTTTTTTAATTTTTTCAATTTAATATGTTTATGTCATTCAATTAAAATATATAACAGTAAAATATTCTAAATAATCCTATGCAACACGAGCTTGAAAATAATATATATATATTTCATGTTTTAAATATTTTTAGTTTTTTTTTTAATGAAACATAGAGACACGTGTCTGTTGTTTAGGTGTATTGACGTAGACTTTCGTCAATTTTTTGGCGGAAGTTAATAAGAGATACCATATCTGTTGTTAGCCATAAGCAAGGTACCGTCTACAATATAAAATAAAACATAAGTAAAAAAAATAAAGTTATTAAATAACAGATGGCAAAAATGTATTTAACCCTTAAATTAAAATAATATTTAAAAAATTTAAGAATAATAAATTAAAAATAATTTTTTTTATTAAATAGGACATGTTTCCCATTCTGATTGGATATAACAAGACATCATTGTTAGAAATTTAATTTAAGGTGGACGAAATGATCTTTTTGATAAAGGTTATAACATTAGGAAGTGAATTGATAAAAATTAAATTTTAGAGAGCGATTTGACAAAATCAGATACATCATGGATCTTTAATATAGCATGAGATTCTCAACATTGTTGGAAATTTAATGTAAGGTGGACGAAATGATCTTTCTGATAAAGGTTATAATATTAAGAAATAAATTGATAAATTTAAATTTTAGGGAGTGATTTGAGAAAAACTGATACATCGATCATGACCTTTGAAGCATTTTTTTTCTTTTTAATTAATAAAGTATGAGATTCTGATCAATTGCATCACATGCTCTAAAGTCACAAACTTCAAACGATCATATTCTTGTTATTCAATGTGCTTCTTGCCTTCTGTTTAGGAGCATCAGTAACTCCATATTGGACCAGTTTTGTTCCTTTATTAATTTCGAATGATGTCGAGATATGACTTGAATTAATCAAGTCCAGCTTGAATGTGCCCCAGCCTATTATGGCTGATCTTTTGATCTTTCTTTAACCAAATTTTAGTTAAAAAATTTATTTTTATTATTTTAACTACTACTTTTAATCTCCAAATATTTTTTAACTACAAACTTCATACACCAAACTCTTCAAATATTTCTCTATTTTAACTAAATATTAATTTTTATTGGTTTTAAGCAACAACTCCTAACAAATAAGGAGAGAGAAAAGGTGAAAAGTGAAGTAAAAGGTGAGAGGAATTCTCTAAAAAAAAAAAAAAAATTAAATTAAATAGCTCATAGAATTTGTGAGCCAAATTTGAGGTTAAATTATTATTCTTTTCTCTCAAATTCTTTTCATATCGCAATTATTAACTTAAGCATCAGAAATATTCTCCGTCAACACACTCAACTCGATCGGCAAGCTATCGAAATTAACCTCCTTTTGTTTTGCAGGTACTAACCAGCTTGGGTTCGCCTCTGAAAATTTTATGATCATCAGTTTCTAAATGGTGCCTCATTCACTTCAATTGAAACCTTTTGTTTGCCTTTGGTATACTTTGACCATCTATTTTTAAACCATCCAGCTACTTCATACTTGTTTTGAGTGCAGTGTTGATAGTAAAATTATCTTGAAATTCAAAGCATTCATCATTCTTTGTATTAGAGAACCTCAATTGATTAAATTTGAAGAAAAAAGAAATCTTAACTTTTTTTTAATATATATAAGTGTATATAATTTGTATAAGTTTTAATACAACTTGACACATTTCATAAAAGATTATAATTAAACATATAAAATATCAAAATTATACCATATCTTTGGGTTTTCAATTTTATCTAATAGATCTATGTGGTCGTGGTTGAAGAATTTATAATATAGATACTTTTGTCTATAATCTATTAATTTTTTTTTTTAATTTTTGTGACATATCAGTTATAGTATGACGATAAAAACAAATCACCAAAAATAAATAAATAATTAAAAAAGAAAAAGAAAAAGTGGAGGCTAGAGGAGTGAGTTTTGCAACTCTCAAGAACATCTTCAACAAACCTTTTATATAGTTTATAATAGTTTTATTTAGCTATTATGTGACATTCTACTCCTCAAACAGATACTTCAAAATAAAGTGTTTTCATCAATTTTACTACAGTGAAATTTCATATAATGTAGCACACATTTTATTTTATTATTTTTTCTTTCCTCTATCCGGCCTCCATCTCTCCCTCTCTTTAAGCTTTCACAATAAAAAATATTTTGACAAATAATATTAAAGAAATTAATGAGTGAGATATATAATCTTTAGAGTTTATATTGAAAAATTAGTATCTAAAATAAAATAAAAAAATGTGTATTTTAAATAGCTAAAATAACTATGGCTTTTGAAAATGCACTTGAGGAGGGGAAGCAATTTACCATTCTGGCTTTATTTTTTTTATTTTACTTTTTTGTTCTGTATTCTTTTCTTATTTTGTTTTCTTATTTAATTTTCTATATAATAGATATTCACAAATAATTTTAAAAAAATTTGTCAAAATATGGATGAAACGACCTACTTAATAGATTCATTTTCTACAGGGTTTTATACAACAAAATTGATTTTTTTTAAATAAAATATGAAAACAAACGTACAATTTTGATCTTTTTTTTTTTTTTCTTGAAATTGAATATATAATAAAATAAATTATATTATATTTAATATATATATATATATATATATAGAAATTTCTTGAATAAAACACAACTGATTAAAACACAGAGAATTATTGGATGCGGACAAAATCCTCTATTAAATGCACCAGGGTGTGGTTTTCCAAAAGTGCCATTCATGTGGAGCAAAATTTACATAGAACTACACGTGTATGTGGTAAGAATCTGACACTCGTAATAATTCGAACCATCAACGTACTTTCTTGTTTTTTTTAAGATATCTTCGCAAAAATATTCGAAAATAAATATTAAAAAGAAAAACAGATATTCCATGTCTGAGAATAAAAGAAGAATTATTTGAACTTGTTTGGCAAATAGTTGTAATTATGAGATATTTATTTAAATAGTAATAAAAAGTGATTGATGTGATATAAAGTATAAAAAAATTTAAAATTATGTTATAGAAAAGTAAAAAATTTTATTTGATCAAATAAAATTAAGTTGTTCAACTATTTATACAATCAGATAAATTTTATAAATAATTATTTATTTAAATTCTTTTATTTTTAAATAATTATAAATGATTCTGATCGCTGTGAACTCACCACGTGTCTTATCTATTTTATGGTGTATCACTGTCTGCCTCATGTCCCCGTACATGCATGTCCCGTAGACTGACAGACATTATTGATGCTACGTTCCAAGGACGAGGGGCTCCTTGTACACGTGGCTGTTTCTTCCTTATCACTTGGTTTTCGGACAAGGTGCACTGACTGCCATCCTACAAATCTAAAATAAAATGCGAATTTAGTTGTAAAAGAACCCCAGAACAAGGGTGCTTTTTGCTTCTTCTTTCTTTTTTTTTTTCTTTTTTTTTTTTTTGGTCGTGAGGTATAAATTGTTTTAAGTATTTTATATTTATAGTTGTTTGTTGATTTTTTTTTTTTATATCCATTTTATATTAGTTGTAGTGACATATTTTAAATAATTTTTTATTTTAATTACTTACAAGTCAATTTATATAAAATAAATGTGATAAATATCTATAAAGAATAGCATTAGTATTATGTCATACTAGCTAGTTATGGGACATACATATAGCATATCATGATGTGCTAATGGAAAAACTTTTGATGTGGCCTTTCTTTTCTAACTTTTGCCGCGCCAATGGAATCAATGAATTTCAGGGACCATATATGGACTAAATTTGACTAAGAAGCCTTAACTTAAAGGGAAACAATGATTGATTAGATTGTAAGATTTATTCGGAATAATGAATTTTTGATCCTCAGAATTTGTAGCTAGAGTCAAGTTAGAGTCTAGTTGCTAGCTAATCAAATCAAGGCGGAGGATCATGGGGTTTGTTTGACAAGTCAATAACAAAACAAAATGGTGGGAATTATTTTTTTATTTATTTATTTTTATGAGAAAATAATATTTGAGTTAGTAAAATGTGATATAAAATAAAATGAATTTATATAGAAAAGTGAAAAAAATTTGTATTATAGTTGATTTTTTTTTATTTAAATAATAAAAAAAATTATTGATGTAATATAAAAAGTGAAAAAAGTTAAAATATTTTGATGTTGATTATTTTTAAAAAATGTGAAAATAAATTTAAAAATTTATTTTGATGTTGCTCATAATTATGCTGTGAGTGGCAGACACTTTCAAGAGAATTTGGACAACTACTTGCAAAATTGGTGATAAAATTGAAGGAGCAGTTAACCCCAAGAGGGTGGCCCAATGGTTGAGGTTTGAGGCTTTTAGGGATATTATTCTTTGAGGTTTCGAGTTTGAAACTCAGGTAGGTGATACCTCTTTCTTGGAGTCAGTTACCCGAACATAATCCGCGATTTAAGGTCTAATACTTGAAGTGGCGTTGAATATTGGATCGGAGATTAGTCTAAAAAATCTTGGCTGAGCCTCTGCGCTTGAAAGGCTACTACTGTGTGTAAAATAATAGCGAACGGGACATATTTCGACTATAGGTGATTCAAAATACTCCATTAAAAATAAAAAATAAAAAATAAAAAATAAAAATAAATGAGCAGTAGGCAAATGCAAATGCTAAGAGAAAATCACGTGCCTTCGATTGAATAGTATTTGGTTACTGGTTAGGTAACCAAAGCCTGTGCCCAGGACAGACAAAGATGTGGTCCGTAGCTCAACACGCATCTAACCCTCATTTGTCGCCTGAGTTGCCTAACCCCGGCCAGCAACGTGGCTGACAACAATATCGCGCGCATGCATAAGCATGAAAATTAATTGGTAAATGCATGTCTATGTAGACATCAGCCAAAAAGCTTAAAATCTTCTCTATTTCTATCAATTGTCATCATTTTCACCCCCAGGTTCACCATCACCTTTACTCCCGCAATGCCACTACCCCCACCACCACTGTTACTAGAAGTGGCTGACCAGTACTCTTCTAACTATTTGAGAGTTGACAAACCAACCCCATGGTCAAAGAGAATAGTTTGGCATTCGAATGGTCAGTTTGAGAGTAACAAAATCACTAATTTGGTTGAACCAATTATTTGGAAATATTAGTCCCTTAGCCACACAAGTCAGCCACCCGTAAGGTCAATCGAGGGTGGCCAAATCATTCCACCAATCATGGATTGGTTCAATCATCTCCAAACTGCAAAAATATGGTAACATGCCTAATAGTGGTCATGGTGGAAGTAATAGAAATTTTATTCCATGGTAACATGCCTAATAACATGCCTAATGCTAATAAATGTGACAACGACAGGTGAAAATAGAAATTTTATTAAGCTTTTAGCTGTCGTGATAAAATTTAGGTCATTTATTTAAAATGACCCACTCAATTAGAGATATTGCACCCTTTCTAAATCCAGTCTATATATATATATATATATATATAAAAGCTTGAGGATGCTTTGGACTATTGCTAAGATCCTACCTAATACCTATAATCCTTTTCAATTCTTTTGGATGGGCTATCATCTATTTAATTGACAAAGTGGCAACGGATTTTGGTATTGCACCCTGAGGGCTTGTTTGACAAAATTCCCACTTTTTTTCTTTTTCTTTTCACTTTTCTTAAAAACATCAAATCAAAAACATATATTCTAATTTTTTTTACACTTTTTATGTCACATAATAATTTTTTATTATTATTCAAATAAAAAAATTCACTACAAAATAAAATTTTTTCACTTTTTTATAAAATATTATCAAATTTTATATCACATCAATCACTTCTTACTACCATTTAAACAAATATTCCACAACACAATTACTTAACAAACACTTCCTCAAATTTTGGAGGATGTGTTGAATCATTTATGGTAAGAAGGGAAATGATTGCTTTACCGTGCCCAGCAGGCCTTTTGTATTAAAAAAATATGTTTTAATGCAAAAATGTCTTTTGATATGACATTAAAGGACATTTTGCATTAAAACACCATTATTTTAGTTAAAATAGGCTGCTGGGGGACAGTAAGATGTCCCCCATGTATCAGCTCTCTGGTAAGAATACAAAATTTCCATACACTTGTATTTACTGTATCTTCTTTTACTACGCCCTAGTATTAAAGAGAAAAGACTTCGTGTAACTGTTGTGTACTAATTAGTTCTTAGTACTAAATGATATTTATATACGTTTTTTTTACACAGTTTATATATAGGATAGAAATTTTTTATATACTAATTTGTAGGAAATTTCTTACAAATAACATATAAAACGGACATGTGTCCTTTAAACATGTGAAAAGTAAATATTTTTTATTAATGCTATTAAAAAAACATGTAAGAAGCACATGCTATTTTCTCACATGTGAAGAAACACATATCAATTTTATATGTGGGTTATAAGAAATTTCTGTCCTTATATATATATACTCATATTTGGTATGTAATTTATGTATGTGTAACTCATCTCATATATATATATATGCACGAGAAGCACATGCTATTTTCTCACATGTGAAGAAACATATATCAATTTTATATGTGGGTTATAAGAAATTTCTGTCCTTATATATATATACTCATATTTGGTATGTAATTTATGTATGTGTAACTCATCTCATATATATATATATATATATATATATATATATATATATATATATATATATATATATATATATATATGTATGTATGTATGCACGAGTCACACACCAAATGTAAATATACGTTAAAAAAAATAAAAATAAATAAATAATAATAATGGACAAATAACACTATCTCCTCCTCCGCGTAAGGTCATCACTTCACCATAAATTCACTGAACCCCATAGCTTTCACTGCCTAGCCTTCATCTCTCTCTCTCTCTCTCTCTCTTTCCAAAACAAGCACAAGCACAAACCCATGTCCCGTCATCGACGGCAAGCCTCTCTAGTGCTCCCGCCGGAGCTAATAGCCGGCAACGAGCCAGCAAAGCCTTCTGACATGGGCCAGACCACGGCAGGCGTTCTTGCAGGTCATGGTGCCACTGGTGCAGCTGCCAGCGTCAGTACTGATCAAAGGTCCACAGATCCTCACACAGCTAATCAACAAGACTCCGTAACCCATTGCCAGGATACAGCAAAGAAGCCACCCGCTGGGAAAGCTGCCTGAAAAAGCTGAAGATCACTGCTGAATCCATCCACGAAGTTGCATTTTGAGTACTCTTAATTTCTTGTTGAATGTTAACTTGGTTTTGTTTTCTATTGCTTTTTCAGTGTTGTTGTTGTTGTTGTTGTTTAAGCTAAGGTGGCTCTTTGTGGCCTCTGTAGAATTTCCTCTCGCTCTCTCTCTTCCCAAAAAAAAAATGAGAAAAATAGGAGAGAAAGTAACTGAGGAAACTTCATGGGAGTAATGGCTTGGATTATGCTATATATGCACCAAGCAGAGCATTTAAACTTCTCCTTAGTTTTCCTTACCTTTTAAATTTCCTCCGTTTCTGTCACTTTTCCTTGGTTCTTCTTAGATATACAGTTGACTTGGGGAATTTCAGGTCAGATTAGGTCGATCTCAGTGAGATTTGGGAGTTTGGAAAGATGAGAGGAGTGGTTAAGACATTTGAACCGAGCTGGAGCTCATTTCACCACTACTTTTTCATCAAGTCATAATTACAGATAAGAATCTTCTCTACAAGCAAAAGTTGGTGTGGGAAAATTCCACCACACCTTTAGTTCAATTTGTATTCTAAGATTAAAATAGATAGAAAGTTGCTTAGCTTATATATAAATTAATTTTTGACTTGAAATGTTCAAATTATATTTTTGTTAAAAAAAAAAAGTGAAGATAACAAGAGTAATTTAGCTATATCAAGAAAAAAAATTATATCTGTAAATAACTTACATAACTTTTCGTTTATTTTAATTATAAAAACTAATTAAGAATGTAAATCGTAATGAAATGATAGTATAAAAGGACCAAATGTCTCAAGTTAGTGAGAGTTCTGATGTTTCAGTAATAAATAGCTTGTACCATTTAGATAAGATATGCACTAATGAATAAAAAATACAAATAAAAAAAATGTAATTTTACATACCATCTCTTTCTAAGTATTTCATTTATACCTTAATCTTTGAATTAACTTAACAATAAACGATATAAGCAGATGGAGCTCTATATTAGGGATATACAAATAGAAGCAACCTAGCTTCCATTGAATCAAGATATGGTACGTCTGTACATAAATCCAACTCATGGTAAAATAGGATAGAGATCTTCAGCAATTATGCTGCTCGGATTGTTAGAAATTCAGACAACAAAATTGCCGGAGATTCGAATTTGGTAAAATGACATTTTCAAGAAAATCTTATATATTGCGACTTATATTTTTTTTCCCTAAGATTATAATGACATATGCGTACTTTCATGATCAATATTAGATTTTACATATCTAATAATGTATATATTGAATATGTTGCTGTATCATTTAAAAATTTGAAATAATAAACATGACACCATATATTTAGACTATATATATATATATAATAATAATAATAATAATAATAATAATAATAATAATAATAATAATAAAACAAAAAAAAAACAAATTCTTGATCATAAAATAACCATCTCCGGCCCTTTCACTTGGAATAGAGAAAATCCTCATCCATCCTAATCCACTTTCTTGAGGGTCACCCTACATCATTTAATTCATGGGCAATTAATTCAAATCTGCCCGGCCAGCAACTCAGAAGAAATGTTTTTAAGTTACTAGCCAGATCTTCTTCTTTTTTTTTTTTGTTTAGCCAGAAGAAACAAGTCCTAATTTGGAGATTTGAACTCACATTTGGTTGGCATGTCATCAATGTTCTTAGGTACCTCTCACATTAAAGAGTGGTCACGTTTATTTTATTTGTAAAAAGGAATGCGGGTGAGAATAAAATATTATCACTGCAGGGAAGGTAGGCAAACCATTCAAACTGCCTCAAGAAAATTCTGCTTCTTGATTTCAAAATGAATCGTACACGCATACACAAGAAGCATTAATTAAACATATATTCTGATTAAAAGTCATATATAAAGACCTCCTTCATATATAGTAATAGGGTGCTGCATGAAACACTCTGTATCAGCAGCAGAACTCGAAGCCACAGTAGAAACTATACAAACCTCCCACTGCTGAATCAAGCTCAACAAGTTTGATATCAAGGCCTTAAAGTTTGTGTATATTAAAAGAAAGAGCACTCCCCACATCACCCAACGTACACCTTCTAATAATTAAGAATGCAGCAGCCTCTATAATCACATGAAAAAAATAAAACACAAAAAAGGAAAAAGAACAAAGAAAAAGGAATAGCTATTCCATTCTTGAGATTATTCTTATAGCACTTGTAGTGAGCTCGTCAAAATTTCAGCAAATTATGACGAAAAATGCTACTTTTGTTATTTTAGCTACTTAATTTTTAAGAGCTCTAAATATCAAACTCTCCAAATATTCTCTACTTCAAAATAAATACTATTTTTTATTACTTTTTCAACCAACCTACTTTTTCTGGATTGTTCCAGAATTCATACCTCCATTTCCTTTTTCTTCTCTTCTCTTCTCCTCTTCTCTCACGCACACTTCTATTATTTTCTTCTTCTTTCTCTTCTTTCCTTCTTTCTCTAATCCGATTCCTCTTCCTTCTTCGCTCTCCACACCGAGAGACAGTGTGATAGTGAACGAGAGAGAGAGATTGAGATCAAGGGAGAGACCACACCGGGAGAGATCAGACCCGAGAGATCGGGAGATAGAACCGGAGAAGATCCGATCTTCCAGAGGTTCCGATTTCTAGTGGGTTCCATGGATTGTCGCCGGAAGAGCAAGAGCCATGACGATCGGTGGCCTATGGAGTGATTTCCGGCGAAATCGCTCTGCAACCCGTGACCAATTGGAGCCAATTTTCTAGGAGACCTAAGACTTGAGAGACCCAGCCCGATCGTGGAGGACCTATAGTAATCTGACGAACCCAGAGACCCACGTCCATGGGTCGTCAGCCAGAACCCATCTCCGGTGGAAGTAAGGTGATTTTTCGATGAAAATCGTGGCAATTTCAGTGGGTTTCCGATGGGTGTTTTCCGGTGAGTTGAGAGATAACTTTGGTGAATTTTTTTGCAATTAAACAGAAAATTCTTGATGTAATTTCTTGTGTTTTTTTATTTGGATTATTATTGATTAATTTGGGCTATTATTGATTAATGAGTTTTAATGAATCGTGTGTATTTTTGGTGTTGATCTCCCTGTTCCGGCCGATCGTGTTTCTTGTGTGTTTGCTGTGATATTTCTGGTTGTGTCTCCCCTGAGATTTCCGGTTGTGTGCCTTCCCTGTGATATTTTTGGTGTTGATCTTCTGCTCATCAACGACCTTTCCCGCGAAAATGGAATAAGCAAATGCAAAATAACAACAGACGATCGACTTTGCCCTCGTCTGATGAGATGAGTGTTTCTGACAATCGTCAATTTTACTGTAGAGGCGACAAGCTCGTTAGAGACGAGATTTTGAGTAAAATCGTCTAATTTTAGTGATTTCGTCTATTTGACGACTTCATTACAAATGCTCTTACGTGCCAAATGTGTCTTAAATTCTTGAGAATGATCCTTCATTAGGGTATTTATCTGTTCTTATTCTATTAATAGTAAGGCCACATTCAACCACAAGAATGGTTCCCATTAGTTCAGCCCGTACAACAAGCATCCATGGCTTTGTACTTCGAGGGGATTAGGCTTGTCATTGAGAATCTCAATAAAGAATAATGTTAAAAAAATACATTTCTATTTTATTATTAGTTCATTTTGTTGACGCGATAGTACCAATTAATTCTTAAATTTTTATTTTTTTTATTAGCAAGGGCTGATCAAAAGATAGATCGGTATTGCGACATCAACAAAATAAAATAGTAATAAAATAAAAATATAATTTCTAACATTACCCTTTTTATTATAAAAATAAAATAAAATCAGGGCCCAGTAAAATGGACAGCGATAGTAAATTGGAATTACTAATTATTTTAAGCATTTTTAATGTACAAATTGTGTATTAAAACCATTAACTCACACCCACAAGCCATTGATTGGTGATTGTAGTTGTTTTCCAATAATATTTACACCCTTTTCAGTTTCACCACCAATGATATTAAATTAGTAATTAATGATAACTACCCAACAAACAAGAAGGATATAAATATAAGAAAATGACTACATAATAATGCAGGCACGTTGAAGTCCATTTCCAATTAAAATACAGATGAGACAGAAAGTCAAAACTAAGAAGAAAAAAAATTATGTGAAAAAAAAAAAAAATTGAAGATTATTTAAGAATATAATAATAGAAAAAAGTTTGGGAAAAGTACATTTTACCCCGCTGATGTATTCACTCATTGGCAATTTGACGCCCAATGTTTAATTTTTGGTAGATGACCCCCCTGAAGTTGTATCCGTGTGCCACCGTGGACCTTTTGTACATACGCCCATTATTTTAGACGGAAATCATGTCACGTGTAGCGCACAGTCACGTTTAACACGGTTTACATCCCCAAATTACCCCCGACATCATCTAACCCACTCCACTTATATTGTTGACCATTATGGGGCTTATTTCTTGTCTTCTCCCACACCGAAACAAACCGTAGGAGCGGTAGAAATTAGGTTTCGAAGTCTGCTATTGCCGATAATGCAACCATCTGGACTATCGAGGACTGCTACCTCAGAGTTGGATTCTTCAACGAGTTGGACAACATCTGTAGTGAAGCCACTCTGTTATTGCGAGCGTCCGGCTTGTGTGTTAACCTCGTACACTGAAACAAATTTCAGTAGTAGGTTTCGAAAATGCGAATTACAAGGTATAAGTCTAAAACTTCCATTAATTGTAAATTTATATGATGGGGATGTGGCAGATTTTCATTATTTTGAAAAATAGGGTTTATGTTGTACCCATTGTTAAAGTGGGCAGTGTTCATGACTTTTGGATTTGGAAAATTAATTTGCATTTATGGGTTTGCTTGATTTTGGAACAATGTAAAGCAATACTTTCATGAGTTTTTGTCTAAAGGAAACAAAAATTCAAATACGCACACAAGGTGTATGATGAAATGCCTCAATCAATCTGCCGAATTATGAGAGGCTTGATGGAGATTCTTAGGAAATATTGAGTTGTTAATACATATTCCTCAGTGTTTTGTTAATGTAGGTATGAGTTTTTGCATGAAATTGTGATCGTTAATGCATAAGAATAAAGATAATTGAAAATGTAGTTTCTTAGTAGTTGTAGTTGTTTAAAATGTAGTTTATTAAAATGGTCCTGACATTTTAAGTGTAGTTTTATTCTAATTTATAGGTACATTTGGTGTGGTGGTTTGTTTTTAGGGTTGAGGGAATGTTGTTCTTATTTTATTTACTATTTTTTTTTTATGGGTGGTTTTGTAGATAAATCGGGCATGTGATTTTTGAGAATGGATTGATCCTAAAATGTGTCAATATGGAGAGAGGGTAGTAGGCCGTTTGTGGGAATGGCATGTAAGTTTGATTCAAGAAGCCAACCGTTGTCGTACAATGGTTGAAACCGAAGTTGCAAAGTTGAAGAGAAGATGGAGAGTGAAGCAGCTGAACAATGTCATATAATGGTTGAAACTGAAATTACAAAGGCGATGGCGAAGATGGAGATTGAAAATACCGTCCTTCGTAAAGAAATTGAGATTGGGCAGATCAATTATTAAGCAATGAAAAATAATTATAGGACAATAATTCTATGTACATGAATGTTGATCGTGGCGTACCTTTTTATGGCTGGATCAACTTCAAAGGGTGCATTTGAAGTTGGACGTGGTCGTATGTTGTTACCTTAAAGACAATGGCCTTTTGTTTTGTAATGTAGACATTTTTGATGTAATGTAGGCCATGTTATGTTGTAATGTAGGTCATTTTTTGTATTTGTATAGGGTTGATCTTTTGGACACAAGTTTGTAACATAAACACGAAGGGATGTATGTGATTTGGTAGTTGGTTATTTTTTGTATGTGTCCTAGAATTGTTGATCTTTTGGTTATTTTCAACTTAAAATTTTGGATAGCTTGAAGGGTAATCCAACCTAATATGAGATATGAGTTATAGTTTGGTAAATTTGCACCTAAATTCTTAATGGAAATAGATAGATAGATTGGACTTGAAAAGCTTTAAAAAATGGGCTTCACTTGTTACTATCTTACACATCACTTACCAAATGACAAAGTTTATTAGCTATGGTTTGTTATCAACTTATCATACTTTCCCATTCTCAGGACATATGCCAGGCTTAGTCTCATGCCCAGTTGCGATTACCATGACATTTTTATCATATACAAGGGAGAAGATTCGAAAGCAAAACACATAGAAAAGGCTTAAAAAATCTTGTTTTTACCATACAACCCTACCTCCAAACACATAGTTACATTGCACATTTTATTGTCCAAAAAACCCTGCAATTTTTACCATGCAACCTTACCTCCAAACACATAATTACATTGCACATTTCATTGTCCAAAAAACCCTGCAGTTTTTACCATGCAACCCTACATATTTCATTGTCCAAAATAAAACATTACACCAAAAAAAGAAAAATAAATAGAGCTAATCAATGCTTCCACTCTGGCCTTTTCTTCTTCATCTTTGAGTCCATGATCTGTATCCCTTTCTCAATTGAATGCACTATTATTTTACAGTTCCCTTTCTCCTTGGCAACCGTTGACGATTTCACAGCTGGGGTTGCTGGGCTTTTACCATAAACTCTCCCTCCGCATCCATCTGTTGTTCTTTCGGTAAGGTCAATCCAAACTGGTGGTTTGGGATATATTGGAACTTTCAGTTTGCCTGAGATCCTCCTGGGTGGTGGAGGTGGTCTAGGTACAGGTGCAGGAGGTTTCTTGTTCCAGCTTGGCAGTGTTAATTTCATAATATTTCCCTGCTATCGGTTTAGTGTCAGTTGGAATGATAAATACTCAAAAGGATATTACATGTGAAGTTATAAAAAAACAAAAATAACGTAAAGTTCTTTCGGTAAATACCACATCTCTTTGCACAGATGTAGAATGTGGTGTAGTGGGTTGCTGTGTCAATTCCATTGCATTTCCCTGCCATAGGTTTAGTGCCAGTTAAAATGTTAAATACTCAAATGTACAGCTACATGTTAATTTATAAAAACACTGAAACAAAGTAAAGTAGCAAATAAATACCACATCTTTTTGCACAGATGTAGAAGGTGGTGCAGTGGGTTGCTGTGTATTCCTACTACAACCAAGTGTTGAAACACATGTACTTACAATTTTCCTTGCACTTGTCTAATAAACACAAACAAATAGGATTAATCAATATCATGCAAGCATGCAATATATTATTCAAAAGTGTGACTGTATGCTTACTCTTTTGTTATGTGGTTGTGCACCTCCCCTTCTTCTGTTCTTTGATGGATTTGTGCCCCTCCTGATACTACTGCTGCATCCTTCACTCTGTGTCTGAACCCCACCATGACGAAGAAGAAGAAAAAAATGCCAAAGGTAAGCAATCCAAACCATGTAAGCATCAACAACAACAGTAATACGATTGGGTAGTAAACTCACACTGGCTGGGGGTGGAGTAGGGAACTCAACCTTTGTCGCGGGCTGCATACAATTTGATGCCAACTGCTTCTTCCTTGGACAAGTCCTGCTATTGTGGCCCAACATTTTGCAATAACCACATTTACCCCTCTATCCAAACTTCCTCATCCTATGAGGATTCTTGGGACCTCTTGACTCATCAGGAGCTCTTGTCCTAACCTTTCGAGGTCTGCCTGGGGTCACTCGTAATCTAGGTGGTTTCAAAACACCGTGGTGGGTCCGAATCCACTGTTCCTCGCTAGGAACTGGATATAAAATGGGAGCATACGCCATCACATGGAACTCCAAACCAAGATTAGATGAAATCTCACCAGAATCATCATCACTAATAGGTGGTGACAACAGGATGTCACTTCTACCCATTTTCGGAATCATTGTTAACCATCTCAACATCTTCAAATGACTGCATGTCGTGGTCAGATGTAGATGGCCCACTTCTACCCTGAGATGTAGATGTCCCACTCCTACCCTCAAACCCATCCTCATCCTCATCCCCACTTCCATCCCCATCCCCATCCCCATCCTCATTCCCATTCCCATTCTCATCCCCATTCTCCCCATCACCCTCCACACACTCATAAGTTGAGGGGCCAGCCCTATTCACATTATAATTAACTTCAAAAACATCATCATCATCATCGCTAATTTTATCATCCCACCATGGATCATTAAGAGCAACCCTACCTCGAACATCTTCATTTTCATCATCTTCCCTACCTTCCCCATCCTCATCATCATGGAAAGAAACAATATACACACTACAAAAAAAAAAAAAACGCAAATTCTGGACGGTTTAAATTCAAAAAAACCGTCTGGAATCAATTCCAGACGGTTTAAAACCGTCCAGGAAAATGCGTCGCTAATTAGGGTTCGGGACGGTTTGGGCAAAACTGGCCGGAATTGCAGACAGTTTTGTCCAAACCGTCCAAAATCGTTTCTAGACGGTTTGGACCCAGACCGTCCTCAACTGGTTCTGGATGGTTTGAGCCCAAACTGTCTGCAATTTATTGTAGACGGTTTGGGCCCAAATCGTCTATAACTTATCTAAAAAAATAAAATAAAATTTTCTAGACGGTTTGGGCCCAAACCATCTAGAATTTTTTATTTTTTATTTTAAATATGAATTTAATTAATAGAAAATTTCTTAATACAAAATCCTACAACATCTTCTAAATCCAAATTCATTTCCAAATCTAAATCCAACATCCAACATCATCCAAAACAAAAATCCAACATCATCCATATCCAAATCCAACATCCAAATCCAAATTAAATGGTACCAACAACAAATCGTGCAAATCCAAATTCAAATTTTCACAACAGTCTACGTACTAGCTTACATATCATAAATTCAATTCAATTACAACGACAACAAAATTCAAGTCCAAATACCTAATTAAAACCCAAAAAATTTGATACCTAAAATCTGGCAATGACAACTAGACATCACCTTCTTGGTTATTTTCCGTTGATGGTACTTTTCCCGCCATAATCATGGCTACCATACGTTTGACACTTTCCAACTCTTCCTGTTGCGTTGCATATTTGGTGTTTTGCTCTTCGCACAAATTCCTCAAGCGTTCCACCTCAGCAGCCATCTCTATTTCCCTGGGAGTAGGCGCACTAGATATTGATCATTTTTCGAAGGAATAAGAGGTGGATTTACCGGGAGTCGGCCCTAACCCCACCCCGCGTACACGTCCGGCATGTTCCCGTCCTAGCACTTGTGCGAACGCATTGTTGTGCGACCAATATACCAACCCCTGTGAACTTGATCGTTCTGAAGGCGACTGATATTTGATAATTGCCCTCATCTTCGCCTGCACAAAACATACAAATAAAAACATTTTCAGTCTTTTCTCAAGTTGACAAAAGGTTAAAACTATATATATATATATATATATATATATATATATATATATATATATATATATATATATATATATATATATATATATATATATATATATATATATATAAAGAAAACGGATATATGCCATAATAATTTTTCATTCCCTATCGTTTAAAAAGTTCATGGGAGGTCCCTGTGCTATGCAATAATTACATTTTACTCCCTGGGTCGATTTTCTATCCAACATTTTGACGGAATATGTTAGCTCTACACGTCAGCGCCACGTGTCGCCAATAAGATGGCGACACGTGTCCATCTTAATAAAAAAATAAAAATTTATTAAAAAATAAATAAAAATACTTATTTTAAAAAAGAAAAAGAAAAAAAAAAGAAAAGAAAAACGGGAAGCAAGGGGTGGCGCGCGGCTACCCCCAGTTGCTTGGAGGTGGCCCGAAGGCCACCCCTTTGAGATCCAGGGGTGGCATGGGTGGCCTGCGGCCACCCCCAGTGGCCAGGGGTGGCGCGCAGCCACCCCCATTGGCAAAGGGGTGGCCTAGCCACCCTTTGCTGCTTTTTTTTTTTTGTTTTCTTTTTTTTTTTGAATTTTAATTTTTTTTTAAAAAAATAAGTTTATTTATTTATTTTTTAATAGATTTATATTTTTTTTATTAAGATGGACACGTGTCGCCATCTTATTGGCGACACGTGGCGCTGACGTGACATTTGACGGAATCTGTTAAAAAATTTAACAGAATTTGACGTTAGGGATCGATTTGTAATTATTGCTTACCACAGAAACTTCCCATGAACTTTTTAAACCATAGGGAGTAAAAAATAATTATGGCATACCACAGGGACCAACGGTGCAATTATCCCTAAAGAAAAAAAAGAAAAAACCTTGAACCAGAGAATAATGTATACGTATTTATCACGTACTTACCATAGCTTCCCCAGCCGTCGCATTCACAGGGTTCCCATCTTTCTTGGTATGCAAGACAATGAACATATCGTCTCGGTTCGGGGTTTCACCTATGTCTTCCTCCTGCAATATCATTAACATACTCAATTATAAGCTTATTATCTTACTATAGTGTTTACAAGCCGTGAGCGTTTTAAATTTGTAAGTACCATTTCTCGTGCGATGCTCTTCAATCCTGGAGTGTGAAGAAATGCATTGCAGCTACAGCTCATCTTGGCCTTCAATGAATTCGCCTATAAAAATTGTAATGTTAATATGTGGATTCTTGACAAAATAAATAAGGCAATATATAAAAATACCTTATCAGCCGAAGACAACCACCTATCAACTTGCATTTCAAAGTCTTCTGAATCAAAAATTTGCGTTGTCACCGCCCTACTGACCACAAATTCTACGGTATATGTTTCTTGCAAATTCATACTTTTCTTGACCTCGTGCTTGAACTGCCTTCTTTTTGTTGTGAGGTCCATCAACGTTAGCCTTTTTATGTTCGCAATGTCGTGAACAGGCTCCATATAGAATTTTTTCTAAATACAAAATGAGAGGGTATAACTTAATTGGAAATGTAAGACTACAAAACTATAATTACATTTGCTAATTTTGAATTGTAATAAATATGGTTGATGATGACAGAAATATTGTTTTGGTATGCATAGGTTAGAGTTCCATATAGAATTTTTTCGCAATACAAAATTAAATCTCATAGAATTTCTTCATATCGTTAGGACGAGCCACATCTCTTCCTTCCCTTCTGGTGGTAACTTCCTCTAGTTACCATGCAACTGGATAACTATCCTTTCCCCACAGATTCTTCAAAATTTCTCGCTACCCGGGCCGGTTGGTTGGTATGAGGCATTGAATTGGATCACTATCCTTTCCCCATCAGGTATGTGCCATATGTCCTTAGGACTACCAACGGTCCTAACATTTCTTCTACCCTGCTCATCTGCATCTCATAGAATGGATTACGTTACACTTGATTGTTACTAAATTAGTAGAAGATTAGCAAAGTAACTGACTATCATCAAACATAAAATAATTCATACCTATTGTGTGAACTTTTCCACCTCGTAACATACGCGGCACCCGAGAAGTACCGCTTTTATGTGAAGTCTCAGGCCCTGATTGTGCTGATGATCCAAATTCCATATTAAGGCCTACACATTGTTGAGAATCTACACCATCTTGTGTCTCGTTAGGGTCTTGTGTCGTATCGTCTGACCCTACAATTGGTGGCTCATGTGGTACATGCTGAGGATCTACGCCCATTTGTGTTTTGTTAGGGTCCTGTGTCGTATCGTTTGACCCTGCAACCGGTGGCTCATGTAGTACATGCTGAGAATCAACGCCCCCTTGTGTCTCGTTAGGGTCCTGTGTAGGAGTGAGCAAATCCCCGCAAAACCCGCCCCACCCCGCAGAAACCGCCCCAACCCTCCCTGTTGAGCCCAAAACCCGCACCCATGGTGCAGGTTTTGGGGCTGTTTTTGGCCCCCCCGCGCGGTGCGGGGCGGGTTGCGAGGGGGACCCTTGAATTTTCTTGGGTCCCCTCCCCGCCCCGCATATTTAAAAAAAAAAAAAAAAAAGGAAGAAAGCGGCAGAAACAAACGTTTCTTACTAACCTAACCCTAAGTCCCTAACTTCTAACCTCTCTTCTCTAACTCCCTGACCTTACTTGCGCCGCAGCCCCCCCAGACTGCCCACTGCCCAGTAAGCCCACATCACTCCGTGGCTCCGCCAGTCGCCTTGCTTGTCACCGGCTCACCAGTCACCCGCCCTCACCTCCCCGCACGCACGGTCCGGCACAGACACACCCGCAGCTGCAGGCCACAGCAGAGGAAGGGGAAATCGAGACTGAGAGTTAGAGAGAAGCTGTGTTAACAACTTCCATCTTTTTGTTCAGGTAAACAAGAACAATCTTTTTGTTTAATGATGTGAATTAATTTTTGTTTATTATGATTTTTAGTTTCTGGGTAATGAGAAAGTAATTTTTATTCCCTTTGCTTTGACTTCTCTTTTTCCTCTTCCTTAATTTAACCCAGTTCATTGCCAAAATGTGTAAGAGTTGTTTCTTGAGGGATATTTGACTACAAATCGCGAACCAGATATTCTGTTGATTGATTTTAAGTGAGTAGTCTAGTGTTTTGTTA
Source organism: Alnus glutinosa (assembly GCF_958979055.1). Taxonomy (NCBI): domain Eukaryota; kingdom Viridiplantae; phylum Streptophyta; class Magnoliopsida; order Fagales; family Betulaceae; genus Alnus; species Alnus glutinosa. Next base: position 4,444,623 of record NC_084894.1, on the reverse strand, counting down.
AAGTATAATGTTTCTTTCAGGTTTAAATATTTGATCTGAAGTCTGAACCTCATGGACCTAATTTTGTAGCTACTGAAAGTTTTGATGTTCTACATAGGTAGATCTTGATGTTTTATTTTGCGTCCTGCTCTAGTTGAATATATAGCCCTTGTGTGTATTGCAGCCCTTGTAACTAACTTGGTGTTCTCTTATGCTGAAGGCCAAAAATCATGTAAATAGCTTAGGAAATTTAATGATAATGAAAATAGTCTTCCAAGGATCTGCTGTTTTTCCTGGGGGGTACCTTGTTGCTGATCTAATTATGTCTTTTTGGTCGTCGATAGGGAGTAGTATTCAATATCTGAGGTTTCGGTGGTTCTTTTTTTTTTCATTTGGAAATTTGAATGATTGGACTGTTTTCACTATTGGATTACATGGAAATTTCTTACTGGTGCTCTGTTTTTATTGGTTGGTTGTTTATATTGAGGTATATTGGATTTTAGGCATTGGTAATTCTTTTTTAAAATTCTGCACCATGATTGACACAACAATCAGTATTTTTTTAATCAAAATTGGAATTTTTTTTTAACTGTTTGTGGTGTATGAGAATAAAAATTGGAGATTTAACTGATGGAAACTTTTTAATTAAGTCTTTTGTATCCACTATATATATATATATATATATATATATATATATATATATATATATATATATATATATATATATACATTTGTCTTTTTATAAATGAGGGGCATGCGAAATAAACTTGTATTCATGAAAAAGAAAGAATGTTTTGGATTTAATTTATGCTTAATTGATTCTTAACTAAAATTTAGCTGATTTTTAAATTGATTGTAGTTGTTTTTGACACAATGATTTAATAAGAGATTTAATTTTTATGTTTTTTTTTTTTTCCACTTAAATTGTAGAATCAAGTCATGGACGATTCAACTAGTGCTACTATTGGACCTATTGGTTCTAGTTCTGCTTCATCTAGGCCTAGTCTTTTGGATACCAATATGGGTTCTAGTTCTTCAACTATGGGCCCTCAAAATCCTAGTGCAGCTCTCCCACCAAAACCTAAAAAAAATGAGCAAACATCATCGGTTTGGGAACATTTTACCAAGTTAGAGTCGACTGACTCCAATGATCATAAATCACAGTGCAATTATTGTAAGAGGGAGTTTAATTGTCACCCTAGAAGCCATGGTACTTCATCTATGCTACAACATATCAGGAAAAGTTGTAAAATATTTCCTGATAGGTTTGATAAGACACAATTGAAGTTGAGCTTTGAGGCTAAGAGGGAAGGACAAGCGGCAATGGGTGAAGGATCTAGTGGTAACCTTGTGCTTGCTAAGTTTAATGCTTCAAAAATAAGGGCAGCACTTTCTAGGATGATCATAGTGGATGAGTTGCCATTTAGATTTGTGGAAGGTGAAGGGTTTAAGGACTTTATGAAAACAGTTGAACTTAGGTTTTCAATTCCTTCCCGTTTTACTATGATGAGGGATTGTTTTAAGTTCTTTATGTCTGAGAAAGAAAAGTTGAGGGGAATGTTCTTGACATCTGGTGTTCGGGTTTGTCTTACCACTGATTGTTGGACTTCAATACAGAACCTTAATTACATGTGTATTACTGGTCATTTTATTGATAATGAATGGAACTTACACAAAAGAATTTTAAACTTTTGTTTAATTCCTAATCACAAAGGTGAGACCATTGGGGGAAAGATTGAGTCGTGTATGCATGAATGGGGCATTAGTAGCATTTTCACTATCATGGTTGATAATGCTTCTTCCAATGATGCTACTTTGGAGTACTTGAAGAAGAGAAGTGCTCGTAAGCCTAGTGCCGTATTAGAAAATTGGTTTATGCATGTGAGGTGTTGTGCACACATCTTAAATCTTATTGTGACTGAGGGGTTGAAAGAGGTTGATGAATCCATTATAAGGGTTAGAAGTGCGGTTAAATATGTAAAGTCTTCTCCTGCAAGATTTGAGAGTTTTAAGATTTGTTTGGAAAGAGAAATCATTAATTTCAAGGGGTTGTTGTGTTTGGATGTTCCAACTAGATGGAACTCTACATTTAAGATGTTGGAAGGTGCAGAAAAATGTCAAAGTGCTTTTGAACTTATGGAAGAGTTGGATGGATATTATTGTCCTACGTTGTTGGATAGCAAAAACGGTTTAGGACCTCCTAATTGTGATGATTGGGCTCGTATTAGGGTTTTTCTCAAGTTCCTTGAAATTTTTTATGAAGCCACAATGCGACTTTCGGGGTCTTTGTATGTGACATGTAATATGTACATTGAAGAAGTTTCTGCCATTCAACTGCATTTACAAGAATATTGTGACAGTGATGATTATATATTGAGTTCTATGGCGGAGAAAATGATGTTGAAGTATAAAAAGTATTGGGGGGATCTTGATAAGGTTAATGTGTTGTTGTTTGTTGCTATTATTCTCGATCCACGGACCAAGTTGGGATCATTGGAATGTTGGTTCAATGATATTCTTGGTGCTGAGCAAGGCAATGATATGATATTAAAATTGAAGAACTACCTTAAGAAATTGTTTGATCACTTCAACACTGTAGAAAACTCTCAAGGTGAACATAGTGGTGCACTTCCTCAAGGTTCCTCGAGAGAAACTGGGAAACGTACCTATACATTGATGAATAGGTTCAAAAACCTCATGATTCCTAATAGTGATGTTCAATATAAATCGGAGTTAGATCGGTATTTGATGGAGGAGATTGAAAAACCGAATGAGAACTTCGATATTTTAAATTGGTGGAAGGTGAATTCAACCAAATTCCCAGTACTATCCCACATAGCACGTATTGTGTTGGCCATTCCCATTACTACAGTTGCTTCAGAGTCGGCATTTAGCATTGAAGGGCGTGTGTTGGATCCTTTTCGAAGTTCATTGGCCCCAATAACGGTTGAAGCATTGGTGTGTACACAAAACTGGTTGAGATCAAAACCCATCAATGGTTATGACACAGAGATGGTTGAAGATCCTGAAAGTCAGGTAAGCTTTTAGGCCTTTAGCTTTCTATTATTCACTTCTTAATTTATTTTGCTATTTAAATATTCTAAATTTCTAATTATCGGTTCCAATCTTTGTAGAAATCAATTTGAAGAACATCAATCTTTTGCTTGAGGAGGATTAGTGAAGTGAAGATTCAATCTGATTGGGAGATGCTTGATGCTTTGGAACATTTAATATTTGGGTTTTCTTCATCTTGTAATATTATGTTCTTTGCTTTGTCAGTAATTTGTTCATTTATGGGATTGAATTTCTATTCGTAATTAGCAGTTATGTGTAATATTTGTAATATTATGTTTTTGCTTTGTAATCTATTTTTTTTTTTTTTTTCAATTTTTTTTGCACTAAGTGATTGAAAACATTGCAAGCAAAAATGCTTTCTTTCTTCTTTTTAAGTTTTTTTCCCCTTACATTTTAATAGATGTTGGGATTTTAATTAGGGTTCAATTGCAACTTGCAATTTGCAAGGGTGACAGGGAGTACAAATAATGGATTATTAATTTGAATTAGTAAATTTTGAACATAGGGATACTTATCAAAAAAAAAAAAAAAAATTGAACACAAGGGTTAATGGGTCAAAACCCGCGAGGATCCCCGCCCCGCAACCCCGCCCCATGCTCAGCCTTAGTCCTGTGTCGTATCGTCTGACCTTACAACCAGTCACTCAACCGTTGTGCGGTCTACAGGCGTCCAAAAATCCTTTACCAGTTGCGACGTTTTTCGTTTAGGGGCCATGTGAAACTGCAAACACATTGAAATTGGTCAGATTTAATTGTAAATTAAATATACCAGATGCATTTACAGAAACGACATTTTTAAAAATTAAAAAGTGGTACGACTATAAGTAAATCATTCTAAACACCATATATTTGGATACTCTTTAATAATTTAACCATGTTTCTACATACAATTATTATATTGTTATGGTGGCCGGTACATTAGTACGTGCACAATCAATGTCATCAAAACCGACGTCTCCCGTCACGTTGATGTTGAAAGGCTCGTGCTCATGATAACTGTCAGCGTCGGCATAATCCTCACTTTCACCACTGCCAACATCGTACACATTTCTTGGTTTTGTTCTTACGGCAACAACTCAATTTGGATTTTGGGGATCCTTGACATAATACACCTGCGATACTTGATTTGGTAGTATGAACGGATCATCGGTGATTCGCGCACCCATGTGTATTAGGTTCTTGAAATTTACAAGATCGAACCATTTTCGTCCTTTCTGTATCCCTTGTTCAGTTGAATGTTAGACCAATCGCACTTGAAAAGTACATACCGCGTCAAGTCGTAGTATGTAACCTCGATTATTCGAGTTAGCTTACCGTAGTAGGTGGGACCATCTTCAGTGGTTACACACATTCCACTGTTTTGACTTTTTTTTTCTTCGTCGACATCCAAGGTGCGGTATAAAACGCCATTAACCACATACCGCTTATATTCTATAGCATCGAACATTGGGCCTTTGGCATGACTTACAAGTTTCTCTCCCAATTCCATTCTATCCGCCTTGTCCAACTTATCAACCTATGATTTGGACACCTTATTTTAAAAAATAATTCCATGTGTCTTTTATAGGCAAATAAAAATTCAAACCAACATTTTTCTTACATGTAACTTGTACCAGCTACAGAATTGGTCCCTGTGTTGCTTCACCAATTGTTGATGCGATGTATGTTCCCTATTGTTTGATTCCATTAGCAACTCCATGTGCATCCTATACGTAAACAGAACATGTATTCGGTTACTTTTGAATGTATTTAGATGCGTACAATACTTAATTTAATAATGTAACTCACGTGCGAAATCGGAGGAAATCGTCAGAGTTGAATAAAATATATCGATGTGCTTGCTCAAACATGATCTTATCAAGTTTTATTCAACTGCTCGCCCCTCTCGATTCATCTTGGTGTCTTGGAGCCTTATTGTGGACCGTTGGTGCGTTTACTAAATAGTGCGAGCAAAACGTCAACAACTCGTTCGCAAAGTAACTCTCTGCAATAGACCCTTCCGGTGCAGCCTTATTACGAACGGTACGTTTATATCTACCAAGGCACCTACATTAAAGCTAAATCGTGAGACCGTAACATAGATTTGATATATAGTAATAGGTCATTCGATTGAATATATAATGAGTGAACATAATTTTAACATTACCTCTCAATGGGATACATCCACCTGTAGTGTACCGGTCCGCTCAGTTTGCATTCACGTACTAAATGTATGATTACGTGCACCATGGATGTAAAAAAACATGGATGGAATATTCATTACAATTTGCACAAAATTATGGGTATCTAATTCTCTAGACGATCCAGATCTTCCACCCGTAGTGTTTTTGAACAAATGTCCCTACCCATAACATCATCTGATAAGGTTCCTCGAAGTGCAATTGGCATGAGTTGTTGCATGATTATGTGATTGTCATGACTTTTCAAACCCCCAATAGTACATTTCCTGAGCTTGACACAACGTGACACATTTGAAGAATATCCATTTGGAACTCTAACATCATGTAACACTTGCAGGAAGTCAGTCTTCTTTTTTTTTTTGTCATTGTGAAACAAGCGGCGTGTAAAAGTGTTTTGCCGTTTTCCGCAGTAAATGGATGAAGCTCTAGTCTCAAATTCATCTTACGCAAGTCTTGACGTGCTTCGAGGTTGTCTTTGGTTTTACCATTCATGTTCAATAGCGTGCCAAGTATGTTATCAACGACATTTTTTTCTGTATGCATCACATCAATGTTATGGCGTAGTAATTGATCTTTCCAATAAGGCAAATCGTTTCCAATTGGACGCGTGTATTTAATAAGCGTGTCCAATTGGACACGTGTATTATTACACGTGTCAAACTGTTATTTTTTCCCAAATATATATTAAAAAAAAAATTGTGTTGTGTTAATTTTTTGAAAAAGAAAAAAAAAAACTCCTTATCTTATTAACCATACAAATATGTGAAAATACGGTGTACATAGCTTATACACATAAAATTAGGTTTGAAAGCTATATGCTATATGGTATATGTAAATTATATACTTGAAATTTATACTTTTTAGGTTCCTTATTTATATATATATAGTATACTAATAAGTACGTAAACCCTAACCTAATTTACATATTGTACTATATGCATAATTAAACAAATTTGGTGCTATATATATAATTAAACCAAATAGTTCAAATTAGGGTTTAGTTTTGTACCCCATCTACGTTTAGAAACAAAAAAAAAATTAAAATATAACAAAGTTAAAAAACCTATAATTAATACTATATATATAGATATGCATGCATGTAAACGGTTTAGAAACTATATACAGTAACCTTGCTATTTATGGCTATATATAGTATATGCAATTATTTTAAGGGTTCCGCGCTACATAATGAATTAAATACTTATAGTTTAGTCCCTTATATAGTATATACATTTAGGGTTTATGGCTATATATAGTACATACACTTAGGGTTAGAGTTTATGGCTATATATAGTATATACACTTAGGGTTATGATTTATAGCTATATAGATATATAATATATATACTTAGGGTTAGAGTTTATAGCTATATATAACATACATACTTATGATTAGGGTTTATCGCTATATATAGTATACACACTTATGGTTAGGGATTTTAGGGTTTATAGGTATATATAATGTATACACTTAGGGCTATGGGTTATAATTTAATTCATTTTACATTTTATGAATAATAATGTCAATATATTTTCACGTGTCATTATTGTACACTTTTAAATATAACATTAAATCGTAGATTGATTATAATTAAATTGTAACGATATATATATAGCCATATACACTTAGGGTTAGGGTTAGGGTTAGGGTTTTTTGCTATATATAGTACATACACTTAGAGTTAGGGTTTTTTGTTATATATAGTACATACACTTAGGGTTATGGTTTTTTGCTATATAAAATACATACACTTATGATTAGGGTTTATATGATGAGTTCTATATATATATATATGGTATACTCATAAGTACGTAAACCCTAACTAAATTGACATATTGTACTATATGCATAATTAAACCAAATTTCTGCTATATATATGTAGACCCAAAAAAAAAAATTGCAACATGAGTTTAAGTTAGGGTTTATAGCTATATATAGTATATATACGTAGAATTAGGGTTTATGGCTATACATAGTATATAATATATACACGTGGGTTTATGGCTATACATAGTATATAATATATACACATAGAGTTATGGTTTATAACTATATATAGTATATACACGTAGAGTTATGGTTTATGGTTATACATAATATATAATATATACACGTAGAGTTAGGGTTTATAGCTATATATTGTATAGGGGATTAGGGTTTATAGATATATATAGTATATACATTTAGGGTTAGGGTTTTTAGCTATATATATATATAACATACACTTAAGATTAGGGTTTATGGCTATATATAGTATATACACATAGGGTTAGGAGTAGTATAGTATATATACTTATACTTAGTGTCATGGTTTAAATTTAGGGTTTATATTTAGTTTTAATTTATAGTTTATGTTTTAGTTTTAGGGCTTATGGTTTAGCAATGTGTACATGCAGTACATACACTTAGGGTTGCATGGGTTTATATAAAATATATATATATATATATATATATATATATATATATTTTATATATAATTATAATATTAAAAAAATAACATTTGGAGACGTGTATTTCCATACATGTCTCCAATTGGGCACGTGTACTACGTACACGTGTCCAATTGTTTGGCCAGGTACTGCGCGGGAGTTCTCCCGCGCGCCACCTGGCCAAACGGAGACAGATTTTTTTTTAAAAAATATAATAATTTTTAAAGAAAATAGATTATTTAAATTAAATATATATTTATATAAAAGAAATGGGTAACTTCCTCTGGAAGCTACCCATTTCTATCTCTCTCTCTCTCTCTCTCTCTCTCTCTCTCTCTCTCTCTCTCCGTCGAGCTCAGCCTGTCGGCGACAGCCCGTTCCGGTGCCTCTCGGCCTTGTCTCTGGCGTGGTGACCTCTCTCTCTCACCGACTGTCTCTCTCTCAACCGACCCTCCCTCTCTCTCGCTCTCCCTCTCTCTCACGTGTATGTACACCGGATCTCTCTCTCTCTCTCTCTCTCTCTTTCTCTCTCTACTGGGACATCTTTCCGGCAGCTTGGCACGGCCGTCAGCTTGATTTGCTCCGGTCAGTGTTTATCTCTCTCGATTTGTTCAGTGGCCGATTGATAACATATATATATACATTTGCTAACTTATTTTTTCTTCGCAAATTGGTCCGAATATGCAGGTATATATATAAGGAACCCTAAATCCACAAACCGGCAGCTTGGCAGTGAGTATTTTGCCCCTTATTTGTTGTATTTCATTTTTTCTTCCACATGTAAATTTGTACTAACTATATATATATTGTAATAATTTTTATTTGTTCTTGATTGATAATTGTAATAATTTTTGGACTGTATTCTATTTTTTTATTGCAATGTTGCTGAATTAGTGTAATTTGTATGCTTATAATTCTTTTTTTTTTTTTTTTTTTTTTTGGGGGGGGGGGGGGGGGGGTTTAGGGACTAAGTATTTCAGTTTTGCTATATTTTGTGTTTTTGTTTTTAACAATCCTGCATGTATTTTTGTGTTAGTACACATTTGATAATTTTTTTGTGTAGGCGTTTGTATTTTTGTGTCATTTAGGGTTATATGTATTTTTATTTTTTTGGAAGCCATGTACTTTTTTACCATGTTGTGTTTTTATTGTTTTTAATTTTTTTTGTCCTAATTTTTTATTTGAGAGGTTTTATATATATATATTTGAATGCGTTATTATGGATTACGAAGTTTTTTTGTTAGTGAAACAAAATCAAACAATGTACGATATTAGTTTAGCGTTATAAACCAACGATGATACTTTTAAAAATAATAAATGAAAAAAAATAAATAAAATGGGTTTGAATAAAAAAGGAAAAAATTAAAATTTAACGTCTACTTTTTAAGAAATACGTAAACTCCAACCCTAAACTTTATATCCTAAAATCATAACCATAAAACCAACACAATAATAAACCCTTAAATAAACTCTGAATCCTACACTTTCTAAAAAAAAAACCCTTACCCTAAACCCTAAACCCTAAACCCTAAAAAAAAAATCCTACACTTTCTAAAAAAAAAACCCTAACCCTAAACCTTAAATCCTAAACCCTAACAAACCCTAAACCCTAAACCCTTACAAAGCCTAAACCCTAAACCCTAAACCCTAAAAAACTAAAACCCTAAACCCTAAACCCTAAACCCTAACAAACCCTAAACCCTAAACCCTAAACCCTAACAAACCCTAAACCCTAAACCCTAAACCCTTAAAAAAAAAAATCCTACACTTTTAAAAAAAAAAACCCTAAACCCTAAACCCTAAAAAAAAAAAAAAAAAAACCAAAACCCTAAACCCTAATCCTAAACCCTTATAAAAAAATCCTACACTTTCTAAAAAAAAACTAAAACCTTAAACCCTAACCCTAAACACTTTACCCAAAAAAAAAAAGTCCTACACTTTCTTAAATAAAATCTTAACCCTAAACCCTAACAAACCCTAACCCTAAACCCTAAACCCTAACAAACCCTGTCACCCTAAACCCTTTAAAAAAAAAAAAAAAAAAACAACTAAAACCCTAACCCTAAACCCTTAAGAAACCAAAAAATTCCTACACTTTCAAAAAAAAAAACTAAAACCCTAAACCCTAAACCCTGATAAACCCTAAACCCTAACCCTAAACTCTAAACCCTTATAAAAAAATACAAATTCTAATTAATTTGACTACATTTGTTCACAGGTATTGATGGACCAGAGACCCCCTCCTTATACATATCGGGTACCTCGCCCACCCGTGCCCCCCATGACCACGCCCACTGATTCGACGACATTATATACTGCGGCGTGGCCACACCACCCAGACGGGGCTTATAGACCATTGTTGCCGGGTACGGTGGCCGTGCCCACGTCAGATCACAGGCAGACCAGCACAGCTGGACCTTGCAGCTCTCCAATGTCGGAGCTGCCGACATTATCTCAGATAGGGTTCACCCAACCGGGTAACGCCTATCAATGGTAGGTGCGAGAGGGAATGGGGCCACAGGGTTATGCGTCGTACTTTCCGTATACATATAGTGTACCGTCGACGTGTAACCCTGATAGTGAGATGCAGGATGGTAGATTTCCACTGTCACAGACCGGGGAGATGCAGATACCGGCTGTGGGGTTGGGACAGATACCGGCACAGGCGGCGATGCAGGGCCAAATTTTGGGAGCGAGACAGATGCCAGCATCGAGGGCGAGTCAGGGCCCGAGGCATGTAGAGAGCCAGATGCCTTTATATGATGAGAGCCAGGTGCCACTTTCCGGTGAGAGTCAGATGCCAGATCTGGGGGGGAGCCAGAGTACCCATGAGGAGGACGTTGCGATGTTGGGTACCGATCAGTTGGCCTCCGGTAGCCCCCAAGATATGGATTTAGATGACGATCAACAGCCTCCACCAACCGGAGGGGTTGGCGAGGAGGTTGCAGGCGACCTAGCACATAGAGATTGGTCATATTCAGTTGATGGGTAAGTACATATTTAAACATACTTAAAACTCATATTTTGTTACCAAAAATTTTATTTTTTGTTTGGAAAAAAAATAACTATTTGATTACAATTTGTTTACATATATATGTTTTTTAGTGTTAACCAATTAAATGTTGAATATTTTTTTCATTAGGGTACAACTCAGACGGAACCATATATTATGAGGTGATTAAGGACCCAGAGAGAAACTGGGTGCTCCCGAGGGGGAAGAAGGTTGTATTGCAGTACAATGCTGCTATACAACCTGTAGGACGAGCCTGCAATCATTTTCGGCGGGCTGAGGGCAAGCTGATCAGGAGTGGGTCTTACATACACATAGGTGACGAATGGGCGAGGGTAAATAAGCAGATTAAGCAGGCAATGTGGGACGCGCTGATGGTATGTTTATAAATATAATTTAATTATTTATTTGAATTAAACTTGAGATTAATGTTTTTCTTGAAGTTTTTAAACCTATAATGCTTTGATTGAATGTGCAGGAGGAGTTCTATCTACCTGTATCAGTAGACGAGCGCAAGGCACAACAAGAGGCGTGGAATGATATTGGCCGTAAGCACCGCTCGTGGAAGTCGAGGTTCAAAACCAAACTATGTATTGGAGACGGTGACACGCCCGAAAGTATCCGTGCGAGAATGCCGGACAATTTTTTTGCGCAGTATGACACAGCAGATGTAGAGTTCCTGCTGAGCGATTGGTGCACTGAGCATAAAATGGTATGTAGGGCAAAAAAATGTTGTGGTTTTTTAATAACAGTTCATTTAATTTTAGTTTTAATTTAAGTGTGTCAATGCTTACATTTTTATTTTCATGTTCAATGCGTAAGCAACCTCTGAACGGATGAAGAGGCTGCGGGAGCAGAATGACCTTCCCCATTGTACGGGATCTAAAAGTTATGCCAGATTTAATCACGAGGAGGTATGAAAAAATATATGTTTATGTTTTTAATATTTGTTGCTAATTGTTTTTCTTTTTCTTTATACTATTTTTATCGCTATCTGTTTGTTATATATGTCAAATGCATGACGACAGACATGTACATCTGGCACGCCCCCCACTCGCGCCGCGTCGTTTGTGAAGACCCACACAAAGAAGGACGGCACTTACGTGAACGAACGTACACGGGTCCTATGCGTATGCTACTGATTTAATTTACTAATATTTTTAAATTATGTGTGATATGTCATTATTCAATATATGAGTTTTTCATGTTGACGACGTACAGGAGAGGATGACGCAGAGTTTATCCAGTGATCCAGCCGCCACGCAAAGCGTCTCCGCAGACACAGTGCGTTGGGCACCGAACGACGCTTACGAACAGGCGGTTGGGAGGCCTGTGTATACAGGGAGGGTTTGGCAGGTTGGGCCGAACGTTACACCTGTTCGGGGGACATGTTTCTCATATAGGCCTCGGTCACAGGGGGGACCATCTCAGGGCACGTCTCGGGATTGGGCCGAACACGCTCAGAAGATGGAAGAGATCCAAGCGGAGCTACAGGCTGAGCGAGTGAGGAATGACCGGTTGGAGCAGCGTGTGCAACAGTTCGACGCCATGGAGCAGCGCATGCGACAATTTGAGGTCTTCATGTCCTTCATGGGAGTATCAACACCATGTCTTGGTACTCAGTCTTCACCTGCACACGTAGGTAGTACGTCGTCTGTTAGTAGTGCATCTGCAGGTATGATTTATATTGTGTATAGGACAAAATTAATTTCAATTTGTTTTCATTACCCCTTTAATTTTGCAAGTAATATTATATACTTTAATTGTCTATATTATTTGCAGGTAATTCGACAACGGTTGGTACGTTGTCGCCTGTTGGACGATAGCTGAGCCAGCACTCCACTATCTCTACACCTTCGCCCGCTACACCATTCCTTGCGCAGCAATCGCCGGTTGGCGAGAACACGCCTGGGACGGTACCTCGTGATTCGCAGGGACGCCCTTCAGATTTGTAGATATTTTGTGTAATTATTTTTTGTTCGTAAATATTTGCGTAGTTAACGAATATGTTATTAACTATTGGTTTGTGTAATATGATTTTGTGCTGTTTTGGGTAAAATAAATATTGCGTTATTTGTGGTCGGAAATAATAAAACTTGAAAAAAAAAATTATTAACCCAAATAAATTTTAAAAAACAATAACAAAATTAAATTGAAAAAAAATTCCAAATTGAGTTTTTTATTTAATTAAATAATTAAATTTTAATTTTAATTAAATAAAAAATTCGATTTGGATTTTTTTTAAAAAAAAAAAATCGGTTTGACACGTGTATTGAGATACGTGTCAAACCATTTTGACACGAGTATTAGATACACGTGTCAAACCGTTTTGACACGAGTATTTGAATACACGTGTCAAACCGTTTGACACGTGTACCTCAATACACGTGTCAAAACGGTTTGACACGTGTATTTTCATACGCGTGTCAAATCTGACACCTGTATTTCAATACACGTGTCAAAATGTGCAGTTAATGACTTGCACATCTGACACGCGTCTCACGCGTGTCAAAATGAACGTGTCAAACTGTTTGACACGTGTACGACACTATACACGTGTCAAACTGTTTGACACGTGTACGACACTGTACACGTGTCAAACTGCACGTGGCAAATTGAAGTGATTTTTGTAGTGAATCTTCGGACCACCTGAAATCACCAGACCGAAAATCGATGACACCCACCAGACCGGATCACCGAAAACCACCAGACAAGACCACCAGAACCCACTAGACCAGACCACCAGAAATCGATTCACCTGGAACGTCTTCCTTATTTGCAGATGTAGTTCGTCTTAATGATGCCATTGAAGATGGAGGCAAGCGTTTAGAGAGGAAAAGGAAAATGAAAAAGAAAAGGAAAGAAAAAGGGGTACAAGGAAGAGATGGAAGAGGCGGGAAAATAAAAGAAAATGATTAAAATTTTGGGGGTTAAATATAGAGAGGGTTTCTTGTAAGAAATTACATATGTGTCCCTTAGACACATTTAATTCATTGTAACGGTTGAAATTTAAATAATTATCATAAGTAATTATTTAATTTGTAACGGTTGGAATTTTAAATAATTATCATAACGGTAATTATTTAATATAAATATTAAATATGATTTATTCCACATTAAGTTATATGAAATCATAACGGTTTAAAACGGTTTTTTATATTAATTTTCTGATTTATTCTTCTTGATGGGAGGAGAATAATCAGCCATCTAATTAATAACGAGGGTCCCTAGCCTACCTATATAAAGAGCCCTGTGTATCCATCTATTGGCACACTCATAGGCATAGGCCAGAAGAACTCTCTAAATTTTTGTTAGAATACTTTGTATTGCAGAAAATTCATTCGTTTCTTTGTTCTTTGTTCTTCGTTCTTCATCAAGCTTGAACAAAATATTGCTGGAGGTATTTATAATTCCGCTGCTTATTATTTTATAGCATTTTATTTATATATTATGTTTACATGTGGTATCAGAGCCAGCCTCTATGCCAATTTGTTCAGTTTTTTGTTTTGGTAATTCTTTATTGGTTGAAATGTGCAAATTTCCGTGTATCTGTTTATTGATAATTTCACGTATTGTTTTTGGAGTTTTACATATGTGTGAAAATCTCTCAATAATTGCACATCGTAAAACATGAACACTTTAAAGCATGAAAGCATAGATATGGATATTTTTATTTACAGTTTTGCCATTGAGAAACTTGCTACACTAACATGTGGGTATTTAGGTAGGGTTTAAAACCCATGCAGTTTTTGGGTTATAAAGTGGGCTAACCCATTTATAGTAGCTCATCCAGAATTTAAAAAAAAAAAAATAAAATAAAATAAATTTGGGTTATTGTGGGGTTTAGAACTTGGGTTTTCAAGTGTAAAGGGCCTAAGGCCACTTACTAAACCATTAGGCCATAATATTTATTATGCTTTCATGTCATCAATTTATTTTTGTTATGTTTTATATGTTCAATATTAAAATTATTGTTTCTTTAATACTTGAACTTAGGAATAGAATTAATTTTTAATTATATTGTTTAAATATAATTGGTTTGATGCCTAAACCTAAGAATAAAACCATACATGTTGGAGTGTTTACAGTAATATCCAAGAATGCAATGTCTAGAAAAGTTTTGGCTAAGGAAAGTCTTGGGATTTAAGTGTGTCCGTTGCGACCCCCCTCACTTTCCTGAGAACTCACCTGGTTGCACCTTGGAAAATTACTGTTTACCCCATTTAGGTATTGGTTTGTTATATTCTTGTGACTTTTGTGAGCATCTATACAGTTAATAGATGTTAATGAAGTAGTAATTATTATAATATTTTTGGGAGAGCCACAGCATCCCAATTTTAGAATAATAATTACATCAAGGTTATACACATGAACTTCATATAGAAAAAATTAACATCGATTATGTAATTAATTCATAAATTTAATTGCTAATCCCTACAGGGAAGTTTTTATTTTTATAACTTAATTAGAATAAGATAATAAATTTAATGTTAAAAATAAAATTTCTCTTAGGCCCACAGGTACGGAGAATTTTATTTATTAATATTTAAATTTATTAGTCTTATTAATAAAGGGTAAATTTCAAGCGTGATGCAACCTTTGCCCACAGGTAGGTTGAAATTTACTATTTACTATTAAATTAGCATTGGTTAATTTAAAATAAAGTTTCATAGCATTAAAATTTTTTCCTTGATTATTGCAACTATTTCTACTACTGCTATTCTAGAAAGTACTGTTCCAATGCTTAATGGGAACAATTTTTCTGAGTGGAAAGAAAATTTACTTTTCTATTTGGGGTGCTTAGAACTTGATTTGGCGCTCCGTGAGGACGAACCACCTGTCCTCACGGATACTAGTACGCCATTAGAAGTTACGAAGCATGAGAGGTGGGAGCGATCTAATCGCCTAAGTCTCATGTTTATGAAGTCTCAAGTAACTAAGGGCATTAGGGATTCTATCCCTGAATGCAAAAAGGCAACAGAGTTCATGCGGGCTGTTGATGAACAATTTGTAAGTTCCGATAAGGCATTGGCAAGCACCCTAATGAAGAAACTCTCAAACAAACCTTTGACAGATCCAGAAGTGTGCGAGAGCACATTATGGAAATGAGGGACATGGTAGCTCAACTGAAGTCCCTAGAGGTTGATATTTCTGATTCCTTCTTAGTTCATTTCATCTTGAACTCACTCCCGACTGAGTACTCTCCTTTTAAGATATCCTATAACACACATAAGGATAAACGGTCAGTAAATGAACTTCTGACCATATGTGTTCAGGAGGAGGAAAGGCTAAAGCAGAAGAAACCACAGAGTGTTCACTTTGTGGCTACTCATGATAAGGGAAAGAGTAAAAGAGACAAAAGTGCCCCGCATCTCAAGAAAGATAACAAGTTGTCAATCAAGAAAAATGACAATAAGGATACTCGTTTCTTCTGCAAGAAAGGGGGGCATATGAAGAAGGATTGCCAAAAGTACAAAAGATGGCTTGAAAAGAAAGGTAATATCATATCTCTAGTATGTCATGAATCTTTTTTTGTTGAGGCTCCTTGTAATACATGGTGGATTGATTCTGTTCTACAATCCATATTGTTAATACAATGCAGGGTTTTCTCAACACAAGGAAACCGGCAAGCAATGAGCAACGGGTCTATTCCGGAAATAAGTTGTTTTCACATGTGGAAGCGGTTGGGACCTTTAGATTGATTTTGAAAACTGGTTATATTTTAGATTTGGAAAATGTATTTTTTATTCCATGTTTCTCTAGAAACTTAATTTCAGTTTCTAAACTGGATGTTATTGGTTTTAGTTTTTGGTTTATAAACTCTACTTTTAGTATTTTTAAAGGTGAAAATTTTATTGGTGGTGAAACCAAAATTGATGGTTTATTCAAAATTGATCTAGATCCCGACTTTGAAAACAATCATTTATCATTGCATTCTAGTGTTGGCATAAAGAGGAGCCTTGTGAAT
This sequence comes from Alnus glutinosa, assembly GCF_958979055.1. Classification (NCBI taxonomy): domain Eukaryota; kingdom Viridiplantae; phylum Streptophyta; class Magnoliopsida; order Fagales; family Betulaceae; genus Alnus; species Alnus glutinosa. The sequence continues at coordinate 4,427,983 of NC_084894.1, read as the reverse complement.
GAAAACTCCGCTTTGTTATGGCACAGGAGATTGGGACATATCTCCATAGAGAGAATCAAAAGATTAGTAAATGATGGAGTCTTAAAAACTCTTGATTTTACTGATTTTGGTACTTGTGTGGATTGCATAAAGGGAAAGCAAACCAACAAAACCACTAAAGGTGCCAGAAGGAGTTCTGAGATTCTTGAAATCATACATACAGATATTTGTGGACCTTTTCCTACTCCCTGCCTAAATGGTCAAAGATATTTTATATCTTTTATTGATGACCATACACGGTATATGTATCTCTACTTTCTAAATGATAAGGCTGAAGCACTCAATGCTTTTAAGACCTATAAGGTAGAAGTAGAGAAACAAAAGGAAAAGAAAATCAAGATCGTAAGATCTGATAGAGGCGGAGAGTACTATGGAAGGTACACAGAAAAAGGACAAATGATAGGTCCATTTGCGCAATTTCTTGAAGAAGAAGGCATTGTTGCTCAATACACAATGTCTGGCACACCACAACAAAATGGTGTTGCAGAAAGGAGAAATCGCACACTTATGGACATGGTAAGGAGCATGCTCAGTAATTCTGAGTTACCTTTATTTTTATGAAGTGAAACCTTAAAAACTGCTGTGTATGTATTAAACCGGGTACCATCCAAGGCTGTCCCTAAGACACCTTTTGAATTATGGAATGGATGGAAACCAAGTTTAAATCACTTACACATATGGGGTTGTCCTGCTGAAGTGAGGATTTATAATCCAAATATAAAGAAGTTAGACCCAAGGACAACCAGCGGTCATTTTATCGGCTATGCAGTCAACTCCAAAGGATTTAGGTTTTATTGTCCTTCTAATAATACTAGAATTGTTGAATCTATGAATGCAAAATTCTTAGAGGATCTTAAACATAGTGGGAGTGCTTATCCTCAAAGGATTGAATTAGAGGAAGCACAAGAGTTGACTGATGCTCCTTTATCTAAAGGACGTTTGATTATGTTTAAGGAAAGCCAAACAGATTGCCTTGAACCACAATCAATTTCAGAACAGTCAGCTCATGAGGAACAAGTTCATATTGAACCTACTCAACCCCCTCAAAATGAGGAGGAGGTAGGATTAAGAAGATCTTCTAGAATAATTAGACCAGCAATCTCTAGTGATTATATTGTATACCTCCAAGAGTCCGATTTCGATGTTGCGCCTAAGGATGATCTAAATTCATTTTCACAAGCCATGAGTGGGGAACACTCCACATTATGGTTAAATGCCATGAAGGAAGAAATGGAATCCATGGCTAAAAATCAAGTCTGGGATCTTGTTGACTTACCAGAGAAAGCTGTAGCCATAGGCTGCAAATGGGTTTACAAAACCAAAAGGGATGCTTCTGGTAATGTTGAACGATATAAAGCTAGACTTGTGGCCAAAGGTTTCACATAAAAGGAAGGTATTGATTATTATGAAACCTTCTCTCCAGTATCCAAGAAGGATTCATTTAGGATAATCATGGCATTAGTAGCTCATTTTGATCTAGAGCTACATCAAATGGATGTGAAAACAGCATTTTTGAATGGGGATCTTGAAGAAGAGGTTTACATGAAACAACCTGAAGGTTTTGATAATAACACTCAGAAAGCTTGCAAACTAAATAAATCTATTTATGGACTAAAACAAGCCTCCTGTCAATGGTATATTAAATTTCACAAAGTTATTACCTCATTTGGTTTTATTGAGAACTTTGTTGATCAATGTATATACCTTAAGGTCAGTGGGAGTAAAGTCATATTTTTAGTCCTATATGTAGATGATATTTTACTTGCAAGTAATGATTTAGGTTTACTGCATGAAACCAAACAGTTTCTTTCTCAAAATTTTGAAATGAAAGATTTGGGTGAAGCCTCTTATGTCATTGGCATAGAGATTCACAGAGACAGAAAACAGAAAATATTAAAACTGTCTCAAAAGGCCTACATTGAAAAAGTTTTGGAAAGATTCAGAATGAAGAACTGTTCAGCTTCTGTAGCACCTATCATTAAAGGAGACAAATTCAGTAATGATCAATGTCCCCGAAATGCATTGGAACAGGAGCAGATGAAGAATATTCCATATGCATCTGCAATTGGCAGTCTATTGTATGCACAAGTTTGCACTAGACTTGACATTGCGATGGCAGTTGAAATGTTGGGTCGATATCAAAGTAACCCAGGAATGGAACATTGGAAAGCTGCAAAGAAAGTCATGCGGTATTTGCAAGGAACAAAGGACTACGGTTTGACATTCAGACACACTGACCATTTGGAGGTGGTTGGGTATTCAAATTCAGATTTTGCTGGATGTGCAAATAGTAGAAAATCTACTTCAGGGTATATCTTTCAATTGGCTGGAGGGGCTATATCCTGGAGAAGTAACAAGCAAACTATAGTTGCTACATCTACAATGGAAGCAGAATTTATTGCGTGCTATGAAGCCACTACACAGGCGCTATGGTTAAAAAATTTTGTTGGTGGTCTCAAAATTGTCGATTCTATAGCGAGACCAATCAAAATCTTCTGCGATAATCGTGCTGCCATATTCTTTTCTAAGAATAATAAAAGTGGAAGCAGAAGTAAGCATATCGACATCAAGTATCTTCGTGTGTGAGAGAACATCAAAAGAAATGAAGTGCTCGTTGAGCATATCAGTACTGAATTGATGATTGCGGATCCTATGACTAAAGGTTTACCGGTAAAGCTGTTTAAAAGTCATGTGGAGCATATGGGACTCATTGATTCATTTTGTACCTAGTTCTTTCTAACTTGTCTATAGACGTCAAGTTATTTTTTAATAAAGTTTGTGCACATTTGTTATATTATCCATGGGGATAAAATTAAAGTTGGACCCGAATAACTTATAGGAAGTTTATTCATAAAGTTTGATTGTCCATATAGTACTCATTTAAGAAATATTTTATATGTAATACATGGAATGGACGACTTATTACATAAAGTTTTACTGCCATGATTCATGTGTAATATTCCTTATGTGAGTGGGAGGATTTCATGAATGGCTGGAATAAATAAAGTGATAATCATATTGAAGAACCGGACATCTAGGGAATTATATGTGTCATAAGGGCCAAGTGGGAGAATGTAAGAAATTACATATATGTCCCTTAGACACATTTAATTCATTGTAACGGTTGGAATTTAAATAATTATCATAACGGTAATTATTTAATATAAAGATTAAATATGATTTATTCCACATTAAGTTATATGAAATCATAACGGTTTAAAACAGTTTTTTATATTAATTTTCTGATTTATTCTTCTTGATAGGAGAAGAATAATCAGCCATCTAATTAATAACAAGGGTCCCTAGCCTACCTATATAAAGAGCCTTGTGTATCCATCTATTGGCACACTCATAGGCATAGGCCAAAAGAACTCTCTAAATTTTTGTTGGAATACTTTGCATTGCAGAAAATTCATTCGTTTCTTTGTTCTTTGTTCTTCGTTCTTCATCAAGCTTGAACAAAATATGGCTAGAGGTATTTATAATTCCGCTGCTTATTATTTTATAGCATTTTATTTATATATTATATATATTATGTTTACATGTCTTACCTTCACCATTTTAGAGAAATTTTGAAGAGCTTGTTGCATGGAATTTTTTGAGCACTTTCACCAAAATTTGGTTTTGAAGCGAAGAGCCCAAGGGAGATGTTCTTACCTAACATTTCTCATTTAACATTGGAGTTTACTTTGGGGGTTGAAAACAGAATTGGTGGGAAATTCTGAAAAACAAAGAATGATAAAGACCATAAAACCCCTAGTTGGGCCAGTTTTAGCCCCCCGTACGTTGCTGAAGCAACAAAAGAAAAGCCTACAATGGCTTCGCCCACTCTCAACAAGAGCAAGGCCTGAAGGCCACGAATTCCCAACACATTTATTGCTTTTTCCACCCTTGTTACGTCAAAACAAGCCCTTTTAAGGGGCAAAATCTGCCGTGGAAATAGAAATCCAGGAAAAGCATGTCCGAACTTTGACCAGCCGGGGCAATTGCAATAGTAACGGGAGGGTAAAAAGGAAGTCAAAGCAGCTTTTATTAGCTTCTCTCTTCTCGATCTCATGCATAGCCCCGTGAAAATGATTTAAGCCAATGGAACGTTGACAACTGAGCACTCCAAGCCCTGCCCATTCTGTATTTTATCAGACCTCGCGTGCGCCCACTTGGGCGGGCTAAACCCCATCGCAGTCTTTCTCCAGTCACCTCCATATGTTCACGCCCAGGTTTTCACCACAGTAGTACTGTATCTTTCATCATTTTCCTCCTCACCGAAAGTTACCTCTCTCTCTCTCTCTCTAAAAAAGGACAAAAAAGCCAATAAATAAGAGAGCAGAGGTTCGACTGCTGTGAATGTCACGTCTTACAGCAAAGTATGCTCTGAATGTTTTGACTGGAATTTGGACTACTGCCTTCATGCCTTCTTAATGAAACTTAATTTCCGCTCTGTATTCAATCCCGGCCCCTTGGACCCCTTCTTCATTGGTAGAAACAAAACTCATGGTCATAAAAAAAAGGAAGCAAACCCCATTACAAAGTACAAAGCACATGAGATAATATGCATGCATGCCTAGAGGAAACGGATTAATATTAAATATCATATCATATGAATGGATGTTATTTTGTACTTGTGATCTTCCACATAGACTGAATACAACAATATTGACAGGAACTAATAAACTAATGAGATTCTAAAGAACCTTCTTAGCTAAGGGATCTCTTGTATGAGAGAAGAAGAAAAAAATAAGAGTCAAGGACCCTTCATGTTCAAACAAAAATGATGAAAGGGTCTGTATCATTAAAGATTTGAAAATAAGAGAGAACTCAGGATAAAAAGCTACCAGATAGTGTAGTCTAGTCATCTGAGTTCACGCTTTAATTTCCATATCATCATATGTATGTAAACAGTAACCCTTCTCTATCACCCACATTTCTTTTTTTAAAATTAAAAAAAAAAAAAAATTATGCTTTGCTTTGGAGATGGTAAATGGGCCCTTCCCGAGGGTGAGGAAAACTGACATTCAGTGGCAGGAAAAACCAACAGTAACAGTAACAGTAGCTTGAACTTCAAGCCTTGAACAGACCCCTCCACCACCGTCCAAGCCTGTCTCTCTGTGGAGGAAGGATAAACTCAAAAAAGCACTACTACAAGGGACAAACTTTACGAACAAGAAAGTAACAACAAAACCCGTCCACAAACAAAAACATAGAGCTTTGGAACAATGAATTGCAAGCAAAGTTTAAGAAACATCTAGATAAGGCTATGTCTATTGTCTCAGACAAAATTACAAAGCGAAAACCATTTCAAAAGCGGAATGGTTTTCTATTCAACAGAAAAATCCTCAAACTCTATATTAATTCCTTCTTCAACTTGTAAAATCAGTAAGGAGAGCGAGAGGTGGGACCCCAGGGCATGACATCAGGAGAAATCTGGCAGTTGAGTGGGGTAGGGCTAGCAACGCTGTAAACAGGCATGCACATGGCATTACTGCTAGTACTGCAATTGGACTCACTTGCATTTCCACCAATGTTAGGCTTAGCCTCTTCGACAGCTTCGTCAGCTTCACTGGGAAGTCTATGAAACGCCGGGCTGGTATACGTGGCAGCTACCACCACCACTAGACTCGCCGCCACAACCTTCCCCCCAACAATCCCTCCAAACACTTGCCCTTGTGCCCCTGCAAGACATATCCCAAAAGAAGAAGAAGAAGAAGAAGCAAAAGAAACAGCAGCAGGAGGAGGAGGAGGAGGAGGAGGAGATGATCCAGATAGAGAGAGGAGGCTAAAGGGTCCATGCAGGGCAAGGCTCGGCGCGTGCGACATGGGGTGTCGGAGAGTCACGTTGGACACGGAGCCTGACCCGCTGAGAACAATGATGCCCACGTGTCGCCTGCGCGCAAACTGCATGACCGTCTCGACCACATCGGAGCCGGCGGAGATCTCGAGGACCACTGGCTTCATGGCGGAGTCGCTGTCTTTGGTGATGATGATAGGCGGCTTGGGCTTGTTCTTGGAGCCGGGTGGTCGGCCTCTGGGTTTCTTTGAAACCTCAGGGGTCGATCCAAACTCGATGATGGCGGTAGTTTTCTTGTGCTTGGACGTTGGTGATGAGCCAGCTGGGCCAGGTGGTGCTGCAGAGAGATTGGGCACGCTACGGGCGCTGTGCTCAGAGTCGTCGTCTTCGGAGGTGTGGGAAAGGTCTCGACCCTGGGAGAGAGAGATCGCACTGCCATAGTCCGCCATTGTTGGGACGCTACAGCTTGCCTAGAGAGAGAGAGAGAGAGAGAGAGAGAGAGAGAGAAAGAGAGAGAGGGCTGAGAACTGTTTGAGCATTGCGTCGTTTTAGGGGGCTTATGGTCAGGGTTTGAGGTGTGGGGTCCACTGGGGAGGGTTCAAAAGCAGAAGCGATTCAGTGAGAGAAAATTGATTCCATATTTGGAGCCAGAGAGAGAGAGAGAGAGAGAGAGAGCGCTTAGTTTGATTGGTTTGTTTAGTTTGGCGACAGCATTGAGATTTCGCTCAGCAAAAATATATATATTTTTTCTATTTTAATTAAAAATTACCTTTTTTATTTTAGTTAACCACATTTTTAAAGTATCTATTTAGTTATTTACTATTCATTTATAAATATATATTATGTTTGGTGAGCTACACTGCTGGCCAAATTTGATGACTCACCAATTTTTGAGTTAAAATAGCTAACCAGATGCAACTATATTTTTGCCAAATTTACATTTTGACTAGCCAAAAATAATATTTACTTTTATTATAACTTTTATTATAAATAAATGTATCAATTCACGTGATTTTTATTCTGTGTAGCTATTGAAATGTAGACGGTTATAGTAGTAATTTACATGACATTTATTACGTTTACAAACTGATGTGGTGATAATTATTATATCAATTATTAAAATATAGCCGATCACATGATATTTATGTTTAAAAAAATATATGACAAAATTTATTCTACCACAAACATTTTCTTGAAAACTAAGGTGGTAGCGGTAGTGTGAGTTAATGATGTCACTTTCTTTCTTATTATTAAGTAATTAATGAGATACGCTACACAAATTATCATATTAGTATACAACATTTTCATATGCTAACCGTCAAAGATTTTCTTTATACTATCCACTTCAGACTCGGACTGTCCAGAAGTGGGGCCCAAAAGTTCCTGTTATATAGGGTCACATCTCAACATCGGCAGAAAGGCATAGGAATGGCGATGGAGGTGGCAAAATTTCCCAATGTTCTTATTATTGCAAAAAACACTTGATAATTGAAATTATCTAAATAATTTCATTTCAGATGTCAGTGAATCTAACGTCATTTTTTTTTTTTAGAACAAAATTTGAGCATTTAAATCATAAGGAAATAAAGACTGCAAAAATTGAAGAAACACTTTCTGAATTATGTATGTATGATGATATCATTTTTTTTTTCTTCTTATGCTCCGTTTGTTTCGGCGTAAAATGATTTTTGAAAAATAATTTTTGTATTTTTTGCTGTTTGGTAGGGGAAAAAATAATGGTCAACCGAAAAATGATTTCCGTTTGACAAAAAATGCTTAATAAATTTCGAAAAATGATTTACGCTTTTTAAAAACGTAAATCAGTTTTCGTTAATGGTAGATACAGTCGACTCTCTTTTAAACAATGCAGTTGACCTTTACGTTCAAGCAGTTGACTATTGCCGAATTTCGACAAGCCAGATTCCGACTCCGGTCGATGCCAGAATCCGACAAATTAAGCTGGAATCCGGCGACGTCCGGCAGATGTCGCCGGATTCCGAGGATACCAATGCCAGATTCCGGCCAGACTGGCCGGAGCGGCTGGATCACCGGCCATCTGGCCGAGATCCTGGATGGATCCGGCTGTTTGGCCGAGATACTGGCCGAAGCGGCCAGATCCCATCCTGGATTTGACCCCTTTCACCTTTCGGGATTGGGTTGTTTACGCGAGCTATTTCTTATCCTAGGGTATCTAGGATTTGCTGATTTGGTGGTGGAGGACTCTCGATTGAACAGAGATGATCCCTGAAGTATCGGGACTCCCCGAGACTTACGTGTACACGAGTTCTTAGTTTCTTTGGACTTTTATACTGCTGGGCAGTATTTGGACTTTTCTCTATGTCCATCAAGCTTAGCCGGCCCAATTCTCGCCAATATTGTTTATACAACTTCTCATATGCATGCAACATCACATATATATAATTACTAGGGGTTGGCTCAGTTGGTGGCCGGAAGCCTGAAATTAATTTTGAGTGCTCCTCGTAGTTTTAGGTTCAAAATTCATTGAGTGCAAACTGCCTCTTGAGGCTTGAGAGCAGCTCTTTGAGAGAAGCCCGCAACTCAAAGAGGGGTGCAATAAATGGATCCCGAGTTTATTTAACAGTGGACAGAAGCTCCAGGGGCCGAAATTTTAATCCAAAAGTCCTCAAATAAACAACTAGCTGAAAGTTGGGTCCATATTACATTGATTTTTCAAGAAAAATTCAAATCAAGCTACCGATTTGATTGAGCTCCAGAAAGTTAATGAAAAACATTTCTTTGTATTTAATTGGGTTATGCGGTCCCAAGAGGCTATTTTTTAGCTAATTGGGCTCAAACTAGTTAATTGAATTTTTAAGCCTGCTCAAGTGTTTTTGGGCTTTGGAATTAAGAAACTAGTTAGGAGAGATCCAAATTAGTAATTCCCCAATTTAGAAACTCAGAGAATGATTTTAGAAAATTTGGAAATTTCTGAAAATTTCTAAAGTGAAAATAGGCTAACAAGTGATTTTCTAAATAAAAATGTTTTAAAAATCTAGAAACTTCAAAATATAAATTATTTTTTTTAAAAAATAATATATATATATATATATATATATATTTTAAATTATAAATGTTTTAATAATCTAGAAACTTCTAAGTAGGATTAGAAATTGACCAGATTTAGGAAATAAATGTAGCGCCCTGCACTAAACTAGAGTTAAGGACACCTTAATTTATACTCAAGTGTGTTTGGTAGAGTTAGATTAGTATTAAATCTCAAGAAATGAAAACCCCATATTAGCAGTTTGTCTCCAGTAGTGAGAGCATCCTTCATAGCTAGCCAAAGGATGAACCCATGCTTTGGAATAGTAAAGGGATGCCAAATGATCACTTGCCACCAATCCACAACGGAGCACTTATCTCTTAATGCTTCCCACGTATCAGAACAATTATAGGTACCAGTGGAAGAAATAATCCATCTAGCCTCATCCATAACACCTAAATCCACCAAACAAAGTTTGGTTATCTGGTAGGTTTCCAACACCAATTACCATCCTTGATTACTGATGAAAGCCTAGAGTTCAGATGGCTATTAGCAATTTAGCATCATAAATGGCACAAAACCCTTACTTATCCAACAAAACACCATTAGGATGCCACCAATCAGTCCAAAGGTGAATGTTGCTGCCAAAAGCTACGGCCCATTAACAAATTAATATTCACCCAAGCAACCCACAAGGAACCAGCTTTAGCATAGAGACTCCAAACGTATCTTATAATGGCAACAAGGTTCCACTTCTTTCTTGAGAAAAGTTGATAACTAAAAGAATTTGGATACTCTTAAGAGTAGTAACAAAGAAGAGTTTGAGAAACTAAGTTGATAAATTCAGCATAAGCTCCCAAGACATATATATATATATATTTGACAGTCACCGACAAAGTTGTGACCTTCCGTACAGCTACTGTTGTCTTCTGTCTGTGATCTTACTTCGTAGGAGCTTGGAACCAGATGAAGAAGTAGAAGACGACAGTAGCTTCTCTTGGATGAAGAGAAGCTATATATATATATATATATATATATATATATATATATATATATATATATATATATCAATTCAGTATATATTTTTCTAAACATTGGATTCTTTTATCGGACACGGACAAAGAAGCGACTAGTATTTCGGGAAAGACTTTGACGAAGAAGAAATAGAAAAAGTGCTTTCAAAAATCGATGGCAGTCATAATTGTATGTTAAGCAAATTGAGAGAGATCCAATGGTTGCTGCTGCTCGGTAGGCGACAATCATGAATAGCATTTATAATGTTTCTCGTACTCTTATTCCCGAATGTGGTTCCAATGACATTCTGTTTGTGGTTTATAACATGGTAGTTGACTAGGTATTTAAAGGGTTAGAAGAATTCATGAGCTATATTTTAATATCATGTTAAATCACCACTTACCCTAAATATTTAAGGTAATAGAAAGAGGTAAATTTAATTAATACTTTACCGCAAGTGAAGATGAAGATGAAGATGAAGATGAAGATAAAGATAAAGCCGTGTGCAATTCGAAGCGTAAGGGAGATGAAAGAGTCTCATCCGCTTAAAAGAGTAACTGCAAATAGAGTAATTATAATATTTTGAATTGAGCAATGCTAATCTTGACACTCATATCACACCCATTTCACACCAGATTATGTGACATGTTTTAAGTGATTTCTCATGTCAACTACTTAAAACATGTCACATCAACCAGTATAATATAAGTGTGAAAATGGGTGTAAAAAGCAGTATTACTATTTTGAATTATTCTATTGGCGGTGGATAGCAAACTATCGGATTGTTCCAAAAATCATGCCATTCGATCAATTCAAGATGGTGGTACTTGTACATATTAGGAATTTATCATGTAAAGTTTGAAGTGTAAGTTACAAAACATGTACGTATGTCATTCATTGTACTCTTATACATACGGCAATACAATATCCTGTTTAGGTATGCAAACCTAAAACAGATCTCCAAAATCTCATAGGGGCAGCACTTACCTGCTCAAGCTGTCTGAACAGGTGAAATCCGGCTCATGCTCTCACATGGGGCTGTCCTGCAACAGGACAGCTTCACTGGATCCTGATAGATAGCTTAATTCCTGAGTGCTTTAAAAGCAAGGAATTCTAACCATGCAAAGAAAGTAGACCACAATGATAATCATATTTCCATATGGCATGCGACTAATGTCGAGTTATTCAAGTTAATGGAATATATGCCCACAAAATTGCAAGAAAATACCCTCATTAAGATGGGAAAGAGGTTAAATAAGACTAAGAAAAAACTGATATCTGTCATTAATACCACATAAGAAAGCCGAGAGGAAGCCAAAGGTTACCATAAATTAAACTCCATATCCAGCTAGAACAAACAAACTCCCTGTCAGATCAGAAGAATGCCCGGCTGCCATAGAACACCCGAGACCCTTCCTTTTTCTTGTTGTCAACTTCTAACTTGTTGGTGTGGTTTTGAATCACATTTCCACGATCTTCACTTTCCGGTTTATCAAGATCCATTGGAAGCTTCATCTTTGCCAAAGACTCGGTAAACTGATGCATGCTTCTCATGTACATGTCCACTATTTGCTGCTGCATCGCAGACTGCTCAGCCTCAAGGTTGAAGTTCCCGAGTGGAGCTGAAAAGACTTGACCAAATTTAGCAGAACCACCCATATTCCTATCCTTCTTGTTCTCCTCCTCGTTGCCTGTGAAATTTGACTCCTTTTCATCTCTGCAGATTTCAGTCACCTTCTTTGAAGTTGGAGTGTCTGGACAAGTACAGGAGCTCTGGTTAACCTCAGTAGTGATTGAGATATTGACAGAATTCGATTGCTCACCGCATACACGACTCTTTTTCTCCATTGAATCAGCAGAGTTTCTGTCATCGCTTAAGCTTGTTGTGGTCGAGCTTAAGAAGCCAGAATTGTGTATGCTTCCACTGGGAGAATCCGATCCGCCACGATTGTCCGAGGACGAATTCCCGGTCATTTCATGGTCATCAACGAACTGAGGAGAAGCACCTAGATGGAGAAATGAAACGAATCCCCCGGAATTAGCCCCAGAAGCAGAACCTTCCCCTGCCAAGTCGAAATAGTCGGACACCATTTGTTGAGTCTCTTTAACAACATTGATGTCAGGGAATTCGATTCTCGAGTACTCTACTGGGTCTAAGATAACTTCTGAGATTTTTCGGTCAAGCAACACAAGTTCTGAAGATATTGATGAATTGGAAGCCGATTCGGGTAACGAATTGGGAGAGGGATTGACAGGCAGGGAAGTGTCTAAAGAAAGAGACAATTTGACAGTTCCAGCAGGGGAGTGTATAAGATCAGTGGAAGAGAGGCTATAGTCTTGTGTCACCTTTCCTTTGCCAGCAACTTGTGAAATTGGAACCAGAGCGAATCCCAGAAGTTGATCTTCCATGTAGTTTCTAACTCTGCTGAGCATCCAAATCTCACATTTTAGGACTGCATCAACTTGGGTGATTTTCATCCTCAAGTTCTCGTTGAATTCCGGGTTTTTGCCACCTCCATTGATGATTCTAGTTGAGAGAGTGTCGTCTGGATTATATGTAAGAGAAAACTTTGCATAGACATCTTGGTTTTCATAAATACATATATTGTGAATGTTCCTAGCATGATGAACATATATGTCAAGAATCCCGGAAAACTCGGAATCATCATCTGCGTGATGACTCATTACGTTTGAACTTGGATTATAGCGGAAACCAGTGGTTTGATTGAATGAATCCATCGAAATATAGCATCCAATGGGTGGATTATAATTTTGCTATCTTCTGTTTGATTTGCGAGAAAGATCCCAGAAACTGAAAACAGAACAGAAACAGAGTTGATGTAGAAACTGATTAATCAATACAAACACATTGATACAGTTTGTTTCTAATTCTGTGAGAATCAAAGTTTCAATACATGGATTCAAGGGAAATATTGAACACACAGGCAAATTTGGAGATCTTGAGAGAGAGAGACAGAGAGAGAGAGATGAAGCAAAACAGAACAAGACCAGAGTATCTTACTACCAAAGTGATTGACAGTAAGACATTGGAAGCCCTGCTCCAGTATCCTCCAAACTCGTAGGTTCTTGAAGAAGTTTGACAAAATAAGTCTATGAAAATTCAAGCAAAATCATGGAAAGAACTGAGAGAGAGAGAGACTTACGGTGGAAGGAAGGAGCTTGCTTTTGTGCAATTTGAAGAGGTGGGTATGGTAGTTGGTGGGAGTGAAGGGAGAGAGTGAAGAAAATCAAGGTAATGATGATGATGATGATGATGATGTTATGGAGGATGATGATGTATTTGTTGTCTTTATGTCACCTTTTTGTTGCTTCTTTGTTTGGAAGGCGGGGTGGGTGAGGGATAGAGATTTTCGGGGCTTGCTTTGCTTGACATTGCAGCTTCCACTTCTAATGACTTATTTGCTCCACTGAGGGTATTGGAGGTCCCACTTGTGATTAGACCCCATCTTCATTATCACTCTCCTCTCCTCACCCCTCTCTCTCTCTCTCTCTCTCTCTTTCCTCTCTCTCAGATGCTCCCAAAACCTTTAAGACAATATATCCTCTCTCTCTCTCTCTCTCAGGCTTCAAGGCAAGAAAGTGCCTCAGCATTTCCAAAACACCATGTGGGAAAGAAACAAGTTCATATTGGAAGGAAGTGAGAAAAATACGAGGAACCTATTCTTTGCCCTTGACCTAAAACACTCTCTCTCTCTCTTAGGTTTATATTGGAAGGGAGTGAGAAAATATGAGGAACTATCCTTTGCCCTCGATAGACCAAGTAATACCAAGCACATGGGACCCGTCTGTTAGATCCCAGTGGAGATTGTGTTTAGACTTACTTGGAAGCTCAATATTTAAAATGGTATTCTTAACTGTTCATGTATAATTTTTTTTTTTTAAAAAAAGAAAAAAGGAGGACAGTCTCAATGGGGAACAGCTGCAATTGGAAGCAAGAAGGACCTGACAGAAGAAAGATGAGTAATGGGGCATGGGCCATGGGTCCCTCATAATCAATAATATATTCTCCAGTGAACCTTTTCCATGCTCTTATTTTAGTTAATGGTTTGGGTAAAATCATGAATTTCTTCAGGCATTATTTTTTTATTTTTTTATTTTTATGGAAATAGAATTATCTCCTTCAGTGGAGATAGATGATTATATGCATATCACATAAATTCCAGAGGTGGTTCTACTCCTACCAATTTGCCCACCAATTGTTCACCATACATAAAGTCAAGATCCAGCTCACATTTGACCACATCCACAAGAAAGGAGCAATTCACTCATAATAATTAACAAGCAACCAACTACACAAGGCAATGTCCATGCCTAAAATATCATGTAATCATTGTAATCCCATGATTTATGGGATCCCTGTCCTCTTTCAAGTGTATATACTTCTATTTTTCTTTCTTTTGTCCCGAAAAGGAAGTTTAAGAAGCAATACCCAATAGAGGAACATGCAGTTATGGTGATAAGAAAAAGGCTGGGGGTGTACATATTCTGTACACTCCTTGTCCCATTCTTATATGTGTTTTAATTTTTTTAATAAATAAAATAAATTTTAACATGGGAAGGGTGGGATAAATTTCTGTACCCTTGTATTTTTTTTGTTGGTGATTATCAGCAAAGAAGCCAGAAATCTTTTTGAAAAAAAAAAAAAAAATGTCCTTGAAAACCAAGAGTCCTTTCCCCTATTTCGTTTTAAAGATTTAAGAAAAACTTTCACTTTTAACTCCATGAATTTTTATTACTTTTGTAATTATTTTTTTTAAAGTTTAAAAACTTTCGATTTAGTGTATCAAGCTTTCAATTTTTTTCCGATCTTTTTTCTCCCATTAGGGTTTGGGGTTAAAAACTTTATTAGTATGAATGCTCACATCTTAATGGATTTCTCACCAATGCAAAATGGTTAAAAGTCTCTTCTTTAGCAAACAGCAAGACCAAATCCATTTGAAATTTATAATACTGACTATTTGGAAAATCAAAAGTAACGCCTAGTACTCTAGTAGTGGATGATCAACAAATTCAGGTTGTGAGTAGGGGATTAGAAATTAGGAATTCAAGATTCATACAGTACCTCATATTTGGCTGTGTGGCCGTTCATTTATAATAAACGGCCAGGATAATACCACGTTATCCAAATTGTTTTTTTTTAAAATAAAATAAAATTCAAAGTAAAAATAAAAATTCAAAAGTGAGAAGAGAGGGTGGCCGGCCACTCTTAAAGTATTTCAATTCAAGTGGCCGGCTCAACTGTTTGGGAGTGACTACCTCCAAAGTAGAAGAAATCTTGGTCCTTATGAGCAAGTTTGGCATTATTAACATCCTACTATTAGCAATAATTAGCATCACCATTTTTCTAAACATAGGTTAGGTAAGGAGATTAGGTAGCAACATGGACCCAGACAGTGAAATCACCACGTTTTTCAACTTAGTAGGTCCTTTTTACTTTTACCTGTGATGATACAAACAAATGAACCCCTTGGGTAAACCCTTCCTCTCATATTTCAGGTGAACCTCCCTTTTCTTTTCTTTTTTTTTTTTTTTTCTTTTTTCTTTTTGAGTAGGGGTAAAAATTAATTGATGGGATATAAAGTATAAAAAATTTATATGAAATAATAATTAAAAAAAAAAAAAAAAAAGTATTGTACTGGTTTTTTTTATTTAAATAGTAATAAAAAAATTATTGATATGATATAAAATATGATAAAAAGTTAGAATGTTTTAAAATTAATGTTTTTCAAAAAAAAAAGTGAAAATAAGAAAAGGGAAGGGGTTGCCACGGGTCTACGATAACAAAAAAAAAAAGAAAGGGCAAAAGCAAATTCACTATGAGCCAAAACTAAATTCAAATTCAGATTTGACAATAAGGATGAAGATAATACCTGGTATATTACATCAAGTAGCTTATATCTTAATGTGCAAACTCCAATTAGATGTTAAAGGCAAAAGAAAAAAAGGAACAAAAAAAAAGAAAAAAGAAAAAGGTTTAATCAGTCTATCATTTCGCAGGCACCGGTATGAGAAAGATGTGAAGAAGAAAGGGATACCAACACAGGAGAAGAAGATTATAGTCACAACTGCACTGTTAACTGTTAAGACGTTATATGATTAAAAATCTAAATCATGAATGGATACATAAACCAATAATTGCAACCAGAATACCAAACCTACTACCATGTCATTATCTTACAAAGCCCTTTTTTTTTCTTTTTTTCTTTTTTTCTTTTTCAGGTGATGGTACATTATTTCATAAAGTTAAAAGCAAGGAAATGCTGTACAAGGACACATCAAGCTTAAGGCCCAGCCTATGTAATTACAGAGAAGGCCTCTATGTCCTGCCCAACCTAACCAGACGCTGCTGATGCTTTGCTGCAGCCGCCTTATCAGCTGCTTCACGTTTAAGGGCCCTCTTTGCCCGTCGTCCTGTTGTAGCTTTCGCAGCCTCCTTAGGTTCTCGGGATGAACCAGCACCAGAGTCCTGGAAAGTTGATCGGGAAACTGGCCTCGCTTCCTGGCGCCCTGCCCTGACATATCCATTGTCTCCCCACCTTCGATTACCAATACGAAGAGTCGCTGAGCTACTGAAGTAAACTTCATCTAAATCATCTTCGTCATCCTCATATGGATAATAATCTTCAGGATCATCGTAAAAGTCTTCCCGTTCCTCCACAATCAAAGGTTTAAACCAAGTGGCTCTAAGAAGTAGGCAGACACTCTCCTCAAACATGTAATCATTGATACTGTTCATAAAGATATGTCACTAATAGTATCTGAAATTTACTAATTCAATCCCAGACTAATCCAAAAGAAAAGTAAACCACCCATATTTTTTATTACATTTTTGCCCACTATAATTCTCCAAGGTGTCATTCCTGAAAACAGAACTCCCTCATCTCCCAGTAAGAGCCTGTTTAGGTTTGTGTTGAGAAGTATGACCTTTGAGAAAAAGCTCCATTTTCATGTTTTTCCCAAAAGTGCATTTTGGCAATTTTTAGAGCAAAAAAGGCAAAGTACTTCAGAGTTTTTTTACCAAAGAGACCCATTTTTGTTGGCATTTTTTTGAGCAAAAAAGTCAAAAGTACTTCACAGAGTTTTTTTACCAAAGAGACCCATTTTTGTTTTGCAATCTCAAAAACAGGCCCTAAATGTTCTTCCATGACCATGTCTCTTTCTCCTTAATAATACAGGGGGGAGAGAGAGAGAGAGAGAGAAGGGTCTGAAAACTCTACCTGCCATCGAGTGAGCGATGGACGTTGAGGAACTCAAATGGATTTTTACACTGAGGGCAGGTTGGTTGCTGACTATATGTGGACCATCGAAGGATGCAAGTCACGCTACAAAGAAACAAATAATCAACAAAAGAACACCATTAATACTAGAATGGCATCCCACTCCTTGAAGACAACAGAACAACGTAATTTGCAAAGCTTCTGTCCTATTTTGTTCTTCATGAAATAAGCATATAACAACCAAAATTATTTCCATCACCACAAAAAGCCTGATTAATATAAAGGAAAAAAGCCAATCAATGGATCTTGAAATCCATATCCACCTCTCAATTTCTCCAAACTCTAGAAATCACACCTTTCAATTTATCCGAACTCTAGTCATCCAAGAAATTATATCCAACACTAAGTTTGGACAAAAGTCAAACTAAGATACAGCCTCCCAGCCACATGACACACGGCACATACCACATATAGACTGGAGATTGCAATAAATCACAGTTTATTCTGCATGTAAGGAGAGGTTATTATAGACAGCAACCAAAGAGACGTGTAAACAAAACAAGAAACTAGCAAAACAATACAGCATACCATATACTTACACAGAACATTGAAGACTGCAAACTTAGAATTCTAAGTTACTTACCAAAAGGAGAAACAAAAAGAAGGTTACTGCATAGGCTCACCTACAGACAACAGACTGATATGTCTGTCTTGAATACTGACTGAACATAAGAAGCTTTAATCACAAAATCTTTTTTCATGTATTTAAGCCAGACAGTTTTTAAGAGTTCTTCTGGTCATATTTTGGCATTAAGGGTCATGATAACCCTCTATGAATCAAGAACCACTGACCTAAAACAAGGGTTATCAACCACTTTTTTCCAACAGCATGTTTAGAATTGATGTATGATTCATATAGAACCATGAGAAATTCATAACAAAAATAACATGTCAAACAGCAATGATCTGTAGAAGGTCAAAAGTTAGCAAATTATTATTATTTTTTTTTTTAAAAAAAAAAAAGTGGTTGAAGCTAAAAAAAACCTTAATGAAAGGTAAGCAATAGACTTTCTCTTACAATCCTCCTATTCTACATGTTTTCTCTTTTCTTCCCATTTCTATTTTGCCTAAATCCAAAAACTCTCACTACTCATGCTTACACCTAAAGCTTATGCCTTGGACATGAGTTCCCAACAGAATATGGTAACAATAACAAAAAAAAAAAAAAAGAGATTATTATATATAATCAACAAAAGACAAAATTGAGAGATATTTTTTATTAGATCATGCCGATGATTAAATTTTCTCACAAACTAGAACTCTTTCATTCTTTCTTTCTTTTGCTTTTTCCCCCCTTTTGTGTGTGTGTGTGTGTGTGTGTGTGTGTGTGTGTGGATAAGTACTAAAACTCAATATTTTCACAAAACCAACCCAACTGGAATTCAGTAATGTTCAGGGATCAATTTACAAAGAGCAATACGGAATAATTCCCAAGTAATTTCATTTTACCATTTAAGATATCTAGGAAAGGAGGTAGTTAAAATCCTCCAAAGAACAACGGGAGCTTGTGTGTTAGCGCATATAGGAGTGCGTGCACATTTGATTGTGTCACAAGGGGGAGGGGGGGGGGGGGGAGGAGCATAATAATTAGAACAGTAGTAAAAAAAGCTTGCCAATTAGGGTGAGATTAAATTGACCACTAACACAGTATATATGCTGTGAATCTCATATATGCAAGAGTACTTACTAGAGATTACAAGCAACAAACAAGAAGGCATGAAATTTTCACATTCAATAGCATGTAATGATGATTAAATATATTCCTAACATGAACTGTTTACACAGTTGATAAATTTGAGTTCTTCCACATCATAGACCCTATAATGCAGGTAAAAACAATTTCCAAACATCTTAGTGAAAGAGAGAGTGTAGGAAATAATGGAATAACAATGCACCAAGTGATCAAGATGTTCATTTAATACTAGCTCAGTAGCTCACATAGTACAGATCAAAATTAACATACCTCTTATTACATTCCAGCAACCTGGTTGGTACAATTTTTAAACCATGTCTCTCAATAGGCGATACGAAAGCAATGATGTTTTTAATTTACTCTCCAACTTAAGGAATACTGTAGGCCTCATAGCATAGATGCAAGCATCACAAATTCTTAAAACAAAAAGAAAATAAAAAAAATAAAATGAGAAAACATATTCAAAAAACAATGTAAAGAATATTTAGAAGAATATGCATAAATATGGTCTAGGTTTGAAGCAAACACGTATAAAAATCTTTGTTGCATGATTTTTATAACTTGATTAACCAAAAAGACATTAATATAATATGTCATTAGAGTGCAAATAATTAACTGTAAAACCAACATCACCTCTTTATTGCCATTTCTACATAGCACCTTTAACTGCAACAGTCATCACTAATCAAAAAAACGCCATCAAGCTTTCCATGCCGTACACAGACACAGGTATTTATCAGGTTCAAAGGCTAATATAACTTTGTATCTTTGGACGGCGGTGTATGTGTCTCCTATGTCAATTAGTTTTAGTGGTTTTATTTTTCGCTTTGCCCTTTCTAGCTAGGTTGTTCTTTTTGTATACTTCTTGTGTACTCAGGGGTGGAGATTGGTTTTATTACTTATCAAAAAAATAAAAAATTAACCATAATAGTCATCCAACATGCGGAAAAACACATAAGTTTGACATATACGCAAATACATAAGTTTGGGTTGTCTTGAGTTATGTCTAGACGAGTAGTCAATTCGTATGCTTGTTGGTCGACTGCTGGCAACACTCAGAGTGCTAATGTGTGAAAAATGGTGCCTTCGTGCCTTTTGTAATGTCTTTGGAATGATAGAAGTTTTGAGAACAGTGAGAGGATTTTGAAGAAGATTAAGTCTTTATTTTTCACACATTGTATATTTGGACAGCTACTTTTGTTTCTCCTTTGGTGATAAGTTATCATGATTTTCTTGTTTTTTGCCCCTACTAGCTAGATGACTTTTCTTGTATATCTAGGAGCGTCTTACGCTTTTAATAATATCTCGATTACTTATATAAAAAAATATGTTACTAATGATAGGCTATCAACTGTATCCTCACAAAACCTTATATTTCTTCACTAACTTAATAAATACTCCTAATATAACAAAAGCACTGTTTTATATGAGTGCTTAAGGATTATTACAACATTGTTGACTACAATGCTTCCCAAAACCAATTGTAATGTTGCTCTACCTTTTACCCTCTCTCTCTCTCTCTCTCTCTCTCTCTCTCTCTCTCTCTCTTCTTTTGGTTAAATAAGGTATAGAGTTGATCATTTCTTCATCAGTTTAACTTTTAACATACAAACACAAATCTAACGCATAGATAATGCACAAATGATGGTAAGCGTAACACTATGACAACCATCTACCTGCAAACATCCTCAGAATCTGTGGCCATGCCGACAAACACACTCTCACTCTCTCTCTCTCTCTCTCTCTCTTCTTTTGGTTAAATAAGGTATAGAGTTGATAATTTCTTCATCAGTTTAACTTTTAACATACAAACACAAATCTAACGCATAGATAATGCACAAATGATGGTAAGCGTAACACTATGACAACCATCTACCTGCAAACATCCTCAGAATCTGTGGCCATGCCGACACTCCTAATCCAGCATTCACAAATCACATGCTTTAATTTGAAGCAATCAAATTTAACCGGACTTGAGCTTTCAGTGAATGGAAGACCAAAATTCTTATCCATTACTGCCCTCAAAAACACAAATGAACATCACTAATTTATACATTAAATTTTGTGAGCACATAGTTTGTTCAATTGAGATAAGTAACCGCACTCATGGCATTAGCCTTTTAGATCAAACCAATCCAGAATTAACCAAAATGAAAAAGAATAAACCTAAAACCAAATGACTAAAGCAGAATTACAATTCCAGTAAAGAATTCCAAGGTGCATGCAAACAACTATAATCATAACTTCAAAGGCACACAAAAAGTAGCATCACCAATGAGACATTATTTCCAGAATAGTGAAGATAGATGGATACAAAGAATGATTAGATATACCAGTAAGCATGCTCGCAACCTTTTACAAGAGCAGTCTCCAGAAGAGCTATCTTATCCAAGCATATCGCACAGATCCCACCATGATTCCCACACCCCTTCTCCTCAATCTCTGATTTACTTCGCATGTCATCCTGTAATTCCCAAACCCACAACAATCACTCAAAGTTCCATCTACAGATCATAATTGAATATTTTGTTTGCATTCCAAGTTTCTTCAATGTCTAGAATGTGCAGCTAAACTACTGTTCGGTTACTGAGAAAATACAGGAAAAACAAAGGACGCAACTAAAAACTTTCAATCTTCGACTGTCTATCATTTTAGCCTCGAGAAACCACTCAATTAAGCCCAAGAAAATATTTTGAAATTTCTAACTCAAACAAATGCAAGCATTAGACACAGTCAAAGAATGTTCTCCTCACATTCGCACCAAACCAAAAAAAACACCCCACCATTCAGAATTCCCTCATTTCTTTCAATTTCTTTTCCTAAGCTTTCCCCGCAACCAAACACCAACCCATAAAACGAACGGGAGATTAAAAGAAACTCTCTCAAGAAAACATCATTAAACTAGATCCGCTTCTGAAAATCGCCGAATCTCAAACACCGGTTGAAAGAACCAAGCATAACGAAAAGAACCGTACCTCGTCTTGGATGGATAACCCATGAAGACCGTTGACTAGCTGCTCACCGTTGATCTCGACAACTGAAGAACTCATGGTGCGAATTGACTTCGTTTAAGCTAACCCCGGACGAAAAGAGAGAAAGAGACTTCTTATAGGGGGAGCAAAAAAAAAAAAAAAAAAAAAGAAAAGAAAAGAAAAAGAAGAAGAGAGAGAGTTGTGGAGGGAAAGAGATGCCAGAAGAATATGAGAGAAATATTCTGATTCCAAAGAGGAGAGGAAGGACTGGTTGGGTGGAGAGGAGGGAGGCCCTCTTTTGAGGGATCGAAGGGACCCTACCAAGAGGTATAGGAAGGGATGTTGATGTTCTTACAGAAAGACCTATTTTTCTCTACATCAAAAAAATTGAATTTTATCAGTTTGTATGGTCCTTTTTGCCGATTTGCCGTGTGGTGACATGTCACCCCGTGGGATTAGCACGTTGTTTGCTTTTCACTTCTTCCTCCGTCCTATTTATGTATTTGACTTTCTTTTTTTTTAAAAAAATATATATATATATATATATCAATTTAACCTTCAAACTACAAGTTATTTTACGGATTGCCTCTAAACTCTACCAACGCTTAGATTATTGCCCCCAAACTACCATTACTTTTAAAAAAATGCCAATTTTAACAAAGTATGCTCATAATATCTGTGCCACATGTCAAAATGGGTGTTAGGGGTGGCCACCGCAGGGTGTCGGTAGGTTCAATCAAAGAATTTTAGGTTTTCATCTGAAGAGGAATGTCGCTGCTATCAAAAGAAGACATGATCCATATCCGAGAGGTGTGGGCCGAGAATCTAGAATCAAAGTTCGCGTTGATCTGAGACATCATCAACGACTTCCCTTACGTGGCGATGGACACAGAGTTCCCGAGGATCATCCTATGACCCATTGGAAACTTCAAATTCAGCCACGAGTACCACTACCAAACCCTAAAGGGCACCGTGGTCGTGCTCAAGCTTATCTAGTTGGGACTCACCTTCTCTAACGAGCACGACAATTTGCTGACGTGCGGCACTGAGTAAAGCTTCATTTGGTAGTTCAATTTCTGGAAGCCCCTAGGGGTGGCTTTCGGGCCACCCCCTCCTCAAGGTGGCAGCCACCCCTAAACACTTCCTTTCTTTTTGTTTCTTTAAAAAAAAAAAGTTTTTAAAAAAAAAATTAATTTTATTATTTTTAAATTGAAAAATAACACGTGGTTTGGGTATTATGAGCATATTTTGTCAAAATAGGCATTTTTCAAACGTTTTGATAATTTTGGGGGCCAAAGTCCAAGCGTTGGTAATTCGGAGTACTATACGCAAAACGGGTGGTAATTTAGGGGACTAAATTGTTTTTTTTTTTTTTTAAGTCGTATTTGACTTTTAAATAGGGGAAATTTTACGGACACAATTTCAAAATATAAACAGTTTTATAATCATAATTTAGAAGTGTAATATCGGTATTTCATGTTTTAACCCTTCTAAATTTCACCCTTTTTTTTAATGTTAAAATACTCCTTTTTTATTTTAAAAAAATATATATCAAAAATGTCTTGGACTCATCCTTGGTTTGGCTGTGGGTTTGGATGGACTCACCACCAGAATTTTTATTTTTATTTTTATTTTTCTTTTGGATTTTACTTTGATTTTTTTTTTTTTAAAAAAAAAAATGGAGACATTTTGAGCATTTTAGCAAACAAACAAAAAAAGAAGAAGGTGAAATTAAAAAGGCTAACACGGTCTGTTTAAACACTATTTTTTTTTTTTAACAAGTTTAAACGTTGCTGTTGTTATATTTATCGGAGCAACTAACATTTTATGGACAATTTTATCCCTCAAATAATACTAACCGGATCCCTTCCATTTGAATTGAAGAGGATCTTTATCCCTTTAATTCATGTTGATTGACGACTCCCAAAAAAAAAATATGTTGATAGATGGCGCCGACTTAAAACCTTTACAAATTATATATCTAAAAGTATATTAAAATGAAAACTCATATTTTTTTTTTTGTTGTGTATTTTTAAAATTTATGTAACTTTTAAAATTATAATTAAATTTGTGATAAATTACTATTTAATTTTGATTTATGACAATTTTAAAAGCTCCTTCAATTATGAAATGATACAAGAAAGACATAAGTCTTCAATTTCTTTCAGCATTACTCTATCACTTTAATCCGACAGCAATTTTTAAATAAATTTCTCTATCATTTTACCGTCAAAATTAATAATTCATTAATACTGTGAGTCAAACACCTCTTTTACATGTGCCATTCAAATTATATTTTTTTATTATTAAAATTATGAAAATAATGAGTTTTATATCGTATTTCATCACATTTTAAGTGATCGTGAACGGTTGTTGTCAATTTTTGTGTCTCTTAACTTTGCTTCAATTACTTTAAAAAATAAATAAATTAAAAAAAAAAAAAAAAAAAAAATTGATCGTGATCGTGTGAAAGACTACAAACCCAGCTCTATGCAAACACGTTATTCTATTATTTAATGGGAATGACAGATTAGATTTGCTTTGTGTTTGACACGTGGGTTGTGGCTCGACATCCTTGTTTTTACTTTTTGCTTGGTTCCAAACTTGGTTGAATTGGTATACAGTGTTACAGTGACGTCTACGTAACGACAAGCGCGTGTCCCATTGTTGCCAAAGTTGGCGACATGATCTATAAAAAAAATAATAAATAAAAAAAAAAAAAAGTTGGCGACATGGACCCGGCCACCAAAACAAACTATACCTACAAATTAGTGATCCATCGTGAGATTCGTGACGAAGTACTGGTAATGTCTGAATTTGTAATTTAAAAACGTACGATTTTAAAATAGTGATTTTAAAATATACGATTTGAAAAAAATAATTTTTAAAAACGCAGTTAAACGTTTGGTAAAATTACAGTTTAGCCTTTAAAATCGCAGGTTAACTTTTGAAAATATTGCGTTTTCAAAAAAGCACCACATTGCTTGCGATTTGAATAAGCACTTTTCTGCATTTTCAAATCGCAATTTTTTAAAAACGCAGTTTCCAAACGGTTCAATTTCTGCGATTTGGTTTAAAATCGCACTTTTTTCTATGAAATCGCAATCCCAAACGCACCCTAAAATTGTATACGATAATTTTAATTTGATTTATTTGATTAAATAGGTCAGATTCTTTAAACCTAACTAGCTTACTAATTTCATGTGTAATTCGTGTCGAATCTGCATGTCGTGTCAAAAATTGTTAATTCTAATTATAGTACGGGATTCAAAAGTAGCTGAAAAATTACAAAGATGATTTTAGAATTAACTTTTGACCTTCTAATCGCCACCGAATTATCAATCAAATTAACGTCCAAATTGTAAGAGCTTTGGAATTCCTTAAAGCAAGATTGATCCTAATTCTTAAAGCAAGTATGCCAATATGTCTTTTTTGACTTTTGGAATTGGAAAGGAACCAAACCCTTAGACGTGGACGGAATAAATCAAGTAATAAAATTTGTACTTTGTTTGAATAAAGCGAAATGGAAGGAAAAGAAGTGAGGTTAGAAAATTTGTTATCATTTCTCATGTCAAATAGGATGAGAAGAGAGATCAAAAGAAATAGGCCTCTCTTTAAAAATTGACATATTTGACGAAAATGGAAGTAAATGATTTTGCTGCATGGACAAAGATTTAACTAGAAGTGGAAGAAAATAGTCATATTTATTTTTTATAGATCAATTTTTTGTTTTTCCTTTTGTTAGAACCCGATATGCAACTCATGCACATTATATGGAGCGAAAGAAGCCGAGAACACAATTTCTAGTTAAACATTATTTACAATTTTAACAAATAATCAACATAACTTGAAGAGTTCATTTGACTTCTTGTAATTAGATTTGATCCCTCCATGAAAATATTCACTTTTTTGAGAAAGTGAATTCATTTCATAAAGACCATCAATAACTTGCTAAGCAAGAATTACATCACGAATAAAAGAAGGACAAGCCTCCTTCCAAACAATATCAAGTCTTTGGGAAATGGCCAATTTTGCCAAGCCGTGAGCTTAAAGGGATATTTCACTCCCCTGTGGCCGGATCCATTAAAGCACCCACCTTAGCATCCACATCCAACCTTTGGTGAGGGGAGTAAATAGGAGTTGAATAAGGAGGCGGGAGCCACTTATCCTCCACATTCGTACATTCGCCCCATTCCCCACTCACCACAGAACCCCATCTTCCACTACCCCTCTTGCTTGGAAAATACTCCTCCAAGCATACGAAGGACGACTACCCAATTTAGTCGACAGGAAATCCCCATTGGTAAAGTATTTTCCTTTCATAACCCGAGCAACAAGAGATTCCGGAAACTTTAAAATTCTCCAACCTTGCTTGGCTAACAAAGCTTGGTTGAAAATCTCCAAGTCCCGAAAACCCATACCGCCTTCCTTCTTTGGAGCCCCCAGTTGACTCCAACTCATCCATGCCACGCTTTTGGTATCCACTGATTTTCCCCACTATAATCTACTCATCATCGAGTTGAGATTGGAGCACAGCTTCTTCGGCAGTTGAAACATGCTCATACTATACGTGGGTATAGCTTGAACCATTGCTTTAATCAAGATTTCCTTTCCCGTCTGAGACAGAAATTTCTCCTTCTAACTTTTTCCGCACCCTGTTTTGGATCCCCTCAAAAGTCTTCATTTTTTATCTTCCCACCAATGCAGGGAGACCCAAATACTTTTCAAAACAAGAAGAAACTCCAATACCAGCAAAGGATCGTATAAGAGCCTTAAAATCATCACCAGTATCGTTGCTAAAAAAGATTGAGGTCTTCTCAGCATTTAACTTTTGTTCCGATGAGCTCTCATACACCTTCAAGAGATTTTGGAGATTACTCCACTCCTCCAAGTTGGCTCTGCAGAAAAAGAGACTATCATCTACAAAAAATAAATGAGTTAAGCGTACACCCCAGCAGAAACAGGAACACCTGTAAGTTTTCCTCCTTGCTCCTCCCTTACAATCAACGAACTCAGACCCTTAGCCACCAAAAGGAACAAGTATGGAGATAAAGGATCCCCCTGACGCAGCTCCCTAGAAGGATGAATTAGGCCATAAGGAACTCCATTCACCAAAACCGAATATGAAACAGTGTTAACACAAGTCATGATAAGGCGAATCCACCACTCTGTAAAACTCGTAGTCCTCATTATTACTTCCACGAACTTCCACGAACTTCTATCATATGCCTTGCTCATATCTAGCTTAATTGCTATAAATCATTTTTTCCCTTTCATCCGAGTAGCCATAGTGTGAAGGGCTTCGTAAGCGACTAGCACATTATTAGTAGGGCTGGCAATTTTGACACGACTTGACAATCTGACACGAACACGACACAAAATTAGCGGGTTTGGGTTTGCCTTAAACGGGTTTAGGTCATAAACGGGTCGACCCGTTATGACCTGTTTATTTAGGCTTGGCGAGTCGTGTCATGGGTCACCCACGGGTGACCCGCCAAACACAATTATGATTTTTTTTTTATTATTTAAAAAAAAGAAAAAAAAGAAAATGTGATTAGCCTAAGATGTAAGAAGCATTAAAGAACACCACTTGGCTCAAGAAAATGAAAAAGATTCAAACTCATATAAAGACATTCTTTTTTTTTTTTTTTTTTTCCAAACAAAAGAAAATGAGGTTAGCCATTTAGCCTATGACGCATTAATGATTCAATGAATGCCACTGCGCTCAAGGAAATGAAAAAGCATTCTGAAAAGTAGAAATGACAAGACAAGAGGAAAGGCATCACTCTTCACTCCATAGTCAATCCTGCTATAAGATCGCACGTCCAAATCTTTTTTTTTTTTCTTTGAACAGCGTGCGATGTGTGGTGTGTGCTACGTGGAAACAGGCCAAACGGCCCTAGGTAGAGTCTGTAGAGAAGAGAAAACACCGAAAAAAAAAAAAAAAAACAAAAAAAAAACCCTAACTTCAGCGCCGCCCCCTCTTCTTCTTCTTCTTCCTCCCGCTCGATGCTCTCTCTCTGGTCTCCGCTCGTTGCCAACATCACTGCCAATGTCGCTCTGTCATCGTCGTCGTCAGACAAAGGAGAGCGCTTGAGACGAGCGGCATCCTTGGCCCACTGAATCAACTTCTCCACTCATTTTCTTCATCCCCTGCAGCATCATCATCATCACCGGAGGAAGATAACTTGGGATTTGCAGGAATTTCGTGAGAACCCTTAAGAGCAACAAATCTAGCAGAGAGCTCATCTTCGTTCACACTAGATGTGGTTGATTTCTGAGAGTTTTACGGTGGAGATTAGGGAGGACAGAGGGTTGCGATTTGAGGGCTTGGAAACGACCCATTATGCTAAACAGGTTGCACGGGTCGTGTCGTGTCATGTCCGGAGCTCCGACCCGTTAACGTAAACGAGTCGTGTTTGGGTCTAACTTAAACGGGTCGCGGGTCTTCACGAGTCGTGTCGGGTACCCGTTTTGCCAGCCCTAATTATCAATGATTAGGCGACCATGAACAAAGGCACTCTGGAATGGTGATATAAAAGCAGGTAGCACACGTTTTAATCTGTTGGCAAGGACCTTCGCAATTAACTTGTAAATAACGTTACATAAACTACTTGGTCTGAACTCACTCATTGACGAAGTTGAAGCCAGTTTAGGTATCAAAGTAATATATGTAACGTTAATTCCAGCATCAAAACAATCAAAATTCAAAAAATCTAAGATAGATTTCCTAACCTCGGGCCCCACTATAGGCCAATGTTTTTGATAGAAGCACACACCAAATCCATCAAGTCCAAGAGACTTCAAATGATGCATTTGTGATAATGCTTGATCCACTTCTTCCAGGAGGAAAGGCATCATAAGCATATCATTCATACTCGAAGGAACACGAGACTGTATTGTTGAAGTGCAAGCCTCCATCTTAGAGGCATCTGAAGAGGTGAAAAGGTTCTGATAGAAACAGGTAAACACTCTCCTAATGTCTTATTGATCATTCCAAACATTTCCATCCAAATCAAGGATAGATCCAATGTGGTTTCGCCGTCTTCTTTAATTCGCCCAGGCATGGAAGAATTGAGTGTTCCGATCCCCCTGTTTATACCAATTCCTCTTCGCCCTCTGTCTCCAACGAATATCCTCTATTTCCAACAATTTATTAATCTCCCCTTTAATCTGAGATATTGCCTCCAGATTGTCCGGGTTCTCAAATTGTTGTAGCAGAGCAAGCCTTTTTTGCAACCCCTTTAAGGAACGTTGCTCCATCCCCCTGCGATTCCGACTCCAGAGGGTCAAAGCTTCCTGACAAGATAGAAGCTTCCTTCTAGCAGCCACCAGAGGGTTCGAATCCAAAGCCTCTTTGTGCCACGCCTGTTTAATGACTTCTTCACAGTCCTTTGTGACATTCCAGCTGGCTTCAAATCTAAAGATCTTCTGGGCTGGACGGAATAACTGGTTCAAGCAAATCCACAGAGGATGATGGTCATAACAAGTGGAAGCCTCGACCTCAATCACAACATTCGGGAATAGAGCACCCCATTCTGGCGAAGCCAATCCTTTATCCAAACGTTCCTTCACAAACATCCCCCTCTCCCTTTTATTGCTCCAAGTGTACTTCAATCCTATGAAACCCAAATCCCCCAAAATTACACTCTTGAACCGCATTCCGAAATCTACCCAGGTATTGTTCAATTCTGGGATTGCCACCAACTTTTTCAGAGTTGTCCATCACTTCGTTAAAATCTCCGATGCAAAGCCAAAGCTGCAGGGAAACCTTATGTAAATACGACAGTAACTTCCATGAGTCTTCACGACGAGCTTGGTCTGGATGACCATAAAATCCCGTAAGTTTCCATGAAAATATTCATAGTGAAATAAAGTCAAATTAAATTTAGTATCACTTTATTTTCGCTATTTCTTTATTCATTAAGGCCCCAATTTAATCTTTTAATTATTCTTATACTCTTGAAATCACATTTCATTGAGTATATTTATTTTAGTAGCTCCTTACTAAAATGCTCAGGTTCAAGACTTAGAATAATCAATCCCAATAAATTTATATTAAGGAGATATTTATTATTTCTATAATTTCTAAAAAAGAAAAAAAGAAAAAGCAAAGCAAATATCTCACTTCAATATGTATCAAAGTCAGGGACGGAATTAGACATTTTAATGGGAGGGGGCCAAATAATTTTTTTTCTTAAGTATGTAAGGGTCAAAGTATATATATAAAGACAAATTTTAAGTAAATTAAACATAACCAGTTTTGATATTTTTATTATTCCCTTCAAATTAAAAATCAATAAGCAAAAGTGAAAAGAGTTTTTGAAAAAAAGTAAAGAAAACCGCTGACCAAAGATTCAGAAAATGAAAAATAAAAAAGGTCTCAATTATTTTTGCCACACATCCTTAGAAAATCGAGCTTCGTCAAGCATGTGACTCCTCAAATCCACACCTGTCTTCTTCCAATGTATTGCTTTACTAAACCCTTTTCATTTACTTTGAACAAAGCTTCTACAACTTTGTAAAGTTTCTTCCATTGTTACCTTCTTAGGCATGTCCGTTGCTACTCGTGAAATATTAAAGGAAAAAGTTTTAACAATAAAGCTATCGTTCCAAATGAGATGAAACGAGTTGAAGAGATGATAAAAGAGAGGGGGTCAAGGGGCCAAAAAAAATATTGCTTGAAGCCAATAGGCGAAAAACCTTTAATTTTATTTTTATTTTTTATTTTACCTTAATTATTAATTTTTTCTTAAGAGTTGAAGGGGGGCCATGGCCCCCTCCAGGCCCCCTCTCTCCGTCATTGATCAAAGTGACATACACTTCACATTTAAGTTAACATTTCTTTAAGGATCGAGATTCAATGATATAATAAGTCATGAGTTCAAATTATTCAATTGACAATACTTTATAGAATAACAACTCATTCACGTAGTCTAATTCAGTGTATTCTAAACACACGAACATATTAATGAGAAGTAACTATTTTCATATTCAAGATAAACACATTATGATTGATGTGTCATACTTTTATTAGATGAAATGCCTAATTTCATCACTGATGACGAACTAAGATTTATATCTTTTATGTTTTACTTTTATTAATAAACGTGAACTACATACCATATGAATTATAGACTTATGTGCAATGCCCAATATTCTTGTTCATCTCAAAAAATAAACTATTTTATTGATGCCATAATGTTTTACTAAACAAATTGAGTTTTATATCTCTAACCCCAACACCTTTCGTAATTTTTGCTTTTATTAATGAAGGCCCCATTTTGTTCCTGCGTTAAGCCTTTTTTAAAAAATATTTTCGTTGACCAAGGAAAACAAAGCTAAATTGTCCACATGCGGACGCCTTGCTTGAGGGACAACCCCTCTTCCATTACTTCTGGTTCAACTTATTTGGACTACTTAAAGTGTTGCACTTCTCGTTTCTCTATCCCTTTCACAGGCTGCTAGATACAATGATCTCGACAACGTCGTTAGCTTAGCCACCGCCGGTGTTCCTCTTGATTCCAAGGACTCACTTGGCCGAACAGGTTATAACCTTAAGCTTTTGCTTCTATGTTTCTAGCTGTTGTGGTTCAACAGACAACAATGTCTTTGGAAAGAAGAAACCTGTGATTTTTATTGTGTAAAAATAGAGAAACTTTTTGCAAGAAAGAAAGACTTTTGATGATCGTTTTACTCAGGTTGAAGGATTTCATTCTTAGCTTGTTTTCCTTTCTATAAATCTCCACAAGTTTAAACCGATGGAAAAGGGTCGGACTACAATTTTATTATTCGTCACCTGGACTAAGTTTGGTGTCATTGGTCCAGCTCTTTTTTATGTGGTCATTCTAAAAGTAAAAATCCTTTTTTTTTTTGAAAGGTTTTCTGATCCATCCGGGTGAAAGGTGATTTCTTGTAAAGTTTGGCATTTAATAGGTTCATGATTTTCGGAATCGTATTCATTCTGAAAAGGGTTCAAGTTTTGATTCAGGAATATTGGTTGTTAACTTTGAAAGATTTGCAGTGATTGCATTTCTTCTGATTTAGCTATACAATGGGGCCATAAGTGTGATCTTTGAAAGGCTGTTTTGGGTTTCGAATTTTTTATGTCTTTCGAGAGATTTGTAATAGGTTTGAAGTCTTTATAAGTCAATGGGGTCATGAACTAAGTCTTTATGATGGCCAAAATACTAGCATAAAGAAGTCTAATGGATTGGATCCGTGCAATATTTACTTTGATTGACATCACTGATCTTGGAGACACCTAGTGGCATTTTACCTTTTGTGATGAAAATTTGGTATAGGAAATATGACAAGATCTGAAAGAGCAAGTGAGCCCCCTTCCCCCTCCTCCTTTTCTCTTCTTCCTCCTCTTTCTGGTGCCAGTAGCCCAAACTTTAAAGGCTGACATTTAACAGTGAGCATGATAAATGATATTTTTGGGATTCTATTGCCATGGGTTCTTGAGACATAGGAGATTGTCCTTTTTTGGCCAAGAGATTGAGAAATAATAGTTTTGGAGAAAAAGACTGTTGTGATCTTTGGAGATCTGTAAATTGCAGAGAATGAAGGTGGTAGGTGAAGTAGAACTGTCGGATGCTATGGTAATTAGCAAGCAAAATTTATAGTTTTGAGATGCAATAGCCTTGTAGTTTACTTGTGTGGCACGTGGTAGTATTCGTTGTTTTGTTCTATGGTATTTTAGCTGGTGTCTGGAGCAATCTTTCTAACATACCAGAAGGTTGTTTAGATCCTCAAATGTCCAAATGGGCAGAATCTGATACAAAGTAACGTTGGTGAAACTTGACTTTGGATGGAATTGGTTGCCCCTGAACCCCTATGTAGGCCTTGAAATACTGATATTCTCAAATAAATATGAGTAATGCTAGATGCTATATTTCGATCCTACAAATGTCTAACAATGTTGACGTGGTACTCCAAATCAATGATTAGATTTTTTTTATTTTTTATTTTTTATTTAACGATGATTAATCCAAGGGTTAGTTGGGAGTGCCACGTCAGCCTTGTTGGATAAAATTATTGTATCTAGCATTTCAATAAATATTTCATTTGTTTTTTAAATGCCTGAATTTCCCTCTACTCCTTTAGTAGTTGTCTGAAATGTCTCAAATCATTCTTGGAAAACCTTATCACTAGTATTTGGTGTTGGGAACAGAAAACCATCTTTGTAATATTTTTGAAGTTGGGTTAGGCTTTTTGTTGAATCGTAAACTATCTATTCACACCTGCAACTTCTACCCCATTTAACTTTCAGTTTTCAATTTGGAGCATATCATTACTTGGGATTGTTTTACATAGTCGCATAAGTGGCAAACCATTTCAACTGACTTCACATTATCCTCAAGTGGAGCAACTATAAATCTTAACCTTCTGTATCTTTATCTGGAACATTCATTTATCCCTACATCCTTGTACACCATAGTTCTGTGCATGTTTTTTGAGTGTTTAATACCATGAAGTGTTGCTAGCCCTGTGATTCCTATTAGCCCTAAATTGAGCAGTTCTTCACTTCTTCCATCCGCGTCATTCATTCAGCGAGCAGTGTCTTTTCTTCAATTTTCCCATTCTCATGTTATGTCTGATAATGATAACTCTTTCTAACCTTGCCCATTTTTCTTCTTTCTATTTGTAAAGTAGCCAAAAATACATTCCTTAGTCTTTCTTATGTAAGAATGTCTAGATTCTTTTTTTAATTTATGAATATATGAATGTCTAGATTCTAAAATGTCTTTCCATGCTTCTAGCTTAGCTTTAAATTTAATCATTCTATTTATTACCCAAAGACTCATTATTGTATTTATCATTCTAATTCCATTACTTTACCTTAAACCCATTTTATTTCAATAATATAAATATCATCACTTAGAATCTAATATTAATTTCATTTTATTTGGTAAATATAATTTATTTGTGCTAACTCCTAATATATTTTCTTTGGCATTACAAAGAGCGAGCAAACATGGCGGAGGACAGCAATTTGAAGTGTATCCCAGTGCTCGATATGCAAGAAATCGACGATCCAGAGCATTATAAGAAACTGAGAGAAGCATCCGAAGAATGGGGTTGTTTCAGAATCGTCAACCACAAGATCCCCGCAAGTCTGATGCTAGAGATGAAGAAAGTGGTGAAAGATCTGCTTGACCTTCCCATGGAAATCAAAAAGCGCAACACCGATGTGATAACTGGCAGTGGCTACATGGCACCGAGCATTGCCAATCCTCTTTACGAGGCCTTGGGGCTCTATGATTTGGGCTCGCCTGAGGCCGTGCAAGCCTTTTGCTCTCAGTTGGATGCCTCTCCTCAACAGAGGTTTCTTTCTTTGCTCCTCATCTTTCTTCCCATCTACTATCTTCAATTTTCTTTCTTGTATGGTTTTGGTTCCTCCTTTACTAATATTCTTCTTCTCTCCTTTTTTATTGGTTTATGATAATTGGTTCTAGCATATTAAAATATTCGACTTCCTTTCCATTGTATCCTGAGATATGATACCTTTACAACTGTAACAACTTTTTTTTAAGATCAACCATTAGATGTTTAGGACCCACATGTAGGAAAACAGATCCAATGGTTAGTTTGAAAAAAAGTTGTTGGAGTTGTACAAGAGTTGTGTCAAGAGTAGTGCAATAATCATTTTTCCTGTATCATACACACAGATACGGATGCAGCGCATGCACGCACGCACACCCCGTTATCTCTTTAACCAACCTGACCTGACTTGGCCCACATCATATCAAAACAGACCTCCGCTTCAGCTTGGGTTAGAAATTTTCATAGTGATTGAATACATGCATAGCAAAATAGGGGAAATTGTAGAAATTGGTCTTCAATTATTGTTAAAAAAAAAAAAATTGACATTTTGAAGATGAAGTTTGCTACCTTGTTTCAAAGCATAGGAGTTCTCAAGGGATGGTTATAGTTTGTACAAATTTCATTGAAATCTACAGAAGTATTATTTATTTGCATGTTCCTATTACTGGGAGATTGTCAATTTCGTAATGCTAATGTGTCGATAAGAAAGCTTGATCCGTAGAGAAACAATAAGGAGATGTGCACCTTAATTGCACCTTAATCACTTCAAAAAAAAGAAATTGCACATTTTAAGGGAACGATATTATAATCTTTTTAAAACTTGTTGCAAGGCCAAGGTGGGTAGAGATTTGAAGGTTAGAGCAACTATCCCTGACTTCAATTGTCAACGATTTTCCTCCCCCGGCCCTCACATTGGGGCCAAAAAAGAAAATCCCATTAGTGAAAATGAATGTGTTTTTCTTGAAGCTGATTAATCCAATACCCATTACTTGATTCTACTTGGCAGGGAGATAATAGAGACGTACGCTCAAGCAATACATGAGCTGGCCATTGATTTAGGGCGAAAGCTGGCCAAAAGTGTGGGGTTGGTCAGTGACCTGTTCAAGGGATGGCCTTGCCAGTTTAGGATAAACAAATACAACTTCACCCCTGAAACTGTAGGATCCTCTGGTGTACAAATACACACAGATTCCGGATTCCTAACCATACTCCAAGATGATGAAAACGTTGGTGGTCTTGAAGTCATGGACAAGTCTGGTGTATTTGTATCAGTCGATCCCTGCCCAGGCACCCTCCTTGTCAACCTTGGGGACGTTGCTAAGGTACGTATATATAGAGGCTGTCTTCCATTTATTGGCCCTTATTCATGGAAAATGTCAAAATTATGATGTGCGTGTTTGTTGGTATGTTCTTCAAGGCATGGAGCAATGGAAGGTTCTGTAACGTGAAGCATCGAGTGCAGTGCAAGGAGGCAACCATCCGAGTGTCAATCGCTTCATTTCTCTTGGGACCGAAGGAGGCAGCAGTTGAAGCCCCACCTCAACTCGTGGACTCTCAACACCCGCGTCTGTACGTTCCTTTTACGTACGAAGATTATAGAAAACTCAGATTTTCCACAAAATTGCAAGCTGGTGAAGCCCTCGAACATGTTCGCACCCACTCCTGCTGATCAACTGGCATGCATCTATCATCGAACACTTTTCCTTATTTACTTTAAAAATAAAAAATAAAAAATTAGTGTTCGTGGGTCGAGTTGATGTATGACTATAAGATTATATCCGTTAATTATAAATCAATTTAAACATGTTAGACTTCTCAAAGTTAACTAGTTTACTAATTTTGTGTTTAGTTTTTCCTTTTGTTAGAACCCGATATGCAACTCATGCACATTATATCTAGCGAAAGAAACCGAGAACACGATTTATAGTTGAACATGATTTATGATTTTAACAAATTATCAACATAACTTGAAGAGCAATTTATAAATCATGTACCTTGTTGTTAGCAAATTCAAAAATTGATTATGT
This sequence comes from Alnus glutinosa, assembly GCF_958979055.1. Taxonomy (NCBI): domain Eukaryota; kingdom Viridiplantae; phylum Streptophyta; class Magnoliopsida; order Fagales; family Betulaceae; genus Alnus; species Alnus glutinosa. The sequence goes on along the minus strand of NC_084894.1, from coordinate 4,391,821 downwards.
TACTCTTAAACACCACAAGTCTTCTCCTCATTGACTATCGTTTGGCTAAGAGTGTGGGCTCTTAGAGCATTTACATTGAGCTCAATGAGCTAAACCAAAATATCTAAGGATTTGTTGAGTTGGTACAATGCATATATAATTTGTGTAACTCAACGATGCGTAATTTATATCAATAAAAAATCAAAATTATTTCTATCTTCTTTTGGAATAGTGAAAGTAGATAAAGAAAGATTAATATTTTAAATGACATAGTGAAAATAGATAGCTAAAATGTTGAGCAAGATGTAAGTGCTTTGGTTGGAAAAATGGGTTGCTAATATATATATATATATATATATATATATATATATAAAAGAAAAAAGAAAAAAAGAAAAAAAAACATTTTTGTTATTTTAGCTACCAACTTTTTCAAATTATTTTTTTTTTAGTTTACTTTTTTTAATTTTATTTTTAGTTTTTAGTTTTTTTTTTTTTTTTTTTTTTTTTAAAAAAAAAATATGCTACAAAACTCAAAATATGCTACTGAACAGTCGGTTTCAGACTAGCATTTAATGCTACAACTCATAAGTCATGCCTTCTGTTAACTGATAGCATAGAAAGAACAAAATTCAAGCCTCTATCATTTCACCTCGAAATTCAAACTACATTCACATTTTATTTAAACAGCTGGTGGGTTTTATTCAGCTTGGTTGCGGGCCGTGAGTTTTCGAATAAAACCCGGTTCGAATATTGAATAATATTCGAACCAAATAGACCAATAGCTATTCATTTTCATTATTCAATTTAAAATATTATTTGTTTATCTCTTTTAACTATTTCTAAAGAAGAGAGATAACAATATTTATTATTATTATTAGTATCGATTTGCATTGTTAGGCTACGGTGCTCAACAAATTTGTGGAGCATTCTAGCACTTCAACAAATCTTTAGCTATTTTGACTACTGCAATTCAGCCTATCCCAAAATGAAAATAATAGCTTAAGGAGGGACTTAAGATAAATAATAATAATAATAAAATAAATAAATAAATAAAATTAAAAAAAGAAAAAGAAGAAGAAGGAGAAATAGCCCCGATGGGCCTAAAACACGTGTCATCTCATGACTTGTCATAGGTTACCATTAATTATAACTCATTCCACTAAAAGGTTATAATAGGACTATAATGTTTATTTAACTATACAAGAGTTTATTTGACTTCTTATAATTACATTTGATCACTCCATGAAAATATTCATAGTGAAACAAGTCACATTAAATTTAATGTCCCTTTATTTTCACTATTTCTTTATTCATTGAGTCCCCAATTTAATCTTTTAATTATTCTTATACACTTGAAATCACATTTCATTGAGTATATTTTATTTTTGTGGCTCCTTACTAAAATGCTAAGGGTCGAAACTCAGAATAATCAATTTCCGTTAAATTTATATTAAGGAGATATTTACTATTTCTATAATTTCTATTAAAGAGATTATGGATTTCTTCTTGAGGAGTAGTGTTCTTACAATGCTACATACGATCATCCAATGTACCGATATTTTGATAAAAAAGCAAATATGTCACTCCAATATGTATCAAAGTGACATACACTTCACATTTGAATTAACATTCCTCTAAGGATTGAGATTCAATGATATAATAAGTCTTTAGTCCAAGTTATTCAATTGACAATAGTTTATAGAATAACAACTCATCCACGTAGTCTAACTTGATGTATTCTAAATATTTTTACACCGGAAAAATGAGCCAAATTTTTATTTTACCAGGGAAAAAAAATATGACCTTCAAATAGTTAAAAAAAGGTTATAAATTTAAGGGAAATTTTCACTTACACTCCCGAAATATTAGCGGTTTTGAAATCATAATCTTTGACCTTCAAATGGTAAAGAAAAAAAGGCTATACATTTAAGGGAAAACTTCACTTACACCCTAAAGTATAAAATAATTGGACTTGAGTTAATAACTATTTTGCCTAACTATTGTCTTTATGTTACAATTTAGCTATTAATAATAAACATATACTTGAGTTAATAAATTTTTTTTTTTGATTATATGTATGTAAATACCAGCATTTGATTATAACAAAAATCACATTTCATTCTTTGGATGTAACAAATAAGATATGAGTAACGCGCTAAAAATCATACTTTTATCTTATTATTATTTGGTGGTATCAATTATGCACGAGTCAAGAACCAAATTGAGAAATAGGTTATCTTATATATATATATCGAATACTAAGGATCTATTTTTTTTTTTTTTTGGAACAAAATCTCGTCTATATAATTCTCAGAAAAACTGAAACTAAGAAGTAGAAATACTGACATCCTTACAAACAATATCGTAGATTACATCATGAATCTCTTCCATCCATATAAAATCTACAACATGAGTGGTAGCTTCCTAGGCTAAACCATGTGTAGCTAGATTGGCTTTCCATTTGACATGTACAAAACTGAAAGTCCTCAGAGAGCCTAAACCTAGTTTGATATCTTCCAAAAAATGGCCAAAACTACTTAAGCATGGTATAGCAGAATTGACTTCCTTCACGATCTGTAATGCATTCTCTTTCAATATAACATCAAAAAAACCAGTCTCCCCTCTAAATATAGTGGCATATAAAGCAGCCATTGTCTCTGCGGCTATAGGTTTCATAACATGCTGAAGAGTAATACAATGGGCAGCCACCACAAGCCCCTTGTAGTCATGTGCAATCATCTGAAGAGCTACTCGCCCATTCACTTTGTTCAAACCAGCATTCCAATTGATTTTGATAATCCCTGGAAGTTGCCAAAGAATGGGTTGTATATTGGTGGTGTTTGGTGGTCTCTCCCCCTCCCCATTGTTGGTTCTATAGAAGTCAGTGGTGTTCCACTCAATATGGCAACCCATCATTTGGCGAATGTGTCAATCTAACAATCTTCTAAACAAATAGGAATGGAAGAATCCGGAAAGCTAGAAATTTTCACTAAAAAAGAAGAAAAAAAAAAGCCTTTTATTTGGTTGGTGCAATAAAAACCCTAAAAACATAAATTAATCAACTTTTTTAACTAAGTAATTCATTATAACAAACAAATAAAATAAATGGTAAATGTATCATAACTCTCTAAGTCGAAGTACGATTTGAAAATGGTCCATTGCTTTCTAAAAATTAATGTCAACTCTTTCAATTTTTTGCGAATTTGAAATCAGTCATTCCATCACTTTTTTGTCAATTTTCGCAACTTCCATTAGTGTCATATCAACCTTTTTGCCACATCACCTTAAAATATTATTATTTTTAATAATTTTATTTAAAAATAAAAAAGAAAAAGAAAAGAAAAGAAAGGATCGGGCACCATCCCCTTTGGGGGTTTGAGGGTGGCTGCCACTAGAGGGGGTGGCCCAAATGGATCTAGGGGTGGGGCGTGGCTTCTTCGAAATGGATCTAGGGGTGGCCTTCAAACCACTCCCAGGAGTTAGGGCATGCCCCGTGGCCACCGCCTAGAGTTAGGGTGGCCGCGTGGCCAACCCAGAGGTAGCGCAGGCGACCCCAAACTTTCATTTTTTTTTTTTTTAAATAAAATTATTAAAAATATATATTATTTTAAGGTGATGTGGCAAAAAGGCTAACGTGCCACTAATAGAAGTTGCGAAAATAGATAGAAAAGTGACGAAATGACTCGTTTCAAATTCGCGAAAAATTGAATGAGTTAAAATTGATTTTTAAAAAATAGTAGACAATTTTCAGATCGCATTTCGACTTAGGAATTTACGATACATTTAGCCTATACTAAAAACTCAACCTTTTTTAATCTATAAAAAAAAAAAAAAATAATAATAATAATAATTAAAAAAAAAAAAAAACTCAACCTTTTTTGGTATCTACCATACCAAAAATCAATAGCCCGTCATCAGCATCGTCTCCGCGTACTTCTTCTTAGATTTTCTTTGTTAGATTGCCCAGTCCTGTACTTCAGGAACTAGGGATAGATGGGGACGGAGGCAAACACAGCAGAGCAGACGTCAACTGAAACGACGCCGGAGCATGTGGACGCCTTGCTTGAGGTACAACACCAATTCCATTACTTCTGGTTCAATTTATTTGAGCTACATAAAATTGCACTTCTCGTTTCTCTATCCCTTTCACAGGCTGCTAGATACGATGATCTCGACGACGTCGTTAGCTTAGCCGCCGCCGGTGTTCCTCTTGATTCCAAGGACTCACTTGGCCGAACAGGTTATAACCTTAAGCTTTTGCTCCTCTGTTTCTCGTTGTTGTGGTTCAACAGACAACAATGTCTTTGGAGAGAAGAAACCTGTGATTTGTTGTGTAAAAATAGAGAAAAAATTTTGCAAGAAAGAAAGAATTTTGATGATCGTTTTACTCAGGTTGAAGGATTTCATTCTTAGCTTGTTTTCCTTATAATTCTCCACAAGTTTAAACCGATGGGAAAGGGTCGGACTTCATCATTTACATTAATATTTTAACATTTTTCTTCTGTGTAAACTCAAACTCGACATGAAATATTTAACTGAAATGGGGTAAATTGTGGTAACCTTCGCTCTCACTTATTCCAAAAGGTTAAGCGGTTAAAAAATGGTGGGCTTAATTATTAAATTAATGTTCTAACATTTTGAGGCTTGGTGCTTTGAATTCTAAACTTCAATCATCTTTTAGTGAGCTGAAGAAACTTATTTCGGTACTTGCAGCGTGTCAGTGAGTTTGTTGGCGGCTGACATGTGTTAACAAGCTTCCAAATTGTCAGCAATGAGTTCCTTAAAGATCTAGATTCAACCTTTGAACGTTCTGTTAAAATCTATGAAATTACACTTGGTGTTGCCAGTTACTAGATTTTAGTTTTATTCCCCAAATTTGCTTCAGGAAATAGGCAATTGTGAGTGCCTTCGCAATCTCGTATGGATAGTTAGGAGAATGAAGATGATAAACGCATATTCTCCTTCCAAGTGAAGGCAAATCCATACCCTAGAAATCTAGACTGCATAGTTTAAGCTGATTCATGCCCTCATGAAACGAGATATGTGGATTAGGTAAATTTGTTCTTAACGTACCGATGTGCAATTGGAGGGGAATAAATTTCACATTGCACACTTTTGTATTTCAGATGCAAGACACACACACACACACATATATGTATGACATATTTAGATAGAGTTTGAAGAAATAAAACTATGTCCACTACCATATTGTTTGAGAAAAAGAGTGAAAACTTAAGCAAATTTCAGAAATTATTATTTTTTCTTCGTCTATATATTTTAGTACTGAATCTTAAGAAAACAACAAAACGTTCTGTGCTAAAGTGTATTTTGGGTCAACAATTTTATTTTTCGTCACCTAGACTAAGTTTGGTGTCATTGGTCCCGTTCTTTTTTATGTGGTCATTCTAAAAGTAAAAATCCTTTACAAGTGATTTCTAGTAAAGTTTGGCACTTAATAGGTGCATGATTTTCAGAATCGTATTCATTCTGAAAAGGGTTCAAGTTTTGATTCAGGAATATTGGTTGTTAACTTTGAAACATTTGCCGGGATTGCATTTCTTCTGATTTAGCTATAGAATGGGGCCATAAGTGTGATCTTTGAAAGGTTGCTTTGGGTTTCGATTTTTTTACGTCTTTCGAGAGATTTGTAATAGGTTTGAAGTCTTTATAAGTCAATAGGGTCATGAACTAAGTCTTTATGATGGCCAAAATACTAGCATAAAGAAGTCTAATGGATTGGATCCGTGCAATATTTACTTTGATTGACATCACTGGTCTTGGAAACACCTAGATGCATTTTACCTTTTGTGATGAAAATTTGGTATAGGAAATATGACAAGATCTGATAGAGCAAGTGAGCCACCTTCCCCCTCCTCCTTTTCTCTTCATCCTCCTCTTTCTGGTGCCAGTAGCCCAAACTTTAAAGGCTGACACTTAACAGTGAGCATGATAAATGATATTTTTGGGATTCTATTGCTATGGGTTCTTGAGACATAGGAGATTGTCCTTTATTTGCCAAGAGATTGAGAAATAATAGTGTTGGAGAAAAAGACTGTTGCGATCTTTGGAGATCTGTAAATTGCAGAGAAAGAAGGTGGTAGGTGAAGTAGAACTGTCGGATGCTATGGTAATTAGCAAGCGAAATTTATAGTTTTGAGATGCAATAGCCTTGTAGTTTACTTGTGTGGCACGTGGTAATATTCTTTATTTTGTTCTATGGTATTTTAGCTGGTGTCTGGAGCAATCTTTCTAACATACCAGAAGCCTGTTTAGATCCTCAAATGTCCAAATGGGCTGAATCTGATACAAAATAAAGTTGGTGAAACTTGACTTTGGCTGGAATTGGTTGCCCCTGAACCCCTATGTAGGACTTGAAATATTGATATTCTCAAATAAATATGATTAATGCTAGATGCTATATTTTGATCCTACAATTGTCCAACAATGTTGGCGTGGTACTCCAAATCAACCATTGAATTTTTTTTCTTCTTTAATTTTTTTAACAAGGATTAATCCAAAGATTAGTTGGGAGTGCCACGTCAGCCTTGTTGGATGAATGTTGGATAAATTATAGTATCTAGCATTTCAATAAATATTTCATTTGTTTTTTAAATGCCTGAATTTCCCTCTACTCCTTTAGTAGATGTCTGAAATGTCTCAAATCATTCTTGGAAAACCTTATCGCTAATATTCGGTGTTGGGAACAGAAAACCATCTTTGTAATATTATTGAAGTTGGGTTAGGCTTTCTGTTGAATCATAAACTATCTATTCACATCACACCTGCAACTTGCAACTTCTACCCCATTTAAGTTTCAGTTTTCAGTTTGAAGCCATATCATTACTTGGGATTGTTTTACATAGTCGCATAAGTGGCAAGCCATTTCAACTGACTTCACATTATCCTCAAGTGGAGCAACTATAAATCTTAACCTTCTGTATCTTTATCTGGAACATTCATTTATCCCTACATCCTTGTGCGCAATACTTGTTCTGTGCATGTTTTTTGAGTGTTTAATACCATGAAGTGTTGCTAGCGTTGTGATTCCTATCAGCCCTAAATTGAGCAGTTCTTCACTTCTTCCATCCACGTCATCATTCAGCGAGCAGTGTCTTTTCTTCAATTTTCCCATTCTCATGTTATGTCTGATAATGATAACTCTTTCTCTTTTACCACTAACCTTGCCCATTTTCTTCTTTCTATTTGTAAAGTAGCCAAAAATACATTCCTTAGTCTTGCTTATGTAAGGATGTCTAGATTCTTTCTTTCTTTTATTTATTTATTTATTTTTAATTTTTAATTTTTTTAATTTTTTATTATGGATATAACTGGATTCCAAAATGTCTTTCCATGCTTCTAGCTTAGCTTTAAATTTAAATAGAAAATACTATTCAATTATGATAGCCATTACGAAATGGTAATGTTCCTTGATTTGATTAATACTTGTGCTAGAAAATAACATGTCTATAATGATTGTATGGTAGCATACTGACCTAAACAGCATATGAGTAAAAAATGTACTTTGATTAAGTGTAAATTTCATGTATGCTTTGGCCTAATTGGATGTTATTCAAATGAAACTTCCCTTACTTAACATTGTTATGTTAATGCTTAAGTTTAAGAAATATTTTTTCTTGTTAAGGTTTTCTCTATTTTCATTTAGATTTTGGTAAAATTGCCCTTTTATTCTAAGTTGAATTTCAATGCTTTGTTTGCCATAATAGTTTACTGTATCCTTTGTTACCGATGAAGCCGTTCTATTCTGCCAATCATGGATCTTTCTCTGTGTTGACCCAAGTCCTGCTGATATTTGATTGCAGCCCTTCATATGGCTGCAGCTAATGGGCATCTTGACATCATAGAATATCTTATCAACAGAGGAGTGGTAAGTATGCTATCTTACAAACTATTTTTTCTTTTGTTTATCATTTCCATACTTTAATTTTTTTTTTAAAAATTAGTTGGTAAATTACAAGTTTTGTCTTTTGATGTGTTTATTTTGTCTAACTTTTTGGCACCGTCTTTGGTTCAACCCTTTATCTACAAGCTAATTCTTGGCTGCCGTATCATACAAAAACTCTACATTTTTTAGCTCAAAAAGAAATTGTTTTAACTTTGTTTGTTTTAGCAATTTGTTAACATATTGTTTCGCAGAATTATCTGTGTTATATTACCCTATGTTCTCAACCTTTGATTCCTGAGTTGCTGCTTTGATATAAAATATAGAAAAGAAAAACATATGGTGCTTGGTTGGCTAGGTAGTACAAATTAAGGCGACAGGATTTTATGTTACGATGGCTAGGCTAGTATTTTGGTGATCGTAAAGACTTAGTTCATGACCCCATTGACTTATAAAGACATCAAACCTAGTACAAATCTCTTGAAAGACATAAAAAATTCGAAACCCAAAACAGTCTTTCAAAGATCTCACTTAATGGCTCCATTCTATAGCTAAAACATTCCTCTCACTAGTGCTAGGGTGATTATTGTGTTTACTTGAATTGATGTAAGGAAATTCTTTTAATTAAGCACTTGTAAATTTCTTAATGATAAATAAGATAGCCAAAAAGACAAAATTTCCAAGTATTTGCAGAGTGTAATGGTTATCATACTTCTAATTTTCTTCCTCTTTTGATGACCAAAATCTTTCCAAGTACTGTGTGGATTCCTTTGTGTTAAATTTTTGAGATTTATAACTCCATTCCAGCCTTGACTAGCATATTTTTGGTAATTCCTTACCCTTTTGTGCAAATGAATTTTAGCTCCCCATGAGAATGGGATGGAGGGTATCATGGGTTCATAATCCATTAGGCAAGTTTGTAAAATTTCCAATAAAGAAAACTCCATGTTTACCATGGAGCTTAATATATTGTTAGTCATTGTTTTCCAATTTTCTAAAATCTTACAAAGGACTGGTTACTTAGAGTTGCTGCTCTTACTGTGGGTTATGATTGTTAAATTACTTGCAAAAATGTTAAGAGAGTTTTTGGGACTTCTGTCTGAGCAGGACCTTAATGCTTTCAATGAGGAGAAGAATACAGCTCTTCATTGGGCTTGCCTCAATGGGCATATTGAGGTAATTATCACATTCCCTATGTCTGGCAAATGTAATGCAATATTGAAGTTCTTTGACAAATGTTTGCCTTTTCAGGCGGTTAAGAAACTGATCTTGGCAGGAGCAAATGTGAGTGTATTAAACAGGTCTGTTGTTTCTAACCTCTTACTTAAGTCAGAAAGCCTTTTTAATATGAACATATCTTCTTCTTCTCTTTCTTTTTTATTTTTTTCTAAATCATAAACCATCGTGGTACCGGGTTATGTTCAGCTATGAGAGGACACCAATGGATGAAGCAGTTAGTCGGGATAAGGTGGATGTCATTGATGCGATTAATGCAGCGGTGGCACAAGTAGAACTTACTGGTATGAGGGTTTCCTAATGTTCGACTTTCCTAATTGAAGTCAGAGTTCCGAAAGATTTTTGTTAAAAGATTTTATTATGTTTTTCTCTTATAAATTACAAGCTTGTAATGTGAAATTTTTGTTCAAAGCTGTTGAGTCTCTCCTGGCTCTTTGCATATTACTGATTTAGTAGTCTTTCCAACTTTCATACATCCAAACTCATTACTTGTGCTTCGATACCTAGGAAGTTGAAAACCTAATATTGTTTCTTCTTCTTCTTCTTCCTTTTTTTTTTTTTTTTTTTTTTTTTTTTTTTTTTTTTATAGTAAAAAAGAAAAGAAGAAAAAACAATGAGGTATCTAGCCTTTTCCTAATAGATTTAAGGGTGTAGAACTTCTGTTGTTAACCCAAAAAAAGCATCTCATTTTATGCAAGCACAAAAGGGATGGCATTAATGGAGGAATAAAGCAAACGAATCCTTTTTCCTTTGCATTTTAGACACTGAGTGAATCAAGCTATGTTTTAGTGATAGCATGCTATGGAAACAATATGCATATGCCTTTACTGAACCAAGCATGAGATGCCTAAAACCTTATCAGGTCCACACAGCCAGCAATACGATCCAAATGAAAGTGCCCTTATTGAAAACCAATGCAAACAATGAATGGAATGCATAAGCTTTCTGCCAAAGGTATACTAAGAGACTACATAGAAACAAACCAATGCATAAAAATGCAAGAAAAAGGAAGCTTTCATTAGGGCATATCATCAAACACGCATGCATTGTAAATCTTTTTTTTTTTTTTAATGATGTGTAAATTGAAAATCAAGCCTAACTACATGCTTTCCAACACCACCCTAGTAAAATCAAACCAAAAGAAGGAAGGCAATAAATTGCCAAAATTCCCATCACACGAATGAAAAACATGAAGAATTTTGACAAAAAATTCGAGAGATGCTGTCCTTTTTTTTTTTTTTTTTTTTTTTTTTTTTTTTTTTTTTATGTGGGGAATGAAAAACTCGACGAATGAAGTGAATTGTAAATGAAAATTGAAGAAAAAAAATGAGATTGGCAAAGTTTTTGAGGAGCCCTAGCTTGGGGAATGTGAATGGTAAAAAAGAGGTGGTACAATCGTGCACGGGGGGTGGGGTTCTTTTTAAAAACGTTTCAGTTGAATCCCATTGAACGCGCCTTTTGACTGTTCGAACGCGGTAGCCCAAAAACTCTAGAAAATTCAAGTTCATAATGCACTTTTCTCCCCCTTAACGATATACTGAAAAGATTTCACACCATGGAAGACACCAAAATTCATTTACACTTGGTGAGCTTAAACATGAAACCATAGGCAGAAGATAAAAAGATTAGGACCCTTTCAAATTATCTGCCCAAATTCTCAAATTCGGGTAAGTGATTGTGAGAGACCACTTATGAGACCCATTTGACCAGATAAGTGGTTGGGCAGCCCAATTTTTATTTAGTCATATAGGTCCTATAAGTGGTCTCTCACAATCACCTGCCCGAATTTGAGAAAATTCGGGCAGATAATTTGAGAGAATTATGATCCAAAGATAAAACATTTTAGAGACCTAAAGTTAAACCCAACTACTAGGACCTAGGAACACTTCAACCAGTCTCTCCCCCCTAACTCCAAGCACTAAAATGTCACCCGAGTCCATTTTTAAAGTTCACATTTTTCCCCAATTAGTGAACAATAGCTCTTTCTGTAAGGACATAAGAATTCCAATTGTGACCATGCAATGTTCACCTTTTGGTATATCTAGGAACATGGGTTTTTTCTATAGTGCACGTGTGCCATAGAAATTAAGGTGAGATTTGAAATGAAATACATGCCCTAGGTTCAACTAGTTTTAAGGTCAATTTGCTCCTAAAAAATGTATTAGACCCACAAATGATTGCCTACTGAGCACTCACACAAGCAACCAAACTCAACTTGTGGAAATTATAATGTGCACAAATTGCAAGCACAGGGTAAATATTCAACGCTATTTATGCACATAAACACAATCCATCATAAAAACCAATCCTCATGCATAAGACAAGCACAATGTACACAATGTGTGATTTAATCCTACTAAACACAAATGAGAATAGGATCTATCAAAAGGGGCAAATGACCAATGTCGGTGTAACTCCCCGGCTTTTAAAACAAGCCACAAGTGAAAAATATTTGATTTTTGCGGGACATTACTGCTTACTAAACTCACACGGCGGAAAATTATCAAGAATAAGGGTTTTTTTTTTTTTTTTGTTCTTTTAATTTTTGTAGCCACAAACTCACTTAATGCCACAACATACCAAAGCTTACTGTTGAAAGCACATCTTTATAAACATATAACGTTGTTACATCTTACCAACCTTTGTCATTATACAAATCAAAAGTTGCACTAAGCGGCACACAAACCAACTACAACTGACTCATAGTAAGTCGGCCCTTCAAAAGGGAGGCCTCATGTTAGCCTCGTGGGCAATGGTCCAAACATACATACGGGTCTCGTCTATAGCCTCCATAGCGACATTTGTAAAATTAGCACAATTTTACTAGTGGATGTGTGAGTCTAGGACTCATTAAGTATAAACATTCCGACTATGTTGTGTGTGATGTGAACTTTCCTTTTTCTTTTTCTTTTCCTTTGAAAATTTATCTATCTTGTATTTACTAACAACTATTTCTAATCAGGGTTTTCACAAAAATGTTTGTTTCAAAAGTCATAACCGTTTCATAAACTAAGTCTAGAGGTTTATTATACATGCTTATACTCCACAACCCGTAATTTGGAGCAGTAAAACATTTTATATTATGATAATGTAAAACATAAAAAGTATCATTTAACGGTCAACAATGCATATCATAAAGCTCATGCATAATTCGCATTAATACATACACTATCAAATTATTTAACAAATTTTGTTATACGTATTGCCCCCACATCACTATCAGAGGGTTTTCATCTAAGGGTTTTGTTATCCGTATTATCCCCACGTTTTTGTTGTTATACGTATTAACTATTAGAGAGTTTTTATTATTAAGTGTATTGCCCACACTTATGCATCATAGGGTTTTTGCTGTTATGGGTTTTGCCCGCACATAAGTATTGGAGAATTTTTTTTGTTAAGCGTATTGTCCCTGGCCTCCTACTTAACCATCAAAGGGTATGTATTGTTAAGCGTATCTCCCACACTTAACCATTCGAGGGGTTTAACATACAATTTTACAAACATTTTTGCAACTTCATGCTTTTCCATAGAATCACATTTTCCATCCAAACCTCATCCCTTTTGAAATTCATTTTCCTTTAAAATTCCTTTCCATTAAACACATTAGAATGTCATGGAAAATAATTTCATATCACAAAAACACATGTAAATAATTTTTTTATTTTTTTTATTTTTTAATTAAACTTTATGGATTAGTTCAATTTCCAAGTTATTTACAGTCCATTAATTTAGTCATCTTGATATATCATCTCTCCCATTTTCCCTCTTTAAAGACCTCCAAGTTTATATCCCCATTCTATGAGCTAAGACCAAACTCATAATCAACCCAATAAACAACTACAATCCTACCCATCAATGAGAAAACAAACTGACGATAACACCTTTATCATACAAATTATACAATAAATTCTACAAGTATCCCAAGCTAAAAGTATTCTTGTAAATGATTATATATATATATAGTTATATTGTGTAGCCGACTAGCCGTAGCTGTAGTTAGCATGCTTTATTTTGTATAAGAAAATAATGAGATTAAGAGTGCAATTAACAAAATGGAATGGTTTTGTTAATTAAGGGCTTTGTTTTTTCAACAAAGGACGTTTATACATCCTATTTAGACAACATTAGCAATGAATCGTGAAGTTCAAAGCCTTGTGATAGAAATTATACTGGGAAATTGAGTTCTAAAATCTCTTGTGAAAAAATTCCGCAAAGATAAACGGTGGAGATGAAATGATTGGGGTCATCTCCATCGTTTATCTTTTCACAGGATTTAATCTCTTGAGGCAAGCCTAACTCATCGAAAACTATTCGCAAATTTTTAAAAATTCAATCAAGTTAACAAAAAATCTCATTCTTGACGCAATAGCCTAACAGATCACTTGGCCAATCAGAGAGTGCCATTGAAAGGTGTATGCCTCCACTTTCACATCCTACTGTCTTCTTGTCTAGTATCTTTCCTCCCCCCCCCCCCCCCCCCCCCCCCCCTCTTTCCTATGTCTCCCTCGTGGCCCCACCACACATACACACACAGACAACACCATATTTACCCTCTTTCATCTAAATTATACTTTCAGAATCTGATAGAATGCGATTCCTGAGAGTGAATGAAGGGTAAATATATAACAATTTTATTGCATGAAATGTTGAGCAACAATGCAAAACCAGTTCAAGATTCATGCTCCGACAAGAATTACACACAAGAAGATACCGAATGACGCAAGAAACCAAAATTAGATCCTTTGCTAGCCAATCCATAACTCATACTGTTGTTTTACCAATAATGCACACCGTATGGTGTTCAACACAACTTCATTCTCCACTCAGAATTGGGACTATGAGCGGTTTCGACTGCGCAAGATATACAATCGCCCACCTAACATGCAAAAGAGGAATACATTATTATGAATACATTAGCGTCTTCAGCAGTGTTTAACATTTGACATAATTGGTTGTATGCTGAGAAAAAAAAATCACAAGATGAATCTAACAGGATGATATATATTTAACTCGATCAAATTACCCTTTTTTTATCCTAAAAAATTATGAATGCATGAAGTACTATCTACATACAAGAGAATATATGTCTTGGCCTAAAAAGGCGCGCATATTAAATGACTTTTACACATAAAATCAAATTAGATGGACTTCAATGTTATAATACCTAGTGATAGCTGGTGAAATGAATAAAATGTAAATTAAACATGCACTTACATCATCCAACAGCAGACTGTTGCTGTAATAACCAATGTTAGGTGGAACCTGCAATGAGAAGAGCAGATTAGGCCATTTTGTGCATTACCAGAAGAACAGACACACAAGTGTTTGAGAAGAAATAAAGAATAATACAAGCTACTGTCTTTTATTATATTTAACTAACATGTATTGTCTTCGTTAGATGGTTGAGCATTTCAAATAAATTTAAATACCTCATTAGCATATTTACTCAAACCACCATCAGATGATGAACCATGGTATTTCATTAGCAAACCTGCTATTCATTAGTTCTGACTAGTGCAGATAATTTGAGATACCTAGATACTATCAATAAGCAATATAATATACACAGCCAAACACAAAAAGTAGAGAATAGATACAAATGAGTAATGCTACATCCCACAAATATCCAACAAAGCTGATGTAGCAAGGTCTAGTAGCCATTGTTAAATATATATTTATTCAATGGCTACTAGACCTGACCTAGTCATGTCAGCTTTGTGGGATATTTATGGGATGCTTGTGTAGTATGTAGTATGTAGTATTACTCGATCAAATATGACCTCAAAAAGAGTTACTAATCAAATACGCCTGGATCACACAAATCTAGAAAAAAAATATTTGGCTATATATTCAAAGAAAAATTACTGCATGGCAAAGAAACAAATTGATTTAAGTAAAGAAGCTACAAGGAGCACGCAACCAAAAGGATCTTTATGGTTTCATTTGGAAGAGAATGTCATGATCAATGAATTGAAACTAAAGATGGCCCCAGGTGGAGTGGATCTAAAAAGGACATCATCCGCCAGAAAGCTCAAGGGATACAGTTTCTTTGAATTGATTAAATACCGATGAAATCAGTAAAATGGATGGTCTATTTTAGCATAGAAACCTTACAAAAGACTGAATCAGTAATTGAAACTAAACCACAGACATTTTGCAAGCCCAGATCCTTCTAAAAGACCAGCACCGACAAAATTGAGATCGACAGACATTCCTTAAATTCAAATGGCATTTTGTTCTATATGTCACTTGATAAACGACTCTACAACTATAACTGGTGGAATTCAAAAATAATAGACGCCAGTGGGCATTTCATGAACCCTCCAAGAAATGACTCAACAGCATCTGTCACAGTGAGAACCCCATACTTAGTAAAATGCTCTCATTTAAGATAATGAAGTTGTTTGTTACTTCCCATCAAACTATGAACTCAATCATCACATTCATGGGACAAACAAACAAAACCCCAAGCAGTTTGGGCACAAATCATACAACAAAGGAGAAAAGGGAAATTCTAATAAGCTCCAATAATGCTATATTACACCGTGAATTGACAAAATCGGCAATTTAATACAACTTTCACAAACAGATAACCCTAAACATTTGAAGACATATAAATAGAAAAAGAAAAAAGAAAAAAAGATTAATATAAAACAAAATAACACAAAAATGAATTGGATTGTGAGAAACGTACAAATTAGTAGAGGGTCCTCTGTTGCAGCAAATTCTAGTGCACAGAGACGCAATGATCCCAATCACTACGAAAATTAGGGTTGTTACCAAGAACCCCATATCAATTTTCTCTTCGATCTGAGAGAGAAAACCAGTTCCTACAAGGAAAAGTGGGAATTTGAATTGAATTTAGGGTTTATCAAAGCCAAAGTTAAACTCAGAAACGAACCGAATACGAGATCTCACCGTGATGGAAACACTAAGACCCTGCTTGGTTGCGGAGAAAATGTGGGAATAGAAAAAAAGAAAAGCAAGATTTTTTTTTTTTTGGGACGTTGTTGGCCGATCTATTCAGATTCTCAAGCATATAGACGTTAAGTTGGGAAACAGATCGGGCCGGGCCAATGATTGGCCCGAACTCTTTTGGGTCCAGAAAGCCCAAATTGGATTGGGCCCAAGTGCTTTAGCTTAGCTTAGTCCATCTTTAATGAACTCTTTAAAATTTCACTAAATTTTAGTGTAAGAATCCACTTTTTTTGTATTTAATTATTACTTTTAAAAAGTTTCCTACATCAAATTCTCTAAATATTTCTCTATTTTAACTAAATATTATTTTTTATTGGTTTTGGAGCAACTACTTTAACTATTTAAACATAAAAAAAATTGAAGGGGATCAATTCCTTTTGCAAGGATTTGGTGGAAAACTAAAAAAAATTAAAAATTAAAAAATGAATAAAGAAAGGATTTGGGGGAGTTAAATATAGAGAGAGTTTTTGCCATTCACCATTTTAGAGAAACTTTAAAGAGTTTGATGCATGGGGTGTTTTAACAACTTTCACCAAAATTTGGCGAAATTTTTGACGTAGGAAGTCCATTGAAGATGTTTTAAGCCTAGCTCAAACTTGCCCGGCCCAAGCCCCACACAACTCATAGATTTTTATGTCAAGTTGGGCCTAGTTTGATAATTCCACACGTTAATGTTAGGCCGAAACTTATGACCCAAAATTCGAGCACTATTCATTTAAAATTTAGCAAAAAAATTAATGCCAAACTGCTAAATCACTAATTATCTTCAAAATTTAGGTTGAAATGAGTGAATTTATTTATGTAATTAATATTTTTAACATTCAGAGTTTGAACTTATGAACTCTAATACCACATTAAATTGACAATTATGTCAAAAGCTTTAGGCGATAGGAATTGATAAATTTAATCATTTAATTACTATTTTAACACAAACCTCTCTATTTTATACAAACTTCTAGCATTATTATTTATGATCGATGTTTTTAACTTCTTTTTCTTTCTTTTTTTTTTTTTTTTGTTTAGACGTGGTGGGGAGAGAGAGAGTTCTTTATAGGCCTAATTAAATACGAAGAGTGAGGGCTACACAATGCAAAGCAACCAAATCCTTGAATAAAAAAAATAATATATATTTTCAGATATTAAAATTAATTTAACAAATTAAATTCTAAGACCATATTATTGCATAAAATATCTTTATTAAATCACTACTTGTCCTAAAAGATATAACACATCCCTTCTCATGTTTGGATTCAAAGAGGTAAATTACGAAAACATAGCTTGAACTCAAAACCTATACTTTAATACCATGTTAAATAATTACTTGTCCTAAAAGTTTAGGACGATGAACTTATTCATTTGATTAATATTATAACAATCTCTAAAAAAATTATTTTCTTTGCAAAACGATAAACTTGGGAAAGCTTTGATTTTTTATTTTATTTTATTTTTTATATATATTTGTTTTAAAAAAAGGCTTAAATTAACTAATTTCATTTACCTTGCTACTTGCTAGCATGCAAAACCCAAGAACTTCCTTTAAGTAGTGTGTCAACGAATTCAACTAGATCCTACCAAGAGATGAACAAATCTATCATGATAGGTGCCACAACTAAACTAATCTCCGCTAAAGCAAAATAATGCAAACAACAAGAATAGAATATAGCTACTAACACGCACATATAGGGCTAAACACTTGGAATTATGGGTTTAAACCTCCAACTTGTTAGGGCAGCCCCAAAACAAAACTGGGCATGCAGCAACTATATTCAATTCAAAGCCTAATGAAAGATATATAATATTAGGTAAATTACACTCCCTCCCCCCACCAAAAATAATGCACCTAGTTTGTACTCATACATCCAAATTTTAACTCACTACAACTCGCTCCTACGAACTATTATTTTGTTTCAAGATGCATCTTAGGTCAAATTGGGCCGTCAAAGTTAATAGAATCCATCACATGTGAGTCTAGTGTGACATAGTCATATATATATACACAATACATATAATATTATAGGGCAAAATTACACTTTATCTCCCCCCCTCCCCCCCTCCCAAAAAAAAAAAATTACCACCCCATTTGCACTCAAACCTAAACTTTGATTCAATGCAACTTGTTTTATCACGTGACGTGTTTTTCATTCACATTTAACGGCTCAATCTGACTCGGTGTGCCACTCGAAACAAAATGGTAGTCCATAAGAGTGAATTACAGTAAGTCAAAGTTTAGATGAGTGAGTACAAATGGGATGATAGTTCGGGAGGAAAGTGCCATTTACCTTTTGATTGGTAAATTAAATTTTTACTTCATTAATGTTCATTGGCATCACAATGGTGTCAATGAGTGACTGCAAATATTGTTGCCACTTGTTCTCTCATAGTACAAATTCTAATACAAAAGCTTTACCGGAATTACTTTCAATCTTAAAAGATCAGGTGAGACTTTATTCTAATGGTTTGATAGTGTTTCTTATCTCAAAAATGAAAGTCCAGAATGTGTAGAGGAAATCAAGCACACTTCACAATGTTCATTACAAAACACAAATGCCAAAGAACAAAGCAGTCCTCCCAATTGGCTAGAAGGAAAATGTTCCAATTGAGTTTATGAAATTCACATTTGTCATTAGAAAACACAATTCTTCTCACATGCTTGATCTGTTACTCCTATTTTATTTAAAAAAGAATACATGTTAGAATTACATGCACAATTAATCCTATAAAAAATACATGTAAAAATCACATGTAAAAATGACAGACGTTTGCAATTTAATAAACCGAGCCTATTCCAACCTCTCGATCCACATGCATGCTGCATATATAAAACTTCAAACTAAAAATCTCCAGCCTCCATCTCACAAATTACAATATATATGATTATCATCTTCAAAAGCTAAAATTTTCCAGATTTTTTTATGTATATATATATGAAGTATATCTGATCTCCACCACTTCTCTCAAAATTGGTCAATTTCAGTGACAACAACCTTGTTCTAATTTAGCTGCTCATTTAGCTATATATATATGTGAGGATAATAATATGAGATTCCATTTTAGCATTAGGGTGGAAGTGGAAGTGGAAGTGGAAGTGAAGAACTCCGTGCATGTACAAAAGCAGATTCTTATTAACCATTTACAGAAACTTTCCTTCGGAAATGGTGGGATTTTCTGGTACGTACTGGTCTGAAACCCGCTGTGCAAAGACTTTTATTTTTACAAGCTAGCTAGCAGCGTGTTAAAAGGAAGGGAAAAGAAGCTCCCAAACCATTTATAGAAACTGTCACTATATATGAAAATGTGAGATTAAGTAGTTAACCAATCAACGTGACTGAAACCATCAGTGTCGTCACAGCTGAACAATTTCCTGAAAGGCTGATGATGAAATCCAATCCAATCAAACGCTTCTCACCACAACCCCTTGCCTAGCTCCTCAACTGGACACTGCAAGTACAAAGGTGGCAGATTCTAGCCCAGCTCTGTGTGTGTATGAGAGAGAGAGAGAGAGAGAGGATATTGCTAATCTGAGGATATTCTTAGCAAGTTTTATTACTGTTTACTTAATGAGTAATGCTGTTAGTTTTTCGTTCATTTTGCACATGAAATATTTTAAATGGCTTTTTATATTAATTATTTAAAAAAAATTAAAAAAAAAAAAATCATTTCAAATACGTCGCACTCATAGAATAAGTATAGAGAATAAAGCTACTGTTTAATTACTTATTAGGCAGGTATGCCCTTATGCTGCTAGGTTCCAAACCTCTTAGCTTCCCCTAGAAGCTAGCTTTCAGAAGACCTTAAGGAATTCTTTTGAAAAAAAGGGCTAGCTAGAGACCCAAGGCTTTTCTGGGATATTAAAAATTAGGTTAGAATTTTCTTTTTTTAATAAATACTATTATATTAATATGCGTCCATAGAATAACATACATTTTATATTCTCACATAATATGGGATTAATGATGAGTAATTCTAAAAATTTGCTTTGTGTCCCTACAATAAATGAAATAACATTTAACAATGGTAATTTTAAAATTTACATAATTTTTAAAAAAATACAAAAAAATTTCTAGTATTACTCAAGCTCGAGATTAATTAAAAGATACGGAAAAGACTTCTAACGTTACTCAAAATTAAGGGACGAGATTAAGTCTCTTCTAACGTTACTCGAAATTAAGGGCCGAGATTAATGGATAGGGTTGGAGATTTCCTACAACCCAAAATGGAGAAAACTGTCAATAAATTAAATGATCATATATTTTGAGTAACATTGTTGATTGCATCTCGGTGCACCCTTTTTTTTTTTTGCATTTATTTATTTAGGGCTGAACAAGGGCTATTCACTTACCACTAACCCAAAAAATAAATAGTAAAGAAATAAAATGCTGCACTAAGCCCAGAATCTACAATTAACGGTCTTTGGCTCTTGAATGCTTCACACAACCATGGACCATGGAGCTATAGAGAACAATTTCATAGCATTTGTACCTCCCATTTCATAGCCTCTTTAATCCACCATAGCTTTATATAACATTTTCCTAAGGGAGCATTTGTACCTCCATTTCCATAGCATTCAAGACAGTTAATTAGAAGCCATCACCAACAAGATGCCACATACAATATGAATCATATCTAGAGATTAAAAAAAAAAAAATGTTGCATATTTTTACACAATTTCATTATCCTAGGTATATATAATCATGAACTGCATTGAATTTTAATTTGACAAGTTTGAATAATCTATGCACCGAATTTCCACCATATTGACAAAAACAAGTTTATTGACTTTTTGCAAGGAAGAAACAAGTTGTTGACAAAATCAAGCAATTGTATTGACCCTAGGCAATCTTTCACCAAAGATTTGAAAAAAAAAAATACATAGAAGAATATATTCATTTGCTTTCAAAATCATTTGTACAAGGTACTTGTACAAGAAATTACATATCCACATTTCGTGATCGACAAGCAAAATTTTTATATCTATAGGAAACATAGCAAGGGAATTTAACCTTCGAACATGAATTAAGGATGGATAATTTAAAACTAATTACATGCCTTTGCTACTGTGTACTTAGTTTTTCTCCTTTTGATTGGTAAGTCTATTTACACTGTTTCTAAAAAGCCTATATTACCACTCCACAAATGAATTTGAGCTCAAATAGTGATAAATGAAAGAATAATCTCATTACCAAAGAGCCTAAGAGCAGTGAATGAAATAAGCTCAAAGCAGGAATGCAAAAACTAATTATCATCTTCAACACTATCACGACAGTATCTTTTCTTTTATGCAAGTCTAACATGGTTGATAATTCTAAAAAAAAAAAAAAAAAAGAAGCAAAGACAAAAACCCAATAGATCAAAAACCCAATAGATCAACCCAGCAGAGACTAAGAACCTTGTGTTGTTATATGCCAAATTTAAGTGTGACACAGAAAACTCACAAAACTTTGATATGCCGACATGATAGAACTTGTATCAAAACCAATGATTCTAGTCAATGAAGCACAAGATTCTTTTCAGTAGATTATAATTAAGACAGGACCAGTAAACTGAAACTAATTAGGTCATCCATCTTTGACGGTTAGCTTATTAGTCACATCTTCGTAACATCAAATGAGCTACAACCAATTGCACAAATTCATGTATGTATAGAGGACAACAAAGCATTACACAGGCGAAGGGTTAAAGTGCATGCAGTCACTAACTCAGTTTCTGCCTATAGTGCAAACAAGAAAAGGCACGCTATGATCATCGGCAAAATGTTGCAAAGATCATGCTGCAAACTTGTGTAAGAAAACCTATTTACTTTTTCGCTGGGTAGTGGCTCTTAGAAACAACTTCAATGATGAATCATAGCATAGCATATCAAACCATGAAATAATCTCTATGGTCATTTCTATGTCTTCAAGTCAAGATAGCTATACTTTACTGAATCTAAAGTTTAGCTTCTGTTTGTACAGTTATTTTGCTTTGTACTTTTGATATAAAATAACCATGAGGAGAACCCAGCAGAAAAACTTAAATCTGCAGATAACTATCTATAACACGATATTCCTTCTCAAGTATCAGAAAAAGGAGATGAAAAAGCAAATTATTTTTCATATCCTTCTCAAGTATCAGAAAAAGGAGATGAAAAAGCAAATTATTTTCTTCAACAGATCAATACTGTATAATTGAGTCTTCCTAGATGAATCTCTCTCTCTATGAAAAAGCAAATCATTTACTCATACAGATTAATACTGTATAATTGACTCGATAAACTAAAGTTATGTTAATGCAACAGCTCACTCATTAACTTGAGTTCAGAATAAAACTGATAATATAACAGGCCAAAGAGTTCATGAAGATGCATGAAGTAAACCAACTTTCAGCTTAAGATCTATAAATAGGTATCACACCTTTTTTTGATAAGTAACGATTTTGTGGAATCCTTTTGCAACACACAGATTAACAGCATGCCATGCTGCTAAGGCCTCAAAACTCAGGAGAACTATGAAAACAAGCAATAAAACAGTAATACAGACAATGAGAGAACCAAAGTAGATAAATCTTCAGCTCCCTCATCTTCTTAAAAATAAATACAAAAAGAAAAAAAAAAAAAAAGGATTGTTTTGTTTCTATAACCTACCACCAGCATGAACTCTAACAAGATAATAATAAAGGAAGAAAAAACAACCATTATAATGCTGGACTACAGAAGAAATAACATGACTAGTATTAATCTTCCAACTTTTTGCAAAGTAATATATATTTCTGTAGGAAGGCCACATCAGTGTTTTTCGGTGCTTGACAGGAGAATTTTCCTAAATGCAATTATCCAATAGGGTAAAACGAAAGAGATGTAAAGACACAGGTGGGCAATGCGTTCAATAAAGCAAGAAGCAAAACAATAGGCCTGTCCTTAAAACAGAAACATAGAAACGTTGAATATTGCAGCATATCTTTTCCAATAACATTATATAAGCATTACAAAAGAAGTGAATGATAATGTAACTCACATGACAAAATCCAACTATTTATAATTAATTTGAAGACATCTAAAGGGGGACAGCATGTGAGGCAAAAAGAAAACCAAGCAAGCATTGAATACAGACACCTCTAATTTGTCTAATCAGATTAGTCAACATTTGCATGCCAGATCAATGCCAAAAGGCTAGAGTCACAGACACCTGCAGCATCTCAGGGAATAAAGTATTAATAAAAGCCAAGTAACCATCCCCGCCTCCTGTTAAGCACAAAATGACATATAATGGCCAAATAACAAGAAAAAAAAAAAAGAAAAAAAAAAAGAGTAAAAGAATAAAAAGATCAAACATTACTATTAAACAATTGTAAAAATAATCAATAAATTTTATCGTTCTTTCTCACAGTAAGACATAGGCTATGGGGAAGAACTATAAAGAAAAAAAACCACTCAAAACATAAAGCAAAATGAATCCTACGATCAGCAAGTTCAATAATAAATACTCTATTACAAACACTTAACTAGTGCAGGCAATGCATACAAACAATCCACACCAACCTGTAAGATTAAATTGTAATGCTTTAATGAAATTTAAATCTGAAAACATAACCCATACAAGGATAACAGCAGAAGCAAGTACATCTTGTGTTCATGAATACATGCAATTGCCACTTTGTCCAAACACTAGCTGTAGAAATGTAATAAGCAGTACATAAAGGATTGAAAAGGACATTCATGTAATGCTATTTCTTTGGCAGCAAATGATGGCGACATTACAACTACTTCTCATGCTAAAGTCTAAAGCATAACTAAAGTTATCATATCCACATTTACTTCAAGTTGGAAATGAACCAAACTCACCAGACAGTACTAATTAGAAGAACTAGTTCAATATAATGTTCGTTCCCAACCATGAAAATAGATATGATTGCAATAATGTGTATATATATATAAGGAAAAAGGAAACATAAAATATACTTCATCTATGGAGAAATTCAAGATTACCAGGAAAATTTACTCGCAAGGTATACAACCAAGACAAAATGGAAGACATAAAGGTAAGGTTGACACCACAATGTAATCCTTTACACTGTAGATTTCACCTTTGGAAAATATAACTCAAAGATTAAAAAAAAAAAAAATGAACAGGCAGCAACTACGAAAAAGCAAACAGTAAATATTATCCTAAGTAAAAAATAATAATAATAATAATAATAAATAAACTAGTGAAATTTTCCATTTTTAGTAATTTGGTACAGAAATGACTCTAGTAGTTAGAAAATGTTGTGTCATTAGCATATAATGGTCCTCTCATTGTAAGAAGAACAGGAAATAGGCGAGGAACAGAAAATTCAAAACCAAGAAGCAGAAAGTTGAGATCATGACATTTAACATATGATAATAAGATACAAGAATATTGAACAATTTTACCATAATCTTATCCGTACTTAGTAAACAGAAGAAGAATTATCCTACAATGTCGTTCCCGATCCTTCCGAGTACTCCATCGATCAACTATCTTATACCCGGAAATTAGGATGTGTCAATTTATTGGATTACCATAGCTTGAACCTCCAAGCAATGCTCCACCGGCGTAAACATCGGAGTGGTCGAGGATTGGGGACGAAGACGATGCCCCATTCCTCCCGGCAGCACCGCCACCGCCGCTGCCACTACCACCACCACCACCTAAATGCAATTCAGATATATTAGGATACCCTTCTCTATTTTCAACCCCTTGATCATATAGAAACCCTTTGAAGACATGGCCACCGATCTTTACAACTGCCTGATATGCATACTCGTCCTCGCCGTCTTCCACCGCTGTCACTCGCACGCACTTGAATACCGCCGGTGCACGTACTTGCCCGGGCAAACCATCTTTGAAGCTCGCATCTGTCCATGATTCATAAACCAAAAAAAAACAAAACCCTATTCAAAATTCACACATCAACAACCCTAAACTCTCCTACACTTCAAAAATATGAACAAAAAAAAAAAAAACGTTAGCGCGTGTATGTGTTCGAACCTTGATGACTAGAGCTGGTGTCAAAGCTTCTTGGGGGAGTGGTATTGGAAGTGGAAGTATGAGACGTTGTTGTTTGCGAGCCGATGAGTCTAGGTTTCTTGGCGCCGGAGGTAGCCCCAGAAGAGCCGGCGGCTGCAGAGCCAGACGCGCCCATGAGCTGACGTTCCCTCCGACGAGCCGCCGGCACCCACGTGCTCTTCACATGAGTGGCGCAATCAAAACCGCGGCTCTTGCAACAAGTCCTACACCTCCTGTGGCTGCAATCTTTCTTGGCCTGGTTGCCACAGTCTTGACACGTGGCCGTCCCCGTGGACGACGTCGTCGTAGGCGACCCGCCAATCCCACCCCCAACGCCGCCGCTCTGGACCAAATTCCCCGAAGCGCCGTGATCGAGAATTGCTGGTTTTTTGAAATAATGGCCATGCTGGGGCGTTTGCTGATTACTGTTCTGCCAGAGCTGAATTCCTCCGCCGCTCCTACTCCTATTGCCCAGCATATTGTTGTCATCCTCGACTCCGACGTTCGAGGCGGAAGCGAGACACGGAGCGGCGGTGAGGAGAGGGAAGACGCCAACGCCGACCCCGACGCCGAGTGCAGTGGCGGGGTTGGAGCCGTTCATGGAATGAGGATCGGAGAGGATGGGGTCGTGCTGGTGGTGGTGGTGGTGGTGGTTGTGGTTGTGGTTGTGGTGGAAGGAAGAAGCGGGCGCGACGACAAAGAGGTCGCGCAGGCCTACCATGCCCATCTCGGCGGGAGCGAGGCCGTAGTTCACCGGCCTGGAGGGCGTAGCGGACCACATTCCGGAGGTGGGTCCGGTGCTGGTTCCTGCTGCGGCCGGTCCGGCATTGAAGCCGAGGGAGAGCTCATCCGGCGCGGCTCGGCCCGCGGCGGAGGAGGACGTAGCCACCCAGTCTGCGAAAGCTCCAGAATCTGAAGGTAACCTCCTTGTAGTAGCCACAACTGATGCTGTGGTTAAAAATATCCAATCTGGATTGTGTATTAAATATACCGCGACAAAGAGAGAAAGAGAGAGAGAGAGGGAGAGAAATTTGTGATCTTGGACTCAATCTATGGATATATCTATGTAGGTGCTATGTAAGTGGGGTCACTGAAATTCTCGCAGAGAGATTTTAAGATGGGGAGACAGAAAAAAGAGTTAATTTTGAGAGAGAGAGAGAGAGAGATGGAGATCTTGTTTGTTGGGTTGCTTTCTATCTTCTTGGTCTTAAAGAAGAGTACTGCAGCATCTTCTTCTGCTCCTACTTCTGCTTCTTCTGTTGGTAAGACTACTACCACTGTCCCTTTGGCTTTTCTGAGGAAAAAAAGTTGGTTTATTAGAGAGAGCGATGACTGATCAGAGTTTCTGGGAGGTGGGGGGGCCAGAAAAGAGCAGAGTGTGAGCAGTGAAAAGAGTGAGTGTGAGAGAGAAAAAATGCAATAACGACCTTTCTCTCTTCTGTATTTCCTGCTCTTTGTTATTGTTGCCGACCTTTCTCTCTCTTCATCATCACCTTCATCATCTTCTCCAATTCCCTTCTTCTCTGAGCTTCTTTCTCTCTATCTCTCTCTAAAACATAAACCCACACATACGCTCTCTCTCTCTCTCTCTCTCTCTCTAATATATGGTTTCCTAGAAAGCGAAAACTGAGGTGGGTTCCTCTCGACCTCTCCCTCTATCTCTCTCTCTCCAATAATAACGCTAACTATAGTAGAGTAGAGAGAGTGTGTGTAATAAAGAATTTTGTTGGCTAGTCTTTGTAAATCTACGGACCCTCCAAAGTCGCATGACATTTCTCATTCATTTAAGCAGAACATCTTTCACTGTGGGTGTTTGTATTCCCGACCTTTTAGACAGCGCGTGGAGGTGCCCCAAAAAAATCAAACCTTCAATTAGGGTGGGACCTTGCATTTTAAGACCCCATCCCATGATTTGCTTGAGTCATGCGCGTGTAGACTACGCGCACTATTTATTTTATATTTTTCACTAATTAAACGTGGAGTCCAAGTAGACCTCGTTCTACAGTCTACAGTCTACAGTCTACAGTCGCCATATCTATCTGTTTTGTCGATTGGAGATTGGATTTGTCATGCGAGGAAATGGGTGAACATTGTCAGACAATCTTTTGTTCTATACGATTTGTATACGTAAATGGTATGATCTCGTTGATCTGTTATAACTAGTATAGAGATCTTTGAAGCCCAATCAAATTAAAATAACATATACAGAAGACTTATAAATTGGTCAATTTTCCCACCACCAAAGTGTTTTTATTTGGACAAGCTTATTTTGATAAATTAGAAATGCTATTTTCTTTCATTATTGAATTTGTAGCACATAATTAATGATAAATTTTGCAAAATAGATGAACGTGGGATTGAGGAATAGCATGTCTCTTTCTCATAATATCTTGGCTGCTGAGGAGACTTTGTATACAATGCATTTTTGTGAGGAGTTGGTTATAAGACTCTTAAATTGCATATGAGTAAAGTATATGACATGATAGAGTAAGATTTTTCGAAGTGATGAGAAAAACGAGCTTTGAAAGTGGTGCATAAGGTTGATTACAGATTGTATCAGCTCTGTTTTCTATTCCATCATTATCGATAGCCAACCAACGAGGAATAAAATGCCATCTAAAGGTATAAGACAAAGGGACTTGTTGTTTCCTTATCTTTTCATCCACATTTCTCTATGCTAAGGCTCTTATTTTTCTCCTTCACCATGCAGAGAACCTGAGAGTAATAATAGGTAAGGGCGTAAATACGGATGTAGATGCGGGTATCTGTAATATTTGCAGTCGCATCCGTAAAATGCAGATATCACTTTTAGATATTCACATCTATATCTGCATCATATTTTTACTAACCGTTATTCGTATATTAAGTAATAGGCATTTTTTACCTTCTTTGGGTTTCTATTAGAGCTTATTTTAAATTATTTTTAAAATAATTTAAGACGTTTATGTGTTGAGGCTCTTATTTTTCTCCTTCACCATGCAGAGTTTGAGAGTAATAACGGGCAAGGGCGTAAATGTGGATGTAGATGCAAGTATTTGTAATATCCGCAGTTGCATCCACAAAATGCATAAATTACTTTTAGATGTCCACATCTATATCTGCATTATGTTTTTACTAACCGCTATTCGCATATTAAGTAATAAGCCTTTTTTACCTTATTTAGATTTCTATTAGAGCCTATTTTAAATGATTTTTAAAATAATTTAAGACATAGTATTTTCCCATGGGTATTATTGTTGGTGCAAGGTTGGATGGACGACCTTCTTTTGCATAGACAAGTATTTGGTCGACACGTGACCTCCTCAAAGATCAAAGGCTTATTTGGCGGATAGGTGAAGGATAATCAGTTAAAATTTGGAAAGATAGATAATTGCATATTCCCAGCACCCTTGTTGTCCAATCACCTGTAAGGATATTAGCGGAAGATGCAAAAGTGAATGAACTTATTGATAATGACACGAGATGGTGGAATACAATATTGATAAATGATATTGTCACGAGGATGAGGCTTCGGTTATATGTTAATTGCCATTAAGTCTTTATAATCTAGAGGCCCAGTTAATTTGAAGGGAAACCACTAGTGGTGAGTGTTTTACGAGTGTTAGCTAGTTATCATTTAGAAAAGAAAAGACAATGTGTGAATAATTTGGAAGGTTCAAGACAATTGGGGTATAATAGAGTATGCAACATGCATTGAAAATTGAATGTATCAGATGCAGATAAGATGTTCTTATGGAGAGCATGGAATAATTTACTACTTTCCAAAAATGACATATTTAGTAGAAGAGTTATTTCAGATTCTCAATCCTCATTTGTGGTCTAGAAGAGGAGAATGTAAAACATGTTTTGTGGGGTTATCCATCAGCTCGAATGTTTGGGGAGTATGTCATAAAAAGTTTCAGAAAAGCTATTGCGAGGGTTCAGATTTCTTACAAGTATTGGAGGAGATGATCAGTAGATGTGAAGCAAAGGAATGTGAATTGTTGGTGGTGGTAGCAAAGAAAATATGATTTAGAGTGAAGATTGATAATCAGTAGATGTGAAGCGAAGGAATGTGAATTGTTGGTTGTGGTAGCAAGGATAAAATATGGTTTAGAGTGAAGATTGATTTGGGTATTTCATGAATATGCATAGGAGTTTCAATTTGGATTTCGAAATTTTCTTAGGTTGCAAGTTCAAGTTCTTTGAAAAAGATTTGTTTTATTAGTTGATTAAGAATGCATGCAAGTACAAATCTAGAAACCTTGTATGTTCTTGAATTTTAATGCCATGCGTGTTGGACTTCTTGGAGAAAAATAGGACTTTGGTTCAATTGTAAAGCATGCAAATAGGTTTAGGGTGATTTATTGTAACACTCCGCATAATTATATGGCAAATATTTTAAAATAATTGTCGACTTATAACTCACGGGAATTTTTAAACATTTTAAGGATATTAAGTGTGAATTTTTTAAAAATATAAACATATTTTTCACTAATACTCATATATTCATAAAAAGTATTAAAAGACTTCAATTTTGTGTAGGGTTCTTCAAGCATCGAATGTTTGATGCTACCGTGGATCATTCAATGAAAACTCCAAGGTGACGAATGTTCTACTCAAGGAACAAACGTTCGATAAGTAGTTACATGAAAATAAAATTAGACATCTTTGTCCTTTTGTTCGTACATATATTAGATGATTATATATTCAATCTTTCGTCAAGAACCTTTATTTTGGTTGTCCCTAACTTCTAAAAACGTAGAGAGAGAGAGAGACAGGTTTTTCTTGAAGGGTTTCACTTCCCAAGCTTGGAAAGTTCTACAATTTGGGTAATAATCTTATTATCTTAACTTTCATATTCAATAATTCAATTTCAAGCATGCATTTATAGTTAAATCTGTTATTTCTTTATGCTTAATTATTTTGTTCAAAAACTTATGAGTAAGGTTGACATCTTTTATAAATAAGTAGATCATTGCAAGAGAACTATTGATCTTGAAAATACAATTTTGTTGCCATTGGCACCAATAACATATCTGATTATATCATAAACTGTTTTTACCATGTATATGCATAATCTTGCTTATGATTATGAGCCATGCATTTTAAGTATTTTATGTACGCCAAGATTATATTGTGATCACATGTTTTGAGAAGAAAAAGGAATTTAAAGAAAAGTATAAGCATTAAAAATGAAATGAAAAGACGAGTTTCAAAGGGTAAGTTTTATTTTTTATTTTTTTTAAAGTTTAAGTAAAGACTCGGTGTTAGGTGATAGAGTATGCCTAATAATCCAATTTTAAGTGGGAGAGTACGTTTAACGACCAAGTGTTAGGTGGTGGACTACGTTTAACAACCCAATGTTAATTGAGAAAGTACATTTAACGTCCCAATGTCAAGGGGGAAGTACTCTTGACGACGTAATTTTAGATGGGGGGTACGCTTAACGAGCTAGTATAAAGTAAGAGAGTACACTTAACAAAATAATAAATTGAAGAAAAAAAAAAGTGAAATAAAGTAAAGCAAAAGTTTAGTTAAAGATATGTTTCAAAATTACAGATTTCAAATAAGTATTGTACATACCATTACCATGTTTTGATTTCAATAAATGTTTCTCGTCATTATTTACTAGCAAATGATTTGAGATGTATGTACATATTATGCTTCGATATAATATTGAAAAATATAATGTTAAGGAATTTCTAGTTTTATAATCTAATATGAAAGAAAGGTCTTTCTCTCATTTCGATATTTTAAAAAAAGGTTTTACACCGACGTTTACACGAATGCGTGTTGTTGCGATGATTTTCTAAAATAAATAATGCATTTATTACAATAGAAAAGTTTATCTTGATTTAGAAAACAAGCTTTTATTTTAAATGGCTTTATAAAAAAAAAAAAAAAAAAGATAAATTTTAAAGTAAAGAAATGTTACGCATACTCCAAAGTGCTTACTCACAAGTGCTCACTCTTTGACTAACAGTAAAAATCATTATCGGATGCTACATATACTTTAATTTATTATTTCATTCAATTGTCATTTTGACTGCCACATTAGAGAGTGAACACTTTGAAGTACTACACAGAGGCTCATGTCACACACACAATATTTGTTGAAAATATTTACTTACTGAACTTAGTGCTATGGTGTTTATAGTATGAGTTTGTCATTTCATAAAACATAAAAATAAACAAAAAAGATGCAAGGTAATTTTTCGTTGCGTTAATGTACAAATAATAGTAACACCAATACGTAGGGATGTAAACGAGCTGAGCTACTCGTGAGCTTACTCAAATAACCTCAACTCGTGCTCGAATTGATTATTAAATGAGCTACTCGTGAACACGAAATTAGGCCCGATTATTAAATGATACAAACTCGGCTCGTCTCGATTAATGCTCGGAAACCCGCTTGTATAAGGATCGACTCGTTTATTAAGGCTCGATTCGTATATATATATATATATATATATATATATATATATATATATATATATATATATATATATATGTAAGAAAAATAAGTTATATATTAATTTGTTAATATATAACTTATTTTTATAATATAATATATTAATAAACAATATACTAAGGATTTGATAATGTTATTAATGATTTAGACACATTAAATTGTGTTATTATCAAACCTCCCTTAACATTTTTACCAAGAAATTTGTGTGAATAATGTAAGGGAGAAAAAATTAACTTCATTTTTTTTTAGTGTTTACAGGTTTTTATTTCAAATTATTTAAAGTTGCTAATTAAGGCAAACATTTGATCATGATTATTGAAGTTGTTGGTTTAACCTTGTTTTAAAGTTAAACAAGGTTGTTTTATTGAAGAAGTTGTTGAGTTGATGTAGTGTTGAATGGAGTTGCTGGTTGATCAAAAAAATAGTGATTTATTGTATTTGTATTTGTTTAAATATGATTTGTAATATCTAGTTCATTATAGTTATAAAATTTCTTTGTAATTATTTTTGGAAATAGTATTAATAAAATTGGTTTAATTTGTTTCTTTTAATGCTAAAATAAAGAATTTAAATTATTTGACTCGGGCCGAGCTCGAGCCGAGTACTCGAGCTCAATCAGTAATCCTTCCATAGTGAGCCAAGCTAAAACACCAACTTCAGGCTCATATCGAGCTCGAGCCAGTACTCGAACTCAATCAGTAATCCTTCCATAGCGAGCCAAGCTCGAACACCAAATTCAGGCTCGTATTGGGCTTGAGCTTGATACAAAAACAACCGAGCTGATTCTTGAAAACCAATAACTGCTCAGGATCGGCTCGCATACGTACACCCCTACCGCCATGTGCATAATGCTTAATAATGCATTTATATTTGGCAGGGTGTTAAAAAAAAACTGTTACCGCTTGAGGTAATAAGCAAGTTATATTGTGGTAGCATGTTATGAAATTGACTTGTGACCGTTTATATGCAGGCACTATTTTTATATAAAATTTATCGGCATGAAATATTGTGAGACACAAGAAATTGTTTAACTTGTGAAAGGAGAAAGGTGTGACATGCATCGACCTTTTTACGAACGTTTATTACAAAATGATGCATGCAAAGTTGAAATTAACCACAGGTTTCATCAAGTTATATATGGAAATTAATGCTTAGTTTAATGTTTTGGTGTCGTATAATTAAGGGCATGTTTGGGTAAAAATTATTTTTTAAATACTGTTTTTTATAATTTAAATTCTACTAAGATTAATTGTTTTATCCATTTTTTTTTAAATTTTAACTCAAGTTTTCTAAACCACTAAAACATAATTTTAAAAAATAAATTCTCTCAATATTCGTAACTTTGAATATTTTTTTTTAAAAAAAAAAAATCGCACACTCAAACAAACTCTAAAAATCTTAAATCCCTGTTGCGTTTTGCCTTTGACTTAGGCAGCGAAAAAGCTGGCTAAATATTGGTTTGCAACATGTCATACATAATTCAAATATTGCCTTTGGAAAAAAACAAAAACAAAAAACAGAAACAAAAAGATGAAAGAGTAGAATCATTTTCGCTTCCTGTGGATCTGTGATTGACTAATTGTGTCCTTAATTAAGGTGGGTTCAGCAAGTGATAGCTTTGTTAGAAACTTCGGGGAAAAATATGAAGTTTAGAAGATGAAAGAGAGCAAAAGAAAAGGTCTTGGCATGGATTAATGTGATCACTTTGGTCCTTTTGCGTGGCCTTCGGGGCCACAAGTCTCCTCCTTATAATTGGTCGGTGGGTTCATTCCCTTACTTCAATTCCTCCCTGGCCTGGCCTTCCTCTCTTCCTAAAGAGAAAGCAACCTCGTAAGCGTGTGTGGAAGTTCGATCTCTCTTTTTCAAAGCACGCCCACATCTCTCAAAGTGTTTGCATTGGTGGATTTGGAAAAGCACTAGCTTCTTTAAGTGTGTCTGGATATGGAAAGCACTCACCCACCTTATTCCCTTAACATGCTAATTAAAGTTGCTGTTGCTGTTTGGTAAGCGTCAAGTAGATATTCTTTAATTAATTACATGTATTATTGTTCCACCCTCCCATTACGAATCATTTTTATTATTAACTGCCTTTTCAGGAACAAAAACAGCCGCTGGTTTTGGGTTCTGGTTCTCATAGTATACGACCCTGCCATTTCCAAACCCACCACTGTTTTCTACGTACAATTATATCTGTGCCCACCACTTCCTTCTTTATCGTTAGCTAGCTACCTGCTTCCAATTTCTTTTTCTTTTTGTATATATTCATGCCATGTCTAAAGAGACAAGAATCCTAGCTAGACTCTAATTAGGACACAGTGCTGTCATTTTCGGTTAAAAATAAACAACTTTATTTCATAATTATTTTCCATGTATATTGATTCATATTATAGCATACATTTACCACCCATATACATAAATATATTTTTCGATAAATGTCGATCTGAAGCTCTAGTAGGAGAGGCTTCCACCAAGCATATATATATATATATATGCCAATATGCCATGCTGCATGCCCTCGATCATGTTCATTCCTATCCTTGAAACTCTTTCCCCCCTCCCCCAGTCCCCCCAAGTTTCTTTTTAATTTCCATCAAATGATCATCACGCGGTAGGTTATTACATAGGGTAGCCCTTTTAGAAGGAGATAAAGCATATATATATGATTTGTAATGATTAATACCTTTTTTTTTTCCTAAGCTTGCAATGATTAATCATTTAAAAGAACAAGTAAGAAGTAGAAGATCATAAACAGAAGCAATCATGCATATTCCCTTTTTAGCATGTTATCTAGCTAGTTTCGTTTCAAATTGAAGATGAGGCCGGCCACTACAGTGACAGGATTAAGCTGTACGTTCTATGCCACACTAGATGCCTGTGTCTATAAAACTTAGCCTATATATCTGACCTATAGATAGATTTGTTAATTTCTTCCTTTTTTGTGGTAGGAGCTAGATAGACATATATGCCAATTGCCAATTGCCAACCGGCCAACAAGCTAAGTTCCTCGCTAAGATTGGTGGAATGCTATCTATTGGTCGGTTGCTCCTCGACACAACCTTGCATATCATGAGCATGAATGTAAATTTAATGATCATAAACCTGTCTTTAAGCTTCTATTTGTTGGAGTTTCCTAAAAGCTTTTCGTCTACCACAGTGATTACTGGATCTCTGGAAAGAATTTAGACACTAAACTTGTCCAATTTTGACAGATATGTCAACTTTATTAACCTAATTAAGCATAAACTTGTCTGATCATAACGTACGTGCGTGCCCGTCTGGACTGAAGATCAAAACTTCATTCACGTACGACTACGTATAAGTAAAGCAGTTTGGAAAGACTAATTGCGTGGTTAATTAAGCAAGAAAATAAAAAGAAATAGAATATTAAACCAAGGTATCATATCATCATCACCAAATAGACAGGTCGCACTTCGAACATCATGGACACCGAAGATTATGTTAGAATTTTACAGCCAATTGTAGTGCATTATATTGACTTTCATGCCTTTTTCTGTGTTTAAGTCGGTGGTGGATGGCTATGCTAGCTAGAACATTAATAAAATAATTAAATTATTTATTTTATAAGTTTAAGTTTATCATATTTGCCGCTAGAATTTATATTATGTTTTAATTAAATATTTCACGTATTAAAAGTTTGAGCTCAT
Organism: Alnus glutinosa; assembly: GCF_958979055.1. Classification (NCBI taxonomy): domain Eukaryota; kingdom Viridiplantae; phylum Streptophyta; class Magnoliopsida; order Fagales; family Betulaceae; genus Alnus; species Alnus glutinosa. Next base: position 4,356,607 of record NC_084894.1, on the reverse strand, counting down.
ATATAAGGCTGGCAATTTTTGACATAACCCGCAAACTTACCGGTTAAAATTTATGGGTATGATCTGTTTAATTAAATGGGTCGGGTTAGGATTAACATATATAGTCTTATAACCGTGCCTTGACACGTTATGAATCCGACATGCGAACACAAATTCCTACACATAATCACACATTAAGAAGGGTATTAAAATATTAATTAAATGTTTAAATCCATCTTCTTCTTCTTCTTCTTTTCTTCTTTTTTTTTTAACTTAAACATTGTCATGTTAACTATTTAAAAACAATGCGGTTTTTTGTTACTTTTATTTTCTACTTTCTTTTCTATTTGGTGAAATTTCAACATACAAATTAATTATCTCAACTTCAGTACTTAGCCAAGGATCACACACAACTAGCAGGCGCTCAGTTGAGAAAACTGAAAAAGTGTATATATATATATATAATTTGATTACTGATTTAAAGTATTTTTTTCCCCATATAAGTTACAGATTTAATTATACTTTTACATACAGTTAATAAATTATATATTTATAGGCGTTCTTGCATAGTAGTAATAATATTTTTCAAAGGAGTTGGGCTCAATGCAAGTCATGAGTATATTATTTCTGTGATAGGGATTATTTAATTCTCAGGTTTGGTTTAGGAGGAGACAGGGCCAATATTTTCTTTTAAAGCTCATCATTTCATGCCAATGTTTTCTTTTAATTAAAGTATGAACCAACCTTATTTACATATTTACTATTTGCTTAATAATCATTTCATTAAATTAACATTAATTTAGAGAATAAAGATAGTAATTAATGATGTTGTAGTTTAATGGTATCTTTCTTTTTCTTTTTCTTTTTTTCTTCTTTTTTTTTTTTAAAATAATAATAAAAAAAGACTTTAGATTTCGAGCATAATAATATATATGACGTTTGTGAAATTAACAATTAAGAGTTTTTCTACTATTTGTTTAAAATAAGTGAAATACATCTTGGATGCATGGTTTATTCTCTAAACAAAAAGAAAGAGAAGGAGAGAATAAAAGAAATAAGAGTAATGACATGGACCATCTTTTTATCCTCTAAATGTTAATGTGGCTTTTAAAGTCATTATAATAAATTAAATTGTGATTTTAAAAGCTATATTAATATTACGAGAATAAAAATATGGTCCCTAGCATTAAACTGGGCGATCATTTGTTTTTAGTTGCTTTAATTCCTATAGTGATCATCACAGGTGAAATGTCCTTTGAGAAATTTTATATACCACTTTTTTATCCTATATAACTATCTTACAATATTAATATGACCGTCTCAACCTACCCTTAATTTTTTTTTATTTTTTTGTAACAATGACTAATTCAATGATTGTTTTGGTTCACCTAATAAATATTACGAGATGATTGTAAGATAAAAATATAATTTTTAACATTACTCATATAATTTTATTGTTCACAAATTTTTGCCCATCCATAGGCTAGAATCTTAAGTATGCATTTGTTAATGTATTTTAAATATACTTTTTATATAAAAAGGTATTTTAATATAACATAAATATAAAAATAATTTTGTGTTTTAACCGAAAAAGGGTTTCGAGGCGATCTGATTCGACTTAGTTTATTAAAGTATTTTCTTGTTTTTTTTTTTTGTTGTGTTTTTCTTTTTCAAAACAAAAACATTAACAAAAATTTTAAACTAAAAATAAAACACTCCAAATTATTTTAACTTTTACATTACACTTTTTAAAGAAGAAAAAACCCTAAAAAAAATTCCCATTAACAACAACTCAACAAGCCTAGCTCTCTTCTAAAAACACATTAACCAAGAGAAATTGGTTAAGCACATGCATATAGGGAGGTAGTCCGAATTAGAAGCAAAGTGGTAAGAAGAAAATGAGAAAAGCAAAACTCTTTTTACTTTGGGGGTGGGGCTGCCACTAAAACGAAAACAGCCATAGATGTTGACACCTGGAAAAGGAGGCCAGCTTGCCCATCACATTCATCCTCGTCACATCACACGTTAACTCCCATTATGTCAACAAAATTCTCATCACCGTCCCAGTGGCTACCCATCGTTGACCATCACACAGTGCCCTCGCACAATAATTATCCCTAACTTCATCGAGATACGTGATAGATATTTCCTCCTCCAAGTTACAAAAATTATATTTCCACTCCTATTTTCCTTCCTTATTATTATTTTTTTTTTAAAAAATAAATAAATTATATGTATATATATTCTTAATTGTGTTTAAATCTTGTAATCATTTGGTCGCGTCAGTTGAGTGTTGAAAATTTTATTTTATTTTGAATAAAAATTTTTATTTTATGTGCACTGCCGTTAATCTCATGTACAATAATTAATTCATTTCACATGCCAATAGACAATAATGCAGCAAGTGAAAGCAACTAAAAACTTGAACCTAATTATATGATTACATTTTTTTTATTTTCATTTTTTACACAGGATATCTACAGTCATACAGCGAGACATGTCCAGTCCAGCACTGACCCACATATAATGGTAGTGTAGCACGAGTACATAGGCCTTATGCCAAAAGCCATAAGCTAATCTCTGGCTTAATGTCCTACGTCACTTCATGAGTTTTAAATCGCAAGATATGTTCGAGTGGTCGGCCCCAAGAAGAGGGTAGCACATAAGTAAATTTGAACCAAAGACATCGAGGGGTGATATTTCCTCAAAGTTGTAAACCTGACCACTAGGCCAACCCCTTGAGGTTATATGATTACTTTTTGCCTGTGTTTAAACCTAATTAAAATATAATCATTTATTTTTACTTGTGATTTCAAATTATCTACGCTCACCTTCTTATAATTTTTTTTTTCTTAGAAATAATCTCTTATCTCTTATCTTCAAGTGGATTTCGTATGATTTCACAAAATAACTATATGGAAAAAAACTGTACGTTAATGTTTATGATTTATTTTCAATCTTTGGAAGTTCAATTACAATAACATTAGCTTTATTATTGTGAATTTTTTTTTCACGACTTTGTCCGAATCAAATTGCAATTATAGGGAATACTGATCCTTCGGTTCTCTCTCCTCTTATGTTTAGAATTTGCAAATCTCTCTTTTTCTGTCTAGGATTTGAAATTAAGCACCTTGGAGAAAGATCCATTAAACTGAGGTTTATTCAAGTTAACATGACTTCCTATCTTTTTACTTAATATTAAGTAAAGTTATTCTATGGAATACTTTATTAAAATAGGAGACAATTCAATAACAACAATTATTATTGATAAACAAGGATGTTTATTCAATCTTTTAGTTTTACTGATTAATAATAATTAAGGATATTTACTTATCAAGTCACCATAAAACTACCCACTATTTGCTTTCAAATTATTATAAGATTTGCATATATGCCTAACTATTATCATAGTCAAGAAGTTGAATGAGATTGATAGTTCGGTCTAAAATACAGGAAAAGAAGGAAGAGGGAGAAAGGGTGGGAAAAAAATGGAGGGAATATTTTGTTCCCTTGTTTGGTAGAAGGGAAGCAATAAAGGAATAGAGACATTGCTATATACAATTACTTTTAACCTATCTAAATACAAAACTTAGTTTTAGCAAACTTATTTTAATAAATGTGTTTTAACAATCTAGCTCCTCCTTCCAAACTCTTCCTTCCCTAATTTGCTAATCAATGAGAGATTAAGGGCCGTATGGTTCGCGAAATAGGTAGCTCCAAAATTGTAGAAATAACTATTATTTTATTCGATAAGAGTTTATTTTTAAGAATTGCTATATTCTCTTACAAAATTATTATATTCTACCTTCTTCAATTTTTAATAAAAACTATTTATTTTTCCTAACAAAATAATTAATTCGCATACCAAACATTTATGCATACTCTGCATACTTGTACTTCTTTTCAAATGTAGCCTTACCAAATTAATTTTCATGCATTTTCAAAACCCAAAACCTAAAATAGTTCTCAAAATTTTATCTCACCATTCAATCAGTGAGATTGGATGGCCAGGATGGGTTTCCTTGTCAACCCTGGGCCCATCCCTTCATTTCATCCTAACAACTCCTTCCTTCTTTTTGCAGGCATAAGCATCTGCAAGACTAAAACTCCCCAGCTGCATGGTAAAAAACAAAACAAACTCGATCCACCTAACTAATTATACTTGGTGCCAATTAATCTAAGTTTGGTCGAGTACTCCAGGAAGCTCCAAAAACTGGCTTCCCATCAGAAACACAACACTTTGATCACGTCACTTCGTATATTTGTCGTGATCACCATTACAGCCAAACCTCCTCCTCCTCTTGTGGATCCCATCCCATGGTGGGTGAAACTGAAGCCCCCCATGCTATCGATCTATATATTTCAGAGGCTCATGTTCAGAGGGATTCGATCACATCATATCATGATAAAGGGTGACTCACAAACGCCATGCAGAATGGTTGATTTGATCCATTCGATCTCCCGTCTTTCTGATCATTCGACTTTTCGCCCTATTTTGCTCGATATCCTTCATTTTGTTTGTAGTCCCTACTCTTTTTTGTAGTTAAATGAAAACCATTTGCTTAGAAAAAAGAAAAAGAGTGAGAAAGAGATTGACATTTCCCCTCTTTTCCTCGTTCCTCTCAAATATCTGATCAAACATATACAGTGGAAATTAAATTAGGATCGATGCTATATACCTTTCATGGCCTAAAAAGGAAAGGATCACAAGTATTGGGTGCACATTTTTTCCTTGGCTGTAAGGGATGCCTCTATATATTTCTCTAGCTTAGGCTGTAATTGGATGCACTTAATTCATTTCATGGAAGTAATTGGAACAAAGTAAGTGTAAATAAAATAAAGATTTGTTAATTGTCTTTGTCGTTTATTTTTTATTTTTATTTTTCAAGACAAATACACTAACAAATAATTCAAAACATAAAATACTTTTTATAAATTATATTTTTTCCTTGTTGTATGAATATTTTAAGAAAGATTAATGCTATAAATCATATTTTCATGTCACAAATATTTAATAATTAAGATTGAAGTGCGAGTTTTGACTAATCTTTGGATAAATCATTTTTTTTAAAAAAATTCAATGATTGATTTAAATGCTTCGTCAATATTGTAGGATAGATGTTAAGCAAAAATATAATATATACCATTATTCTTCAAGAAAACATATGCTTAAATTTTGGAGAGGTAATAGTTGATTTATTATTATTTTAAAAAAATTAAGACAGCCGCACGGCCACCTGAAGTAGAGAAGGGGTGGTCACGCGAGGACCCTATGCTTGTCGGGATGGCCGCGCAGCCACTCTAATTAATGTGAACACGGCAACCCTGTTTGAGCTTTTTTTATTTTATTTTTCTTAATTTTTTTGCCCGTAGGACTTTATATATGTTTGAGTTTCTCAAATTAAGCAATTTTCCTTTATATAAACTTTGTTTCAAATGTGTACCCTACCAAAAAAAAAAAAAACCAGTTTAAAAACAATTTTACCTTTATATGATATCAGAATTTATTTATTTATTTATTTATTTTTTAAAACGAAAAACAAAAACCACCCCAAATACACATTAACGAACATAAAATTCTGTAATAGTGATGATGTGCTTAATTTGAAAAGGTAAGGACAAAAACACAGAAAAAGTTTTCCCTAATTTTTATTTTTTAGGCCTAAAAGTAAGTGTAAATATTCCTTTATTAGTCTAATCCTATAGTATATATATCTTACTCCGAGTTTTGTATTTTTAATCAAAATTAAATCACATTGTCAAATTGATTGGGAATATGTCAAAATTGGGGAAAGAAAGAATTGATAGAAAGTGAAATTGATGATTTATGGGCATCCTGCCACAAAGAAGCCAGTAATAAGGAGCTGCTCAATATGAGCTAAGCCGAATGTAATCATGATCTATATTAAAAGTTTAAGATTGTTTTGTTTGATTACGTTTTTAAATTAAACAGGTGGAACTTGAGCTTAATTATCATCAAGTTTGATAACATATTAAAATTTAATTGATTGACTTCTTGGTAGTTTGATTAATTTACTTTTGCATTAAATAAATATCATAATTAATATTCTATACGGTTAGATTATATATATATATTGTCCCACATTGGTTATTGTTATGTATATTTCTTTCATTACTAGCCTATATATATAGGCCTCTCATGTACAGCTTACGTGTGATTCTATATAATACTTTTCTCTCAACATGATATCAGAGCAGTTCCTTCTAATTGTTGGGCTTTCCCCCTGTTCTGTCCACGTGTATTTGACCAATAATGCCACACGTGAGGGGGAGTCTTAAAGTGTCCCATATTGATTTAGGGTTTAGGGTTTAGTTTACATTCACCTAGCTTCTTTATAAGTCATGGTGTCTTCTCCTCTCTGAAGGTGTTTTTTTAGAGTGAATTGAGCCCATGGACTTTAACATGGTATCAAATTTATCAACATTTTAGTTCCTTGATATGTATACTGATTTTTTTTCATTCATTAACCTATATATACGAATAAAATTTATCAACATTTTAGTCACAACTGTATATATATTTACTTTTAATCATGAATTAGATGATATATATATATATATATATATATATATATATATATATATATATATATATATATATATGACCAAGTGCATAAGTTACTTCTATAAGTTTTTACATATGTTATTTTTTTAAAAATAAAAATAAAACTATATGTTCTTAGAACAGTTAACCACCTGCCGAGGTGACAATCAAAAGTACATACAAAGAAATAAGACATTAACAAAAGAGTTTGAAATTACTCTATGTTTAGGTCAACATGATTTGAAAGTGAATAATTCAAAGGAAAGCAAAAGTAGTGCAGAGAAAATAAGTGAAAGTTTTATTTTACCTGATGGTTGTTGCATTTTATTATTGATTTTGTTGTAACCATCTGCTATGTGTTCCGCTCTTATTGGGTACTCATCTGTTTCAACGTCTCTAGATCTTATGACTCTTGTATGCGATCGCATCATGCTAGGATTACAGAGACAATTATTAACGTGCCAAAAGAGAGGACCAATGTTGTACTGCACAGCTACTCTTGGGTCAATAAATTAATGGACTGGGTATCGGGTCCGCAAGCCCAACACATGTTATAATCTTATTTGTGGATTTAAATAAATGGATATTAACTCTATAATTGTATATGCAAGCCAATCTTCATGTTCTTGAGCCTCCTTATCAATTAAATCTCAAAGATCCCCTCGAGCTTGATTTGAATTTTAAATAAAGAAAAACATAAGTCTCTAAACGGTGTCCATATCATCTATGAAAATTTTGATTTGTTTAAGCCCTAACAATAGGCAAATACTCTCTCTCTCTCTCTCTCTCTCTCTCTCTCTTTCTCTCTCTCTCTCTCTCTCTCTCTCTCTCTCTGTGACTTTAAGCTTTAGGGTTCATCTGACTTCTTCTTTTTTTTCTTTTTCTTTTTTTTTTCTTTTTTTTTTTTTTCTATTAATACTTCCTATTTTCTTTAATTATACAACTATTATGCTATTATTATTATCTGAAAGAACAGCTTGGATTAGCTAGTCTGTCAGCTAAAAAGGTTGGAAAATAAATTCAACATCAGTAATTCGATAATATATATCATGTTAATTAGCGCGCGCATGATTACAAAGATGCGGGCGTGTTTGGTTAGAGGTCAAATTATGAGGGCAAAAGTGAGAAAGTCAAGCCGGTGATTATTGTGCTAAACTTGTTTAGGGTGGATGGTGTCATGGTGATAAGATTGTTGCACGTTTACAAGGACAACAGCCTACAGCAAAGGTTAATTAATTACTCCATTATTGGCCAATATAATCCAATGTAAAAACAAAGAAAAAACAAATTAAACATTGAATAATAAAGGAATGACTAAAAGAATTGCTAATTTTTTTTGGAAACCAAATCCACTAATTAGCTGTCTGAAATGAAAAACCTAAAATTTGATTCCAAACGAATTATTAGTGAGAAAATGTACTATCATTGGATAATGCTTCAATTGAGAAGACTAAAATGCAATGATCTAACTAAGTAATGAAAATTTGCATTAAAAATGTATATCAATTTGAGTAAAAGAAAAAAAAATCTTATGCGGTTTACACATGCTTAGTTAAGTAGAACATATTCTTAAAAATCGGCTTATAAAGAGAAGGTGCTTAAGAGTTTTTATACATATGATTAAGATTGTTTGAGATTGTAAAATATCATCACGCTTCGCAGTCAACGTTCACAACGTCTCACTCTATCAACACTGACATGATGATAGTCATTTTTTTTTACCAAAACATTTAAATTCAACCTAAAGGTACTTCCTTCGTAAATTCACCACAAAACCGTAACTCATTTTATTCATACTTGACGGTGTGGTTAGTTATAATACAAAATGATACAAATTAATCCGGAATATAACTCCATTAAAAACCGACTTGCTAGATGAGAGTGGCTAAAAATTTATATAAAATTGTTCTAAATCTTGGTGATAAATATATATTTGAACAGTAACAAAGCAATGGGTTAGGGATAACCTGACAATTATAGGTACATAGTACTTTCTTTTCAGACCTGAAACTCGTTACACATGATGCAGATTTGGGGGGATGGAGCTTGTCGCTGATTCAGGAATCACCAAAGTCTTTAGAGACTTTTTGCGACCTTGCATTCATCCCCCCTCCCCCCTTTTCTTTTATGGAAAGCTATCCAGCTAGACATATGGGCTACATTTACGGGATTTCATTCTCTCTAAACCTAGAGAAAATTCTAACGTCAGTATCTTACCGACACAAACAAAATTCTAAAAATTAAAATTCAACAAGATATAGTGTCAATTATATATATTACCTGAATTTTGCACATTTTTGGATTTTCTACCCTTGTTAATGTTTGGTCAAAAACACTAATGGCTATTTTGCCACGTGTACAAATAACTAGGTCAAATTCTCCGCATTACCCACGGTCAGTCATATCAGTCTCATGATTTTATAGGCGATGACGTAATTGATAACTGACGTTATTAATTTTATAAAAGACAAAGTAATCGTTAGTATTTTTTACAAGGCATTATCGGAGTTAGTAAATCAAAAAATATGAAAAAACCCAAGTAGTATATACATAATTAACGCTTTTGAAAACTCGATTAGTTATTTGATAAAACTATAAATCACATGTATCAAAAATGATATTTAACCCTAATATTTAATCGTAGGATTTGGCTCGTGAATGGCCTTGAATGGGGGTTGAATGCATCATAGTATTCGCTCATCCCCCAACATGCTGAATGCAAGAGGCATGTGATAAGAGGGGCTTTATTAGTGGCCAATGGAAGATGTGAAACATCCTTGAGATATATATATATATATTTTTTGTACAGCACGTGTAACATTCATGAGGGTCTTTTGGCATTTGAAAGCTGCCGGTTTTGATTCAAACAGGATATATATTCAATTCATATATTGGTGTTAGGGCTCATGATGCTGTTTCTGTCCTTTTTATGGCCTTTTAGGAGGAATTAGGGCAAGGGCTCAAGTAGTTTATACATGATTTGTGGCATGCAATGCAAAAGATATTAGGTCCCATGCTGTCGGCATCAGTCGTTAGGTAAGAGAGAAATTGAAGTCCTCTCATTGCAAGGAATTTATAAAAAAAACAAAAAGGTAAAAAACAAACACAAATACAACCTTAACAATTGAGAAAATCAATCTAGACAGATTACCGGTACCTTAACACACCGGAAAGAAACTACAAAAGCAAAAGTCACTTATAAATACGTACAGCAAAAGAAAGTCACGACCCATTTGAAAACTCTTACAAGCTTTAGATCTAGACAATGGATTAATTCAATGATATAAAATGGTGCCCATTTCATTGAATAGTGAGAGAGAGAGAGAGAGATATATTGCAAGCATTATAACAAGCATGAAGTATGATATGATGTTTTCAATCTGATTTTTTTTGTCGTCTTACTATGAAGTAGCAAGCAATTGGCGTGAATTTGAAGTACTTGTTTGTTATGTCAAATCAATTTGTAAATGATTTTGTATTTTTGTTTTGAAAATAGAAAATAAAAAAATAATAATAATAATTTAACAAACAAAGTCATGCTTAGGAAAATTAGTAATATTCTATTAATTTTGATAAAACGCTGCGCCATTATTGCATATTTAATATCTGAAGAAAAAGAAAAAAAAAGCCATCATATATATATATATATATATTCTTAAAAAACATGTCGAAAGCATGGTGGAATGGTTAGTCATTAAGTCATGTCAAGAAAGTGATTAGGGATAAAACCGTGTATTGAAAATGTGTTTTCAACATCGCATTTGTTTTTATTCAACCATGCATGTCATGTCATGTCTTGCTCGCCAAAGATTAAAGCATTAAATCCTGTTTATCATTTCGCTTAATTAAAGACATGACTTGGGTACACGAAATCGTATCTCATTGGCATATATATGGCATGTTTGTTAAAAATAATAAATTTTTTTATATAATTTAAAAATATAAATACAATTTGTATATTTATGTCATGTCAGTTTTTTTTAAAAAAATTTAAAAATAAAAATACCCCTAAAATACTTTGCCAAATAGAGCCTATAATTTTTGTTTAGTAAGGTTAAAAATCTCTCTTGTATTCCTCTAAAAATGAGGTGATTTTTCAAATTACCATTAGCTTGTGATTGATCACTATTAAATTGTGATTTTAAAAATTACTTCATTTTCAAAAAGACGCAAAAATAACACATGATGAACTTATAAAATTACTCATAATTTTTTAAATAGTTAGAAAAGCATTTTGTTTTATAAATCATTTTTAAATTACACACTTCACAAAGCGCTATAAATTTTTGTACAAATTGTGTTTCTCTAATTTGAAAACTGTTTTGCATTTTCAAAATAGTTATTAAAATTGTAATTTTTCCAAAAAAAACCATATCAACCATGTACAAAGAAAAAAAAAAGTAAATAATGCATAGTTATTTCTTTTTAATTAAGATTCTTTATGATTATCTTATTAAATTGCATGTAATTCGAGCAACCTTATAATTAAGAAATGAGTCATGAAATCTACTTGTTCCATGTAGGCAAGCCCTACACTTTAAACTATATGAAACAAGTAAGTCTTACAACTAGAGGTGGATCTAGGTATAGCTTTGGGAGAACTAATGTCTTCCCCAAAATTTTAAAATTGTCCCTAAAGTTTATGTTCTTTTATGAAATATTTCCTCCAAAATTAATTTTTACCCCCATTATTTTTATATTTTTGTCCCCCACCCTTATATGTCTAGTTCCGCCCTTGCATTCAACTCCTCTATAAACTTCCTAAATTATATACCGTTCAAAGTTTCAAACAACTAAATTACATTATACTTATTTGTTTTTCTTGTATTATTAAGATAATTTGATGAATGAAAATTAGGGGTAGCAATTCATATTCGTATATCGCGTTCGTATGTATCGATATATGTATATGAGACTATGCGACTCATTTAATTATAAAGAACAAACTCTTTTAACCCTAATTCGTTAGTTCTATGCAAAGTTCATATCATATTTGCAACTCCAAAACAAACAAACATTTAACACATCTCATTGTTGAAGAGTAAAGTTAGACAGCAAAATTTGCAAGTGACCTGATTTCCCCTGAAGGTGACCTGTCGAGACAGTGCCCAGGGGGGAAAAAAAAATCTGCTGAGACAATCCCAATGGTCGGTGATAATTTAATGGGAAAAGATATAAAGAACCTCTTTGCACGTGACACAGGGGGAGAGATGGAACTTTCTGTTGTGAAGGAACAAAATAAATTACTAAAAAAAAAAAAAAATGCAATCTAAAAAGTGCCCAGAGAAAAAAAGAAAAAGAAACGACGAATTAAAAAGTGGAATGATAAAATAATGTTGATTTAGAGAACAAAAGGGCGAGAGTGTAAGGACCACGGCACGGACAGGGCACGGAGCTCAAGGAGGCCATAATAATAGAGGGACAACCAAACCTAAATTAACGGAGGTGGCGTGTTGTGGCTCTTGCTTCTCTGCTCCTCAACTCCTCATCTACCGGGCACGCGCCTCTCCATCAGCTTCGCCGCCACCATCCGACTCCATCGACATCAGAAGCGGTTCCACCGGCCTCCCGCGAACCGGAGCGTGATTTGCACGCGCCGCCAGGGACTAAACCGGTTTTCCCCCTTCCCCCGCCTCTGTTGGTGGTCTCGCGCCGTGCGTGGTGTTAGCCGATGGCGAGAGGTCCTCTGGTGTAGGCGCGTGGACTCCACGCGCTGTCTCAGGGGACTCCCAGCCCACGCCCCTCTGCTGACCGGTTGCTGCTGTGTTGTTGTGTTTTTTTTCTTTTTGTATTTCTGGGCAGTTTTGTTTAGGTGTGTTTTTTGTATTTCTTTGTTATGTAGAATTTTCTGTTGTATATTCTACTGTAATCTCTGTAATGGTTACCCCAGTGGTGTTTGGATCCTTGTGATTCTGCAACCACCATTTACCACCTTTAATGGTGGCCCAGGTTCTTGGCATCCGTGTCAAGGTCCAATAGGCCCGCATCTTCGGAAGCATTGCCTCCGCGTACTTTCATTCATAGGTTTTAATGTTTTTTTTCTTAACGTTATGGGTTGCCCAGCCCTAGTTTAATGTAATTTCTTCTTAACGTACCTATATAAAAAAAAAAAAAAAAAAACGGAGGTGGCGTGTTGTCTCAAAACAGCCGTACAGTTCAGTAGGGCTGTTATCTCAACCCTCCAATAATTTCTCCACTCCAATGGCCCAATCAATCCACGGCTACCTTTTTGCACCCATAATCTTGTTTTTTTTTTAATTATTATTATAATATATCCACATCATTTATTTTATATTATAAAGTCTTCGTCTGCCACCCTTTCGGTTTAATGCTTATTGTAAAATTTGTAGTGGGTCCATGTTATGAGAGGGAATCCACTAAAAATAAAAGTTATTTTTTAAAAAAAAATTAGTGATTTTTTCATTTAAAAATGTTTATAACTAATGATATGTACCAAAAAATCCAATGTATAAGTACTATTTTGTGCGTAAAGAATAAATTTTTATTTTTAAATTGAATTAAAATAATTTTTGTTTTAGTTTAATATAATAAATTGTTATATGTTCAAAATTTATGTAATTTTCACATGCATTTTTTTGTTATTAGTATTATCACATACATTTTTTGAATATATGCCAACTTAATAAATTGGATATAAGAAAATTAGGAGAAAAATTTTGTTTATGTGAAAAGAATAAATTTTCCTTCAAATTTGGTTGAGAGATTCCTTTCAAATCCAGTCTATAGAGTGTTGCTGATAAAGCTAGTGTTGTGCCATCATATGTTTAGTTATTAAAAAACCATCTTCTTTTTCAAAAAATTATCAACATATTTATGATTAATTAGAGGAGGGATGGCAATCTAATTGAGGATACACGAGAAATATTGCACGGTCTGTAGAATTGAAAGGTTCGTCATGTTAGGCGAAATCTAAATGATACAGCTTATCGGCTCGTAAAGAAAGTTTTATTGAGGAACTTCTCCATTGTATTTTTGATATTATCGTTGTTGATTGTTGTGCTTAATTTGTTAGTTTTAAAATAGATGTGCTCGATTCCATTTAAAAAGAAAAAAGAAAAAAAATTGTTATTACCATCATAAATTTTAACCTAAACTGATTCAGTTTGCCTTTTGTATTTCAAACTGAGTAAATTAATGCGAGAAAAATATGTCACATTTTTTATCATATAAAAGAAAATTTTAAAATGATTAAAAAACTCAGTTTGAATCCAATTGCAAGGATAAACTGAATATTTCTACTGCTTAGATTTGCAATGCAACTATAGTATTGCCAAGTATAAAATGCAAGAAAAAAGTTTGAGGAATTTTTTTTATTTATTATTCGGATGAATTAAAACTTTCATAACCCAAACAAAGAGTCAAAAACACTCTAGAAAATCTGGATACAAGTTTCTAGCCAGGGACAAACCCCCCAAGAAGAAAACACCAAAATAAAATACAACTGCAAAACCACAGTAGGAACATACTGCATACACAAGAACACCAAAATAAAATACAACTGCAAAACCACAGTAGGAACATGCTGCATACACAAGAACAAACTGCATATCTGCAGAAACACAACTAGAAATTCTGCATCAACAACAGAACCTCACTTGAAAACTACAGCAACATCAGAACCTTACAAGACACAACTGCATCAATCAGCACAACAACCGAATTAAATTCTGCAGATTCCATGAATGAACAATCCAAATATTGCTCCCCACAATTTTCACTTTCCCTTTAGCCAAGAGTCTAGCCCTCACTTGCCACTTGATCTGAGCAATAATGGCTTCTTCAGACCGAGGAATGTTACCAAAGAAAAGATCATTTTGCTGCTTCCAAAGGTGGTACACAGCAGCCCCAAAACGCATAACGATTTTGCCAAGACTAGGTAGAAAATAAAGGCCTTACTTTATTTTCTCTAATCGATTGAATTTTTATTAGATAGACTTTAGCTCATCACTTCATTGTTTATTTCTTATTAAGCAGATATGTATATCATAATGATATTGTTTACATATATATATTTTGTTGGGGATTTTTAGAGAATAAAAATAATTTAATATTTTCAGAATAAATCTGCAATAATGGAGCAAAGTTTTATTAAAATTAACAGAATATTAAAAAAAAAAAAAAGTTGTTAAGAAAACCCCTCAGCATGCTTTAATAGCAAGACTGACATCACATGGTTGAGTTGAATAAAACCAAATCCGACGTTGAAAACACATTTTCAATACACTGTTTTATCCCTAATCACTTTATTGACATGACTGGTTTCCACGTGCTTGTTTGATTGAGCTGTCTACAACATTTGTGGATGAGAATTTCTTAATTAATTGTTTGTCTTAAAAGTTAACTTGATAAAAACAAATTAATTTTTTTATTCTTTTTATTTCTTTTAGATACATCAATAGAATTACAAAAAAGATAAACAACAAAATAGGATTTGGGCATCATAAATTAAACTAAAGAAAAAAAGTCTACGATAGCAATGCTTTCGAAAATGCGGGTCAAATGATTTGAGACACGAATGCTAAGAATTATGGCCACTAGTGAAGGTGGTATGACAGTTGCTTTTAGCCACAAGGACCCAAAATAAAATAAAATAATAAAAAAAAAGGAAAAATCAAGGAAATGACATAGCAGAAAAACCCATAAACAAACAAACACAAAAAACGAAAACATAACCCATGAAAATACACCATCGAAGAAGGCCAAACCATTGTCGGAAGTCGGCCAAAGTGGAGGATTTGTTAATTGGATTCGTGTGTTCCAACTTCCAAGTTATATATATACGATCAATTATCATTTCATCTATTTAATTAAATTTGATAAATTTTTTAATTTTTATCTAACACGTTTAAATAAATAAGTGATCTGAATTGACCGACTCAATAGTTAACACGCATAATCTATTTAATAAATATATCGTATTAGGTTGACTTGAATGTATAACCTATTTCGACTATTTAATATAAATGGATTAAATTGACCCAAAATTGCGGTATGACCAATTAGCACAATTTCCTATCTGACATATTCAGAATTGCTAATTAACTTAGCAACACTGAACCGTAACCAGCTAAGTTCTTATCGTGTCAAAAATTACTGGTGTTAATTCATATGGAAGGTGATCAAAAACATGTAATTTTCAATTGCTTCTCTATACAAAACTCATGCAAGAAAAGCATTTTCAACTCTTTGTTTACAGTTATCCTCTATTCTATGTTTAGATTGATCGTAGAACTGCAATTTATAGCTTTGAAGCCTGCCAGAATAGGGATTAGGATCCTTAATTAACATAATACAGGCCAAAATAGATCGTGGAGTCAATTACTATATGATCATTAACATTTTATTATAAATAATAATAACGACAACACGTAGATGAAAGTATTATAATCTCAATTATTTACATGTTATTCTGGAATATAATTTTAAGACTTTAATATGTATTTTCTTATTTACTAGGGATTGGTGGATTAGATTCTCCTAGCTAGGACCCTAGACTATAGTCTTTCATTTTAGGGGGAAGGAAAGGAAAAGAAAAAAAGAGAATAATATTACGAGAAAAAGGTGTATTTTTTATTCTTATGAAGCTATATATTTTATTTATTATTCCATTGCATAATTAATTCGAACACTTTCGAGTCTATGATAATGTAGCTAGGTAGCATCTATAAAAAATAAAAAAATAAGAAAAAAAAAATGTAGCTAGATAGCTTCTCCTCGTCGCAATATTTTTGTTTTCTTCCCATAAACAACCCAATACTTTTTGTTATCATATTAATTACTTTTTAAATGCATCTTACGTCTTATTATTTATTCTATTTTTATATCATGTAAATATTTTATCTTTTATTTTATTTTTCAAACACACACTTGCTCTTTGATGAAAGAGAGAGAAAGAGAAAGAGTAATAGAAAACATGGTAAACAAATTTATACATTCATCCATAGTGCTTATACCTACATTTGATTAAGCATTGTGGATAAAATGTAAAATACATTTGATTTATAGAGCCGGATTGAGATGTTTTTTAAGGAGTTTGGTTAACTATTTTTAATTTGTAGAAATAAAAAATGCTTAGGTTATTGTGGATGCTCTTATATAATTCGATTTTCCCGGAGTGGATGGTAGAAACAATAAGAAAGCATGAAGTGATGTTTATAAGATATTAGGTTTTAATTTGCAATTGTTTGGGTCTTGTGGTCTGCATTATCACAAATTCATTCAATGGCAAGCTAAGATATATATTATTATTAGGTGTTTGAGCATATAATAGGGTGAGAATTCGATTATTATTGATGCCATGATGGAGCTAACTAGTCAAGCTATAACTCAGTTAGATTTGAGAGACTGAATGCAGTTCCAACTGTCTAATCTCCTTCAGTGCAGTTCTTAACGAGCAAGTACTATTATGATTATGTTCAATTGCCGGCGATAAATAAGGTAACCGCCATCATGCAGCCAAGGGGTTCACAACAATTATTGACACCCAATAATAAGCGTAGAAAGCATGGACGCAATACCACTACCTTGCCACGAACGTACACCACTAAAGAACGCTAACTAAATGTCATGCCAAAACGGGGTCCTAATCGGTGACTGAGCGACACACAACTTAAGCCATGCAAGGCGGGAAGCCCTTCGTCTCTTTGTGTGTGTGTTTGGGGCATGGACATCCATTTTCAGGTATGGTTCTTACCTTCCATCTGCACGCCTTCGATTTGAGCTTTCTCCTATCTCAATATCCTTCACTTAGGCATCAAATTATGTACTTTGAATGTCAAAGCATGAATAGTATCCATGGAATGGAAAGGATAATTTTCGTTTTGGTTTGGATTGGCTTACCCGGCGGAAGCCTGTCGTTGAGTAGGACGGGTTGGCCCAAATAGATAGATGGTATTTGATTCAAATTCAGTTTCCTGGACGGGCTTTTTGGATCCGAACCCAATTCGACCCACATCAACAATACGTATTTTCTGCATATATATAACTTAACTGACCTCACTATCATCCCCCTACCCTATACCATAGAAGCTACAGCCCTACATATATAGGGCGAGTGTGAGAGAGGCACACATGCATGTTGCAACTGCAATGCCAGAGCATTATTGATGATGGGAGGATGACTTTACCGAGGCATGGAAAGAAGGCAAGAAAACAGTAAAAGGTAAACGGAGTGAGAAAGTGGAGACAGACAGAGGATACACAAACTACAGTCCCTCCAAAACCCAACACAACACAGAACCCCACCTCCTCATTTTTTCAAAAAAGAAAAGCGGCGCTCTCTCAGAAACCCCTACTGTCTATCACTCTTTCTTATCCACGACGTACGACACACGGCACAAAGCAGTTATATCAATATTGTTTCACGCGCTGCAGTTGAAGCGTGGGGATGTTTTTTTCCCACCCTCCCTTCTTTTTTTGTCTTTTACCAGCTATTGTATTACAGCGCAGATCTATAGTTTACTCTCTCTCTCTCTCTCTCTAGGTGACGCACATGCCGAGGCTGCCTCGAGCCCTACAAACGTGAGTCGTGACCACCCCAGCCCTCAAATAATAAAAACCCGCGATTTTTTCACTTCCCCAGCACTCTCTTTTGTTGCCTCACCGTCCTCTTCGCGCTCGTGAACGCCACGCGTGGTGTCGTCTTCCGCGTGGGGACCCATTAAAGGGTCGGAATATAAGGCGCGTGGATGATTCGACGCTTGAAAAGTGACATTGGATGGGAGAGGAGTGGTGTTGGGGTTCGGACCCGGAATTAAAACACTGGGAAAAGAGAGGCCCTAGACAAAAAGGCCTATTACGCTAGGAAAGGTTTTGGGGAGGGGTGAGAGATGTACACGTGTCGTGATCGCTACGGGTTATTTCCTAACAGAGTTTTGTCACGGACGGTCGTTCCAGATCTGGGAATTTTTTTTTTCACTTTTAGGAATAGTGCCACTACATTCTCCTTAAAGTCCTCACACAGTCACACTTGGATTATTTTTGTTTTTCCCTCCATATTTTTTCTTTTTAGTCAGTAAAAATACGCGGATTGGGGCTTGCCACGTGTAATTTGATAAAAAGTAATTTAGTATTTTGGAGCCTCCTATAGTCCTATGATGTGAAATTCGGGAACTGACCGGGTTTAAGGAAGCCCATTAGGGTCGGTTCCGGACACTTCCTATGGCTAAGGAATGGCAGGGGGCCACACTACTCCCCAGCCAACATCAACTTTTGGGCTTTGGCTATGTGATCCAGATTGGCTTTTTTCCATGTCTTATTTTTCCCATTCTCAACATTCTTTCTTAGGACCTCACTAAATAAAATATGTTTTTTTTTTAAAAATAAAAAATAAAAATAAAAATTTCTCACCCAAAACAAGATAAAAGATTTTTAGCAATTTTCTATCTAACTTACTAACAATTCGAACAACACATGCGAGAGAATTCACATTAAATCTATCTAAGTACTTGGATCGCCCAAAAATTTTCTGGGCAAATAATCCTATACGATCTCTCTCATAATATGTAAATCAAAAAATTACTGAAAACCCCGTTTCAAAAACATAAAACAATCTTAAAATTACAAAACAATTTTCACATTTATAGCAAACCAAAACTATTTTTAACCTTAAAAAAAATAAAAAATAAAAAAAATTCCAAAACCCCCAAATTCTGAAGAAGGTACTAAGATATAATGTGGCTTGAGGCTGAGGTGAGGCAGGGGATCAGGTTGGAGTGTACTTGGGCGAACACAGAGCCCTTTGTTTGCTTGCTTATAGAATGGTCCCTCCCCCCCCCCCCCCCTCTTAACTCTAAACCATTAGGTCGGCTCCCCTGTTGCTGTACCTATGCAACCTGCCTCTCCTATAGCTGATAGCGATTGGTGGAGATCGAGGTTGGGAAAAAGGAGCAAAAAAAGGATCACGGATTCTTTGCAGTGCACCAGCCAAAGCCAAAGAAGCTCAAAGCCTCAAACCAGGCTGCTTCCAGGGTTGGGGCCCTGCCTATGTTGCCTAGCCTGCACACCCCTAAGCTTTTACAATTATTGACATAACGTGTAGCCGCTTGTTTGTTTCCCACAACCCAGCAGGTCAACTGTATTCGTTTCGCCTCAATGCAATCAAACTTGTTCCCTCTATGTGGATACAACGTTGGCATGTTTCAATGTTTGTTTTCATACGTGTAAATTCTACATAAATTTGAAATATTAAATTATTAAATTATTAAATTCACCCGTTTAAGGAAATTGGCTCCCTAGGATCCGAATTAGAGATCGTTAAGATGAGCTCAAGACCACATGATCAGTCTCTCAGAAGCTTGATGTGGCCCAACCTTAAAACTTTCTAGGTGTTGCTTATTTTGTAATTAAAGTGTCTTTAACAAGCCCAGAAGTAAAAAAGCACATGCACGAATTGGGCTCGGCCCATTAAAATTAAGGTGCTACAATTCTAGCCCAAGAAATTGCAGGGTTTCCAATCTTAGTGGCCCATAATCGGATAACCCTAACACAAGTACCTTCTGAAGAAGAAAAAAATAGCCTATAACCCAAACGAAAAATTGAAAAAGAAAATAACCCCAGCCCAAGCCCCAGCTGAGTAATTGACACTAGGTATAATGATTTTTTTTTTTTTTTTTTTTTTTTTTTTTTTTTTTTTTTTTTTTTTTTTTTTTTTTATATAGATAAGGTATAATGATTTTTTTTAAGTATGGATAAAGTTTTTCTCCTACTAGATAATTTTCCTTTTTAATTAAGTCTATTAAATTAACATGTATTTAAAATCATTATACCTAACAGAGTTTTAAATTAACATGTATTTAAAATACATGTACTTTTCACATGCATTTTGAATAGAATATGTTATTCTTTGGATATATATCAATTTAATGAATTAAGTTAGAAAAAATTCATCAAACTCAGTTTGGAAAAACACTTTGTTATTCAAGGCCCGGTTTGTTTCGACGTAAATTTTTTTACGCAAAAGATTTTTCCTTATTTTTAAGTGTTAGACGCGGCGTAAGATATTAGTGAACTTGAAAATGTTTTCAGTTGACCAAAGAAAATAACTTTCATAAGTCATAAAATGGTTTACGCTTCTAATCTATATAAACTATTTCCGCCTATTCTCCCACACCTCCGGGCGAGCTTGCCCGAGCAAGTCTCAGGCTATCCGAACACCTACCCAGGTAAGTGGGCCCCCCACAAGGGCCCTCTTACAATTACATGCCCAAATTGCAACCAATATGAGTAGGTAATTACGCTAAATCTCAATCTCACTTGCTCGAAAAGTCTTCTATTTTTACACACTCCCTTCTTTTGCAACTCCTCTTCATTGTCTCTCTCTTTTCCACACAGCTTCCCAGCCATTTGAACCCCATCAAAATTCAGCGTTGAATCCCTTACAAATTTTTTTTTTTTAGCTAAAATCATTTTCTTTAAAAATAATTTCAGCTGAAAGTATTTTCTAA
Organism: Alnus glutinosa; assembly: GCF_958979055.1. Lineage (NCBI taxonomy): Eukaryota > Viridiplantae > Streptophyta > Magnoliopsida > Fagales > Betulaceae > Alnus > Alnus glutinosa. The sequence goes on along the minus strand of NC_084894.1, from coordinate 4,335,598 downwards.
ATTATTTATTTATTTATTTTTACGGGAGCTAAGTATTTGATATGAGTTCAGACTTCATTTTTTGTCAAAAAAAAAAAGAGTTCAGACTTCATTTTTGGATATTTCTTTTGTGTTTTACCAAGTCTTACTCCCTTCAAGTTGGGCTGGTATAGGCCGAGGTCTCTCTCCGAATAAGTATAATCTGATTGTTAGCCTGTTTGGCCCTACCCATTAAACCTAAAAGATTTGGCCCCTAATTCTATAAGGCAAATTAATCTGATTATTTATTAATGTGGCTTACTTTGAACCTTGACTTCTTTCTTACAAAAGCTATAGTGAAGCCCAACTTGAATTCACTGTACCTTTTCACTTTAAATCTTCGGTTTTTTTTATATATATATATATATATATATATTACTTTTTTTTACACATTACTTAAAAGTCCAATATTATTTCTTCTAATTATAAAATTGCTCCAATTTTTCTTTCATTTTATTTTCGCCATCCACAATATCATTTTATATTATTTTTTACTATTAGCATGGTTACTTTTATCACGTACAACCTAAAATAACTCCCTTAGCACCAAATAAAATCATTTGATATTATAAATTACTCCTAATAAAAATAAGAGTTGGCCAAAGGGCATTTCAAGAATCTCAAACGAAGCATGTCCATTGTACAGAGTTGGAACTTGCATGTGTTGATGTAGTTCTCTATTGCAGAGGATTGAGTAGTAGAGTTGCTGTTTGATTTGTTTGTTTCTGTTCCTGCAGATTTTGGGAGGTCCTGCTGCCTTGCTGTAGTTCTCTATTAAGTGGGTTGAATTGTTGTTAGTTTATTGTGTGTTTATTTTGTCTGTTTTGGGTTTCTGCAGAATTTAGGCAGCTTGTTGGTGTTTTTTTGGCCAGTTGCTTTGCTGTTTGTGCATGGGGAGGCAGCAGGGGTTGTTGGTGGTTGTGTAGGCTTGATTTAGGCTTTGTTAGTTATATTTATAGTTTGGGATTGTGTTCCCATCTTTATTGGAGTGTTGTTTGTTGTTCAATGAAAGATTTTATTCATGGAAAAATAAAAATAAGAGCCTGAAATAAATTCCTTAAAATAAAACCAAAGCCTGTAAACTATATTTAATTCATCAACCTCAATTCAATTACGTACACAGTATCTACGTCTCCTAAAATTTCTCAAAATTATTATTTGTCCATATATAAACATTATAATCTAGTCTTAATGTCCAAATTAAAACCTTTTTATTCGAAGAATAGCCATAGCATGGTTGTGGACCTTCAAACCGGGAAGGTCCCATTTCTCATGTGGACATTAATTGTCGTTGTAGTCATCGGAGGAGGCAACTTGACGACGATGGTGTTTGAGGACCTGATCGAGATATCTCAAGAGTAAACAAAGGTAACTAGAAAGGTTGAGACCCAGGGGGCTAGCTAAATGAAAGGGCTAGGTAGTTTGGGGGCTCGATTGCAATTTTTTAAAGTTTGAAGAAGACATTGAAAATTGGGTTATATATAGTTTAAAAGGATAAGTGTAGTTTTCTCGATCTACTTTTTAATTTGACTCCTTTGATACTAACTTCTATACTTAAATACACTGTTTTGAAAGGATATATATATATATATATATATATATCCTGGTTAATTATTGATCATTTTCTTTCCAATTCATGCAAATTAATTATTGTCAATGTCCCCCTCAAAAATGACTCTAATTTTTTTTTTTTTTCAATAAGAAAAAAAATGTCCTTATAAATTCTAAAAAAAACTAAAAATAAAAACTTAAAAAACATTTTTTTAAAAAAAATAAAAAGACCAATTTTTTTAAAAAAAATAAAAAGACCATTTTTTTTTAAAAAAAAAATAAAAACAAATTAAGAAAAAAATTAAAAAAAAAATAAATAAATAAATTATTTTTTATTTTGTATAAATTTTTGTTATTTAAGTTTTTTAATAATTTTATGAATGATATTTTTGTCATTAGGGGGGACATTGACAGTTTTTGGTAGTTTTGAAGGACATTGACACGTACAATTGGTAATTTGGGAGGAGGGAATGAGGGATATTGACAATAAAGTAATAGTTTGAGGGAGTTATGTATATTTTTTTGAAAATTATTTTTGTAACAATCAACCCTTATTTAAATTAAAGTACTATATTTGGAAACTGTCCAACAATTCATGCATACATACACAATAATTAAAGGGCTTAGACTCTACAAATAAGCCTTTCTTATCTGATTAGAAAAAAAGGAAAAAGAAGCCTTTCTTATCTCCATTGATTCATTGAAACATGCAATTAAATTAATTAAGACACGAAAATACTTCAAGAGACTAAGAATTAAGGGGGTGTTATGGAAGGAAATGGTATGAGGAGGCTTGCAATGGTACTACATATATAATGATAATGCATGGGATTTATAATATGTCTGACGTAGGTTTAATTAGTGCAAGCCGATGATCAGACTAATCATGATATCCAACCATTAATTTCTCCCTCTCTCCCGTCGTCTCCCCTTTCTACTGAACCTCTCTCTTCTACATCAAATTGACATAATTTGTTCTCTAGAATCCGTACGTTCCTTGAAGTCGCTAAAATCCCTAGATCCAAAATCCTCTCTGGCTGAAAAGAAAACAAACTTTGTTTTAAAAGCATGCATGGAAGTTGCATGATATGTTTCACAATCTAAGCTGCAAGCCAAGTTAACTTCAATGTTTAACACGTGATAAATGAGTTGGCACTTTCTTTCTTATGTAACAATTCGATTTCTTGTGTATCAAGTTTCCTGTTTACAGCTGTTAGTTAGTTGTTTTTCTTTCCCTTGTATTTGAGCAATATACATATACTGAACCTTTGTTTATCTCATTATTCAATGAAAGCATTCTAAAAATTCTCCTACAATTCTTTGTTTTTCCTCTTTCTCTCTGTCTCGAGCATTTGCACTCTGCAACTTTCTTCATTCTGTTATGGTATCAGAGTAGGTATTTCTCATCACTGTTCTTATCTGATTCAATCCTCATTGTTCTTGTTTTCCATTCAGTTCTCAATCGTTCTTCGATAATTCTCTGCTTTTATTTTCCTTTCGTCAAATCTATATTTTTTTTTTCAAACAATCTGATTGTCATTCAACAATGTCTTCGATTCATTCTAGCTAATACCTCCAATGATGGTGGTGATCGATGCTATGGATAGTACTTTACCAAATTCTCTGCTAAATTCTACGCCTTCGGCTGTAGAATTTTCTAGTCCCTACTATCTCCGCCATGGAGACAGTCCAGGAACTTTGCTCGTTTCTCAACCTTTGGTTGGAAACAATTACCATACCTAGAAGAGGTCTATGGTAATGACACTTTCTGCCAAAAACAAGCTTGGTTTCATTGACGATTCTTTAGAGAAACCAACTATTGATGCTCCTGAGTATTTTGCTTGGGATAGATGTAACAATATGGTGCTATCATGGATTCTTAATTCCGTTTCTCAAGAAATATCCGCTAGCATCATATACATTGAATATGCTCAAGAGATGTGGAATGACATCAAAGAGCAATTCTCACAGTCCAATGGTCCACGAATTTTCCAATTACAGAAGGCCATTTCGGCTCTTTCTCAAAATAATAACTTTTTCAATTCCTATTATACAACTCTCAAAGGATTTTGGGATGAATTGAACAATTACCGTCCCATGCCTTTATGTTCTTGTGGTACCTCTCAAACTGTCCAAGAATATCAACATCGAGAGTATGTTTTTCAGTTTTTTATGGTACTCAACGAATCTTTCTCTCACATTCGAGGTCAGATTTTACTTATGGATCATCTATCATCCATAAATAAAGTCTTCTTAATGGTTGTTCAAGAAGAGCGGCAAAGAGAGATCATTTCTACTTTCTTTGCTCCTCTAAATACTACTCCAGCTGCAATGACGACAAGATATAATCCAGCAAAGTATTCATCACAACCACAAGGACTAAGGACTCAATATCCTCGCAAGGAACAACCTCTTTGCACTCACTGTGGCCTACTCGGTCATACGGTCGAAAAATGTTAAAAGTTGCTTCATCTTTTTGTTTGAATTTTGCTTCATTCAGCAAGTGTCGGGCTGGAAGAGGATTGGGCTAGGTAAGAAAGTTGGTGGCTTATATCATCTTGTCCTGAATAACTTGGAAGGTCTTCCTACTTCATGTGTGCCTCCTTTAGCTTCTGTTTCAATAAAACCAATACCACCTACTAGCTGCAATTTGCTTTCCGTTCCAATAAAATCAGTATCATGAACTGTCTGCAATTTGAATTCTGTTTCAATTGTAAATAAATATGTACATATTTCTGCCCATGTGTGGCATGCTAGATTGGGTCATTTGTCTGACTCAAGACTGCATTTACTTCAATCTGTAATTCCTAGTTTGGCTTCCATTTCAAATAAAACATGTTCTGTTTGCCCTTTAGCTAAGCAACACAGAATTTCTTTTCTTATTAGCAATACTCGTTCAACTCATATATTTGATATTGTTCATTGTGATATATGGGCCCCTTCTCAATTCCATCTTTGAATAATTCAACTTTCTTCCTCACTATAGTTGATGATTTCAGCCGCTTTACTTGTGTGTTTTTGATGCAAAACAAATCTCAAACACGTCCCCTCATTCATTTTTTCTTCTCTTTGGTCGAAACTCAGTTTAATCTCAAATCAAATTCTTGAGATCTGACAATGGCAGTGAATTTAATATGCCTGATTTCTTCTCATCTAAAGGGGTTCTTCATCATCTCACATGTGTGGAAACCCCTTAGCAAAATGTAGTAGCCGAGAAACACCAACACCTTCTAAATGTTGCTCATGCTCTTCGATTTCAAGCACATTTACCTTTTACTTTTTAGGGTGAATGTGTTCTAACAACAACTTATCTCATCAACCGAATTTCAACTCCATTTCTTCATAATCAAACACATTTTGAACGACTGTATTCCACTCTTCCTTCTTATTCTCATCTAAAAGTGTTTGGTTGTTTATGTTATGCATCTACACTTGCTCGGAATCATACTAAATTTGATCCTAGAGCTCCTGCTTGTATCTTTGTTGGATATCCTCTTGATGTCAAAGGATATCGTCTATATGATTTCAATTTGAAACAGTTTTTCATATCTCATGATGTTATCTTTCATGAAAATATTTTTCCTTACTCTTTTCATTTTTTTTTCATCTACTTCATTATCTTGTCCCATTCCACATGTTATTCATACAGACACCTCAGATTTACCATCATCTCATTACCATACTTCTTCTTCTCATAACTTTCATTCTGCAGATTCCGTTTCACCAGAATCTGCATTTAATTCTCAATTTTCTGATTTTGTTTTGCCAGAATCTTCTATGCATGCTCATTCTTCTTCTAATGACAGCTATTCTTCTACTCATATTTCTCCTACTCCTCTTCGTAAATCCACCAGATCTAAATGCCAACCTAGTTATCTACAGGATTATCTTTGTTATTTTGCTACTGGCACTTCCCTGGCTCCATCTTCATCCAAACCTCTTGATGATCATCATTCCTCAGGTAATCCTGTTTTTAGTTTATCCTCTTATCTTTCTTATGATCATCTTTCTTCACCTCAAAAATCTTTTAGCTTGTCTGTTTCTTCACACTTTGAGCCCCGATTTTATCATCAAGCTGCCAAGATCCCTCATTGGTGTGATGCCATGAAAGCTGAAATTGATGCTCTTGAAGCCAATAATACTTGGAAATTGGTTGCTCTTCCTCCGGGCAAACGGGCTATTGGTTGTAAGTGAGTTTACAAAGTTAAGTTTAAGGCTGATGGGTCTCTTGAGAGGTACAAGGCCCGATTGGTTGCAGAAAGGTATAATCAAAGTGAAGGTTTAGATTACTATGAGACCTTCTACCCTGTGGCTAAATTGACTACTGTGAGATGCTTGTTGGCTATAGTTGTGGCTAAGAATTGGTATTTACACAAATTAGATGTTAATAATGCTTTCCTTCACGGGGATTTGCATGAAGAAGTGTTCATAGAGTTACCACCCGATTTTTCATTTCATAAGTGCTCTCAAGTATGTCAACTCACAAAATCTCTATATGGTTTACAACAGGCTTCTAGGCAATGGTTCTCAAAATTCTCCACCACTTTGATCAGTCTTGGCTTCACACAATCAAAGGTTGATTACAGTTTATTTACTCGCTTGAATAGTTTTTCATTCCTCACTTTGCTTGTCTATGTAGATGACATTGTTTTGGCTGGAAATGATTCTGCAAAATTATCATCTTTCATCAAATTGCTTAACCAACAGTTTAAGCTTAAAGATTTGGGTGATCTCAAATATTTTTTGGCGTTGGAAGTTGCTCCTAAGTCTACTGGTCTCTCAATTTGCCAGCGGAAGTATACCCTTGAAATTTTGGAAGATGCAGGCTCATTAGCTTCCAAACCAGTCAGCTTTCTTATGGAAAGTAATCTTAAGCTTTCTTAGTATGAGGGTGATTTATTAGCTGATCCTACGGCTTATAGACGATTAATTGGTAGATTATTGTATCTCACCATCACTAGACCTAATTTGGCTTACTCTGTTCAAGTCCTTAGTCAATTCATGTCTACTCCTAGAAAACCTCGTCTAGATGCAGCTTTTCGGGTTTTGAGATATCTCAAGGCAGCTCCAAGTCAAGGTCTCTTTTTCCGTACTGCTTATGATTTCAAGTTGAAGTCTTTTTGTGATGCTGATTGGGCCGGTTGCCCTGATACTATAAAATCAGTTACTGGATTTTGCTGCTTATTCCTTGGTGATTCTCTTATATCTTGGAAATCCAAGAAATAGCAAACGGTGTCTTGTTCATCTGCTGAGGCTGAGGCTGAGTATCGAACAATGGTTGCAGCTTGCTGTGAAATTATGTGGATCTTTTCTTTGCATAGAGATCTCCATGTTTCTATTTCAAATTCTGCCTTGTTATTTTGTGATTCCCAGGTTGCCCTCCACATTACTGCTAATCCCGTTTTCCATGACAAACCTAAGCACATCGAGATAGATTGTCATCTTGTTCGTGAACAAATTCAAAAGGGTGTTGTTCGGACACTTCACATCAAATCTGACCATCAATTAGCAGGTATCTTCACTAAGCCCCTTGGCTTTGCCTATTTTTCTGCTATCACTTCCAAGATGAACCTCCTGAACATCTACAGTCCATCTTGAGGGGGGGTTTCACAATCTAAGTTGCAAGCCAAGTTAACTCTAATGTTTAACATGTGTCTAAATGAGTTGACACTTTCTGTTAGAAGATTTAAACACGTGTTTCTTATGTAACAATTCGATTTCTTGTGTATCAAGTTTCCTGTTTACAACTGTTAGTTAATTGTTTTTCTTTCCCTTGCATTTGAGCTGTATATATATATTGAACCTTTGTTTATCTCATTATTCAATGAAAGCATTTTAAAAGTTCTCCCACAATTCTCTATTTTTCCTCTTTCTATCTGTCTCGAGCATTTGCACTCTGCAACTTTCTTCATTCTGTTAATATGATTGGATGCAATGCTGTATGCCCATTACATGGACTAAAACTCGATCGTGGTTTGTTTTTCTGCATGTAACTTATTTTGTGAGCTCCATATGCATTGGGTAAGTTCCTCACCCAGCTCTCTCTCTCTCTCTCTCTCTCTCTCAGTAGTGAAAATCACCACTAGAACCAAAATTCAATGGTAATTTATCTAAAATTAAATGGTGATTTTCAATCCCACGTTAAAAAGTGTACACTTAAAATGCATGTAGCATTGTACTCTTTAGTGAAAGGCTTCGAGTTAATTGGCAATGATAATGAGTAATTTTTTTTTTTCATTCCATGTAGTTATGTTTGAAAAATGCAGAATAATAATTAATAAACCCCAAACAACACCTAGAAGGGGTAAATAGGTGTTTGACACAAGTTTTCATTAATTAAAAAAATAAGCTCACAATTAATTTAACAATTAACAACCACACAAATAATAATTAAAATGAATTAATCAATCACCAATAGAAACACAAGAATTTGTTGACGAATTGTCAAACCTTTTGAATAACTCTTCAAAAATCAAAAGTAAGACACTGTAATGTAGGGTAGTTAAACTTAGGAAGTCAATCATTTATCTTAAAAGCTTAAGTTAATAAGAATAGATAAAATTAATCATTTAATCTATATATTTTAACAGAATCTTTCTCAGTTGCAGTTTGAAGTGGGCATCAAAGAATATCATCTTGCATCTTGGAATGCCGTCATTGCATATATATATATATATATATACAAAATGAGATGATTCTTGAGGCATGCTAAGGAGTCAATGAGATGCCGAAAGGGGATTTTTTTTTCACGGAGCACCATGATTTATGGTTTTGCACAGAGCAAGCAACCTAGCTAATATGGCTCAATCTAGAGCTCTTCCATCGAATGGTAGTTTGTGGGATCCAACCAAAATGAAAGTAATTAGGAAAAGCTTCATTTACAATATCTCATATTTCATTATTTTTACAATCATACTCATAAACTTTAAAAAGATTGAGTCAAGTTTGTGTATCTATCTTCAATTTTTTTTTTTTCTTTCAAATTTTCACCACTCTATTAGAATTTTCCATTAAATCCTAACAGAGGGTTGTCAAAACTCATTAAATAACCATTCTAATTTTTTGTAGGAAAAAAAATTTGGAAAAAAAGAAAAAAAATTGCAAGGATTTAGGCATTGGTATTTTGGGACTTTTGAAATGATTTAACAGAAAATCTTAACAGAATTGTGAAATTGAAAAAAAAATTAAAAGATGGATATACTAAATTGACATTTTTTAAAGTTTAAGAGTATGATTGCAAAAGTGATAAAAGATTAAGAGTGTTAAGTGAAGTTTTCTCAATTAATTACTATAGTGAGTGTTTTGCTACAATCGCTCTCAACCTTACAATCAGTTGGTAATTTAGGAAGCAAAATGCAAAAGAGTTCACATATGACGCATGTGACCTCTTTTCTGTCCATTTTGATGGCAATTGCTAAATGAGTGTCTTATTTGACACAAGTGGATAGTTTGAAGGGCCATATGTCACTTTTTAAAGTTTTATGGAATAAGTGGAAAAGTGATGATAGTTTAAGAGGCTAAGGTGTATTTCTCCTTGTTCTGAGAACATATATTTGCATTAATAGATTTATGTGAATGTATTGTATTCATATATATACATGTATATAGATATTTGCTAAAGAGAGGTAAGCTATATATTAAATTGAGAAATGTTTCCTGCACAACAAATGTACACACTTTGTACAACAACGCCGACGTTGAAATGATTTTCACATAATAAAATAAAAATGAGTAATGTTTCTTGCACAAAAAAAAAATTGAAAATTATTACCATGTCAGCGTTGTTGTACGAAGTGTGACCATTTATTGTGTAAGAAACATTACTCTTTATAAATTAATATACACGTAATCAAGTGTATTTTTCCTGCTTGTCTGCATGTTAACGATGATAAAAGATTAATTATACGAAATGGCATGTATAATCTAGCCATCTTTAGAAAGAGACAGGTGTAGTGTAATCATGATGTGTATCTTAATAGCTTATATTGTAACACCCTAGTCCCATATTGGAAAGATGAGTAATCCACATAGAGTGGGTGGTTTATATAGATAATTATGAATGCTAAGTCCCACATTACCTAGTTATTAAATGAAACTGAGTTTTATAAGGAATTGTCGGAAAATTCTAAATTGACTAGTCTTTTTGAGGTGATAGCCCAGATGTGATAAACACTTTTACCCTGAGTCGTTACATATATGATATCATTTGCTAAATTGCAAAATCTTAACCTAATTTGTGATTCTTTTGGAAGGAAATTATAGAGATTTCTTTTGTTCGTCCAACATAATTCAGTTTATAAAATTATCATGATGTTTGTTGGAAAATAATCTTACCGAGACCAGCCCATTTCGAAATTGTGGGTTGGTCAGGTCTACATAGGCCGAAGAATACTTCTTCCTCACTTGAAGCTCATGAAGACACGGTTATTCACGAACATTTTTGGCTCGGTCCTGACCAACCTTGGATAGAAGATGTCTCGGGATTACCGTATCTCGGGAACACCACAAAGAATACTTGTATTAGGTAACCCAAAGGTAGATACGCCCCAGGAGACCATGCATGACCTGTGAGTATATGGCAAGCCAGTCTCGGGATAGCAACACCTCGAGACAACGAAAATAACTCATACAGTACGCCCCAATCAAAATGGTCTCGTAATCGGAGTTTCCTGGGATTGCCATGAGGTGACCGAGACAAAGGATATGCGGGATCCTTATCTCGATATTCTAGGAAGGATTTGCGGGAAGAATCTATAACGTAATCTCCGGGAAGGGTGCAACGAGGTCTCAATCCCGAATTCTCTAGGATAAACTTTTATCCCACACAATTTGGGATAAGTGATCTATCTGAATTCAACTAGGAAACAATCCTAACTGAACAGTATTCCCTCCGGAATAAACTCTTAGGGAAATGTTTCTTGCACACTTTTTATTTGTACACAAAGTGTGTTAGTTTTCATTTTTTTTTTTCTAAAAAAAATAAATAGATAAATTCTGCTACACACTTTACAAAGTGTGTAAGAAACATTACTCAAGCTCTTATTCCACACGATTTGGGTGAAGAGTTCTACTTGAATTCAACTAGGGAATAGTCCTGGCTGAACATGACTCTTTTCGGGATAATTAAGCTTTTATCCCTCATGATTTGGGATAAGAATTCTACTTGAATTCCAATAGGGATAGTCCAGGCTAAACATGACTTCTTGCCAAGACTCTGAATTTATGCTTTTTACATTCCTTGTATTTATTTTACAAGAATCTGACTTAGGCATCGAAGTAAGGTCTCACCGGCACACCCGGCAAGATGGGAGATATACATATAGATATAGATATTTATATATAAGGAAGAAAATTGAAAATATAAACCAAGAGTGAGGCTTGTACTTTGTTGGTTATTGCAAGAATCTGTGAACTTCACAATATTACTTTAGTTACTATGAACCCAGATATATACCATATCCATGAAAATATAAGAAAATATGAAGCAATTCATTGAATTTAATTGGAAGTTATACCCATTATATATTCGTGGAAATATGTATATATAGATATAAATATATTGGAAAAACTTTGATCGACCTTTAATAGAGAATATTTTTAATTGCATTTGTCCTTAGTCAGAAGAGAGGCGCGGTTCAATTCAAAGGCTCTAGAGCCCGGCCGGCCCCCTGCCATAATAGATGATGAGGCGTCTCTCTTACTAAAGGTGTAAGAGAGAGACATATCATGGGTGAGATTAATCAAGCCAAAAAAAATAGTCATAATAATAATTAGCAATTCGTTGAACGGATTTATCAGGACAAATCTTTTTTATTTAATTTTTCCATTTCATCCCTTTTAAGGCACTAAAAAAACACAAAAAAATTAGAGAGAGAGAGAGAGAGAGAGAGAGAGAGAGAGAGAGAGAGAGAGAGAGAGAGAGAGATTGTTCTCCAGGCTTCGGTTTGGCAAATTATAAAAAATAAAGAAAAAAAATAAGGAAAAAAAAATGACGGGAATTTGTGCATCTTTACTTTGTACTGATAGGGGTCATGAAGTTAGGATTGGATTAGAAAGATATCGATGAATTGTGGTATTCTCCCACCCTAACTAGAGTTTTAATTTGTGGTTCTTTCTACCTAAAAGAAGCTACTCGAATCTCATGCCTTGTCCGTCACAACTCAGCTCTAATACTCTATCAATTGGTATCAGAGCCATCAAATCATGAAAAGAAACGTTGGAAAAGCAGATGCATTGCAGATCGAGTGAGACAGTATCATTAAGGCAAAGGCAATGGAGGAGGATGAAATCAAAGTCACCCCCTCTTCCTCACCGACCCAAACCGTGTCATGGTCAACCCAACCGTCCCACCCGGCCACAACGTCTAGCTGCAAGGTACGTTTGTGTTTATCATATCTTGAATATCCTTAGATGAAGCTCAGTAAAAAACCCTAATCAACAGTATATATATATATATATATATATATATATATATATATATATACTCTAAAAATATATATATGATAATATACTGTTCTACGGGGACAGCAAAATTATGCATCCACAGAAAAACTTCATTGTTATATACCAAGTGATTCAAGATTCATGTTATATGGTAAAGAAATCAAAATTCATTTCAGAAAACATGCTGACCAAAGGAATTAACATCTCAACAATAACCATGAAAAAAAATTGTACAATTTCTTTAGCAAAGCAATTAAGAAATTAAATCTGTCACTATGTTTTATACAAATCTATATATCTTCTTCGTCTCTCTAAAGACACCATAACGGCATAACATATAAAATTACCGTTACTTCTCTTTCTGTTTCCACTCTAACCCTACAAATCTGCAAGGTGAGAACCTGACCTTATACTCCGAAATGGTTTCAAGCTTAGGCGACCATACTTGCTCTTTAGATCCGACAAGCTGTTCATAGTGTTTTTGCAACTCCGGCGTGCTGCAAAGAATACTACTGGTCGGGCTAGTAGATCCAATATTTTCCTTACCTTTTGTCACAAGCCTTGTGATGAACTCCGGGACAACCTTAATTAAAACTCTTCCGTTCGAACCCTTTATGTACTGAAACGGGCAGTCGCCAAAACTGATGGGTGCATTTTTGGGGCTCGACCCCAAGGCGGCAAGAGAAGAGGTGGAGAGGACGTGGCATGCAAAGCGATCAATGGGAAGAACAAAGTAGGTTTGGCCCCCCAAGAGCCGATCGTCGATGCCTAAGGCGGGGACCGGGTGGCCGATGAAGAAGGAGTCGGCATGGCAGACCATTTTGTCCGGGCACTCGAACATGATCTCCCCGGCAATATGTTTTCCGGTGAGGGTTCTTGTGGTTCCTTCCCAGAAGATTAGCTTCACGGACGAGTTAGGGTTTCGATGGAAACATGGAGAAACTGCGTTTCCCATTAGAGAGAGGAGGGAGATCGAGGAAGATATATCAGTGCAGAGATCGATGGGATTATCGTTGGGTGTTCAGAGCAGAGATCGATGGGATTATCGTTGGGTGTTGGGTAGGGAAGATGGAAGAAAAGTGGGGGTTTTTATATATAAAAGGGGAAGGGATTGACTTTGAGAAAGTCTAGGTACGTTTTGTTTCTTTTAGTAGGTTTTACTGGTCGGTGGTCTGGTCAGCCATGCCGGCTTTAGTCGGTATTACCTTTTTAAACTACAATTAATGGAAAGTCATCTTCACCCAACCTGCATTGCTTATTTTGTGTATATATATATATATACACGCCGGCGTATTACACAGGGTAATGCTGTATCCCAATACGATTGTCGTACAACTGATGATTTGAAAGAAAAATTTATTTTTTTGATCAATACTTTTAAAAATAATAATAATAATAAATTAATGACTGATTTTTATTGTTACTGTCAAGTTATTTTAATTATATGACAATAAGTCTACCAAATAACATTATTTTCCATCACGGGAGTAATCCTATTTTATAGACTACGTACAATATGATTATTGTTAGAATAAATAGAAAATTATATTTTATGTACCCTACATAAAATATAATATATTTTTCATATATTTTAAGAATAGGCATGCAGTTGGATGATGTGGCAATAAAAATCATCTATTTGATCCTTATTTATGAAAAATAAATCAATTAATGAGTGATTTTTACTGTTACGTCATCTCAATTATGTTATGGTCGTTTAAATAACATTAAGTACTCTTCATTGTAAAAATAATAATAATACTATCTTGCATGTAGACTAGAATACCAGTACTGTCATTCAAGTGGATGCTAGCCGAGAGAGTCAAACTCCAATTTGGGTTGATTCATTCACTCATCATCGGCGTGATCGAGTTTGAATGCTTTTACCCGGCCACTTCGTCTTGTCATTGGCTCCAGTGAACTTGAAAATTAGTGAAATCTCTTCCTACTCATTGTATAGGGCGGGGCAGTGGACCGTACCAAAGATTCAGCAAAAGGTTGAATATTTATTAAATTTCAATTTTCAGCATTTTGCCACATTTTTCTCATGCAATTGTGTAGGGCACGTTTTGACGTGTATGAGACGAAAATTGTTATTTGTTTTTCCACATGCATGCATATCATCAACGACTCTACTTTCTTTGCCCGCATATTAATTCTATGAAATTTAAGGCTTAATTTAAAATCAGACTTAGATCCATGTCGGCTTGCACCATATATATTTAAGGGTATGGACAAAGAGTTTTTTTTTTTTCACAATTGACATATGCCTTTAGTGAGTAATGCTACATATCACCCCGCGTCCCCTTGTGTCCTCTCAAAATTAATAAAACTTTTAAAATCTGACATTTAGAATTACTTGTCGTTAGATCATCTCCAACAAGGTTATGCATTTTAGCGGCTAACCAAAAAGCATTGTTCACTACTTTACCTTCTACATTCATAATACAAACTCCAATAAATTTTCTATTTAATTATCTATTTTTTTTAAAAAAATATTAGTTTTTAGTGTGTTTTTTTATTTCTTCAGCCACCGTTTTATTATTTTACAACATTCTATTCTCATTTCTCACACATACAAACATCACGCCAAAAAGAAAATCCGGTATGGATTCCAACTTGTCTCAAATGACCTAGCCGCATTTGTAGAGAGGTTGAGCTTGAGCGAAGAACGCGTCGAGAACAAGGCCAGACTAGCAATATAGCGAGCTGGAGCTTGATCTGACCTTAATTATTTTTTTCGTGCATGCGCACACATACACACACATCATGCTGAAAAAAAAAAAATCCAATATGGATTATATTCCAACTTGTCACTCACTTGCGCGCGCACACATTATGCCAATAAGAAAATCCAATATGGATTCCAACTTGTCACTAACCTAGCCTCGCATTTGTAGAGAGATTGAGTTTGTGCGAAGAACTCATTGAGACCAAAGCCGGACCGGCGATTTAGCAAGCAGGGCTTGTGATCTGACCTCATTTTTGTCACAAAATCCATTGATGAAGTTCAAAAGGCAAACTGCATAGATAGAGAGAGAGAGAGAGAGAGAGAGAGAGAGAAGACCAGAGACTCTAGGTCTCGCCCCACGTCCCAGAACTCGATGGGGTGGTCCTAGGTTGATCCGGTCCCGATGTGAAGGACGGGAAGACTATGTTGGAAAGGTTTTTTTTTGCCCATATTACCTAAATTTAAGAGATTTGGAAACTTTTAGACAAGCTATTGATATGATTTTAGAGCATGTGATTCTCATATGTGTTATTAAAAATGTTTGTAAAAATTAAAAATATATTTAAAAGTTGCATGTTCTAAAGAATTAGATTAGAAGACCAGCCCGTTAGAAAGAAAACTTTGTTCTTTTGAGCATTTATTAGTTATTAATTACAACGATGGATCTATATATATATATATATAGAGAGAGAGAGAGAGAGAGAGAGAGAGAGAGAGAGAGAGAGATCCATCTAGGGAAAAAAAAAACATTTTTGTATGGAAAATCTACACTGCTCACTAATTATATGTTTATATAGTCAAATCTAGTGAATTGGTAGAGCTTTCCGTTCAAAATTTACCTGTGTCAATTAAAGAATAAACTGGGCATTTTAGTACCACTACAAAAAATGACCGTTTCTTGACAGTTTTTAGAACCGTCTAAAATTAAAGTTTTACAGTCGGTTTTTTTGAAAACAGTATGTGAAAAATAAATCTAGACGATTTTAATCAAACCATTTGGAAAAATACAGACAGTTTTAACCAAACCGTCTTTAAATTTATATTTATGGACGGTTTAAATCAAACCGTCTGGAAAAATACAGACGGTTTGAACCAAACCGTCTACAAATAAAAAAATTTCGGACTTTTGATTAAAATCGTTTGTATTTTTCTAGACGGTTTTATTAAAAACTGTCTAGAAATAGAAATTTAAAGATTTTTCAATTTTTTCCAAACGGTTTGATTCAAACCGTCTGGATTTATTTTTATGAATTTTGCGAAAAAAATTTCCATGTTCTAATCTTCAACCCTTTCTTTACTTTCCCAAAATCCCTAATGTCCCTCCAACCCTCCCCATACACTCAGCATCCTCCCCCCAACGCCTCTCTCTCTCTCTCTCTCTCTCTCCCTCTCTCCTGGCGGTTCAGCAACCCAGGTCGACCACCACGAGGTAACTGCAGGTAAGGTTGCACTCTCTCTCACGTCTCTCTCGAGTCTCTCTCTCACGCTCTCTCTTTTCCCCTCAGCAGTGTACTACCCCTCAGCCCGCCCACCACCGATATCTGGCGCCATTTCCAACACAAGAGCGTCAAGGCATAGATCTAGGACATAGCCAGCCAAGAACGGTACCCCAAGGCCAAGATCTGGGACACAGCCGACCAAATCTGGGTTCTTGTTTATTTGTATGTGGGTTTGAGATTTTGTGTGTTAGTCTGATTTGTAAAAATTGGGAAGTTCGGCGAAGTTTGTGAAGTTTTTGGTGTTTTGGAAGTTTTTCTTGCATTTTCAACTTCGAGAATGAGCTTCGGTGCTTTTGGTTTATTACTGCAAAGATTGATATTTTTATTCAGATTATTTGATGTCTAGCTTCTCATATTTTCTCTGCTTTGTTTGGTTGCCGAGAAAATACATTTGCATGATCAGATTGTGATATCCTAGGTTGTGTTGCATATCATTTCAGGTGAAACCACTGAAAACATCCGGGTTTTTTTTTTTTTTTTTTTTTTTTTCTTTTCGATTTCTTCAGGAGTACTCTCATTCTCGCTGAATATCAATGGGAAAAGGAGCGCAAGACTAGAAAAGGAGAGAAATTTGATGTGGAATCTTCGAACCAAGAAACATTTCCTGCGTGGGTAAAAGAGGTTCACAAGTGCGAGGAAAATGAGCAAAATTTGATGCGGGATCGATCTTCGAACCAAGAGACATTATTATTATTAAAATAATAATAATTACTATAATTATAAATAAATAAATAAATAAATTAAAAAAAAAAAATTTGGACTGTTTTGCCCAAACTGTCTGGAATTGAGGATTGTTTTGTCCAAACTGTTTGTAATCCGAATTAGCAACCCATTGTTCTAGTCGGTTTCAAACCAACCGTCCAGGAAAAACTGTCTGGACTGTTTTCCAAACAATTTTTTCCAATTTTTGGACGATTTGAAACCATTCAGAAATCCTGATTTTTTTATAGTATACGTAGATCTCATTGTAATCACTTGGAAAATACATAGGTTGGAATAATAGCCACTAGCCGGTTTGGATTGATGTGTACAAGTGATTTGACGATCCTTAAAATTGATATGTTAACTCAAACCGTAAAAACCATTCAGGAAAAATCGTTTTCCAAACCGGTTTTTCTAATTTCTGAACGGTTTAAAACCGTCCAAAAATCTTAATTTTTTTGTAGTATACGTCGATCTCATTGTAATCACTCGGAAAATACATAGGTTGGAATAATAGCCACTGGCCGGTTTGGATTGATGTGTACAAGTGATTTGACTGTCCTTAAAATTGTATGTTGACTCCAACTCCAGAAACCGTCCAGGAAAAACCATTTGAACCGTTTTCCAAACGATTTTTTCTAATTTCTGAACGCTTTAAAACCGTCCAAAAATCTTGAATTTTTTTTTTTTTTTTTTGGTAGCATACGTAGATCTCATTGTAATCACTTGGAAAATACATAGGTTGGAATAATAGCCACTGGCCGGTTTGGATTGATGTGTACAAGTGGTTTGACGGTCCTTAAAATTGATATGTTGACTCCAACTGCATGCAGATTGCAGACCTTTGAACATTATTTTTTTTTTTTGTTGTAGGTTTGAACATTATTTAATTCACCACAAAGTTCGTTGTACTCAACTAAATCATTTATATCCATAACTAACAACAAATGGCCCCCACTGGTGCCTGATGTGCAAAGGCACTTTGACCCTCCCGATCTTTCGTAACACTTTTTTCTTCTCCCTTTTTATTTTTTCTTTTTAAAATAAAAAGTAATTAAAATTATTTTTACTTTTACGTTACATTAAAATATTTTTTAAAATAAAAAAAAAAAATAGATTATAAGTAATTTTTTTTAATTAAAAAAAAATTCATAGTAGTCTCTATACATGTGGGTGGGTCATAACGTACATCTTAGTTCAAATTTTACGTTTGAGCCAACCATACTAATAAAAGCACCCTCCAATTTGAAAATTAACGAGTAAATTAATCAAACAGAAGGTTCTGTCATTAATTTTCGGACATTAAAAAAAAAAAAAAGCTTCTGTAATTAATAAAAATCTCTTGAGAGATCTGAGATTCATAGTTAGTTAATAGATTCAATCATGTATTTATTGACACATGGTCAGGGCAGAATTATAATTTTAGGAGGGGGACAAAACTTTAAAAAAAAAATAAAAATTAGAGTAAAAATTAATGTAAAGAGGAGGTTCATTTCATAAAAATACATAAAATTTAGATTTATTTTTTTAAAAAAAAAAATTGTAAAATTTTTTAAATTTTTAGAGGCTCATGACCCTAAAGCTAGGGGTGGTTCCGCCCCTACGCATGGTGAATGCTAGAGATGTACTGACTCTGACCTTCATTAGTAATTATGTCCTAGAAATATGGAAAGCTCCACTTAATGGCATGTATAAAATTAATTGGGATGTGGTCATTGACTCCAATAATATGCGCATGGGTATTGGCATTATTGCAACTTGCAATGGATTTTGAAGGGTAGGTAATTGCGGCAAAAAAATCAGACTATACGTGTAAGGCAAGAACTTGTGGTTGCTGAAGCCCAAGCGGCTCTATGTGCTACGGAATTTTGTTGCGACCTAGGACTCCAGAATATTATCTTTTAAGGGAATTCCTCACAGGTGGTTAATGCAGTCAAGGCAAATGATCCAAATTGGTGTAGGTACGATTAATTGATGGCAGATATACAAATGGTTCTGTCTACTCGACGAAATTAAAAAATTAGTCATATTCAGAGAGTGGCAAATTATACGGCACATGGTCTTACTAAGGCAGCAGATAAACAAATCATGCATGGATAGGGTATCAATTGAATAAATTTTTGAGGGTATTTGTAATGTTGTAATTTTCGAGCAATCTACTCGCGCTTCATAGAGTGTTAGGTTGTTGTTCATTTCTAGAGTTTATGCTCTAACTTTTTTTATTAGGTTGAATAAAGTTCAAAGATTTATATTAAATTTGTTAAATTATGTAACATCATGATCGTGTTGTTAGATACAACAAAATAAATTCTCAAGAGTAAATCTTTTTCTCTATACTTCACTTAAAAGTTAAAATATAGAGGATCGAATTCCATTGGTTTTGGGACCACTTCTATTTGCCATTCTTTTGATCATTACTTATTTCCATAAGCAAAGATAGCTGAGTTGCTGACTTTATTGCAAGGGAAATGCTAGTGTTCCCACCAGCATCCCACCCCCATCCCACCACACCCTAAGTGATGGGATGCTGGTGGGAACACCGGCATTTCCCTTAGTGTAAACGGTAGCTATATAGTATATGTAATAGAATAATGAATTGCTCTAAAGAAATTGTTTTTTTAAAAAAATAAAAAATCCATAAGCAAATAACAACCCCTCTAGCAGATTTAAAGGCGGCCTGACTACCCCGATGGTAAGGATGGCTCAATTATTCTCTCAAAAAAAATTTATTATTATTTTTATTTCTTTCAATTATATTTTTTATTTTTAATAATATAATTGGTGCTGAGTGTGATGACATGGCACTACAATGATTTCCGCCAAAATTTTGGATGAAAATTTGGTGCATTGGCCGATTTATATTTTTTGAAGAGCTAATAGCAAATGAATTAAACCACCAAAACTTATTTTTCATTTTTACTTTTAAATAATCCTTGGTGATCACTTTTTGGCTGCATGGCAGGCATGCAATTTCGTGAAAAAATAAAAAATTATGACGACAAGAAAAAAGGGTTAGCCTTAGACACCTTAACCTTTTTTCAAATTCCAATAAAAAATAAAAATTGTATTATATTCTATAATTTTTTATTATATTTAAAATTGTGAATATCGAGAATATTTATTTTTTGAAATTATATTTGGATGGTTTAAAGAACCTAAGACATAATTAAAAAAAATTGTATAAAACTTTAATATAATTTAAATTAAAAAATATAACCCAAACATGTTTTTTTTTTTTTTTTTTTTTTTTTTTTTTTTTTTTTTTTTATGTATTACCCAAACATTTCCTGAGCATCTTCTGCCATCATCAAATCAGTAAAATTAATTTTTAAACCATTTTGGAACTGTTAATATTGATTAATGTGCCTAATTAATCCAAACAGATAAACGGTCAAAATGACTGTATATGTATGTGTTTTATGCTTATATATTGTGCTTAAATTAGTACTAATTAAGAGGGTGCTCAGAATAAAAAATAAATAAAAGCATCCTCTTAATTACTTTTACTTTTACTTTTGGCCCCCATGTGACAAATTTAATGAGATTATTTATTATATTAATTTAGTGTATGGACGCAGTCGGTGACGGTGTAAATAATTATATAATAGCAACGAAATGAACCTTTTATTTCCTGATTTTGACACGTGAGATATTGATGAAGATCTGACTTCTCTAAAAATTTGAATTGGGACCGACCAGTCCAAAGTTCATACAATATTAATTGGGGTGTTAGTCCTTGACTTTTTTTCTTCTTCTTTTTTTTTTTATTTTTATTTTTTTTTATTTTTTTTTATTTTTTTAATGCCACCTAGCTACAGTAAAAAAGTGAAAAGAGATAAGTTTGGGAATATTTTTATATTAATGATTCGATTAAAATTCTAAGCAAAACTTTAAAAATATATAAGCCAATGAAGCTAATCATTTTCCAATGTCGGCCATGCCTTGAAATTTGTACATATATCGTATATGGAAGTAGGGACGTATTTAATGAATTCCACAAGTCTCTAATTACATGCCGTACGCGTCATGCAAATGATATAACAATTTGTCAATTTGAATAGTCACAAGAATTTCGCCGCTTGTATTATAAGAAAGAAACTCAAAACAAATAATTTGGTAATTGTTCTCTAAATAAATACGTTGATAAATGTTACGGTCTTAAGTCTTTCACATGGTTTAAATATAATTTTAACGCTGTGTATATAAGCTCTTTGACACTATTCTCTTGCAAACCAATTTTCAAGATCGAGCCAGTTCAACTTGAAGTTTGTATAATTTGATATCAAAGCCGCCCGCTATCACGTCGAATATGGGATTGAATAGATTGCGGTTTTGTACGTTGCCGAGTCTCGGAGGGGGTAGTCTTTGACACTCTCTCATTGCAAGCCAATTTTTAAGAATAAATTTTACCTAAAGTTTTTGTTTTATTATTTGGTGGCGTAAGTATACATATAGTTATTTGTCATGACAATATTGGAAAACAAAAAAGAAGTGTCACTGTCCACAGCTGAATCCATAGCTTTACTCTCTGCAAGTTGATAACTACAGTTTAATTTATTTTAGATTCTTTTTATTATTATTATTATTTGCTTTAGTTGGTTAAACTTTTTTTTGATAGTTGAAAGGGACAAAACTCATGAACAGTCAAATTGTTAATTGGAAGAATTGACATTTCTTAATGTCCATCTCCACGCAATCATATATCATCTTTAAGACCATAACTATCCTTATTACGTATCTAAGCAATGGCTTCATTTCTTTGTTCTTATGGTTGTAGGCCAAAAACCTAGCCTTCTCTAACCACTCCTGCGGCTGTGGTTTCACATTTAATATCTAAGAAAATAGAGAAAGTATATATGCATACCAATTCTTCAACCATATCACATGCATCCTCGATCTTCGATCTTCTGCATAATTCTAATCGAAAAGGAGTTTGAATTGGTCACAAGAAGCAATTTGCAGCGATGATAACTTAAACTACCCGCGCACGCCAATATATATCGGTCATGTTTGTTAATGACTTTGTTTTCTGTTAGTCAGTTTAAAGTGTTCACAAACAACTCAAAACATAAAATATTTATCAAAACACAAAAATTGTTTTCACGTTTATGTGACATTTATATGGAGAATATATTCTTTAACAAGATATACAGAACAAAGATGGGTCTGTTTGGTAAAACAAAACTCAAAAGTACTAATTTGATTTTTTTTTTTTGCTATAAAAAAAAAAATGTCAAAACGCACTTTGGGAAAAGCTTGAAAATAAAGTTTTTTTTTCTCAAAAGCTCTATTTCTCAACACAATCCCAAACAGTCTTTAAGAGTGCGTCTGACACTATGATTTTATAGATTAAAAGTGCGATTTTAAACCAAATAGAAGAAAATGTAATGTCTGGGAAGGCATTTTTTAAAATATTACGATTGAAACGTAGAAAATTCTACGTTTATTAAAGACTAAACAGAAATTTTAAATATCAAACTACGATTTTATCATACATTTAACTGTATTTTTATAAATAGCATATTTTAAAATCACATACCTAAATAGACCCTAACAAGCATATACCCGATATCTTTCGTAAACAAATTTGTGCAAGCAAGCAACAAAGGTAAGAGTCTAAGGGCATGTTTGGGTAACCCATATATCTTTTTAATTATATTTTATTATTTTTGGAAAACATGTTTGAGTGGATTTTTTAAATTCAAATTCTATTAAAGTTTTATTCAACTTTTTTCAATTTTGTTTCAAGTTCTCTAAACCATCTGAATATAATTTCAAAAAATAAAATGGATAGAAATTTCATACAACTCACATATAAGATTTGACTTGTGTCCCTTAATGTGCGTTTGAGATTGCGATTTCGTAGACAATAAGTGCGATTTTAAACCAAATCGCAAAACATAAATCGTTTGGAAATTGCGTTTTTAAAATGCAGAATTTTAAAGGCTAATTTACGATTTTAATTGATAAACCTCGACTTTGCCAAATGCTTAACTGCGTTTTTAAAAATCACTTTTTGAAATTGCACATTTTAAAATCGTTATTTTAAATCGGACTTTTTGAAATCGCATACCCAAACGGTCTCACATGTTATTTTAATAATAGCATTAATAAAAAAAAAAAAACATGTGCTTCTCACATGTTTAAATTACATATGTCAATCTTATATGTGGGTTATATGAAATTTTCTAAAAACTGATTTGTAGAAAAGTTCTGTCCAAAAGAAAATTTCTCTATATTTACAATTTTAAATATAATAAAAAGAGAATTGCTTGGTTGTACACTCTTATCCCACTTTTATCTACATGGACCAATAATGTTGTTAAAAAAATAGGGTCTCACTACACTCTCTCCACTATCTCTCACATTATTGGTCCAAGTAGATCAGGGTGGGATAGGAGTGGGATGAGAGTGTACAACCAAGCATTTCTTTAATAAAAAAAAAAAAAAAATCAAACACTCGAACTAGCCCTAAAATATTATAATGATGTCATTTTGATAAATATCAATGATTCTATTGCATGTGGCGACAAGGTTTGGTAAGTCATGGTAAACCTAGGTGATAATCCATTGTTTTTGGCATTGATTTTCAGATCCATAAAATATAAAAAAGACAACTATTGCTGTCAAATCCCATCATCGTGGGCATTAAAATAGCAATTCCTTGACCGTGGGATTTTTATATATAGAGAAAATTCATGATTCAAAATGTCAGCAATACTCAGCCGATACTATCCAAATCGTTTGACTAGCCCGTGTCAGCAATATTCAGCCAATCAGCATCTGCCCTTCAGCCAGAGAGGCGTACGCTACCAATTTTCTTTTCTTTTACATACGCGGCTTTCACGTGTCCTTTCAATTTCAATTTATTTTTGGAAAATATCAATTTCAATTTCTTAATTTTTTTTTTTGATATGTCCACACAAGAAGGGGAAGAGAGATTCGAACTAGTGACATCCGCTTCATGAAGCGTGATCTTAAGTTTTCTTTTGAATTCAAATAAATTTGTCCGTTAATCTACGGTCCGATTAATTAATGCCGTGTGGATTTTGTTAATGAGTCATATGTCAATTGTACCATCACCATGGGGCGTGGGTAGCCGACCCTAGGGTTTTGAAAAAATATTTTTAAATAATTTTTTTTTTTTAGCTTTTTATTAAAGGATATACTTATAAGTTAAAATAACTATGCCATGTAACACATACAATTGGCTTATGACATATCAAACAAGTTTTCTGCAACATTAAATAGTTGGTTTGACTTTGACGTAACATACCTATTTAAAAGTTGAAACAACACAAAAATCTAAAGACATCATTGTCAAAATTAAAAATTTAAAGATTAAATTGGAATGGCATGAAAACTTGTTGTTTCATGCATGATTATTTAAGGTACCGGTCAAATGCGTGGTGGTAATGGGTATATACTTTTTTTTTTATCCAATTTGCACGACTAGAGAAGTATACTTTTGCAAATTGCATGAATTTGACCTTTGCATTTAAGGTCTACGTTAGTTCTCTGACCATTTGTGGGTAAAGGTGGTTGGGGGTATAATGATTTGTTTGAAGGCAAAACTAAGAACAAGAATTGGACTACAAGTAAAGGTGACAATTCGTGCTTGTGTGTTGAGTTTAAGTCGTATCGAGACAACACTATATATGCCAACTCTACCCCAACCTATTTAATTAAATATGTAAGAATAATCAATTATAATCCGCTAATTTCAACATCAATTATAATTCGCTAATTTCATATTGAATTCATATAAAATTGCAGGTCGTGTCACAAACTGGACCGCCCTACTAACAAGAATAACTTTAAATATGAAGGTAAATGTGGAATTGTTGAAAAGCTCAGGGCGGACCAACATTTTGTTAACATAAAGAAAACTTAAACAATAATTACCTTTAGCCATATTACAAATCAGGAAGAAAAAAAAAACCGAATAAGGTAGCTTCAGCTTCTTATAGAAGATCATTGGCTTTTGACCAAATGGCTAGCCTGTTAGAGTATATTAGAGCATACCTACAAGCCTTTCGCTATTTTGGTGAAGTAATTTGGTGAAAACGCACAAAAACTATTTCCAACAGCCTCACTAATTTAACTAAAAAAATTTGATGAGTGAACAGTACTCGCCAATTTTGATGAATATTATTCATTCACCAAATCATTAAAAAACTATAAAAATTGTCATTTCTAATTTTGTTTATTTATTTTCACAAGTCAGCACAACACCACTTTTTTCCTTTCTTTCTCTCATTTTCCTCTCTCAACTCTCACGCACCATTTTCTTCTCCCATCTCTCACTTCTGAAATAGTAGCCCCTCCATCCGGAGTTGTGAAATTTCAACAAATTTTCAAAAGTATGACCGTTAGGAAAATACAAATTTTAAAAAATATAACCGTTAAAATAAGACATATTCAAAAATATGACCGTTGGAAAAAGACAAACATTCAAAAAAGATTAAATAGAGAAAGAATAAATAAATCTGAAAAAAAAAATATATATTATTCAAATGGAATAGTGATAGTAATTAATTAAAATAGTAAGGCTGCTGTGGGTGCTTTAAAAAAGTGGCTTATCAAAATAGAGAAAATAACTATTTTGACTAGTACAATTTAGTGAGACTACTAAGAAATGCTCTTAGGGGATTTGGCATAGGTTTATTGTAATTATTGTTATCTTCTATAAATCAAATTTGATGGTAATCAAATCAGATTTGATTACCATATTTATTTACCTAAATTCTCCTATAAATAGAAATCTAATGTATTGTGAAAATATCAAGAGAAATATGACCATAATATAACATTTTAGGCTTTACCATGTAAATATAGGTCATAGACTGAACCACGTAAAATCTATTGTCTCTATTTTATTATTTCGCTTTAATTTTCTTTATATTATCTTTTCTTTCATAGGCCTGCCAAAGCTTTGCTCTCTTGTTAGTGGACCACAATTCCAGCCCCTAGTTGATCACGAGCTGGTTCCAAACAAAAGAAAGAGGAGGCGGCGGCTGGCAACAGATAGACTAACAACCATCGCAAAACCTATATGAACATGAATTCCATAGAGAAGCAGTGAGGAAAGACCATTGTTAATGACCTCATGGAAGACATAACTCAAAATCAAGCAAAATAGAACAATAGAATTCATGCAACCAACTTAACTTACCTTGGATTAAGGCTGAGTTGAATTGAGTAGAAGGCCTCATGGACCTGCCTGCATTGCCATGCCTGTGTGCTTATTAGCTTAGATCACAAAGAAATGAGAGAAACCCTACTTTGCTTTCTCTCAATCCCTGATCCTGCATTGATAACTATTAAAACTTGCATGCTTTCCCGCACCTACAAACCATTCAGAAACCAGTAAGGCACCACAGTTCTAAGTTACGGATTAAATAACCAGGGCAAATTTCTAACCAATATTACCTCTGAAGTTGGCATTGCACAGTAGGTGTGAAATCAAAACCATTGGAAATTTGATATCATGTCCACTGTGCAATATCCATTGTAAAATATATTTCACTGCATAAGGAAACATAACAATAATAATTGGAAAAATACAATGAGCATGTACAAATTTACACCCATGTGAAAGCCACTATTAAGTCTAAAACATGCGTTGAATAAGATAGAATAGGCAAAAAGGATAAATAACATTCAAATAAGATAGATTAAGACAGAGTAGGGCCAAAGACGATATACTCTAATCTGGAAGCAAGAACACAAAGTCATACCTCTACTCTACAGTCACTTGATTGTCAACTCTTCATAATTGAGTGCAAGTCAGAGTGGTTAAATTCTCTAGTCCACCATTCCTTGATTCAAAGTTCCCTGTCGGACAAACTAAATGTATAAACTTCATAATTTCAAACTCTCATCCATAAAAAAATCACAAGTTTTATCCAGTATTAAAGTAACCTCACCTTCATCATAAGCAATTAATTATGTCCATTTCCATGAATTCCAATCCCCGCTTTCTTATACCCTTCCAACACTTCTTATACCAACACATAAAGAAAGAGTAAATAATCACAAGACTTCAGTGACATATCTCAATGTACTGCATTGCTGAAAAGAAATGAAGAATGCAAAAAGAGAACAAGTCTCACCATCAATATATATCTGGCATGCAGCCAAATGAACTCGGTGTCACTACAAACACAAACAGCTAGACAGTTAGAATTTATCATCTGGAACAAATCCCCTTTGCAGCATTTCATCGTGGAACCGAAATGCCTCCTTCAGGTTGTCCTGGCTCACATGTCCATTTATCAATGAGGTGTATGTGAATCTATCAGGATTTACACCTTTCTCAATCATCTTCTCCAGTACTAGTTCAGCCTCTTTCATTCTACCTTGTCTACAAAACCCATCCAAAATAACATTATATGTAATAACGTCAGGCAATAGCCCTTGTTTCTCCAGCTTGTTAATCAAAACAAAAGCTTTGTCCATATTCTCTTCTTTTACATAACCATTAATAAGAGTGTTATACGTAATGCTATCAGGAACAACTCCTTTCAAAATCATCTTGCTCAAGAAGTCATCTGCTTTTAATGCATTACCTGACCGGCAAAAGCCCTTTATAATAGTGTTGCAAGTCACCGGAGAGGGTCTGATACCTTTTTCAACCATCTCATCCCACAACCTGAAAGCCTCAGATACATATCCCATAATACAAAATCCATTAATGAGAATGCCATACGAGATGTGATTGGGAGAAATCCTTCTAGAGATCATATCACCCCATAACTCCTCAGCTTTCTCCATTTCACCTGCTTTACAAAACCCATCAATTAATGTATTGTATGTCACTATGTCAGGCTTGAGATTCCTCTGTGTCATTGTCTCAAACAAACTAAGTGCTTTATTCATATTCCCATCCTTACAATATCCATTAATGAGGGTGGCGAAAGTGTAGAAATCAGGAAACACACCCTTTTCCACCATCTCATTGAAGAGCTCATCTGCATCAGCAAGCATCTTCCCCCTACACAGCCCATTCAAAATAGTGTTGTATGTAATCACATCCATAGCACAACCCTGCCGTAGCATTTCATCCCGCATCTTCAAAGCCCCCGGCATCATGCCGTTTCTACAATACCCATCTATAAGAATAGTATAGATCACATTATCCGGAACCAAGCCAGTTTTCTTCATATTTCTAAAATGCACTAACGCCTGATCAAGATGACCAGTCCTCATAAAAGCCCCAATAAGCGAACTAAAGCTAACTAAATCAGGAACAACACCACGATGCAACATTTCATTAAAAATCTCTTCAGCTTCCAAAATATTATCGTTCCTACCACTCTCTACAAGCAGTGTGTTATAAGTAGCAGTATCAGGACTCAACCCATTGTGCAACATTTCACCCAAGACTTCCTTTGCTCTTCCATACTTTCCCTTCTTACACAAACCATTTATGATAGCATTATAAGTGAAAAGGCCCGGTTTCAACCCCTTACCTGACATTGAGTTCAGTATCTCAAAAGCTTCATCCAAGAGCCCTTCACGACAATATCCATTGATAAGTGTATTGTAAGTCACAATATCTGGAAAAACCGTCTTCTCTTCCATATCCGATAAGAACGACCTAACATTATCAATTTTTCGATCTTTACACAGCGCGTTAACCATAATATTGAGCGTATAGGCATTCAAATCAATCCCACTCCTAACAACTTCACCATATACGTCCCATGCCAAATCAACCCACCCTACCTTCACAAGCCCACCTAGAAGACTATTACAAGCATTGATAGAAACACAAAACCCTTTACTTCTCAACGCCCGAAACGCCTCGGACCCCTCCCTTAATTTCCTAGCTTGCACGTAAGTCCTAATCAACAAATCAAAAACCGAAGAATTCGACCCAAATTTGTAACATACCGATGCCAACGACTCGACAATCTCAACCCTTGACACGCCACTCTTCCTAATCATTCTAAGAATGAAAGATTGCGCATCCGATAGCCTCCGGCTACGCACCAAAACGTGAACTATTGCACTCAAAGATTGAGACGAATGCTTAAAATTTGGACAATTCAACACAATCAAGTCAATAAATCTCTGACCTAGTTGCAAATTTTCACGGCAACGGTAAAGAACTTCAAATACAACCAAAGGGTTTAACCGAAAGAGATAATTGCGCAATGAGTTGGGATTACCTTGCTTTAAACTGAACAAAATCTTTTCCAACAAGAAAGAATCTGATAATGAAGCCGGTACTTCTCCGGTTTGGAGGGTTCTGAGGCCATGGTTAGGGTCAGGTTTTGGAGGAGAAGAGAGGGAGTGAGGCCTGTGAGAACAAGCTTGGTCGTGGAATGAAGGTTTTGTAATGGTTGTGAGGGTTCTGAGAGTGGGTTTCGGGGAAAGTAGCCGTTGAGTGGCCATTTGAAAGTGAGAGTTGCTTAGATTGGTTTCTTTGGACTTCAACGCTGCAAAGAAAGAGAGGAGAACCAAAGCCTAACTCTGGAACTGAGCTCAGATGATTTAGAATTCTTCTATTGTTATTTGTGGTTAGCCCCCTTTCTTTCTTTCTTTTTTCTTTTTTTTTTTTTTTTTTTCTTTTTTGGTTATTGAGCCCCTCTAATTTAGTGATTTTCCGATTGGTATAGTGATAGGGAAATGATCCTTGCACAACACACTTTATACAACACATTTTACCTGGGTCCTATATATATGGGTCTCACATCTAATGTGTCTTAGTGTATGATTGATATAGGGTAATGTGACGTAAGAATAATACATATCAATATCATTTCCTATGGAGATATGATTTTTTGCCACCTCAATACATAATTCTTGACTACCTTGTCCAAGTGGCAAGGTGGTCCCCTAACTAGCTTTAGGGGTTTTTTTTCTATATTAAAAAAAAAAAATGTAAAAGTATAAGTTGCCACGTGGACAAAAATTGTCAAGAATTGTGTCTTACGGTGTCAATGTATCATATCTCCCTTATATATGAAGGCAACTTGTAAACGCAATTAGTTACTTATCAAAAAACTTGTAAACGCAATTAGTCATTCCGTCTATGTTCCTCCTATGTAGCAGGATTTAATCCACATAACGAGTAATGATAGGCAGGGGCCATCCTGCCGGCCCCTGCCCGGCCCTTTCCACGTTGGAAAGGGCCACGTCAGTTTTTATTTTTATTTTTTGATTTTCTATTAAAAAAAAAAATATAAAAAAAAAATTCAAATTTTGAAAACAAAACCTGCTCGTCTTTCTCATTTTCGCACTTTTTTTCCCCGAGCTTCCCCTCAAATTTTCCCTCCCTCTCTCCAGCACCGTCGTTCCACCGTTCCGAGCCCGCCCAGCACCGTCGTTCTGCCCGCCACCGTTCCGAGCCCGCCCAGCACGACGCCCAGCACCGTCGTTCTGCCCGCCACCGTTCCAAGCCCGCCCAGCACCGTCGTTCTGCCCGCCACCGTTCCGAGCCCAGCACCGTCGTTCTGCCCGCCCAGCACAACGCCCAACACCGTCGTTCTGCCCGCCACCGTTCCGAGCCCGCCCAGCACCGTCGTTCTGCCCGCCACCATTCTGAGCCCGCCCAGCATCGTCGTTCTGCCCGCCACCGTTCCGAGCCCGCCCAGCACCGTCGTTCTGCCCGCCACCGTTCCGAGCCCAGCACCGTCGTTCTGCCCGGCACCGTTCCGAGCCCGCCCAGCACCGTCGTTCTGCCCGCCACCGTTCCGAGCCCAGCACCGTTCTCCACCTCCGGCCAAAACTTAGGGTTCCATCGACCCATTTCCGGCCCAGAACGACCCAACTCCGTCGTTGTTCCAGTTCCGGCGGCGACCATTCGACCATTCGTTCTCCACCGTGGTTCCGTCGTTCTCCACCTCCGGCCAAAGCCCACCCACCGGCCGTCTTCCAGTGGCGGCCCTCTTCCATCTCCACCTCCGGCCAAAAAGAGCAGGTTCGCCCATTTTCTTTTAGGTTAATCTGCTCTCCTTTTCTGTTGCTCCATTTTTTGTTCATGTGAATTGCTCGTGTGTGAAATCTTATAGGAGATTTGTGTGTTGATTGCTCCATCTTCTATTCCATCTTTTTTTGATTTCTGATTTATGGAAAGGCCATGCTTGATGCTTGGTTGAGAGAAAGATCCAATCCTTTGGGTTGTGCCCAGTGCAATTTAGTAGCGGAAGAATTTGAGGCCATGACCATAGGTGGAATCTGGTGGTTCATCTGTGTAATCTTTATTTTATTTTATAAGTTGCAATCTTTATTTCCCTTGTATTTTATGTATCTCTTACTCCTTTCTTCACGTCATGTTGTGCTATTGATTATCATTTTTATGGAATATTGAATTTATAACAGCCACATTCAAATCGTCTTAATTGTAACATGTCATGTTGGTAATTCTTTTTCTTTTGTTGCACTGATTACTCATAGAAAGTGTTGATGGGTTATTTCTGATGGTATTGGTTTGTCTTCGGTTTGTTTTGGTAGCGTTAAGAAAAGAAATGCGGGGAAAGGGGTAAGTTGCAATTAAAGAGTTTGGGGTTAATTTGTTGCAGTAGTTGTAGTCTTCTGTAGTTTCCTTTGCAAAAGAAAAAATGCTATGGTGAATGATTTTTTTTGTTGCTAGTTTGGTTCTGGTGGTGGTAAGAACAGAAATGAGGGGATGGGGCCGGGAAAGTTGCAACTGAAGTTGTAGTGTCTATATGCTCTGTTCTCTGCTCTTGTTCTGAATGAAAATGTTCTGTTGGTTTTGTAATTGTGTGATGTATTTGAGTTTTGTATGGTTGTTGTTGGTGTTGTTTTGGGATGGTGATAATTTTTTTTTTTTTTTTTTTTTTGGGGGGGGGGGGGGGGGGGGTGGGGTTTAAACTGTTAGAAAAATGGATTGGAAAAGTAATTCTTAGAAACAATTTGGAGTAATTATGTTGCATTTTCTGTAACATTGAAATTAGGAACCAATTTGTGCTGTGTTTGAATTGGGGCTACTATGTGGTGAACTAAATGAACTAAATGATAATGCATTGATATGAATCTTTATTTGTTACAGAAATTTTTAAATGGATTTATCACAATTGGACTTGATTTCACAACACGAAGATGATTGTTCATTGACACAGATTGAACTTGATGATGTTGTGCCCATTGAAATGGACCCTCAAAATGGTATGTTGGACACTTCATGCTTACCTTTAATTTTTGTAACATAATAAATGTTATTATTTATAGTTGGGTTCTTTACACCATATTTATTTATTTATAGATGGAAATGAAATTGTTGCTAATGACCAATTGAATGATGGTGTGGATAATTGTCGGTCCAAGGCCAAGCTCATAGATGGAGATAAAGTTGTTGAGGAGCCTAAGAGCGGTATGCTATTTGGCTCCATAGAGGAAGTCGTTGACTATTATAGGAATTATGGAAAGCAAGCGGGCTTTGGTGTGACACAAAAGAAGAAGAAAAAGAATGAAAATGGAGATGTACACTACATCAGTCTGACATGTGCTCGCGGAGGCAAAGCATTATCCAGTTCAAGTAATAACCTGTGCAAGGCTAGCAAAACAAGCAAAACGGGGTGTCAGGCTACTTTGAATGCAACGTTAGTGGATACATCGTGGTATGTGACAAATGTAAATCTAGGGCATAATCACGACTTAAGCCCAGGTAAAGCGAGATACTTTCGGTGCAACAAGAAGTTGGATCCTACTACGAAGAGAAAGCTTGATATAGATGATAGAGCTGGAATCCGCACCAATAAAATTTATAACGCACTAGCCGTTGAAGCGGGGGGTTATGAGAATCTTACATTTGGAGAGAGAGAGTGTCGCAATTATATTGCGAACTCAAGACGCCTTCGCCTTGGTACAGGAGGTGCCGCAGCACTTCGTGACTATTTCAATAGAATGCGGAAAGTAAATGATGATTTTTATTTTGATATAGATGTGGATGATGAGTGTAGGCTGAGAAATGTTTTTTGGGCTGATGCACGAAGTAGGGCATCATATGAAGATTTTGGTGATGTGGTTACATTTGACACAACATACTTAACCAACAAATACGAAATGCCATTTGCTCCTTTTGTGGGAGTAAACCATCATGGTCAATCAATTCTTTTAGGGGCGGCATTAATTTCAAGTGAGGATACGGAGTCATTTGTTTGGTTGTTTGAGGCATGGTTGAAATGCATGAAGGGCCGTGCGCCAAGGGCAATTATTACAGATCAAGATAGGGCCATGAAAAATGCTATTAAGAAGGTGTTTCCGAATGCTCTTCATAGATTTTGTTTATGGCATATACTGAAAAAACTTCCGGAAAAGTTTGGATCACATTCACAATACTATGCCATTAAGAGTGCCATAAGAAATTGTATGTATAATTCTCATACATGTGACGAGTTTGATGCATGTTGGCAGAGTATGCTTGAGTGTTATAATCTAGAGGAGAATGCATGGCTGCGTGGTTTATACAGTGAAAGGACTTTTTGGGTACCAACATATTTGAATGATGTATTTTGGGCCGGCATGACTACCACACAACGTAGTGAGAGTATGAATGCCTTTTTTGATGGTTATGTGCAATCGTCCACCTCATTGAAGGAATTTGTGGATCAATACGATAACGCTTTGCGCAGGAAGGTTGAGGTTGAGAATGTTGCTGATTTCGATTCCTTCAATACCACCATTTCATGTGTGAGCCATTGGCCCTTTGAGAAGCAATTCCAAAAAATTTACACCCATGCAAAGTTTAGAGAAGTTCAGAAGGAGATTTCATCGATTATGTATTGTGGTTCTTCTCTTTTAAAAAGTGAATGTGGAATTCGTACCTATCAGGTGATCGAACAGGTAGAAATTAATGAATCCTATAGGAAAAAAATCGTTTTTAATGTTTGCTACAATGGCCATGTATGTGAAATGAATTGTAGTTGCCGTTTGTTTGAATCAAGAGGAATTTTGTGCAAACATGCCATATCCGTGTTGACTGCATTTGAAGATGTGGATTTGTTGCCCGAAAAGTATTTTCTAAATCGATGGAGGAAGGATTTGAAGCGGCCATATAAGTTAATCAAGAGTAGTTATGATCCTTTGAGTGGCAACCCTACTGCAGATCGATATGCTGAACTGAGCAACAATGTGCTGAAGTTGGCCGCTATTGCAGCACCAAACGTGGACCATTGCATGGAATTGCAAAAGTATGTTGATATGCTAATTAAGAAATTTAGCGGTCCAAGCTGTGAACAAAGTCAACCTTCCCAATCACTCCCAAGTGCAAAAGATCTCCCAAGTGCACCTATGATCGATAATGGAGCCATGGATTGTATGGAGGTGGAGGTGTGTAGTCCTCTTGTGGCTCGAACTAAAGGCGCGCGACCATCAATCAGAAAAGTGTCTGTGGTTGAAAAAGTGGTGAGAAAAAAGTCGTCAAAAGGAGGAAATAAGAAACAGAGCAACGCAAATCCCGAGCAGCGAAGGAAAAGAAAGAAGGTATTCAACTATTCAAAAGTCGTTGTATGTGTACTTGTTCATTTGTAATTTTAATATTAATTTTAACATTTTTGAATATTTTATTTTTTGAAGACATGCCAAAGATCGCTAGTAGATGAACTGGACACAAGTGAAGATCAGTTGCTTTTTTCAACTGATGTGCAGCATGACCAAGTGATTGAAACACAACATAGTGTACTTACACAGGTACTGAAAGGA
Source organism: Alnus glutinosa (assembly GCF_958979055.1). Lineage (NCBI taxonomy): Eukaryota > Viridiplantae > Streptophyta > Magnoliopsida > Fagales > Betulaceae > Alnus > Alnus glutinosa. The sequence continues at coordinate 4,300,981 of NC_084894.1, read as the reverse complement.
GGGAAAAAAAAGTTCATATACGTGCATTTGATTCATACATGTTGACGAATAGTTTAATTTCATATATATTAATCGTTCGATGTATTTGTTCCAGACGTTTGGGAATTCACAATCGTCATGTATTTTCGAAGGAGATTCTATATACTTGTCGTAAGTGGTAAGGTCTCTTTGATTAAAAAAGTATATCACATTCTCTGACTAGGAAACTGTTTCCCATTATATTCTTTTCCTGCTTACCCATGTTGGTAGCACATTATTACAGGATGAACATTGTACAGAGGCCTTGCATTGTAGTTGAATGGATTCATGGTGTTTAGTTGTCGTGTTATATTCAAATTTTTCTGTTGGACTTGTAAGGTTAAGACTGCTCAACTTTTTGTTGATACTTTGCATATCCCAAATTTGAAATTTTACAAGTTTGGACTTGCAAATTTTATGAGACCATGCATCTGAGTAGGCCTGAAGTTCTTTATAATTACATTCATATTTTCTATAATTGACTTCTGAGCTTGAATTGCCCTTGGCACGGGTTCTCTGAGTCAATTGCCACAGGAGCACGGGTCACTTGCAAATTATGAAGGATGTTATATATTTCTTAGCTTGTAACACTGATTTTGTCCTTTTAAATGTGTAGGAGCTGTTGGTTACTTGGGCTCTAATTTGTTTGTGAGGAGGATCTACATAAACATCAAGTGTGACTAGGAAGGAAGGAGTCTTGTTTTCGGATGTTATATGTTATAGATTATTCTGTTATTTGTTATAGCTGTAAGTTGTTTTTTGATGTAATTGATATTGAGCCATGTAATCTTTTACTGCTCTTGGCTTTACTTTATGGTATGGTCAATGGCTAAGAGGTACACTTGATTAGTGCTTGGTGCCATTTTAAAGAACTGGTATAGTTTGCTCTGCGATCTAACTGGATGCTGAAGTTTTGATCTAGTTGAGTCCTTTCTCAATTATTGGAATGACTCTGATCACTAACTAGATTCAGCTATAACTTTGTGGGTGGTGTTGTTTTATTTGTAGTATCATTGTTATTCTCATTCTAAGTTTATGTACTTGTGCTGACTCTGTCATTTAGTTGCTTTTGAATGTGGAGGTAATTTGATGAGAATGTGTTCTTGCATGCTTTTATTTTGGGTGTAACTTGGGGTAAAACTATGCTTATTCAGCTGTTACTATTATTGATGCTGTCATTTCTGAATGTGTGATGTTGTCTCATAGCTTCATGGTGTGACCGAGTGGATGTGGTGATTTAGCTGTAGGCTAATTTGTGTTTCGCCATGTTGTTCTTCTTTATACCATGGCTTTGGTAGTGGTATTAGTGGATCTTTGATGATTTGGTTGTTGCAGTGCCTCACTACCCTTTACGCAATTCTTTATGATGTCTATGCCTAAAATATAAGTTGAAGTGCTGTGACTATTAGGCATACTTGTTTCAAATGTGTATCTCACTGTACAAGTTGATGACCTCTTCTTTTTCTTTACAAGTCTGTTGGTCTTAAGCTTGTTCCTTTTTGTTGTGTATTTTGCATAACCATGTTGAGTTTAAGGCTTTGAGGTATGACCTTTTTATTTCTATGCACCTAATGGCCCATACTTTTCTGTTTTTATCGTGCCAGACTGTGAATTGTGAAACCTGTGCACAAGCACAAATTCTAGAAATGGTATTGGTGATTACCTCTCATGTACCCATAACCAATGCCAATCAGTTGGTAACTCCTATCAAATTGCAAATCACTGTCCAGAAGGGAGAAGCCATTCTTAAATTATTTGGATTCCTTTTGCTGCCTGTGGATCTTTACTTCTCTCTGTTTTCTTTCCTGAGCTTGAATTATTTGGATTCCTTTATTTTGTTTTTTTGACCGTTGGCTTATATGAGGCGGCTATACAACCAAACCTTTGGCTATGTATGAGTGGGGAGTGGGGAGTTGGGACAGATTAAAAAACTTGGATCAATGTGAATCATGATTTCCTATTGTTGTATGGTTTCTTGGGCATTGTGACCTCTTGACTTTTGGCAACTACTCAAATTTATTTAGACAGATAAGTTTCATAGCATCTCTCACAAAATTACTATGAAACAAATAATTTCCTTCTATGGTGATTTTGGTTAATAGTTGGAGATCGATGACAGGTGTATGGCCAGACATGAAAGCCTTGAAAAGAGCCAATCAAAATCCTAGGGTACACCGCCTGTAGGTAGAATATGCCTAAAACACAGAGCAAACACTAGCTAGATACCAAAATCCCAATTATTATGTTCCAGCATAGTTCTATCAAACAAGATCATAAAGCCACTGAATTTTCATCATTGTCAAGAAACGTGGGATATCGTTGCATGCACCACCAAGGGCCCGCCATACCATATTTGGGTTACAAGCAAGACACTGCCCCATGTAGCAACTAGAATTATTCGTGACTCCGAAGAATGAAGGGTTGACCAAACCAAGTAAACAGCATTCAAAAATGCATGATTAAGGATAAAAGCTGGATTAAGGTGTGCTTACAGCAAGCAACATTTAAAAGTAGATTAACTAGAAACAAAAGGTAGCAGAATTATTTAGAACAAGCAGAGTATAACATCAGAGACATAGATAACACCAAAACCAACCATTCCTTACCATAGATAACACCAAAACCAACCATTCATTAACATTAACAATTAAGTTTAACATACATTTAGGATATTCATACAAACAGAAAAAAGTCTCTTACAACTAAATTGTTTTCATAATTTCATTTTAACATCAAGTTAGTATGTCTAGGTTCACTATAACTACAAAAATAAAAGGCTAACAGCAAAATGACAACTAACAACAAAACACGAAACATCTTCTCGTTACGTTGCGCTAATTGTTCCTTACATTTTTTTTCAATCAATTCCTCAACTTTCTCCTCCATTTCTTTCAAATGTTGCACTAATTGTTCCTTGCATTTTTTTTTCAATTAATTCCTCAACTTTGTCATTGTCAGCTTGTCTTCTCTCCTCCATCTCTTTCAGATATTGCGCTAATCCCTTCTCGTATGCAGACATCTTCTTATCAGCCCATTCAAAAAAATCACAATCACCGGCTTTCTACATGAAAAAAACAAGGGTCAACAAAAATGTCATGAACTACTAACGACGAAATATAACACAAAGCTAATTTAAAAATATAACAAAAATTACCTTGTAGTTATTACATCCATACCACTTTTTAGCGGGATTGGATGTGGTCCAAGAGTACCTTAGACGTGCAGGAATTCCACACTTACATAACGGATGACCGCTTGACAAATCACTTGTTGTAGACATTTACTTGTGCCTAAATTCAGAAGCACATGACATGAGAATTTTCTATATATTGAATTGGGAGGCTAAATATATGTTACTCAAACAAGAAATATACAATCATAACCTTTAGATAAGTGACAAGCTCAGATTCCACCAAAATCCATCTAACATAATAAAAAGAAAAAAAATCCTCACATTCTACCAATCTTCTATGCATGCGGTTATTAACGAATAACTAGGAGGATCATTGCTATAAGAAAACATCTGTGAATGGTATGTATGGTTTTGGCTTACATGCATGACGTTTCCTATAAACATGACTCCGTGAAGTTTGAAAGTACCTAGGTCCTCCTTTGGTTGGTCTCTCACCCTAGTCAATTTAAATTTTCTGGCATGATCAAATTCCATGCTTTTAACAATAGACCGTTCTGTTGAGAATCGATGATATAGTGAACAAATCTTACCAATCAAAAGTGAAAGAAGAAAAAGATATAGTGAACAGATTGCATATATAAGATAGGTGCTTGAATTTATAAAGTATTTGCTTATGTAACTTCCCAAGAAACAGCAGCATTTTCCACTATAGGCATTAACCACACATGTTATCACCTTTCTATTGCATGTAGGGCCGTATATGAATTGTAGATGTAGTTGTCTGCCTATTTATTTGTATTATCTGCTAGGTTGTTTCTCTTTCAGTTGAGTGGGAAAAAACTTTGTTTGTAGCTAAAAAAAATTTCGTTATGCAGAGGCCATATCTTGCTTAGATCAGGCAGTAAATCTGTTTTGTGATTTGGTGAATTTGGAATTTTTTTTTTCCTTGCACAGGAAATTGCTGAATTGTACGAGTCCGAACACAACATTGAGCAGGCTATTGTTTACTTTGAAAAGTCAGCCGAATCAGTGCAAGCATAGAAGATTGGTAGAGTCAAGAATGGAAGGAGTGAATGCCGGCCAATGAAAAATATAGAACCAAAAAAATAAATAAATAAATTAAATGCTAAGAAGAAAGAAGATGGAAAGTCTCTTTCAAAATATAAGACTTAAATTAAGTCCGATTATTGCACGTCCAACGTTCCTTAAGTGATAAGTCCAACGTTCAAGACATCAAATAATATAAATAGACATGATTCTCAAACCATCTAAATATACAACTTATTAAAAACAATCAAAGATGTACATTTTTTTTTTAGAATCTATACAATATTCAAAAGTCACCATTTGATCTTTATGAAGAAAGATGAAGTCTCTCTAAAACTAAATGATGGACAATGTGGTAGTCAACATTTAGTCATTTAAGCAAATGAGAATTCAAAGGATTGAGTTTTCCCTCTTCCCTGATTATCTAGCAAAAGGATTAATCTTCCATTACTCTTGATTAGCAAAAGGATTAATCTTCCATTACTTTTGATTAGTTAAAATTATTGCTTTTTGTATGGCAAAGTAGAATTGATTTCTTGGAATATTTGTTACATGTTAGTTTTATAATTAAATTATTTGATTTCATAATTGAGTTGAATTAACTTTCCAAGAGGCCAGATTTGAAGAAGAGCAGAGAGGAGGGTCAAATCTATGATTTGAGAAACAAATCCTATTGGTTCTATTTTTGGATATATATGAAGCTTCAAAGACTGAAGAAGAAGAGAAGGTGCATAGAATCGCTCAAAATGACATGTATCAAGCAAATCCCAAGGCTAATGTGGGGGTTACTACTATGGTCTAAGCTTATGGGTCAGGGAAAGAGTGAGCAATTCTTGTGAACTCTCATGGGTATGAAATTCTTGCCGACTATTTTGATTGAAGTGGACTCTTTGATTTTTCTGTTTGAATTTTTATATGGAGATTTATGGAGGACTTTGCTTTGACAGAGAGTCTGTTCATTTAGAAACTAATTTCAACCCTTCCTTTGAGTATTATTGTTCAAAATGTCTATGGTACATTATGATGCCACTATATTATGAATTGATGGGTATTGTAATAGATTCTTCCTAATATAAGTGGTATTGTAATAAGTAAACCGGAAACCCAATAGCAAAAAACCACAAATCACAGCAAAGAACTAAAGCGACTCTGAAAATAACTGAAAAAACGCAAAAATGGGGGAGATCGGTACCAGAGCCAGAAATGGGTCGTCGGAGGTGGAGAACGAATGGTTTAGCTAGTCGCCGCTGGAACTGGAAGAACGACGGAGTTGGGTCGTGCGTTGAGAACGATGGTGCCGGGTCGTGCGTTGAGAACGGCGGTGGCGGGTCGTTCTGGGCCGGAAATGGGTCGCCGGAACCCTAAGTTTTGGCCGGAGGTGGAGAACGACGGAACCACGGTGGAGAACGAATGGTCGAATGGTCGCCGCCGGAACTGGAACAACGACGGAGTTGGGTCGTTCTGGGCCGGAAATGGGTCGATGGAACCCTAAGTTTTGGCCGGAGGTGGAGAACGGTGCTGGGCTCGGAACGGTGGCGGGCAGAACGACGGTGCTGGGCTCGGAACGGTGGCGGGCAGAACGACGGTGCTGGGCGGGCTCGGAACGGTGGAACGACGGTGCTGGAGAGAGGGAGGGAAAATTTGGGGGGAAGCTCGGGGAAGAAAAGTGCGAAAATGAGAAAGACGAGCAGGTTTTGTTTTCAAAATTTAATTTTTTTTTTATTTTTTTTATTTTATTTTTTTTTATAAAAAATCAAAAAATAAAAATAAAAACTGACGTGGCCCTTTCCAACGTGGAAAGGGCCGGGCAGGGGCCGGCAGGATGGCCCCTGCCTATCATTACTCCCACATAACTAACATATCCCTGACACGTATTTATTAAGATCCACGTTTGTGCCCCATCAGATTTCTCCTATCCGCCACAAATCGCCTGGTTATTTTCCCCCAAAAAGCTTAAAAAGTGAATAATTAAAATAATAAATAAAAAAAAAAAGTTTTAACTATTTTGACTAATAAAATTTGTTGAGCTTATTGTTAAAAAAAAAAAAAAAAGGGTGGCAGTGACGGGTCATTTTTTAACTAGCTCACTGTACATGCCTACTTTCTACGTGTAAAAGATCGGAGTATTTTTTTTTTATTTTTTTTTTTTGAGTAAAAGACCAAGTTGAATGGAACAGTAAACATTATTTGAAACTGAATGATAAATTTACAATTTTGTACATCTCAATAATTTTTTTAAAAAAGCAATCATTATATATATAGGACATACATGTAAAAAAAACATATTCAATGGTTAGTTAAAAAAAAAATGTACAAAAGTTGAAAACATAAATGGTATATTGTTGATGATTACATTAATTTTTTTTCATCAAAAGATTACTAAAGATTGATTTTTTTTTTTTTTTTTCAAAGCTGGTTTGTTTGAACAAAAAACATTGAAGAAAAATAAAGAAAAAAAAAAAGAAGAAAGAAGAAAAAAAGAAAAAGAGAACTTGAAGATGATAATGTTTTTAGAAGGTTTTTTATTATTATTATTTGTTATGATGTGATATAAATATGAAAATAGTTTTATGTATTGAGTTATTTGTTATTGTTTTTAATTTTTTTTTGTTAAAAAGTAAAAAGTAGTTTTAAAAAAATTAACTCAGTTTATTAATTTTTTTTTTTCAATATATAATTATAATATGGCTTTTTAATTGAAGTATAAAATATGTGAAAGTGCAAGGACATATATGAGTTTAATCAACTCAGAGGAGAACTTTCTCTCATTTTATGTAAAAAGAAAAAAAAAGAAAAAAAAAAAGATGTTATTGAAATACCAAGTAGAAACCCAAATCCAAACAGAAATGGAAACGAATTCAAAATAGGTCCCTACCATTCAAAAAGATGTTAATGGGTTTTGCCTTTTGAGCCAACGGAATCCAGAACTTCTAGAGAGAGAGAGAGAGAGAGAAGGAATCAGCAGGACGTCGCACACCATGGAAGGTAATCTGTTTTTTTTTTTTTTTTCTCAATCTGAAATCATATCAACGTTTTGGGTTTCCATTTCTGATTGATTTTTGTGAATTGCTTTGGGGGGTTTTCTTTTTCTGTATTAGAATGTCTAATTGAATTCCGGGAAATTGAACACTTTGCATGAACAGGCAAATTGTTGCAATGATGGAGGTAATGCCCAGGATGTGAATTTGGGAAGCTTTACATTTTTTTTGCTGCTTGCTTTCCCTTCTGGCCTCTTGGTCCCTACCAGTTGATGGAGAATTTTCGTGTCTTTTGTTTCCTACATTTTGTTGGAACCAAATGGGGCATTAGTTTGTCTTCCTCTTTTGTTTTTTTTTTTTTTTTGTTTTCTTTTTCTTTTTAATTTCCTTTCACAATGACCTTGAGTTTGATGGGTTTTTTCTCGATTTCCGATTAAAATTATTGATAACTATCTTCTGGAAATTTTGTTCTTTGGAATGCTTTGATCTTAATGGTGCTTGTTTGGTTGTGTTTAAGATGGTTATTTCTCGTTCTCGTTAACCGTTTACAAGTAAACATTGAATGCACTGTAAAAATAATAAACTGAAAGATTTTTTCCATTTGCTTGGAGTGTTTATTTTGCTTCAATTGTAAATCGTCTTTTGAAGGCAGTCGATGTGGTCTTGTCAAATGTTTGATTGTGAAGTGTTAAATCAGGCATGATCATAGATTACGAACCCCATTTTTGGACTGTATGGTATGATTTATTGAAGATCTGTTTGGAGTTTGGAAGTGTTATACAGGAATGGAGGAACCTGGTTACATAGTTGAGTTATGGAAGAGTTAGCTTAGTGTGCCAGTATAACATAAACTTTGGGAAGCGAACATACTTATTCAAGCATAAGATTAAGACGACAATGGTATTATAAAATAAATGTCAAGATTAATTATTATAGTTAAAACGCTTGTAAGAGTTTGCTGTGATGCATCTGATTGTGACCTACATGCATGCAGTGGAACACATGATTTTGCATGTAATTTATGAATATTATTACTTTCAACAAACAAAATAAAATGAAGAGAAAATAAGTTGATGTAACCACAATGGTAAGCAAAGTGAGAGACAAGTTTACAAGTACCTTGAAGTACGGTGCTGCTACATGCCTATGCTTGCATATTAGTATACAGATTGAGTTTTTGGTATTAGGACCAAAAGGTTTGATGAAACATTTTATTTATTGGTCGCCAATTTGTAAACTTCACTACTTAGTCGTGAGCAAAGGGAGAAACTCTGACAATGTTATTCTCTTGTTGCTGAAAGCACTCTATTTGATATCCACTTATGGTTTGATTGAAGGAAGGGAGTTTTTGGCAAATAAAAGTTTCTCAAAGTTGTATATGGAGTTGGCGAAAGATGTTGAAGTTGAGAGGGGAAGCTAGGAAATCTTTAAAGTTTGAAGTAGGAGAGGAAGAGATATCCATTTATGGTTTGATTAGTGGCATCTGGATGGGGTGCTTTATGAAAAGTATGGCTACTGAGTGGTGTATGATGCACATAGCAAAATGGAAGCTAGATTGTCTACTGTCATCAGAGAAGGGAAGTGGAACTAGAGGCCAGCTCATTGTGAGGAATTGGTTGAAATACAGAGTGGGCTATCTTTGGTGGAAATAGGAAAGAAGGATGTGCCGAAATGGGTGACTGAAAAATCAGGAAAATATACAAGTTCAGAGACATGGGAGGCGCTGAGAGAGAAGCAGGTGCAGGTGGTTTGGTGGAAGTTAATTTGGTTTCCCCCAGCTATACCAAAACCTGCTTTTATCTTGTGGTTGGTCATAAAGGATGCATTGACAACAGGGGATAGACTTTTGAAATGGGGATATCAAGGGGACGTCCATTGTATTTTCTGCAGACATGGAATAGAGGACCGTGATCATTTGTTCTTTCAATGCAGTTACAGTAGTAGGATTTGGAAAGGAGCTATGAGTATAAGTGACATGGTGTATCCACCAATGAGCTAGGAAGTTGTGCTTGCTGAGGGAGTGCAGCAATGTAGAAAAAAGAGTTTGAAAGCAAATGTCTACAGGCTGGTGCTTGGTTCAACTGTGTATAATATATGGAGAAACCGGAATGAATTGAAGCATGGAACTCAGCACAAGACGGATGAACAAATTCTATGCAGAGAATTAAATGGGAAGTTAGAGCTTGGATAGTGGGGAAGGGGAAATTTCGTAAAACTATGGGAAATGAGGGGATATGCTGCAACTGGGGAATTGATAAGGGAATTCTAGTGTTATTTTGTGATGTTTTTGTAATTGTAAGAAGGGATAGTTGCTGTCAAATGTAAATCAATACTAGAGAGATAGATAGTTTGATAAGGAGTGTGAGGAAGGAAGATACTGGTAGAGTATCAAGTTTTAACCTGGTTGCTGATGTGTTTGTAAAGGGAATTGTTTTGTTTGATATAAAAAATTACTCATTCATCCAAAAAAAAAAAAAATGAAAGCACTCCATTTGACGTTACAGAAAGTCCATGAAGTTTCCTAGAATAACTTCTGTATCTCATAAGGCAGAGGACTTATGTCCCATGAAGAGAAAAGAGAGGAAGGGGGGAGGCGGGGGTATGGGTGGGGAGGCCAAACAGAAATATTAGTGGCTTTTTCTTTTTCTTTTTTTCTTTTTTCTTTCTTTTTCTTTTTCTTTTTTTAAAAAAATGGCTGAGTAACTAAGAGAATTTATGACATTTATCTCTTCGTTTACATGGAAAGTACTTAAATTGATGTGTTCTTCTTTCCACTTATGAAATGCTCTACCATGAGATTTTCTTTTTACAAATTAATCTAGTGGCTGATAGGGCAATAAATATTTCCAGATCATGGTTATTGTTCTCATTTCTAAGGTTTCTCAATTACTTTTCTATTGATGCTTAGAATCAGGTGGAGCGCAATCTGAAGAGAACAGAGTTTCTTTGGAGAAGGATAAGAAAAGAAGGCTCAAGACACCTGCCCAGGTTATGGCTCTGGAGAAGTTTTACAATGGTATGATTACTTCTCTTGTCATATTTTATCTTAGGCTTCTTGCTAAATGCCAAGTTCTTTATTTTTCTAAAGGATTTTGTCTTTGACTTCTCTTAGAGCATAAATACCCTACAGAAGATATGAAGTGCCAACTTGCTGAGCGGATAGGGTTGACAGAAAAGCAAATATCTGGATGGTTTTGCCACAGAAGATTAAAAGACAAAAGATTGTTGAGAGATGAAGCTTGTGCTAGTGGACGGCAAGATCATTCAAGTGGTGTTATTCAGGATCGTGGCAGTGGGCTTGGACAGGATTCATGTGGAAGCACGAAACATGGGGATTATAGGAATATTGATCCAAGGGAAGTTGAAAGTCGAAGGCTCTATCGCAATGATGTTCAGGCCGCAGGCCTCACCTATGAGCATAGGACTCACCATACAGAAACTGTTAATGACACTGATAAAACATCTTCAGAAAGTAGCTCATCTTCGCAAGACAGGTTGTTTTCCCAAACTGAGGATCCATATGATATGGAAAATTCTAGATACATAACAACTAATGGAGTTATTGCGCCGATAAATGCTAACAGTGCAAAACTCATGGGATATAAGCCATCAGGATACTTGAAAGTGAAGGGTGAACTTGAAAATGCTGCTATTACTGCTGTTAAGAGGCAACTGGGGAGGCATTATCGAGAGGATGGTCCACCACTTGGTGTGGAATTTCAGCCACTTCCTCCTGGTGCATTTGAGTCCCCAACTAGGAATCCAATCGATGGTAAGTCATAACATGTATTTCCATGCTAAAATAGCTTTTTTAAATGAAGTTTTTATGCAATTGTTCCTGCAGGAGGGGAATTTCTTATTGTTGTTGCCTAGATCTTATTGCTTAAATTCGTATTTTCTTGCATATTTTTCATCATTTCATTTATTTTTTTATTTTTGTGTTTGAGAAAAGATTATTAGTCTTTTTATTTATTTATTTATTTTTTCTATATTGAGGAATTGGATTTCACATTCTCTTTTTTTATTTGTAGGCAAATGATAATTGGGTCAACATAAAGATTATCAGTATTTATAGTGTATTCGCGTGCGTTTGAGTTTAATACGTAGAGGGTGCATTGGCTTTGGATTTTAGATGATGTAGATACTGCAGGGTTTAAATAAGATTATTTGGAAAAAAAAAAAAATAGTTAAAACATGGGTTTTGTGACAGTTTGACAGCTTGAAAGATCAGTGTTGCTTTATTATGATAATTTTTAATTTGTTCTATATGGTAGGTTCTCACGTACAGTTTACCTAATCCCAGCAGTCACGTGATGGAGTAGCATAGATGTGGGTGTCTTGAGCTTGATCTACCACCTTTGAACTTTAAACCTAAAGTTTATAATATAAACTCTTAAAGATAATTACTTTTCTAATAATTTCAAATGTTCATAACCAGTGGAATAATAGAAATGAATGTCTTGCATGTGAATGCAAAGTTTTGAAGATTTGGCTGGGAGAGGGAGGCTGAAGGAAAAAGCAATATATGTAGAAGCTCTAATTCTGATTCTAAGTATTTGAGTTATTTTCTTAAACTGGTGTTATTACAACTTTTTTTTGTTTAGTTATCTTCCATAGAATGCACCAGCACTTTGTTGGATAAAAACTTCTAGGTTTGTGTCTCTCTAGCCTATTTCTACTGCAATCTTGCAAAACTTTCATGTTGTTTGCTTCATTACTGGCGATGGAATTAATATGGTTTAGTCTTTGTAGTAGATGACTGTTTTGTACCATGGAGACCTCTCACCATTTGAGTTGTTTCTGTTCGTCACAAGTTGCATATTAAATTTGATTTTGAATCTTAAAGTTTATCTTGTGATTTTCCATTCTGAAGTTTTGTGCTACCCCTTCTAGTTTGAAGCATTTGGAGCCATTGACTAGTACTTACCTCTGGCATATTCATCTTGATCTTAGTAGTTAGGATTTGATTGCAGAGGAGAGGCCATTATCCGAAGAAGAAAAGTCCAAGAGAGAAGAATTTTCTAGAAATTTAGAGCGGCATGTTTTTCTTGAAGAAGTGAGTTGGAGACAGAAGTCTAGGGCTTTGTGGTTAAAAGAGGGTGATGGCAATACTAAATTTTTTCACCGGCTGGCTAACTCACATAGAAGACATAATACGATTGAGGCTCTAGTGGTGGATGGACAATTGACTGATTATAGGACAGTTATCCAAGATCACATTGTGGAATTCTATAAGAAGCTATATAGTGAGCAATATTAGTGGAGACCAAGGGTGGATGATTTATCTTTTCTCTCCATTGATGAAGAGGATAGAATATGGATGGAACGTGAGTTTGAGGAAGATGAAATTTGGGCGGTTATACAAAATTTCAAAGGAGATAAGGCTCCTGGGCCTGATGGTTTCACTATGGCATTTTTTCAGAAGTGTTGGGAGATCTTGAAGATTGATATTATCGCGGTGCTAAAGGAGTTTCAAACTAGTGGAAAGTTCGAGAAGAGCCTTAACGCTACTTTTGTGTCGCTGATTCCAAAGAAGGCCGGAGCGGTGGATATCAGAGATTTTCAACCTATCAGTTTAATAGGTGGAATGTACAAAATCATCTCAAAGGTCCTGGCAAATAGGTTGAAGGCGGTATTGGGGAAGGTTGTCTCTCATTATCAAACTGCTTTTATCAAGGGGAGGCAAATATTGGATTCTGTTTTGGTCGCCAATGAATGCGTGGATAGCAGGATTCGATCTGGAACTTCGGGCATTATTTGTAAGTTGGATTTGGAGAAGGCGTATGATCATGTAAGTTGGGAGTTTCTGCTTTATGTTTTGAAGAGATGTGGTTTTGGGGAGAGATGGCGTGGCTGGATTGCTCATTGTATTTCCACTGTTTGTTTTTTCATAAATATCAATGGGTCGCCTTCAGGGTTTTTCCGTAGCTCACGGGGTCTTCGACAAGGGGATCCTTTGTCTCCGCTTCTGTTTGTGTTGGTGATGGAGGCTTTCAGTCGGATGATAGATGCGACGGTGGATAGTGGGCGCCTAGTGGGGTTCTCAGTGGGATCGAGCACGCACGATGCTATGATGGGTTCCCATTTATTATTTGCAGATGATACGTTGATCTTCTGTGATCCTATTACTGACCAAATCCGAGATTTGAGGTGTTTGTTGCTTTGTTTTGAAGCAGCTTCGGGCTTGAGAATTAATTTGTCTAAATTTGAGATGGTTCCGATAGGTGAGGTAGGGGATGTGGAGGAATTGGCTAGTATTCTTGGGTGTGGTGTGGCCTCCCTTCCGATAAAATATTTGGGTCTTCCGTTGGGTGCTAAGTATAAAGACGCTCATATGTGGAATAGCATTATTGAGAAGATGGAAGCTAGATTAGCGGGGTGGAAAAGGTTGTGTTTATCTAAAGGTGGGAGGTTAACGTTGATCAATAGCACTCTTTCAAGTTTACCTACGTATTTTCTTTCTCTTTTCCCTATTCCAGTGGGGGTGGCTAATCGTTTGGAAAAACTTCAGAGAGATTTCCTGTGGGGCGGTATTGGAAATGAATTTAAATTTCATTTGGTTAATTGGCATACGATTTGTTCTTCTAAGGTCTCGGGGGGGCTAGGAGTGAGAAATATGGTTATGTTCAATAAAGCCTTGATGGGTAAATGGTTATGGAGATATGCTTTGGAGAGGGATGCTCTTTGGAGGAAGGTGGTGGACTTCAAATATGGAAGTATGAGGGGTGGTTGGTGCTCTAAGGAGGTTGGGGGTTCTTATGGGTTTGGAGTTTGGAAGAGTATTAGGAGGGGATGGGATGCTTTTGCAAATCATGTGAGATATGAGATAGGGAATGGTTCGAAAGTTCTGTTTTGGCATGATGTGTGGTGTGGGGAGATTCCTTTGAAGACTCTTTTTCCTTAATTGTTTCTCATTGCTAGAGGCAAGGATGCTTGGGTGGAGGAGAATATGCAAAGAGAAAATGGCACAATTCTATGGAATATTTTGTTTTCTCTCCCAGTTCATGATTGGGAGGTCGAAGTGGTTAGTAGATTTTTTTAGATGTTGTACACTCATAAAATTAGAAGTGAGGGAGAAGATAAAATGTGTTGGAATCCAGTGCAAAAGAAATCATTTGAGGTAAAGTCTTACTATAAGGTTTTATCTAGTCCTATTCAGTCTTACTTTCCGTGGAAAAGTATTTGGAAAGTTAAGGTCCCCCCGAGAGTGGCTTTCTTTGTCTGGACAGCAACGTTAGGAAAAATTTTAACTTTGGATAATTTACGAAAGAGAAACATTATTGTGATGGAATGGTGCTTTATGTGTAAGAGTTCTGGAGAGTCCATTGACCATTTGTTTTTGCATTGTATGGTGGCTACAGAATTGTGGAGGACGATTCTTCAAATGTTTGGGGTGGAGTGGGTAATGCCGCGGTCGGTGAAAGATATGTTGGGGAGTTGGAGGGGGCAAAAGGGTAATCAGACACTGATACCGATTTGGCGCATGGCTCCATTGTGTTTGATGTGGTGTGTTTGGAGGGAACGAAATGCACGCTGTTTTGAAGATTGTGAGATTGATTTGATGAACTTGAAGAGAATGATGTTACAAACGATGTTTATGTGGAGAGAAAATTTTCAGTTTATACATGAGTGTTCTTTTTTTGAATTTATAGATAGGTGCTCTCTTTTTTCTTTGAATTAGGGGCTTTTTGTATACGTCCTGTGTACTATGGGTTGCGCCCCTTTGCGCCTCTTGAATATACTTATAAAAAAAAAAGATTCAGAAACAATAATTTTTACATATAATAGTCATCAGGTGAACACCGAGTGTGAGAGGTTATAATTGATTTTTTTTTTTTTTTTTTGATTTACTTAAAATAAGTGAGAGAAATCAAATCTTGATTTTTATATGAATTAAAGTACCTAGTTTCAAGTATTCACCTCTTCTTTGGTAATTCCATGACACATTTTTTTGCTTGGCTGCTGCCTCTGTGGTCCTCCTTTTCTCCCATTTATTTGCTAATTTTTATTTTTATCAAGTTGATGAAGAAAAGAATGTTGTTGGAGCGGTATGATTCTGTAGAAGATTTTGATCTTAGAGAGATGGAGGCTGGCAAGAAAATGAGGAAAGTAGTTTGAAATGAGTAGTTGTTTAGAGAGAGGGAGAAAGAGAGAGAGAGAGATGATGATGATGAAGGTGTAAGAGGTAGTGGGGAGAAGTTATTTTTGATTATCTGAAGCATCTTTAATTAAATTATCAAATTATAATTGTAAATTTAAACTGTCGCAGTTTATGGATCAAAATGGGAATTTTTTTTTTTTTTTTTTTAAATTCAAAACTGTTTGAGAGTTCTCTTTATCAATAGAGATGTATATTGTATATATCTATTATCTACGTGCATTACATTGGCGTGGTTTTTTTTTTTTTTTTTTTCTCAACTTCCATGGGAAAACTTCTTTCATCAGAGGTTTGGAGTCTTATGTCTCATTTTATGTGTGCTTTTGCAGAACCATACTTTGCTGGGAATTCTTCTCTTCCCCATTCTCCAGACATCTCTGGAGTGGAAAGGCAACCCAGTCTCAGCAATGTAAGTGGTTTTTCTGATTCTTTCTTTCATGTATTGACAGATTTAGTAAGTTGAAATATGTTTTTACATAATTCTTTTTGTCTCATGACTGTGATGGAGGGTGAAAAGAATACTGGAAGAGGTTTTTAATCTGTTAATATAATCATTTAAACTCATTATGACAAGGAACAAACTGGATCAAAATTGATATCAAGTCTGAAAGTCCATGTTGTATATCTTTAAGGGGTGTGTCAAACGCTGCAATTTGTCATCTTTGATAAGTGCTCGTGGATTTTGTGACTTTATGTTTAGGTTTAGGCAGAGAAGATGGACTATAATGGTTCTGGGGCATGGGTGCCTTTCATGCAACTGTTAAAGATTACAGAAATTATGTATTTAGGGACCGTTTTGCATTTTACTATCATAATGAATTTCTGGAATTTGTGATACGTATCAAGGTTTTATATTATGATCTTTGTCGAACTCAACTCACTATGTAGGTGTTATTCTTCCGTTCCCTTTTTTTTTTTGCAGGTTGGGGGGAGGAGGAAGCATTGACCACTTTTTCTTATTTTTTTTTTCCTTTCTTCTTAAAATACCCATTTTTCTGAAAAAAATAAAATAAAAATTAATTAATTAAAAAAAAGGGGAATTCTGGTTTTTCAATGGTCAAAAGTGAGGGTATTTTGGGAAGAATTTCGTCAAAGTGAACACACATGACCACTTTCCCATTCATTTTAACGTCTGATGTTGATGGTAGGGCTTTTTGTGTAAAACAATGGTAGTTGGACGTATCAAAGTGTCACACTTAGTAGTTCAAAGGCGCATATGAAAAATGTGTGGTAGATCGGGGGATTTAAGTATATTTACCCCATAAATAAAATCAGTGCTGAGCAATCTTTTTTTTCTGAAAAAAAAAATTAATTAAAAATAAAAAACGGAAATTCTGGTTTTTCAATGGTCAAAAGTGAGGGTATTTTGGGAAGAATCTTGTCAAAGTGAACACACATGACCACTTTCCCGTTCATTTTAACGTCTGATGTTGACGGTAGGGCTTTTTTGTAAAACAATGGTAGTTTGACGTATCAAAGTATCACACTTAGAAGTTTAAAGGCGCATATGAAAAATGTGTAGTAGATCAGGGGACTTAAGTATATTTTTCCCATGAATAAAATCAGTGCTGAGCAATCTTTTTCAATTCTTTGGTATTGAACTGACCTACAGATTTATTAGAATTGTGGATGTTTGAAAGCTCTTAACAGCAGATCCCAGACCTGCTCTTTTGCCTTACTTATTATACTTAAATTCATGGAAGCCCGATAAAATCTGCTCTAAAGACTATGCATCAATTTAAGCGTGAATTGCACTAGTGATTCTATTAATATTAGTTTTTTTTTTTTTTTTTTTTTGTAACAATTTTATCAACTTCTGTGATAATATTTTGCCCTTTACCCTGCCCTTGCAGAGATATGAGGTGTACAATTCCAAGGTGAGTTCACAGGATTTATGTATGGAAGGGGCAATCTGTAGCAGTATGCATGGGTCTGATTATCAGGATAAGTTGTCTCATTACCAATTAGAACAGAAGTCAACTGTTCTGAACCATATCAAACCTTTTGGTAAGAGGAACTCTTCTTCAGATCCGTATGAAGATTCTGCTGGAGAAACCTCTGTTTACAATAGCAAGAGGAATCAAAGAATGGGATCTAAGCATGGTGTTGAAGGGATGAGGATTGATTCTGTAACCAGCCATCATGGTCGCTGCGATGGGAAAATTGAAAGCAAGTTGCACGAGTATGATAATGTCAGTCCCAACATCGTCCAAAGGAGTGAATTATTTAAATCTCAGCCCTCTAATTTGATATGTAATCTCTATGGGTCTCTTGATACAGAAGAGAGAGGGCTATCTACAAGGATGAAAAAGGTCTACTTTCTAGTTTGGACCTTTCTACTAATTTGCTGTATTATTTAACAACTTGGTGTTGATTGAAAGTACTTTGCTTAAGATTATATTGTTTTGTGCATATGTGCAGGTGGGGAAAGTTACTGGAAAATGGAAGGGTATAAAAGAATGCGGTAACCAAGTTAAATTAAAGATGCATCCAGTAAATGAAATGACAGTGAGTTGGAGCTTTGGTCAATTTTTTTTTTTATAATTTATTTTTTTGATAATAATTTATTTTTTTTATATTTTAAATGACATTATGATTCATATATAAAATACATGCCTTACAGAAAAAATATATGAATGTGCATCAGTATGTATGTATGTATGTATGCATAACCTACAGAGACTTATGTATATACATACATATGTGTGTACATGCAGTGCAGTGTTTTGCCTTGCTATTTATTCCCCCTTTAACATTGAAGGTTGCAAAACAAGGAAGACCTAATCTTCCTCGGCAAGACTATGTGACAAAAGCAACATTCACTGAAATGCCGACATGGAAATATCAGAGCAAAAGGTTGGTATAAATTCCTGCTTATGGTTGTTATCTCTACCTCTAAATTAGCATGCATGCTTCCTCACTTGTTTATGTATTTGCATGTACATGTGTGTCCCTTTTTGTTCTTGGTAAGACTTGATCCCATCCCTTGCTCCTTGAACCAAAGCCCTAGTGGCATGTGTGATTTATACATTATCTTCATGTATATCCTTTGAGACATGCCTTTATATGTGTAAATTTTTTGGTTGGGACTTGCTTTGCTCATTGATTTATCATATAAACGTCTCGAAGAATTACATTATGACCATTGTCCCATATCAAAGGAAAAAAGAAAAGAAAAAGAGCCCAGCTCTTAATCTGTTTTACGGTAGCAATATAGTTTTGAACTCAACATGTACTACGGTTTACGGAAAGGTATTTTGGTATTTTACAATACTATCTTGCTGAACTAAATGGGGTATTTATAGTGATTCTATCATTTTACTTTCTTACTACCACATCAGCCTAGTGAGATGGAGGTGTAATAGATAGCACTACTCAAACTTTAAATGCCAGCACTTTAAGCCTCTCCCCCTAAATCTGTCAATTTGGGAGGGGTTGAATGTGGAATCTAAATCTACCATCGAAGTATCTCAAAAGTGAAAAGCCCCAAAATTCCCAAAATCTAATTAATCCTTTAATTAATAGATTCTGTCACCAGCCAATAAGAGTTTAAGTACAATATAACAAGTATATTAGAATTTAGGTCCATTACCATTGTAACATCTGACATAAAATAAGTCTACTCACTTGGCTCTGACATTTTACATCTTGAGAGGCATATCCTAGTAGTCTTGCATATTTGCTTGTTTATTCAGTAGAGAATGGAATTCTGAAATTGGAAGGTTTTGGTTCACTTAGGGGAAAGGTATCACTGTGATTAGGATGTTAACTGCCACATAATGGAAGTTTTTGCATGATGAGATGAATGAGAATTGAACGAATTGGAAATTCTAGAGGGGTGACCTCCCAATCAAAAAGATCAATTGCAATTATTTTTTTTTTTCTTTTTTCCAATTTTCTTTTCTTCTTTATTCTTTTTGGTTGAACTTTTATATTGTCGTTTTGGAGAATTGGATTGCACCTAATATCATCTTTTTTCGATTCTGTATACATGGTGAACTTTCCATTGCCATTTTTTGACATGTTTACATCCTTTACCTTTCCTTTTTTTTTTCTTTTTTTTTTCTTTTTTTTTTTTTTTTTTATTTCGGATCGAGCTCCACACAGCTAATTATTTCTTTCTGCATTATACATATCATCTAGATCTGTCATGGAAATGCCATCTAGCTTTAGTGAGGATGAAACTGCAGAAACCAGCTCCTCGCTGGAATTAGGAGCCAGTAGTTGATGGATGGCAGAGAGCTTTAGGGTTCTCAAAGCTAAGGGCATGTACAGTTCAATGGAGAATCACTTTCCCTTTGTTCCATGGGAAGCAACATGTAACATTATTGTCATCAGCATCAAAATTCCGGTCAATTCTGGCTACCAATTTCTTTTACATTTGCCGTGCTCACCTGTTTATATATGTAGAAAGAATTGCCTTTTAATTTAATTTTTACATTATTGTCATCTGCCTGAATCCGCTAACGATCAAGGTGTGAAAAACAAAGATCAAATATATATCTGTTTTTTTTTTTTGTTAAAATGAGGCAGCGTTTTCTGCCTCTGGATTTGGCTTGCTTTGATTTATTCATTAGAAGATTCAGCCTTTCTAATTCTGCTCTTCTTTTCTCCTTCCCCCCTCCCCCACTAATTAATTTTGGCTGTTTCGTGATCTATTGTGAACATGTTTTATATATATAATGAGTAATGTTTCTTACACAACTTTAACAACTTTTTTTAAAGATTATTCATTGAATATTTAGGGCTCACATGTAGGAAAACAAATTCAATGGTTGATCATAAATAAAAAAAAATAAAAAAAAAAGGTAATTAAAGTTGTTCAAAGTTTATTTTAGAGTTGTACAAAAAACATTACTCTTAGTTCTAAGAGTCCTGTCAGATTTGAACAAGCCACTTCTACTCGAGCAGTGCTACGATTCCGAAAATTTTGCTACACTCAAGTATTACCCCTTCTACTCATTCCACAATAAGAAGATGCATATGTTAATCTCATCATTACCTAGTATTTCTGAATGTATATATCAATCATCCATAGCAACCAACCCAGTAGTTTCTATCATTGCTGCCAATTCTTTTCTTTTTTTTCTTTTTCTAAATAAATAATGGAAAAACCCAACTCAATGCGTGTGTCACTTTTTTACTATTGGGGGCCAAATACTGTCGTTTTCGGTGACTCCTTTCTTGGACCATGTGCCAAAAAAATTATTGTTTCTAATCATTTATTTGGCTTATTTTCATAGATAGTAATTTGCCATTACTATCTACCTACTACTCTTTTTGTATTTTCCTGTCTTTTATTAATGAAATTTTGCATGCCCAAAAAAAAAAAAATTAATATATACCAACTATTTTCTGTTTATACCAGCTGATTCAAACCTAATATGTAAACTGTAAAAAATAAAAAATAACAATTATCCTTTTTTTTTTCTTTTTCCTGATGATCTTCATATGTTCAGTTTGAACTCTCTGACTTGCATCTGGTACCTGCACAAGGGACACGTGGCCTTTTCCCTCAGCCACTTCAAAGCGCAATCTGAATGGAACTTGTGCATGCACCCAAGCAACATTCTTCCTTCATCCCCTGCCTCCATCTCTTCTTGACAAACCCCACAAACCGCCCCATCTTCCTCTATCGCCACCTCCTCCGTCCCGGCAAACACGGGGTCGACAGTCTTGGCCAAGATCCCCCCTAGCCTTCTCATCACCTCGAGCTCCACCTCCGTCATCACCGCCTCGAACTTCCGCCCCGTTTCCCGCGCTCGCGACAGGGCCAGCTCTTCTGTCATGGCGTCCAACTTAATGCCTTCCAGTTCCACCGCATCCAACTTCCCTGAATACCTCCGAGGGTCGTATGAACCGTCGTACGTCGAGTAACGGCCCCAGTTCCTCAGCCTGTCCAGCAGCTCCGCCCTCCATATAGCTATTTGAAGCTCATCAACCATGGCTAGCTAGCTCTACAGCTTGCTTTACGTATCGTAAAAGAAATAAAGAAGACGAAGGTTTCGAGGGGTTTTGGTGTTTGGAAAGCTAGGCGAAGAACATATATATATATATAAGGATCTGTAAACCGACTTCTGTTCGGAGAACTTTTGAAGATAGAAGTCGGTGACCGATGGTCCTGGCCGGATACTTAGAATTTGATCGAACTCTTGTATATATATTATCTCACGCGTTTAGACACCGTGTTGAAAGTTATTGATCACGTGGATCGATGCTCTGGTAGTGGGGCCAATTTGTTGGAAAAGCAAGAGCTGAGACCGACGGTCAAGATTCATGCATCCATAATCATCTACTTTACGTAGTTCATGCATGTGATTGGGCTAGAGAGACTGACAGGGCCTTATATATAGACAACGTACGTTTGAATGATCAAGATTGGCGTGCGCAGGAAAACGTGTTTGGTTTTTTTGGCGAGACATGAGAAAAAAGTGTGTAGAAGAAGAATGTTTCATAATAAAAACATCAGTTGATCGCATACCAAATCTTAAAGAGAGAGAGAGAGTCAAACACAAAGTGTCTTATTCGGATTTAGAAAATTAAAAGTACTCGCTTCATACTCTGATGCTTAAGTTAGTATTAATTACAAAAGATAATTAATAAGTTTAAAGAATTTGTAATAGAAAAATGTTTTGCTAGAATGGTGCTTAGTTGCTTACATCATGAGTAAGTCCACTCCCCTCTCTTTTATGGGAGTTGTGATAGAGGGAGGACCTTGAACCGGCCCCCCTCCTCTCTTTAATAATAAAAAAATGCAATTGTATTGAAAAAAGACAAAATAATGAATAGTAAAAGTACACTTTTTTGAATAAATTTGTATATTTTATTGTAAAGGGGAGGAGGGGGCTGGTTAAAGGTCCCCCTCTATCACAACCCCTTTTATGGAGTGTTTTCCTGCCCTAGTTTGTTAGATATGAGGTCTTTGAGATAACTGATTTGGTTTCGTGGCCCCCACTCAGTTGTGCAAATGTCCCTTAGTCCCGGATAATAAAAGGGCGTTAGAAGTCTAGCTGTTCAAATATTGCAGACATGTCGTCTCTCTATTGGTTGTGCACCTGTCCATATGAACTTGGTTGGATTCGATAGATCCATAGGGCTTATTATAAATGGGTCTGCTTTGGGCTAACCGTGTGGGCCGAGGAAGCTCGCTTTTAGGGGGTTTATTATTGGATTCACCAATAATTTGTTAATAATGTTACATGTTACCAAAAAGAGTTAGATTCGAATTTAAGACACCAGTTATAAGTATTATGCTAAATTATTACTTAATTAAAAAAAATAATGAATTTAATTATTTAATTAATATTTTAGCAAAGATTAACCATATATATAAATAAGAAGTGTGTACGTATCAAAAATATAAACAAAAGTATCTTTATAAATATAACATTTCTTCATCAAAAATCAACAATAGGGCCCCCCGTGAAAATATAAATTCAATGGGTTTGGGTTGGGTTCTTCAATTAAGTTAGATATATATACCATGGCTTTCATGCGTTTTTTTAACTTTTCCATGGGATTGATTATGAAAATTTATTAATGATTTCAGTTGGAACAAAGTGGATTAGAATTGTTGTCATGATTTATTATTATTGTTGTTGTTGTTGTTGTTGTTGTTGGTATAGTTTTCAGTATGGTATGAATCAGCAAGTTCCTCGATGTTCTTTACGCTTCTCAAGACTTCTGCAAAATGAGCAAACCTAAGGGATCCTTCCAGGGGTCCTCTCTAATGCCTAAGTTAGCTTCTATTAAAAATAATATGTTTAATCTCCAAAAATTCAGTCTGCGTTTATACTTGGGGTATGGGCCTATTTATAGGCAAAGAGGTGGAGTTTAACCTGGATTAGGATTCCTGCTCTTTGTTAATCTATAATTGTTGTTACAGTTCTAATTGGATTTTAATCATTTATTTGACTTCTGATATGATTTGACCCTCAGTCCTATCCCAATTCTACCGATAATAGGACTACTGTTCAAACTATACTTGGACTAAGAGTCCTATCCCGATTCTACCGGGATAACTAATACCTAATTTATCAGGAATAGCTGCTAAGTGTCTATCTCTCGGGATTGGACTTCCCGGGAATCCTGCTGTCTCCTCCTTGGGTTGAACTGAGTAGAATTTATTCCAAACAGTTACCCCCTAATTCTCTTATCCGAAGCCTGCTCGAATAATGGGAATTCTATGTCTTGCAAAACGCGAGCCCTGGCTCCTTCTTACAATGCCCCTTTCGATGTCTGAAAAACTGAAACCTAAAAAACCAAAGGGTTAAATCCGACCCCCCTAGTACCTTATTGTTTTTCCTTAAGGTTTTTCCCTTAAGGTTTTTTCCCTGTCTCCTGGAATGGTTGCCTCCTGAAAAACTTGCTATCCTGCAAAATTCGAGGGTTAAATCCGACCCCCCCTAGTACCTTATTGTTTTTCCTTAAGGTTTTTTCCTTAAGGTTTTTTCCCTGTCTTCTGGAATGGTTGCCTCATGAAAACCTGCTATCCTGCAAAATCCGAGGGTTAAATCCTACCCCCTATGCTTCCTTGTTTTCTCTACAAGGTTGTCTCCGTGACTCTTGAGTAGCTTCCTTGTACCTGTAAATCTGCAAAACCAAGACCTGTACACCGAGGGTTACTTGAAAACCGAGGGTTGTCTCTCTTCCTTGTTTTTTGTCCCATAGTTGTTTCCCTGTCTCTCGGGATAGGACTACCAAGGAGTCTTGCTTGCTGAAAACCTGTAAAACTGAGGTTGAAATCCGACCCCCCATTACTCCTGACTCCCGGTGTAGGACTAACAGGGAGACTTTCCTTCTTACTCTTGGCAAGGACTGATCCGAGAGGCTTCCTTTCTGCTCTATCAACAATGACTGATCCGAGAGGTTTCGCTTACTGCTCTCGGCAATGATTGATCCGAGAGATTTTCTTCTTGCTCTCGGCAATGACTGATTGAAGAGGCTTCTTTCTTTCTCTCGACAATGACTAATCCGAGAGGCTTCTTTCTTGGTCTCGACAAGGACTGATCTGAGAGGCTTTGCTTCTTACTCTCTCAGCAAGGACTAATCCAAGAGGCTTCCTTCTTACTCTTTCTGCAAGGATTGATTCGAGAGGCTTTGCTTCTTACTCTTTTAGCAATGACTGATCCGAGAGGCTTCATTCTTGCTCTTTCGACAATGACTGATCCAGGAGGCTTTTGTCTGCAAAAGATGCGACATCAACAGGTTCCTGGTCCCTTGACCGAGAACGCTTCAATGCTTAAGTCAACTCTATTATTTTATTTTGAAAATACTTATTTCCAAAATCTAGGGAATCTCCTATCTTTATTATAACTAATCTGAGTTAAAATGATAGCCCAGTTCTTTAAAACATAACTGCTAATAAATATGAGTCTTTCTCGGGACTACCAGCTAACCTTACTACCTGATCTCGGCCACAGCCTATTCTGGCCTCGGCTCTCTATGATGTGGGCTCTTGGTTCCTCGGTCCTCTCTTCTTTCTATATCCTTCCGGGGATCATTCTCCTGATTCCTTTCGTCTAGCTGAGGATGGTCTCGGGGATAATAATCATGTGGCTGCTAATCTCGGGGCTGATAGTCCCGATGGATTTTGGGGCCTGTTATTTCTTGTAAGGAAGATTATCTGGTATATTTGGTGTTTGTCGAAACACCGAATCTCTTTTGATCTCCATGAGGACTTCTGATAACTCGGCATTGAGAGGTGTAAAGTTGTAATCTTTGAACTTCTTTACCGGCCTTTGCTCTTCCCAATTAGCTTTTCTGAATTCTTTCATTTTCTTTTATGGGGCTATCTCTCGTGGTAGCCTAGAACTGGCCATCCGTCTGGTGAAGGGCGAGTCTGTACCCATTAAGAACTTATCCACAGCTACGGATTTGCTCTCGGCAAGGACTGATCCGAGAGTCTTTGCATTCTCCATGTATGTGCAAATTCTCTCTAAGTCAACAATACCTCTTCTTAGATCTCCTGCATCCTCCTTTCGGTCTCAATGACTATAGGGCCCTCTGTTTCTTAATTCCCGGGGATAGACTTCCCATAAATTATCTTATTGGTGGTCATCCTCCCGACAATCGTGGCAGTCGGTATGGCTATTACGCTCTTCTTCCTTATGTTCATCCATGTTCATCTTGGGATGGGGCTGTCTCGGCCTCATGTGCAGCAATTCGGCATTTTGTTGTGTTAAGAATTCGATCTGGGCTTCCAACGCGGCTATGCTATTCTGATCTCCACCGCTTGGGAGAGGGAACGATGGAGGCTACGGGTTGTTCTGAATAACCGGCTCCATTCGGACTATGAGCTCTTGGTTAATCTGGTTTTTGGAACTTGTGTTCATCATTATACTAGATCTTCTTTTTCTTTTACGAGGAATGAATAATCGTTCCCATAGATGGTACCAAACTGTTGGTACAGTTTCCAGTATGGTATGAATTAGTACGCTCTTCAATGTTCTTTACATTTTTCAATAATTCTACAAAATGAGCAAACCGAAGGGACCCTACCGGGGGTCCTCTCTGTTGCCTAAGTTAGCTTCTGCTAAAATTTCTTTGCTTAATCTCCAAAAATTCAGTATGCATTTATACATGAGGTATGAGCCTATTTATAGGCAAATAGGTAGAATCTTACCTGAATTATGATTCATGCTCTTTGTTGATCTATAACTGCTGTCAGAGTTCTAATTTAACTTTGATCATTTATTTGAATTCTAATCTGATTGGACCCTCAGTCTTATCCCGATTTTATATGGAATAAGACTACTGATCAAACTATACTTGGACTAAGAGTTTTATCCCGATTCTACTGGAATAACTAATACCTGATTTATTGAGAATAGATACTAGGGCTTGTTTGGTAAGTGATTGTGAATTGGAATATTTATTTGAATAGTAGTAAGAAATGATTGATGTGATAGAAAATTTGAGAATGTTTTATAGAAAAGTGAAAAAGTTTTATTTTGTAGTGGGTTGTTTTAGTTGAATAATAATAAAAAATTATTGATGTGATGTAAAAAGTGTAAAAAAGTAAGAATGTTTTTGATTTGATATTTTTGGGAGAAGTAAAATGAAAATGAAAATTTTGTGGATGATTTACCAAACAAGCTCTAAGTGTTTATCTCTCGAGATTGGACTTTCTGAAAGTCCTGTTGTCTCCTCTTTGGGTCGGACCGAGTAAAATTTATTCCCAATAAGTATTATTATTATTATTATTATTATTATTATTATTATTATGTGTAAGTCAATTATTGACTTTAAAGTCCAAGATTAATATAATTTTCCGAGAGAACAAAGCAAACGGTCCTGTTATAGTCAATGTGGGACATCCTTTACTAATCTCTTTACTTTTGAGTGGTTCTTGAACATGATCTAAAGTTGTTTGCATGTACGATGCCAAACACTTTTATATCCCATCAAAATATTTTTTAAAATCAAAATCAAAATAGTAAGGAGCCACGGTAAAACAAAATCCCAAGTCAACGTAAGATTATTTAACCCCAGGCAACGCACTAAGTGGAAGTCAACTATTTTGCATGTTTGCCCATAGCCCAGAAAAGTGAAGCAATATGAAAAAAATAATGCATATGGTTGAATTTAATCCAACAATTTTATTTGTTTATAACAGAAAATTAAGTAAATTTTGAATATATGTCAATTTAACAAATTTAATAAAAAAAAATCAACTCAATTTGAAGAAAATTTATGTTATATGTACGTGTTTGTCCATGTGACGATATTAATTTACAGGGAAAACTTTACTTAAGGGTACCGAACTTTCACCATTTTTGAAAGAAGAAACCTGAACTTCAAACCGTCTTACTTTAGGGTATCAATTTTTCAAGAAGTATCAATTAGCTACATGTCATCCGTTAGGATTTTCCGTTAAATCCTCTCAAAATTCTCAAAATACATATCTCTTTAGGGAAAAAAAAAATGCTAGGATTTAGGTGTTGGTTAGAATTTAACGGAATTTGCAAAAATACATCTGCCTGAATCTTTGAAAATTTTTTAATTTTTTAATTTTTAAAAAATAAACATAGGGATATTTTAAAAATTTTGATACGATTTAACTAAAAATTCTAACGGAAGATCTCTAATTGAGACTTTTCGAAAAATAATTACCCTAAATTGATACGGTTTAAAGTTCAAATATCTTTTTTCAAAAATGGTGAAAGTTTAGTACCATTAAGTGAAGTTATTCATAATTTATAATAAAAAGGTAACAAACTGATCAATGGTCTAAAACTTTAAATGCAATTAACCCTAATTTTAGTTCTTCTGGCCAAAATACCTAAAATGACATCTTCCCATGATCCCTCGCGAATCAGCATGGTTGGTGATGGAGCTGTCTAGACCTAACTGTCCCAAACCAAGGGTTGCTTTCTTAAAGAAGTACCTTTCCTCAAGGGCCAAACTAAGCCACTAACTGAGCAATCAAAACAGTGCAATGCTCATGCCGAAAGAATAAGGGATGTCTTGATACATTCTCCCGTCTAATATTAAGAAGATGAGTAATTCACATATAATAGTAATGTATAAAATATTTATAGAATCATAAGTGTTACGTTTTACATTAATTTTTTATTAGACGAGATTGAAATTTATAAATGATTGGGTAAAGTCTACATACCCGTTTTCAAACTACCAAAAATTATAAATGTTCACTCAATGATGAAAATACCCTAAATAAAATAAAATAAATACTATTTTTTTAACAAAAAAAAAAACTAAAAAAAAAAAATACATAAAAACCTTTGGTGGCCAAATTTAAAAATTAAAAAGTTTTTCATTTTTTTTAAACTAATTTTTTTGTTTTTGAAAAAGAAATTTTAAAAAAAAAATTATAAAAGAAATTAAAAGTTTCATTTTTTTTATATATAAAATAAAATTTTATTTTTTTTAATTATTATTATTATTTTTTCTTTTTTTGAATTTATAAGGATATTTTTGTCTTATTGAAAAAATTGTAATGTCATTTTTGATTTTTTGCTGGCTTGGGAGGACATTGTTAATTGGGTGATAGTTTAAGGGGGTATGTGGACTTTTCTCTTAGTGATTCTAATAAAGCTTCAAATTATGGACTAATCCTTTCAGAATAATAGTACATATGTGTTTAGCGCTTCTTTGAGTCGTTAGAAATGATATCAGAACAACCATATAGTAGTACTGAAGCATAGTATAACATGACCCTAATGAGGATGTCGGAAATTTAAAAGGAACGAGATTGTAACATCCCAGTCACATATTAAAAAGATATCCGCTTACTCATTGATTCATAATTAGATGACATTGAATTGTATAATGATAAACAGTGCAATGAGACATGAGTTTACAGAAGTGGGCCAAGGGTTAACTTCAATTTGAGCTATGACAGGGAGTCTGTGGTGGAAAGGTTTAGGCCGGGGCTTGGACTATCTTATGTTGTAGGGGCTGTCAAGTGCTTGTGTATTTGATAAGCACATCATCCCACTAGGAGATATGAAAGGTTAGGACCACCTTGACAAAAAGGGGGCCAGAAATTGTGACTTGTGGCTAAGCCACTTTTGTATAAAGTGCAACAGCATGGTGTTGGTCTCAATCAACAAGGGTGGAAAGACATCTGCCCTTGTTAAGGACATCATGGACCTATGTGAAGGCCACCACCCATTTCTCAATTCTCACATGGTTTTATCTTTTGCAAGCCCAATTGCCTAATTTTTAGTTAATCTATGTAATTTTATTATTTTTACCAATTTTCTTGGTTTTTTGTATTGGGATCTCAAATCTGACCAATCTGCCTTCATGAACCTTGTAACAAATAAATTAAAAAAGAAAAGAAAAGAAAAAGAAAATGGTCAAGATGCAGCAAGTCAGAAAGTAATGTAGTTTTGATTATTAATTTTTCCTAAATAGCACATGCAAAAACCCTTGATTTTTTTTTTTTTTTAAAAAAATGCAAACTATTTTAATTTTAAAATGTATCCAGAAATAGAATTTGACACAGGAATTTTATTAAATATACTTCAGATTTTTAAAATTAAGAAAAAAGAAAGGAACGAAATAATCCCAACTATTATTTATTTATTTATTTATTTTAGATCGGACTCTGACTATTTTGACTCCACCTGGCGCTAGCTTGTTAATCTATTTCTAATTTTACTACAACTGTAACTTTCATTTTTATCCCAACTGGCAACTCCTCCTTGGGTTGACAACTTATTTTACCAATAAAACGCAAGAATCATAGAACTTCCATCCAACTAACTATTTTCCTCCAAATTTTCTCCGCATCCAAACACCGAAAGAAAAGAAAAAAAGAAGAAAGAAAAACTTCCCGGACAAAAAGGAAGTGTCAAAATGGAAAATTCAGATAGCTGTTATGGGCATTATTCTACACACCTCCACTTTTTAACATTTTCTCTTTCTTTATTCTACTAATCCTCACTACTTCTGTTTGTCTTCTCAGCCATTAGAGTACAGCAATTTTTTACTTTTTATAATTCCTCCACCTCTCTCTCTCTCTCATAAATTTCGTAGTTAAAGCTCTCTCTGTGGCTTTCTCTCTCTACTGCAACTGAGAGAATCAATCAGATCATAGTTTCCTAGATTTTCCCACTCTTTCCCGCACTTTCTCGCCCCGATTTTCTCTCCCAGACAAACAGGTACCTCGAGGTCGGCGACCTCTCAATCAACAGAAACCAGGGGAGCTGTCCGCTTTCGTTCTTCGATCGGTTCTCTTCCCCAACCAAACCGCTTCTCTTTTTGTGTATTTACACTTGACTTCACAGCTGTCACTGCACGAACCGTACTCAATTGGAAGCGCCAGTACGGTACGGTCAGTGCAGCTGGTTACGGAACCGTGACTGAAGGAATTGGAGCAGAACTGAGTGTGTGTGTGTGTGAATGCTTGATTCGTGGCTCGCTGGTGGTTTAGGGCTGAATGAATGTGTGAATTGGAGAGCGAAGTTGCGGTTGGATGAAACTGGTGAATGGAAGGGTTTGGTTTTGAGAATGGTTGAGTCAAAGACTTGTGGTAGTGTTTAGGTATTTTCGGTTTTCGCTGGGATGTCGCGGACGGGTAGGATGGCTTCGGATCTCAGCAGGACTGGCCCTGTCGAAAGGGACATCGAGCAGGTATTCGTTTTTCCTTCGTTTCTTGGACGTTTTAGTTTATTTGTGTTGTTCAATGATTTACATTCAAGAATTGGTTGATATTTAGCTTATAATGGCATAGAAAGTGCTGTGAAATTCTACTGGTTTGCTTGTGCTAACTGTTAATGTGGTGGTTCGTTCTATGTAATGCAATTTGGGCTGCTTTCTGGTGATGTTAATTTACGCAATATTGTTTTTGGTGTGATCAAGTGGGGTTCCAGTAATGGTGGTGGAATGATTTGTACGGTTGGTTGCCACTGATGGATTCTTTTTAGGGGTGCATTTTAATTAAGTTGTTTGAATAGACTGAATGTGCTTGCTCCCAACGAATTTTCAAGTTGTTTGAATGTACTGAGAGATGACTGTCTTTTTCGGTAGGTTGACTTTCTACCTTGAATAGTTGGTAAACAATGTTCTTTTTCACCATTGGCTAACTAAGCAGGATGTTGTTTGCTCTTTGTGATATGGATTTGAGATAGGGAAGGACTACTGAGTTTTTTTTTTTTTTTTTCTTGGATCCATTTGAGGACTAATGGGCTTATGAGCTAACATGTTGGGAGGTTGCTCTCTCAGACTCCTTAAACTCTTCATTCCTTGGTGTAGGTGGGATTTGATTTCAGGCCTCTTAGGTTATACCAAAAGACTTCACTAGCTAACCGACTATCCACAAGGACCAAAAGACTTCACAAAGCTAGTGTCCACAAGGAGATAGAAAATTGGCTGCTCTTAGTTTAGGACTAATAAATATTTTTGGAAATTTACTCTGAAATCACGTTTTAATTAACCTTACTTTTGACAAATATATGTTAAACACTAAGTGCAGTGCATTGGGCCAAGTCAATGTTGTAGATCATCTGCTCTGGTTCTAGTTCTTGAGGAGAGGACATGGAAATTATGAATATAGTTTGTTTTGGACAAAGAGTTAGCCTTAGGCCTTTACCTTTTCTTTCAATTGGTTAATGACTGTTTAAGAAGTTTACTTAAGTCAGTATAAGATAAGGTCCTATGGTAGTTTTATGTGTTATATCTAAACTACATCATGTCAAATGGCTGGACCAGAATATTGGTGAATTTGAAACCAAGTGTTTGAAGGGTTTGCTAAACACAGTTTTAAAATAGTCGTGAACAAAAAGGTTCCAACTGGTGACCATAGGATAGCAAAGGAGACAAATTTATGACATGAGGTTAAATTTGCGCAAGCAAAAAGGATTGTCCCTTTAATTAAAATTTTCTTGGCTGGAAGAGAGAAGTTATTCTGAATTCATGAGAAATATGTGTGAAAGGGACTCCAATTTTCTGCGTTGGTGATGAAGTTGCATTCTTGGATTTTCCATGGAGGATGATCTTCTTGAGGAGAATGATCCGAGCCATGCAAAAAGCCACTACACCTTGGATTTTCATGCTGCTTCATTTTCAAATATACTATAGTCTTTTATGAACCAATCCAGAAAAATTGGGGAAGGTTTTCATGAAAGATTATCTTTTGACTTATAAGTTGTGCACTACTTGTATTTAGGTCTGGCATTGGAAGTAGGAAAGTTACTGCATTATTCCTCAGAAAGTTGATGGCCGAACCCGATAATGCTTAGTAAGATATAAATATAGGCATTCACATTATAATTATGGGTTATTGCTTATAATTGTTGTTTAACAAGTCAATATTTATAATCTCAAGGGGAAGCTCAATTGGCAGAGGATCGCGCCTTATGAAGTGAATGTCACTAAGTTCGAATCTCCCCATTCTCCTCCCATTGGGGCCAATTACTAATAAAAAAAAAAGTCAATATTTGTAATCTTATATAGAATCTCTACAATGTTCGGGAGTTTGACTTCTTTCAATTGATCAAAGTGAAGATAAGCTATGGTGGGTTCTCTCCAAAAGCTGGTTGTTTGAGGTTAGATTCTTCTACAGTGCCTTGGCCTGTAGTGAAGGCTTCCGCTTTCCTTGAAAGAGTGTTTGGTGGACTAAGGTTCCTTTGAGGGTGACCTTCTTTGCTTGGTCAGTGGCTCTTGGAAAGATCCTTACCATGGACATTGTCAGGAAGTGGCACTTCATTGTGGTTGACAGGTGCTGCATATGTAAAAGGAATGGTAGGACTGTGGACCATCTTCTTCTCTATTGTGAGTTTGCTTATACAATATGAAATGTTTTCTTCAGTTGATTTGGGCTGTCTTGCGTTATGCCTAGACAAGTAGTCGACGTGTATGCTTGTTGGTGGACTATCGGCAGCACTTGGAGTACTGCTTTGTAAAAGATGGTGCCTTCGTGCCTTTTATGGTGTCCATTGAGGGAAATGACTGACATAAATTTTGAGAACCGTGAGAGGACATTGAAGGAGATTAAGTCCTTATTCTTCAAAACTCTGTATCTTTGAATAGTTGCTTTTGTTTCTCCTTTAGCGATTAATCAAGATTTCCTTGTTCTTTTTGCTCATTCTAGCTATGTGTTTTCTCTTGTATAATTTTTGTGTACTTGGGGGTGTCTTATGCTTTTAATGATATCTCAATTAATCAAAAAAAAAAGGGGGGGATATATCATTTGTATAAAGAATAAAATTTGCTTGGTAAGGCAAGGTATGTATATAAGGATTCTGAGCTCCATAAAAATATATAATGTGGTAAGAATGATCGGGTTCTTGTGGGTTTTTTTTTGGGTTCTTGATTGTGGGCTATTGGGTTTGTTCCTTGTGGGTTTTTTTGGGTTCTCGTTTGTGGGTTAGGTAGGTTGTTCCTTTGTATATTTCCTGTGTACTTAGAGGCGCTTTACGCTTTTTAATAAAGTTTTCTTACTTGTTAAAAAGAAAGAAAGAATGATCATGTTCACTGTAAACAAACCAAAAGAAAAAAGATATATGAGGATCTTCTCTAGAATCCTGGAGGAGTAGGTAGGGGGTCAACTAGGCAATCCGTATCCATATGCAAGTGATTTTGTTCTTTTAATAGTGTAGTCTGGTCACTTAGATGCCAAGTGTAAGTAGTGTGCTGGTGCTACCTCACTGATCAAGAAGGGATAACAGAGCTGGATGGGCTTTCTTCAAAGGGGACTACTGTGCCGGAACTCATTTCAGATTTTTCTATGGGTGTTACGCATTAGATCTGTTACTTTCATGCAGTTGGTTTTTCTGAAAATCTCTACAACTTCTTTGTCTTCTTCTGAACCAGTTGAATATGTTGTTAACTTTTTATCTTCAGTTGATACTCAGCTAGTGTTATCTTTACCTGCTTGCAAATGTGCTGAATATGCTTAAGTTAGGTTCCTGGGTGATATTTATGACAGGCAATTACTGCTCTAAAGAAAGGGGCACACTTGCTCAAGTATGGAAGAAGGGGGAAGCCCAAGTTTTGTCCATTCCGGCTTTCCAATGTAAGCTTGACCTTGTTTTCCCAGTGTGAATGCAATCTTCTACATGTGTGTGTGCATTCTTTGGTTATGTTTTATATATATTGGCAAGTATGCTCGTGCATTCCCACTCATTTTCCCTGGATTCATTGTACTTATTTTAATTAGGTCATTGGAATTCACCTTATGTGTCTAATTAATCTTACTTGGCTTTTAGGATTTTATGAATATTATCAAAAAAGTTACCATTTATTGGTCTCACAAAAAAAAAGTCCTTTCTATGGTTTGCTCGGGGGGAGGGGGGGGGGGGGGGGGGGGAAGGAGGGAGAGAGGTAAACACAAGTGGTAGCAATGAAACCATGGCCTCCAGTTAATGGCCAGCTGGTAATAACGTAAAGGACTCTTGACTTTTTTTTTTTCCCTACATATTGATAATTTCACAGCTATGGCCTCTACCTGAGTTAAAATCATATGAGCAAGGACTAACTACAGTAACTAAATGCTTCTACTGTGGAAGAACAGACTTAAACTTCTATCAGATTCTGGTTTCTATGAAAAGGATGGGCAATCTATGTGGTGACGGCCAAACCATGACTTCAAATTGATGTCCAGCTGGCATGGTTAGGAGGTCTATGATTCTTCTTCTTATGGGTTCTATGGGATTTCCAATCATATGAGAAAGTGCTTGACTAGCAACATAGCAAAAAGCTTCTATTGGAGAAGAGCAGACCTATCTTGCAAGGGTTTTGGTTTCTATGGGAATGAACACACGAGTAAGAGGAGCAAAACAAATGGTCACAATGAAACACCATAACTGCAAATTGACGCCTGGCTGTCAATAATTAAGGGGGCTATGACTCTTCTACTATTCCGATTCCTGCTGGTGGTAGTAGTACTACTACTAGTACTAGTTTCTTATTGATCATTTCATTCCTATTGGCTCTGAGAGAATTTCGATCATGTGCAATTGCCTGACTGGTGACATTATCTAGAGAGCTTCTATCGGAGAGGAGCAGACCTAAACTTGCATGGGTTATTTTGTTTCTATGTGCATGACTCATCATCAAATTTGCTCCTTAATAGTCTGACTTAGTATTATTGAAGTGTCTTTTCGCATTTCATGGAGTAATTTATCTTTCAGCATATCTATCACTATCAGCAATCTGAAGCCTGATACACTTGACAATGACCATTAACTAAGAAAAAGAGGTGTAAAAATTTGCAAACAGGAACGACCCACATGATCAAAATTACTGGAGACAGGTTCTTAAGGCACTTTTTTAGTTGTATGTGTGATGTTGAGTTTCCAATAGCAGTTATACTGCCAACAAGTTTGAAAATTTGAAATATGAGGGAATAAATTTGTGAAAACACAAATGTAGAGTTATAAAAAAAAAACACAAATGTAGAGTAAAAGATTGAAAACTAAATTTCAACATGGCTTTGATACCATTTTCAGGGAAATGAAGATTGGGTTGCATTAAGATATACCTTAATCAGGATAATTGAAGCATCAGATGGATAAGGAATAGGATTTAGATATTTTGAAGTTTGCACCAAATACTTTCGCACCTTATTTGAATGCTATCAAGTCCAGTCAAGTGTTTATCAATTAAAACTGTGTATCATTTACCTGCAACTAATTCATTAGATTCTAACTTCAACTAGTATTAATATACGCGCGCGCACACATATATTTCAAATGTGGAAGGCATACATGTATGGTTATTGATTTTTTTTTTTTTTAATCTATAAAACAGTAATTTTTCTGTTTCAATGCATTTAATTTCCGAATGAAATTTTTGCTAGCGAAAGTTGTGTTTGATTTTCTTATTGCTTTCAGGATGAGTCTGTCCTAATATGGTTCTCCGGGAGAGAGGAGAAGCACCTTAAACTAAGCCATGTGTCTAGAATTATTTCTGGACAACGCACTGTAAGTGTCTTTGTTGTGAAGATAATATCATGTATATGGCTATGCTGCCATGGTGTTAGGAGATTGTAATTGCATGTCTTGAACGTGATGACTGATGTAAAAGATAGATGTGCATTTATCTAATAATTCAAACTCTTTTTTCTTTGTCCCTTCTCTGGCACTAGAAAATTATTTGTTTAATTAAGGCAACTCATATTGTTTATTGTTTAACCAGTATCCTATATTTTAATTGATTTACATATTTAGAGTGCAAATTATCATCACTGCTATCCTGGACTTACATGAGCATAACTTGGAATTGACTATACCCAACTTAACATCCACTGCGTATTTATAAATTTCATCATAATTAACATCCAACTTCTATTTTCAACTGGCATTCACTTTATTCCCTATTCTTGGCTGAACTGTTCATCAGTCACTTAATTCTAGGCTTTTTGAGGATGTGGAGGTTACAATTGGGGCTATTTGTAGAAATGTGCTTAATATGTTATATCTGTGGGTGACTTATCAAAAAAAAAAAATGTTATATCTGTGGGTGTCGGCGCATAGCCCGGGTCGCATGTCGTTTGCTGATTTCTTACTTTCATGTTCGTTTATTTCCTCTGACTAGGGGCTCTTTTGTATACTTCCTGTGTACTAGGGTTGCGCCCCTTTGCGCTTTTTTATGAATTATTACTTATAAAAAAAAAACTGTTCATCAGTCACTCACTCTTTATCCATCACTGAAAGACTTCTTTGCTTGGATCTTGAATCTGTAAATTAATAGCAGTTTGTGTCGACTCTGTCAGCTTATGGACACTGATAAGGCTGTCTAAACTAAGAAATGCTTTAACTAACATGTTTTGCTGTGTCTGGATGCTAAATTTGTTTATATCCTCGAGTTGTAATATAGGTCATCTTTTTCCCCCTCCTTTTTCTCAGTTAAGTTTTATTGATCTAAGTGATATTGGTGCTTTCTTATAAGCAATATGTCCTTGATTTATTTGTGTGTGTCCGCATACGTGTGCCAGTTTGTGCTGTAGTCTGTTCTCTGAATTTATGTCTTGCCTTTTGACCATCTGTGGTGGCTTCGTACTTGGTCATTCAAGTTTTTCTGGTCTGCACTAATTAAAAATTTCCTAATTTTTTGCAGCCAATCTTTCAAAGGTATCCGCAGCCTGAGAAGGAGTATCAGTCATTTTCTCTCATATATAATGAAAGATCACTGGATTTGGTAAGAATTTTATCTCCTTCCATTATTATTATTATTGGTCACAATTTGTTCCTGTGGTTCTCTAACGTAGCTTCTCTCTCTCTTAGCCATATCTGTCTGGCTTTAAGATTGTGTCTGTTTAAGTGTTTAGTGATCTTGTGATCTGTCCTTCTCACCAGATTTGCAAGGATAAAGATGAAGCTGAGGTATGGTTTAGTGGGTTAAAAGCATTAATTTCACGTAGTCATCACCGTAAATGGAGAACGGAATCAAGGAGTGATGGAGTTCCTTCTGAAGCAAATAGTCCTAGAACATACACACGAAGAAGTTCTCCTTTGAATTCTCCATTTGGTAGTAATGAGAGCATACAGAAGGTATGGTTATCTTGTTTCACACTCTCTTCCTATTTTGAGTTGAAGATGTAAATTACAAGAATCTTCTTGTGCTTAATTTAGGATGGCGGAGATCACCTTCGTCTTCATAGTCCATATGAAAGTCCCCCCAAGAATGCTCTGGATAAAGCATTATCAGATGTGATATTGTATGCTGTACCTCCCAAGGGTTTCTTCCCTTCAGACTCTGCTAGTGGTTCAGTCCATTCTTTGTCATCAGGAGGCTCAGATAGTGTACATGGCCACATGAAGGCAATGGCGATGGATGCTTTTAGAGTTAGTCTATCGAGTGCTGTTAGCTCATCAAGCCAAGGTTCTGGTCATGATGATGGTGATGCCCTGGGGGATGTTTTCATTTGGGGGGAAGGCATAGGGGATGGTGTTCTGGGTGGTGGAACTCATAGAATTGGGAGTGGTTTTGGTGTCAAAACGGACTCTTTGTTGCCTAAAGCCTTAGAATCTGCAGTAGTACTTGATGTCCAGGACATTGCCTGCGGTGGACGACATGCTGCCTTAGTAACCAAGCAAGGAGAGATTTTCTCCTGGGGGGAGGAATCTGGAGGCCGGCTTGGGCATGGAGTAGACTCTGATGTTCTGCATCCAAAGCTAATTGATGCCCTAAGTAATACGAACATTGAACTTGTAGCTTGTGGTGAGTACCATACATGTGCTGTAACACTTTCTGGTGATTTGTACACATGGGGTGATGGAACCTATAATTTTGGTCTTCTTGGGCATGGAAATGAAGTGAGCCACTGGATCCCGAAAAGAGTAAATGGGCCCTTGGAGGGCATACATGTCTCATCTATCTCTTGTGGACCCTGGCACACTGCTGTTGTAACCTCTTCTGGGCAATTGTTTACTTTTGGCGATGGAACATTTGGTGTTCTGGGCCATGGAGATCGGAAAAGTGTTTCAATACCAAGGGAAGTAGAATCCCTTAAGGGGCTCCGCACTGTCCGAGCAGCCTGTGGTGTTTGGCATACTGCTGCTGTTGTTGAAGTCATGGTTGGGAATTCAAGTTCCAGCAACTGCTCTTCTGGAAAGCTGTTTACTTGGGGAGATGGGGATAAAGGTCGACTTGGACATGGCGATAAGGAAGCAAAACTTGTGCCTACCTGTGTTGCTGCTCTTGTTGAACCTAACTTTTGTCGAGTTGTCTGTGGACTCAGTCTGACTGTTGCTCTTACAACCTCAGGCCATGTCTATACAATGGGCAGTCCTGTTTATGGCCAGTTGGGGAATCCCCAAGCTGATGGAAAACTCCCTGCTCGTGTTGAAGGAAAGCTATCCAAGAATATTGTGGAGGAGATAGCTTGTGGTGCTTATCATGTTGCAGTTTTAACTTCAAAAACTGAAGTCTATACTTGGGGTAAGGGAGCAAATGGTCGTTTAGGTCATGGGGATACAGATGATAGAAATTCCCCAACGTTGGTAGATGCTCTGAGAGATAAACAAGTGAAAAGTATTGCCTGTGGTACTAATTTTACAGCAGCTATTTGCCTTCATAAGTGGGTCTCGGGTGTTGACCAGTCTATGTGCTCTGGATGCCGCCTGCCATTTAATTTTAAAAGAAAACGCCACAATTGTTACAATTGTGGACTTGTTTTTTGCCATTCATGCAGCAGTAAGAAGTCTCTTAAGGCTTCTATGGCACCAAATCCCAAAAAACCTTATCGTGTCTGTGATAATTGTTTTAATAAACTGAGGAAAGCTATTGAAAGTGATGGTTCATCTCACTCTTCTGTGAGCAGAAGAGGTAGTATCAATCAAGGGTCACTTGAGTTCGTCGAAAAAGATGAGAAGTTGGATTCCAGATCCCGTGCACAACTTGCTAGATTTTCTTCAATGGAATCCTTGAAGCAAGTGGAAAGCCGATCTTCTAAGAAAAACAAGAAACTAGAATTTAACAGCAGTCGAGTCTCACCTATTCCTAATGGTGGTTCCCAGTGGGGAGCACATAGTATCGCTAAATCTTTTAATCCGGTGTTTGGGTCATCCAAAAAGTTTTTCTCAGCTTCTGTTCCTGGATCAAGAATTGTTTCTCGAGCAACATCTCCAATATCAAGGCGGCCCAGCCCACCTCGTTCAACGACACCAACACCTACACTGGGAGGGCTTACCTCACCAAAGATCGTTGTGGATGACACTAAAAGGACAAATGATAGCCTTAGCCAGGAAGTTATTAAATTAAGAGCACAGGTATGCAGTTCTCCCTGCTTTTCAATCACTTGTGTTAATTCACTCTTTTAGTTGTAGTATCTCCGTCTTTTTACCCGTGGACTTCTGATGTAGTGGGAATTGGTGGACTGACACTTTGTCAGGTCCCTTTTTTTCCTCCTGAGGAAAAGGGTAGGAGGGGGGCAGTAGCACCCCCTAGCTGTGGCCTATGGAAGCATCCCTAACCCCATAGAGTTAGTACTGCCCACCGCAACAAGAGTGTAATGGGATTTGAACCCAAGAATTGAGTACCCCTAGAACCCCTCATCCACCTCTTGTGATGGTAACTAATTGACTAAGCTGTTTTGGGTTTTGGGTTGACTTCTGGAATTTGAAGACATTGTTTTGTCCATTGGAACTTAACCTTTTGTATAATTGGGTTTGGCTCTCTGTCTCTGTTTAAAGTATGAAGTGGGTGTATAATTATTGTTGCTTCTATGTACTCTTTGTTGCTATTTACGGATATTAGTTTCTCAGATAGATAGATCTACCATTCATATTGTTTGTTCCTGGTTCATTTCAGGCAGACTCAATGGACATCTACTCTCAAATCTATTCATCATTAGAGAAAAAAAGTGTTCCTTTTTTTTTTTTCAAGTGTTCCTTAACTTATCAAAAAAAAAAAAAGGTATAGTTATTTAGCAAAAGAGCAACTAAAAAAATAGATATACTTTACAAACATCTCAATTCAAGCAATACTTAAGATTGATTGGATTAGTTTAATCCACTGGATTTTTTTTAAACATGTCGGAGCCATACCCAAGGCTGCTTAGCCCTAGAGATTGAAAGAATTTGCAGGGTCGACATTGCTGGATCTAATTTCATGGACAGTTTATATGATGCCAAACCAGTTGCAATGGACGTGCACATTTTAATTTTGGTTTATAAAAAGACTTCCTAGTTTGTGGACATGGTCTTGATTACCTTGTTTCAAGAGAGAGACAAGGTATTTCCTTTGATTAGAGGCACTTTTGTATACTTCATGTGTACTATGGTTGCGCCCCTTTGCGCTTTTTAATGATATGACATTATTTATATAAAAAAAACAGAGAGACAAGGTATTGGTCTATCAGATATTTCAACTCTCAAAAATCTAGATACCAGGATCTTTCTGTATGTGTCTTTTTAATCTAGAAGTTAATCTTGGCTACACTGTGGGGGTATTCTTCCCAGCCCATATCCATTCTGTCCCATGGGTTGAACCAAAGACCTACTCCATATTAAAGGGATACCACTCAGCTACAAGAGCCGTGTTCTGTGTGGAGTGCCTATGTGAATATATTATGGCTTGTCCATAAATGATTGAGTATTGATTCTAATCTTATTGAACAATAAGTAGAAAGAAGAAAGTTATGACTTGTATAAACTATTTTCCTTCATTTTTTGGTCAATGGTACATAACACTGTCACGATTCTTCAAATTTCAGGGGGAAATGAATGTAATAAATTTCATAAGTATTCAAACAAATGTCAGACATCAGTGCACGTCTTCGTATACTGAATGGTGGAATAAGTTAAATAATTGAAAATTGTACAAATTGAAACAATAGGTTACTTTTAGAAATTGTAATGAAGTGACCATTTGCATAAAGAACTGATTTTATTCTTTTATTTAGGTATAAATATCGTAGTTGAAAGTCCAGCTTACAGTAACTTAAATTCCATTTTCGAGGCTCTAACAAGTTATGCTTGCTCTCAGTTCTATGTTTTTCCAGTATTCCTGACCAATCTTTATCTTGTAGGTGGAAAATCTCACTCGCAAAGCCCAACTTCAAGAAGTTGAGATGGAAAGAACAACTAAACAGCTAAAAGACGCAAAAGCTATTGCAGAAGAGGAAACTACAAGATGCAAAGCAGCAAAGGAAGTCATCAAGTCGCTTACTGCACAAGTAAGATGGATTTTTTTTTTGGTGGATTAGTACAATAATATTTGGGGTTTATTTGGATTACCATGTCAATGAAATCTACCAGTCATGTTCGGCATGGCAATTGGGAGTACTCTGTCTCTCTCTTTTTTCCCACTGAAGCATTTCCATTGAGTCCATTTTATATAAGCCTTGTTTCAGTTTGAACTTAAAGAGATTCTTTTGAAAAGGGAAAGAAAGATGAAATTATTTGCAATATTTCCTATTTTCTTTTCCAATATCTTCTCATAACTGGCAACAATACTATTTTTTCTTGCAGTCACCTCATTAAAGTGTTTTTTGCGCCTTCACATGCCACAAGAAGAAATTGACTTTTGTTGCTTCTTAACATCCCTTATCATTTCATGTGATTATTCTAATTTATCTGCTTCTGTTGAACCAAAAAAATAAAATGTATAATTACAATCAAGCAAGCACCTATAGTATATGGTTGTCAAATGAAAAAAGATGTATAACTATCTATAGATAGTTATATGGTTGTTTTTTTTTTTGATAAGTAGATAGTTATATGGTTGTTTGTGTAAGTGTTATATTTCAAGAAAATTAATGACTGGAGCATTTAGAGGACTAAGCCAGGACAGATTGGATACAATGTGTTTGTTACTCCAAATTGTGTTGGACCATAAACTTGTCCAAAACATTTGTCCGAAACTTGCTTTTGTTCAACTGTGCTGTTTCGGGGAAGTGACTTTGGTGCTTTGTGCATGAGAGAGAGTCCTTATGGAGAACCATAGTGGACACTAAGTAAGGTAGCGCGCGGGGTGGGTGGTGTTTTAATGAGGTGGGGGTATGAAAAAATATCAAGAGAGGTTAGGGTGAGTTTTTTTGGTCATACTAGCTTTGAGGTGGGTGATGGGTCAAAGATTTGATTCTGACATGACTTGTGGTGTGGGGTTTAGGCTCTTAAGGATTTTTTTTATTTTTATTTTTTTCTATTTTGTATAGTATTGCTCGCACAAAAGATGCTTTAGTAACAGATTACTTGGAGATATCTAGTGGATCTTATTTATCAAAAAAAAAAAGAAAAAAAGAGTTATCTAGTGGTTCTCATCAATGGAATATAAGTTTTATTAGAGCAGCTCAAGATTGGGAAATGGATGTCTTTACTTTATTTTTGAATTTATTGTGCTCTCTAAGATTGAGATAGGGAGGTGAAGGCAAGCTACACTGGGTTCCTTCCAAAAGAGAGATGTTTGATGTTAGATCTTTCTATAACGTCCTTGTACCTCATGAGAGTGCCCCCTTTCCCTTGGAACAGTATTTGCAGCATAATGTTCCCTTGAGAGTGACTTTTTTGCTTGGATAGCCATCCTAACCATGGATAACCAAAGGAAACAAAGTGTCATTGTGGTTGTTTGGTGTTGTATGTGTAAAAGGAGTGGGAAGACTATGAATCATCTTCTTCTCCATTTCGAGTCCGCTAGTGCTCTGTGGAGTGCTATCCTTAGTCATCTTGGGTTAGCTTGGGTTATGCCTAGAAGAGTAGTAAACCTTCTCGCTTGTTGGAGAGGGTTGGGAGGTAGTCCTTAGTGTGTAGCTATATGGAAGTTGGTTCTGGCTTGCCTTTTGTGGTGTCTTTAGAGGGAAATAAATGATAAATGTTTTGAAGATTGTGATAGGACAGTAGCGGAACTAAAGTCTTTCTTTTTCAAAACTCTTTATCTTTGGGCAGCTGCCTTAGATTTTAATCTGCTTAGTTTTCATTATTTTCTCAACTTGTTTTCTTTTTCTAGCTAGGTGTTTTTCTTGTATACTCCGACTTGGGTTGCGCGTTTGCGCTTTTAATAAAATTTGTTTACTTATCAAAGAAAGATTATGCCTTTCCTTAGTTCTAATGGGCCTATATGGTGGTGCCTTTTTAGCTCTCCCCAGAAGCATTCAGTTTGGCAAAAGCTGTTTTCTAATGTGTAAACAGAATCTGTCAGCAATGTCTTTGCACTAGCCTGTAAATAATTTTTCTACTGCCATTATTTTTTTGTTAAGTTGCGATCTACCAGTGCCTCCATTCTCTATCTCTAGCACTTGATGTAAACTCCATAGCGTGTTGAGCTGTAAGTGGTCACACCATCCTGCTCAAGGTATAACAATTATTATTTTATTTTTATTTTTTTGTGTTAATGAGGTTAAAGTGACGGTGTATTTCTGCTTGGTACTCGTTTTTTTCTGGGACGTCAGTAGAGGCTTGAACTGTTAAACCTCTAGTGTTTCCTGAATGTTCTGCAAAAGTAGGCCTTAAATGTTTCTAGTGTTTTTTGTAACCAGAGATTATAAATAGATTAGTTGGTTTATTTTGAACTCATGTTCTCATCGGACACTGATGGAATCTTTATTATCCTTTATATGATCTACACCATATGCCTTTGGCCAAAAGAAGAAAAAGTTCAATGTGGCATGATGCTTTATTTTAGTTACTAATAATCTTCTGTAACCATGCACCAAGAATTTATTAAGTTGCATCTAGAATTCGATCCCAGAAATTTGGGCAGACAACTGATATTAATGTTATGGAGTTACTCTTACCTGAGCTTTATAGCTGGTGAAACATTTTTTGTTTTTCTTTTGCTGAATAGTTGAAGGACATGGCTGAAAGGCTGCCTGTGGGAGCTGCTCGGAACGTCAAATCACCTTCTCTTGCTTCCTTTGGCTCCAGTCCTGCTTACAACGAAGTTTCTAGTGCTTCTATTGACCGAATGAATGGTCAAACAATATTCCAAGAACAAGACTCAAATGGATCAAACAGCCAGTTGCTTTCTAATGGATCAAGCAACAACAATAACCGAAGTTCGGGTCACAACAAACAAACCCATTTAGATGCAATGGCTAGAAATGGAAGCAGAATGAAAGAAGGTGAATCTGAATATGTTGAGCAAGATGATCCTGGTGTATATATTACACTTACCAACCTACCAGGCGGTGTCAAGGATCTTAAGCGAGTTCGCTTCAGGTACATGATCTTCAGCCCAGTTTTCTTTCCATTCAAAATAATACGCAACATTTTTTCCGATAACACAGATGTCCAACAT
Source organism: Alnus glutinosa (assembly GCF_958979055.1). Taxonomy (NCBI): domain Eukaryota; kingdom Viridiplantae; phylum Streptophyta; class Magnoliopsida; order Fagales; family Betulaceae; genus Alnus; species Alnus glutinosa. The sequence continues at coordinate 4,256,496 of NC_084894.1, read as the reverse complement.
GTATGATACCAAGTCTAAAAAAAAAGAAAAAGAAAGAAAGAAGAGGATGATCATATGATGATCTTCCACCTGTGACAAATTTAAACCCTTATTTTAATGGTGAATGCAGTCGGAAGCGGTTTAGTGAGAAACAAGCAGAACAGTGGTGGGCAGAAAACCGGGCAAGAGTATATGAACAATATAATGTGCACATGATTGACAAGTCAAGTGTTGGCGTTGGGAGCGAGGACTTGGCGCATTGACATATGAAGATAATCATCTGTAAATGAAACGATATTTTCCACAAATACAGCTCGACTTACTGAGAGGTCATACTAATTGATTAGATTTGGCTTCCATCTGCCATACAAGTTTGAGGGAAGCAAGGTTTGGTATAAGGAGAGAATTAGAGGGGTTTGATTGTGTTTTTGTATTTCCGCTATTTTTTCAACTTGATTTTAGTTTCCATTTTTTCCCTATATGTGCCTTGTGTTGGGGTTGAGGGTGCGAAGTGTAAATTCTTAGTAGGTTGCTGGCTCTTGTGGCTGCCGTGTAAATTCCATAAGCAAATGTATCTGCAGATTTTTTTTTTTTTTTTTTTTTTCCCCCCCTCTACGGTTTATAAATTCATCCAGGTCATATTAAAGGCAGCTGTTATGTACATTAAAGGCAAATGCATCTTTTCGTTGGTCTTGCACTCATTGCTAATTATGTAATCATCTATTGAGTGAAAATGAATTTGATGCCTGGCAGAGATACGGCTTGACTGACACGTCTTCCGATTCTTACCAAGCCTAGGGTACAATTTTCCACAATATATACAGCTTGACTAACTGAGAGGTCATACTAATTGATTAGATTTGGCTTCCATCTGCTATAAAAGTTTGACGCAAGCAAGGTTTGGTTTAAAGAGAGAATTAGAGGGGTTTGATTTGTGCTTTTGTATTTCCAATATTTTTCTCTGATATTTTTTCCACTTTGATTTTAGTTTCCATTTTTTTTTTCCCTATAATGCCTTGTGTGTGGGTTGAGGGTGAGAAATATAAATTTCTTACTTGGTTGTTGGCTCTTGTGGCTGGCGTGTAGATTCCATAAGCAAATGTATCTGCAGATTTTTTATTTTTTTACCCTCTACGGTTTATAAATTAATACACGCGCCTACACAGCATGCATGGGCTGGCGGCAGAGGCTACTCGTGCCATTTGTTTCTGCGAGTAGATCCGATGGATTTTTACCCATAGTCTTCTATCTCTCTTCCAGCAGAGCTTTTTGTTGCAAAGAAAACTTTAGATCGAGATCTGGACCTCAGGATATGATACTTTGTTGTCATATGTTTTACGGGAGTAATGCTACATGTCATACCCATGTCCCTCTTATATCCCTCTAAAAATGAGGTGGCTTTTAAAATCACCATTGAGCTTGTGATTGATCAAAATTGAATTTTGATCACATGGTGATTTTAAAAGCCACCTCATTTTTAAAGGGACACAAGAGGGACATTGGTATGACGTTTAGAATTACTCGTTTTACGGTTCAAGGGTGAGACTCATTATCTACTTGTAGATATATTTTTTATCCTTCACAGCTCATTCTGCAAGCTAAGAGCCCTTTTGGGATTAGGTTAAAAATAGAACTTTAGTCTATAGAAAAATCCTGAAAGAGCTTTTTTTATAAAAAAAAAAAAAAAAAAAAAAAAGCTACATTTTCAAGCTATCTTTAACACGCAGTTTTGGACTTTTTAAGAGAGAGAGAGAGAGAAAAAAAAAAAACCCGTTGTTTTTTAACCAAACGGGTCTATTTTTGCTTGCTAGAGTTTTTTTTATGTATTAAAAGTACTTTTTTGTCAAGGTTTTTCCAGTTCAAAAGCCTCTCTCTAACAACTAACCTGAGAGGAGAGAGAAAGAGAGAAAAAGAAAGCGATTGTCGTTTGCCGGGGGAGGGAGGCCAGCCCCCCTCCTCCCACTCCTATTTTGTCCCTTAGTCCACTTGGACTAAGGTTTTTGTTTCCTCTATGAGTTTTTCTCAATGGAGGCTAGATTTCTTCCAACTTTTAAGGCTGTAAAGCTTTTGTTCCCTTAGCCTTGTTAGGCTAATGGAGGCTTGTATTTGTGTTTTTTCTTTCTCTTTCTTTTGTTTATGGCAGGAAAGTTCAAAACTAGGTGCTCCAGCTTAGGGTGTGGCGGTGTTCGTGTTGTTTAACAGTGGTTGTTTGGCCGGTTTTTTCAAAATTTCTTCTTCATCTTTGGAGCCAAATCTATACAACTCCGTTGTTTATTCCATGACACACGCCCCTCAGCCGCGTTCCCCATTGCCGTCCACTCCAGCTGCCGGAAGCTCAGGCCATGTTGATCGTCGGTGTCTGGCGCGTGTGTCGGCCACATTCCGCCTTATCTGGCCGTGCACAGTGTTGGATGGGGGTCTACGGTGGTCGATCTACGGCTAGGTGGTACAAATGACAGCGCGTGTCCTCCACACGCCGCCGTCACTGGTGGAACCCGCTGCTCTCCTTTCTGTCGGCAATTATTTTTTGGGTTTTTTCTACTTTGTGTTGTATATTCCTATTATTTCTCCAGTATAGTCTGTCTGTGTATTACTCAAATTTTATTTAAATTTTTGTTGGCTAGATGCTAGACCGGCCCTCTTTTATTTGAGAGTGAACGTTAATGTAAGAGAGACTCAAATGTAATTCTGATAAGATTTGATATTACTGCTCTGACAGCTGTTTTTTAAATCAGATCCTTCTGACTTAGAGTACCGAGATCTTGTACCTCTAGCTCATTATGTAAGCTTTCGAGCTTTTTTTAGCAATATATAGTAGCACATGCTACGTACATGTTCTAAAAAAATAAAAAATAAAAGCACTTTTAAAGTTCCTTAACACAACCTTTCGGATCCCGTCCATGACACTTGCAAATTTCAATCATGGTCGCTACAACCAGTATTACTGGCAGCTTTCACGCCCTCCTTGTATGTTGAGGATATTGTCCGTGGCTATAGAATGGATTGTTGCATAAATAGTTTTATTTTGTTGGTCTTTGATTTGGTCTCCGTATCTTTTTTCTTTAGTATTGTCAGCTGTTGTTTTTTTATTGTTATTATTTTTAGATGAATAGCTGTGTTGTAGTTTCTTTTAACTAGTGCAGCTGAAGATCCATGCATGTCGCTCGTGTTTGTTTCGCATAAATCTCTCTCTCTCTCTCCCTCTGTATACGGGTCCATCTGTCTCATATTTGTATGCTCATATGCCTATTTCTAACAGTTTCATTTCGACTTCTATTATCCTCTCGCACCATTAGTTTTTGAATGGACACCACAAAGCTATGCTCTCTATTGAGGGCATGCATAAGTTCTAAGTCACTCAAGCAAGGCAAGCTCATCCACCAGAAGATAGTCTCTCTAGGCCTACAGAACAACATTGCCATTTGCAAAAACCTCATCAACTATTACTTGTCATGCCATTTGTATGATTCCGCGGAGCTTGTTTTCCAAACCATTGAGAAGCCATTAGATATCTCTTTGTGGAACGGCCTCATGGCCGCTTACACCAAAAACTACATGTTCATTGAAGCTTTTGAGCTATATGAGAGGTTATTGCGTTACCCATATTTGAAACCTGATAGTTACACTTACCCAAGTGTTCTCAAGGCCTGTGGTGGATTGGGTACAGTTCGTTGTGGGAAAATGATCCATACCCATTTGATAAAAATTGGTTATCTAATTGACGTTGTTGTGGCCAGTGCTCTTGTGGGCATGTATGCAAAGTGCAATGCTTTTGAGTATGCTATACAGTTATTTGATGAAATGCCTGAGAGGGATGTAGCATGTTGGAATAGTGTGATTTCTTGTTATTATCAAGATGGGCAACCTAAAAAAGCGTTGGAATTGTTTGAAAGAATGAGAGATTCTGGGTTTGAGCCTAACTCAGTGACACTCACGACTGTCATATCATCTTGTGCAAGGCTTTTAGATTTGGAAAGAGGGAAGGGGATACACATGGAGCTGGTGAGAAAAGGATTTGTGTTGGACGGTTTCATCAGCTCGGCTATTGTGGACATGTATGGAAAATGTGGTTGTTTAGACATGGCTATAGAGGTTTTTGAGCATATACCAACAAAGACTGTGGTTGCTTGGAACTCCTTGATTGCAGGATACAGTTTAAAAGGTGACAGCAGTTCATGCATTGAACTTTTTGGAAGGATGAATGAGGACAGAACTAAACCCACTTTGACTACTTTGACCAGCATATTAATGGCTTGTTCAAGATCAGCCCATCTTCAACACGGAAAATTCATACATGGGTATATACTAAGAAACAAAATAGAAGCTGACATCTTTACTCAAAGCTCCTTGATAGATTTATACTTCAAATGTGGAAATGTTTTGTCGGCTGAAAATGTTTTTAAGAAGATGCCCAAGACAAATGCAATTTCTTGGAATGTTATGATTTCTGGATATGTGACAGTAGGCAATTATTTCAACGCTCTTGGCGTCTTCAGTGACATGAAAGAAGCTGGTGTTAAACCAGATGCCATTACATATACAAGTGTTTTACCAGCTTGTTCACATCTAGCAGCCTTGGAACAGGGTAAGGAGATTCACAACTGTGTAATTGAGAGTAAGTTGGAATTCAATGAAGTAGTCATGGGGGCTCTCCTTGATATGTATGCTAAATGTGGTGCTGTGGATGAAGCACTAAATGTTTTTCATCAATTGCCACAGAGAGATGTTGTGTCGTGGACGTCAATGATCACAGCTTATGGTTCTCATGGTCAAGCTTTAGAAGCTTTGAAGCTTTTTGGTGAAATGCAGCAGCAGTCCAATGCAGAACCAGACAAAGTTACTTTCCTTGCAGTTTTATCTGCTTGTAGCCATGCTGGATTGGTTGATGAAGGTTGTTATTATTTCAATCAAATGATCACCCGGCATGGCATTAAACCCAGAATTGAACACTACTCATGCTTGATTGATCTTCTTGGACGTGCTGGAAGATTGCGAGAAGCTTATGGGATTCTCCAAAGAAACCCAGAAATTATAGATGATGTTGGGCTATTGAGCACACTGTTTTCTGCATGCCGTTTGCAAAGGAATTTAGAATTGGGGGTAGAGATTGCAAGATTGCTTATTGAGAAGGATCCTGATGATCCATCTACTTACATTATTTTATCAAATATGTATGCTTCTGCAAAAAAGTGGGACGACGTGCGCATGGTGAGATCAAAGATGAAAGAGCTAGGATTGAAAAAGAACCCTGGGTGTAGCTGGATTGATATTAACAAAAGGATCCAACCTTTCTTTGTTGGTGACAAGTCACACCCACAAGCCGAGATGTTGTATGAATGCCTCGCAATTCTTGCCAGTCACATGGAGAAAGATGAATTATTGTCATATTAGAGATTAGCCAAATGATGCACCATCTAGGAGCAGCTCTAGATCTTTATATTCAAATTGGAAAGAGAGATTCCTTTCTGAAGAGACTAACAGGACCCAGCGGAGCTTCAAAATCTTTTATAGAGAGACAGGAGATGTGTATATAACTATTTGTTCGCATTAACTCTTCCGCTGCTCAAAACACAGCAGGAGAGAAGGCAATTCTTACTGGCAGGTTTTTTTGTGTAACTCTATCCAATTCTTTTCTTCTTTTTTTTTTTTGCAAAAGTGTCATAAATTTTCATTGGGCAGTTTACTTTGCCACACAAGTTTCTGTTGTATCACTTATAAAATGATAAATAAAAAGAAGTTTCTGTTATAATTTTTTTTTTTTTTGGTAAAGCTGCATAAGATAAGGTATGTTATCCCATCACAATTTAAGTCACATGTGTATCAAATCATTTGATGAGACATTTGTAACAAATCATTGTTATTACCAAAAGGAGATGATCATATCAATTAACCAATTTGATCACATTATAAGATAACCAAAGGGAGATATATGAATTAGTAGGCGCAAGCAGAAGCTGATCTCGAGAAATCACTTAGAGAATAATGCTTAAAAAACATTCGGTTACCATATTATTACCCACCAGAGTCACCAGACACACAAAAAAAAGCACTGCAGCAGTTATTTCCAGGAGAGAGAGCAACGAGATTATGCTTTCCTCCTCCCATAGTGATTTGTGTTTGTATTTTTAGTTTTTGGTAGTTTTTATCTCTTCCTTTTTCTGGGATTGAGTTGTAGTTTTTCTGTTTCTTTTGTGGCTCTTCTCCGGGGATGGTCACCATATCTGGGACGAATGTATTCACCGTGGTCCTGTGTTAAATTAGTATCTTGTTTCAGGGTGGTGTTGTAGGCCATGTTCCTTTAGTGGAGAAGGTTGTTGTTTTGTCTCGTCCTTTTCTGGGATTGAGATGTAATTTAATGTTTTATTGTGGTTTTTCTCACAGGGTGGCGGACTGCAGTTATGCAGACGACGAAATTGCACACGAACTGCCAGAGCAAAAGGGCGAGATACTTGGGGACATGTTCATGCAAGCGTTGTTCGATCCGTGGTCACTCGCCTATGTAGTTGCAACTGGCACACGCAGTAACAAAGGAGCTTGATCGTGGGACCTCGATAGTGGGCAGTTATTCATGACGACATGTTGATGGCGTTGGGCACTCAATTATGCATGTCTACATGACGTGCTCAACAGTTGGCGCATGGAGATGGGGTATCTCTGAAAGGCCCTTCCCCACTTCACTTACAGGAGGTTATGGAGGTTCAACCGCTGGACACACGTCAATTACCGTGGGTGACCTGGAGACTCCTTTTCAACTGCTTGTTTTTATAACGTGCTACAGTAGAATCGCCAAAATTACAGGATGTTGGGTGTACAAACGGAGTAGTCATAACCACTTTAAAACCGCTAACCGCATAATCGTATAACCACTTTCAAAAGTAGTTATAGGATTTGGGAAAAACGATTAATATTCACTAACCGCTTATATATATATATATATATATATATATATATATATATATATATATATATATATATATATAATTTTGGATTTGAATTTGTAACTATTTTCAATTTTGGATTTAAAACCTACACTAAAATTGGCCTAATAGTGGCCAAAACCGGCCCAAAACCGGTCCAAAATTGGCCCAAAATTCAAATTAAAAAGCGGTTATACAACCGCCGGTTATCTATTCAATAACCACTAATCGGCGGTTATAAAAATAACCGCCTCACCTAGGCAGTTAGCGGTTGCGGTTGGTAAAATGTAATAACTGCCGGTTATAACCGTTTGTACACCCCTGCAAGACATGATGTTAAACTTTTATTTTTTGCTTTTTGTTTGTTTGTTTTTTAGTAGTATTCTTATGCAATTTGCTCTATTTTTTTTTTATATCAAACTTGATATATTAAAGTTATTTTATAGCTTAGAATGTGTGCCATCTCCTAGATTAAGTAGATGCATCATTCTGTTGTCTAGGTAGAATTTGTAGCAGCTGTGGTTTGTAATGGTCTGAGTTTGGCTTTGACCAGGTGAAAAAAAAACTCTACTCCTATGCCTCTGACTTGGTTTATTAGAGCACTCCTAATAGTTTATGTATTTTTCAATCTAGAATAGCTAATCAAAATCTATTTTATTTAGTTTAGCTAATAAGTTTGAAAATGTACTATACATCCGATTATCTATTCTTATCTCTATATTATTATTTTTTATTATAGTATTTTTTTTCCACGTGGGTCCCACTTGATAACTCCACTACTTTACACACTTCCCCTTAGATCTCCACTATAAAGGAAGAAAAAAAAAGGAAGAACATGGAGTGGTGGAGGGAAAAAAGAAAAAAACAAAGTTAAAAAGGTGGAGATAAAGAACAAAAAAAATAAATAAGTGAATGGTATAACTCTACTTGTAGAGTTGCACTATTTATGGAATTAAGAAAAATATATTCTAGAGTTGGAATACATAAGCTGATGGAATCTCTTTTTAGCACTTTTGTTATCTATTCTATCTTAAAGTTAAAAATAGATAATCCATTGAGAATGCTCTTAGAGAATCTTTATAACTCTGGATATTTGGTCGTTTGGTCTCTTTTAGATATATTGGAAGGAACTTTGAATTAAAAAAAATAAAAAAAAAAAATTATTATCTACCATTGGCCACCAATACGGTCCATACGGATGTCAGTTTGAGGCTCAACTTCCTGGTGGTCATAAGAGTTATATAAAATATTACAAAAGAACTCTCAAAAATTCCGTTGTCGTCCAGCGGTTAGGATATCTGGCTTTCACCCAGGAGACCCGGGTTCGATTCCCGGCAACGGAACTTTTTTAACATAATTTTGCTTTCTCTAATTCTTTGCAAGCGCTTTTATTTTTCACCTCTTCGAATGTTTTCGTACTCCTCCACCAAGTAAACGTAAGACCCACTCCCCAGCTCTCTCTACCATCATTGGCAGTTTCGCACATATCTTTCTCACAATTTCTACATATTTTTCGCCTTCTTGAGGCGCACGCACACGCTCTCGGCCAACTACCAAAGTCTTAAAACCCAAAAACACGCACAAAATCCAAAAAAAAAAAAAAAAAAAGAGAGAGAGAGAGAAGCTTTTTCATTTTTAATTGTCGATGGCAAGGGATAGCTGCTTGGCCCGTGTCGGCGCCGGCGTTGCTGTCGGTGGCGCTGTTGGTGGTGCCGTCGGTAATTTCCCCCCTCCCCAGAACCTGATATTCCTTTGAAACCCTTACTGTGCTTTATTCCTTTTATCCTTCAATATTGGTCTGGATATTGTTGCTTTCTTCTTTGATTGTATTGTATATTTGTTGTCCGATTTTTTGTCTTGGTTTTGCATTGGGGTTTCTAGCCTTCGTTGTTTTGTAATCGCAGTATCGAAAAGTTTGACCTTTAGAAGTGTATTTTCCGGCCAGCATCTTGTCTGAACAATACCCACTTCACTACATTTATGATTTTGATAGAATGACTCCATATTTCTTGTGGGTGCTTGTTATTCTTGATATTGGTGTGGAATGGAAATAACCCATCTAAGTTGAATGGCTTTCTGGGTCAGAGATAGACTAAACACGCTGAGATGCTTTCAGCTTACGCCCATCAATAGATGGCTTGTGGGGTCTTGGGGTTTATCTGACAATGTTATTAGTAGTAGTTAATCTGGCGCTGCTGTGTCTTTGGATTTGAGCTTGCGTGCTCTTTTATCTGTTTGGCGTTTGGGTCGCTAGGGAGTCCCTTGCCCTTGTAATCCTTTGGTTATGTAGATGAATTCTTATTCACCTGAAAAAATAACCTACAAAAGAAGAAGAAGAAGAAGAAGAAGAAGAAGAAAAAGTCTCTTGAATTCAGTGTTTAGATTTTTGGAATTCAATTTTGCTTTCAATGAAATTATTGGAGATACTTCTGCTATGAATTCATGGAAGCTTGAATGGAAATTGCTGATAAGGAAAAAGTTTGCAAGCTTTAAAGAAATAATTTCAGTTTTCTGTGCATTGTTTGTGTAAGTTCTTTGAAATCTTGCCAGTCAAGTTTATGATTCTTACATGATTTTTATCTGATTATTTACAGGTGCTGTGTATGGCACATATGAGGCTATTAGGTTTAAGGTATTTATCTGATCTAATCTTGCACTTCAACTCGTGAGATTATGTAGACTTCACATTTGACTACTCTTTGTCATCATTATTGCTTTCTGTCAAAAATAATATTTCATGCTTTCTTATTTCCACTTTTGATATGGTCTTTCCAAATGATGGTTTTCATGTTCCTGTGAGTAGTTTTTACACATGCTTACATTGCAATGCCAATACAGAGTACATAAATAGGTTATATATAATATGGCCAAAAAGAAGAGCGGATATTGTAAGATGGCCCATTACCATATCATTAAACATAGATTCAATTTCTTAGTATTTTATTTTTTTGATAAGTAATAAAGAGATTTATTAAAAGCGTAAGGCGCCCCTAAGTACACCAACAGTATACAAAAGAAAGCACCTAGCTAAAAAAAGAGAAAAAGAAAACCCAAAAAAGAAAGAAACCCACATGGACCAAGCCCTAAAGCACAAAACCCACCAAGAGCATTCAGAGCAACAAAAGAAAAGCCCAAACAAACACACAAAGAACTACCCTAGAACCCGAAACCCATTAGGAGCACTCGACGCTACAGAGCCTGAGCCTTTCCTCTCCTACTCCTAGAGGGCCCGCTCGCATCACCGTAGTTGATGGAACTCTTCAAATTCTGCAACTCTCTCATCCCTTTAGTCTTAAGCCGCTTACCCTTATTACCCCGAAGAAAATCCTCCTCAATGGCATCCAACAACGCGAAGGACATGTCTACATCCTTAACACCATCCCAATCCCAATCCAAGGGCATGTCGGGAAGACAAACACCCAAAGGTTAAGGACAGTCTCCTTCCTCCCCAACCCAGCCTTCAACTCCCTGATCCCACACAACAATCTCCTCAGACGGGCCAAAACCAACCGGCCACTCCTGAGATTGGATCAAGCCATCCGATTTGATAGTTACACCCTTATCAGTAGTCGAAGAAGCGCAGCCACTCAAGGGGGATGGAACACTTGGGAGGAGGAATCCACACCAAAAAAAGCTAGACGAAGAAGGCTTACCCACTCCCCCACTTGGCTTCGGTGAGGACTGGACCACGGTCCCGCTCAAAACCTAAGAAGCACCACCTAAACACGGACACTAAAAGCTGTCGCCGCCTCATCGAGCATAGAAACATCCATTTGAGAAGTATTAGCCTTCGATTTTTGGTGATGTCTCAGGACCGATTCGGACTCGGACGAGTAGATGGGAGTCCCACTCTCCGACATCACCGGAAGAGAAAGGCGAATCCTTTCCCCCAACGCTGCCACCCCCAAAGAAGAGAACTCAAACCCCTTTGAATCCAAAACCGGACCCCCAAAGGTAGTATTCACATCTGCTGGAGGAAAGTCAAAAGAGTCAGGACCATCGACCATGCACAAGCCTGGACCAACAACCGACACCGTGCACAAGCCAGGATCGGCACCTTTAGGAGGAAAGGAAAACACATTAGCAAGTACAGACAACCCGCCACCCATGCCATCCGTCGTTGCAACCTCTGCCGAAGCTCAACTTGCCAAGCCAAAGCAGGTTGATCATAAGACACCAGAATATACACCGGAGAGGCGAGAGGAAAAACCCCCATTGACAACGAGCTAGACTTGATCGCCGGAAAAGTACCAGTCGAACCGTCCAAAGCTTCCCCGGTGGGCACGACTACCTTCTGACAAACTGGCGGAAGAGAAGCCCCCACCAATAGCAAGCCAGACTTGATCGCCGGAAAAGACTCAGTCGAATCGTCCAAAGCTTCCGACGCCAAAGAACCCAAACCTAAAGTAACAGATTCCAAGCCTGTTGGGTAATCGTCAGATCCGCAACCCGGACCATAACTCATCTTTTTAGCCTTCTTAGTGTTGGGCATAAAGCTCAACCTCCTGGAACCAGCTTGAAGACGGAGCCCTACAAGCATAGAATACTTATAGACCCGGCCCAAACCCATACAGTCCAATAACCTTCTCAACCCAATAGAGGAGGTCCTGCTCCTGCCCAAGTTTGAAAAAATCCCGCTTACCCAATCCAACCAAACACCAAACTACTCGAGAATCTTCCTTAAGAATGTATCGTCGCAATCCCTAGACCCCATCAAACACCCAACCAAACATGCCTCCCTGCAACCTTTACATCTTTGAAAACTGGAGCCATCAACACTCCGGTCTTTACCCAAAGGATCAGCCTCCGCCGACAGGACCAGAGTCCAACCATCTAAGGCAGGAAAGGAATGCGGCGAGCGCACCTCCTCCGCAAACGACAAGGGACCCGCTGCCTTTCCCAAAAAATCCCCCATCGGAGAATCACTGTCTACCGGCCGCACCACCTTCTTCCCACCTGCCTTTTCCACCGGCGAAGAAAAGTCGAAACCGCGCCCTACCACAGCAACAAGGGAATCCTTCGCCTTTCGCAGCTCCCCAACAAACTTGAGCCAACCCCAACCTCCACGCCCCTCAGGAATACGAAGGAGCCCTCTCTGCCCGCCCAACCCATAGACCGCTGCCTCCATAAACCGACCATTAATGTTTCCTCCTAAGCGAACAATCGTCACCTTCAACCCATCCCTGAAAGATTTGACAAAATCAAACACTACAAGGATACCCATCAGCTCCTCCATCGTTGACACCAGCCATACTAAGCACTGTTTGCTCAGGAGTACCTCACCGTAAAATATTTTCCACCTCTCTACCACCCGTAGCACTGACGCCCCCTCAAGAACCGATAGGACAAATGATTTAGCCTCCACCAGAAATCTTCTATCTCTAGGCTCACCAACCGTAACCGACGAAACACCCAAAATCAACTTCCATCAACAAAAACACTAGACGACGACTTAGAGCTAGAGAAAAGATTTGTTTGTTATAATTTCATGTTTCAAACACTAGACGACAATGTAGAACGCATGGGAATTAGATTCCTCTAACTTCAATTTTAGAGCTGTAATACCAATATCTGATGTTTGGTTCCTGCTCCTGCTGCCTGGTATGTTTCTTTTCAAGACCAAATAACAGATCCAAGAAAGATCTTATTGCAGCTGCAATAAGCTCAGCTGAGTGTTTCAAAGCTTCTCATGGGATGGTTGATAGATTGGGGGGTCTGAAAAAATGGCTTGTTTGGTGGTATTGGTGTGGCTTAGTTGACTCTATTGGGCATACACATGCTTTCATGTAGTTTTATATATGGGCTGATCACACACAAAGCCCACTACTTAGAGCTGAAAAAACTTGAACTTTTTGAACAATTATAGCGATTTTTATATTGGGCTATAAGCAATGAAGTCTTGTGTGAGGTTCAAAAGGTAGAGATATTGGACAGTGATAAAGACTAGAATTTTTTTAAAAATATATATATATTTTTTAATGAATATATAAAGGCTAGAAACTTAAACTTCACACAGATTTTCTTCCTCTTCTTTATGGGTGACTAGTTGTCATTTTGAATCGGACCTCAACCTAGCCCGACCTGGTCTGAGCTGCATTCTGTGATTGCTTTCCCCTTTTTGTGACTTTGCATATCTTAAGCACATACTGTGATCTTTCAAAGTGATTTACACTCCCTTTTAGATATATTGAAGTTCATTGTTTGATAGGCAGATAATGATTCAACACATATTCAATAGATTTTCCTTGGCATATCTTCATAGTGAGCATGGAAAAATTTCTTATGTTTTAGGAGTAAGAGTGGGATTAGGTCCCATTGTACCATTAGATTTCTGCTGGACTGCAACGTGACTAATAAAACTTGCTGCAGCCCAAAGCCTTTCAAACCTTCTTTTTTCGTTTCTGTTCTTAAGAGGGTCTAATTGCATTTGAACTGCCTGCAGCCAGATTATCACCATTATAATCTATCAGAATTTCTCAATAAAAATACACTACAAAGTCATGTCTTTTTTTTTTTTTTCTTTTCCCAGATTTGGGTTTGCTGCCTTAATCTGATAGATATCCATTAATGTTTGTATAACTTGGACCCTGCCTTTGCCATCCGTATCTTTGTTGCGATGAGGGATATTATCTATCAATGTTTCGAGAACCAGATCAGACAACCATGGGTTTCCATGTTGACCTAATCTGTGTTGCATGTATACCGGACTTAACTGACAATCGCAAATTGTCATTATCTTTTTTCCTGGGTTTGTCAGAACTCTGCTTTCAATGGCTAGCACATCTTCATATGTAGTAGTAGCGAGTAGTTCCTTCCCAGGTCAGTAGGCTTGAGCAAATAATTCCTCCATAAATATTGAGGTGCCTCTAGCCTCGCCTTGTGCTCTATCCCCTTAACTATAGGTGTATCTCCTTGATCCAGAATCTATACCTAACCAGAAAAAAGGAAAGAAAGGGCTTTGCTGCTTCTTGCTCCACTACTTGGCAAACATAAACTACTGTGTGCACATGGATTCAATGAGGAAGGTGGTAGTTGTTTATTATTGGATCAATATTGCTAATCCCTCTTTTTGTGCTATACTCATATTATTCCCTAGCAGCTTAAGAGCCAATGAATTGAGGCAGCTGTTATTTTCTGAATGAGACAACCCGCCTAGTAGCCTCTTCTCTTCCTGGAAACCTATTGACTGTCATTAAAATCCTCAATGCATGAACAAAATATTTGCTACTTGTTGACTGACCCCTACAAGACTTTTGATTTGTGTGCCATTCATTCGGATGAGATAATATGCTAAGAAGAAAACTTATCTTTCATCAGTTATTCATACACACTTCTGGGTGCAAAACCAAAGAATCTCCTTCGCTACAGCTTTTAGATCTGCAGCCCATGTTTTAAATATATATTCTATGAGAAATACTAAAGGAACTAAATTATTTACTAAGATACGGGTACTAAGATGATTTGGAGCTTATTCATTGGTACCCGTAGCATTTCTTTTTATTAATTGTTTTGATCATCTTTAATGAATAAGCTCTACATCATTTAGTAAGACTTCATTTGTAAAAGTTTAAGTACCTGTAGCATTTCTCATATTCTATACTCGTGCAATGGAAATTACGAATCAATTTATTCGCTTTGACTATCAATATCAGTGTTTATTTTGATAATTATATTATATGTATCTTATTACCGGTGGCGGATTCAGGTACCAGGACTTATGAAGATCAGGTATATTGGACAAACTACACTAGGCAGCGCGGCTATTTTTGGTCTTTTCTTGGGTGCTGGCAGCCTGATACACTGCGGGAAGTCTTATTAAGCAGTTTTTTGGTTTATTAATTTTGCCTGTCTATTAACTTCTGCTTTGAACTTTGATGTCACCATGCCCTTGGACAGTGTGCAAAGAGTGCAATAATCATATGATTACTTGTTTCAAAGGCAAAACTTTTCTTGTGCTGTTGTTTTCATGGTGAAATTTTCTTTGTAATTTCTCTCTCTCTGACTGTGATTGCACACTATGGTATGATCAGTTTAATTTTCTAGTGCGGCCTTTTCTTTCAATGCAACTCCTTTCACTAAAGAATTCTCTCTCTCGACAGATGAAGGGAACTGTGACGAGAGGCTACCCCCCCCCACTTTTTTCTTTTTTTTTTAATTATTATTATTATATACATATATATATAATTTGGGGGCTCAAAACCTCCTAGTTTTGCATGAGAGAACTTGTCAAGAATGATGTGTGTTTCCATGATAAATAGACGGTTTGGATTGGAGAGCAGATTTGTTATGCTATTGCTAACCGCTTCTCCCAAATCCAATTGTGAAACTTCCCCTTCCCATGAAATATTGTCTCTACTCTGGACTTTGTGTTCCTGAAGCCGTGTGTGTCTATGGCATTTGACTGCCTACCAAACACAATTACAGGAGGCCCTTTTCCAACTCGGTTACCATGTACTATTTACTGGCTTTTTAAGGCAAGTGATGACGTGGACTTCCGTCAATTTTTAGGTGGAAGTTGAAAAGAGGTTCCATTTCCGCTTATAACCATAAACAAAGTATTATCTCCCATATAAAATGAACCGTACGGAGCAAAAAAATAATTTCGTTATACCATAGGAAGAATAAATGTAGTTAACCTTAACTTTTATTATAAAAGTTGTTTTTCATTTATTGGACCATCATTCTAATTTCAATGTGAAATCAGAACAATCAATGTCAATGGAGTCTTATTGCTTAAAAAATAAATAAAAAAATCCATGGGATACTACAATTTCATTGCAAACTTATTAGACAATCTATATTTTAAATTTTAGTGGCTAACGTAAGTGACATTAGTTTGATCTATTGCTTAAAAAATAAATAAAAAATCTATGGGATACTACAATTTCATTACGAACTTATTAGACAATCTACATTTCTACATTATTTTGGTTTATATCAAGTCTACATCAACACACATCGGATGTACAACCCATGCATGTAAGATCTACATGTATGAAACTCACGTGCCTAAGTCTCACACTCTGTATTTATAAAATTCACATACATAAATCTCACACCCTATGGAGATTGTCATAAAGTTGATGTAACATTACCCTCGACAAAATAAGGTCTCACACTGATTCACACAATACTTTTAAGGTATCATCATCTGCCACGTGGCATCCTACCTACCGCGTGTGTAGTTGTCTCCTCAGTCTAACAGGCAATCCACCCCTCATCTTAAGTAGTAGCGATAGTGTGTAAGGCGGGTTCATCATCTTCTCTGCAGTTGCACCGCCATCAACGGCTACAACATCAAACTCATACATCACCGCCGCCGCCACCGACTTCATCTGCAAATAAGCCATCTCCTTCCCCAAACAAATCCTGGGCCCACAATGGAACACCGGGTACCGGTTCTGATCCGACGGCTGAAAAGCCCCATCATCATCCAACCACCTCTCGGGCCTAAACTCCCTACAATCCTCTCCCCACACCCTCTCCATCCTCCCCATCGCATAAGCCGAGTAATCGGCAAACCACCCCTTCCCCACGCGAGTCCCATCAGGAAAAACGTCATCAGCTACCGTTAATCTGGAATTGATCGGTACGGGTGGGAACAACCGCATGGACTCCGATAGAGCTGCATGTAGGTAATGGAGCTTCTTCAGCTCATCGTAGCTGAAAATTCGCGGCTGTTTTGCTGGCGCCGTCGCCAACAACTCCTCGTGTATCAAACGCGCGCACCGAGGGTGCCCAGATATCAACCAGAAGAACCATGTCATGGCCGTGGACGTTGAGTCTCTCCCAGCAAGTATGAAGCTAATGACTATGTCTCTCAAGAACTTTCTCTTTTGTTCTTGATCTTGGAACTCTATGTTCAAGCTCGAGAACATGAATCTTGACAACAAGTCTTGATTTTTACGTGGTTTTTCACAACCCTGATCATGATCTTCTGATTCTTCTTGTTCTTGTTCTTGTTCTTTGGAGCGGATGATATCTATGGCGTAGTGGCTGATCACTTCTACGGCTTCCTTGTATCTTTTTTCCGAGCCCATATTGAGAAATCTTTTCAACTTCCAGAGTAGAGGCAGTGGTGACAAAAACCTTGATGAGCTAATCTCCACAGCATCATCAAAAGCTTTTGCAAAGTTGGAGCTCGGCGTGTTTTGGCACATGTTGTCGGAGACCAAGCACGCGGGGTTCACGCCAAATGCAACGTGGCATATGTTATCGAAGCCAAATCTTTGCAACACGTCTTGAAGATCGACGACTTTGTTCTCATCGCACGCGGCGGACAGGTAAGGGACGAGGCGGTTCGAGATCTCGGACGTGACGGTTTCGGAGATGAAGTGTTTGAGAGACTTGGTGTTGAATTCGTGGCTTGCGATCTTGCGCTGGAGAGTCCAGAGATGGGCGTCGACGTTGAAGATGCCGTTGCCGAGGAGCTCGGAGAGGACGTCGTGGAAGCGAGAGCCTTTGATGTAGTTTTGGAAGTTGGAGTGGAGGAAGTGCTCGACATTGGTGGGGTTGGCAGTGCAGACGCCATGGGAGAGGTCGAGGAAGGTGCGGACTCGGAGAGTGGATGATGGGGTTTGGGAGAGCATGTCGGCGACCCAGTCGTGGAAGCGATGGCGGTTGCGGAGGAAACCTGGTAGGTTTCCGATGATGGGGTATGATTGTGGGCATGGGGTTTTGGACGGAGATGATTCAGAATTGGAAAGGAATCTGAAGATGATGATGATGATGAAGAAACAAAGGGATAAGGAGAGCAAGGGATAGGAGGCAGTACTACTGTTGAGGTCCACCATGGCCTCTTGTTTTTGTGTGTTTGAGAAATTGAGATGACAAAGTCGTGGGAAGGCTAAAGTAAAGATCATCAGACTTTATGTTTAAATATTAATTTAATTGAATAATTTAACATTATCTTATTTATTTCTCATATGCAAATCTCTCTCCCTTTTGATGACGTCTTTTCCCTTCAAAGTTCCTTTTAAAAGCAATCCGTGTGTAGGATATATTAAACGGGATCAAAAGAAACCGTCGCCCCGGACGCCAACCACAGTAATCAGCTTTCCAAACAGACCTTTACGTCCTCGCCATTTCCAAACTCGTCCTGCTTTTGGCCGCCAATTTCAAACTTTCACTTCTAGAAGCAGCGATCGAGCGCCTCTGCAATTTATTATTATTATTTTTCTGATTCTGAAGAGGTACGGATTTCCGTCTCAATCTCCTTTTTCTCTTAATTTATTGTGAATTTTCATGGCCGAAAAGAAATCAAGAAGTATTGAAGATCTAATATCGCTCATCTTCAGGGTTTGGATATTTTGAGCCTTTTTTTTTTTTTTTTTCCTTTGACAGTAAAGAAAAATGTTAAAGTGATGTTAAAAACCTTTTGCTAATCAGTGGAATTTGTTTCCGGGAAAAGTAATTTTTCTTAATAAATAAATAAATTAAAATTATGATTCTATCTATCTTTCTCGATTAGGTATTTCCAGGTCCAAGATTTAAGCCTCATATGAATTAGGTTGGAATAATTTTCTCTTTTTGAATCTGAACTTGAGAATCAGTTCGAAACTGTGGTTGTTGTCTTTATTTATGCTGAGACTGAAATGCTATAGATCGTTTAGAGAGGAGCACTAAATAAGTTGAAAGCCTTACTTGCTAATAGAACATCTATTGCCAATTCCCATTTCTTTCAATTTTTTGCTGATGACATTATTTCTATTCCAGAGCTCAGTGCCGGAGATCGAATCTTCACGATAAGAGAAGGAAACAATGGGAAGCCGTTTCACTCCGGGGCAGCTAATCATTCCAAATGAAAATTTGGATGTTCACCACAAAAGTAATTCTCCATGTTTCTATTATATCCTTATGTTATGAATGTCATCTGATGGGGAGGGATCATGATCCTCTAGAATTCCTAGGGTATTCTAGCATCCAGATTTCCTTAAATCCTAACGATTATTTTCGAATTAAATGATTGAAATTTTTTCATATCAATATTTATCTCTTTTACCTATCATTTTAGTACACCACATTTTAAAAGGGATAAATACTAATGTGGCAAAATCCCTACTATTTAATTTGGAAACAATGGTTGTGATTAAGAAAATCTAAAAGGTGTAATACCCTAAGAATTATAGAGAATATTGAGCCCATGGGGAGATTGGAACATTGTGAAAATTGGAGTTTTGTTTAGCTGACACTTAATCTAGCCTACTATTTATGCACGTAAGAGCATCTCCAGCAAAGCTTTATAATAGCTTTATTTAGTTTTTATTAGGTAATTTACCCCTCAAACAGAGCTTTTAAAATAAAAGTTTCCTATCTAATTTTCTACAGTAGACTCTACTGTAGCAACTTGGACTAACATAATAATATTTAAAGAAAGGGAGAGAGGAAGGTGAAAGGTAAAAAAAAATAATAAAAATAATTGGAAAATAATATTTAAAGAAAGTAAAGAATAAAATAAATAGTGTTATTGGAGTTTGTATTGAAAACTGAGTAGTTGAAATAGAAGAGAGGGATTTTTGCGCAGCTAAAAAACTCTTATTGCTAGAGATACTCTAATACGTTAGCCAATGTTGATTGGGCCTTCGGAATGTCTTTTTGTCAACCGTGGACCTGCTCAAACTTTTGTCCTTAAATTGACTTATTTTCTTTTGTAGAGGATGTTGATGGGAAAATGAAGGGTTTGAAAACAGCTACAAAGAAAGGTGGAGTAGGGCTTGGAGGTCGCAAGGCTCTCAACGACATCACAAACAAAGCATCGCTTCATCATGAAGCATCCTCGAGGAAAAAGGATGTACTACCAAAAGGGGAACTTAATGTAGCTGAGGAAATGTTTTTGCATGATCACAAAAAATGCATTGAGGCACAAAAAAGTGCATTGGATACTTTTTACCTGGACATGGTTCTTCCAGGACACGGTAATTATACTTGCTTCTTATTTCATTATTATATGGTAACATTTTAGTTGATTCTTTTTTACACACACAGATGCATATGTATATCCTCATTAAGTGCTGCTGTTTTACCACTTGATGTCTTATGTTTAGATTTGGCTGTCAGTTTTCTTCCTGTCTGAAATGATGATCTAAATTTATACTGGTATTCCAATCTTCTTTCTTTTGGAAGGTCTCACCAAGAAGTTGGAATGCACTCTTTGCAAATCCTTCATTAGGTTTGGTTTGTATTTAAGCATGTTTCTCTGTATTTAGTATATTGCTTGACTACTTTAGGAAGGAACCATTATTAACCTTGGAAATATGAATGCTCCAAGTTCTTAAGTTTGTTGTGATTTCTGTAATAAAAACTTCAGGCCAAAAATCATGAATCCAAAAGATATGGAAGATGAAATCAATGCAGACATAATCTAGCTTCATATTGCCTAAAGTTTTAAACACTTGCTTTAGGCTGTGTTTGTTTCACTGGAAAAATATTTGCACGTTATTGTCCTAAAAATATTTGTTCTTTTGTTTAACTTTCACACTGAATTACTAGTTTTCCTCTTTTCCCTTTTGTAATTTAAATATGATACCCTTATATTGCATAACTCTCAAATTGTTGGTAGCTGCAAAGGTTTTTACAATCTTGATTCTCTAAACTCTTTTTTTTCTTCTTCTTCTTCTTTGCAGATTCTCTATGCCCTGCTGAACATCAAGAATCTAAACAATCAAAGGTGCTTCTTTTTTACTTTCCTACCTCTCTACTTTGACATAACATAAAAATGGAAGGGCAGGTCTGCTTTAACAAAACAAATGATTTGGATACTGTTATATTCATTTGAGTCAAATTTCAAAATGCGGTGAATTATTTCGTTATCCTTTGTTCATCGAAACGACAATCATTCCCCTTCCGTGATTGGTTTCTTGTGATTTCATTATTTTATCATTGAAAACTATAGCTTCTCCTTACATAATCCTCTATCTGTGCTTCAGGCTGATCCTGATAGCCCCCGCTGCTACCCTGAGGAAGTAGAATTGCCCGTGTCTGAGTTTGCTGATTGGTTAGCATCTTCAATAGAATGGACCTCTCCTCCATCTTCTCCAATACGGTGGGACTCTCCACCATCCTCTCCTTTTGCCTGGGAATCCGAAGCGGTTGAATTCATTCTGAAGCAAGAAATTGGTGTTTGAATGTGATTTATTTCTTTGATTTTGTTTGTTCGTAAAATGTAACCTGCAGTTGTACTCAAATCTCACATTTTATGCTAACGATTCTTTCAAATTTTATGAGATCTATAACTTGATTGTTTGAATTGAAGAGACAATGGGACGAAAGTAGAGTACAAATGTGTTTGAGTGAAGTAGAATTAGGAAAATATTTTAATTGGTGGCCAGTGATAATAGAGGGAGTTTTTGTCTAGCTCAAATAGATGATAGTTGGCTAATTGAAAATTCAAAAATTCAAAAATAAAAATAATAATTAATGCCGTAATTGGAAATTCATTCTATTTTCAACTAATCGTTATTGGAGCGGTGGTGAGGAGTAGTGGAATATAACAAATTTGAGCCACTGGATTTTTGCAGTAATAGAGAGCTTCCTGTGGAATCGCCTGTAGAATACAGCTGCTCTAACACTGAGCAAAAGAAAAAAAATACATAGAAAGTACGACTCCGCTGGGGATCGAACCCAGAATCTCTGGTTTCGTAGACCAGCGCCTTATCCATTGGGCCACGGAGTCCTGTTGAAATGAAGTATTACAAATATAATTTAACAGGCAGTTATTATCACATGAACTGAGATTTTGACCTTTAAACCTGCTACGCTAAATGTTTTGGCCAATATCAATGCACAAGAAAACCCAGTATGCATGTCCAGCAATGGAGGGAGTGATAGTGTTGCTCCTAAGCATTTTTTTTTTCCCTGTTGAAACTGCAGAAAAATTAAGAAGGCTAGTCAAGGTTGTCTACAATTTCTTTTTCTTTTTTAGTAGATTGGTATATACGACTTGATGATGTAGTAGTGAAAATCATACTTAGATTAACACTTGTAAAAAATAAAATTAAGAGTTAATGTTTAGTGCAATGTCATCTCATTTATATGACATTCGTATAACAGCATACTAAATAGCATTACTCTCCCTTATGAGAAATGCTATGGATACTAAATTTTTTACCAAAAGATGGGTACCAAAATGATGTAAAACTTATTCATTGATATTTGTAACATTTCTCTTGATTAATTGTTTGGATAATCTTCAATGATTAGCTCTATATCATTCTGGTACCCATATTTTAATAAAAGATATAGTATCCCTAACATTTCTCCCTTCTTTTTAGATTAGGCGAGTGTCTAGTTAGTACCTATCATATACATACATTGTACTTATCTGAGACATTGGTCATATGATTGGATTTGCAGTTTGAAATTACTAGTCCGATTAATCTTTCATTTGCTGTTTTCTAATTTCAACAAACCCTTTTTTTAATAGAACAAAAAATAATCATTATATTTTGATTAGAATGAAAAATTTATTGATATATGAAAAGAAGGGAAAAAAGATAAACAAATAAAATAAAATAAAATCCTAATCCAAGAGCCTGTAGGCTATAAGAAAACAAAACTACCCGAATCGTTATATCTTACAATCTTTGTACGACCTTTTACACCTCAGGTTTAAGTTTTTTCTTTTTAGCTAACACAAGAAAACATTGGAATTCGATGATCAAACATGTTCAAATAAGAGGTTTCTTTTGCAGAGAGGTGAGTTCAAAAGAGTTGGATCACTTCTTCTTAGCCAGTGCTGCTGCAATCCCACCAGCAATCAGTCCAACTCCAGCTGCAGCAATGCCTATACCAATGGCACCATCTAAATTGACACCAAAGAGGGGAGAAGAATGGTTGGTGTTTTGTTCAACTCAGAGACAATAATAAAGGAGAAGAAGACAATAATGATTGATTGTTACCTTTTTTGATCCGGTCTTCAATTGCTTTCTTCAAGGTCTGTGCCTGTCTCCAATCAGGTGCGATCTACAAAAGAAACATGCAACATTCAAGTTCAGGAGTTTACTCTAATGGAAAATCATATTTTTTTTCAAAGCATGGTACTAAGTTTTAGAATCTTTTGACAATAATAGATTAAAAGTAGTCTGACATTGAAGACAAAACTACTTGAGGTAAATGAAGTAGGCCTGCCAGTTACTAGTTCATAACAGGAGAACAGAGATCACACCATTAAACACTGCTCCGCAAGCTGCCTACTTCTTGAATAATCACCACTTCTGTAATACCCAATGGCCAGAAGATATAGCTTCTCTCTCGTTTGCAGTGGGCTGTTATTACTGGCCAAAGAAGCTGCCAATGACATGCTTTGCAAAAGTTAGCAAGGTATTCTACTCGGTGAAGCCATAGATAGAACAAAATAAGCAGGTACACTGCAAAATTCTGACATTAAATGTTCACGGCCATTTCGACAGGACACACTTCTTGGTTAAGAGGCCCAAGGGGAGAAGAGACACACACACACACATACACACACACAGAGGAGCCTGGTTTTATATATATTTCCACCTTCAAGCATCGCGGTCCCCCGTTGTACATCTTCTGGTCGTCTCGAGTGAACAAGAGCCCATGATAATCGCATGATACATTCGTTCAATAGCTCATTAGAGGAACCTTTTTGGGCCTCAGCTACCTCTCTCTCACAGCCCTGCGGATGCACGAGTACAGAAGAAGACAAAGGAATAGATCAGACCAAAAACATCATGCAAGTGAAATCCAATATGACTGCTAATTAGGAAAACACTGTAAATAATACATTCCAAAGGAAAAGGCAGAATTTTGCACCAAAATGTTAAGCAGCTGTTAACACTTTCAACATAATGCACCAACTTCTTTCTGTATTATGGTCCACATATTAACTTTTGGCTCATCTATTAAGTAGTGCTTAAAAAGAACAACCATCAAGCCAGCAGAATCAACAAGGATCTGCTCATTAACATACATTGATTGGATAATACATGGCAAAGACAACTTCCACAACTACCACAATACATATATAATCACTGGTGCACTTCCCACATATGTAAAAGCCTAAACTGATATAAAGGAAAAATAACAAAGTACAAGAAACAAATTGTATAAAATTACAGGAGAGCAATATGTCAGTATGAAAGGATGTTCAGAACTGTGAAAATACAGAAACGATTATTTGTGGAAAGACAAGAAAGGGAAGTTCACCATATTATGTCTATTTTTGTTACAAATATACCATAGATGACATTTTCATTAACTAATTCTTCTTCTTTACATCACCAACATAAACTTATCGTAAGTAGAGATAATCTTCAATATAAACATATCCCATTTGACAGCTATCCATGCCGTGTCTAATAACCTCATTGATAGGATCAATTTTAAGGAAACAATACCATTCTCCCACATGTTGTTTGCGTCGTCATGGCCTAAAATGAGTCAAATGACCATCAATATATATCGAAAACCTTAGGTAACCCTTATTTCATTTTCAATTTAGCGTGCAAAATTTTACACCAAATCTTAGACTATTGGATTGAAGCATACAACATAGGTAACTATTCGTTGGACCCAGATCACCATTCATCCAAACCACTAGCGAATACAAAATGTTTGATGAAATTCCCCAATGAAAGTTAGTTAAGAGCTGTAAATTGTTGGTTTTAAAGAGATAAAAGAGCTTACAACGACGACATCATTGTCGCACCAGGGGATCGAGTCGCCGCCGGAGAAGAAGTTAGAGACGGAACTGAAGAAGTTCCCGATCTTCGCTTCCACTTTGGATTTGGACATTGCTATTGCTCAATTCGCTCTGCTGTCGAACGAAAGCGCGCACCCTGTGAGGTGTATTCCTATTTCCTAGATACTGATTACTGACCACCGATGAAGAGATAGCGTGTTTAGGAGTGAAAAAGAGGGATCAGGACTCGAATCGTAAGAGCTAACTTAGGGCCGAAGTATTTTTGTATATATTTTGTCTTGTTTTTTTATTGGAAAACATTAATATATCTTGTAAATTTAAAATTTTCATTTAAATATTCAAATTAATATATCGTATCTAGTTTTAATTACGAAATATTTACACCGTTGATCCCTGTGATATGTCATAATTATTTTTCACTCCCTATGGTTTAAAAAATTCATGAGAGGTCCCTGTGGTATGCAATAATTACGTTTTACTCCCTGGGTCGATTTTCCATCCACCATTTTGACGGAATCTGTTAGCCCTACACGTCAGCGCCACATGTTGCCAATAAGATGGCGACATGTGTCTATTTTAATAAAAAATATATAAATTTATTAAAAAATAAATAAATAAACTTTAAAAAAAAAAAAAAAGGCAGGCTTGGGGTGGCTCTTTTTTTTAAAAAAAAAAAAGTTTATTTATTTATTTTTTAATAAATTTATATATTTTTTATTAAGATGGACACGTGACACCATCTTATTGGCGACACGTAGCGCTAACGTGTAGGGCTAACATATTCTGTCAAAATAGTGGACGAAAAATCAACCCAGAGAGTAAAACATAATTATTGTATACCACAAAGACCTCCCATGAAATTTTTAAACTATAGGAAGTGAAAAATAATTATGGCATACCACAGGAACCAACGGTGCAATTATCCCTTTAATTATATTGTGGAAAAAGTATACATATTCTACTCAAACTACTACTTAATTGTCAATATCCGTCCAAATTATTAATTGTGTCAATGTCCCCTAAGACCAACAAAAAGATAAAAATGACCCTAAATTTTTTTCAATAAAACAAAACTGTTCCTACAAATTAAAAAAAAAAAAACGAAAAAAAAAAAATTTTAAAAAAAAAAAGAAGAAAAAAATAACTGAAAAGTGAATTTTTTTTTTTTTTTAAAAAAAAAAACGAAAAAAATTTAAAAAAAAAAACGAAAAAAAAAAACCGTTTTTATTTTTTATTTTTTTGTTTTTATTTTTTGTATAAATTTGTGTTATTTTATATTTTTTTAAATAATTTTTTAGTTTTTTTTTTTAATTTTGATAATTTTATGAAGGGTATTTTTGTCATTATGAAGGATATTGACATTTTTCGGTAGTTTAAAGGAGGAGATTGACATAATTAATAGTTTGGGAATATATTGACAATAAAATGGTAATTTGAGAGAGGTTATATGTATTTTTTCCTAAAAAAAAATATGTTTTTTTTCTTTTTTTTTCCTGGTCGCTACTTTAACTAGAAATCAACTTTGGGATTTCATGAGGTGACATATTTTTACCTTCATTTGACGTGGTTAATGTTTCTTAAGACCATCTCAATTACGATGAATCCATCTAAAATATCATATACAAACACATAAAAAGTAAATTATTATGAGTGAATAAGTTTCTGTTTATTTTAAGTGAAATTAAGAAGATTTAGTTTACAATTAAGTTTTATTTTGGTGTAATTAATGGTATACATAATTTTACGTAATTTAGAATTTGAAATGATTGCATGGAGAATGAGTTCAAGATACTATCTCAAAGTTAAATTTGAGGGTATGTCAAGGAGGGGTCAGGATGATAGACTTATTCTAGTGGTGCAGGTTCTTTAAGGACAAAGTTTTCGTTTAAGTCTATTAAATTGACATGTGTTTAAAATATATGTAATTTTTTTACATATATTTTTAAGAAATATATGGATTTTGGACAAATTTTTTGAGTTGATTTTTTTTCTTTTTAACTCAATTTAAAAGAAAATTTGTGGTGAGCTTAACAACAGTCAAATCTAGAAGATGGGCATCAGAATTATATCTGGGGGTGAGTCTTTTGGTTCGGAGACTAGGGATCCAATTTGCCGACTAGTAGGATCATTGGACCCTTTACAGCGAGCAACATGAGAATCATGAGATGATATAACCCTTTCTATAGAGAAAAATAATTTTTGTACAACCCAATTACATAACTCTTACACAACTTAAAACATATTGGTGAGACCCATGTGCATATGTGGGACCTATGCCTGGTGAATGGTCCCACCAATGTGTCTTGAGTTGTATAAGAATTGTGCATTTGAGTTGTGCAACAAACACATCCCTTCCGGCGAATGGTCTTTGATTATATTCAAGGAAGAGAATAAACTACTCTTCAAACCTATTTATCCAACATATCTTACCGCTTAACGTGACTTGTTTTAATTAACTTTCTATCTCAGCCAACTACTTAAAACAAGTTACGGCAATGTGAAATATTAGTGTACTCCACAAAAGAGGCCAAAATATTTTTCTTTATTAAAAAATAAATAAATAAATAAATAAAACAAGATTATTCATTCACTCTCTAATAGAGTACAGCTCTACATCAATCAATTTAAGAGGCTACAGATAATAGAAAAAAAAAATACTCTAAAAACATTCACTTCTTGTCGAAGTCAAGAAAGATTCCAAAAAATAACAGAACCACTCATTTTCCAAGGAGCTCACCAACTATGCAGATACATTTGACAAAGAAGACTTTAGCTTCCATCGCTGAAATTCAGGTCCTTGAGTCTTCAGAGGGATCCAATCTTTTACTTCCATAAAGACATTGTGAACAAACCACCCATGAAAAAACCAGCAATCTTGACAAACTGTACAGCTATGCACACTAGAAAGTAGCTCTCAATTGTTAATGCATTCCTCCAAACCAGCCATCAAAACAACGAAATCCCGACCATGCTCACGAGTAGCTAAACAACCACCTGAACTAGTTCTCGAAGTATTCATCAATGTATGTGTGTGGTTATGACCAGAAATGGAAGTGGGGGGAGTCATCTGATGGGAACTTCCTCAGAGTTCTCCAAACTTCAGTTTTGCCCTGCCTGTTAATCTGAAGTAATGGGATCATCTCAAACAGTACTTCTAACATAATTCTTGTCTTCTTAATCAGATATCCTCGGAAGGTGGTGCATCTTCCTCATTGAACTTCAGTAATTCCCCATTTCCACTGCATAGTCGCGTAGACAATGAAGGGGATACAGGAGCATAACTACCTGTGGTTATTTTAACAATAAAACATGAAAAGACAAAATAATCAAGATTTAATATACTGATCTGATTCAGAAATGAGTGGATCAAATAATAAGGGGTGCAAGTGAATTGATTACACACCTCTAAAAGAGGAGCTTCTCTCAAAGTCTTTGGTTGAGTGCAATAAGATGGTCCCAGAGAGCACAACAATAAAGCCGCATATTTCTGTCATTATGGTTCCTCCACTTTGGCCATCCCAGTCCTGAGATCATAATTTTCACCATGCAATGCGCTTATCAAATTGGATTTATGGTAAAATAATGCTTGGTTTGGTACATATAAGAGTGATCACAGAGATAGCATTATAAAATTTTTTTCCCACAAGGTGCTCATCAAATTGTGAGGCTGCTCTCTGCTTAATAAAGCCAACTTGAAAATGAAGCTCCAATCCAAAATGCCACCATTGACTTGACAATACCTTAAACATTATGACACTGGCAAGAATTGTAAGCGTTGTGAACATCACGTAATATATAGGGGACACAATGGCAGTGTTGAATGTGTCAAGGGCCTGAAACATAAGAGCAATGTTGTTAGAGAAGAAATTATTGGCTGAAAAATTACAACTGTGTAGGCATCATCGACACACTTACAAATATATTTTCAATTTACTTAAAGAATTAAAGCATCCTTTTAGACGAGATGTAACAACAGATAAAATAGGGACGACTCACACGACAGAGCGCAATTACCAATAGATAAATCTTGTGCGAATTATGTATTTCATATAAAAATATGATTAGTTGAAAGATGGTTTTAACAGCCTGAAATTTCAGTATCCTTCTATTGACAGGTATATTTTTCATTTTTCGAAACTCATTAAATCAAGATTTTGCAACTAGAATATCTAAACAATTACACTGTAAGGCGTTGACAAAGAGTAGAGCCTGTTAGACTAATATCAAAAGATGAGCAGGAGATGTTACAATCACATGATTATCATATTTCTTCTACTAACATTTCATATGCAATTTCCAAGGAACTCTGTATCCTGTAAGATGTTTTTCTGATTTCTAGGAGCTCTAGACATTCTGGATGAATCTTGTAAGTGAATGGATTAATTTATTAAGAAGTATAGAACACTCCTAGCTGTTCGAGACACTTGGCCAGATCTGAAAAGTCAATTTGATACAGTAAATTCCTTTGCGTAATTACGTTTGCAAGTTGTGTTTCCCAGCTAGCCCAGCAAGTCAGGTGATGATGTTGGCACAAAGCCAAGGAAAAGGTTATAATTAGCAAAACAGTTAGACTTACATATATTATGGGATTAGTATTCTAGGAGGTAAACATCTAAATAATAGGAAAAATTAATTAAAAAGAAACAAAGAAGGAAAAAACTTAGATCTCTCACTACTTGATATTTTATTCAATTTCAATCCTTCCACTTAAGTCTCTCTAATAAAATAACTAAAACTTGGAAAAAAGAAATGGAATTCCACATTGATTTTTGTGCCATATGAAAGGTATCCATGGGAGCATGAACGAGCAGTGTATGCAGAACTTCAAAGAGAAACTTACAGATAACTGACCATGAAAAGAGGTGAGCAGAAAAGCTCCACAATTTGAAAATGAGTTACTTGACTACTATAGGATAATGATTATGATTATCAAGTATCAAGTCTTTTATCCATCAAAAAGAGATACCATCTTACTAATACCCAGAACCTGCAGACATAGCTGTTATCCAAGGGTATATCCGCATACTTCACCCACAAATAACTTCATGGTAAATGCAATATTAGTAATGCCGCACATCAGATTCCAGCATATTTTTCAATTCTCTTAATGAACTGTAGATCAGATCAGTTGTTCATTTGATTATTGTTGTAAGGTTTGCATAGAAAGAAAAGAACAAAGTTGTTACGTACCTATGTTAGACGTGGCAAGCGTGTGCAGGAAGCAAAAGAAGACCTAGCTAGGGTTCAAGGAGAGGCTACAAGTGGCGGCTGAGGGCTAGGAATGGAAAGAATCGATGCTCTATTAGTAGGGTTTTTTGTAGAAAGGAAATTATCCTTCTTGGACAGTATTTCCTAGTAATAAGGGATCCTGATTCCCACTAGAATAGGGCTATTGCTAAATAAGGAAGTTCTTTTGTAGAAAGAATTCCTAGAAATAAGGGATTTGATGTAATTCAGTATTTTCTATTCTGCCTTGTAATCTCTATATATAGGGATCCAGAATTATAATAAAACAAGCAGAAATTTATCAACAAAACAACTCTTAGAGTTGCTTGGGAGGCCAGGGTACCTCGAATACCCCATATCTTGTTCTATTCAGCCACCATAGGTAAACTCAGGAATGAATACCTTGCTGCTTTACCTCTCCATAAACCACTCACCCGATCCCAAACACAAGACCGTAACAAAAGTTTTCCTTCAAACTGGGTTGGAAGATCTATGAAATTGCTGTGTCCCTAAGCATTTTTTTTTATATAAGTAAGAAACCAATCCCATAAATAAAGCGTAAGGCACTCCTTAGTACACTGGGAGTATACAAAGAAACACCTAATTAAAAGACAAAGGGTGGACATAAGCTGTAGTCCAAAAGTACAAAGGTAGAACCTGTCCAGCATGAAGTTCAGCATGATCCGGATCTCCAGGCCTTGGCAGCGCGTATTCAACAAAATGAAGCTGTGGGACCTTGGCACTTGCAGGCCGGGCTCATCTACTTCAAAGACCGGGTCTACCTCAAGACTGATTCTCCCATTACAGCAGCCATCATTGCAGAATTCCACAACATCACGCATGAAGGAATCACAAAGGTCTGCAGCGTCTCCGGTCTGTTTTCTACTGGCCTAAAATGAAGCAGCAACTCCGCACCTTCATCAGAAATTATGATATTTGTCAGCGTCACAAAGCTGAAGCCACCAAACCAGCCGGGCTGTTGCAACCCCTGCCCGTTCCCGAACATATTTGGTCAGCCATCTCCATGGATTTCATTGACGGTCTTCCAAAGTCCTACGGCCGCACTACTATTTTTGTGGTTGTCGACTGTTTTTCCAAGTATGGCCACTTCACTCCTCTCAAGCACCCGTATACAGCGCCGCAGGTAGCTCAAACCTTCTTTGAGGTTATCTTTCGTTTGCATGGAATTCCCACTTCCATCGTATGTGATCGGGACCCCGTCTTCACGGGTATTTTTTGGCGGGAGCTCTTCCGCCTTCATGGCACACAATTCAACTTTAGCTCTGCCTATCACCCACAAACGGATGGCCAAACCGAGGTCGTCAACCGCACTATCGAGATGTATCTGCGGTGTTTCACTAGCTCTTCTCCCCGGCATTGGGCTAAGTGGCTGCCTTGGGTCGAGTACTGTTACAACACAAGCTTTCACTCCGCTACTAAGCGTACTCCCTTTGAGATTGTTTATGGTCGACCTCCTCCTCTCTTACCGTACGTCCCCGGGACTACTCGATCCGCTGCTGTGGAGGAGGCCCTGCTTAGCCGCGATCAAGTCTTGCTGGAGGTTCGCCAGCACCTTTTAGGCACCCAAAATCGCATGAAGCAGGTTTATGACAAGTCCCATGTTGAGCGCATTTTTTCAGAGGGGGACTGGGTGTACTTACGACTCCAGGGGTACAGGCAGCAGTCAGTTCACAAGAGAGGTAATCTGAAGCTTTCTCCCAAGTTCTATGGCCCTTACCGAGTTGTCAAGCGGATCGGTCCGGTAGCATACCAGCTGGCTCTTCCCCCTCAGGCCAAGATTCATGATGTTTTCCATGTTTCTGTTTTGAAGAAATGGATCGGCAATGGGGTACCAATTCAAGACCATCTTCCCACCCTACATGAGGACAGCCGGCTCGTCCCTCAAGCTATCCTCGATCAACGTTGTCACCGGGGTACTGCAGAAATCCTAGTGCATTGGCAGGGACTCTCCCCTGCTGAGGCCACGTGGGAGCCTCTTTCGGATTTTGAGCTCCGTTTTCCTTCTTTTGCCCTTGCGGACAAGGGCAATTTTAAGAATGGGGGAGTGTTACGTACCTATGTTAGACGTGGCAAGCGTGTGCAGGAAGCAAAAGAAGACCTAGCTAGGGTTCAAGGAGAGGCTACAAGTGGCGGCTGAGGGCTAGGAATGGAAAGAATCGATGCTCTATTAGTAGGGTTTTTTGTAGAAAGGAAATCATCCTTCTTGGACAGTATTTCCTAGTAATAAGGGATCCTGATTCCCACTAGAATAGGGCTATTGCTAAATAAGGAAGTTCTTTTGTAGAAAGAATTCCTAGAAATAAGGGATTTGATGTAATTCAGTATTTTCTATTCTGCCTTGTAATCTCTATATATAGGGATCCAGAATTATAATAAAACAAGCAGAAATTTATCAACAAAACAACTCTTAGAGTTGCTTGGGAGGCAAGGGTACCTCGAATACCCCATATCTTGTTCTATTTAGCCACCATAGGTAAACTCAGGAAGGAATACCTTGCTGCTTTACCTCTCCATAAACCACTCACCCGATCCCAAACACAAGACCGTAACAAAAGTTTTCCTTCAAACTAGGTTGGAAGATCTATGAAATTGTTGTGTCCCTAAGCATTTTTTTTTTTTATAAGTAAGAAACCAATCTCATAAATAAAGCGTAAGGCACCCCTTAGTACACTGGGAGTATACAAAGAAACACCTAATTAAAAGACAAAGGGTGGACATAAGCTGTAGTCCAAAAGTACAAAGGTAGAACGAAAAAAGAATTTCTTCCAAAGTACTTTCCAAATCCTCAAGGCATCTATTATTTCTTTCCCTCCATAAGCACCAAAAGAGGCAAATAGATGCCATTTTCCAAACCACAGCACTCTTTGGCCTTCTAGAGGACCACCAACAAGCAAACAAGTCGATAACCCATCTGAGCATAACCTAAGACATCCCGAAATGACTGAAGAGAGAACTCCACAAAACAGAAACCATATCGCAATAAAGAAGGAGATGATCCAAGGACTCCTCAGTTTTCTTACACATATAGCATCTGTTTATCACGATAACATGTCACTTCCTAAGGTTGTCTAGGGTAAGGATCTTGCTAAGAGCCGCGGACCACACAAAGAAGGCAGCCCTTGAGGAAGCTTGAGTGTGCCAAACGCTTTTCCAGGCAATACCAAATAAAGCTGGAAAAGCTACTTTAAGAGTAGTGTCCGTAAGCATTAAAAATTTAAAAGGACATGTTTTTTTAATAGCATCATGTGAGAAGCACATGCTCAAGAGACATATGGTATTTTATAGCCTAGGCCAAAGGAAATTCCTCCAACCAGGGGCGGAACTAGAACTTTGAGTGAGGGGGGACGAAACTAAAAAAAAAAAATTGAGGTTAACAAAAATAATTTTTGAGAGTATTTCATAAAATAAAAAAGATTTTTTTATTGATGTTTTAAATTTTTGGAGGACTCGAGCCCCAAGCCTTGTGCTAGGTCCGTCCTTAAAAGAAACTTGTTTCATACAAGGTAAGAAAGCAATGAAAGAGAATTTTTTTTACAATAAAACTTGTTGCAATGTGAAAGATAAGTGTTTCTCTCTTAATTAACCATTTTATTATATTCATAAGCCATTTTAATACAGCGGTCAAAAAGAGAAAAAAAAAAAAAAAAAATGAAGAAAAAAGAAGAAGAAAAAGAAAAAAGGAAGGCATGTTATTACCTTTCTTTTCACACTCCACAAGACGTGCAGCTTGTGCAGTGTGAAAAGCTGCACGTCTTGCGCAGTGGGAAAAGAAATGTAATTTTATTGTTATATATTTGACTTTTCAATATTTTTACTTTTTTGTGCATTGTTAAAAGCTACGTCATCGTTAACTAAGAAAGATTTGACTTGAGCGTAGACCAAAACCTTTCCTTTAAGGGGCAAAAAAATTATTTGGGGGGACAAAAAGTGAACTATGAAGGGTAATAATAGACTTACCAGTATTTTTTAAGGAGTTTTAAAAATCCTTGGGGGGACACTCGTCCCTCCCACCATAAACGTGGGTCCGCCCCTGCCTCCAACTCACTTTAAAGGAAAACTCTATCCGAAAGAAAAATAGAGAGAGAGAGAGAGAGAGAAGGCCCTATATATATATATATTGTAAATTCAATACATGGACCACAATACCCCTGTAACAAACCCTTGTCACTAACATATTCGTTTAACCCTAACAATTACTTTAACAAATGCTAGGGAAAAAAAAAATCACCTAATAAATGTAGGAAGAAATAGTAAATATTCTCAACTATAAATTGCTCACAAGATTTTGGCCAGACCACATATCAAGAAGCATGTCGAAATCAAAATAGACAAGTAAGCTTATGTTCTTGACGGCATTTTATTAGTTGGAATAACGTAGCAAATGTAGAGGGAAAATTCTAAATCTAATTTTTTTTAAATATATATATATATATATATATATATATATATATATATATATATATATATATATCAAGCAAGACAAAGGGAAGGGGTAATTTTTCCCAAATATTTAATGTTCAAGAGATTGCAGATATACGACTCTTAAAACTATGCTAGACTAAATTAAACACTCTGACACTAGTATTAATATCCCACTACTAACCTTGTTGAGATAATTCATCTGAGTGATGACACATGTAGCCACGACCAACAGAAAAAACCACGTCTCTGAGAAGATTAACTGATTATTTCCCTCAAAAGTTAATTTTAGTGAAGTTCCAAGGGCTTTAACACTCATCACCTGCACAACTATGATAAAATTTATATATAAAAAAGGACTGCATAAACAGTTTTGCAATCTCAATTTCAAGAAACCACTGAAGCAGAAAGAGGATACAAAAGCACAAAAATGAACATCTCCATAGAAGATGTCATAAATTGTTGAGCTAAGGGGAACTTTCCTGCAGGTTATCCAGACCAAGGAAACAGGTCAATGGCTCATCTTAAACAAATCACCCCACCAACGTCCAGATTGAGACAAGCTGAACTCAATATTCTAACTATAGCGCAACGATAGACAGTTCGAGGATAAAGAAAAAACCATTGAGAAGCTCATTTCTTTTTTCTTTCTTTCTTTGTATTCTTGGACGGCTGCATTCCTTGCCCCTATAGTGATTAATTATCATGATTTTCTTGTATTGTTTTCCTCTTCTTCTTAGTTGCCATTCTTGTATACTCCCTGTGTACTTGATCGCTCTTTGCGCTTTTAATGAATTTTCTCTTACTCATCAAAAAAAATATTCTAACTATAGCAAGGAAGTGCACTTAATTAAATTAAGTCTACCAATATTTTCTAACATCATTTCAAGTCAGGTAGCATACTTCAATTCTGATATAATTCACTCTCCTAAAATATAAAAACAAATTTTGTATGTCTGTGGAAATTTACAGATGTGAAGTAGTGTGGTTTGAAATGATGAAAACTATTAATTTAAGAGAGAATGTCTAACATTAGAGTACTTGATCATAAAGAAAATAATAATAATAATAATAATAAAACCATTGATAGTTGAAATGATATACCGAGAGAGAACCCATCAAAGAACAGATGCCCGTGAAAACTAACACGTCTGTGTGCCCGCATTGTGGTGCAAAATGGAAGACCAAAATGAAAACCAATACAATTACAGAGCCCACATAAAGCAGAAATGCTGAAACAGAAAGGTAATGTTTTAGTCAACAATGAAGGGTAATATATGTGCAAAAGCAAGACACAAGATTTCGGGTAAACTCTAACCTGGTTGGGTTGCCATACTCCATATTTCCTGAACAGAAGTAATAGCATGCTCCTGTGGTGCATGGATCACAATTATGACAGAACCTGCAATGCACATCACGCAGCCCAAAATACCAAGCTTGTGTAACCTCTCCTTCAAGATAAAGTGAGCCAAAACAGCACTACACAATAAAATTCGATCCATTATCAGAACAAATCAACCACACCATATGACACTGGAAGAATATATCGCATCAAACTAAGAAAGAAATTGAAAGCAATCTAAAAATTACCTGACAATAATACTTAATGCGCCAAGAGGAGTAACAAGAACTGCAGGGGCAAATGCATAGGCAACAAAGTTTGCAACCTCTCCAACAATCACTGTATCAGAAATCATACAACAAGTGAGACATTCTGCAGCCAGTCAGTGCAACACCAAATGCCAATAGAAGTTCAGAATCTGTGTACTATAACCGGTGATTAAGAGCACCAATGCTATGACCAAACCAAATATGAAAAAAAAAAAAAAAGTGTTAATATCAGCTCATTAACTCCTTATGCTACCAAAAAGCTGAAAGAGAACTAATTTTCCAATGCACAAACTCGAGCACGATGTGAGACACCATAATCAATTATCAACGTAAAAACTAATTGAAAATCAACCAAATAGCACATTTTGAAACCACAAAGAAAACACGCATGTTTTATTATTATTATTATTATTATTATTATTATTATTATTATTATTATTATTATTACAATGATACGAAAATAACAATTTGCATGACCTAAGACAAACAAGAAAGTTAAGCAACACCCACAACAAATCAAACCAATTCCGCGTTACACGATTAAGGGAACAAAACTGATGAAAGCTTACTTGTGATCATGCCCAGCCACCATAGAGGCTCCAAGAGATAAGAGTAGCCACCAACACCTAAAAATTCAAGAATCAAACACATACCCCATTGAAGAAAATCCAAAATTGAGACAAAAAAAAAAAATCGAAAAAAAAATTCACCAGCTCTGACACCAGAAGTTGCAGCTGCTCTTCTAAGGCCTTTCTTCTTGATGATGAAGCTTGCCCCTATGAACCCACTTGACAGCAAAGCCAAGACAACACCTTTCATATTGTCTTCAGAGAAACCCATGTCGAATCTCCGTCCCTCTTTTCTCTTTTGACTCTTTTTCTTCTTTTCCTCATCGAAATCCTCCAACCACAAGCTTTTTCAGGTCATCCTCGTTTGCAAGGTGTGAATATCCTCTGTTTTTCGGTAATGAAGTGGGTGAAAACAGCTATGGTGTAAATTTGTGTACAACTGGTTTGTTTGTGAGCACTTCAAATGGGCTCCACCTGTCAGAAAAGCATTCCACTATTTTGAGCGTGTGGCCCATCCATGAGGTCATCTATGAGGTGGGATGAATATGTTTGTTCTTTATTGGTAAATGGTAATTAAGGCAATACAAACAAACACCTAATTTTTGGCACGACAGTGTAGGCTGGATCACCCACGTGATACACGTGCTGTTGTTGTATAGGTAAAGCATTGGCCAATAGAAGCGAGACAAGAAGCATCCTCAAAATGAAAATGGTTTTTGCACAATTTATTTATGCAACTTTTATACAATATAAGACACATCGGTGAGACTCATGCATGATGAGACCCACACATATGGGTCTCATCAATATATCTTGAGTTGTGTAAGAACTATGTAAATAAGTTGTGCAACAAACACATCCCTTTTGAAAAATGTCGTATGTCATTACCATTGACCTGCTACGGGGCGCTACTGCACTGGCCAAGCACGATGTGCATAAATTTGTAGAATGTTATATGATTGTTATACATAATTTTGGTATTTAAATAAATGACAATGGTGCAAGGAAGATATTTGAAGAAATTACACAAAGAAGAAACAAATAAGAAAATGTGTCCATTCAATGGCACAATAAGCTGCAGTCAGATCTTTTTTTAGCCGCATTTTCACTACAAGAAATGCTTGACATCCCAATACTTTTTTTCCATAATTTGGTTCAAACTTAATGTGTCACAATCCAATGAAATTGTGACACATTTTTTAAAATAATAGATCTCATTAGATTGTGACACATTATGTTGGAACTAAATTCTTAAAAAAAAATAAAAAATGTTTTGATATTTAGCATTCCTCTTTTACTTCTCCTCATCCCCCTCCCTCAATCCCGATTGTAAGTGAGAAAGGCCCACCTCTTATTAGGCTAATAAGTTGTTAGTTGTTACTTATTAGTTGTTTTATGTTTTATTTTTGTTCTTTAAAAAAAAAAAAAAAAAAACCAACAAATTCACAACTAAAAAATATGACTTCCCTTTGATCATCAACATCTCTTATATTCTCTTTTCTTCTTCTTCACCATCAAGTTCATCAACAATGAGTAGTAAGTAACATTAATCAAAAAAGCTAAAAAGGGGGGAAAAGACTTCGTTTCTTTGCATTCCACTTTTAGCTTCCCCAAATCAAGCTAAAAATTGTTTGACATAGCAAGGCCAATGATTGTCTCAACAACTAACCCAATAACCGAAGCCGGAGTAATTGATTTTCCCTTCTTGGAATCTTGGCTGATTTTGGTGAAATGTTTGATGTTGCAGCGTTAAAAAGATATTTATTTTCGCTTGCATCAAACTTTAGCTGTAGAGCAAACTATGTAATTTGCTCCATTTGATTTTGCATAAAATAGTTTTTAAAAAATAATTTTGACATTTTTTGATATTTGGTGGGGGCAAAAATAATAGTCAACTAAAAAATTATTTTCGTTTGACAAAAAATGCTTAGTAAATTTCAGAAAATTATTTACACTTTTTAAAAGTGTAAATCATTTTTCACATATGGAAGACGCATTCGACTCTTTTTTAAACAATGCAGTCGACCTTCAAGTTTAAGTAGTCGACCACCATCGAAATCTGGCTGATGCCGAAATCTGACAACGTTCGGTCACTGTTGCCGGATTCCGACCACCATAATGGCCGGGATTCGGCCATCTGATCGAGATCTTGCCAAAAAGGCCGAATTCTAGCCAAAATGATCGTCTTTCGGCCTATTGGCCGGGATCTGGCCGTTTTGTGCTGGATTCTGGTAGTTCTAGCCAGATTCCGGCACAAAATGGTCAGATCCCAACCACCTTCACCGGAATCCGGCCAACCCAGATTTCGATGAAATTATTCAGATTTCGACCTTTATCTCGAAATCCGGCAACAGTAGCCGAAATCCTGTAGGTCAGTGATGGAATCTTGTCACAGGTAATTTTTATATTATTTTATATTAATATTTATATGTTGTGAATAAAAATTGATTTTTATAAGTTAATATAATTGAATACAAATATAAAAAAATATTTGTTGTATGCGCCAAACACCAAAAAATGTTTTCAATGAAAAATATTTTCCTAACAAATAACTTTCTTAAAACCATTTTACAATAAAAGTTATTTTACTTCGAAACAAACGAGGCGTAAGATTTTACAGAGGACCACCCACAAAGTACCATGAAGGACTCATACCTGTAGCGGCTATGTTATAGTTAAAAGTTTAGTGCCCTAGGATTTGGAGTTGCTATGTTACAGAATTTTGGTATTTATTACAGGGCGGGAAGATGAAATTGAGATCGCGGAGTTAAGGCGAGAGAAGAAAAGCTAGGAATAATAAATACGTAATGGAAACGGATCCTCTCCGTTTTAACAGAACTGAAGAGTATTCAGTTAGTTATAAATGTATGGACATTTTTGTTCTTTCACATTTTTTAACAAAAATGTCCCTACACTACAACTAACTGAATCCTCTCTGATTCAAGTTCAGTTGAACCGAAGAAGATCCTAATACAAAGTTTTGAAGAGAGAAGAAAAGGCTACCAAAACTTTTGAAAGAAGCCACAAGGGGTCAGAACAGAAAGAGAAAATCACCTTGCATCTTTGCGTCATTTCCTCAAAGACATTGCTTACCATATGTTCTTCCTAGCAAATTGTCCTCTTCTTTTTTTTTTTTCTTTTTTTATTTAAACATATCAATTATTATCTATATCGCTACCCCTAGCCACCTGTAGGGGTAGCTCGCAGGCCACCTCCAGCAGCAATGGGGATGCCAGTTAGGGCTGGCAATTTTGACACGACACGACAACCCGACACAAATACGACACGAAATTAGCGGGTTTGGGTCTACCTTAAACGGATTTGGGTCATAAACGGGTCTACCCGTTTATCTCAGTTAAACGGGTCGTGTCGCGGGTGACCCGCCAGACACGATTACTTTTTTTTTTTATTTTTATAATTATTATTATTATATATATTTTTTTTAAAAAAAAAAAAAAAAAGAATAAGAAGGAGAAATGGGATTAGTCTGACAGATATTCTTTTCTCTCTCTTTTCTTGGTCTTCTTTTTTTTTTTTTTTTGACTCTTCTGACTCTTCTTTCTTCTTCCTTCTTCGTTTCTCTCTTTTCTTGGTCTTCTTTTTTTTTTTTGACTCTTCTGACTCTTCTTTCTTCTTCCTTCTTCATTTCTTTTTCTTCTTTCCGAGAGACACAGCGAGAGACGAGAGAGAGAGAGATCGAGAAATAGAGAGAGAGAGAGTGGGTTGAGAGCTGAGAGATGAGACCGAGAGATCGAGGGAGACCAGAGGAAGGAGAGACCCGATCGTGGAGGATCCGACCAGTGGGTCGACGGTGACAATTCTAGCGAAGCAAAGCTGATTTTCGGTGATTTCTCCGGTGGATTTTCTGGGAAAAATCCTGAACGTGAGTAATTTTGTGAGTTTAGCGTTATCCTGTGATGATTAGTTGGATTGACAGCTTGGGTGTTATTGATTTGAACTTATGTTGAAATTTTGTTGTGGGAATCGATTGGGCTTTGTGAGAGTATAGTATTTCAGATTGTTTGAGTATGTGTGGGCATTGTGTGGGCATTGTGTGCAGTGTATCGGTTGACTGAGGGTTATTGTTCCATGTTCTTGTCATTGTTTTTACTTTCCTTTCTCTTTGGTTTTAGTACTTGGAAGTTGGAAGAGTGTTTGATTTTGGTTCTG
Source organism: Alnus glutinosa (assembly GCF_958979055.1). Lineage (NCBI taxonomy): Eukaryota > Viridiplantae > Streptophyta > Magnoliopsida > Fagales > Betulaceae > Alnus > Alnus glutinosa. The sequence goes on along the minus strand of NC_084894.1, from coordinate 4,215,919 downwards.
TTGCTTGATGATTTTGATTTTGTGTGTTGAGCTTGAGCTGATTAAGATATTGCTCCGAGAGTTTTTGATTTTGATGATTTTGATTTTGATTCAGTGAATGCTTTCACAGAATCCTAATATATATTTTTATTATTATTATTTTTTAAAGGGTTAAACGGGTCGTGTCGACCCGATATGATCCGTTATGTTAAACGGGTTTCACGGGTCGTGTCGGGTGACCCGTGAAATAACCGTGTCGTGTCGTGTCTGGAGCCCCGATCCTTTAACATAAACGGGTCGTGTGTTGGTCTAGCTTAAACGGGTCGCGGGTCTTAACGGGTCGTAAACGGGTCGTGTCGGGTACCCGTTTTGCCAGCCCTAGGATGCCTCATTTGTGACTCTTTTATTTTATTTTCCTTATTTTTTCAATTTTTAAGATTTAATTAAGTATACTTTAACCCCTATGTAATACTCCAAAAAGTATATGGTGTTAACTTCGGTTTAGAATGGCTAAAGGGATTGATAATGTTTGTTAGGGGCGTTACACCTGATGTGTGTTTTAATGAGTACTCGCAAGCGTACAAATCGTTTGCAATATAGTGTGTGCAAGTACGAGGTCGAATCTATAGGGAAATGGTCAAAAATCAGTGTCTTGCTCAATCAACCTCATTCTAACCTAGTTCCAAGAGTTTTAGGGTTAAACATGCACCAAAATGCTAAGTAAATAGGAAGAAATGCAATATGTAAAAAGGGACTAAGGCTAAGGAATTCACCAAACCAAATCCGACAACTCACACTCTTGGTTTCCACTTGAACACCCAAAGAACATTAAGCTTAAGGTGTCATTCAAGTTTCTCAACCATAACTCTTAGAACCATTAAATGAATCCAACTCAAAGATAAATCACAAAGAGTACCCATTTGAAATCAAATCATCCATTGTATCCATTCAAAGAATAAATCACAATGGATATCATCTTTCAAACCGATAAAACAATGTATCCATCGGTTGAAATACATCAAATGTCCTATTTCTACCATCAACCACATTCATTGCAAAAGATAGAGCATTAAATGAATGGAACTTAAACAGCAAAATGATATAACATTAAATGTGCAAGTAGAACTACAAGAGTGTGAGTGTCATCAATGGAGAGGTTTCATCCCCAACCTTAGTTGAGAGTTCTAGCCTCCCATGACTAAGAACACCACAAAAACTTGAAGAACAACCATGAAAATAGAAGAATAGCTATACAAAGACAAATGTCTAAAGAAAGGAGCTACTGAAATCAACTACTAAATGCACGAAATTAATCCTAGCTACTGCTCTGAGAAGTGCTCTCCAACAAGGAGGCATGGCTATGGCTTTATAGAAGGGAAATTAGGGCTAGAAACCTATGTAAATGACTCTTCTACCCCCTTCTAGGGTTCCTCTCTTGCTAGAGACAACCATTTTCACGAAACCAGCGTGTTCTGCTGCGAAAATCAGAGGGATGACTGCTTTTTGTCATGGAGAAGCTCCTGATTGGGCGTTCTGGTGCGCTTCTACAAAAGCAGTTTCTGGGGAATTTCGATCGATCGATCAACTTCGGGCACAATTTTGATCGATCGACTTTTCAGGACTTCCGAATTTCCAAGCATTTCTTCATGAAATTTTTGCCATTTCTCTCTTATTGACCTACAAAACACAAAAACACAAAAACTAACCAAAGCATCAGAAAATAACAAGGCTAAAGGTCTAACTAATGTAAATCAAGGGGTCCAAATACACAATATTTGGCACTCATCAAATACCCCCAAACTTATATTTTGCTAGTCCCTTAGCAAAAACAAAATGGAAAACAAAATTAAAGCATGAAACATAAGTCCTTTTTCGTGGGAGAAACGATTGCATTTAGCATATGCAACAAGCCTTTTAAACCCCCAGGACTCCCTAGTGGACGAGTGAAGTCTCGTGAGGGTTTGTCAGAAATGATACCCACAAACATTGAAGTACTGAATTATCGATTAAGTAAAAATTATCATTCAAACACATGGTACACACATCATGAGTATATTTAACAAAATGAATATCATATTATCATGTTATCAAAGATCGATCAACTCATAGATGGAAAATTGAGACAACACATGTTTACAAGTGTAAGGTGTGAATAACATAGAGTCATGGGGTTTCGATTTTTCCTCAAAGCACATATATCCAAAAATTCGCAGGACTTCCATCAAATAACCAAGGCTTATCTTACATTTATTATTATTTATTTATTTATTATTTTTTTGTGTCGACTATGCAATGCTCGACTCCATTAAGCTTTCTAATTGACCCATGTAACGAGTGTTGGGCCAGTGACTCCCAAACCAGATGGTTTTAGGGCACTAGATGTAAAAACATCCCTAAGGGCTTAATTACTCAAGTAAAAAAGGCTACAAAGTCAAACTAACCAAACAAACATCCAAGCTGAAATTCTCATCTTTTTACGCGAACACCCAATGCTTAATGAGGCAAGGGGCCCGGTTACTCAATGAGAAGTCAAATTGGTGATATTATTCTAAGCAGAGTTTTTTTTTTTTTTTTTTTTTTTTGTATATATATAATAATAATAATAATAATAATAATAATAATAAGCCAAGGTTTTATCAATAAGTCATCTTACAAATCTCAAGACACATAATTTTTAATTCAAATCTCATACCCCACAGAAACAATGCTAATGTGTCTATGATAAACAATTTAAACATGTCAAGTCTCTCTAATCCAAAGATGAGTCAAAAGATTTCAGATTTTAATGATATGCAAAATTCAACATGTTAAACAAACCAATGAGATGCAAACCATAGTAAGATGTAACCATGCTCAACTAACAATAAGGTATATATGTTAACAAGTATTAACAAAGCAAACATTAATGAAAACAGACAGAAATGTCTACCCCACCCCCCCAAACTAGAATGACACATTGTCCCCAATGTGGCTAGAGATACAATACCGAAATGGTGATGTAAGTTGGGCACACTGCAGGAGAAGCGCTCACCCAAACTTGAACGGCAGACACTATCCTGAAAATCACAACTAAAACACAAGAGATAAAATCACATGATAAGGAAAAGTAATGAGGGTTGCCTCCCACAAGCGCTAAGTTTTCAGTCTTCAGCCAGACTTTCCATCCTGACGACAATCACTCCGAGTAACTCGGATCCTCTAAAAGGGTCGTCTCAACCTCTGAGCTCTGTAACTCAAAAAATGGCTTCAGTCGTTGCCCGTTCACCTTGAACGTGCTGCCATTTTTTGGATCCTCAATCTCAATAGCCCCATAAGAAAACACTAATCGAACTATGAAAGGGCCTGACCATCGAGATTGGAGCTTCTCTGGAAACAGATGCAGACGTGAATTGTAAAGAAGGACTTTCTGACCGGGCTCAAAGAATCGCCTCAATATGTTCTGGTCGTGAACCTTCTTCATCTGTGCTTTGTACATCCTAGCACAATCATAAGCATCGTTCCTCAGCTCTTCCAATTCATTGAGTTGGAGCTTCCTCTGTGAGCCAGCCTTTGTGAGATCGAAATTCAACTGCTTAATGGCCCAGTAGGCTCTGTGCTCCAACTCCACAGTCAGGTGGCATGCTTTCATGACATGCCAATCGGTGTCTTGAAAGCTGTCCAGTACGCCCATAATGCATCATTCAACCGGAGAGACCAATCTTTCCTTGACGGGTTCACCGTCTTCTCTAAAATCCTCTTGATCTCTCTGTTTGAAACCTCCACTTGTCCACTCATCTGATGGTGATAGGGAGTGGCAACCTTGTGCGTGATGCAATATTTCTTCATCAGCTGCTCGAAGACCCGGTTACAGAAATACTTTCCACCATCACTAATAATTGCTCAAGGAGTACCAAAACGAGCAAATATAGTGTCTTTTAAAAACTGAACCACTACTCTGTAGTCATTGGTCTTGCAGGCAACCACCTCCACCCATTTAGACACGTAGTCCACTGCAACCAGAATGTACAGATAGCCGAAGGAGAGTGGGAAAGGTCTCATGAAATCGATGCCCCATACATCAAAGATCTCAACAATAAGAATCGGGTTGAGGGGCATCATATTTCGGCGTGAAATACACCCTATCTTCTGACAGCGCTCGCATGAAACACAATAAGTGTGAACGTCTTGAAAGATGGTCGGCCAGTAAAATCCGCAAAAATCTTTGCAGCGGTCTTCTTTGCACTTAAGTGGCCTTCACAGGCATGATCATGACAGAAGGAGATGACACTGGATTGGTCAGGCTCGGGTATGCATCTCCTAATGATCTAATCGGGAAAATACTTAAACAGGTAAAGATCGTCCTAGAAAAAATTCTTCACCATGGACATGAATTTGGACTTATCTTGCCGCCCCCAATACAAAGGCATTTGACCGATGACGAGATAGTTTACTATATCAGCAAACCACGGTGAGTGAGCATGAGCAATATGCATCAATTGCTCATCAGGGAAGGTCTCAGAGATGGCGTGGCCTCTTCCGTGAAATCCACGGTAATCCTCGAGAGATGATCGGCCACCACATTTTCGGAACCCTTCTTGTCCCGAATCTCAATGTCGAACTCTTGTAAGAGCAAAATTCACCGGATGAGGCGAGATTTAGCGTCCTTTTTGGAGAAAAGATACTTTAATGCCGCGTGATCCAAGTAGATGATGACTTTCGATCCTAGTAGGTAGGATCGAAACTTATCCAGAGCAAATACGACTGCCAGCAGCTCCTTCTCAGTGGTCGAATAATTCAGCTGGGCGTCGTTCAGAGTTCGACTTGCATAATAAATGACGTGGGGAAGTTTGTCAATGTGCTGCCCCAACACAGCTCCAACGGCATAATCGGACGCGTCACACATGATCTCGAAAGGTGTACCCCAGTTCGGGGGCCGAATGATGGGTGTGGACGTCAGAATTGCCTTCAAATGCCTTCTTGCAGTCCTCGTAAAAAATGAAAGGGGCCTCTTTCACCAACAGTTTGTACAAGGGTCGGGCGATCTTGCTGAAGTCCTGGATGAATCGCTGTTAAAATCCTGCATGGCCCAGAAAAGAGCGAACCTCTTTCACCGTTCCTGGGGGTGGAAGGTTGGATATCAGGTCTACCTTCGCCTTGTCTACCTCTATCCCCTGACGAGAGATGACGTGCCCGAGCACAATTCCTTGTTGTACCATAAAGTGGTACTTCTCCCAATTGAGTACCAGGTTCTTCTCTTTACACCTCACCAAGACTAACGTGAGGTGGTGCAAACACTCCTCAAAAGATAACCCAAAAACTGAGAAGTCGTCCATAAATACCTTCAGGAAACGCTCCACCATGTCAGAAAAGATGCTGATCATGCACCGTTGAAAAGTAGCGGGTGCATTGCATAGCCCAAAGGGCATGCGTCGGTAGGCGAACGTCCCGAACAGACAAGTGAAGGTCGTCTTCTCTTGGTCTTCAGGGTCCATAGGGACCTGGTTATATCCAGAATAACCATCCAAAAAACAGTAATACTCGTGCCCGGCCAACCACTCCACCATTTGATCAATGAACGGAAGAGGAAAGTGATCTTTCCTGGTGGCGGTGTTCAGCTTGCGGTAGTCGATGCAGACTCTCCATCCAGACTGTAGTCGAGTTGGGACCAACTCGCCTTCCTTGTTTTGCACGACCGTTACTCCAGCTCGCTTGGGCACGACATGAATGGGGCTCACCCATTTGCTGTCAGAGATTGGGTAGATGACTTCTGCATCCAATAACTTGATTACTTCTCCTCTGACGACTTCCTGCATGGTTGGGTTGAGCCTTCTCTGTGGCTCCCTCGATGGTTTGGTGTCTTCCTCCAGATGTATCTTGTGCATAACCACTGAGGGGCTGATTCCCGTAATATCTTCTATGGTCCAGCCTATAGCTTCTTTGTGCTCTCTCAAAACGTCTAGTACTCCTCCTGAGCAACATGAAGATCCGAAGCTATGATCACTGGCAGAGTGTCGGCTGGACCGAGGAACTTATACTTAAGATTTTTCGGTAGGGGCTTAAGTTCCTTCTTTGGAGGCTCAGGTACTGTTGCCTCCTCTTCTTCCTTACTCTCTAGAGGAGCAAACTCTAAAACGGCATTTGCTTGCTCAAGTAACGCATCCAAGTCCAGATTCTCTTCGAACTGAGCAAAGCATGCCTCCAAGGGGTCTTTGGTGCTTGATTCTTCCTCTATGATCTCCTCAATAAAGCAGGCACTTCCGATCTCATTGCATTCCCTCGGCCTCTTGCTGATGTCAAAGATGTTCAGCTCCACTGTCATATTGCCGAAGGAGATCTTCATTACCCCCGTCCTACAGTTGATCAGGGGGTTAGCCGTAGCTAAGAATGGCCGCACGAGGATCACCGGTATTTGAACTCCAACGTTCTGTACTGGCTCAGTATCTAGCACTATAAAATCCACGGGGAAATAAAACTTGTCCACCTTAATCAAAACATCCTCCACTATTACCCGTGGATTTTAACTGACCGGTCAGCCAACTACATTGTCATGGAGGTGGGTTTTAATTTTCCTAAACCTAATTGCAGGTAAACTGAATAGGGGAGGAGATTGACATTGGCCCCAAGGTTAAGCAGAGCCTTCTGAATGTGGCTGACTCCTATTATGCAAGAGATGGTAGGACATACAGGGTCCTTGTACTTGATAGGCAGCCTACATTGGAGGATTGAGCTGACTTGCTCGGTCAAACAAACTTTTTTTGGGACATTGGTTTTCCGCTTGACGGTGATTAATTCATTCAAGAACTTGGCGTAAGACGGCACTTGCTAGATGGCATCGAAGAACGGGATGTTGATCTGCACTTGTTTGAATACCTCCAGAATGTCCTCGAACTTTCCTCCTTTCTTGGGCGCGAGAAGTCTATCAGGGTAAGGCGCCTTAGGTATAAACGACCTAGGAGGAGTCTCTATGGTCGGAGCTAATGTAGATGGCTCGGCATCTCTCTTTTCTACGCTCCTGCTTCCTTGTCCTTCTTGTGCAGCAGGGTTCTCCTCAGGGTGAACCACTTGGTTGTCTACTTGTTTTCCTGACCTAAGTGTGACAACGGCTTGCACATGCTCCAGCCCATGCACTGCATTGGATGAACTTCCCTCATGGAACTGCATCTTTGGATTTGGCACAGGCTGACTAGGGAGCTTTCCCTTCTCCCTCTCTCTCCCAAGTGACTAGCAATTTGCTCGATCTGGGTCTCCATCTTCGCAATAGCTTGAGTGTTCACCATGGTGGCATTCTTCACATCATTGATGGATTGCCCTGTAAGCTGTATGAAGGCCTTGAGAGTGTCTTCCAGAGTGGATTGTGAAGAAGAGGCAGGGGCTTGAGTAGGGGCTTGATAAGATGGTGCTGGCTGGGTAGGATGACTCTGCTGATGAGCAGGTTGATGAAATCCAGGGGGTATTGAGTGTGGGATTGGTGAGGAACTCCCCCTTGAGTCATAGGCTGGTTCTGCTTCCAAGAAAAGTTAGGGTGGTTCCGCCACCCTGGATTGTATGATTCGGAGAAAGGTCCATTGGCTTTTCTTCCTATAGTCATTGAAAGCGTTCACTTGCTCCATTGGTGACTCGACAAAAGCTGGTAAAGATGGGCAAGTCTGTGCTAAGTGCATGGGACTAGCACAGATGGAACAGCAGTCAACATGGAATGGATTGGCAGCATTCATGGATTTGCTAACAACTAGGGCTTCGACCTTTTTGGTGAGAGCATCTATCTTCATTTTTAATTCTACATCCTCCTTAACCTCGTAGATGCCTCCCTTCTTCTGAATGCGAGCAGCTTTATCTCGACAGCTTGAAAAATCCCACTGTTGGGAATTGTTGGATAACTGATCTAAGGTCCTATATGCCTCCTCTCCCGTCAAACTCAGAAATGCGCCTCCGTTCATCGACTCGATCATGCTACGGTTGGATTGAGTTAATCCTTGATAGAAAAATTGCACGAGTCTCCACTTCTCGTATCCATGTGGAGGGCACTTAATCAGTATCTTGAAATCTCTCCTAACTCTCAGAAAATTTCTCATCTTCTTCTTGAGTAAATGAGCTTATCTCCTTCCTACACTCATTGACTTTGGACATAGGGAAGAATTTGTTGTAGAATTTGTTTAGCAAGTTCTCCCAAGAATTGATGGAACCAGGCATGTTTGAATCCAACCATTCCTTGGCTCTATCATGGAGTGAGAAAGGAAATAGCCTAAGATGCACAGACTCTTCAGAAAAATTTTAAAATTTGAAGGTGGCACAGATGTCTTTGAATTTCTTCACATGACTATAAGGATTTTCGAGGTCCAAGCTATGGAATGCGGGTAGGAGTTGGATGACATGAGGCTTGAGGTCAAAGTGAGTGGCATTGGTTGGGGGTAACACTATACATGAAGGAGAATTTGTTGCAACGGGTGCAAACAAATCCCTAAGTGTCCTAGTATGATCAACGTTTTCTCCCCGATTCCTCTCATTCTCATTCTCATTCATGTTATCTCCCATCTCAACAGAATTTCTAAACCTTATCCTAAGAGTTCTTTCAATTTCGGGATCTAAAGATGTCAAGTCTAGGTTTAATGATCCTCTACCAAGCATACACCAAGCATACACAAATGTTTAACCAAAAGACAAACAAAAATAAAGAAAATAATTTGCTAATGGGGAACAAAGTTCTCCAAAGTATAATCTAGGCTAGTTCCCAGGTAGGTGAGGGGGGTCACACTGGACACACTTAAATCTCAAGACCTGTCATTGCCAGAATTCACCTTGACATTGCCCTTTAGATAGCTAAGTAGACCCACACCAGCAATTTTTTTTTTTTTTAAAAAAAAAAATAAGAAAAATAACACAACTAAAATAAAAGGTAAAGACTAACAAAAATGCATACAATTTACACAAAGATAACAGCAAAAGTAAGAATAAGAATACTTACAAATTGGGACCAAAAATAATTTTTGGTAAAAATTTCTGCTACTGATCTTATCTAGGAGCTGCCTTGTGAGTTGAGGTCGATCGATCGAATATTTGAAATTGTGCAGGAACAGAAACAGAAACAGGAACAAAAACAGAACAGAAACTATCTCTCTTTTATTTTTTTGGTTAGAACAAAATAAAACAAATTGAGGGTAATATGAAACACAAACTACACAGAATTTGAACTAAATTATAATGAACTAAAAGAAAATCAAACAAACAGCAAAATATTATCAAGCAGAAACAAATTATGAACAAAAATGAACAAAAATGGACTAAAAGAAGTACTGGAAGAGAAATACTCACCTTGTTCCGAGTTGCTACTGTGCAGGAAATTCGTTCGATCGAAGTCTATTTTGATCGATCGAAATTCAATCGATCGAATATCTTTTCGATCGATCGACTTTATATCAGGCAGATGCTGACTCGATCGATCGATTCTTCAGGGCACCCAGTAAGTTGCAGAAGCTGCAGAACAGATCCGGGAGAAACAAATAAAGACTTAGAATACATAACATAAGCTAAACACAGAAAAATGAAACAAAAATCTATCTAACTAGTAGAAAAACAAAATCAATCAAACAAAAACCAATTTTTGAACCGATTTCCCCGGCAACGGCGCCAAAAACTTGATGTGTGTTTTAATGAGTACTCGCAAGCGCACGAATCGTTTGCAATATAGTGTGTGCAAGTACGAGGTCGAATCCATAGGGAAATGGTCAAAAATCAGTGTCTTGTTCAATCAACCTCATTCTAACCTAGTTCCAAGAGTTTGAGGGTTAAACATGCACCAAAATGCTAAGTAAAGAGGAAGAAATGCAATATGTAAAAAGGGACTAAGGCTAAGGAATTCACCAAACCAAATCTGACAACTCACACTCTTGGTTTCCATTTGAACACCCAAAGAACATTAAGCTTAAGTTGTCATTCAAGTTTCTCAACCATAACCCTTAGAACCATTAAATGAATCCAACTCAAAGATAAATCACAAAGAGTACCCATTTGAAATCAAATCATCCATTGTATCCATTCAAAGAATAAATCACAATGGATATCATCTTTCAAACCGATAAAACAATGTATCCATCGGTTGAAATACATCAAATGTCGTATTTCTACCACTAACCACATTCATTGCAAAAGATAGAGCATTAAATGAATGGAACTTGAACAGCAAAATGATATAACATTAAATGTGCAAGTAGAACTACAAGAGTGTGAGTGTCATCAATGGAGAGGTTTCATTCCCAACCTTAGTTGAGAGTTCTAGCCTCCCATGACTAAGAACACCACAAAAACTTGAAGAACAACCATGAAAATAGAAGAATAGCTTTACAAAGACAAATGTCTAAAGAAAGGAGCTACTGAAATTAACTACAAAATGCACGAAATTAATCCTAGCTACTGCTCTGAGAAGTGCTCTCCAACAAGGAGGCATAGCTATGGCTTTATAGAAGGGAAATTAGGGCTAGAAACCTATGTAAATGACTCATCTACCCCATTTTAGGGTTCCTCTCTTGCTAGAGACAACCAAGGTCACGAAACCAGCGTGTTCTGCTACGAAAATCAGAGGAATGACTGCTTTTTGTCATGGAGAAGCTCATGATTGGGCGTTCTGGTGCGTTTCTACAAAAGCAGTTTCTGGGGAATTTCGATCGATCGACTAAAAATCGATCGATCAACTTCGGGCACAATTTCGATCGATCGACTTTTAAGTTCGATCGATCAACTTTTCAGGACTTCCGAATTTCCAAGCATTTCTTCATGAAAATTTTTGCCATTGCTTTCTTATTGACCTATAAAACACAAAACACAAAAACTAATCAAAGTATCAGAAAATAACAAGACTAAAGGTCTAACTAATGTAAATCAAGGGATTTAAATACGCAATATTTGGCACTCATCAACACCCTCAGTTAACAACCATACTTGATAAAACCCCACGAATTCATAGATACGACACTTAGACCCATCAAACTACAAATGTTAGACCCAACAAATTAAGTCTTTCCATTAGCATTAATCGATTGTTTGGTTAGAAAATTCATATTTGATCAAAGTCTTTCGAAAATACCATAGATTTAACACTTTTAAAAAACCAATTTTACTCATAATTTTTAATCAACAAAAAAGATATAAAGAAAAAAGGAAAAGGAAATGAGGGTGACTCAATGGGTTGGGGGTGGTTGCGAGCAACCCTCTAGCCACCATGCATGGGGGTGGCTCGCTGGCTACGCCCATAGGTGGTGTGGCCATCGAGCCACCCCCACCTTATATTTTGGTGGTTAGGCGATCTTTAGTATTTCAATTTTTTTTTTAATTTTTTTTTTTAAAGAAAATGTTGGGTATCATAGGAAGGCGGGTAGGAGAGTGGTAACGTGACCAATTCTCTATCTAAATAGACAGTAACCTTTAACATAGTGCTTTAAATGCAACAAATTGATAATTTGATGGGTTTAAATGTCACACCTGTCAATTTGTGAGACTTTTATAACAATGGCTATTAGTTGAATTGGCTAATATATATTTAACCATTTTAATTTATAACGGAAAATAAAGAAGAAGTTATTTTGAAGTGATTTGGGAAAAAGTTAATGTAACACTAACGGTAAATAGAAAACTTGAATAGAAATTGACAGAATGACCTATTTCAAATTTACAAAAGCTCATGCATAAAAAATTAAAATTTAAAAAGTGAATGAATAAATTCAAATCACACATTCACTCAAATATTTAGCATACATTTTCCCCGTAAACAAATACCTATTTTGTTTTACAGAAAATGTTTTACCGAGAAATTGAAGTAAAATTGAAAAACTTAACGGATAGATACCGCAAAAAAGAAGCGGAAGGAAACGGAAATAACCTGATTTTCTGAGATCCAAGTTACAATAATTGAAAACTCGACTAAATCATGTATTCATAACGGCCTGAAATACCTCCTCAGGCAGTTGAGAAGAGAAGAAAGCAGGATTACCGAGAAACCCGATCCATGAACCTAAGCTCTCCGATCAGATAATTCCAATCCAGAAATGGCGAACGTGTCGGTGGCCGCGGAGTGGCAGCTCCTGGGCGACCGGTACTACCGCAAGCCCGAGCTCTACCAACCGATGCGGTGGAAGCACATCGACCTGAGCCGCAACAAGGTCGCCTGCGCCCCCTTCGGCGGTCCCATCGCCCTCATCCGCGACGACTCCAAGATCGTCCAGCTCTACGCCGAGTCCGCCCTCCGCAAGCTCCGCATCTTCAACTCCGCCGGCCTCCTCCTCTCCGACACCGTCTGGAAGAACCCTGGCGGCCGCCTCATCGGCCTCTCCTGGACGGACGACCAAACCCTCGTCTGCATCGTCCAGGACGGCACCGTTTACCGTTACACCGTCCACGCCGAGCCCCTCGAGCCCAACCTCTCCATCCTAGGCCGCGAGCACTTCGACGAGAACGTGGTCGAGTGCGTCTTCTGGGGAAACGGCGTCGTCTGTTTCACCGAAACCTGTAAGGTCTTTTCCATTTCCGATTTCAAGAACCCAGTGCCAGTGAGGTTGGCGGACCCGGCGCCGGTGCCTACGGAGACGGAGGAGCTGCCGCATTGCGTGGCGGTGATTGAGCCACAGTACACAATGTCTGGGAACGTGGAGGTGCTCTTGTCTATCGGGGATGCGGTGGTGATGGTGGAGGAGGACGAGGTCCAGCCTTTGCAGTTGCCACCCGGTGACGGACCGCTTCAAAAGATGGTGGTCTCGGGGAATGGGAGGTTTGTTGCGTCGTTCACACACGATGGCCGAATGGCAGTCTACTCTACGAGGTTTGAGAAGATTTTTGAATACCAATGCGAGGTTAGTTAGTTTGTGATGGTGTTCACTTTGTTGATATGTGTATGTACATACATGATGCATTGTTGTTGGTGTTTGTGATTAAATTGCTCAATTTACAATTGCGTGCTATATGGGGTGGCGGTGTCGGGAGAGAGAAATTTAGAGTGATTACTTTAAATAATAGGGAAGGTATGCGTTTCATTTGAGCTAATTGGTCTCCTTGATTTTAGTAGTTTCAAAACATGCGGTTTGGAAAAGTAGAGATCTCAAAATGCAGTAAATGTGTTTCATTTGAGCTAAAAAGAACGGTATATGTTTCATTTGAGCTAGTTAGACAAACCATTTTGAGGTTTACAATGTTAAGGATTTATGATTTATGAGTTCTTGAGGGTTTGGAAGGAGAGAGAACTTTATGTGATGGGGAGAAAATGAGGAAGAATTAAGCTATTAGTGATTTGGAGAGGACAACCCTTTTGGAGGAGGTGAATTGGATGCAAAAATTGAGGTCATTGTGGTTAAGAGAGGGTGACAAGAGCGCAAAGTTCTTACATTGAGTGGCCAACTTGAATAGAAGAAATAATTCTATTGAATCTTTGTTGATTAATGGTACAATCTCTTCAGATCATATTGAGATCATAAAACACATTGCGCAGTTCTATAATAGTTTGTTTACTGAACTATTCAGTTGGTAGCCTAATTTAGATGGCCTTTCTTTTGAATCAATTGGCAAGGTCAAGGCTATCTGGTTGGAGAGAGCTTTTGAAGAAGGTGAGGTTATGAGGTGGTGAAAACTCTAAATAGGGACAAGGCTATGGGCTCTGATAGTTTAATTTGACATTCTAAGCTTGTTGGGATGTTCTTAAAGAAGATATTATGAATGTCTTCCATGATTTTCACGCCAGAGGCAAGTTTGAAATAAGTCTTAATGCTACATTTGTTGCTCTTATTCCGAAGAAATCAGGGATTGTTGACATCAAGGACTTTTGACTTGTTAGCTTTTTGCTATGCTTGATATGGTGTATTGGAGAAAAAGAAATGACCGAAGCTTTAAAGATAATGAGAGGACGATGACAAAGTTAAAAGGCATTCTTCTTCAATACCCTTTTACATTAAATAGCTGCCTATGCTTGTTTTCATATTTATAGTTTTCATGTATTTTTTGATCTTTTTTCTTTTTCTAGTTAGGTGTTTCTCTTGTATACGTTCGTGTACTTAGGTGCTTGTTGGGTTGTGGAGATTGTTCGGACAGCAGGATTTCTTGTCTGGATAGGAACTCTAGAGACTTGCTTGGAGCTAGGCCCGTCCGGACAGGTGTTCCAGATAGTGCGTTTTTCTGGGTATGTTCGGACGGCGCGTTGGTGTGTTCGGACATGCGGGGCATGAAGCTATGAAACCCTAGGGGTGTCTGGACACGCCAGGAGGGCGTTTGGACACAGCCGCCTGAATATTCCAATTTTCTATTTAAAGATCTGTTCTGAGAAACTGTTTGTATGAGAAAATTGTGGAAACACTAAAATGTCTTTTCTAGGTTTTCTATAGAGTGTTTGAGAGTTGAATAGTTTAATCAACGTCTTTGGATTGTAAAAGTCTCTTGTATTATTTTTTATATTTAAAGACCTGTTCTGAGAAACTGTTTGTATGAGAAAATTGTGGAAACACTAAAAGGTCTTTTTCTAGGTTTTCTATAGAGCGTTTGAGAGTTGAATAGTTTAATCAACATCTTTGGATTGTAAAAGTCTCTTGTATTGTTTTCTCCATCATGGTGAAATCTGTTGCAACTCTGTGGACGTAGCCCTCAGTGGTGAATCGTGTAAATCTTGTCGTTCTTGTGTGATTGCTTGAAAGTCTTTCATTCCGTTTTCTTTTTATTTTTTCGCTTCTCACGGGTCTTGGGAAATAGGGTATATTTCCTAACAGTGTGCCCTTTGGTTTTTAATGAAATTCGATTACTTAAAAAAAATAAAACGATTTAGGAGGTTAATTGTGTGTGTTTTAACAATTTCATGTGCTAAAATGGTTGATTGGCAACTATATGGGTTTCTTAGAAGACGATTCATTAAGATAGTTGGAATGCTATATGGTTCATTTGACCTAATTGCGAAGTTACTTATCCCAAGATTTAAGGTTAATTACGATAACAGGGATGCTATGGTTAGATCCTTGCCTTGGTCAAAAGTAATATTGAAATGATTGTATAAATACTGCCCAACTACCAGAAACACAATTTGCTTGAAATAATGTTGGTTAAAATAGACCAATTTATTTATTTATTTTTATCTTCATATGACATCCTGGCCCCTCAAGTACGTGTATTGTTCATTTTGTTTTTTCTCTCTCTCCTTTTTCTCTTTTACCTTTTTTTGGTTAATCTTTTTTATCGACTAGAGTAGCTTGTATAAAAATCTTAATTTATGTAATTTTCATGAGTACAGTCAGCTCTTCCTCCTGAGCAGCTAGCTTGGTGTGGATTAGACAGTGTGCTACTTTATTGGGATGATATGCTTCTGATGGTCGGTCCATCTGATGAACCAGTGCGCTACCTGTATGATGAACCAATAGTTCTTATCCCCGAGTGTGATGGAGTGAGGATATTGTCTAACACAAGTATGGAATTTCTACAACTGGTACCTAATTCCACTGTATCCATCTTTAAGATTGGGAGTACATCGCCTGCAGCTTTACTGTTTGATGCTTTGGATCATTTTGACAGGCGCAGTGCCAAGGTAGGCCTCTCTCTCTCTCTATTCATACTGCAAACAGAAATAGCTAACTTCATTTAAATTGGACTTGCTTCTTCATTGAAAAGCACAGACTTGTTTTGCTTTTATTTTCATGTTGTCAAAGGTAAAGGCAATGAAAATATTGCAATACTGAAAAATGAGCTTTGGACATAATTTATCAACTATTGAACTTTTCTGAAATTTTTGTAGCTATACTTGTGAGGTTTGTTCAACATACCAAATTAGACCAAATTTTCTTCTTCACTTGTTGTTCTGTACGTGTTAAGAATGGTTACTTATTGATATTTCTTTCATACCTGTTATCTCATGTAATTTACTAAGTGCCATATCAATTTTTCCTTTTATGATATTTTAGAGTTTCTTATAAAAATTATTGTTTGCCAGGCAGATGAAAATTTGAGATTGATAAGATCCTCCTTGCCAGAGGCTGTTGAAGCATGTGTTGATGCTGCTGGCCATGAATTTGATGTTTCACGTCAAAGGACACTACTAAGAGCTGCAAGCTATGGGCAAGCCTTTTGCAGGTGTGTTTGGCTTGCTGATGCAGAAACATTATAAAAAAAGTTATGATAAATGGAAATCATCATTGGATGTTAGCATTTGGCCTCATCAATTGACTAACATTCTCATCTCTATGCATTTGACTGTCGAAATATATACATTTCAGCTTATGTTATTAGGAAACCTGCACTCAAATGAGGCTGGATTGTGATATATTTGTCTGGGCTGGGGTTGGGATATAGCTAAACTAAAATCAGGCTTGGGGAAGGTTCAGGCATGCCATTTCTAACTGTGTCACAGTTGGGTTGGGCGCTCCTGTCCCAGGCCTCCCTATAGCCATTCTTAACTACAAACTTTAAGTTCAAGTTTAATATAAGATCCTTCTCTCGCTACCATTTGGCATCTTGGTCAATATACAATGAAACAAACAATTTTGGTGGACCAACTTTTCTGCACAATTGGAGTGCAAAAAATTGGGTACAAAAGGAAGCCAAAAAGGGAGGTAGATGAAGGTTGGCATATATAAAACTATGTTTTGTAGAAAATTCTGTCTCAATTGGTTTTATGTGAATTTTTGTGACACTCCAAAAAGTTAGTCCTACATTGGGAAGATGGATTGCTCATATTGAGCTAGTGGATTATAAGGTGATCATAGGTATTAATTCCCACTTTGGTTCTTTATTAGGTGAGATTAGGCTTTATAAGTGATTCTAAGATACTCCAATTATATCTTGATTAGTCATTTTAAAATGATAGCGTAAATGTGGCTAGTATTTTTTTTAACAAATGGTATCAAAGCAACCTAGTAACATGATGTGGAGCTGAGGCACCACATGACATGGGCCTTGACAACGTTAAGGATTTGAGCGGGAGACATTGTGACACCCCAAAAATTTAGTTCTACATTGGGAAGGGGAATGTCCTAGATGGAATGGGAGGATTATAAAGGTGATCATGAGTGCTATGTCTCACATCGGTTCCTTAATAGGTAGGACTGCTTTATAAGTGATTGTAAGGAACTCCAGTTATAGCTTTACTAGTCCTTTTGGAGTAATAGTTTAGATGTGACTAGCACTTTTCAATTGTGTTTTTCTTTATCTATGGATTATGGGTTTCCTGTATACATCCTGTGTACTTTGGGTTGCGTCCCTTTGCGCTTTTTTAAAATATACTTTACTTATAAAAAGAAAAATATGTGATTTTGTCTGTGTGTATCTAAGTAAGCTCTCAGACTTCTGGGGCTTCTGTTTACTAATAAAACTACAACCTTGGTCAAATTCTTCTTTTAGCCTTATATTGAAATAGAAAGTTTTTCAAGGTCAAGCCCTTCTTCAACTCCTTGGCTTGCTCTGAAGGTGGACGCTTTCCTTGGAAGAGTGTGTGTTGGACTCAGGCTACTTCGAGGGCGGCTTTTTTTGCGTGGTCGGCAGTCCTAGGCAAAATCCTTACTGTGGACATCTCAAGAAGAGGCATTTCATCATTGTGGACAGATGTTGCTTGTGCAAGAGGGATAGGGAATTTGTGGACCACCTTCTTATTCACTGTGATGTGGCTTCCGTTTTGTGGAATAACATTTTTACTTGTTTTGGTATGTCGTGGGTTATTCCTAGAAGAGTTATCGACTTATTTTCCTGTTGGTGGAAGTCTGGAAGATCGATGAGTGTTGTGATTTGGAAAATGGTGCCAATATACATTTTTTGGTGTGTTTGGAAAGAAAAAAATCTTACGTGTTTCGAGGATTCGGAGTTGCAAAAAACTCTCTCTCTCTCTCTCTCTCTCTCTCTCTCTACATCCCTAACCTAGCGTCGGCGCGTGAGAGCACGTCAAGCTAGGATACCCTCTCTCTTCGCTTCCTTCTCTTCTTTGTGAAGTCGGGGTGTGAGTTCCGTCTTTCTGGTTCTTGGGTATCCTTTGTATCGCGCGTAGGGGCATCAACCAGTGGTTTCTCTTTGTGGGCTCCTTTTCGCCAGCGACTATGTAATGTTCTCTGGGTCGGCTGTTCTGCGTTTTGGGGGTGTCTTGAGATGGAGAAAAGTTTTCTCGTGGAGTCGAATATTTTTGTCTTCTTGGTTCTGGATGGGGCGTCAAGGCTAAGGGTGGGGGAGAAGAGAAAAAGTTTTTCCGGCGAAATCGTCATCAGTCCACAGTGCTCGGAGTGGCTTGCATCGATGTTGGAGATTCTATTGGGTTTCCGGGAAGATCAAGAGTTCATCAAATCCTTCAGGGAAGGGTCGAAAATTTTGATTGCTCGGAGAGGTGGTAACCATGCTGGCCGTTTCCTTGAGGTAGCAGTATTTGGGGTTGGGTGGCCGGAAAGGGCTCATTTTGATCCCGGAAGGCCGTGGTGGGTGGGGTTGGCTCAAATTCTCAGACGAGCTGAGAAAGACCACTGTTTTCCTTTTTGCCAAAATGGACTGCGGAGCTGGGTCCCCGTATGCGTCAATCAATAATGAGGGGAAGGAAGAAGAGGCAAAGATGGGAATGTTTCCTTGCTGGAAGGGTCCCTCCTTTGTGGAGGTGTTGAGGTCAGGTTCGGTGCCTTTCGTGGGGGGTAGTCGTTCCAGGTTGAGCGCTGCGTCGACGGAGCCATGTGTTCTGAATTTTCTCCCCTCGGTGAGGCATGCAGAGCGATTTGAGAACGGCGGTGGACTGCTTCTCTTTGGAATCACCTCCGCTTGAACTGTTGGACAAAGACCGGCTTATCTGTCCTCTGGGTAAGAAGCTTCTCTCACATTCGAATTTGAAATTCGAATTTTCAAAACGTCGCACGTGGAGAAAGCTGGGCAATAGGTCTAACTTGGCTCTGGGTCGGGCTGTAAGGAATATTTTGGACCGTTTTGTCGGGACTGGGATGGGTCGTAAATGTTCGGGTTTCCGGTTAGCCCGATTCCTCCCGAAACTTTTAGCATCCCGTCCGTCGAGAATCATGCCGGAGATGTTGCTAGAGATTTCTTCTGGGATTCCTTTGGTCCGTCCTTCTTCTGGTGGCTTGGAGGATGCTTCGTTGGATACCTTAGAGGGTGTGGGTATGTCGTTGTCGGGTTTGCTTGGGTGTCCTCTTTTGCCGGAGACGATGGAGGTGGTTCCAGAAACAGTCGATACAGGGACTGGACCTTTGGGTGTTAGTGTTGTACGAATGGATATGAACGGGGTTGAACTAGAGGGCTTCGATGGTGTCTCTGGGGGCTTGAGGAAGGCTAGAGAGGAGCTTGCTCCTGAGGTTTCTCCGGCTCTATCTTCTTCCAGGGGTGGTTCTGTAGCCGGGCCAAGTCTTCCTTCGGTATTCCCTGGGTTTTCGGGTTCTGTAGTTGGACTTTCTGAGACTTCTTCTCTTCTTCCAGCACTGGAGACGTCTTCCACCCATACAGATTCCTTTTCTTCGGCTGAGATGGATGAGAAGTTGACGTCAGAGTGGGAGATAGATGTTAGGAAGAAGGTTGCTAGGTTTTGGGAGAGGTTGTCCCAGGATTATGCGTGGAATGTGTCTGAGGAGCATAATGAGAGGTTCAAGGCTATTACGGAAGAAATGATTAAGCGTCAGAAGACTAAGGGCAAGAAAGAACTTCTGAATCTGCAAAGCTCCGTTAATTATGGCGACTCTAAAATTTCTTCTAGGTGTAGGAAAGGCAAGACCCATGTGATGTAGGGTTGTTTGCCTTGGAGCTTTTTGTGGTTTGTTTCTCGGGGCCTTAAGGTTGGGTTGTTTTGTGGGCTTCTTTGTCTCGGGTCGGTGGTAAGGCTTTTACTTCTTGTATACTCCGTGTGTACTAGGAGCGCCTTACGCTGTTTTTTTAATAAAATTGCAATTACTTATCAAAAAAAATATTTCAACTTCGTTTTTTCATACATTGTATCTTTGGACAGTGGCTTTTTTGTCCCTATTGTCGATCAGCTTTGCTGATTTTCTTGTTCGTTTTTCCATTCTTAGTTAAGTGTTTCCTTTTGTATACTTCCAGTGTACTTAGGAGCACCTTACGCTTTCAATAAGACTAATTTACTTATATAAAAAAAAAAAAGAAGTAGAAAGTTTTTTCTGTAGTTCTTGGCTCTCAAATTGTGGCATTTGTCCTAATTTTGGAAGGGTTGCGAAGAAAAGAGTATTTTTTATTTTATAAATAATAAACCAATCTTATTAAACAAGAGGTAGTAATCCAATCTGATTCTCCCGTGAGCAAAATCCATTGGAGATGAACACAGATTTTTTCATATTTTCCCTAGTTTCCCCAAGTGTTTGGGATCTAAGGCTTTTTGCGAGTTTGTGGTTTGTAAGCCTTTTCCTGTATGTTTTTGCAACTTCATGTGAAATAATTCCTACTCGGTCTTTTAATTGCATGGTTTTTTAAATCCCAATTCTTAAAAGAAAACATATTTTCTGATTTTTTGTTCTCGGTAATGATATCCAGTTGGCTTTGGCAGCAATTTTCAACGTGATCGTATTCAAGAGATGTGTAGAACTTTGCGAGTCTTAAATGCTGTGTGCAGCCCTGAGATTGGGATCCCGCTTAGTATTCAGCAATATAAGGTTTTCAGAGCTTACTGATTTTAGTTTACAATTTCTATATGAACTTGGTTGCTATTTTCTTTAAATTACACTGAATAAGTTTGTTGCCACAGTTGCTTACACCATCTGTGCTGATTGGTCGTTTGATTAATGCGCACCAACACCTTCTTTCCCTTCGGATAGCCGAGTACCTTGGAATGAATCAAGTAAGTCAATATATGGAATTATGATTTGTAATTATAACAGCTTTGCATTTTTATATTGGGCTTCCCCAACTATGCATGTCCTATCTACCTATCAGGCCTTAATTTGTCTGGTAGAATGATTTATATGTTGAAATCTGCATATATGATGGGTCATTGCTCTATTATTAGATTATTTGATTGACTCTATGGGCTAGCGACTTTTTATTTCCTTATTTACTGTTTCATTGTTCTTGAGATTTACTCTGAAGTACAGATACAAGAACGGTAATAGGCCTTGATCCAGCTAGTAGAATTCATCATAAATGTTATAAAGTAAAAACCTTCTGCTGACACCAGAATAGAGAGAAGAAACTCATGAAATTTTGGATTTTTCAAGTTGAAGCATGAAATTATTATCAATTCAGTAAGATCCATCTGAAGAGTATTGGATCAAAGAACTCAAAATGGAAAATACATTTATTGGGGGAGCATTGCTTGCTATTGGGCGAAAATGCTCTTTGAGAGAGATAAAGAGTAAGATGTGTAGGATGTAATATAGGGGTAGATATAAGAGACGAGCTTATTGCAAATGTTTAGTAGTGTTATAATTTGAACATTTAAGTGCCAACTTTAGACATGAATTCATAAAATTGTTGAACCTTTTAGGCTTCCTTTGTTTCGATGTTAAATGTTTTTTGAAGGAAAATATTTTTGGGAAAAGCCATTCATAAATGCTTGTTCAAGGTCAAGTCCTTTTTTAGATCCTTAGCCTGCTCTAATAGTAGTGGTTTCCCTTGGAAGAGTGTGTGGCGGAGTCAGGCTCCTTTGAGGGCAGCTTTTTTTGCATGGTCGGTTGCCCTCGGCAAGATCCTTACTGTGGACAATCTCAGGAAGTGGCATATCATCATTGTGGACAGATGTTGCTTGTGCAAGAGAAATGGGGAATTTGTGAACCATCTTCTTTTTCACTGTGATGTGGCTTATGCTTTTGTGGACTAATATTTTTAATCGTTTTGGTATGTCTTGGGTTATGCCGAGAATAGTTATTGACTTGTTTGCTTGTTGGTGGAAGTCTGAAAGGCCAAAGAGTGCTGCAATTTGGAAGATGGTGCCTATTTGCATCTTTTGGTGTGTTTGGAGAAAGAAATCTCAGATGTTTCGAGGATTTGGAGAGTTCCATGAAAGATATTTTAGCTTCGTTTTTTCATACACTGTATCTTTGGACGCTGGCGTTTTTGTCCCCACTGACTATTAGTTTTGCTGATTTCCTTGTTCGTTTTTTTATTCCTAGTTAGGTGTTTCCTTTTGTATACTTCTGGTGTACTAAGAGGCACCTTATGCTTTCAATAAATCTAAATTTACTTATCAAAAAAAAAAAAAAATGATGTCGAAGTTTGGTGGGTGTGAAAACCATTTACAGACAATCACCAATTAAAAGCCCAAAACCTCCGTGAATCACCCAATTCCTCAAAAAAGAAAACATAAAAAGAAAATCATGGCCAGTGGGGGGTTACAGGGCAGGAGGTGGTGGTGCTGGTGGAGGAATGTGGCACTAGTGGAGCGTAGTGGCATTGGCGAAGTGTGGTGGAGGGTGATGGTGCTGGTTGAGGGTGCGCCAGTAGTGGTGCCGGTGGAGGTTGGTGGCATCAACGGAACGTGGTAGTGTTGGTGAAGGTGGGCAGGTGCAGATTGATTCCTTGATGTTTTTGTTAAGAAAGTAGAATTTGAATGACCTAAAAAGATATCCTAATCTTGGTTTCTACCCTGGCAAGTCATTTTTTATGAAGGATATAAATATTTCAAGAGTACTTGAACTTACTAGCATGCATATTATCCATCATCCCCACTTTAAAAACTTGTTGGAGTTTTGGCTCCATTTGTTAATGCTTTTTAGAGGGTTTTTTTTTTGAAAAAATGTTCTGATGTGACATAAATGTGAAAGTAGTTTTAAGTGTTTTGTGTGTATTTCGTGTTATGGACCGTTTATTAATGTTCTTGTTTTGAAAACAAGAAGCAAAAAAAGAGAATGAAAAGGCATGCATTAATTACATGATTGATTGTGGACAACACATGGATAGTCTGAAAACCAATAATTAGAACTTTTGTTCATGAGCACAAATTAATTACATTTTGTGGGGGAAGCACTCTGGCATCCTAGGAAAAAGTTTTCCGCATTTAAAAAATGTAAGCTGTTTTCTTAAATTTTCATAAAGATAATTGCATTAACACAAAAATAATCTTCTCCATCCCAAATACCGAAAAATGAGGAAATAATTTCCATCAAAATAAATGGAGCCTTAGATCCATCCTTTAAACCATTGATTTTTCTCTTCAAAATTTTGATGAGCAATAAATTGTTCTTTGATATGAGAAGAAGCTCAAGTACACATGGTGCATACAAGAGAATTCCCTAAAGAATCACCTTTTAACACTAGGCTAAATTGATGCATATTTGCCATGGTTGGATGAACCACTATCACAAAAAGTATATTTTACATGTAAATATGACTTGGATAAATTCTAAGAAGGCCACAATAGAGGCTGATTGAAAATATACATTGGAGTTTTGATTTAAACAGTAATTAGTAAGCTTTTATTGTGAATTTGGGAAACTTTTGATGTTTTTCATATCTACTCCAGTTGAAATAAATCTTAAGAATAAAATGTTATGAAGAATTTAATAAAAAGATGAACGTGTAATTGAAGATGTAGACTTTACTTGAATAAAGTTCTACTTTGAAATCAGGAAAGTAGTTGAGACAAATGTCTGGGAAACAGAAGTGACTTGAATTAGTGATCTTGAAGATATTAAAAAAACCACCTGAGCTGAACCTCTTTCATTTATTCCCTGGAACCTTGAAGAAGCAGCTACAGCCACTGTATTGTACCTGCATGAATGTTGCCTAAAATGTGGAGGTGGTGATTTCTCCATGGTGGCACCATACGAATAAATTAACAGCAGAAGCTGAAACTGAAGGTTCAGCATCTTTCAATTCTTCTCTACTAATTCGGACTATGAAAGCCCGTTTTGAAGACCAAGAAAAAATCTGACCAAAATGTTAATGAAAAATATTGAGATTACTGATTGCTTGTTCATGTTCTGATTCAAATGCCTGAAAATGAGAATGCTCTGTTTGGTAATATGTTATGGAGGCTGTGGCATTGGAAAACGCTGATGCTGGGTGGTGGAAGAGGAAGGAAGCAGGGTTGGTTCTGGGTGCTGGTTCTGCTGGTTCAGGGTTTTCTCTTCCTCAATCTTTGCCTGAGGTAGGTTCGCCAGAAGGTAGGGTTCCTCCACAATTATCTTTGGAAGACTCCACGCCTAAGACTGTGATTTAGTATAAGCGCAAATGCAAGGACATGAGGAAGCCAAAGTTGGTTGTGGGTCAAGGAGAGCATGATGATGTGGGCTTTCTCAGGTGGGGGTTTCTCAAGTCGAGCTCGTCCTCTCCTTTCCTGGCAGATCACGGTGATTCTGCGTCGTCCCACTTCTCTAACACTTTGCTTGATGCCCCTTTGGTGGTCGAGTCTGTGGGTGGTGTCCAGCTTTTCTCTCCTTTGGAGTGTTCTCTGTTATGCTCCACGGTAGGGTTCGGGTCCAAGGGGCAAGAGGATAAGACTATGGCTTTCCTATCTGCCCTTGATGAGGAGCATATTCGGGAAGATAAGCTTGTGGGTTGAGAGCTTTAGGGGCTTAGGTGTTTGGTTTGTTTTGTGGGATGTTGTTTGGGGTGGGTCGGTGTTGAGGTGTTTGTTTCTCGTATACTTCGTATGTACTAGGGGTTCCTTATGCTGTTATTTATAAAATTTGCACGTATAAAAAAAAAAGTGTTATGATATGACATAAAGGTGAAAACTATTTTTGTGTTGTTAAGAGTGTTGTATTTGAGTTGTTTGTTAATGTTTTTGTTTTGAGAAAATAAAATAAAAAACAGAAGACAAAAGCTTTAACAAACGGAGCCAAATCTCCCCACAATATATATTTGCAGAGAGCAATTTGCATATATTGGTATATGTCCATGTTCTTGATGCTTCTTTGGGTCCCTTCCCTGACTGTTGAAAGTTTCACATTAAGATTGATAGATCATCATACTCTTTTTTCCTGTTTTGATGTCATTTTTGTATACTTCATGTTTGCTTAGGGGTGCCTTTACGCTTTTTATAAATTTCTTTGCATGCTTATCAAAAAAAAAAAAAAAAAAATAGTTGCCACTTTATATTCAGAAATTGGAAAGCACAAGTTCATGTACATGTAAAATCATTTTTTCTTGATTTGCTTCATTACAGGAGGTGGTGATAATGCACTGGGCATGTTCAAAGATAACTGCTTCATCAGCAATCTCTGATGCCACTCTCCTTGAAATCTTACTGGATAAGGTTGTCTAGGTTACTTCAAAACTCTACGTGATTTCTGCTCATTTCATTCCATGCAAGCACATCTTACATCATGCTCTTTTGAGTTTCAGCTGAAATTGTGCAAAGGAATATCCTATGCAGCAGTTGCTGCTCATGCTGATAAGAATGGACGCCGGAGATTAGCTGCTATGCTTGTTGAACATGAACCACGTTCCTCAAAACAGGTTTGTATTTGTGCTTTCATTTGAATTACTTTTTGAATGGAAAGCCTTCCTGGGGAAAGGTCCTTTTTTCTTTAGCGTTTTCTCTTTTACATTTCATTAGGTATGCTATGTTTTGAACCAGCCCCCTCCCCCCTCAAGAAAAACAAATGCTGGGGCATATTATCCCAGCATTTTTTGAATTATATAATGTACTCATTATGATTCTTGTACTTCAGGTCCCTCTTCTTTTAAGTATAGGAGAGGAAGATACAGCTTTGACGAAGGCAACTGAAAGTGGTGATACTGACCTTGTTTATCTTGTTTTGTTTCATATCTGGCAAAAGGTAATACTTCCACAAACTCAAACAAAATTTTTTAGTTGCAATCAGATCACTAGATGTAATGTGTATGCTCTTCTATTGATGTAGAGGCAACCATTGGAGTTTTTTGGAACGATACAAGCTCGAACCCTAGCACGGGATTTGTTTATAACTTATGCGCGGTAGGTATACACCGTTGTCTGATTTAGTTTTATATTTCCATTCTTCCAAAGTAGTATTTTCTATGTACTCTAGTTTGCAAATGAGTGAAAAAATCATAGTCATTAGAGGCTCTTGGCACATGAGGCATTCAGATTGCCTAGAACCCAAGTGCAGCGTGTATCTTTAGAAACAGATCCAGCAATGCATATGATTTAGTGAAACCAGTACTTGGAAATACTTGTGAATGAAGGGAAAGATAATTTTTTTTTTTGATAAGTAATTCGATCTTATTACTTAATCGGCAAAGAGGGAACCTTGCAACAACAGGTCCAAGTACTTCATAGGCAAAGAGGACACCCTGACCAGGTTAATTTTCAACCCTGATACAACTTCAAAACATAAGAAAATGCAGCAAAAATTATGGAGAAGATCAAGATTAGCCTCACAAAAAATCAACGTGTCATTCACAAATAAGAGACGCAACAAAAGAATGATATCATTATCATTAGACCCCATCGAAAAGCCCGAGGATTTAAAACACATGTTTTAGAGAAATGATTTCTAGGAAGCCTAGACGAGTTGTTGAGTTGCTTGTTGGTGGATTGCTGGTAGCACTCAAAAGTACTGTTGTGTGGAATATGGTGCCTTCTTGCTTCTTATCGTTTATTTGGAGGGAAAGAAATGATAAGAGTTTTGAGGACCGCGAGAAAGGAGGTGCTTATATCTTTTTTCTTCTATATTCTTCTTCTTTGGACAATGGTTTTTGAATCCCCTTTTGTGCTTAATTTGCAGTACTTGCTCTTTTTTCTCCTTTTAGCTAGGTGCTTTCTCGTGTATACTTCCTGAGTTCCTGCGTGCCTGGGGGCCTTATGCTTTTTATATACATCTTGATCACTTATAAAAGAAAAGAAAAAATGAATTGTTAAACATATTTGGGAAAAAAGTGAAGATGAAAAATGCAGAAATTTTAAGTGGCTTTTTTATTTACGAGAAAAATTTGAAATCCCCCCCCCCCCCCCCCAAAAAAAAAAAGAAAAAGTGAAGGCATATAGCTACAAGAATTTAAACAAAGCCTGCCATGATTTTTTTTGGAAGGCCAGGTTAATGGGATTGTAGGACTCCATTCTATTTAGTTACATTAGTCTTACTTTATTTGAGGGTATTCTTGTAAAATACTAGCAAGAAATTATATTTTGTTAGATTTTATGTAAGTAATTGAATTTCATTAGAACGCCAAGGAGCACAACTCAAATACACGAGAAGTATACAAGAGACACCTATCAAGAAAAAGTTAAAAGATTAAGAAAATCATGAATCTAGAAATCTGAAAATAATTATAGGCAACCAAATAGTGGTAAAGGGTTTTGAAGAAGAAGGCTTTTAATTCCACCATTGTTCTCTCACAATATTCAAAACTTTGATCATTACGTTCTTTCCAAATACACCACATTAAGTAAGACAAAATAATCTTCCACACTTCTATACTATGATGCCTACCAAATTGCGCTCTCCAACATGCCAAGAGATCTACCATTCGTTGAGGCATGACCCACTCAATTCCAAAAAGACCGAAAATAGAGTTTCATATGGCACCATCTGTCTCACAATGAAGCAATAGATGATCAACGGTGTAACGACCAATCTGCCACTATGATATGCCGCTTCCTTAAGTTATCCATAGCGAGGATTTTCCCTAAAGTGGACATTCAAGCAAAGAAAGCCACTCTCGAAGGAGCCTTATTCTGCCAAATACTCTTCCAAGGGGAAAGGAGTACTATAATGGGGAAGTTGGACATTATGGAACGATCTGACTTCAAATATCCCTCTCTTGGAAGGGGCCTAACAAAGCTTGCACATTGCTAAAAGCATGTGTGGATGTGCCTTTAAGCATATGTGTGTGCATGGGGAGAGGGAACTCTCCTGATGCAGAGTGAGGCACTTGGGTTGCATCTGTGTCTGCTTTTATGGATAGGTTGTGCTTTTTACTGTGATTGAAAGGAACTTTTTGCTTTCAAGGATCTAGTTTTGTGTGTGCGGTTGTCTGTGTTGTGGATGATTGCTCACTGTGTTTACTGTTTCAGGTGTCATAAGCATGAATTCCTAAAGGATTTCTTCCTTTCAACTGGACAACTCCAAGTATGTTTAAATTCTTCGAGATCGGTGATTGCTATTTGATTTATATACATAATACAATTTACACACACGCACACATGTATTTTTAAAGGTCCTGCAGAGAGCATATTTGTGTTTGAAAGGGTCCTGTAGAGATCCATAGGTTATTATCGAATGTTATGTACTTATCAAAAAAAAAAAAAATTACCGTATGTTATGTTGTCTGATTAACAGTAGAGGGTGTTTGGTGTTAGAAATGGTTTGGGTGTCGTTAATCTTCCAATTATAAAATCTTAAAATCTTTTAAAAAAATACTAATAGGTATGATGGGACAAATGTACCAATCAGGAATTAAAAAAAAGGAGTGGTGAATGCTCTAGGTAGCCTCCATTGTCACACACACCCCTGTTTTCCTGATTTAATTTCATTTTCTTCAACAAAAATTTTCATTGCTCATCAAATAAAATGTAGATTGAGATATAAGTGTAATGTATCTAATCAATTGCCATACTTTAATATTTAGTTAGGATCGATGTTTCCTTTGTGCTTCCAGCCTTCCATTAATTTCTTTGTTTTATTGTGTTTGACTGGATACCTAATAAATTTTCTGTTATTTTTTCTGGATTTGTAGGAGGTGGCTTTTCTTTTATGGAAAGAATCATGGGAACTAGGAAAGAATCCCATGGCAAGCAAAGGATCTCCACTCCATGGTCCACGCATAAAACTTATTGAGAAGGCCCAAAATCTTTTCTCAGAAACAAAGGAACATACCTTTGAGTCAAAGGCTGCTGAAGAGCATGCAAAATTGTTAAGGTAAGGAATGAGAATTTAGGTTATTTTCACGACCAGATCTATAAAATAATGATGCCAGTGAAAGTGCACCTTGTTGTATCAGGCTTCAAGACACTGTTATAATGGTTTTACAGTGTTAAATTATAACGAAACGTATGCAAGTAATCATGATTCAGGTTTAGACTTGGGTATTCACATCTCTACTTGATGTATGAAATAACTATTAATACAAGATGTAGAAGGTATATCACAATGAAATTATTCTCAGTTCTGATTACTTTCTATTGCTACAGAATGCAACATGAGTTGGAGGTGACTACAAAGCAGGCCATTTTTGTTGATTCAAGCATCAGTGATACAATCCGCACATGTATTGTATTGGGAAATCATCGAGCAGCAGTGAAAGTGAGAACAGAATTCAAGGTCTGTAGTTCCTCTAATGCCTCCCTGGGTAAAAAAGGAGTTAATCCCTCATTCCATGATTTTTGTAGAAAAAACAAAAATAGAAGTGCCAAAACATATCCATTGGGTGAGGCGAGGTTTAAGAATTGCAGCTTTTATAATTGTTCATGGACCGCCTATTTGTTCTATTAGATGCATTTTGAGTTTTTGATTATTGTTGTTAACTTGTCTTAGGTATCTGAGAAGAGATGGTATTGGCTTAAGATTTTTGCTTTGGCTACAATCAGAGATTGGGATGCCCTGGAAAAGTTTTCGAAGGAAAAGAGACCACCAATTGGTAAGGTTTCCAACTCTAGTTTAATTTCAGAAAGTAAGGTAAGGAAGAAAATACATTTGTAATCTTGCTGCCATTATATAGAATCCAATGCATAAATTATAGATTTCTTATATAATATGCATTAGGTGGAGGTATTTTAGTTTAGGTGTTAACCCTTATCAAGTACTGCCTCCTTGAGTAAATTTTAATGGTATAGGACCTAAAATATCCACATATTGGTTTTTGTATAAATTCTAATGGATCCAGATTGTTATCAACGCCAGATAATACCAGTTACTCAATATGCATACTACTTTTTCAACCTCTAATAGTGAGAAATATATCTTGTACGATTCTTTAAATCCCTTTTCAATTGCCCTGAAGCTATATTGTGGAAAGGGAATGCCAAATAATATTTTATATACCAAAATTTGCCCTAACGATTTTCCAGGGGATATTTGCTTTTGCCATTTAAATGCGTCAAAAATTTAGTGTGAGACATTTTATCCCTGTTCGTTTATGACAAACTTCATAAGTTGATTACCTATATTTCATTTCACTTCAAATAGGTTACAGGCCATTTGTGGAGGCATGCATCGAGGCAGAAGAAAAAGGGGAAGCTCTAAAATATATCCCAAAGATCGCCGATCCTCGAGAAAGAGCTGAGGTAATTAAACCTGTTCAACATATTTAGTCTAAGATATTCTATGCACTTCAGATCCTGCTGCTTGCCCTGATTCCATACTACATGCTCCCAGTAAAGACTGGTGCATAAAGAAACTTCAGAGTCTTATTAGTTGGATGGCAGTTTAAGATTCCCCTCATTTTCATTTATTTTGTTTTCTCTGCCAGCCATATTTCATATGACCAAATAGATTTCTCCCTCTTTGAATGTTGTGCTTGTAAGCATCAATCAAGAGTTCACTGATGTTTTTGAGATCACCTGTGCCAAAGTGATTATCGCTCACTCTTCTCTGTGTCTGCATGCATTAAGGGTGCTAATTATTAATATCATTGAATTGTATACCTTTAATACATACAGCATCTTAAAACCATTCCTTAATTTTGAGCAGTCTTATGCCCGGATTGGCATGGCCAAGGAAGCTGCTGATGCTGCTTCTCAGGCAAAAGATGGTGAATTGCTTGGTAGATTGAAATTGACCTTCGCACAAAATGCAGCAGCTTCATCAATTTTCGATACTCTTCGAGACAGACTGTCCTTCCAAGGCGTTTCATAGTCTTCCGAATCCATTTTTGGTTTTCCATTTTCTCATTATTTTCTTTTCTAGTGTCCTTTCTGTGTGTGCATTTTGTGAATATAGTTCTTCTTCAGTTGTACGTGTATATTGCTGGATGAATGTAATGGGACAATAGTTTTGTTTACTGGTGTGGTTAACACGTACTTGGAAGTGCAGCCTACTATACTGGTTCTTTAAGATATTCATCATGATATTTCGCTTTATCTTGTATTTTATGCCAGTGATTTCAGAATTAATGTGATTGACAAAGAAAAGAAAAAGACATTACAAGAAATGTCATAAAAGCCTCTAGGACATCGAAATTCAATGTCTTCAGAGCTCCATCTTTTAATAAAACTCGATCGGATATTCCTAGAGCTATAACTTCAAACTAAATCTTGCTCCAAAAGTTGTCAAAACAATCCAGTAAGCAATTATACTTAAGGTGCGTTTGAGATTGCGATTTCGTAGAGAAAAAGTGCGATTTTAAACCAAATCGCAGAAAGTGAACCGTTTGGAAGCTGCGTTTTTAAAAAATTGCGATTTGAAAACGCAGAAAAGTGCTTATTCAAATCGCAGGTAATGTGGTGCTTTTTTGAAAACGCAGTATTTTAAAAGGCTAAACTGCGATTTTAAAGGCCAAACTGTGATTTTGCCAAACGCTTAATTGCGTTTTTAAAAATCATTTTTTTAAATCGCACATTTTAAAATCGCTATTTTTAAATCGCACTTTTTGAAATCGCAAACCCAAACGGACCCTTAACATTCAACATAATAGGATGAAATTAAACGTCAATATTTTTAAACTCATATTATATAAAACTGAAAAATTAATATAGTGAACCACTTAATTAGCAAACAGCTATAAATTCTTTGAAAACATAAAAAGAAGTTTGACAAGTAAATATAAATGCACAATTACTGCTAATTTAATTTTTTTTTTTTAAAATAATGTGTTGTAATATAATTATCCTGAAGGTGTTGGAACATGTAGGGGAATTTTATTTTATTTTATTTTTATTTTTAAAAGAAGAAAAAAAAAAGAAAAAAGAAAGGGCCGACCCCTCTGGAGGGGTTTCGAAAGTAATAGGGAAGGGTCGAGCCTACTACTCGAGTAGTTAAGGCCCGAGAAGGGTGCTTGACATACTGCTCGAGCAGTGTGTCAATCGGTCTACAATTTATATGAGTCTTTAGCAAGTATAATAAAAATTGATATAAACTATTAGTTGGTTTATTGTGAAGACTATATATTATAAAATAAAAACTCTAGTGTATTTTATTGGTGACATAAAGAGAAAATTGATGCAGGACGAGACAAGAATAAATAGATTATTTAGTCAGTTTTAAATTATTTGTTTAATTGTATTTAATTAGGGACTTGACCTAAAGTTTAAGTTATTTAATAATGGGCTTGGCCCAAAGTCAGTCATGTTAGTCTAAGTTATTTGTCATTTTAAAAGTGGGCTTAGCCGTTGGCTCAAATTCAATCACATTAGGGTCAGGATTAGAGTTAGAGTGTCTATTTAAGTATAATATTCTCTTGTAATAAGACAGTTTATGATGAATGATAATTATGTTTGTTTCTTTGAGGTGTGACTCCTCTATCTTTTGGTGGTGAGAATCTACCAAAACCAGTGAGACGCTGGTTTGTTCTCCCTATTGTTAATTTGGTGAGACTCTAGGTTAGCAAAAGATTTATCTTTATAATTTTATGTTTGTTTAAAATTCCTGCTACGTCAAAAACATATATATTCAGGTTTCTGCTACGTTGATCTATATAAAGTAATAGAAGTAGTAGCGTTACGGCTTTGTTAAAAAAAAAGAAAAAGAAAAGCCGGGGCGTCATAATTACTACGTGTAGCTTTCAGAATTAACTCATTTTCAACCTATAGATTTTTCATATACCCTTTGGAACGGTTGGCTTTACATGATCTTGTGACAGTTGGATTGTACAATTTCTTTAATTTATGAGTAGTATCACATTTTTACCAACCAATGCGAATACAAACATCTTTATTACCATAGCAAAAAGAGATAACTTCAAAGGGTAACTCTTCAATGAACTCAATCATGATTATAGCCGAGATTAATAACTTTAATATATATCTTTGAAAGGTTACTTCATATGAAACTTTGACCATCATATGGTGCCCTTTCCACACACAGATGGCATCTTTCGTTAATTAGTGTTGAAATAGACATAACTTCAACATAGTAACACTTAAAGAAATTCATGATTAATTATAGCCAATAGACATGCCATGCATAACTTCTACCAAAAGTTTCTGCAATTTCATTTTCGCAAAGGTCACATGATCAAAACAACCTTTCACTTAAATCAAACCTTTTGTTCTTCTTTTTCTCTTTCTTATTTCCCATTTCCAATATTAATATATATATATGGCTTTGTATTCGACATCCAAATGACAAAAACTTGAAGAGACTAGTGAAGGAAGCTATGGATGGTTACGGTATGAGGAGACTTGTATTGATGATGATGATGATGATGATGATAACGTTAATCGTGCCTATATCATCCTCTCTCCATCCCCATCCTCCTTCCCCTCCGAGTGACGCGATCTCTTCAAAAACACTATGTTATTTGAACTGTGTTCGAAGAGTAGACCTGAACTTTCTACGATCTGGCATTTATGGACATACTATTAGACTATGTGTGCGTTTTGTATGTAATCATGGATAGCTGCACTCTTGGTAAACACCAACTTAGAGCAAGGTAATCATCTCTTTCTATCATTAATTCTCATTTCACAAACATAGATTCAAGGAGAAAGTACACCGTATTTTTATTTGCACCTCTAAACTTTAAAAAGTGACATATGAGCCCCTTAGGCTTGAACTATTAGTACATGTCAAATTAGAAACTTTTGTATTTTTCTACCCAGATATCACTTTTTAAAGTTTATAGGCGTAAATAAAAATGTGATAATAGTTTAAGATGCTATAGTATATTTTTTCCTAGATTCAAACTATTACCTCTAGGCTAGCTATAGCAGTTAGCTAGGAAGGAACTAAATAAGTGCATGATGAATATATATACACACACACACACAGATGTACGTATTCAGTATGTGTTTTATTTAATTAGCTACATTTCATATATGCGTAGAATTATAAAAAATTTATTAGCCAGCACTTTATAGCCTCTAGGGTATGCAAACAATTGGCTAAGACCAAAGTAAATTTTCTAGGATATATATTTGACAACCCTTGTCTTAGATCTAGTCTGCTCGGAGCAGATCTGCTTTAACTATTTTTATACATGGGTTAGCAGAAAATGAAAGTCATAAATATCACTTTATTGTAAGAATTTTGTTTGTATCTATGACTTTGTAACCTTATAGCATGTGGCTATGATTTTGCATAGCTTTATGCTCGTGATCTTTAATCGATCAATACAATACTTAAATCTTTTGTTAAAAAAAAGATGCGAAAGAATTTAAGTAGCTAGGTTATAACTTTTCTTTTCCTTCTAAATAATTAATCAAATGAATATTGATTGATTAAATCTCATAAAAGACAATAACGATTAATAGAATATTATTGCCATCAGAATTTGCTAAATTTCAAATTTTTAATTAAATAGTATCTCAGAATATTAGATATCAATACTAATTAATATGAAGAATTGTAACAATATTTCCAATTACTCGATGAGATTCTAAATACAACACGTTTTTAATTACGTGGTGTGCAGGTGTACGTACGTGCATGAGAATAAAGTGAACGCCCATGCATGCCCAGAAGCCTCCTGGCCAGCTAGCTATCACCACCTGCAAGACAGATTTCTAGCTAATATTTTCTCATCAGTTTATTGAATAAAAAACACGTGTATTTTGTATTAATGAATGCTCTAATTAATACTACATAATTAATTAAAGCAATTTCATGCTTCGTGGAGATGCAATTTTCTTTAAGAATGGTGGGTTAATTATATATTTTTAAGGATTTTTCAATTCGTAGATCGATTAGCAACAGAAGAAACAAAAGAGAATTTAAACAATCAACTTTTCTTTGTTTTGCAGGCCCAAACCAAACCAAGAACACCATAGATTCATAGTGATCATGCAACAATGACGCTTAGCTAATTAAGTAGTACTTTTCAATAAAAATTGCACTCAGTACTTGTAAAAAGATCATAGTCGTTGTAAGGCTTTTCAAGGCTGTAAATAATGGCAGCAATATTTAAGCTTAAATAGTTTAACCTTGGTATATGAAAGATAATATAAAGCGGAATATAAAAATAGACACAAAGAATTATGTGGTTCGAAGTATGATCTCGTCCACAAGATAATTTTCAAAAGACTACATTTTAATCTTATTTCTTTGTTTACAATATAACAGGCTCATATTTATAGATAGGAGAATTAAATATAATATAAATAGACTTCAACTACAATTATATAATAGTCTTTAATTGTGACTACATGATAGACTTAAACTGTAGCTAACTAGGTCAAAGTCTTCAACTGTAACTATGTCACGGTCTTCAAATGCATTTAGGTTATAGTTTTTAACTGTAGCAGTATAAACTCGATCTCAAGAAGAGAGAGCAATTAGGCCGAACATCCCATTCATCCGTTGACTAATGGAAGGCTACTAGCTACACTATAAGATATTTGGTCTTTAGCGACGATTAAAATATTATCGTTTAATTTTGATGTCATTGCTAATACTACAAAAAATGATTGTTTTAGGGATGACAATTTTGTCGTCGCTGATATTCGAGCATGAATTTTTTCACTATTTTTTGTGGCATGGGATGTCATGAGAAAATTATATCTGTGGAAATTTATGATGAATAATAAGATATGAAGAGGAAAAGCGGAAGTAGTGAGAGAGAAAAGACAAGAAATTTTCAGGCAATTTGGTGTTAGACATTTATGTTTACCACATCTAATTTTTCTAAGGGCTACATCTTGCTCTTATTAACGAAATTTGATTCTAGTGATCGATTTGTAAATTAGGCCAACCACAGAAATCTCTGAATTCATTTTGATTTCACAGGGAGCGATTTATAATTTAAGTCAACTATAAGGATTAATAGTGCAATTTTCCCGATTGCATCAATTTTGTATTTGCAAATTTTCTCACTACACCACACTGCATCACTCGTCCATGCCCATGCCACTCTCCACAATACCACATACCACTACCGGCTCTGATTCCACTTGCATGTTAAGGAGATTAACAATTTGGGGATCAGAGTCTTTTAGCTAGTGAAATTATAATATAACATGTTAAGACATCATTCAACCCAAAAGCTTAAACGTATAAGTTTAGACCCAATTATATATCTTATATTAACCACTCACATTGCGACAATTTTTCAATGTAAGACTCAATCTTTTTAAACACACGTATAC
Source organism: Alnus glutinosa (assembly GCF_958979055.1). NCBI lineage: Eukaryota > Viridiplantae > Streptophyta > Magnoliopsida > Fagales > Betulaceae > Alnus > Alnus glutinosa. Next base: position 4,179,933 of record NC_084894.1, on the reverse strand, counting down.
TCAACGGAGAGTGATGGGTTGTGTCGTTTGTTTCGTTATACATATACCTTTCTCTCCTCCTATGGTCCAGCCCAAGCCCCAAAAAAGTGGAAATTGTATAGTACGTATTAAAACAAACACCAGGAAAGTATTAAACCATCAATTAAGTAATTGAATTTATTATTTTTATGCAGTTAAATTAGAACGAATGATAATTTATGAGTGAGAAATAAATTGTTTCTTAACCTTATATTTATGCAGAAATGCCTAATTTGATCCCAATAATCAAAGCAAACAAATAATTTTCTATTCCAAACTTTATCCTATACAAATTAATTAAACCGACAAATATGGTTACTAATTTAATTAACACCTCAAAAGGAACTCATTTCCATCATAAACGCCATCTTCCTTTTCTCTCTCTCTCTCACAGCTTCTGCAAAAACTGCCTTCTCGTCATCCTCTCCATCCAAATCACCCAACAACGAATCACCTTCACTTATTCTCCTTTCCATCACCCCACTAGCAGGCTTGATCAGCACAAGTGTCAGCCCTTTCATGACATACCCAAACGCCGGTAACTCCATCACCGGCACGTACCATAGCTCCATGCACAAGTTAGGTATCGGAGTCCTCTCCGGGGAGTTCTCGATCTTCATGGTATTTCTCAGCTCAACAAGCTGTTGTTCCACCATGCAAAGCTTTCCTTGCTTACTCGCATCCGTAATAACCACGCTTTGAAGCATAGGCAACTTTCCCACGATTTTTTTCAACAAGTAATGCCTCATGGACGCAGATACTAATTAAGCAAAATATCGTCCATGTATATTATCCGCGGCTGAAGCTCATATTAACAAAAATTTCATATAAAACTTGAAAAATAATATAGTGAACCACTTAATTAGCAAACAGCAATAATTAAATTCTTTGAAAACATAAAAAGAAGTCTGACAAGTAAATATAAATGCACAAGTTTACCGCTAGTTTAATTTTTTTTTTTTTGTTTTGTTTTCAGATAATGTGTTGTAATATGATTATCCTGGAAGTGTTGGAACATGTAGGCGGAAAATGAAGAAAAAAACAAGAAAAAAAGAAAAAAGAAAGGGTCGACCCTTTAGGAGGGGTTTTGAAAGTAAAAATGAAGGGTCGAGCATACTACTCGAGCAGTAGCTCGAGCGATTGAGGTCCTAGAAGCATGCTTGACATACCGCTCGAGCAATGTGTCAATCAGTCCACAATTTATATGAGTCTAGCTACAATTTTAGCAAGTACAATAAAAATTGATATAAAGTACTGTTAATTGGTTTATTGTAAAGACTTTATATGATAAAATAAAAACTCTGATATATTTTATTGGTAACATAAAGAGAAAACATATATATTCAGGTTTTTGCTGCGTTGGTTTATATAAAGTAATAGAAGTAGTAGCGACTGTAGCGTCACAACTTTGTTAAAAAAGAAAAAAGAAAAAAAAAAAAGAGCGTTACAATTACTATGTGTAGCTAGTGTTAGAACAGTTTCTGGTATGGTAGTTAATGAATCAGAAGAGCCTATCTCCAAACTGTTAGAACAGTTTCTGGTATGGTAGTTGATAAATCAGAAGAACCTATCTCCGCTGTACTGCAAAATAGAAAAACTACGTCGGGGGGAATCCAACAATCCCACTCCGATGCCTTTGTCAGTTTTATCCCAAGTGTATATCACTCTTTTATCACAATGAGCAATCTGAAATTTACCTGTCCAGTTGTGAAGTATTTATACATAAAATGTTGAGAGCGATCCGGTTCTTCCATTGGACCACGTGTCAGATCTGGAGCACTTATCGACTACTCAAATCGTGGGATTGAGGCACATGCTTCACGATCGTGGCCAAGTCGGTCTTTAATCGTCTTGAGATCGTGGAGTCGTGGTTCGTGCTCCACGATCATTCTGGATTCGGTCCTCAACCGCTTTGAGATCGTGGAGTCGGTCCTCAACTGCTCTTAGATCGTGGGGACACCTTCCTTAGTGATAGCTATTGTGTAGGTAGTGGGCTTTCTTCCCTGGTTGCTACAAGGTCGGTTTTTACCGTCTTTGACCTTTACGTGGAGTCGGTAAATTACCGACTTTGTGTATGATTCTTGGCAATTAACCGAGAAAGATTCTAATGGGCTGCGATTTTGGCCCATTGGGCAGAATCGGGATTATTTCCCAACAGCTAGCTTTCAGATTTAACTCATTTCCAACCTATAAATTTTTCATATACTCTTTGGAACGGATGGTTTACATGATGTTGTGACAATTAGATTGTACAATTTCTTTGATTTATGAGTAGTATCACATTTTTACCAACCAATGAGAATACAAACAACATCTTTATTACTATTTGAAAAAGACATAACTTCAGAGGTAACTCTTCAATGAACTCAATCATGATTATAGCCGAGATGAATAACTTTTAATCTTTGAAAGGTTACTTCATATGTAACTTTGACCATCATATGGTAATGGTGCCCTTTCCTGGCCTCTTCTAATAAACCAGATGCATTAAACTTAATTCTATATGCAAGCTTTTAGATACAACTCATTGCAACCAATTTGTTTCTGATTATTATCTTTTCCTTACATGTTGTGACTATTGGACCGTACAAAATATATTTATCCTCTTTATAACAATCTCTGTGAACACATACAGATGGCATCTTTCGTTAATTACTGTTAAAATAGACATAACTTCAACATATTAACACTTAAGAAATTCATGATTAATTATAGCCAATAGACATGTCAACAAGTTCAACCAAAAGTTTCTGCATTCACATTTTCGCAAAGGTCACCTCCAAACAACCTTTCACTTAAACATTTTGTGCTTCTTTTTCTCTTTCTTATTTCCCATTTCCAATATATATATATATATATATATATGGCTTTGTATTCGACATCCAAATGACAAAAACTTGAAGAGACTAGTGAAGGAAGCTATGGATGGTTACGGTATGAGGAGACTTGTATTGATGATGATGATGATGATAACGTTAATCATGCCTATATCATCCTCTCTCCATCGCCATCCTCCTTCCCCTCCGAGTGACGCGATCTATTCAAAACCACTATGTTATTTGAACTGTGTTCGAAGATACCTGAACCTTCTACGAGTTGGCATTTATGGACGTACTGTTAGACTATGTGTGCGTTTTATATGTAATCATGAATAGCTGCACTATTGGTATACACCAACTTAGAACAAGGTAATCATCTCTTTCTATCATTAATTCTCACTTCAAGAACATAGATTTAAGGAGAAAGTATACCGTATTTTTATTTGCACCTCTAAACTTTAAAAAGTAATATATAGGTCCCTTGAACTATCAGTACATATCAAATTAAAAACTTTTGTATTTTTCTATTCCAATATCACTTTTTAAAGTTTAGAGGCGTAAATAAAAATGTGGTAATAGTTTAAGAGGCTAGAGTATATTTTTTCCTAGATTCAAACTATTACCTCTAGGCTATAGTAGTTAGCTAGGAAGGAACTAAATAAATGCATGATGAATATACACACACACACATATTCAGTATGTGTTTTATTTAGCTACATTTCATATATGTGTAGAACTATAAAAAATTTATTAGCCAGCACTTTATAGACTCTAGGGTATGCAAACAATTGGCTAAGACCAAAGTAAATTTTATAGGATATTTGGCTACTCTTGCCTTAGATCTTGTCTACTCGGAGCATATCTATTCTTTAACTATTTTTATACATGGGTTAGCGGAAGATGAAAGTCATAAATAACAATTTATTGTAAAAATTTTATTTGTGTCTATTACTTTGTAACCTCATAGTATGTGGCTATGATTTTACAGAACTTTATACTTTGTGATGTAAGAGATTTTTATGTTCGTGATCTTTGATCAATGAAATACTCAGATCTTTTGTTCAAAAAAAAAAGTGAAATAATTTAACTAACTAGGCTATAACTTTTCTTTTCCTTCAAAATACCTAATCAAATGAATATTGCTTGATTAAATCTCATACAAGATAATAATGATTAATATAATATTATTGCCATCGGAATTTGCTAAATTTCAAAATTTTAATTAAATATTATCTAAGAATATTATATATCAATACTAATATGAAGAATTGTAACAATATTTCCAATTACTCAATGAGATTCAAAAGACAACATGTTTTTCTATGGCGTGCAGGTGTACGTGCATGAGAATAAAGTGAACGCCCATGCATACGCGCGGAAGCCTCCCAGCTATCACATACTTGCAAGACAAATTTGTAGCTAATATTTCTCATCGATCAGTTTATTGAAGAAGAAAAAAACGTGTTGTTTAGTGTGCTGGAATAAACTAAATTAAAGCCAGCGAGGTGTACGTACGTGTATTTTGTATTAATGAATGCCCTAATTAATACTACATATATAATTAAAAGCAATTTCATGCTTCGATCGGGGAGATGCAATTTTCTTTTAAGAATCGCAGGTTATATATTTTTAAGGATTTCTAGTAGATGACTATTTCCCTAGTGACACATTTCTAAGAATATGTAAGACTAAATGAGTGAGGTTAAAAAGGGAATCATCCTAGGCTTAGCTTCGATATTAATGGGAAAAAGGATTAAATGAAGAACTTTCGCGAGATACCTAACGTGTGATGGGAGATCGATCACACATGAGGGTCAAGATATGTGGCAATCATGCGTCCTCAACTTTCAAGGTAGTTGGGTACCTTTCTTTAATTGAGTTCGCATGTAACAGCAGTTATCAAGAGACCATTGAAATGCCATCATATGAAGCTTTGTACGGTCATAGATGTCGGTCCCATTTGTATTGGAATGGTGTGGGTGAAAGATGCATGGATATTGGACTAGAGATACGCTACAAAAATAGGTGAAATTCGCTACGTGTAGTTCGGCAGGTGTACGGGCACTGTACACGTGTCGAACAGGTTGCCACGTGCGTTTCGTCACGCGTGCGACTCGTGTCTGATGTGGAAGTCACTAAATGCACATTTTGACACGTGTATTGAAATACACGTGTCTATTTTATTTTATTTTTAAAAAAAAAATTCAAATTGTATTTTCTTATTTAATTAAATTTTCTTATTTAATTCTTTAATTGTATTTTTAATGTAATTAAAACAAATTTAATTAAATAAAAAAATACAATTTGAATTTTTTTTTCCAATTTAGTTTTGGTTATTGTCTTTTTAAATTTGTTTGGATTAATTTTTATTATTATTATTTTTTTTAAAAAGAAAATTTCTTATTTCCGACCACAAATAAACGCAATATTTATTTTACCCAAAAATATCACAAAACCAAATTACACAAACTAATAATTAATAACGTATTTGTTAACTATGCAAATCTTTACAAACAAAAAATAATTACACAAAATATCTACAAATCCGAAGGGCCTTCCTGCGAAGTACGAGGTACCGTCTCAGGCGTGTTATCGCCAACCGGCGATTGCTGCGCAAGGGATGGTGTAGCGAGCGAAGGTGTAGCGACATGGGAGTGCTGGCTCAGCCGTCGTCCAACAGCCGACAGCGTACCAACCGTTGTCGAATTACTTGCAAATAATATAGACTATTAAAGTATATAATATTACTTGCAAAATAAAAGGGTAATGAAAACAAATTGAAATTAATTTTGTCATATACACAATATAAATCATACCTGCAGATGCACTACTAACAGACGACGTACTACCTATGTGTGCAGGTGAAGACTGAGCACCAAGACATGGTTGTGATACTCCCATGGAGGACATGAAGACCTCGAACTGTAGCATGCGCTGCTCCATAGCGTCGAACTGTTGCATGCGCTGCTCCAACGCGTCATTCCTCTCTCGCTCAGCCCGTAACTCCGCTTGGATTTCTTCCATCTTCCGGGCGTGTTCGGCCCAATCCCGAGACGTGTCCTCAGATGGTCCCCCTTGTGAGCGAGACCTGTATGAGAAACATGTCCCCCGAACAAGTGTAACGTTCGGCCCAACCTGCCGAACCCTCCCCGCGTACTCAGGCCTCCCAACCGCCTATTCGTACGCGTCGTTCGGTGCCCAACGCACCGTGTCTGATGAGACGCTCTGCATGGCGGCTGGATGAACTCTGCGTCATCCTCTCCTGTACGTCGTCAACATGAAAAACTCATATACTGAATAATGACATATCACACATAATTTAGAAATATTAGTAAATTAGATCAGTAGCATACGCATAGGACCCGTGTACGTTCATTCAAGTAAGTGCCGTCCTTCCTTGTGTGAGTCTTCACGAACGACGCGGCGCGAGTGGGGGGCGTGCCAGATGTACATGTCTGTCGTCATCCAGTTGAAATATATAACAAACAGAGAGCGAGAAAATAGTGTAAAGAAAAAGAAATACAATTACCAACAAATATTAAAAACATAAACATATATTTTTACACACCTCCTCGTGATTAAATCTGGCATAACTTTTGGATTCCATACAATGGGGAAGGTCATTCTGCTCCCGTAGCCTCTTCATCCGTTCAGAGGTTGCCTACGCATTGAACATGGAAATAAAAATGTTTGCATTGACACACTTAAAGTAGTAATAAAATTAAATGAACTGTTATTAAAAAACCACAACATTTTTTTGTCATACAATTAAAATCCTACATACCCTTTTATGCTCAGTGCACCAATCGCTCAGCAGGAACTCTACATTTGCTGCGTCATACTTCGCAAGAAAATTGTCCGGTACTCTCGCACGGATAATCTCGGGCGTGTCACCGTCTTGGATATGTAGCTTGGTTTTGAACCTCGACTTCCACGAGCGGTGCTTCCGACCTATATCATTCCACGCTTTCTGTTGTGCCTTGCGCTTGTCTATTGATACAGATAGATAGAACTCTTCCTGCACATTCAATTTAAGCATTATAGGTTTAAATACTTCAAGAAAAACTTAATTTTAAGTTTAATTCAAATAAATAAATAAATTAGATTTTTAAAACATACCATCAGCGCGTCCCACATTGCCTACTTAATCTGCTTATCTACCCTCGCCCATTTGTCCCGCATATGTATGTAGGACCCGCTCCTGATAAACCTTCCCTCAGCCCGCCTAAAACGATTGCAGGCTCGTCGTACAGGTTGTAGAACATCATTGTACTGCAACACAACCTTCTTTCCCCTCGGGAGCACCCAGTTTCTCTCTGGGTCCCTAATCACCTCATAATATATGGTTCCGTCTGGATTATACCCTAATGAAAAAAATATACAACATTTAATTGGTTAACACTAAAAAACATAATTATATCAACAAATTGTGCATAAAATTTATTTTTCATTCAAACTTAATATTTATTTTTGGTAACATAATATGAGTTTTAAGGATGTCTAAATATGTACTTACCCATCAACCGAATCTGCTCAATCTCTATGTGCTGGGTCGCCTGCGACCTCCTTGCCAACCCCTCCCGCTGGTGGAGGCTGCTGATCATCATCTAAAAGCATATCCTGGGGGCTATCGGGGGCCAACTGATCGGTACCCAACATCGCAACGTCCTCCTCATGGGTACTCTGGCTCCCCCTAGATCTGGCATCTGACTCTCACCGGAAAGTGGCACCCGGCTCTCACCAGATAAAGGCATCTGGCTCTCTCCAGGCCCCGGACCCTGACTCGCTGTCGATTCTGGCATCTGTCTCAACCCCATAATCTGGCCCTGCATCGCTACCTGTGCTGGCACATGTCCCAACCCCACAGCCGGCATCTGCATCTCCCCGGTCTGTGACAGAGGAAATCTATCATCCTGCGTCTCACTATCAGGGTTACATGTCATAGGTCCAGTATATGTATACGGAAAGTATGGCGCATAACCCTATGGCCCCATCCCCTCTCACACCCACCATCCAGCCACGTTACCTAGTGGGGTGAACCCTATCTGAGATAATGTCGGGAGCTCCGACAATGAAGAACTGCAACATCCAGCTGTGCTAGTCTGCCCGTGATCTGACGTGGGCACGGCCACCGTACCTGGCAACAATGGTCTATAAGCGGCACCTGGGTGGTGTGGCCACGCAGCAGTATATAATGCCGTCGAATCTGTGGGCGTGGTCATGGGGGCACGGGTGGGCGGGGTGCCCGATATGCATGAGGGGGTCTCTGGTCCATCGATACCTGCGAACAAATGTAGACAAATTAATTAAAATTTGTATTTTATATATTTTTAATGAATATGCAAATTATACAACAAAATTTATGCAAATAAAAAAAAATTGTATTGAGTTCAAGCGAATTGTATGAACAATAAATATATCAGTCATTGTATCACGGGAGCTTCGATCGGATCAATGTTGGGCCGGTCGTACTCGAATTCGTCATTCGTATCGGGTAGGTCATCAGTGGCTAGTACGAGCGGTACGCACTCATGGTAGGTTGTACCTGCCTCATTACTCCCTTCCCCCTGACCAACGTCGTACACGTTGCGCGGTTTGGTCCTAACTACACAAACCCAATTTGGGTTCCTTCCATCTTCGACGTAGAATACTTGATCTACCTGAAATGTAAGCACGTACGGCTCGTCCTTCATTAGTTCTCCCATGTGGACGAGGTGATTGAAGTTGACAAACACTAGGTCATACTCGTCTATTGTGAATCCTCTGTCCATCGTGGGGTCTGCCCAATTGCCCTTAAATAGGACGTACGTGGTCCTGTCATAGTACTCGACCTCAACTATATCGGTTAACTACTCGTAGTACGTTTCGCCTTCAACGGTTGGAACACATACGCCACTGTTTTGAGTCCTCCTTCCCACATCATGGGCAAGCGTGCGGAACAATTTCTCATTTACCACGTACCTGTTGTACTTGACCGCTATCTCCTTTAGCCCTCTACAACGCATAACCAAGTTGTGGCCCAATTCCTCCCTACGTTGATCGTCCACACCATCGACCTATGTTATAATTACAAATATTAAACATCACATTAGTTAATTACATTGAACCCGCATAAATTTTTTCAATTTCAAAATTACCACTATTTCCTTATATATGCACGGTACCATTCGCAGAACTGCTCATGATGTTGTGCTTCAATAAGAGCATCCGTAATGCGAGACCTAGTGCATGATTGCCTAAGCGCGTCTTTGTGCATCCTACATTAAGCGTATACAATTATGTAATAATTGTTATTAATAATTTTATTCGAATTCTGTTAAATATATAAACACTACTTACATCCGCAAATTGTGAAACTCTTCAGAGTTGAACACAATATAACGATGAATCTGGTGCATTGTCAACCGGTTCAGGGTAACTCGCGTGCCCGCCCCCTTGGATCCATCAGGATTTCTCTGAGGTCTGTTGTGGAATGTTGGTGCGTTATTTAGATACCTTGAACAGAACATTACCAACTCGGTCACTATATACCCCTCTGCAATGCACCCCTTAGGAGCCGCTTTATTGCGCACATTAGACTTGAAACCCCCAAGACTCCTGGTGTACACACATACACGACATTTGAATTGTCTTCAATTAGGGTTACAATTAAATCAAAATATATATGTACATATTACGCCGAATTTTACCAAATTCGGCCAAATGGGCCAGTTTTTAGTAGTGAATTATATATATATATATTCATGAGTCTCTACTCTATTGTTGAACCTCTTCAATTCATATATGAGTGGAACTATAAACATTTATCAAAGTCTAATCCATGCAAGCAATCACTCGATCAGTCGATCTTATAAGACCAAAGTCTAATGCATGCGGAAGCATTTATCTAGATTATAATATTTTTCCTTTTCCTTTGAGAAAATAATTGTTAAGAATATTTTATGTTCTAGTTTATTATAATTTCCATTAGGGTTTATTGTCTACTTTAACTATTCTAGAGTTTCTTGCTCACTATTCATTCTATCACTATAAATAAAGAGTTATATATGCAATATAATTCAATATTATAGTGAATATAGTAAAGATGTAGTCCATATGTCTCTCTCCATTTCCACTCCCTCTTCTCGTTCTCTTTTTCTTACATCATATATTTCTATAATAATGATTAATATATATAATATTATCATTATCAGAATTTTTTTAATTAAATAGTATCTCAGATATTATATATCATACTCATACGAAGAATATAATTCTCAATGTTAAACTCGTAACATTTCTAATTACTCCACAAGATTCTAATTAAAGACAACATATGTTTTAATTTTGGGAAAATTATAGTTTAGCCCCCCAAATTACCACCCGTTTTGCGCTTAGCCCCACAAACTGCCAACACTCCGACTCCGGCCTACCAAACTACCAAAACCTTTGATAAAGGCCCCATTTGGCGAAATATCTCCATATTACCCCTGCCACGTGTCATTTTTCAATTAAAAAAAAATTAAAAACTAAAAAAACTAAATTTTTATTTTTATTTTTATTTTTTTTAAAAAAAAGAAAAAATAAAATATGGGGTGGCTGCCGAGCCACCCCCTTGGGGAGTGGGGTGGCCTGCGAGCCACCCCAAGGGGCCGGGGTGGCCTGCGAGCCACCCCAGAGGTGGTGCCGGCCACCTCTGGGGGTGGCTCGCAGGCCACCCCCGAGCCCTAGGGGTGGCGCGCGGCCACCCCAAGGGGTCGGGGTGGCCTTCGAGCCACCCCAGAGGTGGCGCCGTCCACCTCTGGGGTGGCTCGCAAGCCACCCCCGAGCCCTAGGGGTGGCTTACGGGCCACCCCGAAGTCCATTTGGGGTGGCCCGAAAGCCACCCCTAGGGCTCTAGGTGTGGCGCGCGGCCACCCCAAGGGGCCGGGGTGGCCTGCGAGCCACCCCAGAGGTGGCGCCGTCCACCTCTGGGGTGGCTCGTAAGCCACCCCTAGGGCTCTAGGGGTGGCGCGCGGCCACCCCCAGAGGCCGGGGTGGCCTGCGAGCCACCCTAGAGGTGGCGCCGGCCACCTCTGGGGGTGGCTTACGGTCCACCCCGAAGTCCATTTGGGGTGGCCCGAAAGCCACCCCTAGGGCTCTAGGGGTGGCGGGTGGCCACCCCCAGAGGCCGGGGTGGCCTGCGAGCCACCCCAGAGGTGGCGCCGGCCACCTCTGGGGGTGGCTCGCAGGCCACCCCACTCCCCAAGGGGGTGGCTCAGCAGCCACCCCATATTTTCTTTTCTTTTTTTTTTTTTTTAAATAAAAAAAAAAATAAAAATTTAGTTTTTAATTTTTTTTTAATTGAAAAATGACACGTGGCAGGGGTAAAATGGAGATATTTCGCCAAATGGGGCCTTTATCAAAGGTTTTGGTAGTTTGGTAGGCCGGAGTCGGAGTGTTGGCAGTTTGTGGGGCTAAGCGCAAAACGGGTGGTAATTTGGGGGGCTAAACTATAATTTCCCCTTTAATTTATGTGGAAGGTGTACGTGAATAAAGTGGACGCCCATGCACGGAAGCCTCCGAGCTATAACACTTGCAAGACAAATTTCTAGCTATTTCTCATCAGTTTATTGAATAAAAAAACGTGTTGTACGCTAGTGTACGTGCTGAAATAAACAAAAGCCAATGAGGTAAATGCCCTAAAATAAATAAAGCGGAATATAAAAATAGACAAAGAATTATGTGGTTCGAAGCCCACAGAATAAAGTCCAAAAGGCTTCATTTTAATCTTATTTCTTTAGTGATGTTTACAAACTCCTATTTATAATTAGGAGAATTAGATAATACAAATATACTCCAACTACAATTATGTAATAGTCTTTAACTGTGACTACGTAATAGGCTTCAACTGTAACTAGGTCACAATTTTCAACTGTAGCTAGGTTATCGTCTTCAACTGTAACTTAGATTCTTGAACTCCTGATATACTCTAACAGTATAAACTCTCAAGAAAAGAGAGAAATCAGGCCGAGCATCCCATTCATCAGTTGATTAATGGAAGGCTACTAGCTACACTATAAGATATTTGGTCTTTAGAGACGACCAAAATATTATCGTTAATAAGCATCTATCAGCGATGACATTTTGCAATCGTTGCTAATACTATAAAAAATTGTAGTATTAAGGACGACTTATGTCATCGTTGATATTCGAGCATGAATTTTTTCACTATTTTTTGTGGCACGGGATGTCGCGAGAAAATTTATCTATAGAAATTTATGACGAATAATAAGATAAGGAAAGGAAAAACGGAAGAAATGAGAGAGAAAAGACAAGAAATTTTCAGGCGGTTCGGTGTTAGACACTTACGTTCACCACATCTAATTTTTCTAAGGGTTACATCTTGCTTTTATTGACTTGTTTCTGGTCTACAATACAAAAGTCCATATTTATAAGAAAACTATGGTAAGTGAGAGAATACAAGTATGAAAATCAAACCTCTAAGATTTGATTAATTACAATCAAACATATATAGAGAATATGTTATTATCAATTACCTAATATGAAAAAAGATATATTCTTATAATAGTGACAACTCTTTTACCACATGACTTCTGTCATCGCTAATATAAGCTAATATGAATATATTAATTGTGGTCGCTAATAAAGTTACAAAATCAATATTATATAATACATTAGTATTAGCAAGGACATCTTAGTCATCGCTAATAAGTAAGAAAACCTTATTAGCGACAATTGGTATCCGTTGATACTAGTATATATATCAAGGACAACATCTAAGTCGTATCAACGCGGCACCTGTCATCGGTAATACGGTTTTCTTATATTTATATATACACATGTCTTCAGGCTACCCCTAGATCAGGCTGGGTGGTTGTCAACTCGACTACGTGGATTTTAAATTTATATATTGAACCACTTTGCAATAGTGCAAATCAATTGTACTATAGTAAGGGTTATTGAACCACAGAGATTTAAGGTTGTTTTGCGTAACGGGATATCTAAAGAGCGTATTTAACTTAACTTTGAAAAAGAAAACAAAAGTAAAGGTTGTAGAATTGAAGCTACAACAAGTAAGGTAATAAAAACGGAAATGGAAAGCAAACTTAAAAGAAAACTTAGGGAATTGCTCTTATTCAATCATCAACCAATGAAATGCTTAAAGTCTATATGGATCTTCCTAACATGCATGATATGAGCGCGTAATGAGCGTCAACCATTACGACGATCTCGACATGAAAATACTTTAGTTAAGACGTAATCATAAAGCACCTAGTTTGACATTAAACAACCCCACATAAAGATAAGTTTATAATTGAAAAACGTTTACACTACCAAAGGTGTGGGGGTGATTAATGCTCCCTAACTTACTACTCTATAACATATCCTAATAAGCATACACAATTCGTGAAAACCCTAATTAGGCCACAATGACAAGGTATCTAAGTTCACACCGATCACATCACGTAAAAGTTATACTGTAATTGAAAAACTATTTAGACTACCAAAGGTGTGAAACGATCGGTGTTCCCTAGCATACCTTATAAGGTGACACTAATAGGTAAACATGTATCATGTCAAATTAGAATCATTGGAAAAGACTTCGTTCTCTTTCAAGAACGTTGATTTTACTCAAGAAATCTAAGGAAACTCATAGACAAGTTTACTCTTTTTCATGAATAAATGGATTGGAATATTGATAACAAAACCTTTTAACATGAGTTTTGATATTCTCTAGTCTTACACAATCATCACACATATCAAGAAAATCTCAAGAACATAAAAAACACTTCATAGTTTTGGAAGAGAGTTTGATCAAAACGCTAAGGTAGAATTAGCTAGACATGAAATAAACTAATCTAAGCATGAAAATTAATAAAAAAACAGTAAAGAAATAAGAAAGAAATGAAGAACAACAACTATATTTAACTTCTAAAATTCGGATTACAAGAAAATAAATAAAAAGAAAAGCAAACTAAGCTAGAAAATTGAAGAACAAGGAAGAAAATACAAAGGGAACAAGCTCTCTAGATTTTGGTCCAGAGAGTTGCATCAAAGAAACTTAAAAAGCAAGAAAATTAACTAAGATACACCTGAGAAAATCTGAAACCCTCAAAAGATGCATCATTTAACCTTAAATCCGAATTTCATATATATAGGAAATTGAATTTACAAAAAGACTACAAGAGTTAATTCTAGCCAAGTATTCAGAACTGGTTGCCCTCCATTTCTGTCTATTAAACTCAACTTTTGATTTGGATCGCACAAAAATTTGGAAATATCTTGACCTTCTGGAAGATGAGAAGTCGATCAATCGAATATATGTCGATCGATCGAATATCTTTATGCTCTGAGAATTGATCGATCGCATCTGGATCGATCGAAGTTGGGTTGACTGAAAGTCATCGATCGAATTATTGGTTGTACAAATAATCGATCGATCGAAATGCCTTGGACGATTTTTCATCTTTTCAGGATCAACCTCGAACTCTAGAAATGACCAAATTGCCCTTGATGTATTTTCAGGTCTAATTCCAGTGTTTTGAACTAGATTTCAACTAAGACCTGAAAATAAGACATAACATAAAACTCCAACAAAACGTTATATATACAACACAAACTAGGTCTAACAAATGCAAATTAAGGGGTCTTGAATCAAATAATTCAAGACTTATCACTGGGGGTGCCCTCCTTTACTTTTTTCTATTTTTTTAAAAGAATAATTTTTTAAGTTTTATATATTTATATTTTTTATTAAGAGTATTACGTGTCGCCATCTTATTGGCGTTGACATGACACTTAATAGAATCTGTCAATTTTTTTAATGGAATTTGACTCCAATAAGCGATTTGTAAATTAGGCCAATCACAGGGATCTCTGAATTCATTTTGATACCATTGGGAGCGATTTGTAATTTAGGTCAACCATAAGGACCAATTAATGGTACAATTTTCCCGATTGCATCAATTTTGTGTTTGCAAATTCGACTTCTCACTACACCACGCTGCATCACTCGTCCATGCCCATGCCACTCCCCACAATACCACATACCGGCTCTGAATCCACTTGCTAAGGAGATTAATTAACACTTTGAGAGTCTTTTAGTGAGACTAGCTATAATATAGCATGTTAAAACACCACTCAATCTAAAAACTTAAACTTATAAGTTTAGGCCGAACTATATATCTTAAATTAACCACTCACATTGTGACAGTTTTCCAATGTAAGAATCAATCTTTTTACACACGTATACTCAACAGAGAGTGATGGGTTAATTGTTTCGTTTGTTTCGTTATTAAGTACTGCGTACATATACCTTTCTCTCCTCCTATAGCCCAGCCCAAGCCTCAGAAAAAAGTGGAAGCTGTATAGTATTAAAACAAACACTAGGAAAGTATTAAAACATCAATTAATGCTATGTTTATTTTCACGGAAAATCTTTTTCGTCATAAAATATTTTCAAAGAAATCATTTTTCAAAAAAAAAAAAAGGTTTTCTTGAAAATATTTTCTGGCATTTGGTTCGTACGAAAAAATCACTAACGGCGTAAAACGGAATTCGGTGATGTCTGGCCACCATCGCCGGATTTCGATGAACTAGATTCAGACCAGTTTCGCCAGAATCTTGCATAGTTTGGCCGGAATCTAGTGACATCATCAGATTCCGACAGAAATTTTCAAAATCCGGCAATCAGATACCAAAATTCGGGAATTTTCAGCGATATAGTCAGGCTACCAATAAACTCCAATGCTCGGTGGTGGCGGATTCCTACAAACGTGCGTGCAAGAATGAAGAGTTTAAATCCTCAAAACCGTAAATCGTTTTCTAAAAATTAAAGAGGGTTTTATAGTCAAACTTAAAATGATTTTCGTTAACCATTATTTTCACTCCCACCAAACACCGAAGAATGCTGAAAACATTTTTCAGAAAATATTTTACGTCGAAACAAACGGAGCGTAAGTGATTGAATTTATTATTTTTATGCGGTTAAATTAGAACAAATGATAATTTATGAGTGAGAAATAAATTCTTTCTTAACCTTATATTTATGCACAAATGCCTAATTTGATCCCAACTATCAAAGCAAACAAATAATTTTCTATTCCAAACTTTATCCTATACAAATTAAACAGACAAATATGGTTACTAATTTAATTAACACCTCAAAAGGAACTCATTTCCATCATAAACGCCATCTTCCTCTTCACTATCTCTCTCATAGCTTCTGCAAAAACTGCCTTCTCGTCATCCTCTCCATCAAAATCACCTAAAAACGAATCACCTTCACTTATTCTCCTTTCCGTCACCCCACTAGCAGGCTTGATCAGCACAAGTGTCAGCCCTTTCATGACACACCCAGACGCCGGTAACTCCATCACCGGCTCGTACCATAGCTTCATGCACAAGTTAGGTATCGGAGTCCTCTCCGGCGAGTTCTCAAACTTCATGGTATTTCTCAGCTCAACAAGCTGTTGTTCCACCATGCAAAGCTTTCCTTGCTTACTCGCATCCGTAATAACCACGCTTTGAAGCATAGGCAACTTTCCCACAATTTTTTTCAACAAGTAATGCCTCATGGACGCAGATACTAAGCAAGATATCGTCCATATTATTCGCGGCTGAAGCTCTTCCTCTGTCAAAAATGGTTGATGAAGTACTTCTTCTTCGTGTTCTTCGCGTTCTTGTCTTTGAAAAGATGTTGCGCCGAGAATTATGCAGCTCTTGAGCTCCTCACCAAATTCAGCTTTCCACTTGAGGAATGAATGATCACAACCGTCCAGTCCCATCTCACAGTCAAGGGAAGGGAGCTCCAAACGCAAAGTTTTAATTTCCTTGAAGTTTTTCAAAACTTCAGTAGGGGAATGGTACAAGAAATGGCTAGAATTGGAGTTTATGGCTGCAGGTTTAGAGGAAACGATATGATGAAGAAACTGAATAGGTTTTGTGATCAACTTATCTACCAAAACTTTGAGAACTTTAATGGGGAAGCCTTGCCTGGGTTTTGGATCAGGTAGAAAGCGAGGGAGGGGAAGAAAAATGGTGTCGATCTGGGGAAGAAGAGAAGCAAAACGCTTGGAGACAGAAAGGCATCTGATTGAAGTCTTGGCATCAAGGAGTTTATTGAAGATTAAGAGGAGAATAGCATCTGGAAGACGATCAAAGTGATCATCTTCTTGGTTGGAATAACTCATTTGGCTTTGGGAAATGGATGAAATTTTTGAAGTGGAAAGAATGAAGGGCGGGCAAGAGGAGAGAGGAAGCAGAAGGCCGGTGATGAGATAGATGGTTATAAAGGGTGCAAGCCTAGCACACGTTTTGGTGGCTTTTTGTGAAAGAGTAGGAGTGGTTTACGCGGTTGGTTTTGACCCAATTAGTACATGGTATTTTGTGAGACCAAGTTTCTGACTTTGTGATCATAGATTAAGGGTGTTTATATTAGGGCAAGGGCGAGGCAACAAGTTTATCCAATTTGTTTCTAGAAGAAGAAGATAATTAAAGAAAGAAAAATTGAAAAGGTAATTAAGTACAACGAGGAATTAATTAAACAACCAACTTTGGGAGTGCAGAAAGTAAACCAATGGAGGTGTTACGTGGATAGCATGCCAACTTAGAAGGTGGGATGTTAGTGGGCATGCTTATCCTAGAAAGCCAAATTAGGGTGGTGCACTAAATATATAATGGATGCTCTCTCTCTCTCTCAACATCGAGCGTGTTTATTAACGTGTTTTGGGGTATTTTTTGTTTTTAATTTTGAAAAAGTACTGTTTCGAAGTGATATAAAGGTGAGAATTGTTTATATATTTCGATAAGTATATATGTGTTTTGTATTTTTAGGATTTATTTTTTAATATGTATATATGCTCTCTCTCTCTCTCTACATTGAGCTGTTTATTAACGTGTTTTAGGGTATTTTTTTTTATTTTTAATTTAAAAAAGTGTTTGGAAGTGATATAAATGTGAGAATTGTTTATATGTTTCGACGGGTGTTTTGTATTTTTTTTTTTTTTTTAATGTTTTTGTTTTTCTAATCTTAATTTGAAGCCCATGATTCCATGAAGGTGTCAAAAATATTAAACAAAACCAATATTTTGGTTTCGGCTCTGCTGAACAATATTGGAAGCTTCATAGAATGTGACCAGAATGAGTTTCTTGGGAGTGAAAATTGAAAGAGCAAAAACAAAAAGAAAGAAATACAAGCAAAACTTTTTTTATGTGTTTGAACCTTAATGGATCGAATATAAACAAAAAGTATTAAACGAAAAATAGAGATTAGTCTAACATTTAGAATCCTTTCATGGCTCCATGATTTTTTTTTGCTCTGCCCTAGCTTCCTCTCTTGCAAACACATGCGCATTCACACAGTACTGACACACAAACCACAATGTTATGCAGCAATTAGAATTCTGGTTCTTGTATTTTGACATAGTTAATGTACATGAATCATGACATTGAATGATTCCCTATTATGCAAAAAACTAATGAAGAATAAGGCTTTTTATGCAAAGTGCCTCAATTGTTTCTATTATACTTGAGGAGCTAAAGCTCGAGGTATTTAGTTTGTATGGATACCCGTTGAAAGACATCTTTCTTAATCTTTTAGCAAGTTTTGTGAGACTTTAATACTATACTATTAGCCGAGTTTATGATCAATTTCATGTTCAGAACAAAATAATAATAAAACACATGATTGGACTAAAGATATGTCTAAATACTGCAAGAAGCAGTGTAGACTAAATAGGGAATGTGGTGAGCCTCAAAAGAGTGCAAGCAGAGCAGAGGTCATTATACATTTTTTACAAAGGAAAGCTGAAGGAAACGATATAAGAAGAAGTAATTACATCAAGGTGACTCAAATCCTGGAAGGGATGAGTGGGGTGTTGTTCTGCAAGTATGCACAAGCAGCAGCGACTCCACTTCCCAGCTTAATCGGGTACCCCACGTCCTTGAGTATCATCTCCACACCAGCAAGACAACCCAATAATTGCAACTGAAAATTATGAAAACAAGTATGTCTTATGAACTGTAATTTCTCATCATTTAAGATGGAAAATTTTTACCAAGAAAGAAAATATTTAGAAACAGAGGAAACTAACAGCAGGTTCTCTGCTTGTAATGTGTTTTGATGTGTTTTGGTAGACTTAGTTGTACAGTTGATTCTTTTTGTTAATAATAGTTCTACTTATTCATCAAAAGAAAGGAAAAAAGAAACTAACAGCAGGTGTATGTGAAATTAATCTTCAATCCTGTAATAAAGACATTAGGAACATTAGAAATGAACATACCTCATTCAAATTTCCAAGATGCCCTATTCTGAAAACCTTCCCAGCTACTTTGTTCAGGCCTAGACCTAAGCTTAAATTGTATCTCTTCCATCCCCTTCTAACAATTTCTGAACTATCAATATAGGGAGGAACTACCACTGCTGTCACAGTGTCACTGAACCACTCCTCCTTTTGGGTGCAGTTCTTCAAGCCCCAAGCCTCCACAGCAAGCCTGCATTTTAAGTTATAAGGACCAATATCAAATCTAGCTTTCATATAGAAAAGAGAAACAGCATATGGAACATGAACATCACAATGATCTTCTTGCAGTTCAAGTATCACATAGGAATTCAGACTCTCAAGTTACTAACTTAGTTACGGACCTCATAAAAATGAAAAATATGCCTCACCTTGTTGCTTTGCCCAGACGGCTATGCCTAGCAATAACATTGTCAAGTCCTTCCTCAAAAAGGAGATCTAGAGCTGCTCTCAAACCGTAAAGCAGTTGGATGGAAGGGGTGTATGGCCAAAATGTTCCCAACTTATAGAACTTCAAGTAGTCATTCCAGTCAAAGAAAACTCTAACTGATTTTGCAGTTTTAGATGCCTCTAGAGCTTTAGGGCTTGCACACACAAAGCCAATTCCAGTAGGAAGAGAAAGAGCTTTCTGAGATCCAGTTAAAGCCACATCTATACCCCATTCGTCCATACGGAAATCAAGAGCAGCTATGGAAGACACTCCATCAACAAGAAAGAGGGCTGGATGCCTGTAGTCATCTGAGAGTTCGACAGAACACACAAGAACCATTTTATAAAGGAAAACAGTCAAACAGAAGGAAACATACAGAGGAAAGTTGGGGCTCTGCCGCAGGGGGGAGAACAGAATTGTCAATTGCAAAGGGAAAGTAAACTGATTAAAGTATCAAAAGTTGGTAAAGTAAGAATTTTATGGAATATATCTATTCCAATGTCCACATTTGCATTGGAAGCCAAATAAAGAGATTCTAACTATACAACCAACACACATGGTATAGTCAATCTAAGTAAGTTGGTAATACTGGATGCACAGATTCTCAGCAGTTATGATTTGTAAATTATGCACGACATAAGTCAAGCAAATTGTGACTAATCGGTACTTTTCTATAACTTGTTTATGCAATCATCAGCAAGTAATAGCACATTATAAGACTTCAAAAGATAAAACACCAGCAAATTTAGAAGCTCTAGTATATTAAAATGGCTACTGCCATGATGCATACCAAAATTAAGACCTTCTTAGATGAGTCAGGAAGCCACACATATAAGTATCAGATTTAGCTGCTACAGAGAAGAGAGTTGATACCCAATATAACTGTAGAATTCAGACAAACATTTACGAGCCCAAATCACAAACCTAAGCCATTTTAGCCTTATTGATAGCATGAACAGACAGAAGAATAATTATTAGTAGGTATAGAGGCAGATGACCTTATGGCTAGTTTATGGTGACGAAAGGGATCTGGTTAATTTAGTACTATAATACGTGGATACATACATACAGAGAAACATCATAGAGAGGCTTTTAGAGAGATTTAGTACTTGATACGTGCATACACACATGCAGAGAAACACCATAGAGAGGCTTTTAGAGAGATTGCACACTTGACAGCAGAAAACACTTGTCAGTGACCAGAAGTGTTCCAAGAAAAGCTGGGACACAAGTGAGGCTTTTTAAATACTTATTCTGGTTTATGCACTAAGCAATGATGCCACGCCAAAACAAGCGTATTGAACAATGATGTTTTCTGTTGCATCAAATTAGCATCCAAAGCAAAATGATTTTCATGGTTTGGCTGATTAAAGAGGTTAAAGTGTCCATAACTTCCAAAGACATCATAGAAGACATCATATCATTATGACTAATATTTACAACGAAAATTCATTAGATGATACACTTACCAAGGATTTTTCTCACTTTAGCCAAGTTATTAGTAACACCTGTTGCTGTCTCATTGTGAACTATGCAAATCGCCTTTATAGTGTGTGCAGTATCTGCTGCAAGTTTGGATGCCAGAATGTCAAGGTTGGCACCTTGGCCCCAATCACTTTCTATGACATCAACGTTGAACTTAAGGCGCTGTTGCTGATCAATCCAGAGCAGACTAAATTGACCAATGAGGAAACTCACAATCCGGTCTCCAGGAGATAATGTGTTAGTAAGTGCACTCTCCCATGCGCCAGTACCTGAACCAAAAACAGCAACATTATTTAACACCTTAATATTTGTACAAAAACAGTGCCACAAAAACATGTGAAATTGTGCCTACTACTCCACCACTAGCTTGAATCGTGTAAGCTTGAAAGTAACAGCACCAATAATTATTTGCAGAGAAACAAATTCGTAAGTATGCATTTGGCATTCGGAAATGCCTAGAGATTGATTCCAGACTTTCAATTCTTCAAACTGGAGTCTCTTGGAAGTGGAGGAATCAAAGAAAATCACTATGAAAATCAGGAGTAACCTCTACAAATGAAAATAAAAAATGAAAATGATGGCAAAAATATTGTCATTTATAGATGCCAATTAAAATCAATTGAAATGATACAAGTTGTTTTCTTTTGAGAAATGAACATGTTTTTATGCATTAGAAGGGGAGCCAATCTGAACACAGAAACTCAAACCTTCATGCCAATTAAGATTCAATGAAGCTCAAATCTTTGTAAGGAAACCTGACATATCCAACAATAAAAGCTATAACCATATTAATGAACACATTACCCGTGGTAGGGATCAGAAATGGGGTTCCGGTTGTAGTCTTGAAAATCTTCTTCACATCCTCAAGCAGAGTTCTTGTCATTGCAGGGACAGCTGGAGAGCGGTAATCCTCATTGTTTCTGTTCATAGCCCGAATGACAGGTTCCGGGATATTGACCGGCCCTGGGACAAAGAGATGGTTCCTTCCTGGTCCATAAACATAGTCCATCTTCCCTCCCTCAAAATTTCAATATGGAATTGAGTTCTAACAAACTCCTGACGCTTTCCAGCGCCAAAACTCCTCACTGCAAAAACGCATCAAACAAATTAATCATAACTTTCTTATATAGTTCCCATTATGGATCTTTCAGAAGCCTCAAAACATACAATCTATTACATTATGTATAGGACTTTTTGATGCCAAAATACCTCAGCTATATAAAATCTAATTGAAAAAAATGGGACTTGTCTGTTCGATACTCTTGTATATTGCTGAATTGATGAGTTATTCGTCAATAAATCATGTTAACAATTCGGATTGTCTGTGTAATCACAGTTATGCAATTAGAACTAATTTGAGGAAGTAATATGTGGATATAAGAAGAAGAAAAATAGATATAAAAACATTAAATACAGGGAAACAAAACCAGCCAAAAGTAGGATACAAGGAGGTTGATGGAACTCTACCTTTTCCTCTTAAAAACATTAATTAAGGTAGTTAAAATAAAACTATTCCAAATTGAGAGGGAAATTTACTATTTTCCTTTTAAAAAGATTTTAGTTTTTATCCATGGGAAGACACGGAAATTCTTTATAATAGTACTCTTCTGATATAAGTTCAGCATGAAATCTTATTAATGAAAGATAAATTTATACATTTCGAATAAGACATGAATTTTGTTGCAAAAAATGTAATAAGGACAAGCAATTTTACAAAGCCATTCCATTACCAAAAAAGACAAGAGTAAGTGATTGGATCACATAGGAAAGCAGTAATGGAGCTCTTTGTTTACTTCCCAAGATTTCACTGAAATCCCAATGAACCCACTTCAATATAGCCGCAAAAAATAATAATAACAAATAAATTGATAACTAAACTGAGAAACAAAATGGATAATCCCAAAAAAAAAAAAAAAAAACTCAGGACCATAGTTCGAAATTTGACTGGACCAGTAATCAGCCATATCCTTTCATTGTACCCAACAAAAAATAAAAAAACAGTAAACGGCAGTTATTGAATATTCACTGCTCAATTTGCTGCTTCCACAACTTCTTGAATAAGACGACTAAAAAAAAAATTGTAGAAACAGCACTTTTCTTTTATTTTTCTACTTTTATTCTCATATTCTTGTTAGAGGAACCATAAAAATTCAGGGAAACAGAGTGACAGACACACACACACACACACACACACACAGGCACAGAGAGAGAGAGAGAGAGAGAGCCCAAAAGCAATCAGAACTAAGACCATCTTACACATACATATCCACATGTAAGCACAGAAACAATTCATCCAACATACACACACACACACACACAAAAAAAAAAAAAAAAAAAAGCGCACAGAAACGTATAACGTAACGTAAACCCATGTATCAGATGAGAATATTTTTGAGAACAAGAAGTGGGCTTACCAGGAAGAGAACAACGCGCGCACAGTCTATCTAACTTCTTTGGCAGAGAAGTGAAGAGAAAAATACTCTCAACCTTACGTAAGAGAAATTTTACTTTTATAAAGAGCGCGGGGGCGGCCAATCAACATTTGATGTGGGACCCACTATGCTCACGCAGTCACACGTGGCAGATAAGAGCGGCTAAGATTAAGATCGACTACAAGAAATTTATACATGTTAATTTTTCATTTTTTTTTTTCTCAAAATTTCTCATGTGCCCCTGTATTTTCATTTATTCCATTCTGTCATTTTTCTATTTTATTGAGAAAAATGATACACTTTCTAAAATTTCTCTCCCAAATTTGCTTCCCAAACGATGTGTCATAATTTTATAAGATGATAATACATTTCCCGAAATAATAAATTATATAGGATTATGACACATTATTTGGAGAGCAAATTTGAGAAATAATTTTTTAGAAAACATAATACAAAATAGTAAAGTATAATATAAAAAAAAAAAAATTGCATACCCAAGCAAGCCCGTAGCAATTCTAAATTTGAAATATTTTCTTAATTATATGCAGTTATGATGGCATTCGAGGTATAAAGTATAAACCCAGTACGTGGGCAGTGGTGGGACTTGCTGTCAATTTATGATGGTAAGTTTCTTTCACTCGGATATTAACATCAAACTGCTAATTAAATTAAATTACCAGTTATATCAAAAGCTTAAACTACTGATTAAATTACCAATTATAATTAATTAATCATTTAAGTAACATTCTAGCAATAACAAAAAAATAAATAAATAAAAATGAAGCAACCAAGAGGCAGCAATTAGAAAATGGCAAGATATAGGGGGGCACCATATATAATAAGCACGAAAAGAAGCACTGCCGAAACGTGTTATTCAACGTCGTCACAAGGAAGGTAGTTTTTGGATTTGAGGTTGAGAAGGCAATGTGAAAGATAAAGTGATAACGGGATGTCAACCACACTTCTCTTGAGATAACCAAGGCCACACACGACACACCCTCTTTTGTATCTGTGCAGCTTCATTTCCAAACCCCTAATTTTGTTTTTGTCCTCTATTCCCTGTCAATCAATCTTTCTTTTTTTTTTTTCATTCTTTATTATTATTATTATTATTATTTCTTCTCTCACCTTTCTAGCCATAGAAGATAGCAAGTGTAGCTACATTTTTTGTACACATCGATCTCTAAACCATGAGCGGCAAATCAAAGGGAACTTTCAAATTATCCTGTTGGTTGGCTGTTTGTTTCTCATCTTCCCGTGACAGCCAGAAGCTCCATATCTCATGCAAGTCTAAGCAAGCATGTGCCAGCTGTTGTATCATATTCTTGCTATAACCACCAAGGAAAAAACATTAAGCAAACAAAACACATATAATGTTATTATGGAAGAGAAGGTGAACAAAAATTGCGAGAAGAAAAAGCCCAAAATTTTTTTATGGAAAATTTGATAATGTACACTTTTCAAAGGCATATTACATATAGGAAGTTCCTCTCGTGTGTATATATGGAATGAGATTAATCCTTTTTTGATTTTTCACTATTTACGAAAACAAATTACTCAACTCATCTTCAAAAGAAGAAAAGAATTGGCAGCAAGACTTTCCATGAACCTTGCACATAACAGAGGATTTTTTGCTCTGTTTCTCGGCAACCTTTGTTGAAGGATGCAATCCCATTCAGTGAATACTTTTCGAGATCAGCCGCAGGACACCAAATAGGAATCGGAGACCCACTTATTCCTATGGGTGGAAAGAACTCCAGAGGATATATATAATGGCTGAAGCAGTTTTCACCCAGCGAGCCAATAGCCCTAATTCTCAAATCATCTGCTCTCCTCCAAATAACATGAAGACTACTTAATGCCTGATGAGAAACCTTGTCTCGGAGGGAAGCCGGTCTGACGCGTCCTAAAAGGCTTCTCACCAGCAAAGCGTCTGTTTTCAGATGGTCCAGCCCCAAGAATGCCCAATGAATTTGGATCAGATAACCGAGGAGCACCATTACTCATAGATCTTACAGATGTGGGCTGAACCTGGAAATGATTATCAGTTTCTGCTCTTCTCCTTCGTTTCCATGCTTCGAATTTCGCTGTATCATGCCCCTTTTGAACTGGTTCTGATGTTTGGTAGGTACTCATATTACTGTACCCTCTTTGCCTCTCAACATGCCGAGGGAAAGGAGGAAAATAATTGGGGTCACCGTCTCGGCCAATTGGACCAGGTGCAGAGCCATTGAGATGGGAGGGGCCGACCCCTGCCTCCTCTTCTTGCTCTTGTTTAAGTTTTGAATAAATTTGATGAAGTCTCTCCCCGGAGAGATTTGAAAAGGTAGAGACATAGTTCCAAAGTCGCATGGTCATCCCTGTCAATTTAATAACTACATTGTTAAGAAGGTTTGAATTTGAAACAGATGCGTTTTCAGATCATCTTTAAAACTGCTATAACATGAAAAACAAAGTCAGCCCTTATCTTTTTCTTTTAAAAAAAAAAAAAAAGGAAAATAACACTTTATGCTCACAAGAGAATGAGAATAGTGACAGCCCAAAACATAGATTGAAAGTGACGTATACCATAGCGATAATAAACGAATCAAGCAGGAAAAAAAAAAAAAAACATACTATCTTGTTTATACGGCTCCTCCTCATGTTCTAAAACAATTTGGTCTATCCTTCGTCCTAGAAGCTGCAAGTAACTCCGAATTTTCATAAGCACCTGAAGGAGAAGAAAATTGAATACATAAGCTCAAGACTATAATAACAAACAACGAGATAAAAGGAAAACCAAAACGAAAAAACTACCTTTTCCTTTGGAAGATTGGCACTAGTGGTCTGCAACCTCTGAAGACGTTCCAGGGTTTTCACCTCGTCAATCATGACATCTTCACACCATTCCATCCATTTCACTTCCTTGAACTGCTCATACACTTCTTCATTGTCCGACATTTCACCCTCCTCTTTTACCAAAGGTTCAACTTTCGTGGGTTTCTGACGTCTCTCTTTGTTCATTTGAACATTGACTTTCTGAGATCCAGCCTTTCCTTTCTTATCCCGGCCACGAGAAACTGAGATGTTCAGAAGATTGTCCCTCTCCTTCTTGGAAGCCTTACGACTCACTTTAGCATTTGCTCTCTTTCCAAGAGCTGCAAGTTCCTGGGTGAAAGCACTAGTCATCAGGATCATGCAAGTCATGACCCAAAAAAAGAAACCACCGACATGAAGCAAAAAGCGACAATCACTTATAATATATATATTAGCATTAAAAAAAAAATCAAAAAATAATAATAAAAAAAAAAATCAAATAAGAAAATAATGAAGAAAGGGAAGACAGAACCTAGACTTTGCAGAATCATTTTACAAAAAAGGACACATTCAAGCATGCATGAAATGAATGGCAGCAAAATGATATGTGCAGCTGCCAGATACGTTGCCCACATATTATTTTTCTGGACTTCCGCAAAAGCATGCATGACAAGTAGTTGAATTATTCATACACTAGAAATAAGGCCAATTAGTTAAAATGGGACATCAAATGTCTGTATTCATACTGGTTTAATTCATGTCTTACACCAGCCATCAACTCTCCTCAGTTGTCCAGCTTGCACAAGTTAACATGAGATGAGAAAAGTAAAAACAAACGATCCATGAAATGTTAGAAGGTGAAAAAAAGTGCAAAAGAGAGTGGAAAATGCCCATACAAAACGTTCAAACCAAACAAACACATAAACAAGTTTATTTCCTCGAACAGTACCATGAGAAAACAAATTCAATATTTTTTTTATTCCCTTCCCCTGCACTTCCTAATCGAAGGTAGTGAGAACCATCTGTAGAAGCCAGCAATGACATTGCAAATATCCTGTAGTGCCCCGACTTCATCAGACGAATAGGGGCATAATCAACACTTTGAACTTTATACCATTAAAGCCAGAGCAAGATATTCACAATTGATGTTCAAAAATCAAAACTTCTGGTGTTTAACCATTGATAAAATATGGAAAGGAAAAAAGAAAAGGCCAACAAATCTACAGACAGAAACTAGATTGCAGACTGCCTACCATTTCCAGGAGTGCATTAGCACGGTCTCTCAAATTTGGAGCACGCGGTAGAAAGGTTTCATGGTGTTGAAGTTCCACTGGAGCAATCTTCTTCACAAGGCCAAGCCTTTCATCCAACCTTATCTTTTCCCAATTGCCAAAACCATGGTAGTGTATTCCCAGAAGCAATCTTGCATCATCAACTATCACACAGTGAAAAACATGAAAAAATCAGGAAAAACAATAATATTTTTCATATAACGGAAAGAAATATAAAAAAAAAAAATTAAAATAACAATGGGAAGAGTAACACATACTCTGATTCCAGCCACACCCTTTGGACCATGTTGAAGGTTTGAGGTACATCAGCACTCGGAATTGTGCAATGGGGTCATCATAGCGACTAATGCGCTTCGCTAGGAGTTGAAGCTCTTGAACACGGGTGAGAAGATCATTAGCCTTTACAGGAACACCAAAGAAATCCAACAAAGGCCCCTATGAATTATTACCATGTAAAAATTAGATTACAAGTGCGAACAAGTACAAACAGAAAGCAAATGCAGCATTCAACAAAACAACCAAATTATAAAATCTTAAGACCAACCTTTGGGTCTAGATTTCCTGCTTCAACTGCTTCTCTACACCCATCAATCAAAGCATCGAAGAGTTCAATCTGTGCTTCAGGCGGAGCTGCTCCAACTGCACCCCCAACCTCCACAGCTATTAAGCTGATTTGGCTCTGGTTCCCAAATTTCATGACCTAATTTGTAATGATGGAAGAAAGGTAAGA
Organism: Alnus glutinosa; assembly: GCF_958979055.1. Lineage (NCBI taxonomy): Eukaryota > Viridiplantae > Streptophyta > Magnoliopsida > Fagales > Betulaceae > Alnus > Alnus glutinosa. Next base: position 4,151,648 of record NC_084894.1, on the reverse strand, counting down.
AATATAATAGAGCAAACAAAAATAATTTCTAGGGATGGCTGTGTCCAAACTCAAACACTGAAATAGAGTAACTGCATTCTCATTCTCTTGAAACTTCTCAGAAAAAGTTCAATTAACCAGACATGAAATTTGAACACAAATCAGAACCAAAGCAAGACTACGTTTAAAATAATAAAACCTTAAAAGCTCCAAAAACATTTTCAACACCACAAAGGTATGCTCATGAGTTCGGCGAATAATTTTTTCTGCCCTCCTTCCTTGTGATTACAACAAAACTGGCTGTCAGCATGTCAGAGATGGTGGTAACTGAACTTATACATATCATCTCATACAACAATAACTGCTTCTGTAATTGAGTAAAAAAGTTATGCTTTCCCAATCTAATTTATCTGCAGGCAGGCAAATGGTCCCCTCCCCCAGGTCGTGGGCAAAAGAGGGGCAGGAATGAAGAAAGCCAGTATAGGAGAGAGGGTGTTGCTTAACATTATGTATGTCAAAGAAAATGCATATTGGACATCCATAAAATCGTGCAGACAGTAACTTTACTATGCCAAACCATAATTCCACATGTAAAGTGAGCTAGTATATCCATTCCAGGGGTATTCTACCAAAAAAGAAATAACGGACCCTACTTATGCCAAGTGTTAAAAAATGCAACAAAATAAAATAAAAGAAGATAAATCACAAACACTCTTTTCATTTTGATAAATCCTTATCATGTTATAAAATTTTCAGGTGACACTATCAAGGACATAATAAGACAAAGCACAAGGCATAGTGTATAAGTATCAACAGAACTTTACCGCACGAGAAAAACGTAACGCATCTCTCTTAGACAAATTCCCGTAAGACCATCTTCTCACTTGACAAGTAGCTCCCTCAATCATTGGTGCTGCCGGGACTGAATGATCAGCTTTGCGGCGTTTCTGCACTCGCTCCTGAGGCTCAGGTCCTTTCTTTTTCCTTTTATTACTCATCTCAGGTTGATTAGCCTCCGCATAGCTTTTAGTATTTCTTGCAGCACGCGGAACTAGAGCTTCCTGAAGGGAGAACAAATGTCTAAACTATAAGATATACAAAAAAAAAAAAAAAAAAAAAAAAAAAAAAAAAAAAAAAAGAAGAAGAAAAGAAAAGAAAAAAAGAGAATAATGATCTCCTAAACATTACTTCGAAAACTTAGATGTATTGTATATTAAGTCAATATCAACATAATAGGTTCATACTTCAGCATGGGCTACCGCGTCTGGTTTTATCCAACGACTCCAAAAGCTCCCATCATCTTCAGCACAAAAATTGGCGACCTGGATATAAACAGATAAAGACAAAAAATAAAGGCTTTGCCAAAAAAACCCATAAATGACTCTCTATGCTTGGATTTAAAAGCAGAATCAAGAACAAATCAACCCACATGCTGCCCCCAACCCCAAAACCCTAGAGGAAAGAAGAAAAATTTATTATACAATAAAATGCTTTTTCTTTTCATCAGTAAGTTACAAACACACCGAGTGGTGTTGCACAAATGACCTCACCCCCACCCCATCAATGAAAGGGAGGAGGTGCAATTTGACCTATCAGTCATTGGCTTAAGAAAAAACAGCATGCAGTTAAACTAAAAAATGCGATTCTATTTTCTTGCCTTAAAAGCACTCAACAATTCATTCCCTTGCTCTCCACCAGGTTCCTTCTCTTCAACCTTCTCCGCTCTTTCAAGAATTTCATCAATATCCATACTTAAGAGTCTTTTCTTGCTTTCTTCATCATTCTTGTCTTCCTTAAAAAGTTCCTCTGCTCCAAATCTTAAGATAGCTGACAGCTCATTCTGCAATCATGAAATATAAAAAGATACATTGATTGTCTAAAAAGAAAAAAGGTAAAAATCTGATGCTACATTTAAGATTTGAAACAAAAAGAAAAAAATTCTTACTATAAATATAAGCTTATATGCTTAAAAAAAATTCTTTCTTCTTTATTGTAACCATGCAATCCAATGAAAACATTACAACTGTATTCTAACAAATGTCCTTACTTTGTCAAAGTAACTCCCTTTCTTTGCTTCTTTCTTCTCCAATCTGCCCTCTGCATTTAATTTTTGGATCACCAAATGGTCAAGAACCTATAGAGGCACACATGAACAAAAAAGAACACGTAAATTTATTTACCTCGTGCCAGAAGTAAAAGATTCATGTATATTTCATGCACATAGGTATAGATTAAAATGTTATGCATGTACATGCATAAATCAATACATCTTAGAACAAATAACAAAATAAATAATTAAACAATTCAAAACATTTTTGTGCAGTACCATTTTTTTCTTGGCTCGCTCCAGGATATCTTCCTCAACACTTTTGCTTGTAACAAATCTATAGATGTTAACAACGTCTTGTTGTCCAATTCTATGAGCTCTACTCATTGCCTAATGCACAACAAAAAAAATAAAAAATAAATTATATATATCTATATATAAAAATAATAATAATATAAATAAATAAAAAGGAGTAAACTCCCAACGGTGGTAAACAAAAGAGAAATATTTCATCCAGTACAAACCTGTAAGTCATTTTGGGGATTCCAATCTGAATCAAATATTATAACTGTGTCAGCTGTTGCAAGGTTGATACCAAGGCCACCTGCCCTAGTTGAAAGAAGGAAGCAGAAATCCTCACTACCAGGAGCATTAAAATGTTCCATAGCCTGCTGGCGCAACTCAGCCTTTGTACTACCATCAAGCCTCTGAAACTGAAACCCTCTAAGTGACATATACTCTGCTAGTATATCCAGCATTCTAACCATCTGCAGCAAATCATCATTTGTAGCCATGACTCAGACACTTAGATACACTTTTGCAAAACTCAATATTATCCTTTAGTCACTTAAATATATCAGTATATACCATATAACAACTAACACAAATTATTCATAAAAATATTTATTAAAAAAAAAAACTACAGAAAATTATCAACAGAAAAATTACCATAAAATGCGATCATAAAACTGTTAAAATTCATCAGCACAACGGCAAAACAGGTTGGTACCAAAGAACCTATGTGATTTGAAAAACTATGTAATTGGAGCAACTTTATATGAAACACCAATCTGATTTGGGAGGAAAGAAAATTTCACTAATAACTTCAAAGGGTTTTTCCATTTTTCTTTCGTTTCTTTTTTTTTGGGGGGTGGGGGGGGGGGGGGGGGGGGGGTGGGGGGAACAAATGTAAGAGAACTATGAATTTACTGTCCTAATTAAATATAAGGATAGTACCCAATAAAATCCCTTTTAAAATGTTGGTTTCATAATTATTCTCCATTTCTTAAAATATACGTAATTTTTAAAACTGAAGTTGATTCGTAGTCAAGGCGGGGTAACCTCTTCTCATAATCCAATGCACTCCCTTCAAGAGATATACACAAACAGTAACCTCTTTGCATAATCCACTGCAGTCCCTCCAAGAGATCATACCCAAAGAGTCCATTTCATTATAGTAAGCTCCGGCAGAAACAACCATCATGAAAGCAGTACCATCAATTCAAGCTTTTTTATTGATCAAAGATACACGTGTAAAATATCCTGATGCCAAAAAACATAAATGAAGAAAGTGTTGCATTGAAACCAATTTACACTCTAATTGTGTAAAAGTTGAACAAGCAAATATACACAAATTTTTTAAATTAAGAACAAATAAAGTAACGTAAGTATAAAACTTGTTCAGTACCCAATAAGTTCAAAAACATTCTAAGACAACAGACCAAGCAATCAGGTAAGCCAATAGCATCCGCACTAACTTTCAGTGGGGAAGGCTAATTACATGTCTTGAATGTCTCTATGGATCTGCATAAGTCGATCTGTCTATGATTGGACAATTCAGAAACAATTATCTTATTCTTGACTTCCAAAACAATTTAACTGGTATCTAAGTATTAAAGAAATCGCCAATATAGAATGCCATGCACCATTCTCAAGATAATTCATCCCATTGACTGGTCTGTCTACATGCAAAGAAGAGAATACTCAAGAAACAAAACTACAAGGTAAGACTACATAAAAATTCATAGCTTCCTGCAAGTTCTTAAGCTACATATTCAATGCAATGATTTCTGAAACAAACCTGGGAAAAAATCAGAACACGATGCTTTGTCTCATGTAATCTAACAAGAAGCTTATCAAGTATGACTAGCTTCCCGCTACTTAAAACAATTCTCTCCACTTTACTGCTATCATTTGTCCTCGAGTCCCCACCATAACCATGGTCCGCACTTTCAAACAGGAAGGGATGATTGCAACATTTCTTCAACTCTACCACAATATTTAAAAGTGAAACCTGAAATGGAGAGAATATGAATGTGCCAAATTCTAAATTATTAACAACAAAAAGGCATTCTTAAACAAATTACAGATTCTGTCAGTATTATGCCACACACAATACATTCATCTTTACCAACCTCCTCTCCCCCCCCCCCCCAAAAAAAAGAAAAAACCACTTGTGCTTAGCAATTATGACAGACTTTATGCAGAACATGAGGAAACAATAAACAGAGTTCAATCCAAAACGTTATAAATGATGTTTGAAGTGTATAATAACCTGATTCCCACGGACTCCTTTGTTCAAGTCATGAAAATTGCGTTCCAAAATCCACTTGTAGTACCTACACAAACACGACCAGAACCAAGTGTCCAGATGGTGAACTCACTGACACAATTGGAATAAATCACTTCATCACAAGCTGATGATGGCACTTTTTTATGGTTTGCTGATTATAGCACTTACTGCTTCTGAAGAGGGGACATTTCAACCCGTAGAATACGCTCAATTTTTGGAGGCAAAGACTTCTCTACATCTTTTATAACTCTTCGGAGAATATGAGGCCTCAACTCCATATGAAGATTAGCAAGCTACATTAAAAACCACCCAGGCAATACTTTTAAGGTACAGAGGAATCACTATTATTCAAATAAATTAAATATATAAGAAGTCAAGCAGATAATGTAAAAGAGCAAGATGAAGACTGTAAATTGTACCTCAATCTCATTGAATGAGCTGAGATTCTTGTAATTCTGAACAAAATCATCCTTACTCTTGAACTTCTCAGGGTCAAGGAAGTGAAGCAGAGCCCTATAGCAAAAGAGGGTGGAAAACAAGCAGAAATATGAATGAGATATGGTACCAACAATAGCAAATTTATACTTTGAAGAAGAAGAATAATAAAAACACCTTGTTGATCTCCCAAAACTTTGTTTATAATCAAGAGGAATCTCACACTGGCTTTCAAGTAGTTGCGAAAAATCAACAATATCACACTAATGACATCTAGTTCCCCTATACTAGCATCCAAGTACCAAACAATATACACAGACATAAGTTAATAACAATAACTGAGAAGAACCCTTCTAATCATAAAGGAGGAAGGAAAAGAATAACAACATAAAGGGACAAAAAAAAAACAAGAAGAAGAATAAAAAGTCCATCAAATATTGTCCACAAAAAGTACATCATACGGTTCTAAAGAATTAATGCAGTAGGAGTGGATGAAAAGGACTATAAACAAATACAATGAAGTCATTAAGGGTGAATGAAACACACATCATACATACAGAGTGTGTGATCTACATATTCATTATAGATTATCCTACATTTTATTGCTTAAAATTCTCAAAATCCAACATGAGATAACATGAATAAGGGACTTATGTTCATGTTTGTGTATATGTTAGCGATAAATGTTTGTATTTGTGCATGTCATCTAGGAATTCTTACTGTATTTGTTGAGAATGGGCGGATTTGGGGAGAAATGGTGTTCTTGGATAGCGCATTGTATCTCTTCAGTGCGCTTCCCCATTTTGGTGAATGGCACTCCGTTCGACTTCTTCAATAGCTCTTTTGGGTTGAGACAAGGAGACCCTTTATCTCCTCTTCTAATTGTTGTTGTCATGGAGGCGTTAAATAAAACGCTTACTGCAACTGTTGGTGGAGGTCTTCTCTCAAGCTTCCCTGTGGAGACTAGGCACTCTAATGTGGTAAATATATCACATATGTTGTTCGCAAATGATACTTTGGTTTTTTGTGGGGCCGACCCTAATCACCTTCACTACCTACGTGCTTTATTCTTATGTTTTGAAGTTGTCTCCGGTTTGAAGGTTAATCTGGCTAAGTAAATTTTGGTTCCTACGGGTAATGTGGATGGGTTGGTTGGCATTTTGGGCTGTGAGGTTTCTTCTTTGCCATTGAAGTATCTTCGTCTTCTGCTTGGGACTTGTTAGAAGGTCGAGCCTATTTGGAATGGTGTAGCTGAAATGATTGAGCGTCGGTTGGCTAGTTGAAAAATGATGTATCTAAGTAAGGGTGGTAGGGTTACCCTTATAAAAAGCACTCTTTCCAACTTTCTTACGTACTTGTCTTTTTCCACCTTTTTGCTGGTGTGGCAAATCACATAGAGAAACTCCATCAAGATTTCTTATGGGATGGAAAAGGTGAAGAATTTAAATATCACCCAGTTAGTTGGTCCAAGGTTTGCTCTCCTATCATTTGAAGAGTATTTGGCGGACCAAGGTTCATTTGAAAGTGGCTTGTTTCACTTAGTCAACAACCCTAGGAAAGATTCTTACCATGGACAATCTTAAGAGGAAACAAGCCATTGTGGTTGATAGGTAATGCATGCGCAAGAGGAATGGGGAGTCCGTGGACCATCTTCTTCTCCGTTGTAAGGTTGCTTGCGCCTTATAAAATGCTTTCTTCAGTCGCTTTGGGGTTGTCTTGAGTTATGCCTACTTGCCTAGTCGGGTGGTTGATTTGTTTGCTTGCTGGGGGACGAGTGGGCACTCTCGAAGTGTTGTCATGTGGAAAATGGTGTTTTATTGCCTTTTGTGGTGCCTTTAGAGGGAAAGAAACGATCGAATTTTCAAGGACCGAGAGAAAACGTTAGAAAAGCTCGAGTCTTTTTTTTGTGCTCTTTCTACTTGGACAGCTACGTTTTTAGCTCCCTTGATGATTAGTTTAATTGATTTTCTTGAACTTTTTTCTCCTCCTAGTTAGATGTTTCTTTTGTATACTTCATGTGTACCTGGGTTGCATTTTACGCTTTTAATAGTATTTCGATTACTTATCCAAAAAAAAAAGAGTTTGTATTTGTGCATTGCATATATGAGACAGCAACTAATGGCTCTACGCGTACCTATTCGTGCAGGTTTACTATGTATATATACAACACAGTTTCCCTATTTTTTTATAAGCAAATAAATATTTTAAATGTACGACAGGGATACAACCCTAGTACACAAAAGGTACAAAAAAAATGGTTTCCCAGGTGCATGTAAAATGTTATATTTGGAAAATAAATCAATATAATTGTCATGCAATTGTTTCTTATCACTTGAGTTTTCTTAATTAAATCCTACCACCCAATAATTAAAAAATTGTACTGAAAATTCAAATTGAATATGAGGCATGCTGGCCTACCAAGTAGCTATGTAAATTTCACTAAAGCTGGTCATGCTGACCAACCAAGTTTAAAGATCTTTTAAGCTTTAAAGCCTACATAAGCTCGGGAAGAAGATCAAATTATTCAGCAGCAACACAAGAAATTTACAAAAAAACAAATGGAAGGATATTCAAATAACCAAAAAACCAAGAATTTTAGCCACAATCAAGACAAGGGTAAGTCATTCAAGATTAATTATTTAGGAACAACAGATACCAGTTCTAGTACAAGGAAGACCAAGGTCATTGACGTAAGTGCACGGCCAAGGAAAAGGGAAGCATGAAAATTTTGTAGGTCAAGGTGATGAGGAGAAAACATTATAAGCATAGAGTTACAAGTTTTACAAATGGTCAATAGGGCACGCATATGCAAATAATGCAATTGTAACCTCTATTTGATAAAAGCGAAGGGAAAGGGTTCAAAAATTAAGGGAGACACCACAATATGCTATACTATACTATAATTGTGGGGAAAAAAAAAAGTAATTTTCGAGCTTTGCAACACGTTTTTTTATCAGCATATTTGCATACTCAACAAAGAAAGAAGAATTAACTAATTTAGCATGCAAAAAAATGCAATGTTCTCACTAATATAAAGAGAAAAATTATGTACCATAGCTCTTCCACACTATTTTGTAAAGGAGTGCCAGTAATAAGCAACTTGTTCTTGGTGCTAAATTCCTGAGGAAACAGGAAGGCAATACCCAAAACTAATCAAATTAATTTCAATAATGTAAACTCGAAGGTCGAAGTCAAATTCATCGGAGAATTTAGCATACCGAAAGAGTTGTGTATAACTGTGCCTCGCTATTCTTCAACCTATGAGCTTCATCAACCATCAGGTAATTCCACTTGATCTTGGAGAGAACAGCCTTATCCTTCAGAACTACTTCATATGTAGTCAGTAGTGTATTAAATTTTAAAGGCCTGCCAGCTTTTTTATCATTGAAAATTTCATATTGCTCACAAACCTGCAACCATTAAGCAATAAAAACAGTGAGCAAAAAAAAAAAATATGATGAGAAGTTGATCATAATCACGCATTGTGGCATACCAAAGCAACATTCCTAATGCAGATATGAATCACATAAAATACAACAGACTAGTAGCCTCCACCTTATGATTTTTATTCAGTAAAATGTAAAGAGAGCAATCAAATATGGTGATCAATAATTAATTTCATCATGATGCAAAGCCCCACCGGTACAATATTAATGATTGCCAAGGAGATTTGACATTCAACTGCTCCATCAAGCCAGACAGCAATGGGGACCAAAACTTTCTCTAGCAATCAAGTACCAAAAGAATAATTATAACATACACTTTGCTATTATAGTCAGCCATTTGCCCCAGCTGATCTGCCATTCATTTCACTATTGACATGTTATGGGAGAATAAAAGTTCACAAATTTCACAAAGCAAAAGCTTGGGAACCAAACTTCCTACTGTGGTCAAATATCATATACCGTCGTCTGTACACCATGGAAAAATCCAGATTGTGTATCACTATGCTGACATTTTAAGTCACATATCTATAGCAATAAGATAAGCACGCTCTATTAGTACACCAATTAACTGTCTTTATCAGTTATCTAGATAAATTTCATTTGGCCAAACCTGTCATCACTAAACAATCAAGAAGTATATACATGAAAACTTTTTTCCCATCCTATACTCCCATCTACCTCAAACCATGTGTTCAGAAGTATGACTCACCTCTCTGCTTGCCCGGGTGCCAACATATATAATAACATTCATATCAGGAAGCCACTTCCTAAATTCTTTTGCCCAGTTTGACAAAGTGGATAATGGTACAACAACAAGAAAAGGCCCATGGATTTGTTGGGCATTCTGTAAGAAGAGATGGAAATTATTAACATTTAACATAAATGATGACTCTAAAGTCTTATAATGGATCAGCATGAAGAAGAATAAGATTTTACCTGTAAAAAGCCAAGCATAGAAACTGACTGAACAGTTTTCCCAAGACCCATTTCATCAGCTAAGATGACATTTGTATCATTCCTCCAACTGTCATGCAAGAGACACTGATTAGGCCATGTACAAGAGCAAACATATTTTAATGTAACCACTTGAAGCATACAATTTTGTCACTTCAATTTTTTTTTTCCCCTTAAAAGGGCTGTATGATTGGATGTGTGCTTTTCATAGTCCTTATTCTTCCACTTCTTCTTTCCATGATTGTATGCATTTCAGATTATTATTCTTTTATGAAACCTTATTGCACTTGCTGTGTACTAGACTGCCTCATTTTGGTCATAAATTTTCCATTACTTAACAAATGAACGGTAATCATTTTTCAGTAAAAGATGAAAGCTTCAAACTACAGAGAGAACATACAGCAAATTTTTTTTGATAGGTAATCAAAAAAGCTAGAGAAAGTATACCTGTTAACAAGAAAATTCAAACCCTCCAGCTGATAATCACGAAGCTTTCCTCCTTTCAACCATTCAGGCTGTTCATCAAGCTTCCTTAAGCTTGCTAAACATTACAGATTTCAGATTAATTAATATCTTTGTATGTAATTCACATGCTGCAAAATAGAAAACAATTCTCCATGCAAAACCCGATATTCGAGAAGTTAAGGGATGATCCTCCCACATATTTCCAAAAATTACAGAATTCTCCTAAGTTCATAGGTAACATTTACTTCAAACCAATCCATCACTAACAAACTATTAAAATCGTTGTTAAAATAATATTAAAAGCCACATTTAGTTTTGTTGTTATCAAATTCCTAAAGAATATCATAAACCTCCTCTCTCCAAAACTCTTAAACTTGTTTCCCATACCTGTCACGTTCTTCAAATACCAAATGACCGGAGATTAACCATCTCATCAATAAATTGTTCAAAATGTTATTTTATTTTATAATTTTAAAAATATTAAACACGTGAATGTATGGATTGGATGGTAAATAACTCCAATTGATATGAAATTTGGCATACATGATAAGTTCAAATACAAGAGTAACCTAACAGTACTTACAAAACATTAATCTTAAGTTATTAAATGCTGTTTAATTAAACAAAAATTCTACCAGGTGCAACTTGAACCAAACCTACTATATAACCGATTTGCAGTTCACAATAGCTACATTAGAGTTCACTTAAAGCATGTTTCCAGAGACCAGAAAAGTACTGACCTTTGCTCTTCTTACGTTGGAAATCCACCATTTTTCCTTGGACGGCCATTGTAGCTTCACGAGCCTGCTCACAAATGACAAACCATAAACCTTTAACATGATATAAAACCCACATTTCACTTGTGTGTTGGGTGCATGTACATTTGGACACATTCATATGATAACACACTGGGACACAGTAACAAATCAAACGAAGCTTAAAAAATTCAAGGTTACTACTGACAAGAGAGCTGTGAGAAACACTGGTGAGGAACAGAAAAAAGGGGAAAGAATAATACAAAGAAAACATCAATTGACTTGTCAGTGAAGTGTTGCAAGAGGAGTTTGTGCTACTCTTAATAGTAGAGTGTCTTATCTCCCTTTAGAATATTTGGGGCTACCTTTAGGTTCTCCATTTAAAAAGAGCAAGTTGGGATGGGGTGATAGAAAAGATGTAAAAATTGACAAGCTAGAAGAAATTCTTTGTCAAAAAGAGGCAGAATCACATTGATCAATAGTATGCTATCTAATCTCCCAACTCAAACTCTTTTCCCCATGCCCATTGATATTGCTAATAGATTTGAAAAACTGCAGCGAGAATTCACTTGGGGAAGTATTGGGGATGAGTTTAAATTCCATTTGGTCAATTGGCATAATGTTTGTGCTCCACTTCAAAAAGGGGCCTTAAGGAATAGGAAGTCTCTGGTTTTTTTATCCAGCTTTACTCAGAAAATGGTTGTGGTCCTATGCAACAACGAGGAACAATCTTTGGAGGACGGTGGTGGATAAGTATAGGGTTTCTTAGGGAGGGTGTGGTGATGTAGTTGAGTAATTCTAGACGTCATGCACATGTCCCCCTTTAGTCACTCCAAAACTGATTTGACTTTTAAAATCGCCATTTGATCAAAATTCAATACTGATCTCTCACTAATCCAATGGTGATTTTAAGTTTTTGAGAGACACAAGAAGGACATGAGTATGACTTCTAACATTACTCGATGTAGTTAGAGGACCATATGGTGTTAATTTATGAAGAATATTAAAGGTACCCATGGAAGAACTTTTACAAATTTATTAGGTTTGAGAGAGTAATGGCCCCCAGATTCAGTTTTGGCATAATGTTTTTTTTTATAAGTAAAGTTTTGGCATAATGTTATGGTGATACTCCCAAAAAAAAATGCATTTCCAGAACTTTTAGCATTTTTTACTTGAGCAGCAGCATTGGGAAAGAATTGAACAGAACAACTGTCACGGATTGGTACATTCATTTTCAATTAAAAAGAACGTAATGAGGTTGAATCTTTTTTTTATATAGGTAAGTAAAGAAACAACATTAAAAAAACATAAGGCACCCCTAAGCATGCAAGGAGTATACAAGAAGGTTACCAAAACAAAAGAAAAACAAAAAACAAAGAAAGAACACCCAAAAAAACCCAAAAGACAGAAGAAACCCCCAACCCTACCACAAAAACCCAGAGCCCTCAAAGAACCTGGGCTACTTTACACAACAGCAAGGGCGATCTTGCCTCTAACCCGGCTAGAACCAACACCCCTAGCATCGAAATTGATCAAGCATTCTAGATTCTTGACCTCTCTTTTCCCTTTTTGCTTAAAAGTAGAGACAAAGCGCTGCCCCTCATCAACTAAAGTTGAGAAATCCAGAAAACCCTTCTCAATCCCCTTGAAAGAAACCCCCATCGTATGAAAACACGACCTAGCATCTTGCACTACCTTGGGGTATACAACAACCCCTCCCTCAGGATCATCCCCCTTTGAAGATTCACCCACCTCGAAGACCCAAGAATGACTACTGGTCCCTCCAAGACGAGTAATTCTATAAGTCACTCTTGCGTCCTCCTTGTATCCCTTCAAGAATGATGTGGCTTTTAAAATGGCGCATATTTGTATCTTTTGGTGTTTATGGTGCGAAAGAAACAATAGGAGTTTTGAAAACTTGGAAAGATCCTCGGATGAGATCCTCTCTTTGCTCTATCAGTCTTTGTATTTTTGGACTTCGGCTTATGTCCATCCTTTGTATATTTCTTTTTCTGACTTTCTCACTCGCTTTTCTATTTCTAGATAGGTGTTTTCCCTGTATACTGCCAATGTACTAAGGGACACCTTACGCTTTTTCTATAAAATTGATCTCTTGTCTATCAAAAAATAAAATCACCACTTGATCAAAATTCAATAATAATTAATCATAAGCTCAATGATAATTTTAAAAGCCACATCATTTTTTGAGGGACACAAGAGTGACAAAAGAGTAACTTCTAGCATTACTCCTTCAAGACATACCAGGTAAAAAATGGGGAGAACACCCATACACCAAGGAGAACGGCCTAGGTGGAAACAAAACTCACTTAAAAAAGGGAGGGAACCCCCTCACGCCAAACGGATACGGAAAAGCAAGCCCAACACCACCAGATGAGGGTTGGGCAACCGAAACCCCTCCCCCACCTAGCGCCATCGAGGACTGGTCCCATGGCCCCGATTGAGGGCTGAGAAGGAACACCCAAAGACTGCGCTATCGGAACATTGATCGCCGTCACTGGTCCACGGCCCCGATGAGGTTGAATCTTTGGTCCTTGAGTTCTCTTTATGATCAGATGGCAACCACTACTGCGTCTTCATTTTCAAATTTATTTGGAGTCCTTCAATCTTTTGGATTTTAGATACTAGATTTGCTTTTGGGTATTTTTTCTTGTATAGATTCCTTGTACTAGGGTTGCACAAGCCCATTATTACACTTTCTTCAGGAATTTTATTACCTATTAGAAAACAAAGAAAATACCATGTTCAAAAGACTTCAAAGCCTTAATTTCAGCTTGGGATGCCAAGGCATCAACCACAAACCAAAAGTTTGATAACCAAATATTCAATTTCTTGTTAAAGAGTTGGCCACTAGATGTTCAATCTCCAAATAGCCTCATCAATATGAGCTCCCAATTCTCCATTCATTTGGACATGCGAGACAATTTATTTCTTCCACAATTATAAGGCTAGATAAAGAAATCAAGCAAATGGAGATGTTGGAAGATGTGCCCTTTTACAATCATTATAAATCAAAAGCAAAAAGACAATTAAAACACATAATACCTTGTATTCATCAATGGCATCTTGAGCAAACGTGATATCTACATCCTTCTCCCTAATAACACAAATTTAAATATAAGCATCCCAATTTGAAATAAAAATTGAACAAGCCAGTAAATAAAAGGGACATACAAAACCACCAAAGCAATACAATACATTTTTTGTTTGATTGGTGCGCTCTACATTAACATAGTGGGTCTTGAACCAACGATCAAACCTTCTGCCCCTTTTTTTTTTTTTAATAAGTAAATTTAGATTTATAGAAAGCGTAAGGCGCCCCTTAGTATACTGGAAGTATACAAAGAAAACACCTAACTAAGAATAGAAAAACGAACAAGAAAATCAGCAAAGCTAATAGCCAATGGGGACAAAAAGGCCACCGTCCAAAGATACAGCGTATGAAGAAACGAAGCTAAAATATCCTCCATAAAACCCTCCAAATCCTCGAAACATCTAAGATTTCTTTCTTTCCAAACACACAAAAAATGCAAATAGGCACCATCTTCCAAATCGCAGCACTCTTCAGCCTTCAAGACTTCCACCAACAAGCAAACAAGTCAATAACTCTTCTCGGCATAACTCTTCTGCCCCATTCTTATAAGGAGAGGAGATGCCATTAGATTTATAGTCCATTGGCTAAAGTAATATATTATATTATTCATAAGGGACTAGACACCAGTATCAACACCCACCATCCTAACCAGTTTGAGAATATACAGGCCAAAACAAGCAAGGAGGAGTAAATAGTACATCAGAAATGGAATCATCATACAAACTTCTAGTCTAGATTACCATGTTGCTTCAGCGTAAGATAGCCCTTGCCACTTGACTAAATACTCTGGTACCACATTGCCAGAACTATCTTTATTGATTCGGTCTGCAAATATTCTCTCCACCTGAAAATGCATTTGGCAAAACCACTAACTAAAACCTCAAATTGAAAATAATTATTTAACACTAGTAAGGAAAGTAAAAAATTAAAAAAAAAAAAAATGGATGCAAAGGAAGAAAACAAACCTGACTGTTTTGCTTAATGAGATCTAAGTCCATCTCCTTGCTCACGTCATTTACCTCAATCTACCAAGTATATACAGAAACAGTAAAAAGGAAAGATAAATGAGCCGCCATGTCAAATAAATTAATATCCCCACTTTCATGAAAATTCAAACTTCATAGGATAAAGCAATTGAAAAATAACTGAGTGTGTGTATGTGTGTGCACGCGTGCGGGCACCGGGGGCGGGGGGGGTGGGGCGGGGTGTGTGGGTGAAAAAGCATGGTGGGAATGGCCATGCTTCTTTTATGGAGCAATTGAAAAATAACTATGAGTGGGGAGGGGGGGAAGAATAAGCATATTCATAAAAGCAGATTGCCATTCCCCACTACCGTTAAAGAAACTTCATAGGAGAAAGAAACTGAAATGTGATAGATACGTCGAACACACTCATATCAAGACCAGACAGGACAGGAAACCAATGGCATCAATATGAAAAGAACTGATGAGCTAATACTGTGCTGAATATCTCAATTCTACACCCCTAATAACAACAAAGAAATAAATTCACAACATATCCATTCCCAACTTTCTAAAATCAAAGCAAGATCCTATTTTCTTGAAGAAATTCCAGCTCTAATTCCAAATGTACATGATTCCATATAGGACCACATACAATATCAGAGGAGCTCTAACATAACCAATATGTGAGTCAAGAAAAAAAATCAAAAAAATTAATCTTAATAGTACATAGGTATCACTATCTATCCATATATGCTTTAGGGCCCTTATTGTAATCATCAATTGCAATAAGAACCTTAATAACATAGAATAATAACCCCACCCAGCACAGAAAATAAACTCCGCCTAAGAGGTAGGTTTTCCTCCATGAACAAATATAGAAGTAGCCTTGCTGCAAATCGTCAGTAATAAATATTAAAAATTAAAAAAAAATAAAGTTAGGTTGCAGTGATTCATACATGTGATCAAGCTGATGTTGCTCGATTGAGATTTGACAACAAAGAAAGCAAAGACTTCACTCAGGTTGTAAAAAATTATCGAGACAGAGAGGGAGAGAAGTACATCTCAAAGTTCAAATCTTGTCGAGCTGTCATTGATTGACCACAATACATTGAACACTCATAAAAAACCAACAATTGTTATTCAACCTTCATTAATCTACTTCTTCCTTTAAAAACTCAGGCTTACTATCAAAATATTTTTTTTTTTGATAAGTAACTTACTATCAAAATATTTTACAAGTAAAAAGTCTAGAATACTCCCCAGAGACCAAAAATTGTGTCAATTGATCCTTGGGGGAAAAAAAATAAATAAAAGAATAAAAGAATAACATGGCATAAACTCCTAAGAAAAAAGTATTAACAAAACCGCCAAAGAAGTTTGTGTACGCCCATGTTGCTATTGACAAATTGGTTTGCCCATCTTGTTTCAGTGAAACAATTAAGTTCATTGCCAATGTTTTAAACCCATTTGATTACAGTTAACATTAGAAACCAAATACAAAGGCAAAGAATCAGGAAGTATGCTATGTCATTAAGTAATACTAATAACTTGCCCAGAAGAAAAAAATACTTATAGCTTTATATATATATATATATACACACATTTTGGGGAGAGAGAGAGAGGAGAGAGAGAACTCATTTTTTGGGGAACTCTAGGTATCTAACTTTCAGGCATAGATATAGAAGCAAATTACCAAAATGTTTCTATTACATGTCCATATGCGTATATGTCCTTACAGATATATTAGTGTTTGCTTGTGTCCTGTTTGTGTGTGGCCCCTGCTTGCAATTGATTAATAATCTAACAACTAAAAATACTTTATAAACCTTTCACTGTTATTTAAAAAAAAAAAAAAAAAAACCTCGGTTTGATGAGAGCAAAACACAAATATTACCTCCTCACGTGAGACCGCCTTCCTGAACCTAACATCCTCCATCACTTTTTTCGTGTAATTTACAACCTTCTTAAAACCACTAAGCTGCAAACTCACATAGACAAAAAGCACAGAGCTTGTGAGTAACATGTGACAACAGAACCATAAAACTAGTCACGGCATCCATACGTTACATGTAACCGATAGAAAGAATGAAAAGCATACATTTTGCAGCTCAGAGATTGACTTCCACTGGCAGTGCAAATGTGATTGGCCTTTCCATTTTATCAAGAATTCCATCTCATTCCAATCTGGCTCGGCATCATACAAGTGGCTAAACAGAACAGGTTCTGTAGATCTATTATTCCTTATAGCATCTTCCGCCATGCCCTTTGGCTGATGCCACAGTACCTTCTCAATGGAGTCACCGTCTTCCGCTTCAATCTCCTCCTAAAAGATGCAATTAAAAATATTTGGAAACAATAGTATATCATACATGAGAACAACTTCATGAAATAAGCAAAAGAAACAATTTCAGAGTAAGCAACCTTAGAGAAATCCAATTAACAAACAGATGTGCAAACAACAAACATAAAAATATTATTAGATTGGAAGAGTTCTGAGTTTTTTTATCAATAAACAACAGCACTCCACAAACAAGAGCATAGACACGTCACAACCAGGGTAAGCAATTTCTAACCAACATTCCTTACAACTTTACTATGTGAGCGCACTGGGGTGTCCTAAGCATCTCTGCATTTCAAAATGTCATAGCTTAGCACAAGCATGGAAACCTAACCACAAAAATGAGAAGCACATTTGCGTGCACAAACATAAAATTAACAACATAAATTAGACTGAGCAGGTCAACACATTTTGAAAGCTGAACAAGAGAGCTTCAAAAACATAAAAATAGACACCAGGACAAGCAGAATACAGTACAAATTTCCAGACAGCAGAAGCCACAACTCAGATAAGTAGACCCTCTAAAAATAATGGTCTACATACTAATTTCTTCTCACTAAGTTTTTTCAGAAACCAGGTTGGATCTATATTTCTTCAATGTTTCTTCTACTTGATAATCTCTAATGACTAATAGATTATCTTTTATCGGTAAATTGAGAAAAGTAAGTATTTTGGAGCTCCTTTCTAAGCGAGAAAGCATATCCAACAGCTATCCTTGGCTAATTTCAAATGTGCCTGCTTTTCAAAAGATTAATTTCCAGGTTAGAGGATACATAAAGTGCTTATCAAACCGACATCAGCCGAATCCAGTGCATTCCCATGTCCAGCACATTTCCGTTACTACACATTGCTTTCAATCTATCATTCCTAAGAAACTATATCCTATTCTCACTACAGAGATACCACCAGCTCTTTGACAGTAAGCCGAACAAAAAAGTATCGGATGTCGCCAACATACCCATACTTCCCAATATTTTCAGTTTCTACCTTTTTTAATCTTCACAAACAAAGCAGGCCTCCAGTGGACCTGTCCACAATCCTAAACAAAGCTGATAAAACAAGTCATCTCCAACTAGAATTACTACTCTGACTGAAGTACATATCTTAGAAAGTAAGGCTTTGCAAGGAGGAGATTCCTTTAATCCGAAGAATATCGTTTGCATTTGATAGACAGCCCGGAAACAGATAAGACTCAAGGCTGCAGGACTATTCACTCAACGAACCCAATCCCACTTATAAAAAAAACAATTTGCACATATTCAATGTTCGCTGGATCTGTCTAAAACTTGCCACACCAATTTCCACCCCCCCCCGGGGTATTGCCAAATTGATCCATCCCAGCCTCTATTTACAAAGCTGATAATGTCCAGTGATACGCTTCAAAAAAATTCAAGCAAGCCAACTAGTAACATGTTATAAGGTTTTTTTTTATTTAGTAATTCAATATCATTAAATAAGCGCAAAGGGACGCAACCCTAATAAAAAAATATATTCATTCTTGTGAGTACGTAGCAAGTACATAAACACAAAGGGGCGCAACCCTAGTTCTAAGGTTTATTTTTTTAAGGTAGATATAAAACAAAATATAAGTACATAGCAAAAAAAACACTTTCCAACAAATTGTGCTTAAGCATTGCAAATCTGAATTTTTCTTTTTCCTCTATTCTATTTCACAGCACTTTGCTTCTTAGAAATCATGTATAAGAACGTCCAGATTTTCTAGCACTACTTGACTAACAAAACTAAATGCTAGCCCATGCCACAGCTCGATTTAACTAGGTAAGTAGGCATCTTAATGTCACCCACGAGAGAAGACCTAAACATGGAAGAAATACCACTAACAAAATCGCTAGTCCATTCAGTCAAACTTGTGCTAAAAATTCTGATGAAATCTTCCTCTGCAAAATAAGAAAAACTTGAGCACCAGCTAAAGAAGAAAATTTTCAACTGTAATACGGGGCAATCATCCGGCAACAATTACCCCCCCCCCCCCCCCAAAGCGACAGCCAAAAAAAAAAACCAGGGGAATCCCTTGCATACTTACAAGTATTTAGCTTTCATTAATGTCATAAAACAAACTGGCTTACCATAAGAAAGAGCCCTACAAGATCATCCCGTGCTACTGCTATACTGCCCAACTAAATCTCTAAATTTTCTAATCTACAAATACGTCCAAATCTAGCATATAAACCAAAACACAGTACATATAGATGTCAGGTGAATACATGGATTTAACACTACAATAAGTAGACTGCACCTTGTGGAGCTTTTTCTTCTTGCCTTCATCAACTTCTTCACTTCCATCACTTTCAACATATGACACCTTTCGAACTGACCTACTAGAAGTGCGGACCTCGCTGTGTCGTCCAGATGCATTTGTTGACACAGTGGACCGACCACCATTTTTGCGGAGATTTACACCTCTTCTGGTCATGCTTTTAAAATCCTCTTCACTGTCACTGTCGGAATCCTCTGCTGAAGACTCATCCTCTTCAAATGATGATTTCACTCTTCTTTGTCGACTAGATGCACGAAATGATGCGCGTTCTCTAGTGGACCCTACACTACGTCCTCCTTTAACTTGTTGCCTACCCTTAGCTTTCTTTGTAAAATAGGAATCTTCATCCGAAACTTCTACATCATCAACACTGTCATCATCTTCGTCAGAATCTTCGCCATTCCAGGCTTTATCCTGAATCATTAAAAGTATGATAAGTCTGCAGACATAACAAATAACTATAAATACATGTTTAAAAAAAACAAAAATCCAATGAACAAGTTGACCAAAAGTTTGTGCAGCAAGAGTAATGTAGACGCATTTTCATAAAGAAAACTTGAACAGTTTTTCATAAGAGTGGCTTAAATAATGCTTATGCCGTCCCAAATGTTGAGGTCTAACCTTTTTTTAATAAGTAAATGCAATTATTAAAAAGCACAAAAGGCGCAACCTAAGAACACTGAGATCAAACTTATTTGAAAACAAAACAAAAAAAAAAAAAAAAAACTTTGAATCTTAATGGATCTAGAAATAGATCTAGTCAAAATCAAAATCTCAGTCTTTAAAATACTAAGTAGCAGTTGCAGAAACCAAGAAGACGGCACCTAAGTGGAAGAATACATAACTCAAGCAAACACCCACAGGTTACAAAACAAAGTACCAACCCCTATTCATCTTATACTACAGTACACCAATCACAATATCCTTCTCCTAAAAAATTCTCTCCTCACTAGCAGTATAAAACTAAACTACACAATGTAAGCCCAACAGATAGTGGAACACAACATTTAAGCCTTGATGGTGGCAAAAAAAAAAATTAGAAACAAAAAAAAAATGAACTGGACCTCAACAATGTCCCAACTACTAGACACGCATCATAGGTAGCGACACCAGTTGCTTGGTAAAACCCACACAAATAGAATTTAGCAATATGATTTCCCACAGACAGGAACATGCTTAGACCTACTTCCTAAGATACTACCAATTTTCACATTGGACTATACTAACTAGTAACTACTACAATATACAAATTACTTCGACTAAATAAAATTATGGACAGCTTAAGTGGTTCCCTCACAGAAATTCTAACCAACAAAAGAAACAAACTTTCAAGAACTTTTCTCTGTTCAACCTGATAGAAGAATCAAACACAGAATAGCCTTGTCAGATGGGCATTGGGAAATAGTACTAGATCCATATGAACTGACGCTAAACCATATGAACTAAAAAAGTTACACGGACTACACGGATAAGTGCAGCAAATCAAAATGGCAAGACCAAAAATATGATTGATGTGATATAAAGTTGAAATAATTTATATGAAAAAGTGAGAAAAATTTGTATTGTAGTGAGTTTTTTATTTAAAAAGTAATAAAAAAAGTGTTGATGTGATATAAAAAGTGAAAAAAGTAAGAATATTTTGAAATTGATATTTTTTGGGAGAAGTGAAGGGAAGGGGAGGGAAGGGGAATGGGGATTTCAAACAAGGCCCAAATCTGAGAAAATAGCAAAGGAAGTCCAATGGGATTTTGTTGTGCCTGGTCAGTTGATCTTCACAGAGCAACATGTCAAATCTAATACCACAAGTCTTTTTTTTTTTTTTTTTTTTTTGATGAGTAAGAGAAATATCATTAAAAAGTGCAAAGCGCAATCAAGTACAAATCTAATACCACAAGTCCTACTTGAAAGGAAAAACAAAAAAGAAAAAGAAAAAAAAATGACTACAAATTAATGCTTAGCAACTATGATAATGATATAACAATAACCTTGTTCCCTGTGCGACCACTCGTGACACCAGAATCAGGCTCGAAGTCTGCATCATCAGGATCATCCTCTGCATGCAACCAAAAAAAGACATGAATTCAGCTGACTCCCCACGGTGAGTATGGTAATACTATAGCAACCATCTAACAGACAAAACAAAAATAAAAATAAACTACCATCTTCCTCATCCTCTTCTTCATAATCAGCATCAGCATCAGCATCAGCATCTTTGTCGTCATTATCACCATCTTCATTGTCATTTAAAACTTTGGGATTCCTTTTCACATGGCTACTGTTAGCAACAGGCTTTGATTGTGGCCTAGAATTCAATCCTATAGAATGTTGAAACCCTCTATAATGCATAGTGTCTCTCTGTTCTTCTCCGTCCTGCTCATAATATTCATCAGATAACATCTCATCTGCAGGGACATCAGAATGGCCCCTCTGACCCTTGCCCACATCTTTTTTCCTATTGTCATCTTCTGACTCCAATCTATCTTCCCTGCCATCCATTGAATTGTCTTCTGACCCCTCTACATTTCTATAGTCAGACCCACTTTTGGAATCCTGCCCAGAATCAGAGCCACCCCTGGTCATGGGTTGGCAGTCCTTCCAAAAGGTTGAACCCCATTTTCCGGCGATCCCAGTTCTCCTTCCAGAAGGTTGCAAATTTGACGCCCTCATATTAACATTGTCATCAGCAGCTCCCTCATTTTGCAGCCTATTGGTATCATTCAGTTCGCCTTCACTTTGATACTGCACATCCATATTCATATCAAATTCTTTGTCACTCGAAGTTGCATCTACATCCTGATTCACTAACGAGCTATGAGTTCTGTTGATGCCCTGTCCCTGGCCTTTTTCTTCTAGGACACTCTGTGAAACTGTTTCATTATTATAGTTCCTAAAAAGAGCCATCCTTTAACATGGAACCTCAATGGAGCTTATTTATCTCAATCTCGTTATTATAAAGTGAAAATTTCACGTAGGTAAAGCTGTAACCACCTAGTGCTTCAGTTGTCTCCGAAAATCTCTCTGAAAGGTCCAAGTAACAAGAAAGTGAAGGCTGTTAGTAGAATCCCCTATCGTTTTCACGAAAATTAATAAAGAAAACTAACATTTTCAGACATTACTCCCTCGAAACTAAAATTAATTCGGTGGGTCAAAACTAAATAACAAAAACAAACACATATATAAGCCTCCATATGGTTGCAGAGAAAACTGCAAAAATGAAGGAAACAAGTATATTGAATCTCATGACTTCTCAGGTAATGAATAACTTTAATCCACCAAGCCAGCTAGTTGTACTTGGTTCAGTTGAATAGAAATCCAATGTATGCGTACCAAATAATGATTAATCATTGACTCAATTCCGTTTCCTCACTTTCCCTACACTTTCTCATCAACCAAACATTGGATGCTTGTCTAAGAAAGGGACCCAAGTTTCAGTTTAACATAAAAAAACAATTTGAACTCTAAAGGAAAGAGTAAGCACCGACTGAAACTTCAAATTCGAAGCCAAAGAGTAAGTTCCACTCAAAAACGAAGCTTCTCTGATCAATTCCAAACCTAAGCTAGAAAAGAAAAATCAGGAACAAGTGCCTAAAACACTTCGAATGAGGACCACTTGAACAAAATTGAAGTTGAACGCATTGCAATCACAAATTCACGAAAACCGATCCAAATTATCGAAAAAATCATGAACGCCAAAAACCAAACGTACAAACAAATCGAACAGAGCAAGCAGCAGATCAAGGAGCGAATTCTCAAAATCCAACAAAACCAATCGCTAAAACCCTCCAAAAACTTCCCTAAACAAAACCCTAGAACAGGCACAGACCCTAAAATCCCAAAACCTAATTTCACACCGAAATCAAATTGAAGCGACCAGAGAATCCAATGACAGAAACTACAAAACGCGCAGCTCCCGTATACAGCTAAAGAGAAAAAAAAAAAGAGTTCGACTAAACAGGTTCAACTAAGAGAGAGGAGGTGCGCAATTTAAAAATCGTGCGCACCTTGTTTAACTTAGACTCGCCGGGGCCTGAATCGCCGGCGAAGAAAAACAACGAAATTGGAAAACCCGTTTTGAGTTTCCGGTTCGGGTATCGGGTATGGATTTTCGGGCGGGTCGCGCAATATCGGCGGCGTCTACGATTCGCCAGGGGGTGAAATTAACCGTCCGATTTAAGATGAATGCGACGAAGTTGGATTTTGGATTAATCTCCGATGACGATGATGGCGGTGTGCCAGAGAGAGGCACACACACACACAGAGAGAGAGAGAGACAATTTTTTTTTTTCCAAAATAGGGAAAAATATTTTCTAGAGAGAGAAATAGGGTATTTGAGAAAATTAGAGAATTGGGGGTAAAGGGTTAAGAGTAAAGGTTAAGAGCGGGGGGCTGGGGATTTTTTGTGATTTTTTGTCTCTGGAGAAACGTGTTTATAGAGCCTTTCTCTCTCTCTCTCTCTCTCTCTCTCTCTCTCTACGTTTTTTTTTTTTTTTTTTTTTTCACTTTCTCGGCCCAAATTCGCTCTTGTGGCGATGGGCAACGGGTTGGCGCCACCTGGCAGTGGGCTTTGGGCGTGTGGAATGTGATTAAAATGTACTTGAAAAGGTCGTTCACCGTACCTCCGGTGTGCTCTGCTCAGGGCAGGTGTAAACGCTAAAAATGGGAATGCCTAGAATATGGTTTCTTGGCTTCCGGGCTAAGGTAAAAAGTATACTAGGTATCACTTTTCAACCTTATTTGCTTTCTTTTTTTTTATTTAAAAATGTTTTTATAGTATTGAATTCTTAAAATTTTAATTGTTATTCTTAAATTAAATTATTCAAAAAAAAAAAAAATCACATCTATATTTATGCTTAAGTGAGGTACAATAAATTATGAAAAAAATCTAAATATAATAAGTATTGACATAATAATAAAATATTTAAAAAAAAAAAAAAGGTTTACTTTTATATAGTTTTAATTTTTGATGGATTGTGTGAAATAAAGCCCATGAGCCCACTGGCTTCGTTACTTTGTTCCATGGCCCATGCAACTTGTCTGCTGACTGAAGCTTGATTGGTCTCGGGCCCAATTTGTCATCCAGTGATTTAAAATACAAAATATTTTTTAAATGTTAATTTAATTAGATTTCCTTGACAAATTAGGGCCAATTATTATGCATGGAAAAATAAGGAAATAAAATTGTATACATTGAATTTTTGAAAATTACAAAAATAAACATAAAAATCTTTCATGCAGCAGTCGAAAACAAGGTACATATATACTAATAATAATAATAACCGCAAATACTTTTAATAAATAACAAATAGTTTTACAATTTAATTCGATAATTACAAATAAGAGCTTGAGAGAAGTTACTCCTAAAAGAATGGTACGTTTGAGATTGCGATTTCGTAGATAATAAGTACGATTTTAAACCAAATTGCAAAACATAAATCGTTTGAAAACCGCGTTTTAAAAAATTACGATTTAAAAACGTAAAAAATCAGCTTTTTCAAATCACAGGTAAGGGGATCTTTTCTCTTTTTTTTTTTTTTAAAAAAAAAATGTAGAATTTTAAAGGTTAATTTTTATATTTTAAAGGTTAAACTGCGATTTTACAAAAAACTTAACTGCGTTTTTAAAAATTACTTTTCCAAATCGCACATTTTAAAATCATTATTTTAAATCGCACTTTTTAAAATCGCAAACTGAAACGGACCGAAATCATTTGTCATCATTAAAATGATTGGAAACTTCTTTGAAAATTCATTTGAACTTTTATTGCGAATTGTTCAATTTACAAGAAGATTTGGAGTTTAATAAAGAAAGCTTACAATGATAGAAAGAAGGATTACAATGAGAGAGCCAAAGTGTTTATTAGGGAATTAGCAAGAATTAAAAACTAGGGATTCAACTTATCTTTGCACTTGTGTGGGACTCCTAGTTTATAAATTAACTTGAATGGATACCGGATACGTTCAATTGAATTATTTCATTTGACAATTGTTTTTGCTTTTGTCACTTGTTACTAGGGGTGGTAATTCACGTCCACGTGTCGGGTTTGAGTCATATCGAGACATGGATATAAGAATATATACATAAACTTTAACTCGATCCATTTAGTTGAACGGCTCAAACCTTTCGATCCTAATCATCTAATTTTGTATTGAATTCGTGTTGTTCGAATTGTTTCGAAACATGAGTATAAAATAGGTCAACCATAACTCGACCCATATAATTAAATGGGTCAAACTTTTAAACTTTAACCCTTTTAATTTCATGTTGAGTTCGTGTTCAATTTGCAGATCGTGTCAAAAATTGTCTGCTCTGCTTGTTACCATTGTTTTTATTGTCTTTATTTGATAGATTTAATTTAGGTGCCCCAAAAAAATCAACTATTTTTGGGGAAAATTAAAGAACTGATTATGCATATGAGTAGGGACTGTAAAAATGATTTTTCCTCAAAAGTGGCCTGGAAAGTTCATGGAGACCAATAAATTTTAGCTTTAGACGAGAAAATGCTCATCATTTTCAAGTTACTTGACGTGTAAGTTGAATACTTGATTTATTTTTTATTTATAAGTGATATGTTTATTCATTCACTTGAGTTAACCGATTGTTTTTGGTCAACCCCCCCCATGGCATGTTTACCAAATGGTTTCGTGTTATGTCATCTACTTATTTAAATGGATCGTATTAAAGTTGAATGATATAATCTGTTTGACTAAACAAGTTGTATGAGATCAGTCAACCTAACATAAAATTGACCCGCCAATTCGAATTGCTACTTGTTTCGATCACCTCCCTCCCCCACCCTTGCCAACCCCAAGGGGCATTTCAGCGGTGGGGTGCCTCAAGACTCTTTTTTTTATTTTTTTTTTCCCTTTTAAAAAAAAAATATATGGTTATATTTTTTATTGTTTAATAAAATTTAAAATATGACAAAAAAATATTGACATGGTACTAAAGGGCCATGCAAATTGGCAAACAAAACCCACAAAATGACTCGTTTAAATTCACAATAAACTTATGCAATGAAACTTGAAAAAGAAAAAGAAAAAGGATATAAAAAAAAAATTTATAGTAATTGAAATAATCAGACAAAAAAATAAATGAAAACTTCACGGAACCTCTTTAAACTTCCGCTCAACTTGAATTACTATTTAAAGTTAAAAAATACTCAATTTCGCCAATCAATCTTTGAATTTATTGCAATGTTTCCCTTTCAATAGGGTTTGGAGTTAAAATCAGATGTAAAATGACATTTATGCACCTGAAACTTTTATAAAATTCTCAATTTACCTTTAATTTCAATTTTTTTTTTTTTAAAAAAAAATAACTATTTTTTCTAGACCCCCGATTCGGTCACCTGGTGACCTAGCTTGGGTCACCACCAGACCCATGGGTCTTTTTTTTTCTTCTTTTTTTTTTAATATAAAAAATATATAAAATGGGGGGAAAAAAAAAACAAAAAAGCGATGGTATTGTCTTAATTTTCATGAGTGCAGTTAAGATTTAAGTGATGTCAAACTCTAACGAAAGGGGATATTGCAACAAATTTAAAGATTGTGGATGAAATTAGGAGTTTTAAAAAATTGAAGAATAATTTCAAGTTGAATGAAAATTTACAAAGGTCATGTGAAGTTTTAAAATAATAATAATAATGTTCCACCTGTTTCGGCGTAACATGTTTTCTGAAAAATATTTTCGACATTTTTCGGTGTTTGGTGGTGGCAAAAATAATAGTCAACCTAAAAATGATTTTCGTTTGACAAAAAATACTTAGTAAATTTTGAAAAATGATTTACGTAAAAGCGACGTGGTCAATCTTCAAGCAGTCCACCATCGCTGGAATTCGACAACCATTGCCGAATTTCGACAAGCCAGATTTTGACACAGTCGGAATTCGATCGATTCTGAAATCTGAAAATTTCTGTCGGAATCCAGCCAAATTGGCCAAAATTTTGCCAAAATAGTCAGATTTTAGCCAGCAAACCGAGATCTAAAAAAAACAATCAGGCGAAGGTGGCCGAAATCAAGCCAACCCAGATTTTGGTGAAATTGGCCAAATTTTAGCCTTTATCGCCAAAATCTAGCAACAGTAACTAGAATCGTACTGGTTAGTAACGAAATATTGTTATCGGTGGCTTTTTCTATGAACCAAATGTCAAAAAAGAATTTTCAAAAAGTAAAAAGATAATTTTGATAAAAATATTTCACTATAAAAATCATTTTATGTCCAAACAAACCGATGACAGATGACATATGCCATTCAATGATCGTCATGCTTTCACCCATGAAATCTAACCGTTATTCAAAGAGTAAAGTGAAAACCGTACTTGTGACTCTCACTGGTAAAAAGCCTGGTTACGTGGACAGACAGAGCCACGGGATTGTGGTGTGGTCCTTTCTGGAAAGACAGCCTACTTGCCGAACTCGAGAAGGTTGAACCCAAAACCGAGAGAGAGAGAGAGAGAGAGCAACAACTCTGCCATTAATGGTGGTGTTGGTTGGGTTGCCTTAGTGGGTGATTTTCTTTTCTTAATGGAGTCCTGTTCTTCTCTGAGAAGCTTTTGCGTAACTCTAAAGCCTCCACTGCTAAACAGTGTAGGAGTATTTGCTAGCACTCATAGCAGTTGGAGGAGGAAAAGAGCCTCTTTTCAAGTTTCTGCATTTTCATTCCAGAAGTTCATCCACTTCGCTTTAAATGAAACAAAGCGCCAAACTCAGTTGGTCCCTTCTCCTTTACAGGTACATATATGCATTGTACTGTCTCTAAGCTGACTTGGGTTACTTTAATTTAAGCCCATTTGTTCCATTTTGTATTCAAGGTCTCGCATGATTTATATTGTGATAAGTTTTAAGAATTTGTCTGATAGATGTCATTTTTGTTTTTGGTGTCATCTTACAGACAAAAAAGAAGAAGTTCATTTTGCAATAATAAAATAATTATTTTTGTGTGATTAGTGACTACATTTTTCTTAATTTGGACTCTTTTATAAATATTCTTTCTTTTGTCCTACCCTTTTTGGCTTAATAAAACACTAGTGTAGGGGATATTCCCATCTTTCAATTTGATATGGTGTTTGAAGGGTGAGCTAGGTCAATTGGGCATTGGCAGCATTCCTAAGGGTTAGATGGGCAGCAGTTTGGCCGACTTCTTTGACTGGATAAATGTTTTGGTGAAAGTAGTTTTCTTTATAGAGATATGCTTACTCTATACAGAAAATTCTTCATAGAGATGTGCTTGTTTGATGAATAATATTGTTCAAATATCTAAGCTGATCTTGTTTGAATGGTTAACCAAAATTGTATACATGATGTTTTTCAAACATGTCAGCAAACCATTCCCTTGGATATAAGAATCCGCAAGTAGGAAGTAGAATTTTTAGATATGTGGGCTGCTTGATACTCCCGAGGCTGCTACTAAAATCAATATTCTTATTATTCCTTTTTGCTTCTCCCTCTCTCTCTCCCTCTGAATACTGACTGCCCTTCTCCATTATCCTTGTCTTCTTTTGATGATATTTAGATTTATAGACAAAAGACAGTTGACATTTTTGTTAATTGTTCGGTTTATTACTGAAAAGGATATGATAAGTAGAGCAATGATGGTGAGAATACTATTTTTTTTTTTTGGGGGGGTGCATATAGGCTTAAATAGGGTAGAATGGTGAGAATGATAGGTAATTCCCATTAGGTGGTAAAGGAATCATGAAACGAGAGGGCTAGTCGAGTGTTGAGTTGACTATTGGGTATATCATAAAAAAAAAAAATCATTAATTGATGTGCCAAAACTCAAAGTAGTAATTCAACTCGACTATTGGGTATATCATAAAAAAATCATTAATTAATGTGCCAAAACTCAAAGTAGTAAAATATTCTTTAATTTGAAGATCAATATGTTTTAGCGAAGCTCATTGAAATTTCTCACTATTGGAGTTAGTTGGTAAACTAATATGATGTATACGTTTTAGAATCGCTATTCCCCTGGGGCGGACTTCAGAAGAATCCCTTCACCTTTGGAAGGGCAAAGTTGAAAAAGGATTTATGAAACCAATATCAATTTAATTAGGATAAAGGCCTGGTTGGAATAAGGTGACTTTCTATAAGTAGAGAAGGAAACCATTTAAAGATTGTGCTATCTCAAACTCTTCAAATTCTGTGTGTGTGTGTGTGTCACTGCAGAATTGAATGACTTTCTATAAGTAGAGAAGGAAACCATTTAAAGATTGTGCTATCTCAAACTCTTCAAATTCTGTGTGTGTGTGTGTGTCACTGCAGAATTGAATGACTTTCTATAAGTAGAGAAGGAAACCATTTAAAGATTGTGCTATCTCAAACTCTTCAAACTCTCTCTCTCTCTCTCTCTCTCTCTCTCTCTCCCCGTGTGCGTGTGCACTGCAGAATTGAAAGCTTTACATAAAGATATATATTATATAGTACCTAATCTCCAATACTTTTTAACATTCTTTTAGTACTTCCCATTTTCAGTCTCATGTCCATGCTTTTTTGTCATTTGTTTCTGCGACATTGTTGTGAAAATGGTTTGGCTGGTTTAAAGAAACAGGTAACACCATGTTTGGGATGGAAGAAGAATAATAAATATGGTCCTCTCCAAGAATTGCACTAGAAAAGGAAAACAGAAAAAAAGAACAAAAAAATGCTACCACCAAGAAGCTCTTTGGAAAATCCCAAAAGGTTCAAACCTCAACTGGGCAGTGAAACAAAAAAAGTTTCATTATAGTTAGATTACTATGTTGTGGTTTTTGGAGTTTGTGAAGAAGTGACAGAAATAAAGGTACAATTTTTGAAAACGAACCTTTTTAGGGGAGAGCATTGCCACCAAAGACAGGCAGTAAACTCAAAAGCTACATAATAAATTTTTCCCTCAAAACTTGTAAAGTCGTTTGTGTGCAATTTCTGTTGCTTCTTCTTTGTGCATGGTGAAGAAGTCATTATCTTAGTCCTTGAGGGCTCGAAAACTGCAAATAGAGTGTATTACCACATTGCCAATGAGCTCCTTCCTAAATGGAAGCTCCTCTCCCTAAGGATAAGATGGAGGCTGAGCTTTCCTGTTCAAAACCCACTGGGTGCATAACTTACCGATTAGAAGTAAAAACAAAGGATGTATTAGCGCACCAGGAAAGGTATGACATTTGTGTGGTTGCTATCCTGCAATTGTAGTTTCCCGTAATAAAAAATTGATTTATAGAAACTTTTACAAAATCTACTTCCTAGATCCAAGGAAAATATGCTTGTTATGCAGTAGCACTGACTTTTATTTTGCTTCTGGTTCATTATTCCTGATGATTCCTCATTCCTATCTATTTTAGTTCTTTCTCAAAAGCTAGGGAGGAGTTTAGAATACTTATGCAACATCACTAAAGCATACTTATGCTTCTTCTTGTTGTTTTATCTTTACTGAATTGTTGTAAAGAACCTAAGTATCTAGTTGTCCAAATCTTGTGAATAGTGAAGAGAGATCAATTCATTGGGGCTTTTAGTCTTACATGTCCGCTGATTTCTATATATCAGGAAATGGAATCAAGAATCAATCACATTCTTCATATCTATGTCCTTTATTATCAACTTATGGTCTTTATAACAAGTAATTTTTGTACATTGGTTTTATTTCTACTTAACAATTTAAAAAATAAATGAAGAATTTCTTCCAACTTTTTTGTACGAGGTAGTTGGAGTTTGTCAATGCTTAAAATTTCGCTGGTATACTTGCAACTCCATGTTAGCTATTTCTTCAACTGATCACTTGTGATAATACTTAAAATTTTATAATTCTCTAGCAGCTCCAATTACTTAATGCTTCTACATATGTCGATATTTACTGTATTTAGCTGCTGCAACCACCAACATGGAAGCTTAAAGCTTTCAAAGAACAAGTAAATATTAATGTTTTAGTAATATTAACTTAGTAGGAGCCATTATGAGAATATCGATTTTTTATGTCATCAGGAAAAATTTAATTCAATGAATTCCATAGATGGTAAATCAGAGCTTCAAATGTTATCATTCCAAGCTCCCAAGATTAGACTTCTACGAAGTTTGAGCATTGAGACTGAAGCAATGCAGGTATCGTTCTCTCTTATTCACTCTATTTATCACTTCAATTCTTCTGAAATGATTTATTGTGACTACTAGAACTTGCCCTCATTTGGGCTTCTTGGAGTTGTGATATTTATTTGAAAAAAAAGAAAAGGAAACCTACTTAAAGTTGGAAGGTTGGTCAGTTTAGAGCTGCCTGTTGAGTGGATGGATGATATCAGCACATAGTTTTTCAAGTTAATTTAAATCTTCCTTATGATGATTTATGCTCTTCTTTATTATCTGGATGCAATTATCGTAAGGCATGGCATGGCTGCAACAATTCATATATATGCAAATGCCTTGACCAAAGGCATCATGGTTAACTTATTCTTGTTATGCTGGAGTTTCTTATATTCTTGGCACTATGGATGTACATAAAATTAGAAGTTAGAGATGAACTCTAAAAGAAGTTGATGAGTATATATGTCTTGTTTCCATTCATCAAAAAAAAAAGAAAAAAAGAAGAAGAGAGAGAGTATATATGTCTTGTTTCCAATGACCTCTAGCATAAATGGCATATCTTTCCTTGTAAGACAGGAGTGGAGAACAATGTCGTGGTTCAAGATCTACTGGTGCACTAACTTATCAATAAAAAAAGTATATAGACCTTGCAAATGAATCCAGAAATCGTTATTTATTTACTTATCAAAAAAAAAATGAATCCAGAAATCGTTTTGATGTCTCAAAGCAAATTAGTTGTTAAAAAAGGTTAACATTGATAATGTCATGCTGATGTCTCAAACGCATATTAGTTGTTGTTTTTTTTTTTTAAAAAAAAAAAGTTATAAGCAAGGTTTATGTATGAAAAATCCCAATTGACCCCAAAATAATATCTAGAAGGGGATGGATAGGTGTTTCACAGAAATTATATTGATTTAAAAATTATTGGAACCACATAAATCAATCACCAAATATAATGAAAGCATAAATCAATCAGCACAATAATTTGGTGACGAAGTGGAAACCTTTGAAGAACTCCTCAATGGTAAAACCACTTCGGGGCAGCCAAACCCATGAAACTTATCTACTATAGAATAATTCAATTATAAGAAGTACACACTTACAAAATCTTTGTAATAGACACTTCCTTTTATCAAGCAAACGACCCATTTGCTTCTATTGCAGTAGCTCCAGATCCTCTGGGCAATTCTTCTATTGAGCTTCCTCCTGCAATTTTGAATGAATGTTGCTTGAGAGTTTAAGATGTGGTTTAACAAAACTCTAAGAGAGATGAACTTGAAAGCACATATAACAATAATCTCTCTTAGCACACAAATGACAAAACAATTAGGCTCTCAACTCTCCTTGAAAGTTGTGCATAGTAGTCCTTTTATAAAGACTAACAAAATTAGTCTTCTAAAGCAAATTAGACTACTTCGTAAAGAAATTTTTTAGGCGGTGTCTGGACAGTTAAGTGAGCTCGTTTGGACCTTGTTAGGGTTTCACGGATTCTTGCCTGGTCAGGGTCCGGACCTCCATCGAACGACCTAGCAAATAGACAACACTGTCAATTGCGATCTTCAATTGAATTTGCTCTCATCCGGACCCTTTGCAACCGAGCTAGTGAACAGTCAACACTGCTTGAATTTAATCTTTAGTTCGTCCAGCCCTACCACCGAATGGGCCAACAATCGAGCATTTTTGTATGTTAACTATCTTCAGCTCGTTTGGACTTCTATGGAACGAGCCAGTGAATGAGGCGTTTTGTGTAACCATAAAACTTGCTCGTCTAGACATCCTTCCAACAAAGGTTGTGAACGAGTGCTTCTGCCAAACTTTTCAATTGAGCTCGTCCAAACGTCTATTGACCAAGCTTACCAAATGAGCAGTATTGTATCACGTTATTAACCAACTTGTCCAGATGCTTCTGAACGGCTGCATCATACGATGGCTTCTAGACTTTTCAAATTGCTTTGTTCTTCAAGATTTTCAACACTTGATTAGAGTCTAAGTACACCACTTAGTCTATGACTTTGAAAGTTACAACAAAATGTGTTTGGACACCAAAGTAGCCTACTTAAAAACCTAACAATGTATTTATCATAAAAAAAAAAAAGTGGCGCAGAGCTTCATATGCTCCTCCAAACCCCTTGTTTGTTGTAAATAAAACTATTATCTGAAGATAGTTTGAGATATATTGACTGAGAAAAACAATATCAGTACATAATTGCTGGTATTCTGGGAGACTTTCCCAAAATTATTGCTAGAATTCTGGCCTAGGATGAATTAACAAGGAAGAAGAATTAATGGAACAAGTTGATGTAGGGGAAAAAGGAACAATGCAATAAGAAATTCTGATTTCCCTCATCTGATCTTGGCGGGTGTGATCTTGATCCTTGCGTGCGGGTCCATATGTTCAACGAAAAGAAGTTTGGAAGCCTCAAGCTGCGGCGTTTCTCTTCAAACCTTGTGCTTTATCAATCTAGAATCTTCTAATGTATTGAACTATATTTTTTTCTGTCTATTAACTCTGTTTTTTGACAATTCATACGCAGGTGTTAGATTTTACTGTCTTTCCAGAACCAGAATTTGATGTACCCATATTTTGTGCCAACTTTTTCGCCACCACCAGCACAAGCATAGTGGTCTTGTAAGCTCTCTCCTTTCTTTAAATTTTGGTCATCTGAGAAACAGAATATTTTTCGTTTACTACCAAAATATATATATTTTTTCTGAAACTTTTCTCCTGTCTTCCTTTTTCTGCTTGAATGGGAAAACATGCTGCCCTCTGATCTGTTCTTAGAAGGTTTGAAAAGAACTCTTTAAATGTTCAAAGAGAACTCATTCCTAGAGAGAAATTCTTCTCATTGGAAATGCTTGAGCAATGGAACTTTTTCGTATTCATGAAATTTCCAGAAGGTGATAAGGTTTTTCATTGCTTTGACAACATTAAGTAGAATCTTTTGCATGTAGTTTCTTATAACTCCCAACCCTTAGAGTATGTATGGACATATAGACCTCTGTAATCACATAGGCATGTTTATGTATATATGTAGATCTGGATACAATTCATGCTCATTTGTGTCTGGCTTAACATTTTCATCATTGTAGGGTCTTCCTACACAGCTCATGTGCAAAAACTCCAAACCCCTAATTGTAGTTAGGAAAGATGGATCATCTCTCTCATCAAGCATAGTGATCCCCTTGCTAGTGCTTCTATTGTAAGAGATCACTTCTTCCTAACTAGCAAAAGATTTCACTTGATTTATGCAATGCCTCATTTCATTTTTTTCCCCTCTAGTTTTATATATTACTGAAGATGTCACCAAGAACAGTTCCAATGGGTAATCTTATCCACTATCAGAGATTTCGATAATACGGGGTCTCACTGGTTATTTGATTATAGTTTGTGGTACTTCATGCCTTTGTCTAATAACAAACGATATTAAACATTCATTCTCTAGGGCAACCTCATGAGTAAATTTGTATTATTCTTACATCCTTGCCTTGAAAAGGATTGATGCTAATTTGTACAAATTTCCTTGTCTACAACATCCATGGTTAGATTCTTTAATGGGAAAACATTTTCATCAAGCATTTCTACTAGTTTCTGGCTATTCTTTTCATATTTTTTTCTTAGTTTGGACCAATTCTGATTCTTTGACATTTAAGTGTCCGCGCCTTCTGGTTTTATCTTAATTGCTTCAGTATTTTTGTTTATTTATTTACTTTGCTTTTTCCTCCGTCTTTTTCTGCTATGTTAATTTGCGAAGAAGTCATGGGCAATGAACAATTTTTTAATTCTTTTTCTAGAGATCAACCAGAGTAGTATAGAATGTTTCTGGTATGTCAACAGGAATTCAGATTGAAGGTTTCAGTCTTAAATAACCAGGATTTTGGTTGATATTTATAATTAAGGGAAAACTGCAATTTACCCCCCAAAATTTCACCCAAGTGGCAATCTTGCCTCCAAAGTGAAAAAATTTGCAATGCACCCCAACCAAGTTTCATAATTTTGCGATGTAACCAATTCTTATGAAAATATCCCTTAAAAAATCATTTTTTAAAAATAAAAATAAAAATGGGGGTGGCCTAAGTTGTCGTCCTAATTGTTTTTTATTTTACCCCCCCTTGCTTTGGATGGATGGTGCATCGTGATCCTGAGAAGGGAATTTCTCTTACTGCTACTTCCACCATTCGACACCGCTCCTTGTACTTGCAACCTTTTTTGGATTCTTTTATCTCTGACAAGACATCAACTGTTGGACAGGGCAATCAGCTTAGAAAACGATAATATTCAATTCTATTGATTTCTTTAGCTTCTCTCTCTGTCCCTATCACTCGGAAAAAATGTTTTGGCGTGGGGTGTTAACATGCATAATTGTGTTTGTTTGAATTGATTTCCCTGGCTTCATTGAGATTTCGCAGACGCATGACTAAGAGTGCATACTATATTTAACAGAAAATTTATGCTTTGCCACTTTCTGATTTAGTTTGAGTGCATGTTTCTTCTTTTCCTTTTTTAGTTCTATGCTAGGCAGTCTGCATTTACCAAATCTACTTGCTGCGCATCTCATGCCATTGACTTTTTTTTTTCCTGAGCAAAAAGGACTGGTTAGTTTATTCTTGTAAGCAGGAAACCAATATATGGGGAAGAATTAGCACTTGATTAACTTACTTTTAATTGGCCATTTATAGGGACCTTAACCCTTTGCATGATGTCATCAGTCAAAGAGATTATAAGGAAAGATACTATAGAAGTTTGATGCCTCTTGGTCTAAAGTATGCTGAGGTAAGTGCATTGCTCTGTACTTGAACATTAAATAAATCCTGATCCTGTTTTTTTTTTTTTTTTTATATATATATTATGTGTGTGTGTGTGTGTGTCTTTTTTGGCTAATCCTCCTAAGATTTATGACATGACTGAACACAGATTTCATGCAGCTTTTACCCTGGGGAGGAAAGCTTACAAGCGAGTCCCTAAAATTTTTCTCACCAATTGTGATATGGACCAGATTTACTCCCAGCGAACTCAAAAATGATGTTTTATATTCTGCATTCACGGATTATTACAAGGTATAGACTGATGAATTTTTGCATCCTGTTTTAAAGCGTGTTTGTGGTGATATTTTAACTGCATCCTGTTAGTTGGAAGTGAGAATTAAAATTCATTTGGTAGTTCCTAATTCAAGTGGATGACTGAAGATTGCAAACCATATTGTGACACTGTTGCTCTTGCAGGCATGGCTTAAGCTGATAAAACAAGCAGTAGCAGAGACAGATGTGTCCCAAATTATGAGCAATCGTGAAGCACAACATAGATATCTAACATGGAGAGCAGAGAAGGTGATTAATTTCTTTCCTAGTTCTTCTTTCATGCATATGCCATCATGGCATCATTACTTAACCTTTGTGATTGACTATCGGGTGTTCGGTGTTCCAACTCACACAGAATGAGGGGAAACAAACAAATGTTCCTTAACATTTTCTGACATATTCCCTAGAGTACAATCCAAATGGTTGATACATTAGTGCATGCTGCTCTCAAAGTTGTTCAGTAATAAGGGTCTTTAAGTGATAGAAACTACCTCTTGGTCATCTATTTGGTTGCATGTGCGCATGTAACACCCCCCCGGCCCGTTAAGGCTAGGTTTGTTAACTAATGTCTTATAGATGAATAAGGAGTAACAGAGCATAAAATGCAACTAAATGATAGTTTAAAACTTCAAATGCAGAAACGTAAGGTTAACATGAAAATATCAAAGGTCAATACAAATTAAACAAACTTAATGTCATAAATGTCACCATAGTGCCCCAAAACACAACTTAAAATAAATTTAATTTAAAGGAAATAAAAAACTGTGCATGCATATGTAACACCCCCCACCCCCTAGCCAACTCATTTTGGCCGCTTATCTTGTTTGCTAAATAACCTGAGAGGGGGAAAATAAAAAGAAATGAGCGAAAGGCTCAACAAGTAATACTTCTAACTGATTTAAAGGGTTGGGTTAAATTCGTTTGATAAAAAAAAACATACTAAGACATAAGTTCAAAATTAAGCATATAACAAAAAGTAAGTTACTCTGAATTAAAACTTTCTTTTTTGAACTTATAAAACTTTTCTATCTTATTTAATATGGCCTTGTATATAATTACCCCCCCCCCCCCCCCCCCCGGTATGCATGGTGTTGAGCTATCCAACCTTTGGGATCTGGCATCACCCATAGTCACGGATGTGCTTGGCTAGCTGATTAACTACTAGGTACTCTCAACATGACAAACATAGTGATGGCCACACCTTCACAGTTCCACAAGCATCATTCAGTGTGTCATTCAGTGTGGTGCACTCCATATTAGCCTTGGTACCGTTCTACTATCTCTTTCTTAGGCTAAATAGTTACTTAAAAAAAATGGTCCCAGCTCAACACATGCTCATTCTTTATTAATCTTTGAATGTTCATTACTCACATAATACTTAGCATATGTAGAGGAATACCCCTTTTTGCTCTTATAATAAGGAAAGTTTCCGAAAATGAAAACTTTCCTATTTTAGAAACCATCTTCTAACTAAGCACAAGTTCCCATAGTTGAGTGACACTCTTATTTTAAAAAAATTGAAACAGCGCGTGGCATAATAATAATAATATCATTTATCATGTGGGAATTAAATAAGATTGAAAATGCATAATTTAATAGAAGGGGTAGGGCATACTACTTACCCCAATAATGTTGCTAGATAGACTAACAGGAACTTGAAACACCTGAACCAATAGATTATTTGGATCATACTTCGCACACCCCAATTTTTTTTTATTTTTTTTGTTGATAAATAAGAGTAATATCATTAATAATGTAAAGCGCAATCAAGTACACATAGAGTATACAAGAAGAGCATCTAAAAAGGAGAAGAAAACAAAATAAGGAAATCATTAAAGCTAAGCACTAAAGGTGCGAGGAATGCAGCCGCCCAAGAGTATAAAGAATAAAAAGAAAAATGAAATGAGCTCCTCAATGGTTATTTCTTTGTTCTCGAACTGTCTGTCATTGTGTTCCCTCCACACGCACCACAGAAGACAACAAGGAATCATCTTCCACACGACTGAACTCTGAGAATTACTGCCTGTCCACCAGCAAGTGAATAAATTTACCACCCGAAAAAGCATAACCCAAGACAGACTGAAGCGACTAAAGATGGCATTCCATAGAGCGCGTGCGACCTCGCAGTGGAGAAGAAGGTGAGTCACAGACTCCCCATTCATTTTGCACATGCAATATCTATCAATCACAATAACCCGCTTCTTTCTGAGATTGTCCAAGGTAAGGATCTTCCCTAACGCTGCTGCCCAAGCAAAGAAAGCCACTTTCAAGGGAGCCTTGGTCCGCCAAATACTTTTCTAGGAAAAATGAACAGTCTCTTTGCAAGCAAGAACCTTATAGAAAGATCTAACATCAAATTTTCCTTTGTTAATGTGATATTTTCAAATAGGGGAACAAACCTTGGACCAACTAACTAGGTGATATTTGAATTCTTCACTTATGCCACCCCACAAGAAGTCTCGATGCAGCTTCTCTATACAACTAGCAACACTAGAGGGAATAGGGAAAAGAGAAAGAAAGTACGTAGAAAGATTAGAGAGAGTGCTCTTAATAAGAGTGACTCTGCCACCCTTCGACAAATACAGTCGCTTCCAGCTAGCCAGCCGCCTCTCAATCGTACCAACAACCTCATCCCAACTCGACTTAGCCTTAAAGGGGGCCCCCAATGGAAGACCGAGATACTTTAAAGGAAGAGAGGAAACTCCACATCCCAAGATGCCAGCCAATTCATCCATATTATCCACATGACCCACAGGAACCAAAATTGACTTAGCCAAATTAATCTTCAAACCTGAAACAACTTCAAAGGACAAGAATAACAGACGTAGATAATGAAGATGGATAGGATTAGCCCTGCAAAAGACTAAAGTATCGTCTGTGAACAACAGATGAGAAATGTTAATCACCCCATTGCTGCCAGAACCCACAGAGAAACTTGAAAGGAAGCACTTGTGAATAGTAGCAGAGAACAACTTAGTAAGGGCCTCCATCACAATGACAAACAAGAGAGGCGACAGAGGATCACCATGTCTAAGACCATGAGAGCTGTTGAAAAAGCCAGATGGGGTGCCATCCACCAACACAGAGAAGCGAACCGAAGAGATGCAATGCGCTATCCAAAAACACCATCTCTCCCCAAAGCCACATCTTCTCAACATATTCAATAAGAAATCCCACTTGACATGATCATATGCCTTCTCAATATCCAACTTGCAAAGTAACCCTGGTTGACCTGATTTGATGCGGCTATCCAGACACTCATTAGCTATAAGAACTGAATAAAGAATTTGCCTACCTTTCACAGAAGCATTTTGAGGCTTCGAGGTAAACTTCTCCACAACCCTTCTAAGTCTATTTGCAAGAACTTTTGCGATGATCTTGTAAACACCACTTAAGGAAATTCCCTTTGTTTTCAAAACCGTGTGATGTGGTATGGAAAGTGGGGTGGCTGATTGATAGGTATTTTGGCTTCTTAAGGTTTCGGATATTTGGAGAAATGAGAGAGCTTTGACAGAACTTGAGAGAAAAGAAGAGTTTTTGGATGAAGAGGAACTGGCCATGTAAGTTGCATTGTGTGATGGATGGAGCAAAAACTGAAAGAGTATAAGTGTGAAAACTGAAAGAGAAAACTAAAAGGCAGTTTTGGTGGAAGACCCACTAAAGTGCTGAGTAGTAAGTAGGTGTTGATAATGTTCGTGGTTTACGAGGTGCCTAAAACTTTTCAAAAAAAAAAAAAAGGAGGTGCCTAAGACTTAGGAATTTTGAAAGTTACTTTGAGAGACATGAGCTGTACGGTTGCTTCGTCTTTTGAGAGAAATAAACTGAATGGGAAGAGGCTATGTGGCATGAATTTAGGAGTCTGAAACAATCTGGCCCAACCTTATCCATGCTGTATCCAAGATGTATCCTCGGCATATATCCAGGCATTTTGGTTAAGGTACACTGCAGAAGTATTTCTGCTTCATTAAAAGGCGTGCAAAAAAAGTTAGCGTGTGTAGGAACGTATAAAAAATCCCAATTCACTCTTGTTGTCGAAGGTGACATGGTCAGTTCTCTAGTCTATGATCATTAAAGTTACATCCGGAATACAACTGGATGACAACAACTATCAGACTCAGGTGATGTTTATATGCAGTCTCATTGTTCACCTATCAATCTTTATAGATATGTTCCTGGTTTAATGTTAATAATATGCAGAAACCAATAAGACTGGACATATATAGTTAAAGGTTCCAAGGTCGAGGATGAATCCAGATGCCAAACTTCATTAACTGTGAATTTAAGCGTTGAATATATAACGATGTTTATATATATATATATATACCATGTTGAAATTCAGAGTTTTATGCCCCATCTGCTGCATTCCCTGACTTATCTGGTGTATCCAACATTTGGAAAGCAGGATCCAGGTCATGGAATTCTGAAAAAGTTGGCTGGGGAGACGATGGCAAAGGTATTTGTTTCATGAACTGGTCGGTTAAATAATGTTTCTCCATCAATTAACATTGCAGCTTCTTACAAATCCATAGGAGTTGCTGAGGAGCTTCCTCTTTAATGGAATTGATGAGCTAGGAAGCAGAACATTCCTGGATTACTTTCCGGAGTACCGCTGTGAGGATGGGACAATAAATGAGAAGCGCAGCATTGTGGGGAAATCTTTTGAAAATCGCCCTTGGGATACAAGGGGGGAATTCATTGATAAAAATTCCTAATAATATGTTTGTTTTCCCATCTGTTCCTTCCATTTTTGCTCCTTGGTAACTTTTTTTTTTTCTTGTTGGTTTTGTACTAAGATCTTGTATATTTTTCTGAATTATAGATGTATCTTATCATACAAAATGTATATTTTGATTTTTATCATATCCTCGTTAATATACACCCGAGCAAATCAAGTCATAACCCCTAAATTAAATGCCAAGTGATCATGATATATGTGCTCTTTATATAAAGAAATGAAAAAAAAAAAAAAAAAAAAATATCCATGAATAATCGCTTTATGCTTCATAGAGAAGCTTTGTGGAGAATGATAGTGGAATCTAATATGACATTTCGGGGGTGGGTGATGTTCTAATGAGGTTCATGGGTGGAATAATGTGGGGTTGTGGAAAATATCAGGAGTTGGAAGGAGTTCTCTACTCATACTAGGTTTGAAGTGGGAAACGGCTCGAAGATTTAATTTTGACATGACTTGTGGTGTAGGGATTAAGCCCCTCGAGAAAGTTTTTTTAGATATGTTTAGTATTGCTTGCGTTAAGGATGCTTATGTAGCAAATCATTTGGAGATTTCTAGTGGCTCTCATCAATGGAACATAAACTTTACTAGAACAACTCATGATTTGAAGGTAGATGTCGTTGCCTCATTTTTTAATTTATTTTACTCCTTTAGTTTGGGTCGGGGAGGTAAAGTCAAGCTTTGTTGGGACCCCTACAAGAAAAGCCTATTCAACGTTATATCGTTCTACATTGTCTTGGTCCCTCATGATGGTTCTTGTTAGAGTAATGTTTTTTTTTTTTTTTGGAAACAAAATTATATTATATCCAATTGTGTCACTAGTTTAGCATACGCCACCTTCAATAATTAATATATATATATATATATATATATATATATATATATATATATATATATATATATATATATTGGGTCACATTGGAAACAAAGATCTGTCTTTATTCCCCTTATTAAAAATAAAATAAAATAAAATAATTTGTCTTTATTGCGCATGCATGCTAGTATGCGGCGGTTTTTTCTTGGCCCTTCACGTCCACCTAGATTCTATACCATAGTCCATGGTAGTAACAATACCACCATATATTGAAGTGTAAATTCAACAAAGTTTTCTTTTAAAAATAACTTCAAATGAGTTCTTTCAATCAAATCTATTAAATTAATATGTACTTTTAGAGTATAGCTGTCAATTTTTAACACGACTCGCGAACCTGATATATACCCAATACAACATTAAAAGAATTAGGGTTAAGGAGTCTCACTCGTTTAATTAAATGAATTGGGTTATGATTGACCTAAGTAGTCTTATACCCATACTTCGACATGACCCAAACTCAATACGCGATATAATGACAGATAATTTTTTACATGACCCATGAACCTGACACAAACTTACTACAAATTAGAAGGTCAGAGACTTGGAGTTGAAGAGTTTGATCTATTTAGTCTTATATTTATGTCTTGACACAACCCGAACCCCACACACAAACACGAATTGCCACCCATATCTTTCGGTGTGTGATTATCACATGCATTTTTAAATAATGCATGCCCCCATCTATTTTTTTATTTTTTTAAATAAAGCATGCCATCATATATGCTCTAATAAAGCAGGCCCCCTTTTATTTTTTATTTTTTTTTTTATTTTTTTCATTTTTTAATGCTTTTATTTTTTTAAAATTTTATTATTTTTTTTAAATGTATAGGACACGTGTCAACACCTGAAACGTGTTGAGGCACTGACGTAGACTTCCGTCAAATTTTAGACGAAAATACCATATCTATCTTTTGGCAAAATTAAAGTACTATCTGCGATACGAAATGAACCGTAAAAAATAAAAAATAAAGATTTTAAACCACATAAAAACCAAAAATGTATTTATCCCTAAATTTTAATTCAATACATATTAGTCTTTTCGTCGTAATATCACTCTCCATATGGACCTTTCCTTGCTGCCCATATCTCATATGCTACCAACAAAAGACTGCGCCAATAAATTTTCAGTAATTAAACCCTAGAAAATATCAACGCAGTTTTGGAAATAACGTAGCGGCCAAGACCTCTCTAGTAGGAGTGTTTCCATGAATTAAGAAACGAAAGCTTCAATTTATAGCAATAATTTTAGTTTCAAGACAACCTAATAAAGCATGAAAAAGTATTAGCCCGGCGACGGCCTCTCAAGTAAACAGGCATGGAGGCGGGGCAGTTTCCGGCCGACATGCTGTTCGACATCTTTTCCCGACTGCCCATCAAGTCGCTCATGCGCTTCCGGTGCG
The DNA here is from genome assembly GCF_958979055.1 of Alnus glutinosa. Classification (NCBI taxonomy): domain Eukaryota; kingdom Viridiplantae; phylum Streptophyta; class Magnoliopsida; order Fagales; family Betulaceae; genus Alnus; species Alnus glutinosa. The sequence continues at coordinate 4,108,175 of NC_084894.1, read as the reverse complement.
TCTCTCCGACGTGGCGCAGCATAATCGACGACCCATGCCTTGCGTGCATGCACCGACTCCGATGCGCCGAAGAGCCCAAAGTTTTGATTCTCGATCCTCCCACGCACGAACCGGCCGACGCGACGTTGAGAGAAGACGGGGTGTTCTTGAAGGCCAGTTTGAATTTACTCACGAGGTTTGCAAATTCCAAAGCATATTCTCTACGGGGCTGCTGTAATGGTCTGCTCTGCTTGACAAAACAGTTTTGTGGCGAAAGCCCTCTGTTTTTGTTTAATCCTCCGAGGCAAGAAGTTGTAGAATTGCAACCGCCATGTATAGCCCCAAGCAGGAAAAAATACGGATTAGGGTTTGATTGTTCAACAAACACGTACAAGATTGTCGGAGTTTTTGACGACGATTTGTCTGCTCAAGTTTACACTCTTGGAGGTGCAGGCTCGTGGAGAGCCATTAGCGAAGGCCCTCCATGTCCATTGCTTGGAAGGCCTGTATATTCATGTGGAGCGCTTCATTGGGTCTGTGGGGACGATGAAGGCAAGATTGTTTGTTTTGATGTTGGGAAGGAGGAATTCGGGTTGATTTCTCGACCCGAATTTCGCTCCAGCCATTTGCTTGATCTGAGAGGAGAGTTGGCCATTGTTGATCGGTCGTCCGATAAGCACGTGGAGATATGGGTAATGAAGGAATATGAAAAGAAAGAGTGGGTCAAAGAATACAAGATTGGTGTAAAAGGGGTGCGCGGAAATGAATTTGTTGAAGTTGTAGGGGTATGCGAGCATGGTGAAATACTACTGAAGGACGTGTTTGAAAATTATTTCTTCTATAATCCAGGGACTGATATGCTAAAGTACAGCCACATTCCAAGCCTCAATGATGAGACACAAGTCTTGTGTCACATGGGTAGCCTGCTATCAATTGCTATGTTTGGGGCAGAGTAATGTTTTTCTTTTTCTTTTTTTTTTTTTTTTCTTTTTTTTTTTTTTTTTTTAATTTGTATTTCCCATGGGTGATGGTCCATGGGGCGTTAGGTGAGCCCAGCTGTTTGTGAACTCAGTTCGACCTGATCGGTTCATTTAAACTCGATTTAAAAAATAAAATGAATTATTCGTAAACATTATAATCCGCTCATATATTAAATGAGACATACTTGTATAAATTTGGCTTGTTTAAATTCGATTCGACTCGTTCAGCTCGAATTGTTAGTTGGTTCATGTGTATATATATATATATATATATATATATATATATATATATGTATATATATATATGTATATATATATATATATATGTATATATATATATATATATATATGTATGTATAAAAATAAGTTTTATAAATATAAGATTTATAATTATAGTGTATAAATATTAACATAGTAAATATAATATATGTAACATTAAAATGCTACAAACATTCTATTTAGAATCTAAAATATAGATCAAAGTTAAAATTGTACTAAAATTTGATTTTTTTTTTTGAAATAAAAATTATTATAAAACTTTAATTGAGCTTAAGCCGCTTGAGCTCAATTGGAGACTTGACTAGGCTCTTAATAAGCCGAATTCGAACGACTTTTCAAAATTTGGCTCGAACTCGAGTTGAGCTTAAACTCCTATTTTATGTATTCAAGCCAAATCTAATAGTCCCAAACTTGGCTGGGCTCGAATACAGCCCTGGGCCATGGTCGAAATTTTGCTTTAATTAGCACCAAAATAACCCTTTTGCTGATGTAGCTAGGGCTGTCATCTGTCCATAAACTTTACTTTACCCAAAACAAACTTCAGAAGAGGTATACGATGTTTCATCTTTTATTAAGACACTCTTTAATGTTTAAAATTGATCAAATCACTCTCTAAAAAACTAACTAAATTGAAAGATTACGAGAACATTGCAAAAAAGAGGGTGAATATAGTTTCCCTTCCTTTTCTTTTTTTAATTTTTTTTTCTTCTTTTCTTGTCTTTCTGGAAATTGAAAAGCTAATCGAGTAATGCACAAACGACCAAAGGATAATGTCGTTACGCTAATGAATTGAAGCCCATTGGTTTGATAAAGAATATCCTTCACATCACAGATAATGTCGTTGTCCCGTAGACCAATATCCTGAGTTGGACCCTTTTAATGCCTCACCAAGGCTTTCAACAGACCAATATCTTGAGTTAGTTAATTGTAATTTAAGTTTGATTAGTATTTTTTTTTTTTTTCTGAATAGTTACAAATTATAATTTTCTTCTTTGTTATAGTAAACAATTGTCAATTTTGATCCTAATTAATGCTCTTGTATTTATTTTAAATGCCATATATAATCCATTATCAAATCCTTTTCATCTCCCTCTTTCACTATTTCAATGTACTTCTTTTGCTGTTCCACTTATCCATTTTGTTAATGATTTAAGGTTTGAACAGAGGTTGCTATGCATGTCTATTGTTCTTTCATGTTTTTTTTTTTTTTTTTTTCAATTGACAAAGGTTAAAGAGAGGGTCATTTCCATTCTTAATCGGGATGAAAGAGAGAATGACGGACCGGTTGGGAATGCTTCCTAACACAAGGTAAAAAGCGACCCATTTTGCTAAACTATATATTCTAAAGTTAACACTTCTATAAACTTTCAAGGCTTTCTGGTTATTGAATAAAAAATGATACTGGAGAAGTTCCAGTTAGCAAACAGATTCGGGTTTTGTATGGCAAGGATCACATTAAGGGCATCCCGCCGTCCCCTTCAATGATAAGAGAATTAACACCACAAGAAGCTGCAGTTTGAATGGCCAACAGTGCAACTTGAGCTTCTCCAATGGCTGCATCATTAGTAGTCAATCTCTTAGTTATAACTTAGATAATATTACCATCAGAGTCATTAATGACAGTGGCTGCATGCCACTGCAAAATCCAATCTCCGTGCCACACCCAAAGTATCCTCTCAAATTTTTTAAACATTTAAGATTCTCAAATTATTAAATTCTAGCCGTACTTTACATCTAACGGTTCACAATGTGTCATCTGTCCACATGAAATAAATGCTATTAACAAAAAGTGGTATCAATAAATGTTCTAACATTTCTTTCATGTGGATGGTAAAGCATAGTTATAATTTAACAATTTGAGAATCTCAAATATGTAAAAAAAATTGAGAAGATCCTGATCGAAGTCACTCTTGCGCTTCCACTGCATCTCTCCGCTGTGGACCTGTGGTGCAACATCATCGACGATCCACCCCTGGCTTACATGCACCGGCTCCGATGCGCTGAAGAACCTAGAGTTTTATTTGTTGATCCTTCCATGCACGAACCGGACGTGATGTTTAGAGAAGATGGGGTGTTCTTGAAGGCCAGTTTGAATTTACTTACAAGGTTTGCAAATTCCAAAGCATATTTTCTACAGGGCTGGTGTAATGGTTTTCTCTGCCTCACAAAAAAGTTTTGTGGCGATAGCCCTCTGTTTTTGTTTAATCCTCCAAGGCAAGAAGTTGTAGAAGTGCAACCACCATGCATAGCACCATCAGGGCCTGCTGTTCTACTATGCGACTTAGGCAGTCGCTTAAGTCTCCAATGGAAGAAAACCCTATAAAAGATGGAAAAAGGCCGCATGAAATAGATGGAAGAAGGCCCCGTGAGACCCCGTAAAAGATGGAAGAACGCCCTGTGAAACTAAGACAGTTTTAAAAAAACAAGTCAACAACTATTTAAAGAAAGAAAAAAAAAAGTGCATTATCTTTGTTTTTGAATACTAACTCTCATTGAAAAATCAATCGTCATGGCTTAAGAAAACAATGATTACCAAGACAAAAACGTGCATTATCTCTCCCTTACTCTAAATCCCACAGAAAAATTGATCATTAGAGGCCCAAGAACACAACACTTTTGCACAAGAAAAGAAAAAAAAAAAAAAAAACACATTATTTCACCCTTTGAGAGACTCTAGAACTCCACATAGAAAAATCAACCGTCAATCTAGGAACACAGATTTAAAAGTAAAAATAAAAAATATTATTCTCTTAATTCCAGCAAATTACCAAAATCACTTCTTGAAAGCTATACAAATTTTTCCAGTAGCCAGGTGGTAAGAGGGCCAAGACTTCTGAGCTCATTTGAGACTCAGTCTCTCCTTCCAGCAAACTTTCGCACCCATCAACCCAAGGTAACGACACAAACACTAAGATGTTAACCACCGTGATGGGTGGTAGGATTTTTATCTACTATTTTCTCGATCTATGACTCTTGCGTACTCTTTTTTTCTTTTTTCTTTTTCTTCTTCTCTGGAAGTTTTTTTTTTTTTTTGGGATCTATGGCACTGAGTTTGAAACTAATGGCTCAGCCTTCTTTTCTTTATTATAAAGACAAGATAAGACCACCTGTCATGACCACACCTTTATCATTGTTCTTATCGGTCATCCACGTACAACCACATGTTCTGATATGCTTGCCAACAAAAACTTGTCATGTTATTAATTTTATTTTTGTATTTTTACCTCTTATATTACTTTATCATTTTTGTCAAACAAAACTTATGTATTGTGTAAAAAAACACAAAAACTTGAGTTAAGTAGATTTTTTGTTGAATAGTAAAATGTTTAGACCCTGTAAAATTTATACAGGCTTGCTACTAGTAATATAACATTGAATTTCAAAAGTAAAAACAATAATTTTAATATAAAAGTATAACAAAAAAATTAAAAATTTATTTTTATTCAATATTTAAATGTTAAAAGAAGTCCTCATTTAAAATAATCGCCTAAGGCCCTAAAATTTATTGATTATTTTAGGGTTTGATTATTCAACAAATACGTACAAGATTGTTGGATGGCTATATACGCATGTGGGGCGCTTCATTGAGATATGGGTAATGGAGGAGGAATTTGGGGATGATCTAATTAAAGGCAAGATTGTTTATTTTGATATTCGGAAGGAGGAATTTGGGTTGATTTCTCGACCAGAATTTCGCCCGTCATTTACTTGATCTGAGGGGAGACTTGGAGATCGTTGATCGTTCATCTGATAAGCACATTCAGATATGGGTAATGAAGGAATATGAAGAGAAAGAGTGGGTCAAAGAATACAAGATTGGTCTGGCAGTGGTGCTCGGTAATGCACTCGTTTGAGTTATACAGGGCTATGTTTGATTAAATCACAAGATGTTTGATTTCATGTGCATGGTTCAGTACAGACAATTGACAAACCAATGCTATTCTATAATTTACAAATCCATTATGTTGAGAATGATATGAAGAAAGTCTTTAATTGATACACCATTGCTCTGTAATTCTATCATAATGAATCTTGCCAATGAGGCCTCTGTGGGTTCTGTCATCACTCACTAATAGTAGTGACTAAATATCTTCTGTATTTACATAAAATAATTATTTTCAGTGCAGTATACAGTAATGATGGCATTCATTTCTCTGTTTCAAACAGTATCTATACCTTACTACACACAGATGAACCAAATTGAGTCATTGGCCTTGTGCAGCTTTGAATAGCTCTAGCCACTTCTGTGGATCACTTCCTGGTCCTTCCCCCTGCATGCAAATTTCAGTTGGGCAAAATGAAGCAATCTCTTTCCGTATGCAGAATATGGTAAGTTAACTAGGAGTAATCTAAGCGGTTGACACAGATCAAGCCTAATTGAATCCCGAATTCAGCTCCAGAAAAAGTATATTGGTAAATAAGTGAAAATGCGGAGACTTTGGTAAACAAGGACTAAGAAATTGTACTGCACAACATTGGATCTCACAAACATTTGATAGAAACATTCAATATTCTATGGTCTGTCTAAGCTCCAAGAAGATACATTTTACAAAAATACATGATGTGGTCAAACATGTTTCTTTCTACTTTACAGATTCACATAACAGGTCAAAACCCTTAATGGATGAAGAAGACGACAAAGCATTACTTACATAAGATAAGATAATCGGTGGATGTTGAACATCATGAAACAACCAACTTCAAAAGTTTTAAGACAATAGGAGAAAACCCATTTTTTGTTTGTCATCTACTAAGCATTCTGATTAAAGCAACATTTGTGTTAAAATATCTCCTTATATTTTTAAACGTGCCTCTCTGATGTTTTGGGTCCATAATGCTGTTAGTACACATTCAGCATGTTTTCGAACAGCCAAAAATCAAAACAAGGTTATTTATTTATTTCTTCTTGTTATTGATTTTCAAATTTTTCTTTCAAAATTGGAGTGGATATAAACAACCACTACAGGCCCACTAAAGCAACCTTTACATGGATAATAATTAGGCCATAGCTCACCATCAGATCACAAAATCTCCCGGCAAAGAAACTCCCTTGACAGCTCTCAAAATCTTCTTTCACATGGAAACCAACACCCTCATCAATCACAAAACAGCTATTAATACACCCTACAAGGAAAATCACACAGTTGACACCTATGTTACTATATTGGACAAGGGGCCTCTCCCACTAAAAGGGGCACACATCCTCAGGTACACATATGCTCTCTTCCCCACTCTTCTCCCCCCCCCCCCCCCCCCCCCCCCCCCCCCCCAAAAAAAAAAAAAAAAACCTATTAATTTAAGCATCGGAGAAGTGCGTCGTTCGAATATCCACCAACCAGTACTCCGATCGAGCCATAATGACTTTCAACTTTGACCAAGTTTCTGAATTCCAGTTTAAGGTCAAACTTAATCTAACAAACTTAGCCTTACACCAAACTTAGTTTTGACATCGAATTAGAAAACATTAAACCTAACAATATTATTGAAAAGCAAAGCACTTTAGAAAAGATGTATATTGTTTGGTCACCAAATTAAATAGGCATGATTCTATTAGAAGAGATAGCAATCAACAATTATTAGCTATTGTTATTTTGTCTTATAAGCAATCAAAACCTCAACAATTATATTACCTTATACAAAAGTGAAGAGAAAGTGGAGGACATTTTGGACATTCGATGTAAACCAACCCATTATGTTTAATGCTATCACCTCGAAATTAAGTTAAACTAAATAAATTTTGATTCTTACAGCATTTGGAATGAGTCAATTTTTTTTAATAAGCAATGAAATATCATTAAAAAGCGAAAAAACGAAACCCATTTACACAAGAAGTATACAAGAGTCGATCAATTTTATCCCATTTACATGACGATTTCAGGATTTAAAGAAATGTAAGTCTTAACATTGTCTCTTATAAATTTCGTCTTCTTCTATTAGTCTGGTTTGCAACCCCACATCCTCCCCGACCCCATCAAAAAAAAAGAAAGAAAGAAAAGTTATGGGTTTGAATTTAAATGCTCCAGGAAGGATGTGAAATGATAACAGATATGCATGGATGGTATGACCATACACTCCACATTTACTACAATCATTACTTCAATTGAATTTATTTCATAAACTTATGCAGTCATCTTTTGTAGATTACCTCAACTGAATTGATTTCATAAACATTGCCTTGAGTAGAGTCTATGTCCAGTGCTTGTATGCAAGCCTCTGCGATTACAAGTCTGCTAGCCTCTCCAACAAGTTTATCTCCTGAGCACTCATACAAACCCGTCAGACAAAAGAAATATGAATAGAATGAAAGAATAAATTGTCAAAAATTACATATGCAGATGAGGCTATTTATTGTTTGATTAATAGGTATTTGGATCTATCATCAATTTGACATTATAAAGAAACAAGTTGCATCGTGTTCCACAAAAAAAATTATTATGGCATACCTTGACCTATAAGGACTGCACGTCTTTGCCCAGCTGTAGCTTTGAGCAAAGTATTTAGATCATAAGATGTGTAAGGTCCATCTGTCAATCTGCCAGGCCTGTTACATAGAGAAAAATTATAAAACTAGACACATTTTGCTAAGCTGACGCCTCTCTCAAGTCACTATGCATTTGTTTCTGAGAATCAAGTTAATCATAATTTGCGACATACCTGATTATGGTAAATGGAAGACCAGAATTACGAAGAAAATCCTCCCCCATCTTTTTAAATTTCAGAACACCAAAGAGGTTCATAATACTAGAGAAATAACACAAAATAATTAAATTAGCCCAGGGTACTAGAAAATAAGCAAGTTTTTTTAGTCAATTCATAATTGGGGAATATATAATGGGATCAATATCCTGTTAAAACTTCACAACAAGCACTTTGAACAAGCTGTAGCCATAACAAGAAGAGAACAAAAAGATCCCCGCTTTCAAACCACTGAAAAATATATACATCTGCTGCAAAATATGTATGACCTAATTTGTAACACAAAGCCTCAAAGAACCACTAAACGAAGGGTTCATAATATGTGACTTCCCAAATAAACTATTGGGAATGTCAATTTGGAAATTGTGTGAAGTTGAGTAGCAACCTCAATTGTAGGGTCCTAATATTTATATATGTCATTAAATAATAATTTCCTTATAATTACTTATTTTTTAATTTTCTATCCGTTTAAGAAGTAGTCTTACCTCCATGGTAGTTCGCTGGACTTTGTTACACCTACTGATGAAACAAGAACAATCCTCTTCAATGAAGGTGGCAGTGCAGATACAAGATTTCTCACACCCTCCCAATCTTCGATTAAAAACTTATAGTCAAAAGCATGGAAAGCATACATACATGTGTGAGTGTGTGGGTGTTTGTGCACACCTGACTGCAGTCATGTACATACACTTAACTGTGATTTGAAGGCACAAAGAATGATGAACTCTACCGACTATGCAGGGCTATACTTCAGTGCACAATCAGTAGTACATAAAAAACTTTGAAGATTGTGTTGTCTGTCTTGTTACTTGCAGACTCTTGTTTACTCATGATGCTAAAATATATAATAGATCAAAAATATTAATCCTGACCTACTCTTTCTGGTGTATTATCTCCATTCCACCGTTTAGAAGGAAAGGCTGTCGTTCCCGTGCAGCAAATCACATGTGTGACTCCCTTAAAGACAAGGTTTTAAGAATAGAAGTCATATTGCCCAACATTCTCTTCATCATTGATTAAGAAAAATAAAATAAAATAAAATAATAGAATGTAGATTTGAATAAAGCAAGAGAAAAACCTCAAAGATAGATGGATCTATATCCTCTGGATTCCGAGTATCCCCTTCGAAAACCTATCAAGTTGAAAAGCTCTATGACTACAAAGTCTAACATCCTGAGGGAAGATAACAATTATATACAAGAGAATTCATATAATTATGCTCCAAAAATAAAATACGTGCAAATTTATTATTGATAGGGAATAGTTGATGCATAATTCAGTCACAAGGCTGCCACCTGCAATTTCTCCTCATCTTGTTTACCAAACAAGGCGATTGCTTTCTCGGGATCTCGCAGTAATAGCCGTGACTTGATATTCCGTTTTAGCAATGATGCCACAACCAACTGCCCTGAAAAGTAGAGAAAAACACTAAACTTGCAAACGTCCCAAAAAAAATTAACAAAAGGGTATGTGTCAAACTGAAAAATCTGGATGGAAGCCATATCAGTTACTCAAAACCCGGAACCCAATAACAAGAATTATTTCTCACTAAAAATTCACATTTTACTTCTAGCCTCTCCCTCTCTGTTTTTTTTTTTTTTTTTTTTTTTTTTAACCAGCTTATTGATAAGATTGTATGATTACATGGTTTATAAATGCATTATATTGCAATACAAACTTTCAACAAAAATTCCAGAATGAACATAAAGAGGCACAACAATTACATATACTTAAGTTCTTACAACACAAACACTCACATATATGCAAACACACACAAACAAATGGAGAGAGAAGCATATATTCATCCATGTCATATCATTTCCAGCAGAGGAAAAGAGCAAAGAGTGCTTACCAACTCCGCCGGAGCCGCCAACGACGAGAACGAGCTTAGAAGACGAAGATGAATCAGTTTTGGAATCATGGGTCGGTTCTGAATTTGAGGATTGGATGAGCTGCTCCTTGACAGCATTGAGAGCTGGCGATCCTCTTCTAGAGATTGAAATGGTCTTAGAAGAAGAAACCACAGAACAAAAGGTTGATAGTGGAAGAGTAAAACATGGGCTTCGCTGATGGGGTCTCGGAAATACTTCAACTGGGGCTGGGAAATCGGGAAGTGGAGTGAAGGAGAGTCTGGAAGCCATGAAAATGAGTCAGCAACAAACAGAAGCCGAGTGGCAACGGTTGTGTGGTGCTGGTTATGTTTGAAGGGGTGGAAAACCAAAATGACCCATGGGCCTCTTGGTTGAGTTTTGTGGAAATAATAGGAAAAAGACACAAAAACAAAAAAAACAAAAACAAAAAAGACAAACAAAAACAAAAAATAAGCGAAAAATAAGTTAAAACGTTGGGCTTCGGGTTGCTCCCTTCAGTTCCGTGGAAATGGCGTCTTCAGCTATCTCAAGACTATCCAATCTGCGAAGACACTTCCAACCCACGGACTCAAACAACAATAAGGTCCTAAGGCACCCAACCCTCCCTTCTCTTTCTTTCTTTCTTTTTTCATTTATGTTTATTCAACTTCCACTCTTCCAAAGCGGTTCTCCATCTTCAAGTTTCACAACCATCTCTTCTTGGGTTTTAAACCAATGCTTAAACTGATTAGCTAATATTCGATTTACCCATTATTCCTATTATGGTTCTTAATCCATGGCTGCTTGCTTTCTCGGAACATGAACTAATAGGTCGCTTTTTAAATGTCTTTTCTTTTTTACTTTTCATAGGGGGGCAGTGATGGTGCTGGTGGTGGGTTAATCAAGATTTCTCCAGAGGTTTCTGAAGCCTTGTCGCATGGACGTGCGGTGGTTGCTCTTGAATCCACCATTATTTCCCATGGTAATGGTTATTCTGTTCTTTGTACTTATAAAAAAAAATGGTAATTCTGTTCTTTGTGTGTTCTTGCAAGTTTGATGCTTTGTGTAACATGATTTTTAGTTCTTTGAGAAATCTGATGGAAACTGCTAAACCCATTTTGTTCAAGTTTAAGATTTGTTGGTATCATTTTGGCTCTGTTTTTATAATGGGAAAATAACTCCAAGGGTAACTCAGTCGGCTAGGGATTACACCTCATGAAGCAGAAGTTACTACTTCGAATCTTCCCTTTCCCTCCCCTTGGGACCAATTACATATACGAAAAAAAAAGAAAAAAAGAACTTGACTCCTTTTTCATACTCACTGGCAGCAGAAGGTTTTATAGGTCTAATATTTTGTTAGAAATAATAATTAAATGATTAGATTCATCATTTTCTATGAGCTTAAACTTTTGGTACAATTGGTAATTCATCGTGGTATGAGAGCAAGATGTATCTGAGTTTAAACCCTGTGTGCACATTATACCTTTTAGTTAAATTAAATTCCATCTGTTGGATCCCACCTATTTATTGAGGGGAAGTGCTAAAATAATGGTTAACTGATTAAATTCACCATTTCTCAACAACTTAAGCTTTTAAGATGAGTGATAATTTATCAGATACTTTGTGACGATGCTTGGTAAGATTTTATAATTTATTACACTTTGCTTCATTGATAGTAGTATTTCTTTGCGCCTAAACTTATATTTACATGGAAATGATTTTTCAGATTAATGTTTCCCATGGAAACAAACGAAATGTGGGGAACGTTATGTAGAGTTTCAGAAACTGCCCAGGATATTTGTGGGTTCTGTTTGGCATCCTTTTGAGCTTGAAAACATGCCTACTTTACATTTAAATTGAACCTAATTTCATTTAAATAGCATTTTAAGTGATTCTGGTCCTTAATATACATAATTTTTGAGGAATTGTTTTTCTTGATTCTCAAGAAAGAAAATAATACGCATTTGTGTGCATTTGTGTTTACAACTTAACTTCGTATGTACATTTCATAATATCTGGTGCAGACTCTGACGCATGTTTTATACATATATTCAGGAATGCCATATCCTCTAAATTTGGGGACAGCAAAGGAGGTGGAAACGATTGTTAGGACAAACGGAGCCGTTCCTGCTACTATTGCAATTTTAGATGGCATACCATGCGTAGGTGTTTATATTAAACTTGTTCTTGTACTACATATCCATATATGTACACCTGGAGAATTCACAGTTGAAGAGGTTCTATCAAGTAAATCTAGAGTAAGACAGTAAGAGCTTGATCAAGTGATTGTACTGCATGAAATCAAATTTTTTTTTTTTTTTTGATAATGCAAATTAGATGGATCTATGCTATCCAATTATGGTGATATTTTGTCATACTTCCTGTCTAAGTGGAATCCCTTATACTGTCACAGATGCCATTTTTGCTTAAACAGCATGTCTGTGTGCTGTTAGGCATACATGTAGGTCCCTACCTTGAATGTATTGGATGTTGGGCATCCAAGAGAAACTTATCCTACATAGATAGAACAGAGCGTAGATAGCAAAATTATTGTAACTGGGCAACCTATCGATTAGACAAACAATGCTGGACAATTGTATAAAGATGGATCATTATGAGATTATCAATAAGAAAGTTATGGTATTGGCATAGAAGGCTGGAGTCTGCATTTGGTTTTAGTTGTTGAGTAGATATATGTTCCATAAATTAGCTTTATAGAGGCCTCAGCTTTTTAAATTCAAAATGTTCTGGGAAAAGAAGTAGTAGCCTTGCTTAATGCTGGTATAAACTACTTAAAAGTTCATTTTCCTTTGTAACGTTAAAATATATCTGTGTATAGGCTTGAGTTTGGAAGAACTGGAAAGGCTTGCTATTTTGGGAACAAGAGCTCAGAAGACAGCCCGGAGGGACATTGCACATGTTGTGAGTAGCTCTTAGATTGGCCACCAAGTTCGTGTAGAATGTTACACATTCATGAACATCTTATTTGTTATTATCATTAGTTGCTTGTTTGGATATCTGTTTTGATCAGAGGAAGTTTTTTGTTTCACTGAGTTCAAACAGGAGATGTTGAAACCTCAAAATGTTATTTCAAACTTATTAAATTGTCAAATGTTCGGGCTTTCCTGTAAGTTATTTATCTTGGAATGAAAGGAGCCACTAAGCCATACAGATGAAACATTAGTAAACCTATAATGTAGGGTAATTAAACTGACCACAAGTATCGGAATGTATTTCAAAGAAAAATAGTAATGATTCCTTAAACCTTGTTTACCTATTACATTTTTATGCAATACTAATATAGGAAATAGGTGATTTAATAGAATTCAATTAGCTGCAGTGGCAGGGCGAGTCTGGAATCAGATTTAGATTCCTTTAACTACAAAGCTACTAATATGCATTTCAAACTCAGGCATGCAATCATCCAGGTCTTGCCTTTTAAGTTCTCCAGCGGTATAAAAAGAAAGTTGTAGTTCTGGTTGGGGTGATTAGACTATTTAAATTCATATTTTGTCCCTGATGCCCATTTTCTCTCTCAACAAAAATCTCCATTTAAGCAGATCTGAGAGTCCTACTCATAATCAGAACTTTGTTGACAATGATGATGATAAAATGGCATTATCCATGTCTCAACAATTATCGCTTTTATTGATAAAAATCATTCAGAAGTAGATCCTAATTCTTTAAATCATAAATGAATCCTTGAGGACTATCTGAATCTGGAAGTTCTGTATTCACTGAGATTCAATCAACAGCATGCCCATCGTAAAATGTGAGTATATTGTATCAACCAATCCATTATTGCTGTCCCTTAGTAGTTGCAGATATGCACCAGCCTTTTGTAGCTGAAAGGTATCCTTCCCCCTTATCTGCAGGGTTGAACCCATGGGAGAGAGGGTTTGGGCATGGGAAGGGCCATCCCTTCTCTTTAATGGATTAGAATGGTGCCACCTCACAGGTTGATTACATGGCAAAGGGATTCAGATAGAGGGACAACATTGAAACAAAGGTGAAAGTCTGAGGGTAACATTGTTGCAATTGGAAAAACAGGGACGAAATAGACACGTTAAGGGAAGTTGAGGACCAAAGGTGTACTTATCTCTAACTTTTAATATAAAACAAAGTCTTTCTTTTTGTTAGAGAGAAAGGGACAAGCGTCCCTATTCTAGAAGGTAGTGAAGTGTCCCTATGAGATGGCCTAGTGTGAGGTGTCATCAATTTAGAATATTGTATTTACTCCTATAAATACTAGTGTATGAATGGAAAAGATTGTGAATTTTGGAATCATATATTTTCTTAACGCTTTTAAAGCATGTGAGCTGGCTGCCAACTAGATATTAGGGTTGGTTTGGTAAAATTTGAAGTGTTTTGGGTTTTGAAAAAGGTAAAAATGGAGAATTTATTTGGTGGGGGCCACATTTGAAAAAAGTGTTGTATGTGGGGTCTAGAAAGAAAATTCGTTTGGTAAATTTCTGAGAATGTTTCTGAAAACAAAAACTTAAGTATTATTTTCACAAAAAAGAAAAAGAAACAAAAAAAAGAAGCTTATGGAGTCTCCACAGTGGTGGCTGCCTAGTGGCAGCAGCCGAAGTGGTCATCTGGCTGCCATCACAGGGCTGCCAGACTGTCCTGGCGGCTTCTACAAGGCTGCCGCCACCATGGGTCAGGCAGCTACCATGCCAGCCTTCATTTTTTATTTTATTTTATTTTAATATGTAACAGCAGTCTCCACACTTGACAAGCGTTTTTTCTTTTTTAAAAAGTTTTGTGATTTGTTTTGAAAAGTGTGTTAGTGGTAGGAGCTACATCTAACAACCCGTTTGGATAACTGAGATTTGAGAAGGGTATTCAGCGTTTGAAAAGTGAAAACGGTCTAAAAAAATATTAACAGTGTGCAAAGTGTAATGGCTTACAAGACTAATTACCTCTGAAGATATTACATGGCTTGAGCAATTTACACTTCAGTACCAAATGACTTTTTCAAAGTCTGGCAACGTTTTTACAAAAATATACATTTCCCTTTTACTCTTTGGTTTTCTTAACCCTTTGTGTTAACTATCTTGCATCTGCGAAAGTTTCTATCATGAAATTTAGAGCTTGTATATGCAGTTTAAAATTAAAAAAAAAAAAAAAAAAGGTGATGTCTCCATACTCAATCTGCGTGTTCAGATGAATTATTGTGTTTCTTATATTCTTACGTGGTATCACATTGTAATATTTTGACAGAAGAAACCCCCTTCTTTAGCATTATGACTTTCTGTTTTGACATTATGACTTCTTTTTTGGGCTGTTCATTCTTTTGCTACTGATTTTACGTGCTAACTTGTGCTCTTTTTAGGTGGCTACCAGAGGGAATGGAGCAACTACTGTTTCTGCAACAATGTTCTTTGCTTCTATGGTGACCACTATACTCTTAGCTTTGTTATTTGCCATCTGGTTTTGCTTATGCAGGTGTACTATGCACATTTTTAAGTTCTAATATCCTTAATGTAGGTTTTGCTTATATTTTAATATACATCTCATCAGGTTGGCATCCCTGTATTTGTCACTGGGGGTATTGGAGGAGTACATAGACATGGCGAGCAAAGTAAGTTTTCCTTTATGTAAGAGAAAGATCTTTGACGGAAAGATGTGAATAGCCACATCTCCACCAACAGTGGGTGGTGAGATGGAGTTGTATTACTCTGTCATGGTGAAGAGTATTTCTACGTTCTTTTTCTTTTTTTCTTTTTTCTTGAAATAGAGTATGTCTACTAGCTATTGGATTATTCACGATATAGTAAACGTAGACACAAACTATACAAGTTACTAATGAATTGTAATGAATGAACTGCTGATTACCAATAATTTTCAAATTTTTTATTGATTTTGTTGGAGTTCAATCACCTGTAAATGAATATTCATGCTAGTATTCATATTCATTGTTCTTCCTCTGCAGCAATGGACGTATCATCTGACCTTACTGAGCTTGGAAGGACCCCAGTAGCAGTTATCTCTGCCGGTGTAAAATCAATATTAGATATTCCCAGGACCCTGGAATATTTGGTATTCACCAACTTATCTCTAATATAATTAGAACAGAGCTTCGGATTATGAAGTATAATTTAAAGTTTTTTTTTTCTTACATTTCTTGTCGTCACTACAGGAAACAAAGGGAGTTTGTGTTGCTACTTACAAAACCAACGAGTTTCCAGCATTTTTTACAGAAACAAGTGGCTGCAAGGTATTGATGGTCAACTCTAGTTCAGAGAAATTTTTCTTAGAGTTGCATTGTTCTTCCATTCAATAAGCAAATTGTGTTGTCAGTGTTATTGTTTTGTTTTAAAAGCTGTCAAGTTCAGTTAATTTGCCTTTGTAATTCTTGTCTCCACTCTTAACCATAGTTTATGCTACTACTTTTGTGTTTTCTTTATGGCCATTAGCATATAACATTAGGCTTATGCCCATTCTCACGTTGTGTTCTAGGGCATAAACAACTAAACCTCTTCAGTGGGTAGTGGCTAATGATTTATACTAATATGCCTCTCTGATATGCCTTTCACGTGAATCAAGTACTACTTTTTTGTTGGTTTTTTCTTTATCTCCCTTTAAATTCCTCTAAGTGGTTGCACATTTTATCAACTTCTGAAGATCTCTTCTTATTGTTGTGAAAAACACTTTTTTTTTTTTTGTTGATAAATTTATTGTTATGAAAAACACTTTTTTCATTTATTTGGGGTTCGAAAGTTTTTGTAAGATTGTGAAGTTTAAGAGATGTAATGATAATTACACCTACAGTGAGAAAAAAAAAATAGTTATTTGGATGATCTCTAAACGCAAATTTTAGACTTCTTGGGTGGAATTATTTTGCAAAAGTGTTGGTGAAGATAACTTTAAGGTATGACATCATGTACTGAAGAAGTTCTTTTTCCCAATGATGACATAAAACTCCAGGTGCCTTGTCGAGTAGATAGCCCAGAAGACTGTGCTCGGCTTATAGGCAAGTGACAGTGATCAGCTCCATTTTATCTTCTTCTTTCTTTTCTTTTTTTCATTTACCTTCAAAAGTTTTTATTCTGTTTTCATTTTTTTATTATTGTTTTTTGCAGATGCAAACATGAAACTGAAGCTTGATACTGGAATTCTTATCGCAGTTCCAATTCCAAAAGAACACTCAGCTTCTGGAAGCATAATTGAATGTGCTATACAGGGAGCACTTAAAGAGGCTAGGTAAATGCGCTTACAGAGGCAGATGCAAACATGAAACTGCTTCTTCTTTTTCTTTTTTTACTTTCTTGTTGTATATCCCATACTAATTTAAATAAATCTGGAGTTGGATCCTCAGGGATAAGAATATAACCGGAAATGCTGAAACTCCTTTCCTGCTTGCCAGAGTGAATGAACTAACTGGAGGAGCCTCACTTGCTTCAAGTATCCTTTCTGAATTTGTTCTAGACACAATTTTATTATATCAGTATTTGCACGTAGTTTTTACATCCCAAGTCATAGAGTAGTGATTGGCAGGGGACGTTTTACCGTCCCCTGCCCTCCCCTTTTAATTAAAAAATAAATTTTTTTTTTTTATCAAAAAGTGACTTCTGATGTCATCAGAAGTCACTTTTTGAATAAAAAATTATTTTTTTATTCAAAAAGCCGGTTGGGGGACGGTAAGACGTCCCCCACCCATCATTCCCCCAAGTCATAGCCTATGCTTATGCTGACTAAAGTTAGCTGGAATTATCTGTTTAAGCATATGGTTTTAAGCATGTGTCTATATTTCCAGTTTTTTTTTTTTTTTTCCTAAGTCACTTCCTTCATTCACAGACACCTTGAGCTGTGAATATTGTTTGTTTGGTTCTTTTTTTTTACCTTTAATTTTCTTAACCAACTCTTAGACATTGCACTTGTAAAGAATAATGCTTTTGTTGGTGCAAGAATAGCTGTAGCCCTTGTCCAGCTCAGGAAATCTTGTAATGAAGGTAGGATTATTTTTCTGATCTGTGATAATAATTTCATGATGTTGACAAAAAAAGAAGAAGATGATAATTACTGAAAAATGCATCTGGTTTGTTCAAGAAAAAAAGGGAGCTCCTTTGAGTCTTTTAAGTTATAATTGGAAACCTGACGACATAAATAGTGTTGAGAAGTATTGGGGCCAACCTTGTCCAAGGAATAGAATATATATATATATATATATATACACACCAAGGAATAAAATATTTGTCTGCAACAGAAAGGGAAACCAGTGAAAGCAGTCACGTTAGGACACTCTGCGCTCTAGGGCATCATGGTTGTGGGATTGGTACTGTTACAACTCCTGGACTTTCTTCTATTATCTTTTGCTTATTGTCGTTGTCTGAAAGGAATAGATATAAAATGCTCTGAAATAATTTGATCTGTCTATTTATATGCTATGGATTAAAGAATTATCAGGTCATGAATCATGATCTAGATCTATGCAACCCCACACAGGGCCGGCTCTGTATAGAAAAAAAATTAGGCGGTCCCCTAAGGCCCCCAATTAATGAATATTAATGATAAGTTTTTTTTTTTTTTTAATAAAAAAATATTTGAAGGCTTAATTATAGTAAATATTCTTTAATTAAGGTCCCTAATTCCTAATTATAGTAATAAGTAATTAAAAATGCATTAATATCATTTAATTCTTCAACAATCCATTCTTGAAATAAGTCTTAAAAATTGATAGTATTAAATAAGAGAATCAAATAATATTAAAGACATTCTTAAATAAAACCTTCTTCTTCTTTTTTTTTAACTTTAAACGTTATTGGAAATAATGGAGAGAGTAAAAATAATAATAATATCCAATTATATTGTGGGTAGAGATTTTTTGGGCTTTGTGATGAGCATTGAGCATCTAACATTCCAATTAGAATTTAAAGAGCAATTTTGCATCCCAAAAAGTGAGAAAATTAATTTTTAAATAAAAATATAATATTATAATTATAATTAACCTCTCTCTCTCTCTCTCTCTCTCTCTCTCTCTCTCTCTCTCTCTCTATATATATATATATATATATATATATATATATATATATATATATATATATATATATATATATATTTAAAAAAAAAAAAATGCGTCACTTAACCTAGTCGCCGTAGGCCTTAAAATGTATCGAACCGGCCCTAACTCCACATATACAGGAAATGATGTGCTTAAGGTCTTAGTAATGGGTTTAGTGCCTCATGAAGCATCAGGTCTAATGTTCGATCCCCCTTAAATGCAAATAATTCTTTGGGGTCACGACTGCGGGCAAAAGCCTAAGCTTACCCAACTCGTGTGAATGAGTTGTTTTGCATGAAGTCCTAGGAATCTAGTCGGAGCAAAGTCCCAGATACTCCAATTATTAAAAACAAGGTCTTAGTATTGGCACTAGTTCGTTCTTTATTCATTTCAAAGTGAGGAAACATATGTGACAGAACTTGGTACATAGAGAAGAAATTGCTCTAGATGTTCAACCCCCCCACCCAAAAAAATGAAAAAGAAAGAAAGAATAAAAGATTCTCATTGGATATGATTGAGCTGCCTTGTTTTCTCCCTGAAGAAGCTCATGTTTCATTTTCAACAGGTGATGCTGAGTCAGTGTCATAGGCCCCAAAGCTTCTGAAGTACTGATCCAGATCCGGGCAAATCGAACAATTTGGCTGGTTGAACTTTCTTTCTTTCTTTCTTTGTGTGACGTTTTACTCATGATGAAAATGAAATGAGTTGTTATCTGCCGCTACAATAGAAATAATTTCAAAGGTAGATGACGTACTCTGCAGTTATCATCCTGTATGACATATATAATTATGTTTTCTGATGGAAACTTTTGAGTCTTCCTACTGCCATTACTTTGGTAGTTTATGTACTTAATTTCATCAAGACCATTTATTAGAGCTATTGCACCCAATTCTCAATCCCTAGGCCCTACAAAGTTAATCTGATTCCCATTAGGTTGTCATTTCCCATTTTCAAGGAAATCTACTTGGTAAATGTTACCTACCAAACATGGGAGTGAATAAACACCAACATATTAGAAGAAGAATGATGGATTAGAAGAAGAGTCCCACCAGCAATATCTATTAGAGTTTATTAGCATAGAATAAAGGATATTGTATATCCTCAAGTGTTAGTATATTAGTAGAAGTTCGGAAGAGTTACCTTTATCCTTGTTGTAGGTATTTTTGTAGTCATCATCAATTATGTTTATCCTTTGATATTGTAAGGCTATGTATAGCATGTTGCTTGATTAATAAAGGAATTAGAGAAGTTAATTATCAACTTTAGTAATTGTTTTGTGAGGTTTAGGATCTCTCGAACTACCCTAATTTATCCGTTGTGTGTTTGAATAATTAGACACATTTGAAAACAACTAGTTATGAAAACGAAACGATTGGGCTAGTTGCCCAAATGACCACCGTTCAACTAGTATCACAGAGCTCTC
Source organism: Alnus glutinosa (assembly GCF_958979055.1). Taxonomy (NCBI): domain Eukaryota; kingdom Viridiplantae; phylum Streptophyta; class Magnoliopsida; order Fagales; family Betulaceae; genus Alnus; species Alnus glutinosa. The sequence goes on along the minus strand of NC_084894.1, from coordinate 4,087,961 downwards.
GCAAGCAAAAGACTGTCTATCGTTCCAGCACTAAAGTCGAGTATCAGGCTATTGTCAATGCCGCAACGGAGTTAATATGGGTGCAGTCTCTGTTAAGAGAATTAAGTATTATTCTTTTCAGATCACTGGTCCTCTGGTGTGACAATGTAGGTGTCACTTTCCTCACAACGAATCCTCTCTTCCATGCCAGGGCCAACCACATCACGATAAACACCACATTGTACGGGATCAAATGACTTCTCGAGCTCTATCAATTCCATTCATCTCTTCTAAAGACCAAATCACCGTCACTTTCACAAAACCACGCCAACAGCAGAGTGTACTTCACTGCGTGACAACCTCAATGTTTGAGAACCGAAGGAAAAATCTCCTGCTAAGGATAAACACTGAAACGTTTTCAAAGAAGAAGGATGATGATGAAAAGTTATCAACTCAAGCACAAGATAGAGATGAAGAGTTTTCAACAGGCAAAAATGTTGATGTCATAAGATGATAACAAATATATCTCTTGGCAGCTACGACTTGACAATAAGATAAACTACTGTCATTACATATTGAGGGGCAGAATTTAGGTCCTAACACGCGGCAAATAAAAACATCAAATCACTAGAAAAGCATAATAGCAATCGCACATCAAAACACTAAGATTTTGTTTACAAAGTAGAAACCCTTTAAATAACGCATTAAAGGTAAAATTATTTCGGAGTAGCCAAATCCAGGAAATCAAGAGTAAGAAAAATTCAAAGTAAAGGCAAAACACACTTATAACCCTTTAGAATGGGAGCAGTGATACATGGGAGACAATTTTCCGTTTCCCATCACCCACTTTTTCATTTTTAAATAAAAAAAATCAAAATTTATATATATTTTTTTATTTAAAAACTCCCAAAGAGGATGATGGGGGACGGTTGTTTATCCCTTACCTATCAAACTTCAAACGAAAATATAAAGGAACATCTTCTTGTAAACAACTCCACTCCACCTCCAGCATCATTTGGATACTGCTTTCTAAAATTCTCCATTTGTCGCCTTTTACTTTATGGTTCTTACCGCATCGGCCTTGAAAAAAATAATATATATATATTTTTAATTTTTTATTCTTTTTCTCACTCGTTGAAACAAGGCCCCACTTCATGGTTTTATGGTTTTTTCTAAAAAATAAATAAAAAATAAATAAATCTTTTTGTTTCAATTCAATTGACGTAAGTGGGAATTATTTAAAATTACAAGAAATAATTTTTAATTTGAATTTCTTAAGGTCTGGCCTGGAACACGTCGAGAGTTGGTGACCACATGCATGAATCCATGGAAGTTAAGACAACACGGATATATCTACTCGGTCTCATCATATTTATGACCCTCCTATAATAAATAATGTACTCTATTTCTTATAATATGTTTTTATAATAATCATTTCCCCTCTCATTTATGAGCCTATTTTAGCTATTATTATTATTATTATAATAGCTATTTACTTTTTCAACAATAGCATTATGCCAACAAAAAAATGAATTTCTACAAAGTCAATTATAGACTGATGTGACAATTGATAATTAGTAAGAATTGTCATGCTCATAACCATTATGCAAAAAGGCTCTTTATATTAGAAAGCCAAAATATATATCATGTTTTTCTTGCTATTTTTTGTTACAAGACACATTAATTTGGCTAGCCGGATGTGAATGCTTGTAAGTTTAAATCATCGTTATTGTATGATTTCTTTGAAACCCATGATATAAGCACCCTTGCATTAATATTACTTCTCTTTGAAGTGTTACATAACTATTGGTTTCATTCAATATGGTTAAAGAAGTGCAAATTACTCGACAATGGTGATATGTTTCTATCTTGAGTAATGGTATTTAATAGACTGTTATAGGTCTGTCATATATTTGAGATGATGTGGCAGTAAAAATTAACTCATTAATAATTTATTTATTTATTTATAAATATTAATTCAAATGTGATTTTTACTGTCACATTATCCTAATTATATAATGACGTACTGAAAAAACATTATTCTATCATTTTTCGAGTACTGGGAGGTAAGCAATAACTGGATTCAAATGGGGCTTCAACCCACTCATGTTCAACACGAACAAAGAAATCCGACCTCACCATGATCGACCCAAGTCTTAAGACAATGAGTGACCTTTGGACATTGTGGTGAGGAAGAAGATGACATTGTGGTGAAGTAGAATATGCAATGAAATAGTGGTGGACTGTAAGTTGAGAGTCTTGAGACACCATCTAAATCCAATTGCTAGTAAAATGGTTATCATTTGAACTAGTTATGACAAAATCACAACTAATTAATATTATTAATTTACTAATAATGAGTTATTATGGAACCCCCTTGTCATGAGCTTTACCTATGTTGTAGTTTTTTTTTTTTATAGCACCTAAGCCAAATCTTAAATGAACTCCTCTCATCTAAATTTCACAAAAGGTAATTATGAGGGAATTCACATTCCGTTGAATATCTAGACTCCTTCCATTTAAGTGCAACCAAACGATGTAATCTTTTAAGATTTTTATCTAAATTAACGCTCTGTTAGGGTTTTTTTATAGGATTCTAATGAATATATATGACTTAAAAAATGACATTGTTTTGTCTTTAAAAGTATATGATTTTCTTTAAGAACAATACTCTTGCATGATTTTATTGCATTGTAATATAATATATTTTCTTGCTTTGTTTTAATTTTAATCTCTTATATTCTATTTATTTTATTGTTAATTTCTGGATTTATATTATTTTATATCAACAATAATATTTTGCATCGTCAAAATTATTTCCAACGACTTCAAAATGACAATTTTTTGTCTTTAAAAGTATATGATTAAAATATTAAAAACCCTAAACGACATCATTTTACAATTATAAAGAGGTCAAGATGCATGTCAATCTCACAAATACTTATGAATATATATATACATGACATGGGTCCCATTGTATTAGTTACCTTCGAAAGGAAAATAGATATGTTGGACCGACTATTATATATTAATACATACTTGTGTGGATGGGAACATATAATAATAATAATAATAAAAACTTATAATTAATAATTTAATACAATGGGGGTATTATGGTGATGTATCACAGTATCTGGCCCTTCCAATTGGTGGAACATTTCTATTTTCCTTTCAAAGGTACATGCATGCATCAATAGTTGTGTCATTGTCAATATGATAAAGAAAAGCTTCTCATTGGAGGGGGGAAAAAGTGTCTCTGTAATATATTTCTCTGTTCCCACTATATATATATATATATATATATATATATATATATATATATTATTTAAGCTGTTTTTTTTTTTTTTTTAGTTTCTTTAAGAAGTGTTTTATAGTTGTGTCAAACATAACAAAAGGAAAGCTTTCTAATTGGACAAATAAGTGTCCTGGACTCCTGGTTATAGACTTATAGCCTTCCCTTTCCCACTAAATGAATTCCAATCCTTGTGTCCACATAACATAAGTTGGGAGTATTATATGTGCGATTGGTAATTTTTTACATGACATGCGAATTCGATACGAATTCAACACAAATTTGGTGGATTAGGGTTGAAGGGTATGACTCGTTTAATTAAATCGGTTGAGTTAGGATTGACCTATACACTCTTATATACATGTCTCGACTCTACCCGACCCGATACCTGATGTTTATGGCTGATAATTTTTTACACGACATGTAAACCCAATACCAAATTAACGGGTTAGGGTTAGGGGTTTTGCCTCGTTTAATTAAATATGTAAGGTTATGATTAACTTATATAGTTTTATACCCATATCTCGACACGACCCAAACCTAATACCTGAATATAAATTGTCATTCCTAAGATTCACGTGTCGCTAATTATTAGTGCGACACCCTCAACTTATGTCGTTTACACACAAATGCAAGATACATATGCAAGCATTATTGTTCATTTTGCAAAGGGGAGGTCAATAATTGTTCTCTTTTGACTTAAAATTTTGCAATGTTCAAAATTAATTTTTACCAAACAAATTCATTGATGTGACTATCAAGATTATTTCAAGATTATTTCAAGATTATCGTTTGTATGACTTCGAATAATATAGAAACCCAAAACCCTAAAAATCCCAAAACTTTAAATTAAGCCTAATCACAAAAAAAACACAAGATTTGGTGATGTTATGATCAGATCATGCAGACAATCATTCATCATAGCATTCTTAACCTGGCAATTTGTGATTGGATTTACTACGTGTAGGAGATAAAGTGGTGCAATTCTGCAAACCCAAAAACTATGACATGGCAAATAGATAATTTTTGTTTGGGCAATGAAACAATGCAATTGGAAAAGAACAAAGGTTTTGAATATTGACACCTAAGGATCCACAAGTAAAGATAAATGTGGTATCTACTTTTGGCTTTTAGCTTAACCTCCTTGTCTCTTTGTCTTAACTTGAGAAGATAATACCAATTGACAATTGTATGGTCATTGCCCTTTGAGAAGAAAACAAAATGGGTGTTTTGGAAGCATCTTGGGGAGCCTTGTTGCAATTCCCACACTTACCCCACCAGGAAACAAAGCAGAGGGCATTGTTTGTCTTTGTTAGGGCATGTTTGGATTCATGTAACCTTTGGGAATAATAAAAAGTCGATTTAGGCCAGCCCTGATTCCCTAGTCACCAAATATGAAGACAAAAAACCACAGGAGTGGAAGTTTCAGAGGGAGAAAAAAAAGACAATTTCTATAGAGAGAGAGAGAGAGAGAGAGAGAGAGAGTAAAGACTCTCTCTCTCTCTTACCTACTCACAAAATTCCATATTCCACTTAGAGAGAAGGACAACAAAACAGTAACGACAAAAGGACCCCCCCACGCATTGTCGACAACGTAGCCATGTACAAGTCCTTACAAAGAGAGGAACTTTAATCAAGGGAAATTGTGAATTTCTCTGTGGGATAGAAACAGAGGAAACCCAGGAAGAAACCCGCAACAACGGCCCTCCTGTGTGCAGAGAGAGAGAGAGAGAGAGAGAGAGGGGTTGGAGAAGCAATCTTTGGAATTCTCAAGGGGCTCCATGTGGGTTCTTGATCAATTGCAAAACCCAGTAAGGAATTTGGCTGTTCTTGTTTTAGTTCGCTAGTTCTGGTTCTGTTTGTTTTCTCTGTTCCTTCTGTGGCCGCTTAGATGCTTTCCTATGCGAATTTGAGCTTAATTGATGAAATATTTTATAACCGTTTTGGGTTCTAGTGAAAATTGCCTTTCTGGTCATTTTCTTTGATTTGGGTTCCACTTGTTGTTTGATCTTAGCCTTCTGCTTGTTTTGCCTGTTCTCCCTTCCTTGCATGTTTGATCTGGTGAATTTGGTAGATCCTTAGCCTTCTTAGACTTATAACTGAGCCCTCACAGGCTCTGATTCTGTGTTCTTTTGCTTTGTTCTTGTTAATGGTGACAGGGGACTAAAACATTTTTCTCTATTTATGATTTCATGCAAATTTGGCTCTTGCATGAGGGATATCATGTTTCCTTTGAAGACTTAGACCTTCCTCATCACTTAGATCATTTTGTGGAGTGAGTTTTCTTCTCTTTTTTGTTGACGATAGTCTGTCTTTGTTCCCCAGTTTCCCCAAATTGTTGTGATCGTTGTATGGCACCAATGTTTCAAGACGAAGGGTCTTCTTCTGTAACTTCATCACCTCTCCAATTATTTTCCATGATGTCTCTTCCACCTAGCGTAGGATCACCATACCCATGGCTTAAAGAACTGAAATCCGAAGAGCGAGGTTTGTATTTGATCCACCTGTTGCTTACTTGTGCAAATCATGTTGCTGCCGGTAGCCTTGAAAATGCAAATATTGCCCTTGAGCAAATCTCCCAACTCGCCTCTCCTGATGGTGATACCATGCAGAGGATAGCTGCATATTTCACTGAGGCACTTGCGGACAGAATCCTGAAAGCTTGGCCTGGTCTTCACAAAGCCCTCAATTCCACTAGAATAACATTGGTTTCTGAAGAAATTCTTGTTCAGAAACTGTTTTTTGAGTTGTTTCCCTTCTTGAAGGTGACCTATGTTTTCTCAAACCAGGCTATTATTGAAGCCATGGAAGGGGAAAAGATGGTTCACATAATTGACCTGAATGCAGCTGAACCTGCCCAATGGATTGCACTTCTTCAAGTTTTGAGTATACGGCCTGAAGGTCCACCACATTTGAGAATTACTGGAGTTCATCAACAGAAAGAGATATTGGACCAAATGGCGTATAGACTGACTGAAGAAGCTGAAAAACTGGATATCCCATTTCAGTTCAATCCCGTGGTTGGTAAATTAGATAATCTTGATTTTGACAAACTTCGTGTCAAAACTGGGGAGGCTCTAGCGATCAGCTCAGTTTTCCAATTGCATTCACTGTTGGCATCTGATGATGAACTCTTGAGAAAGAAATCCCCACTAGCATCAAAGAATCTGAATGGAAGTCACTTTCCTAGAGTCCTGCAAATTAACCAAAGCACATTGGGTGAGCTGCTTGAGAAAGATTTAGCCAACGGGCATAGCCAGAGTCCTGACTCAGCGTCATCATCACCTCTATCGTTAAATGCTTCAGCAAAGATGGATAGCTTTCTTAATGCCTTGTGGGGTTTGACACCGAAGCTCATGGTAATAGCAGAACAAGATTCTAACCACAATGGATCAACTCTAATGGAGAGGCTATTGGAAGCTCTTTACTCTTATGCAGCATTGTTTGATTGTTTGGAGTCTACAGTGCCAAGAACATCATTGGAGAGATTGAAGGTGGAGAAGATGATGTTTGGGGAGGAAATTAAGAACATTATAGCATGTGAAGGAGCTGAGAGGAAAGAAAGGCATGAAAAGCTTGAGAAGTGGATGCAAAGGCTTGATTTGGCTGGGTTTGGGAACGTACCTTTGAGCTATTATGGTATGTTGCAAGCAAGGGGGTTGTTGCAAGGTTGTGGTTGTGATGGGTATAAGATCAAGGAAGAGAATGGCTGTGTGGTAATATGCTGGCAAGACCGAGCCTTGTTTTCAATATCGGCTTGGAGGTGTAGGAAATGAGATCTGAATTACTGATCTCGCAGGTTTTAGTGTTTTTTTTTTTTTGCTTTGTATGAAAGAATTTTGTTCATCTGCAAATGAATACTGTTAAGAGTGTTCTGATGGTCCTCCAATTACCCAGCCAAAAAAGGCCATCTTCTTTTATTACCTTCATATAGAATTTGTTTAATTCTTCTCATTTTATATCTAATAGAACCTTGACCAATGTTTGGGCTGTATATTTATTAACTAATGTTGGGCATTTTCCTGCAATTTAATTACAAATGTCACAGCCTCAAATTGCATGGATTAAAACTTTAGTATTGTGCTTGCAAATTGCATTCAGTAGTGATTTGACTCCCAAAGAATTGTCTCCTGAGTACATCTAGACAATGCCTGCATTTGGTTAATCATTTCTTCTTATCAAGTCTTTCTGGTATCCATATCCTATAGCTTTTGCAGATAAAATTTTCATGTTCTGACCAGATAGAATTAAAGGCAGGAAATTTCTAAGAAAATAAAAGGGGAGCCCCAGATGAAGTTCTTCCATAGCATTCCATTTGCATGCATTTTTCATCCCAGCGGTCCTTGCAGTAAAGGATAGCTAACAAGTAGCTTTAAAATAAAAAGGTTCACTTGGATTAACACATGAGCAATGATATTTAGTAGACTGTTATATCACTGTCATATAACGTAATGATGTTACAGTAAAAATTTAGCCCTTGACTTCTTTTACTGCAATATCATCAGGTTGTATGACAGTAATATAACAGTCTACTAAATAGCATCATTCTTTAACACATTGTGTAGTTTTCAGGCTTCTTCTCTAATAGATGGTTGGTTACTTCATGGGGATTCTTTGAGTATGTAATTGATTGTTGATTTTCTTTTCTATTGTTATCTGGTTGGTTGTTGAGTATAGGATGTTTTGTTTGTTTGTTTCTCAAGAAAAAATAATAGAAAAATGCAGCAAACTATCTCAAAAGTGATAGAGATTAACAGCGAACCCTCAATATATATATGTATTTATTTAGACTCAACTAACTCCATCAAGTCCCCTTCCCCGCACTGAGAAATAAAATATATATATATATGTATATATATATTAAAAAAAAAAAAAAAAAAAAAAAAAACCACCCTAACTTCATCAAGTTGCAAAAGAAAACCTTCCCTCTCATGAATCCCACATGGCTAAATTAATATTTCCTATTAGGAAAATGATCATCAAGCACCTAAGGCAAATTTTTGGATTAACAAGAGTAAATGCTAAATTAATTTAAGGGTTAAATACCTTACATGTACATGTGATTAGGCCTTGAATCAAATCGCCGTCTCAGTTTCAAAAAGTATCACAGATAGTACCTGTCGTTAATGAAAAAACTCAGTTGGTACTTTCGTCAATCTTCCGTTCATTTTTTATTTTTGAATTATTTTGGCCACATTTATATGTAGGAACGTATCAAGATTAATACTATTTATGATTATGGTATTGGCTGGTTTATCTGAGAAATTCTGAGACCGTCCTATAAAAATCCTCGGACCAAATCGCCCTACATCAGGGAAAGTGGTGTACGAAAAGACCTATCAATTCTTTTGGACCTTTGGTGGAAGTTGTAGAGCACTGACAAAGCTGAGGCAATCCACAAGGCCTAATGCCTGGTTGAGAAGAGTTCAACTTCATTTGAATCCATCGCGACCAAACAAAAACCTTTTTGTTAAACGACAATATTTGACACGGTCCGTAAATTTGAAATGAATTCAACATAAATTAGTGAGTTAGAATTAAAAATTTTGACCCGTTTAATTAAATGGGGTGGATTAGTGTTGCCTTACATAGTCTTATACAATCCATCGACATGATTCAAACCTGATACGTAACATTTAGGACTGACAATTTTTTACATGATCCGCAAACCTGACACAAACTCAACATGAAATTTAGTAGGACTTCTATAGTCTTATACATATACTGCGGTACGATTCGAACCCAACATGAGAACATGAATTGTGTCACCCATGTTCCGACCTCTTTTAATGTCAAATTCTTTATTTAATTAATATTGAATCCATTATATTTCTCTTTTATTTGGACATATATTGTCAAGAAAAGAAACATATATCATAATAGTTCACATCATTGCTTATGTTTATATAAGCAATGATAAGAGTTCATGCTTAGTGATCCACACCCTAGACTTTAGACTTCGCAGCATTCTCCTTAGGACATGGAGGGACCTTTTAGAACCTGCAAGAATTATTACATTAGAATTTGTTACTTAATATGTAATTGAATAGAATGAAAAAAAATCATTATACACTTGATAAAAATATGAAAATTTGAAATATTATACCAAAAATGGAAAACTCATGCATGAATATCTTCCCATAATAATCAAAAGTAATTATAACCATTTTTTAGTGCACATATAGTTATATAACATGAGATGTGTTATACATCATTTTTTGATTCATGTCATATCCTTATTTGCTGACGTGACATTCTCAATTCACCTTTAGATTAATCTTAATTAAAAAAAAAAAAAAAAAAAAAAAATTCAATGGTGAATTGACAATGTCACATTAACGAAGAATGATGGAAGAAGGATAAGATAATTCAAAGTAACATTTCTCTATATAACATAGCTGTGGCCAACATTTTATTCTTTCTTTTTTTAGTATTTTGAGTAATGCTACAAACACTCTTATTTCACTCCATCTTCTCTACTCCCGCCATGTGAAACAAAAAAAAATCCACCCCACCCCCCTCTCCCCCTCCTCCCCCTCTCCTGGTCAACGCCACCCCCAATCACCGCATGAGGGTGGTTGGATCCATCCGATATGTTGGTCACAATCACTAAATCACATGTTGAGGGCTCTTGATAGCTTCGGATGTGGTGCAACCACTCTCAAAGATTCGGTTGAGATGGGTTGGCCACCGATGAAAGAGACTTGTCAAATTTTGTATAGGCTGACATGGCAGTACCACGCCGTACAACCAAGCTAGTAAATTTTTTGTGGGCTTCATGTGGCAGTGTCATGTCACATTATTGCCACGTCCGGAAATATAGGAGGTGAGAGTAAAACGAAAGTATCTCTAGTATTTTTTTTATTTTATTTTTTGGTGAATAAGTCAGTATTAATAGAATAGAGGGAAAAAAAAAAAAAAAAAATACAAAGAACCAGCTGACTATCTACTCAGCACAAGGGAACCAGCAGGTAAGAACACTTACAAAATGCAGAGCAACAAGAAAGAAACAGAGGGCTGGCCCCAGCAAAACAGCAGAAGGGGACCAGCAGCGGCAGACCAACAAACAAAGAACAGGCACAAGACAAACGAACAGAACACACAAAGCGACAGAAACAGCCAGGAACCAACAATCAACTAGGCAGAAACACACATTTTTAATCTTCGTTCTTGGGACAAGGACTCCAATTTTTGTCCAAACTTACTGTTATTATGCTACAGCTACCACATACAACAAGATATACGTACCAAGCATAAGAATTACACAACTACAACACAATGATATATTGATATAAGAAGAACAATTGCTGTAAAAATGCCTATAGTTATGATAATAATTGTTAAAGTAATGATGATCAAATGATCTTCCTATAAGCGCAAGTTTTTCGGAGAAATGGTAGTTTAACATGGTATCAGAACCAAAGGTCTCGCGTTATAATCTCGACTCTGTCATTTATCTTCAATTTCAATTAAATATTCTACATATTAAAAATGGAGTTTGAACTGACAAATACTGGGAAATTAGGCGCGTAGGAGTTCGACCATTAGGATGAGTGATGTTGGTGTTTATTTTAAATAAAGTGTTATGGAGGAATTCAATCGATCAAAATGGAATCTTGACTTGGAGCCACAAGTATGGTTAGGTGAGAAATCACGCGCATTAAAGAAGTCTGACACATTTCGATCGATTGAGCGAACTGGTTTGAATAGTGGGAAAGAAGCTACTTAAAAAGGTCCCGTCAAACAACAAGCCCCTCACGAGAGAGAGCGAGAGGAAGGAGGAGTAGGAGCTTGAGGAGAGGAAGCTTCCGATCAAGAGCTAGCTAGCAAGGTGAGCTTTTCTCTAAGCTTTGGTTTTGATATGTTGTTTTTGGTTGTGTCTAGTGTGAGAGTTGGGTTGCTTGAGGTTGTTGATGGTGGTGTTGTTGTTATGTTGCTGTTATTGAGGTTGTTGTTGTTCATATGTTTGGGATTATGTTGAAAGAAGGGTTTTTGAGGTTGTAAATGACGTTTTATAGTAGTGTTGGGTTGGGTTGGTTTAGTGAAGTGAAGTGAGGTAGGGAAGAAGAGAAAAATATGTAGAAAATGAAATAAAATAAAAATGTATAGTGAGAAAGAGGATTCTAGAGCTTGAATTAGAGGTAAAGGACGGGGAATTAGAAATAATTAGTTATGAAATAGAAATTAGGATTTAATGGTTAAACCCCAACTAATGATGAGATAAATTGCAAATTTTGGTGCCCAACGTTGCGAGGAAAATTAAAAGATCAATGCAAGTAAATACACTTCAAAGTGGTATATTATGTTATTTTATGATTTTATGCATTTAAAATGTTATTTTAAGAGTCACACATTGAAAGGTTATTATTTTTCCAACCTTATGAAAATTGTGTTATATTGCAAAGGTGATATGAGCCCTATGTTATGTAATTGATTTTATGACATGTTTTACTTGCAACTTATTGTTATGATTTAAAAGCAAATGTATATGAAACGTTTATTGTAGTACACAAGAAAGAGAAAATTAAGCACTTGCTACGTATAGTATGAAAGAATTTAATGAAAGCACGGGCGAAGCTAGAAATTCTTATGAATAAGGGCCAATGACCAACAAAAAAAATTTGGTAGGGGTCAGTAAGCTAAATTTTTATTTTTATTTTACCTTATATTTTTTAATTTTTTTGGAAAGAAAGAAAAAATTCCCACCTTATAATTTTTTTTAGGAAATTGGGGGGGGGGGGGGCCATGGTCCCTGCCAGCCCCCCTCTCTTCGTCCCTGAACGAAAGTATTATGAAAGGAAATAGTAAGAGAGGTTGCATGTACGCATTTTTATTTATATGCTTAACCCTACGACAACCAAAAATATTACGTGACATCGATACCATATGATAGTAAAGAGAAGAATGAAAGGATAGTACGTCGCAATCACACTGAATAACAGTTACACGAAAGTGTAGACTATAATATGAGGAATTCTTTCTTGAGTGAATCATCCCGAACAAAAAACGATACGCAAAGTCCTAATCGATCAAAGAAATATTCCCTTGCACAAATGTAACTATGACTTATAGAGTTATAGTATACTTGGAATTGTAAGTTATTTGTACATTCATGTACGGTTTTCGGCTTTTGTGGATGAGTTTAATGATGTAAAATGGAGTAATTTTAAATGTCATATAAGTGTCCATCAAGTGTCTATAAAAAAATGAGGTAACTTTTAAAATTACCATTTGATCAAAATCATCATTTGATCAATCACACGTCCAATGATGATTTTAAAAGCTACCTCATTTTTTGATAGACACTTATATGACATTTAGGATTACTCATGTAAATGGCATAGAGCTCTAGTGTTATCCTTTGTCAGTAATTATAGTTTAAGGAAAAGTATATGTACATATCCCTCTCAAACTATTACTCTATTGTCAATGTTCTTTTAAAACTACCAATTATGTCAATTTCTCTATAAACTATCAAAATAATATCAATGTCCCCCTCAAGGCCAACAAAAAGATAAAAATTACCTATTTCAATATGACAAAAATATTCTTATAAATTCAAGAAAAAAAAACTAAAATTAAAATTAAAATTAAAAAAAATAATAATTGTTTTAAAAATTAAAAAAAAAACAATAAAAATAAAAATAAAATGATCGCCTTGGTTTTTCCTTTTTTTTTTTTAGTTGTTAGTTTTTTATAATTTTAAGATTTGTTTTTTAATATATATATATATATATGAAGGGTATTTTTGTCATTGGAGAACATTTATATTGTTTTGGTAGTTTGGGTGGGAAATTGACACAATTAATAGTTTATGGTGACATTGACAATGACAATAAAATGATAGTTTAATGAGGCTATATGTATTTTTGCCTATAGTTTACAAAAATAAAATTTATATCAATTTTCGCTGCGTGTTTGTTATCAAAGTATAGTAGTAGCATTTCAATGAATTTTTGTTAGGTATTATTATAGGGGGAGTTACATATATGGTAGTATGCCATTTAAAATTTTAGAAAAACTTCGCTTACTCTCAACGGCGGGAAGTGTTAAGGGGTTTGCAATCGTAACCTTGAATTAGAACAATTGAATTGGCGGTATCCAAAGTTTCATCCCATTTTAATTTCACCCCTCCACCAGGATTTTCTGTTGAATCCTAATTGATGGTGTCAAAATGCCCAAAATACCCATGTTTGTTAAATAAATAAATAAAAATCTTTGATGATTCACAGCCAAGTCCATGCCATGGGTCATACAGCCCACGACCTATCCAGACCCACGGTTTAGTTTTTTTTAAAAAAAAATAAAAAAATAAACTTGCAAAGGTAAATTTGTACTTTTATCAATTTTATAGGGACAAAGGAGACATTTTACTTATTTGTCATTTGATTTAACCATAAACCTTAACGATAGGAGTAAAATTAAAATGACTTAAACTTGAGATACCGATATTACAAATTTTGATAATTCAATATTTATTACAATTGCAAAATTCTTAACACTAGAGGGGATGCGGGAGTAAGTGAAATGGCATGAGTCATGTATACTATTAGATATATATAATAACGTGAACCATAAAATATAATAAAACTCTTGTTTGACGATTTATTTATCTTCAAATCACAACCATATATGGGACCACTAGCCACCATAAGATCCTTCTAATTTGTGGTTGTGATAATTGAATTAAGAGACCCATAATTTTGAGTTCGAGTAATTTTATACATCCTATCTATATATATTCATTTTGTGTCATTCTAATAGTAATGTGGCTTTTAAAATTACCGTTCGATCAAAATTCAATAATGATCAATCACAAGTTCAATGATAATTTTTAAAGCCACATCATTAGTAGATAGACACAAAAAAAATGTGAATATAGCGTCTAAAATTACTCTTTAGAGTTCACGAAGAAAAGTGTCAAAGTATTTAACTAAATAGTTAAATTTATCCAAGCTTCTAAGAATTGGCAAGAATATGTCCAAAGTCTAGTTTGCAAGACTTACTAAATAGACCAAGAAAGAATATATATATATATGTTGCAAGATTTTTAAAGGGAAAAGTACACATAACCCCCTCAAACTACCACCTCATTGTCAATGTCCCCCACAAACTACCAATTGTATCAATGTCCCCCCCCTAAACTACCAAAAACTGTCAATGTCTCCCTAATGACAAAAATATCATTCATAAAATTATTAAAATAAAATAAAAACTAAAAAAAATATTTTAAAAAATATAAAATAACAAAAATTTATACAAAAAAAAAAATAAAATTAAAAACTGTTTTTTTTTCTTTTTTTTTTTTGTTAAAACAAATTATTTTTGTAAGTTTCAGTTATTTTTTCGTTTGGTTTTTTTTTTTTTAAAAAAAAATATTCTTTTTTTTTTAATTTAATAAAAACTGGTTTTTCCTTTTTCATTTTCGTTTTTTTTTAAAAAAAAAAAATTGTTTTTATATATTTCAGTTATTTTTTCGTTTGTTTTTTTTTAAAAAATAAAAATAAAAACTTTCTTTTTCGTTTTTTTTTTTCATTTTTTATTTAATTTTTTTCATTTGTTTTTTAAAAAATAATATTTTAGTTTTAGTTTTTTTTTCGAATTTATAAGGACATTTTTGTCTTATTCAAAAAAATTTAGGGTTATTTTTGTCTCTTTGTTGGTATTAGGGGAGACATTGACATTTTTTGGTAGTTTGAGGGGGACAATTGACACAATTGGTAGTTTGATGGGTACATTGACAATTGAGTAGTAGTTTGAGGGAGATATATGTACTTTTCCCATTTTTAAATGACATGATATCATTTATACTTAAATGCAACAAAATAAATTAATGAATTTATTCCTTGACACCAAAAGATAATGGACATACATAATAAATACGTATCAAATACGTAAACACCTAATGGCGCCTGTTGGTCCCTCTTTTTCTCTGCCCTAATTTCATGCCGGTGGGACAGTATAACCTACAAAAGCATCACAACATTAGTGTGTCCTTTTTCCAAAATATAACAATAATAATAATAATAATAATAATAATAATAATAAGGAAACTCACTATTTAATATATAAAATAAATAAATAAAATGTTATAACACTCACTAATATTACAGTAAAAATTTAATAATAATTTTTAAAAAGTGTGTATTTGAGAGCTCGATAAAAAATGGAAGCTTACTTCCGCATTTAGTGCCCGGTGCAACCGTTTTGCCACAGGACCGAGCCACGTAGACCACCTTCGCCATGTCAATCACCTTTTCGATATCTTTATTGACAAGATTGCAGACGCATGGCACGTCAACGGTCTTCACCACTTCACAGCAACCCCACGACGGCTTAACCTGCGGTCCCGATCTGCTCACATACTTCTCGCATTGTGACACAAGCCCTAGCACGTCACCCTCACAGCTTTTTCCCATCACTTGCTCGTTGCCGGAGATCAATATTCCGGCGAACATCAATATCGCGAAAGAAAAGCAATACATTTTTGCCATATCGATCTCTTCGAAGTTCGATCACCTGATCTAATCCTTCTGTGTGCCCTAGATTTTATAGAATGAGATCGATTGTGGAAATGACAGAATTGGGCTCGAAATTTGGCAATGAGAAGGGAGATGGGTAGGGGTACTTTTGGGTATCGAAGGGGAAGTAAGCTTTAATTTGTTATGCTGATGAAGACAACGTACACGTTAGCATCACGTGAACTTTGCTCTTCATTAGATGTGGACATTTTGTCTTGAGGAGTTGTCTTTATAGTTGGAAAAAGTGCATTATCACTTATTAAATTTAGCGAATCTCTAAAGAGAAATCCAATTACATGTGAAAGTTTGAGCAAATATTATAAAGCTGACATTCATCAAAAAAATAATAATAATAATTTCGATTCAAATATAAAGGCGTATGTGTCGGTAGTTTAATAGACTGTGTTCGAGAAATTAATTTTTTTTAACTCAAATTTCTTTGATCTAACCTTAGAGTGTGATAATCACATACTTTCTTATTAATGTTATTAAAAAAAATATTTATTTCTTCCATGATAAGAAACATGTGTTACTTTTAGAGACCGGTTGAATGAAACTTTTGTCCTATCTCCAATAATCAAACAACACGACTCACATTATATAGATTCGTATGTAAGAATTAAATGACCCGTATGAAAACTCTTAGACTCACAGGCCGCCACATGGTTCACCTTATATAAGATTATTTAATTTTAATCCTATTAAATTGTTGGTTACTTAAGAGGAGTAGTTTCATATTGAATGAAGTATTCATACGTTGATGGGAAGTCGAGTTATTGGTGAATAAAGGAAATCGGTCATCTCTCTACCCTATAAATATATACAATTTTCATTAACTTTGTATATCTTAAGATGGTCAAGTGAAAGAAATTGTGTCCTAGCTAGTGTTTGCGTTGGTTTTGCTGTTATGGATTTTGGTATGTTTCTTTTGTCAATTTATTGTGAAAATCATAATAATTAAGATATTGGAATAATTTAATTTAAGTAAATATATTTTAGTAAAAATTTCACTTAACTTCCTTGAACTTTCATCACATCTACAATTACCGCCATAAACTTTAAAAATTCTTAATTTAATGTATTAGTTTTCAATATTTTAGGGAAGTGTTAGAAATAATCAACATATTATTTAATCTAACATGCGCAGCGGAAAACGAATAAACAGGATTCAGGCTTACCTCTAGCCATGTTTGCTCAAGCGTCTCCACGATCCATCTGAAGAACAAGAAAGATTATTTGAGGGATCTTCTAACCTATGCCTATTGCTTGATGGATGTACTGATGGTGTACACAGGCACTCTATTTATAGGCTAGGTCAGGGACCCTCAAAATGGTAAACACCGTATTTGTTTCCTTCCATCAAGGAAACAATATCGTTAATTGATTTTAAAATCAATTAACCGATTCCATATTTACGGTAATCTAAATAAATAGAAATAACCATAATACCGATTCCATATTTACGGTAATCTAAATTAATGGAAATATCCATAATGCCGTATATGTTTATTGAAAAAATAATAAACATAGTAAATACCGTAAATGTGATATAAAGGCCACAACCAAAAAGGAATAATATATTACATTCTCCCACTTGGACTTTATAACACATGACCATATGGTATTAGGTTCTTTAGTTTTGGCCAATCTTTTATGGAATCCTCCAACTCAGTTAAGAAATGTTTCACACGAATCATGGCGGTAAAACCATTATAAAATTAGGTCGTCCCTTCCATGTATCACGATGTAAAACACTCCTTACATGAGTACCTTATGGATAATCAAGCTTTATGAATGAACTTCCTATAAGTCATTCGGGTCCAACTTTATTTATCCTCATGGATAAAATAACAAATGTGCACAAAAAATCTTTATTACAATAACTTTATGTCTATAGACCAAAAAGAGACAAACCAAGCGAAAATGAATTAATGAGTCTCATATATTCCGCATGACTTTATTCTTTCTTTACCGGTAAACTTTAAGTCATGGGATCCGCAATCATTAATTCAGTACTTATATGCTCAATAGACCCTTTATGTCTCTTAATGTTATCTCTCGTACTGAGATACTTAATGTCGATTTACTTCTGCTTCTACTCTTTATTCTTATAAAAGAAGATTATAGTAGAATTACCGCAGAGTATCTTTATGGTCTAACTGTAAAATCGACAAGATTGAGACTTTCAACAAATGTCTCAACCATCATGCCTGTGTACCAAATTCATAGCACGCTAGACTTTTAGCTTTCTTGGTAGACGTAGCAACTATAGTCTGCAAACTGCATCTCTAGGATCTATCATTCAATAAATAGATATATACCTTAGAGTAGACTTTCTACTATCTACACAATCAGCAAACTCAAATCTAAACAACTAACCACCTTCAAATGGAAAGTGTATCCTTAGGTTAAGTTGTTCTTCTTGGTTCCTTGCATATACCGCAAGGCTTTATTTGCAGCACTTTATTGACTCAATATACTTATTGTCAGTCATATGGTTATGTATAATGCAGACCCTTAAAACTTTTCATCTGCCCTTATTCCAATACCTTTTGGGACATTAATCTGTATTTAATTAGTCCCTCTTAATTGCTACTGAAGGTGCAAATCCTTCATTCTAAATTTTTTCCAAAACTTTTTTCAATGTAGGCCTTTCGAGACAATGTTAATATTCTTTATGTCTCTGTGAATCTCTATGTCAAAAGACATAAGAGGTTTCACCCAAATCCTTCATTTCAAAGTTTTGTGAACTTTATGTAGCAAACCTAAATCACCACTTGCAAATATAGGACTAGAAAGATTACTGTACTCCCACTGACCTTAAGGTATATATACTAATCAACAAGGTTTTCTATAAACAATAACCTTGTAAAAAGTATCTTACCATTGAGAGATCTATCACAGCCCATAAATAGAATTCTTTAATTTGCAAGCTTTCTGACTGTTATTTATAAAACCTTTTGATTGTTTCATGTAAACCTCGTCCTTAAGATCCCTATTCAGAAAAGTTGTTTTCGCATCCACTTGATGTAGCTCTGGATCAAAAATAAGCTACTAATGCTATGATCATCTTGATGAACCATCCTTAGACACTGGAGAGAATGTTTCACGATAATCAATGCATTCCTTATGAGTAAAACCATTGGCTACGAGTCTAGCTCGACCCTTCAGCCATGGACTTAACTCTCACTTCATGGCACTGAATCTCAATGAGGAGTTTTCTCCATTCATAGCATGTGAAAACAAATTTGGATCATCTTTATGTCCAACGTCAACATCAGACTCTGGGAGATATACAACATAATCACTAAGAATTGTTAATCTACTTATTCTATAGGATTTTCTTAATTCTACTTCCTCTGCATTTTGCAATGGGAGAATAGATTTTGAACCTGTTCTGTATGAGTTGGTTGTTCTAGAAGTGATTGTGGCTCAGGATAATCAATCTGATTTTCCTGAATACAATCAATCATCCTCTATGAGGAGGAGATTTGGCCAACTCTAGTGCTTCCTCAAATTCCAATTTATGTGAATGAGCACTCCCACTAGGTTCCGTATCCTCTAGAAATTTTACAATCAACAACTCTAGGCTTATATGAAGGATAATAAAACATTAAAACCCTTTAAAGTTTACTAGATAGCTTATAAAAGATCCGCTGATTGTCCTTGAATCTAATTTCCTTAGGCGAGGATTATAAATCCTCTCTTTAGCAAGGCAACCCCATATGTGTAAATAATTTAAACTAAGCTTCCATCTATTTCATACTTTAAAAGGTGTCTTATGGACAACCTTAGATGGAATACTGTTTAACATATACACAATGGTCTTCAAAGCTTTACTCTATAAGGGTAATAGCAGATTAGTATTACTAATCATTTCCCTTTGTGTGTACCTACCTTAATACTCTATGCCTATATTAGATCTTATGATCTTCATATTGTTTCTCTTCTTCTTCCTTATAGATATTGAAAGCATTCAATACCCCAGCTTTAATATTTAGAAGATAGACATACATAAACTTTATATGGTCATCACTGAAAGAGATAAAAATATCTCTGACCATTTAGGTAATGAGTATGGAAAGGTTAACATATTTCAATGTACATGATCTCAAGAATTTTAAAAGGCTCTCTTTGGCACCTCTAATGGTCTTGTTGGTATGCTTTCCCTTATGCAATCCACACAAGTACCAAAGTCAGTAAATCACCGACTTTTATTTTCTGTATGGAGATATATTTCAATCTCCAAAGCCATAACAAGAGCATTTTTAAATTCTTAAAGACTCTACTTTACGTCAACATCACTATGCAGAAATAAACAAATAATTTTGTTTCAAAAATTGGGACGTAGGTCAATTTTAAATAGACTTTAAATAAACCCCAACCAATATTCCACCAAAAAATAAGAAAAATTTCAAGTTTAAAATAAAATTGAAATTTTTAATAAGCCAAACTAGAAAATAGATTTCAAAAAGATTATGGAATATAAATCATTTTTGAGGTCAAAATTATAACTGAATTTTAAAATTAACCTATAGATCCCAACAAGCTCAAATTATAAACACGTGTTATCCATTTTAAAAAGGACTCTGCATTTATGTTGACAATGTGGATTGTTAAACCATAATCAATCCACAATATATTTGATTGAGTCACTAAAAGAGATTCACGACATACTAGATATGGAGATTATCTTTATTTTAAGTCATTTCTTATACTTCATGCAATCTTTCTTTATATGCCCTTAATTTTCCTTATTTCATGAGAAATATGTATCTTGATTGTCATAATACTTTATTGGCACCTTATTCTCATGCTTTAAGTGTTGGACATGATTGCATTTATTGGTCCTTCCCTTGACATGAGTAATCATGTGAACACTTTATAAATTCTCTCATATCCTTGAACACACATGGTTATAAGTTTATTACTAACCATTTATCCTTACGTGTGTTACAAGATAAAATTCTACACTTAGAAGAGAGAATTCAAAAAATTGAAATAGACCAACAATGACTCAGAAATTTCAATCCTTAGGGACTTAAGCTAATCTATAATATCCTTCATTCCCATAATGGGATTATAAACACTTCAGAAACTGTAAAAGGTTTGTCTTTAAAGCTTTTTCTATTAGGGTGCTGGCCAAGTTTTGTTTGAACTTACTAAATGTTCATAAACAACCTTTATAAAACTTTGGCTCTAAAACATTCAGGAATAAATCCCTGATGACTTTAGTGACATGAGATTTTATGAACATCTAACTTAAGTGATTAAATCACTCCCACCGTTCATGCTTAATAATCTCACGTGGCGTACTTAATTCCGCGGGAGTAGGTGGTTTGTCCACACGGAGTACCAAAATTTTTAACACCCCAAATGAAAAAGCATATCAATCATTTTTCCAGTCAGAAAAATATTATCATAATGTATTGGAATATAAAACCACCAAAAGGTAGAGTAACAGGAATAGCTGCAATAACCCAAAATTAAAATAAATACTTTAATGCTATGAAGTAACTTTATTTTAAATTAGCCAATGCCAATTTAAATAGTAAATTTCAACCTACCTTTGGGCAAAGGTTGCATCACGCATGAAATTTACTCTTTATTGATAAGACTAATAAATTTAAATATTAATAAATAAAATTCTTCGTACCTTTGGGCAACCGAAAGAAATTTTACTTTTAATACTAAATTTGTTATCTCATTCTAATTAAGTCATAAAAATAAAAACTTCCCTTTGGGGATAGGTAATTAAATTTATGAGTTAATTACAATACGATGTTAATTTTTCTATACGAAGTTCATGTGTACGATCCTTATGCAATTATTACAAAATTAGGATGCTTTGGCTCTCCCAAAATCATAATAATCACGCTGTAATTCATGAACATCTAATAAATCTTTATGAGGTTCATGCGTGTGATCCTGATGTAATTATCATACAAAAATGGGATGCTTTGGCTCTCCCATAATTATTATGATAATTACGTGTGTGTAATCTTGATGCAATTGTCATTCAAAATTGGGATGCTGTGGCTCTCCCAAAATTATCATGATAATTGCTACTTCATTAACATCTAACAACTTTATAGATGCCCCTTAATGGCCTTAGGAATATAACAAACCAATACTTAAATGGGGTAAACAGCATTTTCCAAGGTGCAAGCAGATGAGCTCCCAGGAAAGTGAGGGGGGTCACACCGGACACACTTAAATCCCAAGACTTTCCTTGCCAGAACTTTCCCCGACATTGCATTCTTAGATATTACTGTAAACACACCAGTATATATGGTATTGTTAATTATTCTTAGGTCTAGGCATCAAACAATTTATATTTAAACAATATAAATTTAAAATATATATTCCTCAATTCATGTATTAAATAAACAATAATTTTAATACACAGTACTGTAAATAATAAAGGGAATAAAACTTTAATATGAGGACATAATAAAACACATGGCCTAATGGTTTAGTAAGTGGCCAAGGCTCTTTACACCTGGTGAACCCAGGTTCTAAACACCATAAGGCCTAAATTCCCCTTTTAAAAAGAACTTGATGGGTTACTGAAAAGGGTTGCTGTATTGGGCTGACCCAATTGGGTTAACCCACTTAATTTGGGTTGGGTATCTGTATTGGGCTACTATATTGGGTTGGGCTTTTGAGTCACAAGACTCCAAATGGGCTACTGTATTTGGCAATTAGGTCAACCCACTTAATCGGGTCAGGCCTCTGGGTCTATGTATAGTGCTGGCCCAAACTAGGTCAGCCCACTTAAATGGCCCAAAACTGCATGGGTTTTAAAAAACCCTACCCGAAAATATATCAAACCCAAAAACTTTAATGGGTCGAAACCCTACCCAGTCACCAACCAACCCGACCCGTAATGTTCCAGATGGGTTGAAAACCCCAAAAAATGGAACCCTAGCCGCCACCCCTCTATGAAAATACCCATATCAAAATTACAACAACTCAAAATTAGGCAGTATATCATAATACACAGAATAGTGATAAAACAAAAAATAGTTTTATCAAATTTATGGGTTTTCACAAACAGTACGTGAACAACAAATATTCACAAAATAATCGCTAATGCGTTTCTATCATGTCACAAAAGACGAAATATTGCTCAAACAATATTGACAAACAGAAGTGAACAATACCAAATAGAATATACTTGATTCAATATTGATAACCAATAAAAAATACTTGATTCAATATTGATAACGCATAGTAAAATTATATGCTGAGCAAAATAGCACAGAGGCTGGCTCTGATACCACATGTTAGAAATAATCAACATATTATTTAATCTAACATGCGCAGCGGAAAACGAATAAACAGGATTCAGGCTTACCTCTAGCCATGTTTGCTCAAGCGTCTCCACGATCCATCTGAAGAACAAGAAAGATTATTTGAGGGATCTTCTAACCTATGCCTATTGCTTGATGGATGTACTGATGGTGTACACAGGCACTCTATTTATAGGCTAGGTCAGGGACCCTCAAAATGGTAAACACCGTATTTGTTTCCTTCCATCAAGGAAACAATATCGTTAATTGATTTTAAAATCAATTAACCGATTCCATATTTACGGTAATCTAAATAAATAGAAATAACCATAATACCGATTCCATATTTACGGTAATCTAAATTAATGGAAATATCCATAATGCCGTATATGTTTATTGAAAAAATAATAAACATAGTAAATACCGTAAATGTGATATAAAGGCCACAACCAAAAAGGAATAATATATTACAGGAAGCTGATGCATTCTCTTTCTTTTCATTTTCACTGGTGACCTTCTGTTTAGAAAGTAGCATCGGCCTTGTAATATTTGTTGAATCGAGATTTAGTCTCGATGTCCTTACATTAGGGGAAATCTCTACAAGTTGTTAGAATACATGTCTTTCAAATTCGACTTGGTTAATATTTGTAGAGTTTTTTACAAAAGTTTTTATTTAGTTACTTTTTAATCATGAGAAGAAAGTACGTGCCAGGGATGGAATCTCGGGATCGGGGCCTCTCGGTTTTGGCCCCTAACTCATGCTTTGGCGATTATGAAAAATTCTGGTTCTGTTCCTGTACGTATGATATATTATAAGAGACATGCATGAGCTAGAAAAACATGGTTCCTGACACCTAGAATTAAATCTGAAGCGGGTAAGCTTGGATAAAAAAGAAAAAAGAAATAAAGATTGGAGTAGATTATATATAGTTTGCTTCAAGTTTCTTTGATTTTGTGTGATATTATCATATTATATGATCTGCTCCAAAGAGATGGGAGCAGGATATAGGCATAAGCCCTTCTTACTAGCTTGAGCTTCACTATGCTCTATTTATCTAGTTGTATGGTTATCTTGTGGTGTAAAAGATCGGTATTTTCTTTTCGTTGCATTGCCTTATGATCGATCTGGGGATCTTAGTAATTTTTTCGACTAATTTCCTTAATAAATAAGCTCAAAGAGATTACGATAACACTCCGAATTAATTATCACTTAATTAATCTCGGGAGCATTACAGGTTAGACCATTTTTTTCATTGGACACGCAAATTGGACTTACTGTCACCAATATAGCAACAACAAAAAGGACGATGACACCTTTTTTTTTTTTGGCTAAATTAATTGCTCCATTTCTTGAAAAATAAAATATAAAAAATGAGTGATCCAGCTTAAGCTAAGCATCTAAAAGGCTGAGGCATTAGTTTACAACGGGATATATATACATGCATGATAAGTTGCACTCAATTAGTCAATTACTTAATTACTTGGCTTTTAATTAAAAAGAATTATAATAAAAAAAATAGAAAACTTACTTGGCTTTCTCTTTCATTGGTTTTTCGTTTTTTTTTTTTTTTTTTGACAAGTTGTTCAATTCCACAAAGTAATTATTGATGCCAGATACAGCATAGATGATAGAGAGGGCTATCTCTTGATGTCCTTGCACATTAGGGAAAAAGCTTGAGAAATTGTTGGAATATATAGCGTAACATTTTCATACTTTTTCTTTTAACCTTTTCCATCTTCTTATCATAAATTACACGCAAACTTATAATGGATAAGACGTAACAAATCAAAAAAAAAAACATAAGATAACACGGAATCCTTTGTGTATGTATATGTAGGGTCCAAGTTATGACAAATAAATGAGACTCCACTGAGTTTCGGTCGGAGTGGCGTTCGGATGGCATCCAAACGACACGTCTAGAATTGAGATTAATAGAGAAAATCGAGGCATTCGGCCAGTGTCATAATCACTCCGTCCGAACGAAGATAAGTTTGAGACGTTTGGTTGGAACGCCGATCGGAGCTCGTCCAACGAATAATATTCGTAGCAGTTTCATCATGACGAGACTAGATCGCTACTTACCATTGGTTGTTTTAATTACGTGTTTTAGTAAGGTTAGAACAACATCAAGCTGCAGCCTTTTCAAGTGACAGGTTACCAAATGCTGTACGTGGAGGAGGCAAAGATTATTAAAAGCACAGTCGAGATGTGTGGGACACCGAACACAGATCATAGTTACTGCGCAACATCCTTAGAATCTCTGGTCGATTATGGCGTTTCAAAGCTCGGGAAAAACGTTCGAGTGTTTTCAACAGATCAGGTGCCAAAAGACACTGACAAAGTGACAAGCAAGAGTACTACTACAGCATTGCAGAAGTGCATATATAGGCCGGATTAATGCAGACATGAAGATAGTGTGCCACAGACAAAACTATGCGCATGTTGTTTTTCTGTGCCATGAAATCCCTGACGCAAGGACTTATATGGTCCCATTACTGGAGTCTGGTGATCAGGGGAGAAGAGTGAATGCAATAGCCGCTTGCCACACTGGTGCATCAGCTGCTGCAGAAGCTTTTAAGGTCCTCAAAGTTAAGCCAGGAAGCGTCGCTATTTGCCGGCCACTTCCTTAATTTGCTAGCGATACCCTTCTCTGGGTTCCTAACTACTAGCTAGCTTGATGTGTCTGAAGAAAGGCTCAAGATCACAAGGCTAATTGTATACGCCTTTCATTCAGAGGCTGAGAGATGCAAGGAAAGGGAAGAAAATTTTTACAAGATTGAAAGGCTAGGCCGGGACGATATACACTCAAGTTTTTCTTTGAGTTGAGTCTCAAATCACCTCTCTCTACTCACCCTTGGCTCTGATACCATAAACTAACCCAGGTGATAGTAATGAGTATGACAGAGAAATAATGAAGATAATGAAGGTAATTTAAGAAAATGATTTAATAAAATAATTCAAAAATATGAACATAATATAAAGGAGAATCATTAAGTGAAGATAGAGATAAAGTAATAAACATTCTTACTTGATATATTGATTCAAAATAGAAATAGATACAAGCTTCAAAGCCTTGATGCTGAGGCTGAAGATACAAGGAAAGGAAAAGGAAAAGGAAAGATAGGAAATTTTACAAGATTGAAAGGCTAGGGACGATAGGCACTCAAGTTTTTCTCTGAGTTGCGTCTCAAATTACCTCTCAAATGGCCGCTGCCTTTTAACATATCTTACAGCCCTTTTATAGGCTAAAAGAAAAGGAAAACTACAAATATGAACAGTAGTAAATATTCTGCATATCTTTTTGAACAGTAAAGGGAGTAATATTTCAATATTCCGCATGTCTTCTGAACAGTAAAAGTAGCAATAATTCTTAAATCTTCTGAGCAGCATTGATTATTTGTCTTTTGCGTCGGCGGATGCAGCAATAATTCAATCTTCTGAACAGTATCTATTATTTTGTCTTTTGCGTCGGCGGATGCAGCAATAATTCAATCTTCTGAACAGTATCTATTATTTTGTCTTTTGCGTCGGCGGATGCAGCAATAATTCAATCTTCTGAACAGCATCTATTATTTTGTCTTTTGCGTCGGCGGATGCAGCAATAATTCTTGAACATTGATTATTTTATCTTTTGCGTCGGCAGGTGTGAAACTGATAATGATTTATAAAGTCTTCATATCATAAATGCTTCTTCAAAATTCTTATGTCATATTGCTTCTTAAAAAAAGTCTTTATGTCATAATTCTTCATAATTTTAAATCTACATAAGGATCCTGAGAATCTGCATAAGGATCTTGAGCATATCCTGATAATACTGATACATTTTTATCTTCATCATCTGATAATTGAGATAGAGTTTCTACGTACCAGT
The DNA here is from genome assembly GCF_958979055.1 of Alnus glutinosa. Lineage (NCBI taxonomy): Eukaryota > Viridiplantae > Streptophyta > Magnoliopsida > Fagales > Betulaceae > Alnus > Alnus glutinosa. The sequence continues at coordinate 4,061,002 of NC_084894.1, read as the reverse complement.
TCTGTTAATGCTACTAGATTGTGTTTATTGGTTCCTCCCCATTCTCTTTTCCTTATAAGCTCCGCATCAACTTACTATTTATCTCTCGATAACTTCTAGCATTTCTAAAAAAATTATTAAAACCCAAAATAACAAATGCTTTTCAAAATTAGAAAAAATAAAAAGAAATACTTTTCAGAATTTTACAAAACAGACCCGTCCTTAAAAATCACCCCCATAATGGGATATGGAGAAATTAACGAGTGATACTAATTTATTTTTTTTTGTGTCCATCTAAATACGATGCGGTTTTTAAAATTATTATTTGGTTTGTGATTGTCAATGTTGAATTTTGATCAAATGATGATTTTGAAAATCACACTATTTTTGGAATGACATAAAAATGGGTAATGTTAAAGCTCATTTTAGTGTCTTTTTGAAATTTTTCTATACTGACATGGCACACTTTTATTTTTTTAATAAAAATAAATAAGAGAAATCAAACTGTAATATATATTTTTTAAATTAAAAATAGGATGTCATGTCAGTATAGAAGGACTCCAAAAAAAACACTAGAAAAAACTAACATTTCTCCATTAAAAAAAAAAAAAAAAGCTACGCAGACTTCTAGAATTACTTGATATTAGCTAGTTAATAATTACTAGCTAAGATGAAATTTTTAGGTTTAGATTTTTTTTCTGTGAAGTAATGTGTGTTTTTTTTTTTTTAATTTTGGTTTCTAGTCGTGAAGTAATTTTAATTGATAATTAAAGCTATCCACTAAAAAAAATAAAATTCAAATGGGCCGGACCGCAGGGGGAGCTCGGATTAGGGTTCAAGTGAAGTTGGTTCTGTCCCCAATTGTTCAGGCCATGAACGATAAAACCCTGCAAATCCCCCTCCTCTCTTTCTCTCACTCTCTGTGAAAGTCTCTGCCTTTCTCTTAGCAAAGAAAATAGGAGAAAATGAGCAGTTGGATGAATCTTCTTCTACGAATCGGCGACAAGTCCCAGGAGTACGGCACCTCCTCCGACTTCAAAGACCACATTGTCCGTACCATCTCTCTCTCTCTCTCTCTCTCTCTCTCCATGTTTCTATATATATATATATATATATATATGTTTGTGTATTACTTTGTTCTTGGTTAGTCTGAAACCGTAGTTTGCGCCACACTTGTGTTGTTTCACGACCAATTCGTGAACTTTTCTCTGCTCTACCTACAAAGAGGCTATCACGCGCTTTGCACGTGGCTGAACACTGTTGGGTTTCGTTTCGGACTTGCAGGAAACATGTTTCGGTGCACTTCGGCGAGAGTTGGAGCACTCCGAGAACGATATTTTGGATGTAATGTTCGCTTCTTTTTCTTATACATAAATGCATATACTCTGCTTGCTTCAATTAGCGAGGAATAGGAAAAAAGGATTGCATTTACTCTTCCTTTTTTTTTCCTCTTCAAATTTGCTTTCTTTTTCTTCGGTGTAATTTTGTTAATTTAGGTTGATATTGGCTCTTTGTTTGGTTAGTGGAAAAATTAGAAGAGAAAATTTGCTTTTATTAACTTAACTGTAAAGCAGAAAATTGAGGGGAAGAAAGTTTTTGTTTTATTAATCGTTGTTAGCTGTTGTATGTAAATGTATTAATTCACCCTGTACTTTTGCTTGCTCTTTGGTTTCTTGGAAAGTATAGGAAAAGAAGAGAGAATATTTTGAGCATTTTAATCACTTCGTTGGCATAACCTATTCAACTACAAAAAGCACAGATGCTAGTGAACAGAACTCATTTGCAGCTGTGCAATGAAGCAATGGATGATCAACTGTCTCACCATAATACTTACTCGTGTAACAATTATCTACTGTAATCTATTTCCTATTAATGAGATTAGCTATTGAGAGCCATCTGATTTGATTCGTTCTTAGTAGCCATGAGATGATCATCTTAGGGTGATCTCTATTACACGAGCTCCAGTCTTAAGACCATGCATGGTGCCTAAAGCGTGTCAAGTGCCGGAAGGTCAAGGAAGTTGATGACTTATTGCTGATACTGAGTTTGTTTTTAGAATTTTCATGCCCAATGAAAAACTGCCACGTTAGGGGGTTCTTCGGACCTTGAATGATCTTCCAAGTGAATATTGCGTGGATCATTTAAAAAAGCATTTAGAAACTTAGGTGGTGGGCTTGATGGTTGTTTCTGCTTTTTAGTAATGATTTTCTCATAGAATAGGATTGTGACCTATAAAGCCTCTACTCTCTTGTTTGCCAAATAGGACTTCACATTCCTTGAATATCAGTATGGGGCAAGTGATAATTAATATTTTTTTGCCAAAGAACATGCCCATTGTTGATTTATTATGGTTAATGTGTACATAAATATTATATTTTCATGGATAATATGTGTATAGATGTGTTCTTGTTTCCAAATTCAAGTTCCATGCCTGAAACCATGTCTCTTCGAGCTCCCTATGTTGTGTCTGTTGTTCAATTTCAATAGATTGTCATTTCACATTTATAATTTTGAATAAGATGTTTTTTAATTCTCTGTATTACGTGATGATTTTGCTGTTATGCATCTGTTGAGGTATTTGCTTGCTTCTCTTCTTTCTGACAGTTCCTTCTCCAATGTGCTGAACAATTGCCTCACAAGATTCCTTTATATGGGACAGTGGTAAGCGCATTTTCATCATTTTGCTCTCATTTCTCGCTCAGCCTTTTCCTCTATGTTTTTGCTTTCATTCTAGAAAGTTCATAGATTAATTTGAATGCCATTGCCTATATATGGATATATGTACTTATTTATGTCTCACTGAATGTATATATGAAATTAAATGTAGAGGTTGATTTCAGAATACTCCATTAGGCTTACCGTTTGTGTATTTATGACTATATGTTTACATGCACCAACTAGAAAAACTTGTTAGAATTTGGGTATGGACATTGAAGATGTACTGAATTATTGAATCTATCTGTGATAAGAAAAAAAGGATTGGTTCCTGGTTTTGTGATAGGGACATCATAAGGATACCAAGATCACTATAGTCATTCGGGTGGAGTCTTGACTGAACTTTTGATTTTCTCCAAGCTCCTGCTTCTTCAGTTCTTACTTTCTAAATACTTCTAGTTATCCTGCAATATGTTATGAAAAAGCAAAGTGAGCACCTGCTCATTGTGGATTTTGCTAAGCTTCCATTTTTTAATGTTGTTTATGAAAGCTGAACGTTTCCCTTATTATTTTGTATTGTGCACAGTTGTCATATCGTGAATCTTATTGTTGCACTTAGATTATAAAGGTAAAGTGAATGAAATGAAAATGTATGTCAAAAATAACTAGGGCTTGTTTAAGTATTTGACAAATACTTTTTTTTTGATAGGTAATAAGTAGGTCTTATTAAAAGCGTAAGGCGCCCCTCAATACACCGGCAGTATACAAGAGAACGCACCCATGTTATATGTCTTGATTTTTTATTTATTTTTGAAAAGTAAATGTCTTGATTTGAAATGATATGATTATTAAATGAAGGGTAAAAATATAGTGATCTTCCTGAAATATGCTTTACTTAATATTAAAGACGGTATGGATTTTAATGAGAGTCCTGTTTGTTTCCTGAAAAAAGGTAAGCTAGAATAGGAAATTAAAGAACTTTCACTTTTAGAAAGTGTACACTTTTTTTTTTGATAAAGTGGACACTTATTTTCAAACATCCAAAAAAGAAAGGAAGACACTTAAATTGGTAAGGAAGGAGTATATCTATTCAATGTAGAAGTTGAGTGCTAGATTCCCGTTTCTTTTTTATATGGGAAATTAAGGTTTATTTAAGATACATTTTGAAAATGTGTGATGTTGTGTTATTTTGAATAATGTAGAGATTCAACAATATATTTGCTATGAGATCTCTAGCATTATGAAGGAAGCAAAAAGAACATGTAATTCTTTCAAGTTTAAGGGTACATTTGGTATGCAGGAATAGACCCATGAATAACTTTTTGAGATATTATTTAGTTGCGTCACCATTATTGGGAATAAGGATAGCTATTCCCCTAAAATGAGGAATAACTATTCCTCTCAAAAATGTAGGGAATAGGTCCCTTAGGAATGGAATTGCTTTAAATATATATATATATATATATATATATATATATATATATATATATTATTATTGTTATTCATATAAAAAAGCTTTAAAAATAATATCCCAAAAACCATTCTCTTTCTTTCTTTTTTTTTTTTTTTTTTTTTCTAGGCACCAAAAGAAAAAACCATTTGTATTCTAGTGGTCGGCCACCCATGGGGGAGACGAATGGTTTTTTTTATAGTGCCCCAAAAAAATGGTTTTTGGGGACATTATTTTTAGAAGGGTATTTTGGAAAATTTGGTTGAAATCTGATTCCATCCCAGTTAGGAAATTTTGACATTCATGTGTTGTCACCAAACGAATGAATAGGAATTGTCATTTCATTCCAGCTTCTTGTATTTCTGGTAATCCTCATCCCTATTCCTAGGTAATCATCATTCCAGTGTACCAAATGTACCATAAAGGAATTGGACATAGAAAATGGCTTTTTAACTCTGAACACTACGAGGAGAAGATTACATCTTGTGAAAGAAGCAAAAGAATATGCTTTATTAATTTAACTATTAAGTACCATTCAAGCAACAGAACAGTAATTTGTTTAGATAAAGAAAAATAAAACATGGAGTCTATTCAAAGTTACATGTATTGTGATTTCATGTTCTGTGTTGTAATTTTTGAATGAGGACTGCACTTTCTTAGCTGTTTTCCTGAATTTATTTATTTCATAAAATGACTGGATATTCTGTGCTTATTAGATACACCCTGTTGGATACTAATGGATCTACCTCTTCACTCCCCCCCCCCCCCCCCCCACCTCTCTCTTTAGATTGGCTTGACAAACTTGGAAAATGAGGACTTTGTCAGGAAAGTAGTGGAGAATACTCAAACTAATCTTCAGGTGAGCTAGTATGTGTCTGGCACAGGTATCTTACAGCTTAGAGGCCCTATCCTTCTCTGGGGGATTCATTAGAGGACCTATATTTATTCCTTATTGAGCTCATGCATGAATAAACATTTAATGGGCCATGGCCAGCAATACACATGACCAGACCTGGACATGGACTTCGTCTCTGCAGCAAGAGTGGTTAGAAATGAGAGAGTATGGGTCTCTTTGCTTTCTGTTTTTAAATTCATGAAAACAGGAAATTGTGCAAAAATGCACTACCAAACATCTTTTCAGAAAACTAATCTAAGATACAACATATTTCCACTGAACGTCAAAATGATGTTTTCTGTTTTTTTATTCAGCTTAGGAAAAACAGAACCATTGAAAAACCATGTTTTAAGGTTCCTTTTTGTTCACGGAAAAAAATACAGTGTTTTTCTTTGAATTGTTTTATGAAAACACAACTAAACTGGACCTATATTTGTTCCAAATTTTTAGCGCTCTGTAACAAGCTAAAGTTCTTTTGAATTTCTGTTCGAAATCTCTTGTACACACGCAGAGGACATGAGGTTTCTAAATGAGATTCCTGATTACTTAGAAAAAGAGAAATGATTACAGGATCGTAAATTTGATTTTATTCTAAACAACAATCCTGATTACAGGATTGTTGTTTAGAATTTGACCTTTGTTTTTTATCTTGTTTGGATGTAACTTTCTTATTCCTTTTGGGATTATTCCTGTAGATAACCTCTTGTTTCTCTTTCTTTCTCTGTGGCTAACATTCAGGATGCCCTAGATTCTGGAAATTGCAACAGGATTCGTATTTTTATGCGGTTTCTGACTGCTTTGGTATGTACATTTTAGAATGAGATATGCAATAAAATCTGCAATTAACTTGTATTGTTGATTACCTAGTTCTTTGACATACCTTATGGGAATATGACGTCTCTCTAGTTTTTGTTTGTAAACTTGACCTTTTAGCCTTAAAGTTTTGGTGAATGGTTTAGATTATTACTTATAACAAAATGATGTTGGAAGAGATAAATTGGGATTTTGAATTATTAATATTCTTACTATGACTCATTGAAGTACTTATGAAAAAAAAAATATTGTTACTTGACTGTTAGTCTGTTATGGTTCTTTGAAGTGCAAGCTCTCTCTCGCTTTTTTTTTTTTTTTGATAAGTAAGAGAAATTTCATTAAAAGCGCAAAAAGCAATCAAGTACACAGGTAGTATACAAGAACGGCAACTAAGAAGAAGAAGAAAACAGTACTAGAAAATCATTAAAGTTAATCACTAAAGGGGTAAGGAACGCAACCGTCTAAGAGTACAAAGAATAAAAGAAAAAAGAAATGAGCTCCTCCTCAATGGTTCTTTCTTTGTCTTACGAACTGTCTATCGTTGCGTTCCCTCCCAAGCACCATAAGTGATAGCAAGGAACCTTCTTTCACACAACCGCACTCCGAGAGCGACCACCCGTCCACCAGCAAGCGAAAAGATCAACCACCCGACGAGGCATAACCCAAGAAAGACTGAAGTGGCTAAAGATGGCATTTCATAGAACGCAAGCGACATCACAATGGAGAAGAAGATGATCCACAGACTCCCCATTCTTTTTACACATACAGCATCTATCAATCACAATGACATGCCTCTTTTTGAGATTGTCCAAAGTAAGGATCTTCCCTAGTGCTGCCGCCCAAGTGAAAAAGGCCACTTTCAAGGGAACCTTGATACGTCAAATACTTTTCCGGGGGAAATGAATTGTCTCCTTATAGGCAAGAGTCTTATAGAAAGATCTAACATCAAATTTCCCTTTGCGAGAATGAGACCACCAAAGCTTATCTTCGCCATCACGATCTAGACTGATGGAATACAATAAGGTAAAGAAAGAAGTCAAGACGTCCACCTCCCAATCGTGTGCCGCTCAAGTAAATCTGACATCCCACTGAAAAGATTGTTCTCCAGAATCAAATGAGCTGCCACGAACGAATTCTTGTCACAAGCTATGTCATACAAACCTGGAAAAGTTTTCTTGAGGGGCATCTCTCCGCACCACACATCATCCCAAAATCTGATCTTGGATCCATTTCCCAAAATAAATCTGGTATGGCTACTAAATAGACTCAACCCCTTCCTAATGTTCTTCCATAGCCCCACTCCTTGAGACTCATGGGGGTCTAAGGAACACCAACCAACCCACGAAGAACCATACTTTGCATCCACAACTGATCTCCACAAAGCCTCTCTCTCATGCGCATGACGCCACAACCACTTCCCTAACAAAGTCTGATTGAAGATCCTCAAATTCCTGATACCCAAACCACCTTCTAAAATAGGGGAACAAACTGTGGACCAGCTAACCAGGTGATATTTGAATTCTTCACCTAGACCTCCCCACAAGAAGTCTCGATGAAGCTTTTCTATACGACTAGCAACACTGGATGGAATAGGGAACAAAGAAAGGAAGTGCGTGGGTAGATTAGATAAAGTACTCTTTATAAGGGTAACTCTACCGCCCCAGATACATTCGCTGCCAACTAGCCAGCTGTCTTTCAATCTTACCAACTACATCATCCCATATGGATTTAGCCTTAAAAGGGGCCCCCAATGGAAGACCGAGATACTTTAAAGGTAGAGAGGAAACATCACAACCCATGATGCCAGCCAATTCATCCATATTATCCACATCACCCACAGAAACCAGTACTGACTTGGCCAGATTGATTTGTAAGCCTGAAACAGCTTCAAAAGACAATAATAAAACCCAAAGAAATCGGAGATGATCAGGATTAGCCCCGCAAAAGACTAAAGTATTGTCTGCAAATAACAGATGAGAAATATTAAACACCCCGTTGCTACCAGAACCCACTGAGAAACTTGATAGAAAGCCCTTGTGAATAGAAACAGTGAACATCTTACTAAGGGCTTCCATCACAATGACAAACAAGAGAGGCGACAGAGGATCACCCTGTCTCAGTCCGCAAGAACTGCTGAAAAAACCAGAAGGGGAGCCATTCACTAAGACGAAACGTGCCGAGGAAATACAATGCGCTATCCATGAACACCATCTCTCTCTAAAACCACATCTTTTCAACATATACAATAAGAAGTTCCAGTTGACATGATCATAAGCCTTCTCAATATCCAACTTGCAAATCAACCCTGGTACACTTGATTTAATACAACTATGCAAACACTCATTAGCAATAGGAATAGAATCAAGAATTTGCCTACCTTTCACAAAGGCATTTTGAGGTTTCGAGATTATCTTTTCCACAACCTTTCTTAGTTTATTAGCAAGAACTTTTGCAATGATCTTGTAAACCTCACTCACAAGACTAATAGGCCTAAAATCTTTAAGATCCACAGCCCCAGACTTCTTCGGAATTAGAGCAAGAAAAGTGGCGTTCATGCTTTTGACAAACTTGCTATGAGTGTAGAAGTCCTGGAATACTCCCATGAGGTCTGACTTAATCACATCCCAACAATCTTGGAAGAACGCTAAGGTGAACCCATCAGGACCTGGGGCCTTATCACGATTCATGCCTTTAACCACCTTTAAGACTTCATTTTCCTCAAAAGGAAGTTTCAAGGAAGATGCCTCAACTGCATCCAAAGAGTCAAAAGCAAGGTTGTCCAACCTAGGCCTCCCAAGTGTGAGGTTCTGTAAAAAGGGACTCATAAAAATGAGTAACATGATCCCTAATAACCTATTGATTGGAAGAAATAAAGCCATTGACTGAGAGAGACTCTATGGCATTGGACCTCCTGTTCGAGTTAGCTATTCGATGAAAAAATTTAGTGCATTTATCCCCCTCTTTAAGCCAAAGAACCCTAGACTTCTGTCTCCAACTAATCTCCTCCTGCAAAATAGAGTTCTCCAGATCTCTGATGACCTCATATTTCCTATCTTCTCTTCGGGAGCTAAACCACGTTGTTCATCCAACCTATCAAGAGCACATAAATCTTCTATAAGCATATTTTTGCGAACCTCCACATTGCCAAACTCCTGTTCGTTCCATCTCTTAAGAGCAATCTTTAAAGCCTTAAGCTTTTGAGAGAAGATAAAACTAGGAAAGCCTTGAAAATGGTAAGACGTCCACCAAAGTCGCACCCTTTCCACAAACCCTTCAGCCTTCAACCACATTCTCAAACTTGAATGGTCTGGGACCCCAGTGAACGCCTCCACAATCAAGAAGAATCGAAAAATGATCAGAACACAATCTAGGAAGCCTTTTCTGCAGAGTACCTGGAAACTTGACTTCCCAATCAGGAGATACAAGAAATCTATCAAGGCGAGACCAAGAGGGATTCTCCTGATTATTAGACCACGTAAACGACCCTCCTGCAAGTGGAAGATTTTTAAGACCCTACTAAAAAATAAAGTTTGAAAACTCCATCATGGCGGCGTTCAGGCAAACATCTCTTGATCTTTCGGCAGGAAAGCGAGTGGCATTGAAGTCGCCCCCAATACACCAAGGCATCTCCCACCAAGATGAAAGGCCGGCCAACTCATCCCAAAGAGAACTTCTAAGGGCGTCAATATTAGGATTGTAGACCCTAGCAAAGGCCCAAGAAAAGTCATCAACAACACTTCTAAAGGAGCATGCAAGAACAAACTCACCCACGAACACGTCTATCTTCTCGACAATCTTTTTATCCCGCATGATCAACATACCTCCAGAGGCACCACAAGAGGCTAAGTAACACCAATCAACAAAGGAACAACCCCAAAGACTTCTCACTATGTTGTCTGAAATAATTTCTAATTTAGTTTCTTGCAAACAACTAATATTTGCCTTCCATTTTCTGACTCTTAACCGCTTATCACCCTCATTTAACCCTCTAACATTCCAAGAAAGGATTTTGGGCTTCATAATAAACTGTTGTGCACCATCCCTTTGCACCTACCACTAGAAGAGCTTCCACTATGTGCATCATAGTTAACAATACAGAATAATCTGTTTAGTTCCCTCGTACCTTTGTTACCCGATTTCAGACTAAAACCCATTACCTTCTTATCATGACTGGCAATGAGATTCTCAAACAAGGTCAAAATCTGACCTTTTGAGCCATCACACATAATTCCCAATGGATGATGGTACTCTAAAGCCATCTTCAACTGCAACTCCGGAGACCCCTTGCCAGAAAATCCCCTGACCTTGTCACTAGGACAACAGGACAGAGGAGTTGGCTCTGCCTCAGGGATCGAAACTAATTCCAGCCCGTTCCTTAACCCCAAACCAGAAAAAAGTTTGTGAATAAATGGGCCGGACATCAACGAAGAGATAGAGGCAGCAGGATCCGACTCAACCAAAGAACCGGAAGGACCCGACCCAGCCCAGACAACCATCGCACCATCTGTGTCTGTCGGAAAATTGGCCAAAACGCCCAATACTAAGATTTTGGCCTCAGTACCAAGGCAAGCTCCCATGCTTCTTGTGGGATTTTTTGTTTTTCGATAAGTAATAATGTTTTTTTTTTTCAGTTGCATAATGCATATTTGCATTTTCTACCCTTGTACTTATTAAAAGGAGAAACTCCAATAAAGTATACTCTAGAAGACAACCAGAATCAACAGGATAAACTAAGTTTATTAGACCCTTTATTTTTAGATTTCTGTCTATTTATAGTTGGTGTTTTAAATGCTTTAGACATGACTACCTGTATACATCATGATATGATGTGTAGATTGGGTAGCACCTGTTTTCTGTTGCCAATTTTTTTTCCTCATAAAAATTTTTTTTAAAAAAAAGAAGATTTTTTTTGAGATGATGCCTATATCAACCCCTTTCTGATATCAGTTTGGACACTTAAGAATGATTTTTTCATGTTTTACCCCTTTAAGTGCATGGCACAATAGTTGCATTTTGTTTTCTTGATTTAATTCCGACAGCCCGCCTGACATTCTTTATTCTCTCTTTGTTGTCATTTGACATGCACGCATAAGTTTCAATTTAGATGAAAATTTTGTATTCTAGAGCAGGAATATCTTTTTTTTTTGGTGCTACTATATATAAACACTCATTTTTCGTGCTAAAATAGTTGGAATAATATGCATCTTTGTTCTACAGATGTGTAGTAAAGTCCTCCAACCCAGTTCTCTGGTCGTTGTCTTTGAAACATTATTATCATCGGCTGCCACAATAGTGGACGAGGAGAAGGGAAATCCCTCGTGTCAAGCATGTGCTGACTTTTACATAACTTGCATTTTATCTTGTCTCCCATGGGGAGGAGCAGAACTAATGGAGGTAATGTTATTTAGGTGCTGCGTATATAATCTGCTGATTTTATTTGGCATTTGCTAGTTTATCTTCTTATGAAAGCTATGATCATCAAAGTGGATTCTTTTTTCGCATTATTCCCCTAAAGCTTAGACATCTCTTTCAACATTTTTCTCAACAACATCCTTAATCTTGAGTTCTCAAACTTGGGTTTTTCATTCTTTTGCTTCTTATTTTTTGTGTGTATATGACTATCATGGGCATACGCATTTATGTCACAGCTATGAATTAAGTTGCAAAACATAGAGAAAAACATGGGATTGTTTGATGAATCGAAATATCATCACCATTTAAGGGGAAAAAAATGAAAAGAAGCTAGTAAAATTAGCATAGTCCTGTGCAGTCAATCATATTTACGCATTGATCAATCTGAAGCAAAGTCCCCTTTCGATAAAATGAAATAGAATCATATTGTAAGCAAAAAGCTTGACCATATGGAATAGGCTAGCGTCTAACTGTTTATGTACTGTGAATTTATGGCTTTTCTTTTTGGGTAGCCCCACATATCCCAAAGAATGATAGTACCATAACAGAGAAGGGAGAAGTAATATTGCACGGGTCGCCAGAGGAGTACTCGCTTCCTGCATGTTCTCGAGACTCTTCGGTTGATCCCATGGACAAGGTTTTGGATCTACGTCCGCTGGGTAAGAAGACCCAAGCCATCCACTCTCCACGAGGTGCGACAACTGCCCATTTGAAGTCGAATCTGCGTTCATGGGTTCAGATTCTCGTTAGTTTCAACTTGGCCATGGGCAAGGTTGCTGGGTCCGGTAGGGGCCTCAAGCGGAAAGGGGTCCGTTTGAGTCGGTTTTTACCAAAACCCAAACCCAAAGCAACGCTCCTATTGGATGCCTATGAGGGTTCAGGTCTGGTGCCAACGGTTGTTCGCAGGTGCTCTCCTCGGCCAGAGTTCTTGCCACCAGAAGCTTTTGGGGTGGCTCCGGCCTGCATGCAGTTCTTTTTTCCCCCCCTTGCCGGCTTCGGAGTTGCTGCCTCCAGTGGTTCTGACTGTTTCTCCGGCTTCGGCAAGGTCAACAGTGGAGGGCTTTTGCGCTGGGTTGTCTCAACCTACTTTCCATGGTTCTTGAGGCGTTTAGGGTTTTCGGTTCTTAGGGTTTGTTGGGTTTTGTGGTCTTGGATTTTTCAGTTTGTAGGGTTTGTTTGTTTGGGTTCTTTCTCTTGGACTAGCTTTTGGTTGTTCTTGTGTATACTATCGGTGTACTTAGGGACGCTTTACGCTTTTTAATAAAGCTTTTCTTACTTATAAAATAAAAATAAAAAATGTAATGCTATATTATTACATATTACTATATATAGTATTAGTACATATAACTATAGTATAATTATTACATATACTTATCAAAACCTATATTACTTAGAACTTTTGAGAAACTAGGAAAGTTGAACATTTAGTGGTGAAAGTATTATAGTCCTTCTGGCAGGTTCTTAGATGTGATTAAAATCATAGGGTTTTGTGGAAAGGGTGAAATAGTGGTGGACTTCTTACTGCTTCCAAGGTTCTCCGAGTTTCATTTTGGCTCATAAACTTAAGGCTTTGAAAGCTATTTTAAGAGTATGGAATGAGAAGGTGTTTGGCAATATAGAGAGACAAAAAAACTTCTTTTGGATGAATTATGAGTTCTTGATGTTCTAGAAGAAGAGAGCTTTATGTGATGAAAAGAAAATGAGGAAGGATAAAGTTATTAGGTGATTTGGAGAGGACTACTCTTTTGGAGGAGGTGAGTTCGAGGTAGAAGTTGCTGATGTTGTGATTAAGAGAGGGTGATAAGTGCACAAAGTTCTTCCATCGAATGGCCAATTCAGATAGAAGAAATAACAACATTGAATCTTTGATGGTTAATAGCACTGCTTGTTTGATTATTATTATTATTATTATTATTTTATCATTCTGAGATTAGAGAACATATTGTGCAGTTCTATAATAGTTTATTTATTGAACAGTTCAGCTGGTGGCCTAAATTGGTTGGCCTTTCCTTTGAATCCATTGGTGAGGTTGAGGTTGAGGTTGAGGTTGGAGAGAGTGTTTGAGGAAGGTGAGGTCTTTAAGGTGGTGAAAGCTTTAACAGTGATAAGACCCCCTGGCCCTGACGGTTATTCTATGGCATTCTTCCAATCTTGTTGGGATGTTTGAGGCTTGGATGTTTTAAAAGAAGATATAATGAATGTTTTCCATGATTTTCACGCAAGAGGCAAGTTTGGAAGAAGTTTTAATGCAACTTTCATTGCTCTTATTCCCATGAAATCAGGGCTGTTGATATTAACAAGTTTTTTACCTATTAGCCTAGTGGGGAGAGTTTACAAAATTGTTGTCAAAGTTCTAGCTAACATGTTGAAAATGGTTTTGGAGAAGATTATCTCTTAGTCTCAAAATGCTTTCATCAAGGTAAGACAAATTCTAGATTCTATTCTCGTAGCTAATGAAAGGCTTATGATCATGTTAGTTGGGATTTTTTGTTGAGGAGGTGCAGTTTTGGAGAGAAATGGCATAATTGGATAGCTTATTGTATTTCTTCGGTGCGTTTTCTATATTGGTGAATGGCACTCCGATTGGATTTTTTAATAGTTCTCGTGGCCTGAAACAAGGAGACGTTTTGTCTCCTTTGTTGTTTATCATCATTATGGAGGCTTTATGTAAAATGGTGTTAATGAGTCGTATGGGGTTGGTCTTTGGAATAATATCAAGAGGGGTTGGGGGGAGTTTTCTAGTTATACTAGATTTGATTGGGTGACGGCTCCAAGATTAGATTTTGGCATGATGTGTGGTGTGGGAATCTTGCCTTAAGGTAGCTTTTCCAAAGTTATTCAGTATTGCTCGCTCTAAGGATGCTTTCGTGTAAGATCATTTAGAGTTTTCAATTTACTTAACAGTGGAACGTTAATGTTATTAGAGCAGCACATAATTGGGAGGTGAATTTCTTTGTTTCGTTCTTCAAACTATTGTACTCCATCAGACTGAGATAGGGCGGTGAAGACAAGCTTTGTTGTGCTCCTAAGAAAGGGTTATTTGATGTCAAATTGTTCCATAATGTCCTAATTTCCCATGATAGTTTTCATTTTTCTGGGAGGAGTGTTTGGTGGAACAAGGTTCCTTTTAGAATGGCTTTTGCTTGGTTGGTTGGTACAGAGCTCCCCGCTTTCACTCCTCCTCCCCTCTCAAGGGCTTTCGAGTTGGGGGAGAAGATTCGTTCTTCTCCCCCCTTGCTACTTAATTCCAAACACTTTCGGCATTATTACCGGAGGGCTAGGGAGCTTAGGGAAGGTCATTCTGTGAAATGGAACGATGGGTTTCTCTCAGATTCCTTGGAAGCCTCGAAGACGGCTACAGAGCTTCCATTGAAGAAGGTTGCAGAGCCTCTAGTGAAGAAATACTTTCTTAGGAAGGGATTTCTCAACTCTTGTCAGAGTGCTCCCTCTCAGAAGGTGGGAAATGGCTTCTCCCAAACCTAGGCTTCAATTGTTGATTTTGAACACAATAGGGAGATAGATGTTTGGGAGAAGGCGTTTTTTGAGAGGCTGCCCGTGGAGTGGGTGATGGATGAGGGTCAAGGTGAGGAGTACAGGGCTATCTTGGGTGAGATGATTGAGCACCAGATCCAATGGAAAGAGGGAGCTTCGGAATCTGCAAAGTTCTATCAATTATGGCGACGTTAAAGCTTCTCCTAGGTGTAGAAAAGGCAAGGCACACATGTTGTAGGGTTGTATGCCTTGGTGGATTTTGTGGGTTGTATCTCGGGTGTTCTTTCGATTTCTAGGTGGTTGTGTTTGGTTTCTTTTTGTGGGTGCTTTTGTTTGGGTTCTTTTATGGGTTGTTTTTTGGATGTTCTTTCAGTTTCTAGCGTTTAGTTTATGTGGTTTATGTTGGGTTTTCGTGGGTTAGCCTTGGTTCTCTTATGTATACTACCTGTGTACTTTGGAGTGCCTTACGTTTTTTTTTTATAAATTTTGCTTGCTTATAAAAAAAAAATAAAAAAAATAATAATAAATAATAATAATAATAATAATAATAATAATAATAATAATAATAATAATTAATTAATTAAAAAAAAAGATTGGTATTTCATGTGCAAGAAGAGTGGGGAATCTATTAATCATTTTTTACTCCATTGTGAGATTGCTAATGCCTTATGGAACTCTATTTTTCAATATTTTTGGTTTCGATTGGGTCATGCCTAAAAAAGTGGTAGATCTCTTTGCCTGTTGAAGAGGGTAGTTTGGTAGTCTTTATAGTGTAGCAGTGTGGAAGATGATTCCGTTATACTTAATGTGGTGTATCTAGAGAAAAATAAGTGATCGAAGTTTTGAAGACCGTGAGAGGAGATTGGCGGAATTAAAGGTTTTTTTTTTTCTTTAATAGCCTTTATCACTAGATGCTTGCCTATGATTGTTTTCATATTTCTAGCTATCATGATTTTCTTGAATATTTTCTTTTTTTAGTTAGGTTTTTCTCTTGTATACTTTGTGTGAACTTAGGTTGCGTCCTTTCTCCTTTTAATGAATTCCAGTTACTTAATAAAAAAAAAAAAAAAAAAAAAGGTTCTTGGCATATTTTGAAGTTGGGTGTCAAGGAAATTGAGTGTGGTAGTTACTGTGCTTTTCTTTTGAGTTCCTTTACTTTTGTATCAACTCCAGGCTTGCATTTTGTATGTGCTCTTATGATCATTAGTTTTAATGCTCTCAACTGTAAAACTCTCTATTCTCCCCCTTGTTTGTTGACATGGCACATCTATATGCAGCAAGTTCCTGAGGAGATAGAGAGAGTCATGGTTGGTATAGAAGCTTATTTGAGCATCAGAAGGCATGCTTCTGACAGTGGTTTGTCGTTTTTTGAAGATGATGATGAAACTAAGAATGGACTTGGTGAAAAGGTAATTTTTTTTAGTAACTATCTATTGTAAGGGGGTGTTAATTTCTGTTTCTCTCTCTCTCTCTCTCTCTCTCTAATAAACACCAACTTGTTTCTTTATTTGCATATCTCTTTTTTTATAGGTACTAAGAGAAATTTATTTGCATATCTCGTTTACATCCCATGTACTAGGGAGTACACTTTTGATTTTCTTTCGATGAAATTTGATTACTTATTAAATGAAATAGGGCCAAGACAGCTTTCAATTTGAAGCCCACTGCTGCTTTCTTTCCAGCACCAGTATTGACCCATTTAGGTCCCTTAATCAAGAAAAAAAAATACAATTTAAAGCCAGTGTAAAATAAGACTACTTAGATTTCTAAGAATAATAGGCCTTGAACAATCTTTGTATAACAAATATAGAAATTGCAACTTAGATTGTTGGTGCCAAGAGGGTTGATCTGAAAAATGAGTTCCTTTATATTCTAATAAGTAATTACATACTCTAAAGCTTTTTATGAGCTTTTTTAGAGGGGCTTAATTGAATTTTTAAACTAAATACACTTGTAAATTGTAATATGAAAATACAGAGAGCGCTTTAGAGAGAGGAAGAGACTGAGAATGTGAGTCACCAAGAGAGAGAGAGAGGGCTGAGGGGGAGCTGCGGCTGCGAAGAGGGGGACAAAGAAAATGAGGCATTAGGGTTTCGTTTTCTACTCCTTTCCCTAGACAAAATAACGTCATTTTGGGATTAAATGTTGAAACGACGTTGTTTTATAAGACAATTATCTTTTATATATTTAAGGTTAGGCAGAGGCAGATTATGGCTATATATATAGATATATGTTGCCATTTTTTACAACAATTTATTTTTCTTGTTTCTCCTTGGATTACCATGGTGCAGTTGTTCTACTCAAATTGTTTTATTTTATTTTCTTTCTTCAGGATTTCTTGGAAGATTTATGGAGTCGGGTACAAGATTTATCTAACAATGGATGGAAACTTGAAAGTGGTAATGGTGTTTAGCTAAATTGTTGTTTTTTCCCTTGATGAAATGGGCTACTAGTTCATTTATTCTCTTCTGGTTGAATTTGGGAAAATCATTTGTAACTAAAAAAATATTTTATGGCAATTGATGGTTTATAGGTAATGCATTAGTAATAATTAATAATAACTTTCGGTGATTGCACTGCTTTGAATTTAATTCCGAATGAATACAATGTTGTATTCTCCTTTCATACAGTTCTATCAGGGAAATTTGGAAGGATTCATAATATAGTTAATTTTTTACAGAAGTATATAATATTGAACAAGTATGTACTTAACTTATTTATTGTGTATTTTTTTTTTGATAAGTAAATGAAATTTTATAAAAAGCGTAAGGCGCCCCTCTAAGTACACTGGAAGTATACACAAGGAAACATCTAAGAAGGCAAAGAAAAACGAACAAGAAAATCAGAGAAACTAATAGACACGGGTGACAAAAAAGCCTCCGTCCAAAGATACAACATAAGAAAAAACGAAGCAACAATATCCTCCATGGAATTCTCCAAGTCTTCAAAACACCTAATATTTCTCTCCTTCCAAACACACCAAAGAAACTTATTTATTGTGTATTGTATGTTCATTGATTAGTCTATGCTCTGACAAGCTAATAATTTGTTTTCGTTCATGTTTTCTTTGGTTGATTTTATGACCTGTGTTCTACTTTTTCACTTGTCAGTTCCTAGACCTCATCTTTCATTTGAAGCTCAGCTGGTTTCTGGTAAGTCTCATGAGTTTGGGCCCATCAGCTGTCCTGAGCAACCCCATTCACCTTCAACACTTTCTGGGATAAATTATGGTAGACAAAAGCATGAAGCGGAGTTAATGTATCCTCAAAGGATACGCAGGCTTAATATATTTCCCGCAAGTAAATTTGAGGTAGTTTTCAATTGAAGATGTTAATGTTGAAATGTATGTGGATTCATATTTTCATTCTTCAGGGTCGTCTGTGTATTTAACCTCTTTGGTTCTTAAGCTATTTGATTTTAAAATTACTAATGCTTATATTGTTACAATTAGCTTCCAATATCGTTTTTCCCCTAGGGTGGGAAAGCTTTATCAAACTTCTGACCTCTAGGTGATACAGCTATCTGTTAAACCCTTTTATTCTGAGTGGCTTAAAAGATACCCCTCTGCCCTATATCATTGGTCCTTTCATTTTGGATGTCCTAAATATTATCTGCTTTGAAAGTCAATTGATACATTTTTAATAACTTTTCTAAATTACCCTTTACTTTATTTGAATAGTCAATACCCTTTTTCCACTTGCTTTATTTGAGTTTAAATTGAGGGTAGTTTTGCGAGCTTATACCTTTTGGTGACTGATTTGATGTGACAAACTTTTTTTGATTTGCATACTTTTGTTTGCATTTCTACTTCTTGATTTTTCATGCTATTCCGTGCTATCTCTTTAATTAGATTTTACCTTAGTTTTAAAAAGTGGATTAGACTGGACATAGCATATTCAATAAGTCTGCAAATAGAAAATTAGTCTACTTCTTCTTATATATAACTCTATGTATTATCACTATGCTACTTTAAAATTAAGTATTAGCATATCATATTTCAGTATTTGGACTCTTTTATTTCTGTAAAATGCAAATTGGCACAGCATTTGGAAACGGTGACTGATTGATGCCATAATTTTTGTGTTCTCTCTCTGTTCTCTTGAATGGCAGGACCTACAACCTATTGATCGGTTTGTTATGGAAGAGTATCTGCTAGACGTGCTTTTCTTCTTTAATGGATGGTTTGTATTGCTGTTATTTAAATATCAGATCAATTTTATAGCCTATTTGATTTTTCAACTTTTTGTTAATTTTTGGATCAGTAGGCTCACTTTCTTTTCAACCTTGTGGGGAACATGTTAACAGATGGTAAAATTGGAACTCGTGGAAAATATTGTTACATTAGGTTTATTTTGTTTAGGTAGAGGCCTCCTTGTAAGAATTCATAGTGATCTCCAATATGTAAGATGATGAAATTCTTTATCTTATGCATTTATTGTGAAATAAAATCATTTATTTATTTATTTGATATGATCCATGGTGTTTTTGATAAAGTTTTGCTTGTTCTCTTAAATTGCCATCTGGTATGTTTATGACAAGCTGAATCATTTTTTGGAGTGAGAAAATTAGTTCTTTTAATTAAGGTATCATGTTAAGACTGTATAACATTTAGAAGTTGCGGTGTGGTCAAGAAGGCTAGATGGTGTTCTTTAAAATGGTGAGGTTGTTGCCCTTATTTGCTTCTACTCAGGTGAAGTAACCTATTTGTTGATGTGTGCGCCCATTTATGCTCAGTCCTCTTTAAGAGAGGAAAGATCATAAATATCTTAAACTTACATTTCCTTTTCCTCTAAGTTTTGGGACTTAGTTGGATCTACAGTCAAGTGCATTCGAAGGCTTTTAATGGTACTTAAAGAATAAGATCAGTCTGAAACACACGTAAAGCATTACATGACATCCTTCTGAAAAATAGTAGCCTTATGACACAGAAGCATTAAAGCTTTCAAGCTAAAGAAGAATCCCTGAAGAAGTTGCACCTCCTCTTCTTGTTGAGGATGAGGTTATGGATTCAAGACCCACTGGATGTACCAATCAAGTATCTAAATAAGTAGGCAAAAATTCATTGGACCATATTGTTACCAAGGTTAATTCATAAGCAATGTGCCAGCCATGCTATGGTTTGAATGTTGGGTCAGAAAGAGATTTGTACACCCTAGAATTTTTTATTTTTTTTTTCAACTTGTTAGTGTTTGTTAATCCTGCATATTGCTTTTCTTATAGTTTCAATTTTAGTTATCTGGTCTCTTGTTTAATTTGTTGCTGCTTTTTTATGCTCCTTAATTTACTTTTTACCGGTGAACTTTCCTATCCTCAGTTTTTTTTTTGGTGTTTTTTGACCTTTGACCTTTGGTATTAATTTTTATTATTGATGTTTCTTGGTTCATGCAAAGCTAGTCGAAAGGAATGTGCTTCCTTCATGGTTGGCCTGCCAGTGCCTTTCAGATATGAGTATCTTATGGCAGAGACAATTTTCTCCCAAGTAAGATTTTGCAACCTTGCCATTATGCTATTTGGAAATTTGGCAAGATCCTTTGTGTTATGTGGTTATTCCTGATTATATGCTTTCTCGTATCAGTTACATATTTAGTTGCAATATTCATGTTGGAAACCAAAACCATATGAAACATAAGGTTTCTTTTTTGTTTCTTTTCCTTATTTTTTTCTTCCCCTTGAGAGTATATGGAAGTGATACTTGCTGCAGGCAAATTGCCCCCCCTCCACACACACACACGCACCCTTTTTTTAAAATAAAAAAATTTAGCAAAGTCTTAACTTACAAAATTGAGAAGAAAAAAAAAAGGAGTTTTATCATGTTTAGAATCTGTATCCAATTGTTCTCGGTATGGCTTTAATACTAGCCTTTGTTTAACAGTTTGGTTTAGTAGAATATCTGACTCAAATGATTCTTCTGCCTCTTTCTTGCAGTTACTTATGCTACCACAACCTCCATTCAAGCCAATATATTACACCCTGGTTATCATAGACCTTTGTAAGGTACTATGGAAACTTTATTTTAGTTGAAGCAAGTCTTACCACTTCCTCTTTTGTTTTCTTGGAAGGAACTAGAAGAGGCTCTGTAATAAGTTGTCTGACTATGAGGTTTTATTCTTAGGCTCTTCCTGGGGCATTTCCATCAGTTGTAGCAGGTGCAGTTCGTGCTCTTTTTGAGAAAATAGCTGATTTAGATATGGAATGTCGAACACGGCTCATTCTTTGGTTTTCACACCACCTGTAAGTTCAAGCATCAGGATTTTTTTAATTTGAGGATGTAGTTTTTGTGGCAACTAGACCAACATTTATACTTTTTCCGTTATTTAGATGGGGTGACAAAATCCAGTTTTTTACGAATTGCTATTAGTAATGCTTTTTGAAGATTTTTCTCATATCTCTAGTTACGTGCTACTATGAGATCTAGCCATCCAAGAATGTAATCTTGTTCTAAGTTTTTTTTTTTTTTTTTTTTTTTTTTTGGGGGGGCGGAATATACTTTAGCTCCCTGAACTACTACTGCATTTTCATTTATACCTCCAAACTTTAAAAAGTGAAATCGGGGCCTCTCATACTATCACTGCGTGTCAAATTAGACATTTTTGCAATTTTTTCCTCAAAATACCCTTAAAGTTATTAAAAAATAGCCATTTGAAAAAAATTAAAGTTATTAAAAAATAACCATTTGAAAAAAATTAAAATTATTAAAAATTTGAACAAAAAAGAAAGAAAAAACTGAAAATATTAAAAGAATTAGCCCCCTTAATTTTATTTTTTTTCAAATGGTTATTTTTTAATTTAAAAAATAACTTCGAGGGTTTTTTGTGGGGGAAACGCAAAGGTGTCTAATTTGACACGTGATGGTAGTATGGGGGCCATGATGTCACTTTTTAAAGTTTGGAGATGTAAATAAAAATGTGGTGGGAGTTCAGGAAGCTAAAATATATTTTCCCTTTTTGTTTTGTGGAAAGGTTAAGTTTAATAAAGAGTGTAGCAATGATACGAGGAAGTCCACTCCAAACAAAAGAAACAAGATTGAGTATTCCTCTTTGAACTGTGTTTACTGTATCTAATTAACAACTGCACTTTTAGTTTTTGCTTTTGAGAAATCATTTGGAGTTGAAATAGTACCAAATTTGGAGCTAATTGTGTAAAAATGAATGAAATTTATTTTGAGAAAAAGTCTGCACGTCACGTTGCCTCAGTGGTTGCACGTGCTAAAAATCGGGTATATTCCCTTTACTCAGCTCAACTTAACTAGACCTTAATCTTGCTAGTTGGGGTTGTTGCATGAATTGTTTTCCAATTTTGTCACTATAAATGTATTTCTGTTAAAACAATGTTTTGTTCATTTAATAAAGAAGTTGGAAATTGTAGGATTTGTCAAGGCCATGAATTTGGCACGTGTCTTTGCTAGTTTTGTATGTTTCCTTGAAAAAACCTCCTATCTTCAAATTTATTTTTGGGATGGGTCCAAATATATAATCTCTGGTACACTTGACAATCTATTTTGATTATGTCTGACCATGGTCAGATTAGATGTCCAGTGCACTAGAAACAAGGAATGCTCATTCTTTTTCTTCCGCTGTTTGTGTTTAGGACAGTTCCAGGTTACTAAATATTTATTATGAGTTTTCCTTGAGGTTAAGCAAACTTACTATCAAGCTATGTCCACGAGTAGAGCTTAGGCGCTTAGAACTATTGCTAAGTTCATAATTCATCCTCCCATTATAGAAGTTGAACATATTCTTTACTTGGTTTATGTACGTTTTTAATGGCATCCTAACCATGCAGATCAAATTTCGAATTCATCTGGCCATGGGCAGAGTGGGCATATGTCTTGGACCTCCCAAAATGGGCCCCGCAACGTGTATTTGTCCAGGAAGTTTTGGAGAGAGAAGTTCGGTTGTCGTACTGGGACAAAATTAAGCAGGTAACAAGTCATGCTGAAGGCTGTTTAAGCATGGTTGAAACTGTCTCCATAAGAGTCAACCTCTACATGGGGTGGTCATTAAATGCCTTTAACTTTGGTCACTATAATGATTATGCCTTACAAGGCAATGCATTGTGTGAATGTCCTTTTCATAAAAATAATGTATTTTAAACTCCAATTTATTTGCATGGTGTTAATCTTGACGTATTTCCCTCATAATATTTTTCCAAATAGAGCATTGAGACCGCACCTGGTTTAGAAGAGTTGCTTCCTCCGAGGGGTGGACCAAACTTCAGATTCAGTGTTGATGGTGAAACAGAAAGATCTGAACAGCATGCACTTTCTGCAGATCTCAGTAACATGGTGAAAGGAAGGGCAGCTGCCCGTGAAATTATTTCATGGATTGAAGAAAGTGTGTTTCCACTTCATGGTCTGGAAGGTACCCTCAAAGTGGTCACGCAAACTTTTCTTGACATTGGATCTAAAAGTTTTACACATTTGATCACTGTCTTGGAGAGATATGGTCAAGTAATTACAAAGATATGTCCTGATCAAGATAAGCAAGTCATGCTTATAGCTGAAGTGGGTTATTACTGGAAGAATAATGCCCAAGTGGCAGCTATAGCAATTGACAGGATGATGGGATACCGACTTATATCTAATTTGGCCATTGTGAGATGGGTCTTTTCTCCAGAAAATATTGAGCAATTTCATACATCTGATCATCCGTGGGAGGTACATCATTGCAGTTTCTTTAGTTTGTTTTGTTCCCCATTACTTGATGCTTTATGTATGTTTACTGAGTATATCTCTTTAGGTGTCTGATCACCTTATGATTTACTTGAAAATGTTGAATTTAGGCAATGGAACAAAAGTCTCATATTTGTCGAGAAGTTAATTTTTTTGGTTGGGTGCAGGCTTAGTTGAGTTGAGTTGAGTTGAGTTGAGTTGTAAATACCGTTGACGATCAAATAGTCAGTGTTTTAAGCAGTTTCATGCTGCCTTCAACAAGTCCTCATTTGTCATCTCTGGAATTGTTCCATATGATATTGATATTTGTATTATTACATGATCCCAGTTGTAGGTTGTGGGATCCAATTTTTCAACTTGGTTTGCCTGTCACCTATGAAACGAGCTCCCAACCCCACCCCCCAGAAAAAAGAGAAATACTTTTGGTTATTTGGTTTTCCTTCCTGTTCTGCATTGGAATATAATAAATAATTCTTTAAAACTCGTCTTGTAGATCTGACTTTTCCTTTATCCCATCTGCAGGTTCTAAGAAATGCGGTTAGCAAGACATATAATCGTATCTCTGATCTTAGGAAAGAGATATCATCTCTTAAGAAAAGTATTGTATCTGCTGAAGAAGCTGCAGCAAAGGCAAAAGCGGAATTGGAGGTTGCCGAGTCAAAGCTTACACTTGTAGATGGTGAACCTGTTCTTGGTGAAAACCCTGTGAGGTTGAATCGTTTGAAATCGCGTGCCGAAAAGGCTAAAGAGGAGGAGATATCAGTACGTGAGTCTTTGGAGGCAAAGGAGGCTCTTCTTGCTCGAGCCCTTGATGAAAATGAGGTGCTTGATATATAATTAGTAGTAATGTTTCTTTATTCCCCACCCCTTTCCCCAACACCTTTAATCTGTTACGGTTCTGTTCACTATCAGAGAAAAAGAATTACTGTGCTTTTCATCAATCAATCACTAGTCTAAAAGGAAACGTAGCACATATTGTCATCTTGGAATTAGGTGTTATAATTAAAGACAATGGAAAAGTTGGATGAAAATTTTAGTAGTTATGTATGGTGGCAAAAAGCAGACATGCTTTGCTAATATTGCTTGGATGGTTGGGTGGAAATGCTGCTCTATGATTTATTTTCTGACAAGGATTTTGCTTTATGTTGCCACTCTGATGACGTGGAACATAACTCTGAACTTTTTGCCCTTTCAATTCTAGACTCCTATCATCTTGAACTGCAGTGTATAACATCTACTAAACAATGGCTCTTTTGCTTAGTTCAGGCTTTTTTTTTTTTACTTTCTGTTTTTGCTTTTTACATGAAAGACATCAGCATTGATTCTTTCCCAAATAATGTGAAAGACATTTATGTGCCTTGGCTTGGAAAATGGGGCAGAGATACATGTCATCGAATGGCAATTTCTACACAGGATTCATGTAGATTCAGTTTACTATTGCTTGCTTCTATTGAATAATTCATGCAATGGTGAGTCAGCAGTAGTCGCTTCCAGCAATAGTAAGTGTGATTAACGATAGCTTCCAACATTTAACCATTGTTAGAGCTTACATGACTGCATTAGATAATACATACTGATTGCTGCTTCATTTTTGTTTTATGGTTCCATGGGATTGGATACAAGACGAAAGCTGGATTTTTCAGAATAGAACTCACTTTTGGTTCCTATGATCTAGCACCCCCTTATCTTTAATTTGTAACATTTTAGTTTCCACCCCTATGATCTAGCATTACCTTACATTACATTTGTTTCTACCATGATTGGCATTTACAGGCATTGTTCCTCTCTTTGTACAAAAACTTCTCTAATGTATTGATGGAACGCCTACCTGAGGCATCTATAGCTGGAACATTGCGGGAGTTAAAGTCTATTCAAGTAGATTCAATGGCAGTTGACCATGAAGAATCATCAACGATGGAGGTGGACAACGAGAATGAAAGACAGCAAAAAAGGTTCTTCCCCCCCCCCCCCCCCCCCCTCCCCCACAAAAAATAATAATAATAATATAAAAATAAAAAATAAAAAGAGAAGACTGTTTACCGTTTTTATATCGACATCCCAGTAATAGCTTTGTTTTATTTTTGTTTTTTTTTCGATGAATAAGCAAACTATATTAATCTCAAAACAACTTTACAAAACTGTTCAAACCCAACACTTTGTTTTATTTTTGGCAGTCAGCCAAATGGTGGAAGGACAAGCAACGTCTATAACATAGGTGAAAAAGAGCAGTGGTGTTTGTCGACTTTGGGCTATGTCAAGGCTTTTTCAAGACAATATGCTTCTGAGGTAAAGAGTCTCTGGCACTCCTGTTCCTTCTTTATAGTTTTGTCGGAGTTTCCTTTTCCCATATCCTCATCTCGTTTTCTTAACTTTCCTATATCTGCAGTACATTTCTGCTAATGTAGCTGCATATTCTCTTTTTGGCTATAGTATGGCATATATATAAAGGATAAACCATGTTAGGGTGCCAAGCTATCAATCTTGATAGGTTGTCAACCATTTCACGTATAAATAACTATTTTATAATAATCTAAATAATCAATAGATTAAGGAGGTCATGTATGAGAGATAAGTATGCACAAAACATGAAATTACTTCTTTTCACTTCAAGAAAAGGTGTAGTTTTTGGTCCATACATGCAATATTATCTACTGTTCAAATATAAGCTAAGATGTTTACTATATAAAAGACTCCCACCTTTTATGGATCTATTTGAACGGACTTGAGGAATAAATGATCCTGGAAGAATATTTAAAAATGGTGATGCCCTTTCAATCTCCAATTTCCTTCTATCTTTTGGGAGCTTTTCTTTTAAGAATGTCTTTAGAGTTCATTTTGCTTTCCATTTTCTTCTATCTTTTCTTATTTACATCGTTTGTGTGGTATAGCACATGATTTTATAGTCTGAATGAGGTTGGCGAAGAACGAGTAAATTTCCTTTAAGGGCAGGTCATTTCGTCAATTTGTATTGTTAAATTGTTTATAGACCTTTTGGTTCATGCATCTTCTCACGGCATGGCAGATGGTCTTATCTCTTTATACCATAAAGCATTACCTCATGGCATCAAGCCTTCTTTTTACTGCATAACTTTAGCATTGTGTGAACATAATTATACTTTTTTGAATGTTGATGGTTTATTTGGTCTTGTTAAGTAGATTTATGAGCAGTCCTATGCTAGGGTTCACGATAAAGAAGGTTGTTTCCTGTTCATAACTAGTACATCATTATTTTCACATACTTTGATTGTTCTTCATGTGATGCATCTACCTCTGAATGATCGCATCAAGATCCTCTCCAGTTCCTCTCAACTGGAGAGGATCCTGGTCCGGGGCGTGGCTGTGTACTTACTGTTATCTAATTTGATAAATGCAAAGATCTTTTGTTTCTGACTCTTTTTTCGGCGTTAAATTTTGGCTGGGCAGATATGGCCTCACATCGAGAAGTTGGTTGTGGAGGTATTAGGGGAAAATGCGCATCCTCTCTTTCGCAAAGCCGTTTACTGTGGCCTTCGTTGTGCGGAAGCGTGATGTGGTTTGTTGTGTAGGGAAGCAAACGGGAATGAGTTGGTACATTACTTGAGAGTACTTCTTTGCCCTAACATCTAGCGAGGCGGCTTTATTAGGCAAAACCTTTCATTTGTATTTTTAGTGTTCTTTCTTTTTCCTTCTCTTCTGGCTTGTTAACAAACTAGTGACTATTATAAGAAACAACTTCGATGAGAATTAATGTGGATGTGTATATTGTACATGGTAAGTGATTACTTCACGCTGCTGTTGACTGTTTTTGATTAGTACTAATCCAATCTTACTAAAAGTGTAAGACGCTTTCAAGTACAGCGGAAGTATACAAAATGAATCACCTAATTAGATCTGCTTCCTATGCATGTGTTAGGCATATTACTTTCTTTTGGTCGAGAAATGCTTTTTTGCATTTTGGAATTCATATCTCGTACATCTTTACTGAGTTAGCATACTTCATCCACCCATAGTTAAAAATAAAAAATAAAATAAAATAAAAAATGTGGTTTGACGAGGATGAATTGGGGATAGAGTTATGTATCCTATAAATTGTTAAATCCAGTTGTTATAAATCAAAGTACAACAATATTGGGATATTAGGCATTCAAATTTGATAGTTGTAGCCAAGGATGAACAAGACTTTTACTTGAGACAATTCTTTTTTTTCCATCGGCAATAAAAAAAAATAAAAAATAAAAAAGAAGAAAGAAAGGGGAGCCAGAAAAACATTCTTTCAATATAACTCTCGATCTTTCATAACTTTTGCATTTAAGGATTCAAACTTTAAAAAGTGTCAATTTAAGGTATCTATTTTTCAATATTAATTATCCGTTAAAATTTTTCGTTAAATCCCATTAAAATTTTTAAAATACCCTTCTTTTTTAGGAAAAAAAATAAAACAAATCGCAAGGATTTAAACGATGGTCAAAATTTAATGGAATTTACAAAAATATCTATTGGATAAATCATTGGATTGATGAAACTATTTGACATTATGCGAAGAAAAATGATAGATTTATAACTCTTTTACAATTTGTTGACATGTATTAGCATGTGATCGAAGGGTATTCAAAAAAACAAAAAAAAAATCCGATTGCTTGGCTCCAATTAATTATGTGTTGACATATATCAACCAAGTAAACAAATTGTAGGCGTCAACAAATTGAGCCTTGTTTGCACAATCTCCAAATTCCACCAAAATCAGCACAATCATCGTCGAGTCAAAAGACTAAAAAGCCTTGTAGCAGAACACTTAAAGAAAGAGCATGAGCAAGTTGGTTACTCTTCCCACTCTTATGCTTCAACCTAAAGTTATATCCCTATAAATTAGCTTGGCGTGGATTCAAACTTGCTTGGCTATTGACATGTTCGGGCGCTTCAAGATTCGAATTTAGAACGAACTCCTTTTGAATGAGATGAGACTGCTAATGTCGAAGTTGTTGAACAATGGTGTATAAAGAAGGCAATCATAACCCTAAGGGGTTGGCCTAGTGGTTTATCAGGCTTGATGCTTCTAAGAATATTATTTCTTGAGGTCTCGAATTCCAAAATTCCTAGGTGCTACTTCCCTCTTGAGGCCGGCCATTTGGGCGAAGCCCACATTTAAAGGCTCAATATCTCTAGTGGTGTGGGATATTGGGTCAAAGATTAGTCTGATGGATCCTGGGTGGGTCTCTATGCTTGATGATTACCATTTCATGTGAGGCAGGCCAAGGTAACGTCTAGCTGCTATATAGGTAAAACTGAAAAAACTCATGATTAAAAGTTGCCCTTAAACTTGCCCTTTTCATGCAATTAGTACTGAAGTTCTTAATGAATTGAGGGACAAGATGAGGCCAACGCATGAAAGCTTGTTACTTTGCAAGTTGTTTGGTGTAGGCCACTCTTGAATAGCCTTTATTGATCTTTTCATCATCCACTCTTAACTCATGTACAATTCAAGACAAAGCCTAGGAAAACTAGGCTATTTGGGTAAAGAACACTTCTTAACTTGTTTTAGAGGGCTTGGACGTTGATAGAGGTAATTAGGAAGAGAATATTGCTACAAATAAAGACGTGGTGACTACTGATATTAAAGAAGCGAAATTTAAATCTGTGTGGGAATTACTAATTCTTGATCAGTATAGATTGCAAATTATGAACACTACTCCAAATAAAAAAATTTGTAACAGTAGAGAAGAAAAGAAGAAAAAATTGTACCAAAAAATGAATTACTGAAAACAACAGTTTATAACTGTTGAATTAGATTATGACTGTTGAAATAGCAGTTAATAACTGTTAAAATCTAACGGTTGAGACAGTAACTCTTTACATGTCTTTTCTACAACTCACATATAAGAGTGACATGTGTCATTTAAACATGTGATTCTCACATGCTTAAAGAACACATGTCAACCTTAAATATGGTTTGTATAAAATTTTTTACTGGCCAGTTTGTAGGAAATTTCTGTCCCTCTTAGAATAGCAATTGTACACATAAAAAAAAAAAAAAAAAAAAAAAAAAAAAAAAAAGTAATTTAATAGATTTATGTGGGACTCAATTGTATTTGGGTGGTAGTGCTTTGCCTTGTGCCATTGTCTGATGCCATTCAACTCTGACAACAAAGATTCTCTCAATCCAGCTGTAATCCGAGGTAATGAAAGAAAGAAAACCCCCCATTTTTGTATTGAAGGCGATGGATGATGCTTCATGCTTCTTCATGTTTTTCTTCTCCAGGCTTCCTGCACCTGCACCTGCACAGCTCAGCGTCACTACTTTTTGGGCTACAAAGCAGCTGTCCGAAGGCCCTGCATTCCAATGGCCCAGCCTGTATGGAAGTGACCTTTTTTAATTTTTTTTTTTAAAATAAAAAAAATATATATATATATCAATAATTTGATCAAACACGAGCAATTTGCTCTCGGATTAGAATATCATAAATACAGTTTGAAATTTCTTTGACCCGGACTTTATCCATGACATGCTTAACTGCCTCTCTAGCTAAACCATGAGCAGCTGAATTTCCGTCTCTCTTCGCATTTATCAATTCTCCCGGACCGTAAGTGACACACTTCATCTTTCATTTCAAATACAATAACAATAGATGTCCCGTTATTGAAAAAATGGAGGGAAGCCTAATCCGTTAATAATAGGAATTTCTCAATTTCAAGTGAAAAAAAAAAAAGATTATTCATTTTGGGATCTAAATTATATTTCACAAATCTAATGGTTTATATATTGCTACAATATCTAACATTTAAATGACGTGACAAAACAAAATTTGAATAATAAAATCGATCCTCTCCATTTATTCTAACCATTTAATTTGAATGACTATAGACATGATTTTTTATTTTTTATTTAAAAAAAAAAATAAAAAAAAAAAATAAAAATTGATAAAATACCTTAAAAGCTGTAAAATATCTGATTCGTGTGAACTTTGCGCAAGTGGGAAATGTGAGTTGTCATTGGTTGGGCCCACATAAAACTCATGCTTTTCCTTTCTGGACACGGGCTCATACATGTGGGCCCAAATAATTCTTTTCACATAATATTGGTCTGTGGGCCCATATATTTCAAACACGTGAATAATTCAAATCATGCGGTGCACCTTGAGTTTTGCACTTGGATGCCCCCACAACGTTGTTTGATGTTCTGCCAATAAATTTCTTCTTTTTTCATTAGGGTGTGCTCGTGGCCCATGGGGAACAAAGTTTTTCTCTAAATTGGGTCGGAGAAAGGATTTTTAATTAAAACAGGCATATGTTGCTTTTAGAACACGTGAGAATAAAATGCTCTAAAGACATATGTCAATTTAATAGACAGTGTAGGGCTAGTAAAACGGGTACCCGACACAACCCGTTAAGACCCGCGACCCGTTTAACATAGACCCAAGCATGACCCGTTTATGTTAACAAGTCGGGGTTCCAGACACGACATGAACACGATAATTTCACGTGTTACCCGATACGACCCGTGAAACCCATTTTTAACATAATGGGTCGAACCGGGTCGGCACAACCTGTTTGACCCGTTTAGTCGTTCATTAAAGACTTCAAGTAAAATTTCTAGATCACGTGGTAGGGGTGAAAATGCGGTTACAGTTAGCGGTTATTGGCCAAAACCGCTAACCGTAACCACCTAGGCGGTTGGCGGTTATAAACCGGCAACCGGTTTTATTTTTATTTTTTTTTTGCTGGTGTCCTACTGCTTACGCCGATTGCCAATCATACAAAAACAACTAGTAGATTCACATCATCAACCACAAAGATTTAGATCTAAGACCTATAATAACAAATCAAGGCCTAGAATAACAAATCAAGGTACAAAAATTCAGATCTAAGAAGCAATACGATCTCGGTGACCTGGTGAAGGCGACCCGATCTCGACGAAGGCGACACGATCTCGGACCATCGGTGACGGCGACACGATCTCAACGACACAAAGAGAGAGAGAGATGAGAGTAGACTAAGAGAGTGAGAGTCGAGAGAGAGGGGGAGGTGTGCTGCACACTGTGAGTGAGAGAGAGATTTTGTTTACAATAGGATGAATCACTGAATTAGGTTTTGTTTTAAAACTGTATACACTAAAACGACGCAGTTTTGGTGTAAAGACCAAAACTGCGTCGTTTTACATATAAAAAATATAATATATATAGAATAATAAAGGCAGAACCGCTAACCGCCTTTGTAAAAATTGCTAACCGCATATGTAGGGTTAACGATTTTTAAGGCGATTTTAACGGTTTTGTGGTTATACGGTTAGCGGTTGCGGGTGGTTATTTCACCCCTATCACGAGGTGTAAATATACAAGAAGAAAAATAAATTATTTCCCATAAAATCAGGATTCGTGCATAGATAATCTCTAAAACGTAAACTTTATTACGATTAGATGCCGACCAAGCAGGCAAGCATCACGATTATGATTTTAATACCCACAATAATGATGCTATAAAAAAATTAAAAATGAAAATCAACTATTAACATACCGGCGGACCCGACGGTACCGGATGCAACATCCGCGAAAAAGAGAGAGAGAGAGAGAGAGCGGCAGAGAGGCGGGGAGAGCAAAGATGTCGGTAGCGAGCACCGAGCGGAGAGCAGAGACTAGAGAGACTGAGAGAGAGAGCGTCGAGCGAGTCCAGTTTCCGATTGGGCCTCGTGGGAGGAAGAAGAAGGGGCGGCGGCGTGGAGCTGAAGAAGAAGAAAATGGAAGAAGAAGAGAAGGGCGGCGGCGCGGCGAGGCTGGAGGAAAAACCAAAAAAGAAAGAAGTTAGGGTTTTCACTTTTCCAATTTTGTGTTTTGATTTCGGCTAAAACAGATCATTCCAAATTTCCCATTCCCCCCCTTTTTTTTTTGTTTCTTTAAAATAATAGTAGTACTTTTTTTTTAAAAAAAAAAAGAAAAGAATGAATTAATTATGTCTGGCGGGTCATCCTCGGGTGACTTGCGACCCGACCTGCCAGACCAAGATAAACAGGTCAACCCGTTTATGACTCAAACCCATTAATTTTATGTCGTATTCGTGTCGAGTTGTCAGGTATGTCAAAATTACCAACCCTACGACAGCGTCCAAAAAATGTCATAAATTTTGGGGTAAACATATGGAAACACCTTTATGCGTGCTTTTTGTATGAAAGTGAATGATGTTTAGTATTGGGGCACTGTTTTTGTTGACACTTGAAAGTTGGTGCACATGAAAAGCAAGCTGAAAGAGGTGGCAGTGTTCATACTTGGTCAAAAGGCTGAGATAGGCATTGTAGTTCTGATAGGACAAAAGGTTCGTAGGTAATGAGCAGCTGTGGGCCCAACTGACCTCCCTTATGTGGAATGAATGTGGCTTTTAGTGGGCCGGGCACAGGCCCAATCATTATTATTTTTTATTTTTTATTTTTTATTTTTTATTTATATCAAATTAAGAAAAGTTGTGCTTCATGATGATTGCTTGCCTTCTAAGCTCTAAAATTGATGGCGGATATAAGCTCTAATTATGGTGTCATAGAATGTTGAATAGGATTTGTTTCATTGGCATCAATGGCATGGCCTATTTTTATGTCCTTTACTTTCACGAGTTTCCCTTTTAATCCCCTTCAAAAATTTATATAACTCACCAATATTATGTCTTATAACTTTTATTTCTCGTTTATTACGAACTGGCATGTCAATTTATATGGTTCTTATCGTATCAGCCACTTAAATATGGACCGCCACGTATCAATCATTTCTATAAAATGTAAACTATTGCTTGAGTTTATAACGATGTTGTACTAAAAGTTTCGGTACCCCAAAACATTTTTATTATGCCATATGAGTCGGCTTATAGCCTTATGCTCTAGAATATCATGAGGGGGGCACAAGCGATCAAATTCCATCTTTACAAACGCTAAACTTTGGCTAACTAAAGTGATTAGAGCAATCAATTTGTGTTTACATTTTTTACTTTCACATATATTTTTAATAGCACGTGTGATTTTTACATGCCTTTTTAATTAATTAAATTAAAAAAAAAAAAAAAAAAATCCTCTAACCCAATTGAGAAAAAAACTTTTATGCATATTCATTTGTTTTGAGTTTATATGTTGAATTTTATACAATTCATTATCATTCATATGGAATTCTAAAAAGGCCATCAACCCTATAAAGTCTATTTTGGTGTAAGGAATAACGTGAACGGCCTGAATGCTCGGACAAAGATTATAGACAAGAAAAAATCTTTTATATTTATAATTTAATATTATTACATTTAACGGGATTGATGATGTCATATTATTTAATTTATTTTTTAATAACATGCTAACATATTTATCACGTAATATAATCATCACCGTTAAATTATAATCATCATCACCATTTCAATTAAAGGGAGGATCCAATTTGTCATCGAAGTGATCCTGCGAATGAGATAATTAAAGAGAAGGCCCAGTATGGGTCCCAAAATAGAATGACGCAGTGCTGAGGTGGCCTCTGGCCCATCACGGGACCGCATCAGGCCCAATCCGACGTGGCACGCGGAAAACCGTGTGGAGAAGCGCAGAATCCAAGGGGAGCGAGGGAAAAGAAAAAGGAAGAGAGGAAGAGGGGTAAAATAGTAAAAGTGAAACTAAATTAAAAAAAAAAAGAAAAGAGCATGGTCCCTCGATGATATGTAGGTCGTGAGCTGTCATAAGGGGGCGACGGGACACGTGTCCGGGTCCCAAACCCCGGGGTGGTCCCATATAGCTGGACACCTTGTACCGACACGAGTTGTGGTTTGAGCAACGTGGGCGTCGAGATACGAGTACTATTTCTTTGTACAAAAAGGATGGAAAACAAAATAAGTGGTCCAATTGAGTGGGCTTCAAAAGATAGTAGCATCTTTTCGTCAAAGATTAGGTCCTCCACCATATATATATTTCAATTTGTTGGACAAGTGTGTACAAAAGATCTTTAAAGGAAAAAAAGAGTTTTTTTGGGAATCAAATCACTGCTATAATTGATTGAACCTACTATATCTCTAAGGAAAATGACTTTGAAACTGCTTTCATATATTTGCGGAAGGTAACAGGCTGAGAGTACTTTTAAAGTTGAGAGGTCTGACTCGTTTAACTAAACGTGTCGTGTTAGGATTGACCCATATAATCTTATACGAATATCTCGATACGACCTGAATCTGAACACGAACCAAACACAAAATTAACAGATTATGATTGAGATGTTTGACTTGCTTAATTAAATGAATTAAGTTATGATTAGCTTATATAATATTATATATGTGTATCGACGTAACCCCCGACCCGAATATGACTCACCAATATGAATCGTCACTCCTATTTATATCACATTTTCAAAGTTTAAACAAAGTAATTAAGAGGTCCCCCTACATGGAAGGAGGAGAAAATGGAATAGAGAGAAACCAATAAATCATAAATGAAAGTTTTGGGTTGGTGTGAAATGCATAACCGGTGGTCACCATCGAAATAAAGAGGCAAATTAGGCAATGGGAGCAGGTGATTCACATTCACCCCAAGTTTTGTGGGTGCTTTTGGTTTTGGTTGGCTCATCTTTCTTTCAAAATCTTTTGAGAGGCCCAGGCACAGCCGCACAGGCACTAGTGGATGACCTGAAAATGACTAGCATTTCATGCCAAAACAGTGAAGTACCCCCTCCTACTCTCCTATTCTCCTAGCTACTCTCCTAGCCTAGGGCCCTAGGCTCCTATACTCCTAGCCTAGGCTCCTACTCCTAGCCTGCACACCATGTGTGCTTTTTATAAGGGGGGAGAGAGAATTGACTCAGGTGTAGCCAAAAATGATGGAAACAACTGGAATTGTCAAAAGCCATCGGACACACATATCTTGACGAGATACCAGGCTATTATGTGCCCACTTTTGGTCGGCAGGTTGCCCATGATGAGTTACCAAAAGACTCTTCCGTTTTCTTCTTCTTCTTCTTCTTTTCATAATAAAGGAATTTACAGACCATAGAATTGAATATTGGCGTTAGTTTACAGGTCTATATCATAAAAAGAAAATATAAAGCTAGATAAAGTGCGGAATAATATAATAGATAAAATAGTATAACTTGGTCCCTAAATTAAATATCTACCTTCTTCCCTGCCTTGATCAATTTTTTTTTTGACCATCTTTTTAAGCATTTGCATTGAAGTCTACAAAACTGAAATTCAAGAACTTGGAACAATTTAGGACCCATGAATTATTGTTCACTTTATGTTGCATCAAATCAATTTATACATTTCTTACCCGACAATGTAGTTGGCAAGTGTAATGTCCTTGTTCACAAGTACTCTTATATATATATATATGCTACAAAAAGTTGCAATTATACTCAACTTTATTAAAATCCAGCCCCTATTTATCTGTCTTTAAAAAAAATATAATAATAAAATTTAAAGGTATATTAATACTGTCACGTCAACATAGTAAAACAGTAATAAGATAAAATTGTGATTTTTAGTATTATTCTATTTCAAAACTCCATTCTTAGAGTGAGATAACCCACGGATGTGGATTGATACAATTAACCTACCTCGACAAGTGTGTGAGTCGAAGTGTAGGGCTCTTCTGTCGGATGAGAATCCACTACAATTAGACTAGCAAGCTAATCTTAGGAGATCTCAATCTCTCGCTTGCCTCAAACATGTGTGAGATCTACCTGTCCTCTGCGTGGAGTTACTCATATTGGGTGCAATACAACGAGATAATTAAATGAACCAATTGTGAGATAGCCTATATAAAATTTTCATGTTCAAATAAATTTAAACTGCCCAATTATCTATACGGACATGTAAGTTTCATAAAAACTTTAGGCAGAACTTCACTTATAACTTTTGATCTTTTATCACTTTTGAAAATTTATACCCAAACTTTAGAAAATGTCACTTTAGGTTACATATCTTTCAAAAAAAATTTCAATTTCAACCGTTCGTTATATTTTTTTTTCGTTAAATTCTCTCAAAATTCTCAAAATACCCCTATTTTCTTTATCAAAAATAAAAAATGAAAAAATTGTTAGAATTTAGAAATTGGTTAGAATTTTAAAAAAATAAACACAGTGGTATTTTGATAATTTTGACAGGATTTAACAGAAAATTCTAACGGACGGATGAAATTGAAAATTGAAATATGGATACCATAAATTAACACTTTTTAAAATTTTGGTATTTATTTTTAAAAGTGACGAAAGATTAAAAACTATAAAATATATATATTTTTTATAATTATTATCCCGAAAAGCTAATAATTTAAACAGTAAATTTTGCATAGAATCGCCCTAAGTCATAACTCAGTTTGGAAGCCATCAAAACGTTGTGTCAATATTGGTCAGTTGAGGAAAAGAATATTAAAAAGAAAAAAGGGGGGAACAAATGGGATTAGAGATTCCAGGGGGGGGGGGGGGTGGGGGGTTAAACCTGCTACTTTTTTGTGTCTAATCAAAACATGTCATGTGCCTTCGTCATCACAACATGTCATCGCTTTACCTTATTACGTAGGCAAGAAAATAAAAATAATATAAAAATCACGTGGCACACTGTGATTGGCCATGGACAGGTCAGAAATGCCCCCCAACGCATGATAAAAAAATAGGCGTTTTATTTCACGGTTTTTGTTTGGCTCTTGGCGCTATCAGAGAGAATCGGACCGGACCTATTACGTTTTATTTGTTCGTACGCAACAGACACGTGGGGGAGTCGGGTCAAACCTCTTGAGCTAATTAGGAGCGTGATGTTTTTGTAACCTTTTTAGGGTTTTTTTTTTTTTAGGTTCAATTATTATATATAAGGGGCTGCGCTGCTTAAAATAATTGAGCATGAGCATATATTTTGACGATCCTTAAAAAATAAAAAAAATAAAAAAATTAAGGAGGAGGATTCTTGCAAGGTTATGAGAAAAAGTAATTTAGGATGGAAAATGATTCGGATACGGTAAATTTTACTAAAATTTACTACAAACTCACGTGACGGTCCGTATTTAAATGTATGGCATGATAAGTATCAAAAAGTTTCATTCCAGTAGCGTGGTTCAATGTCTTCTTGTCCCTCTATATATCTATTCGGGTTCGAATTGTGTCGGATTCGAACTGTGTCGATGTATGAGTATAATACTTTATAAGTCAATCACAATCTGACCTATTTAATTAAAAGCGGGTCAAACCCATCAGCTCTAATGCGTCAATTTCGTGTCGAATTTGTATCAGGTTTGCAAGTCGTATAAACAAATTGTCAGACCTAAATATCGCAGGCCAAAATCCGAATCATCTCAAAGAATTGGTATAAGGCTATATATGTGAATGCTAACTCGACCCATTAAATTAAACGAGTTAGATTATTTAACCATAATCTATTAATTTCATGTTAGATTCAAGCTGAATTTATGATTGTGTAAAACATTATCGGTGATAATCTCATTATGGGTGGCGGTTCTCTTATTGAATTTCCACAAGGGGATTAAGGCCATTTGATCAAATATGCATTTATTAGTGGGCATTTTTCAGGTATTGAATAGTTTTAACAAGCAATTAAGGCCACATTGATGAGGGGGCTTAATAGTTAATAGGAAACAATTAGCTCGTGAGATATATTATATACATATATAATATGCTTTATTGTACTAGTTTTAAATTTTGAATGGGTTTTTTTTGAATATATAATAAAGAAAGATTAAAGAATATTCAACAAAGTAGTTGGTGTCATAAAAGACGGGGTTAGCACGCTAGAAAAGTATGGACAAATTAGAGACACGTCATTGGGTGATTTGAATGGCTGGGATTTTGGAATTCAAAATTAGGGTTTGAACTTTCGTACGATGTGAGAGGCTTTTCATTGGTCAAATCAAGTCAAACTATGATAAACAATTCCCAGCATGAGCGCCGAGGCGGAAGACAAATCCACCACCATTATGGCATTATTCATTCCAATTGCTTAATATTCAATCTTTATTGCTATTTTATTTTATTACTCAAAAACCCCCCCACTCAATTTTTTTTTTTTTTTTTTTTTTTTTTTTTTTTTTTTGGGAATAAACCCCACTCAATTTACTATTTTTCCCTTTACATTCTTTTGGAGAAAAGTTATATATATATATATATATATATGTGTGTGTGTGGTTTTAAGAGCGGCTAAATTATTAATTATTCAAAAAAAAAAAAAAACTAAGCAAAAGAAATTATTTAAATGAGTAACGAATCAAAATCTATGGCTTTAATATCATGTTAAAATATGCATTACTTATTCCAAAAAAGAGTAATGATATTTGATAGACGACTGTCATGCAACTTAATGATGTGATAGTAAAAATTAGCTATTACATCATAACTTGTAAAAAAAAAAAAGGTTAATTTTTACTATCACGTCATCTAAGTTGTATGACAATCGTATATGAGTTTACTAAATAGCATATTAATTCTAAAAACTTAAACCGATAGAGAATCATTTATTTAATTAATATTATAATAATTGCTTACCGCCATTTTCCATGACTTTTGATGTCTACATTTTTCGGCTAACTTTCTTTTTCTCTTTTTTTTTAAAAAAAATAAAAATAAAAATAAAAAAGAAAAGAAAAAAGAAATTGGTCGGGCCAGGCTAAAATTTAAATACTTATGGAGGTATAATTTTTGTCTCCCAAGTTTAAGTGGTAATATCTAAATCTTTTGTGCATATATAAGATAACCATTTTTTTTTTATCTTATATTATTAGAATGAATTTGATTACAAGCTAAATTGCTCCACTACTTCATATTATTATTTTTTTAATATTTTATATCTTAATTTCATTTATCTTTTGAGAAAATAATAGAGAGTTTCAACGGGTCGATTTTACTAAATCCAATCATATATTAGGAGATTGTTAACAATATATATATATATATATATATATATATATATATATATATATATATATATATATATATATATATATATATATATATATATATATATATATATATAGTGAATTTGGCATGCAATAAGAAAACTAAAACAAATTAATTAATATCCATGATCAAAGAGTAAGTGACATATATGTCCACTAATCAATTATATATGTAATCTACATAACAAGGAGACAAAAGTGACGAATTAAAAAAAAGTTGAAATAGGTTATAATCATCTCCTACCTTAAGGCCTATTAGCTTAGGTGGGCAGTAGTGTACTATTGTTGTCATCTCTTTCTCTTCCACCACATCTTTTGGTCTCGTTAAGCTTTTGGCTCCCATAGCCGATAATTATATGTTATTAATGAAATTTATTACTAAGGTAGATTGAAGCATCCGAAACCTTCCAAACAAAGTGTATTAGTTTGAATAATAAACTTCTAATTATTTATTTGCAAGTAATATTAAATACTACACTCTTATCTTATAGGTGTATATAACAGTGTCTATCAGTCTTTGGAGGCTCGGTAGTTGGCTCTTTGGTTCCGTCCATGATATTACACCTATTTTAATTAGATGCCAACCGTGTTTATCAGAATAAATAAATAAAATTCAAGCAAATGGGAAGGAAAAAGGATTAATTAATTCTTCGTTTGTTTCGGCGTAAAATTATTTTCTGAAAAATGATTTCGGTATTTTTCGGTGTTTGGTAGGTACGAAAATAGTGGTCAACCGAAAAATGATTTCCGTTTAACAAAAAATGCTTAATAAATTTCGAAAAATGATTTGCGCTTTTTAAAAGCGTAAATCATTTTCCGTAGATGGTAGATGCAGTCGACTATCTTTTAAACAACGTAATCGACCTTTACGTTCAAGCAATTCACTATCGCCGGATTCCGACAAGCCAGATTTTGACACTGGTCGGTGTCGAAATCTGACAAATTTTGCCAAAATCCAGCGACGTCCGACAACTGTCGCCGAAGTCTGGCGGCACAGTGCCAGATTCCAGCCAGGTTGGCCGGAGCCGCATGGATCTCCAGCCATCTGGTCGGATCTGACCAGAACGGCAGGATCCCGGCCAGATGGTCGGGATCCTGCCGTTTTGGCTGAATCTCCAGCCAATTCGGCTGAGATCCTCCCAGAACAGCAAGATCCCGCCTAGCTGGTCGGAATCTGGCCTGGATCTGACCATTTTGTGCCGGATTCCGGCAAAGATTGCAGGAATCTGGCACAAATGGCCTGATTTCGGCCACGTTTGCCGGAATTTGTATGAAAAATATTTTTATATTAATTTTTTTATTTTGTGAATAAAATTTAATTTTTTTAAATTAATATGATTAAATTAAAATATAAAAAATATTTGTAATTTTCTGTACGCGCCAAACATAGAAAAATGATTTCGACAAAAAATATTTAAAAATATTTTACGACGAAAATCATTTTACACCGAAACAAATGTAGCATAAGTTTCATGAAAAATTTGATGTGGGTGGTCACGTGGGCGATGACTGCCTAGTCAATGAGTTTGATGGAAAACAAGGGAAGTACATAATAGAACGGTGGATTTTAATTAACTTTTTTTTGTCAATCTCGTTCTTTAAAAGCGATGAACCGGTCACCTACTCATATTGAAAAACAGTGTTATATTAAGCACGTGTTAGAAAAAGTAAATAAATAAATAGAATGCCAACGCATGCCAATTGCCAAATTGTAGGGTAGCCGGTCAACCAGTTGGAGTTGCAGCTTCACTTGTCGCGTAGACAGATCATAAATGTACGGTTCGGATCATTT
The DNA here is from genome assembly GCF_958979055.1 of Alnus glutinosa. Taxonomy (NCBI): domain Eukaryota; kingdom Viridiplantae; phylum Streptophyta; class Magnoliopsida; order Fagales; family Betulaceae; genus Alnus; species Alnus glutinosa. The sequence continues at coordinate 4,019,975 of NC_084894.1, read as the reverse complement.
ACTACACGCACTGACTTAAATGCTGCACGGCCCGGATCAATTAAAATCTATGAAAGCTGTACAGAAAAAGATGCCACCCATCGGACGTCTCGTGATGTACGATATTCTCGAGCCGTATCGGTTTTCCTCTCATCTTACAATAACCTGCGTGTTCTAATAAATGCCTTTTTTTTTTCTTTTTTTTTTCTTTTTTTATTTCCTCTCTTTAATTTTTCTGATGATTAGACATTCGACTTTCATGCGTTAGTTTAAAACTACTGCATGAATACTGTACTGTTTTCTACACAACGGTACTATTTTTCACTTAAAGAAATTTGTAAAACTTTTAATAAATTTAAAAATTATAAAAATAATAATAATTAAAAACAAAAAAAAAATTAAGGGGTGGCCGACCACCCCATTATTGGCCAGCCACCCTCTTGGCTAATTTGGGGTGGACGAACCACTCCAGTCGGCTATCCACCCCCAAAAGGCCAAAAAAAAAAAAAAAAGAGTTTGGGTTTTAAGGGGGGCGGACCACCCCCAAAACTCAAACCTTTTTTTTTTTTTTTTTTTGTTTCTATGACTTAATTATGCACTACTCGTATGACGTATAGAATTACTCAAACTTAATAAATTGAATTATAGAAAAAAAATTCAGCTTAATTTAGAGAAAAATTTTGCCGATTATCTGGTCAAAACTCGGGGTATTATAAATTAAAAATTTGAAATCCCGATGACTAAGAAATTGTACAATAATAAATTTTGAATCACAATTGTTAGGGATAGAGCCCCCTTTAGACCCCCCCAAAAAAAAGAAAAAGAAAAAAAGAAAAAAAAAAAAGATAATTGCAAACAAATATGAAAATGACGATAAAAAATCGATTTTATGAACAGTAAAACTTAATATAATAATTATATTTTTTTGTTGTCGGGCAAAGTAAAAGTTGAAATTTAGTAGCATACAAAGAATCCAAAAGACTGAAAATGGTTTGGTCGTTTTGCATGTGATCCAGACAGTAACATTTATTAAATGACAAGGAAAAAGAAACAAAATATATATATATACGGTGAGGAGTGAGGAGGGTAAAGGGTTTTTTTTTATATTATTGGTGAGCACAGCTGGAACATAGCGGGAGACAGCTGGCAGTACGGCGGTAGATACGCAGGTACCGTCGCCGTTTCATCTTTAGCTGTCTCCAAATCTAGAAAGTAGAAACCTTCCCTTCCCTCGGACCCCTCCCCCCCCCCCCCCACTCTCCAACCTCTTGAGAGTTTGAGAGGGATGGAGGGAGGCCCTTCACTTTTCAGTGCCTTTTCTGCCCCTATGCTTTTTTCGAAATTTGGCAAAAATATGGGGGGCGGGGGTGGGGGACCTCCTCATCCCTTTGGGAATCACAGTGTCCCCAATTTGGTGTTTCGTATAGGTGGAGGGGGCATTTGCATTTTTACTATTATACCCTCCTCCTTCAATTATGCAAAACATGTCCACATTAATTAGGCATGTTTATAATTTCAAGAGTCCAATATGTCATAGCCAATCAAATTATGACATATATCATATTTAAATTAAAATTATACTAACAAAATTTGTTAAATTAGTGAATGAAATATGCTGTAGGTAGTAAATTTTTTTTTTAGCATATCTCAATGTTCTTCTTTGTAAATCAAGTAAACCACGACGACTTATTTTACATTTTTTCTAAGTTATTTTAAAGAGAAATGCTAGCTATTTAGTAAACTGGTACATGACTGTCATGTAATTTGAATGACGTGACAGTAAAAATCAACAATTTATTTTTCTTTCTACAAAGTTCTTGCCGACCCAAATGCTAATTTTCCCTGTTCCATCGTCATAGTTGTATGACAGTTGTATAGGAGTCACTGTTACAAAGTCATTGCTGACCCAAACACATGTTTTTAAATTTTTTTAATTAGCACGTGATAATCACGTGTTTTTTTAGAGACGCGTAACATTTTTATAATCTGGGTTGAATAAAATTTCTCTAATCCAATTTAGAGTAAATTTTTATCCTAAATAATATATTCATGGTATCTTAATAATAATGACGAATATTCTTGGCCTTTGAGATATTTTTGGGTAACCATTATGTGCTTCATTGACAACACATAATACAAAAAGCATGGGTCTTTTGAAATCCTTATGTCTCATCTTATCCCTAGCTTTTTCAACCCATCCTACTATTTGACGTAAAAAAAGGAGAATATTTACTCACGATGGAGTAGTAGAACTGAAAAAGAAGTAAAGAGATTGTTGCTTTATTTCCTTTTGCTAAAAATAAATATCTCAAAAGAATGAGTCAAAGAAATATGTGAAGACAAAAAGGGAGAACATTGGGTAGTCCAATTAAAATTGAGTAATACAGGTTGTTAATTACTTTATTCTCTATTAATTGTCCGTTTAGTCTAACGGTTTCAAAACGTGCGATTTACTGTTCAATTTCGAGTTTAAACACGAGGCTTTGTAATGACAACAAAGCGTAGGAATTCACTTTTTATTTTCATGATCTATAGTGTTCAACTCGTAGTACTTTTTTGTCCCTATGAATTCTTATCGAGAGACACCAAATCGTAACGAAAATAATTTTGTAACCCTAGCAATAGTGTTAGGTTTTTAATATGGAAATTTCAATGTCAAAACAAATTGGAATATAAGAGATTTGAGTTAACGATTAAGTTGGTGTAAAAGTTGGTCAAAGACATAAGATTTTAGGTTTATGTGTGTTGTCCAGCATAAATTTAGTAGGAGTACAAAATAACCATACCATTTGAATAAGACATAAGATGAGTGCAATATTGGTGGCGTTTGAAATATAATTCAAATGGATACAACTTTGTATTACACGAAAATTTTTCAGCTTTGAAGTTTACAAGGTCAGTAAATGTATGAAAATTTAGATGAAACAGCTTGGTTGGAGTCCAACTGCAACCCGTTTGAATGGAAGCCTTCAATGCAGTCTCATAACCGTATGGCTGCAAGAGCGGTTGACGAGCGTTTGAATGGGGTGCAATTGTTCATAAATCTTACATAACAATCCAATCAGTATGGTGGTTGGGCACTGTCCGAATGGGAGAAATATCACAACAAGGCAAAATCGTCTAGTTGGAGCGCCGCCGCCGACAAAATTGTGAAACCATAGCCGAGTTAATTCAAAAAGTCTAGTTTTCTCTCGTTTTATATAAGCCTCACATTACATACCACAACTTCCGAACACCAAGAGAAGCTATGTTTCATTGATTTGATAAAAAGTTTACCATTGTTATTGAGCCTGAACTGATTCAAAACTTCTCATTGTTTTATCATTACTATTAAACCATGGAAAAGTTTAGAGCCACCAAAGTTATGGTTGAAACGGACAAACTTCGTTCATAAAGGTGATTCAAGAAGACTAGAGGGTTTGGAGTCACTACGATGGGAGGGAGGTGAACGTGTTTTTTACTGGGGTTGTAAGATTGCCTTTAAGGTTCACTAGCCCTATAGTACTCGGGTTAATACATTAACACGTGTTAAGCAGTCTTACGTAAATTGCCACATAACAGTTTACAACCGACGGATTGGCGTGATAAAGTACAACCTAATTAAACTCTTACACGAGTGTATAAGAAATGCATAGTAAAAACAGAAAGATTGAAGCCCTTTAATAACCCCCAATTGCCATCCTCATTAATGCTAATAAACCCACCATTTCCGTGCGGGAAAAGAATTACTGTGTTGGAGGAGAAATTGATAGGAGAGGAGTCGCATCACATTTGTGGCTGTAGCAATAAAAGTAGTAGAATTAAAAGGGCATGAGCACCGTCTTTAGACCTTATCTAATTGCAATTGTCTTAATCTATCTCCAGACAAAACAACCAACTGGAGCTTTCGAATAGGGCTACCAACTGTTGCCCATAGAAATTTATTTTTTTTTTTAAAAAAAAAAAGAAAAAGAAAAAGAAAAAAAGGACAAGGGTAATTTCTGAGAAAACCAAGGGCAAATTGATGCACCGACCCCACAACAGAACAAAGGCTGAAAGAGGAAACACAAGTCAAAGTTGCAATTAACCTCAAAAATCTTTCATAAACGGTAAAAAAATCCCCAAAGATACTCGCACAAATCCGGCGATTGAGAAATTCGACGGGGCAAATCCGTACTTTTGCTCGCTCCTATAAGTACCCCTCACTTCGCTTTCCAACATTACAACCTCATTAGTGCAGGAGCCCCTTCTCTCTCTGTCGAGCTTTTGTTCGAGCAGCACATCGACACCGCTTGACCGGCGAGTATTGCCCTCGGACCCGCCGGCGAACCGGCACGGGGAGCTGCTGGTGAACAGTTGCGATTTTCCGAAGGAGAGAAACCCGATAAAGCCGTCGTTTTGAGTGTTTGAAGGCTGTAAGGGCGTGCGGTGGGGGTGTTTGTGCGTGCGAGTGCATGTCGAAGCGGCGTGGTTTCGGGGGGAGTCGTAGGAGGGAGGCCAAGCGGCGTCGTATCCGGATGGCGTGAGTGATCGGAGGGGATTGGGGAGATGGGGAGGGTGGCGGTGGTGGGAGTGACGGTGACGGTGGCGGCGACGGCGTGCGCGGTGGCGGCGGTGGTGGTGGGGAGAAGAGTGAAGAGCCGGAGGAAGTGGCGGAGAGTGGTGGGCGTGCTCGCGGAGCTAGAGGAAGGGTGCGAGACCACGGTGGGGAGGCTGAGGCAGGTGGTGGACGCCATGGCCGTCGAGATGCACGCTGGGCTCGCCTCCGAAGGAGGCTCCAAGCTCAAAATGTTGCTCACATTCGTCGACAGGCTCCCCAATGGGTAATCGCATGATCGTGTTTGGTCTTGTTTTGGGCTTCTCTTTTATGGGTTTTTGGTTTTCTTTGTTGCGTCTTGGTTCTTTTCGTTGTTCGTGGTGTTTAGGTTGAATTCTTGTGGGTTCGTTTGTTTTGGGTTTGGGTGGTCTTTTTCTACTCTCTACTTGACTGTTTAGCCTGTCTTTTTCTTAAAGAATAAACTTTATATATTGTGCTTTCATGGCTTTTGTATAGTGGCTGTTTTTGATCTCTTTGCTATTTTTGATGACAATTTTGTGTTTCTTTTCGGGCTCTTTCTGTATGTATTCCCTTCTACGTTCATTTTGGCAAATTCCGCCTCTATTTGATTCCGGTAACAGTTTCGTCACTCTTTTTCTTTGTTACAGTTCTGATGGTTCTCAAATGAGTATTTCCATTTCTGTAACATTATCTGTGCTCTTCTTCCCTTTTCCCCCTCATAGATAAAGTTCATTGGTGATTTGGTGTTCTGTTGTCATTTAATAGTGTTGATTGAACTTTTGTGTTAATTTTGTTGGAAGTCGACACTCTTATTGTTGTTTCTTTAATTTTCTCTGCTGCCCTTTCATTCAAAATTCTCAATTAAATGTGCCATTTTGGTTTTGTTTTTGTTTACCCAAGTAGTATGTAGTCTTTTGTTTGCTGCCTTTTTCTTTAGTTTCGGATTTGTTAATGTATTTGGCAGGTTATTCTTCTAGGCGATACTGATACATGGCTTTTAGGATTGGGATGCTTTCAAGTTATTCACTTATCAATTATTTGTATGAATATATATTCCAGATAATGTTGTCTTGTTTTGACAATTGACATTGTCATTAATCAATCTGCTTTATTTGGGAATATTTTGTTTGAAAAATTTACAAATGTGGTATACAGAATTTTGGAGGTTCTTCTTTTCATTCCGTTCTACAGATATATATGTACAAGTGCGATAAGATGTGACTAGAAATACTGTATAAGATTCCTAAAGTTGGAATCTTTTTGTTCTCTATTCTATCCTAGTCCTTTTTCCTATGCAGATGGGTTTATACTTATTGCGACATCACAAAATTATTCTGCAAAATATGTTTCATTCAGTTAACTTCTGCAAATTGGGGCTTGAACTGGCTCTGAGGTGTCAGGTGTTTATTGGCATCTAAAAATACGTTTCATTCAGTTAACTTCTGGAAATTGGGGCTTGAATTGGCTCTGAGGTGTCAGGTGTTTATTGGCATCATTTTGCTTCATTTAAGATGTAATTTTGGTTGAGGATTATGTTTTAATTACTAACACATGCTATTGTTGATTTCATTTCTGCATTGATTATGTTTGTCATGATGGATGCAATTAACGTATTGTTTCCATTTCTGTATGAACGGTCTGTGACTATCAAAAGCTTGCTTTTATAGTACCATGGTAAAATTGATATTGGTTTTTTCATCAGGTGTGAGAAAGGAACTTATTATGCACTAGATCTTGGGGGTACTAATTTTCGAGTCTTGCGGGTTCATCTAGGAGGTCAAAGGTCTTCTATCATGGAAAAAGTGGAACGGCAACCCATTCCCCAACATTTGTTGTCCAGCACAAGCGAGGTCACTGACTGACTTTATATCTCAAATATTATACCAACATTAAGCATTTCTTCAAAATATTATGACATGCTGATTATATGGAAACTAATGTGTTTATATTGCTTGCAGAATCTCTTTGATTTTATCGCGTCGTTGTTAAAGGATTTTGTTGAAAGAGAAGGAGGTGGTCCTGAAAATTCACTGAACAAAAGAAGGGAACTTGGATTTACATTCTCTTTTCCGGTGAAGCAAACATCCGTTTCATCAGGCATTTTGATTAAATGGACAAAAGGATTTTGCATTGAAGACATGGTTAGTTGGATTATATTCTTGTAACTTGTACATTGAAAGCTCCAAAATCATAGGGAATTTGTGAAAGGCAACTGCCTAGTTGCTTGTGAAATTTTTTTCGCTGATTCTAAAATTGGATGGTATCAGTTCTAGTAGGAGCCAAATCAAGCTAAACTTTGATTGAGAATAATCTAGACTCTGCTTTGCCAAATCAAAGTTATTGTCTTAACAGTTTTTTTGAGTATCAAATCGTAACACAATTTTACACCAGAATCCTCATAATAATCTCTTTTAGTAACAAATATGGGGAATTGCCCCTTTTTTTTTGTTTGTTTGTCAGGTTGGAAGAGAGGTTTCTGAATGTTTAGAGCAAGCAATGACCAGAAAAGGCCTAAATATGCGGGTAGCAGCCCTGGTGAGCACTCCATGAGCATCCTTCTTAATGGTGTTTATTTATGCCTTGAGGATCAAGTAGTGTTTTACTTTTTTATGGGTCATTCAAAAAAATTGAAACGGTTGGATGCAATAATTTAGAATTTCTATTATGTTCTAGGCGTGTAGCACATTGGAATTATGCTTTAATTTTCTTGATTTGGGAGCTGGCTCACCTTACAAATATGTAAACCATGGTTCTCTCCCCCTCTCCCTCTCCTACCCACTCCTCCCCCCGCAGCACAATGTGTGCATATTATATGATTTATTATCTGTACATGATATCTTATATTTGCATGTTGGTGCTTTCATGCTTACATGTGGTATACTGAGTTTATATGTTTTGAATTGTTTGGTTAAAGCTGCAAGTCCTTGAATGCTGTGTTAAAATAATAAAATGCATGAAGATAACTAGATAAAAAAAAATCATTTAAAATCATCTAGGCCTCAAGTCTCCTCTAGTTTAGTCAACTACATCAATACTTGTTTTTCCTTTAATCCCTGTCAAAGGCCATAATCTTTGAGCCAAGAAATAGTACTTTTTTGAATTATATTTAAATTTATAGTGCTTGGGCTCCATCTCTGCATGGCATGGTTATGTGCCTAGCTTTATGTTGGATATGGATTCACTATTCCACTGTGTTAAAAAAATATCAGAATTATTTTAGGGCGAACTTGTAAAAGGTAATAGCATTACTTCACTGGCAATTAACCGTCATTTCGATACCTATTAATTGAACATATCTTTGTGCAATAACTTTTCACAAAAAAAGGAAATTGAATGTTAATGGAGGTCCTGATTACGTTGCATTTTTCTCCTCTTTAATATAGTTATGGTTGTTATGACTTCTGAGACGCATGTTGAAATTTAATTGCTACATTTTCCACAAACTGAAGTAACTGATACTCTATTAGTCATTAATCAATGTAATAGTAATGGTTCTAGTAACCATTTTCAATGTTTAAGTTGAAATTAATATCTTAGTCATGTGAAAAATCTTTTAGAGAAGTGCTGATAGCGTGCACTCGCAGGTGCGTGTTGTTTTATACTATATGATATGTGTTTCCTATGAATGCAAGTGATGATTAAGAAATTGCTAGTTAAAGTTAGTAGTAGTAGCTAAATCAATTTATTGTATTATCATTTGTAGATTGAACTTTGAGTAGTTTCTTGTTCAGGCTTGTATGAATTCTGATGTTTTCTTGTGGCTCATAAAGATCTCTGCTTGATCATTTCATTTATATGAAATTTTTGTCAGACTGGATATTTCACTATGAACAGAACATTTTTCGCCTTTGATTGTGACAAGTGCTCTTGCATGAAATGTTTAACATTGTTGCAGTAACTTGTTAGCATTAATTATTAGTGTTATTGTCATTATTATTATTATTATCATTATCATTACTTTGACATAAATAATGTGTATATTTATAACGTGATGGAGCAAGATGAGCTGAGCTTCAGCTCATTTGAGGAGTATCTAGTTGAAAATTAGTATTTTTTATTTCTTTTACTCGGAATTTATTTGTTTGAGCTAGTTCCCCTTTCAAGACACCCTCGAGCTTAGTGGGCTTGAGCCCATCTCAGTATTTGTGTGTAATACGATCGGTCTAGGCTTGAGCCCATGCTCTATGACATGTAATTGGCTTTCGTTTATTTACAACTACAATTACTTGTGAGCTATATTACTTAATTCTTGCAAGCATAATATTATTTATTTATTAAGCAGGTTAATGACACTGTGGGAACATTAGCTCTTGGACATTATCATGATCCAGACACTGTCGCTGCAGTTATAATTGGTACAGGTACGAATGCTTGTTACTTGGAGCGGACAGATGCTATCATCAAGTGTCAAGGGCTTCTTACAACTTCTGGAGGCATGGTATCCTTTCTTTTGTCTCTAGACACAGACATCATCAGATTCTTTATCTGATGAATTGATTTACTTTGTTATTTGCTTGTTAACGTTGGGTCATCTTTCTTCAGGTCGTCAACATGGAATGGGGAAATTTCTGGTCATCTCATTTACCTAGAACTTCTTATGACATTGACTTAGATGCAGATAGCCCTAATCCAAATGATCAGGTAAGTAAGGTTCAGTTGCTTACCCTTTTCATTGCTTTACTGTTGCGGGATTAACTCAAACTTTAAGATTTTTTGATACAGGGTTTTGAAAAAATGATATCAGGAATGTATCTTGGTGACATTGTGAGGAGAGTAATTCTTAGGATGTCACAAGAGTCGGATATATTTGGAACTGTTCCTTCCAGGTTATCAATGCCCTTTATTTTGAGGTTCTCTCCCTTCCTCTCTCTCTCTCTCTCTCTCTCTCTCTCTCTCTCTCTCTCTCTCTCTCACACACACACACACACACACACACACACATAGACAATGGTACCTGAATTTTTGTTGCCCACACGTGATTCTTGCTATGTTTTTCTTTGTTTTAATTCTGTTGCCTCTTGACTGCTAATGCTATATAAATATGAAAGTTTAGCTTCCTCAAATGTTAAATACAGAATAGATGAAGTATATAGTCCGCTGCTAAAAAACTATAGAAAAATATTGGATAATAAAAATAAAATGACAACCCACCAGAACTATCCCATGGTTATTGAGCCTTGAGTGTGTTTTGTTTTCTGTGTGTGTGTGTGTATATATACATTCTTTCTTAATGCTATTCTGAATGTCTTGATGTTATCTATACTCCAAGACTGCTGATTTTTTGTCTCTTTGCCAGTGTCAAAAAAATTAATTTTTATGGTCATTAACATGTGTGGGCATGCATTTTCCATTACCTTTATTCACGGATTCATTTGTCATTCTGATAGAAATATAACAGCTGATAAATAATTATTTATGATCAGAAGATAGATGGAAATTTATTATTGCATGTGCCTTCAGAGATTATGAGAATGAGCAGGGATTTTTGAATGAATCTTTCTAGGCACTTTTGGATATTAAGGAAAAACTGTTTGAATTGTATAAGGGATAAAGATTGAAATTGAAAATCTTAAAATCCTGTGAACTAGAATCAAATCCTTAATTCCAAGGAGCTGAAGACAAGTTCAAAATTAACAACAATAACATATTGCATAAGCATACAATTACACTTACTGTGCATGACCTTAGATGCATTGATATTCAACATATTATTATTTTGCACATAATGTGTCTTTGTATGTTTTTACATCCTCCCCCTTTTGATAAGCCTCTACAAATAAAGTTTAAAGAAAAAAAAAGAGCCGAGGGTGAGCGATCCTTGTTGATCTTTCTTGGCCTTTAGACATGTTATTACCTAATGTCACTTGTGTTTTGTTGTGGATGCCAGCATTTCTTTGTTATAAGTAATTTGATTTCAATAAAAGTACAGAAAGGTGCAACCCTAGTACATATGCAATATACAAGATAAACCCCTAATATAAAGAAAAAGAGGAACAAAAATCCAAAAACTCCAAAACTCAGAAAAATTAGAAATGGGCAAGCTATTGAATGTTGCTATCTATGCGTAGATGGATTGGAACATCTTTTTCAGCTAACAACGCAGTCTCAGGATGGTCGTGATATAATTTTATACTTGCCATTTGCTCTCCCTTTAAGCTAGTTGTTTTTAGCATGTGAGACATTAAGTGCTGGGTATAGACACCAAACAAATTCCCCGCCACCCCTTCTTAATGTTTCACTACACTCTCTGAAGTTAGTTTGAAGTTAAAATTCTCAGTTGAAGTTGGACGGGATGGCTTTTGGTTTCTACATTCGTAAAAACAAATGGGACCTTTCTTGTATTTAGCCTGTTATCTTCTGAGGATAGTTTCCTGTTACTTTGTTTAGCCATTTAAGATTGCTGGATGGTTTCCTCTGGTAGGTCCCAATTGATAGATATGACCTCATAGCATGCAGGAAGCTGCTTAACTGAAACAAGCCACCTATCTCATTATAATATTTGAATCTTTATGTGAAAAATGTGTGTTATTGTCTTGCTTGTAATACAGTTTAATGCCCTCTGGATGCTACAGATTTTCATTGTATCCCCTTTTTAATTTCAGTTCGCAATTGATTGCCGCCATGCATGAAGATGATTCCCCTGAGTTGACAGAAGTGGCAAGAATCTTTAGAGACATTCTGGAGGTAGACTCCACTATTCATTCAGTGTTCCTATTCTCCCTAGACGAATGATTTTAAGCCAAAATAAATTACTTGATTCTTTGGTGAATTATCTTACTTGGTGGGTTTTGTCATTTCAGATTCCTGATGTCCCATTGAAGGTTAGAAAGCTTGTTGTAAAGGTATGTGATGTGGTGACCCGTCGGGCTGCTAGATTGGCAGCTGCTGGCATTGTGGGTATCTTGAAAAAGATCGGCCGGGATGGAAGTGGCGGCATAACAGGGGGAAGGAGTAGAAGTGATGTTAAAATGAGAAGAACAGTCGTTGCTATTGAAGGGGGTTTGTATACATGCTATACAATGTTTAGGGAATACCTGCATGAAGCCTTGATTGAAATACTGGGGGAAGACATTGCTCGATACGTCATTCTTAAGGAAACAGAGGATGGATCAGGCATTGGAGCAGCCCTCCTTGCTGCCTCACATTCATCCAACAACAGTGTGGATAGCGTACAGTTGCTATAAAGATATATATATATATATATATATTCATATATATACATATAGCCCCTGTAAAATGTAGAGTTCATTTTCCATATCTTTTTGTATAAAAGGAAGGTTTGTCCATATATTTTTTTTTCTTCTTCTGAAATTTTCATCAATTTTATGTTCTCTGATGTTGGCAATGTGAAAATAGTGTTATTTATAAAAAATTTCCTCAAAAAGTATTTAATTATGACTTCTTTTTGACATATTTAGTGATGGGCATTTGGATTGAAAGGGGAAGGTGATGTTACCCCAATTTGACAAAATTCCACAGTTCCTTTTTTTTTTTTTTTTTTGGTTTTTTTGCAAAAAAGCAAAGACATTAAAAAATAATTTAAAGCACAGAATATTAAAAATTACTTTAATCTTTATGTTACATTACAACTAAAAAGTAAAAAAATCACCCTCTAAAAAATTGTCGAACGAACACTTTAGTTTTTCTTCTGATTTTTTGGTTCCTTTAAATAAAAAAAAAATTAGAAAAATTTGGTCGGGGAAAATGTTATTCCATTTTCAGGAGAATGGTGATTTGAATGGTTATTCATTATTTTAAGAGAATAGTTATTTATTTCAAGTAATTATGTGCAACAAAATAGGGAAATGACTATACTACTATTCATTTCACTTTTGGGTCTATTTTTACATGCAACCTTAATGTCAGCTTGATTTAGCGGTTTTAAATGTGTGGTTTGAAAAAAATAAAGATTTCAAATCCAAAATTAGAGATAATTGTATTGTTGATCCCTGTGATATGTCATAATTATTTTTCACTCCCTATGGTTTAAAAAGTTCATGGGAGGTTCTCGTGATATGCAATAATTACAAATCGATCCCTAGCGTTAAATTCTGTTAAAATTTTTAACAGATTCTGTCAAATGTCACGTCAGCGACACGTGTCGCAAATAAGATGGCGACACATGTCCATTTTAATAAAAAAAATATAAATTTATTAAAAAATAAATAAAAATACTTAATTTTTTTTTTAAAAAAATTAAAATTCAAAAAAAAAAAACACAAAGAAAAAACTGAAAGGGTGGCAGGTCCACCCCTTAAGGGGTGGCGCGCGGCCACCCCTTTGCCTTCAGCATTTTTTTTTTTTTTTTTTTAAAAAAAATATGTATTTTTTTTTTTTTATTTTGTAATAAATTTTTATTTTTTTATTAAGATAGACACGTGTCGCCATCTTATTAGCGACCTGTGTCGCTGACGTGGCATTTGACGAAATCTGTTAAAAATTTTAATAGAATTTGACGCCAGGGATCGATTTGTAATTATTGCATATCACGAGGACTTCTCATGAACTTTTTAAACCATAGGGAGTGAAAAATAATTATGGCATACCACAAGGATCAACGGTGCAATTATCCCCCAGAATTAAAGAAAACATAACTTTAAAAAAATGTATTTAAACATTTGATAAAATCTACAAAATTTGTGCACTTCTAAAATTTGAAAAATAGGTTTTAACCCTTAAAAACGCGAATTTGACTTACAAAATTGTGGGACGAAACACTCCTAAAATTTATCTTAAAAAATCGCATACTTTTTCTTTCTTTTTATTTATTTATTTATTTATTTATTTATTATTATTATTTTTTACATGGCAAAATTTTAGTTATTTTATTTTAATTTTACCCAAAATTTTAAAACTATCTATAATCCTATATTTATATTATTGTAAAATTAAGAACTAAACCCTCTCTTCATATACAACTACAAAACGCTATATGGATTCGTTCATGGAACCCTCGAACTGAAAGGCTTTGAACAAGCAGTAGACGTTGGAGCTATTTTACTGTGTCTGTCTCGAAACATGCGCGCGGAGAACAGATCGAGCGGCGACAACGCCGCCAAGAGCAAGAAGAGAAGGCAGCGCTATCTCCCCCACAACGTCTTTCTCTCTCTTTCTCTTGCTCTATGAATTATGTAGTATTTAGTCCATGTCAACTTCGGGTTCATGACAGTTTTTTTCTTTCTTGTTCCAGAAGCCAGTAAAGAAGAAGGGTTCGTACCCATTACGCCCTGGAGTACAAGGGTTCTTCATCACGTGCGATGGAGGCCGGGAAAGCCAGGCTTCCCATGAAGCCATTAACGTTATTGATTCTGTATGTCTCTCTCTCTGTTTCTGTGTGTGTGAGTTGTTAATTTCTTATTGTCTTGTATGATATGTTTTATTTTGGTTTATTTAAATTAGTTATTTGATCTTATCTCACTTAATTGCTTTGTGGGTATATGTTTATTGTTGTTGAATTCTATTTCTATATGCTTCTTTTCTGGGTTCGATTTTTTTTATTTGGTTATCATTGATGAACTTACATTATAGTCACCTGAGTATTGACAAGATTATGGGATTGAATTAGAATGATGTTTGGTAAAGTTGCTTTTTGATATATGAAAATCATTTGGGAAAGGTGAAGTTAAAATAAGAGTGAAAGGAAAATAAATTGGAAAATTTTCCCTAATTAGGTTGAAGATTTGGGAAAATTTGGTGGTTGTACTTTTTTCTATTGAGAGAGAATTAAATTACGACCCTGTAGAGTTTATTAAGTATATGGCATTGTCCCTTTTTTAAAAAAATAGCTAGGATTTTTGCTTTGTTTCAGCAGCAAATTAGAGAAAGGAGCATTGTTTATGTCTTCTTTGGGTTGTTTTTCTTCTCCACTCTAATGAACTACACCTTCAATATTCAATTCAAACAAAGTGTTGATGCACGGTCCAGTGGGAACATAGATAGAATCCTTATAAACTTCGTAGTATTGTTGTGCATGCACGGAAGTTTGTAAATATGATCTGTCTTCTATGAAGTCTGACAAAACATATAGAGAACCTTTATTTTCCTCTTATCTATGAGGTGGAGTTAAGTTACTCTCCTGTTTTTTTTTCTCTCAGTTTTTTGAAGAGCTAGTCCAAGGGAAAGGTTCAGATGTCAAGCTTGCTGAGTTACCAAATAAACCTCTAAATAAGAAGATTAAGTTCTCAGATTCTGAATCTTCTAGTAGCGATGATGATGGTGATGATGAAGACGAGGAGGAGGAGGAGGAGGGGAAGGAGGAGAAGGAGGGGAAGGAGGAGGAGGAAGACAAGAATAAATCAGGTACTTGTCAGGATGATATTGGCAGTCATAAGGTTGCAACAAATCAGGAGCCACATCCTCATACAAAAGATGATGTGCACGATGGAAATCAGACAGAAGAAAAAACTAATGATATTGAAGGGAATGGTAAGAATCATGAGAATCAACCAAGAGAAACTGAGGAGCCACCAGCAAAGAAACAATGTCTAGGAACAGATGCATCGAAATGTGTGATCCATGAAAAAGTGGAGGTGAAGTCTATTGATAAACTAATTGAGGCTGAACTTGAAGAATTGGGAGATAAGAGCAAGGTGAGTTAGCAAGTGCTGCCAAACTTTGTTACTCAATTTATTTTGATTTGATTTAATTTATAATTTTTGAATGTATCTGATTCAATGGCCAAGCCTGAATATGTCTAGAGCTTTTCTTTAGCTCATATCTTTCAATTTCTATTTCTGAATGATTTTTGTTCTGCTTAATCATTTTCCTGGCGCTTCTTCTAGTTATTGATCTTTAGCTTATTTTTCTATTAAGTTTTGTTCATGTGCTGTTATCTCTTCTCTGCTTCTGCATTATGGTGGTTCATGCTAGAGGTATTTATGATTCAAAGCTTATACTCTGGTAATAAATATATGTACATAGGCTATGCTAATAATTTTCAGTTGCTCATGCATTTTGTCATTTCTTCTGTGAGTGAGTGCAGATTTGGTGAAGTATGCTACTATCAGTTTCAATGTCTTGCATGTAGTGTCCAGTCTGTCTGGATTAATTTCAATTTTGTTCCAAATTGTATTCTTAAAGTTTTTTTTAGAGTTGTTTCACATTTCAGTCTTATTTCTAAATGGATCATTTTGATGAGCTGAATTTTGAATCTTATTTACATTGTCCTGAAAAATTGAAGATATTTTTGATAGTTTCATGTATTTACATTGTTTCTAATAATTTATGCAAGAAATTGTTATTATTGTTTCCCTGCCTTTCATATCTATTTCGGTGGACCCAAAATGAGATTCTGTCACTCAGGTAATTAGATCACAATCAACCAATTTTTTTGTCATATGTAATCAAAATATCGTTAAAAGCGCAATACGCATGAAGTATACAAGAGTGATGCCTATTTAGAAAGAGAAAAAAGAACATAAATGTGGTAGTTCATGTCTCCTTGGTGGAGGATGTATCACTTTTTGCAGGGTCCCATATCATGAATACTCCACTTTATGTTCAAATTTTTAACTGCTCTTGCTGTCGGTGGCATATTAGTTTTCTTCATTTTGTTCCAACCCAAAGGGCTTGTGTTTTCTCTTGCATTGACGATTATTTTTATACAGAGGCGCTTTTTCAAGCTTGATTCGGGTTGTAATGGCGTTGTCTTTATTCAAATGCGGAAGAGAGATGGAGACCCTGGACCCAAAAATATCGTGCAGCACATGATGACATCTGCTGCATCAACAAGGAAACACATGTCAAGGTTCATTCATTGCTTTTAAGTTAAATTATACAAAGCACATGGACAGAAGAAATGTCATATTGGTTCTGGCAAGATAACATGTTTGTTGTCTTATATAGGTTCATCTTAAGAATGTTACCTATTGAAGTGGCATGCTATACTTCAGAGGAGGAAATTTCAAGAGCAATCAAACCTCTTGTGGCACAATATTTTCCAGTGGATCCTCAAAACCCACAAAAGGTAGTACTATTAATCAATGTTGCCATTCCTTATCGTACCTTTGCTGATAAGCAGAGTCTTAAGTATTTCTAATGCTGCCTAATTGATAATTTTCCAATAAAATACCCTGTTGGTTGCAAGTGAGTTAACCAAGATTTTCAACTATATTTTTTTCATGAACAGTGTTTTACTTCCTAAATGTAGCAAAAATGAATCTTTCTACAATCAGGAATAGTAGAATAAACTCCTCAGAGGTCCAATGTTTTTTCACTTGTTTTCTAGTGCTTGTCATTAATGATGCACGCCTGACTTTGAACTTAGAATATACTATGGGAAAAAAGGTAAAAAAGATCAATAACAGATCTTAGATCAATAAAATAAGCTGAGTCTGAAGTTTAACTGGGCACAGTTTGAGTTTAGAACTGATACACACAACTAGAAGGCGAGCTATCCCAATTCACAGTTCTAAATTCAGGTCATCATGGGTTGGGTTTCTATATAAAATGTAGTTGAGCACCATGCCATGTATATTCAACATATCATGACTAAAGGTCCATGTATTAGATGCAGGGCACCTGATTGAATTGGGGTTAATTGTGGACTAGCAAATGCTCTCCCAAGGATCCAACCATGGGAAATGAAATGGGCAAGAAGTTTGGGCAAAGATATTGCCAAATTTAGATGTGATGGCAAGGAATCTGAATAACTAAATATATGACCAAAAGTTTAGCAGTTAGTGCTGGCATGGAACTATAAATTCACAAATCAAAACCATGATTTATCTGTAGTTCTTAAATATTTCAATTAATTTTATGGTAGCATATTGAATGTATCACTGACACGTTGTAAGTTCTCCTTCCAGTTTGATATGTACATCCTCACTTTTTCATGTTTGCAAGACTGTTATGGTCTTGAGATTTGTTTGTTTGTTTGTTGTATTCTAGTAGGCACACATTCATGAAAGAAGAATTACAAACTTAGCATTAATCTGGATCTTGACCTTTCATTTGAATGAATCCTTGTGGTGGATCATATCTACAAATATTATTATATTCATGTCTTTGTATGTTTGTGCGGACACGAAAATCTATGATGACATGATTTGTTTTTTTTTTTTTGTTTTTTTTGTTTTTGGACTTCCTTCTCCTTTCACCACAAACCCCATGATATTATTAAAGCGAGGGATGAACAAAAATCTAGAGCTTTGATTCAAAATTATCTTGATTCATCCCCCCATGAGGAATTGCGAAAACATTTGACCCTTCAACCATTCCAATATAAAGGATTAGTGGACTCAAGCAATTGTCATCCGGATGAGAGATGGTATCTAAATGAACTAAGAAATAGAAACACCAGGTTTTGTTGTGCCATTTAGGCCCCTACATGAATTAGTGCAAATTACATCCCTTGGCTACAGCATGCACCACAAGCTGAAATCCTACTGTATGTATTGAGATGGAGTGTAACTTTTCTAATCTTCTATGCAGTTTGCAGTATTGTTTGGAGCCCGTGCAAATAGTGGTATTGACAGAATGAAGATCATAAATGCAATTGCAAAATCTGTTCCCGGACCGCATAAAGTTGATCTTAACAATCCTGATAAAACCATTATAGTTGAAATTGTGAAGGTAAGAATATTCTTTTTCTCTTGCTAAAGAAGAACTTGAATATTTCTCCCTGTTGCTCATCTTTTTTACACCATGTTTTGCAAATTTTGTCCCCTTGTCGGGTTGAGTTTGAATCTTGTTTTTTCGATCCAGTTCCATGCTAAATAATAAAAAAAAAAATTCCCTACCTACCAGCAAGAGTTTCAGAGAACTTTGGAATTTTGACTTATGTAATTATTCATTTACTTTTGCTAATAGCTATAGCTGTTGCATTGCATCAGATTCAACCTTCACGCAGGGATTGAGATACTACTGTTTTTAGATTGTCTCATCTCTTATTTATTTTTTCCTGCACCCTGAATTTTTGCAATGGTCCAGCGGTTATGCTTGTAGAAACTATTATACTATTGTTTATAACTTGTGAAAGGAACTTGTTGCTAGATGTCTTGTATTAAGTAAACCTTTCTTGAATATGATAAGTCTAATTTTTTTTTTTTTTTTCTGGTTTCATATTGTCAGACTGTGTGCTTGATTGGGGTTGTCGAGAAGTACAAGGAATTGGCTAAGTACAACCTGAGGCAGCTTACATCACCCAAGCCGTAGCCATGTCAACCTTTTGATTTGTAATGTGAATTGTTGGCATTTGATATGCTGTGTTAACATAGTGTTTTGGTATTGAATATTTAACAGTTGGGATGACAGCGAGTTAAATCCACATTAAGGATCTTGCGTTAAGAAATGAGAGATGTCATAATGAAAATCCTAAGTAGTCTAGATAGCGATTAATGTTAAATACCACATTTTTATCTTATAAATATTCTGCAATACTGATGTGGCAAGTCTTAATCAGTTATTGATTTTTTTTTGTTTTTGTTTTTGTTTTTTTTTTTAAACAATGATTTATCCAATAGGTGGTTAGGACTATTAGGTGAACATTGCGAGATAATTGTAAAGAAAAATGTGATTTTTGGCATTACTTGTTCTCGCAAGATAACAATTAAAGCTTGGCCAAATTGTATGAGTGGGGGGCTTTCAAAATGCATAACGGGTTTTAAAGTCCACGAAAATAGACGGGAAAATTATATTATTGGTCTCTGTGGTTGGCTTAAATTACAAATCGCTCTTTTTTCTTTTTTTTTTTGAACAAAGAGAGCATCTGTTATGCTATCATATATTACTGAATAAAGTCCCAGGGCAAGGACACAAACAAGAGGTTCAAGACCCCCAATACCTTAAGCTAAATGATTCTGACTTGAGACAGCAACCTAAACAATACAAAAACGTTACAGGGACAACAATGAGCCACTCTTTACATTTAAGCATACATGACAAATAGAAGATGACAGATCTAGCACTTATACCAACAAATAGTCCAGTAACTTTTAAGCATCATAAATGCAAACTGTGAAAAGAACACTAAAAAATGAAATAAAACACCCTAAAACAGAAACACAAATCGGGACCGGCGTCGGGTGGCGCTGTTGACGGCGACGGCGCGTGTACCACACGCGCCGCCACCGGAGACCTCCTCAGCATCAGAAATCCACCAGAAGACCTCGGATACACCGAAAAACCCCCAACCTTGCCTTGGAAGACAAACCGTGACCCACACGTGCCAGACCAGGGATCCCTGTGATTGACTTAATTTACAAATTGTTCACTGGAGTAAGATTTTATTAAAAAATTTGATAGATTTTGTTAGACGCTACGTCATCGCCAATAAGATGGGAGACACATGTCGATCATAATAATTAAAAGGACAAAAACTTCCTATAAACCGATTTGTAGGAAATTTCATACAACCCACATATAAGAGTGACATGTGTCCTTTAAACATCACATGTTATTTTATTAATGCTATTGAAAAAGTATGTGAGAAACATATGCTATTAAAATATATGTTTCTTACATGTGAATGGATACATGTTAATTTTATATGTGGGTTATATGAAATATCCTACAAACCAATTTAATGAAATTTTTATCCTAAAAAAAAATATAAATAAAACTTTTTTTTTTTTTTAAAAAAAAAATTGTCTATTGTGGACTAACCGTCTGACGGGACAAAAAAAAAAAAAACAAAAAACAAAACAAAAGAACACATATTAACCTAAACGTGTTGTGTAGCCGTCTCCTTTTTGCCCCCGACCTCGGCACATCGCCCAGATATCTCCCTGCTCCGGAGTCTGAAGTCTGAACTGTCCACTTTTTCTTTGCCATTGTAGAGCCTCACTCTATTGTTTGCTGCGAGTAATCAACGGACCATTTCTGCATCTAATGGCTTACATTTCTGCATCTAAACCCTATCAATGGACCTCTAGGGTTTTACCCCACATTCCCAGAACCTCAGACCCTTCCACCCTCAATCTCATCCGCTTCTTCACCTCCACCGACGACTCAATCTCCGCCGTCGATCAGAACCCAAACCCAGTTCCCGATCCGGTCACATCTTTCGACGCGCAACCCAAACCCCAGAACCCAAATCCGGAAAATGGGGAGCCGAAGGTCTACCAGAGAACCCCACGAGGTAAGCGCCCGAACCCAGAAAAGATTGAGGATGTAATATGTAGAATGATGGCGAGCCGGGCTTGGACGACCCGGTTACAGAACTCAATCCGTGCTTTGGTGCCCGAATTTGATAACTCACTTGTTTGGAATGTGTTGCACAGTGCCAAGAACCTGGAGCACGCGCTCCAGTTCTTCCGGTGGGTCGAGCGGGCCGGGCTGGTCCAGCACGACCGTGCCACCCATTTGAAAATGATTGAGATTTTGGGCCGAGCTTCGAAGCTCAACCACGCTAGGTGCATACTTTTGGATATGCCGACGAAGGGTGTGGAGTGGGACGAGGACTTGTTTGTTGTGCTGATTGAGAGCTATGGTAAAGCTGGGATTGTTCAGGAGGCTGTTAAGATTTTTCAGAAAATGAAGGAGTTGGGTGTAGAGAGGAGTATAAAGTCGTATGATGCTTTGTTTAAGGTGATTTTGAGGCGGGGGCGGTATATGATGGCGAAGAGGTATTTTAATGCGATGTTGAATGAAGGGATTGAGCCTACTCGTCATACCTTCAATATTATGATTTGGGGATTCTTTTTGTCGTTAAGGCTGGAGACGGCAAAAAGGTTTTATGAGGATATGAACAGTAGAGGGATTTTTCCGGATGTGGTCACGTATAATACTATGATTAATGGCTATTATCGGTTTAAGATGATGGATGAGGCAGAGAAGTTGTTTACGGAGCTGAAGGGGGGGAACATTGCTCCGTCAGTTATAAGTTATACTACCATGATAAAAGGGTATGTTTCGGTTGGGCGAGTCGATGATGGGTTGAGATTGTTGGATGAGATGAAGTCTTTTGGTATTAAGCCTAATGCCGTCACGTACTCAACCTTGTTGCCTGGGCTTTGTGATGGGGAGAAGATGCCTGAAGCTCAAATGATGTTGAAGGAGATGGTTGAGAGGCATTTAGCTCCAAAGGATAATTCCATCTTTATGAGACTGTTAACATGTCAGTGCAAGTCTGGTGACTTGGATGCTGCAGCAGACGTGCTTAAGGCGATGATTCGGTTGAGCATACCCACTGAGGCGGGTCATTATGGTATCTTAATTGAGAACTTTTGCAAGTCTGGGGTGTATGATCGGGCAGTTAAGTTGTTGGATAAGCTTATTGAGAAGGAAATCATCTCTAGGCCACAGGGTTCTTTGGAGATGGAGCCTAGTGCTTATAACCCAATGATTCAGTATCTGTGCAACCACGGGCAGACGGGTAAAGCGGAAACCTTTTTCCGGCAGTTGATGAAAAAGGGTGTTCTGGATTCAGTTGCCTTTAATAATTTGATCTGTGGGCATTCCAGAGAAGGGAATCCTGATTCTGCTTTTGAAATTCTAAAAATCATGGGTAGGAGAGGGGTCTCCAGAGATGCTGATTCGTTCAAATTGCTTATTAAGGGCTACTTGAACAAAGGTGAACCAGCTGATGCTAAAACAGCTTTGGATAGTATGATTGAAGCTGAGCATCTTCCGGATTCATCCCTATTCAGGTTAGTGATTGAGAGCTTATTTGAAGATGGGAGGGTTCAAACAGCAAGCCGGGTGATGAAGAGTATGGTGGAGAAGGGGGTGAAAGAGAATATGGACTTGGTTGCCAAGATCTTGGAAGCCCTACTCATGAGAGGTCATGTTGAGGAAGCCCTGGGACGCATTGATCTACTTATGCATAGTGGGTGCTCACCTGATTTTGACAGTCTGTTATCTGTTCTTTGTGAGAAGGGGAAGACAATTGCTGCTCTTAAGCTGTTAGATTTTGCATTGGAGAGAGACTTTACCGTAGACTTTTCAAGCTATGATAAGGTGTTGGATGCTCTCTTGGTAGCAGGGAAGACACTCAATGCATATTCAATATTGTGTAAAGTAATGGAGAAAGGAGGGGTTAACAATTGGAGTAGTTGTGAGGACCTCATTAGGAGTCTTAATCAGGAGGGCAACACAAAGCAAGCAGATATCCTCACTAGAATGATGAAAGGTGGGGAGAAATCCCACTTGGGCAATAAAGGGAAAAAACATGCTACTGTTGCTGCCTGATTTGTTGTCCTCCATTTTCCTTGTGCCGTTTTGAGGTGAGAATTCAGGCTTCAACTTTACTTTCAGAATGGCAGGAAATGTTTCATCCTGATTGGAATAATTTGTTGAAATTGAAATTAATCTCTTTGTTTCGAATTCCAGGAATGTAATTCCTCCTGAAAAATTTCATGTTTTTTTCATCAAATTACTTTTGAGGTGTTGTTATTAGAATAGAATAACTGACCCTTTTGGCGAAAGTTTGGGTATTAGTTACATCAAACTTCTTAAGATCTACTTTATATTGCTCTAATTGGTTGGGTCTAATGCCTACATAGAGGACCCCTTGGTCTTTGCAGTCATAATTTCGGTCAAGATGACTTGCTACTTACACAGGCTGCTAGAGTTTGCAGAACATCAGCGGAAAGACTTGAAGCTTCCAATTTGAGCTTGTGCGCGTTGCTGTGATGCTCTTAGGAAATCAACTGGGAAGAAAACACAGCAGAGCAGATGGCCATTGCTTGAGCTGTAACAACGCGGAATGTAGGATGACAATACTAATGTAATTTAAAATTGAGAGAAAAAATTTTGTTTTTTGTTGCTATTCAAGTGTTGGCAATGGATACTCTCGTTCAGTTCAATGAAGCCTTGTATCCCAGCTGCTTCTGCTCGTGAACATGGATCCGATTACTGCCCCCCATGTTATCATTCGTTTATATTACTAGGACTTACCTGCCTGCTGAGGCGAGGCCCAAAGCTGTGGCTCCTTTGGCGGTTGTACTTTTTTCTGTTGAGAGTGAATTAAATTACGACCCTATTGTTAAAAATAGCAAGGGTTTTTGCTTTGTTTCAGCAACAAATTAGAGAGAAAGGAAGCATTGTTTTATTTATGTTTTCTTTGGGTTGTTTTTCTTCTTCACTTTGACTAATTACATCTTCAAAGTGTGTTGATTAGGGTTGAGCATGGGCGGGGGGCGGGGATGGGGATTTTTTGACCCTGCACCCTACGAAAAACCTCATGCACCCGCACGGGGCGGGTGGGGATGGGCGGGGATCCCCGCTGGTTATGCTTGTTTTTGGGGGAATTCCTATCAGCTTTCTTGAGGTAGCAGATACATTTGGAAGACCAAAACCCCAAATCCAACCACCAACACAGATAGACCAGAACCCCATTCCAACATCCAAACACAGATAAACAAGCTTCTCTTTTACTAAATAGTAAATATGGAGTTTCATCAAAACAAAAAATAACCTTAAAGTATATATATACAGGCATCATCGAACATGGGAAAAAAAGAGAGGAAAAAAACTAAAATTTGAAACGGAAGATCACTGGAGATGTACCTATTAGGCGATTAAGTGATGACTGCCGACTGCAGGGGCCTTTCGCTTCCTCTGTTGCGGCTTGCGGGTGTGTCCGTGTGTGTGGGGAGGTGAGGGCGTGAGGGCCGATGCCTAGTGAGGCGAGTGGCGGAGTGATGCGGGTTGCGGCGCTTAGGGAGTTAGAGAAGTTAAAGTTAGGGTTAGGTTAGAAGTTAAAAGTTAGTAGGAAAGTAAGAAAAGTTGAAACTTGAAAGGGCTACAGGCTGCTTGCTTCACCTTTTTCTGCCTTTTTTTTTTTTCAAAATCTCCCCGGGGGGGGGGGCGCACCATGGGTGCGGGTTTTAGGCTTTGCGAGGCGGTGTGGGTTTTGCGAGGATTTGCTCAGCCCTAATTGATGCACATAGTCCAGTGTAGAGGCCATTTGTTACCCCTTTCTGCACCTTCTATGGCTGATGGGGTTGTGTCGATGTGATTATTAGGGTCTTATGCATCCCTTCTAGTTCCCACGTGATTTCCAAAACTTTATCAGGTTTCCATTTCTCATCCGGATGAAAATTGCTCGAACCCCCCCTTCCTCCTCCTAACCTACGGACCATAAACAAATCTTCCATTCTACTAGATTAACTTGACAGGTTTAGTTAATCTTCCATTCTCTTTTGTTCTTATCCCTTGGGAATCCCGTATAAATTCTGTTATCTGTCAGAGAGAAATTATGGTAGAGAAAGAAGATAAATTCCTTTCTTCCATACTGGATGGTAATTAACAACCAAGATCAAGTCTACAGGTTTATGGTAGGTACATCTAGATCGATTCAAAGATGTTGGGCAATCCATGCGCTGTATTTCTTTTAAGATGAACATTTCCTTGGAAGAATAATACACAAGACTTTTTTAGATGGAATACAGATTGGTCAGAGTCTGTCAAAAATTTCCAAATAGTTGCAATGGAGAGACAACATAACTACACAAGGGACATGGCGTGTGTGTGTGTGAGAGAGAGAGAGAGAGAGGGGACTGTAAACAACAATTGTAGCATTCATTCATCATCAAGGACCATGAGTTTCCAACAAGATTAAAGAATGTAAACCCACAGTAAATAAAAAAAAGAAAGAAAAAAAAAACTCAATTCAGTCTCTCTTCTCCAAAAAGAAAGACCAAAGGAGAAAGAAAGAGAGAGGCTTCTATAAACTTCAACTGAGAAACTCCTAAACACATGAAACTAAACAGTTGGAGGCTTGTACAACTTCACCACCATCTTCCTATATTCTGCGAGAGACAGAGGAAGCAATTTTCAGACACTCGTCCATGAACAAGTAAAAAGAAAGAAGACAAAAGGAAAATATATATATAATCACCTTCTTGATTGGTCCAGAGCTGTGCTGCTTGGGAGTTTAGAGGTGAGCTAACGTTTGGTTCTGAATTTCACAAAGGAAAAAAATTGTCAGATTAGTCGAAAAATAAAAACTGGTTTTTTACTTAAAAACACATTAAAAGAAGAAGAAAGAATTACCTCCAAGCAGACTTTGGATTGATAACAAGATGGTTCTCACATCATAAGCTGATGACCATTTATCCTACAGATATAGATCTCTCATATATTCAGATTATATAGACTTCTCATATATTCAGATTATATTCAGCGAAAAAGCATGGAAAAAAGAGCAGTACCTGAAGAATGTCCAAGCAAATATTTCCATAGTTGTCCACGTTGGGATGGAAGCAGACCGTCTCGAACTTGACCTTTGGGGGCTTAAATGGGTAGTCATTTGGAAACGAGAAGGATAGTTTGTATTCTGTTCCTTCAAACACTGTATCTTTGCTTCCATTAATAGTCCCTTTCCAGCAGAATATATTGTCTTCCTCAGGGAAGGCAGATATGCCAGATTCCCCACTCATCTATAATTCAAAACAAAGAAAATTTAACAAAAAAACCCTAGATCACCAGAATAATTAGTGGTTTGGCTGCTTAGAAAAGAGGGAAATCAAAGACTTCTAAAGTTTTTAAAATCTTTATTTTCTTGTTCCCACTAAATTTTATCAGCATCCAAACAGAAAATTCCAGGACTGGAAGAAAAAATGTGAGCATCGCATGGTTCTTACCATTAAGGCCATCAACTCAGACTGCAACCTGTTTCAAAAAAGCAATAATACAGGAAATAGGATTAGAACCCGACAAAATCCTAAAAGAACCAATTCAAATAGTGAACAGCAATATTCACAGAGAGACAATAAAAAGAAACAAAAACCCAATATTTAAGTAAACCCATCTAGCTTTCTAGGACACCTTTTTACAAACAGATTGTGTGGATGAACTCAGTTATTGGTATACACAAAGAAACAATACCCCAATTCAAGAAGAACTTGAAGATCCATGACAAAAAGATAAAAATAATAAAACCCAAACCCTAAAAAACCCATCTAACTTTCTAAGGCACCTTCAATAAAATAGATTGTGCAGTTCACTTCACATCCATCCAAACACAGAAACAAAAACCCAATTCAAGAACTCAAAGACCCATAAGAAAAACAGAAAAACAATAAAAACGCATCTACCTTATCATAGCAATCTTCAACCATCATAGAAACAGTAGCAAATAAAAAACACACAAAAAATAAAAAAAAAATAAAAAAAATCCAAATCTTGAAGAACCCACATCAACCTTTTAAGAACAGACTGAGAATCAACGTTCTTTGCCGGAGGGTGAGGCTGTTTCGGCGGTGACGCCGCAGCATTCACCCGAGTATTATTGCCATTGGCTTGGTAGCCTTGAGCAGTCTCAGTGTACCCATTAATGGTTGCCATAGATCGTTTTCTGGGTCCCAACACACAAACAGATTCAAGAAACCCAACAAAAGAAAACAAAGCAGAGGCAGACTGCAAGATTGGAAACGAAAGAAATATGAGAAGGGTTTTCTTCTTCTCTTCTTCTTTAATCCAATAAATGTGATTAGAGAGAGAGAGAGAGAGAGAGAGATCAGGAAAAGTTGTATTGGAGTATGGGTGCTTGAACATTTCAAGGCTTAAAAAGGTGTGGGAGAGTCGAGACGACGTGATTTGGGGATTTGGTGGGGGTTCAAAAAAATTTTCCGAACGTTGCGAGACGGGGGTAGATTCGGCATTGCGTTTATTCCGTCCACAACGGCTAGTTTGAACTCTGTACTTTGCTAACATGCGCACAATGCGTGACACATACCAGCTCCTGTTTTGCAAGTATGGCTTTTATTTCCCTTTTTCAAATTTAATTTGTTAAAAGGTACTACAGTTTTTATTTTAATTCCTTATAAATTGAAATGATAATCTATGTGATGATTACCACGATAATCATTAAATAATTAAATTTATCTGTCAAAATTTTTTCACCCAAGTAGAATTCACGTGGATTGCCGAATGAGTTTGTAAATGAATTATTATAATAAAAATTGTAGTAGTCTAAACATTTTCCTAACAAAAATCTATATTATATTTTTGCTTGCTCTATTTGAGCCGAAATTTAATGGTATATTATTATGTTATATGCAAATTAGATAAGTGACTTAAAGAACTCTGTTTATTTATACGAGTCATATAATATTATGTTAGCTTATTACTGTGAATTTCACGATTATTTTCAGCTGAATTTTATAATTAATATATCCTGATATATCTTTCTTTCTTTTTTAAAGATCTTTTTTAGTTTTTTGAACGGTCCAAATTTCATTCAGTTCTCTCTCTTTCTTGTGAAAAACTTGAAATTAAATATTAACAGTTAAAAAAATTATAGGTTAATTAGCATTCTGTTATTCTCATTATTTTTGAATTTACTGCAGAGGTGTACAACTGAACCCACCTGCCCCAATATAATGAGCAACTGTTATCTTATGATGGTTCCCAACCAACGAAGAAAAGGACTTGCACCAATTCACCAAACCATAATATTTCAACTTCAATACAAATTCTCATTCGCACATCATTCACCACCTTTAAGTTACAAAGAAAAACCAATCCTTGTGTGAGCAAGTTGTACATTGAATACATTCTCAGATTTATTTATTTTGTTTTTGAGAAAATCATACCGCTAATTGATAATATCCATGAATCATAGGATTTACATATAAGATCTTTCAGTTTATACCAAAGTGCTTACTTCCCTGGTCTAATGCAGAAAGATGGTTAGATTAGTCTATCAAGTCCATTGCCACAGCCGCTGATTTACAAGGACTTGCAGAATTTCAGATTGTAAGAAACAGCAATCTAAACTGAGCTTGGGAAGAGGGCCACTAGTGGTGCAGCTTGATAACACGGGATACCCTTTCAAAGAAGACTGGACACATGCTTGTGCTGAAAATAATGACTTCCCTCATCCATTCTGGTGCTACTCTCTCAAATGTCCCCAATGATAAGACACGGTACAGCAGTTCTGCTTCCTCTCCAGCTGCTTTATCTACCCATGTTAGACTGAATGAGTACCCTGATGTCACAATGATCAGAAAGTAGTGTTCAAAATGCAGTAACCAATCCATGAAATGCTTGAAGCCAAAACTTAGTTCTGCTAAGAATCCCAATTAAGCCAAAATTGCCTAAGAAACACAGACTGAAACACATGGCCCAGGAAGCGACGTGTGCAGAAAGTTAAATTGTGGGAGGTTTTCGAGGCTTGAGTAGACACAATTAAACAAGCTTTTTTGAGCTATATATTGGGTAGGTGTACGATACCGATGTGACAATTCTTATTTGAACCTTAGTTTTTTAGTTTTATTTTTATCATGCAGACATCCTTGATTTGAACATTAGTCAAAATTATGTCAGACACTTCCTTGATGTTTTCTAAAGATTATATATTTTTTTTCCATAAAGAAAACGGTTGCATCCTAATGTTTGAGAGGCATGGCTAATACGTGTCTAGGAGAGCCCAAGCAGTATTGGATATGTTCTTTTTTTTTTTTTTTTTTTTGGTCCTTTGGGATAACACGACTCGTGTACTTTATAGGGTCAAACCTGACATCTTCCTTCCCTTGAGTATGGGGAAGGAGATCCATTCAACCCAAAGATCAATAGCAAAAGAATATACTTTACAACATTTTTTCCATAATAATGATATGTTTATGACGTATCTGACAAGTTTCAAGGTATAAGTACATATACTTTTTTCCCCTTCTAAGAACTAGCCATGCTGCATAGGGTCTTAACCCCCAGAGATCCAGATAAGATTGGAAAGGGATTACCTTAGGCTGTAAGAAGCAACAATTTTTTTAACTGTGACAATTATGGTAAAAAATTAACTTATTATGCAAAGCTCATGGCAGGAGTATAGCAAACAAGCCTAAATCCTAGTTCAACGGTTTAAGTTTTCAAGCCTAAAAAGTTCGGACACCAGATTATGTCTTTAGAATGTGATCTAAAAGTATGAAGTAAATTGACCAAATCAGAACTTGAGAGACCAAATTGGCAACAAAACCAAACTTGCAGGACCAATTTGTAGTTTAGCCAAAGAAATATGGATACACCAAAGTCAAGGAATTAAAAGAATAATTCCAGATTGATGAATTACCACTTGATTGATGCAGGGCTGAGATGCACATTCCTTGAGTTTGATTAACAGCTGATAGTTTCATGCCCACCAAGTACTCAACAAAAGCTTGAAAGAAGCAGTTAGCAGAGCCACTTTCTTTCAGGGCACCGCCTAAAAAATACTATCATTCATGAGGTAAACCAAAAACATAATGCCATGTAAAATGTCAGAATTCATTTCCAACACCAACCTGATGCGTCAATAGTTCTTCTACAGCATTCCGGCTGGATGGTTACACAAAAGTGGTCAGAAAGAAAAAGGTAAAATCAATAATTTCTGCTCAAAGTATGCAGGATTAACTGATATACCTGCTGAACATTTACAGCAGCATTACTGTACCCAGTTTCCTTGGACAAGTTTTTTGCTGCTTCTCTTTGCATAGCATCATCTTGACTCACAGTGCCAGAAAGCCTGCTACGTTTTCTTGTCATTATTCTGGATGACCTATTGGACACTTCCGACATACCTTGTGCACCTCCAGGCATATTCAGTTGTGCATTAACATTTTCACCATCCTTTATACTACCCAAAATTCCCTCCTGTTGTTGCTTTCGGAGCTTTTCTAATTCTTCAGCAAGAGCTTTATCTGCCATAAATTTATCCTCTTAATGATGAAAGGGAATTGATTGACAGTCACAGAATAAAGATGAATTGATTAATCATATGACAGAGACATTACCATAATTACCAACAATTAAGGTTTTCAACAAAATTTCGTTTATTTACGAAAGTCAATTGAAGATTCATATGGGTTGAAATTTACTAGTTTCTTTTTTCCCGGTAAGCAAGAATTCATTGAACAAATAACAATACAGAAGCTCCAGGGCATATCTCTGAAAACAACCCCCTCCCACAGGAGGAGGGGGAAGCCCTACCGAGCTTAAGAGAGAAACAGAAGATAGAAGGGGTTCATCTAACTTTCAGTACATCCTTCAATATGCCCCAAGACCCTATCAACTATCTATTTTCTTATGAAGGATTAAAGCCAACCATGGGGCTACTGCCATTGTAATCCAGAATATAATATCAAAGAGGACACTAATAACACTTCTAGGCCTCCCATTGAACACCTTAGTGTTCCTTTCTTGCCAAATGGAATATACTGGAGCTGTAAACATCAGTTTGCGATCATACTTAACATGGACTTGTTACTGAAGCTAGTAACCATTCACTGCATCGTATCCCCCCACTTCATATGGTCTCATGGCAAGTTTCACTTATTACAAAGCAAATGCGAAATCCTATTGAGAAAGGGCAAGAGAAAAATAAATGATTGAGGTTTTCATCCTCTTGATTGCAAAGGGGACATCTAACATCCTAGATAGTATCCCGAGGAAGCAACTTATTTTGAGTTTTCAATCTCTCCCGTAGAGATAAGTAATGTATCATAGTATGGCATGCTATGATTAACTCCCGAGGAAGCAACTTATTCCACCCTCTTTACCCAATCTCAATTCACTCTATTGCACGAGGTCAGGCAATGTAGCTTTGATGAACTCCTGCCGTTCCTTCAAAAGAACTACTGGCCACTTCCAACCCATGCCATCAATAATGGCGCAAAGGGACGCAACCTAAGTACACGGGAGGTATGCAAGAGAAACACCAATCAAGAAGCAGGAAAAAAAAACATAAATAAAAAAATTCAAGAAATGAGAAAAATGAGAACAGTTATAGGCAGCCATCCAAACATAAAGAGTTTTGAACACAATGGCTTTTAACTCTATCTCCGTCCTCTCACAATCTTTGAAGTTTTAAAGTTGCGTTCTCTCCAAACTTCCACATGTAAAAACGACCTTCGCTTTCTTAAACAAAAATATATTCATCTTTTGACTCTTCAGTTGTTCCAATCAACAAGTTCATTGTTTTCTTCTTCTTACCAAAAGATGTTGATCATCTAGGCTGCCCTCGATATTATGTGTAGCAGACCGCATCATTATAATCATACCGATATTACAAATCCTCTCTGATCTATCATACTTAACCTGCTTTCTACTCACACACACACACACACACACACAACAGACCACATCATTATCATAATACCGATATTATTAATCCTCTATGATCTATCATACTTAACCTGCTTTCTAACACACACACACACACACACAGATCTATCATACTTAACCTGTTTTCTACTCACACACACACACACACACAACGGACTGCATCAATATCATAATACCGATATTACTAATCAATCCTCTATGATCTATTATACTTAACCCGCTTTCTAACGCGAACGCGCATGCACACGCACACACACCGATATTACTAATCCTCTCTGATCTATCATACTTAACCTGCTTTCTCACACACACACACACACACAAAAAAAAAACTTATTTCTATTGTACCAAACTTGGTACAGGTATCAGGTCCCCTTAAACCACTAGAAGAACCACTTTTACATCATGTTCCAGTCCTTCCAAGACAATTGGCTGATTATCACTGCAGGGATTATAATGCTCTCAAAACCAGGCAAATAATCTTAATGCATGAGTAACCAGTCATCACTGCACAGCACCCGTGCTGGTTTTCCACAGAAGCAAGGAAGAAATTCCTATTGTTCTCATCTAGGGTTGTCTAAGATGAAACAACATTATGCACACCAAACTAGTAAGCCAGTATAAGAGTTACAAGCAGCACCAATTGAACCAATTCATGTGTCTTACTCTTCTGGCTCTCTTCCATTAAATTTTTTTGATAGTCAGCAAATTGTTCATCATTGGTGGACCTGAAAATGAAAGTAAAATATATTTTAGATTCTGTAATCATTAGACATGCTAAACATACCTGAAATTGAACAAGGGAAAAATATAATTGACTCAATTGAGAATTTTTTTTTTTGTAGGAACTCAATTGAGAAATTAAGTTCAAATGTATGAATTATGTATTATTTAGATTCTGTTAATAATTTAGTTGCTGAAATATTTCTTCTGATAGCAGCCCAACAATCAAGGGGCTGGAACCATGTACAGCTTGTATATACATATTCACCACATGTCAATGAAAGAAATATCAAGGTTTCTTCAACTTTACACGATATTTAGACTCCGCCAAAAGTTCAATAAGTGGTACTTAAAGAGGGGGCAAAAAACTATACTAAGCAAAGCAAAAATTTAACATGAGTAGGAATGCATGCCTGGTTGAAGCCACTTCACTTCTCAAGTCATCAATCTGAGCACGCAATTGGTCATTTTCATTTTTTAAGTGTTGTATCAGCTCCTCTGCAGCTGCAACAAGTGAGGAAATTGTGATGAAACAGTTTACTTCATTAGAAGCTTAAAGCTTGAGCTTTAACTATTGTGACTGTAATAGTAGTTGAGTAGAGTCCAATTGATGACAAATGTTATTAGCTTCAATTAGCTTAACAGGATTCTCTAAGTTTAAGTGAAAAAGAAAAAACCATACTTTATAGGGTTCTTTATCCCCAAGCCAATAGAAAGGTACCCTGATGTTCAGTTGATATACAAAAAAAAAAAAAAAAAAGAAAGCAGGAAAACAGAAAATTTCTAAACACCCAGCTTTTAAATATTGCAGCAGAATCGTGACGGTAGACTTGAGGTGGCCACAAAAGAAACCATAAAAATAGGGACAATACACAGTATAAACCGGAAAATACATACCATTCATATAATTCACAAATTTTTCTTCTTGATCTTTACTTAGCTTATCCAATTCAGACCATTTCTTTGTCTGCACAAAAAGGAAAAAGGGAAAAAGCATGTGTAAGAAAAAAAGAAGAAGAAAAAAGAACTATATATTTTACACTGTCTAGTTCATAAATATGGTAAAGAATCAATAGCCAACTAAATTGGTTTCCCATATTCTTAAGAACCAAAAATAAAGAATATTAAAAGACTCCAAACAATCTAACCTCACAAAATTCTCAGTGACCAAACATAGCATTATAACATATATGGATACTAAGCAAATAAACAGTGTCACGTTAGTTAATTTTCACAGTACCAAAGGAATAGAAAGAAAAGTGAAGAGCTGAGACACCTTGAGTTTAGTGTACTTATCGTAGAGCTTCGAATAGAGAGCTTCCATCTGCCAAGAAAACAAAAAAGCATACATTAATTTATAAAGCAAGATAAAAATTACTGGATTTCGTGTAAAATAATTATAGAGCAAAAACAGGAATTTCAGAATTTGTAGCAACCAACAAATTCTCTGGGCCCCAGAGCTCACATACATCAGGAACCGTACAGCCCTGTTTGGCTGCCGAGAAAACTGGAGTAAAAGGGGAAACAAAAAAGAAAGAAGAAAAATTTTCATTTTTTTTTTCGGTTACTTCCTCGGGAAAGCAAACGACGGAAAATGGGAATATTTCTCGGCAGCCAAACGGAAGGTTATGGGAAGAGAGAAATGGTAAAGAAACCCTAGAAGTGTTGAACATTGAACCCAAGCCGAATTACCGCCTCGGTACCTCTGGGTGTGACCGTGAGGCGAAAAAGCGCGTGACAAAGGAATTTCAAAAACAGAGAGATTTTGGGAGTGTGTGAGCTCCAAAGCGAGTGGCAGCGGGAGAGAGCGCTTGGGTTTCAAAATTCGAATTCGGCTGGTCAATCACCCAAACAAGACTGATCTTTTTCTTTTTCTTTTTCTTTTTATTTTTATTTTTATTTTATGGAAAATTATATTTTTCTTTCATAAACTATCAAACTTTAATTCGCTATATCTGATATCCTATTTAAATTCCTATGTGAAATGACTAAATTACTTTTCTTGTGAAAAAAGTCTCAAATATTTTTATTTAAAAAGAAACGCATAAAAAAAAAAAAAAAAAAAAAACTCAAGAAAAAGACTCCTACTATAGAATAAAAATCCACCGCAATTAGGTGCGGGCAACTAATGTAAGAGGTTCCATGCATAACCTATCTATCCGACTAGATGGCCGAACAGGTGGGTCTAGATCTCTCACGTTAGTTATCCTTAGTATCTCAATAATCTCTACAAAAAAGTTGCTTACCCTTTTATATTGTGAAAGATAAAAAGAAAATTATTTTACGAGTAGTGATTGGGGGGATCATTGACCAGCTCCCTCTCCCCTTTATATTAAAGGGAGCCGGTCGATGGTCCCCTCCAATCACTATCCTTATTTTACTTTTTGTAAAGATAACTTGTTGTACAAGGTAAATAGTTACTTTACTTATGACTACAGTAAAGTCTCCATTATTGTTAAGAGCTGACAGATTCTCTCTTACTTTTACAAGTGTTTTACTAAAATTCTCACCTGCTTTTTCTTTATCATTCCAGCTGTTTGATAAGATTGTGATATTATATGTCGTCTAATGAGAGTGAAGAGACGGGGCTTTTGGCATATGTTTGTGAAATTGGAAGGCTATAGATAATGAATTTATGTCTCTTGAGTTGTTGGTTTGACTACTTTCATTTTGTGAAGTTTATGTTTGGAATAAGACTTTATTTATTTTTTTAATATCTTCTACTTGTATTGAGTTTATTCTCGTTGCTGTACTGTTATTTTACTTCCTTATGGACTAGTAATTATGATAGACTAAAAATCAACCTTTGATTATTATTATTTTTTTTTTTTTTTATTTTGAACTATCACGTCATCAAGTCATATAGCAGTCGTATAACAATCTACTAAATAATAACTCAAAAGAGATAATACCCCAAACATTTTCCAAACAAAAAATCCCAACGCATGGTATTTATCAAAATTGAATTCAACTGATATATGATTCAACATGTATATTCAATTTTCTCTCACAAAAAATTCAAAATTTCATTTTATTTTATATCAAATCAATCAATTTCCTTTCTCTTTTCTCCTCTCAAAACTCTTTACCAAACAGACCCTTATCTTTGCTTCATAAGAAATGAATTCCGTATCTACCCCACTTCCATTATTGTAGATTGCTTGGACAGAACTAAAACTTGGGAAGTTTACAACAAAAAGATATTAACCAACTATAATTATACTCAGGGGGACAAGGCACAGGTGGAATAAATTACACAATTATATGTAAATAATAGGTTTGGTGGTAAAATAACGAAGTTACAATTTTGTTAGATTTTGGTAGCCAAAAAATAACACTTTTTAATGGTTCATGAGCTTTTTAGGGCTGACAACGCTTCTCTAGTTGTAGCTGAGATTACGGCATCTGAAGCATTTGGCAAGTAATAATACTTTCCTGCAGAACCAAGCATTGAATGAGCTTATGTTGCAGTGTCGTTCAAAATACTACAAATTACAATAAATAAGACAAAACAAATAAATATATGAACATCAAGATTTTATTGGTTCACTATAAGAGATGAAATACAAAAATGGTGAAGAGAAAACCACTCAGAATGCAAGGCTCCAATACACCAAAATCTTACTCTCTCACGCAAAAGATATTCTCCCATAAACAAGAGTCTCTTTTATAATGAATGAAGTCGATGGTTTAGGTTTCAAATAGAAAAGCTCAACCCACGTGGCAAAAAATTAAAGCCACATTTGACAAATCTCCACCTTGGCTTTAATCCCATAAAGTCACAACAATATGAATCCCCTCAAGATATCTCTGCCAAGGCCCCTAAGGGCAATCGCAATCTACAAGTATCACTCAAGTCCAAGTATCTATTCAACTTTAGCATAGTACATGATTTAGACATAACACCATGTTTCTCTATTAGTTCCGTTGGCCACAAAGCTTTCTTAGCGTACCTCTATCTTCTTGTAGACCAAATTGCACCCTCTAGCCTTTTTTTCTTTGACAATTCTATCAACTCCCAAGTTTTACTTTTATGCAGTGACTCCAACTCTTTCGGCATACCATTATATAGACGATGAATCTCCACTAACAGCTACTAAAGCAAAAGAAATCATATCCTCAAAATCATACCTCTCAGATACTCTTCAATGTCCCTTTGCCTTCTGCTAAAGAATAAGTCACTTCTTGGTTGTGAGTCTCTTCAAAACTGTTCATAATTATTCTCATCCACGGGTGAACTCTGAGCATCAAACTCCACCTTCACGACTTGTTTCCTTTTTTAACTGTTAGTTGATGCTTTGTCTTCAACTTTTCGTAGCATATAGGCCTCATCAAATACTACATCTCTGCTAACACTTTTCGTCTTTGAAACGGATCCCATATCCTATAGCCTTTAACATCAATCTCCAAACAAAAACAATGCACTTTCTTGACTTCGGATTTAATTTTGACTGCTCCTCACTTTGCACATGAATGTATGCGGGACAATCAAATATTTTTAAAATTGAATAATCAACTGGTTTACCCATCCATAATTCCTCTAGAACCATGAAATCAATCATTTTACATGGAGATCGGTTTGTTACAAAGTATGCATAATTATATGCCTCATGGGGGTTAAGTAAAGTTTCCCCTAACTTATACAAATTGCCAATTTTCTTACCCCTTTAGCTATTTTCATAACTCCATTTTTTACAAAATAACTATAGCTCAAAGAATCCAATGTGCCAAATGATATCAATTTTTTCTTAAGGTCTGGAACATACCTAACATTTGTAAGTTTCCTCACAACCTAATTAAACATCTTGACTTTTATGGTACCTATTCCAATAGCCTTACACATAGCTTCATTACCCATAGAATGGTACCAACATTACAAGATTTAAATGTCTCAAATCACTGCCTATTTGGACACGATATGAGCAAGCAGAATCCAAAACTCAACAATCTATGAGAGAATTTGTACCTAAAGAAACTGAAAGAAGACCTACGTTAACCTCACTGTCATTGACAACACTAACTGAATCTGCAGAGCTTTTTTGATTCTATTTATATTCTAAATCTTGTTTCAACACTCAGCAAAATCTAATGTAGTGCCTTTCTTGTGACAATAATAGCACTCTATATCTCTTGCATCTTATCAAAATTCTCAATCATTTGCCAATTGTGACTTAGACCGAGACTCCTTATCTCTGACCTCACTAAAAGCTTATTAGCCTGATCATTGATTGGCTTTCTTCTCGTCTCATGTGACAAGAGAGCTCCAGTTACCTCTTTCAACTCCAGAGATTTTTTTCCCATACATTAATGTCGTAACTAGGTGATCATACGAAGGGGGAAGCGATGCCAACAAAAGTATTGCTTTATCTTCCTCCTCAATCTTCACTCCAAAGTTTAACTGTGTATTCAACATGTTAAAATTGTTGAGGTGCTCAAGCAAATCTGTATTTTCCTCAATCTATAAACCATATAACAGTTTCTTCATATACAACTTATTCGGCAAATTTTTCACCATAAACATACTCTAATTTCTACCAAATAGTGAATAACTTCATCAATCACATTATGAATAACTTCATTGAACAAATTGAGACGGATTGCACTGACAGTCTCGGCATCCATCCTCCCACTCATCATTGTCCATCTTTTGGAGTTTCTTCGTCTTTCCCAATAACGCATTGTAGATTCCTTACTAAATCAAAGATCTTTCACCCTTCGCTACCAAAGTGAGAAGTTGTTCTTGCCATTAAACTTCTCCACTACATACTTGGTGCTCGCCATATTTTACGGTAATTGTCGATCTGAATACCGAACCTTAGCTTTGATACCACTTGTTGTGCAAACGACTACAATTACGACAAAAAATACAAAACAATCACAAACAAGAATATCAAGATTTACTTGGCTCTCTCAATGTGAGGTACGTCTATAGGCGAAGGCAATCACGAAGAAATCCACTATCAAAGATGAAATACAAAAATAGTGAGGAGAAAAATACTCAGAACTCAAAGCCTCAATACACGCGAATCTCATTCTCTCACACAAAAGAGATTTTTTCCTAAAGGAAAAAACAGAAGTACAAACTTTTCTTTTGTTGGGACAAACGGCGGCCCTCTCTTTTTCTCTCTTGAGGCTTCTCCAAAAGCCTGTGCGGCACCTCCAAGAAGAAAGAAAAATACGCTCTCTTCACTCTTTGTCGTGCGGTGCTTCTTTTTCCTCTATTCCTTCATGTGGCTCAGTGTCACAAACAAAAGTCTCTCTTTCATAATGAATGAAGTCGGTGGTTTAGGTTTAAAAAAGAAAAGCTCAACCCAAGTGGTAAAATATTAAAGCTACATCTGAAATACAGTCTTCACAGATTGAAGAACATTGAGTGTTCAAGTAAACCAACCTTGAGCGACTCTTGCAACCTCCTTGGCAAAACCAGTAGAAACAAACTTATTTTCAGTGTCAATGACAAGAAGAGACATGCCTGTTTTGTATATTTTACCGGCCACTTCCAGAATCTCATCCTTCATAGAGAAAATAGAGATAAGAGTTACCAATAAGTCAAATTCATCACAAAAATCTTGAATCCAACCATGCAAAATTTGTAAGCCAAATCAAGGGGTGGCATTGGGAAGTTCATGGTTTCACATGCAAGATTTAATTGATAAGCAATTAGAAAGCTAAGGAACTTCGGAGCATTTGATATTAGTATATTCTTTTGGGTAACCAAATACTCTTTCACAAGTTTTTAAGCAATCTTAGAAAAGATGGTCCATTATCATCTAATGGTAAAAAAGTTTGGCCGAGACAACTTCCCAAGTCCAATAGCATGTTGATACTGTTATTACTTTGCCATGTGTCCAATTAGTGTTAGAAAGTTTACCTTCAACTCTTGTGCTGAAGGTCTTGGGGCATCAGTAGCAGCACCTTCAGGGTCGTTGGATCTTTTCAGTGATATATTGGCTCTACCATCAGTTATTGCAACAATCATTATGCGTCCAACATCACCACTCTTCTCTGCATTTAAGCCTACCCTGACAGCCTAAGTAGATTTGAGTTTAAAGGAAGGTCAGTGAATATTGAGAAACATAGCCGTACTTAAAAGGGAAAAAGTTAGGGAATCAGGAATTATATAGTTCCAAAAGTCAAGACGATAACGATAGAACTAAAATGGTACTTAGAGTTGGAGGCATGTCTGCAATAAATTGCAGATGGAGAATGGGAATATGTATTTAGAGCTGTGTGCTAGGGAATGGAAACCTGTATGTCATTCTGGTATTACAAGGACAAACACGGTTTCCAGGACAGAGATGGAAGTCATACACAATATCCATTAAATGCACCTGTAATCAAAAGGTTTACCAAATCCACATACCGTGGTAAGACCATGAGCCAGGGGAGAACCTCCACCACATGGAAGTCTCTCAAGACGTTTTCTTGCCATTGCAATTGATCTAGAAGGAGGCAGGAGAACTTCAGCAGACTCTCCGCGGAAAGGAATGATCGATACCTACTTAACATTACGAGTTGACACATTAGAAAGGTTACTATCATGAAAATAGACATCAAAGAATCATATTATGCATCTTTTCATGGTTTGCTAACTAGCTGAACACTTACTAAATTAAATAAATATCAAATTATATATTTTGTGGACGGAAAATTGACTTAAATAATGTATTTACTATCTCCATTCCTCAATGATTACAGTTGAATAGGGAGTTACAGTAGTCATAGTAAATTTAGTTGTTACAAGTTATAACTATGATATGTTTCTAATATTGCGGTAAGGTAAAACAGGATATAGTGTATTGCAAACTTTGAACATCCAAAATACTGAAGATTAATTCCCTATCTTGTCCCACGAGGAAATCTTCTACCATTCACTATACTGTTTTATGTGACATGCATATACATCACGATGTCTATATATAAGACATCCACCATTTGTACTGGACAGTTCTTTTGCTTCATTACAGTTTCCTTTCAATTTCATTTCTACATGAATTATGTCACCAATCAACTAAAATCACCATCCT
The DNA here is from genome assembly GCF_958979055.1 of Alnus glutinosa. Classification (NCBI taxonomy): domain Eukaryota; kingdom Viridiplantae; phylum Streptophyta; class Magnoliopsida; order Fagales; family Betulaceae; genus Alnus; species Alnus glutinosa. The sequence continues at coordinate 3,979,724 of NC_084894.1, read as the reverse complement.
TGCCTTTAAATTGTCCTCCGCTTAAAATCAATGTTGTTGTATATGTTAAAGACATATCTACCCCTCAGCTAGATATGTCTTCTCAAGATAAAGTTCCTAATTCTATGCGCTCTCAAGATGAAGATAAAACCTAGATTATAGGAACTAGTGATAAGATAATATTTTGAATTCAAATACTCAGATTAGATTGTAGTGTTTCATTCCTATCAGAATTGTAGTCTCCTAAACTCATGTAACTATGTTCTAGTTTCTCTATATATACAAACAGCCTCTACCAACATTTGGTAAGGCAGCACAAACACAAATCCTTATATTTTATATGGTATCAGAGCCACAACAGTGACTCACGTCCTCTCTTTTTTTTTTTTTTTCTCCCTTCCCAAGTTTCGGTCATGTCTGCCTCTAACCCACCTCCACAACCACCTTCGTTGGTGACCTTCACCAATTTTAATCCTATCAAACTCACCAATGATAACTATCCGGTCTGGCTGCCTCAGATCGTTCCACACCTCAAAGGCGGCAACATATTTGGTTATGTTGATGGTTCCACACCCTGCCCTCCTCCCACTGTGACATCCACCAAAGATGGTGTCTCAACCACGTCTCCCAATCCGGCCTTCCTCCATTGGAGCATGCAAGATCAACTGCTGCTCGGAGCTATTAACTCAGCTCTTTCGGAAAAAATGCTGACCCATGTTACTCGCTGTGCCACCTCCCGCGAAGCATGGACGACCTTGGAGACCCTCATTACGTCTCAGACAAAGGCACGCACCATGCAGGTGCATTATCAATTGGCGACTCTTAAGAAAGGATCTTCCTCCATCGCTGACTACTTCCACACATTTCAGACGTTGTGTGATGCACTTGCTGTCGTAGGTCAACCTCTCAATGACTTTGAGAAGGTGTCCTTCCTTCTAGCTGGACTCGGCTCTGACTTTGATCCGTTTGTAACCTCTGTTACAACCAGAGCCGAACCACTCTCTGTGGATGAAATCTACGGCCATCTCCTCTCTCATGAGATGCGCTTAGAGAAGCATCAAGCCTCTATTGATCTCTCTGTTGCTGGTGCAAACTTTGCCTCCCGGGGCAACTCTTCTCCACACTCAAACCGTGGCATGCGTGGTTCCCGCGGTAATCATTCTTCTGGCCGTGGCTTCTCTGGCACTTCCAGGCCATTTCGTGGCAGAGGCCGAGGACCCTCATCTGGCCGTGGATCCTCCTCCAACCGACCATTATGTCAGGTATGCAACCGCTATGGTCACATTGCCTTGGATTGTTACAATAGGTTCAATGAGGCATACACTCGAGAACAGCCTTCTCAGGCTCAGGCCTATCTCTCTGCCCCATCCAGCAGCACTGATCAGAACTGGTACCCAGATTCTGGCGCTACACACCATCTGACATCTGATCTCGCCAATTTAAATATCAAGGCTGAAGACTACTTGGGCTCAGATCAAATCCGTATTGGCAACGGTAAGGGGCTCTCAATCAAACACATTGGTACAACTCGACTCTCTACTCCTAGTTCTCATTTTGATCTCCTTGATATTCTGCATGTTCCTCAAATTTCCAAGAACCTCATCTCTGTTCAGAAATTCACCAAAGATACTAATACATTCTTTGAATTCCATCCTTCCCATTTTTTCTTAAAGGACCGTCGCACGGGGAAACTCCTCCTCCACGGGCCGAATAAACATGGACTCTATCAATTTTTTCCCACAAATAAACATCCCCGTCATGCCATGGTGGGTGAACGTGTTTCTGCTTTTCAATGGCACTCACGGCTGGGCCATCCCACCTTGAAGGTTGTCCGCCATGTCCTTTCTCGTTTTCAGCTTCCAGTTGCTTCTCCAAATGACTCCACTGTTTGCACTCCCTGCCTTGGTGCAAAAAGCAAGCAACTCCCTTTTTCTTCAGCTTCCGGTTCTGCAAATTGTCCTCTTGATTTAATCTATACTGATGTATGGGGACCAGCCCCAGTTAGCTCTAGGTCTGGTGCTAAGTATTATGTTTCCTTTCTTGATGCTTATAGCAAATATACTTGGCTTTATCCAATATCCTTAAAGAGTGATGTTCTTTCAGTTTTCTGCACTTTTAAATTATATGTTGAACGGTTCTTTATGACCAAAATAAAAGCAATTCAATCCGATTGGGGTGGTGAATACCGTCCTGTCAATAACCTACTCAAGCAACTTGGCATTCAGCATCGTGTGTCTTGCCCACATACTCACCAACAAAATGGTGCTATCGAACGAAAACATCGACATATTGTCGAAACCGGTCTAGCACTACTCTCTCATGCTCATTTACCCTTCAAATTTTGGGATGATGCTTTTTCTTCTGCATGCTATCTAATCAATCGCATGCCTACCACAGTTCTACAAAATCATTCTCCATTTGAAACACTTTTCAAATGTTCTCCGGATTATCCCTTCTTACGCACCTTTGGTTGTCTATGTTGGCCCAACTTACGTCCATATAATTCAAACAAGTTTCAGCCACGTTCTGTCCCTTGTTTATTCCTCGGCTATAGTCCTCTTCACAAAGGCTACAAATGCCTCCACTTGCCCACAAATCGCCTCTACATCTCAGAGATGTTATTTTCAATGAATCTACTTTTCCATATACTCCTCCCTCATCCTCCCTTGAGTCAAACTCTTGCAATACTCGGCAACAGCTCTCCCTGCCCATTCTCCTTCCACAGTCAGCAACACAGCTCCCACAACCTGTCCTAGAGCCCTCCTCTCCAATTTCCTCTCCCTCTCTGCACTCTCCATCACTGCAGTCCCTCTCTTCAGCATCTTCCAGCTCTGCTGATTCCCTACTTCCAGCTGATTTTTCAGCTTCTTCAACTCCTCCTTTAGTTCCACCTACTTCTTCACATCCCATGGTTACTCGTGCTAGAAATAACATCTCCAAGCCTAGAGAGTTTACAGATGGTCGAGTTCGGTACCCCCTCCCGAGAGCCCTGCTTGCCGAGTCCTCTACTGCTGAGATTGAGCCTACTTGTCACTCTACAGCTGTGAAGGATAAAAATTGGAGAGCTGCCATGAACACCGAATTTGATGCTTTACTATAGAACCAGACTTGGACCCTGGTTCCTCCTGAATTAGCTTCTAATATAATTGGCTGCAAATGGGTTTTTTCGGATAAAGCGGAAGGCTGATGGATCGATTGAAAGGTACAAAGCAAGGCTAGTTGCTAAGGGATTTCATCAACAACCGGGCATTGACTATGGTGAAACCTACAGCCCTGTGATCAAACCTACTACGGTACGCATTGTTCTATCAATTGCTCTGTCCAATGGCTGGCCGATTCATCAAATTGACATACAAAATGCATTCCTTCATGGGAATATTTCTGAAGTGGTATACATGTCTCAGCCTCCCGGTTTTCCTCATCCTCAGTTTCCAGATCATGTTTGTAAACTCACAAAGGCTTTATATGGCCTCAAACAAGCCCCAAGAGCTTGGTTCTCCAGACTTAGTGGTAAACTATTGGAGCTTGGTTTTCATGGATCCAAATCAGACACATCTCTCTTCATCTATAAGTCGGCTGCTTACACTACTCTAGTACTCATTTATGTAGATGACATTCTAATCACATCATCTAAACCATCTGCAGTTTCTACACTTTTACAGACATTGAAACAGGAATTTGCTGTCAAAGACCTCGGGAAACTCCATTTTTTCCTAGGAATTGAAGTTCTTCCAAGCTCTACTGGTTTTATCCTGTCTCAGCATCGGTACATTTTGGACATTCTCAAAAGGACCAAAATGATTGAGGCCAAACCGATCAACTGTCCAATGGCATCTTCTACTCACCTCTCGGCTTTTGAAGGTGATTTATTCTCTGATCCAACTTTATTCCGCAGCACAGTAGGTGCATTGCAATACCTCTGCATCACAAGACCGGACATCTCATTCTATGTGAACAAACTTGCTCAATTCATGCATAATCCCACGGATCTACACTGGCAGGCTGTAAAGAGACTCTTAAGGTATCTCAAGGAAACAGTTCAGTATGGTCTTCACTTCTACCGAGCCCCAACAGCCTCCATTGAGGCCTACTCCGACGCAGATTGGGCTGGAGACCAAGATGACCGTCGCTCTACGGGTGGATATTGTATTTTCCTTGGAAAAAATCTTATTTCATGGAGCTGTCGAAAGCAACACATTGTTGCACGATCCAGCACCGAGGCCGAATACAAATCCCTAGCAAACACTGCAGCTGAACTCTCCTGGATTATGTCTCTATGTTCTGAACTTGGGCTCAGCTTTACACGTCCTCCTACACTATGGTGTGACAACATCGGAGCTACTTACCTATCTTCAAATCCAGTTTTCCATGCACGAACAAAACATGTCGAAATTGACTTTCATTTTGTTCGAGACATGGTTGCTAAGAAGACCATCCGCATTCAATTCATCTCCAGCAAGGATCAACTAGCGGATGTTCTCACCAAGCCTCTCTCCTCCGCCCGTTTTGCTTTCCTTCGTACCAATCTCAACGTTCTCCCTATACCGTTAAGATTGCAGGGGCATGTTAAAGACATATCTACCCCTCAGCTAGATATGTCTTCTCGAGATAAAGTTCCTAATTCTATGCGCTCTCAAGATGAAGATAAAACCTAGATTATAGGAACTAGTGATAAGATAATATTTTGAATTCAAATACTCAGATTAGATTGTAGTGTTTCATTCCTATCAAAATTGTAGTCTCCTAAACTCATGTAACTATGTTCTAGTTTCTCTATATATACAAACAGCCTCTACCAACATTTGGTAAGGCAGCACAAACACAAATCCTTATATTTTATAGTATAAGACCCCCATTATACTTTGTTGTGCATGAAAGCTACCCTTATCAGAACATCCAAGGACAGTGCGCAATAAGTACCAAGAAAGTTTAGCGAAAGTACAAGACCAAAAAACCACACAACAGTAACACAAGATATATGAAATTGGCCTTTGGCCTACACCCACAAGCATTTGGCAAGAGAAGACATTCACTATTAAGCTTGGAGAGTGCAACATCAATGGGTAAGGCTGTAAATGATCTAAGCTGTTTATGAATAGCTCGAGCTCGGCTCATATAAGTTCAACTCGAGCTCAGTTCGTTTTAATAAACGAGCCAAGCTCAAACAATAATTGGCTCAAATATTAAACTTGGCTTGGCTCAGTTTAAGTTCGTGAACAATGTTCATCTAAACTATACTCAGCTTGTTATGCTCGTTTACACACACACACACGTTAGTATAATTTTATATATACATACATATATGTAAATTAAATTATTAACTTATAACAAAATACTAACAAATACATATGTACAAACATAATACGTAACTAAATAACATAACACATAACTAAAATATGTTAGGTTTTATATACACTAACATAATAAGGTATGTACATATTCATACGCATATGTCTAAACTTGCATCACATTCTTCACTTGGACAGTAGCTTTGGGTAGAATCCTTTGATAAGAGCTTTGGGTAGAATCCTCATGCTTGATAATCTTAGAAGACAAAGTTTACTCTTGTAAATCAGTGTTACCTGTGCAAATAGAATAAGGAGACCATAAATCATCTCCTCCTTCACTGTAAGTACACTAGTGATCTTTGGCACCTGATTCTCAACTTGTTCGGAGTTTCCTAGGTTATGCCTAGCAATATATTAGAGCTACTACATTGTTGGCAGACTCAAGGACAGAGCACCATAAAGAAGCTATCTGGAAAGTTATTCCTGCATTCTTAATGTGGAGCATTTGGAGAAAAAGAAATCGGCGTTTCTTTGAGGATTGCGAGTCCAATGTACTCTATTTAAAATCCTATTTTTTGAGATCCCTTCTAGATTGTTGTAGTCCATATGCCTAATTTCTCCACTTCAAATCTCTTAGATATTATAAACTTTTTAGCTTTCAGACACCTTTAGGGTAGTAGTCTCTCTTATATACTTTTTGTATACAAGGGCTTTGCCCTTTTTTTTTAATAAATTATTATTATTTATTAAAAAAAAAAAAAAAACATATACATATACAGCATGTGTGTGTGTGTGTGTTTTATTAGTTGCAAAATAATATATATAGTAATTTAGGTCATTTTTAAAGAATTTGGCTTAAGCAATTTTATAGCGTATAATCAATGTTAATTGGTCTAGTCAAAAAAATAGAATCTAATTCGAGCTCGGCTTGTTTAATCAAATGACCTGAGCTTGACTCGAGCTTGAACTTGATTGATTTTTGTTGAGCTGAGTTCGAACATATTTCTAAAGCTCGATTCAAGTTCGAGCCAAGCTCGAGACTTAAGTATATATATTTTTTTTTCAAACCAAGCTCAAACAACCAATAGTTGGCTCAATTCAGCTTGATTGGATAATAAACAAATTAAAACCCAAATGGTGCAACCGCCATGCTCAACTTTAAATCTCTATGCCTTTCTCCAACTTTAAATACTCTGGTATGGTAACTCCCTAATCCAATAAGTACACCATCAAGTCCTTTGGAGACGACTAAAAATGGTGATGTCACCTATCACCATACCCAACAGTCATCAACACAAGTGATAGAATTAGAGCACACCCACATTCTATACTTGGGGATCCCCCTCTTCCATGATCTGTGCTAAGAAACTTTTCATAAGGATACTTCATAATAAGCAACTACTTTTAGAAGTAAGCATTCACTCAAACAATGGTTTCTACATTTGCCAGTAACTAATTACTGACGTACAAATTCTATGAAGCATATTATCATAATTTCCAGAGCATGGCAATCACAACATGTAAGTTTCCTTTTCGTATACTTTTTATGTCTCTATTTAAATAGAAAGAAGAAAAGGACTCCTGTGCAGTATAGTTACATGTCAACTATTTCTTAATATAAACTCTGTTAATTTCTTTCCTGCTGTTCCAAACAATCATAAGGAAACCCTTATAGGAAAATAACAATCGTATAAAAATTTAGGTTTAAAGGTAGAGTAAAAATAAAAAGAAAGATGAACAAACAGCAAGCCTTTAATTTATGCAAACATGAAAGTTCAAAAATGTATTTATGTTTCAAGTCACCTGATCCCTGCTTGTATAACTTTCTGCAAGTAGTTTAAGTGCTGCACCTTTTGCATTCTGCATTCGGTTCAGTGCCATGCTTCCACTTGCATCAACCACAAATATTACCTGCCATTTTTTTTTATTTTTCAAATCCAACATGTTAAGAGATTATTAGTGCTCACAGTAGAAATTTTTAGACCAATCATGCTCGAATGGTATAAAACATCAGAAAAGAAGGTCCAATATTTTGAATTGTACTGGATTCTTTCAGTATGATGCACTTGTCCCAAAACTGATAAGAATCAGTTTCAATGTTTTTTCTTTTTTCTGTATAAAAGGTAAGTACAAATGAACGACATAAGGTTATAGTTTTACTACCAATGCTCCTGCTTTTCGTGCCATTCTCTTTGCTCTCATATCAGTTTTCTCAACAAAAACTTTCCTACCGGTTTGAGTGTTCTTCTCCCTACGCAACTTTTGATATGGGGCAGCTGCTCTAAGGGTTGCATCAACAGCTAATCTCTTCACAGGGCCCTAAGACAGAATAAATTTTGTTAAGAAAAGTAGGACCAGTAGGGCAAAATTTCTTCGTAAATAGAATTTAAGATTTGTGAGACTCTACAAAAAGAATTAGGGTACATTTGGTACGAGCATTCATTTTTCAAAAGGAACGACTATTATTGGAAATACAGAGAGTTGGAATAGAATGACCATTCATATTCTTTAGTTTGGTGACAACGCATATTTTCTAACCAGAATGGAATCAAAATTACTAAAATACCCAAGATTTATTATTTAAAAAAAAAAAAACTCGAAAACATTCTTTGGTGGCCGACCACCCCTGGCACCTGGCGGAACCAACAACGGTGGTCGCACCACCCCCGGAGCTAGTGTCGGCCACCCATAGAAGGTTTTATATTTTTATGTTTTTTCTTTTTTAAAAAAAATTAGGTTTGTAGAACTATATATATTTTTCAAAGAATAGCTATTTCTTTCATTTTTTAGAAGATTAGTTATTCCCATAGTAATAGCTATTCTTAAGAATGGTGTAACTAAACAAAAGAATAGCTATTTCATTCCAAAAGTCTATTCCGCGTACCAAATGTGCCCTTAACATTGAAGAATTGTTTTTTAAATATTAAGTAAATCCGTTCAAGTAAACATTTAAAATGCAACTGGGTTGAAAAATGGTGTGAAAAGAGAATAGCAGAGATGTTACGTCCCTTTTCAACACGAGATTGAGTGGGAGAGGGGGAACTAACCTTTGGAAGCATTGGCTTTATATATCGGCCTCTGTCCTCCGAAAAGATAACGTTCTTTGCTCTCCCAGCCTTACCTCGGCGTCTCTGTGCTTGCTGTGCAAAGAAGAGAAGCTTCTCATCCACTAAACCCCCTTCTGCATCAAAGATGAACTCTTCAGGTATTTGTTCCTGCTGCTGTTCATTCTCTTCATCATTGTCGTCCTGCTTTGAAAGGGAACCTTCATGTTATACACAAACCCATACTTCACCTTAAATTTTGGAGTAGAAGAGATGAAATTTAAGAGTATGGTAAAATTAAATGATTACTAGCAATAGTCAATTAAAAGACCGAAAAAAAAAACACTCTATGAAATAACAAACCTCTTGTTCTTCCTCCTCATTCTGCTCCTCCTCAGATTCTTGATTTTGTGGAGGTGGTGGTGGAGGTGGAGGCTGCTGTTGCTGTTCTGGTGGATTCTCATTGATGATTGAACGAGGAAGAATGACTAGCTCTACCTGTAGTAGGAAATATATCAGAACAGAAAGTTTGTGCATGTTTGCCAACTGAAAAAACTATGATGCATATTATGACACATGGAAACAGCGATGCAGTTTACTTTACTGCAAATGATACAAGGAAAATGCTTTAGGTCCTTGTTAACCAGTCCCAAAGTAGGAGTTCAACCATATAATATGCTTATGCCCCTCCATGTTTCTTTCTTTTCATTCTGTGGATGCAACACCATGAGTGGAGGAACACTTGGAATACAACTATTCTACTAGAACAAGTATTCATCTCCCACTAACCATGGGATATGATTGAAGATTGTGAGCTTTAGGGGCTTAGGGTTGGGTTGTTTTGTGGGTTGTTCCTTATCGGGTCGGTTGTGAGGCTGTTGCTTCTTGTATACTCCGTGTGTACTAGGGGCGCCTTACGCTGTCTTCTAATAAAATTGCAATTACTTATCAAAAAAAAAATATAATACTCATACAGAATTGCAACGGAAACAAAAGTTAATATTGATTTGTACAGCATGAGATGTGGGTCCCACAAAAATTTAAAGCTGAAGTTTGAATGTTATACAATTAAATGATGGTAATGATATTCAAAATCTAATATACATTTTTTTTGAAACATTTTTCTTTTCCTTATAAAATATCTACTTTCTGATTTAATGAAACATAGCTGGCCAAAGATTAACAAAGACTTCAAAAACAAATTTCCAGTGCTACCATATATGATATGTAAATTACAAGCAGACCAGGATTTTTTTTTTTTTTTATAAGTAATGTCAATTCATTAATAAAGCGCAGAGAGCCGCAACCCTAATACACAAAGAAACATACAAGAGTGCCCCTAATAGGACTGAACATAAAATAAATTTAAAAAATCTGCATAAGTAAAAACATTTAAGCTATGATGAGACGCTATCCAAATATATAATGTGTTATACCAGTGTAAGCACTATCATTTCCTAACAAAAACAAACAAACAAACAAAAAGGAAAAGAAATTCAAGGTTATAACTCTTCATGGTTGTGATATTACCATAGCTCATATGTTCAACACATTGTATCTTTGGGCAGCTGCTTATGTTTCTCCTTTGGTGATTAGTTATCATGATTTTCTTGTTCTTTTTGCCCCTTCTAGCTAGGTAGCTTCTCTTGTATACTCCCTTTGTACCTGGGGATGTCTTGCGCTTTTAATTAATGATATTTTTAAGTGTTAGCCGCTCCCAGTTACACATGAAGTATACAAGAGAAGCTACCAAGCTAGAAGGGACAAAAGGAACAATTTTTTTTTGATAATAATCACCAAAGGAGAAACAAAAGCTATTGTTCAAAGTCTTCTCACGGTCCTAAAAAATTATGTCATTCATTTCCCTCCATAGACACCACAAAAGGTCCGAATGCAACATCTTCCACACAACAGCACTTTGAGCGCTACCGGCAGTCCACCAACAGGCATATAAGTCGACTACTCGTCTAGGTATAACCCAAGACAGCCCAAATCGATTGAAGAAAATATCCCATTAAGCACTGGCAACCTCACAATGGAGAAGAAGAAGAAGATGGTCAATGGACTCCCCACTCCTTTTACATAGACAACACCTATCAACTACGATAACATGTTGTTTTCTTAGATTTATTCATTGTAAAGATCTTTCCTAGGGCCGCCAACCAAACAAAAAAGGTTGTCTACAAAGTATCCTTGGTCCACCAAACAATCTTCCAAGAGAAACGAAAACCATCATTGCGAACCAAGACACTATAGGAGGATCTAATAACGAACAAACCTCTTTTGAAGGGAACCACCAAATCTTGTCTTCAAATTCCCGTCTCACTCTAGCTGAATACAACACCTTGAATAACGAGGCAAAGACATCCACCTACCAAGCCGCTCTAGCAAAGCTTACATTCCACCAGGTGGAGCCACTCGAAAACTCCAAGTGAGCCACAATGGAAGCAGCCTTTGCACAAGCAATGCCAAATAAATCTAGAAAGGCTTCCTGTGTATACTTCCTGTGTACCTAGGGGCGCCTTACGCTTTTTTTATAAAAGTTCTTCTTACTTATCAAAAAAAAAAAAAAAAAAAAAAAAGGGCCAAATGCCACACCACAGATTATGTTAGAAACTAACTTTGGAGCCATCTCCCACCTCCAATCTGGTATGGCTAGAGAACCTTCTCTCAACCATAGCACATATGTTCCAGCAATAAGATCCATAAAATTGCAAAGCCACTAGTGCATGCACATTAACTTCTTTTTTTTTTTTTAATTTCATTAAAAACTAAAGGGCACACCAAAGTACACAGAACATATACAAGAGAAACACCTAAACAGAAGAAAGAAAAAAGAAAAAGAAAAAAGTAGTGCATGCACATAATCTATGGATAGAAAATCATGTTCATTTTGTGTTTTCAGAAGAATACTTACAGCTTTTTTCAGGTCATCAACATTGACTTTTTCTCGTCCTTCTAAAGCAGCTAAGCATTTTGCAACACGGGCAGCATATAGCTCTGCTCTGTGTCCCTGTAGAACATAATAGCCATTTAATACGTACATAATCGCATTCCACATAGCAGAATCAGTTTAGTCATGATATAACATATGCAACAGCTTATATATCCATCTACGTAATCATGGACATACATATTCACATGTATATGCGCGCGCGTGCACACACACACAAGCGCATACAAAATGGTATAATGATTAAGAAAAAGGTAAAATGTGCTTTTTAAAACCATGGCTAATTTCCTTCTTTTTATTATGTTTTTGGAACAGTTTTAATCAGCAACCTACAATGTGGTGACCTGTATTCTTTTTCTGAATGTTATAATCACATTCATCTATACATGATATATATACACACACACAAACATAGGCAGTGGTATAATATTAAGAACAGTTAAAATGTCCTTTTTAATCATGAAAAAGAAGCATGGGTATTTTCCCCTTTTTTGGTTTTATTATGTTTTTGTCACTGTTATAATCAACACTCTCCAATGTTGTGATATGTATTGTTTTTCAAACAAACATAACTATTTTAGAGGCGGTCCTTTTTCAGAAGAGGTAATTCGGTGTTAGAAGTTAGATTATGGGATTTTTTTATTTTTATTTTTTTAAGTAGATTATGGGATAATGTGCAGTGTGGGTCTACTCTTCTATATATGCAATGCCTAGACCAGTATTAACGTTGCCACCAAAAGACAAACGATAGCATTTTGTGCCTAAATAGTCCTACACAACCAAAAAGGAAAGAAAAAAAAAACTCCTAACCTATCACAAGTAGTTTGGATTCAGGGCATTAATCAAATGAGTTGAGTGTTTGGCCATAGGGCTAGGTAAATCAACTTCCTTCTCAACAGTGAAGATAAAAAATGTGAGCCTCCAAGTCCATTAGCAGCTCAAATCAGCAGGATGCGAGTATAACATCAGGCTTGACTTATTTTATTTTTAACTCGTAAAAATTTATGAAAGTAAGGAAGAGTTTCAGAGTCAGAACCTGGCAACCACCTCGAAGGGCTTCCAAAACAAGGTACTTCAATTGTTCTCTGCTGACAGTAACATCCTTCAAATACTCTCTAGCCAAAATAATCTGCAATGTGTAAATAAATGCATAAAACCAATGAATAAAAGAACAATTATTAACTTGCAACATGATAAAGTTTCCTAATAACAATAATCATAGCATAAACTATAAGATAATAGAAAGCTTTGCAATTCATTTTAGCAAATTGAATGCCTGCAAAAATTATTGGAGGTAAGAAATCTGATTAAGTTTAACTTAGCTTTCCTGGGAAAATGACTATAGCGTTATGCTATGGAGAAAGAAGCTTTGTGGAGATCGGTAGTGGAAACTAAATATGATAGCATGAAGGGAGGTTGGTGTTCCAAGGAGGTAGTGGGGCCCTTCGAGTGGGAGTGTGGAAATATATAAAGAGGGGGTGGGTAGTTTTTTCGAGTTTTGTTAGATATGAGATGGGAAATAGGTTCAAGATCAAGTTTTGGCATGAATTGTGGTGTGGGGACCAACCCCTAGGATATTCAGGTTTATCATCCTGACACAACAAGTATGTGATGCTAATATATTAGATAATTGCCCTTGAATCCTAGAGAGCTATTAAAAAAGTTTGATGATGGAAATAAATTAATGGAGGCTCAAAAAAACAAAGAAATAAATTAATGGAGAACTCAATACATTATTCTCTTGGAAAACGAATTCAATCCATAGAACAATGAGATTAAGACCATGTTTCATCGACATTCTTTTGGGCCATTGATGAATAATCTATTTACACTCAATGATCACAAGAATATATTCATCTCAAGTGAAACTTCCAGGGATTTCTCATTTTTATTTACTCTTTTCTTTTTTTTTTCTTTTGTTCTTTTTTTTCCCTGCCCCAGCAAAGCACCCTGTTCCTATGACGGGGATAGGCAGAACCACTCCCTCTACTAATTTATTTTATTGTACACTTGCCTGAGTTTTTGCATAGTCTGTTTCTTCCTCAACCATTTTAAACACTTCATTACTATGTTCCTGAAATTGTGTTGCAATTCCAACAGCTGCAACACGATCTTCAAAACTCATTGGAAGATCTGCGCTGCAGAGGAAGTGTGTCACTAGTGAAATGAAAAGAGAATCAAGGATAGCTAACTCATTCGATTAGTGAAAAACAAGGGCTTTACCTCAAATTTATTGCAATACGATCTAGTAAGTGCTCACGTACAGCACCCTCTTCTGGGTTATAAGTAGCAATAAGAAGTGGCTTGCATGGGTGCCTAAAGCTGATTCCCTCTCTTTCCACAGTATTAACTCCTTCAGTCAACACATTAAGAAGCAAATTACTAATACCCTCATCCAAGAGGTTTATTTCATCAACATATAGAACACCTCTATGAGCTTCAGCAAGAAGGCCTGGCTGGAAAACAGTTGTTCCTGTTTTCACAGACTCCTCAACATCAACAGATCCAAGAAGTCTGTCCTCCGTGACTCCCAGTGGAATCTGTGGCATGAATAAACAAAGGTGATTAGGCAACGAAATTAATCTAAATATGCATGCCTTCTCTCACAATAAGTACCTGAACAAAAGGAGATCTGACTATCTGAGTCTTAATATTACCAGCAGAATCATATTCCACACGTTCAGGTAGACCAACTTCCCACCTTCAAAAATTTCAATAGTTGTTATCTTGAAAGAAATAAATCTGTGTTACCAATGTCGACTCATTGGAGAAAACAAACAGAGAACACATCAGGTCAAAATGTTGTCATATTTACATCTTTTTGGCTTAAAGAATAATAGGTTTTTAACATTTTAGCTTAATATCACTACTTCCACTAAAACTTATCTTGCTTATCAACTGAAATAAAATCTGAGAAGTGCATGTGTTATAAATTGTTCTTCCATTTGGGATCTCCCTTTTTTTTGATAAATAATCGAATTATTATTTAAAAAACGCAAAATGCACAATCCAGGTATACATGAAGTATACAAGAGGTACACCTCGCTAGAAAGAGAAAAAAGGTCAAGAAAATCATGAAAACCAAGCCAATTAGGAAAGTCTAAAGCAACTGCCCCACGGTAAAAAGTATTGAAGAAAAAAGACTTTAGTTCCACCGCAAAAGGTAGGACGGAACCACCTTCCGCACTGCTACAATCTGAAGACTGCCATTCAACCCCCTCCAACCAACAAGCGAAAAGTTCTACCACTTGTCTAGGCATAACCTAAGTTAGCCCAACATGACTAAAGATAGCACTCCAAAAGGTATTAGCAATCTCACAATGGAGAAGAATATGATTCACAAAATCCACATTTCTCTTACACATATAGCACCAATCAACTACAATGACATGCTGCTTACTTGGGTCATCCATGATGAGAATCTTCCCTAGGGCGGTTGACCAAGCAAAAAACGCTGCTCTCGTGGGGACCTTATTCCGCCAAATACTATTCCAAGGGAAGGGAGTACCATCATGAGGGACAAGAATGTTATAAAATGGTCTAACGTCGAACAACCCTTTTTTGGAAGGGACTCAGCAAAGCTTGTCTTCACCTCCCCGTCTCAATCTAAAGAAGTACAAGCAATTGAAAAACGAAACAAAGACATCCACATCCCAATTGTTAGCCACTCTGATAAAGTTTACATTCCATTGATGGGGACCATTGGATAAATCCAAATGATTTGCCACATAAACATCCTTAACGCAAGCAATACTGCACAAATCCGGGAAAGCTTCCTTGAGAGCCTGATCCCCACACCACATGTCATGCCAAAATCTAATCTTGGAGTCATCTGCCACCTCAAATCTGGTAAGACTAGCAAACTCCCCCAGCCCCTCCTGATGTATTTCCATAACCCCACCTCATACAACCCATGAAGCTCATTAGAACAACACCCACCCCACACTCTACCGTATTTAGAATCCACTACGATTCTTCACAAAGCCTCTCTTTCATGTATATAGCGCCAAACCCACTTCCCCAAAAGAGCACGATTGAACAAAAGCAAGTTTCGGACCCCCAACCCTCCCTCAGAATCAAAGAAAAAACCTTGGACCAACTTAACATGTGAAATTTGGACTCTTAACCTAGCCCACCCCATAAGAAATCCTATTGTAACTTCTCTATGATTTTGGCAACATTAGCGCGCGCGCGGTGGGAGGGGGGGGGGGGGGGAGAGTCAAGAAATACGTAGGCAAATTAGATAGGGTACTCTTGATAAAGGTAATCCTTCCACCCTTAGAGCATCTCCAGCAAATTAGGTAAAAGTCCCATAATAGCTATATTTAACTAATATGGCCACTTTTTCTCCTCCAGCAAATTAGCTAGACACTAGGTAAAATGTATAAAGTGCTACAGTGAATAGCAAGAAGTTGCTATTCGTGGCAGCACACTATATGATTAGAATAATATTTCTCAAATCAGCCTTTTCTTCATGCAAGGCCCCCTCCCTTGTTGCATCACTCTCTTCCATCATCTCCCCCTCCTTTTTAACACTTGACTTCTCAGTTTGCCCGCCAGTTGCCTCTTCCTCTCTTCAATCTGCGTCTGCTCACATCTTCTTCGTGACTTCTCAGTTTGCTCGCTAGTCACCTCTTCCTCTCTTCAATCTGCGTCTGCTCACACCTCAAGGTGTTGTCTGCCCAACAACTTTTTTGGGTGTTGATGGGTTTTTGTTCCTCTTCTTCTTCTTCTTCCTCAGTTTGCTCACCAATCGCCTCTTCCTCTCTTCAATTTGCGTCTGCTCACACCTCAAGGTGTTGCCTGTCCAACAACTTTTTTGGGTGTTGATGGGTTTTTGTTGTTCTTCTTCTTCTTTCTTCATGACTTCTCAGTTTGCTCACCAGTCGCCTCTTCCTCTCTTCACTTTGCGTCTGCTCACACCTCAAGGTGTTGTCTGCCCAACAACTTTTTTGGGTGTTGATGGGTTTTTGTTCCTATTCAAGATTACTACTACTATGGCTATTGTATTTTCTTTCTGGGTCTGTTTGTAATAGTTGGTTTTCTTCTCTTGGTTTTTTGGATAGGATGCTGGAGGCCTTAATGATGAGGAAAACAAGTGGCCGCCGAGCTAAAGCCTTTGATGATTTCATATGGTGGTTGATTTTGCAGTTGGATGTTTAGAGTTGGTGGCCGGATAGGGTTAGAAAACGATGGAGAGAGAGAGAGAGAGAGAGAGAGAGAGAGGTGTTTAAGAAAAAAAAAACTCTGAAAAATAATATTTAAATAAAATAGAGAATTTGTTGGAGTGTGTATAAAAAAAACTGTAGCTAAAATAGAAATTTGTACTTTTTTACTACGTATTTTACCTACTATTGCTGGAGATGCTATTAGAAAAGTACATCTTAGGGCCAAATAGTAAATAAGTTGGCTCTTCGGAGGGTAGTAATGTAGGAGGGGGAAGCCTACACTCCATCAAGTAGCCCAGTATACCCATTTGACAATGAAAAAGAAAAAGAAATGAACTGAGTTGTCATTTCTTCTTGATTCTTTTTTTTTTTTTTCATGAAATCCTTTCTCTTCCTCAGAAAATCTAATATTTCTCACACAGGAAACCATTCAATTAGGATTTAATCCAGCTTTTCTCTCTCTCCTTCAAATTTTTTACTTTTCTATCCATGTAGTGAAAACTCTCGTCTTTCTAAGGACTTACTAGATGAGATGGGTATTATGTAGAAACTAAGCCTAGAGAACAAAAAGTTCTAGGTTGTAAACATTGCACAAAGAACAGTAATGCTCCTAAAATTTCTAGTGCTCATCGACAGACAAAAAGAAAAATGGGGCAAGACTTACTGGCCTAGAAAGATACTCGAGCAGATGGGGTAACCAAACATAGAGGAATCAAATCAACATAACACGGTTAGCCTACTCTTGAGGTCCATACAATGGCATTTTTAGAGTGACCTTCCGGTAGTTCTGGAAAGAATATTTAGTAAAGAAGCATATTGAATGATGATGATCGTCTGTAAACCTTCATGTGGATTGGGAAATGGAGGAGATTCATTTCCTCAAAGAATACTGAAATAAGGGTGAGATTGAGAACTAGTACATTTGATGTTGTGCTAATACTCACACATGAAGCTTGCCCTTTGTCAATTTATCCTACTGGACTGAGAACCAAAAACGTTTAGAGCTACCTAGCCCAGATGGCAGGTCTTGATGATGGCAAAGGACCCTATTGAATATATGCACTGTAAGCGTGTCAAAACAAAGCTAAAGAAAGAAAAAACAATTTGTGGTTGATCAAGTACAAAGGTGTAGCATCAAAGCATGAGACATATGTGCCTTTGGCTTAAGTAGCATTAAAGAAGTGACACTTTCCTGTACAGAGTTACATGACCTTGTATTTTGAAAAAAGCAAAGCCGCAAATTCCATTATTCATAATCTTAGTGAGAATTTATTCTCAGAACCCTCGTGTATTGTTAACATTCATAGATTCCAATATGTTTTTAATCCTATATCATGAATCATATGTGCACGACAATTACAAACAAGTCATTATATATATATATCATAAATCGTATGTATGTATGTATTCCCTGGTAATTCAAATACTCAAAATCATACATATAACATTCCTATCTCACTGATTCAAAAATTAACTTGAACGCATTCAGTAACCTTACTCTTCCGGGCAGGCTGGATCAGCATTTGCTATTGAACCAACAACAACATCAATAGGTGGTAAAATTTCGTGTAACCCACGTGCCATTACTGTCTTGGCTGTTCCTCGCCTTCCAGAGATGGCAATCCCTCCAATTTCACGGTCAATAGCCCCAAGCAAAAGAGCAGTTTTTATAGCATCCTGTAAAAAATAATTAATTTTCACAAAAGTAAAAAATAACGGAACATTTGCTAATTAGCCAACATTACCTAGCCAACTAATTCCCAAACAGATGAATTAGAAATTTCAAAGGGAAAAAAAAAAAGTTGCATTTTCAGAACACATATTTTAAGGCATATGATGGCATAAATGCAGCAATATTCTCAAATATGCTTCTTCCAAGTATTTTATGATGCACAAAACAATCTGTGTTAGCCCCTCCTTGTCAGTTGAAGGCCACATATTCAATTGAGGGATGAATCCCATCTATTAGCACCCTACAATTAATTTTACAATGTCAAATTTTTTTTCTCTTTTACGTACAGTGCCAATAAATAATCAACAGTTAGGACATTTCTAAAGTTAAATGCACCAATTACAGATTTTATTCAATTGTATGTAGTTCTATCTGTCTCGGTTTTTGGGCTCATCCATCTCAGTATATTCACCTCCACAACAATAAATCTGAGACTGAGTCCTCACTTGGAGGATAAAGTAAGTTGGTCTAATTACCTTCATGCTCTTCCTCTATCAGGAATGCGGATATCGCCCAAGAAAAGAATAAGGCATTGGAGATCACATAAAATTGTATAAGTATGCCCCCATTTTGAATACATAGCTCCAATGAAAAGATTGGCAAATCACTCCCTCTTCATGAATGACCAAAAATGGCATCCATCTCTTGTCTACTAAGATTACAATCACTTTAACTTAGAATTTTTTTTCTTTTGATGAATTGAACTTAGCATATTTGTTTAATAGGCCCTTATAAAATAAATTTTTTTTAAAAAAGGTATATTTTATTATAGGCAATATAACTTATGCACCTTTCTGGAATTAAACCATGCAACCTTACTCTGCACCTGTAATTTGTGGGGGGAGAAGACGCCATTTGGTCCTCTATCACCATTGGCACTTCACCTTTATCTATTCTCTCACTAACGCTGCATTCTATCCATTTTTAGTTCTTCTGACTAAAAATTCTAACCTGATCAATCGACATTATCTCACAGGCTAATAAAACACATCAAGGCACCTCATCCTAATAAATTCAAACGGATGAAGCTGAAAGTTGAAAGCTAAATTAAATTCACTTGAAAGTAAAAAGCTTTTGTTTGCCCACTAAAAATCATGCTAGTTACCAAACTACATAGGCAGCAAAGCAGAAAAACGAGATCATACAATATTTAACAGACTAACCGACTTGTCCTTCAGATTGTAATTGTAGGTAACAGTCTAGCCCCGTTCCAAGCATAAAACAACAAAATGGCAAAACCCATAAACTAATTCATAGAAAGATACGAAAAAGCTGACAAACCAAAAGACCCTTAATCAAGAGAAAAACAGAGAAAGCAATTAAAACCCACTTTCAGTTCAACCATAAAAAGACCGAACTGGAAAAACCCATTACTAATTCATGCACAAACACAAAACTAACAAACCAAATTACCATTTTTAAGAGAGAGAAAGAGAGTTTGTACTTGGCCAACAACAGCAGCTAGAGGAAAGAACTGTCTTCCATAATAAGGAGCAGCATGATCCGGCTTCTCTGGGGCGAGTACCGCACCATTCCCAGAATCAAGAGCTGCATTTGCATTTGTGGAAACTGCACGGACACTGGGCCTGCGATGACTGCAAACTCGTTTTTGCTTCAAAAGAAGAGGGTGTAATTTGAAGGTAGAAGAAGATTGAAGCTGAGAGATATATGTGCATGTTGGAGCTGAGGCCGTGAATGCCATTGCAAAAGAGAAAGCTTGAGAGAGAGAGAGAGTGATGAGCTCAGCTCTTCCTCTCTTATCCGTTACTCTCAATCCGATGCCTTAATGCGCGCTATATAGTGCGCTATATAGTATACACCTGTGGTGGGTACGAGCGAATGCACGCGCTGTGACGTGCGCGTGTTTCACTTTCGAGAAATGCTTTCTAGTAGGTGAGCCTTTTTAATATTTAAATATTAATCAATTAAAAAATTGAACTTTTTATTTAAAGATGAGTGATCGGTGCACAACAATAATGTTTGCACAACTTTAGAGATATGAGGTGGGGAGAAATGATCTCTACACTCATTTTTCATAACAGCCCCACAACAAGCTGACGTGGCTGGTAATATTTTATTATTTTTTTCTTTTCTTTTTATAAAAAAATAATAAAATATTACCAGCCACGTCAGCTTGTTGTAGGGCTGTTGTGAGAAATGAGTGTAGGGATCATTTCTCATGAGGTGGGTCCTATTTAAAATCTATGTGGTGGAACCCACCACATGGGGCCCATCTTATATCTCTAAGACCTTGCACAACAGTTGTGCAACTATTGTGCAAGAGTCATTTTCCTTATTTAAAACATTATTGGAAATGCTAGAATTACAACAAGTGCACTACAAGTACACAACTCTAAGGCACATTGAGGAAACTCACATGTGTGAGTCTTACCCTAATATGCTTTAAAGTTGTGGACTTATAGTGCACTTGTATTGCATGTATCACTTCCCATTAGGGTCTTAATTAAATATCATTGACTAACTTTTGTCATAATTGGGACCTTCAAGGGTTTTTTTTTTTTTTTTTTTTTTTTTTTTAAATTTTTAATTTTTTATAAAAAGAAACTTAATTATAATATTGCGATTTGGGCCCTTAGGCAATAGCTTAATTTGCCTAAGCAATGAGTTGGCTCTGCACTCCCACTCACACACTTTCTAATGTGGCAGTAAAATCATAATTAGATTTTGAATTGACCAGTATTAAATTTTGAATACAATAGTAATTTTCACTGCCACGTCATCGTTAGGAATTGTACACTTAAAAATGTGGGAGTGAAAGTGGGAATGTGTCATTTATCTTCGGTTTCAAAAAGTGTTGAGTGGTAATTATTTTCTTAGACTAAAATAAAAAAAAAAAAAAAAAAAAAAAAAAAAAAAAAAGAAGAAGAAGAGAGATTCATTTTCTTTTCACTATTCAAAAGCATCATATGAGTTCATTCAAAAAAAAAAAATATTCATATTACAAAGATGGAACGGTGACACATCATTTAGGAATTAAATTTTTGAAAAATTTGGGAAACATAAAATCCGATGTAATGAATAAAAAAGTGAAAACAAATATAGCAATAATATCTATCAAATAACTAAAAAAAATTAAGAATAATTATTAATATTTCCTAGTACTTTTGGATCAAGAAATAAAATAGAGAAAATCTATTTTATGATCTATATTTTATTTTGTTGCACTTAACGATGTGCATAGTACTACGTCATTTAAAATTTTAGACGACATATATATATATATATACACACACACACAACATTAAATCTATAAAATCTAATATGATCTATGAACTAAATCCTCTCAATTTCATTAAAATTAAAAGAATGCACAGTCAATAGATAAAAAAGAAAGAAAGTGACATCACATACCGGATGCTTGTAATATTATAGATTGTATGTTCAAATTAAAGTTTCTTGAAAAGTAATGCTACTATTCATATCCATTTATAATACTCATTTCACATGGGTTAACATGAAGTGTTTTAAGTATTTTTTTTTTTAATTATCTTTTAAGTTTCTTATATAAAAAGCCACTTAAAAAACACTTAGTCAACCAGTATCAACCGGTGTAAAATGTGGTGAAAAATAATATTAATCTTTATTGAGCTTCAATTTGTTTTTACATTCCTTCATTTACTCCTTTTTTTTTTTTTTAATGAATTTACACATATATTTCCCAAATTTATATAATATTATAATCAAATGGATATATCATAAATCACCATTGACTTCGATTTTTGTGATGTATTGCTATTTGATTTCTGACGAATTGCCACTGCTTTTCAAGTTCTTTATTTTTGTTGAGCTATTGAACCTCTCTTCCTTAGAATCCAAACAAAAACGGATTTGGCTTAGTTGCCCTGAAAAACAGCTCAAATTAATTTCACTTTCTTTCTTATATAAAATTTGAAACTAAATATTGGCTATTGAAAAAACTGAAGCATACATACTATACCTTTTTTTTTTTTTCAGCTAAACCTAGTCCAATAAAAGCGGCCACAACTCTCCGCTGATACAAACATAAAGAAATCTCTCCATCGGTTATACACATATAAGGATTATTAACAATTTCACTGTCCAAATTACATGCAATTTAGAAAATCCCACAATGAAAGCTGCAAGGCCAACCTGGGCCTATCCCGTGTAGCCCGAGATGAAAGGTCTACTTGCCCGAAATAGGTGAGTCCTGCACAATCCGAATCTCAAGCAATTTATTGTCCGGATTGCTAGCAAATATAAAAGAGCTCTATGAGGCCCACCTACCAGAGTAAGGAGGGCATGCTTTGTTTGGTTAAGTTCTCATAAGGGCACTCACATTTATTATCAGTTTTGCTAACCATCCAAACAACAAAGTTGCTAAAAATCTTCATCTAGTCCTGCAACCCCACTCTACGAAGTTGTAAGGAATCCTGATCTTGGATCAAGAATCCCCTAAAATTCCTTGAAATTCGGTCAAAGAATTTTAGGGGATCTTGTCCCAATCACATATGCACATTTGTAAAGAATAATACTAAAAACTACATTTTTATCTTACAACTATCTCACAATGCTAACATGGCAGTTTCAATCAACCTTTATAAGAAAAACAAATAAATAAATAAATCCAAACATCAGTTCAGACTGCCATGTCAGTATTGTAAAATACTAATGTGACAAAAATGTAGTTTCTAACATTACTCATTCGTAAAATATATAATAGTCTGGATCAGTGCAATGTCAGATCAGCATTGACAGTTCCAAACATAAATTTCTTTTCATTACTCCTACAAAGAGATGGGACTTCATTTCTCTTCTTTATTTTGTTCTCACTGGTAAATAACCCTTTTGAGGAAGATCTTGATGACCTCCGTTTTCAAAGTCAGGCCTACACATCAGACCTCAAATGTAAACCAGCTTGACATCAAGCATGGTAAGAAGGCATTGTATCATACAAGGCAGAACAAGCCAGCCCTGTGTACACATTCTTTCCTTCCTCCAACTCTTTATTTCTTCATGTAAGGGAGAAAGAAGAAAAAGGTGTGGGGAGGGGGTTTTCCTCTATTTCCTTCTGATACACCTAACAACAAAATTACAACTATCATAGAGAGAGTCCGATGAATTAAATCTGAACTGTTGAAAAAACTACAAGAGATCTTTCCGAGAGAGAGATACTAAGATTACGACTACCATCCTCATGTCCCCGTCTGAAAATGAAGATCTTTGAACAAACTAGGAAGACAGGCTTCATTCTCTTGAGAATAATCATTTTACACTCAAATATATGAATAATCTAAACTGGCACTATCATGACTAATGTCGCAAGAATATCTGAGTATTTGTTCTACAATGTCTAACATCCCCCCAGAAATGAACTAATTTTGTTTTTTTTTGTTTTTTTTTTTTTTGGTTTTTCCATCTAGTCTTGCCTTAAATCGCAATTTCTTTTCCTATCAATTGTTAGTCCCAAATGTAAATAAAAACTAAACCAAGTCACCCCTATAAGTCAGTATCTTACCAGTTACCACAACCTGTACCACATGATAAAGAATGTGAAAAAGGTTCTATGATTGAATTTAACACTGTTGGGCAATCTCCAGCAGGAAGAACTTAGGACCTGACAGGATACCCAGCATCTTCGCCTCAACGATCATAGATTGCTCTCTTCTGAGATTACTGAAAACCTGTAAGGAGTCAAAGATAGTCTTGTGGTAAATATTTTAATGTCTTGTGAAGACCAAGAACTTTTTTCAAGGGATTAGCTATACCTCTCCTTCCTTGCTACCGAACATTCCTTTCCTTCTTGGAATGGTTCTCAGTATAGTGCTTCGGTGCCGCAACCCTCTACTTTGGTTATACTGGCTTTGCCCGCTAGCATATTCGATCTTTCTTTTCCTAAACCAAAGAGTTTTTCTTCTTAGTCGAAGTTCTCTGCTTATCCTGTAGTTGAAACCTCTTAAACCCACTCACAATTATCAATTCCTTCACTTTTTAACCCAATGGGTTCTTGACAAATAATAATCATCCTCTTTATAAGAAAAGAAATGGATCAGACCCCAACAGTACTGAAGTATTCACCCTCAAATGCCAAGGGATTTCAATTGCACGTAATCTGCAACAATAGGTAATCAAATCACACATTATCTACATAAAAAGTTAAAAACAATAGATAACTATTTACTAATTTCCCACAAAGTCAAGAATTTTATTTTATTTTATTTTTTTTAAAAAAACCTAATTGCTTCCTATCATATTTGTCCCATATCATAGAAGAGAATTTTAGTCGATTATTATTTTTTTTTTTTTATAAGTAAGAATTCATTAAGAAGCGCAAAGGGGCGCAACCCTAGTACACAGGAAGTATACAAAGGAGCCCCTAAAAAGAAGACTGAAACGAACAAGAATGTAAAAAATCTACGTATGGCATACTACCCAAGCTATGCACCGACACCCAAAGATATAACATATTAAGCACTTTTCTACAAAGAGCCCCAACTTGTACCTCCACATCCTCAAAAAGCCTAGAATTTCTCTCACGCCACAAGCCCCACAAGATTTAGTCGATTATTTAAAAATTACCCAAAAAGAGCCTTTTTTTTTTTTTCAAACCAAAAGACACTTTCAAAGAAGAGAGCTTATTTTGTCAATATCAAGCAGAAATCTATGAACCGCTGAACGCATAAAACTCGATCAATAGAACACATAAAACCCAAATAGCTAAGTGACATGTAAAAGACCTGAATTTCTACTTCCCAAATCCTATGCAACACAAAACATCAATTAATTCAGAGGTATCAAAATCAAAGCAGAATGTGAAGAATTGATGGATTACTTTGATTAATTTTTAATGCACACAGAATATCCACAAACCTAGTTGGGTTCCTACAGGAGGTTAAAAAATGGGGCACATAGTTGGGGAGGTAGCTCCTAGGAGGATAGATGGTTGCCTTGGGTTTTGTAGTAACAGTTTGTGAAGGGCCAAAGATAATAAACCACCCCCCCCCCCCCCCCCTTCCGAAAAAAAAAAAAAAAAGGAACTGATCCTCCAAGAGATTAAAAATCTATGGACTAATAACTGGTCCTCCTAAAAAAAAACACATAAAAACTTGGTGCAGGTATTAGAGCCAAATTATTCCAAGTATACCTCGCTCAATGGTGGGACAGCGTTAGATACTTCATCATTACATTCAACCACAGCATTACTTTGTGTCTCAACAACCAACTGGGACACTCCACTTTTCACAGTTAGCACATGGGGGCAGATAGGAGGGTCTCTTTTGCGACATACATGGCACCTAAATCCAATAAGCTTATCGATGTTCCCTGGATTGAGTCCAAAAGCATCTCCATGAAACCACTCTGCATAATAAGACAAGTGAAGAAATATAATGAAATGTATATACTATATACTAAGGAATTCAACAAGGCAGTAAAAAACGATGTTATTAAAAAGGTAAAAGCAGAAGGATACGATGCTTCAACCACCATTATGACCCTAATCAGCACCAAATGACTACATATAAAACTAAAAGATGAAAGAGTTACCAAATAAAAGAACAGAAAAAAGCGAAGTACCTCCACATATTTCACAAGCAATATTACTTAATGTAGATGCACAACCCGCTTCACCACAAAGACGGCATTTGGGCTGATCAAGATTTACATACAATTTCTCAGACGAGGCAAGGATATTTTTCTCCCTAAAATGCATCACTCTTTCATCATTAGGCTTTCCGGAGAACAGAAGACCATTAAGCCAGTAACTGTGGTAAACTTGTGTTCTCTTCTTCTGCCAAGAAGTGCGTCTCTTTGGTTTCTTATACATCGTCTTTTTCGATTTTTTCTGCTTCACTTTCTTGCGTCCTCCAGGCTTTTTATTTTGCAGTGACAAGCATTTAGCTTTCCTAGGCGAACGACGTAGAGGCACAGCAGGTGGAGCTTTTTTATTGTTTTTTGATTGTATTTGTCCACCCTTTGAGGCTTTTTTACCACGTTTTAGTTGAACTGGCCTGCAATCTTTGGAGGCTTTTTTACGCTTCTGTGACTGTACTTTCCCTCGCTTTGTGTCAGTTTTCCATCTTTTTGCATCAATCTTGGCACGCAACCCATCCTGGCATCGGTGGCATGTATATGTATATTGAGCAGTGATGGCCCCATCAGACTTCTTGACATGCCTTTTATGAAAAAATCCTGAAATATGATGATAATCAGGCATCAAGCCTAAACAGAAGCAAGAAACTCCATGACAAACATCAACCTTGAAGCAACTAAACTAACAATCCTTTACCATACAACCTCAAAATTTACCTCTGTATTTACTTATTTTGCAAAAAAAATGGAAGAAACAAATACAATTTTTTTTTTATATAAGTAATTTTTTGTCCCCCAAGGAAAGGGGAAAGGGGAAAGGGAAGATTCGAACTAGTGACCTCCGTTTTATGAGGCGTGGTCCCTAACCGATCGAGCTACCCAAACAAATCTAAAATGAAAGAATAAAAAATTTCAAAAAATAATAGAAAAACAACTTATATTCACTATAAATTGTTTACAAACTTCAAGACAAGAATTAAGCACAAAAGGAAAAAGCCTTATGAGAAGTCGAAAACTAACCTTTGCAGTACTGGCAGCTCACAGCGTCCCTGCCAATATTAAAAATATGTAAATTATGAATAAAAGGGAAAGAAAAGGAAATAAAGTCAATAAGATGACAATTAAGATGGGAGTGAAAAAAATTTTAACAAGGCAAGAAAATATCAGCATAGTTTAGCCTTTAACAATGATACTAGTAACATCAGAATGCCTCGAGCAGATATTCTAACATAATTCTCAATTCTCAAATTATCACTAGACTATGTCAATTTCAAATTCATCCTATTTTGTTCAATAGTAACCTCAAAATATCAACAGAACATCCTCTAACCTACTTTGTCCTTTCATTTGCCTATACCATAATACCTAATGCCAGCCAACCTGCATGAGACATTACAGGACCACACTTTGGCCATATAAGACAAAGGCCAAAAGTGTTGACATCTGGAGATTATAAAAAAGGATAATTCCACGAGTATTCAGGACAACCTTATGAGAGTGCAATCGAGTTCAAGTGTCATAAATTAGTTTCACACAATGGGAAACAAAGAAGAGAAATTAAAAGAAGGAAAGCATATCAAGGTAGTAGAATTGGTCATTTTTCTAACCAATATTGACACGAGGCACTCAAGCTTATAATGGTGGTATAAAATGTTGTATAGGTCATGTAGTCAAACCACTGTATTACTATATTTTCAGCCCTACAAAGATTTCAAAAGTTCTAAGAATGGGAACAATGATTACCCATGTCAAAGCATCATTGAGTTAGACTCAGCAGCAACTAAAAGTTTGCTTGGCCAAAACCATTAGTAAATTAAGATGTTTGTTCACTCCCACTGCTTTTGTTTTGTGTTTTCCATTAAAAATAAAATAAAATAAAATAAAAAAAAAGAAAAAAAGAAAAAAAGTTCATTCCTTTACACTTAATATTACCTGTTAACCACAACATAGCAATTGGGTGGCTTGAACAACCAACCTTTAACAGTAAGGTCCCCTCACATATCTTTAAGGAAAAACATAGGCTATCAAGGAAAATAAAAGTTGAAATGAATAATCCTACAAAGAGATCAGGAAGCACAGCTCAGGTTTCTGACTAATTTATCTACTTGGTCCAAGGGCACAGGGGCATGAGGGCGATTAAAAAATAGATGTGCAAGGACAATTTTTTTTTTTTTTTTTTTTTTAAAAAAAATTATCTTTTTGGAACTAAACATCTGGTAGTTCTTGGGCCTTCGCCAAGGGGACCCTCTATCACCCCTTCTCTTTGTAATTGTCATGGACGCTCTCAGTAAAATGTTTCTCAGAGCAATGCTTGGGGGTTATTTATTTATTTTTTTGATAGGTAAGAAATCAATTTTATATAAAAAGCATAAAGCGCCCCTTAGTACATTGGTAGTATACAGGGAAAACACCTATCTAGAAACAGAAAAGCGAGTGAGGAAGTCAGAAAAAGAAATATACAAAGGATGGACATAAGCCGAAGTCCAACAACACAAAGACTGATAGAACAAAGAAAGGATCTCTTCTAAGGATCTTTCTAAGTCTTCAAAACTCCTATTGTTTCTTTCCCACAATGCTTGGGGGTTATTTATCAAGATTCCGAGTGGACATCCATAATGTTGCCCCATAGAAATATCCCACCTTCTGTTCACAAATGATACACTTATTATGTGTGATACAAACAACGATCAAATTTATAACTTGGGTCACATTCTACTGTGTTTCGAGGCCATTTCGGGATTGAAGGTCAACCTCCAAAAATTTAAGCTAGTCGCAGTAGGGGAGGTTCCGCATAAGGAAGAGCTGGCTGATATTCTCAGTTGTAGCATCTCCTCTTCCCCCAAAATACTTGGGTCTTCCTTTAGGTGCTCCCTTTAAATCAAAAGCTATTTGGAATAGGGTAGTCGAGAAAATGGAAAAAAAAAAAAGTTGACTAGTTGGAAGAAGATCTACCTGTCCAAGGGAAGGCGACTTACTCTCATTAAGAGTATGTTATCCAATCTACTTACGTCCTTCTTATCCCTCTTCCCATTACCAACAGACATTATTAGGAGATTGGAGTGCCTTCAAAGAAGCTTTCTTCGGGATGGTCCAGGCGGTGAGTCGAAGTTTCATCTAGTGAATTGGAAGACTATTTGCTCCCTAGTCCCTAAAGGAGGGTTGGGAGTAAAAAATTCTCATGTTGTTCAACAAAGCTCATCTTGGTAAATGGATATGGAGACTCGGGCAAGAGGAGAATTCTTTATGGAGACAAGTGATTGTTGAGAAGTATGAGATCCAAATAAGGGATTGGAGTTAAGAGGAAGCTCGATGGCCTTGTTCGTTCACCTAGAAAAAGTATTTGGAAGGTTAAGGCCCCTCCTCGCATTGATTTCTTCTTATGGACAACAATAAAGGCTAGAATCCTCATGGTTGACAATCTTAGAAAGGGGGGGGGGGGGGGGGGGGGGGGTGTTTCTCTCTTGTTAACTAGTGTTACATGTGCAAAAAGAATGAGAAGATTGTAAGTAAATCACCTTCTCATCCATTGCGAATACACTAGTGATCTCTAGCACTTGGTTCTCAACTTCTTTGGGGTTTCACGGGCGATACCTAGCAACATCCTAGAGTTGCTTTATTGTTGGAATATCCATGGGTGGGGACATCCCAAAGACGCAATTTGGAAAGTCATTCATGCTTTCTTAATATGAAGTATTTGGAGAGAAAAGAATCAGCGCCTCCTTGTGGACTGGGAGTCCAACGTACTTTCTCTAAAATCCTATTTTCCGAGATATCTTTTGGATGACGCTATTGTATATGTTCCTAACTTTTCCTCATCGAATATGGTAGATCTGATTAATTGTTTAGATTGTAGAAGCCTATAAGGTGATTGGCTCTCTTGTCTACAATCTGTGTACGAGGGCTCTGCCCTTTTATTTCAATAAATTATTATCCATTAAAAAAAAAACATTTGGATGCATGTAGCTTTTCTATTTCTCCTTAGTGTCTTCAAGCAAGAGTGGAATCTAT
This sequence comes from Alnus glutinosa, assembly GCF_958979055.1. NCBI lineage: Eukaryota > Viridiplantae > Streptophyta > Magnoliopsida > Fagales > Betulaceae > Alnus > Alnus glutinosa. Next base: position 3,949,983 of record NC_084894.1, on the reverse strand, counting down.
TCAACTTTCTGAAAGATTTTAACTTAAAATACTTCTACTAGTTAATTAATGAGCATCCTGCAACTCCCAAGTATTGTAGTAAATAGAAACCTTCCCATTTAATAACCTTAAGACTAGTTATAAGGATATTATCAAAAAAAAAAAAAAAAAGATTTTTTTTTTTTTAAATATGCATTTACTACATATCCATTAACAGTTTTTTTAATACTTAAAAATCTAATGAAATATCTTATTTTAGCTTTTCAATTGTTATTGTAAAAAACTTAACAACTATTAACAGAACTTATAAATCCTCATATTTAAAATAAGATATGAAAACATTTTCCCATTCTTTCTAATACTTGTATCTGAAAATTAAATAATATATGGGGGTAATAACTTGACAACAGGGATTCAAATTCAGAATCATCAAGTGTAGAGAAAGGAAAGCTAATGTCATCAACTTCACTAATTTTAGAACTTAATACTCAATCAAGTTTGCAGACAACAAAATCCATTTGAAATATACTAAAAGGTGACAGGCAATTCATAGGCATAAGAAGATAAATACATGCAATGCAATGAATATCTATACCTGATCAGGACATCTTTATTGCAGTGCCCACACTGATGATACTCAGATCTTTCTGCTTTTGAGAACAAATATGAAAATCCCATTTTCCGGGAGGACCTCTTTTTTACTCTACCAACCTCAAGAAGTTTCCCAGATTTCATCCCATTAGATTTGCGGGCAACTCTTCTCTCCTCAAAATTTTTTAGGAGATGCAAAGGAACATAAGATTCCACCAACCAATATTTCTTCCTTTCACTAGAGGATTCTTCCACCCGGGACCCATGTCTTTTAACAATGTCAGGGAGAACTCTTCTCTTGCCAAAATCAAGAAGATATTTTACCACTTCCCCTTCAGTGCACTTCCTGCGGATAATAACTTTCTTAAATAATCTGATTGATTTTCTAGATTCCTTGTCCAATGCAGGGAGAGCATGTGTGTTTTCAATGTCATCCCACTTAATATTTGAATCAAGATCTCTGACCTGTAAACATGGCATGAATTAGTGGACTGAGAACTTCAGAATATAGGTAGTTCATTAACACATCTGGGAAATCTTAAAAAAAAAAAAACATTTGGCCAGGCAATTACTGAGGTTGGGCCAATCATAAATTATCATATAAAAGAAAATATATACAAAAAATAAAAGTATATATGAAAAATAAAATTAACAAAATAACATCATAGATAACAATAGTTACATTTACTAACAGTAAAATTGAGGTCACTCATTAATATTCATTAAGCTAGCTGCTTTCTGCCATTCATCATTTTATCTTCCTAACTTTCCATATATTCTTTTATATATCCTAGTATACCTTGTATATTTTGTGCATGAAAGCTTTCCTCAATAATCAAACTAATTACTTGACTTTCAAATAGAGCTAGCAATGTTTGACACGACCAGCGAATCCAACACGCAATTAGAGGGTTAGGGTTTAGTGTGATAGGATTCGGGTTAAAATAGGTCAGTCCGATTAGACGTGATTAATAAACGGGTCAAATGCATGTCAACCCGCATAACCCGTAATAGCATAACTCATATAATAAAAGTATATTTTTACTCTAAAAAGTTAAAAACCCTAAGATCACTTAAAACCCTTTTATTCTCGCCACTCTGCTTTCAGACTTTCAGTTCTCTCTCGCAGACTCTTACTCTCACCTTCGTCTTTGCCATCGACTACAACTACCACGATTGCCACCACCACCACCACCATCGTTCGGAGTCTTCCGCCCAACCCTTCAACTCTATCTACTTTCAATTTTGTTCACAACTAATGCTAATGCATGGTGAGAAGGCTTTATCTTGTCGTTTGTTGGAATGTAATCCTTTCTTTTTTTATTGCTCTTTGTTTGTTTATTTAGCTGAACTTTATTGGACTGTAATCTTATTTTGATTGGATATGCACTAAACAGTTGGTTTATATTTATTATTTATGGTTGTGGATAATAATTATCAGAGTAGAAGAGGAAAGGCTCAGGTTCTGTAGTTTGTAGGTTGTTTGTGGACTACGGGTGTTGTGTTTTAGGGTGTTGGTTCCTGTGGGTTTTTGGGTGGGTTTCTTTTGTGTTCCTTGAGGGTTGGGTTGGGGTTCTTTGTTCTTGTAGGTTTAAGTTCTCGTGGGTTTGTTTGGTGGGCTTCTTTCTTTCTTTTTTTGGGCTTTTTTTTTTCGATTTCCAGCTTTGCGTTTTCTCTTCTATACTGCCGGTGTACTACGGGACGTCTGACGCTTTTAATAAAGTCAGTTTATTACTTATCAAAAAAAAAAAAAAAAATTATCAAATTGAGTTTGTCATGAATCTAGTTGTTAATGTGTATAATTGATATAATTTATGCTTATAAAATATGAAATTGTGTTGATTGGGTCAACTTAACAAATTAAACAGGCTAAAATGGGTTAAAACAAGTCTTATTCGGTCAAGTCCAATACGATCTGTTAATTAAATGAGTTTTGTGAGTCGGGTTGGGTCACCCGTTTATTTAAATTGGTCATGTCAGTGTTGAGGAGTTTTACTTGTTTATGTAAATGGGTCGAGTTCGAGTTTGGGTTGAACCATTTAAATACATATGACTCAATACAACACGAATCCGAATGGCCACCCCTACTTTCAAATTGAAAAGAAAATACATGTAAAAACAGTATTTTCTAGGCAGGACAAGCTAATGATAAGAAACAATGAGTTAACCATTAAATCTTTTTTTTTTTTATAGGCAATAAGTTTCAGACAGATGGAATGGTGTTATTGAAAAGATGAAACATCGTTTCGCATGTGGTGGAAGAGGCTTTATTTGTCAAAGGGTGGTAAGATCACACTTATCAAAAGCACTATTTCCAATTTGCCTACTTTAGAGCCCGTTTGGGATTGTGTAAGAAAATAGAACTTTTAAAAAAAAAAAAAAGTTCATTTTTAAGCTTTTCTCAAAAGTGCGTTTTGGCCATTTTTAGTTAAAAAGTCAAAGTACTTCTGAAATTTTTTACCAAACAGACCAGCTTTTTGTTTGGCACAACTTCTTAGGTACTAAAAGAGCAAAAGTACTTTTTAACCTTTATAACACAATCCCAAACAAGCTCTTACTTTATGTCCCTTTTCCCCATCCCAGTTGGAGTTGCTAACCGAATCGAGAAAATTTAGAGGGATTTCTTGTGGGGAGGAGTCGATGACAAGTTCAATTTCTATTTAGTCAGTTGGTCCAAGAATTGTACTTCGCAGTCTTCAGAAGGTTTGGGGTTAGGAGTCAGGCAGATTCTCCGACTTGTTCCCCCCCCCCCCCCCCACCTTTTTTTTTAGTTTGAACTCATTAGATCTAGTATTAGAACGAATATTTGAAGACGAGGAAGAATAAAATTTTACTTGACTTGTCTTTACGTTTAAAAAAAAAAAAAAAAAAAAAAGTCAATTGATTAATTCCATTCCTTTTTCCATCCAAACTAATTGGCAACACAGAAAGGGAGGCATTGTGAAGAGTGGTGGTGGAAGCTAAATGCCAAAGCTTGTGGGGTGGGTGGTACTCCAATTCGGTGCATGGGTCCTACAGGGTGGGGGTATGGAAAAACATTAGGAGAGGGTGGAGCGATTTCTCCAGATTTGTGAGATTTGAGGTGGTAGACGGGTCTAGGATCCGGTTTTGGTACGACATGTGGTTTGGAGAAATGACCTTGAAGGAAGCCTTCCAGGTGTTGTTTGGCATAGCTCGTTCTAAGAAGGCCTTGGTTGCGGACCATATGCAGTTTTCGAATGACACCTGTCAATAGTGTTTTACATTCATCAAAGTCGTGCATGATTGGGAGATGGAGTAGGTTACCTCTTTCTTTGACATCTAGTCCTCTAGTACTCTATTAGGTTGAGACGAGAAGGCGAGGATAGGATTTGTTGGACCCACTTCAAAAGGCGTATATTCGAGGTTAGATCTTTTTATCAGGTGCTTAGTCCCCTCACTAGCTTTTCTTTCCCTTGGAAGTGCACTTGGAGAAGTAAAGCGCCTTCAAGGGTGGCTTTCTTTGTATAGACAATTACATTAGGGAAAATCTTGACCCTGGATAATCTAAGAAAAAGGTAAGTCATAGTAATGGATTAGTGTTGTATGTGTAAGAAGAGCGGAGAATCCATTGAACAACTGTTGTTCGATTGCGAAGTAGCTATACACTTGCGGGCTTCGATTTTCTGTCTTTTCAGAATAAGAGTGGGTAATGCCTCCAACGGGTGGTGGAGTTAAAGGAGTCCAAATCATTTTATCCTTACCCTTCTGACCAACCTTGGTAGAGCAAAGTACTTCAAGAAACAAGACCAAGGATTCAAATTCCCAATCTCGAACCGCTCTTGAGAAATCTTGTGTTCCAATGTAAACTACCATCAGACCAGTCCATATACTTTGTCACCATTGCATCTTTATTCCAAGCAATTTGAAATTTTTCAGGAAATGCGTCTTTTAACAAAGCATCACCACACAGATCATGCCAAAACTGAATTTGGTGACATCCCCTACCTTGAATGGAAAAGTTCCCAAAACCGCGCCTAATTCAATATACTAACTCTGTAAGGACCTTTTACTGCATCAGAACATCATCCTTCCCAAGAAATCCCATTACCCACTATCCTCATCCATAGATTATCCCTCTTCTTTCGCATAATACCACAACCATTTGCCAAGTAAATCTTGATTAAAAACAAGCAACTTTCTACCCCCCCTGTCCCCGTCCCCAATCTGCCTCGATTTAAATGAACTAGAGTAGTCCCAGGTATTTGAAAGGAAAACAAGGCACTCTGAAACAAAGAACAGCTGCTAATGCCTCCTCTCTCAACACATCGCCCAAAGGTACTAATTCAAATTTCCCTAAGTTTACCTTCAACTCCAAAACAGCTTCAAAAAGTACACATCTCAAGAAATATTTTTTTTTAAGTAATTTCACATCATTAAATAAAGCGTAGAGGAGCGCAACCCTAGTACACAAGAAATATACAAATAGAACCCCTAATAGGAGGAAAGAGAAGAAGATAAATTCAAAAAATATGCAAATGTAGAAACAATCAAGCTTTGATGAGCTGCTATCCAGAGGTGTAACGTGTTAAGCATAAGCTTCCTCAATTATGTCACCGACGTCTCTACGGCTTCAAAGTATCAAGCATTCCTCTCAAGAATTGAAGTTGCTTTGGATCCGCACCGTGAATAAATTAAGTTTTTTATCAACAGAAAGAAGATGAGAAATCACCAACTGATCAATAGCATCAGTTCCCACTGAAACCAGATAAACGCTCCATTCTACTGCTGTGATGACATTCTACTAAGTGGCTCCATAACAATAACAAAGAGGACTGGATAAAGGAGACCTTCCTGCCTTAATCCCCAAGTGCTCCCAAAGAAAAAACCTGGACTACCATTTACCAAAATTGAATGCCACACTGTAGATATAAAAAATGAAATCCATTTCCTCCATTTCTCCCCAAAACCACAATACTACAACATATACAGAAGAATGGACTCAATCATTTTGATAATGATAGATCCTGCAAGCCTTTAAAGCTAACAAATTAACGGTTCTAAACTGCACATGGCTGCCAAGCTGGACTCTTATGCTTGACGCAATTTTATTATCCTCACTCTCATTCAGTTCGGATTGGGCACAATTTATTTCCATACCATACTAAAAAAAGCTAAACCCCACTAATAATATAAGGTTGAATACGATGTGAGGATGGTGTATGTTGATCGACATACAAATCCCTCCATTATTCATCATTCCTCTTCACTCAGATTGTGAAGACAATGTCACCCTCATGTAGTAATCGACCAGCCCTGCCCCTCGTCACTTCTGGCTATACCTTATCTTGGCAGAGGAAAGGATTCTATACCCTGTATTAAATTACAATTTGATTTATATATATATATATATAGGTAAGCTATATATGCATTCAAAGTTGTATAAGTTACTATTTAAAAAAAAAAAAAAATCTCGTTCTAATGGGCAAGTACCATTGGAGAAATAGCTCATTGGCATTACTATTTTGAAATTGCAGGACATGTTTCTATCCATTCAATAGAAAATAATGTATGTTATATGTACCCATTTCATTTATTTCTAAGAGCATGTCAAACATGAAGTAACCAGATGGAAATACTTGTAATGTTATATGGCCAATGCCCCTTCCATTCAAAACTAAATGCCTATTAAATTCCTCTTTTTATACATTTAATACTGCTTGAAAAACGGAAAACAAAAACAATGAGATAAAAATTTCCAAAGTTGCCAAATGGAGAGATCTAAAACAAATGTCTATAGCATCTCAAATCATGCAATTCAAGTTCCAAATAAGAGCAAATTTAAGCAACCAGTACAGAAAGGGAATCAAGAAGTTAAACTTATGTATTATTCAATCAATACCTAAACTACGAAGTAAGATGTGTAAAACAGCACCCTGATTTTGCCTTTAGTGGTAGCAGAAGCGCAGAAATACAGGTACCCTTTTTCTTAAAGTATAAAACTAGGTAATTTGGCCCAATGGGGATTCGAACCTCTCCCCTATCTGCCACAACAGGTACCTCAAAGCCCAAAAGAAATCAAGAAGCCTTTGCATCACCTAAACATCAGCTACTACAACAAATTGGAAATGTCGAGAGATATACCTGGAAAGCAAGCTGCTCTACACTCGATGCTGTCTCAACAGCAGCTCGCCAAGCAACGTATCTACTTCTCTTCGCATATTCTGAATTCTCAGGATATAATATGCCTGGTATCTTCGTACACCCAGCTGCAGAATTTTAAACTTCAAACAAATTCAGAATAATTATTCAGTTGACCTAACTGTAAACACTATGACTCCAACTGCATATAAGAAAGAGAAGACAATATTCAGACCTTGTCTGGCAGCCTTGGAAGCCAAGGAGGAAGGCAGAACCTTCCAATTAAACACCTGACGAGAAAGTTTACCACCCCTCCACCAGAATATACCCAATCCACTAGTAGCTTTTGATGAAGGATTGGACTCAGGTTCTGAAGACCTAACCCTTTTTCGGCCAATCCCCTGCTTTGAGGATGCACGTGATGAACTGATCACAACATGAGACGCTGAACCCACGGTAACAACAGAATCCACATGTCTTGACCACTCAGTTGAGAATGCAAGAGGATGCAAATTCGACTCCAACTGTGGACATTCCATAACAACATAAATTATCCCAACATTATCAGAGAATGAAACTGAGTGAGCTAGTTATATGAAGTCAGAAGAAGCATTTAAGCTGAAATCTTGGGCCACTTCAAACCAAGGAACGAATAAACAAACCCCATTAACAGACGAGGGCCTGGATAACCACTTAAAGAAAATAATTGTTAGGTGCAAGGAACGTTCAAGAAATAAAGACATCTCTTTTTTACTAAATAAAAAATAAAACTTATGACCTACCCCACCCCACCCGACCACTCTCCCTTGCCACCTGAGCCAAGGACTAAGGACCAGTAAAAGCAAATCTGTTATTATATCTAGAACTATTAACCACCCCCAACCAACAAAAAAAAAAACTTCCCACCCCAAAAGAAAAGAGCAGCCCACATAAAAAAGGATATGTACAAGTGACCTAGTTTATATCATAAACTGATAAGGAACTGAAGCTTGAAGAAATTTTCAAAATTGGGTTAGAAAATCTATCACTAAATTTAAATTTGAACGTGTATTTTTTTTATTTTTTTATAAGTAAATTTGAACAAGTGTATATTAAGTCAAACTGAACCTCAGAATCTCCTAATTTATAACAAGCTGAACCACATTGATTAATAGCCATAATCCAAGTTTAACTGTTTAAGGAAAGGGAAAGATACTTTTTTTTTAGTAAGTTAAAAAGGGAAAGATACTCACTGTGAGCAACAAATGCTTAATAGACGCTACATCATATGCCTTAAGAATACTTTTATGCCAGTACTTGGTCTGATGTGGATTCAGCCATGGACCCAACAAAAACCCGCGCAGGCGATCTTCCATGGAGAGGATATGACATATAACATCTATGAGATGGTCTTTCCTATTCTTTTTTGATTGAAACCCAACCACATCGCTTTTGAGACCTTCCTGAAAAGGCCCCAAATGCATGATAAACAAGCAATCTCTGTCATCAGTAGGATATTTACAAGAAAAGCACCACCCACACTTCTCTTTCCGAGCATTTACATTTAGGTTCTGAATATTTGGCCAACAAAACTTGGCACATTTCTTCAAAATGGCCTTCATTTGTGCTGAAACTATATCTTCCTCTAACATTACAGAGTTTTGATCAATTTTGTCTGATGATTTACGCATTAATTCCTCCGCAACTGATGAGGCAGTTTGAGCGAAACTGTAATAGTTCATGTAGCCTATCCCAACATTCACATGTGATGTGTCTCCTTTTCTAGAGGTTATGGCAGAGGAGTAACGGCCAGGACCTGCAGATTCCGTATTATTTTCTCGTCTGACATCTATGCTGGTAGACAAAGAACTGTCTCCAAGAGATGGGATTTTTCCAGGTATTTCAGAATGACCTAAGAACTCAGCAGCTCTATTTGAATCGTGGCGTCCATGATTTTGAAAATTCTGAATGTCGAGACTCATTTGCGTGGTTCCAGCTGATCCTTCTGAAGTTACATATGGACTTTCAGTTGCAGTCATTGAATCTAATAAGTTCAAAGACATGGAAACCTCACAGCCAAGATGACCAGAACATCCACTAACAGAGTTTTCTTCCACTTTCCTTGATTCATCAGCATCATTCTTAACAATATTCATTTCTGCAGATGTCCATGGTGCCGGGGGCATTGGAATAGCTGGGTTTTGTCCCTTTGTAAGAATGTTCGAGCATATAGAATTGTTCAGCGAATCCAAATTACTAGCTCCATTTAAGCTCAAAGAGATATCCCAGTGCTTGTAGATAGCCATTAATATACCACTATTGGAAACTTCTGAAGCCTTCAGCACTTCAAGAACAGCATTCAAATCATTTCTGTGGTAGTAACTGAATGAGGATTCAGTGTCACATGACTCTGACCTGCAAGTTCAAAATCCAGCCATATTGAAGAAAGAATATATCAGAATGATCAAGAGTGGCATAAGAAATTGTTCATTGTGAAAGATAAATACTTTATTTTTTTATGTAAAATTGACTACTAGGAGCAGAAGAAAATGCACATCATGTAATGCTTAAACGAATCCTTGCTAGTCGAACGTACAATCTCTACCAACCAGGGTGAAATCAATGAGTACACTGGGCAATTTTATAATAACTGAGCAGTTCAGTTGGACAGCCTTTCTTTTGACTCCATTGGTGAGGTTGAGCCCAATTGGTTGGAGAGAGCGTTTGATATCTCTCATCTCTGTGGGGACTGGGAATGATGGTGTGATTATCTCTCATCTCTTGTTGTTTGGCTTTTCTGTGGGGACTAGGAATGATGGTGTGATTGATATCTCTCATCTCTTGTTTTTGCAGTTGATACTTTATTTTTTTGTGGGGCCGACCCAAATCACCTTCGTCTTTTACGTTGTTTGTTCTTATGCTTTGAAGCCATCTCGGGTTTGAAGATTAATTTGGCTAAGTCAGAATTGGCTAATAACGTTGAAGGCCTGGCTAGGATTTTGGGATGCAGGGTCTCCTCTTTGCCTATATGGTACCTAGGTCTTCCTTTGGGTGCGTCGTTTAAAGCAAAATCTATTTGGAATGGCATTATTGAGAAGATTGAATGTCGATTGGCTGGTTGGAAGCGGTTTTACTTGTCTAAAGGGTGTAGGATTACCTTGATCAATAGCACATTGTCTAATTTGCCTATCTACTTTATGTCTTTGTTTCCCCTCCCGGCAAGGGTAACCAACCGAATTGAGAAATTACGGCAAAATTTCCTGTGGGAGGTATGCGTGACGAAGTCAAATTTCACTTAGTAAGTTAGTCTAAGGTGTGTTCTCCGATTTTCTAAAGGGGGGTTCGAGGGTCCAAAATTTTCTCATGTTCAACCGAGCTCTTCTTGAGAAGTGGTTATGGCGTTATGCTTATGAGAGAGAGGCCATGTGGAGATTGGTATTGGACCTTAAATATGGTAGTCAGTGGGGTGGGTAGTGCTCTAATGGAGTCAAAGGGTCATATGGACTAGGGCTTTACTTTGTTATTCGATCAACTATACTCCATTCAAATCGAAACAAGATGGTGTAGACAAGCTTTATTAGATCCCCTCCAAGAGAGAGCGGTTTGAGGTTAGCTCATTCAATAATGTCTTGATCCCCGTGATAGCACTCCTTTCCTTTGGAGGTGTATTTGGCTGAGTAAGGACCCTTAGAGAGTGGCTTTCTTCACTTGGTCGGTCGCTTTAGATAAGATCCTCACTTTGGATAACTTAAGAAAGTAGCATATCATTGGGGTTGATTGGTACTGTTTGTGTAAGAAAAGTGGAAAAAGGGTTTACCATCTTTTACTCCATTGCGAAATGCATTATAGAACTCTATCTTTGGCTTGATCGTCTTAGCATGGGTCATGCCTCGTCGAGTGAGAGATCTCTTCGCTTGTTGGAGAGGGGAGTTTGGTAGCCTTCAAAAGTAAAGTTGTCTGGAAGATGATTCCACTATGCTTGATGTGGTGTATTCGAGAGAAAAAAAAAATGCCCAAAGCTTTGAAGGCAAAGAGAGGACAATGGCGGAGTTGAAGGCCTCTTCTTGAACTCCCTCTTTCATTGGATGGTTGCATATGATTATTTCCATATTTCTAGTTTCTGGGAATTTTTTTATCTTATTTCTTTTTCTGGTTAGGTGTTTCTTTTATATACATCATATTTACTCGGGTGCGTCCTTTTGGTTTTAATGAAATTCAATTACTTATCAAAAAAAAGTAATGCTTAAAAATGAGCCAACCAAATATAAGTTTTAAAATTAAAATGAAATTCCTGGTTCAACATACTTCATTTTGATTTTCAAAAGAGAGTTTCCATCCGTTATTAACATGTTTTTTCTTAAAGATCAAGAAAATAAAAAATAAAAAGGTCAACACCACTCTAACTACAGACCAAAACATGCAATTGTTTGGAATCTAAAACTAAATTAGCGAGCCACTACTGTTTGAATCCACCCAACAAAAGAAAAGAACAAAAAAAAACACCCGCACATTCCTAGCATCTGAAAAACAATGAAAACTCAAACGGCTGATGACTGATAAAGTGATTATCCCTTCATTAGTATTTTTTTTTTTCAAGGAATCAACTAGTTCTCGACAAATAACAACTTACTTAAAACCTTAATCATAACCACTTGTGGATACAAAAATAAATTTCTTTGCATACGTCTCAAAGTTGCATGTTTCATGTTCATGCTTTTACCACATGATTTGCATTTGCGGTCTCACTACCAAAACTACCCTCTTCCGATGGTCATAAAACCAGAGACCCATAAAATTAAGTGTTGGCTTTTTATGAGAAGGATTTAAGAAGATGATTGGGAAATTCAATATCAACAGAAGTGGCTTATCAGATAAAATAATAATGATTACCGGTGATAGTAGTAGACTAGTAGCAGTCATATTCAATTTAACTATATCAACAATATAAAGAAAAAACTTACACCAACAAGTAACCACAGCTGCTAAAATACAGCCGACCATGAAGATCAATTCCCAGTAGCTCTGCTCCTCGAAGTGACTTCCACAGTTTCATCCAAGGCTTATGTCTGTCTATTGCACACTCAGGGCAGTACCAGTCACCCTCTGGCAAAAGATCACTAGTAATTCCTACACACCTTGAATGATATGCAGCAGGACAACCATCACAGCATATTAAGCTTCCATCCATCTTACAGAGGCAGCATTCGTCACTATTCCAGTCAGAGGCATCCTCAACGATCGCCTCAGTCAAGCAAGAGCCACCAGAAACATCTACTGTAACTCTCCTTTTCTTGCAAACCTCAATGTTCGTACTCCGATCGAAAACCATGTCAAGCTCAGCTGCCAAAGATCTTCTACTAAGCTCAGACCTTATGGCTTCCACTTCAATCATGTCATCACACAGACACCGAAGTACCTCAACCTTTACAGAAGCAGGCTGTTTGTAGTAGTCGCTTTTAAATAGCTTTAACTGACTAATACTATAACCAGGTTTCAATCCCGAACCATGAATCAGTAGGTATTCGGCCATAAAAATGGGCCACGTAATTAAGTCTAACAAATCCCAGTTAAGACTCCTGCATCAATATTTTGACAGAGAAAATGTTAAGCACTAGCATGACCAAACCAAATTACTTTAGAAGAAAATAGTGAGAGCGAGGAAAAAAAGGATACCTTAGGCAATTAGAAGCAGATTCGGAACCTTCATTTGAAAGGTACTCCAAATGCTTCCTCAGAGTTTGCAAAATAGAAACATGAATGCAATCAAACAGTCTACTAGGAGACATGTACCTCAATGCTGCTACAAAATCCTCCAACTCAAAGGGGCTCAGAAATAATAAAGTACTAAATGATCTTAAACAAGTGTAGACCGCAAAAAGGTCAAGAACGGGAATTTCATCTAAATTCAAATTTTGCGAAGAAGGGGGAAATTGCAGCTTTGAAGGAAGTACACGGGTCCTTTTAGATCCTTCACAGCCTGAACCTGCCCCCATTTCCTCTGTTACTGCACTAACCGCAGGAGATAACAATGGATCATTGACAGCACATGACATCATCGAAACATGACTCTGTGCAGCCCCTCTACGAGTACTTCTCCTCAAAACTGTCTCCGTGGTGGATCCCAAATTATCTGATAGTCTTCTTCTCTTTCTCCGGCTACTTCCTTGTTTGCATGGACTTCCTAAGTCCCCTTGGTCCCCACGAATAACTGTAGTACCAGCCTCAGAACGACCATCCTTCAACTGAACTTCCATAGAACTAGAATCCTTAATGCAGGTATCATCCAAAACACCAAGAGAAGCACGGACCTTCAAATCTCCACTATAAGCACTATTTTCCTTCTCAGCTCCTTCAGTCAACCCTAAAGATGCATCTCTGACTGCAGACCCCGGGGACCCGCTGATACCCTGCGTCAAAATAACATCATTGATATCTAAATTAACTTTCTCCAAAGACCCATTTGAGCCACCATCTTCCTCACATCTTTCTTCAACATCGCCAATCTCTTTTTTTCGGCTTTCTTCAATCATCTCAGAAGAATTACTACCCTTAAATTCTACTCCCCCATCACCATCCGTATCCTTAATTTCCTCATAAACTTCCACATTCAAATCAAAATCACATTTCCTCTTCTTGGTTCCCGAATCCGAACAACCCAAATCACCTCCACCATTCTCATCAAAATCACCATTCACGTCCAAATTCAAATCAATACAATCCTTTTTCCTCAAATTTTCCTCAGACTTAACATGTGCATCACACCCAACATTCAAATCCACCTCATTTAAATTAAACCCAGTATTCAAATCAAACCCACCTTCCTTCTCTAGGGTTTCTTCAACATTGATATCCAAATTCCGGTTAATCTCCACAATTTCTCTCAAATTCCCCCCAAACCCATGTCCCATTTCCAAAATCCCTTCAAACCCATCATTTAAATTACAATTTCCATTCGAATTCCCACCTATCCCCACACTTTCTGTCAAATTCCCCCCAAACCCATTACTTAAATCACAATTTTCATTCAAATCCTTCCCATCAGTCACCGAATTCACGCTAACATTACCTGACCTGCCTCGAATCTCGCGCTTCCGCTCGATACGACGCCGCTTCTTGGGCTTCCGTCCGAGCCGCGGCTTCTCTTGAGCCAATTCGCCGGCGCCGGCTTCTTCGTTGCCCTCCAAGAGCGAAGCCACCTCGGACAACTCCAAATCCTCAGAATCGCCGTCCTCGTAGACGATCTCGAACACCCCAGACGACGCGTCGTACGATCTCACGGTCCCCGAGAACACCCCGAAGCCCTTGAACGCTTTCTTCACGGTCCTGCCCACGAACTCCATCCGGAGTAACTCCCTTTGTGATCTATGCGAGAGAGAAAAAAAACCCCCAATTGAAGATGGTTCTTGCTCTCTCTCTCTCAAGAATTACCTTTTTGGGCCCAGAGAGAGAGAGAAATCATGCCTCTCTCACTCTACAAATGCTTTTAGCGTGCACAGAGAGAGAGAGAGAGAGAGAGATGGGACCTGGGTAAGTTAGGAAGAACGTTACTTTCTCTCCGTAGAAGTGGGTACTAAAGTGGGGAAGTCGTAGGGGAGAGAGAGATGGGAAAGTAAGAAATATCCGAATGCAATTTACTTGGAATTTGGAAGGGAAATAAGGAAGAAACCAATGGGAAGCATGTGTTGTTGTTGGTAGGTGGAATCAAAGGGCTGCGGCTTGCGAAGAATGAGCAATGGGAAGCAAGTGTTGTTGAGAAATACACAATTTATGATGAAATTTAGCTTCATCTCACTAATCAAAAATCTACTTTTTATTCTATCTTTAACTACTTTTTACCATCTACAAAATCAAGGACTCATCTAAAATCCTATTGTTTGTTAGCTCTATATTTAACACTATTATGTTACCTAAAAATATAATAGTGTTACTAGGAATACAAGAACATGCAACTGAATAGCTATTCATATTCATTCATTCGATAACAATATATAAATTACCAAAATTTATAACTTTAATGGAATTAGATTTTAACTAAATTTCTTAACATACTCTTAGTTATAAAAATAATATCCTAAAAATCATTTGTATTCGACGTCTTTCAAATGGGTGGCCAAGGACGACGGATGGCCGCCAGAGATGGCGGTAGATGCTATTCAATGATAGTAGATGGTCACCAAATATGGTTGCCGACAGCAGACTAAGCTGGATGGTGATCGGTGATAGGCTACGTCAGGCGGTAATAAGTGGTTACTAGCTGCTGTCAAGGCAAGATAATAGTTTTGTGCCTGTAAAAAATTGAAAATAGTTTTGTTTTGAGATATTATTTTGAGGGCTATTCTATTTTTGGGGTAATATACATTCCCTGCCTTTTGAGGTGAATAGTTATTCCTCATTTTAAGGGAATATAACATGATAGTAATTCCATATGATTAGATATTCTATTCCTTGGTCTATTTATGTGTATCAAACGTGCCTTTAGTATTCTAAATTTTATACGCATCAAATCTCAAGTGTCTATTGAAAAAGAGGATTGCAATAGATTGACCAAGGTAAAACTTAACGAATCTACCTCTTTCAGCCCTCACAACCAATACCACAATCTTGAGAAAGTATAATAGTTATGAAAAATACTTTGACTACTACAAATTTTACTACTTCACCTTACAAAATAATGTGATATTCAATATGGTACTTATCATGTTAGCCAATAAACTGACGTGGCAGTTCACGTAGCATGGAGTAACAACTCATGTGGATCAGGATGCCACGTAAGCTTTAAAAAGGCAAAGTAATTGATGGGTGGCCGAACCACCCATCTAGCTACCCAATCACTGTCACATGTGGCCAACCATTCATTTGGGTTAAAGGGATCGCCGGTCCCCCTTAAAGTTAAAATGGTAGTCGATCACTCCCATTGAACCCTCGAGGTGGTCGCAACCAAACCACACCTATGAGCTAGATATGTTGGTCGTGACTGTAATGCCCCAAACTTAATAATTCCTAAAATTCAATATTTGTGTGTGCTACACTTATCTCATACCTTTTATTATATTATAATAATTTTGTAATAGATGTACAATAAATACATGCCATAAAATTGAAGCAGCAAGTAAATTTACAATATTTAGAAAAACTTTACTAACCACCTATTATATTTCATTGTCTTTGCAATCATACTCATAAACTTTAAAAAGTGTTAATATAGTATATCAATCTTTCAACTTTTTTCAATTTCACTTATCCGTTATAATTTTCTGTTAAATCCTAATGGAGGGGTGTCAAAATTTATAAAATACATATAATTTTTTGAGGAAAAAAAAAAGAGAGAGAAAATTGCAAAATTTAGGCGCTGGTCATGATTTAACGGAATTTGCAAAATACCCATTCCTGAATTTTTGAATTTTTTTTTTTTTTTATATATATATATATTTTAATAATGTAATATTTTATAAATTTTGACAGGATTTAATAGAAAATCTTAACATATGGATGAAATTGAAAGATTAATACACTAAATTTACATTTTTTAAAATTTAAAAATATGATTGTAAAAGTGATGAAATATTAAGAGTGGTAAGTGAAATTTTCTCAAAACCTTTTATATTACATGCATACAAACTCGTTCACCATAACTCTAGTAATGTAAATTATTGTGAGCACTTATACATCTTATGAATCATTGTTACTTACATGACAATCCTTATAACATAAAATAATATTAACCCGTCGAAATCTTTGCTTACTCCGACAGTGGGATTTTATCATAATGGCCTCGGGTGTGACTGTCTGAGTCGGTAAGTTTAGTTGTTTAGTGGCTGATGTAATAGTGCCATGCACGTGACACTATTACAGTAGTATGTATGGCATTACGGTAAATTTTGTATTACCCTAGCACCACCTAATAGTGAGATAACAATATAATTTGTTTGCTGTTAATTGAGGATTAGGTCCTGTAATTGTAAGAAGTTAATATGAAGTAAATAACAGAAGCCTCTTTTCGTAAAATAACTTGCTCAGTTCTGTCAAGTTTGTTTGATATGCAGCATGCAAAGGACCTGAACAAACTACTAAGAACTAAGAGACAAATGGCTCACTGACACGGAGTATTTTATTGAACGACAAGAATCAAAGTCCAAGAATTAGTTCAACTGTTTGCCCTCTTGTCTCAGCAGTTGTTTTTGTTTTTTAACCAACTCATAAAATACTTAAAAATATTTTAACCTCAATGTCACGTCAGAACAATCTTTCGACCAAAAAGCAAAGAACATCTCAAATGTTTTAAAAAACGAACCCGACATGTCCACGAGGTGAGAATACTAAAACGACAAAGAAAATTGTAATAGCTTCTGCTTTGATATTGGTTTAGACATTTAACATTATTTTATGGGTTAAATATATTTTAGCCTCTAAAATTACCACCCTTTCTTCGGATGACCCCACAAACTACCAATGCTTAGATTCTGGCCCCCAAATTACCACTTTCTGATTTTTTGACCCCATCCGTCTATTTATGCCGTCAATTCTAATAGAAATTGGTCAAATACCCCTCCCTTAACCGTGGGAATTTCAAAGTATACGAGGGGTATTTTCGAATTTCTATTTAGAATTGACGGCATAAATGGACGGATAGGGCCAAAAAGTCAGAAAGTGGTAGTTTGGGGGGCCAGAATCTAAGCATTGGTAGTTTGGGGGGCTAAAATATATTTATCCCTTTTTTTTATATTTTAAAAGAAGGCAGTGGGGATTTTTTTTCAATTTACTATAACATATTGAATCATCTACATGGACGGATTTATGGGACCGGTATAGGCCATGGCCCCTCTCAATTCAAAAAAAAAAAAATTAGATAAAAAAATAATTGGCCTACATGCCCTTGCCAATCAAATTTTTTGGTCTTTGGCCATGTCTATAAGAGTTTTTGGCTCCGTCATTGACCATCAATACCCACTCGATCACTAATTATAATTGTTCACATTTTTTGTTTGTTTTGTTTTTGTGGGGTTGGAGAAGAAGTTGATTTTGGAGTGTTCAAATGGAAGCAAAAATAGTTGGTATATTCACTCACAGCCTCACAGGAGAAGCCTGCATAATCATGCTCTGTCATTAACCTTTATTCTCTACATGCTTTTGCTTTATACAAGATGCCAATTTTTTTTAAAAAGAATTCTAAGTTCCATATCATAACTATATATATTTGGTTTTAGAAGAGGCCTGTACAGTATCATTTAGAGATCAAAAACAACTTTTTCTGTGTTTAATCCTTTTATAAGATTATCTTACAGCAACGGCGGAGCCGGACGGGGACGAGAAGGGACAAACGCCCCTTTGCCGCTTAAAATTTTATTTAACCTATGTATAATTGGCCTTATTGTCCTGTTGCTCACATTAAAAATAATAATAATAATAATAATATTATTATGACCTTAGACTTTAGCATAGATATTACAGTCAAAGCTGCCCCTTGGCTATTCCAATTTCAAATTGTAGCAGCAATTGTAGCTGCCCCTTAGACTTTAGCAAAACTATTTTAGTCAACGAGACATTCACAATAGGCTGCCTGCCTGTGCGGCGCACGCAACTTCTCGTACGTTACTAAAGAGAAAGCATGCTTTGGTTGAGTTTTTAATGATTGTAATTTTTATATAATTTGTTAAATGATATTTTTAAAAGGGTTTTAAGAGTTTATTTTTTTTTAAAAAAAAAAAACTCGGGCACAAGAAACTTGTTAAGGGACGAGAATGACGTGATCATATTATTTAGTATTTGTGTTAGTGTCACGGATCTCTCGAACGAGTTTATCTATATTTTTTTTTTATTTGTTTTGTGTCAGTTGGTTCACATCGTGCGTAACAATTTGATAGTTGCAAAACTTGCTTTGATCAAATTCTCTCAAATTATTTGTCTGAATTTGAGAGAATTTAGATATGTGATTTTGAGATGCCACTTATAAGACCTAAGTGATCAGATAAGTGGTTGGATAACCAAATTTTTATTTGATCAGGTGGATCTTATAAGTAGATTATAATCCTCTACAATTTTAAATAAATTTTAGATTTTCAAATTATGTGAATTCAGACATTTTTTTACATCAAACTATGTTATCGATGCAACAAAAAAAAAAAAATCATTAAAAATTGCTTTTTGTTTACTTTTGAAGAGACACTTCTTATTTATAAAATTAAAAGATAGTTTTTTGCTCAAAGCTTTTATATGATATAAAGTGTAAGAAGTTGATAAAAATATATTCAATTCTCATTGTTAATGTGTTATATTTTTAATATGTAGCATTTTTCATGTCGTTTGATGCATGAAACGACCTAAATTCATATAATTTGAGAATCTACAATTTTAAAGAAATTGTAAAGAATCATAATTTCTCATAAGTGATATCTTATAATTATTTGTCTGAATTTTTTTAAATTCAGATAAATAATTTGAGAGGATATAATCCAACTCGCTTGTGCAGTTGTCAGTAATGCTGGCCTCTTAATTACAAAGGAAAAAAAAAATAATAATAATAAAAATTAACCTATCATCCTATGAGATTCACCAAACACCGTTATTAAAAATAATTTAAAAAAATTCCCCACCATTCACCAGGCAGCCTATCCTCCCTTACTTAAATAGTATTTTCTACTCTTATATTCTGTTCATTACTTTCTTTATGTTATTTTTGTTGAAAATATTTTTCGATGTTCGGTTTGTACGAAAAATGAGTAACAACGGAAAACGGTTGGCAACTTCCAAGACCTCTGGCAACGGTCCAATGGTAGTCCGATAGTTTGATAATAAAAAGTTCAAATTCAAAAAAAATGGTTTACACAGTTTAAAAATAAAAACCATTTTCAGAAATTAAAAATGTTTTTTTGGTTAAGCTGAAAATATTTTTAGTCACACCAAACACTGGAAAGTAATTAAAACAATTTTTCAAAAAATATTTAGAGATTGCAGTTTTGCACAATTTTCAATAACAAGCCTAAGCAAATACTCTAATTTTTAAAACAATTTAAAGTATGTAAGGAAATTTTTATATTGATTTACTTTTAAATTTGACAATTAAGTAATAAAATTATCTATATAAACTTTTATATTTAAATTAATTGCTGATGCACTAGTGCATTGTGGAAAGATTGGAGAGTGACCAATTTGAGTTGTACTAGTCCTCTCTGCCTCTTCTTAGAACATGTTTTCACAGATTTTTTGTGTGCATCAGGTATGAGCTACCAAATTGAAGCAGGAGGTGTGAACAACATGGGGTTCTACTAGGTATGTAAATACATATGGTTATTAATCGTTAATAATTGCTAACCACTACAAATTGCTAATCATGTAACCGCATGGGTGGAATATTGCTGATCTGGCCAAAATAGCTAGGATCCGGTCGGATATGGACGAATCCGGCCATTGATCAGGCCAGATCTGGCCAAAACGGCCGGATATGACTGGATCCTGTCATTGATCGAGCTGGATCCGGAAGATTTTGGCCGGATATGATCTGATCCGGACGGATCCGGTCAAACTTTCTCCCTAGAATCCGGCAACGGCGACCGAACGTTGCCAGATTCCGGCAGCATTTGCCAACTCTCTGATTTTTGCATTTTGTAATTTTTTCGTGCGAGCCAAACACCGAAAAATAAAAAATCATTTTTTCTGAAAATGATTTCTTCAAAATTATTTTACGACGGAAATCATTTTACGTCGACACAAACGGAGCATAAATTTTTAAAATTTTCCTTAAACTTTATGATTTTTTTCTATGAAATCCCCCCCAAAAGAAACTTTTTATACCCAGACTTTTATTTTTTCAAAATTTTGTCCCCCTCACCTTTAAATGTCTAATTCCGCCGTTGGGTGGTAGGATAATCGCCTTCACCTATTTTTTTTTTTTTTTTTTTAATATATATATATATATATATATATATATATATATATATATATATAATAGTATAGCAAAACAATGTCATTTTGATATAGAGTTTCATACTAAAACACTAAAGCATGTTAAAAATAGTCCAAAAACCTCTAAAATAAGCCCCAAAAAGAATCTTAGAATAGACTCAAAACACAAAAATATGTTAAAAGGCTTATACTTGACAGACAGTTACCGCACTGTAGTTTGGACATAAATAACCGTTAACTGACAGTAGGACGGATGGTAACTGCTCGCTTATAATGGGCAGTATCGTCACTCAAAATTGCTAATCGCTTAAGGCAATGTGGTTAACGGTTAGCGGTTAGAAGTAATAACCGCTAACCACCATTGCTTGTACAATCTTAGGTTTTGTCATATAGTCAAGTATAATGTTAAAAACTACGCATTTATTCCGTAACTATTTAGAATGTTAACATCTCGGTCCCAACTAATTACACAAAATTACATTTTTGCCATTTCATTTAACGGCTAAATCTCGGTGAAATTTGAAATTTGTTTCTTTTTTATTTATTTAGGCGCGTATGGCGCCACGTCAGCATCATCGACAAACCGATAGCGAGCCAGATAGATAAGAGTAGTCTCTCTCCACAGAGAGACAGACACAGAGAGAGAGAGAGAGAGCGCGCGAAACAGGTCGGGTCATGGCGGTGCGGGCTCCGTTGCATTTGTTGCCATTGAGGTGTAGCGCTACAAAGGAAGACCAGAGCGAATACAGAGACAAGTCTAGGAACGCGCGCGTTTTAGTGGTGGGAGGAACTGGTCGGGTCGGAGGCTCCACCGCCATCGCGCTCTCCAAGCTCCGCCCTGACATCCACATCATCATTGCCGGTCGCAACAGGTGAACTGTGAACAAAGCATTATCTCACTTCTGCTTGTTTCCCGAGAAAATCTAATTTCTCGAACAGAGATGCTGAATTGTGTGAATTGGGTCCAATGGCAGGGAAAAAGGTGCTTCTATGGTGACTACACTAGGGGGCAACTCTGAGTTTGCCGAGGTCAACATTGACAATGTAAAATCCCTTGAGGCGGCTTTAGAGGGTATGTCCGAGTGGTCGTAATCCATATCAAGCGTAAAACACTTCTAAATTTTTTAACATGGAATCATAGAAGTGTTTGGAACAATTGTTTAAATTCACCATTTTTCATAGGGCTAAGCTTTTGGAACAATTGGAATGTTTAGTTATCTAACTCCATAAAATATCTCCCTGTTATTCAATCACATGCACCATTAAGTTTGACATGGCAAGGATGGTTCATGAAATGTTTGAAATGTTTTTGTATTTTCCTAGGAGCACTATCTGTTTTGGCTTCTCTGCAAATGGTACTAAGCACTTGCTTGCCAATGCCACCCTTGTCTAATTTGCATCATGCGCATAAACGTTTGGGACGAATGATAGCCATTATACTAAGAATTTTCCACATGCTATTTTGTAAAGCATATGTGACTTACTCCGTTCATGCTATTATATCTTTTACTTGAGGTAATATACAGACTTTCCTACATTTTTGCAAATCCTTGAACTAGTGTTCTATGGTATCTTATAAATGGGCTTTACATGACTTCTTACTTCTGCATTATACGCTGTATTATCTAACTTAGGTTACTGATAATCTATTCTTCCGAGGTTATACTAAGATTAGTTCCTCAGTCCTACTTAGCTGTATAAAGATTTTTTTTTGTTCCATAATTATTCCTTATTGGATAATTACCTTATAGGATTGATTGTAATCAGATTTGATTGATGGTAATCAAATATGATTGATTTGATTCAATCCTATAAGGTAATTATCCAATAAGGAATAATTATCATATCTTATATTCTAACACATAAGACACATAGGTCTAGATGGAGTAAATGCTAGAATGTTATCAGCTTGGGATCTTGTTTTGAGGTTTTATCTCATTTTCCTTCTTTGAAAAAAAGAGCAAGTTATAGTTGATACCTTGTAATTACCTCCCTTAAGCCTCTCAGTAGTATTAAAACTCAGACCCTGCCAGTTTCTCAGCAGATGTGGATCTTGTAGTTCATACTGCTGGACCTTTCCAACAGGCAGAAAAGTGCACTGTACTGGAAGCTGCCATACATACCAAGGTGAGGGAAAGGTAACTACTACATTTAAAAACCTAACTTGTTCTGAAGTCTGTTTATTTTGGTTAAGTGGTACCAATTGGGTACATACACAACATGCGCATACTAACAAACACACACATGCATAAAACTTATCTAGGTAAATTTTATGGGGTAATGGATATAGCATTAACTCAGATAATGTTTTCAATCTTTCCTCAGACAGCCTATGTTGATGTTTGTGATGACACAACCTATGCACGGCGTGCTAAATCCTTCAAGAGTAGAGCAGTAGCTGCAAATGTTCCAGCTATAACAACAGGCGGAATTTACCCAGGAGTGAGCAATGGTTATGCCACATTCATTCTTTGTGTGAAAGATGAAAACCTTCTCTTGTATGCTACAGGGGTCCTACATGATAAATACTAACCCTTCCCACCTTTATGATGACAGTGATGGCAGCAGAGCTAGTTCGTGCTTCAAGAAATGAAGGCAAGGCTGAGCCAGAGAGACTACGGTAACCACTCTCCACTACTATTTGACTTGAAATTCAATTATGACATGAAATGCATATTGCTTTTCTTGCATGCTTAACAACCATAGGTTGGGTCCAAAAAGCTCAAACCAATTTTTTCATCTTTATTTGACAATTTACACGCAAATAATGTCTCAGATTCTACTACTACACAGCAGGTAGTGGTGGTGCAGGTCCAACTATATTAGCTACTAGCTTTTTACTTCTTGGAGAAGAAGTGGTTGCATATAATAAAGGTCAGTTCCAACAGCATTCTACAAATAAGCTATTCCTTTTCTCTTTAGATGACTCACCATTTTGCATTTGATTTTAACTATGGTAGTTGACTATTCAATCAGGAGAAGCGGTCAAACTGAAGCCTTATAGTGGAATGCTCAACATTGACTTTGGAAAAGGAATTGGAAAGAGAGATGTTTATCTGTTGTAAGTTCTCTTAGAAACAAAAAGCTTTGAAAGCAGTGATTTTTCATGAATAATTTCCATCAAAGTCCTAGTTTTTGGCCTGAATATATTTAGCAAAGAGGGGTGAGGGGGAAAAGTGTATGGTTTACAGTTAAATGCCGTTTTGATGGAACTGATGGAACTAGTTGCTTTCTGTATAGCTGCTCGATGCAAATACTGAGGCTTCTTTTTCTCCAATCACATTTCTATTCAACAGAATCTTCTTTTCCTCTTTATTCTTCCCAGGAATTTGCCCGAAGTAAGAAGTGCTCATGAGGTCCTTGGAGTACCAACTGTCAGTGCTCGATTTGGAACTGCTCCATTCTTCTGGAATTGGGGAATGGCAGCCATGACAACTCTTCTTCCTGCGGTATGTTCTTACATTACTATGGGTTTCTTTTCTTCTTTTTTGTTTTGTTTTTATTTTTAAGCTGCCCAATTGCTGATACTAGTCTTGATGTCTGATTTTTCATCGAGTATTTATATCAAGGTTGTAAGATCATTGTAAAATAAACATCTTTATACCCAGGTCCTGAGAATTATAGTTAGATAACAAGATAATTTAGTTGCTGTAATTGACTATTAAGTCCTAGAAGTTAATAAGCAGTAAATGATAGATACTCTTTTTTAATATAATAACTTGTACAGTACTGTAAAATTGGTTTCTTTGCGGCATGTGAATGACCCGAACAAGCTACTAAGTACTATGAGACAAATGGCTCACTAATTTGATTAATCACCAGACTACCTTGCTTTGGCTCCATTTAATAAGCCTATGTAATTTGATGCAGGAGTTTTTGAGAGACAGGCGCAAAGTCCAAGAATTAGTTCAACTGTTTGACCCTGTAGTCCGATCAGTTGATAGGATTGCTGGAGAGCGTGTATCAATGAGGGTGAGATACAATTGCTGAGAAAATTATAATGGCTTATACTTTATTATTAGTTTACACTTTTCAATTTCTTTATATTGTAAAAGAAGGTGGTGGATATTCTCTTCCTTTTACTATATTATGTTAAACCATTTATACAAGTTGATCATCACTTATAATTTTCTGCTTTGTTTTGTTTTTCTGGGGTTGGTGATCAGGTTGATTTGGAGTGTTCAGATGGACGCAATGTAGTTGGTATATTCAGTCATAGGAGGCTTTCTGTGTAAGATTTTGTTTTCCAGAGGCTTTTTTTTTTTTTTTTTTTTTTTTTTGTGGTAAAGAAAACCCTGCCTATTCTTGCTGTCATTAATCTTAAATCTCTAAATGCCCTTGCTTTATACAAGATACAATTTTGACAATAAATTCAAAGTAATGTATACTGGAGGGTTTATAATTTCGATATCATAACTATAGGGTTCATCCCTTTCAGATCCGTGGGAACTGCAACAGCTGCATTTGCTTTAGCTATTCTTGAGGGAAGCACACAGCCTGGGGTTTGGTTTCCAGAAGAGGTATGTATAGTAAGTAATTCATTTAGAGATTAAAAACATTACTTTTTTATAGTTAAACCTTTAATGAAATTCTCTTACAGCCAGAAGGAATTGCAATTGAGGCAAGGGAAGTTCTTCTTGAACGTGCAGCACAAGGAACGATCAATTTTGTAATGAACAAGTAAAGAGAAATTCTGATTCAGAAATTTAACTTGCACTTATCTTTTTTCTTTATGGGGGACACATTGACAATTTTTGGTAGTTTGAGGGGACATTGACAATGGGGTGAGAGTTTGAGTAGGGAATGTGTACTCTTCCCTTCTTTATATCATTGTAGTTTTGGATAATAATAATAATTATTATTATTTGTCTTTTTTTCTCATCAGGCCACCATGGATGGTAGAAACAAACCCAAAAGAGCTTGGATTAGGAATATATGTATGAGAGTGTAGGACTCGAACTCAAATTACAGCTCAAATTTCTTTTTCAGCTTCCACAGGATACAGCAGAGGTAGAGGAATTGATGTTGCTGTTGCTTTCTTGTGTCATCCCCATGGGATCAAGTGAATTTTAAATTGCTAATCAGTAAGTTTCCTTTTCTGAATTTCAGGTGCTGGAAGTTGCAGTTTTTTGGGAGCATTGCCCATTTTGCAGTGCAAAAATATGTCGTACCTATTGCTAAAGAAAACTCCTGAGACAATTCTGATATTTTATTCCATGAATTTAGGTTTTAAATATTGAATGGAGTCAGCAATGAGAAGAGTTACAAGGGTTTTTTGCTTTATTTTTGCATTATTATCTTACATCATAAGCTTCACACCGATGGAATTGTTTCTTCTTCTACCTTGTTTAAGATCTGAATGCCTACTTTATTTTAGGGTTTATAATTAGTGTTCGCTTGTCGAGTTCAAATCGTGTCGAAACATGTGTATAATACTATATAAGTCAATACTAATCTAATCCATTAAATTAAATCTGTCAAACCTCTCAACCCTAATTTGCCAATTTCGTGTTAGGTTCGTGTCGGGTTTACGAATCATGTAAAAGATTGACTGTCCTAAATGTCTTGTATCAAGTTCGAGTCGTGTCAATACATGAATATAAAACTAGATAGATCAACTTGAACCTAAATAAATGAGTTAGACCTTTTAACCCACTAATTTTGTGTCGAATTTGTACATCGTGCAAAGATTGCACGTCCTACTTTATTTTTCAACCAAGAAAGAAATAATCTCCAAATAGTTGAGCCTTATACAATTGACGAGTATGCACTTCTTTTGAAATACCAAAAAATAAAACAAAAGATGGATTTCCACTTTGCTTTTACTCAATTTCCTTGGCCAACAAAACAAAAACTTTTCCAAAATATTGAAGGATAAAGTAACGATAATCTGTTCCTTTTGGGACATTCGATAAAACTGAAGGACAATAATGAATAATCTGGGCTTCGACACCACTTCCATCACTATCTACCTTAAACCCTTGGCTTCTTTAGGCAATTAGTAGTTCAAACCAAACATAAACAAACTGAAGGACAAAATGCAATGAAAAAAATCCTTCCAAACTTCCTCTTTTTTTTTTTTTTTTTTTGTGGGTGGTGGTTCTTCATTTCTGGAATAGCAAAATAACATGATAAACAAAAAAACTATACAATCAAAAATCTCTCACTCATGTACAATCGCTGCATCAAACTATATCTCCCTCTTGTACTTGATGAATGTTTAAAAAAAAAAAAACATATAACCAACATATAGGAGCATACCAAAGACTGCCGGACCAATCAGAACATCCATTTCTTAGCACTTGTTAGTTTAGACTCAGCCAGGACTAGCAAACTGCCAAGGCCAATAAGTTTCTTCCTGGAATTGCCACATTTCATCTCTTCTGTGCATGTTACCAAAACATTTATGCAGCTCAAACAGTCAGTCAGATCTCTCTTTCAGACTTGTATAAGAGCGAGCTCTTACCGTCTTTTTCTTCCTTTCCTTCCTTTCCTTTTCTTTCTTTCTCTAAATAAAAGCTCATGAATCCTTCAAACTACCCAAACCTCACTCAAGCTTATGGCCATCCTAATGGCACTATATCTGAAAAAGTGGCTGAAGTAATGACTAGAAGGCATCCAAACATCTGACTAGCCCATTCTCTGACTTGTTGATGAATCTAATCATGCATGTCCACACAAAATTTTCATGAATACCTGTCCCATTGATTGCCTTCTGAACCTCTAGAGGATGAATTACCATATGATCTCCAGACCTCTCTCCATTGTCGCCTAGTGCTGCTTCTTTCATGGGGATAACACTGGGGTTCTGTATGAGTTCTAGATGTGCTGTTTCCGTTGTGCTTCTTTTGGGCATTCCGCATCTCTTCTTCGACATCATACCGTGAACGCTGCAAAAAAAAGTAGTCCCCCAAATAAAAACCAAATTTGATTGTAGAGAGTTTGAAAAATTAATAACAAAATAATAGAGCTTGGTTTAACGATTATTATACAAAGTAAAGGAAGGGCAAACAGTAACAGAAAAGAAAAAAAAGGAACCTAATCATAATATTAGTAACTTCAATCCTGAGATCAGGTGATCAGTTCATTCGTCAAGCAATTAAATCTTCCACTTTACAGGTTCCTTGAGGATGAAAGAGCATCAAGGAGGCCCACATCATTCTACAGAAAGAATACACGTAAACTGATCCAAACCCGTTTAGTATATTAGTTGATTTTCCTTTTATATATCATATACCAGTAAGTGAGATTTATTCAGGTCATGTTATAAATGCCCCAGCTAAACCTATTGATGGTTGAGGGGTAATTTCAGCTTCTGTATCTCGGTTAATTGAGTCTCCAGCTCCTGGTATTATTCCGAGACGTTCCATATATAAGCCTATTCAAATAGGGTTTACTGCCATTGATTCGATGATCCCCATCGGACGTGGTCAGCGAGAATTAATTACTGGGGATGGACAGCCTGGAAAAACAGCAGAAGCCACAGATACGATTCTCAATCAACAAGGGAAAAATTTGATATGTTTTAATGTTGCTATTGGTCAAAAGGCACCATATTCTAAAAGCTTAAATAAATCATCCTCTATCTGTTTCAGGTTCCCCTTCTTCTAACTCCAATAATAGTGATTTGAGAAAAGCATATTGGCTAATGATTGTGAGGCCCAATTCTTGACTGGAGGGGATACCAGAGGCCTCTACCCTACCCTCCTTCTCTATCTATCCAAGGGATGGAAGCGCAG
This sequence comes from Alnus glutinosa, assembly GCF_958979055.1. Taxonomy (NCBI): domain Eukaryota; kingdom Viridiplantae; phylum Streptophyta; class Magnoliopsida; order Fagales; family Betulaceae; genus Alnus; species Alnus glutinosa. The sequence continues at coordinate 3,921,697 of NC_084894.1, read as the reverse complement.
AGGCCTTTGGTTTTCCATGTTGTTGAAGAGTTGAACAATGGTTTTTCGTGTTGTCAAAGAGTTAAGAAAAAGGGTCTGGACCTCCTGCACGAATGATTTGGAAGATCCAAAACAAAAAATAGTGGCATTTGCTAGCAACAAAATAATGAAGACAGTCAATCAATATAGATTAATTCGAAATCTGATTCAAATCCAATATAACACCTGTGGGTCCATTTATATAAGATACATTACGTTTGAACTGGCTCCAACATTATTTTGGTTGGCATAGTTGTATTAACAAAGCATATCTACATTCTAAAATCTTGGCATAACAATGTTAATTGCTAACTTTAATTTGACTAGAACAATCAACAAGCACACACATAATGCGTGCAATGTTTGTGTGCATCTAATAAGAACATAGGCATCAAATTCAAATGTAGAGGCACAAGAAGAGAAATAGTAATGCTCCAATAAATGGGAGTTTAGAGAAGTGAATTCCACCTTTCTTTGACATAAAATATAAAATAGCATGAAGAGGAATGCAAGGTATTGAAAGGGTGGGACAGTAGCATCCCACTCGAGCAAATAAGTGATGACTGAAATAGTCTGCAACTTTTGAAAAGGCTGAAAGGCTATCATATGCTTGTTAATAAGACTAGGCAACCCCAGGTGATTCCCTGCTAGTTGGTTAGCACCTACTCAGTAGTCCAGTGTATATATCATCATCATGTTCCACATAATAAGCACTGCTCTCATAATACCAATTCCGGAGCAATTTGTGGCATGTGCACACACACATATATGACTACTGCAGTGTGTATTAAAAAATGAAGACAACCAGATAATTTTTTTTATATGTAATAGAAGACAACCAGATAATAAGAAAGTAAGTTCTAACAACATGAAATTCTCAGAAAATATCAAGGTTTAGCTTCTATATAAATTTCTAGTCCTGTTCGAAGTATTGTTCCTAAACACCATTTACTTTTCGATAAGGTTCTTTTGATTAGTACTTTTCGATAAGGTTCTTATAAGGGCATTACTTCTCCTCTGAGTTATCATGTTTTTTTTTTTTTTTGTCCTTAACTATTTATTTCTAATTTACATTCAGCTTTATTTTTTATTTTCGCACCCCCAAATGGCCGGAGATAGAATTTCATTTATCATCCAAGTGAGAGCAACTTTGTATTTAGTGCCAAGAAAAGCATCTCAGGTTGTGTGCCCAATTGAGCAAGCCAACTAATACAACATCCCTGCCAAGTGCAAAGTCACATTTGGGATTGACTTAACAACATTTTCTAAGTAGTAGTTAAACATTTCATAACAGGATATTCTATGCAAGAAAAAACAAGGAAAGAGGCGTCAAACTATTCAAACTTTAGCCAAGGAAAGATAAATAGACTGCATAATGATAATATGCATACCACACCTTGATAGGGTCTGAAAGTACTGCATATGCCTCTCCAATCATTTTAAAGAGTTTGTCAGCATCCTTGTGAACTTCTTCTGCTATCTCCTTCCACAGCTTGTCATCACCATTGTCACTTCTTGCCAGGGATTGACCAGCCTACATGGAGAAAGGACTGGTTTAAAATGTTAAATAACAGTAAGCACATAAATAAATCAGCACCTTTTTTTCACAAGTAAATGAATCAACACATTTTGAAACCTTATCAGGATGGTGTCTAAGTGCAGCTTTCCTATAGGCCTTCTTAATTTCAGATGCCGAAACAGATGGCTCGATTCCCCTGCAGTCATAATTTTAATTAGCACACGATCTTAAAAGCTTAAGATTAACGACCTTACTCAGAAGTGATTGTGTTGCTTTAACAGCAACATTTTCCCAAGGAAAAAAAGTAGTACTTTTAAAGAAAAATATAGAACTTTTAGCTATACACTTTTAAAGACAACTTCCCTTATGCCACACATAGAATTACAATTCTGTATATGTCTGTAAATATCAGGTAACAAGCATTGGTCTGTTATCTACCAAAATCTCAAGGTTTAGGGCATCAACAAGGATAAATTCAGGCACACTCATATAAGAATGTTTTCAAAACACACGCTCAGTTATCAAAAAACAAGTGAAAAGCGGCTTTGAAAACAATGTTATGCTCCTATAAAAGAAAAAGGTTGTGCTGGCTAGGCACAACCCAGCCGTTGCAGCGCCATGGTGGGTTCCCTCCCACCTGCAACTAGGCAACCCAACATGGCCATGGCTGGGGAACCGAGCCATAGTGGTGGCTGGATACACTGGGTCACCCAGCTGCGGTCGCTGCCCATGACCTAGTTGAGGCCATGGCTTGGTTGCTCAACCACGGCGGTAACCTGCTACCATGGTCAGGTCATAACCCAGCCTCTTTTTTCTTTTTTTTTTTTTAAGAAAAAATTATTTAGAGCCGCGACCATGGTTGGGTTGCAGTTACCTAGCCACCATGACCGGTCATAACCCAGCCTCTTCCTTTCTTTCCTTTTTCTTTTTAGTTTTTTATGGGATGGGTATGATTGTAATTTTTATCATTTTTTTTATTTGACTGAAAAATGCGTGAAGGTCTTAGATTTAAATGATTGTAAACTCAGGTCTAAAATTTGTAAAATTTAAAACTATGGTCTAAAAGTAAAAAATCGAGTAAAGTACAAAAAAAAAAATAATAATAATAATAATCCAGTAAGAGGCTTCCATAATATTTGCACAAGATTTATATATATATATATAAAAAAAATGGATGGATTTAGTAATTAAAGCTCCATAGAAATACTTTTCAAAAATAATTATCCAAGAGTTTTCAGATGCGAATATCACAACACTACTCGATTTTTAAATACTGAAAACACTTTTCAAAACCCAAAACAGAAAACAATTTTCAAAAACTCATCTAAACACGCCCTTATAATAGGAATTGCATGCATAAGAACCACATAGAGCAAAAGAATAATGAAACTGAAACTATGAACAAGTTTCTTGACGAAGATAAATCATATACTTATAATTCTGCACTTGTTTTGTAGATGAAGGAAAAAAACAAACAAAAAAAAAAAGCAAGAAAAATCTGCACTTGTTCAGGTAACTGAAGGCAAAAATCTTTATTAGTGTCCAAATAAGTCTCGCACATTGGGTGACACGAATTTTGCATCCTCAAGTGTTCAATAAGACCAATTTTTTTGGGAAGTGTGTGACATATCATAGATAAAAGAAAGAGAGAAGTCTACATATCCCCTCAAACTACCACCCGATTGACAATGTTCTTCCCAAACTTTAGATTGCAACAATGCCTTCTCCAAACTACCAAAAATTGTCAATGCCCCCCCCCAATGACAAAAATACCCTTAATAATAATAATAAAAGAAGCAATCAACATTTTTTTAAAAAAAAAAACTTGGGGTGGCAGGACCACCCCCCAAGGGGTTGATCGGCCACCCTCGGAACTCATGGGGGTGGTTCAACGACCATCCTTTCTTTTTCTTTTTTAAAAAATAATATTTATTTATTTTTAATTATTATTATTATTTTTAGTTTTTAGTTTTTCTCTTTTTTTTTTCCTGAATTTATAGGGGTATTTTTGTCTAATTGAAAAAAAACTTAGGGTTAATTTTGTCTTTTTCTTTTTCGGGCTTTGGCATTGACAATTTTTGGTAGTTTGGGGGGAGGGGACATTGTCAATTAGGTAGTAATTTGAAGGGGGTACGTGGACTTTTCCCTAAAAGAAATAAAGATAAAAACAAAATCAGTGACCAGCTTACTGAATAAAAGGATACAAGCAATTCCTACATCAAAATGGCTAAATGATTTATATGATGGATTTCATTGAGCCAAATTAATTTTTTTACAAAAAGAAAGAAGTTATTCAGCTTTCCGTGGAGAAGTATTTGGGAAGTTAAGGTCCCCCCGAGAGTGGCGTTCTTTGTGTGGACGGTGGCTTTGGAAAAAATCTTAACTTTGGATAATTTACGAAAGAGAAACATTATTGTGATTGAGTGGTGCTACATGTGTAAGATTTATGGAGAGTCCATAGACCATTTGTTTCTGCATTGTATAGTTGCTATAGAATTGTGGATGATGATACTGCAAATGTTTGGGGTGGAGTGGGTAATGCTACGGTCGGTGAAAGATATGTTGGGGAGTTGAAGGGGGCAAAAGGGCAATCGGACGTTGATACCGATTTGGCGCATGGTTCCATTGTGTTTGATGTGGTGTGTTTGGAGGGAACGAAATACTCGCTGTTTTGAAGATTGTGAGACTGACTTGATGAACTTGAAGAAAATGATGCTACGAACATTGTTTATGTGGAGAGAGAAATTTCAGTTTATGCATGAGTGTTCTTATTTTGAATTTATAGATAGGTGTTCTCTTTTTTATTTGAATTAGGGGTTTCTTGTATACATCCTGTGTACTATGGGTTGCGCCCCTTTGCGTTTCTTGAATATACTTTACTTATAAAAAATAAAAATAAAAAAGGCAAATGTAGTATAGACTACCTTATTGCATTAGACAATGACGGAATAGTTGTCATAATCTCTAGAGAGCAACATATCCATAAGGAAGTGCAACTTAAACAGAACCTGTTGGAATCACATGTAGAAAGAGAAACTTACAGAATAAGGTACATATCCAAGGGGATTTCTTTTCTGGCTTCTTCTTCAATTTCAGAAAGCCGCAGACGAGCTTGTCTCAAATCATTTGCACCACTGATCGATCGATCAGAAGCTCCAGACTGAATGGTCTTCTCCTCTACTTGCTTAATGAGAAGAGATACAAGTCTCTGAATATCTCTAGCTGCTTGTCCGTAATCTCTGATCATCTCATAGAGAGTTGCTCGTCTTGAGATTGCCTGTCAAAGTATTAGCACAATCAAGCACAAATATGACCAATGAGGTTGCTGAACTGAAGACGACATAATTAGGGTTTTTTCTATGAGTGACTCTTTTTTATCTATACTGAGAATTCTGCATATGAAACCAAACAAATAAAGTGCCCACGATCAAAGATACAAAATAAGCAATTTCAAAAAGTATAAACATGCGTACATACACACATAAAGGAGCACAACAATAACAGACTAGAGGGACAAATCAAATTAAATAATAATCAGAAAGCAATATAGGCAAAAACCTCAACTTCACAAGTGTTCCTAAAGTGCCATCTTCCAGAGGACTTGGTCAGAAATCCAATTTCTAACATCAGTGCAGGCAACTTACACCACTACCAAAATTGGGTACCAACTATTTAAACCCAAGCTGAGCAGCAAGCAATGCTGCTTTAGAAGGTTCAGTTACACAAGCCAAATTTGTGAAACAAAAACACAAATAGCAGACATTATTTTCACAAGAAGATGACAGACAATGTCATCTGTTTCACTAATCCATCTCATGGTGCCCAAAATGTAGGAAAATTCCAAGTACCTGGATTCCATTGTGCCAGCAAACAAAACATTAGGGATGACAATGGAGAAGGGCATGACGGGGATTCCATTCCGGGTCCCCGTACCTGCCAAGTTTAACTATACCCCCATTCCAACTTTTGGGACTAAAGGAATCTAACATCATGCTATCAGAGTCTGATTTGTCTAGAAGGTCTTGGGTTTGAATCCTAGGAATCCCACCTCTTTAAATTTCTGTTATAGTGTATCTTTCTGTTCCAATTCGGGATCCACATGCAGTTTCGGACCTGTATGTGGTGGGATGTAACTACTAGTGTGTGCATGATATACATGATTAGTCCACTTCCTTAAAGCTTAAACTTTTGAGATTAGCGGTTTCTAAGACTACGACTAGAGGAAACCCAAACGGTTGCATCTATTCTCACTCAACCCCATCTAGATAGCCCAAAAAAATTCAACAACTAGATGTGCTTTCCATGGCATTTAGATGACCTCATTTGCTTTCCGCATACATGTTCTATTGGGTCTTCACAATTTAAATACAAGAGACCCAGTTTTGTTCTTTTTTAGCTCTTCCTACTACAAACGCATCCAAAAATTAAATGATTCTAATTGTTTGAAATAGCAGTAAAAGATCATTTGCTGTCCTCAAAACTAAAGGAATTCCGTAAAAGACCCAGCTATATTTTCTTTTTGGTAATTATGTTGATGCTTCCGAGTTGATTACAGACTTCTGAATTAAAACCGTGAAGATATTACCATGTACTGAGTTTAATCTCCACCGGATGTCAGCCCTCAAAACTTCTTCCTCAACAATTTTATATCTAAGACCTAAAAGATAGTATTGGTTCAGAGGAAAACCTTAAGATAATTTCCATCAAGAGCTATAGCCAGGCTGCAATCTGCAATAGCATCTGTAATCTGGCTTAATGCTTTGTATGCAGCAGCGCGATTGCAGAAACAAACAGACGCAAAAGGACGTGACTCCACATTGTATGACAAAGCAGCACTATAATGTTCAACTGCTTCTGCATGCCGTCCTGCCTGAAATGCTTCATTTCCTGCAGCCTGTTTTGAGAACAACAGAAAATCAATACAGACAAAACTCTATTCATTTTAAGCACAAAAACTGCACTAATTGCAAATAATTTTTTAAAGCATACCTTATGACGCAAGAGCTCACGTACAGTGCCAGCTAGGGGTATTAATGATTCCAGAGCCTTGCTTCCACTCCTGAAAGTTCTAGTACACATTAGGAACTTTATGTGGCAAAAACATACCTTCATTGCAATAAAACATGTAAAAGGAGGGGGAGCTTTCACATTGCGAGGATTATAAATTACCTATTTGTGATAGATACTTTGACCTCTTGCTCCTCAAGGAAAGCAAGACCCTCATCAAACCTTCCCAAATGGAAGTAGGCTTTAAAAATCAGGCGGCATCGCCAAAGTTTGAAGTAAAATTTGTTCAAGAATTCAGAACCATGCAGACTTATTTCCTGGCCATCAGCATCCACTGGGGGAGAGTTCTTTTCAGCAGAACCAAGGGTCTGCTTACACAGCTGAATCACCTCATCATACCTCCGGAGCTACCAAATGATACAGAAGTTAACACAAAACCGACAACAGACGTCTGATAGATTTCATTTTTCTCAAAGTAAAATTTTGCAGTATCATAAAAATAGCTACAAACCATGAAAAGAGCCTCTGCTTTCATTTCAAGTAACTTTTCTGAGTACGAGCTTATCATCAAGGCCTCAGCAATTACTTCCAAAGCAGTCTCTGTATCACTAGACATGACACTTTTCAAAAGTTCAGTAGAGCGGTTCATGCCTTCTAACACTTTCTGCCAGACAGTAAAAGACAAATTAGTTTGGATACCAGATATCCAATTCATCATGAAGAAAGTGAAAGCCAAATAGTACATACAATCAGAAATTTGGACGGCATTTTGTTATAGTTACATAACTAAAAACGTAACACCCCAATCCCATATTAGGAAGATAAGTAGCTCACATAGAGAGAGTTGGTGGTTTATAAAGATACTCATGAGTGCTAAGTCCCACATTGGTTTCTTACTGGTGAGGCTAGGCTTTATAAGCAATTCTAGGGAAGCTCTAAATTGAATAGTCATTTTGAAGTGATAGTACAGATGTTGCTAGTATTTTCTCTGAGTTGTTACAAAAAATCATTTAAGAGAGAACAATATAATATTAGGCAACAATCTTGTAATTAAATTGCAGTAATATAACAACTAAACATCCAAAATAGCTACGTTATAAAATTTTAGACAGATGAAGAAAGAGAAGCGACAATTTTACATAGTGATATTGTAAAATAATACTCCCTCTGTCTCACAATAGACGGTGTGCTTTCCTTATTGGGCTGTCCCAAAATAGATCAAGGTCCCCAAAATGAAAGCATTTATTAAGTCAACTTCTCATATGACCCTAAAATCTAAAGTCACTATTTTTAAGTTTAAACCTTCTTTCTTAACCCATCCAAGGGCATTTAAAGAGTGTTTGTTTCACTAAAATGCATGCCATTATTAACTTTTACCCATTGTGGGATGGGAGGAGTATATTTTTGAGCTATACAACACGAAAAAATTAATGAATTCCCACCTTCAAATGGTTCATTTGCAAGAACCAATAAGATGTGTTCTAAAAACAAACAGTATCTAACCTTCCATTTCACCCAAAAATTAGAAGAAGCAAAGACAGTTTCTACAAATATTCATTTCTGCTCCCTAAGCTTTTGATGGAGTGCTTTCATTTCCTTCATCAACATACAGGAAACAGCTATGATGGCTGAATTACCTTCATAACATATAAAAACACTTTTTTTTTTCTTTTTCCTTTTTTTGTCTCAAAGATCAACCCTTTAACTTATTGGACAACTGATAGTTTACAATTTAGCAATGCTGATCAAACGAGCAAGGGGGATCAGAAAGTTAAACTCTTCAAAAGAAAAAATGCTAGCTCACTAAATAAGATTTAAGAAAAAAATAAAAATAAACAGCTCAAGTTTGTTTAAAGACCACCAATGAACTATATTATAACTAAAATCTCTTAAAAACTCCAGGCACTGATCAGTTTAATGTCATGGTTAAGTATGGGTGGACACCATGGAACTATTTTATTTTTTATTTTTTATTAATTACTACATAAGTCCTCAATCAACCAAACTCGCCTCCAAACAATGCTTGACAAATGTGCATCTAGACATGTCTAAAAGCAAATGCGAAGCACCTAGGAAAAACCACTGAAGGTGCAGAATTGGTGAACCAAGAAAAATGCTCAACCAAGATGCATAGCCAAAGGATGGATAGCACATATGTTCACAAAATCCTGGAATAGAATGCTCTTAATTACCTGCCCTATTGAGCTTCAAACCTTCCACTACATCTCTAGAACCCATCTCTTCAAGACCCAATTCTCAATTAAACTGAGTGCCTTTCATAATCTACTCGATCAAGGACTACTTCCCTTATAATGACCATTCTGACAACCGAACTCAGGAAGGATGACCTTCCAACCAAACACTAGTAAAATTGGAAAGAACCCTTTGGCAAAATTACACAATAAGAAACCTAACCACTCCATCTCGGCTAGACTACCCCTAGAAAAGGACAGGAAAAAACGACTACATACAGAAGGTTTATCACAGATATCTTTTTTCCTTTCCTCTTCCCAGAGAAAACGAAAATTGCCCCAAGTGTAGGGGAGATCTACAATTACCTTGTACAACCAAGAAAATCTATATGCAGTGAAGTTTCCACCTGCAAAACACAAACTTCAATAGAAAGCAGGCAAACATGAGATTCTGGCTGATATGATTCTCAACTTGAGCTTAACTAAAACAAGGCAATGAGATATGTCCATCTCTACCCCATGCTTCTCCTAATGTAACAATTTCAATTGCAGAGACTTGATAATCCTACTTCAAGTGCTAAAAGTGTCGCACAAGAGCTTTCATCTTAAAGCCACAGCATACCAAGACCCAAGCATGTCTGACATCTTGGATGAAACCAATAAGATGCATCAACCTTGCTTCATCCTTTGCTTCTCCTTGTAGGCTGTTCAGGGTTTAGACTGATTAGGGACTAGGAGTTTCTTGGCATCTTCAAAATCTGAAATGGTCTCTATAGATGAAAGATATAGTTGCATGATTCTTTAGCGAACCATAAAAATAGCCAGAAAGTTAGATATCACCTATTCACCTATGCCTTATACAACCCCACCCCCCGGCGATACACACACACAAATCCCTTCCATGTGTAAGTCAAACTTTTGCCTCATAAAAAGTATTGCATTAAAAGAGTATATAATTATTAGATAGTGGTAAGTAATTATGTTCAATTTGGATGCTATATAAAGTTTTCATATTAACAGACACTGAAAAAATTTAAGATAAATACTATGATATGATCTGATCTATTCCAAATAGTAAGTTACAGTACCTGAGCCTTTTGTAAGCCATCAGATGCTTCTACTGCAATTTTCCTATCCACACAGATGTCACTTCCTGATTGCAGGCACTTCTTGAAATATTTTGATGCATCTTCAACTTCCCCAAGGGCAACGTAACAACTTCAATAAAATTAAATTAAAAATTAAAAATCATGGATTAGGGGATATAGGTGGTGTTTGATAAACCTTTTTAAGAGGTGTTTTTTGTGTTTTGATGTGACATAAAGGTGAAAGGAGTTTTGATTTTTTGTGAGTAGAAAAGATGTTTGTTAATGTTTTGACTTTTTTGGATAGAAAGGAAAAAGGAAAGAGAAAAAAAAGTAAGCAAACAAGCCCATAATCTCCCATCATCGTTAAACAAAATCCAGGCTGAGGATACTCAGAGAATAAATATGCTATCTATTTGCATAACAAATAAGCCTAAAGAAACTAGTTAAACAAAAAAATGTACAAAGAAATCAAGAGGAGTGGTTACTTCCACTCCATATTCACTTTTCGTTTACCAATAGAGAATCTAGTATCAATGTTACTTAAATGGCATATCCAATTCATTTCAGCTGAAACTAATTGATAAGATAATATCAGTTCAATACAACACAAAAAGGGTACTAATATCGCCAAGAATGCAATTAAAGAAATGTTACATATTCTTCACCAGCAAACAAGTTTGTTAGAGATAAACTAGCATATGCAGACAACATAAAGTCACCACAAACTCAAAAAAAAAAAAATCAGAACCCTTACTTTGCAGCTCTAAGTTGCACCTTAAGGAAGTTGGGATCTATTGCAGCAGCCATCACACAGTCTCCTAGTGCATCTCTCATTCTTCCAAGAGACATACGCGTTGCTGCCCGGTTGCTATAGCACAGCATTAAAACCCTGAGACAGCTTTTAGATGTCTCACTCATAGAAACACAGTTCACCCCCTTTGTGTAACAATCCTCAGCTTTAGACAGATCCCCACTCATATAGACCTGGTTTCCCCTGATATATATCATATCCAACAAACAAAATGTTATCTCAAAGCTAGAGGTTTTAATGAGAATATATAACAAGAACATAGCCAACTTACTAAATGCTCCAACTGTAGAGTAAGATATAATGAAAGAGAGAAAATTTTGTGAATTTAAGGACAGAAATGAGAAGAAGATGATTTAAACCGATACTAACCTTTGTCGCCACTTCTCACATGCTTCCTGAGCTGCAACAGTTGCAGCAGACTCTTGCTTGACCTCCTGTCTATTTTCTACCTCAGAATTCGTTTTAACCTTGGATTGAGAAGTAGATAGATCTCCTTTCTGACCCCTCCCAGGAGATGAAGGCAATGAAGTTCCAGAGAATGGAAACCGATTCACAGAGGATGATGCGTATGAAACTTTGGCATTGGGACTGGAATCTTTCATATCATGACCAACTTGTAACAAATTTTTCTTTTTCTGGTGGCGTTTTGAAGCAGATACCTGACTTTGGGCGGCAGAAGAGGCAGCAAAGGTGAATTTAAACCCACTTATCTCTTCTGAACTTGGAGCAACACCAATTTGCGTCCTGCCATCACTATCATGCCTCTCAACGTTTGAGCTTGGAATGGGTTCAGTTTCTCTTGATGTAATAGCACCATCACTATTATAGTCCACCTCCTCAGCTGCAGACTTGAAGCTTTCAGTTTCAGCCCCAGAAACAGACTCTTCCTGGCCTCCAGCACCAACACTTTTATCAAAATGGTATTCAAAACTTCCAACTTTTGCTTGTTGGCATATCGAATCACCTTCATTTATATCCAAGCATCGTGCTGCAATAATCAAATCTTCATCTATAGCATCACTTGAAAGCGCTGCTGCTGAATTAGTTTCTCCAATCAAATCTTCATCTATAGCATCAGTTGAAACCATTGCTGCTGAATTAGTTGCTTCATTGCTATCAAGTCTGAATGACTCATCAGATGTCACAGAATTTTCTCTTGAGTGCCGGTTATCAGCCGGTGCTTCCTGATATGGGGAAATATCCATAGGTGAATAAGATTCAGAAGCCTCTGGGTTCTCTTGGGAACCACTTTCCTTTGAAACAAAATCTTGACCAGGCCACATCTGGACTGGGGTAGGATGTTTCAAGTTTCTAGTCATTTTCTTCAATCTTGTGTCTCTAACTGATTCTCTCTTTGCACTGAATTCCATTTTCCGATTTAAGCCTGAAAATAGGTTAGCTTTTGGTTTTGGTGTTTTAAATTCTACAAAGGGCATCCCAGTACCAACTTGTTTGCTTGTATAGCTAAACTCAGTGTCACTAGATGAGAATGAAGATGAAGATGCAACATTTCCACCCACTTCGGCATCATCTTTTGGTTGGTCTAAAGAAACTTGACTACCACTTGTATCCTTACCCTGCATTCCCACCTGAAAAGTGAATTCTGTGGGCACTGATTTATCAAGATCATGGAATGACATATCACCAAAATGTCCCATTTGCATCTCCTTCACAAATACTCGAGAGGAAGAGGGCCCTGCACCTGATCGATTAAAGTCTCCTGCCCCACTTCCTAATTTCAACTTCTCCATCTTCCTCGACAGCAGGGTTTCTTTTCTTCCACCATACGAATCACCAGTACTTTCACTGCTTCCCAAGACAGTGTTGCCTTTGTCATTGTTCTTAATATTAGCTTCATTCTTTTCAAAACTACTAGTATTTAAAGAATCCTTGACGTTCAGATTCTTCATCTGATCAGAAAGTCTATCTGCTAAGCTTCTAGCACCACCTTTTTTACTACTTCCAAATACAACACTACCACCATCAAACTGACCAGGTTCTTTAATGTAAAATTTATTCTTCAATTCATTTGGGAGTTCTGCTTCCACACTTCTATCAAAGGAACTACCCACATTGTCGCCACGCCCAAACCCAAACTTGGTCGTATCATTCACACTTAAATTGAACCTTCCATCTCTAATTTTCTCGATACGTTCACTATTTCCTGGACCTTCAATGTTCAACTTCCTCATCTCCACAGGAAGCTCCGATGCAATGCTTTCATCAATACTAGAACTCTTCTTGTGCACACTTCCAAATACAAACCCACCACTCCCTGACCCCCCGGATAGACTTGAACTTGGCCTATTACTTGCATTTGGATTAAACACACCATCTTTGACATAGAGAAACTCATTCTCACTCTGAATTTTCAAATTGTTCATTTCCTCAACCACTCCTTTCTCCAAACCTCCACTAGAATCCCATCTCCCCATACTCGTACTAACACCCAAATCGAACCTATTCGCTCCAAACACAAATGCCTCACTTCCACTCTTACCAAACCCAGACCCACTGGAGACCGAAGTCCCGGTTTGGGACGCAGCTGAGTCCGGAACGGAACTCTCTGAAACGGGACGAAACGGATTGAAACCGGGGTCTAACCTGGCGTCCGAGGCCGCCGTTGGCCTCAAATTCTGAGAATTCGATTGCCTCCTCGCCTTCACAAATCTCGGCCTTGAAGAACCGGGCGCCGATCTCACAAACGACGTATTGTAACCGAGATTGGAATTACTTTGATTGGAATTCGAATAATTTGAATACCCAGAAGTTTGATTATTCATTGGCACAGATTTTGAGGGAAACCCAGAAAAACTGAATGAGAGAGGATGAGAAACCTGACCGTTGAGGCTGCTGTTTTGTGGGGTTATGTGTGCCGGAGCTCCAGAGTCTAGCAACGCCGGCGACATGTCAAAGTGGGCGTCATCAAATCGGACGGATGAGGATGCTAGTGTTGCTGGGGCTGTCTGATCATCCAATCCTAACTTGATATTGAATAACAACGTTTACACTTTGAATAAGAAGTGTTTGAAGGTGCGTGTGTATGCGTGTTCGTCCAAGGTCTATACCTATCTTTCTTTGGTTTGAAGGGTGAGAGAAAGAGAGGGACAAAGACAACTCTTTTTGCAAATTCACGGGGTGAAAGATCTTTCTTTCATTCCTCTGTTTTTCATGGGTCAGGTTTTTGATCCTCTCATGGCGTTTTCAAAAAGCTCTTTTTCTGTTTTTGCTTTTGCTTTTGTTTTCCTTTTCTTTTCTTTTCTTTTCTTTTTTTTTTAAAAAAAAAACTTTTTCTTTATTGTTTTATCTCTGTTTTCTTTTAAATAGTTTTTCTCATATAATTTTCTTACTGCAAAAAGCAATAAATATTATTATGGCGAAAATCTTATATAAATCCAAAGAGAATGAAAATTAAACATTTGTAAAAATAATGTACAAAACATATACAAGAAATGTTCATCTCTCGGGTTAATTCTTTCAATACCGCTTATTAAATTGAAATGCGTGACATCGATTTAATATACTTGATTGAGGGAATTTCTTCGGATTGAGGTTGAAGAAAATTTTTGCCCTTTCGAGCGAATTATTCATTCTTCTAACTCTTTTATTTATTTATTATTATTATTATTCTCTTTGACCTTTCTATCAAACAAATAATGAAACTGTCAATTTTAATTAATTTTGTTTATGAGTATATTATTCAATGAATTACATTAAAGCCATCTTTGTTATTTTTTCCAAAGAAGAAGATTAATTGTTCATGTTAACATCATTTTGTGCTTTTTATACTTAAATTGACATTTTGATTGATACCCAAGAGACATGCTTAAAGTTACATCCACTTGTGTGTATATATATAAATACACACTCAACTTGTAATAAACATGGTAAGAAAGCTATTTGAATCTCTTTTCTGTTATATTTAAACTAATTATGTGAAAACAATCTTTAATTATAATTCAATGGCTATTGTCAGTTTGTCACTTGCATGGAATTTTGACTAAAATATTCAAAAATAGAAAAGAAGGATGCAAAAACTGGCTTAAACTTAGATTAGGAATAATACAGGGTGTTGCTGCCGATTATTGATCCATTCCATTACATCCCTAATTCTACAAGGTCTGTTGTGGAATTGAATTCGTTAAGATTAAGACACGTGTTTCATTATGTCATCCGATAACACATTTCCCAATATAAAAATGGGCTCAAGCCAAATTCACTACACAACTAGTACTAGACTCCGGGCCAAGTTCGCCTTCCCACCCAAGCCAAAGGTTTTTTCCAAAAAAAAAAAAAAATTAAATTAAATTTTACTCTTTTTTTTTTTTTTTTTTTTCTTAAGTTTTGGCCCTTTCAAATGATTTTTTTTTCAATTTGGCCCCTCTAAAGACTAAAAAGTTGGCTTCACCCTGACTAGACTAAAATGATATTAGTTTGCTAAAACTTCAAGGGAACAAAGAAGAAATAAAATACTATTGAGAATTGACCAATCATTATCTATTGAATTGAAGTATCCCTCAATAATGGAACCGGATCTTCGGTTCCTTAAGAAAAGGGATAAAATTTTTCATTTTATTTATTTTATTTTTTTAAAGATAATTTTACCATCTTTTACATGGAGAGAGCCGGTTCTTAAAAAAGAAAAGAAAAAAAAAAAAAAAAAAAAAAGGGAGAGGGGGGGGGGGGGGGGGTAGGGGAAGGGGGGTTCATTTCTTTTTTTAAAGACAATTTTACTCTCTCTTTTTTAAAAAAAAAAAAAAGAAAAAAAGAAAAAAAGAGAAGTGTCTCCTCTTTAGATCCAAATTCCTAAAGAACATTGATAATATCAATGTTATCCTTTGTAGCCTATCAATGACACGTGTAGTGGGGGCTAGCCATATCAAGTCATCAACAATGAAATTTTTTTCTCAAAATTTAATAGTTGGCTTTAATTCTACAAGTGTTCCTCTCCTCCTCACAAACACAACCCAACTGCGTTGACTATCCCTTCATGGCAAGCAAAATGATCACCACGATTTCATCACTTACAAGGTTCCTCTTCTATTTATTTTATTTTATTATTTTTGTTATTATTGTTGTTGGATCTGTGGATCCGAGGCCTCACCATTCAAATATACTATGGTTGGTTGCACCACACGTAATCTCTTCCCATACCACATCAACAACGGTCTCTTTGATTCCGACCGATGGTTAACCGTTTTAACAGTTTGACGTTGTGTGTAGAGACGATTAGTAGTTTCTCAACAAAAACCAAATGTCGAATAGACGGTCGAGAAGTGCCCGAGGTAACAAGGGCAAAACATCTAACCCTTCTGGCGTCGAGACCTCCAACTCACCTGGTATCGGAATCTCTAACTCTCGTGGTGTGAAACTTCCAACTATAACACCCCTAGATTAAATAACTAGTAAATAACCTTGAGTGTTACTACTATCCTTCATTGTCCAAAACTTGTAAATTAAACATCAATCATAACATAAAAGCATATAAGGTTGTAGATAGCTGCATCTACCTCTCAATCTTATAGAGCAGTCGTTAAGGCCTCCTCATTTGTAAAACATATGTTTTAAATGTGAAAAAATAAGTCCACGACTTAATAAGTAAGTCATGCGAGAAAGCATAATTAAACCCATCCTTTACGGAATATGTGAGTAAATAGGTTTCACGCATTACAAGTTCTTAAGAGGAAAGTAAAACAGAAAATCATGCTTATGTGCTCAAGTATACATATTGATACATGTACATAACAATGGTCATAACTCTCCTCAACATGTATTATTCATACCCTTAATCCTCTTATAGTAAGATTTGCACGTCTTATGAGACCTGTAGTACAACCTTGGTGCTCAGGTGTTGCACAACGCGATATCCACTAGTTGATTGATCGAGTCCAACTTGGGGTGACATAATGCAACCTAGTGATACCCATAATTGGTAACCTCACTCTGTAGGTGGTTGCACGGATCGCAATAGCACTCGGATCCATTAGAACAAGAGTTCGAATGAAGACATTGTTAATGACTTTGGCTAATGGAATGGAATTTTTGGTGTGACAATTAATATAGTTCGTGAAGGTAACGTGTAAATGAGTGATAATTGAAAGAGGTTAAGTGTAATTAACCATTTTTTATCCGAGTACTTGAACTCAATGACACGATTAACCAACCTTTGTAACGATAATTTAATAAAAAAAATTTCAAGATTGTTATGTCAATATTGTCATTTTCTTAAATAACTTGTGCCTTCTTTGTATTTTGAACAAGGATGAAGCTATAAGGGAGGCCGGGGGCCATGGCTCATCTAATTTAAAAAAATTTATTGAACAAATTTTTATTAAGTGAAATATATATTTTTTAAACTTAAAAATCAAGTTTGATCCCTATTAAAATTAAATTAGATTATGTCCCTACCTATCAAGCGATTTCTCGTGCGAGGATGTTGGTGGAGAAAGATTATAAAAGGCAATACGTAGGGCAAAAGCCGGGATAAGGAAATTGCTAATAATTTTGGAAGCAATTGTGAGATAACTCATACGAGATTTACCTGCTTGAATAAATGACTGAATAACCTAAAATTTATTTAGCCAAATAGATTTCATTTAGACTCTCTCACAATTTGTAGATCCAATCTTGACTACCAAATGGGTCTTCTTTTCTTTAGCCTAAATATAGACCCCAAAAGGCCTTGTTTACACAGTTATTGGACTTTGTGGAAGTCTGCCTAAAATGTTTGATCCCAGGGCTTCTTATTAGAGGTCTGATCGAGCCCAAGCTGCAATGGGTCATTTGGGATCACATTGGATGTTTTGTTAGAGATAAAGTTTTTGTTAATAATCAGGTGTGCAGCCAAAAAAAAAAAAAAAAAAAAAAGAGAAAAATGAAATTTAGTCCACGATTTAATTCAGTTATTGGGTTTTCAATTTCAACAAATAGTTTCTTAGGTTTTACTCCAATTCATATGGGTCATTCTTTCAACTTGTCGTCCAATTAATTAATAATTTATCAATTAGACCAATAAATTACTGTTATGTGGCTCTCATTTGACATGAATATTATATATGATAAATTCATTTTAATTACAAATATGCATTAAATAAAAAAAATAAAAAAAAGAAGTCGTCAGGGGTGGTTGCCCCTCGCTTGGGGGGTGGGTTAAATTTTTTAGTTACATAAATTAGTAATCTAAAGTAAATTTGTCATGCAAAATTTACGGTTGGCACTTATCGAGTTAAATGTGAACCAGGTTTTATCATTATATTGGTTTGACTTGACACATTGTAAATTAATTATACGATAGGTTGATTAGGCTTATTTAAAATCAAATTAAAACCTAAGAACCTAATTGTCAAATTTGAAACCCAGAGATTAAATTGGAATAATGCAAAAACCCAAGGACTAAATTTGACTTTTTCAAAAAAAAAAAATGAACAGTAATTCTAAGTTTCTAACTGTTAAAATATTAATTAAATGATTAAATTTATCTCTTCCTATCAGCTTAATCTTTTAAGGATAAATGGTGATTTAATATGGTATTAGAGCCAAAGGTCCTGAGTTCGAACTTTTACTCCGTCGTTTATCTCTCATTTCAATTAAATATTTAATGTGTTGGACCTCACATATTAAAATGAAGTTTGAGCCCACGCATGAGGGAGTGTGAAAGTATTGATTAAATGATTAAATTTTATCCTATCAACTTAAACTTTTAGGGATAAGTAGTGATTTACCACTAACATATTAGAAAAGTTAGTCCCACATTGAAAAGATGAATTGCCCACATGAACTGGATGAATTATGAAATAACTCATGAATGCTAAGTCTCACATTAGTTCATTACAATATGAGACCGTGTTTTATAACTTATAAGTGATTTTAGGGAATTTTAATTGCAACTTAACTATTTATTTTTAAAGTGATAACACAAATATGAATAACATTTTTTCTAAGTCGTTACAAATATAATTAGAGCAACCCAGTAACTTCACACCTATTAATACTTATTAGACAGAACAATGTAGCACACATTAATGGTTATTTTGAAATTTAAATGAACACTTAGCTGCGTTACTGCTTATTAGACAGAACAATGTAGCACACATTGATTGTGCCTTGAAGATCGGAGCAATGTCGGTTGATGGGATGAATGGCAGGTACATGGGTTTTTTAATTTATAAAGAAACTAAGTTTCGTATGGTTTTGCGATTTTTTAGATAAAAAAATATGATTTTAAATTGAATTATAAAAAATAAATCGATTGAAATTACATTTTTAAAAAATTACGATATGAGAATATAATTTTTAAAAATGCAGTTAAACGTTTTTGGTGCATTTTAAATAACAAACTTCGTAATAAGAAAATGAGTAATGATTCAATGCCACCTAAAGATACAACTTTTCACCACCTTGCCTATGTGGCAAGGTGGTCTCCCACTACTTTTTGAGTTTTATTATTTTTAAAAAATAAATTAAGGTGAGGGACCACCTTGCCTAAAAAATTATATATTTAGATGGTAGTGAATCATTACTCTAAGAAAAATAGTTGAATGTAGACAAATAGATGTAGCAGAGACTTTATGGTTTATGTTGTAAGTTTGCTGTTCAGGATCTTGATGTTTGTGTAGTCTTTTTACATGCGATAGATGGAGTGATTGACGGGGTAAATGACAATGGAATTAAGGAAGGGAAATGATCTAAACACTCATAATGTACAACAATGGTACAACAATAAGACACAATGGGTCCCACCCCAATGTGTCTTATTGTTGTACCATTGTTGTACCCCAAGAGTACAAGTATCATTTCCCATTCGGGCTTATTTCCAATTGAACTCAGCTGGAGAGGATCCAAGTCCCTATATGGATGGAGCCAAATATTTGGTTGGGAAGGAGGTAAACAACAAATAAAGAAAAAAGTACATATATTATTCTCAAACTATCATTTTATTGTTAATGTCCTCTCTTAAACTATTAAAAAATATCAATGTTCTCCCTAAGACCAACAAAAAGACAAAAAGTACCATAATTTTTTTTTAATAAGACAAAAATGTCCTTATGAATTCAAACAAGAACTAAAAACTAAAAAAATTATTTTTTAACAAACAAATTAAAAAAAAAAAAAAAGAAAAAAAAAACGAGAAAAGCGATTTTTTCTTAACTAAAAATTATATATATAAAAAAAAATAAAACCAGTTTTTAAATTTTATTTATTTTTTGTATAACTTTTTGTTATTTTATATTTTTTTAATAATTTTTTTTTTTAATTTTAATAATTTTCTGAAGGGTATTTTTGGGGGAACATTGACATTTTTTGGTAGTTTGAGGGGGGACATTAACATAATTTGTAGTTTGAAAAGACATTGATAATTGAATGGTAGTTTGGGGGGATATGTGTACTTTTCTCAAAAATAAATTAAAATATATGGTCAAAGTATAAATACAAAATATACTAGGTGGGTTTGATATCTCTTCATCTTTAAGTTTTCAACACCTTCCTGAGTCTCTTATGTGCTTGAAAAAAAAAATGTATATTTTCTACAATACCTTTCTTCTTTATTCTCAACCCTACACTACATCATCTACAACACAAACCAATATTTCCTTTCATTTACCAGGTAATATCAGTAACAATATAGTGGAGCGGTGTTTTTCATGGCATGACTGAACCGCTTATTAACTCAAAATTTCTTCATTAAGATTCCAACTCCTGCAAAGATAAATGTTCTCAAGAATTTTTTTTTTTATTTTTTTTTATTTTTTTTAAATCTTCCTCTTCCCAAGTTCCTAGCACTCAAGAACGAACTTCCAAAAAAATATGCTAAGAAATTTGCTCATCTGTTTTCAGCCTGCACCCATACTTTAATTCATTTTTATTTCTTCAGAAATTATAGACTGTTTCACAAAGAACCAATCAACATAGATAAGCTCTAAAAGGCTTATTCATCTACACTTTAACAGCAAAAATAGGCCAAAATTTATAATGGGTATGACCAAAAATTAAATGATCAGGTAGGGGCCGAATAGACCGAAAATCAAACTATACTTATTCTTTTCTGTTCTTTTTTTCTTTTCTTTTTTTTCTTTTTTTTTCTTTTTTTCTTTTTATCAAATGAACTGGGGGCATGCACTACCGGCTACCCCAGCTCCATCTCTGGACGTCTAATATGCAACATTGTCTA
The DNA here is from genome assembly GCF_958979055.1 of Alnus glutinosa. NCBI lineage: Eukaryota > Viridiplantae > Streptophyta > Magnoliopsida > Fagales > Betulaceae > Alnus > Alnus glutinosa. The sequence continues at coordinate 3,900,894 of NC_084894.1, read as the reverse complement.
GAAGTCAACAATTCTAAGCACTACATTGGTTTCTCATTTCCTTTATTTATTTTTTATCCATGGCTTTATTCAATGCAAAAAATAGCAAAGCTTTTCTGGCTCCCATATTCCTACTTGGTTTCTTCTTCATATCTGGCCTGGAATTAAAAGGTCTCTCTCTCTCTCTCTCTCTCTCTCTCTCTCTTTATACTGCATGCATTGCATTGTCTAGTCTTTGGATGTTGAGCTGTGTCTTGGTTTGAAAATTGAGGATCCATTTTTTTTCTAGGTCATGAGTTTGTCGCTCATTTTAATTAAGTATTTTATGTGATGGTGAGCGGGAGAGTTATAATATTAATTAAGCCCACTCTTTTTATAATTAAGCTTAAGTTTTAAGAATAAGCGGTGATTTGACTATACTTACCATAAGTTTAGCAGTTTCCATATGACTGTTTTGATAAGGAACTCCAAGCATGTGAAACTAAGGCTCCGTTTGTTTCGGCGTGAAATATTTGTTGAAAAATGTTTTCCGTATTTTTTAGTGGGACAAAAAATGATATTTTTGGTTTGACTAAAAAAGCTACTTTAGTTATAGTTTCTGTTTTTAAATTTCGAAACTAGTTTCCAAGTTTTAGCTTCTGATTCTCAAACTGCCGAATTGTTAAAAGTGTCCCACGTCGCCAAGAGATATATGACTTGGAAACTTTATAAGCCATGGTATCCTCTCCTCTCTCAATGCGCCTTTTAAGAGTAAGGCTCATGGACTTTTACATGCTATTAGAGTAGGTTATTTGGACGATGATAAGCCTTTCCCTCTCGATGTTGAACATGTGTTTGGCCAAAGTTGCCACACGTGAGGGGATGTGTTAAAAGTGTCACACATCGCCAAGATATACATGACTTGTGAATTTTATAAGCTATGATGTCTCATCCTCTTTCAAGACATCTTTTGAGAGTGAGTAAGAGCCATAAACTTTTATACGGATCGACCACCACCATAGGTTTCTGGAAGTCGTCCACCTTTTTTCGTCGTCGCTCATTTTCCGTACAAGAAATGTGTTGAAAAACTAGTGTTTAATTATTTCCTTTTGTTTTCATCCATGGCTTCATTATATATATATATATATAAATATACATACCGCAAGAAATGTGAAAAAAGAGAAAGTATCTGCATGGTATATAGGACAGAAATTTATTTCAAACTTGGAGGAATTTTTTTCAACTCAAATCTCTAAAAATACTACGTGTTCTTAGCATATGAGAAGTACTCAAACGATTCATGACACTTTTAAAAACCAAGTTGGTTTGGAAGAAATTTATATCCGTATATATATCCTCGGGCTCAACAATGAAAATGGAGGATATTTCAGTCATGTTTTGATTAAGAAAGAAGTTGTAATATTTTATATTGCTTTCTTTGAATTAATTACCCATTAAATCTTTGCTCAATACAATGCAAAAAGGTGCACAATCATTGGGTGTTTGCTATGGAGGAAGTGGCAATGGAGACAATTTACCACCTGACACAGAAGTTGTAGGTCTCTGCAAAACATACGGCATTGGAAGGATGCGCATTTACTCTCCATACCCAGAAATTCTCCAGGCCCTTAGAGACTCCTACATAGAAATCATGGTTGGCGTCACTAATGACAGCCTTCAAGCCCTTGCCGACCAATCTGCTGCTTCTGATTGGGTCCAGAGGAATATAACGGACTATTCTTCTAATGTAAAGTTCAAATACATTAATGTTGGAAACGAAGTAGATCCAACCAGTACAACAGCCCAGTTTGTTCTTCCTGCTGCAAAGCATTTACAAAGCAATTGCAGATTCTGGTCTGCAAAACCAAATCAAGGTCTCAACTGCTGTGGACACAAATTTGTTGGGTGTTTTTGATCCTCCATCAGCAGGTGCTTTCAGTGAGAATGCAAGGACATTCATGGAACCAATCATTGGTTTCTTGGTTAGTAATGGAGCACCACTCCTTGCCAACATTTACCCCTACTTCAGAGTTAGATACAATAACCAATCAGTCTCCAATGCCTTATTTAATGCACCAGGGACTGTAGTACATGATGGTCAATTGGAGTACCAAAATCTCTTTGATGCCTTGATGGATGCTTTGTATTCTGCTCTTGAGATAGCAAATGGAAGAGGTTTGTCAATTGTTGTGTCAGAGAGTGGGTGGCCATCTGCTGGTGGTGCTGGGGAAACTATTGAGAATGCTGGTACTTATTATAGGAATTTGATTAATCATGCGGAAGGAGGGACTCCAAAAAGGCTCGGAAATGCTATAGTGTAACGACCAAGAAAATAAATAGGATATTGAACAATTAATGAATTATATTTATTAACTAGATGGAACCAATAATTATACTTTTAATTAAGTGACAATATTTATGTTATGTGAATAAAATGAGTTTAAGATATAATAATGGAAATTGGAAAAATAAAATACTACTAATGGGTTTTTAGGAAATAATAAATAATAATAATAATAATAATAATGATAATGAGTCTTAGTTGGATAAATAATAAAATGTATGGGTAGAGTGTAGTTTAAATATATGTGGGGTTAAATGTTAATTATTAAATGAAAGAGTTTTAATAAAATGGGGTCCCACTTTAATTCACATAAGCTGAAGACTTTAAAAATAAAAGAAATCTCCCCTTTGCCACGTGGCATTACCTGGTTGGCTGGGAGGATTTCATTATCCCCTCTCAGCCACTCACATCGTGCCACGTTTCCCCACCTTATTCCTTTCCTTTTATTTTCTTTCTTTCTCTCATTCTCCCTCACGCACCTAGAGGTGGGCGCGGGCCAAATTGTGCCAGATTTGCATGTTTCCCACAACCCTCCCCGCAGTGAACGGGTTTGAAAATCGAGATCCGCAACCCACATAGTGAATGGTTAACCCGCTGGGCCTTGGGTAGCACGGATCGGGACGGGTTTATGCGGGTTCGGGTATTCCTTTTTTTTTTCTTTCTTTTTTTTTTTCCTGGGCCTAAAACCAGAAAAAATAATTCACAATCTTGCTAACCCAGTTCAAAAATTGAAAATCCCAATTGAATCAACTTCACCAGCAAACAAGAACAAGAAGAAAGAATCAGAATTACCAATTATAAAGAACTTTTTTATTCTTTTCTGTGATTATAGATTGAATGGATATGTGTATGTGAGAATGTAGAGATGGAAGTGTATATGAGAATGGAATAAGAATAGAGATGAAATTGATGGTGCAGAACTGTATTGAATGAAATCAAAGGTACACAATTTGGGCAATTTGTGACTTTAGTCGTGACTCTTATAATTTTTTCGGAAAAATTTGATGAAATCAAAAGCACACTCCTAGTCGTGACTCGTATAATTTTTTTGAGGAAAATTTGATGGTATGAGTATAAAGGGACTGCTGGGCGGGGCGAGTGTGCGGGTGGGAAAAAATTTAATACTGCAACCCGCCCCATAAATCACGGGTTGGCATATTGAAGATGGATAATTGCACCATTGATCCTTGTGGTATGCCATAATTATTTTTTACTCCCTATGATTTAAAAAGTTCATGGGAGGTCCTTGTGGTAAGCAATAATTACAAATCGATCCCTGGCGTCAAATTCAGTTAAATTTTTTGACAGATTTTGTTAAATGCCACGTCAGACCAATAAGAATGCGACACGTGCCCATCTTAATAAAATTTTTTTATTAATAAATAAATAAATAAACTTATTTTTTTAAAAAAAATTAAAATTAAAATTCAAAAAAAAAGAAAAGAAAAAGCAAGGGCAGTGGCCGCTGCGCGCCACCCTCGGCCAGCTCTGGGGGTGGCTGCAGCCTCCCCAAAGGCTGGGAGTGGCCATCGGGCCACCCCTAGTAGATCCAGGGGTGGCTTGCTTCTTCTTCTTTATTTTTTTTTTTGAATTTTAATTTTTTTTTAAAAATAAGTATATTTATTTATTTTTTAATAATTTTTTTATTAAGATAGACACGTGTCACATTCTTATTGGTCTGATGTGGCGTCGATGTGACATTTAATAGAATCTGTCAAAAATTTTAACAGAATTTGACGCTAGGAATCGATTTGTAATTATTGCTTAACACAAGGACCTCTCATGAACTTTTTAAACCATAGAAAGTGAAAAGTAATTATGGCATATTATAGGGATCAATGGTATAATTATCCCTATTTAAGATTTGCACTTTTCTAAAAATGTCTTATATCCATTATTGCAGGACGGGTTGGTGGGGTCGGGGCGAGTTCGCGGGCACGGGTGGGTTCTGCATACCCCTGTGACGCACGGCCTCTTCTTTCTTCCTCTTCTCTTTTCTTTTCCCACCCGACACCATCATCTTCTCCCTCTCCTCTCTCCGTTCCTCCCATTTGTTCCTTCATCTCTTCTCTTTCTTCTTCTTTCGTCGGCAGAGAGGGAAACACCGAGAGAGACGATCGGAAGACCGAGAAAAGCCGAGACCCGTGACCCGATGAACCCGAAACCAACAGAGAGATCCGATCCTTCGGTGGGATGTCGGAGGTCCGATCTTCCAGCGATTTCCGGTGGGTTGTTGATGGGTCGACACCGTCGAAGCCAAAGGTGCGATTTCCAGGGATTTCCGGTGGAATTTTCTGTGTAGAACGAAAATCCCCTATGTAAGTAATTTCCTGTAAATCCTTGTGATTTTACTTGTAATTATTGTTAATTTATGCTAAGTATTTTGAGGAGGGAATTTCTAGAACTATATGGTTTCGGTCGGCCGATTGCTTGTGTTCGGCCGGTTGCTTGGTGTGGGGTGTGATCTCCCCTGTTTCGGCTGATCATGGGTATGGAGTTGTGTTTATGATATTGTGGATTTTAGGTATTTTCTTGTTGGACCCGATTGTGTGTGTGTATGATTGGGAGTGGAATTTGATATGGGATTTTCTTGTGTTCTGCCTTCGCTGGTTACTGTGATGACTTGGTGATGGAATTTCCATTTGGTTTCATGAAGGTTGGACCATGTGGGTTGTTAGTGTTCTTGAAGTTGAGTTTTGGAATGGTTTGAAAATCTGGTTTGTGTTTATATTTTAGGGTTATTGCCAAACGAAATGGAGATTTATTTGGGTTTACTTGAGATGAAATTTTAGGGTTTCATGGGGGCTGATTTTGGGATTCTTTGTTGTAGCCGTGTGTGTTGGAATGGTGAATTCGTAGTGTTGTGTTTGTGACTTGTGCTTTCACTATGAATTTATGTAGTTTTGTAAGGATGGGGTTTAGATTCTGTCACTAATTTCCAAGCAACTGAATTGGATTGTTAGATTTGTAATATGTTGGTGTTAATGGCTCTATGAATATGGATTTTAATGGCTGAATTCTTGAGTATTCAAGGTTTGTGGGGGGGCATAGGCGACGAATTCAAATACCACTTGGTCAGTTGGTCCAAGGTTTGTCTTCCTATTTCTGAAGGTGGTTTGGGCATTAGAAACTTGAGAATTTTCAACAAGGCGCTGTTAGGGAAGTGGTTGTGGCGTTATGCTTATGAGAGAGAAGCTCTGTGGAAATCCGTGGTGGATGCGAAGTATGGCTCTACTAGGGCTGGTTGGTGTTCCTTAATTCCCCTTGGGTCTCACGGTGTGGGGAGTTGGAAGAACATTAGGAAGGGGTGGAGCTTGTTTTGTAGATATACCAGACTTATCTTGGGCAATGGGTCGAGGATTCGTTTTTGGGATGATGTTTGGTGTGGAGAGATGTCCCTCAAGGAAGCCTTTCCAGTTCTATATGATATAGCTTGTGTCAAGGATTCTTTGGTAGAAGACCATTTGGTAGTGGTAAGTGGCACCTATCAGTGGGATGTCAGATTTTTCCGTGATGTTCACGATTGGGAGGTGGACGTTATGGCTTCCTTTTTTTCCTTACTGTATTCATCCAAGGTGGCTCAAGATAGGGGGGACAGGCTTTGGTGGACCCCCTCTCGCAAAGGGCTTTTTGATGTTAGATCATTCTATAAGGCTCTTGCCTGCAAAGAAGCTTCTTTTTTCCCCTGGAAAAGTATTTGGCGGACTAAGGCCCCATTGAAAGTGGCCTTCTTCGCTTGGACGGCAGCGTTAGGGAAAATCCTCACCTTGGACAACCTCAGGAAGAAGCGTGTCATTGTGATTGATAGATGCTGCATGTGTAAAATGACCGGGGAGACTGTGGATCATCTTCTTCTTCATTGCGAGGTTGCACGCGCTCTTTGGTATGTCATCCTTAGCCGGTTCGGTCTGTATTGGGTGATGCCTTCTCGGGTGTTAGACTTATTTGCATGTTGGTGGTCGGGGGGACGGTCCCGTAGTGCGGTCGTGTGGAAGATGGCTCCTTGTTGTCTTATGTGGTGCTTGTGGACGGAACGCAACGATAGACAGTTTGAGGACAGAGAAAGAACCATAGAGGAGCTCACTTCCTTTTTTCTTCATTCCTTGTACTCCTGGACGGCTGCGTATTTAGCACCTCTAGAGATTAGTTATAACGATTTCCTTGTATTGCTTTCTTCTTCTTCTTCTTAATTGTCTCTCTTGTATACCCCCTGTATACTTGATTGCGTTTTTCGCTTTTCTAATAAAATTTTCTTCTTACTTATCAAAAAAAAAGTATTGGTGAGTTGTAATTTATTGATGAAGGTTGTAATTGATTTTAAGTCGTTTATTTAGGAGATTAATCCTATGTATTGGATTTGTTGATACACTTTGAGTTGAGACTTCATTGTGATATTGGAGAATGTAATTGTTAATTGTTGATGATGGTTATTGTGGAATTTTGGTAGAGGTAATTCCAATTAGAGGAGATTGATCTTGTTTTGTAAATGAGTTGATTTTTGACATGGGTTTGGATGTTTGGTTGTTATAGGGCCGAGTATGTATGTGTTAATGTGAAATGAGACTTTAGTGATGACATCTTGGTTATGGTTTGTTGAATGAGATTTTAGTGTTGTGTTCCATGATATGCTTATGAGTTGGATATTCTAGGTGTTAATGAAGTTGAATTGATTAAGGTTGATTATGATAAATAATTGAATTCCTTGCTATAGATTATTTAGGTATTTTGGTTATGTAATGAGGTTTTAGGCCATGCCTTTATTGAGTTGGGTTGTTTGGATTAGTCACATGTTATGGGGTCAAGAGAAGAAAGTGAAACAATTAATGAAGAAAATGGAATAAATAAATAGGCAAAGTGTGATAAAAGAATGTATATTACAATATGTGATTACAAGTTAGTTTAATATGAGTTATTAGATTAAGATGTTATATAAGATTAATGTCTTATAGCGTAAATTACTTAGATGGTTAGTAGCTAATAAAGATTAAGTACTAAGTATAATAGTTAAAATGAGAATGCTTTAAAATGGTAAATTGTCCAAATAACCTTAAGACAAAAAATACAAAATAGTGATATTATAGAAATACATAATAGGTTCCAAAATCAATTAGTAATGTAATTATATGATTAATGTGTTTATTATGTATAATGAAATACCTAAGTGTGTTATGAGGCTATGTTTAGCTTAATAAGCATTCTATACATATATGTATATGGACCGAATGCACTTTGTTAACTTCAGGGGATAAACAAGCTATAAGGATTAACAACAATTAGTAGGCAAATAAAATAGTAATTACACCTTATTGTTAATAACAAATAAATACGAACATAGAACCAATGATTAACCTAATAATAGCCTAAGGTATATAGCTAGCTTTAGAAGCGGGTAGTGCGACGTGTGAGCACGCGGGTAGTCTATGTGTCATAGAGTGTAGAGTTCAATAGCATAGTCTAATGTTACCTATGTTTGCAGGATTGTGTCATGATTGGAGACTTTAATTGGTTCTCCAATGTAGAGTTCAAGTAACTAGAACACGGGGAAAATGTTGGAGTCAAGAGTCCAATGCAGCCCGGGTGATATTCTACTCACTGAGAATTATTATTTTCGTATATAGTGGTTTGCAAAATATATATTGTTTTACAAACCCGAACCAACTGTATGTTGATTATAATATGTTTTAGATGATTTGAATACTTTTGAGTATTTTGAAATTATGATGATGTTTTGAAGTATGAATATGATATGTGGAGTTTGAAATGAATGGTGTGACTGTATGATATGGTTGGGAACTTTGTAATTGTGATTGCATTGTAACATGAATGTGATTTTTGGTGTGAGTATATAATTGGGGAACATAATGCATTGCATGCTTAACGGCACAACATGGTTACTTGCGTGCTTAATTGCACAATCTTGAGTGAACGGACTTTATGTAATGTGAGTGAACGGACTCTATGTTGATGTGGGTGAAAGGACCCTATGTTAATGTGAGTGTACGAACTCTTATATTACTCGAGCCATGGCTCATGATACTCGCATATGCATACATATATTGTGATCTGTTGAAATGTGTTGCATGTCTTATATGTTGTAGTTTTGCTAAACGTATTAGTTGCATGATTTAAGAAGCATTGAGTTTGGTTGTGCCTAGATGTTCACATTGTTCAGAGATTAGAATGTTATGTCTTGGTATAGTAGGCAGTTGTCATTTGTTCTTTAGCAAAACGTGCTCGTATGATCACACTGAGTTCAAAGGCAATGAGTCTCAATGTATTCAAGCGTGGTGTTACCGATAACTGAGAATGCAAATGTCTTTTTATAACTTTTTTTTTTGATAAGTAATAAAAGTTTTATTTAAAAGCGTAAGGCGCCCCTGAGTACACCGGAAGTATACATAGAAGCAAATGTTTTTTTATAACTAAGCTAAATGTCTTGTTTTAATATTTCCAAAATGCATTAAGCCTTAATGTACTGGGAGACAGGTGTTTCATCAACTAAGGATGCTAGTGCTCTGTATAGATATGTCTTGAGCATCAATGTATAGTGTATTGGTACTTCTTAGGCATGGGATGCTTGTGTTTTAGTGCAGCAGACTAAGTGCCATTATTTAAGTTCAAGTGTAAAGACCAAGAAAAATAAATAGGGGATTTAATGTTAGTAAATTATATTTATATATAGGATGAGACTAATAATAAATTCTAAGTAGATAAATTTATGTGATTGGAATAAAAATGGGTTTTTAGGAAATAAATAATAATAATGATGAGTCTTAGTTGAATAAATAATTAATTGTGTGGGTAGATTGTAGTTAAAATTAAATGTGGGGGTTATATATTAATTGTTAAATGATAGAATTAATAATGTGGGGGTCCTAGTGTAATTTATAAAAGTGTGGGCCTTAAAATTAAAGGAAATCACCCCGTGCCACGTCACGTTACTCGATTAGCTGGTGAGGATTTCATTATCCTCTCCCAACCACTGAGACACTTATACGTGTCTCTCCCTATCTCTTTTCTTTTTCCTTTTTTCTCCTCTCTCTCGGTCACATGGCAGCAGCTCCCAATTTCTTTTCTTTTCTTTTCTTTTCTTTTCTTTCTTTTCTCCCCCTCTCTTCTCTGTGCTTCCGCACACCTCTCTCCCTTTCTTCCTCTTCTTTTCTTCCTTTCCTCTCTTGATTCCTCTACGCAGCCCTTCCCCAGTTCTCTCTCCCGACTTCTTCTCTTCCCCTTCTCCCCTTCTCTCCCGTCACACACAGAGAGCCCGTGAGAGAGCTAAACCCGAAGAGAGAGCTCGAGAGAGAGAGATGAGCATAGAAAGAGACCTAGTCCGTGAAAGGCTGAGATGTGAAGATGGTGAAGCCGACAGTCCATATGGGGGGATTCGGCTATGGGTAATATGAAGGTAAAAATTATCTTCCCTTTAGCTTTTAGATTTGAATTTCGGTTGAAGTTTTGGAGGTGAGAACCGAATGGGTTCTCGAGTTTTTGATTGGGGTCTATGGGTTTCGGTAGTTATGGCCGGTTGAGTAGATTTCGGTTTTGGTGGTAGTTCTTGTGGCTTAGTTTGGGTTATTTGGTTTATTCTTGTTTAAAAAATGAATTGGGTGAATTTTATGAGCATGTTAAGTTGTTTTCTTTTCTGATTGTTGTTGTAGATTTGTTGATTTGGTTGGGGTAGCCGAATGGAGTTGTGTGGTGATGTTGAAATTTCGATTATCCGAATTTAGGGTTTGATTTGGAGCATGTGTATGATCATGTGATTTTGGGTGCTTGTAGGTTTAATTAGTTGCGTTTATGAGTTTAATTTATTGGTTATTTTGCCTATGTTGAGATTAGGTTCGTTTGACTTTGGGTTGTATTTTATGAGTTTTGATTGAGTGTGGGGGATGTTTAGAATTGGTATGGAATGTTAAAGGTTAGTTGGGAAGAGCTTGGAGTGGATTTGAGGTTTTATTTTATTAGAAGAACCGAATGAGTTGTGATTTAAGGTTGGGTTCCTTATTATTGTTGAGATGGCATATTAATTATGAAGTTGCATTAAGCTATGGTTGTTGATGATTGGTGCTATGAGGTTTTGGTAGAAAATATACCATTGCCATCTATGTAAGGGATTGAGTTCAATTGTACATGGGTTGTATTTTGAAAGTTTGGATTTGGTGATTCCTTGTAGTGGCCGATTATATGTAGTTTTGGTTGAGAGGATTTTGGTTGGATTTGTGTATATAGGCAAAGGAGAAGGTGGTTTTGGGGAATGTATGTGTCTATGTAATTTTTATAGAAAATCTATGTATGTGCCTTAAGCTTTCTTTAGTAAATGGATATGTTACAAATGGAATTATAATATAATCTAAGATGAATTACTAAGTTAGTACTTTAAATAAGAATAAGGCTCCATAGTCTAAGTACTCAAGTATTTGTTAATAAAAGAATAAGGTGTTGAATAGGATGGTTTAAGATGAAAATGTCATGGAATTTATAGTTGAATCCAATTAGGTCCATGGTCTATTAAATTAATTAGGTCCTATAATCTAAACTTCTTAAATGATTTGTAATTAATAGGATAAAGTATTAGATGTAAGGTTAAGATGAGAATGTCATAAAATTGTAAATTGCCTAAAATAATCTTAAGACAACAAATATAAATTAGTAATATTATAGAAACATATAAATAGGCTTTGAATTCATTCGGAGTAGTAATTAAGTAACTAATGCACTTATTCATGTGCATTAAATGTACTTAAGGGTATTATTGAATTAGGCTTAAGCTTAATAAGCATTTGATATATATGTATATGTATATACGTATATGGACCAAATAAGGCTTAATAGCTAATAGTCATAATAAGTGATTAAGTACCTAATTCACCTATCCATGTACACTAAGTGTTTTAGTGTATCATCAGATTAGGTTTAGGTGTGAATGTTTATATATACCTGTGCATATGTATGAGTTAAATATATATAGTTGACTTAGTAAATAAGTAACAAGTTATAAAAAGGATTAACAATGATAATGTGATACAATAATAATAAAGAAGCTATAATAAATAGTAAATACATTTTATAGTTAATAAACAAGATAAAAGAGGAACAAAGAATCGATGATTAACCTAATGATAACCAAGGGTACCTAGCTAGCTTTAGGAGTTGGTAATGCGACGTGTGAGTACGCGGGTAGTGTTGTGTCATAAAATATGGGATTCAATAGCTTGTCTGACATCATAAATGTTTGTAGGCTCGTGTCATCATTGGAGACTTTAATTGGTTCTCAAATGTTGTATCCATGTAACTAGAATCCAAGGGAATATTCGAGTCAAGAGTCCAATGCAGCCAAGGTGAGTATTCTACTCACTGAGAAGTATTATTTTCATATATGATGAATTGCAAAATATATATTGTTTTACAAACCTGAACCAACTGTATGTTGATTATAATCTGTTTTGGATGATTCGAGTACTTTTGAGTATATTGAAATTATGATGAAGTTTTGAAGTATGAATATGATATGTGGAGTTTGAATGAATGGTGTGACTGTATGTTATGGTTGAGAGTTTTAAAAACTGTGATTGCAATGGAACATGAATGTGATTTTAGAGTGAGTATAAAGTTTGGGAACATGATGTTTATGAAATTGATGCATGAATGAAAGGTGTTTGAATTGATTTAAAGGGTATGAATGTATGCTGTGGTTATGATTTAAATTACGCAAATATTGATTGATGAATTAATGTGTTAAGCTGTTTATGGATACTTATTGAAAGCATGATAATGAAATTGGAAAAGATATGCATTGTTTTAAGGTATGAAGCATGAGCATATAAATGCTTAACATGGAACGAACTGAGGTTTACAACCTACGGGAAACGGTAATCTCAAAGGGACAAGTCTTTGGGGCAAGCCCCACACAGTTCGCTACCTCGAGGCAAGCCCCATACAGTAAAACTTGCATGAGTATTTATATCGTTGTTTATATGAGTGATGTTTTTATACTATGAGTAGTTTTGTTAGACGTATTAGTATGCATAAGAATCTCAATGGAAAAAAAGCTTATTTATATTTGTATTGGATGGTTGTATGATTTAAATGCTATTTTTTTTCTAAGTCTCACTGAATCAAAAGTAATATAGTAGGTGAGGATGTATGTAGTTGTTTCCAACAATGAACTTTTACGTATAAGTCTCAGCTGCATAGTATGCTTAAAATGTTTTCTATTAGTCGGTGTTTGCTGTATCAGCTATGGGGTTTTTCAAACAAAAGTTTATAAAATTGGTAGCTGTTATATTGTACGCATGACTAAAATGGAAAAGTTGGTTCTTTGCGAAAACTCAGTGAATAGTATACGTATGAGATCTTAGTGTAATTATTTATGCTAAGATGGTGGGCTCAAAATTTCACCTGTGAGGATGCGGCAACCCCCGCAACCGTGCAGACTCTAATGTTGTGATTGCAGGTACTCCGGTGTAATGGATGGTTTGGAAGCAATGTACTCTGGATGTTATGACCGAAGCTTGTCGTGACGGTCATAATTGCTGGACCACAGGTGTCCACTGTTTTATAGGTTTTATTTATGGCTTGTGACGCTTGTGTCACTTGTTATTGTATTAACCATTGCTGTTGTGTAATTAATGTGTCTGATTTGAGGAAAGATTTAAACAGATAGATGTAATATGGCTATTTGGTTATGATTAGATCGTTGTAGAGTTTATATTGTGATTTCCTCTATTCAGGTTTATGTTTTCCGCTGTATGATTAAATAGATGTTACTCTGATTTACCAGGTACATATTATGGGGTATGTACCATATGTTGGCTTTGCGACACATCGTTGTGCCACTGTGAGGACTTGTTTATGTTTGTATGAAAGAAAAAAAAAGGGTTGTCACACTAAGGGTTATGTGCATGCGAATGACCTCGTGTATATGTAAACCTAAGCAAACAAACCACAAAGTAATATTATAGATGGATCAATATGTGGACACTTCCAAGGTGGGATGATTGGAACTTCTATATATGTTCATAGCTACATAGTATGCTTGAAATTTTTTCTTTTAGTCAGTGCTTGCTATATCAGCTATTGGAGGTTTTTCAAACAAAAGATCATAAATTGGTAGCTGTTACAGTGTATGCGAGACTATAAAGGAAAAGTTAGTTCTTTGCGAAAACTCAATTAGTTTAATATTACTGAGGTCTCAATATGTTTTATATTGAGGCGGTGGGCTCATAATTCCACCTGTGCGGATGTGGCAACTCTCGCAATCGTACATATTCTGATGTTGTGACCGTAGGTACTCTAGTATAGTAGATGGTTTGGCAGAAGTGTACTCAGGATGTTATGACTGAAGCTCGCCGCGACGGTCATAATTGCTGGACCACGGGTGTCCACTATTTTATAGGTTTTGTTTATGGCTTGTGACTCTTGTGTCACTTATTATTGTATAAACCATTTATGTTATGTATTTAATTTGAAGAAAGACTTAAACAAATAGATGTAATTTGACTCTTGGTTATGATTAGATCGTAGTAGAGTTTATATTGTGATTTCCGCTATTCAGGTTTATGTTTTTCGCTGTATAGTTAAGTAGATGTTACTCTGATTTACCAGGTATATATTATGGGGTATGTACCATATGTTGGCTTTGCGACACATCGTCGTGCTACTGTGAGGACTCGTTTATGTTTGTATATATATAAAAAAAGGGTTGTCACAGCAAATGGTATCAAAGTAGTTAGCTCTAGGGTTTGTTAGAAAATCGGAAATTTAGGTTTGTGTTAGAGTCTAGGGATAACAAAAGAGCCTTAGAAATTTAAAAGCTTCAACAAAGATAAAGATATTTAAATGAAATCCTTTGGGTGCATTTTTGGATTCTTGTAATGCATCTTTCGGGATTTGTATTGTTTATGTAGCATAGTTTTGGGTAGGCCTAGGTATCGAGTTAATTAGCCATTTAGAAGCGTCTAGCAAAGAGGTGTTAGGCTATTAGCAATGTAAGAGAGTTTTTTGTGTGAGTAGACTAACAACCAAACCCTTGAGAGGTAACGACGAATTCTTAAGATGCATCGAAGGAGGCTCGGACCTTGAAGAACGGGGATTGATTCAAGGATGTGGCTTAACTGCAGCTACGAGGACGACATCCTAGCAAGGAGACAATTACCCAACGATGAGAGACGTTTTTTGAGGAATTCAACCGATAGGAGCGAGCTAAGATAATAAAATATTAATGTGAAACAGACTAAACAAGCGAATAACTAAAAATGATAAATTTCAGGGTATCTTATTCTAATAAACCATAAATTCAATGATGATTTAAAACAAGGAATTAACTTGAGTATGATCATTTAATTAGAATTTATGGGCTAAGCCAGAATGTTTTCAAAACATAATTTCAACCACAAGAACTGTCTCAAAAGGTTGAAGTCCAAACATGCTTTACGTGTAAAGTATAGAATTTAACACAAATGACCATTAAAGTAAAAGTGAGTTCAAATATGAACTTTCAATAAATAGTTGTATGTGTTAGAGAATGCTGTTTGAATTAGGTTCAAAAGTTAGAAAAGAGTTATTAGATGGCTTGCCATTTGATGAAATAATGGTGTCATAGCACATTTTCGGTGGTGAAACCAATATTTAAGGAAAAAAAATATCATGTTTTGAAGGTATCATGGTGGAATAGTAAGGAATTAAAAGATCAGATCAATAAAGTGTTGAGGATAAGCCACCAATCATGTGTAAAGAGCAAGTTAAGGCATAGTGATGTTAGGTTAAGTATGAAAATCTCGATAATTTACCTCTTGAGGATAGTAGTACTTACGATTAGACGAGAAATAGATTATAATATCACATGAGGATAAGTGAATTTGTCAATATTGGAGACATTAGTAAGCCAACACAAGATTTTTAGTGTCAAAGAGGTCACTGTTGAGGACAATTGGAGATGATCCAAGTATGATTTTAAGAGTTTATAAAGTAAACGATAGAGGAGATTCATGTGAAGCAATTAAATTGTTGTTGAGGTTGTTTAAGGAATAAATTTCATGGCTAAAGTTCGGGAATAGTTGCCTCAATGACTAAGAGTTTGAGGCACTAAGGATAAAATAAAATATAAGGTATGGAGGAATATGTATGATTCATCCTATATCGAAGTTTGAATTATGAGTTTTGAACTAAGGAGGGGAGACTTAGTGAACTCACTTGGACTTGGACAGAAACTTGCAGTAAACTTCTGCAGCAACGACTGAAAACAATGGCTGATAATTAACATGTACGTCTCGTGCACGACTACTTGACCTTGTCAAAATGGATAACTTGCAACTGGGGTCAGTTTTCGTGACTTGGAATTTTTCTGAGAGAGTTCGAGTCAATCTTGTCAATTGACCATCATTCTGGACCGTGAAACATGCTTAGACAATTAATTAAAAATGGGTCAGAGACTTTATGGTTTATGTTAATATGTTATACGTGGATTGTTAAGGATCTTGATGTTTTTGTTTTTTTCCCCTGCAATAGATGGAGTGCTTGACGGGGCAAATGGCAACGTAATCAAGGTATAGACGTCTAGTATACAACATTGACTAGAAGTCAACAATTCCAAGCACTACTTCTCTGTATATAAATGAAGGTGTAAAGTGGTAGATGGAAATACAGAGATATCTACAGAGTTGGTTTCTCATTCCCTTTTCTTTTTTTTTCTCCATGGCTTTATTCAATGCAAAAAATACCAAAGCTTTTCTGGCTCCCATATTCCTACTTGGTTTCTTCTTCATTTCTGGCCTCGAATTAACAGGTCTCTCTCTCTCTCTCTCTCTCTCTCTCTCTCTCTCTCTCTCTCTCTCTCTCTCTCTCTCTCTCTCTCTCTCTCTCTCTCTCTCTCTCTCTCTCTCTCTCTCTCTCTCTCTCTCTCTCTCTGCCTTTACACTGCAATGCAATGCAATGCATTGCATTGTCTAGTCTTCTGATGTTGAGCACTGTGTTGGTTTGAAAATTGAGGATTGATTTTTTTTTTTTTTGGGAAAAGCGGTAATAGTAGAGGTCAGGAGTTTGTTGCTCATTTTAATTAAGTATTTTATGTGTAGGCGAGAGGGAGAGTTAGAATATAAATTAAACCCACTCCTTTTTATAAGGTTAAGTTTTAAGAATAAGCGGTGAATTGACCGTACTTACCATGAGTTTGACAGTTCCCATATGACTCATTTGATCAAAAACACCAAGTATATGGAACTAATGCTCCATTTGTTTCAGCGTAAAATGTTTTTAGAAAATGTTTTTCATATTTTTTGGTGTTCGGTGCAATCGAAAATGATATTTTCGGTCTAACCAAAAAAGCTCCTTCAGTTTTGAAAAATGATTTCTGTTTTTA
Source organism: Alnus glutinosa (assembly GCF_958979055.1). NCBI lineage: Eukaryota > Viridiplantae > Streptophyta > Magnoliopsida > Fagales > Betulaceae > Alnus > Alnus glutinosa. The sequence goes on along the minus strand of NC_084894.1, from coordinate 3,884,236 downwards.
AATTTTGTAACAAGTTTTCAAGTTTTAGATTCTCCTTCTCAAAAAACCGAACCACAACCAGAGGTTATTGGAAGGCATTGGCCGTTTTTTGCCATAACTCATTTTCTGTACAAACCAAATGTCAAAACAAACGGAGCATAAGAATAGATAGTACTTATAATAGAATTTAATGCAAGCAAAACACTTCTCTTTCACTTTAGACCAAAATGGTTACTCAACATTAAACGTTTTAACCCGAAAGAAAAGAATCCTTCAGTTTTCCGGCCCTTGCCACTGCTTGCTTAAGCCAAAGCTCATGAAATCTTGGCCTAATTTTGATGCAGGTGCACAATCCGTCGGTGTATGTAATGGAAGAAACGGCAACAATCTACCTTCTGATGGAGAAGTAGTAGCTCTATACAAAAGCAGTGGCATTGGAAGGATGCGCATATATGAACCCTATCCACCAACTCTCGACGCCCTCAGAGGATCGAACATAGAACTCATCATCGGCATCCTTAACGGCAACCTTCAAGGCCTCACCGACGCTGCGGCCGCAACCAACTGGGTCCAGAACAACATAAGAAACTACTCGCCGGATGTCAAGTTCAAATACATTGCCGTTGGGAACGAAGTGCATCCTGGTGATCCTGAAGCCCAGTATGTTCAACCCGCCATGCAAAACATCCTTAATGCCATTGCAGCTGCCAATTTGCAAGACCAAATAAAGGTGTGAATGTTGAAATTATTTCTTTTCCCTTCTATTTGAAAATTTCAACTTTCCTTCCATTTTTGCCTTACACTTTATCCTTTATAAGGGATTAGCTTTCACTAACTCCGTTTGTTTCGGCGTAAAATGTTCTCTGAAAAATGATTTCGGCATTTTCCGGTGTTTGGTGGGGGCAAAAAATAATGGCCAACGGAAATCATTTTCATTTTGACCGTAAAAGCCTCTTTAATTTTCGGAAAACGATTTACGGTTTTGAAAACCGAAAATCATTTTCCGAATTTAAGTTCTCCATTCTCGCAGGCACGTTTGTGGGAATCCCCCACTTCTGGGCACTGAAATTTGTTGGTAGCCCGAAGCTACCGCTGAAGGTTCCCGTCTACCGGATTCCGACGCTGGCGATCGCCGCCGGAATCCGGCGACGTCTGGCCAGATTCCGGCCACATTCGACGGAATCCGGCCAATCCTAATTCCGGCGAACTGGCCAGAATCTAGCCAGATTCGCTGGAATCCGACTGTTCTGTGCCGGATTCCGATGGCATTTCGCCAGAATCCGACCAACCCAGATTCTGGCCGGAATCCGGCACAAATGGCCGTTGGTGATTTTTTTCGCTGTCGTGATTCTTTCGTACGAGCCAAACACCGGAAAATATTTTCAGGCAAATCATTTTTTATGAAAAATGATTTCGTCGAAAATATTTTACGACGGAAAACATTTTACGTCGAAACAAACGGAGCATTAAGTCTAGAATGACTTTTGGGCAGACCCATGCTAGTAGTGTCGCATGTCGCATTGACGCTTGAGACATACTTTGCAGTACTTACGCAGTGCTGCACACTAGCACGTGTACAACTACTATACGAACACTCGTATTTTTTGTTCGAATTTTACAAAAATAACCGTTTTTTCAAAAGTCAGTTTTTAACAATCATAAACTGTTATTTCAACGGAAATAAACTGCTCTTATATTTCGTATTATGCTTTCTTATATTTCGAAATACTCGCATCTTTATTTATATAATTTCTGACAGGTGACGACAGCTATAGACACAACTTTGTTGGGCAACTCTTATCCTCCATCAGCAGGCTCATTCAGCGACAGTGCAAGTTCATACATAGCACCAATTATCAGCTTTTTGGCCAGCAATGGAGCACCCCTTCTAGTAAACGTGTATCCCTACTTCAGCTATGCTGGAAACCCTTCACAGATCTCCCTTCCATATGCCTTATTTACTTCACCAGGTGTTGTGGTGCAAGATGGTAGTCTTGGATACCGGAATCTCTTTGATGCATTGCTGGATGCTCACTACTCTGCTCTCGAGAAAGCCGGCGCGCCTAACTTGCAGATTGTCGTATCGGAGAGCGGCTGGCCGTCCGCAGGCGGTGATGCGGCTAGCGTCGATAACGCGGGGACTTACTACAACAATTTGATTAGTCATGTGAAGGGTGGGACTCCAAAGAAGCCGGGACAAGCAATAGAAACTTACTTGTATGCCATGTTTGATGAAAACCAAAAGGGTGGTGCAGCAATGGAGCAACATTTTGGTCTCTTCCTCCCTAACGAACAACCCAAGTACCAAATCAGTGCTTTTGCTAAAATTGATGGTATGTACTTATAGAATTTAATGCAAGCAAAACACTTCTCTTTCACTTTAGACCAAAATGGTTACTCAACATTAAACGTTTTAACCCGAAAGAAAAGAATCCTTCAGTTTTCCGGCCCTTGCCACTGCTTGCTTAAGCCAAAGCTCATGAAATCTTGGCCTAATTTTGATGCAGGTGCACAATCCGTCGGTGTATGTAATGGAAGAAACGGCAACAATCTACCTTCTGATGGAGAAGTAGTAGCTCTATACAAAAGCAGTGGCATTGGAAGGATGCGCATATATGAACCCTATCCACCAACTCTCGACGCCCTCAGAGGATCGAACATAGAACTCATCATCGGCATCCTTAACGGCAACCTTCAAGGCCTCACCGACGCTGCGGCCGCAACCAACTGGGTCCAGAACAACATAAGAAACTACTCGCCGGATGTCAAGTTCAAATACATTGCCGTCGGGAACGAAGTGCATCCTGGTGATCCTGAAGCCCAGTATGTTCAACCCGCCATGCAAAACATCCTTAATGCCATTGCAGCTGCCAATTTGCAAGACCAAATAAAGGTGTGAATGTTGAAATTATTTCTTTTCCCTTCTATTTGAAAATTTCAACTTTCCTTCCATTTTTGCCTTACACTTTATCCTTTATAAGGGATTAGCTTTCACTAACTCCGTTTGTTTCGGCGTAAAATGTTCTCTGAAAAATGATTTCGGCATTTTCCGGTGTTTGGTGGGGGCAAAAAATAATGGCCAACGGAAATCATTTTCATTTTGACCGTAAAAGCCTCTTTAATTTTCGGAAAACGATTTACGGTTTTGAAAACCGAAAATCATTTTCCGAATTTAAGTTCTCCATTCTCGCAGGCACGTTTGTGGGAATCCCCCACTTCTGGGCACTGAAATTTGTTGGTAGCCCGAAGCTACCGCTGAAGGTTCCCGTCTACCGGATTCCGACGCTGGCGATCGCCGCCGGAATCCGGCGACGTCTGGCCAGATTCCGGCCACATTCGACGGAATCCGGCCAATCCTAATTCCGGCGAACTGGCCAGAATCTAGCCAGATTCGCTGGAATCCGACTGTTCTGTGCCGGATTCCGATGGCATTTCGCCAGAATCCGACCAACCCAGATTCTGGCCGGAATCCGGCACAAATGGCCGTTGGTGATTTTTTTCGCTGTCGTGATTCTTTCGTACGAGCCAAACACCGGAAAATATTTTCAGGCAAATCATTTTTTATGAAAAATGATTTCGTCGAAAATATTTTACGACGGAAAACATTTTACGTCGAAACAAACGGAGCATTAAGTCTAGAATGACTTTTGGGCAGACCCATGCTAGTAGTGTCGCATGTCGCATTGACGCTTGAGACATACTTTGCAGTACTTACGCAGTGCTGCACACTAGCACGTGTACAACTACTATACGAACACTCGTATTTTTTGTTCGAATTTTACAAAAATAACCGTTTTTTCAAAAGTCAGTTTTTAACAATCATAAACTGTTATTTCAACGGAAATAAACTGCTCTTATATTTCGTATTATGCTTTCTTATATTTCGAAATACTCGCATCTTTATTTATATAATTTCTGACAGGTGACGACAGCTATAGACACAACTTTGTTGGGCAACTCTTATCCTCCATCAGCAGGCTCATTCAGCGACAGTGCAAGTTCATACATAGCACCAATTATCAGCTTTTTGGCCAGCAATGGAGCACCCCTTCTAGTAAACGTGTATCCCTACTTCAGCTATGCTGGAAACCCTTCACAGATCTCCCTTCCATATGCCTTATTTACTTCACCAGGTGTTGTGGTGCAAGATGGTAGTCTTGGATACCGGAATCTCTTTGATGCATTGCTGGATGCTCACTACTCTGCTCTCGAGAAAGCCGGCGCGCCTAACTTGCAGATTGTCGTATCGGAGAGCGGCTGGCCGTCCGCAGGCGGTGATGCGGCTAGCGTCGATAACGCGGGGACTTACTACAACAATTTGATTAGTCATGTGAAGGGTGGGACTCCAAAGAAGCCGGGACAAGCAATAGAAACTTACTTGTATGCCATGTTTGATGAAAACCAAAAGGGTGGTGCAGCAATGGAGCAACATTTTGGTCTCTTCCTCCCTAACGAACAACCCAAGTACCAAATCAGTGCTTTTGCTAAAATTGATGGTATGTACTTATAGAATTTAATGCAAGCAAAACACTTCTCTTTCACTTTAGACCAAAATGGTTACTCAACATTAAACGTTTTAACCCGAAAGAAAAGAATCCTTCAGTTTTCCGGCCCTTGCCACTGCTTGCTTAAGCCAAAGCTCATGAAATCTTGGCCTAATTTTGATGCAGGTGCACAATCCGTCGGTGTATGTAATGGAAGAAACGGCAACAATCTACCTTCTGATGGAGAAGTAGTAGCTCTATACAAAAGCAGTGGCATTGGAAGGATGCGCATATATGAACCCTATCCACCAACTCTCGACGCCCTCAGAGGATCGAACATAGAACTCATCATCGGCATCCTTAACGGCAACCTTCAAGGCCTCACCGACGCTGCGGCCGCAACCAACTGGGTCCAGAACAACATAAGAAACTACTCGCCGGATGTCAAGTTCAAATACATTGCCGTCGGGAACGAAGTGCATCCTGGTGATCCTGAAGCCCAGTATGTTCAACCCGCCATGCAAAACATCCTTAATGCCATTGCAGCTGCCAATTTGCAAGACCAAATAAAGGTGTGAATGTTGAAATTATTTCTTTTCCCTTCTATTTGAAAATTTCAACTTTCCTTCCATTTTTGCCTTACACTTTATCCTTTATAAGGGATTAGCTTTCACTAACTCCGTTTGTTTCGGCGTAAAATGTTCTCTGAAAAATGATTTCGGCATTTTCCGGTGTTTGGTGGGGGCAAAAAATAATGGCCAACGGAAATCATTTTCATTTTGACCGTAAAAGCCTCTTTAATTTTCGGAAAACGATTTACGGTTTTGAAAACCGAAAATCATTTTCCGAATTTAAGTTCTCCATTCTCGCAGGCACGTTTGTGGGAATCCCCCACTTCTGGGCACTGAAATTTGTTGGTAGCCCGAAGCTACCGCTGAAGGTTCCCGTCTACCGGATTCCGACGCTGGCGATCGCCGCCGGAATCCGGCGACGTCTGGCCAGATTCCGGCCACATTCGACGGAATCCGGCCAATCCTAATTCCGGCGAACTGGCCAGAATCTAGCCAGATTCGCTGGAATCCGACTGTTCTGTGCCGGATTCCGATGGCATTTCGCCAGAATCCGACCAACCCAGATTCTGGCCGGAATCCGGCACAAATGGCCGTTGGTGATTTTTTTCGCTGTCGTGATTCTTTCGTACGAGCCAAACACCGGAAAATATTTTCAGGCAAATCATTTTTTATGAAAAATGATTTCGTCGAAAATATTTTACGACGGAAAACATTTTACGTCGAAACAAACGGAGCATTAAGTCTAGAATGACTTTTGGGCAGACCCATGCTAGTAGTGTCGCATGTCGCATTGACGCTTGAGACATACTTTGCAGTACTTACGCAGTGCTGCACACTAGCACGTGTACAACTACTATACGAACACTCGTATTTTTTGTTCGAATTTTACAAAAATAACCGTTTTTTCAAAAGTCAGTTTTTAACAATCATAAACTGTTATTTCAACGGAAATAAACTGCTCTTATATTTCGTATTATGCTTTCTTATATTTCGAAATACTCGCATCTTTATTTATATAATTTCTGACAGGTGACGACAGCTATAGACACAACTTTGTTGGGCAACTCTTATCCTCCATCAGCAGGCTCATTCAGCGACAGTGCAAGTTCATACATAGCACCAATTATCAGCTTTTTGGCCAGCAATGGAGCACCCCTTCTAGTAAACGTGTATCCCTACTTCAGCTATGCTGGAAACCCTTCACAGATCTCCCTTCCATATGCCTTATTTACTTCACCAGGTGTTGTGGTGCAAGATGGTAGTCTTGGATACCGGAATCTCTTTGATGCATTGCTGGATGCTCACTACTCTGCTCTCGAGAAAGCCGGCGCGCCTAACTTGCAGATTGTCGTATCGGAGAGCGGCTGGCCGTCCGCAGGCGGTGATGCGGCTAGCGTCGATAACGCGGGGACTTACTACAACAATTTGATTAGTCATGTGAAGGGTGGGACTCCAAAGAAGCCGGGACAAGCAATAGAAACTTACTTGTATGCCATGTTTGATGAAAACCAAAAGGGTGGTGCAGCAATGGAGCAACATTTTGGTCTCTTCCTCCCTAACGAACAACCCAAGTACCAAATCAGTGCTTTTGCTAAAATTGATGGTATGTACTTATAGAATTTAATGCAAGCAAAACACTTCTCTTTCACTTTAGACCAAAATGGTTACTCAACATTAAACGTTTTAACCCGAAAGAAAAGAATCCTTCAGTTTTCCGGCCCTTGCCACTGCTTGCTTAAGCCAAAGCTCATGAAATCTTGGCCTAATTTTGATGCAGGTGCACAATCCGTCGGTGTATGTAATGGAAGAAACGGCAACAATCTACCTTCTGATGGAGAAGTAGTAGCTCTATACAAAAGCAGTGGCATTGGAAGGATGCGCATATATGAACCCTATCCACCAACTCTCGACGCCCTCAGAGGATCGAACATAGAACTCATCATCGGCATCCTTAACGGCAACCTTCAAGGCCTCACCGACGCTGCGGCCGCAACCAACTGGGTCCAGAACAACATAAGAAACTACTCGCCGGATGTCAAGTTCAAATACATTGCCGTCGGGAACGAAGTGCATCCTGGTGATCCTGAAGCCCAGTATGTTCAACCCGCCATGCAAAACATCCTTAATGCCATTGCAGCTGCCAATTTGCAAGACCAAATAAAGGTGTGAATGTTGAAATTATTTCTTTTCCCTTCTATTTGAAAATTTCAACTTTCCTTCCATTTTTGCCTTACACTTTATCCTTTATAAGGGATTAGCTTTCACTAACTCCGTTTGTTTCGGCGTAAAATGTTCTCTGAAAAATGATTTCGGCATTTTCCGGTGTTTGGTGGGGGCAAAAAATAATGGCCAACGGAAATCATTTTCATTTTGACCGTAAAAGCCTCTTTAATTTTCGGAAAACGATTTACGGTTTTGAAAACCGAAAATCATTTTCCGAATTTAAGTTCTCCATTCTCGCAGGCACGTTTGTGGGAATCCCCCACTTCTGGGCACTGAAATTTGTTGGTAGCCCGAAGCTACCGCTGAAGGTTCCCGTCTACCGGATTCCGACGCTGGCGATCGCCGCCGGAATCCGGCGACGTCTGGCCAGATTCCGGCCACATTCGACGGAATCCGGCCAATCCTAATTCCGGCGAACTGGCCAGAATCTAGCCAGATTCGCTGGAATCCGACTGTTCTGTGCCGGATTCCGATGGCATTTCGCCAGAATCCGACCAACCCAGATTCTGGCCGGAATCCGGCACAAATGGCCGTTGGTGATTTTTTTCGCTGTCGTGATTCTTTCGTACGAGCCAAACACCGGAAAATATTTTCAGGCAAATCATTTTTTATGAAAAATGATTTCGTCGAAAATATTTTACGACGGAAAACATTTTACGTCGAAACAAACGGAGCATTAAGTCTAGAATGACTTTTGGGCAGACCCATGCTAGTAGTGTCGCATGTCGCATTGACGCTTGAGACATACTTTGCAGTACTTACGCAGTGCTGCACACTAGCACGTGTACAACTACTATACGAACACTCGTATTTTTTGTTCGAATTTTACAAAAATAACCGTTTTTTCAAAAGTCAGTTTTTAACAATCATAAACTGTTATTTCAACGGAAATAAACTGCTCTTATATTTCGTATTATGCTTTCTTATATTTCGAAATACTCGCATCTTTATTTATATAATTTCTGACAGGTGACGACAGCTATAGACACAACTTTGTTGGGCAACTCTTATCCTCCATCAGCAGGCTCATTCAGCGACAGTGCAAGTTCATACATAGCACCAATTATCAGCTTTTTGGCCAGCAATGGAGCACCCCTTCTAGTAAACGTGTATCCCTACTTCAGCTATGCTGGAAACCCTTCACAGATCTCCCTTCCATATGCCTTATTTACTTCACCAGGTGTTGTGGTGCAAGATGGTAGTCTTGGATACCGGAATCTCTTTGATGCATTGCTGGATGCTCACTACTCTGCTCTCGAGAAAGCCGGCGCGCCTAACTTGCAGATTGTCGTATCGGAGAGCGGCTGGCCGTCCGCAGGCGGTGATGCGGCTAGCGTCGATAACGCGGGGACTTACTACAACAATTTGATTAGTCATGTGAAGGGTGGGACTCCAAAGAAGCCGGGACAAGCAATAGAAACTTACTTGTATGCCATGTTTGATGAAAACCAAAAGGGTGGTGCAGCAATGGAGCAACATTTTGGTCTCTTCCTCCCTAACGAACAACCCAAGTACCAAATCAGTGCTTTTGCTAAAATTGATGGTATGTACTTATAGAATTTAATGCAAGCAAAACACTTCTCTTTCACTTTAGACCAAAATGGTTACTCAACATTAAACGTTTTAACCCGAAAGAAAAGAATCCTTCAGTTTTCCGGCCCTTGCCACTGCTTGCTTAAGCCAAAGCTCATGAAATCTTGGCCTAATTTTGATGCAGGTGCACAATCCGTCGGTGTATGTAATGGAAGAAACGGCAACAATCTACCTTCTGATGGAGAAGTAGTAGCTCTATACAAAAGCAGTGGCATTGGAAGGATGCGCATATATGAACCCTATCCACCAACTCTCGACGCCCTCAGAGGATCGAACATAGAACTCATCATCGGCATCCTTAACGGCAACCTTCAAGGCCTCACCGACGCTGCGGCCGCAACCAACTGGGTCCAGAACAACATAAGAAACTACTCGCCGGATGTCAAGTTCAAATACATTGCCGTCGGGAACGAAGTGCATCCTGGTGATCCTGAAGCCCAGTATGTTCAACCCGCCATGCAAAACATCCTTAATGCCATTGCAGCTGCCAATTTGCAAGACCAAATAAAGGTGTGAATGTTGAAATTATTTCTTTTCCCTTCTATTTGAAAATTTCAACTTTCCTTCCATTTTTGCCTTACACTTTATCCTTTATAAGGGATTAGCTTTCACTAACTCCGTTTGTTTCGGCGTAAAATGTTCTCTGAAAAATGATTTCGGCATTTTCCGGTGTTTGGTGGGGGCAAAAAATAATGGCCAACGGAAATCATTTTCATTTTGACCGTAAAAGCCTCTTTAATTTTCGGAAAACGATTTACGGTTTTGAAAACCGAAAATCATTTTCCGAATTTAAGTTCTCCATTCTCGCAGGCACGTTTGTGGGAATCCCCCACTTCTGGGCACTGAAATTTGTTGGTAGCCCGAAGCTACCGCTGAAGGTTCCCGTCTACCGGATTCCGACGCTGGCGATCGCCGCCGGAATCCGGCGACGTCTGGCCAGATTCCGGCCACATTCGACGGAATCCGGCCAATCCTAATTCCGGCGAACTGGCCAGAATCTAGCCAGATTCGCTGGAATCCGACTGTTCTGTGCCGGATTCCGATGGCATTTCGCCAGAATCCGACCAACCCAGATTCTGGCCGGAATCCGGCACAAATGGCCGTTGGTGATTTTTTTCGCTGTCGTGATTCTTTCGTACGAGCCAAACACCGGAAAATATTTTCAGGCAAATCATTTTTTATGAAAAATGATTTCGTCGAAAATATTTTACGACGGAAAACATTTTACGTCGAAACAAACGGAGCATTAAGTCTAGAATGACTTTTGGGCAGACCCATGCTAGTAGTGTCGCATGTCGCATTGACGCTTGAGACATACTTTGCAGTACTTACGCAGTGCTGCACACTAGCACGTGTACAACTACTATACGAACACTCGTATTTTTTGTTCGAATTTTACAAAAATAACCGTTTTTTCAAAAGTCAGTTTTTAACAATCATAAACTGTTATTTCAACGGAAATAAACTGCTCTTATATTTCGTATTATGCTTTCTTATATTTCGAAATACTCGCATCTTTATTTATATAATTTCTGACAGGTGACGACAGCTATAGACACAACTTTGTTGGGCAACTCTTATCCTCCATCAGCAGGCTCATTCAGCGACAGTGCAAGTTCATACATAGCACCAATTATCAGCTTTTTGGCCAGCAATGGAGCACCCCTTCTAGTAAACGTGTATCCCTACTTCAGCTATGCTGGAAACCCTTCACAGATCTCCCTTCCATATGCCTTATTTACTTCACCAGGTGTTGTGGTGCAAGATGGTAGTCTTGGATACCGGAATCTCTTTGATGCATTGCTGGATGCTCACTACTCTGCTCTCGAGAAAGCCGGCGCGCCTAACTTGCAGATTGTCGTATCGGAGAGCGGCTGGCCGTCCGCAGGCGGTGATGCGGCTAGCGTCGATAACGCGGGGACTTACTACAACAATTTGATTAGTCATGTGAAGGGTGGGACTCCAAAGAAGCCGGGACAAGCAATAGAAACTTACTTGTATGCCATGTTTGATGAAAACCAAAAGGGTGGTGCAGCAATGGAGCAACATTTTGGTCTCTTCCTCCCTAACGAACAACCCAAGTACCAAATCAGTGCTTTTGCTAAAATTGATGGTATGTACTTATAGAATTTAATGCAAGCAAAACACTTCTCTTTCACTTTAGACCAAAATGGTTACTCAACATTAAACGTTTTAACCCGAAAGAAAAGAATCCTTCAGTTTTCCGGCCCTTGCCACTGCTTGCTTAAGCCAAAGCTCATGAAATCTTGGCCTAATTTTGATGCAGGTGCACAATCCGTCGGTGTATGTAATGGAAGAAACGGCAACAATCTACCTTCTGATGGAGAAGTAGTAGCTCTATACAAAAGCAGTGGCATTGGAAGGATGCGCATATATGAACCCTATCCACCAACTCTCGACGCCCTCAGAGGATCGAACATAGAACTCATCATCGGCATCCTTAACGGCAACCTTCAAGGCCTCACCGACGCTGCGGCCGCAACCAACTGGGTCCAGAACAACATAAGAAACTACTCGCCGGATGTCAAGTTCAAATACATTGCCGTCGGGAACGAAGTGCATCCTGGTGATCCTGAAGCCCAGTATGTTCAACCCGCCATGCAAAACATCCTTAATGCCATTGCAGCTGCCAATTTGCAAGACCAAATAAAGGTGTGAATGTTGAAATTATTTCTTTTCCCTTCTATTTGAAAATTTCAACTTTCCTTCCATTTTTGCCTTACACTTTATCCTTTATAAGGGATTAGCTTTCACTAACTCCGTTTGTTTCGGCGTAAAATGTTCTCTGAAAAATGATTTCGGCATTTTCCGGTGTTTGGTGGGGGCAAAAAATAATGGCCAACGGAAATCATTTTCATTTTGACCGTAAAAGCCTCTTTAATTTTCGGAAAACGATTTACGGTTTTGAAAACCGAAAATCATTTTCCGAATTTAAGTTCTCCATTCTCGCAGGCACGTTTGTGGGAATCCCCCACTTCTGGGCACTGAAATTTGTTGGTAGCCCGAAGCTACCGCTGAAGGTTCCCGTCTACCGGATTCCGACGCTGGCGATCGCCGCCGGAATCCGGCGACGTCTGGCCAGATTCCGGCCACATTCGACGGAATCCGGCCAATCCTAATTCCGGCGAACTGGCCAGAATCTAGCCAGATTCGCTGGAATCCGACTGTTCTGTGCCGGATTCCGATGGCATTTCGCCAGAATCCGACCAACCCAGATTCTGGCCGGAATCCGGCACAAATGGCCGTTGGTGATTTTTTTCGCTGTCGTGATTCTTTCGTACGAGCCAAACACCGGAAAATATTTTCAGGCAAATCATTTTTTATGAAAAATGATTTCGTCGAAAATATTTTACGACGGAAAACATTTTACGTCGAAACAAACGGAGCATTAAGTCTAGAATGACTTTTGGGCAGACCCATGCTAGTAGTGTCGCATGTCGCATTGACGCTTGAGACATACTTTGCAGTACTTACGCAGTGCTGCACACTAGCACGTGTACAACTACTATACGAACACTCGTATTTTTTGTTCGAATTTTACAAAAATAACCGTTTTTTCAAAAGTCAGTTTTTAACAATCATAAACTGTTATTTCAACGGAAATAAACTGCTCTTATATTTCGTATTATGCTTTCTTATATTTCGAAATACTCGCATCTTTATTTATATAATTTCTGACAGGTGACGACAGCTATAGACACAACTTTGTTGGGCAACTCTTATCCTCCATCAGCAGGCTCATTCAGCGACAGTGCAAGTTCATACATAGCACCAATTATCAGCTTTTTGGCCAGCAATGGAGCACCCCTTCTAGTAAACGTGTATCCCTACTTCAGCTATGCTGGAAACCCTTCACAGATCTCCCTTCCATATGCCTTATTTACTTCACCAGGTGTTGTGGTGCAAGATGGTAGTCTTGGATACCGGAATCTCTTTGATGCATTGCTGGATGCTCACTACTCTGCTCTCGAGAAAGCCGGCGCGCCTAACTTGCAGATTGTCGTATCGGAGAGCGGCTGGCCGTCCGCAGGCGGTGATGCGGCTAGCGTCGATAACGCGGGGACTTACTACAACAATTTGATTAGTCATGTGAAGGGTGGGACTCCAAAGAAGCCGGGACAAGCAATAGAAACTTACTTGTATGCCATGTTTGATGAAAACCAAAAGGGTGGTGCAGCAATGGAGCAACATTTTGGTCTCTTCCTCCCTAACGAACAACCCAAGTACCAAATCAGTGCTTTTGCTAAAATTGATGGTATGTACTTATAGAATTTAATGCAAGCAAAACACTTCTCTTTCACTTTAGACCAAAATGGTTACTCAACATTAAACGTTTTAACCCGAAAGAAAAGAATCCTTCAGTTTTCCGGCCCTTGCCACTGCTTGCTTAAGCCAAAGCTCATGAAATCTTGGCCTAATTTTGATGCAGGTGCACAATCCGTCGGTGTATGTAATGGAAGAAACGGCAACAATCTACCTTCTGATGGAGAAGTAGTAGCTCTATACAAAAGCAGTGGCATTGGAAGGATGCGCATATATGAACCCTATCCACCAACTCTCGACGCCCTCAGAGGATCGAACATAGAACTCATCATCGGCATCCTTAACGGCAACCTTCAAGGCCTCACCGACGCTGCGGCCGCAACCAACTGGGTCCAGAACAACATAAGAAACTACTCGCCGGATGTCAAGTTCAAATACATTGCCGTCGGGAACGAAGTGCATCCTGGTGATCCTGAAGCCCAGTATGTTCAACCCGCCATGCAAAACATCCTTAATGCCATTGCAGCTGCCAATTTGCAAGACCAAATAAAGGTGTGAATGTTGAAATTATTTCTTTTCCCTTCTATTTGAAAATTTCAACTTTCCTTCCATTTTTGCCTTACACTTTATCCTTTATAAGGGATTAGCTTTCACTAACTCCGTTTGTTTCGGCGTAAAATGTTCTCTGAAAAATGATTTCGGCATTTTCCGGTGTTTGGTGGGGGCAAAAAATAATGGCCAACGGAAATCATTTTCATTTTGACCGTAAAAGCCTCTTTAATTTTCGGAAAACGATTTACGGTTTTGAAAACCGAAAATCATTTTCCGAATTTAAGTTCTCCATTCTCGCAGGCACGTTTGTGGGAATCCCCCACTTCTGGGCACTGAAATTTGTTGGTAGCCCGAAGCTACCGCTGAAGGTTCCCGTCTACCGGATTCCGACGCTGGCGATCGCCGCCGGAATCCGGCGACGTCTGGCCAGATTCCGGCCACATTCGACGGAATCCGGCCAATCCTAATTCCGGCGAACTGGCCAGAATCTAGCCAGATTCGCTGGAATCCGACTGTTCTGTGCCGGATTCCGATGGCATTTCGCCAGAATCCGACCAACCCAGATTCTGGCCGGAATCCGGCACAAATGGCCGTTGGTGATTTTTTTCGCTGTCGTGATTCTTTCGTACGAGCCAAACACCGGAAAATATTTTCAGGCAAATCATTTTTTATGAAAAATGATTTCGTCGAAAATATTTTACGACGGAAAACATTTTACGTCGAAACAAACGGAGCATTAAGTCTAGAATGACTTTTGGGCAGACCCATGCTAGTAGTGTCGCATGTCGCATTGACGCTTGAGACATACTTTGCAGTACTTACGCAGTGCTGCACACTAGCACGTGTACAACTACTATACGAACACTCGTATTTTTTGTTCGAATTTTACAAAAATAACCGTTTTTTCAAAAGTCAGTTTTTAACAATCATAAACTGTTATTTCAACGGAAATAAACTGCTCTTATATTTCGTATTATGCTTTCTTATATTTCGAAATACTCGCATCTTTATTTATATAATTTCTGACAGGTGACGACAGCTATAGACACAACTTTGTTGGGCAACTCTTATCCTCCATCAGCAGGCTCATTCAGCGACAGTGCAAGTTCATACATAGCACCAATTATCAGCTTTTTGGCCAGCAATGGAGCACCCCTTCTAGTAAACGTGTATCCCTACTTCAGCTATGCTGGAAACCCTTCACAGATCTCCCTTCCATATGCCTTATTTACTTCACCAGGTGTTGTGGTGCAAGATGGTAGTCTTGGATACCGGAATCTCTTTGATGCATTGCTGGATGCTCACTACTCTGCTCTCGAGAAAGCCGGCGCGCCTAACTTGCAGATTGTCGTATCGGAGAGCGGCTGGCCGTCCGCAGGCGGTGATGCGGCTAGCGTCGATAACGCGGGGACTTACTACAACAATTTGATTAGTCATGTGAAGGGTGGGACTCCAAAGAAGCCGGGACAAGCAATAGAAACTTACTTGTATGCCATGTTTGATGAAAACCAAAAGGGTGGTGCAGCAATGGAGCAACATTTTGGTCTCTTCCTCCCTAACGAACAACCCAAGTACCAAATCAGTGCTTTTGCTAAAATTGATGGTATGTACTTATAGAATTTAATGCAAGCAAAACACTTCTCTTTCACTTTAGACCAAAATGGTTACTCAACATTAAACGTTTTAACCCGAAAGAAAAGAATCCTTCAGTTTTCCGGCCCTTGCCACTGCTTGCTTAAGCCAAAGCTCATGAAATCTTGGCCTAATTTTGATGCAGGTGCACAATCCGTCGGTGTATGTAATGGAAGAAACGGCAACAATCTACCTTCTGATGGAGAAGTAGTAGCTCTATACAAAAGCAGTGGCATTGGAAGGATGCGCATATATGAACCCTATCCACCAACTCTCGACGCCCTCAGAGGATCGAACATAGAACTCATCATCGGCATCCTTAACGGCAACCTTCAAGGCCTCACCGACGCTGCGGCCGCAACCAACTGGGTCCAGAACAACATAAGAAACTACTCGCCGGATGTCAAGTTCAAATACATTGCCGTCGGGAACGAAGTGCATCCTGGTGATCCTGAAGCCCAGTATGTTCAACCCGCCATGCAAAACATCCTTAATGCCATTGCAGCTGCCAATTTGCAAGACCAAATAAAGGTGTGAATGTTGAAATTATTTCTTTTCCCTTCTATTTGAAAATTTCAACTTTCCTTCCATTTTTGCCTTACACTTTATCCTTTATAAGGGATTAGCTTTCACTAACTCCGTTTGTTTCGGCGTAAAATGTTCTCTGAAAAATGATTTCGGCATTTTCCGGTGTTTGGTGGGGGCAAAAAATAATGGCCAACGGAAATCATTTTCATTTTGACCGTAAAAGCCTCTTTAATTTTCGGAAAACGATTTACGGTTTTGAAAACCGAAAATCATTTTCCGAATTTAAGTTCTCCATTCTCGCAGGCACGTTTGTGGGAATCCCCCACTTCTGGGCACTGAAATTTGTTGGTAGCCCGAAGCTACCGCTGAAGGTTCCCGTCTACCGGATTCCGACGCTGGCGATCGCCGCCGGAATCCGGCGACGTCTGGCCAGATTCCGGCCACATTCGACGGAATCCGGCCAATCCTAATTCCGGCGAACTGGCCAGAATCTAGCCAGATTCGCTGGAATCCGACTGTTCTGTGCCGGATTCCGATGGCATTTCGCCAGAATCCGACCAACCCAGATTCTGGCCGGAATCCGGCACAAATGGCCGTTGGTGATTTTTTTCGCTGTCGTGATTCTTTCGTACGAGCCAAACACCGGAAAATATTTTCAGGCAAATCATTTTTTATGAAAAATGATTTCGTCGAAAATATTTTACGACGGAAAACATTTTACGTCGAAACAAACGGAGCATTAAGTCTAGAATGACTTTTGGGCAGACCCATGCTAGTAGTGTCGCATGTCGCATTGACGCTTGAGACATACTTTGCAGTACTTACGCAGTGCTGCACACTAGCACGTGTACAACTACTATACGAACACTCGTATTTTTTGTTCGAATTTTACAAAAATAACCGTTTTTTCAAAAGTCAGTTTTTAACAATCATAAACTGTTATTTCAACGGAAATAAACTGCTCTTATATTTCGTATTATGCTTTCTTATATTTCGAAATACTCGCATCTTTATTTATATAATTTCTGACAGGTGACGACAGCTATAGACACAACTTTGTTGGGCAACTCTTATCCTCCATCAGCAGGCTCATTCAGCGACAGTGCAAGTTCATACATAGCACCAATTATCAGCTTTTTGGCCAGCAATGGAGCACCCCTTCTAGTAAACGTGTATCCCTACTTCAGCTATGCTGGAAACCCTTCACAGATCTCCCTTCCATATGCCTTATTTACTTCACCAGGTGTTGTGGTGCAAGATGGTAGTCTTGGATACCGGAATCTCTTTGATGCATTGCTGGATGCTCACTACTCTGCTCTCGAGAAAGCCGGCGCGCCTAACTTGCAGATTGTCGTATCGGAGAGCGGCTGGCCGTCCGCAGGCGGTGATGCGGCTAGCGTCGATAACGCGGGGACTTACTACAACAATTTGATTAGTCATGTGAAGGGTGGGACTCCAAAGAAGCCGGGACAAGCAATAGAAACTTACTTGTATGCCATGTTTGATGAAAACCAAAAGGGTGGTGCAGCAATGGAGCAACATTTTGGTCTCTTCCTCCCTAACGAACAACCCAAGTACCAAATCAGTGCTTTTGCTAAAATTGATGGTATGTACTTATAGAATTTAATGCAAGCAAAACACTTCTCTTTCACTTTAGACCAAAATGGTTACTCAACATTAAACGTTTTAACCCGAAAGAAAAGAATCCTTCAGTTTTCCGGCCCTTGCCACTGCTTGCTTAAGCCAAAGCTCATGAAATCTTGGCCTAATTTTGATGCAGGTGCACAATCCGTCGGTGTATGTAATGGAAGAAACGGCAACAATCTACCTTCTGATGGAGAAGTAGTAGCTCTATACAAAAGCAGTGGCATTGGAAGGATGCGCATATATGAACCCTATCCACCAACTCTCGACGCCCTCAGAGGATCGAACATAGAACTCATCATCGGCATCCTTAACGGCAACCTTCAAGGCCTCACCGACGCTGCGGCCGCAACCAACTGGGTCCAGAACAACATAAGAAACTACTCGCCGGATGTCAAGTTCAAATACATTGCCGTCGGGAACGAAGTGCATCCTGGTGATCCTGAAGCCCAGTATGTTCAACCCGCCATGCAAAACATCCTTAATGCCATTGCAGCTGCCAATTTGCAAGACCAAATAAAGGTGTGAATGTTGAAATTATTTCTTTTCCCTTCTATTTGAAAATTTCAACTTTCCTTCCATTTTTGCCTTACACTTTATCCTTTATAAGGGATTAGCTTTCACTAACTCCGTTTGTTTCGGCGTAAAATGTTCTCTGAAAAATGATTTCGGCATTTTCCGGTGTTTGGTGGGGGCAAAAAATAATGGCCAACGGAAATCATTTTCATTTTGACCGTAAAAGCCTCTTTAATTTTCGGAAAACGATTTACGGTTTTGAAAACCGAAAATCATTTTCCGAATTTAAGTTCTCCATTCTCGCAGGCACGTTTGTGGGAATCCCCCACTTCTGGGCACTGAAATTTGTTGGTAGCCCGAAGCTACCGCTGAAGGTTCCCGTCTACCGGATTCCGACGCTGGCGATCGCCGCCGGAATCCGGCGACGTCTGGCCAGATTCCGGCCACATTCGACGGAATCCGGCCAATCCTAATTCCGGCGAACTGGCCAGAATCTAGCCAGATTCGCTGGAATCCGACTGTTCTGTGCCGGATTCCGATGGCATTTCGCCAGAATCCGACCAACCCAGATTCTGGCCGGAATCCGGCACAAATGGCCGTTGGTGATTTTTTTCGCTGTCGTGATTCTTTCGTACGAGCCAAACACCGGAAAATATTTTCAGGCAAATCATTTTTTATGAAAAATGATTTCGTCGAAAATATTTTACGACGGAAAACATTTTACGTCGAAACAAACGGAGCATTAAGTCTAGAATGACTTTTGGGCAGACCCATGCTAGTAGTGTCGCATGTCGCATTGACGCTTGAGACATACTTTGCAGTACTTACGCAGTGCTGCACACTAGCACGTGTACAACTACTATACGAACACTCGTATTTTTTGTTCGAATTTTACAAAAATAACCGTTTTTTCAAAAGTCAGTTTTTAACAATCATAAACTGTTATTTCAACGGAAATAAACTGCTCTTATATTTCGTATTATGCTTTCTTATATTTCGAAATACTCGCATCTTTATTTATATAATTTCTGACAGGTGACGACAGCTATAGACACAACTTTGTTGGGCAACTCTTATCCTCCATCAGCAGGCTCATTCAGCGACAGTGCAAGTTCATACATAGCACCAATTATCAGCTTTTTGGCCAGCAATGGAGCACCCCTTCTAGTAAACGTGTATCCCTACTTCAGCTATGCTGGAAACCCTTCACAGATCTCCCTTCCATATGCCTTATTTACTTCACCAGGTGTTGTGGTGCAAGATGGTAGTCTTGGATACCGGAATCTCTTTGATGCATTGCTGGATGCTCACTACTCTGCTCTCGAGAAAGCCGGCGCGCCTAACTTGCAGATTGTCGTATCGGAGAGCGGCTGGCCGTCCGCAGGCGGTGATGCGGCTAGCGTCGATAACGCGGGGACTTACTACAACAATTTGATTAGTCATGTGAAGGGTGGGACTCCAAAGAAGCCGGGACAAGCAATAGAAACTTACTTGTATGCCATGTTTGATGAAAACCAAAAGGGTGGTGCAGCAATGGAGCAACATTTTGGTCTCTTCCTCCCTAACGAACAACCCAAGTACCAAATCAGTGCTTTTGCTAAAATTGATGGTATGTACTTATAGAATTTAATGCAAGCAAAACACTTCTCTTTCACTTTAGACCAAAATGGTTACTCAACATTAAACGTTTTAACCCGAAAGAAAAGAATCCTTCAGTTTTCCGGCCCTTGCCACTGCTTGCTTAAGCCAAAGCTCATGAAATCTTGGCCTAATTTTGATGCAGGTGCACAATCCGTCGGTGTATGTAATGGAAGAAACGGCAACAATCTACCTTCTGATGGAGAAGTAGTAGCTCTATACAAAAGCAGTGGCATTGGAAGGATGCGCATATATGAACCCTATCCACCAACTCTCGACGCCCTCAGAGGATCGAACATAGAACTCATCATCGGCATCCTTAACGGCAACCTTCAAGGCCTCACCGACGCTGCGGCCGCAACCAACTGGGTCCAGAACAACATAAGAAACTACTCGCCGGATGTCAAGTTCAAATACATTGCCGTCGGGAACGAAGTGCATCCTGGTGATCCTGAAGCCCAGTATGTTCAACCCGCCATGCAAAACATCCTTAATGCCATTGCAGCTGCCAATTTGCAAGACCAAATAAAGGTGTGAATGTTGAAATTATTTCTTTTCCCTTCTATTTGAAAATTTCAACTTTCCTTCCATTTTTGCCTTACACTTTATCCTTTATAAGGGATTAGCTTTCACTAACTCCGTTTGTTTCGGCGTAAAATGTTCTCTGAAAAATGATTTCGGCATTTTCCGGTGTTTGGTGGGGGCAAAAAATAATGGCCAACGGAAATCATTTTCATTTTGACCGTAAAAGCCTCTTTAATTTTCGGAAAACGATTTACGGTTTTGAAAACCGAAAATCATTTTCCGAATTTAAGTTCTCCATTCTCGCAGGCACGTTTGTGGGAATCCCCCACTTCTGGGCACTGAAATTTGTTGGTAGCCCGAAGCTACCGCTGAAGGTTCCCGTCTACCGGATTCCGACGCTGGCGATCGCCGCCGGAATCCGGCGACGTCTGGCCAGATTCCGGCCACATTCGACGGAATCCGGCCAATCCTAATTCCGGCGAACTGGCCAGAATCTAGCCAGATTCGCTGGAATCCGACTGTTCTGTGCCGGATTCCGATGGCATTTCGCCAGAATCCGACCAACCCAGATTCTGGCAATCTGGCCGGAATCTGGCACAAATGGCCGTTGGTGGTTTTTTCGTCGTTGTGATTTTTTTTTGTATTAGCCAAATGTCGGAAAATATTTTCAGGAAAATCATTTTTTCTGAAAAATAATTTCGTCAAAAATATTTTACGACTGAAAATATTTTACGTCGAAACAAACGGAACATTAAGTTTAGAATGACTTTTGGGTATACACATGATAGTAGTGTCGCACGTCGCATTGACACTTTAGAAATACTTCGTAGTACTTACGCAGTGCTGCACACTCACACGTGTACAACTACTATACGAACATTCATATTTTTTGTTCAAATTTTACGAAAGCAATCGTTTTTTCAAAAAGTCAGTTTTTAACAATCATAAACTGTTATTTCAACAGTAATAAACTGTTCTTATATTTCGTATTCTGCTATTTTATATTTCGAAATACTCTCATCTTTATTTATAAAATTTCTAACAGGTGACGACAGCTATAGACACAACTTTGTTGGGCAACTATTATCCTCCATCAGCAGGCTCATTCAGCGACAGTGCAAGTTCATACATAACACCAATTATCAACTTTTTGAACAACAATGGAGCACCCCTTCTAGTAAACGTGTATCCCTACTTCAGCTATACTGGAAACCCTTCACAGATCTCCCTTCCCTATGCCTTATTTACTTCACCAGGTGTTGTGGTGCAAGATGGTAGTCTTGGATACCAAAATCTCTTTGATGCATTGCTGGATGCTCACTACTCTGCTCTCGAGAAAGCCGGCGTGCCTAACTTGAAGATTGTCGTATCGGAGAGCGGCTGGCCGTCCGAAGGCGGTGATGCAGCTAGCGTCGATAACGCAGGGACTTACTACAACAATTTGATTAATCTTGTGAAGGGTGGGACTCCAAAGAAGCAGGGACAAGCAATAGAAGCTTACTTGTTTGCCATGTTTGATGAAAACCAAAAGGGTGGTGCAGCAATTGAGCAACATTTTGGTCTCTTCCTCCCTAACAAACAACCCAAGTACCAAATCAGTACTTTTGGTTAATTATAGAAGTGATCATAGCCATGCATGTTAGCTTAAATAAGAGTGCCTTGAGCCCATGTATCCATGCACTCTACAATATTAATAACTCTTCTAATAAACATGTTTATGAATTCATGTGACATAAATGAAGATTTTCCTTTTCCCCATCCTTGCTTGAAGTTACTTGATTGAAATAATTAGTTATTGCATGTTTTTATTTTATCGGTGTGCACCTATTTAGGAAGGTTTTCTAAAAAATCCATAAATTCGGAACTCCGGCTTCTCGAAACCGTGATTAATTAGTCTTTAATTTTTTAGTCGATGGAATCAAATTACACAAGAAAAGCGAAACTATTTATAAATTATACCTTCTTTAAACCATGTGCATATCAAATTTCATAGAAAATAACAGTAATGTCAACCTCTTCAATCTAGCTCTTCTATCCTTTTTTTTTTTTCTTTTTTTTTTCTTTTTTTTTTTTCTCTTAAAAGAACTATAAACGAATTTACAGGGAAAAAAAATAAAAGAAATAAAAGAGAAATAAATCATATTTGATAAACACCCATGAAAATAGAATTTTGATAAATTTTTTCATATTTGATAAATAGAATATGAAAATAAATCATATTTGATATTTTTTTTTTTAAAATAAAAAATAAACACATGGTATTTTGAAAATTTTGATAGGATTTAACGGAAAGTTTTAACAGAAGGTTGAATTTGAAAAAAAAATTAAAAGTTGGATACTCTAAATTGACACTTTTTAAAATTTGAATACATTTTTTTATAAGTAATGAAAGATTAAGGTTATAAGCAAAGTTTTCCTAATAAAATGGGAGAACTTTAAAAAAAGACGACATGGTCTATTAAAGGAACTAACAGATTAGGTTTAAACGTTATTAACGTCTAATTTTAAAGAGCATATGTTGGACTTCCTACCACTAAGAACATTATGCAAGACACCATCTTCATCGGTAGTGTGCCAAATTTTATACAAGATTAAGTTTCATTAATTAAAAAGAAACAAAATACATAGAGGGATTAGAAGGAAGGGCTCACTTTTAGCTCACTTTTCATGCAAGCACCACTACTTCTACTTATCCCAATTTCAATAAGATTTCCTCTAAATTGGGTTAAAGAAAATTCTCTAACTAAATGTTAGTTTGGATTTGCAATTTCAAAACGTGAAATTTATAAGTAACGATTTGAAAATGTACTTAAGCGTTTGATAAAGTTGCATGCAGCTTGCTTTTTAAAATCACGCGCTTTTAAAAACACACATCTTGCTTGTAATTTAAATCACAGATTTTTCTACGTTTTCAAATTGCATTTTTTTTTTTTAAAAAAAAAAAAAATGTACTTCCAAACAATACATTTTTTGCGATGGAAAATGCTTGGTGTCCCATTCCCATCCCACCATTGTCTACGTGGATCAATAATTTAAGAGAAATTAGAAAGAGTGTAGTGGGACCCTGATTTTTTAACAACATTATTGGTCCACGTAAATAAGGGTGGGATAGGAGTGGGATGGGAGCGGGACACCAAGCATTTTTCTTCTGGGATTTGGTTTAAAATTGAGCTTTTGGTATTTGAAATCGCAGTGCCAAATGTACTATTAGTCTATTAAGAGAAATATTTGATTTCATTTTCTTGCACATCTCTTGTCCATCTCCGTACAAGAGATGTGCATATTCATCATTGAATCTGTAGGACCACATGTGGGTTCCATAAATTTAATTGTAAATTTGCAAAAAAGATGTACAAGAGAATAACATCAAATACACCTCAAAATAAAAATCCATGTGAAAATTATATATTCTCTAAGGACAGATGGTAGTTTAATAAATCTGATGCAATTTTGAGGAAATTAAACTTTGTCCTTTAAAAAATGTGACATATTTTAGATCCTCACCATAATTGCATTCACTTTAAATGGATTTAATGTAATATATTGGGATTCATGCTGATCATGATCGAGGATACCCAAATTATTTTAGGTAAATGGAGAGAATTCTATTCTGAGTTGGGGTTTAAGTAGTAGAGGGAGATTGTAATAAATTTAGGGATGTGCTACTTGTCATACCTTGTTCTACTGAGCTGATATGGCAGTACACATTTTTCTTACCACGTTAACTTTTGTTCTAAAAAAACAAAAAACAAAAAATGAGGACTATCACATTATTCGAATAAAATTGGGGTGCAATGGGGTAAGACAAGTAGAATCTCTCATAAATCTATTCTGGCCATAATGATGTGCTTGATTTCATTGACATTACAATTCTTAATTTAACTTATGCATTGTTGAATTATGTGCATTGATGATTTTTAATAAAACTATTATGTGATTCAAGGATGAGTAATGTTATTTAGTAGATTTCAGTACAATTGTCATACAATTGGATGATGTGATAGTAAAAATTAGTCATTGGATCAGCACTTGTAAAAAAAAAAAAAAACTGATCCAATGTTTGATTTTTACTGATACGTCATCCAGTTGTATAATAGTTGTACAATAGTCTACTAAGAGCTTGTTTGAGATTGCGTTAAGGAGCTTAAAATGTAATTTTAGTCATAAATAATTGTGCAAAACAAAAATAGGTCTGCTTGGTTAATAAACTAAAAAAGTACTTTTTTTATTATTATTATTTTTTGCCTAAAAAAAAATTGGTTAGGACTGTTATGTCAATTTTGTCATTTTCTTAAATAACTTGTGCCTTTTTTGTATTTTGAACAAGGACGAAGCTAAGGGAGGCCGGGGGCCATGGCTCATCTAATTTAAAAAAAAAAAAATTATTGAACAAATTTTTATTAAGTGAAATATATATTTTTTAAACTTAAAAATCTAGTTTGATCCCTATTAAAATTAAATTAGATTATGTCCCTACCTATCAAGCGATTTGTTGTGCGAGGATGTTGGTGGAGAAAGATTATAAAAAACAATACGTAGGGCAAAAGCCAGGATAAAGAAATTGCTAATAATTTTGGCAGCAATTGTAAAATAACTCATACGAGATTTACCTTCTCGAATAAATGACTGAAACAACCTAAAATTTATTTAGACAAATAAATTTTATTTATACTCTCACACAATTTGCTACGGAAAGCAGTACTTGCATATGTTGACCTCTAATAATTTTGTAGATCCAATCTTGACTACCAAATGGGCCTCCTTTTCTTTAGCCTAAATATAGACCCCAAAAGGCCTTGTTTGCACAGTTATTGGGCTTTGTGGAAGTCTACCTAAGATGTTTGATCCCAGGGCTTCTTATTAGAGGTTTGATCGAGCCCAAGCTGCAATGGGTCATTTGGGATCACATTGGATGTTTTGTTAGAGATAAAGTTTTTGTTAATAATCAGGAGTGCAGCCAAAAAAACAAGAAAAGACAGTCCATGATTTAATGTAGTTATTGGGTTTTCAATTTCGACAAATAGTTTCTTAGGTTTTACTCCAATTCATATGGGTCATTCTTTCAACTTGTCATCTAATTAATTAATAATTTATCAGTTAGACCAATAAATTACTGTTACGTGACTCTCATTTGACATGTATATTATATATGGTAAATTCATTTTAATTACAAATATGCATTAAATAAATAAATAAAAGTTGTCAGGAGTGGTTGCCCCTCTCTTGGGGGGGGGGGGGGGGGGGTTAAATTTGTCATGCAAAATGTACAGTTGGCAAAAATGTACAGTTGGCACTCATCGAGTTAAATGCGAATCAAGTTCTATTATTATATTGGTTTGACATGACACATTGTAAATTTATTATACAACAGGTTGATATAATGACTTATTTAAAATCAAATTAAAACCTAAGCACCTAACTGTCAAAATAGGAACCTAGAGATTAAATTGGAATAGTGCAAAAAAACCCAAGGACTGAATTTGACTTTTCCCAAAAAAAATAAAAAAAAAAAGGAAAAAGAATGAATGAACAGTGATTCTAATCGTTAAAGTATTAGTTAAATGATTAAATTTATTTCTTCCTATCAGCTTAATTTTTTAAGGATAAATTGTGGTTTAACATGGTATTAGATTCAAAGGTTCTGAGTTCGAACTTTTACTCTATCGTTTACCTCTCATTTCAATTAAATATTTCATGTGTTAGGCCTCACATATTAAAATGAAGTTTGAGTCCATATGTGAGGGAGTGTGAAAGTATTGATTAAATGATTAAATTTACACCATCTTATCAAATTAAGCTTTTAGGGATAAGTAGTGATTTACCACTAACATATTAGAAAGTTAGTCGCACATTGGAAATATGAATTGTCCACATGAATTGAATGAATTATGAATGAATTCATGAGTGCTAAACCCCACATTAGTTTCTTACAATATGAGATCGTTCTTTATAACTTATAAGTTATTTTAGGGTAAAATGGGGAAAAAAAAATCTTAAGTTAAACAAGCTTTTTTTCTTCTCCATTTTACCCCTAGCAGCAAAAAAAATTGTGCAACGTAAACGGTTGTGTACAGGGGTAAACGAGAAAAAGCCTGTTCCATCTTGAAAAATGGGTTGATTTTTTTCAAGCCTCTTAACAAAAGTATGTCCTGTGAGTGCGCAGGTAGGGAAATGGGGGAAGGGGGAAGGGGAAGGGCGATATCAAATGAGGCCTATATATTTTTCTCAAACCATCATTCTATTGTTAATATTCCCTTTTAAATTATCAAAAAATGTTAAGTTTTCTTTAAGACTAACAAAAAGACAAAAATTAACCTTTTTTTTTAATAAGACAAAAATGTTCTTATGAATTCGAAAAAGAACTAAAAACTAAAAAAATTATTTGTTAACAAACAATTTTTTTTTAAAAAAAAATAATTAAAGAAAAAATGAAAAAATAATTAAAAAAAAAAAGAGAGAGAGAAAAAAAAATTGTTTTAAACTGAAAATTATATAAGAAAAATTAAAAAAACAAACGAAAAAAAAAATAAAACCAGTTTTTTTTTTTTTTTTTTTTGTATAACTTTTTATTATTTTATATATATATTTTTAATTTTAATAATTTTATGAAGGGTATTTTGTCATTAGGGAGAACATTAACATATTTTGGTAGTTTAAGGGGGGGTGACATTGACACAATTTGTAGCTTGATGGAACATTGACAATTGAATGGTAGTTTAAGGAGGATATGTGTACTTTTTCCCAAAAATAAATTAAAATATGTGGTCAAAGTATAAATACAAAATATACTAGGTGGGTTTGGTATCTCTTCATCTTTAAGTTTTTAACGCCTTCTTGAGTCTTTTCTATACTTGAAAAAAAAAAAAAAAAAAAAAAAAAAAAAAAAAAAACCCATCTTTTCTACAATACCTTTCTTCTTTCTTTTTTCTTTCTTCTCAAATCTACACTACATCATCTACAAAACAAACCAATATTTCATTTTATTCAACAGGTAATATTAGTAACAATATGGTGGAGTGGTGCTTTTCACGGCATGACTGAATTGCCTATTAACCTAAAATTTCTTCATTAAGATTCCAAACCGTTTTACAAAGAACCAATCGACACAGATAAGTTCTAAAAGGTTTATTTATCTACACTTTAACAGCAAAAATAGGCCAAAATTTCTAATGGGAATGGCCATAAAAATTTAATGGGTACGGGCCAAATAGACCGAATATCAAACTATACTTATTCAATTTTTTTTTTTTTTCAAATGAACCTGGAGCCATGCCCCTACAGGCTACCCCAGCTCCATCCCTGGACGTCTTGTACACAACATTGTCCGGAAGTCAACAATTCTAAGCACTGCATATAAATGAAGGTGTAAGTGGTAGATGGAAATACAGAGATATCTATAGCTAGAGTTGGTTTCTCATTTCCTTTTCTTCTTTTTTTCTCCATGGCTTTATTCAATGCAAAAAATACCAAAGCTTTTCTGGCTCCCATATTCCTACTCGGTTTCTTCTTCATATCTGGCCTGGAATTAACAGCTCTCTCTCTCTCTCTCTCTCCCTGCCTTTATACTGCAGCCATTGCATTGTATAGTCTTTTGATGTTGAGCTCTGTCTTGGTTTGAAAATTGAGGATCGATTTTTTTTTTTTTTTTTTTTTTTTTTTTTTTTTTTTTTTTTGTTTTGGGGTGGGGGGGATAAGTGGTAATGGTAGAGGTTCTAAGTTTGTCGCTCATTTTAATTAAGTATTTAATGTGTTGGCGAGCGCGAGAACTGGAATATTAATTAAGCACACTCTTTTTATGATTAAGCTTAAGTTTCAAGAATAAGCAATGATTTGACTGTATTTACCATGAGTTTAGCGGTCTCCATATAACTCTTTTGATCAGAAACTCCAAGCATGTGGAACTAAGGCTTCGTTTGTTTTAACGTAAAATATTTGTTGAAAAATGTTTTCCGTCCATTTGGGTGATTGGTGGGACCAAAAATTAATGAAGTTATTTGACTAAAAAAGCTACTTTAGTTATGGCTCATGTTTTTAAATTTCGTAACCAGTTTCCAAGTTTTAGCTTCTCCTTCTCAAACTGTCGGACTGTTAAAAGTGTTTTACATTATCAAGAGATATATAACCTAAGAATTTTATAAGCCATGGTGTCCCCTCCTATCTCAATATGTCTTTTGAGAGCGAGTAAGGCTCATAGACTTTTACATAGTATCAGAACAGGTTTCTTGGACGATGATGGACGCCCTTTCGCTTCCGATATTGAACATGTGTTTGGCCAAAGTTGCCACACGTAAGGGAGCATATTAAAAGTGTCTCACATTGCCAAGAGATACATGATCTGTGAACTTTATAAGCTATGGTGTCCCCTCCTCATTCAAGGTGTTTTTTGACAGTGAGTAAGACTCATAAACTTTTACACAGACCACCACCAAAGATTTCTAGAGGTCGTCGACCGTTTCTCGTTATCGCTCATTTTCCGATCTATACAATAAATGTGTTGAAAAACAAGTGTTTAGTTATTTCCTTCTGTTCTTCTCCATGGCTTCATTACATGCAATGAGGAAGAAACCTTTTATGGCTGCTATTTATTTTGCTGTTTCTTTGGCTGCTGTGTAGTCTAGAACATATAGGTCTCTCTCTCTCTATATATATAGAAATATACATACTCCAAGAAATGTGAAAAAAGAGAGTATCTGCATGCATGGTTTATATATAGGACAAAAATTTCTTTCAAACTCGGAAGAATTTTTTTCAACTCAATCCCTAAAAATAATACGAGTCTTAGCATGTGAGAAGTACTCAAATATCCGTATATATATAGCCTCGGGCTCAACAATGAAAATGGAGATAATTTCAGTCATATTTTGATTAAGAAAGAAGTTGTAATATTTTATATTGCTTTCTTTGAATTACCCATGAAATCTTTGCTCAATACAATGCAAACAGGTGCACAATCATTGGGTGTTTGCTATGGAGGAAGTGGCAATGGAGACAATTTACCACCTGACACAGAAGTTGTAGGTCTCTGCAAAACATACGGCATTGGAAGGATGCGCATTTACTCTCCATACCCAGAAATTCTCCAGGCCCTTAGAGACTCCAACATACAAATCATGGTTGGCGTCCCTAATGACAGCCTCCAAGACCTTGCCAACCAATCAGCTGCTTCTGATTGGGTCCAGAGGAATATAAAAGAGTTTTCTTCTAATGTAAAGTTCAAATACATTAATGTTGGAAACGAAGTCGATCCAACCAGTACAACAGCCCAGTTTGTTCTTCCTGCCATGCAAAGCATTTACAAAGCAATTGCAGATTCTGGTCTGCAAAACCAAATCAAGGTCTCAACTGCTGTGGACACAAATTTGTTGGGTGTTTTTGATCCTCCATCAGCAGGTGCTTTCAGTGAGAATGCAAGGACATTCATTGAACCAATCATTGGTTTCTTGGTTAGTAATGGAACACCAATCCTTGCCAACATTTACCCCTACTTCAGAGTTAGATACAATAACCAATCAGTCTCCTATGCCTTATTTAATGCACCAGGGACTGTAGTACATGATGGTCAATTGGAGTACCAAAATCTCTTTGATGCCTTGATGGATGCTTTGTATTCTGCTCTTGAGAGAACAAATGGGGGAAGTTTGTCAATTGTTGTGTCAGAGAGTGGCTGGCCATCGATCTGCTGGTGGTGCTGTGGAGACTATTGAGAATGCTGGTACTTATTATAGGAATTTGATTAATCATGTGAAAGGAGGGACTCCAAAAAGGCCTGGAAATGCTATAGAAACTTATTTGTTTGC
Source organism: Alnus glutinosa (assembly GCF_958979055.1). Taxonomy (NCBI): domain Eukaryota; kingdom Viridiplantae; phylum Streptophyta; class Magnoliopsida; order Fagales; family Betulaceae; genus Alnus; species Alnus glutinosa. Next base: position 3,854,269 of record NC_084894.1, on the reverse strand, counting down.
CTTGTTTGATGAGAACCTCAAGAGCGAGGAAATTGAGAAACATTTCGGCCTATTCTACCCTTCTAAAACGCTCAAGTATGATATTAGTTTTAGTTGAAAGTGATATAATGTATTAGAAGCCTCTTGTATTTACTACTATAAATAAGAGAGGCTTTTGCAATCTGCCCTGGCATTGTACTAATATAAAGTAATGTTCTTCTAATAAATAAACTTATTAAACTGATAGGAGGTTCTTAAAAATAAAAAAAATAAAAAAAACATATAAAATCAAAAGAGACCAAGTTGCTCACATTATTTTGGCCCTTTGTTGGCTCATTATTTTGGGTCATTCCTTGTCCAATTGTTGACCCAGACCCATCTTTTGGCCTTTGTGGTATTGTTTAAAAATTCAGGCTCAATTCAGCCCATTGTTGGCTTTTATTTCAACCCAAAAGTTGGCTCTTATTTTGATCCATAGTTGGCCATATTATTTTGTCATTTGTGATACTGTTTAAAACTCATCATCATTTTAACCTACCGTTGGCTCCTTTTTTGCCCATAGATAGCCTATTATGTATTTTAATATATATATATATATATATATATATATATAATCTTCTAGTTGGAGTACTTGGACAGAAACTTGCAGTAAACTTAAGCAGCCACGACTGAAAACAAAGGCAGATAATTTACATGTACGTCTCCAACATGTGCACGACTCCTTGACATTGTCAAAATGGATAACTTGCAACTGAGGTCAGTTTTCGTGACTTAGAATTTTTCTGAGAGAGTTCGAGTCAATCTTGTCAATTGACCATCATTCTGGACCGTGAAACGTGCTTAGACAATTAATTAAAAATGGGTCGTATTCTAGTCTTCAAAGGTAGGGGGACCTCCAAAATCCTGGACTAAGTTTTTTGGTGCATTTTAAATCCCAAACTTCAGAATCCAGAAGAAGAAAATTAGTATAGTTGAATGCAGACAAACAGGTGTGGCAGAGATTTTATGGTTTATGTTATACGTGGGTTGTTAAGGACCTTGATGTTTTTGTTTTTTTCCCTACAATATTGTTGGGAAATAAGTCCTATTTCCCAGGACCGATGAGAAACGAAAAATTAAGAAGACAAAAAAAAATTAAATCACCCACAAATGACACAAAGATTTAAGTGGTTCCCTCAAACCGAGGTACATTCACTGTAGAAGACGCAGAAAAAATTCACTATTAAAGATAGTTACAGGGAGAAAATCACTCAAAGCTCAAAAAACCCCAATCCACTCAGATCTTCTCTCAAGAAAAGATAATCAAAGAAACAAAGAAGTTCTTGTTTCTTTTACTATACGGCAACACAAAGGAGTAAACTCTCCTTAGTTTTCTTTTTCTTTTCTTCTGTGAGTGTTTCCTTCAAATTACAATTATCTATCTTGGGTGATCCTTTTAAAAGCTTCGAGCCTAGTGCTTATTCAATGAGTGCTGTCCACTCAATGTGAAGAGTGGAGAAATTGGTGCCACTCAATGAGTGGTGCCACTCAATGAGTGGTGCCACTCAATGAGTGCTGTCCACTCAACGTGAAGAGTGGAGAAATTGGTGCCACTCAATGAGTGCTGTCCACTCAACGTGAAGAGTGAAGAGTGGAGAAATTGGTGCCACTCAATGAGTGTTGTCCACTCAACGTGAAGAGTGAAGAAATTGGTGCCACTCAATGAGTGGTGCCACTCAATGAGTGGTGCCACTCAATGAGTGCTGTCCACTCAACGTGAAGAGTGGAGAAATTGGTGCCACTCAATGAGTGCTGTCCACTCAACGTGAAGAGTGAAGAGTGGAGAAATTGGTGCCACTCAATGAGTGTTGTCCACTCAACGTGAAGAGTGAAGAAATTGGTGCCACTCAATGAGTGCTGTCCACTCAACAATTGTTTATTGAAGAGTGGAGAAATGCCACTCAATGAGTGCTGTCCACTCAAAGTGAAGAGTGGAGAAATGCTGTCCACCAAAATCAAGTCAAACATAACAAATATATGGAGTGATTGACGGGGCAAATGGCGATGTAATCATGGTATAGACGTCTAGTATTCAACGTTGTCTAGAAGTCTACAATTCTAAGCCCTACTTCTCTGTATATAATTGAAGGTGTAAAGTGGTAGATGGACAATACAGAGATATCTATAGAGTTGGTTTCTCATTTCCTTTTCTTTTTTTTCTCCATGGCTTTATTCAATGCAAAAAATACCAAACCTTTTCTGGCTCCCGTATTCCTACTTGGTTTCTTCTTCATATCTGGCCTGGAATTAAAAGCTCTCTCTCTCTCTCTCTCTCTCTCTCTCTCTCTCTCTCTCTCTCTCTCTCTCTCTCTCTCTCTCTCTCTCTCTCTCTCTCTCCCTTTATACTGCATGCATTGCATTGTCTAGTCTTTTGATGTTGAGCTCTGTCTTGGTTTGAAAATTGAGGATTGATTTTTTTTTTAGGTCATGAGTTTGTCACTCATTTTAATTAAGTATTTTATGTGATGGTGAGCAGGAGAGTTAGAATATTAATTAAGCTCACTCTTTTTATAATTAAGCTTAAGTTTTAAGAATAAGCGGTGATTTGACTGTACTTACCATGAGTTTAGCAGTCTCCATATGACTGTTTTGATAAGAAACTCCAAGTATGTGGAACTAAGGCTCCGTTTGTTTCAGCGTGAAATATTTGTTGAAAAACGTTTTCCGTATTTTTTGGTGGGACAAAAAATGATATTTTCGGTTTGACTAAAAAAGCTATTTTAGTTATAGTTTCTATTTTTAAATTTCGTAACTAGTTTCCAAGTTTTAGCTTCTCCCTCTCAAACTACTGAATTGTTAAAAGTGTCTCAAGTCGCCAAGAGATATATGACTTAGGAACTTTAGAAGTCATGGTGTCCCCTTCTCTCTAAATACGCCTTTTGAGAGTAAAGCTCATGGACTTTTACATGGTATCAGAGTAGATTCTTTGGACGATGATAAGCATTTCCCTCTCGATGTTGAACATGTGTTCGGCCAAAGTTGCCGCACGTGAGATGGCGTGTTAAAAGTGTCCTATATCGCCAAGATATACATGACTTGTGAATTTTATAAGGTATGGTGTCTCCAACTCTTTCATGACATCTTTTGAGAGTGAGTAAGAGTCATAAACTTTTATACGGATTGACCACCACTACAGGTTTCTGGAAGTCGTCCACCGTTTTTTGTCGTCGCTAATTTTCCGTACAAGAAATGTGTCGAAAAACAAGTGTTTAATTATTTCCTTTTGTTCTCATCCATGGCTTCATTACATGCAATGAGGAAGAAACCTTTTATGGCTGCTATTTTGCTGTTTCTTGGGTTGCTGTGTAGAACATATAGGTCTCTCTCTCTCTCTCTCTCTCTCTCTCTATAAATATACATACCGCAAGAAATGTGAAAAAAAGAGAAAGTATCTGCATGGTATATATAGGAGTCATAGGACAGAAATTTCTTTCAAACTTGGAGGAATTTCTTTCAACTCAAATCTCTAAAAATACTACGTGTTCTTAGCATATGAGAAGTACTCAAACGATTCATGACGCTTTTAAAAACTGAGTTGGTTTGGAAGAAATTTATATCCGTATATATGAATATCCTCGGGCTCAACAATTAATGAAAATGGAGAATATTTCAGTCATATTTTGATTAAGAAAGAAGTTGTAATATTTTATATTGCTTTCTTTGAATTACCCATGAATTCTTTGCTCAATACAAGCAAACAGGTGCACAATCATTGGGTGTTTGCTATGGAGGAAGTGCCAATGGAGACAATTTACCGCCTGAGTCAGAAGTTGTAGGTCTCTGCAAAACATACGGCATTGGAAGGATGCGCATTTACTCTCCATACCCAGAAATTCTCCAGGCCCTTAGAGACTCCAACATAGAAATCATGGTTGGCGTCCCTAATGACAGCCTTCAAGCCCTTGCCGACCAATCAGCTGCTTCTGATTGGGTCCAGAGGAATATAAAAGACTATTCTTCTAATGTAAAGTTCAAATACATTAGTGTTGGAAACGAAGTAGATCCAACCAGTACAACAGCCCAGTTTGTTCTTCCAGCCATGCAAAGCATTTACAAAGCAATTGCAGATTCTGGTCTGCAAAACCAAATCAAGGTCTCAACTGCTGTGGACACAAATTTGTTGGGTGTTTTTGATCCTCCATCAGCAGGTGCTTTCAGGGAGAATGCAAGGACATTCATTGAACCAATCATTGGTTTCTTGGTTGGTAATGGAGCACCACTCCTTGCCAACATTTACCCCTACTTCAGAGTTAGATACAATAACCAATCAGTCTCCTATGCCTTATTTAATGCACCAGGGACTGTAGTACATGATGGTCAATTGGAGTACCAAAATCTCTTTGATGCCTTGATGGATGCTTTGTATTCTGCTCTTGAGAGAACAAATGGAGGAAGTTTGTCAATTGTTGTGTCAGAGAGTGGCTGGCCATCTGCTGGTGGTGCTGTGGAGACTATTGAGAATGCTGGTACTTATTATAGGAATTTGATTAATCATGTGAAAGGAGGGACTCCAAAAAGGCCTGGAAATGCTATAGAAACTTATTTGTTTGGCTTGTTTGATGAGAGCCGCAAGAGCGAGGAAATTGAGAAACATTTCGGCCTATTCTACCCTTCTAAAACGCTCAAGTATGATATTAGATTTAGTTGAAAGAGATAATGTATTAGAAGCCTCTTGTATTTACTACTATAAATAAGAGAGGCTTTTGCAAATCTGCCCTGGCATTGTATTAAAGTAATGTTGTTCTAATAAATAAAGTAACTGATTAAGGTTGACTGATTGTGGTTGAATTGTAAACTGAAAATTGGATTGAGATGATGGAATTGTAAGAAAAAAAAAATCGAAATGAATTGGAAGAAAATAAGACTCCTCTTGGTGTAGGAGTTCACCACCTACAATTTGGTTTGATAAAATTGCTCACTGACTCTCCCTAGTTCTATTCTACACGTGTATAATTTTAATCGAAAATAGAGAATAAACCGTACGTAGAGTCAATATTTGAACGCGGGGTATTGGCTTTAATATTATGTTAAATAACTACTACTTAAGCTTTTGGGATGAGTGACAATTTAGCAAATTGGAAGAAGTTGAAAGGAATGCAAAGCCAAATCCGGTGTTGAGAAGCAAGAACCAGGTTATGTTATGTGTCTACATGATGTCCTTGTAGAATTTTCTATTCTTTTACTGTAACTATAAGAACATAGATGGATATAGAGATGAAGGGAAAGAGATGGCAAATGTATTGATAGAATAGGAAAGCAACAACAAAACATGGAAGTTCGAAAATCCCAATTTCTCCAAAGTAAACCACAAAGAAAGCCTAAATCATTTCATGCCTTTCACAAAAAAACCCGCAAAAGGCTATGTGACGACCCGTTTTTTTTTTTTTTTTTTTTTCGGTTCATAAACAGTAATCCCTTAATATATAAACGGATCTTCACAGTGGCACGACGATGTGTCGCATAGCCAACATATGTACATACCCCATAATATGTACTTGGTAAATCAGAGTATAACATCTATCAACTATGCAGCGGAAAACATAACCTAATAGCGGAAATCCTAACATAAACTTCTATTACAAATAATAATAAACAAAGAGCCATATTAAATCTATCTGTTTAAGTCTTTCCTGAATATAAATACATGACAGAAATGACTTTACAAGAATAAGTGACACAAATGTCACAAGCCATAAACCAAACCTATAAACAAGTGAACAACCCGTGGTCCACCAATTACGACCGTTGCGGCATGCTTCAGTCATAACATCCAAAATACCCTTCTACAATGCTATCAACTACGACCGGAATACCTGCAGCCAAAAGAACATCATCTATACGGTTGTGGGGGTTTGCCACATCCGTATAGGTGGAATTATGAGCCCACCGCCTTAGCATACATAAATACACTAAGACCTCAGAGGTATACTATTCACTGAGTTTTCGCAAAGAACCAACTTTTCATTTTTAGTCGTGCGAACACTATAACAGCTACCAATTTTATAAACTTTTGTTTGAAAAACCCCCATAGCTGATATAGCAAACACCGACTAATAGAAAACGTTTAAATGCTCTGGGCAGCTAGTATTATACGAAAAAGTTACGTTATAGAACACAATGGCATTTAAATCATGCAACCATCCGATACCAATATACATAAGTTCTTTTTCTATCAAGACTTTTATGCATACTAATACGTCTAGCAAAACTACACTATACTTTCATAAAAACTTCACACAATCCGATACCAATATACATAAGTTCTTTTTCTATCAAGACTCTTATGCATACTAATACGTCTAGCAAAACTACAATATATTTTCATAAAAACATCACACAATTTAAACAATGCTATGCATGCTCATGATAGTCTTTTTGTTCATTATGAGCCTCACGCTCTCTTCATTATTATGAGCCTCACGCTCTCTTCTTTATTATGAGCCTCACGCTCTTTTCTTTATTATGAGCCTCACGCTCTCTTCTTTATTATGAGCCTCACGCTCTCTTCTTTATTATGAGCCTCATGCTTCAGGCTTTACAATTCAAACTCTATACTCCTATTCTTTGCAAATCATGTTTTCTTCAAATACCATGAACCAATCAACATGAAATTTCATCATTCTTCTTTGCATAATTAAATCCCAACTACAACACACTTTCAAATACTTCAATCAATTCAAAACCTTTCATTCATGCATCATTTCATAACATCATTGATATTTCAACATAATTGAAACTACTTAAAACATTCAAGGCATACATGTTAACATATCGTCGGTTCAATAGAAAATCATCTATCATTTGCATTTCTATAAAATACGAAAATATATTTTCTCAGTGAGTAGAGTACTCACCTTGACTGCATTGGACTCCAACTCGAACTCTACATTGGAGAACCCATTGAAGTCTCCAATCCAGACACTATCCTGCAGACATTGGTATCGTTAAGCTATGCTATTGAACTCTACACTCATTGACACATAGACTACCCGCGTACTCACACGTCGCATTACCCGCTTCTAAGTCTATCTAAGTATCCTAAACTATTATTAGGTTAACATTGGTTATAGGTTAACACTATATAGCTTATTATCTTTAAGACATGTCTACTATTTTGTTCGCCTATTTATTATTATTAATCCATTATTGGCTTGTTATTTCCTTACTAAGTTAACAATATTTATTTAACCTATTTACATGCATATGCATATGTATACATTTATATATACACATACAACGCTTAACCAAATCTGATAACACATAAATATCATGTGTGTATGAATAAGTGGATTAGTTACTATGTCGCCACATAGTGAATTCATATTATATTTATGTGTTCCTATAGGCTTACTAACTTATACTCATTAACTTATGGTCATTTGGGTAATCTATAACTCTTTGACATTCTTATTAAATTGTTGTCTCATTGGTATAAACCTTAGACTTTAGGTTTGTAACGTTATTTCGTCTATTAACCTTAAACACCATTGTTATTATATTCAATACTTTTATCTTTTATCAGCTACTAACCATCTAGGTAATTTAGATTATAGAACCTAACTCTTGCTTAACATATTAATTATTAGATTAGGTTATAATCACGTATTACAATATATTTATTTATTAAAGCTTGAGACATATACATAAACATTAAAGCTAAGGATTATACAATACTCTTTATTAAACCTATGGGCATAGATGGGTTCTATAATTTATTTTAGCTATCTTCACTTGTTATCCATATAAAGCTCTATACTTAGTTACTTTGACTCATTCCTCAATTACCGCCAGGATTAGAACCATATTACTTATAACCTCGACCTAATACCATCTCATAATCACCATACCTAAAACACTAAAATGAGGAATCCAACTTTAATCGATTCAACAAATTCAAACATTCTCATCCATACTTACTTCTCTCTCAAGTGAGAATAATCTCGTATCTTCAACCAAAATATCATAACACCAATCCTCCACAATCATAATACCAAAATATCATCACAACAACAATCAACAATCATAACTTAATTCAACTTCATAATTAGTATACCCTCTCAACCATAATAATGAGCTCAACCTAACAACCATGGTACCAATTCATCATCATCAACTAATTCAAAACCCAACCATCACCTATACATCCAAATTCCACCACAACTCATACTATGCCATACAACCATCCATACCAACCATAATTTATAACTATCAAAAATACCCCCAATCTTACTCACACAATCAATTACAACTTCAACCAACCAAACACACCATGTAATTAACATCACCATTCGGCCACAGGAATTAAAAGTTACCACATTAACCCAAAACACCAATAAATCAATTACATCATTAAACTCGATCCTTAACAATCAAACACTATCCAACATCATCAAGTTACCAACCCCAAAAACCAGATTTGATTTCAATTAAAACACTCATCATAATTAGCTCATACATCCTCTAAAACTCAAAATATCAATCACCAAACTAAGCCCTAAAGTACATCATCAAATACATCAAGATTTTCTTCCACATCAAACCGCCCAAAATTCCATCATTCATCTAACGAATTCCTTTCCAAAGCTGAACTCAATCCAACCAAACATTCTACAATCAATAATGGAGCATTAATCATGAATTAACACAATTATCCCTGATTTACAAACACAAACCAGATTTGACTTTCACCAAAACATCCATCAACACTCAATGGAAATCAAATAACCAAAACATCATAAATCAACTCAATCAACCATATCAACCTTAGAACCACAATAACCTAAACTAAAATCATCAATCAAATTTACAAATCCACACCAAATTTTGATTCCACCAAGAACAACATTATTTAGGCCTAAATAAAATCCAACAACTTCTTTTAGAACATCAAACACTATCTAACATTATCAAAACTGAAACCCCCTAAAAGAAAGTGCTACACGGCCATCCATTCCAACAAATCATGATCAAACCCTAAGTTTTCATCTCAAACCAAAACCCAATCAAAACCCTCAATTTTCTTCCTAAAGAAAACTCAATCAAGACCCAAATCAAAATTCATTTTGTTATAACAAAGTCCCTAAAATACCCATATGGTAGTCAAACCAAAAAGCTAGAGGAAAAGGATTTTACCTCAAGAAGCCCATGGCCGGAGTCTACTTCTTCTTCAACTTTGCATCGTGACTCTCTCTCTCTCTCTCTCTCTCTCTCTCTCTCTCTCTCTCTCACTGTGTCGTTCTCTCTCTCTCTCAGCTGGATCATCACGGGTCCTCTCATTTTCTGCAACTAAGGGAGGAAATGGGAGAGAAAAGAGAAGAGAAAAGAAAAGAAAGAGGGAGAGGGGCTGCGTGGAAAAGAGAGAGGAGAGTGAGAAAAGAAAAGGAAAAAGAAAAGAAGAGGAAAAGAGTGAGTGGTGCGTGCATGTGAGGGAGAGAAAAGGGGAAAAGAGAAAAAGAAGGAGAAAAGGAAGAGAGAGAAGAAGTGGGACACTTGTCCCATTGAGAGTGGTTGGGAGGAGATAATGTAGTCAACCATGTGTTGACATGTGGCAAGGGGAATCTCCTTTTATTTTAAAACCTCAACTTTTATTAATCACATCTAGACCCCCATTATATTAAAATCATATCTTTTAACAACTAACATTTAACCCCGCGTTTAACTATATTTTTACCTATACAAATAATTATTTATTCTCTAGAATCCATCATTATTATTTCCTAAAAACCCGTTAGTAGTATTTTATTATTCTATTTTTTTCATTATTCATCTTAGACTTATTTTATTTTCATAATATTAATATCGTCGTCTAGAATTTAATTATTAGTCTCATCCATTTAATAAATACAATTTATTAATTATTAAACTCCCTATTTATTTTTCTTGGTCTTTACAGGCTATATAAAGCCCAAACCGAAATTAACAACTCTAACTAACTGGCCTAGAATTTCGGGAGAAATCTAGGAAACCTGTGTGACAACATAAATTGTTGAATTGTCACGTACGTTTAAATTGTTGAATTGTCCCAAAAAAAAAAAAAAAAAAATCACGGCAATAGGTGGTCAAGTTTGCTTAGTTGCCCCTCGATTAGGTTGGCGGGGGGGAAGGGGGTTGGGGGGCATTTAATCCCTCTCGGCCCCCGTCCCTCGGCCCCTGATAGCAAGAATTCTATGTTGATCAAATATAACGACCTAGTCATATTTACGTTATCTCTTCAAAATGACTAGTTAATTTAGAGCTTTTTTACAATTACTTATAAAACTTAATTTCATCTCATAAGTAGACAATGTGAGACTTAGCACCCATGAGCATCTTTTATACGTAAATCACCCACCATCCACTCTTTATATATTATAGGCTATTCATCTTTTCAATTTACAACCGGGGTCTTTCATCAAACGTAAGAATAGTTTGCATTTTGTCATGTTATTATTGCTCTAGCACTTTAGATCGATCTATAATGGGCTAGATTTCAACAGTTTTAATGGCTAGAATAAATTAAAAGACACTCAAAAGGTGGAAGATGACATTTTTTTTTTTTTTTTTTTTTTAAGATAGGGTGATTAACCTTAGAAATAATTAAGATAGGGTGATTAACCTAACAAGGAACCTAAATCAATCATAATATTAAGAATATAAAATATTCGAACAAAAGAAAAATATATCGGTTATCAGACGCGTTTTCGGTAAATAAATTAGACTGAATTTGTTTGTGTCATGTTAATATCAATAATATTTACTTGGAGACAACACGTTATTTCCTGTTCATTGGTCTTCTGTTACGAAAATGGCAATTTTGTTTTTCATGTCCAAGATTGCATGTCCAGATTCTATGAATTTCAGAAAGCACTCATTTCAATTAAATATTCATCTTCCTATCAATTTAAGTTTTTGAGACAAGTGATACTTTAACAGACTGCTCTTAATTTCTTTGCTGACTTACAAGCAGGGGTGGCTCAAAGGCTAGGTAGATAGTTAAGGCAATCGCCTAAGAGCATCCCCATCGGATGATCTAAATCTCAATCTATTTTACATGATCAAAACCCACTTTTTGCTAGTTTACATAACTACTTTTAAAACTATTTTCTATCCGATTATCTAAATTTTTATCTATTCTATTAAAATAATATTTTTTATTTTTTTTTTGTTAAAACCTCGTACCCACCCCTCTCAGGTATTTCATCAAACAAAGAATCTGCACTTTCTCACCATTTCAAGCTTTAAAACCCGAAAACATCAAACAATAGACACCGTAAATCACCGCACCATAATCAACCAACCGGTGAATCAAAATCAAAATCAACCAACCGGTGAATCGAAATCAAAATCAACTAACCGGTGAATCAAAATCAAAATCAACCCACCGGAAAATCAAAATCAAAATCAACCCACGGTGAATCATCTTCGTCGACGACCCATGGTTTCCACCGACCCCACAGCCACTCTAAGCTCTGACCACCATCTCACTGATGGCATCTCCATCAACTTGAACGCCCAATTCCTCGACGACGACGACGAAACCCTCGTCTTCGTCTCGGAACGTACTAGGTCTTCTACCTAACCCGACCTGGACTCCCCAGCCCGAAACCGCTTCCTTCTATCCCCGCCAGCCTCTTACATGATCGCCCCGTGACCGATCCAGGGCGTCGATTTCTCTCTCCGATCTCTCAAAATCCCCATTTTCACGCTACCCTTCGTTTGACCGATCTGGCAGAAGATGCTTCAACCGTTCAATGAAGATGATGGAAAGGTAGAGGCTGGCGTCTGGCATCGGTAGGGAAATGAAAAGGAACAAAAAGAAGGAGAAAGCAGAGAATGAGAGAGAAATGTGCAGACTTTTAATAATAGAATATTCATACATGTGTGAACATGTGGCGTCGCACTGTTCACCAATGTCCATCAAATCTATTATAGATATGAAGTAGCGAATTGGATGGAGGAAGTTTTTTCAGTTATGTTATGTATTATAGATATACAGTGGGTTATACATAACTCACTGTAAATGCTCTAATGCCTCCTCGAGAAATAAAAACTCTTAAAAAAAAAATAGGATTAAGAGGCCCCTTGAGAAAAAAAAACCCCCCAAAAAATAGCAAATTTTTTACCTAATTACCTCATAAAGTCAAACTTTAATATAACTTAAATGGTTTTTTTTTTTTTTTTTGTACTTTGCTTTTCAAGACAAACAAATAAAGAAAGACGGAGAAAAATTCATAGTGTAATTCAAATAAAAAAAATATAATCTTCTAGTTGGACTTGGACAGAAACTTCCAGTAGACTTAAGAAGCCACGACTGAAAACAAAGGCTGATAATAATTAACATGTGCACGACTACTTGACCTTGTAGAAATGGATAAGTTGCAACTGGGGTCAGTTTTCGTGACTTTGAATCTTTCTGAGGGAGAATTCGAGTCAGTCTTGTAATTGACCATCATTAATTCTGGACCGACAAAAAAGCTTAGACAATTAAAAATGGGCCGCATTTCTAGACTTCATGGTTTATGGTATACGTGTGTTGTTTAGGATCTTATGTTTTTGGTTTTTTCCATGCAATAGATGGAGACTGGAGTGATTGACGGGACAAATGGCAACGTAATCATGGTATACAACATTGTCTACAAGTCAACAATTCTAAACAGTACTTCTCTGTATATAAATGAAGGTGTAAAGTGGCAGATGGAAAATATATACAGAGATATCTATAGAGTTGGTTTCTGATCATTTCCTTTTCTTTTTTTTCTCCATGGCTTTATTCAGTGCAAAAAATACCAAAGCTTTTCTGGCTCCCATATTCCTACTTGGTTTCTTCATTTCTGGCCAGGAATTAACAGGTCTCTCTCTCTCTCTCTCTCTCTCTCTCTCTCTCTCTCTCTCTCTCTCTCTGTGCCTTTACACTGCATTGTCTAGTCTTTTGATGTTGAGCTCTGTCTTGGTTTGAAAATTAAGGAATGAATTTTTTTTTTTGTTTTTTTTTTTTTTTTTTGGGATAAGTGGTAATAGTAGAGGTCATGAGTTTCTCGCTCATTTTAATTAAGCATTTTATGTGTTGGTGAGCGGGAGAATTAGAATATTAATTAAGCCCACTCTTTTTTATAAGCTTAAGTTTTAAGAATAAGCGGTGATTTGACCGTATTTAGCATGAGTTTGGTAGTCCACATATGACTTTTTTGATCAAAAACTCTAAGCATGTGGGACTAAGGCTCATTTTGTTTCGGTGTAAAATATTTTTTGAAAAATATTTTTCGTATTTGGTGCGACCAAAAATGATATTTTCAGTTTGGCCAAAAAAGCTACTTTAGTTTGGAAAAATGGTTTCCGTTTTTTTAATTTCGTAACCAGCTTCCAAGTTTTAGCTTCTTCTTCTCAAACAGTCAGACTACCACCAGAGGTTTTTGAAAGTCGTCAGTCATTTTTTGCTATCACTCATTTTTTTTCGTATAAGCTAAAGCTCAAAAAAAAAAAAAATGGAGCATAAGAATAGATTTAGTCTCCTTTTTTTTAAAATAAATAAATAGTTGTAGGACCTGCAAGGGACAAAGGGGTTTATTTGAGTTATTCCAAGTGTTTCCAAGTGATGGTAAAATTGATGGTACTTATAAAATTTAATGCAAGCAAAACACTTCTCTTTCACTTTAGATCAAAATTTCCTAAAACCCTCGACACGTGATCTAGGGTGGAGCTAGGTTAACACTCGAGGCTTCGGCCGTCAAATTTATTTATTTCTTCCCTTGTAAATCAAAATTTCTGGTTCCGTCCCTCCACGCCACAGTGGTGTGAACATTTTAATCGAAAATAAAAGAATCCTTCAGTTTTCCAGCCCCTGCTGCTGCTTGCTTAAGCCAAAACTCATCAAATCTTGGCCTAATTTTGATGCAGGTGCACAATCCGTCGGTGTATGTTATGGACGAAATGGCAACAATCTACCTTCTGATGGAGATGTAGTAGCTCTATACAAAAGCAATGGCATTGGAAGGATGCGCATCTATGAACCATATCCATCAACTCTCGACGCCCTCAGAGGATCAAACATAGAACTCATCATCGGCATCCTTAACAGCAACCTTCAAGGCCTCACCGACGCTGCAGCTGCAACCACTTGGGTCCAGAACAACATAAGAAACTACTGGCCGGATGTCAAGTTCAAATACATTGCTGTCGGGAACGAGGTGCATCCTGGTGATTCTAAAGCCCAGTATCTTCAACCCGCCATGCAAAACATCCTTAATGCCATCGCAGCTGCCAATTTGCAAGACCAAATAAAGGTGTTAATGTTGAAATTATTTCTTTTCCCTTCTATTTGAAAATTTCAACTTTCATTCCATCTGTGTCTTGCACTTTATCCTTTATAAGGGATTAGCTTTCACTAATGCTCCATTTGTTTCAACGTAAAATGTTTTCTGAAAAATTATTTCGGCATTTTCCAGTATTTGGTAGGGGCGAAAATAATGGTCAACATAAATCATTTTCATTTTGAACGTAAAAGCCTTTTTAATTTTTGGAAAAAAGATTTACGGTTTTGAAAACCATAAATTCTATTCCGAATATAAAATTTTCATTCTTGTAGGCACGTTTGTGGGAATCCTCCACTTCTGGGCATTAGAATTTGTTGGTAGCCCGAACTTACCACTGAAAGTTCTCGTTTACTGGATTCCAACACTGGCGACCGCCGCTGGAATCTAGCGACGTCTAGCCAGATTTCAGCGAAACTGACTAGAATCTAGCCAAATTCGCCGGAATCCAGCACAAATGGCCATTGGTGATTTTTCGTCATTGTGATTTTTTCATACGAATCAAATACCGGAAAATATTTTCAGGAAAATTATTTTTTCTGAAAAAATGATTTCGCCCAAAATATTTTACGACATAAAACATTTTACATCGAAACAAACAGAGTATAAATCTAGAATGACTTTTGGGTAGACACATGTTAGTAGTATCGCACGTAGCATTGTCGCTTTAGACATACTTTGCAGTACTTACGGAGTGCTACAGACTTGCACGTGTACAACTACTATACGAACATTCATATTTTTTGTTCGAATTTTACAAAAATAACCATTTTTTCAAAAGTCAGTTTTTAACAATCATAAACTGTTATTTCAACAGTAATAAACTGCTCTTATATTTTGTAATCTGCTTTCTTAGGAAAATGACTCTTACACAACAGTTGTGCAAGGTCTTAAAGACATAAGGTAGGTTCCATGGTTCCATGTGGTGGGTTCCACCACATGGGTCTTACGTGGGACCCACCCCATGTCTATAGAGTGGTGCACTGTTGTGCACCAATCACTCATCGCTTTCTTATATTTCGAAATACTCACATCTTTATTTATATAATTTCTGACAGGTGACGACAGCTATAGACACAACTTTGGTGGATAACCCTTATCCTCCATCAGCAGGCTTATACAGCAACAGTGCAAGTTCACACATAACACCAATTATCAACTTTTTGAACAGCAATGGAGCACCCCTTCTAGTAAACGTGTATCCCTACTTCAGCTATATTAATAACCCTTCACAGATCTCCCTTCCATATGCCTTATTTACTTCACCTGGTGTTGTGGTGCAAGATGGTAGTCTTGGATACCAGAATCTCTTTGATGCATTGCTGGATGCTCAATACTCTGCTCTCGAGAAAGCCGGGGCACCTAACTTGCAGATTGTCGTATCGGAGAGCGGCTGGCCTTCCGAAGGAGGTGATGCGGCTAGCGTTGATAACGCGGGGACTTACTACAACAATTTGATTAATCATGTGAAGGGTGGGACTCCAAAGAAGCAGGGACAAGCAATAGAAGCTTACTTGTTTGCCATGTTTGATGAAAACCAAAAGCCTGGTGCAGCAATTGAGCAACATTTTGGTCTCTTCCTCCCTAACAAACAACCCAAGTACCAAATCAGTACTTTTGGTTAATTATAGAAGTGATCATAGCCATGCATGTTAGCTTAAATAAGAGTGCCTTGAGCCCATGTATCCATGCACTCTACAATATTAATAACTCTTCTAATAAACATGTTTATGAATTCATGTGACATAAATGAAGATTTTATTTTTCCCCATCCTTGCTTGGAGTTACTTGATTGAAATATTTAGTTATTGCATGTTTTTATTTTATCGGTGTGCGCCTATTTAGGAAGCTTTTCTAAAAAATCCATAAATTTGGAACTCCGGCTTCTCGAAACCGTGATTAATTAGTCTTTAATTTTTTTAGTTGATGGAATCAAATTACACAAGAAAAGCGAAACTATTTATAAATTATACCTTCTTTAAACCATGTGCATATCAAATTTCATAGAAAATAACAGTAATGTCAACCTCTTCAATCTAGCTCTTCTATCCCTTTTTTTTTTTTTTTTTTTTCTCTTAAAAGAACTATAAACGAATTTACAGGGAAAAAAAAATAAAAGAAATAAAAGAGAAATAAATCATATTTGATAAACACCCATGAAAATAGAATTTTGATAAATTTTTTCATATTTGATAAATAGAATATGAAAATAAATCATATTTGATATTTTTTAAAAAAAATAAAAAATAAACACATGGTATTTTGAAAATTTTGATAGGATTTAACGGAAAGTTTTAACAGAAGGTTGAATTTGAAAAAAAATTAAAAGTTGGATACTCTAAATTGACACTTTTTAAAATTTGAATACATTTTTTTATAAGTAATGAAAGATTAAGGTTATAAGCAAAGTTTTCCTAATAAAATGGGAGAACTTTAAAAAAAGACGACCTAGTCTATTAAAGGAACTAACAGATTAGGTTTAAACGTTATTAACGTCTAATTTTAAAGAGCATATGTTGGACTTCCTACCACTAAGAACATTATGCAAGACACCATCTTCATCGGTAGTGTGCCAAATTTTATACAAGATTAAGTTTCATTAATTAAAAAGAAACAAAATACATAGAGGGATTAGAAGGAAGGGCTCACTTTTAGCTCACTTTTCATGCAAGCACCACTACTTCTACTTATCCCAATTTAAATAAGATTTCCTCTAAATTGGGTTAAAGAAAATTCTCTAACTATATGTTAGTTTGGATTTGTAATTTCAAAACGTGAGATTTATAAGTAACGATTTGAAAACGTACTTAAGCGTTTGATAAAATTGCATGCAGTTTACTTTTTAAAATCACACACTTTTAAAAACGCACATCTTGCTTGTAATTTAAATCACAGATTTTTCTAAGTTTTCAAATTGCATTTTTTTTTTTTTTTAAAAAAAAAAAAATGTACTTCCAAACAATACATTTTCTGCGATGGAAAATGCTTGGTGTCCCATTCCCATCCCATCCTTGTCTACGTGGATCAATAATGTAAGAGAAATTAGAAAGAGTGTAGTAGGACCCTGATTTTTTAACAACATTATTGGTCCACGTAGATAAGGGTGAGATAGGAGTGAGATGGGAGCGGGACACTAAGCATTTTTCTTTTGGGATTTGGTTCAAAATTGAGCTTTTGGTATTTGAAATCGCAGTGCCAAATGTACTCTTAGTCTATTAAGAGAAATGTTTGATTTCATTTTCTTGCACATCTCTTGTCTATCTCCATACAAGAGATGTGCAAATCCATCATTGAATCTGTAGGACCACATGTGGGTTCCATAAATTTAATTGTAAATTTGCAAAAAAAAAATGTACAAGAGAATAACATCAAATACACCTCAAAATAAAAATCCATGTGAAAATTATATATTCTCTAAGGACAGATGGCAGTTTAATAAATCTGATTCAATTTTGAGGAAATTAAACTTTGTTCTTTAATGTGACATATTTTAGATCCTCGCCATAATTGCATTCACTTTAAATGGAATTAATGTTATATATTGGGATTCATGCTGATCATGATCGAGGATACCCAAATTATTTTAGGTAAATGGAGAGGATCCTATTCCGAGTTGGGGTTTAAGTAGTAGAGGGAGATTGTAATAAATCTTGGGATGTGCTACTTGTCATACCTTGTTCTACTGAGCTGATATGGTAGTACACATTTTTCTTACCACGTTAACTTTTGTTCTAAAAAAACAAAAAACAAAAAATGAGGACCATCACATTATTCCAATAAAATAGGGGTGCAATGGGGTAAGACAAGTAGAATCTCTCATAAATCTATTCTGGCCATAATGATGTGCTTGATTTCATTGACATTACAATTCATAATTTAACTTATGCATTGTTGAATTATGTGCATTGGTGATTTTTAATAAAACTATTATGTGATTCAAGGATGAGTAATGCTATTTAGTAGATTTCAGTACAATTGTCATACAACTGGATGATGTGATAGTAAAAATCAGTCATTGGATCAACACTTATAAAAAAAAAAAAAAAACTGATCCAATGTCTGATTTTTACTGATACGTCATCCAGTTGTATGATAGTTGTACAATTAATAGTCTACTAAGAGCCTGTTTGAAATTGCATTAAGGAGCTTAAAATGTAATTTTAGTACATAAATAACTGTACAAAACAAAAATAGGTCTGCTTGGTTAATAAACTAAAAAAGTACTTTTTTTATTATTATTATTTTTTTGCCTAAAAAAAAATTGGTTAGGACTGTTATGTCAATTTTGTCATTTTCTTAAATAACTTGTGCGTTTTTTGTATTTTGAACAAGGATGAAGCTAAGGGAGGCCAGGGGCCATGGCCCATCTAATTTAAAAAAAATTCTTGAACAAATTTTTATTAAATGAAATATATATTTTTTAAACTTAAAAATCAAGTTTGATCCCTATTAAAATTAAATTAGGATTATGTCCCTATCTTTCTAGCGATTTGTTGTGCAAGGATGTTGGTGGAGAAAGACTATAAAAGACAATACGTAGGGCAAAAGCCAGGATAAGGAAATTGCTAATAATTTTGGCAGTAATTATAAGATAACTCATATGAGATTTACCTGTTCGAATAAATGATTGAATAACTTAAAATTTATTTAGACTAATAAATTTTATTAAGACTATCTCACAATTTGCTACGGAAAGCAGTACTTGCATACGTTGACCTCTAATAATTTTCTAGATCCAATCTTGACTACCAAATGGGCCTCCTTTTCTTTAGCCTAAATATAGACCCCAAAAGGCCTTGTTTGCACAGTTATTGGGCCTTGTGGAAGTCTGCCTAAGATGTTTGATCCCAGGGCTTCTTATTAGAGGTTTGATCGAGCCCAAGCTGCAATGGGTCATTTGGGATCACATTGGATGTTTTGTTAGAGATAAAGTTTTTGTTAATAATCAGGTGTGCAGCAAAAAAAAAGAAAAAAAAAAAGATAGTCCATGATTTAATGTAGTTATCGGGTTTTCAATTTCGACAAATAGTTTCTTAGGTTTTACTACAATTCATATGGGTCATTCTTTCATCTTGTCGTCCAATTAATTAATAATTTACCAGTAGACCAATAAGTTACTGTTATGTGGCTCTCATTTGACATGTATATTATATATGGTAAATTCATTTTAATTACAAATATGCATTAAATAAAAAAAAATATCGTCAGGAGTGGTTGCCCCTCTCTTTTGGGGGGGAAGGTTAGTCACATAAATTTGTATCTAAAGTAAATTTGTCATGCAAAATGTACAGTTGGCACTTATCGAGTTAAATGCGAACCAGGTTCTATCATTATATTGGTTTGACATGACACATTGTAAATTTATTATACGACAAGTTGATATAATGACTTATTTAAAATCAAATTAAAACCTAAGCACCTAACTGTCAAATTAGGAACCTAGAGATTAAATTGGAATAGTGCAAAAACCCAAGGACTGAATTTGACTTTTCCCAAAAAAAGGAAAAAAGAATGAATGAACGGTGATTCTAATCGTTAAAGTATTAGTTAAATGATTAAATTTATTTCTTCCTATCAGCTTAATTTTTTAAGGATAAATTGTGGTTTAACATGGTATTAGATCTAAAGGTTATGAGTTCGAACTTTTACTCCATCGTTTACCTCTCATTTCAATTAAATATTTCATGTGTTAGGCCTCACATATTAAATGAAGTTTGAGTCCATATGTGAGGGAGTGTGAAAGTATTGATTAAATGATTAAATTTACACCATCTTATCAAATTAAGCTTTTAATGATAAGTAGTGATTTACCACTAACATATTAGAAAGTTAAATATGAATTGTCCACATGAATTGAATGAATTATGAAGGAATTCATGAGTGCTAAGCCCCACATTAATTTTTTACAATATGAGATCGTTCTTTATAACTTATAAGTTATTTTAGGGAATTTTAATTGCAACTTAACTATTTCTTTTTAAAGTGATAACATAAATACGAATAACATTTTTTCTAGGTCGTTACAAATATAATTAGAGCAACCTAGTAACTTCCCACCCGTTACTACTTATTAGACAGAACAATGTAGCACACATTGATTGTGCCTTGAAGATCGGAGCAATGTCGGTTGATGGGATGAATGGCAGGTACGTGGGTTCTTTAATTATTGCGATTTCGTAGATTAAAAAAAAAAAAAAATTTAAATCAAATCGTAAAAAATAAATCGTTTGATATTGTTTTTTTAAGAAATTACGATATGAAAATATGATTTTTAGTGTTTTTGGTGCATTTTAAATAACAAACTTAAGAAGAAGAAAAGTAGGTGAATGCAGACAAACAGATGTAGCAGAGACTTTATGGTTTAATTATGTTATACGTGTGTTGTTAAGGATGTTGATGTTTGTGTAGTTGTTTTCCATGCAATAGATGGAGTGATTGACGGGGTAAATGGCAATGTAATCAAGGTTTAGACGTCTGCATGGATGGAGCCAAATATTTGGCCGGGTGGGAAGGAGATAAACAAAAAATAAAGAAAAAAGTGTATGGCCCTGGTTGATATCGCCCTTCCCCTTCTTCTCCCTTCCCTCTATTTCCCCACGTGTGCATTGACAGGATAGGCTTTTGTCAAGAGGGTTGAAAAAATTTAGCCATTTTTTAAGATGGAACAGGCTTTTTTTTTTTGTCAAGAGGGTTGAAAAAAAATTGTGAGCGTAAACGGTTGCGTACAGGGGTAAATGAGAAAAAATATGTCCCATCTTAAAAAATGGGTTGATTTTTTTAAGCCTCCTGACAAAAGCATGTCACGTCAATGCGCAGGTGGGGAAATGGGGGAAGGGGGAAGCGGAAGGGCGATATCGATCAAATGGGCCTATATACCATTTTCAAACCATCATTCTACTGTCAATATCCTCTCTTAAATTATCAAAAAATGTTAAGTTTCCCTTAAAACCAACAAAAAAACAAAAAATTAACCTAATTTTTTTTTTTGAATAAGACAAAAATGTTCTTATGAATTTGAAAAAGAACTAA
This sequence comes from Alnus glutinosa, assembly GCF_958979055.1. NCBI lineage: Eukaryota > Viridiplantae > Streptophyta > Magnoliopsida > Fagales > Betulaceae > Alnus > Alnus glutinosa. The sequence continues at coordinate 3,832,937 of NC_084894.1, read as the reverse complement.
AAACTAAAAAAATTATTTGTTAACAAACAATTTTTTTTAAAAAAAAAATAATTAAAGAAAAAATGAAAAAATAATTAAAAAAAAAAAGAGAAAAAAACGATTTTTTTTTTTTAAAACTGAAAATTATATAAGAAAAATTAAAAAACAAACGAAAAAAATAAATCCAGTTTTTTTTTTTTGTATAACTTTTTATTATTTTATATATATATTTTTTAATTTTAATAATTTTATGAAGGGTATTTTTGTTATTAGGGAGAACATTAACATATTTTGGTAGTTTAAGGGGAGTGAAATTGATACAATTTGTAGCTTGATGGGACATTGACAATTGAATTGTAGTTTAAGAGGGATATGTGTACTTTTTTCCAAAAATAAATTAAAATATGTGGTCAAAGTATAAATACAAAATATACTAGGTGGGTTTGGCATCTCTTCATCTTCAAGTTTTCAACGCCTTCTTGAGTCTCTTCTGTACTTGAAAAAAAAAAAGCATCTTTTCTACAATACCTTTCTTCTTTCTTTTTTCTTTCTTCTCATATCTACACTATATCATCTACAACACAAACCAATATTTCATTTTATTCAACAGGTAATATTAGTAACAATATGGTGGAGTGGTGCTTTTCACGGTGTGATTAAACTGCCTATTAACATAAAATTTCTTCATTAAGATTCCAAACCGTTTTACAAAGAACCAATCGACATAGATAAGTTTTAAAAGGTTTATTTCTCTACACTTTAACAACAAAAATGGGCCAAAATTTCTAATGGGTATGGCCAAAAAAATTTAATGGGTACGGGCCAAATAGACCGAATATCAAACTATACTTATTCATCCCCAGCTCCATCCCCGGACGTCTAGTACACAACATTATCCGGAAGTCTTCAATTCTAACCACGTGGTAGACGGAAATACAGAGATATCTATAGAGTTGGTTTCTCATTTCCTTTTCTTTTTTTTTTTCTCCATGGCTTTATTCAATGCAAAAAATAGCAAAGCTTTTCTGGCTCCCATATTCCTACTCGGTTTCTTCTTCATATCTGGCCTGGAATTAACAGCTCTCTCTCTCTCTCTCTCTCTCTCTCTCTCTCTCTCTCTCCCCCCTTTATTCTGCATGCATTGCATTGTATAGTCTTTTGATGTTGAGCTCTGTCTTGGTTTGAAAATTGAGGATCCTTTCTTTTTTTTTGGGGGGGAGGGGGGGGGGGGGGGGGGATAAGTGGTAATGGTAGAGGTCATGAGTTTGTCGCTCATTTTAATCAAGTATTTGATGTGTTGGCGAGCGCGAGAGTTGGAATATTAATTAAGCACACTCTTTTTATAATTAAGCTTAAGTTTCAAGAATAAGCAATGATTTGATTATATTTACCATGAGTTTAGCAGTCCCCATATGACTCTTTTGATCAGAAACTCCAAGCATGTGGAACTAATTAAGGCTTCGTTTGTTTTAACGTAAAATATTTGTTGAAAAATGTTTTCCGTATTTTTCGGTGATTGGTGGAACCAAAAATTAATAAAATTTTCGGTTTGACTAAAAAAGCTACTTTAGTTATGGTTTCTGTTTTTAAATTTCGTAACCAGTTTCCAAGTTTTAACTTCTCCTTCTCAAACTGTCGGACTGCTAAAAGTGTTCCACATTATCAAGAGATATATGACCTGAGAACTTTATAAGCCATGGTGTCCCCTCCTATCTCAAGGTGTTTTTTGAAAGCGAGTAAGACCCATGGACTTTTACATAGTATCAGAGCAAGTTTCTTGGACGATGATGGACGTACGCCATTTCCCTTCCGATATTGAACATGTGTTTGGCCAAAGTTACCACACGTAAGGGAGCATATTAAAAGTGTCCCACATCGTCAAGAGATACATGACCCGTGAACTTTATAAAGTATGGTGTCCTCTCCTCTTTCAAGGCCTCTTTTGACAGTGAATAAGGCCCATAAACTTTTACACAGACCACCACCAAAGATTTATGGAGGTCGTAGACCGTTTTTCGTTATCACTCATTTTCCGATCCATACAAGAAATGTGTTGAAAAACAAGTGTTTAGTTATTTCCTTTTGTTCTCCTCCACGGCTTCATTACATGCAATGAGGAAGAAACCTTTTATGGCTGCTATTTTGCTGTTTCTTGGGCTGCTGTGTAGTCTAGAACATATAGGTCTCTCTCTCTCTCTCTCTCTATATATATATATAGAAATATACATACTACAAGAAATGTGAAAAAAGAGGGTATCTGCATGCATGGTATATATAAATAGGACACAAATTTCTTTCAAACTCGGAAGAATTTTTTTCAACTCAATCCCTAAAAATACTACGAGTCTTAGCATGTGAGAAGTACTCAAACGATTCATATCCGTATATATATAGCCTCGGGCTCAACAATGAAAATGGAGATTATTTCAGCCATATTTTGATTAAGAAAGAAGTTGTAATATTTTATATTGCTTTCTTTGAATTACCCATTAAATCTTTGCTCAATACAATGCAAACGTACAGGTGCACAATCATTGGGTGTTTGCTATGGAGGAAGTGGCAATGGAGACAATTTACCACCTGACACAGAAGTTGTAGGTCTCTGCAAAACATACGGCATTGGAAGGATGCGCATTTACTCTCCATACCCAGAAATTCTCCAGGCCCTTAGAGACTCCAACATAGAAATCATGGTTGGCGTCCCTAATGACAGCCTTCAAGCCCTTGCCGACCAATCTGCTGCTTCTGATTGGGTCCAGAGGAATATAAAAGACTATTCTTCTAATGTAAAGTTCAAATACATTAATGTTGGAAACGAAGTAGATCCAACCAGTACAACAGCCCAGTTTGTTCTTCCTGCCATGCAAAGCATTTACAAAGCAATTGCAGATTCTGGTCTGCAAAACCAAATCAAGGTCTCAACTGCTGTGGACACAAATTTGTTGGGTGTTTTTGATCCTCCATCAGCAGGTGCTTTCAGTGAGAATGCAAGGGCATTCATTGAACCAATCATTGGTTTCTTGGTTGGTAATGGAGCACCACTCCTTGCCAACATTTACCCCTACTTCAGAGTTAGATACAATAACCAATCAGTCTCCTATGCCTTATTTAATGCACCAGGGACTGTAGTACATGATGGTCAATTGGAGTACCAAAATCTCTTTGATGCCTTGATGGATGCTTTGTATTCTGCTCTTGAGAGAACAAATGGAGGAAGTTTGTCAATTGTTGTGTCAGAGAGTGGCTGGCCATCTGCTGGTGGTGCTGTGGAGACTATTGAGAATGCTGGTAGTTATTATAGGAATTTGATTAATCATGTGAAAGGAGGGACTCCAAAACGGCCTGGAAATGCTATAGAAACTTATTTGTTTGCCTTGTTTGATGAGAACCTCAAGAGTGAGGAAATTGAGAAACATTTCGGCCTATTCTACCCTTCTAAAAAGCTCAAGTATGATATTAGTTTTAGTTGAAAGTGATATAATGTATTAGAAGCCTCTTGTATTTACTACTATAAATAAGAGAGGCTTTTGCATATCTGCCCTGGCATTGTATTAAAGTAATGTTCTTCTAATAAATAAAGTAACTTATTAAACTGATAGGTTCTTGTGATTATGGTTGACTGATTGTGGTTGAATTGTAAACTGGAAATTGGATTGAGATGATGGAATTGTAAAAAAAAAAAATCAAAATGAATTGGAAGAAAATAAGACTCCTCTTGGGGTAGGAGTTCACCGCCCACAATTTGGTTTGATGAAATTACTCACCAACTCCCCCTAGCTCTACACATGGATAATTTTAATAGAAAATGGAGGATAAACTGTACGTAGAGTCAATATTTGAACTCGGGGCATTGGCTTTAATATTATGTTAAATAACTATTACTTAAGCTTTTGGGATGAGTGACGATTTAACAAATTGGAAGAAGTTGAAAGGAATGCAAAGCTAAATCCGGTGTTGAGAAGCAAGAACCAGGTTATGTTATGTGTCTGCATGAACAACTAATATTGATGCAATACCCCACGTTCCCACTGCCTTTAAATTATAAGAAGCTTAATTTCATTATGCTGTTCAATTCTTACATGCATAAAAAGCTTGTTGTCATAGCTAGCTAATGAACTCAAAATATGGCCCAGAACAAGAGTTTGAAGTCCCTGCAATAGGATTTACAAGCTAGTTACAGGAAGAGATGTTGCAGCTGTGTACCACTTAGATTAGAAGAAACCTAGAGTAGAAGGTACAAGAAAAATAAAGAAAACAAAGGTTTGTGTTAGAATATAAATTAAATGATTAAATTTAGGGTTAAATAATGTTTTAGAAGCCTCTTGTATTTACTACTATAAATAAGAGAGGCTTTTGCATATCTGCCCTGGCATTGTATTAAAGTAATGTTCTTCTAATAAATAAACTTATTAAACTGATAGGTTCTTGTGATTATGGTTGACTGATTGTGGTTGAATTGTAAACTGGAAATTGGATTGAGATGATGGAATTGTAAGAAAAAATGGAAATGAATTGGAAGAAAATAATGTATTAGAAGCCTCTTGTGTTTACTACTATAAATAACAGAGGCTTTTGCATATTTACCATGGCATTGTATTAAAGTAAGGTTCTTCTAATAAATAAAGTAACTTGTTAAACTGATAGGTTCTTGTGATTATGGTTGACCGATTGTGGTTGAACTGTAAGGTTAAATCACATTTGATCTAATAGTTGAGATTGATTAATAACGATCTAATGGTTATTATTAAATAATCATTGACAGTTATTTGATCTGATGGTCAGAATTAAGTGTCTGTTAAAATAGTAGTTTATGACTGTTACTTAAGTAGTTATGGACGGTTGGATTAGCAGTTGTTCAACATAATACAGAAGTAACTGCTGTCCAATTATCAACAAAATACAGAAGTAACTGATGTCCAACTATTAATAAAAAGATAACAAAATTTCTTTTATATTCAGTGTTTTTCTAATACCTTTTGTATTTTTTTAAATTGCAAATCTATGTCTGTCTCTTACTATAATAGAAGATTCTAGGCTTAATTTTCGTTTGTGCAAAACGCAATCAAACAAACAGAGGATTCTAGGCTCCATTGTATCCTCGAAAAATATTTGTTGTAACCCTTTGCATACTTTTTTTATGGGAGCAAATAATTTCTTAAGGAAAGCGACGTTGTAACGCATCTTAAGAGCATTTAGTTTTTCTGCTTTCGTTTACTTTTTCTAGCAGATAGGCCTTTCCCTCCCGTTGTTGTCCACATGTTTGGCCATTAGTTGCCACACGTGAAGGAACTTGTTAAAGTATTCCACATCGCTAGATTTTTTTTCACGTGAGCACTTTATAAGCCATAGTGTCCCTCATCTCTCAATGTGTTTTTTGAGAGTGTCAATAAGCTATAGACTTTTCACAATATTAAAGTAATGTTCTTCACTTCTTCTAATAAATAAAGTAACTTATTAAACTGATAGGTTCTTGTGATAATGGGTGACTGATTGTGGTTGAATTGTAAACTGGAAATTCGATTGAGATGTTGGAATTGTAAAAACAAAAAAAATGGAAATGTCTTGGAAGAAAATAAGACTCCTCTTGGGGTAGGAGTTCACAGCCTACAATTTGTTTGGTGAAATTATTCACCGACTCCCCCTAGCTGTACACGTGGACAATTTTAATTGAAAATAGAAGATAAATTGTAGAGTCAAGATTTGAACTCAATGCCTTGGCTTTAATATCATGTTAAATAACTACCTACTTAAGCTTTTGGGATGAGTGACGATTTAATAAATTAGAATAAGTTGAAAGGAATGCAAAGCTAAATCCGGTGTTGAGAAGCAAGAACTAGGTTATGTTATGTGTCTACCTTTAGAGAATATACTCTCCATATATTGGGAGATTTGGTTCGAGCAATTTATTGTAATTATAATGAATCAAATCTGGTCCTTTGTTGGTTCGGTGGTTCTAAAAAAAAAAAAAAAAAAATTAAAAAGAGACCAAGTTGCTCATATTATTTTGGCCATTTGTTGGCTCATTATTTTGGTCATTCTTTGTCCAATTGTTGACCCAGACCCATCTTTTGGCCTTTGTGGTATAGTTTAAAAATCTAAGCCTATTTCAGCCCATAGTTGGCTTTTATTTCAGCCCAAAGTTGGCTATTATTTTGGCCCATAATTGGCCTATATTATTTTGGCATTTGTGGTATTGTTTAAAACTCATGCCCATTTTAGCCTACAATTGGCTCCTTTTTGGCCCATTACGTATTTAGCCTTTGAGGTACTACCCAGACTCATTTAGCCCACAATTGGCTCGAAGAAGAAGACGAAGACGAAGGAAGACGAGGAAGAAGAAATATGTCAAAAAAAAAAAAAAAAAAAACTCAAGATTTCAGAATCTTTCACCTTGAGTTTGCAGGGAGATGTTAGAGAATATACTCTCTATATATTGGGGGATTTGGTTTGAGCAATTTATTGTAATTATAATCAATCGAATCTGATTGATTTGATTGATTTGTTTGTAGCAGATTTGATGGTAATCAAATCACGTTAATTAATTATCATACTTATCTACATAAATCTTCCTATGAATAAGAGTCTATTGTATAGTGAAAATATGAAGTTAATAAGCACAATGTAACTCTTTAGGCTTTACCCTGTAGATGTAGGTTATAGACCGAACCACGTAAATTCTGTCTCCTTTCTCTCTCTTGCTTCCTTTAATATTTCATTTATTATTCGGTCCAATTTGACATCTACATGAACAATTAATATTGATGCAATACCACAGGTTATGTTATGTGTCTTCCTGTCATATTTAATTTGCAGTGTGGACTAGTTTAATAGTTAGGGCATAACTCTGACTTTCTTTTGAGTGTCTTTTATTCTAGCCATTAAAACTATTGAAATCTAGCCCATTATAGATTGATCTAAAGTGCTAGTGCAATAATAACAGGACAAAATGCAAACTATTCTTAGTAATTTTGATGGAACACCCCGGTCCTATATTGAGAATACGAGTAACTTACATATAGAGTAGGTGGCGGGTGATTTATAAAAAATGCTCATAGGTACTAAGTTTTACATTACTTACTTACGAAGTGAAACTGGGTTTTATAAGTGATTGTAAAAAAGCTCTAAATTGACTAATCCTTTTGAAAATATAGCATAGATATAGCTAGTGTTTTTTTTTTGGGTCGTTACATTTGATCAGCATGGAATTCCCGCTATATTTCTTTCTTTCCTTGCAACTACTTCCATCATCGACTTGGGACAACACGTTATTTCCTTTTTCATTGGTCTTCTGTTACGAAAATGGCAATTTTGTTTTCATGTCCAAGATTGCATGTCCAGATTCTATGAATTTCAGAAAGCACTTAATCAGAAAACCATATTGTTAGAATATTAATTTAAATAATTAAGTATATCATTTCTCATCAGGATAATTAATTATTTAACATGATGTCAGAGTTGAGTTTTTGATTTCGAACTTTGTCTTTGTAATTTACCTCATATTTCAATTAGACATTTCACATGTTGGGCCTCACTTATTGATGGAGAGTGTTAAAATATTAATATACATGATTAAGTTTATTCTTTATTATCAGCTTAAACTTTTGAGTACAAGTAGGGCGGCTCAAAGGCTAGGTAGGTAGTTAAGGCAGCTGCCTAAGGACTCTAAGAAATAAAAGCTCTTAAAAATTAGTATTAAGAGGCCCATTGAGAAATAAAAGCCCCCAAAAAATAGCAAATTTTTAATTAATTACCTCATAAAGTCAAACTTTAATATAACTTAAATGTTTTTTTTTTTGGTACTTTGCTTTTCAAGACAAACAAATAAAGAAAGATGAAGAACAATTCCGAGTGTAATTTAAATAATATATATATATATATATATATATATATATATATATATATATATATATATATATATATATATAAATTCAAATAAATATTTATAATCTTCTAGTTGGAGTACTTGGACAGAAACTTGCAGTAAACTTAAGCAGCCACGACTGAAAACAAAGGCAGATAATTAACATGTACGTCTCCAACTTGCAACTGGGGTCAGTTTTCGTGACTTAGAATTTTTCTGAGAGAGTTCGAGTCAATCTTGTCAATTGACCATCATTCTGGACCGTGAAACATGCTTAGACAATTAATTAAAAATGGGTCGTATTCTAGTCTTCAAAGGTTGGGGGACCTCCAAAATCCTGGACCAAGTTTTTTGGTGCATTTTAAATCCCAGACTTCAGAATCCAGAAGAAGAAAATTAGTATAGTTGAATGCAGACAAACAGGTGTGGCAGAGACTTTATGGTTAATGTTATGCGTTGGTTGTTAAGGACCTTGATGTTTTTGTTTTTTCCCCTACAATATATGGAGTGATTGACGGGGCAAATGGCGATGTAATCGTGGTATAGACGTCTAGTATTCAACGTTGTCTAGAAGTCTACAATTCTAAGCCCTACTTCTCTGTATATAAATGAAGGTGTAAAGTGGTAGATGGACAATACAGAGATATCTATAGAGTTGGTTTCTCATTTCCTTTTCATTTTTTTCTCCATGGCTTTCTTCAATGCAAAAAATACCAAACCTTTTCTGGCTCCCATATTCCTACTTGGTTTCTTCTTCATATCTGGCCTGGAATTAACAGGTCTCTCTCTCTCTCTCCCTCCCTGCCTTTATGCTGCATCCATGGCATTGTCGAGTCTTGTAATAGTAGAGGTCATGAGTTTGTCGCTCTCTTTCTCTCTCCCTGCCTTTATACTACATGCATCGCAGTGTCTAGTCTTGTAATAGTAGAGGTCATGAGTTTGTTGCTCATTTTAATTAAGTATTTTATGTGTTGGTGAGCCGGAGAGTTAGAATATTAATTAAGCCCACTCTTTTTTATAAGCTTAAGTTTTAAGAATAAACGGTGATTTGACCATACTTACCATGAGTTTGACAGTCCCCATATGACTTTTTTTATCAAAAACTTAGCATGTGGAACGAAGGCTTCGTTTGTTTCGACGTAAAAAAATTTTGAAAAATGTTTTCCGTATCTGGTGTGACCAAAAATAATATTTTCGGTTTCACCAAAAAAACTACTTTAGTTTTGAAAAATTGTTTCTGTTTTTAAATTTCGTAACTAGTTTCCAAGTTTTAGCTTCTCCTTCTCAAACAGCTGGATCACCACTAGGGATTTCTGAAAGTCGTTGACCGTTTTTCGCCATCACTCATTTTCCGTACAAGCCAAAGTTCAAAACAAATGGAGCATAAGACTAGATTTAGTCTCTCTTGTTTTTTTTCTTTTTTTTTAAAAAAATAAATAGTTGTAGGACCTGCATGGGACAAAGGGGTTTATGTGAGTTCTTCCAATTGATGGTACTTATAGAATTTAATGCAAGCATACCACTTCTCTTTCACTTTAGATCAAAATAGTTACTCAACATTTAAAAATTTGTTCCTAAAACCCTCTGACGCATGATCAGGGGCAGACCTAGGTTAACACTTGGGGCTTCGGCAGTCAAATTTATTTATTTTTTTTCCTCGTACATCAAAATTTCTAGTTCCGCCCCTCTACACGACAGTGGTGCGAACATTTTAATCGGAAAGAAAAGAATCCTTCAATTTTTCAGCCTTTGCCGCTGCTTGCTTAAGCCAAAACTCATCAAATCTTGGCCTAATTTTGATGCAGGTGCACAATCCGTCGGTGTATGCAATGGACGACTTGGCAACAATCTACCTTCTGATGGAGAAGTAGTAGCTCTATACAAAAGCAGTGGCATTGGAAGGATGCGCATCTATGAACCATATCCATCAACTCTCGACGCCCTCAGAGGATCAAACATAGAACTCATCATCGGCATCCTTAACAGCAACCTTCAAGGCCTCACCGACGCTGCGGCCGCAACCACCTGGGTCCAGAACAACATAAGAAACTACTGGCCGGATGTCAAGTTCAAATACATTGCTGTCGGGAACGAAGTGCATCCTGGTGATTCTGAAGCCCAGTATGTTCAACCCGCCATGCAAAACATCCTTAATGCCATTACAGCTGCCAATTTGCAAGACCAAATAAAGGTGTTAATGTTGAAATTATTTCTTTTCCCTTCTATTTGAAAATTTCGACTTTCGTTCCATTTTTGTCTTACACTTTATCCTTTATAAGGGATTAGTTTTCACTAATACTCTGTTTGTTTCGGCGTAAAATATTTTTTGAAAAATGATTTCGATATTTTTCGGTGTTTAGCGGGTGCGAAAATAATGGTCAATGGAAATTATTTTCATTTTGATCGTAAAAACCTCTTTAATTTTTGGAAAACGATTTACGGTTTTGAAAACCGTAAATTCTTTTTCAAATTTAAATTCTTCATTCTTGCAGACACGTTTGTGGGAATCCTCAACTTCCGGGCATTGCAATCTGTTGGTAGCCTGAATTTACCGCTAAAGGTTTCGGTTTACTGGATTTCGACGCTGGTGACCACTGCTGGAATCCGGCAACGTTTGGCCAAATTCCGGCGAAACTGGCTGGAATCTTGCCAGATTCGTCGGAATCAGGCACAAATGGTCGTTGGTGATTTTTTATCGTTGTAATTTTTTCGTACGAGCTAAATGTCGAAAATTATTTTCAAGAAAATTATTTTTTCTGAAAAATGATTTCGTCCAAAATATTTTACAACGGAAAACATTTTACGTCGAAACAAACTGAGCATAAGTCTATAAAGACTTTTGGGTAGACACATGTTAATAGTATCGCACGTAGCATTGACCTTTAGACATACTTTGCAGTACTAACGCAGTGCTGCACGCTTGCACGTGTAGTACTACCATACGAACATTCATATTTTTTGTTCTAATTTTACAAAATTAACCGTTTTTTTCAAAAGTCAATTTTTAATAATCATAAACTGTTATTTCAACAGTAATAAACTGCTCTTATATTTTGTATTCTGCTTTCTTATATTTCGAAATACTCACATCTTTATTTCTATAATTTTTGACAGGTGACGACAGCTATAGACACAACTTTGTTGGGCAACTCTTTTCCTCCATCAGCAGGCTCATTCAGCGACAGTGCAAGTTCATACATAACACCAATTATCAACTTTTTGAACAACAATGGAGCACCCCTTCTAGTAAACGTGTATCCCTACTTCAGCTATACTGGAAACCCTTCACAGATCTCCCTTCCCTATGCCTTATTTACTTCACCAGGTGTTGTGGTGCAAGATGGTAGTCTTGGATACCAAAATCTCTTTGATGCATTGCTGGATGCTCACTACTCTGCTCTCGAGAAAGCCGGCGTGCCTAACTTGAAGATTGTCGTATCGGAGAGCGGCTGGCCGTCCGAAGGCGGTGATGCAGCTAGCGTCGATAACGCAGGGACTTACTACAACAATTTGATTAATCATGTGAAGGGTGGGACTCCAAAGAAGCAGGGACAAGCAATAGAAGCTTACTTGTTTGCCATGTTTGATGAAAACCAAAAGGGTGGTGCAGCAATTGAGCAACATTTTGGTCTCTTCCTACCTAACAAACAACCCAAGTACCAAATCAGTACTTTTGGTTAATTATAGAAGTGATCATAGCCATGCATGTTAGCTTAAATAAGAGTGCCTTGAGCCCATGTATCCATGCATGTTAGCTTAAATAAGAGTGCCTTGAGCCCATGTATCCATGCACTCTACAATATTAATAACTCTTCTAATAAACATGTTTATGAATTCATGTGACATAAATGAAGATTTTCCTTTTCCCCATCCTTGCTTGAAGTTACTTGATTGAAATAATTAGTTATTGCATGTTTTTATTTTATCGGTGTGCGCCTATTTAGGAAGGTTTTCTAAAAAATCCATAAATTCGGAACTTCGGGTTCTCGAAACCGTGATTAAGTAGTCTTTTTTTAGTCGATGGAATCAAATTACACAAGAAAAGCGAAACTATTTATAAAACATCCCTTACTTCTTTAAACCAAGTGCATATCTATTTTCATAGAAAATAACAGTAATGTCAACCTCTTCAATCTAGCTCTTCTATCCATTTTTTTTTCTCTTAAAAAATAAATAAAAGAGAAATAAATCATATTTGATAAACACCCATGAAAATAGAATTTTGATAAATTTTTTCATATTTGATAAATGGAATATGAAAATAAATCATATTTGACAATTTTATTTTAAAAAAAAAAAAAAAAAAAACCACACATGGGTATTTTGGTATGTGAAATCGCAGTGCCAAATGTACTCTTAGTCTATTAAGAGAAATGTTTGGTTTCATTATCTTCTACATCTTTTGTCTATTTCCATACAAGAGATGTTCAAAACTATTATTAAATCTGTGAAACTACGTGTGGGTTTCACAAATATAATTGTAGATTTGCAAAAGAGATGTGCAAGAGAATAACATTAAATACATCTAAAAATAAAAATCCATGTGAAAATTATATATTCTCTAAGGACAGACGGCAGCTTAATAAATCTAATCCAATTTTTAGGAAATTAACTTTGTCCTTTAAAGAATGTGACATATTTTAGATCCTCTCCATAATTTTTTTTTTTTTTTTGAGAAATAGATCCTCTCCATAATTGAATTCGCTTTAAATGGAAATTAATGTTATTGGGATTCATGCTGATCATGATCGAGGATACCCAAATTATTTTGGGTAAATGGAGAGGATCCTATTCCAAGTTGGGGTTTAAGTAGTAGAGGGAGATTGTAATAAATCTAGGGATGTGCTACTTGTCATGGCTCGTCCTTCTGAGATGATCGATATGGTAGCACACATTTTTCTTACCACGTTAACTTTTGTTCTAAATAAACAAAAAACAAAAAAATGAGCACCATCACATTATCCCAATAAAATGGGGGTGAAATGGGGTAAGATCACAAGTAGAATTTCTCATAAATCTATTCTGGTCATAATGATGTGCTTGATTACATTGACATCACAATTCTTAATTTAACTTATGCATTGTTGAATTATGTGCATTGGTGGTTTTTAATAAAACTATTATGTGATTCAAGGATGAGTGATGTTATTTAGTAGACTCCAGCACAACTGTCATACAACTGAATGATGTGGTAGTAAAAATCAGTCATTGGATCAACACTTGTAAAAAAAAATGATCTAATGTTTGATTTTTACTGACACGTCATCCAATTGTATAATAGTTGTACAAGAGTCTACTAAGACCCTGTTTCAAATTGCGTTAAGGAGCTTAAAAAGTAATTTTAGTACACAAACAATTGTGCAAAACAAAAATAGGTCTGTTTGATTAAAAAACTAAAAAAGTACTTTTTAACTTTTTTGCCTGAAAAAGAAGGCCAAATCGCACTTTTGAAAAATACTTAAAAATGAAACTTTTTTCTCAAAAGTTCTTTCAGGATATAAAGCTCTATTTCCAAACACAATCCTAAATTCCTAATCATGCTTTAAATAGAATACTCTTCAAGGACACTCCCTACATCAATATCTTGAACTAGATAAATGTTATTTAGTATATTGTTATACTGTTAGAGAATATATTGATACTGTATATTACGGTACTCTCCATATGTTGTAGGATTTGATTTAATCCTCATTAATTATAATTGATTATAATCAAATCAAATTTGAATACATTCAATTCTAATTTGATTATATTCTCTTTACATACCATTTTGTATTCTCTCTATATCCCTATAAATAGGGGGACCATTTGTATTGTAAATTACCCAAGCAATAAGAGGAACAATGTAGCCATTTGGGCTTTACTCTGTGGACGTAGGTCATAGACTGAACCACGTGAAATCTCTTGTCTCTCTTATTTTATTATTCTGCATTTTATTTCTTTCAAGTTTTAGATTTCTTTCATATACGACTATTATACAATTATGATGACATGACAGTGAAAATCAATCATTGATTTTTCTTTTTTATAAGCCTTTTGCTTATCTAAAAACTGATTTTTACTGCCACATTATCTTAGTTGTATGACAATTGTATAACAGTCTACTAAATAGCATTACTCTCCGAGCTAACACTTGGATATGCATTAACATATGATATGTGTTTTCCATCTAAGTTAACTTTGATTTGGATGGAAGGGACAAACTGAAATTAAGAATTAGGGTCCAAGTTACAATGATTTAAAGTATGTGGATAAATCAAATTCATAGAAGGATCAGGGCAATAAAATGTAATTTATCCTAAAATTTAATTTGAAAACTAACTCAGAAGTCAAATCCATGGTTTAGAATTGCTTCCCCTTTATGCTTTTATGAATGTGATTAAGTTCGGTTTTTGAAATCTTTTCCAAATTATAGAATAAGAGCCATGTTGTTTAGTACACTTGATTCTTTCTCTCATCCTGTCATTTTGAAAATTAATCATTAGATATGTATGACCTACACAAGACCCATATACGAGTCTTGAGATCTAATGGTTGATTTTCAACGAAAAATGATTCATTTTCTCTCATGATCCTTCTTCCATCTTCCTACTTTTCAAAATTACCATTGAATATGTGGGGTTCATGCGTATCCCACACACGACCCTACAGATCCAATAGTAATTTTAAAAAATGGAAGAAGAACCAAGAGATGATGTATATCATGTCTCATTCAATACACCTCTCACCCATACAAAAATGAGCAGTTATCCTTATCTATCATTTGTTAGTGATTCTTATCTATCACCCTGATGAATAAAATAAATAATTATATTACCATTAATAAATAAAATAAAATCCAAATGCCAACCAATTAATCTCATAATATGGATTTTTCCCATAACTAAGGCTACCTAAATCTCCTAATTAAGGAATTTTAGATACTTAATAATTCAACATCATTACTCCCTCCTTAGTAATTAATATACGAATTTATACAAGATATATATATATATATATATATATATATACATTTCAAATATATTAGGTAAACAATAAATAAAATCTAGTTTTCAATCATTCAAAATTATTCATGTTGGGATATATATGGATATATGTTCTATTCAGATCAAAGAAAATATCACACCACATTGTGCCATAAATATGGAGTGCAATTATTGGATATGAATGTCAATTAGTAATCATACATTGATGATAGGGCATGAGGTCATCCTTGATTGTGTAGGGCCTCTAAATTTTTCAATGCTAATAAACTTGCATCTATAAATATAGAGGTAGATACAGAGACATCTAAATTGAAAATCTACTCTCATCAGTTTTCCCTTTCCTCTATTTCATGGCTTCCATCTTTGAGACAAGAAAGAAATCTTTTATGGCTGCCATTTGGCTGCTTATAGGGCTGTTGATATCCAGCCCAGGAAAATCAGGTATGCTTGAGGTTGGTGGGTGTTTTTTTAGTTTGCATATGCATGTTAAATGCATATTTTTTGATTTGGCACTAAAAATTACCATTAGATTTTGGATGGATCACTATTGGATCGTGATTTTCAAAGCCACGTCAAAAAACGTGCACTTGAGACTGTGAGAGTGAGAATGTGTGTAGCATTTCTCATATATTATATACATAATATTCACACTACATGCATGCTTACTATAGTACTATAGTCTTCAAATGGCTTGAAGTACGGGTCTGTTTGGGTTTGAAAACGTGCAATATTAAACGCTTGGTAAAATTGCAGTTTGATCTTTAAAATTGTAATTTAACCTTTAAAATTATGCTTTCTTAAAAACGCACTCTCTTGCTTGTAATTTGAAAACACAAATTTTCTACTTTTTGAAATTTCAATTTTTTAAAAACGAACACCCAAACGATAGGAATTGAGCTTGGTTGAAGTGATATGAACATCTCAGATAGGTAATGTGTTCTACTCATTGTGATGAAGTTCTCTGATGTACGATTAGAAATAAAATAAATAAATAAGGGAGAGGAAGATTTGTTTCTGCAATGATTATAATATCAAAACCATATATCATTAACAAGTAAAACAGAGGATTTATCTGACATAGTATGTATGCTATTATGTAAACAAACTTGGGCAGAGCTGCTTTCAGAGTTCCGTTCGTGATTGCTAGAAGTTATAATCTTTTGAGTAGTATGCCAAAAGAGAAATAAGGGTGCTTTTGGTTTATTTGATTTTACCAAGTTGTTGTACTTTTTGGATACCACTCTGTTTCATTCACCATTATTTTTAGCTTTCTAAGGTGTAAAAACTTGTTTGGCATCTGGGTTTGCTTTGATGCAGCTGCACAATCGGTGGGCGTATGTTATGGACAGTTAGCCAATGATTTGCCACCTTCAGCTGAAGTTATAGATCTGTATAAAGCAAATGGTATTGAGAGGATGAGAATTTTCAATCCAAATCCAGAGACCCTCCAGGCCCTCAGAGGATCCAACATAGAACTTATTGTTGGCGTTGTCAATGAAGACATTGAAAACCTTGCCAACAATGCCGCCGCTGCAAATGATTGGGTCCAGATAAACGTGAGGAACTACTTGCCCGATGTCAGATTTCGATACATTGCTGTTGGGAATGAAATAAAGCCTAATGATGCAGCAGCCCCGTATGTTCTGCCAGCCATGCAGAACATTCATGCTGCTCTTGCATCAGAAGAAATTAAGGTTTCAGTGGTAATAGACTTGTCTTTGATGGGAAGTTCATTCCCTCCATCGGCGGGCTCATTTAGTGAAGCTGCTAGTTCATACATGAATCCAATCATTGCCTTCCTAGCCACAACTGGAGCACCACTTCTTGCCAATGTGTACCCATATTTTAGCTACATTGGTGACACGCAAAGTATCAGCCTTGACTATGCCTTGTTCACTGCTCCAGGGGTTGTGGTACGAGATGGTAACTTGAATTACCAGAATCTCTTTGCTGCAATGATGGATGGCCTCTACTCCGCTCTCGAGAAGGCTGGCGGAGCCAACGTGGCTGTCGTCGTATCAGAGAGCGGTTGGCCGTCAGCAGGCGGTACAGCAGCTACAGTTGAGAATGCGGGGACTTACTATAGCAATTTGATTAGATACTCCAAGAATGGGACTCCAAAGAGGCCTGGATATTTAGAAACTTATTTGTTTGCCATGTTTGATGAAAACCAAAAGGGCCCTGCAGAAACTGAAAGAAATTTTGGTCTCTTCTTCCCTAACAAGCAACCCAAGTACCAGCTCAGTTTCGCTTAGCAGAGCAATTATTCATTTTATTAATGATCAATCTTATGCCTTTTCAGTTTGTATGTATAAAGCTACCCTAAATTTAATAGGAGATCAATAATAATTAATTCTCTTGTGAGCTTATTGTGTTGAATTAGTTGAAACTGAAATATTTAATTAAAATAAGAGTTGAATTACGGAGATATTGTTTAAATTCAAGATCTCTGCTTATGATATCATGTTAAATTACCAGTTTTAATTAATATTCTAAGAACTAATTTCATCGTACTAATATTCTTATACACTTCTATAGGAGAATCATTGTAGTATCAGACCGGTAGAAGCTGCAAGTTCATGTCAATTAAACCTAATATTACTGAAATATAACATCCAATACTAATTATTACAACAAAGCAGATGATATTTTAGCTAGCAAGCTACTTAACACGTCTAGAGCAGCAAGTTTGAGACTAGATGGTTTTGTTTACTTCTATTTCTTACTTGACTTCTCAGCCAACAACGCATAATATTCATCTCTCATGCTGTTATATTTCTTGCTCAAGTTCTTGAAAGCTTCCATTTGCTCCTCTGGGACTTCCTTCTTATTTTCCAGAAGATGCTTAGTTGCTTCAATTTGTCTCTTGAGCTCTTGAATCTTCGAACTTTTTTCCTCATGCTCCTTCTGCAGGGCTTCCAACTCCGATCCCTTTGCTGCTAAAATGTTGATAGCTTTTCAAAGTGAATGTTAACAATGTCACAAACTTAGTTTTCTTGGGGTTCATAGTTTATTTGAGCATAAATGATATAATTTGAGACCAAAGCTTAGTTAGTCTCACTTGAGGTTTCTGTATTTTTAGTCCAAATGCAGTACTCTCCAGCCACATGTTCTGGCCTTTGAAGACTATTTTACTCCATTTTACATGCTTTTTTCCAATAAAACCATGGTCGAACTTGTTTTCCTAAATGCTTCCATGTTCAAAAAATGGAAAGTATAATGCTGTGTGTAGCCCTAAAAGGTTGACATTCCAAATGTATCATGGTATTTGCAAGTATGAAACACTGTGTTTAAGATTTTTACTACCATATTTTTGAATAAAATGTGGTCTTGCTAAGACATCAAAAGCTCATTGGAGTAGAAGTTGCTAGCTATAGCTAATGATTTTGTTGGTAGCTGTACATCATCGGGAGCAAGAAGAAATACAGTACCTGAGGAACTGTTTGAGCTGCCGTCTTCCATGACTTTAACTAATTTCTGAAGAGAAAAAGAAAAAATTTGAATCAGAAGGTTTTTGTCAGGTTTAGGTGAGTTTACTCAAACTGTCATACACTATATTTGTTTGTTTTTTCAATGTAATGACATGAAAAAACCAGGAAAAATAAATGGTCTAAAAGTACATTTTTGGATGAAGGTGATCATCAAACAATGTGAATGGCTTCATTTTGTTATGTCACGAGTCCAATTTTTTGTTTTCTGGACCTCATGATTTGGTCCATTTGGGCATTTTAGTTCTGGTTGAACAGATTTAATAAAAATAAAAAGAGTCTGGCCCCATTCAGTGACCTAGCAGAGATGTCTCCCACGTGTCAAGCTGGGGACTTTCCAATTGGACACGTCTCCTCTGCATGTCAACATAGGGATCTCCATTTGGGAAACCCATAATAACATGAAATGCATTACAATCTAATTTTTTTAAGAAGAAATAAATCAAACAAACAAGAAAACAGCAAGACTACTCACTTGAAAGAAATTTTTGTTCTGATTTTCCTTCTTTCTTTCTTTTTCTTTTTCATGGGATGCCCCCAAGAGTCCAAGACAGACAAAGAGAAATACTCTAAAAATATTTCTGAAATGAATTAAACTGTAAAATCCCATCAGCAATATTACTAGATAATCTGACCTTACCTTTTTACTCTGCCCTCCAAGCACAGCACCCCCACCCCCCTACTATTTTCTCAGTCACTCACTCTCTCTCTCTGTGGTGGCCCCTGCACTGTGAAGTGTGGTCATGAGCCATGAATTGTAAGATTTATACAGGATATGAGCTGAAAGATGGACTGGTGGCAATGCTAAATGACCTAGAGCTAAGCTATTGAAGACAAAAGCAATGATGTAGGGCAGTAGCTGCAGGGGCATCTTTCTCTGATGGAAAAAAAAGAAGATCTCCACTGTAAATCTTGGTACATATATTTGCTGGCAATTGCCCTCATCTTCTAGCGACCAATGGAGGGAATCAGAATATATATATGCATGTTTTCGACAGACATGCATATAATGCAACCTTAGCTCATTGTACTTTGTTTCATCTAGAGAAAGAAAGGGTCAAAATTGAAAAGCTAGAGACCATGCTTTAGATGGGTCTGGGCCTTTGGAATGAACAATTTGTGGGACTTAGAAAGGGCATGTGAATGGGTTTTTCCTTTCAAACATAAAAGAGAAGCCATTCAAAGACCAAAAGGAATAGTAGATTACTTTGTACCATAGAGCCTTGACCAAATATGGATGGCATAGGACCATACCATGAATTATTTCAGACCCACTTTTTCCTTTTTTGCAATTCAGACTGAATCCACTACCCCACTGGGGGCCATCATCTAAAAATTGTTCAGATGCCTCTTTTCCCATTTCAATTTTCATGATTGATTGAAATAATAAAAGTGAGTGTTTGGTAGGTTGGGTAGGGTTGCATTCATAGGGATGGGTTGAATCATTTGAATTCTAAATCATAGAAATTAGACTCAATTTCAGTTATAATAACGGCTAGTGGACAGAAGCACTAATCTTATAAACTCAGAAAGTTCAAGAATCAATTATATCACTTTTTAAAACCTAAAGAGTGTTTTGATTAGCATGAAAACAAAGTGGATCATTTTCATATTTAGCCTTTATTTGAATAAAATAATAATATTTGATAGGGTGTCCATCAATTATATGAGCCCATCCCCTTTTACATGAACTTTTTTTTTTTCCTTCTCAGCAAATATCAAAAAATAAAGTAAACCATATACAATATTGCATGAGATTTTTGCTACTATCTTGCATGGGAGGGAGGAAGTGGAGAGATGGATCTAGATATATAATGAAAGAAGCCTGTTTAACCAAGTTGTGTGTCTAAGAATCTGCACTGTACCCCATTTATAGTTACTGACTAGACCTTAGATTGAAGTAGAAGAGGATGCTTAAGATGTCTACAATGATAGGTCGGATTTCCCACTCAATTACCTAGGCTTAATTTTGGATGGTTCCAATTTCAACGGGTAAGGAACTAATGTGAGGCACTCGTGAGCACCTTTTATAATCTACCTATTGTGCAATCCATCCACCCAATGTAGAACTAACTTTTTGGGGTGTCACCGATGCTCTTTTGGACCATGTTTTCTAAGGGTCGTTTGAGGTTGCGATTTTAATAAATACAATATCGTGTGATTTGAAAACATGATTTTTCGCAGTTTCGCCTTTAAAATCACAGTTTAGCTTTTAAAATTGTGTGTTTTCAAAAATAGTAATTTTATATGCAAGACTTTTATCCCCCAAATGTGACATGCCTTTTAAAATCACCATTAAATTTGGAATGGATCATTATTGGATTTTGATTCAATGATAATTTTAAAAGCCATGTCATCTTTAAGGGGATAAGAGACGGATATGAGTCTTGCATATAGCATTACTCTAACCGATTTTCTAATTTTTCAACTTGTGGAAATGGGCTGATGGGAGGAAACATAGCAATTGAAGTCCATGATGATTTGTGCTCTTTGTTTGGTTTAACTATCAAGATCTTCTGTAAAGCATAAAGCTATGGCTGCAAAAAGAAGAAAATATTATGAAGTCTAGGGGGTTAGTTAGAGAAATGTTGGAGTACCATGTACTTTATAACAAAATAGTTATCAATTGATGTAGTTGTTGGATTCCAATGAATTTAGGAGAATGTAATATTTGAGCATCACATACTACACTTGAGATTATCCTAAATGAATGTCAATTTGTAACAAAGTTAAATCGTTAATTATCCCAAAAACTTAAGCGTGGATACAAAGAGTTCAAACTCATTACTTCTACTTTGATACCATGTCAAATCATCACTCACTCCAAAAGTTTTATCTTGTAAAACAGAGTATTGCATTAGAAAAATTTTGGTTAAAATTCTCATGACCTAATCATATACTATATAATAAATCAAAATATATTAGATATTTAAAACAAATGAGATTTCTTTGGTATCATAATATTATTAATGTCCAAATAAAATAAGGAAGAAAAAAAAAAATCAAATCAAATCAAATTGAGGAATTTAAAACAAATAACAAATTAGTCCAAGATTCTTCTTTCTCAAAATACTATATATAAGAAGCAGAAGCCTTTAAGAGAATATCTTAGAATTTAGACAAGTGGCAGTCTAAAATGCTAACAAATGTCTCTTTAAGTTAAATTGTATGTTTAATAATAGGGAAGTGATTCGTGCACAACCCATATTGCACATGGGTCTCACATGTGGGTCCCAACCAATGTGTGTTGGGGTTGTGAGATAGTTGTGCAAGGATTGTAATTTTATCATTTTTCTTAATAATATGTGTTTAATATGTTTAATTTTGACAAGTGTCGTTTTAGAATTGTAACAAATTGCATGTTCAAATAAAAAATGGCACTTGCCAATTATAAAAGTTGAAAATATAGCTAACTAATAAATAAATATGCCTTTAAAAAGGAAATAAAAAAACCAAAAAGAAAAAGTTTCTACAATATATGAGAAATGATTGTTGTACAACTTTGGTACAACTCTAGCAACTTTTTTTTTTTTATGATCAACCATTGGATTTGTTTTCCTATATGTGGGTCCTAAATACCCAATGGTTGATCTTAAAAAAAGTTATTAGAACTGTACAAAAGTTGTGCAAGAAACATTACTCACAATATATATATAAGTAGAAGCCTCCAAGAGAATAGTTTAAAATTGCGACAAGTGACAATATAAAATGTCAACAACTATCCATTTAATGTATCCCTAGAATGCTTATATAACAAGAAGCATTGCGACAAGTGGTAGTCTAAAATACTGACAAGTGTCCCTTTAATGTATTCCTAAAATACTTACATAATATGAACCATTTTAGACTGCCACACGACAATTCTTGAAACAACTTTTGAAATAAAGATTGATTATGTAACACGGGGTAGGAAGCCGGTTAATTAAATAACATGAAGCCGATTAAAAAGTATCTACAATTTATATAATGAAAGTAGTAGAATATAGTGTTACATAAGTACAACAACTTAGTACTAAAAAAAATCCAAATCCAAATAACTCAGCTAAAATTATTCATTGGATAAAAATTTCCTTTAAACTAGGTTTTAGAAAATTCTCCAACCAAGTTTATTAAATTGACAACACATTTAATTCTCACATACATTTTTCAAAATACATACAAAAATTACATACTCTAAAAGAGATATGTCAATTCAATAGACTAAATTAAAGAAATCTCCTCTTAGTTCCTAGGAAAAACTTATTTCATGACTCATTTTGGGTGCCATTTTCACCCCAATTTTGAGGTTGAACAGTGAAATCTCATTGAAAACTCTTGGGTAAAAGCACTCTAGCATATATATACCCCACGATTGAAAACCGTGAGTTTAACTTTCCCATCAACAAATCCATCTCACCCTTTCAATTCCTGTTTCATTGATACAGAACATTGTATTGTAAACAATTAAGTTAATGAGAGCACAATGTAGTCCGTCCTAAGAGTCATTCAGAGCGGTGGACGTAGGTGTCTAACACCGAACTACTCGTACCTCACGAGCGCATGATTCGAAGCAACCATAGAATGGATCCCAAACGTACCCTTAGTCTGTCCCTATATATAAGGAGTATATACTTAGGGATCTACTTCTACTTAGGAATCTACTTCTCATATGGAATTCCGACAACTAAATGATTAAGTATCCATTCGTAGAGTACAGTTTGAAAAAACGACTTGGAAACACAATTAATAAAAATATGACTTTTAGAAACGCAGGTAAGCATTTAGTAAAATCGCAATTCGGCCTTTAAAATCATTCATTTTTTAATATGTACCCCTTTGCTTGCAGTTTGAAAACGTGGATTTTTGCACTTTTTTTCTGCTGCCATTTTTTTCAAACGGTACAGCTTAGAGTATTGATTAAATGATTAAATTTACCCTTTTTCATCAACTTAAGCTTTTGGGATAAGTGTTAATTTAACATTAGAGATCTATTTCTCAGATGGAGTTTGGACAACTAAATGATTTAGTATCCGTTCATACCGAATGAAAAAATAGCGATTTCGAAACGCAATTAATGAAAACGTGATTTTTAGAAATGCAGTTAAGCGTTTAGTAAATTCGCAGTCTAACCTTTAAAATTGTGTAGTCGTTTTGCTTTTGTTTGGAAATAGAAAGAAACAACTCAAAAATGACAAAGTTTTCCTCCAAATTGGATAGGAGAAAATTCTTCAAACTCGATTTATTAAATTGACGTGTGTTAGAGCACGTGATTGTCACGTACATTTTTAAAAATGCATATGAAAATCGCATGCTCTAAAAATGACGTCAATTTAATAGAATAAGTTGAAAGAATTTTTTCAAACTCAATTCGAAAGAAAACTTTGTCGACCTAAAAAAAAAAATCCAAAAGGCAAAAACACAACAAAACTCACATCCACGTACAATCCACATGATGTTGTCCTCATTTTGCTAGTCAAGTTAACATCACGGGGCGAGCCAATGCAAGTGATGCAGACAGCATAGCCACACAGGGGGGTCAACGCTATAGCATAAGCCAAAGATTTGGGACACTGATATACACTTACGCACCACCACTCAACTGTGGTCTTCCTTGTGCTTCAACATGTTGCAAATAGGTCACTCAAAACTAAACAGTACTTTGATCTTGTTATTGGATGAGAAATTACTCCAAGTATGAGAGCTTCGCAATAAAAAACTAATCAAACGGAGTAGATGAATTGCCCACGTAGTGTGAGTAGATTATAAAAGATTTTGTTGGTTTTTTAGTCTCGTATTAACTTCTTATTAGGTGAGACTGAATTTTACAAGTGATTCATTCTAGAAAATTTTAATAACATCTCGATTAGTTCCTTTTTAGTGATAACACAGATGTTGCTACTCGCTAATGCTTTCTGCGGGCCATTACATATAGTATTAGAACAACTTAATAACATTATGTGGCACTTAAAAACTCCAAACATGAACCCTGATAAGGATGCCAGGAATTTGTGCGGGAGAAATTAGTGTAACTTCGCATGTAGTAAATAGATTATAAGAGCATTCACATGCGGCTAACATTATTATTTTAGCTACCCACTTTTCAAAACACATCCTTTTTACTTTTTATTTTAGCTATCTAATTTCACCATTTTATTTAAATATTTTTGCTAAATGATTTCTTTGTTCTTTTTTTTTAGTGAGAGAAGAGACAAAATGTTAGAAATTGAACATTTATTTAGCTTTGGTGAGTATACAATACTCAGCTCATCAAAATTTTTGTTATACCTATCCATTTGTGGGTAATTTTTCACCCAAATTTATTTACATTTTGACTAGCCAAAATAGCATCTGGTCAACCAGGTGTTAATGCTCTAAAGGAGCTCCAATTACAACTTGACAAGTCTTTTGAAGTAACATTTTCCATAAGTAGTTACACAGGCCAGACCTTGGAAAAAAGTTAACAGCTGTCAAGAAAACCTTGGCAGACACTTGGGGTAAAAAGGTAAAGCATTTTAACTGTTCTTTTCTTTCTTCAATTAATTATAAGGCATGATCACCAAAAAAATATCCAGACTCTATTTCAACCTAAGGCTAACTAACAATCGAAGTTATATTTCCATTTTATACTAAACCAGTATTTTAAAACATTAATACAGTTAAAGCCAGGCCCAATTGAGCTCCATGTATTAAGTCAAGTCAATGTCAGAACAGAGGGGATCCAGCATCCATAAAAACAAAGACACAGATACAAACATTGCAATAAGTTGAAAGGGAAAGGAGAGCGATGCTCTGATACCCATTATAAAATGTCAGCACCCATGTGCCAAGAGTGGCTCTTTCTCAACATGTGGACCTAAAAAACAATATGAGACAAAAAAGGGTTCCCTAAAGTAAACTTTAACAATCTAGATTGGTGTGGGAGGTGGGGGAGAAAACCAGCTTTTCTCCACTGCTCAAATTCATTTTCCATACTACATGAAAGAATAGTAGTTATACTTTTCTTTCAGCTCCTCTAAACTTTATTTGTTTGCTAACTAAGCAGCCTCTTCCCAGAAATTTCAATTATATTAAAACTTATCTCACAAGAAAAAGATGGCAAAAAGAAGGAAAAGGTGTAGATGGCACTGTAATAGAAATTACATATCCTTTGTTCTGCTCTAGTCTGTGGTCCAGAAACACACCTACAGGGAGTGTATAAAAGTAGAAAAGCGAAACACCCTAATCTACTCACAAGTAATTCATCTGTCCTAATGTATGAGAATATGTATTTTCTGTTAGTAGTATGTATTGCCGACGACGATGATGACCTCGTTGAGATCTTCTCTATGGATCTACTCTTTGAAGTAGGTATAATTCTCCTATACATTTTGAGGATTTTTCCTTCCCTTATACGCTTCTCTACTTTTTTCTGCCAAAATAAACATAATAGCCCAATCATGAAAAAACCATTAGACTAGAAATCTGCAAACTGTAGTTTTAATTCATAATAGAATTCAAGAAACAAAGGGATATATCATACCCTAGCGAAGTCAATCCCTGCTGCCATGCTCACCCTTATTACAGAACCTGCATTGCAAAAAGCTTCATGCCAATATAAAACCCAAGGAAGAAAATATAAATCTCAACTTGAATCAACTACCCTACAGTCTTATGGCTATAGCAGGAGACGAAGGAATTTTTTGTGAGAAGCACCTTGGCATTTAGAAATTATAGTGAAGCTTTGTCACTGACAAAAGTGCTGGGCAGTGATAAGGTAATTTCACCAGAAGATTGAGAAATTGAGAATGCAGAGTTCTCATTAACCTCAATCATCGCAGCAGAGAAACCAGAGAGATTATCTCCAGCTGATTTTGTAGGAGAAGGCAAAAGGCTATCAGGAAGGACCTGCTCTACACTGCTCTCATGGCCAAGGTAAAGGGGAAACAAATAAAGGAACATAATATCAGAGAATGAGAAGAATCCAAATTTACAAAGAGATTTTAAAGGGGGGGGGAAAAAAAACTATATGCAACTCAAATAAAGTCATATTTAATGATTGCTATCGTGGCTAGCCTCTCTTTATATGACTATCAAGCTCCATACCTTTTCGGGAGATCAAACTCTTCAACATGGAAGCTCTCCTCTTTGCTGTTGACACTGCCATTGTTGTGAATACAAGCTGGATTCACTTCCTGCTGAAGCAGATGCTCAGCAGCTACAGCAGGATTGCCACTGTGACCTGCAAAAACAAATATGGATCTCAATCACTACCAACCTCCTACATCTTCCACCGATATAAGACCAAAGCTCTAGCTACCATCATATAGCTGACCATCAGCAACTTCTTCACTGATGCTATCAGATGGAAGGATAACATTTTGATTGATGTGAGCACAAGGCAGAGGCGTTAAGGGAGCATGAGAACCAACAGACAGACTGCGCTGGTGATGGTGTATACGTTCATCCAAGTCTGGAAGTTGCAGATTCATCAGTCTTCTTCCTTGGAGTTCAATGGCTTGCTGCAGTTCAGCCTGGTCCTCTAATTTTTTCCTCAATAACATCTCTTGTGTATTATAGAACATTCTTGCTCCTGTAAAGATATTTGAGATTCAATAAGATTATTTTCATGATATGCCTGATTCGAGAATTAAAAACAAGATTAAAAAGTTCATAATGAACAGAAAAGAACCCATTAAGTCTTTCCTTTGCCTGACTATCATTCTTGCCAAGAACCAGAAAAACCGGAGGGGAAGAAGCACACTTGCTGTTAGCTTACCAAGGTTGAGGTCATAGGGTTCTCTAGAGTCAAGCCCAGAAGGGCTCAAAGAAGGTGAAAACTCTCCCCTCTCTAGTTGCTGTTGTTGATGTTGTTGCCTCCTGCACTCAATCAAAATCTAAAACATCAAAACAGGGAGTGGAAACATAAAATCTAGATAGCATAGGAGTAAAAATTTTCATACTTATCCGGAACTTTTCCCTTCTCCTTGTAGGGCTTGACAAGTACACGGGAATCACAAATAAAATGAGGATTCCCTTTGGCCAAAATGAGCTTCACAGTTTCAGGGTATACAAATGTAACAAATCCAAACATTCGCTTCTGCTGGTAAGGAATCCTCACATCTTGGACTGGTCCAAAATTGCTTCAGAAAGAGACAGGAAAAATTATAATTAGTTTCCTCAGTTTGACTTTTAAACAATGCAAATAAATGCATGCACGAATATACATACTTAGTTACATATCTTTATTCACATGTCTTCTGCTACTTTAGGAAGATTCAGACTAACTTAATAACTTGAAACAAAACATGTTTTGTTAACCACTCTCAAAATCAAGCTTTTACCATTACTGAAGAATGGATCCCTTTCCTGAGGATGCTGAAAAATATTTCAGTGTTTTCGCCCTTAGCATTCTCCAAGAACAGCATAAAAACAGAGAACACTCAATCAAGTGAAAATGGATGTCCAACACATAAGTCATCTAAAGGAGTACTTCCACTCAAAAACAACTTCATTCTGGAGAGGCAAACATGTAAACGCCCTAGCATTTGTGACCTCATAATCTAGGACATGAACTGCAATAATGACTGCATCTGTAATCTACAATCACAGGTAGAGCTTGTATTTTTTTTCTGTTCACCTTCAAAAGATCATCCCTTCTCCATTTTTACCAATCATGTATTGTCAAAAAAGAAAAAGAGTTTAATTGAATTTTAAAACATTTCACATAACACACCAGCGGGGTTCTCCAGTAGGTTCTTTAAACAAGTGGGGATGTGATTGACAAAGTCGAATAAACCAAGTGACCAAACTCTTGCAAAAAAAAATGTGACAAACAATGCAAGTTTTTAAAAACTGTACACAAGGCTCCTTCTCACTGATCTACTCATATTTCTGTTCAGTACAGCTTTAACTAATTCAAAGGAACACTCCATATATCAGATGTGCAAATTCTGGAAAACGGCTATGGTATTTGCAAAGTTCAAACTACCTCTTGACTGAACTTCAAGAGTAAAACTTTTGTTACTGAGAACCATTAGATATCGTCTGAATGACAATAAATTAAAACCTAAACAATGTTGTAAGGCAGGCTATCCTATCCTTCTCACTGATCTACTCATATTTCTGTTCAGTACAGCTTTAACTAATTCAAAGGAACACTCCATATATCAGATGTGCAAATTCTGGAAAACGGCTATGGTATTTGCAAAGTTCAAACTACCTCTTGACTGAACTTCAAGAGTAAAACTTTTGTTACTGAGAACCATTAGATATCGTCTGAATGACAATAAATTAAAACCTAAACAATGTTGTAAGGCAGGCTATCCTATCCAGGGGAGCACATGTCACGACCTTTTATAATTCCATTATGAAAGTGAAATCACAGGATGAGACGCAAACTTCATCCCTTATAGGTGAAATTTTTAAGACAACAGCCAAGAAGAAAAAATTGCAACATTAGTTCCAAACAGCATTCCTTTTGATCCTGTCCTTGAAATGGAAGGTTGCCCTAAAACAAGCCAAAAGTCCAGCAAAGAGCACGAATATTTCTGCTTCTCTAGTGGACAAGGTGAGAGTCGTGTCAGGGATGCCAAAATGTAGAAGATGGAATATAACAAGGTAGCATTAAACCTAGCATATCGTGTGTCGGGACTAGAGTTCCATTGTAAAAAATATGGGCTAATAGCTACGATGTTCTATATAGGTCAAAGCCCTAAAAATGATGACAATAGTTTATACACCACCAAGGAATGCATGGATGTCTCTGACTCTCTTGAGGTATCAAAAACAACTCCAAAGGCATGCTAAGTTTAAACCCTCAAAAGTCCAAAGGTGAAAATTGCCACTACAAAAGGCTGATAATAAACTCAAAATTTGGCCCAAAAGAGATTGCAACACAATGCATATCAATTAATACTGCATATGGTAACTTAATTCGTATTTATGAAATGAGGGTGATTTGATTCTTATGACAACAGTAGTTGCAAAGTGAAAGAGTGTGGTACGTTACCTGAAGTACTCGGAAACGTCTTCATCTTTAAAAGTACTGTCAGCTGGAAAGGTCAAGTAGATCTGCCTCGAAGCGGAGTTCGCCTTTTCTGCCGATGCCATAGCCAAAAAGTCATTCCTTTCCGGTCGGCACCGGCCAAACTTGTACAAATCCTCCCCCATCATGAATGCTGCTGCCGCCGCTGCCGCTCTACAATGCATCACAAATGCAGCCCCAAAAATACATCAAGAAACAGTCCAAAGCCAAAAAAAAACTAAAAATCAATAACCCTCTTAGTCAAGCACACAGAGACAAGGTTGAAATCTAAAATGGGTCATCTCCAATGTATCAATCAAAACCAAACCAAAGTCGAAATCAATAACCTTCTCATGTTACAAACACAGACAGTAAGTTAAAAGAGCAAGATGGGTCATCTCCAGTGTACCTTTGGGGGTCATTTTGCTGCTGCAAGAGAAAATTCATGTACTTGTTGTACGCTGACGGTGACGGTCCAGCCATGAGCTGCTGCGCAGCCAATCTTTGCTGCTGTGCAGCCTTCAATCTCATCATTTCCTCGTGCAGTTCAAACTCTTCAAACTTACTCGGGGAACCCACAATGGGACCATGAGGACCATCCACCGAATCAGCAAACCCACCGTGGACAAACTTGCAACTGCTGCCATTCTTGCAAAACCCTCTGGCAAAGTAAAGGCAGGGCTTGTACCCAGTTCCCAAACCGGGCTCTTCTGACCCGAAACACACGTCGTTCTCCGAATAGCTCCTTCTGTGAAAATGGGAGTCCCCATTGTTGCCAGAATGTGCCCAATTGTGTACTCCATGACCCAATTCGAGCATTGGAGCGATAAAATCTTCGTTTTTGGATGAAGACGACGAGTCGTTGAGGAAAGAGAGGTACTCGTTGAGTTGGTGCTCGTCCAGGAGGTCAGTGCTAGTGCTACTACCACTCTCAAAACCATTCTTGTGCTGTGGGAACGAACGTAAAGGAAGGGCGCCGGCCCGAATATTATCGTAGGAGAGCAAAGGGCTTGATTTTGGGCTAATGGGGTTGCTCGGGAACCCAGAAAGTGGCCAAGAATTTACGGGAGGAGAAGATTGGTTCTTCGAAAAGTCAAAGCCGTTTGGTAGTCTCGGGGAGGAGTGGGAAAATGGGTTGGCGTTGGTTGGTCTAGCTATGGGGTTAAGAGGCGAAGGAGAGGAAGGCGCGGAGGGTGTGGACGATATGCTTGAGGGAAGTCCCAAGTGGGTTTTGGCTTTGGCGATGAGAGCGCGCAGATACGCCTCCGACCCAAAGGCCAGGCGTATCAAGTCGTTCTCCCCAAGGTCTTGTATGAGAAGGTAACCCATGATTTTTGAGGCATTCTCTGGCTCCAAAAATTTTATCTTTGACAACACTATGTTTGTGGCTTCAAAAGGATCCATTTCTTTTTTCCTGGGGTTTGCGGTTTTGGGTTTCTACTTCTAACAGAGAAGCGAAGCAGAACAAAGTGGAGGCCCCTCTCTCTCTCTCACTCCCACTCTCTCTCTGGCTGGGAATCAGTAGGGTTTGAAATATAACAAGCGGGCTTGGTAAAGGTATTACCAGTAACACACACACACACACACTCACTCTCTTTTCTCTCTCTCTCTCTCTGAGTGTCTTTCTCTTTCCCTTTCCCTTTCTCTTTATGGGTTTCTCTCTCTGTAATCTCTCTTTTCTATCAGAAGAGGAAGATAACGGTAGATTTCAGATCTACTTCCAGGGTTAAGGGTTAAGCAGCACGCAGCCTTGTGTTCATTCTTGTGTGTGGAGAGTGTACAAGCCATATACACAGTACACCATACTATTACTATATCAATATATATATACATATATATACAACAATGGTTTTTCTTTTCTTTTCTTTTCTTTTCTTTTTTTCCCCCAGAACATGAAACCCTAGTTCATCCCGGGCCCCACCACAGATTTTCTTTTTTTCTTTTTCTTTTTTTTCCCTCTCTTCTATTTGATGAGTGTCACTCTAAGCTGGATAAGGTTTTTCGAAATAATATAGATTGAAAAATGCTATGCTTTTCAAATTTTTTTTTTTTCCAAAATTCACTTTTCAAATGATGTGATAATAAACTACATAAAATTGTGACGCATCATTTAATAAGCAAATTCGAGAAATAATTTTTGGAATTTGTAGGTCATGTTTGTCAACCATTTTCCTTTTGTTTTTTCACTTTTCTAAAAAAAAAAAAAAAAATTAATCTCTTTCCAAAAACTAGTATCAAGCAATTTTCTTCATTTTTTCTCCCATTAAAAAAAAAAAATTTATTTCACCTTATATGTCATCAATCAATTCTTATTACTAGTCAAACAAAAACCCAAAACAAAACTATTTACCAATCACCCCTAACATTTCTCATATAGATTTGCAACCTTTTGAATTAGGTTAGTCAAAAAAGTTGACTTAATTTATTAATTGCCATTTGTCTTTAGAGTAATCTTGGCTGTTAAAAATTTTTAATTTTTAATTTTGCTCTCTTTTTAAATTTTAGTTTTTAATATAAGAGTAATACTATATACAAGATTCTTATTTCCATTTTATTCCTCCAAATGTAACATGGCTTTTAAAATCACTATTTGATCAAAATTCAGTAGTGATTCATCCCAAATTTAATGGTAATTTTAAAAGTCATTTCATATCTAGAGAGATAAAATAGAGATAGGAATCATGCATATAACATTAGTCTTAATGAGTATGTTCTTAGAACACGTCATTCTCACACATATTTTAAAAATATATGCAAAAATCACGTGCTCTAATGATAGATTATTCAAAATAATATAGATTTGCAAGGATAAAGTTTTCTTTTAAATCAGGTTGGAGAAAATTTTCAATCCAATCTATTAAATTGACATTTGTCTTTAGAATATTTCCATTTGTTAAAATTTGTGTTTTATCTTTTTTATTTTTATTTTTCTTCTTCTCAAAACAAAAGCATAACAAAAAACTCTTAACACAAAACATTTTTAAAATCACAAAAATACTTTTCACATTTATGTTACATAAGAATACTTATTTCAAATAAAAAACAAAAAACATCACCTAAAACGCATTACCAAATAGAGCTTTTCACTCATATTTTTAAAATAAACTGACATCATGTTATTCTTACAATTACAGAGACGGGGCCATAAGCTCTTATGGCCAGAAGCCAAAAAAATGTATTAGTAGGAGTTAGTAGGTTAAATTTTTATTTTTTACCTTATAATTTTTTTATTTTTTAAAATTGAGGAGGACATGGCTAATACCGGCCCCCCCTAAGTCCGTCCATGCTCACAAACATCTTTTAAAAAATACATACAAAATCTAGTGATCTAAAGGACAAATGTTTCCAACAATCAATTTGATTGAAAACTTCATCCAATGTAAATCTGTCTTGTTAATTTTCTAGACATTTATTTATATTTAATTGTTAGTGAAATTTAATTAAAACATTATTTGTTGATGTATATAGGATTCGTACATGTAGAAAATACTTTGGACAATCAGAATTCTGAGGTTGAAAGGGACTTGAGTTGATTCAGAACAACAAACAGCCAAAAAAAAAAAATTAAAATTAAAATTAAATCATGGTGTAATTAATATGTGCAAGTTGTCAATTTGACTAATGCTGTCTCTATTCTCTATGAATTAGAGTGTCATTTTCCTACCACCTTTTCAATCACATTATGTCATTAGAATTTTCTTAAAATAGTGTATTTCTATTTTATCTTGTTCTAAATGGATTATTGGAAAATTTAGAATGTTCACAGGTAGGAAGACAGTTAGATTTAATATATACTCCAATAATCTAAATTTTTCTTTTATAATTATTCTATTGACGGGATAATTATAACTAGTTTTTCTTTTTTCTTTTTTTTAAAAAAAAAAATGACCGATCCAAAGGTTAGTTGATTAGTTGGGATAGTTCTTCTATTTATTTTATTTTTTTTCTTTGATATACTCATTCATCTTTCTTTGTTCCATTGTTCTTGCTTAGGAAAAAAAAAAAAGAGTAGGTTTAGGTGCGGTAAAAAAAAATACTACAGTACTTATGTTCTAGTTTTTTTAAGAGTCTAAATTTAATTTAAAGTTTTATTTGAAAAAGATAAAGTATAATTAAATATGGACTCGTAAAAAATTACAATATAGGTACTTTAGTTATTTTTACAACACCTAGGCCTAATTCAAAAAAAAAAAAAAAAAAAAAATCCCACACCGGATCAATTTGACTCACTGAATTTAGTATTTTTTATTGGATAAAAAATTTCTACAAACCATCATTTATGAATAACATGAGTTTTTTTAACACGTGAAAAATACATTTTTTTTTATTAATATTATTATTTTTTTTAAAAAAAAGATATTTAAAAAAGCTCGTGTTATTGAAAAATGCGTAGTCTTCGCATGTATAAAAGACACGTATCACTCCGAATCAGTATAAAATTACAATAATTTCTAATTTTAATGCTTGTGTCATTTTTGAGATGCCTCCTCAAATTCTTTCAATGGTTAGATCATGTTTGGGTAAGAAAAAAAATTTCAAATATTATTTTTTAAACATCAAATTTTACTCTAATTTTATCTAATTTTTTATAGGATTCAAATATTATTTTAAAAAATAATTTTTTTTTTATCGAAACGAATCCTTAAATTGTGAGATGTTCTTGTCATTTGTCAGTGGTCAAGTTGAGTTTTGGGTTGATGGGTCAGGATTTACAGTAAATGCTCATCGGAATTGTGGCTTCGCCAGGATTGACGGTGATCATAAATATATAATATTAGGGAATAGAGGCCTTTTATTTACTAGTAGGGGTGGGCAAATTATCTGCCTACTGCCTACTGCCTACCGACCGCTTATCGAACCAAACCGACTGCCTACTGACTTTAACCGACTAATTTCGGTTCGGTAGTCGGTATAAAATTTTATTATGAAAGTCGAATCGGCAGCCAAACCGAACCGAACCGTCTTTTAAGTGGCAACCGAACCGAACTGAACCGTCTTTTAAGCGGTAACCTAACCGAACCGAATTCTATTCCAACCGATTAACCGAACCGAAATAAAACGAAACGACGTCGTTTTAGTAAGAACGAAACGTATGATCATTTTTTTTTTCCCTTTAAAAAATCAAAACAACGTCGTTTTATTACCCATTTTAACCGAATGTTAACCGATTTAACCGACTTAACCGACTGCCTATTAACCGCCTTACCGACTTAACCGACTGCCTATTAACCGCTTTACCGACTAAACCGACTGCTTAACCGACTTAACCAACTGTCTATTAACCGCTTTACCGACTAAACCGACCGCTTAACCGACTTAACCGAAATAAATTCACCGACTACATTTCGACAAAAGTCGGTTAACCGATCGAATTAACCGACTTAACCGCCTACCGAACCGACGCCCACCCCTATTTACTAGCATTCCCACAACACAATCCACTCTGTCAAACGTGTGTCCTACGTTACAAAACATCTGCACGTGCTAATAGCCGATAGCGAGCAGTAGTAGACGATGAATGCGAACGGTTAATATTTGTTCGCATGTAAATTCTCATGTAAGAGGGATAAGATCTCGAAGAGCCAACTCCTTATTTTAAGACATGTAAAATAAGAAACCGATACCTCTCTCGAATAAAGAATCGGTTCATTTCATTTTGAAATGAAATTAAGAGGATCATTCTCCGTTGTAAAAATACTGCAACTTTTATGATCATGGTCAAATCTTTACCCTTATTAGTTAATGTGATATGTTTTACGTGAATTTTTACGGCTTAAAACACATCACATCACATTAGTCGGTATAAAATGAACGTGATAAGTACAAGTGAAGAATATCATTACTCAACTTTTGTTATAAGATTATTACAAATTATGTGACACTTACTATGCCAGCAACCACATAATTAAATTTGACTATGGTTAACATAACAGTGCCACGTAAATTGTCAGCTCAGTTTATAAGTCTAAGCTATACTTACTATACCCGCTTTTAAAATATTTAATTTAATTGTGACTAACGAGACAACGTTACGTAAATTGTCATGCTAATTTATTTAAAAATAATAATAATTTTTTTTTAATGAAATAAACATGTTCCTTTGTTTTCATTCAAAAGAAAAGTCAAAGCCCCCAACTCGATAACGACCCGCTCGATTATGCCGTTTTTGGAATCCAATGCAAAACAAAATCATTTTCACTATTTGATTTTGAAATTCTATGTCATGTACGCCAAAAAAATTAAAAAAAATTAAAAAAAAAAACACGTTTTATTATTATTAAACTTTTAATTATTGTTAATTATTAATTACTTGACAAGTGTCTATAATAATATATAATCAACTGGGGCATGTGGTTATACTGTAAAGGCAAACAGTTTATACTGCTACAGATACGAATAATTGATGGTAAAAATACAAATTGTCCTTTATAGTCAACGGAGTTGACAAATTAAGCGTATATGAAGAGTGATAAATTATGCGGCTCATAATTTTGTTAAGGCAGTCGTAAAACAAAATATGGATAGACTGTGAATTGAGAAAATTCTTATGCATATCCGTGATATTGTTTTTTAGAGATTTAATCTCTTGTTTGCTCTTAGAGGTTTCTCGTTAGGTTATTTTCATATTGGGTTGAATACATATCAAATTTTATGTAAAAAAAAAAAAAAAAAACATATAATCAACTTAAGAAAACTATCTCCAGGGCAAACATGTGCCTTATTGATGATGATTGAATATGGTATTTAGTTGGCATTCATAAAAAGTGTAATGAATTATTATGAGTTTAATAGGTCTTATTTAGTAAAAAGATGAATATTCAATTATTCAATCAACATTTATATGTTTTGAAACTCTCTCTCTCTCTCTCTCTCTCTCTCTCTCTCTCTATATATATATATATATATATATATATATATATATATATTAAATTTTATTCACATGATTTTAAAGGTTGAATTACAATTTTAAATATTGAGCCGTAGTTTTACTAAAAAGTAATGTTATATTCCACGTAAATACTCCACAAATATCCCACAAAAGTTGATGTAACCAGGTCTAGTAGCACTCGGATATATATATAAAAGAGCTAGTCCACAAAAGTTGCATTGTAAAATCTTTATTTTTATTTTTTTTTATTTTTTTATTTTTTTTTCACATTGCATATTTTGAAACTACTAATGGTGTGTTTGACATTGCGATTTCGTAGATAAAAATTACGATTTTAAACCAAATTGCAGAAAATTAATCATTTTGAAATTGTGTTTTTAAAAAACTACAATTTGGAAAGGTAGAAACAGAAAGTCTGTCTTTTCAAATCGCAAACAAGTGAGTACTTTTTGAAAACGTACAATTTAAAATAGTAAGCTATAATTTTGTTAAACGCTTAACTGAATTTTTAAAAATTACATATTCAAATTGTACATTTAAAAATTACATTTTTAAAATCACAAATTTAAACGGAATCGAATCAAAGTAACACTAAATCAAATCCAGTTAAAACTGGGTAATCAGGATCCGTTTACAGGTTTGTTAGTCAATTTAATCGAGCTACCCTCGGGGGGAGAGATAATTTTTTAATATATATATTTTTTAAAAAGTATATTTTATATAAAAAAAAAATTAAAAAAATTGAAAAGTATATTTTATTCAGAATCAGAATAAATATTCTAGATTGGGAAACAGAGCGTGTGATAAATCACCTTAATTAACCTCTTTCTTGCTTCAAATTGTGCACGTTCTCCCAACAGTTTTGTTGACCATTGACCAAGTTCTGCCCCGATGTGTTTGAACTCTCACACGTGTTTAAACTATCCATCATTGGATGGTTTGATTGATGAGAAGTTGCAACTTAGAGGGTGTAGATTTGATGAGTGCACACACCCCTCGGAGGGAGGTGGGCATCACAATTTCTCTCAATCTTTGGGCCAAGAGCTCCCTCCAATCCCGTTGACAACCTCCTTATTTTGCTAATTAAAAGGCATGATTGCTATGGTTTGTACGAATAATTCAGAAATTTAGAGAGGAGAAATGTTATTATTATTATTTTTTAAATTTTTTTTATACAACTTTTTTTATTATTATTAGAAAAAAAAAAAAAATCAATAATTAGATCGGTATGACATATGTATAAAAGGAGGACATGAGAATGACGTTTAAATTCTTTAAAGAGATGAGAGTTGTGGGATTGACCTATATAGAACAGATAAGTCTTGCTTGCATCTTAGGGTCTGGGTCAAGTGAGTCTGCAACCCCCACAACCTCTTCTCTTAAGCTGTCTGAATTTATGTATTACGTGTACAATTAATTTTGAGAGGAATTAAGGATAACATGAATCTTCGTTTTAGTATTAACTTTGAGAATAGAGGATCCTTATCCTATTGATATGGGAACGTGTCATCATTCCTCAAACTTTTTAATGCAGGCTTATTAAAGATGAGATATAATACATTGCCACTCCAAGACACAATTTTTGACTATCTTTGCCCACGTGGCAACTTTTACTTTTACTATTTTTTTTTAAAAAAAAAAAAAACCCTAAAGGTAGTTAGGGGACCATC
The DNA here is from genome assembly GCF_958979055.1 of Alnus glutinosa. Taxonomy (NCBI): domain Eukaryota; kingdom Viridiplantae; phylum Streptophyta; class Magnoliopsida; order Fagales; family Betulaceae; genus Alnus; species Alnus glutinosa. Next base: position 3,795,083 of record NC_084894.1, on the reverse strand, counting down.
TTGCCACATGGGCAATGCGGTAAAAAGTTGTGTCTTGAGGTAGCAAAATATTATATCTTATTAAAGATATTGGTTATATAGCTAACTTATTGTTTAAAAAATTAAAAAGAAAAGACTTGTGTGACGGTGCACCTACCCTAAGTGGAGGAGGGGTGGCCACATGATTATTTTTTTAAAATAATAATAATAATAATAATAATAATAATTTTTTGTAGAAGTAAGGGTCTACATATGTTTGAATTTCTCAAAATAAGTAAACGTACCCTATAGAAAACATTTTTTTTCAATTATTTATTTATTTATTTTGTGGTATTAATGTTTATGTGAGTGCTATACCTTTGTGCTTACTCAGCCAAATTTGCAAAAGGCTCCACTTCTTTATAAATATGCCTCCTTCGTCCTTCCTATGATTAGGGTAGAGTTTGGTTTACATTATTCCCTTTTGTCGTACCTTTTTCTCATAATGATCATTTTGTCCTAATAATGTATTTGTCATGATAGTTGAAAGAGCTTTAGCATAAAGAATAGAAATCATGGCTTAATTAAGAATCCTAGCCATTATTCTTCACCAACTGTATCTTTTATCTAACTTTAGGAACCTCTCTTCTACCTTTTCCTTGTGAGGGAGAAATAAATAAATAATCTTCAAATCAAAATATGATAATGGTCGGCAATACATTTTAGTGCAACAATCATCATGCTAGGTTTTTAGTAGAAAAAAAAGAAAGAAAAAAGGGGACATATATATCCCGGTTGATAATTGTTTAGTTTTATTCTCTTTTACATCTCTTGTACAAAGACTCTTGTCCATCTTTGTACAAGAGATGTGCAAATCTTCTAATAAATTTATGAGACCACATGTGAGTTTTATAGATTCAATAGTGAATTTGCAAAAGAGATGTGTAAGTGAATGACACCAAACACATCTCATGTCGATTATGGGTGCCAATTTGATATGGAATGCTTGTTAAAAACCAAAGGACTAGAAGAGTCGTTGTAGGAGTAAATAAGCAGCTCTAACGAGTAGTAGCTCAGTTGGTTGTTTAGAAGAGTTTATTATAACATTAAATAAGCTCTTATGAGCAATAGTAGTTTAGTTGCAGTAAGATTTGGATTAGGAGATAGTTTTGGAGTCGGAGTTTGATTTCATTTGCTATAAAGATTAATGAGGTATGCTAGAGTTATTTCTAATGTCATTCTATGCTGACATGACGCCTTGTATTTTTTAATAAAAACAAGAGAGAGAAATCAAGTTGTAATTTTTCTTTATTAAAAACAGGGTGTCATATTAGCATAGAATAACCCAGAAGAATACTAGAAGAAGGAGCTCTAGCATTTCTCAAGATTAAAAGTCCAAGATAAAATAGGTAGAGAGTATTTGGATTGAGATATGATAAATTATCATCCCAAGTGGCAAAAGATCATATCTCATTTGGATTAGGGCATCAAATTTTCATTTTTCACATTAATGACACTTGGATTATGGGTCGAGCAGTATTTGGTATTATTTCGAGTTCTTTGCTAATATATTTGTTTTGAGTGAAAAATTCAAACTTAAAAATAAAAAATAAATAAATAAATAAATAAAACAAATAGGTATGATTCCACCCCTAATAAATGATATCTAAATTCTAAAGATACGAAGGTTTCAGATGAAAGACATTTATTTACTATAATGACAATCTGATGTCATGACAACTATACAAACAAAGATATATATATAATGAAAGATTCTTAACCTCTATGAGGTTGATTTGGACATGACACTTGACATAATAATATAACTTAGGTAATTTAATACTTAAACAAACCAAATCTAGGGAAAAAGTTGAGGCTCTACTAATTGCAATGAGGTGGCCAACTATACTACATAAAATGGGGGTGGATTCTGACATCTTAACCTCATTAGAGAGTCAAATTAGTGTTATTTTGATAAGATCTAAAACGTCTTACTTGATTTAATGCAATTTTAATCATGTGTATATAAACTCTTGAACACGCTCTCCTTGTAATCCGGTTTTCAAGGATAAATTCTACCTTAAGTTTGTCTCATTTAATATTAGAACCACGTACCACATCACGATTTCTAGTTACGGAGAAAGCGACTTATAAAATAGAGCAAACTGTCGTGAATGTTGGATTCGGAAAGACGAGTTCGACCTAAAGTTTGTATCGTATTTCATAAACCTATTAATATCTAGTAATCTAACATAAATATTTCTTGGTGGGCCTGCTACCAGTCGACTTCATGGGAAAAGCATCAGCAACTAAACGAATCTAATCCTATATATGGTAATAAAGCTCCCACCATTGAAGTGAGCAATTCCTCAATGATAAGGGAAACTGTTCCACCAGTATAATCTGTATGCTGAACTCAGATTTTCTGCCCAAAATTGGTCACAAATTGATCTCCAAAACTAGCAAGAATGGCTTCCCTAGAGAATAACAAATATACACTCCTTTAACTATTTATGTAACGACTCAAGAAAAAGCGTTAGTCACATTTGCACTATTACTTCAAAAGGACTAGTCAATTTGAAACTTTTCTATAAAGTCCAATTTTACCTAATAACTAGGCAATATAAGACTTAATATCCATAAATATATTTATAAACCACTCACACTATCTCTTTTCAATATGAGACCGGGTGTTGCAGTTTACCTGCTTGAACTCCATGCTATGTGGTCACTGGTGCGGGGGAAACTCTAAACACAGTTGGAAGGCAGGAAGCGAAAACAGAGGAAAAGTCTTTATACCACCCCAAGAGACAGGCACCAGACCCATAAATCAAAAAAATAGAAAACCAACATACTTTTATTGTTTGAATAAGGCTAATGACTGAAAGTGAAAGGAGTGAGTGGTACCCAAATACCATTCATAGAGTGTGTCAGAACCCATGTGATAGTGTGGCCCTTGCCCCTTCATGTCCACCTAAAAGAAACCAAAAAATGAGACAAAAAAGTCCCCTAAAGTGGCCTTTAATCACACGAAAGAACAACCTTTTCTTTACCCCCCCCCCCCCCCCCCCCCCCCCACCCCTTTTTTCTTTATTTTTTTTCTTATTTATACTGCTGTGACTATTTCATAATCCAATGGATGACAGATGCTGTGGTAACAAGGACAGTAACAAGTGAAAAAAGTGACACGGACACAACAGCTTTTACTCTCCACTACAGCCATGCGACTCCTTTTCCCTTTTGAGGCCCCAAATCAGTATAGTTGTTAAGCTTCTGCTACAGTTTCTTAAAACTTTCTTGGGTCTACTGTACAACATACAGGTCACTTCTGCATAATACAGACAGACTTCCTCTATAGGTTGTCTTTTTGTAACTCACAAGATAGGGTGGTAAAAGAAAGAAAACACATAAAGGGTAAATAAGAATATGTACTAATACTAGCAAGTTACAGAACTAGCCTTTCTTGTACTAATGCTGTGGTCCAGCACACACACGCAGAGAGAGTGTACACAGTAAGGAAAGAGAAAGGCCCCACCCCCATAAACCAGTTCATCTGTCCTTTTACGTATGCATTATGTATTTATTGTAAGTAGTATGACTTGTATTGATGATGATGATGATGATGGTGATCCGATCTTGTCTACAAGTTTTCTTTGATATAGGTATGATTTGGCTGTACAGCTAGAGGATTTTCCTTCTTTAGTTTATGCTTCTCAAACCTTTCTGCGTAAGACAAAACAACACCCAAAGAGCATTAAACACCCATTAGACTAAGATTTTTAGTAAATTATTCTTATTGAATCATATGATAATCTCTTACCGTGCATCTCAAAAAACCCCTTGCTGTTGCTAGCCATGCTCACGCTCTGTCAACTACATTCCATGCCCAAAAGAAAACCTGGAAAAAAACAATAATAAAAACAAAAAATAAAAACTTAATGATCTTAATAATTCATTCATATTTAGGATCACAAAAGTAAAAATGTGGTGTGTGGCGTACCTGGGCATTTGGAGAAAATATTTTTAAGTGAAGCCATGGCGATGGGGGAAGTGGAAGGCAGTATTTGGTTACTGTTAGAAGAAGATGAAGCAGTTGAGGTGTTTTCATCGGCTGGCGCGGAAGCAGTGGTGAGGTGCTCATCAGCTGGCTTTTTAGGACGAGCAAAGAGACTATCAGGGAGGATAGGCTCTAAGCTGCTCAAAACACAAAAGGAAACAAAATAGAAATAATGATATGAAGAGAGTCATGACTAGTCCAATAAATTCAACATTATAAAAAGAGAGAAAACCAGATGACCTAAAGCAGGATACAGCAGGAACTGAATATACTCTCAGAGAAATTATGGTTCTTAGCTTTTGTGGGTAAGAATTCTTTACATATGAAAATTAACTTCCATACCTTTCAGGGAGGTCATTTTCTTCAGGATATGATTTCTCCTCCTTGTCCCTGCTATCAACATGGCCATTACTGAAAGCCGGACTCACTTCCTGCTGCAGTTGCTGATCAGAATCTAGAGCACAAGTTTGAGAAACGGCTGCAACTGGGTCACCATTTCTCTCTGCAGCAACAAATGCAAATAAGACACAATAAATTTTCATTATTTATGCATAGAATCAATAGCATTTCAATTGTAACAAAAAAAATTGACGAGTTCACCTGTTGGGACTTGTTGATCAATGCCATCCGACAGAGGAAAGAGGTTCTGGTTGTCCGGAGCGCGAGTTAGGGTTGGCGAGGGAATGGGGGACCCAACAGGTAAACTGTGATGGTATTGCTGAGGATGATATGGATGATTCTTGAAGTCCAGAAGTTGCAGATTCATAAGCCTTCTCCCTTGTAGTTCAATGGCTTGCTGCAAATCAGCCTGTTCCTCTAGTTTCCTTCTCAACAACATCTCTTGAGTATCATAAAACATTCTTGCTCCTGTGTCAAGACCAGCACACCTTCAAAAAAGAGTAACAGAGAACATATAAAAGGAACCTGCTTGCTTGGTTATTTGCTTACCAAACTGGAGGTCAAAAGGCTCTCTAGAATCAAGCCCAGATGGACTTGAACACAGTGAAAACTCTCCCCTCTCCAACTGTTGCTGCTGCTGTTGTTGTTGCTTCCTAAAATTGGACAAGTAAGAACAAAAACATCTAATGTAAGAAGCAAAGCAGCACATAAAAAGAAACAAATATAGAGAGTATGATCATTATACTTGTCCGGTATCTTTCCCTTCTCCTTATAAGGCTTAACAAGCACACGCGAATCACAAACAAAATGAGGGTTCCCTTTGGCCAAAATGATCTTCACCGTCTCCGGATAGACAAATGTAACAAATCCAAACATTCGCTTCTGCTGGTATGGAATCCTCACATCTTGCACTGGTCCATAAATGCTTCAAAAACCACACATGATCACAAAAAGAAACCATGTTTATAACTACAATTTGTCCATTCGAAATCCGAACAAATGAATTACGTACCTAAAGTAATTGGAAACATCTTCTTCTCTGAAAGTACTATCAGCTGGGAAAGTCAAGTAAATCTGTCTCGAACCTGGATTCACCATTCCTCCCAATCCCATGGGCGAAAAATCATTCCTTTCAGGCCGGCACCGCCCAAACTTGTGAAGCTCATCCCCCATCATCAATGCTGCTGCTGCTACCGATCTGCTGCATCATCACAACGCCACCAAAAACCCATATGCAAGACTCATTCAGAATCGACGGTTTGCATGTATAATAATACAATATGTGAAATTTAAAACAAATTCCATGACACACACAACCCAGAATCCCAGCCAATCCAAAAACCAGAACACAACAAGCATTAAAATCCATTCAAAACGAGAGCAACTGATATGACAGAGCGTATGAACTTCATGATCAAACTCCCTGAGCAATGCTCATCGAAAATCAACAAACTTGAACTAAACGGCAATACCGTATAGTACATACCTCCGGGTTTCATTCTGTTGTTGCATTAAAATATTCAAGCACTTGTTGTACGGGAACGAAGCTCCGGCCATGAACTGTGACCCCCCGGCAAGTTTTTGCTGGTGGGCAGCCTTTGATCGGAGTAACTCTTGGCACTGTTCAAACTCATTCAGTTTACTCGGCGAACCGACAATATTAGCAGTAGTAGTGTCCACGGAATCGCTGTGAAGAAACCGGCAGCTGCTGCCATTTTTACAAAACCCTCTCGCGAAATACAAGCACGGCTTCCATCCAAGCCCAGAGCTTGCATCTTCAGCCAAGTAGCTTCGTTTATGCAATGGGGATTCAGGATAAGCACTCGGGCTGACGGCTAACTCTAGCCGCGGCGGATCGAACAAATCATCGATCTTCGAATCGTTGAGGAAAGCAAGATGGTCTTGAAGCTGGTAGTCATCAATGAGGTCATGACTAGAAGAACTATATGGCAATGCCATAGAAGATGAAAATGAGCCGGAACCAATATTACTACTCTCCTTGACAACACTGGCGTAAGAAGGAGCCGGAGCGGAAAACCCAGTGCAAGGCCAAGGGTTGCAGGAGGAAGGGGACGATGGGTTAACGTTTGCGACGTCAAAGCCATTAATGGCTGCAGTGGTTCTTGAAAAGGAGGTGGACCTTGAAAAGGAGGAAGGGGAAGCGTTTGAAGGAATCCCCAAGTGGGTTTTGGCTTTGAGGATGAGATTGTGCAGACTGGTGTCTGGTCCAAAGGCCAAGCGTATCATCTCCTTCTCACCATGGTCTTGCAAGAGAAGGTAGCCCATGATTTTGGAGGCGTTTTCTGGGTCCAAGGTTTGGATCCTTGAGAAAACCGCCTTAGTAGCTTCATAGGAATCCATGGAAGTAGAAAAACACTCACTCAACACACTACTTTTTAAAGGAGCTGGAAGGCACAGTAGGAACAATGAATGTTTTCGTGTGGACTGTAGACTAGTGTCACTAGTGTGTTAAAAAAGAGCAATAATGGGTGGATTATTATAAATATATTTTTAGTATTCTAGTAATGATGGTGAGTGTTTGGAAGTGAGAAGCAAATGCCCATGAAAATTGAAATGAATGAGGGGTTTGAACATGGTGGAGAAGCAGAGAAAGAACGATAAAGAGAGAGAGAGAGAGAGAGAGAGAGAGAGAGAATCAATTCAAAGGTGCTTTGTTGCTGCTGCTGCTGCTGCAGCTCTTCTCTCTTAAACTTAGAACCACAACTTTTGGTGGCAGTAGCTGCAGCCTTGGGGGGAGTAATCTCTCTCTCTCTCTCTCTCTCTCTCTCTCAAACACAGTTTTTTTTTTTTTTTTTTTTTTTTAACTTTTTTATTTTCAGTCATATTTTACAGAAATGGACAAAACAAGGCTGAGTGGGGAGACTGGATTCACAACTCCTTGATTACTTGAAAGGGAAGTAATTATTTTAAGCACACTTTCAAACCACTGACCAAAAAATCAAAAGAAAATGGATACTCAGTGGAGTGGAGTTTCAATATGGTATGCTGCCCTACTCTCATAAAGAGGGGCTCTTACTCATTTAGTAAATAAAGAGGGGCTCTTACTCATTTAGTAAATAAAGAGGGGCTCTTACACATTTAGTAATGATCCAAGAATATAAATATATATAAGAGAAAGCAAGAGAAAGAGGTCAATCTAATTTCAAGGCTTTAATTTCAAAGAGGAAAAAAAAAATTATAAAAAGCTGGATTTTAGATCTAATTATAGTTTTCATTGCTATGTTAGGAAGCAAGGAGCGAGTACTTGAAAGTACATGTAATATTTTTTAAAAAGCCTGTAAAGTTAGGATTAGAATCTTCTGTAATTTCATAAAAATTATAAATTTTCAAATTACATAATTTTGACCATTTCTAGATATTGAAACGTTCAAAAAAATGTTATTTATTTCGAATAGGCGGCGTTTTCCGAGCATTTCAATGCCTAAAAAGTGCCCAAATTGTGTAATACTGTAATTTTCCATAAAATTAAGGGGTTAATTTGGATGTTATGTTTGGATTAGGCTTAGGTGTTTGGAAATTTGAAAAGTGTAAAATAGTTAAAATTAAATTAACAGCTTCCTCAAAATAATATTTGTAAAATCACCTGAAAATAAAGGACAAGAAAGAGGGAGACTACTGACAAGGTTTGATGACCACGCGCTGTAGCTGCGCGTGTAGTTAGAAGCTCCATCAGTTTTTCAAATTATGCACGTTCACTTGCTATCATTCTGACAAACCTCTTCTTCCCGTACTGTGGTGTAATTTATTTTTAGATTCACGTCCAGAAAAGTTTTGGTGCTGCTCATGTGCATGAACTCCAATACGGATCCCGCCCACTTGCACCGTTAGATTCCTCTTTAGATCCTAAAAAGATTTTAAAAAGGTTTCCAATTTTTTTAAAAAAATTTGGGCCAGTGTCTCCAATTGCCTTTTTCCCTGGAAGGCATTATTTGTAGGGAGAAAATTGTAATTTCAGCCTCCTTTTTTAATTAAAAAAAATCCTCTTGGGAAATTAATTTAATCAGGGCTGTCCTTCTCATGTGGACCCATGTTTTTAAACTGAGGATCAGAACTTCTGAGGGTTGAAAGCAGCCATTGAGTGATTGGAAGATAAATATTTGTTGATGTTTAATCTCAAAATTAAAATTAAAATTAAAATTAATCAAAATCCCATTCCCTTCTAATTTTAGTGATCAGTTGTATTCTCAAACACTTCTATTGATATAATACAAGTTTCATTACAATTTGATTGCAATAATCCTCCACCACGGCGACCCCGGTCTGGTCATTCAGTGTTATATTTTTTGTTGGAATTACCGAATTCTCTTGTCGTTGTAGTAGGCGTTTCTCTTAGCAGCTCATCCCCTGGACTGCTTTAAAGCCCTTCGTTTTTGTCGGCTCCTTTTTGGGATTGTTTGTGTGCGCGAATGAACTATTGGGTCGGCCCATTTGTTTGGCCTATTCTCATAAATCATTATGAAACTTTCATTGTAAATAACAAGGGAGAGTCTCTTGCTTCTTACATAATACACAGTTGCTAATAAAGCTTTGCACCTCTTCCATCCATACTTTGTTTAACCCTTGTTGCTTAACAATCTATAGCCATTTAACACATATTTTATGTCATCAATAAGTTGTCCAACAAAACTCTAGTTTCTGCCCCCGAACTTAACTGCATCCATTATCTACTCAACGTATCCTTCAAGCATGTGATTAACCCGTCAACTATCATATAAAAACTAATCCCCACAAAATTTAATTGAAAATCGGAGGTGTTACATCAGTAATTGAAAATACGTGACACTTTTAACTTGTGTTTGTGTGCATTAGAACAAGACACAAACTGAAGCTGTCAATATAAATTTAATATGTTTTTAAGTTAAACACATTATAAACTTTTGAGAAATAAACTATGAACACCTACAGGCTACAATAATGTTATTAGAGAATATACTTATTTGAAAATTGTTTGAGAATTTCTCTCACTGTCTGATTACTTCATGGAATTTTTGAAGAAATTTTGAAACAATTCTGTTTGGGGAAAATCCTAGTTCGAATTGACATATATAATGCACAAGATTGGAACTCAAGACAGCTTAGTCTGAGATGGGTTATTGATTTTTTTATTTTTGTAAACAAATTTATATAACTTTGATTCTATCAAAAGTTTGGTTTCGTTTGTCGATGCTTTTTAGAAAGTGTTTTATAGTTTTGTTTGAAAAAGTGTTTTGATGTAACATAAATGTGAAAATAATTTTGAATATTTTGTGTTTTGAATTGTTTGTTAATGTCTTTTTTTTTTTTTTATGTAATATAAAAAACAAAAGGTAGAAAGAAAATTGTTTGATAACATTTTTTATTTTTTTTTTTAAAAAAAGACTGAGACAAAGTATCTTAGGTTGTGTTTCATTGAAAAATACACTTCTTCAAATTTTTGAAGCAACAAATGGTAGGGCTGAGGCATTATAGAATGTAGGCTTCTTGTGGGAAAACAAAGGAAATGCCATTCGCTTCATATATATATATATATATAGAATTAAAAAAATGCATATCACAATTATATGCATATAACAGTTAATCTTTACGCTCAAGCAATCAATCATCACCGGAATTTGGCCAAAATGGTCGGGATCTTGCCAGAACGGCCGAGATGGCTGGGATCCAGCCAGAACGGCCGAGATCAGCAGGGATATGGCTGTTCTGGTTAAATCCAGCTGACTTTTGGCTAACTGACAGGATACGGCCATTTTGGTCGAAGTTCGACACAACTGTCAAATTCTACAAATATATATATAATTACAAAATTGCATATGACAGTTATGTTGGTACGTATTTATTTTTTTTATTTTTTTAAGTAGATTTCATTATATCAATATAGATGAGCATCCATTTTTTATAAAATAAATAAGAAATAAAAATATATAATGAGAAATCGACTGTCGTTCTAAGAATGATCAGTTAAGTAATTTTAATATGCTTAATTGAAAAAATTCATACCAACCCAATTTAAAAGAAAACTTTGTTCCAAAAAAAAAAAAATTCGATAAAAAAGTTGATTGTTATTTACAGACTATAGAAATAGATTAAAATTTATTTAACTTTCTATCTCTATATATATAGGAATCAAGAAAATCAGAAATATTTACAAAAAAGAAAAAGAAAAAGAAAAAAGAAAATCAGAAATAAAAAATACATAAAGTTTAAGATCCACAGTTGATTGTTACTTTAATAATTGTCCTGTGTTTTATTTTGTGACCAACCATGTCCAGACAGCAGCACATGAGGAAACATCAAATTCACTCACCTAGGGAACTTCAAAACCTTGTTCTCATGTTTTTTTTTTTAAAAAAAAAATTATAATTGTCTTTTTGCCCCGACAAATACTGCAAAGCTGGTCCAATGGCTTCTCTCCTTCCCCCTTCATCTACAAAACAAACTCCCACCCATCAATATGTGTATATTTAACTCCAAAGTCCAAACAATCACGGAGGATTTCAAATAGAAAGGAATTGTAAATAAAATAACAAATGTAAAAATATAAAAAAAAGTAATTGAAGGAGACTTTTGGGGTAATTACATTTTTTTCCCATTAACTATCGTCATTGTCAACATGCCCCCATTAACTGACACCTCGACCAAAATAGAGTATCCAACTACAAACTTTACATACTTTGCCCCATTCCGTCAGAAAATCCCGTTAACTTGGACGGAATATGCCATTTTTGGGCATTAATTTTAATTTAAAGACCAAAATGCCCACCAACAGTAATTAATAAAAAAAATTAAAATTAATATATTTAAAAAAGTTGAGGGTATTTATGTCATTTTTGAATTTGAGTTAGAGTATTTAAGTCTTTTCACGAATTAAACTGACGGAAGGGTGCAAAGTATGTAAAGTTGGTAATTAGATACTTTCTTTTGGTCGAGGTGTCGATTCATGGAGGCATGTTGACAATGACTGATAATTGATGGGGAGAAAATGTAATTACCCCGAAACTTTTTGTTCGGGAACAAAAACTTTACGTATAACTGTTATTAGCCTGATTTTCCTAACTCATAAGTTAAGAACAAATTTTCCTTGGTTTTTATTTTTTTATAATTTGATTGTATAATTGTTTCTAGAATACTTCTGTTTTTTTCCTATTTATAATGTGTTTTACGATGTAATTTTGTGTGTTAAATATTTGATTTTGGCAACTTAAAAAGATTTCTTATAGAGAATTTAAGACAAAAACCCTATATAGAGCGGGTTATAGGCTAGTTCATATGATTGGCAATTAATAAATTGTTTAGAGATCCGAACTTCAAATCCTCCTTGGACGATGTTAATAGGCCTAGGAAAAGGTAAGGTTACAAGTCAGATTAGGTCTGCTGAAATGTTTAGAAGCAGCTCTCATACGTACAAAGAGAGTGTGGGGCAGGTTATGCAGAAGAGGTAGAACCCAATGAACTCAAGTCATTGTGAGAGAATTAGGCAACCTACACAATGCTAGATGCATCATGCATGTCTACATATATCAATTGGCAGAATGAAATAAACTTAAAAACATAACCCTCTCAACTAGGATTAAGGCTAAACACCCTTAACGACTGTAATTCATCTCAAAAAAAGACTGATTAATCTCAGACAGCAAAAGCATTGAGATGGAGATGAAATCATTTTGAATCAAATCACTTCCATAAAAATGGATTGAAAGAGAGGAAGAAGCAAAGCAGCTTGTGTTGAGCACAAAAGACCACAACACACATGGAATGAACACAATCAATCTGATGATCCAATTATGAGTTAAGTTCTTGAACAACTTCCAAGTAACAAAATGTAACCTTTGTCCCTCTACAAGAAGAAAATTTGAAAGTTTCTATGAGAACTACTTAAGTAATACTTTTGTTATCTATCAAAACTTGAATTTGAGAACCACAATTAAAGGACTATACGATTCGTGCAGGAAACCCATCACCACGAACAACATGATCTTACCAGAAAGCAGGGGGAGGAATGAAATGATACTACGAATTAAATGTTTAGTTGAGAGAACTGAAGCAATCATTTTCACTTTTTTTTTTAAAATAAAAAATAAAATAAAATTATGGGATGCCCCTTTGTGTAGTCCTCACATACTTGATATTGTTGTATTACTCATCAAACATCAAAAGAAGAAGAAGAAGAAGAAGAAGAAGAAGAAGAAGAAGAAAAGAGGAAGAAAATCAGAAAAACCAGAGAAATCAAATCCTAAATCCTAGAGCATAAACAACGAATAAAAAGATCTCAAAGCTCGAACGAAGGATCAAACAAGACCCCATAAACAAAGCCCTAAATAATACCATTTTGAACTTCCCAAATACTTGTCCTAGCCTTCAAATGATCTGCCATTCCTCTTTAACTGGAAGCTCCACATCAAGCAAAAAAGAGCACAGCTCGCCAAGCAACTAGACCCTTTCCACCACCTGATTCCCAGCTCAAACAAGCCAGCAGATCAACCACATAACTGGGATATCCAAATATACTCCAAAAAGATAATTATTTTGATCTTCTTCAATTAGCATATAACACAAGTGGAGAATCACCTGTAGACCTAATATATTGTGGATGCAATTGCACCAAAAGATTTCCAAGGTAGGAGCAGCAACTGAAGATCTGAAGTTGATGGAAAGAGAATGCTTAAACATCCTTTGAACCATATTGTTGAATGTAGGAGCACGCTTGCAAGCCTCTAAACCTTAGAAATATTCATGCCATAATAATGCCTGTCAAATCCTCCTAAATATCATCCTACTGCAATACTTATTGCCAAGAAGAAGGCCCATGTTGTGGGATTTTGACCCAGAAGAAAATTTATCCCATAGCACGTCCTTGGACAGTACCCAAAATTGGGAATAGAATCTGAAAGCAGGTCTTGCTTTTCTATGGTAGGATGGGAAGGAACGGACATGACAATTGTGAGTGCCAACAGTTGATGGCTGATGTGCAAATAAGGAAATGTACCAGTAATGCATGTGTTTGACAAAATGTTGGGGCAAAGGCCAAACGGACAAAGATACTTGGGAAGTTTGTAGAATCTGAAGGTCTCCAAAACCCTCTTGTAAAGGCAATGAATAAACACACTTTTTAGTAACTTGTTCTGCTAAACGAGAGGCTCCAGACCTGATGGGCTCAAGAAAAAATCATGCATGCTTGAACATTTTCATGCTGAGCCAATGGAAATATACAGCAACCACAAGGACAGGAAGAGTCAGAGGCACTAAGAAGCAGTAGTACCTATCACATGAGGGGGAAGAAAACCCATTTTCAGACCAAAAAGAAAAACTCCATATGAACATTTTGCAAAATATACATTCCAACAAAATTAATTGGTGAGAGAGAGAGAGAGAGAGAATGTGATTAAAGGTTAATAAACCCAATGTGAAAGTGCTTATATTGGTAATACTATTCAACAAAAAACACTTAAATTAATGAAACCCAGGAAGCCATGGAAAAACAATGCAGCAAGCATATTTAGTAACCCCAAAACCATCAGATTTTCAAACAGTAACCAGAAGCAAAGAAAGCAATCTGTAAGCCAAGAAACACAGAGCATTCTGTGATCAAAGATTCAAAATTGATCCAAGATAACAAGTATAAGTCATCTGGGCCTATTATCTAGAACTCATACTGTGTGCGGAAGAGAAAAAAAAATAGCTTAAGCAATTAATCGATTACCAGTCGTTTTGAACGGCGGATATCAGGGCGTTATTGGACGGAGGAAGAAGCTTGGATATGACGGTGGCGAAGAGAAATCCCAAAAAGAAGATGGAGCCTATTGCGACAAAGTAGCAGCCCCAGATTCTGTCGTTGGAGGAAACGAACTGCAAGGAAGAAGAAGAAGAAGCAGAAGAGGATCTCATTGCGTTATGTTGAGCAAATCACTTCCCACATTACCTTCTGGGGTCCTTCCTGAAATTTGGATGGGAACCAAGTTACTTTTTGCTTCCCTTTTCAAATGCACTCCACACAAATCAATGGCAATTCGAATGCCAATTTCAAGAGTAGCCTGTCAGAACAATTACCATGGGGAGGATAGCATAAAAAATCAAGAGAATTACCATTTTCAGTAATGTTTAAATAAACCCTCATCCGTTTCTCTCCAGCATCCCTCATATACCAAACTTTTATTCCCTCTATTCTTTGATGAAGATCAAACTGTATGTGTTATAGCTAGTTCATGCTTTCAAGACATTTTCAGTAGCTGATTATCCTGAAAACTAAAACACATACTACTGCATTTAACATCAACTGAGGATTTCATAAATCATAACCAAAGAGTCAAACTACAGACCAAGGTTTAAGAAGACAAAAAGGCCCAATATTGATCAATTTTACAGGGAAAATCATCAGTGCTAGTTGGTCAATAATAAATGGATGTCACGATTCCATTCCTTGTCCAAATTCTTCAAATGTTTTTGTGGCCAGCGTAAGGATGTTTACAAAAGCACTAAATGATGCACGAATGAATCCCTCAAAAACGTTAATCAAGATTTTCGGTTCTAAAGTCATTCTCCAATTTTCAAACTCAAATATATATTCCCATATCAGATATATTGTACAAAGCATAGGATGAGTCTTTTCTTTTTCTGAGCTATAAGGAGGAATCCCTATCTCAGGAAGAAAATCCTTTGATAGTGATTTCAAAGGAAAATATAGCCCAGAAAGAAAAAGACTTAAAAGGAAAAAAAAAAATTATAAAAATGATCGAGAAGACAAGTTTTCTCAGAGATTTTCTTTCCTTTTCCTCTATTTTCATAGCAACCAAACAGACTCAAAAGCCAAAAATTTTCTCAAAATCCCACAGTTGTAACGGAAACACGTAAGACGGAGAAGACAACACCAGCTCTACCCTTAATCTCTCAAAAGTTAAAACATACCCATTAAAGCTAAAATTTAAGCTTACCTTTGGTATTGCAAAAGGGAAGCCGAGGAGAAGGCCGGCGGGAGGCGGAGAGGCGCTCCGACAAAAAAATCTCCCCGATTCAAGAATTGAGGAGGAGAGGAGCTCGGAGAGACATGATGTCGTGAGAGAAAGAGAGAAATGGCTCCGAGTCTGTTGAAGTTCATTTTTAGACAAATTCGTTAAAAAAAAAATGGCAAATTAAAAATGTGAAAAAAATCCCTTCTTCTTTTTTTTTTTTTTTTTTTTTTTTTTTTTTTTTTTATAAAAATGTTAATATTTGTTTTTAGTACCAAGGAAAAAATGGAGCATATTGACTTTTAGTTTTAAGGAGGGCGAATAATTTTTAACATGACTCGCAAATCTTATATGAAATCAATACAAAATTATAAGGTTATAGTTGAACAGTTTGGTTTGTTTAATTAAATGAATCGGATTAAGGTTAACTATCTAGTTTTATACCAATATTTCAATACGACCTCAACTCGACATACAAACACGAACTATAACTTGTTCTTTTAAGATGATTTTAAAAATAGTTGTTTGGTTAATTGTAATTAATTAATACGCTATTAGATATTGATTTGAAAACTGTTTGGTTGGTTAATTGGAATTATTTGTAACTTGGGGTGCAAATTAACATTTTCACATTTAAAAGACGTTTAAATTATATAAATATATAAAGCAAGTTCCATATCTCAAGGGAGAAAAGAGAGACCGAGAGGAGAAAGAGTGTGGTGGGTTGCCGGGGGAGGGAGGTTCGGTTTTGTTTCCTCTTTTAGCTCTTTTAGGGCCAAAGAGGTTTTTATTTCCTCCCTGGGTTGCTCCCAGAGGAGGCTATAGTCTCCCAACCACTAGGGCTGTGGAGTTTTGAGTCCCCCCGGACTTGTTCCAGTGGTGGTTTTAGTCCTCCTAATCCTTGTGGACTATGGAGTGTGGTTTGGTTTTTAGTTTTGGTAGGTTTTCTTTGTTCTTGGCAGGATAACATTCTAGAGAGGCTCCGGAGGAAGAGAGACCGCCGCTTGTGTCACCGACGGAATGATTTTGGTGTGCTCCAGTTTTTCTCATTCTTTAAGGCCAGACCTACTATGTTCCGCCGTCCTATGGTAACACGCACCCCCCGGTTTTGCTCGCTGTTGACCTCTAGTTCTGCCGCTGCTTGATACGGCCGTAACACTCTCCGGTGACCGGCGCGTGGTCATCACGCGCCAGAGTGTTTTCCACTCTTTGGGCCACGCGTGATAGCTACGTTCCGTCTCTTTTGGCGTGTTTGGTGGTGTTCGGGAGTTTACAGTGTTCGGGTGCTGCATGGGCTCTTCTGGCGTCGGCACGTGTATCCGGCGGTGCTTCTTCCGACGTCAGCTTCTGTTTTTGGGTGTTTTCTTGTTCTTGTTTACAGATTGTATTTGACAGTTTACTCTGTGTTAGATCTAGCCTAGTCATAGCTTCTTAGCACAGATTGTTTGTGATCGACTCCATAGTGCAAGTAGAGGTTCATATGTCAACGTATAGGCACCTTTCTGTTGACTAGGTTTATTTGTAGCAACTGTCGGTATGATATGAGTTCTTGGGGTAATTGTATTGGGATATTTGTATTGTTCTAGTCCCTGTATTGATCTGAGTTTGACTCAGTCTGGTTGTAACTATGTTACCCCTTTGGTGTATTAATGAAATTATTAAATTTCCCTAAAAAAAAAAAGGGTTCTAAAACCCAATCACAAGGATGTAAATAAACTAGTTTATTCGACAACTTGCTCAATACCCGCTCGATTTAGTTCGATCCGAATTCGAACTCGATATTGTAGAAACTCGTTTGTTATTATAAAAACTCGCTCAATTAATAAGTGATACATATTCGACTCGTTTGACAAAACTCGATAAGGGCTCGAGAGCTCAGCTCGACCGAATCGCTCACCTGGCTTGTTAATCCTACTCGTTAGCTCGTTTATATCTCTTTGTGTGTGTGTGTGTGTGTCTCTCTCTCTATATATATATACACGCACTAAATAGGCATATAGTACACTAGCTAAGTAAATATAATAGTACATATTAATTATAATACTTTGATAATAATACTTAGTATGTTAAACTAAAATATTAAGTTATATATAATATATTAAACTTATTACTTGCTCACGTTATACATATACCATAGCTTATACTCTCTAGTTATATATAATAATATATTGTTAATTTGCTACTTATAGACTATAGTTATGTACTATATTTTATAATATGCCTTATATAGTTACGTATTATATATTTATGTTATTAATAAATGTATAGAGGTTGTTCACAAACTCACGTTTGAACTCCGCTTTGATCACACATTGAAAAATTTAACAGTCTAATTCGAGCTCTAGTTAAGTCGAGCTTGTCGAGTAACTTGGCTCGACTAGAATAGCATTTTCAACGAGCTCGCTCGAATTTTAAACGAGCTGAGCTTGAATACATATTTTATAGTTCTGCTCGAATTCAAACTCGACTATTTAAGCTCGACTCATATACAAGTTATTATTGAAATGTTAAAGCTCAACTCGAGTTGGCTCAATTACAACCCTTGAATCATGTAACCCAATTCAACGTTTCAAAAATCTTCTTAAAAAGAGAGAGAATTGAGATTGTTTGATAAAGATTTTAAAAAGTATTTTGTGAAAGTAGTTTAAAAGAGGGAATTATTTAGTGTAGGGTATATTTTAGAAGTGTTTTTGTTTTGAAAATAAATCATTGTCGTGGCCAAACGAGGCATAATCCACAAAAACCCGTATAAAAACCTAAAGAAAGAGCTTTCCACAGCTCCCACCAGTAAGTACGACCCGACGCAACCCTCAACTTTAGTCTTTAGCGAGCGAGAGTGAGAGAGACGCACATTTGGTTCGTATGGCGAACGCAGCGGAGGCGGAGGCGGTGGACTTCGAGCCGGAGGATGACGACCTGATGGACGAGGATGGGGGCGTGGACGCCGCTGACGCCTCAGCCTCGCCGAGGGCTCCGCTCCCGAAGCTCAAGTCCGCCATCACTGGCGGTGCGTCCTCCTCCGCCGCAGCCACCGCCTCCAGAAAGATCAAGGGCCGTGGCTTCCGCCAGGACCATCCCGACACTGTGGACCGCTCCGCCCGGCTCGCCGCTTCCAACTTCGACTCACTCAAGTCCCCCGACGGTCCTGGTCCCCAGCGATGTTAGTCCTCTCATTCTCTCTCTCTCTCTCTCTCCCTCTCTTTTTACACTTTAGGGTTTTTGGGCTATAATCCAAATAGATAAATCTATGTTATATCTGTTAGAGTGTGTATATGTTGGCTTTCTTGAATTTTAGGGTTTTTGGCTGAATTTTTAAGTCTTTATTTATTTATTTATTTATTTTGAATTGTTTTTGTGCTTTACTGGTTAGGATTCTAGGGTTTTTGGATTATGTTCGTGGAGGTAATAGCTGAGATGATGAATTTGGGGATCAAAGAGATGTTTATTCTTGGGTAAAATTAATTTTAGAGAAATGGTTGATATCTGTTGAAATCCGTATGGTTGTGTTTGGAATTGGTTTCTTTCCAAACAAACCGAGACTAACTTTGTTTTCTGAAGCGAGATGTGATGAATTATGCGTATTGGACTAGTGGGAGAACTCTTTTTAAAGGTTATCTGAACGTTATAGATATTTGAACTTTCTTCATTCGATCAAAGCTTAGACTTGAAATCGAGTTGGAACAAGTGTCAGTTGGGATGAGATCTCTGAGTAGGTTATCAAAGTTCGGCATATGCTAATCTTTGAGGGACACATCTAATGCGGTCAGGAGGTTTTTAGCATACCAGGCTTGATAGCCATTTGGTTTGATAGTATCTTGGTTGTGTTGAGGTCTACTTGGCAGTGCCTTGTGCTGCGATCATTTCATGGGGCATGAAATTCCTGAAAGAGTTTGAGATGAGTGAGTTCAGGAGTTGATTTTTCGTGTAGTTAGAGCACTTGCAGCAGACCCTCTAAACCCCCTTCCCTTCTCTAAATGCAGGGAAAATCTCCAAAAACCAACATTCAACAGATTCCCCTTCCCTTCCCTAAACCAAGGAAAGCTACAGTGCTACCCAAAATTTTGGGAAGCTTTCTCTTTCCTCTCTCTCTTCCCTAGCATTGATTTGCAAGAATATTTAAATGTTATAGGAAGGATAAGGGAAGTTATTGTGTAGTGTATTTGAATATTGAAGTTTGGTTTTCTAAATTTATGGAAAATTTAAGGGAAATTGCTGCTAGTAATCTTGAGCTGTATAAGCTTTTGACATTGAATGGTACTGAGTAATGTTTCACTTACACTGAGTCATTGTCAAGTCTAGAGGCACAATAGTCCATGGTTCTGACCTCTTAGGATTGGCATCATTTGCTTTATTAAAGTCTGTTGATGTACATAGAACTTTCAGAAGGCTGACCATTTTTTTGTTTTGTTTTTGTATATCTCTTTACTAATATTTATATGCTCCCCACAATCATCTTTCCCGTTCTGAGGGTGGAGAAATCATCAAATTTATATCGTCTATATAAATGAAATCTGTAACTGTCACCTGCTTGGAATTTTTTTTTCCTCTTTTTTTCCTTTTGGGCCGTCAAATTTCTCCTGGAGTGTTTGGTTTACATAAATCAATAATGATCTTACTGCTGATTCTCCAGCGCAGAACTTTGTAATTGCAGTAGCAAGGCTTTTAGATATTGTGTAAAAGTTTCTAACAAGAACAACCTTTAAGTTATATGTAGTTCAATATTTTGATATTTTGGCTTTAGCATCCGGTGTATTAAAAATCTTTTTATAATTTTTAGAATAGCTTTGTGGTGAATCTGTTCAGTCATTGAAGGAGATTTGTCCTGAATACTGAATTTCTTCTTTCACTTCTCTGAAAAAAGAGAATGGTTAAAATTCCTGCTTTTATTTGCAGCCATCGAAGGATGGATTATTCTGGCCACTGGGATACATGAAGAGGCACAAGAGGACGATCTGCAAAATGCTTTTGGTGAGTTTGGGGAGATCAGGAACTTGCATCTAAATCTTGATCGCCGGACTGGGTTTGTGAAGGTAAGCTCTAATTTACTTTGTTCTTCCATTAACAAAATGATGGTGGAAATGAGCATTCTTTTTTATGCTAAGACATGCAACTTTGCAAGTGATCTTGTATTGATATGGTTTTGAACATTGTTATGAAGATTAGCGATATTTTATGATTAAAAATCAACATGAGAATTCATTAGGTTGAATATTCTGCTTTAATGTGGATAATACATTGTAATGACCTTTCTACAATACGGATACAGAATGACTGAGGAAAAATTTATGCAATATCATCAATGTGATTGTGGGGACATTCTCTTAACTTCCAACTGCATGGTCTTCCTTGCATCAGTTTTGTAATGCCAGAAATTACTGTATAAGGCATGGCTTACAGATGGAGGGAATGGCTCAAGTATTTGAATATATTCCGAGGGGAAACATTTTTGGCAATTAGCAAGTTTAAATTTTTGATTAATCAATAAATGCTAATTACATTTTTGTAGAATGATTCTCCTCATGCTTGGAAAATTATAAAGAATATTTATTACCATTGCTTCCCTTTTTAAGGGAAGTAATATTTTAAGTGGGGTTAAGGCTTAACTGAGTTGAATAGTTCTGAATATTGGATAAAGGCTGAGCTAGTTATTGATTGTTCAAGTAGTGAAGAAGACTGATACTTGTTTCTTACGTTTTCTTGATGGTATCCAATGCACTTCATCATCAGCTGTGTTGGTTAAAAGGTTGTGATAAAATGCTATTTTATGAAGTTAGTGTAAAACTTACTACATCTTGTTTTTTTTTTTTGTTTTTTTGGTAATCAAGGGATATGCCCTAATTGAATATGAGAACTTTGAGGAAGCACAGAATGCAATATCCTCAATGAATGGAGCTGAATTTCTTACGCAAACTCTCACTGTTGACTGGGCCTTCAGCAGCGGATCCTCAGCTAATGGAGCAATGAAAAGAAAGAATACAAGGTTAGCCTATGTACCTTTTTTTTTTTAAAAAAAAAATGAAGAGATGATGTATTCCTTATAGAAAGAAAAGTTATGGAAGAAGCTTTTAATTTGAGGAGGGAAGTCCCTCCGCTGAAAGATGAAATGGAGAAATTTATTTCATTTTTGGGGTTATATGGAGAGAGTGGAGGGTGGAGGGACATTGGAAAGAGTGGAAGGAAATGTTGAGTGTATTCTCTTTCTGGTATCCAAATTTCTCTCCAAACCTCACCCATTCTTAAAGGAAGAAAATTATGTGTTAAGTTGGAAATCCTGTTTATTGTCTGCACTTTCCCTTTCCTTTCTTTCCTGATTTACTAACCAAATTGTGGAGGCAACTAGGAACTTAGAAGGTTCTCTTTTCTTTTCCCACGTAGTGAAGCAAATCATTCATAGGTTGAGCCATGCATAATTTGATCTAATCCGAGGTGCTTTACAAGTTCATTTTAAATGAAATGATTGCTCTTCTGGTGAGGTAATGAAGTGAAAATAGGAGTTCTCTGCTAGGTGTTTGACAAAATAGGATCATCCAGTTCCTATAGAACTTGTCACTAAAATACCCCTAGAGGCTTATCAACTGATTTTGATGGTGGGAAAAGGTTTTGCTACCCAACGTTTCATTTGGGCAAAATGTATAGAGTGGTTGGTGCATGGGGCTTCTGTAAGTCCCAGCAGGATTATGAGGTCTTTTTAAGTTTGGTTAGAAAGCATTGGTCCTTTGAATTTTGTAAGACCACAGAACATTGGCCTTTTCTTTTGTAATGGGGTTTCTATGATGAGTTGTATATCTTGTTACTCTTTTGACTATATTTAAGTTGCTATAAAACTTGTGAACAGATTGTTTAAGCTTGCATGTCGTTTCTCAGTCAAATTGCACTCGGTGTAATTTTTGTTTTTTTTAACCCTAGGTACCCTTTTTTTTTTTTTTTTTTTTCAGGCCACCTCGAGAACGTCGCTCAAGGAGTCCAAGGAGGAGATACTAGTGTGGCATGTATTGTTCTTTCATGAGGATTCGGGAATTAGCTATGAGGGGACCTTAATGTTTATGTTGATGCTTTGATTAACTCCTTTTATAGATTTTGTGTTCCCCAAGGACTTCACATTTCGCCCTTGTGTGGTGTTTTTACTCATGATGGTTTACCTTGATTATTAATTGTAGTGATATGTGTTTTTAATACTCTAATACTCTTCCTCCTCGTTTTTCTTTTTCATTTCAAAAGAAATGGATAGTATCTATTTTATTGTCAGGATTCAAAGTTGGTGCATCTTATATAATTTTATGTTAATTAAATATTTTAAAAGACATGTTAACATTTATTTTTTATTTATTTCATTTAAAATGGAGAAGATCATTGTCCCAAAATGGTTGCTATAATTTAACCAATTGAAATGTCTCTCGAATTCAGAATGAAAAAAGTCGAGGGGCAGATATTTTTCACCCAAGCCTTTTTGTTTTTCTTGGTCAGAATTTTCACCCCAAGTCTTCTCCTCCTTGAGAAATTTTTACACGACTTGCGAGTTTAATATAAACTCAACATAAAATTAAAGAGTTAGTGTTAAAGGGTTGTTTAATTAAATGAATTAGATTATAATTGATTTAATTTTATACTTATGTATCAATGCGATTCAAATCATAAACAAGAGCAATCACTCTTATTTATAACTCCTGCTGCCGTGACAATAGCATGTTTTATAAGGAAATAAAGTCCTATCAATTGGGTTATATTTGAAATTTGTTCCTCCATGCTAGGCTACAGTAATATTTGTTTGACAAAGTTTTTTTTCAAATTAGGTTGATTTTTTTTTTTTTTTAAAAAATTTAGTCTATTAAATTGACGTGTTTAAAATGCATGTAATTTTTAATAGAGGGAGTATGCGATTTTGACATTCATTTTTAATAGAATTGCTTAAAATTTGCGACAAGTGACAATTTAGAACGTTGACAAGTGTTCCTTTAATGTACAAATCAAATCATATTGAAGAATTTAAAACAAATAATAAATTTAGTCCATTTAAGATTGTTCTTTCTCATTATGGAAGACTTTTGCCCAAAAAGGTCTCAGATTTCAAACCAAACTCAAAATATTTTCATTATAATTAAATTTCTAAAATATTTTCGACGAACCATCTTCTTGGAAAAGAATTGTAGAAAATATTTTCATTCCGCTTAGGGTTCAAATTCGTTGGATCCTCCCAGAGACGGAGAAGTAGTCCACTCCCCTAGGCCCTAAGCCAATAAAAGAACCAAATAACCAAAGCAAACCCTAAAGTTCTAAGTCTCGTATTGTTTTCTCAATCTCCAACCAAAGCCAGCGTAGCAATTGTCTATTTATTTGCATTAAAATATCCCTAAAAGCGGGATTTTTTTTGTTTAAAATCTCTTTACCTAACATCTCTCTATCTCTCTTATAAAGATACATATTTAAATAAGGAAAAAAAAACATAATTTAGCCCACAAATTACCACCCGTTTTTCGGATGGCCCCCAAACTACCAAGGCTTGCACTTTGGCCCCCCCAAACTACTAAAACTTTTGAAAAATGCCTATTTTGGCGAAATATTCTTATAATACCTCTGCCACATGCCATTTTTCAAATAAAAAAAAAAATTCAAAAAAGTTAGAAAAAAATTAGAAAAAATTAAAACTAAAAAAAATATTGCAATCGACCGGAGGACGTACTGCTTATTTTTTTATTTTTAAAAAATAAAAATAAGAAATTAAATTTTAGTTTATTAATTTTTTTAAAGAATTTTTTAGAAATTTTTTTATTATTTTAATTTTTTTAAATTTAAAAATGACACGTGACATGGGTATTATGGGGATATTTCGCCAAAAGGAACATTTTCAAAGGTTTTGGTAGTTTGGAGGGCCAGAGTGCAAGCCTTGATAGTTTTGGGAACCATCCGGAAAACAGGTGGTAGTTTGGGAGCTAAATTGTATTTTTCCCTTTAAATAATTAAGTGGGTACAATTCTCATGTTTGCAGCTTTGCACTGTAATATAGTGTTGGTTTCACTAATTTAGTAATTTCAATTCGACGAGGAGAAATGAAACACTTACATCTTTTATACATCTCTTGTATATCTACATACAACTAAGTTTCAAATCCACCATTGAATTTATGGGTCCCATAAATCCAAAGGTAGATTTAAAAATGAGATGTATAGAAGATGTAAAAATATCATTTCTCTATGGTAAATTTAATTGTTTCATTTCGAGGTGTCGTGCAATCTCCAAATGGGTTAAAGAGTTTTAGAGATAACCATAATTTACTCCATAAGCTAGTTGACAAAAAATGTTATTCTGAAATTGAATTACAAACAATATATGCCTCCTACTGATATTTATCATTGTATTATAGATTCATCTACTTAATCAAACAATAAATCTATGTCTCAATCAAATCAGTAAGGAAATTCTAGGAATAAAAACTCAGAAAAAATTAGCATTGGGATTAAGATTCCGAGGGCATTGATTATCAGGAAAAATATGGAATCTAAAAGTAATCATTAATACAGAATTTAAAAATTTATCTTGAGAAGTAGAAATTTGGGGCCTTTGCACTCAGAATTTTGTCATGATAATTAAAAAAAAAAATAAAAAAAAATGCCTTTATTTCTTTATTTATTTTTTTGAACAAGGCGATTTTGTTGATTGTTAATGTATTCAAGAATAGATTACATCATTGTATTTCTTCACTTTGTACAAGTGGTTGATCAAGTGGGTTGTTGCTTCAATCCTACCTCCTTTCATGTCAAGTTTAAAAGAAGAAGAAGAAGAAGAAAAAGGTATGCATAAGCTTGTTGACTTTTCTATGTCAGTACTATGGATGTGTAGCTTGTGTTTTGTTTCATGTGGCCAAAGCAGTCCAATAATTTGCTACGCATAAGCTTGTTGGAGTGCCAATGGTACGAGACCATACCCAATGTGTGCCCTCTATTCGTTGCAATTCTGCCAGCTGCAGTGACATAGCAATATTAGCAATAATCTTAACATAATTTTTGGCATTAAAATGAACATGTACTGAAAATTGATGACATAAAGAGTGATCCTTTTTGGTAGCTCGGATTGATCATCCTTATGGGAGGAGATCAAGTAGGTTGAATGAAATGGAGAAGTGCATAACAGCTGCTCCCAATGGGGTGGAGTATTCTGCAGCAAAGACATAACAGCTCCAAACAATGATTGTAGCTGAAACAAAAAGATAGAAGTAGAACCAAATGTCGAAACGAGACGAGGGAGAATCACCTAAGATTAAGCACCAGTTATTCTAGCAGTTTAAGCTGATAGGAAGAGATCAATTTAGTCTAACACTCTCCTTCATATGTGGGCTTAAACTCTCCCTTAATAAAGAAGGTTCAACACGTGGAATATTTAGTTGAAATGGAAGGTAAATGAAAGAGATAAGGTTCAAACTTAGAACATTCGCCCTAATAGCATGTTAAATCGAGCTTTTGGGATAAGTGGTGATTTAACACAGAAGACTTATGCAATTATATAGAATTTATCTTTCTTGTATAATACCACTTAGTTTTGCATTAAACTCCATCTCCATTGGTATGAACTCACTGTATATCTATGTGCAGAGCTAAAAACCTCTCCTGGAGGAACTGGATTCCAACTGAACATTGGATGTCACTTGTAGTCACTATTAGGTAACCAGAAATATTAGTAGATTAAGATAATGATTGCTTACTCTGCCATCTCTTAGCTCAAAGATAACTGAATCTTCAGAAAATGGAATTGGCCTTGTAGCTGCCACCTGCATATATTTTGAACACTCACCATTAATATTACTTTCACAAATATATACTAGCCATCGGCGAAGTTTGATACTAACTGCATACCTTTGGGTCACAGTTTCCACTAACATCATTAAGGTTTTCTGCATTCATCTCTAAGCTAGCTTCAAAATCTTCATCAACACAAATGTCTTCCTCCCTGTATTTGTCTTCCTCTTGTCTTTGCTTGTCAGCAACAATATTTCCCATATATGGAAACCCGCAACTCTTCCATTTCCAAGTCATTTGATTATCCATGTACCTCAGATATACTTTTCCATCTGAACCAATCAACAACAGTTGATTACCATCAAAGCATGGGCCAGGTGAACCAACCAAGGACACACCTTTATATGGTGTTCCATGTTCCACCCAGTTCCACCCATCCAATGTATTCCAGTGATATTCAACTAGCCTACTATCTTCTGAAAGCATGAAAATTGAGCCCATAAGTGATAGCAGCGATGGCCTCATGGCAGTTCCAGGCAATCTTGACAGGATCAAATGCTGAGACTGGTAATGCTCGTGCCACACTTCAGTCACTTTGTTATACTGATATAGCCTACCATTCCTTCCAAGCACGAACACTATATTTTCCCTGAACATTTCCTGATCTACAATAGATGCAATTTTACTGTTTGGAGGGTTTCGGCAATCTTTCCATTTAAACTTCCTCAGGGCAACCTACAGAACAATGTATATGATGAGGTCAAAATTGTTAAAAGTATTAATTAAATTATTAAATTTACTATTTTCTATCGGCTTTAGTGTTTAAGATAAATGGTGATTTAACAAAAATGGGCCGAGATAAGTGAATCAATGGTAAAATCGAGAAAGATATGTTTACGATTTATTTTTCAATAGTTTAAGTAATTGAAGCAGTAGATGTACTCATTTTGTATGGTTCTTGTAACTTACTGTGAACTGTAGTAATCTTCCAGTTTTGCTCACAAAGAAGAGTGAATCTTCTGGCGTTACTCTCATGGTTCTACCTGGCATTCCATCCCATGGAGGACCTCCAATAACTTGCCCTCCTTTCCTCAAAGAAGTGCAGTTTATCCATGTCAGCTCACTGCTGCTCCTTTCCCTAATAAGCAAACTGCCATATGTGTCAACGACATACAAACTTCCATTGTAGTTTCCTAGTGCACCTTTGATAGCAGTTGAGTGGTCATGCTTCAGCCACAGCCATACATTTTCAGTATAAAGATATTCAAAAGTCAAACCACCATCTGTTATTAGGAAAAACGATCTTCCTTCATGCATCAGCCTTAGACGAAAGTTCGTGTTGATCCAATTATCTGGGAAACTAAATTCTTCCATAGATATCATTGGGCCACTACCTGATGCACCTGGAGGTAAGTAAGCTTGTGCTTGGCTTCCCTTTCGCCATCTTGTCATTGATCTTGTAATTCCTATACCATTTGACTCATCTTTTACACCTATGATGCAATTTGAGGATCCATGTTTTTCTGTGCAATACTCAGCATTCCATCCTTCTGTCTCGGGGGCATCTATTATAGACCATATATATTTACTTGATGCTTTTCTTCGGACATTAAGCTGATGAGTTGGCCCAGAATTTTCCCCGCCTAGGCCTGGTAGATGCAGTTCTGCAAGTCTTCCATCATCCAGTGGGAACAGTATCCTGCCAACATGAAATTGTAGTCCAGCAATACCTCTTGCAGCTTTTGCTTGTGGGGGATGCATATGACTCACCCATGCATCTGGAATTTGGTCCTCTTGAGCAATACCTGTTTTCATTTGAAGAATTTTACATTTATGATGCATAGTTAAGTTTTCTATTCAGAAAATCTGTTGATTCTCCTTTAGCAATCCATAATTTATATGCAATTTTTTTCAAACTCTATTTATTGTGTTGCAGCAACTACAATTTGTATCATGCACCTAAAAATATGTTGCATGAAATATAAATTTTATGGTTATCATCAACTAGAGGTTTGTTTGGTAACTTCTCTTTACCAGACACAATTTGAGTCCTTAGCAGTTCATTTAAGGGAGCCTAGGAACTTCGATAAGTAGGGTATATGATCCCATATTCTACATGTTTATCACCGTTTTTCATTGCTTTTGAATAAATGCTTTGATAATGAATACCATTATAGAGTGTTCAAGATAATTAATACCATTTGAACAAATTACTTTACTTCGGGACTGATATATGCTATACTGACCCTTGCAACCTCTGGTGGACCATCTTAGCTTCTCTAATGGGCAGGCTGCACCTGCTTTTCCTACTAATTACTTCCAGAGCAAGGATGATAGTTTTGTGTGAAAAATTGGTTTCTTGATCACCAGTAAATCACAAACGAAAATCTGGTGGCATTTTAGAAGCCAATCTTCCTAAACTTCTTTCAGATGTGATCTTGAATGGAGGGTTATTTTTCTTAATGTTTTAGTTGGTGACAATGTTACCATATGCAATTTGAATTATCATATCATCAGTTTTAATGAAGGCTATAGGTGGTACACAAATCCTTTAAAAGGAAAAATGCTTGTCCTTGTAAGATTCAGATTGGGAAACTGCTTCTAAAGGTATTTAATTAATAGGAAATCAGTTTGTTCATAATGCCTGCTTGACTCACCTGATTGTTTTGGTATTCGATATTCATAAATGAAACCAGCCGATGTAGTGAGAAACAGTGATAAATTTTTTTCATTTAACTCATCTTGCAGAGTTGGTGTGATAGATGTCAGATGCTGATCTTTTGGACTTCCATGGACTACCCATTTCCACTTCCTTTGGTGTAGTCGTCTCTCTACCAAACTACCACCCTGTACATATGCAGAATCTTGTTAGAGGATTGTGTTAAATTTGGAAAGAAAATGTAAGATACACAAATACTCAGCTGAAGTAAGGGCCTTTAGGTCTAACAAGATCCATGCATGTATATTAAAGCTTTGTAGATATATATGACAGCATTAGTCAAAACTCTCTAGCTGTATTAGAACAGAGGATTCCTTGTAGCTTGTAGTAAAGTGGATGCAGTCTATTGCATACCTCATGCTTTAACCATTCACAAAAATCTTTTGGATCTTCAAAAATTTCAACGAGTCTGCAAATTTTGTTCCAGGACTCAAAACTCAATATGGTAACAGTTCTAGCTTCATTACTAACCGAAAAGTATCTTGATTCATTGTCATATTGTTTCATATTATTCCCTTTATCATTCTAGATATTCTCTCTACCACTGACAGCTTGTTAAATCACCACTTATCTCAAAAGCTTAAGCTAATAGGAATGAATAAATTTAATCATTTAATCAATACTTTAACACCGCAAAGATTTGTCTCCATTCGTTTTCTTTGTGTGTGATTGTGTGTCATTTTCTTTTTCTTTTCCTTTTCTTTTTTTCTTTTTCCTCAGGTGGGGCGTGGGGTAGGGATGAGGGGTTTTTCTTCTTTGATCATTCTGTGGATCATCCTAATAGTTTTCGCTTTTGTATACTCTAATGCTGAATTTAGATAATAACTATTGGTAAAAGATAGATGCATCAGTTTATAGATGCTTGGATGAAGCACCTTAGTTAAAAGAAAGAGGGATATTGAATAATCTCCACTCAGGCCATGTAAAGTACACCCCATTGATGGAATCAGAGAAGCATCCTGTCCTGTTCCTTCTCTCCATATATGCTTCTTCCATGATGGTTTTGAGCTTCTGTCATATTCATAAAGATCTCCTATAGAACTGCATTGTACAGTGACAATTTAGCTCAATATGATATAAAGCACTCAGATTATGCACATGGTTCTTCTTAACACTGGTAACTAACAATTTCCTTTTAGGTTACATGTGAGAGAGACAGAGATTACACCTTATGGTATACACTACTTCTGTTCTGATAGTACCAGCATCAGCTATTGCTGCAACATTTGCACCCGGTGGCCGGCCATGATTAACCCATCTGTTCTACGTTTACAGCACAAACGTCCAAGTGAAATTAGAGTCTCCCCATCGGAATCTACATTATAGATAGACACTAAAATGTAAACCTTAAGGTGCTAGTGTTAGCTATGATGGCTACGATCATATATATGTAAGTCTTACCTTGGAGGCTCAACCCCACTAAGCTCAAACAATGTCCCCTTTCTAGTGCAAAAATAAACTCTCCTGGCAGGCAATTAGCAAAACCAAGGAGTTAATTTAGAGAGAGACAGACAAATTTCTTGCAGTGATGATTTATGTAAAACTTATAGTCTGTTTGAGTTTGCGATTTCAGAATGTTCGTTCTAAAAACAAGGATTTTAAAACGTGTAATTTAAAAACGTGATTTTTTAAAAAGCGGTTAAACGTTTGGTAAAATCGCAGCTTGACCTTTAAAATTGCAGTTTTAACCTTTAAAAAAGTAAGTTTTTAAAAACAAACCCCCAAATGATATATTTTTAGCGATTTGGTTTAAAATAGCACTTTACTCAAAAAGTAAAAATTTATATACTCACACTCCATCATGTGATACAGCACCAGACTTTATTGATATTGCAGAACTTTGCTCCCCTTCTCTACCTGTGTCTTGATTCAGTCTAGGCGTGAAGTCTACCCAAACTGCCTGTGAGCTCTCGCTGACTTGCATCTGAAGACAAAAAAGGATTTAATCGGGGTATGAGAGAAACAAGGATACTGTAGCTGTTCCAATATAAGTTAGTTTTAGTCCATTTCCATCGAGCAGGCTGTTGTTTCGATTCAAGGGCCAGAATTTCATATGTTTAGATTTCTTTTTAGACTTGGGTCCTTAACCTGATCTCAACCTTTCATAGAACATAGCCAGTAAATCAGATGGTCACTGATAATTAGTTTGTATACCAACAAAAAGATGTAACATGAGAAAGTTCATTAAGAAGAATTATAAGATTGTGTATTTGTGTAAATTCAAGAATTATGTAATCCCATAAGATGTTATCTGATACAAATTTTTGAGACAACTGGTGGATTGTAGTACCTGATATAGAATTCCTGATTCAGATAGAGCAAGAATTGTCTGATTGACAATAAAAACAGAGATTGCATGACCTGCTAATACTTGTAAATCATGGGGAGCAATCACCCACTGCACTCCATTCCAAAACCTCTCATAGATAGAGCCACTTTCACCAGTCACCCAAATGGATGTCTCAGACATTTTAGTCAGTGAAATTCTCTTTCTCTGAGGCAGAACAACAGTATTAGAATTCTCTTCCTGCCCTCCATGACCATCTTTCTTTTGCAAACTCTCCCTTTGTTCAGGAACAATATCATACTCTGTTTCTAAGATTGGACTGATCGAACCCACTTTAGTACAGTTATCATTAACACAAGAGACGAGATCATAAGGCAGTTCTACTTCAACCCAGCTATTGGTTTGCTCGTTAAACTCCCAAAACCTATCTGTTTTCTGCTGGAATTGCTGGTCTGTTTGTTGACCAAAATGATCAGGTGGGCACCATGAACATGAAGCATGAGCAAGAACCAGAAAATAGCTTACTGGAAAAAGGACCCGGATGAAAAATATTGAATGGAACATGGACATGGTGGAGCTGGGGAACCTGAAGAGGACCAGACATAATAGAAACAGTTCCAAAAGACTTTAGATATTCAGATTTTGTCAGGGACGAGTTTGGTTGGTTTGTATCTTCTGTGGTGCCCCCCATATGGACCATAGCAGAAAAGGCTTTACAGTACGGTTTAAAGGACTAACCATCATTTTTGGAAGGACAAGTATCTTTTCATGGCCATGAGAGAGCTCATGATGGTTCTGTGTTGGGGTCCATCGGGGGTAGACTGGAGATGGGTAGTTAGTGCATATACAGGTTCTTAGATAATAACTACTTTGTAGGCTGAAGCAGAGCCTCTGAATGTCAAATATGACAATAATTATACCAAACCAGTGCAGGTTTCTTAATAGGGTAGCTAAAAAATCTGTTCTACTTTATAATAGTGTTTGATTCTTCTTTCTTGGAGCTGGTAACTTTTTTCTTACCTAATTTAATGACTTTATGCCAATTGCTTATTGATATAATTCAACCAATACTGAGAGTATTAGTGAACATTATTTCTTTCCTATTCTAAAGTAATCCTTCTATTCAAATCCTTGGATTATGTCTTC
Organism: Alnus glutinosa; assembly: GCF_958979055.1. Taxonomy (NCBI): domain Eukaryota; kingdom Viridiplantae; phylum Streptophyta; class Magnoliopsida; order Fagales; family Betulaceae; genus Alnus; species Alnus glutinosa. The sequence goes on along the minus strand of NC_084894.1, from coordinate 3,762,850 downwards.
CATGCAGGTGAATCATATTGAAAACATGGAATGTGTTAATGATTGCACATGATTACACCCCTCCATCATTCATGGGGCTCATCACATGATGGGTGTGAGTTTTGGCAACTTAACTCTTTGTGCTACCTATGCAACGACGGAGGGAAAATGCTATTCACATATGTGCTATCACTTTATGTAGGCTATTCATCTTTCCAATTTGAGACCAGTTACCACATAGCGTTACTAGGTTGCTTTGATATCATTTGTAACGACCCTGGACAAAAGCTCTAGCTACATCTGTGCTATCACTATAAAAGAACCAATCGATTTAGAGCTCCCTAAAATCACTTATGAGGCCGAATTTTACCTAATGCAAAACTAATATAGGACTTAACATTTATGATTGTCTTTACAATCCACCTACTTTATGTAAACTATTCATATTTCTAATCTGTGACCGGAATGCTTCAAACTAATTGTAGAGTTCGTGACTTGATTTATCAAGTCCATACTGGTGGCCCCCCCTTTACATCTTTTGTCTTTTCTTTCTAGCACACGTTTGCCTTGACTTGGAGTAGCTTCTTGGAGAAGCCAGCTTGTTCTAGAAGCTTGTGAAAAGAAAAGAAAGAAAAAAAATGGCCTGTTGTTAAAAATAGGCAGAAGCCTCATTTGGTCCCTTGGAGTGTAGTGTGCGAGAGAAGCCTCTTCCGGTCCCTTTGTGTGTGGGGTGAGAAAAAAGAAGAGAAGGAGAAGGGTGTCTAGCAGTTTGAAGTGCAGTTTCGGTAGCTCCTTTTTAAAGAGATAAGTCCCTTTTGTTGCCTCACTTGTATGTCTCATTGTATATCTCTTGTGTGCTAAGAGAGAAGGGAACTAAGAGAAATTTTTTCTTTTGTATTTAGTTCTCCTTTGTTGTGTGAGAGTGAGATTTGGGTGTATTGGAGCTTTTGAGTTTTAGTGATTGCTCTTTGTATTGCACTTTGTACTCCATCCTTTTGATAGTGAATTTCTTCTGGATCGTTTCCGCCAATGTATGTAGGCTTGTTAGACTGAACCTATTAAATCTTGGTGTTTCTTGAGTTTGTGTTATGACTATTTGATATTTTATAATTTTTCTGCTTCTTTAGTGATCCTGGAATATTAGTTTTGTCATAACACTAATTGAAAATACGATTACCGGCCAAGTGAACAAAGTTTTTACCTGTCAAACAAAGAAAAAATAGAAGAAGAAAAAAAATCTTTTCTGGTTTGACTTTTTTCCATTGCTGCATAATATTTCCCAGCTGAGGTAAGATCTCACTGGTTTTCTTTAATAGTCATTAAGAAATGAAAGAGACACAATGCACAAGTGGGTGATACTTTGGTCCAAAAAGGACATCACAAGTTGGTGATTATATAAAGAGTATGGTTGCATTTCAGATCTGTCATCCACCATGGTCCACGTGTGATCATATCATTGGTTCATGACACATAGACCCCTTCTCTTCCCTTGTTTTGAGGCCATAAGGTGAGTGCCTAATCATCATCTTCCTTGATGAGACAGTTTAATCATCATGATCAATATATAGGTTCCATCCAATTTGAGAGAGGGTGCCAAGAACTGGGACCCATACAAGATTATGAGCCTTTGGAATCTTGAGGCTGCACGTCGATCGGCTGAAAGAATCTTTTTCTCTTTTTGTTTTTTTTCAATTTTTTTTTTGTTTTTTTTAAATTTTTTATGTGGCTCTCAAGATTCTAATTTTCTTATTTTAATCGAGAGATAATTGACTTCATTTGTTTTGTATATAACTATGGGCGAAGATACCAATTTATGCTTGAGTAATTTTTAAGTGAAAAAGGGCATGCATGTTACAATTCTTTTTTTAAAATAATGTTTAGATACTATACTTTTTATTATCCCTTACAAACTTATGTGACCGTATTATTTTGTGGAGATTGTTCGAAAAGCAAGTTGGTATGTCCGGACAGGCACTCCAACAAGTAGGCTTTTGCCAAGCCTGTCCAGACAGGCAGCAAGGCTCGTCCGAATAGGTGTTCTAGAATGTACGCTTTTTTGGGCATGTTCGGACAGTGTGTTGACGTGTTCGAACATGCGGGGTATAAAGCTATGAAACCCTAGTCGCGTTTGGACACGTCGTGAGAGCGTTTGAACACAACTGCTTGAAAACTCAAGTTTTCTATTTAAAGACCTGTTTTGAGACTCTGTTGTGATAAGAAAATTGTAGAAATACCGACAGGTATTTTTTAGGTTTTCTATAGAGATTTGAAGTTGAATAGTTTAATCAACGTTTGTAGGTTGTAATAGTCTCTTGTATTATTTCTCTATCATAATGAAATCTGCTGCAACTCTATGGGTGTAGCTTTTAGTGGTGAACCACGTAAATCTTGTGTTCTTGTGTGATTGTTTGTAAGTCTTTCATTTCGCTTTTTTCTTATTTTTTCGTATCGCACGGGTCTTGAAAAATAAGATTAATTTCCTAACAAATCGTCCACATTTCATGGAAATGTGTGCCATGTGACAGTCTGCATGATTTTAGTGGCTGATGTAGTAAGTGGTTGGTGAATTATCGATCAAGTCAATTTGTAAATGTGGTAAGTGTCATGTGGGTTGCCATGTGACAATTTACATTTTAGTAGTTGACGTGATAAGTGTCACGTAAGTACTGTTACGTAGTTTGTAAGAGACTTACACTACAACAAAAATTCTCTTGTTTCAGTTGTTCGACATCGTTTGAAAAACGACATGAAGAGTGAAATAAACGACATCAATCAATTGACGTCGCTTAGTTCACATCGTTTGTCAACAGTCACGAAAATGCAGTTGAGAAATTTTTTTAACATTGTTTGCACCCACAAATGACGTTTATTTTTGTTGTTAGACGGAAACCATTTTACGTTGATTCTGTTCAAACGACGTAAACCATTTTACGTCATTTGTAAAGTTATAAATACTTTCTTCTTCTTCTTTTTCTTTTTTTTTGGCTCAATCTTTATTTTGTTTTTACTAGTTACCCCAAGCCAATTTTTTTAGACTGTAGTACCCTAAACCTAAAAATTGAGGGTATCATCAACTAGCAACCCTAAATTACAAATAGGACAAACAATATCTTGAATATTCATGTTTTAACAACTAATTACCTGTTGACCAGGAACGTTAAACATGATGTGATTTCATGTGAATCAAATCTTGTCAGAAATCAAATAACTCATGCTCAATATTTTTTTTCACATTATAAAGTAAATAAAGGTACCTTGAAGTTACTTCATTGAAATGACACTTCAAACTTTAATTTATGCAAAGATTTTTTTTTTTTTTTTTTAAAAATGTATAAACAATAATCAATCACCACATGCAATTTCACTAATTTCAATGTGATGTAGCAAATCAATTGATACTAATTTAATCAAATCATGTTTTTATCAAAAATATTTTAATGTAAATCGCCATGAAAAATAGGGTACGCATGCGGAAGAAAAGTTATATAATACGTAAATTGTCTGGAGATTGAAGGTAAAGTGAGTGAATCTGATTTAAGAGGATTGAAAATTATATATTTATTGTTTCAGAAAAGTAAAACAAAGAGAACGTGCATAGTTTAGGACTATAAATAAAAATAAAACCAATAATTGTAGATATATGAGGAGTTTAATTAAGAGGTTCTTTTTTAATAGTAATTATTGAAGAGTGAGTTGGCCAATAGTGTTATTAATTAAGGATCCGGCTTCCATGCTGTTGAGAGAAGTACCGGATATCTGCTGTAAAATAAATAAACGGTCCAGATTCATCTCCAACATATTTTAACTCAAACGACGTCCCAGAGAAACGTTTGATGAAACACACCTTAACGCCGTTTCAAAGGGAAGAAAAAAATACATCCACGTTGTTCTACAGAACCCAAACATAGGCACGCATGAGGCTGCAACTTCATGCTTCACGTCCTTTGTCAACAGAGCTTTTCATGGAATTTTCTTCCTTATTTACAGAAGTATTCACTTACTTACACCCGCCAAAAAGCCCTTAATACTTGTTTTCGTTTTGAACAACAGATCAATAACTTACTCAAACATGTCTACCTCTTTTATACTTGGTAAGCAATTCATTGACACTGAAGCTTTGCTTTACCAAGCCCAAAAATTATACTCTTCTTTTTTTGTTTTTCACTTTAATAAGTAGCTAACACAAAACCCATCACAAAGAAAAAGGAAATGAAGGAGATAATGATAAGAATTAAAATATAAAAAACTTCATTTACTGTGATTCAGAATTGAAGAACATAAAAGAGAGAGAGAAATCTGTCTACGTATGCTAGCTCAATAGCTCTCAACACCTCTCTCACTCTGTCACTCACCAATAAAAGGGACCTCTTCCTCTTCAGTCTTCCCTTTCGTCTTTCCTTCACATTAGCCTCTCTCTTCTTCCCCAACACTCTTCCTTTTGTTCCTTGTTATATAACTATATATATTTCAAGCTCAAACACAGAAATAAGAACCAACCCATAGTATTTGTTTAGATTTGTTTACCAAATAGACTGAAAGATCGGAAAGAAGACGGGGTGCCCTCAGCAGGGTTTTCTTCTCATGGTTTTCTGCTTTCTACAAGTGCTTCTTGTCACACATGAATTTGCTAATCATGGCCTTTGATAAAGGGTATACCCAGCTTTTTGGGTATGATAATCAGGTCGTTCTTGAGGACGGGAAAACGGTTCATCTTTCTCTGGATGAGAGGGCAGGTTGTTTCTTGGTTTAAAATTGTTTGGTATGTTATATCATATATGTGTCTGGTTGTTGGGACTTTTGACTAAAATGGAAGGGTTACTAACTTGGAAGAGATTCGACGACCCATTCCTATGTGTTAAAAGGAGCAAGATAAAACATGCAGAGAGTTTTAAGCAACTAAAGTTGGCCTCTACCGAAGACCTGATATATGTAGTTTACGGGGAAAGTTATTGTGCCACTTCATGCGTGGCCTCTGTTTAGGTTGGGTATAACAGGGGACAACAGAGTGACGTTGTGGGTTTTGAAAAGAGGCAACGAATGTATTTTTTCCTTCCCTTTTAAACGGCGTCAAGGCGTGTTTTATTAAATGTTTATCTGCGACGTCGTTTGAGTTAAAATATGTTGGAGATGAATCTGGACCGTTTATTTATTTTACAGCAGATATCCGGTACTTTTCTCTACAGCATGGAAGCCGGATCCATTAATTAATATAAAAAGATAATGAGGAATGACTTTGTCTAATTTGAGTTTTTATTTATGCTAGCATATATGTATATATATATATATACCCCCCACCCACTTTTTTTTTTTTTTTTTTCAAATTTTAAAAAATATTTTGTATAAGGAAACTTACTTACCTTTTCTGATTTTTTATTACTTTTGTAATCATACACTTAATCTTTAAAAAGTTACAATGCCGGGTCATCATTTTTGAAAAACTTGCAATGTCACTCCTACCGTTAGGGTTTAGGGTTAGTATACGAGTGAAATATCTCTTATATCCTTGTAAAACTTTTAAAAATGCACAACTATCCTTAATTAATTAATTTTTTTTTTTTTTTAAAAAAATACAATTAGAAAATCCATATGTAACATTTATTTTTCTTAACAGAAAGAAATGATTTTTATAGTGTTAAAGTATTAATTAAATGTTAAATTTACTATTTTTTATTGGCTTTAAATTTTTGAAATAATTGGTGATTGAATAATACTACACTCTCATCTCACTGAGCCGATGTGACGGTACCAATCAATCTTTGAATTCTTTTTAGCAAGATCTGATCCAATAACTGATGTGCAATGTGAAATCATTTGGTTGAAATATGCGTATGTAGTATTATTACCTTTTATGATTTAACATAGTATCCGAACAAAAAATTTTAATTTCAAGCCTAACAAATGGAGGGTGATTTTGAAAGGCGGCCCCATTAAGAGAGAGCACTCTCATGCATAATGCTTTGGAAATCGAATATGCACAATACACCGAAATCAACTTTAGCTCGCTCACACACACACATACACACACACAGACATATATATATATATATGAGCATTGATCCTTGCACAACATGTACATAACTGTAGATACATGAAGTGTGATCAATGTATTGGAACCCACTTCATGGGGCTCACTCCATGTATTTACATTCTTGTATAACATGTGCATAACTGTTGTATAGGAATCATTTCTCTCTCTCTAGAGAGAGATAGAGAGAGATGCATGGGATTGGGTGTTTTAGGTGGCCTGATTTCATTCATGGAGCTTGAAACTTTTATTGGTTGATTAAAGGCATGTATGACGAAGGCCCACACAGGTGTCAATCTATGATGAGAAAGATCAGATCATGTGGGCCAAACAAGGAAAGGTGATTCACTCTTAAGCCCACGTGTCAAAGACCCATTGCAGCATATCTGAATTTTGTCCATGGAGAATAACTTCCAACAAAGAACCATCCACTTCAATGAACACATCAATTTTAGAGTTTTTTTTTTTTTTTTTTTTGCATGGGGAAAAGGACATATGCCCTTATTTTCTTACCTACATTCAAAGGAATAATGACATCTTCCTTGGGTCTCTAATTTCCATTTTATTTGTTTATTTATTTTATTTTATTATGCTTACTTTTGCCTAGTGCAAGGCTGACACATCTTGCTGCTACGTTCATTTTGTACTTTTGTGGTGGACCTCTTGGATTGCCATGAGAAAAGATAGAAAAGGACAAAAGAAAATACTTTTTTTTTTTATTTTTTTTTATTCAAATGGGCATCATTAAAGTGTTTGAAACTTGTTAGCAACCGATTGATCGCCACTCATATGTAATCCTCCAAATTCAAGGATGGAATAAAAAAAAAAAAAGGGTTAAAGTATGAACGAGAAATAATTAAGATAGAGAGATTATAGTATGAATAAAAAATATATTCAAATTGAAGAATAAATTAATATATATATACAAAATAAAATTAGATTGTTTTTCTTACCTACTTTTTTTTGGGGGGTGGGTGGGGAGAGAGGGGGCTACAGTTTGCCTTATAAACTTAGATTAGAGACTTGCCAATTTGCCAATAGGTGAAGCCCTTTAATGGCAAGGCCAAGCCTTTTAATGGGTAGGGGCCAAACTTTGTTTGTTTGGCCCAAACACAATATTTCTTTACCTTTTAATGTAAGGTTTCAAAGGATCGAAACGATGCCATAGCCCATACTAGCCCCCCTCCCGCTCTGTCTCTGCAGTCCCATGATCTCATCTTCTCAAATTAAGTTCAAGATAATAGTCAAATTTGGGTATTTTGGGCAATATTTTCTGTTTTTAATTTGAAAAAGTGTCATAATGTAATATAAATGTGAAAATTATTTTTAGAAGTATTTTGCGTTATTTGTTAATGTATTTATTTTGAGAGAAAGAAAACAAAAGACAAAAAGCAAAATCACTAACAAACATGTAATAATCTCCGAGGACGGTCATCGAGATGGTTATGTGTGGTATGGGTCAGTAATTAATAAAATTTAAAGGTTAAGATTATATTGTGATATTAGTGTGTTGCACTTATATAAAATTTAAAAAAATAAGTTTTGAGTAATTGTTTATGAAGTTATATCATTTAGAGGGGAGAATTCTACTTCTACTTGCAAGGAGGCTATGTTATTATTTCACCAAAGATTTTTATTTTTATTTTTATTTTTTAACCACATAATATTTATACCCACAAAAATAATTTTAATAATTGTTAATCACAACCATCGATCTTTTTCAAAAGGGAAACGTCAGAAACTTCACATCGAGCTCGTAGTGGGAGGGTTTGATTTGATGGGCAACCTAACCCTTTTTTTTTTTTTTTTTTTTTTTTTTTTAAATTATTATTATTATTATTATTTTATATCTCATTTTTTTAGTGCATGAGTGATTTAATTCTAAACTTCTTTTATAACAACAAAATATTTCCAATTCAGTTGAACTGGAGAGCATTGAATTAAGTTTTATTTAAAAGGTAAATTTGTTCACAAAAAACTTGAAAAGACAAGTTTACCCTTCAAATAAAATTAACTGGAGAGGATATCCTTTGTCCCCAAACTGGATGGGAGGAAGTTTTTCTTAACTAGGAGCAGACCCGCGTCTTAGAGGATCCAAATTCGTCTTGGAGTGGGCACATTCGGAAAAGTGTTTAAAAATATTCTTAAAGTATACCTATTTTATAACTTTATCCTCTCAAAATAATATTTGTCACCTTTTATTTTATTTTTATTTTTATTTCTGCCCCTTCTTCCAACACAAAAAACCTAAAATACCCAATTCATTTAGTTTCCTCCATATTCTAGTTAGCTTCTAACTAGAAACTCAATTTGGTTTGGGACTTTGAAGATGTGAAAGAAAAAGTTAAATGGTTCGGGTTCTTTGAGTGGTTATTCGTTAAGTGATTTCTTACTAACAATCAATTTTTTAAATAGTTATTTTGCACTTATTTTGGCTCACAATATTTGTTTTGGCAGTACAAGTTAAATGGTTTAATCATTTATGATAAAGAGTCAACGCTCATATGTATCGTTTTTATTGGATCTTATAGATCGTGTTTAGTTTCTTTTGCTAAGAGTCCTGACTCCGCCCATGTTCATAATCCACTCTTTAAAATTGTCATGTATCCCTTAATATGTGAAAGACTTTTTTTTTTTTTTTTTTTTTTTTAATTTTTTTAATCGCATACAATAAGCACATATTTTTTTACTAAATTTTTTTCCAACTCTTTTAATGCTATTTTGGACAAATTTGAAAGAAAACTGTGTTCTTTTCAACGGATAGAAGGTATTTTGTCCACTTTTGTTTGGGTTGAGATGGCATGCGACATGTCCAAATTGAAGGGTTTACAGGAATCATCATATCATCACATACCTTCACACGATGCCAATGCATGCCTGTTCAGCCCTTTGGGTACCATAACACATTTCATTTTGAATTTCCATGAATGTTTTTTTTTTTTAAAAAAAAAAATAATTTCTTTTGCCTTTTTTTGGTGAGAGAAAAATGGTAAAATGATAACTACTTTAAGAGAGGAATTATAACACATATATTATCTTTTTACTTCTTGATCTTCTATGGGAGTCATACTGCATAGAGACCAAATTAGTGATTTCTTTTTCTTCTTTTTCTCCTTTTCCAGTTGGTGGAAACAAACAAAGAGATGTTGTAGATACTCTAGGTAGACTGAGGGGTAAGGACAAGACAAAAGGCCACATTACCTGAAATATTGCAATTTGAAGGTGAGATAATAATCATTTTCTGTGCATTAACAAAAATAATCTCAGTATCATCTTGGTGTACATTTGGATATAATCAAAATAAAAAGGAAAAGGAAAAGGAAAAGGAAAAGGAAAAAAGCCCTAATGATCCACTATAGGGTGCAAACCTAAATGCCTTACTAAGAAGCAACTTAATAATTTACAACTTAGTAACTTCGGCCAAAAATGAGAGGAGATGAAGCAATTGTTGATCCATTAGTCAAAGTAGAACAACTTAGATCTTGGCACATTGCTCAAGCCAAACCTTTGGTGCAGTAGTCATCTCGCTTCTATTGCTTCTGATTCCAATGGTAATTGACTCCTGCTCGTATTGGTCACACCGCACGCCTTCAAAGTCTGAGAGTTTCAAGTAGAATTGCCCTCTGTAAGTTCTAAGTGTGCTGACCCAGTATCTGCCAAGCAACAACAATGAAAAACGGAGCGACAAAAAAAAGAAAAAAGAGTCATCAACTTTTGGGATGATCTCAGTAGTAGTTCAGTAAAAATAAGGAGAAAATGTTCATTAAGGGGACAAGTGTGACATATCATTAAATAGCACGGCGAAAATATCCGATCTTTTTTATGCTGTCATTAGAATGGGAAAAAAATGCAAGGCTTCCACCCTGATGAGATAAAAGAGTACATACATACTACAAGATACTAACAACTACAAAGGCCTCGAAGTACCAAAACAACTCAGTTAAGATACTATTTGAACTATAATGGAATCCATGTATGTCATTGATACCCGCTCCACTGATTGTACCCTAAATACTCGTTAGATTCTAAGACCAAAAAACATTAAAACTTTTTTGCACGAGGTTATAATGAAGATCTCACAAAATTTAGTTTTCTGCAACCAAGACTAAAAAGATTGTGTCAGAAAAATCAGGTTATCAACATACATGCTAGTGACAGAAGTTCATCTAACTTCCACCAGCGGAGGATGCCTTCTTTTTTCTCCTGTTCTTGGGCTTCACAGCATCCTTTAAAGTTTTCTCTCCATTCGTCCGCAAAGGAGTTTTGGCCACCTCAATAGGTGAAGAAGCTAAAATATTATCTTCAGGTGGTTCAACTGGCATGGCTTCACGTGATATATTCTCTCCCCTCGAGTCTTTTTCCTTCCTACTTGGTGTTGATGTTCCTGCAAGTTTATGTGTGATACAGATTATTTTGGGGAAAAAACACAGAGGGGAGAGAGAGAGGGAGGGAGGGAGGGAGGGAGAGAGAGAGAGAGAGAGAGAGAGAGAGACGTGAGACAAGAATATATCAAGGAGGGTAAAATGTTGAGCACGAGAACTAAGGAGCAGCTGAGATCTTTCATTTGTTTATTTATTTTTGCTAAGTAGCTGTGATTTTTTTTCACTGGTAACCATCATTGTTTTATCCCATGTCTGTTGGAAGGCCTAGACTAAAACGTTATTCAATGAGCAATAAATTTTATTTACCACGTGAAGCTAGAGAAGCTTTCAGGAAATCTGAATTAACACCCCCGGTGTAAGGATCCCTGAGAAACAGAAAAAAGAAACTCAAAAACATTAGATTTGAATAAACAAAACGGGCTCTTGGTGTGTGATTGTGTGTGTGCACTCGTCCATGCACAAGCACATGTGGGGGTGTGGCCAAAGTTCTAGAATAATCTTAATCATTTATTCACTAAGAGAAGCTCCTCTGAAGCAGGGTCACAAACTTTGGACAGACTGAGAACATACCAACTTGAGGGTCCTCCAATGAAGTTCTTAGCATCTCCGTCTATCCTGCTAGTTTGCCCTTGTCTAGATGATTTGGTTTCACTTTCTATATCTGTACTTTGATCAGCTATGCTTTTCCCAGGTATCAGCTTTGATCTCTCACTGACACCCTTCTGGTCAAAAGATTGGTTTTGGTTCTTCACTACATCAACATCAGCACCACTGACATCTAAAGAAACAGAAGAAGAATGTCGCTTGACCTTCCGTAATGCTCTTTCTGTGTTGTATGATTCAACCTACATCAATTTGCAGAAGAAAAATTACAAATAAAGTAAGAAACATCTACTCAACAGAAAAGCTGCAATCAAGACAGCCAACTTTGCAAAAGAAGTTAGGAGCTTTCACTCTTTTACATTCAAAACCTGACTTAATTTTCAATGCAGAGAGAGAGGGAGAGAGTCATTTGCTCTTGAAGAAATTAAAAAAACCACGCAAGGTTGTAACGACACCATATATTTTTCAACTAGCTATTCAAGGTTGTAGGAAAAAAAACCTATAATGGCATTGGCTGTTAGAAAATGAATCCTCAACTCAAAAGAACCAAGAACTATGGCAGGTTGCATCCTTAGAAGCTTGTGATGGTGGCTGCTTCACCAATGTCCACTTCTAGAAGCTTGTTGGCTGTGTTCGCAGAAGTAAAATAAAAAATAAATAAAATTCCAACACAGTTTTCCATTGGGACTTAATTGAACTCAAATATTATTCTAGCTATGACTTCAACTCCCTTCTCTTCACGGTTTCACCCTCATCTGGGCAAGGGATATCATGTCATCCCACGAAAACATAGTCAAATTAAGATACTAATGGTTCCAGATGCTACATCAGCACTTCTAGTCTCCAAAATGTGTTAAACAAGCATTGAATTCCCAAAATTAGTTGGAACCATGCTACAATGTTTGACTTTAAAGCAGCATCCACACCCCCTCTGCCTTTAAAGGAATCCAACAATTCCCTTTTGAGCTCTGGCCATTGCCCGGGCTAAGCTTCCATCCTAATCATAACCTCAAACAAACAGAACTAAATATAGCCTTCAACAGCCCAAATAAACTAGGATAATCACCTATTGTTCTAACCATTATGCGATAACAATTCCTGGGTCTGGGTTTACACAAGAATACACCAGCTTTTGAGCTACTCTCACACATGCATAATGCTTATAGCCTGATTGATCCATGAACTAACCCAAAAAGTGACAATTATGTAATCCAGATCACAGATCAGAAACACCACTTCTGCTATCGTAAAACTGGTTACAACTTAAGTGAATCACATGTTGTCCAGATAAACCATAACAATCATATCTATTAACATAAATCATAAACATAACATGAAAACAATGCAGCTGTGACTAGTTAATCATAGCCTAATTCTAAGATGCCTTAATATTTACTCTAGTAAAGATGTTCCAGAATGCAGTATGAGTGCTCCTGATCATGAGTGCTTTTATGAGGCCTTGCCCACCAAACTTGCCAAAGATTGGCGCTTATGTTAGAGACAAAAACGAAATTCTCCATGATTTGCCTTTCATCACTGCCAATTATAAGCATAGAAACCAGTTCTTATAATTAAGTTTAGCAAATTGTACAAAAAACTGTATGTTTGTCAATTGAATATATTAGCTACAAGGAAGCACAAAAGGCGCATCAGGTCTTAAAAGGTCATTCCATAGGAAAAAACTAACCGCATTTTTTATCTTGGTAGTTATATCATAAGCCCTTTGACCAGCAATTCGCAAACATTGCATGATTACACTCTGCAAGACACCCTCACCTCCAGCTTTTTGAATGGCACAAACATCATTATTTGCATTAAGTGTAGCAGTCATTCGTCCCCCCATAACAGCCTCTTCAGAGTGGGTTGGGTCTATCACCTGAATGGCACCCCCATTAGATTAAAACAATCGCCTAATGAATGGAGCTAAGCTCCAAATTTATATGCCCTATTGACAGAGACAGCATATGCTTACCACACTGGTCTCGTTACTGAAAAACGCAAATGTCACTGCTATAGGGAGATGATGTATTATCAAAGGAAGTGGCTCCCTCACCTGTCAAAAAGCAATATGTGATAACAGCTACTGAAAAAATAGTATATCCAAGAGTCTAAAGTATACATTTAATCATAATAAGATTATGCTCAGAAAATATATCATAAAAGGATGATGAGATACTAGAATGACAATATCAAAGTTCTGCACCCCTTGCCCTTCTAGTCATGGCATGTGCTTTTCTGTCCAAAGGGATGATTTGTTTCCCATATTTATAAGTTGAATATTTGATGACCAAATTCAATGTTTTCTGCAAGGGCACTTCTAAAATTAATTCTAAGAAATTTGCAGAGCTGACCTCAGGTGGGTGCACTATCACTTCCTGACCATCTTCTCCTCCTAATGAACATTCAGGCCTCCTGAATGTCAAGAGAGCCGCTAAAGCAGCAATATTAGCAGCATCAATAAGGTTTCTGCTTCCAAGATAAATGAATAAAAAACAAAAATTAGTCTAAAGTAAAATGAATTGCAAAAATTAACTGTACAACTCAACTGAGCCTCACCTCAATCCCAATTGAAAGAATTAACTGTATTAAAAACACACACACACACACACACACACACACACACACACACACACACACACACAAACACAAAAACAGAAACTTACCCCCCATTATCTAGAATGTGGAGATCAACACGGACTGCCCATACTAACTTCCCAGAAATAACACAAAGTGATTCCATATCCACTGCCCTGCTTTCCCTGTACAAACACTTTAAACCTTCAAATAAATTCACTACAACTCAGAACCTTCCTTGGAAAAAGTTTTTAGTTTTCTAGGAAGGCCAACATATGCCCATATGTGCTCCTTGTACTTGCTAGTAGGGAACATTCATAGGACAATATCGCCCACAGCCCATTTCAGATTCTTAAGTACAATCAGTCAGTGCTGAAAGCTCTAACATAATTACACATAGTTCGACATTTTTAATGCAATTTCACCAAGCAACACATGGAAAATAAATGTTTGAACTCTTACAATGCATGATATAATACAATAACAAACAATCCATTATAAATGGCATGGCATGGCTTTAGAAGGTACAAAAGAGCTGCTTCTTAGTTTTACTGGGTAGTTTCACATAATGTCATTGAACAAGAACAATCGACACAAAGTCTCAAAATTTAAAACTACCAATAAAAACCCATGCTAAAAGTTCACCTTAGACCGCGGTCAATTACCCGTCCCAACTCCACTGCAGCCTCTCCTGGACGGCCCGGCTCGAATGAAGGATCGGCCATGGGAGAAAATTCAGTGAACATGGAGAGCGTGCCCTCGTTGGGTCTGTCCTTGTAGGGCTGAACCAACTGGGCAGTCACAAAGCCCATCACATGGGTCTGACCCAACTGCACCTCCGCCGAGCCGTCAACGCTGAAAATCACCAAAAGACGCATAAAAATCGAACCCCGAAACAAACAAAAAGTGAAATTTCAAAAGTAGAAGAAATTGATTTCTGAAGAAAAAGACAGAAAATCGATGACTTGGGGAAAGGGGAAAATGTTTGCCTGCTGAACTTGATGGAGATGTTTCGGTATTCGAAAGGGCGACGACCGTCGATTCGGAGGTCCGATTGCAGAGCGGTCTCGATGAATTTCTTTTCGTTCACTGTTAAACGCCATGTATTGGCCAATCTCGGCTCCATTTTCGATCTCTCTCCCTTGGTGAATTTGTGTATGAGAGGGATTCCTGTAAGAGAAGAAGAGGATGCGAATTTGGGGGATTCAGGGTTTTCTGGGTTTGGGACTCGAGTGTCAAGTATAAACCCTAGAGTCCGTTGGTTGGTTTTTCTTGCTCTAAACCCTAAAATCCTTAGGGCGCGTTTGGCTTCCGTGCTACTTTTAAATTTTCATACGTGCAGTTCTTTTTTTTTTTTTTTAATAATTAATTAATTGAGCAAAAATGGACCTCTCCAGCAATTAAGGTGGTAATCGAGCCGAGTAAATTTATTTCAATATAGTAATAACCGCATTATTTAGATTTAGATAGTAATTCAAAAGGCCATTACATCATATGTGGATAGCGATTTGACTATTTAATTCAGGTAAGCGTTGACATTAGGGTTGATAAGTTTTTACACGACCCGCAAACTAGGAGTGAAAATGCAGGCAGATAATAACTGCCCACATCTGCATATATTTTTTTACACAACCAGCGAACTAGGAGCGTGTTGTTACCGTACACAATGATGATGAAATATAAGGAATTGAAAAGAGAGGTCGAGAGAGAAGTAAGACACATATTTTACTTGGTTCGGCAATTCGCCTACGTCCACAAGAGTGCTGTTATATTCAATAATATGAACTAGAGTTACAACATAACATATTTATAGCAAAACCCTAATGTACAGACATATATGGAAAACCCCAAAATATTTATAGCAAAACCCTAATGTAAGGTACTCTCGTATGACCACTTTATTGGTACTCTCGTATTACTCTCTATGCCCAAGAGAATATGAGTCACTTGTTCTAACAATCTCCACTTTGCGCGAATATTCGCCTATTTGAAGATAAACAAGTATTGTACCTCCACCTGGAACTGATAAGTTTGGAGATGCCATCCTCTCCTCTCTAGCACCTGGAGACATTTGTCAAGTCCAGACATATATGGAAAACCCCAAAATATTTATAGCAAAACCCTAATGTAAGGTACTCTCGTATGACCACTTTATTGGTACTCTCGTATTACTCTCTATGCCCAAGAGAATATGAGTCACTTGTTCTAACAATCTCCACTTTGCGTGAATATTCGCCTATTTGAAGATAAACAAGTATTGTACCTCCACCTGGAACTGATAAGTTTGGAGATGCCATCCTCTCCTCTCTAGCACCTGGAGACATTTGTCAAGTCCAATCAATGCTTGAACTTGTCTGCAGTAACAGGCTTTGCCAATATGTCTACTGCATTCTCAGAAGTGTGGATCTTCTCAAGTAACAATTCACATGTAGCAACCAATTCTCTGATCTTGTGAAACCTCACATCAATATGATTGGTTCTCGCATGATATACCTGGTTCTTTGCCAAACAAATTGCACTCTAACTGTCACAATGTAACTGAACTCCACCTTGCTGAATACCCAGCTCCTTGACTAATCCTTTGAGCCACAAAGCTTCATTTGCAGCCTCAGCCACCGCCATGTACTTTACCTTAGTCGTGGACATCGCAACAATGGACTGGATCATAGACTTCCAACAGATAGGTCCTCTTGCAAGAGTAAACACATAACCTGTGGTCGACCTCTTATCATTCAAATCCCCTGCATAATCTGCATCCACATACCCCACAACTGACAAATCACTCTTCTGCCTGACAAAAGTGATGTCATAGTCTATAGTACCTCTCAAGTATCTGAAAATCCATTTGACTGCATCCCAATGCTATCTCCTTAGATTTGCCATGTATTTGCTCACCACATTGACTGCCTGAGCCAAATCTGGCCTAGTACATACCGTAGCGTACATTCCAAAGTGTACATCAGACACCCCACTGCATTAGCATATAGGACCTTAGACATGTCTTTAGTTTCCTCAACTATCTTTGGGCACTGTGAGGTAGACAAACATAAATGATTCGCTAAAGGTGTACTCACCGGTTTCGCATTCTCCATGCTAAACCTCTCCAACATCTTCACATAACCGGCCTGAGATAGCCACAATCTCATGGCATCTCTGTCCCTGCAAATCTCCATCCCAAGAATTTTCTCGACTATGCCCAAATCTTTCATGTCAAATTCTCTACTCAACAGGACCTTCAACTTGTTGACCTCCATTATACTCCTAGCTGCAATAAGCATATCATCCACATACAGTAACAAAAAAAATAAATGAGCATCATCAAGGCTCTTCACATACACACAACAGTCATACTCACATCTCATGTATCCAATTCTAATCATGTAGGAGTCAAACCCCTTATACCACTGCCTTGGAGAATGCTTCAACCCATAAAGTGACTTCTTCAATTTATAGACCAAGTGCTCATGTCCAGGTTGACTATACCCTTTTGGCTGCTCCATGTAAATCTGCTCCTCCAAATCACCATGGAGAAAAGCTGTCTTCATATCCATCTGCTCCAGTGCCATGTTATAATGAGCTACCAATGCCAATACCGCTCTGATGGAAGTATTTTTGACCACTGGGCAAAATATTTTCTCATAGTCAACCCCTTTCTGTTGTGAGTAACCCTTTGCTACCAAGCGAGCCTTGAACTCCCCCCCCCCCTACCCAATTTTTTTTTATACTACATTTTTCTTGAACACCCATTTACACGCTATCTCCCTCTTCCTTTTTGGAAGCTCCACCAAATCCCACGTCTGGTTCTTATGTAGAGACCCCATCTCTTCCGCCATAGCACCCACCCATCTGCTCTTCTCTTGGCTATTGACAGTCTCTTGAAAAGTAGTAGGATCTCCGTTACTGATAACAATAGCAAAACAAGCCATGTCTTCAAAACAGTACCTGACTGGTGGCCTGATAGTTCGTCTGGGTCTGTCTGTGGTTATAGTGTGTTGCTCCTCAATTTATGAAGTAGAGGTTTTTGTACCTTAAGAAATGTTCTTCTGTACAGGAGTCTCTAACTCCACCTGCACCACCTACTTATCACTGCTACTGCTTTCTGGCACCTGCTACTCTTCACCCTTAGTACTTTTCACCCTGAGTACTTTTCAACATGGAATTTTCATCAAATACCATGTCTCTACTGATTACTGCTTTGTTTGCCTTTGGGTCCCAAAACTTGTAACCCTTAACCCCTTTCCCATATCCGAGAAAGACACACTGTCTAAACTTTGGATCAAGTTTCGATCATTCTTCACTAGATACGTGCACATAGGTTGGACACCCAAATACTCTCAAACGAGTAATCTACCTCATTACCGGTCCACACCTCCTCTGGAACCTTACCATCTAATGATACCCTCGGTGACCTGTTTATTAAGTAGCATGCTATACTCACTGCATCTGCTTAGAAAATCTTTGCAAGTCCAACATTCAACCTAAGACATCGTGCTCTCTCTGCAATAGACCTGTTCATCCTTTTCGCCACACCGTTTTGCTGCGGTGTCATGCGTACTGTGAAATGTCTCTTTATCCCATGCTGTTCACAGAAATCCTTGAACTTTCATTTGTGTACTTAGTACCATTATCTGTCCTTAGGCACTTGATCTTTCTCCCAGTTTGGTTCTCCACGTTAGCTTTCCACAATTTGAACTTGGCAAACGTCTCTGACTTGTGCCACATGAAGTACACCAAAACCTTTCTGGAAATCATCAATAAAAGTTAAGAAATACATATGCCCTCCCCGTGATGCTGTCCTCACTGGTCCTCAAACATCTAAATGAACATAATCCAGAATACCCTCTGTCTTGTGTGTGGCTGTCTTGAATTGCACCCGATTCTGCTTCCCTAGAATACATAATTTACAAAAATCAAGCTTGCACGTTTTGACACCCTTCAACAGATTTCTCTTATGAAGCTCCAACATGCCCCGCTCACCCATATGACCCAATTGCATATGCCACAAAACACTACAATCGAACTAAAACAGAGGCGCTTCACCTACAACTGTACTCACTAACAGTTTATAGATATTATTTGAACTTTTTTGCCCCCTTATCACTACCATCGCACATTTGCACCCTTAGTGACCTTCATTATTCCACCTTCAGACTTGTAACCAAAACCATTTGAGTCTCAAGTACCCAATGAAATTAGATTATTTTCTATATCTAGAACATGTCTAACATTAGATAACGTTCTAACCACACCATCAAACATCTTCATTATGATATTACCCATGCCTGTAATTTTACAATGTGCACTGATGTGTGTTTTAAAGAGTACTCGCAAGCGCACGAATCGTTTGCAATATAGTGTGTGCAAGTGCGAGGTCAAATCCACAGGGAAATGGTCAAATATTAGTGTCTTGTTTAATCAACCTCATTTTAACCTAGTTCCAAAGGTTTGAGGATTGATTCAAGAACAAAAGACTAAATAAAAGATATGGAATGAAATATGCAAATTAAAAGGAACTAAGGCTAAAGAATCTACCAAACCAAATCCAACAAGTCACACTCTTGGTTTCCACTTGAACACCCAAAGAACATTAAGCTTAGGGTGTCATTCAAGTTTCTCAACCATAAACCCGAGAACCATTAAATGAATCCAACACAAAGACAAATCACAAAGAGTACCAATTTGAAATCAAATCATCCAATGTATCATTCAATCACAATGGATATCATCATTCAAACCGATAAAACAAAGTATCTATCGGTTGAAACATATCAAATGTCCTATTTCCACCACTAACTACATTCATTGCAAAAGATAAAGCATTAAATGAATGGAACTTGAACAACAAATATGATATATCATTAAATATGCAAGTGGTACAGCAAGAGTGTGAGTGTCATCAGTGGAAAGGTTTCATCCTCAACCTTAGTTGATGTTACTAGCCTTCCATGACTAAGAACACCACAAGAAAATGAAGAACAACCATGGAAATAAAAAAAAAGCTTTACAAAGAGGAAGTGTCTGAGAACAAAAGCTACTGAAATACACTACAAAATGCACGAAATTAAACCTATCTACTGTTCTCTACTCTACCTACAAGGAGGCATGGCTATGGCTTTTATAGAAGAAAACTAGGGCTAGAAACCCATGTAAAATGACTCCTCTACCCTTCTCTAGGGTTCCTCTCTTGCTAGAGACAACCAAGAACACAAAACCAGCGTGTTCTGCTGCGAAAATCAGAGGGAGAGATGCTTTTTTTCATGGAGGAGCTTCTGATTGGGTGTTCTGGCGAGCTCTGCAAAAGCAGGTTCTGGGAAATTTCGATCGATCGACTTTTCAGGACCTCCGAATTTCCAGGCATTTCCTTATGAAATTTGCCATTCCTCTCTTATTGACCTACAGAAACAGAAAAACAGAAAAACTAACCAAAACATCAGAAAATAACAAGGCTAAAGGTCTAACTAGTGCAAATCAAGGGGTCCAAATACACAATATTTGGCACTCATCATGCACCATTACCCATAGCAACTGTACTAGAATTAACTAACATGTAAGTGTCAAACCAATCTTAGTTGGACGTCCCTTGAACTGAACATGTTGAGTCCAGAATCCAAGAATCCACAAGATGCTCTGAATTGAATGCAATAGAAAGCATATCATCATCAGCAGTGTCTGAGTCGTCCTTTACTACGTTTACAGACCTTGAGGGACCTTCATAATCATCATCCTTGTTCTTCTTCCGATCTAGACAGTCCCGCTTTATGCGCTCTTTCTTCCCACACTTATAATAATTGACGTGTTTCCTCTTCCTAGGCTTTGACCGGGAATTCTTTCCATTCGAACCACCCTTGTTATTGCTTCTTCCACGCTCCTGGTTACCCTTCACAGTTAGCCCTTCTCCATGAGAACTTTCATCACTGACTTTCTTCCTTTTATGAAAAGCCAGCAGGGCTCCTGTAATGTCCTCTAACTCCAAGGACTCTTTCCCACATGTCAGAGTTGTAACCAGATTCTCAGATGTGGTAGGAGCTAGGAGTGAATTCAACAGCATCAAAGCCTTGTCATCATCTTTGAACTTCACATCACTGATTACCTGATTGAACATGTTGATGTGTTGGCTCAAATCCGAGCCCTCCTCCATCTTCAACCCGTACAACCTTTATTTTAGATAAGCTTGTTCTTCAACGACTTGGACATATATCGACTTTCCAGTTTCAACCAAACTGCCGCCGGAGATTCTTCGTCCATGGCATGATACATCACATCATCCCCGCAGACAAAGCCGAATAGTGGCCACCGCTCTCGTCTCAAGCTCCTTCCAATCTATGTCCGGCATATCATCTGGTTTCATCCCATATAACGCCTTCACCATCCCTTGTTGCACCAACAAATCCTTGACACACCTCTGCCATAACCCAAAGTTACCTGTTCCATCGAACTTCATCACGTCTAATTTCGCAGAATATGTGCCAATCCCAGTTATCACAAATTAGGCTCTGATACCAATTGTTGTTACTGTGCACAACGATAATGAAATATAAGGAATCGAAAAGAGAGATCGAGAGAGAAGTAAGACACAGATTTAACGTGGTTCGGCAATTTACCTACGTCCACAGGAGTGCGGCTATATTCAATAATATGAACTAGTTATAACATAAGATATTTATAGCAAAACCCTAATGTATGGACACATATTTGGGATAACATTTTGAAAATTGATTTTTGCACAACATTTGCACACCAAGACGTATGTGGGTCCCACTAATGTGTTTTGGTGTGCAAATGTTGTGCAACTAACACATCCCGTAGGTTTTTGAGTGCCTTACATGACTTTTAGAGCTGAAATTTTTGAAAAATATGTACGAAAATCCCTTTGTTGAGCTGGAAACGGTCCAGTATTGGGGGAGATCCAGTGCTCTAAGCACCCAATGAAATCACCCAGTATTTTATTTCGTTTTTTTTTTTTGTATGGCATTATGTAGTTATAGAGATTAAGAACCAATATATATATATATATATATATATGTATTAACCATGATGTTTTACTAAATATCTAAGCGACTATAGGATTAAGAGAAATGTTATTTAATAGACTGTTATACAATTTTTATACAATCGAGATGATGTGGCAGTGAAAACATTTTACTATAGCTTGAGTTTTTTTTTTCATTATAATTTAATTTTAATTTTAATTTTATATATATATATATATATATATATTAGTATGATTTTAATATATCATAGTAAATTATGGCTTCAATTCACAAAATTCATCTTAAGAGGGGCAAAAAAAAAATCTCAATAAAATGTGCAAATAATAACAAATAACATAGCCACGGGAGTCAAAATATTTTGAAACTTATTGACACATGACGAAATTTCAAAGTTTAAAGAAAAGCTTATAACAAATGTCAATGTTAGGCCCTTTTGTTTATATGACGTACGTTTATGATATTCTGTGGTTTGGGTTTTATAGAGGTGGTGATGAGTCGGGGACTAAAAGAGCACCGCATGCAAAGATCTTTGTCCATAAGTTTTTCTTGGCAATTGATTGAGCTGTAGAAAGGGAGACGTACGTGTCATTCTAGTGAAACATTTTTCCCGTCGTGTCATTGTCATGGAACCTTTTCCTGTCCCAGTCGTTAAGCTGTTAGTCCACCAGCTGACACTTGTGAATCAACTCCTCCCAACAAACCCATACTCTGCCACAAAAGCTGAACCTAATGTGAGGAGTTATTTATATTGTGAAGATGTTGCAGAAGCTTTTGAAGTCATTCTTCACAAGGGAGAGGTAGGTCATGTTTACAATATCGGGACAAAGAAGGAGAGGAGAGTTATTGATGTTGCCGAACAAATATGCAGACTTTTTTCCATGGACCCAGAGAAAAACATCAAGTTTGTAGAGAACAAACCATTTAATGACCAGAGGTACTTTTTAGATGATCATTAACAATCATGACCGGTGGGGCGACAAGAGCTGATTATGTGGTGTTGGTTAGTTCAGGAATTTCAATGAACAACTGGTGCGCATCCTTGATTTCCGTCACCTGCTTTGGTTGGCAGCCTCCGTAATAGCATTCACATTTTCCATCAACCAGAGCAACTTCATTGCACTGAAATAGGTGCTTATAATGGGCAGACCACATACCTCCACAAAATGAGTCATTCCCCCTGCCAATTGCTTCTTCAATTTTCTGCAAAAATTAAAAAAACCAGAAAATCTCCCCGAGGTGGCTTTTGGGCCACCCCCTTGAGGAGGGCGTGGCTGCCAGGTCCCTTACTTTTTTATTTTTATTTTTTTTAAAAAAATAAAAAATAAAAAATAAAAAATAAAAAATAAAATATGAAAAATCATATAATAAAAAATAAAACGACGTCATTTTTAAGCTGAAGTGTTGATGCTTACGTGGACAAACAGTAAGTCAACAAAACGGAAGTTAGAACAATGGACGGTATTACTAACGGGATGACCTATTTTAAATTTGCGAAAAACTAAAGGATTGAATGTTAGAAAAAAAAAAAAAAAAAACAGTGAGGGGTCTTTTAGCATTTTCGTGCAAACCCAGAGATTTATTATACATTTACCCATAAAAAAAAATGTTGGTAAAATTATAAAGAAATACATTTTCTTTCAATTCACAAACTTATTAATCATAACAATCAATTTGTAGTAGCAAATTAAAGTGTCATCTGTTATGTAATACTCCAATAGTATGGTAGTATTTGCTATGTGATGTGTGTTTACTATGGGTTCCAATCAAACGCACATTATTCAAATAAACTCATGTATGTGTCTTTGGTAGGGGTGTAAATCCAGCCTGTAATCGGGTACCAATTGATAACTGATAACTGGAAAACCGGCTTGGTACCCGGTTGGAAATAACCGGTAACCAACTCTATCGGAACGGTTACCGGTTTTAGCATTTATATATACCCAGTTATAACCGATAACCGAGTATATATATAAATAATAAAATAATAAAAATATATATTAAAATTAACAAAGTACCGGTACCTGCCAGGAGTCTGTCCACCACAACAGCTTTGCCCTTGTCTTTATTTTCCATCTCCCGAGCCATGTTGGCTCACCTCCTTTCCAACTCGGCCACCTTCTTGGCCAAGTTGTCATGCGACCACGCGAAGGAAATGGCAGCTCCTCCCGGGCCCCTCATTTGATTATCCCCATCGTAACGTAACTCGGGGGCTCGCCTTCTCGGTGATCCTAGTCTCCACCCCCTAGGGGAGGGAACGATTGAGGTTACAGATTGTTCTGAATGCTTGGATTTGGGTTGTGTTGAACAATCTGCTCCGGCAGGGACCTCCTTCACCGGTTGGCTTTGCTTCCAAAATGCGTGTTCACCACTATGATAGATTTCTTTTTCATGAGAAACAAATAATCTTTCCCACAAATGGCGCCAAACTGTTGGTACAATTTTCGGTATGGCCCGAGTGAGATTTATTCCCAACAAGATCGATGGCTGCTTTATCGTTAGGATCCTTAGAGAGGTATGGAATCATAAATCCAGACACCAAATACCTTTCATGCAAAGGTGGATGTTGCTCACTTTTTGCCGTGTTCTTTTAGAATTATTTCAAATGACAAGTAACAATACTCCTGTAGAGCCACCACCGTCTTTGCAAAAGCTTGCCCTTCACTTCTTTAATCCTCCATTGCAAAGAGACTCAGACACAACACCCACGAAGATCATAGCAACTAAAGGAATTTTTTGCAGGTGTTGTGTCTGAGTCTTTTTGTAACAAATGATTAAAGAAGTGAAGGGCAAGCTTTTGAGAAGATGGTGGGCCCCGCAGCATGGCGTGGGCTAACATTGCCGGAGTTGCTTGGTCTGACAACACTACAAAACATGGCCGGACCCACTTCTATTGTAACCGAAAAAAAAATGGAAAATCAGTAGTATTTTCTGTTAAAAGGAAAGTTGGAAAGGCAAAAGAAAGAGAGAAAAAGTGGTATTTTACAAAGAGAGAGGTAGAAACATTGGTTGGGCTTTGCTTTTGTTTATCTTTTGTGGATGTTCTGAATTCTAAGGCTAGTTGAGGCGTTGATTATTTCTTTGTAAGTGTTAATAATAGCATGTGTTACTGACGGAAATTTGCTCTCTTTGGTTGAGGTTGCCACTGTAAATATGTGAATAGTCATTTTTTTTTTGGGCTGTCTACAGATGTTTCCTTGCATATTTCTGAGGACATCCTTTTCTTCTGTTTAGCTACACTATATTTCTTACCAACTGTTTCTTTCTCAACCCTTGACTGCGAGGGCAAAATAGGGAGAAAACTGAATAAAAACACATGTGATCCGCACGTGATGCCTAGACCATCTGATTTAACGAGGTTGACTGATGAAAAGAGGGTTTTGGTAAGTAAATGATAGTTCGATGCGATCGGGTGGTGAGAGTGTCAGTTCATGGGGGCATATTAACTGAGGCTGGTAGTTCATGGAGGAAAAAATGTAATTACCCCCAAGAAATTATAATCATCATTTTCATTATTGTCATGAGAAATGATTATACTACATCTTTCCTACACTTTTCGATTCCCACACTTCATCCTATGTGGAGTCATGGGCAGCTCGAGCTTTAGGTGACTTAGGCGGTCGCCTAAGTCCCCCAAGTGAATAAGGACCCAACTTATAATTATACAATAAATATATATTTTTTTAAAAAAATCGAGGCTCAAAAAAACATTTTAAGGCCTGTACATCAATTAGGCTTGTACATCATACTAATATGACAAAAAGATAATAAAATACTTTTTCATTAAGGCCCCCACTTAATAATTGTACAATACAGGTTATTTTCAAAACAAATTTTAAGACTCTAATATGGTAAAAATCTAATAAATAGTTTCTAATTAAGGCCATCAATTGTGGTAAAAGTAATTACAAATTGAAAGTCTCATTATTCACATTCATAAAATAAAATAAAATAAAAAATCCATAAATTCTTGAAAAGTATCACTTATTTACTCTTTTTAAAAGCCCTATTTTTATATTCATGAAATTAGTCCAACGTGTATAATTTTTTCTTAAATGTTTATTTGAATTGAATGTTTAGAAAAATATAAAGAGTCTTCAAAATGCATAAATTCTCATTGTTTGTGTTGTGAATAATAGATAGAATTACATCATCGATGAGTCTTCAATGTCTAACAATTTTTTCCGCATTATGTTCTACTGCAAATCAATTTTTATATAACTTATTTGCACTTTTCTCTTTATTTTTCTTTGAATCTTATTATTGCATGTCTTTGAATCAAGTGATAAGTCATTCTATATCTAATAAAAAAATATAATATAAATATTAAAATAAATTTAATTTAATTAATATTTAAGTATAAGAAAATGACATCAATTAAACTTGTCGCCTTAGGCCTCAAAATTTATCAAGCCGGCCCTACGTGGAGTCCTTTTTTTCTTTTTTGTTCATTCTATCTCCCACAAAATGAAAAAAATGGCGTGCCACGTAGGATGAGGTGTTGGAGAAGTGTATGAAAGATGTAGGAGAATCATTTCTCTATTGTCATTATTATTTGACAATCTTATTATAACCTCTGTAATCAATGCAGTTGGTATGTTTAAGGTTGGACAATTAATACGTTTTATCTTTCTTCATTAATGCTATTATTATTTGGTAATCCAATAAATATTGTAATTAATACATTTTGCATATTAAGGTTGCACAAAATATAGAGATATGATACACTTACAACTTTTGTACCACTATTTTACAACTCTAACCACTCTTTTTTTTTTTTTTTTTTTTTTTTTTTTTTTTTTTAAAAAAAAAAAAAAAAAAGATCAACCATTAGAAGTATAGGACCCACTTGTAAGAAAACAAATCCAACGGTTACTTTGAAATTTTTTTTTGAAGTTGTACAACAATCATTTCTCCAATATTTATGGTTTACCTACTTGCCATGTAATGTCATTTCCTATATACATGCATGTGTGTATGTGTATATATATATATATATATATATATATATATATATATATATATATATATATATATTTGTGTCTATGCGCTTTAAACCTGCAAACTCATATGTGACAAACCTATTTATCAACAATGGCGGCAAGGGTGGACTTAATAGTTTTCTTCCTGTGCTTTCTCCATCTTAGCAACAATCTGGTTGAAGCGGATTGGGGATTATCTTTAAAGGAAGAATTGAAATTCCAGAAGCGACTTATAAATCTTAAGAAGTCTGCAATTAAAAGCATTCAAGTAAGATTTTTGGAAGCTATATATTCTTCTAATTCTTCGTTTCTAAGTAGATTTTTTAATATTTTGCATAAGATATTGAACTTATGATAGTTATGACTAAGCTAATTATAATAAAAATCAAACTCCCTATCCTAACACCTCTACATAGGAGATTGAGAGTCATGCATGGGCTCAAGCCATACATATTCTTAATAGTACAATTTAATGCCATATACATAATTCATATATCCTAGTTTATTTCATATTATTAGACTCAGAGTATGTTTGAAGCGGAGGTCACTAGTTCGAATCCCCCCTCCCCTCTCTTGTGTGGACATGTCAAAAAAAAAAAAAAAAAAAAACCTCTTTTAATTTATTGGCTAAAGTAAGATAAAATAGGCATTTCAAATCACATCTAGGAAAATTTCGGTAATAAAAATTACAATTTTTTTACAAACTAAATTGTTATGAGATTCAGCAAACATACACATAAGTTTGATTTGATTTGACATCTGCAGACAAGAGATGGAGATATATACGACTGTATTGATTTCTACAAACAACCTGGCTTTGATCATCCTTTTTGGAAGAATACTACATTTGAGGTTGAACTGTTAATGCAAACCTTTTCTTTTTCAATGCTAACTGGTACAATTGATATTGCTCTAACCTTTCAAGAGTGTCATTACAGATGAAACATAAGTTGTTTGTAGAAGGAATGAGAGCCAAAAGGAATTTACCATTAAATATTGGGCTAAAAGGTGCAGGTTGTCCTTATGGAACAGTTCCTATAATAAGAATCAATAAAGATGACTTGGCAAGAGCAAAAATGCTTTCAACAATATATTCTTCAAATATAGATGAAGAACCTGGACATCATGTGAGTATAATCTTTTTGTGCTCAGAAAAAAGTGTACTATTTCTTTGTTGGTGAATCTACCCTAGTATTAGTGAAGCAAGTGACTTAACAATATGATTATCTCATGCAGTATGCAATACTTCGAACAAAAACTGACCCCAATAGGAAGCTTGTTGGAATTGAATCATATTTTAGCTTATATAATGCAAAAGGAGTCATTGGATCTCAGTATAGTGAATTCCGGATGGCACTTTCAAATGGTTTTGACACTATAAAAACAGGTTTCACGGTAATTCTCTAATTTAAGATATCATATCCTTTTGTTAAAGAATTTTCCTATATCCTAGCAGACTAACATACTGAGCAAATCTATTTTAAGGTAAATCCTTTAGTGTTCAAAGACAACCAGACACGACTATTTGCTCACATCACGGTGGGTTTTTGTAGATTGTGTTGAGTAATTTCATTTTTGTAATTATTTGTAACAAAGTAAATGATTTATATTTAATTTTTTCTATTGATTGAAAAATCTTTTATTTCATGAACTCATTCTACCAGATTGATGGAAGAACACAATGTTTCAATCAACATTGTCCTGGATATGTGCAAATAAATTCTCAAATACCTCTAGGTTGGGCGACAAAAGAGATTTCTGTTGTAGGTGGAGAACAATTTTCCATTAAATTGCGAATCAATAAGGTATGAAAAAATTACTCAACAAATCCATGGGAAAAAAAAAAACAAACTAGCCATGAATATATGTTCTTATACTTGTTTACACTAAATTTTGTTTCATTTTGACTAATTACTATCATGTGGTAGGAAATACATGGCGGGCCAAATTCAACAATTTTTTTTTGGACATTATACTTTGATGAGGAGAATTCTGTAATTGGCTTTTGGCCCCCGGCAATATTTGGGAAATTGAGTGAGTTTGGGAATCAAGCCGATTGGGGAGGAGAAGTGTATAGTCCACTAGATCAGCCTAGTCCCCCTATGGGTAGTGGCCTGAGGTATACAAGATTTAGAGCTTATAGTCGGCGAATTGCAGCTGCGTATGAGAATGCAAAGTTTCATTTTGTCAATCCAATAGATACAGAGGTGTATGCGTCTAATCCACGTGCATACAATATTCATGATTTTGGCTATTATGATGAATATTGGAGACGTACTATTTCTTATGATGGTCCTGGCGGAATCAAAGGAGCTTGATTGAGACTACTATAATATGTATAACTTCTAATCATTTTAATAATATAATAATGAGTTTTCTCTAATTATTGATATTTTATGCTACCATAATTTGTTTGTTCTTAATTAACCAATATTTAAAATTTAAAACAAGCTGGACCATTGACTATTTTGTTTCTTTCATCTTCTTCTTTTTCTTTTCTTTTTTTTTGTAAGTGTTTCTTTCATCTTAATGGTTAGATAAGGTGCCGCTAACGTTATTTTTATAGTTTAAATAAGACTCATCTACTTTTTATATATGCCCATAGTTCATTAATAAAACAGTGAAAAAACAACTTACATTTTTTTTTTTTTTGCAAATAACAACTTACTTTATTACAAACTAAAATACCATGCAAAATAATTAGAATTTGGGACACTGATTTTTCCCAACAGTAGCTACCTTAGTTGTGCCAACGAACTAGTCCAAGAAACCTATGGATCTGCTGGGTTGATTGCCCAAAAGTGCGACGACATTCAGGACAATCAGCCCTTCTCCCTATAGCCACCATGTCCACGAGACATTGTGCATGGAAGATGTGTGCGCATGGCAGCATGCGTAGGCTGTCCCCTTCCACCCCTTCTCCCTATAGCCACCATGTCCACGAGACATTGTGCATGGAAGATGTGTGCGCATGGCAGCATGCGTAGGCTGTCCCCTTCCACCAACTCTATTTGACATATTCCACAATGAGTGGTTTCAAAGGCACCCACTGTCCCAGAGAAAAACTCTAGACTTGGTAACCTTTCTATCATCCGCCTTGGCTCCCCACGCAAGTAAGAAAGCCATAAATAACGTAGTCCCAAGCCAATTAGGGATATCACGCCCCCAAGGACACAAAAAATAATACAAATATTCAAGTAGTACTTATTATCATCATCAAGGGATGTAGAGTGTAAAGACCAAGAAAATAAATACGGGTTTAGCAATTAATAAATTATGCTTATTAAATAGATGAGACTAATAATAGATTTTAAGTGATTATGTTTATATAATTGAAAAATAAAGAGTTTAAGGTAAGGTGTAAAATGTAGTTAGATTTAATGTGAGGGTTAAATAGCAATTAACAAATAAAAGAATTAAAGTTGAGGGGCATTTCAGTAATTTTTCCCTCTTTTTCTCCCTTATCCCCTACGTCACCTGATCCCTCTATCCACCTTTCATTTTCTTTCTTCCCATTCTCCCTTAAGTTCACGCACAGCCCCCCCCCCCCCCCCAATTCTTCTTCCTCTGTTCTTATTTTCTCCTTTGTTCTTCCTTCTGCCCGAGCGACACAGAGATGTGAGACAGAGAGAGATCGAGAGTTTGAGAGAGAGTGAGGTCGGGAGATCGAGAGAGAGATGGAGGCCCGATCCTCCGGTGGATGACGCCAGTGAAGCTACGATGGCCGATCCTCCAGGTGCGATTTCCGGCGAGCTCGTTGACCCAAGAACCCATGGAAACCCGTAACCCAGAACCCCTCGGACCCGCAACCCATGACCCGCTGAACCCGTGAGGAAGACCCGGTTCTCCAAGTGTGGTTTCCAGCAAATTTTCCGGCGGAAATCAGAGGCGATTTTTAATGGATTTTTGAGGAAAATCCCAAGGTATATAAATTCGTTAATTTTGTGGATTAATTTGTGGATTGTTGAATTAGAGTTTGATAATTTTGGGGGTTCTCTATGATTGTGTGTCGGCAGTGGCTATGGGTATTGAATTGAGTGTTGTGGATTTGAGTTTTGGTTAGTATTAATGATAATTGATGTTTTGATTTGGAGGACTATGATGTGGTGATTTCCGGATGCTTTGGTTTTGGGGATTATGCAGTGTTTATGTTATGGTGGCTAGTCGATAGAAGTGCTAAGGTGTGAAATGTTTTGGAGATAGCCAAAATAGGTATAGATTTTGTAGGTTGTGAAGCTTGGTTTAGTTTCTTTGTTTTGATGTTTATCGATTAAGGGAAGATGTGCATTTTAGTGGTGTTTTAGTATATTAGGGCTGATTTGGGGGATTTAAGACTAAGTGAATAAGTTGTGTTAATAGATCCTATGAATAAGGATTATTAATGGTTGAGTGGTTTTCCAAGTGTGTGGTTTAGGGAAATTATGTTAATGGAAATTGGAGGGAGTAACGCATAAAAGCAAACAATTGTAAAGGGATAGAAGTTACAAATAAGTAAATAAAGTACATTAGTATATATAAAGAATAAGTAAATCAATGAATTGGTAAAACGGTTAAATAAATGGACCGTAGGACTTTAGTCTAACATAATTAAAGATACTAAGATAGCCTTTAAGATATAAATCGCTAAGCTTCTAGGTTGGAAAGAGTTAATGGATAAATGTACCAATGTTAAGGTAGAAAGCAAAACAAAATGTGGGATTTATAGTTCAATCTAATTAGGTCAATAGCCCATTAAACCGTTTAACTCCTATAACCTAGATTACGTAGGTGGTTAGTAATTGTTAAGTATAGTGGTTAAGACAAGAAAAATAAGAAAGAGTTGTAAATTATCCAAATAACTTTAAGACATCAAATGTAAATTAGTAATATTATGGAAATACATAAATAGGCTTTGAATCTATTCAGTAATGTAATTAAATAATTAATGTGCTTATCTATGTATTATAAGCACCTAAGTGTGTTATGATGTTATGCGTAGCTTAATAAGCATTCTATACATATATATGTATGTGGGCCGAATACACTTAGTTTAAATGGATAAACAACTATAAGACTTATAGTTAATAATGATAACAAGACAACTTAGTACCTAATTCACCTATCCATATACACTAAGTATTTTAGTATATTATTGGATTAGGTTTAAATGTTGAAGGTATATATGTATATATATATGAGTTAAATATATATATATATATATATTGTGAACTTAGTAAATAAGCAACAAGCTATAAAAATGATTAGGAATAATAATGTGACACAACAACAACAAATAAGCTAATGAAATAATAGATGCGTCTTCTAGTTGATAAATAAGATAAGACGCAAACCTATAACCAACGACTAATCTAATAATAGCTTAAGGTGTTTAGCTAGCCTTAGAAGCGGGTTACGCAATGGGTGAGCATGCGGGTAGTTTATGTGTCATAGAGTATAGAGTTCCATAGCATAGTCTAACGTTATAAGTATTTGCAGGAGCATGTCATAGTTGGAGACTTCAACAGGTTCTCCAATGTAGAGTTCGAGTCATGAGTTCAATGCAGCCAAGGTGGGTATTCCACTCACTGAGAAAATATATATTTTTATATGTATTGGATTGATAAAAATACATATATTGTTTATGAAACTGAACCGACCATATGATGAAATGTATATGCTTTGAGATGATTTGATTAGTTTCGATTATGTTTAAACTATAGCAATGATGTTTAAGAGATAGTGCAAGAGTGAAAAGTATTGAATAGATTTAAAGTGTTAAGTTCTGCGATTGCAATGATGTTTAAGAGATAGTGCAAGAGTGAAAAGTATTGAATAGATTTAAAGTGTTAAGTTCTGCGGTTGAGATTTAAATCATGCAAATTGTTTGAGAACATGTCATGTCAAAACTGTTTAAATTTTATAAAGAAACTAAGTTTTGAATGATTTCAAAGTGTTGGATAAAATGCTGGATTTGTTTAGTTTTAAGAGGACGTGATTTAACAACTGCATGATTTCAGCGTGATACAGTAGTGAAATATATACTGGTCAAGCACGGAACATTGAGCATGTAGTATAGAGCATACATACCAGTAGTATCAGTATATCAGCAGCATAACAGTATCAACAGCATATCAGTATCAGCAGCATAACAGTATCAGCAGCATATCAGTATCAGCAGCATTATTAGCCCCAGTTCATGCATAGCGTATATAACACTGTTTTGTGAGAGATGTTTTTATGCTATGAGTAGTTTTACTAGACGTATTGGTATGCATAAGAGTCTTCATGAAAAAGATCTTATGTATATTTCTATTGGATAGTCATGTGTTAAGATCATACATTGAACTTGAAAGTACATGGATACATGATTGCCCGGGTGCGAGTAATGGCATGTCTATGAGTAGAAAGGTTGATTGTTCTTGTTCTTCAGGAAAGACGTATTAGCATGATTGAGTTTAACTCTAGTGCTCTCATGATCTACTGGCGTCAAGGCACGAAGCTGAAATACGATTAGAGATGGTGTTGCGAGTGTTTTGTTGACGGATGTTATCCTAGTACGGAAGAGTAAGATGCCATGTTCCTTGCTTATGACCTATGTGTATGCATGATATCTGTGATGGAGTGATCGTATGCACATATGTCTGAGCGACCGATGGAAAATATTATTATAGAGGGGTCTATATGTAGAAACTTCCAAGGAGGAATGACTGGAACTTTTACATATGTTCACAGCTATATAGTATGTTTTAAATGATTTCTGAATAGTCGGTGTTTGCTGCATTAGCTATTGGTAAATTGTGGCTAATATAGTGCTTGCAAGACTAAAAATAAAATAAGGGTTGGTTCTTTGTGAAAACTCAGTTAGTCTTATACCACTGAGGTCTTAGTATGTTTCATGCTAAGGCGGTGAACTCATTCTTTCACCTATGCGGATGTGGATACCACCACAACCGTGTAGATGATGTTTCTTTGGCTGCAGGTACTTCGGTATTGTTGATGGGTTGGTAGCAGTGTACTTGGGATATTATGACTGAAGCTTGTCGCGACAGTTGTAATTGTCGGACCACGGGTTGTCCACTATTTTATAGGTTAGGTATGACTTGTGGCGTTTGTGTCACTTATTATTTGTTAAGACATTATTGTTATGTAAATATTGTGTTAATAAGACTCAAACAGATAGATGTTAAATGGCTCAATGTTATATTTAATTTGTGATAGATGTATAAGTTGTAATTTCCGCTATTCAGATTTATGTTTTCCGCTGCATAGATAGATATATGTTATACTCTGATTATCTGGTGCATGTTATGGGACATGTGTCATATGTTGGCTGAGCGACACGTAGTCGTGCCACTGCGATGACTCGTTTATGTTTGTATAAAAAAAAAAATGGGTCGTCACATAGAGTCTTGCTGGTTTTGCATTCCCGAAACTCCCATAAAAAGGACAGAAAAAGTTATGAAGTATATGATCCGACAAGCCTGCAATAAATAATTTAAGATTGTGTAAGAATTAATTACAAGATTAAGCACGAATATATTCTAAAACATTTTTACTTATCAAAAACAATATATATATAGTATCGGTTAAATTTGCAAGGCTAAACTTAATTATGATGTGCCAAAGGAACCCAACAAAGCCAATTTGTCCGAGGAGTTCTATTTATCACTCTCATTTTTACCATCTTTCTAAAGTCTACGTGGCGTGATTTTTCTAACTAAAAACTCAATTTTTATGCACCAAATACTATGAAGGCTCACGTTGCGTAAACTTTGGAAGACAGAGGTGATGAGAGTGATGTATATATATCATTACTTGTGTACAAACTCACGCTCCAGGAAAGTCTGGAAACTAGCTAGCTGCAAGGGCTAGTTCTACTCACACTCAACATGCATGTCTGATGTCTGTTAAGTATCTCCCTTTCCTAAGGCGTCTTTTGAGAGTGAGTAAGGTCCATGGACTTTTACATGGTATCAGAGTAGGTTCCTTTGACAATGATGGGCCTTTCCCTCCCGTTGTTGAACACGTGTTTGGCCAAAGATGACACACGTGAGGGGGCGTGTTAAAGTGTCCCACATTGCTAAGAGATCCTTGTCTTGTAGACTTTAAGGCGTCTTAGAGAGAGGATTGGGCCTTCCCTCCCGCTGCCGCTCTGATGCAATACACGTGATTGGACAATAGTGCCACACGTGAGGGGGCGTGTTAAGTATCTCCCTTTCCTAAGGCGTCTTTTGAGAGTGAGTAAGGTCCATGGACTTTTACATGGTATCAGAGCAGGTTCCTTTGACAATGATGGGCCTTTCCTTCCCGTTGTTGAACACGTGTTTGGCCAAAGATGACACACGTGAGGGGGCGTGTTAAAGTGTCCCACATTGCTAAGAGATCCTTGTCTTGTAGACTTTATAAGCCATGGACACCCCTCCTCTCTTAAGGCGTCTTAGAGAGAGGATTGGGCCTTCCCTCCCGCTGCCGCTCTGATGCAATACACGTGATTGGACAATAGTGCCACACGTGAGGGGACGTGTTAAGTATCTCCCTTTCCTAAGGCGTCTTTTGAGAGTGAGTAAGGTCCATGGACTTTTACAATGTCTTACTGCAGAAAACAAAACTAAAGAAACCACTTGCGAGAAACAAATTAAAGCTAGGAACACCAAACAAGCTATAGTACTCTAATAACAACCATTAATTACGTACAAATCAACACCAATCTACCAGAATCTATTCTATTTACAATAATACAACAGAGAGAGAGAGATCGAGGCAAGGTCACATGTTTCAAGCCAAAGGAAATTATGTTTATGGCATCCACGTAAATTAATGATGCAAGTTAAAACCACTAATTATATATAACTCAATGCTCTGTTTCCACTAATTATATAAGCCAAAGGACTAAGAAATATGCATGCATTCTAAATTATTAATGGTTTAAATTTGTACCTCTTCATCAATTATGAATTCTTGATTTTCTATTAATTATACATTTCACATATGATATGGAAATAATAAAATTTTAAAGTATTTTATTTAAAAAATATCTATCTATAACAAGTTTTTTTAAAAAAAAACTCTAAATTCAATATTTTAATTACACTAGAAAAATTGGATGCAGGCAGTTGCATAAATATATACTCGAATGGATGGATCATGCATTGGGCATCGAAATGAGCATATATATATATATATCATCACTACCAAATCCATATTCAAATCGATCATAATTAAGTGGATAAATTGTAATTGATTAGAATTAAAAAGAAAATTAATTAAATGTGATCGAGTTAATTACAGCTTGTACCCCATGTTCGCCCAGTTGCAGCCACCACATGATCAACATGTTGCAAAAGTAGAGTATAGTGTGGTGCCGAAATAGTTGATCCGAAAGTAGTGCCATTGGAACTCTCCATTGACTGCAGGGACGTGTTGGAGGCCAAGATTATCGTCGTCTTTGGACTTACAATGGGTTTTTTGCAGCGTTTGAATATTCTTGAAGCCATTGATCATGACGTGAACGTAGGAGTACTTGGTCATGGCTGATCGAGTTGCGCTAATTAATGCCTCACTCACTCATGCACACAGCCAACTAGCCAAGACAAGTAAGAGGAATGACTCATTTTCTGTGCCTTCATTTCAAATGCTTAAATAGCCAAATTTACAAGTTAACAACTCTTACAAGTTAACATGTGGGAATATTCTCCACTGACCACAAACTGAGAGAGAGAGAGGAGAGGAGAGGAGAGGAGCACTTCTTGAGAGCATGGTTTTCGCCGGGAGGGGGTGGTTTTCTTGCCTCCCCCTCCCGGTGGTGATTTCCCTCTGACTCCTCGTGAGTCAGAGAGTTTTTTGTTCCCCCTGAATTGGTTCAGCGGGGTTAGTTTTTCTCCTAACCTTTAGGGTTGTGGAGCTTTTGTTCCTCCCGGCTAGATCCGGTGGAGGCTGATCTTCCCCTAGCCTTTCTGGGCTATGGTGGTTTTATGTGTCGTTATTTGTTTGTTTTCTTTTGTTTGGCAGGATTTCTCATCTCAAGTTGTCTTCTTTGGGGAATTGGCCGAGCGTTCATGTCGTCGGCGGGATGTTTTTGGCCGTTCTTTCACCTTTTTTCTTCAGATTTTGGAAGCCAGATCTGCTCTTCCTCACCCACTTCTGACTGACACGCGCCCCCCTGCCGCTTTCTCTGTCGCCTTTTGCCCCAGTCGCCGCTAGATCCGGCCCTGTCGGTCACCGTTGACCGGCGCGTGGTGCCCACACGCCAGTGGGCTCTCTGCTGTTTGGTGCGCGTGTGGGCCATGCGCCGCTTCTTTCTGGCTGATCTTAGCGGTTTTCGGTCGGCCGGAGTCGGTCCTCCGTCTGGGTGGCGCCGGTGTCGGCGTGTGTCCCTCACGCGCCGCCGTCCGGCTTCTTGGCCCTTTTCCTCCACTGCCGGCAGCTTGTTATTGGGTGGTTTCTGCTTCAGTGTCGTGTGTTTTTTTCTCTTTTCTTGGGTCACAGTCTGCATGTGTTGGGTTCAATTTTTATGGGAATATTTGTTGGCTAATTGCTAGATTTAGTCTCTTTTCTTTAGAAAGTGAGCGTTAATGTAAAAGAGGCTCAAATGGCTTTCTTGTAAAAGTTGTATTTCTGCTTTAGCAGCTGTTTATTAAGTCAGATCCTTCTGGTTTAGAGAATGGAGGGCTTGTCTCTTATTTTCAAGTTGTAAGCCTTGGGCTGTTTACCATATCAATGATAGATTATCGTTTCCGTTCAAAAAAAACATGTGGGAGATCGATCTCGGACAGTAATTCAATCATATATGTCCATATAGTAATTAATTTCCAATGGACCTATTAAAATCATTTACGAAAATTAGTCGTGTGTGTATATATATACTCATGACTTACTCATCCATATTTGCCACTACACTCAAAAAATTAACTTGGATTTAGCACATATAAAAACCAACCATTTACTAATCAATGATAAAAAAATAAAAAACAAAAAAGCATAAGTGAACCATTTCAGGGTGGATAATTTTTTTTTTTTATTTTTTTACAAATTGAGAATAAGGAGAAGAAGATAAATCCACGCAACCAGGTTGAGAGAGCAAGAGGTTTTCAGTCAACACATCTCACATTAATTTCAAGGTGGATAATTGGTTGAATGAGATAGCATCTTCTTCTTCTTTTTTCTTCATCCTTTTTTTTTTTCCTTTTTTTTTTTTTTTTTTTTTTTTTTTTTTTTTTAAATTTTAACTTCTTGTGGGCATTTGCTTAATTTGCACGACAAGAAGCAAAAAGTTTACAAGCTACGTACGTTGTTATATATTTATGGTTATTTCCTAGCTAGGTGCATAATTTTGGAGGTTATTTCCTTGGCAAAATAGAGTTAAATGATATAATTACCAAGCGAGAAAAAAAGAAAAGAAAGAAAAGAGATAAATAAATAAATTGACGATGGACATTAATTGGATAGTAATTATGTTTCTTTTGAATTTCTTTTAGATTAAGAAACTGAAACCAGTTGCTGATTACTTTGACGATGGACATTAATTGGCCGGGTAGTAATTATGTTTCTTTTGAATTTCTCTTGGTTTAAGAAACTGAACCAGTTAAATAGGATATTGATCTCTCTAGGAATCCGGCTTCAGTACTGTAGTTTAAAACTACAAGCACATCTACAGTAAAAAAATGGAGGGCTCAGATTTAACTTGGCATTTATAACTCAAACTGTGTCGTTTTCTTTTTAACAAACATTTTTGTCTTTATAACGCTGTTTAAGGAGAAAGGGAACGTTTCTTTCCCAGTTAAAATGGATCTGGCCTAAGACCAAGAGCCATGCTCACGACGACAACGGTTACCCGAGCGGTACCAGTGGAAACATTAGCTTCTCGGCTCCCATCGGCGGGTCCGCTCCTTGTAAGAAATTACATATGTGTCCCTTAGACACATTTAATTCATTGTAACGGTTGGAATTTAAATAATTATCATAACGGTAATTATTTAATTTATTGTAACGGTTGGAATTTAAATAATTATCATAACGGTAATGATTTAATATAAGGATTGAATATGATTTATTCCACATTAAGTTATATGAAATCGTAACGGTTTAAAACGGTTTTTATATTAAATTTTCTGTTTTACTCTCCTTGATGGGAGGAGAATAATCAGCTATCTATTGATGATGAGGGTCCCTAGCCTACCTATATATAGAGCCCTGTGTATCCATCTATTGGCACACTCATAGGCATAGGCCAGAAGAACTCTCTGAATTTTGTTTTTACAGATTTTGGTGTTGTAGAAAACTTCTTCGTTCTTCGTTCTTCATCAAGCTTGAACAAAATATGGCTGGAGGTATTTATAATTCCGCTGCTTATTATTTTAAAGCATTTTATTTATATATTATGCTTACACTCCTCTGTATTCTTGCCATCCGCTTTGTAGTTCATATTAATTTTTGTGATGACAGAGATCATGGGCGACAGCAGCAAATTTGGATCGAGTGTAGAAACTTCCACACGTGGATTGTAGTCGATCAAACTAAGCTGATCACTCTGAGAGTTCTGAAAAATATTGTACTGTTGATGGTGGGTTTTTAAGACTTGCAATCTGTATTGAGATTCGTCGGCCCCACTTTTGTCTGAGTGTTGAACATAAACGTCATTTTATGGGGTTTTTGGCTTGTTCTTATAGTTGGCACGTTTGGATTTGTGTTGGGTCTCATTTTGAACCATTTCTTGCCATTGTTCTTGAGGCTTGGCCCTGTCCAAGGCCAAGAGGGAGTTTTGGTTGGCCTATACTGGGTGAAACACTTCCTTTCTTGAAGCCTCATCCTTCTAATTTTCTGGGGGCCTTTCTTAAAGACCATTGTTCTAGGTGAGCAAGCATTTGTTTAAAATATTATAGGCTTCCTTCCCATGAAATTAAGGGATCGACAGAATAAAAAATCAGCACTGTTAGGATTTTTGAGATTCCTGTTTTTCAGGTATGGGAAAGTGTTCAAATCGCAATATTTGTTCTTGTCTCCGACTGTGGTGTCGTGTGACCAGGAGCTGAACTACTTCATACTTCAAAATGAAGGGAAGCTGTTCGAGTGCAGTTATCCGAAACCCGTCCATGGCATTCTTGGCAAGGCCTCCATGCTGGTGGCTGTCGGTGACACTCACAAGAGGTTTAGAACTTAGAAGCGTCACACTCTCCCTCATCACTATGATCAGATCCATTTTAACTGGAAAAGAGACGTTCCCTTTCGATCTCCTTAAACGGCGTTAAAAAGACAAAAACATTTGTTAAAAAGGAAACGACACAGTTTGAGTTATAAAGGCCAAGTTAAATCTGAGTCGTCTATTTTTCTACAGCAGATGTGCTGTAGTTTTAAACTACAGCACTGAAGCCGGATCCCTCCTCTAGAGCCCCTCCCCTGTGAGCATGGTTTTCACCGAGAGGGGGTGGCCTCACGCCTCCCCCTCCCGGTGGTGATTTTCCTCTGGCCCCTTGTGAGTCAGGGTGTTTTTTGTTTCCCTTGGGTTGATTCAGTGAGGTTAGTTTTTCTCCCAAGCTCGATCTAGGATTGGAGCTTTTGTTCCCCTTGGCTAGATCCGGTGGTGATTGACCTTCCCCTAGCTTTTTTAGGCTATGATGGCTTGTTATTTGCTTTTCTTTGTTATTTCTTTCGTTTTGACAGGATTGTTCATCTCAAGATGTCTTTTATGGGAGAGTGGCCGAACCAACGTGTCGTCGACTGGGTGATTTTTGGCCGGTTTTTTTTCACCTTTTTCTTTGATTTTGGAAGCCAGATCTACACTTCTCTGTTGACTTCTAATTGACATGCGCCCCCCAGCTGTGTTCCCAGACGTCTTCCGCCCATGCCGCCTCAAGCTCCGGTCGTGTAGGTCGTCGATGATTGGCACGTGGGTACTCTGCTCTTTGGTGCGCGTGAGAGCCACGCTCCACTTTTTTCAGGTTGGGCACGGTGGCAACCGGTTATACAGCGTCAGATCTTCGTCTGGGTGGTATCGGTGACGGCTCGTGTAGGACAAGTGCCGCCGTTCGGCATATTGGCCTCCTTCCCCCACTGCTAGCAACTTGTCTTGGTGTTTTTTGATTGTTTTGTCTTTGTGTTCTTCTCATGTTTCTCCGGTCACAGTCTGCTAGTATTTGGTTCAAATTTTATGGGAATATTTGTTGGCTAATGGCTAGATCTACCCTATTTCTTTAAAGAGTGAGCGTTATTGTAAGAGAAGCTCAAATGTCATTCTTGTAAAATTTGTATTTCTACTTAGGCAGTTGTTTTACTAAGCCAGATCCTTCTGGCTTAGAGAATATGAGGTCTTGTCCCTTATTTTCAAGTTGTAAACCCGATGGCTATTTGCAATATTAATGATAGCACATGCTATTTGTTTAAAAAAAAAATGAAAAAAGAAACTGAACCAGTTTCTGATTACTCGTTCGGTTTTGTTGGATTTAAGAATTGGGGTTCTCCAAACACTTACATAATCTCCTGACTAGTTGGTAACATAGATGCTTTGTCGAAGCATTATGTTGATATTAATGCTGCAGATAAGGTATACAAAACAAGCACTTGGTGTATAGGCCACTAAAATGATTTTTTTTTTTTAAAAAAAAAAAAAATTAATTTTTTTTTTTAAGGAAGGGGCACTAAAGTGCTTGGAGCTCTTGTTGTTGCTTTTTTCTATAAGCTCCATTTGTTTCGACATAATTTTTTTTTTTTTGAAAATATTAAGCAAAATAATCCCGTGGTGTATTCCTGCGAACTCCGACAGCAATATTCGGAAACCCTGATGGTGGATTTTGGCGAACTCTGGTGACAGCGTATTACGGCGCTAGTGGTGGATTCCGACAATCTCCGATGGCGTATTTCTGCGAACTCCGGCCGCAGATTCTGGCAATCCTCGATGGTGGATTTTGGCGAATTCCGGTGGTAGCTGTCGACCTTCTGCAGGGGCGTAGAACGAATTGCGAGAGAGAGAGGTATGGCAGCATAAATCCGGAAACCAAATACCTTTCATCCAAAGGTGGATGTTGCCCACTTTTCCCCGTGATCTAATCATGCTTGAAAACCAACTCCCATTCTTTGTTCTTTCAAAATTATTTCAAATGATAAGTTATAGTACTCCTGCAGACCCACCACCATCTTTGCAAAAGCTTGCCCTTCACTTCTTTAATCCTCTATTGAAAAGAGACTCAGACACAACACTCGGGAAGATCATAGCAGCTAAAGGAAATTTTTGCGGGTGTTGTGTTTGAGTCTCTTTGTAACAGAAGATTAAAGAAGTGAAGGGCAAGCTTTTGCGAAGATGGTGGGCCCTATAGCATGGCGTGGGCTAACATTGCCGAAGTTGCTCAGGCTGACAACACCGAAAAACATGGTCGAACCCACTTCTAGTGTAACAGAAAAAACGGAACATCAGTAGTATTTTTTGATAAAAGGAAAGTGGGAAAGGCAAAAGAAAGAGAGAAAAAATGGTATTTTGCAGAGAGTGAGAGAGAGAGAGAAACATCGGTTGGGCTTTGCTTTTGTTTCACTTTCGTGGATGTTCAGAATTCTAAGGCCAGTTGAGGCGTTGATTATTTCTCTGTAAGTGTTTATGTAATAATAGCATGTGTTACTGGCAGAAATTTGCTCTCTTTGTTGAGTTGGCCATTGTAAATATGTGAATAGTCATTTTTTGTGGTTAATTTATAGATGTTTCCTTGCATATTTCTAAGGACATCCTTCTCTACTGTTTAGCTACACTATATTTCTTACCAACTATTTCTTTCTTAACCCTTGACTGCGAGGGCAAAATAGGGAGAAAACTAAATAAAAATGCATGTGCTCCGCACATGATGCCTAGACCATTTGATTTAACGAGGTTGACTGATAGAATGAAGGTTTTGGTAAATAAATGGTAGTTCGATGCGGTCAGGTGGTGAGAGTGTCATTTCATGGGGGCATATTGACTCAGGCTGGTACTTCATGGGAAAAAAAAATGTAATTACCCTAAGAAATTATAATTATCATTTTCATTATTGTCACGAGAAATAATTCTCCTACATCTTTCATACACCTCTCTCACACTTCATCCTACGTGGAGTCATAGGCGGCTCAAGCTTTAGGCGACTTAGGCGGTCGCCTAAGTCCCCCAAGTGAATAATGCCCCCAAATAATAATTATAAAATAAATAATTTTTTTTTTCATTATAAGGCATGTACATCAATTAGGCCTGTATATCATACATATACTAATATGATAAAAAGTTAATAAAATACTCTTTAATTAAGACCCCAACTTAATAATTGTACAATACAAGTTATTTCCAAAACAAAATTTAAGACTCTAATATGGTAAAAATCTAATAATAATTTCTAATTAAGGTCATCAATTGTGGTAAAAGTAATTACAAATTGAAAGTCTCATTATTCATGTTCAGGAAAAAAAAATTAATAAATTATTGAAAAGTATCACTTATTTACTATTCTTAAAAGCACTATTTTTATATTCATGAAATTAGTCCCACGTGCATAATTTTTTCTCCAGCGTTTATTTGAATTGAATGTTTAGAAAAATATGAAAAGTCTTCAAAGTGCATAAATTCACATTGTTTGCGTTGTGTATAATAGATGGAATTACATCATCGATGAGTCTTCAATATCCAACAATTTTTTCCGCATTATGTTCTATAACAAATCAATTTTTATATAACTTATTTCCAATTTTCTCTTTAGTTTTTTTTAAATCTTATTATTGCATGACTTTGAATCAAGTGATAAGTCATTCTATATCTAATAAAAAACAATATAACATAAATATTAAAATAAATTTAATTTAATTAATATTTAAGTATAAGAAAATGACATCACTTAAACTTGTCGCCTTAAGCCTCAAAATTTATCGAGCCGGCCTTACGTGGAGTCCTTTTTTTATTTTTTGTTCATTCTATCTCCTAGAAAATGAAAAAAAATGACGCGTCGTGTAGGATGAGATGTTGGATAAGTGTATGAAAGATGTAGGATAATCATTTCTCTATTGTCATTATTATTTGACAATCTTGTTATAACCTCTATAATCAATACAATTGGTATGTTTAAGGCTGGACAATTAATACGGTTTATCTTTCTTTATTAATGTCATTATTACTTGGTAATCCAATAAATATTGTAATTAATACAGTTTGCATATTAAGGCTGTACAATATATAGAGAAATGATATATTTACAACTTTCGTACAACTCTAACCATTTTTTTTTTAAAGATAAACCATTAGATGTGTAGGACCTACTTGTAAGAAAACAAATCCAATGGTTTGTTTGAAAAAAAGTTTTTTGAGTTGTACAAGAGTTGTGTCAAAAGTTGTACAATAATCATTTCTCCAATATATATGGTTTACCTACTTGCCATCTAATGTCATTTCCTATATACATGCATGTATGTTTGTGTGTGTATGTGTGTTTTCTAGGATATATACATATTTCTGTCTATGCGCTTTAAACATGCAAACTTATATGTGGCAAATCTATTTATCGACCATGGTGGCAAGGGTGGACTTAATAGTTTTCTTCTTGTGCGTTCTCCATCTTAGCAACAATTTGGTTGAAGCGGATTGGGGATTATCTTTAAAGGAAGAATTGAAATTCCAGAAGCGACTTATAAATCTTAAGAAGTCTGCAATTAAAAGTATTCAAGTAAGATTTTTAGAAGCTATATATTCTTTTAATTCTTCGTTTCTAAGTAGATTTTTTTAATATTTTGCATAAGATATTGAAATTATGATAGTTATGACTAAGATAATCATAATAAAAATCAAACTCCCTATCTAAAAACCTCTACATAGGAGATTGAGAGTCATGCATGGGCTCAAGCCATGCATAATCTTAATAATATAATTTAACGCCATAAACATAATTCATATATCCTATTTTATTTCATGTTATTAGACTTCGAGTATGTTTGATACCTCTTTTAATTTATTGGCTAAAGCAAGGTAAAATAGGCATTTCAAATCACATTCAAGAAAATTTTGGCAACAAAAATTCCAATTTTTTTTACAAACTAAATTGTTATGAGATCCAACAAACATACACATAATTTTGATTTGATTTGACATCTGCAGACAAGAGATGGAGATATATATGACTGTATTGATTTCTACAAACAACCTGGGTTTGATCATCCTTTTTGGAAGAATACTACATTTGAGGTTGAACAGTTACTGCAAACATTTTCTTTTTTGATGCTAACTGGTACAATTGATATCACTCTAACCTTTCAAGAGTGTCATTACAGATGAAACATAAGTTGTTTGTAGAAGGAATGAGATCCAAAAGGAATTTACCATTAAATATTGGGCTAAAAGGTGCAGGTTGTCCTCAGGGAACAGTTCCTATAATAAGAATCAATAAAGATGACTTGGCAAGAGCAAAAATTCTTTCAACAATATATT
Source organism: Alnus glutinosa (assembly GCF_958979055.1). NCBI lineage: Eukaryota > Viridiplantae > Streptophyta > Magnoliopsida > Fagales > Betulaceae > Alnus > Alnus glutinosa. The sequence goes on along the minus strand of NC_084894.1, from coordinate 3,717,923 downwards.
CTTCAAATATAGATGAAGAAGAACCTGGACATCATGTAAGTATAATTTTTTTTTATACTCGGAAAAAAGGTACTATTTCTTTGTTCGTGAATCTACCCTAGTATTAGTGATGCAAGTGACTTAACAATATGATTATCTCATGCAGTATGCAATACTTCAAACAAAAACTGACACCAATAGGAAGCTTGTTGGAATTGAATCATATTTTAGCTTATATAATGCAAAAGGAGTCATTGGATCTCAGTATAGTGAATTTCGGATGGCACTTTCAAATGGTTTTGACACCATAAAAACAGGTTTCACGGTAATTCTCTAATTTAGGATATCATATCCTTTTGTTAAAGAATTTTCTTATATCCTAGTAGACTAACATATTGAGCAAAATTATTTTTAGGTAAATCCTTTACTGTTCAAAGACAACCAGACACGGCTGTTTGCTCACATCAGGGTGGGTTTTTGTAGATTGTGTTGAGTAATTTCATTTTTTTTTTAATTATTTGTAACAAATTAAATGATTTATGTTTAATTTTTTCTATTGATTGAAAAATCTTTTATTTCATGAACTCATTCTACCAGATTGATGGAAGAACACAATGTTTCAATCAACATTGTCCTGGATATGTGCAAATAAATTCTCAAATACCTCTAGGTTGGGCGACAAAAGAGATTTCTGTTGTAGGTGGAGAACAATTTTCCATTAAATTGCGAATTAATAAGGTATGAAAAAATTACTCAACAAATCCATGGGGAAAAAAAAAAATAAGCCATGAATATATGTTCTTATACTTGTTTACACTAAATTTTGTTTCATTTTGACTAATTACTATCATGTGGTAGGAAATACATGGCGGGCCAAATTCAACAAAATTTGTTTGGACATTATACTTTGATGAGGAGAATTCTGTAATTGGTTTTTGGCCCCCGGCACTTTTTGGGAAATTGAGTGAGTTTGGGAATCAAGCCGATTGGGGAGGAGAAGTGTATAGTCCACTAGATCAGCCTAGTCCCCCTATGGGTAGTGGCCTGAGGAATACAAGATATAGAGCTTATAGTCGGCGAATTGCAGCTGCGTATGAGAATGCAAAGTTTCATTTTGTCAATCCAATCGATACAGAGGTGTATGCGTCTAATCCACGTGCATACAATATTCATGATTTTGGCTGTCATGATGAATATTGGAGACGTTTTATTTCTTATGATGGTCCTGGCGGAATCAAAGGAGCTTGATTGAGACTACTATAGTATGTATAACTTCTGATCATTTTAATAATATAATTATAAATGAGTTTTCTCTAATTATCGATATTTTATGCGACTATAATTTGTTTGTTCATTCTTAACCAATACTTAAAATTTAAAACAAGCGCGTTGGACCATTGACTATTTTGTTTCTTTCATTTTATTGGTTAGATAACGTGCTACTAACGTTATTTTTATAGTTTAGATAAGACTCATCTAACTTTAATGTATGCCCAAAGTTCATTAATAAAACAGTGAAAAAGCAACTTATATACTTTATTAGAAACTAAAATACCTTGCAAAATAATTAGAATTTGGGACACTAATTTTTTCCAACAGTAGCTACCCTAGTTGTGCCAACGAACTAGTCCGAGACACCTTTGGATTTGCTGGGGCAGTTGTCCCAAAAGTGCGACGACATTCAAGACAATCAGCCCTTCTCCCTAGCCACCATGTCCACAAGACATTGTGCATGGAAGATGTGTGCGCATGGCAGCATGCGTAGGCTGTCCCCTTCCACCAATTCCATTTGGCATATTCCACAATGAGTGGTTTCAAAGGCACCCACTGCCATAGAGAAAAACTCTAGACTTGGTAACCTTTCTATCATCCGCCTTGGCTCCCTACGCAAGTAAGAAAGCCATAAATAACGTAGTCCCAAGCCTATTATAGATATCACGCCCCCAAGGACACAAAAAATAATACCAATCTTCCAGTAGTACTTATTATCATCATCAGCGGATTTAGGGGATGGAGGGACGTCATGATGGTTTTGCATTCCCGAAACTCCCGTAAAGGGGACAGAAAAAGTTATGAAGTATATGATCCGACAAGCCTGCAATAAATAATCCACACGTACAACCAGATTGAGAGAGCAAGAGGTTTTCAGTCAAGAACACATCTCACATTTCAAGGTGGATAATTAGTTGAATGAGATGGCATCTTTTTTTCTTTTTTCTTTTTTTTTTTTTTTTCTTTTTTTTTTTTTTTTTTTTCTTTTTAACTTCATGGGGGCATTTGCTTAATTTTGGTTATTTCCTAGCTAGCTAGGTACATAATTTTGGAGGTTATTTCCTTGGCAAAATGGAGTTAAATGATATAATTACCAAGCTAAAGAAAAAAAAAATATAAATAATTAAATTGACTATGGACATTAATTGGATAGTAATAATGTTTCTTTTGAATTTCTTTTGGTTTAAGAAACTGAAACCGGTTGCTAATTCCTCGATCAGTCTTATTGGATTTAAAAATTGGGGTTCTCCAGACACTTACATAATCCCCTGAATAGTTGGTAACATGGATGCTTTGTCGAAGCACTATGTTGATATTAATGTTGCATATAAGGTATACAGAACAAGCACTTGGTATATAGGCCACTAAAATGACCCCCTTTTTTTTTTTTTTTTCTTTTTTCTTTTTTGGTTGGAAAATACTAAGCAAAATAATTTCAGTGCTCCTACCTTAAAATTGCAACGGCCTGTGGTGTATTCTTGCAAACTCTGACAGCAATATCTGGCAAACCTTGATGGTGGATTCTGGGGAACTCTGGTGACAGCGTATTACGGCGCCAGCAGCAAATTCTGACAATCTTCGGTGGCATATTTCAACGAACTCTGGCTACAAATTCTAGCAAACCCCGATGGTGGATTTTGGCAAATTCCGATGGCAGCTGCCGACCTTCTACAGTTGCGTAGAACAAATTGCTAGAGAGAGGGTGCATGCGAGAAGAAGAAGCTCAAGCTTGGAAAATTATTTAATATTTTTTTTATTAAAAAAAAAAAAGAAAAAAAAAAAAGACAAACTATTTTACATAAAGTAAAGAAGGTTTCCCCTTCAAAAAAAAAAAAAAAGAGTAAAGAAGGTTTTCTTGTTGAACCAAAAATGTTTTCAGTTTAAACATGATTTTTTATTGCACCAAGCACCAAAAAATAAGAAAAACGATTTTTAAAAGAAAAATATTTTATGTCAAAATAAACGGACCTTAATCTGATGGGCCTTTGGAATTTTATTTCCTTTCGAGGATGGTTGGACTCCTCTTCACTAGGGCATGCGGATATAGGTATTTGCAATGCCTGCAACCACATCCGCAAAATGCGGATATCATTTTTAGATATCCGTATTCGCATCATGTTTTTACTAACCGCATATGCACGGTTATTAGATGTGGTTATTATCTGCTATCCACATATTAGGTAATGGGTCTTTGGGCCTTCTTTGGGTCTCTATTAGGGACTATTTAAATGATTTTGAAAATAATTTATGCTGATTTTTAGTATTTTGTGCTTGTTTTGATTTTTTTAAAGCCGCAATCTTTTTGAAAATATATTAATTTTACATTAATTTTGTCTTTTTGCCCAAGTGTTATACGAGAAAACAACACAACCAACTAAACCAATGTAAACATAACATATACCTAATTCAAAATGATGTCATTTTGGTAAATTTATTAAATATATAAATATGAGAAATATATAAAATATAAATTATATATAAAGGGTATGCGAATGCGATTAATAACTACGTCCGCATGCCCTAAAATCGATATCCGCATAGTATTTTTGCTAACCGCATCCGCATGTGGGGATATCGGATAATGGGTAGCGAATAGTACTTACGGAAAGTAGATGTACGTAACCAGTTAATATCCACACGCATGTACACCCTTACTCTTCACAAAGCTATAATTGGAAAAAAGTATGTCATTACAAACTATCTTTTGAGAGTCAGCCAATGCATTTGTGCTCAAGAAAGTGATCGAGTATAAATTTACTTCACCTTTTCTTCCCCACCCATTACCATTTTTCTCAAGAAAAAAAAATATATATGTAGAGTATAAATATTTCAATCAATTCACAGAAAAATTCCTTGTACGGTATAAATTAAAGTTTGATATAGTCAGGAGCAGGGGCGGAACCATGTACATGGTGGGGGTAATGAATTGCCCCCCCAAAGTTTTAAAATTCAGCTTAAAGAATATAAATTTATAAATTTGTCCCCCAAAATAATTTTTTTTGTCCCCCTTAAAATTTTTTCTTTATATACCCCACTTTTATTTTGGAAGACCAAAAATATCCCTCGTACTTGAGCTCACAAGTTACAATCAGAAGCCTGCACTGCTAGGCTGGACGTCTGCAAGTAGCAAGGACCAGCATGTCTGCTGCATTTGCAAGCTCACAAGTCACAATCAACAACTACAAGTTTGCAAGCTCACAACCTTCCTCACCTCAACAAGCGTGAAACCCTTTCCTCTTCAACCTTCCTCAGCAAGCGTTTCATTTTTTCTTAGAGGATCGCTCCTCAGCTTCAAGCTCACAAATTCGTGATCGAGAATGGAATAGCTCTGCTTACAAAGCAGAAACAATAGAGATCGAAGCACCCTTTTGATCCTGGAGAAGCCCCATGCTAGCCGCGACCTCTTAAGTCCTTCCTATTCCACCATTTTTTTAGTTGAATTTTCTTTTTATTTTTGAAAAAATTATGTGAAACTTTATTGAAGGATGAATGATTAACTCTTAGATCAAAATAGAGAATTAAAACAAACGAACAGAATTGGCATAATATAAGGATACATGATTATGTCTGCAGAGATATTTGACTGTCCTCTTCAGCCTAGAAAAAGGGGAGCATGATTTATAAATTTAAAAAAGGGGGGAAAAGAAAAGAAAAATTATTGATCATGTTAGGGTTCATTTATGTTCTGACTTTTAAATGGGTTTATCATTTAGGCTTTGGAGCAACATTGTTATGACTTGACTCTCATCATTGTTGTTGTTGGAAGTTTTGGGGGATCTTGTTAAGAGAAAGAGTTTACGCTCAAAGGTACCACTTTTTTTTTTTGGACCCTATAAATTGCGCTTCATTTATTTTACTAGTACTTTATACTATTGTGTGTTAGTGATATCATGAAAATTTGAAATTATTACTTCAAATCGAATGGGTACCTTGATGTAAAAAAAATTATACAAGTTTTTTTTTATTGTTAGTGGTAAGGGGTAATTACCTTTTCCCCCCATGAACTACCAAAAAATGCGCGATGCCCCCATAAACTACCAACTCGACCAAAATAGAGCATTCAACTACCAAAGATAACCATTTTCCCTCCTTCCGTCAGTCACACGCCGTTTTACCCTCATTTTCTTCCTCTTTTCCCCCTATGAACTACCACCATCTTCCTCTTTTCCCCCCATGAACTACCATCATCTTCCAACATGCCCCCATATAAAACGGCACATGACCCATTGACCGTTTGTTTTAACCCCTTTGACTGACGGAAGGGGGGAAAATGGTTGTCTTTGGTAGTTGAATGCTCTATTTTGGTCGAGCTGGTAGTTCATGGGGGCATTGTACATTTTTTGGTAGTTCATGGGGGGAAAAGGTAATTACCCCTAGTGGTAATAAAAAATAGGGGTAATTACCTTTTCCCCCCATGAACTACCAGCCGTTGTCAACTTGCCCCCATGAACTGACACCTCGACCAAAATAGAGCATTCAACTACCATCTTTACAGGTTTTCCCCCATCCGTCAGTCAGACCCGTTAACTCCAATGGTCAAAGGGCCATGTGCGCCTCACGTGCCCACTAAGCCGATTTCCTTCTCATTTTGCCCTCAGCCTCTCAATTGTTTAATAAATCTGAACAAAAAAAAAATGTTAAAAGAGGAACTCGAAGCTTCTTCACGTCATTTTCGTATCTCCCACTTCAACTCGAGACAGCAGGAGTTCTTGAGGTGTCGACGTAAAGAGCAACAATGTCATGTTAGCTACGTCTGGGGAGCCCTTGTGCCGATGTGGAGTACCTGCACCTTTGAAGACTTCCTTAACTGAGGACAACTTCAGCCGTTTGTTCTACAGTTGTATTAACTTTGAGGTAAGCATTTTTTTCATAGATCTATAACTTTTTAAAAATTTGGTTTCGGAAGTGATGAGTTCTTCTATTATATTTCGTAGATAATGGGTAATTTTTTTTTAGGGTTTGAAAGTTTAGATCTTAGATCCAGATATTTGTTTTTGGAATTTTTCTTTTGTTGTTGTTGAGCTGTTTCTTGTTTTTGTCCGAGCTGCTTTTGGGTTTTTTTTCGTTTGGTTGGTTTTTTTGGCCCGATCTGTTTCTTCATCACATATTTTTTGTTTTTGGGTCAAGTCAAAAACATGCTATGTAATTCTATGTTATTGTGTACAATGAAGGTTTAAAGATAATAGTTATGAGAAATGAGTTCCTTCTTGTTTTGGTAGTTACGATTTTGCTTTTGTAGAGCTTTACTGGCCCATTTGTCTGAATGTGTATAATGATGCAGGTGCTTGTGTGAATATTTATGTCTGAATGTAATAATTTGTCATATCTCTTAACCACGACAAGCATAAGAGATATGAAGTATGATCTTTGTGGTATAAAGATACTCAACATAGTGACATTATAGTCTAATGTTTATGCTATGTTGTTTATCAGTGAGTAGCCAACATTAATAGTGTAATGTAGCCTATAGCCTGTTAACTACCTAAACTTAACAAAATATAACTTAGTCCAACATTAATAGTGCTAATTATGTTAGTAAAGTGGTACCAACTCTTAATTATAATTGGCCTTTTATTTAATGTTTTTTAACGTCGATAAACTAACTTGATTTTATGGTCTTTAATTTGAATAGGCTGGTCGGTCGTGTGGATTCTTCCGATGGAAAGATACTGACATGTGTGACAATGCCCAACGATTGTCCCTTCGTTTGCAACACAGATTCACGACTCAGAACAAATAGATTATGGAATTGAATGCGAAGTTAGACATTGAAGCAATTCGATATGAGATGCAAGTGAAACAGAAGACAAGTATTCAACTTTTGGCAATTTCCTGGGTTTTTTTGGGGTCTTTGTAGCTGTGTTTTGGGGCAACTATTATGTTGCATGTAATGGACATTTGCATTACAAACGGCTACCATGAAAAAAATGGTTTATGTAACTTTGTTATTCGATATGTAAGTTTGAAACTTTGTGGTGTATTGTGTATTGGTAAACTTTGTAATCAGTCGTGTATTGTTAAACTATGACTAGTAGTGTATTGGTAGACTTGTAATGACTAATGTGAATTATCAGGAAATGTTTGTAATGACTAATGTTCAAATTTGAATTCGGTTGGTAGCTCAATGCCTTACTTTGTAATGTGTGTTGTATTGACTAATGTTAATGTTATTTGTAATGTTCAAATTTGAATTCGGTTGGTACCATGCGGTAGTTCAATGCCCTACTTTGGTTAGGGTTGTCAGTTCATGGTGGCTTTTTGACAATTATAGCTAGTTCATGAGGGGAAAATGTCAAAAAATCGTACGATTAAATGGCATGAAATTTGGTATTGGTGATTGTAAATTGATCAGTATTACACACAAAAGTTTGACAACTACAAACTGATTCAGTATTGCATGTTTATTTGGCCTGAATTCTCCAACAAACCTAAAGTACTATATTTCCAACCACAAGACCAACATAGTTCATCAATATATATTTACATGATACCTACACCAACTCCAAATTGATTAATTACATTCCTTGTACAACCAAAATTATTTGGACTCTCATTTCCAACAAACTTAAACAACAATATTGCCAACAATTGGCCATCTAATAGGTCATCGACCTCATCACCCTACAAACCCAAACACATGCACAACAATCCTGTCACCAACATCAACATCATGAAACCAACACCAACAAACTTAAACAACAATATTTCTAACAACAAAACACAACATAGGTCATCAACCTAGATTTCCTACAAACCCAAACACATGCACAACAATCCTGTCACCAACACACTTAAACAACAATATTTCCAACAACAAAACACAACATAGGTCATCAACCTAGATTTCCTACAAACCCAAACACATGCACAACAATCTTGTCACCAACACACTTAAACAACAATATTTCCAACAATAAAACACAACATAGGTCACCAAACAACCAAAGTACAACAATAATGTCAAACTGTCAAACTTAAACAACCATAATGTCAAACTGTCATACATAACCATAATGTAAAACTGTCACTTCATACATAACCAACACACCAAAATGTTCCCTGCTCTTTTCCAACCAAACTAAACACATACACAACAATTTTTTCAATATCCCATCAAGGCTGCCATATTTGTCTTTTCCCTTTGTCTTTGTTCTTGGCTTCCATGCGCTGGATACCCTTCTCAATAGTTGGTACTAGCACTCTTGCAGATCTCCTTGAAGGTTCCCGAATGACAACTCCCAATGCCCTAGCAGCTTCCCGAATGACCACTTCTGGTGCAGCTGCTGGTTGACAGGCATCCTCTGTGAGATCAACAGTTGGTATTTTTTTATTGGGATCCGGGTTCTTAAACGTAGCTAACAACCTATTAGATCTTCTAGTAGGTGCACCATGATATCCAAGACCCAATGTCTTTTGTCTAGGAGGTGCAATTACCTATGCAACACATGAGGAGTTAATAAGTCGATGTGGTATTTAATTATAAATATAGTTTTATGTGTTCATGTGTGTGTTTACATACATTTGTGAGGTTTCCTTTTCCTGATGGCCGAGTGTGCATTGAGTCAGCTTTTGTCTTCATCCTTTTGTTAGAAGGAGACTGCATATGCAACATAACCATTATAAATAACAAAAAATATAATAAAGTAATAGCTGTGAATTATCAGAAAGTGGCTGAGAAGGAATCTGCAACACAAAACAACCAAAGTTAAGCAACTAAGCACCTGTGTTGGTAATGACATTTTATTATAAACATATGTTAAGGATATATACTTACATCAGCAAAGCTCAACTCCGTTGCAGTGCTTGTGGGTACACTTATTCGCGATTTGCTTGGAGTGGACACCCTTTTCCTCCTAGGGCAAGTCCTAGCATTGTGGCCAACCGCCCTGCACTTTGAGCATCTCATGGTCACACCACCCTTTCTTATGCAATGTGGATTTCTTGGCTCATCAGGACCCCTTCTCCTCACCTTCTTGGGCCTGCCTGGGGCAACTCTAACAACAGGTGGGTCCACCTCATCTTGGCCGGTTCTAACCCATTGGTCCTCACTTGGCACCGGGTATATCATTGGGTCATAAGCCATTTTGTAATTCTGAACACTATAATATTGATGCAGGTACTGTTCAGGCTTGGAGGAATGATATAAGATGGCTGAGATGGCATGTGGGCATGGAATGCCAGTCATGTCCCACTGCCTGCACCCACAACTACGGTGCATCAAGTCAACCACATATGAGCCATGATGAGTGCCAAATATTGTGTATTTGGACCCCTTGATTTGCACTAGTTAGACCTTTAGCCTTGTTATTTTCTAATGTTTTGGTTAGTTTTTGTGTTTTCTGTTTCTGTAAGGACAATAAGAGAGGAATGGCAAATTTCATAAGAAGATAACTGGAAATTCGGAGACCCTGACAAGTCGATCGATCGAACTTAAAATTCGATCGATCGAATATTTGCCCGAAGTCGATCGATCGAAATAAAAGTCGATCGATCGAATTTTCCCAGAAACTGCTTTTGCAGAGCGCGCCAGAACGCCCAATCAGAAGCCAAAAAGCAGTCCTCCCTCTGATTTCCGCTGCAGAACACGCTGGTTTCGTGTTTGGGGTTGTCTCTAGCTGCAGAAGAACCCTAGAGGAGGGTAGAGGAGTCATTTCTTGCCATGGCTTTCTTCTATAAAAAGCCGTAGCCATCCCCTTGTTGGGAGAGTGGTAGAGAGAGTAGGAGAGGAAAGAATAGAGCAGAAACTCTGTAGATAGGTTTAATTTCGTGCTTCCTGTAGTGTAATTCAGTAGTTTATTTTCAGATACTTTCTCTTTGTAGAGCTTTTTTTTCATTTCCATGGTTGTTCATCATTTTCTTGTGGTGTTCTTAGTCATGGAAGGCTAGTAACCTCAACTAGGGTTGAGGATGAAACCTTTCCATTGATGACACTCACAATCTTGCTGTACCACTTGCACATTTAATGATATATCATGTTAGTTGTTCAAGTTCCATTCATTTAAAGCGTTATCTTTTGCAATGAATGTGGTTAGTAGTGGATAGAGGACATTTTATGTGTTTCAACCGACCAATACATTGTTTTATCGGTTTGAATGATGATATCCATTGTGATTGAATGATACATTGGATGTTTTGATTTCAATCGGTACTCTTTGTGATTTGTCAATGTGTTGGATTCATTTAATGGTTCTTGGGTTTATGGTTGAGAAACTTGAATAACACCCTAAGCTTAATGTTCTTTGGGTGTTCAAGTGGAAACCAAGAGTGTGAGTTGTAGGATTTGGTTTGGTGGATTCCTTAACCTTAGTTCCTTTTAATTTGCATAGTTCATTCCATCCCTTTTATTTAGTCTTTTGTTCTTGAATCAATTCTCAAACCTTTGGAACTAGGTTGAAATGAGGTTGATTAAGCAAGACACCAATATTTGACCATTTCCCTATGGATTCGACTTCGCACTTGCACACACTATATTGCAAACGATTCGTGCGCTTGCGAGTACTATTTAAAACACACATCAAGCCATAACTGCACTCCACTTCATAGAGCCCCTCCCCAGCATAATGTGAAATGCACTCTGCAGCATCCTTTCCACACTGATCCAACTTTGCCAATATCTTTGGGCACCACTCCCCTACATACTCCCTTATTCCCTGCCTCTTCTTCTGGTATCGCTTCATCAACTTCTTCCTAATCATCTCCAGCATGGTAATGATTGGCTTGTCTCGAGATTTGATGATGTAAGAGTTGAAGCACTCACATAAGTTGTTCATGATCAAGTCGCACTTCGGGGTGATGTCAAAAAAAGCCCTAGCCCATGTATGGGGTCAATCTTCTCCACATAAGCATGAGCAGCTGGACTCAATTTTTTCATAGCCTCCATTTCCCTTTGGAAACCATGAACAGTATATGTAGCAGCTACTTTCCACAACTTGTCTTTTAACACCAGTCCTTTGTGCCATTCCCCCCTAAAGTTGGCATACAAGTGTCTCATACATATGCGATGCGGTGCACTTGGTAGGACCGCCTCAAAGCTCGGTATCAACCCCTAGGCAAAAAAACAACAAAAGAAGACTAAATAAAAATAGAAAACAGAGTTCACACCATAAAAGTCAATGCACTAATGAAAGTGTATGAAAAGACAATAACTTAATATTCAAACTAAGCAAACAGACATACCTTTTGTCTGTCAGATATGAATGTCCATCCAGTAGAGCCGTTTGGGCCAAGGTCACCCACTAAAGTCTCTAGAAACCAGGACCAACTATCCTTGGTTTCAGCTTCAACCACAACAATTGCAATGGGATAAATATTGTCATTCGGATCTCTTCCCAGAGCAGCCAACAATTGACCCCCATAACGTCCCTTAAGAAAGCAACCATCAACACCTATCACAGGCCTACAAGCCTTCTTAAAACCCTCCTTGCATGCTACCAAAGACATAAACAACCTTTGAAAAGTAGGTGGGACATCTAAGGTAGGCCTCTCAACTTTCATCACCATTGTACTCCCTCGATTAAATTGCCTCACTGTTGCACAATAATCCCATAGCCGCTTGTACTAATCCTTGTGCTTACCTTCTATCTGTTGTTTAGCCTTCACCTTAGCCCTGTACAGTTGTCTGGTAGTGACATCCACATTCCATCTCCTTTTTACATCAGCAGATAGAGCTGCAAGTGGATAGTTTGGCTGTGTCTTAAATTTGTGGACCATTCTATCTGCAATCCAACTAGACGTTACAATCGAAGACTTGTAACATCGTGTACACTGGTGCTTAGGGTTCAGTGACTTAAGCATAAAAGTCATCTCACCTGTTACCCGTGCGCCATAAACCCTCCAAGGACAACCCTTGTCCCTACTCCTACACACTCCAATCACACGGTCACTATCATTTTTTGTGAACACAACATCCTTCCCCCTAAACAAATTGTATTCCCTCACAGCTTTCCTGAACTGTGCAGCCGATTCAAATGTCATACCAACATCCAATTGTGGGTCTTCCATGTCCACATCCTCAAACTGATAAGTCTTACTAACACAATTAGCCCTATTAGCCACTTCATATTCCTCATCACTTTTAGGGGGAGTAATCAAGATATCACTTCTAGCCAAAGAAGAGGATACCTCATCCTCTTCTACATCATCCAACAACTGGCCATCCAAAGTAGCCGGAACACTTGAGCCACCAACATGAGTGGTCTCTGGTTGAGCTGCCTTTTCATTGCCACCCTCCTCATCACCATCCTCATTATGGCAACTCGCCACATCACTATCTCCACCATCCTCCTCATCAGAATCAGAAAGAAAATCACCATCAACTTTTGGTTCATCAGCCCCATCCCATACATCGTCATCATCACTCATCAATGACCTCCAGTATGGGTCATTTATAACCTCCATTCTCCTTTCCTCATCACCTTCACCCACATCTGAGCCTACTTCCTCATCATCAATTGCAAAAGAAACAGTGTACAGTAGTACAAGTTTATGACCTAAATGGACCTTAGCCATTCTGATGACATCCGCATCAGAAGTTAATAAGACCAACCCATCATCTAGATCTCTATTGGGTTCTTGATAGTAAATCAGGTCACCTGGTTAGTATACAAACTTCCTCGCCACCGTTTCAATCTCAAAAAAAAAGAGACGATCCAGGTCATAGGACTCTTCGTATAACCCTATATCCCCTCCAACATATATGCACTTGTGTCGTCTATCAAACCGGCCCCCATGATGAACCCTAAAAATTACGTCGTTGCTTGCCATTTTATATGTAACACTAAGTCAAAAAGAACAAACATTTTTATTTGGTTAGACATAAAGGATGGACAGTAAGGATATACTATACTATACTATACTTTACTATACTACACTTTACAATACTATAGTTTTCTTTTCTTTGGTAAGTGACACTTAACTATACTATACTGTTAATCCAAAAAATAAGCAACTAAGCAACTAATGTGAAGTATATACAATAGAAGTGACAAGCAAAAATAAATCAAGCAAAGTGAAAAGACAAGAAAGCATTAAAAGGTTTTTATTTTTTTAAAACAGTACTCAATATTCCAAACAAAAAGTTCCCTACGTATTGACTTGAATTGAGATTTAAATAAACACTATTAACTCTACTTCACATTATAATACGATTCTCAAATTACAGGTGTATGAGGAATTAGTGGTTTCAAAATTTAAGTTAGATCTGATAATAGGGGCAGTATGGATTTGCATTTGAATAATTTTTTTGATAGATTCCAAGAGCAATTCAAGAACACTTCATGGAAACGAAAAAAAAACACCCAACAAACAAATGGGAACAAAGGGGACCATTTAATTGTTACAAGTAGTACCATTTATGCATCTTTTTTCTTTTTTAAAAAAAAGTTGGTTTAATTCGATGCACTCAACCATACCATCATCATATGGCAAAAATAAAACATTTGTTTGAAACAACTAGAATTATAATCTTGATTCTCCTAAAAAATTAAAACAAACTTGGAACAACTTCATCAGTAAATAAAACTTCCAATGAATTACTTGAACAAACCAAAATATTGAATTTGGAAATAGTAAAGTCAATCGTTCAGTGTACATATATTCCAAATGTTCAGAGTAAGATGTGAGGATTTGAATTACACAACATATTTATTAAATTCAGTCTGTTGGTGTGATCCATCATATATACCTTTTCTCTTCCTCGTTTTTTATTTTTATTTTAATGATAACATTTATAATTCGCTCGTTCCTTATCAAATCTAACATTCGTTAGAGTACTTCAAATAAAGCTTCAAGATTGTAAGCTCCAGTAACAAACACCGACAAAGGGGCGACCACCGCGGGACCACTTCAGGGGAAAAAAATTCAAAAACCCAACACACGAAGGGAAAAAGTAATGGGACCATTTCAGATGGGGACCACTTCAGGAAAGAACGAAAAAAAAAAAAAAAAAAAAAAAAAAAAAAAAAAAAAAAAAAAAAGAAGAAGAAGAAGAAGAAGAAGAAGAAGGCAACAAAAACAAACCAAAACAAACACCGACAAATGGCTGACCACCGCGGGACCACTTCAGACAAAAAGGAAACCAATAAACAAGTAAAAGATCAAATCCCGAGTAGCAGAACTATGGGTACCACCAACAAATAACAGGAAAAAAAGAAATCAACAACTTTGATGCTATAACAATATTGAAAACAAAAGAATAAATAAAAATACTTACAATGCTGAAAATCTCGAGTGATTCTCGCTTGTAGCAGATATTGGGTTTGAGACAGATTGATGTTTGAAGATCGCGTTTTCTAGGGTTTTGAGCGCGGACAATGAAGTGTGTGGCTGTTCATCCAAACGAGAGTGAAGTGTGCGGCGCAACAATGCTCCAATTAGGTTAGTTTGGACATTCAAACATGGGGGATGGGGCATTAAAGGTATTCCACATGTAAAACTAAGGGTATATGCGTAAATCAATTAGTGGAATTTTTAAAATTCAGCCGGTTTTTTAATAAGGGTATATTCGTCTTTAAGCAACCGAGGCTGAGGGCAAAATGGGAAGGAAATCGGCTTAGTGGGCACGTGAGGCGCACATGGCCCTTTGACCGTTGGAGTTAACGGGTCTGACTGACGGATGGGGGGGAAAACCTGTAAAGATGATAGTTGGATGCTCTATTTTGGTCGAGGTGTCAGTTCATGGGGGCAAGTTGATAACGGTTGGTAGTTCATGGGGGGAAAAGGTAATTACCCCTAAAAAATAAAAAATATCACTTGTTAGTACTAATAAGAGCTATAATGAAATTCTAACAAAAATCTTATACGTCTAGAAATATCACTTGTTAAGCTCGTCCCTCCTTACCAAAAATCCTGGTTCCACCCCTGGTCAGGAGATTAATTTTTCCTAACAAAGAAATGCCAAGGAGTGACACGTCACACAATGTCAGAATAATTTCAGCTTACTTCAGCCCAACCTCCGCATTTAACTATTTAAGACAAGAGACTAACGTTTGGGAAAGAAACGCGTTTGAAACTGTCTTTGTGGCTTTTAAGGTAGAGGGAGATGATATTGACGCAAGAGTTTGGTTAAAAAATTCTCATTAATTTATTGCCACTAAGATCGTCGGTGCTTAACGTCTTTCTTATTAATTCTATTAAAAAATGTCACTTTTTTAAAGGCTTCATTTTCTATTCCACACCATTTATTATGGTATTACTCTTTTTGGCAATTTAAAAGATTAAAGGAAAAAAAAATGAAAGAATAAAATAAGTAGGGTAAAAGATAGATAAAGGCAAAGCCTAATTTTTAAACCTATATATATATATAACTTAAACAAAAAATTAAGAGAAATTTTAAAAATCAAGAGAGAACATGGCCCACCTCGACCTATATGTAGTTTGGTCACTGACTTTGGCCTTTTCGATAGCTGGATTCAACGTGTTGCATTCCTTGGCCAGTTGGCCCTGACTATATTTAGCGACCTCAATAATATCTAATATTCTACATGTTACGTATAGCAATTGTTGTAACAAACAAGCCACACACCCCTATTTTCGCATTTTAAAGTGCATAATTCGTGATGCAACACTTAAAATTACTATTAGATTCAAAATTTAATAATAATTCATTCAAAATTCAATAGTAATTTTGAATGCCACGTCAAAAAGTATACAACATTTCTAATTTTTGTCCGAATAATTGATGTTATCTCAATTCTTCTTTTTTTTTTCTTTTTTTTTTGTTGCTTAATTTGCCTTTTCCCTATCTTTAATCGCTTTTCTTTTATTTTTTTCAAGGAAATGTATAGTTAGTAGGCGCAAATGTAATTTTCATTTGTTTCAAGATGCAAATGTAATTACTTTCTAGGTGCACCGCTTTTAGTAGGTGCAAATTAATGTAATTACATTCTTATAAACCTATATTTTCCACAAAATATAGGATTTCAGCCACTTTCATCAAATTTCGGCTACTGTTGCCGGATTCAGCGTCAATGACCAGATTTCGACCAATTTTGCCGGAATCTGTTCCCATACGGCTGAATTTCGGAGAAACATGCCAGATTTCGGCCGTACTGGCTAGTTTCGCCAGGGAATAGCCGAAGGCAAAAATCCCCAAAAATACACATTTCAATCTCTTTTGCGCAAGGGAATAGCTGAAGGTAAACATCTCAAAAGCTAAGATCTACCGGGACATTTTCAACTGACCTGGAAAGGCAAAGCTTGTTGAGTCCCAGGACTTCATTCACGTTGGAGCCTTCACTGCCTTCAGTAATCGGCCTGGGTTGATCAAAGTCGAAGAAAGCAATATTGGCTCCAATGTCGAACTTTCAAAGGGAAGCACCATTTCGAAAAAAAAAAAAAAAAAAAAAAATGGGAGAAATGAGTCGTGAAATGTTTGAGAAACCTCCCGGAATCGAAAGTATATATAGGGGAAGAACCATTAATGTGGCACCAGAACATAAAGTAATTATTGTGCCAACTAGTCACGCTTGCTCGAGAACCAAAGCGGCACCCATCAATGCGCTGGATATCATGCTTGTTCAAATGTAGGGTGAAATCCATCATTGATGTGATGCCTCAAATCCAGTAGCCCAAGATTCGATGCGCCAATCCTCATGATTATTCCTTTCAAGTTCGGAAATTCGACCCCAATAAATTCAGATACTCAATTCTCTCATATTCAAAATTTAAAGAAGAGAATTAGGAAGTAACTATTGAGAAAATTATCATCCCCAAGGCCCAAACAGGCCCATTACAGAGTTTTGGGCTTAGCTATTTTATCTGACCCAAGCAAACCCACAACAGTCAGTGTATCCGACCCAGATAAGCCTGATTTTGCAGTGCTCAAGGTTTTGAATGAAGCTGACAATTAGCAAATGGGCTTGAAAGTCCAACTAGAGCCCATCTACTATGAGCAACCCGAGAGGATGCCGAGGAAAAGGCCCATCAGCCGATCCTCATCACCTTTCTAGAAGAAGGCCCATCAACCAAGCCTAATCCAAACAAGGCCCAGCCCACTTTTGAGTCATAAGCAAGAAGCTTCCAGGTAGCTGTTCCCAATCTGGAAATGGGTGCAAACGTTCTGCAAGATCAGAAGGCACACATTTCAGGACGTGCGACAACCCACGTTTTCGAGACCACGATTAGAGAGTTGATTTCCCTCATTTTTCGGGATTAATCACCTCAACCCTTCAGTATAAATACAAATCAACCTCCAGGTATTAGCTAGCTGAAATTATTGTTATTGAGACAATGCACTTATTATACCAGAGAACTGATTTAAATTGGAGTGGGACCAACTGGCACCCCAAGTAAACACTCTTACCGACTTTCTTGTTTTGCAGAAGGAGACAATTGTTATTTTCTGAAGCTTGTGTCACCCATCTGATTTAACGAGGTTGACTGATGGAATGAGGGTTTTGGTAAGTAAATAGTCGTTCGATGCGGTCGGGTGGTGAGAGTGTCAGTTCATGGGGGCATATTGATTGAGGCAGGTAGTTCATGGAGAAAGGTCATCAATTATGGTAAAAGTAATTACAAATTGAAAGTCTCATTATTCACATTAAGGAAAAAAAAATCCATAAATTCTTAAAATTTATCACTTTTTTACTCTTTTTAAAAGCCGTATTTTTATATTCATGAAATTAGTTCAATGTGAATTTTTTCTCCAATGTTTATTTGAATTGAATGTTTAGAAAAATATGAAAAGTTTTCAAAGTACATAAATTCTCATTGTTTGCGTTGTGTATAATAGATAGAATTACACCATCAGTGAGTCTTTAATGTCTAACAATTTTTTCCGCATTATGTTCTATTACAAATCAATTTTTATATAACTTATTTCCACTTTTCTTTTTATTTTTCTTTAAATCTTATTATTGCATATCTTTGAATCAAGTGATAAGCCATTTTATATCTAACAAAAAAAATATATAATACAAATATTAAAATAAATTTAATTTAATTAATATTTAAGTATAAGAAAATGACATCACTTAAACTTGTTGCCTTAGGCCTCAAAATTTATCGAGCTGGCCCTGCGTTGAGTCCTTTTTTTCATTTTTCTTTCTTATTCATTCTATCTCCCACAAAATGATAAAAAAATAAAATAAAATAAAATTGATGCGCCATGTAGGATGAGATGTTGGGTAAGTATATGAAAGATGTAGAATAATCATTTCTATATTGTCATTATTATTTGACAATCTTATTATAACCTCTATAATCAATGCAGTTGGTATGTTTAAGAAAGGACAGTTAATACGGTTTATCTTTCTTCATTAATGTCATTATTACTTGGTAATCCAATAAATATTGTAATTAATACAGTTTGCATATTAAAGCTATACAATAATCATTTCTCCAATATATATGGTTTACCTACTTGCCATCTAATGTTATTTCCTATATACATGCATGTGTGTTTGTGTGTGTGTGTTTTATATATATATATATATATATATATATATATATATTTGTGTCTATGCGCTTTAAACCTGCAAACTTATATGTGGCAAACCTATTTATCGACCATGGTGGCAAGGGTGGACTTAATAGTTTTCTTCCTGTGCTTTCTCCATCTTAGCAACAATTTGGTTGAAGCAGATTGGGGATTATCTTTAAAGGAAGAATTGAAATTCCAGAAGCGACTTATAAATCTTAAGAAGTCTGCAATTAAAAGTATTCAGGTAAGATTTTTGGAAGCTATATATTCTTTTAATTCTTCGTTTCTAAGTAGATTTTTTAATATTTTGCAAAAGATATTGAACTTTTGATAGTTATGACTAAGCTAATCATAATAAAAATCAAACTCCCTATCCAAACACCTCTATATAGGAGATTGAGAGTCATGCATGGGCTCAAGCCATGCATAATCTTAATAATATAATTTAATGCCATAAACATAATTCAAATATCATATTTCATGTTATTAGACTTCAAGTATGTTTGAGAGCTCTTTTAATTTATTGGCTAAAGTAAGGTAAAATAGGCATTTCAAATAACATCCAAGAAAATTTTGGCAATAAAAATTCCAATTTTTTTTACAAACTAAATTGTTATGAGATCCAACAAACATACACATAATTTTGATTTGATTTGACATCTGCAGACAAGAGATGGAGATATATACGACTGTATTGATTTCTACAAACAACCTGGCTTTGATCATCCTTTTTGGAAGAACACTACATTTGAGGTTGAACAGTTATTGCAAACCTTTTCTTTTTCGATGCTAACTGGTACAATTGATATCGCTCTAACCTTTCAAGAGTGTCATTACAGATGAAACATAAGTTGTTCGTAGAAGGAATGAGATCCAAAAGGAATTCACCATTAAATATTGGGCTAAAAGCTGCAGGTTGTCCTTATGGAACAGTTCCTATAATAAGAATCAATAAAGATGACTTGGCGAGAGCAAAAATTCTTTTAATAATATATTCTTCAAATATAGATGAAGAACCTGGACATCATGTAAGTATAATTTTTTTTTGTACTCGAAAAAAAAGGTACTATTTCTTTGTTAGTGAATCTACCCTAGTATTAGTGATGCAAGTGACTTAACAATATGATTATCTCATGCAGTATGCAATACTTCGAACAAAAACTGACCCCAATAGGAAGCTTGTTGGAATTGAATCATATTTTAGCTTATATAATGCAAAAGGAGTCATTGGATCTCAGTATAGTGAATTCCGAATGGCACTTTCAAATGGTTTTGACACCATAAAAACAGGTTTCACGGTAATTCTTTAATTTAGGATATCATATCCTTTTGTTAAAGAATTTTGTTATATTCTAGCAGACTAACAAACTGAGCAAATTTATTTTTAGGTAAATCCTTTACTGTTCAAAGACAACCAGACAACGGCTATTTGCTCACATCACGGTGGGTTTTTGTAGATTGTGTTGAGTAATTTCATTTTTGTAATTATTTGTAACAAATTAAATGATTTATATTTAATTTTTTCTATTGATTGAAAAATCTTTTATTTCATGAACTCATTCTACCAGATTGATGGAAGAACACAGTGTTTCAATCAACATTGTCCTGGATATGTGCAAATAAATTCTCAAATACCTCTAGGTTGGGTGACAAAAGAGATTTCTGTTGTAGGTGGAAAACAATTTTCCATGAAATTGCGAATCAATAAGGTATGAAATAATTACTCAACAAATCCGTGGGGAGAAAAAAAAAGCCATGAATATATGTTCTTATACTTGTTTACACTAAATTTTGTTTCATTTTTAACTTACTATCACGTGGTAGGAAATACATGGCGGGCCAAATTCAACAAAATTTGTTTGGACATTATACTTTGATGAGGAGAATTCTGTAATTGGCTTTTGGCCCCCGGCACTATTTGGGAAATTGAGTGAGTTTGGGAATCAAGTCGATTGGGGAGGAGAAGTGTATAGTCCACTAGATCAGCCTAGCCCCCCTATGGGTAGTGGCCTGATGTATTCAAGATATAATGCTTATAGTCGGGGAATTGCTGCTGCGTATGAGACTGCAAAGTTTCATTTTGTCAATCCAATCGATACAGAGGTGTATGCGTCTAATCCACGTGCATACAATATTCATGATTTTGGCTATCATGATGAATATTGGAAACGTCTTATTTCTTATGATGGTCCTGGCGGAATCAAAGGAGCTTGATTGAGACAACAATAGTATGTATAACTTCTTATCATTTTAATAATATGATAATGAGTTTTCTCTAATTATTGATATTTTATGAGACCATAATTTGTTTGTTCTTAACCATTATTTAAAATTTAAAATAAGTTGGACCACTGGCTATTTTGTTTCTTTCATCTTATTGGTTAGATAAGTTGCTGCTAACGTTATTTTTATAGTTTAGATAAGACTCATCTACTTTTTGTATATGCTCAAAGTTAATTAATAAAACAGTGAAAAAACAACTTACTTTATTACAAACTAAAATACCATGCAAAATAATTAGAATTTAGGACACTGGTTTTTCCCAACAATAGCTACCCTAGTTGTGCCAACAAACTAGTCCAAGACACCTATAGATATGCTGGGGTGATTGTCCCAAAAGTGCGACGACATTCAGGACAATCAGCCCTTCTCCCTATAGCCACCATGTCCACGAGACACTGTGTATGGAAGATGTGTGCGCATGGCAACATGCGTAGGCTGTCCCCTTCTACCAACTCCATTTGACATATTCCACAATGAGTGGTTTCAAAGGCACCCACTGCCCCAGAGGAAAACTCTAGACTTGGTAACCTTTCTATCATCCGCCTTGGCTCCCCATGCATGTAAGAATGCCATAAATAACGTAATCCCAAGCCTATTAGGGATATCACGCCCCCAAGGACACAAAAAATAATACCAATCTTCCGGTAGTACTTATTATCATCATCAGTGGATTGATCCCGTTGATGATCATCATGGTTTTGTATTCCCGAAACTCCCATAAAAAGGACAGAAAAAGTTAGGAAGTATATGATCCGACAAGCCTGCAATAAATAATTTAAGATTATGTTAGAATTAATTACAAGATTAAGTACAAATGTATTCTAAAACATTTTTACTTATCAACAACAATATATATATATATAATACACACACACAGTATCGGTTAAATTTGCAAGGCTAAACTTATGATGTGCCAAAGGAACCCAACGAAGCCAATTTGACCCGAGTAATTTTATTTATCACTCTCATTTTTACCATCTTTTTAAAGTCTATGTAGCGTGATTTTTCTAACTAAAAACCCAATTTTAATTTATAGACCAAATGCTATGAAGGATCACGTTTCGTAAACTTTGGAGGCCAGGATAGAGGTGATGACAGTGATGTATATCATTACTTGAGTACAAACTCACGCTCCAGGAAAGACTGGAAACGAGCTGCAAGGGCTAGGCATATATGTCTGATGTCTTAGTACTGCAGAAAACAAAACTGAAGAAAGCATGCACATGCGTGAAACAAATTAAAGGAACACCAAACAAGCTATACTACTCTAATAACAACCATTAATCACGTACAAATCAACACCATTAATCTACCAGAATCTATTCTATATATTTACAATAATACAACAGAGAGAGAGAGATCGAGGCAAGGTCACATGTTTCAAGCCAAAGGAAATTATATTTATGTTTATGGCATCCACGTAAATTAATGATGCAAGTTAAAATTAAACGACTAATTATATAATTCAATGCTCTGTTTCCAAGTTATCTCAAGTTAAAACCACAAATTATGCTTGGACTAATTAAGAAATATGCATGCATCAAGTCGTGATTGATCGACCAATATAATTTACACATTTGAGCTGCATATATATTAAAATTCAAGTTATTTCAGAACTTAGATTGTTCTAATTAATATCAATAAATTAAATCTTAAATTATTTTTTTTTTCTTTTACCAGTTTCCAATCTTATAATTTTCACGTGAAATTATTTTAAAATAAATTCTCATCACAGATCGAGTTTACATGTTTACAAATAATCTATTCTAACCAAACGGTAAATTCTAAATTAATGGTTTAAATTTGTACCTCTTCATCAATTATGAATTCTTCATTTTCTATTAATTATACATTTCACATATGATATGGAAATAATAAAAGTTTAAAGTATTTTATTTAAAAAATATCTATATATAACAAGTTTAATTTTTTTTTAAAAAAAAAACTCTAAATTCAATATTTTAATTACACTAGAAAAATTGCATGCATGCAGGCCGTTGCATAAATATATACTCGAATGGATGGATCATTGGGCATTGAAATGAGCCTATATCATCACTAGCAAATCCATATTCAGATCATAATTAAGTGGATAAATTGGAATTGCTTAGAATTAAAAAGAAAATTAATTAAATGTGAGTTAATTACAGCTTGTACCCCATGTCCGCCCAGTTGCAGCCACCACATGATCAACATGTTGCAAAAGTAGAGTAGTGTGGTGCCGAAATAGTTGATCCGAAAGTAGTGACATTGGCCATTGACTGCAGGAATTAACGTGTTGGAGGCCAAGATCATCGTCGTCTTTGGGTTTTTTGCAGCGTCTGATTCTTGAAGCCATCGATCATGACGTGAACGCAGAAGTACTTGTTCATGGCTGATCGAGTTGCTAATTAATGCCTCACTCACTCATGCACACAGCCAACTAGCCAAGACAAGTAAGAGGGAATGACTCCTTTTCTGTGCCTTAATTCATTTCATATGCTTAAATAGCCAAATTAACAAGTTAACATGTGGAGATCGATCTGGGACACTAATTCGATCATGTCCATAGTAATTAATTTCCAATGGACCTATTAAAATCATTTACGAAAATTAGTCGTGTATATATATATATATATATATATATATATATATATACTCATGACTCACTCATCCATATATTTGCCACTGGGAAATAGCCAATCCAATCTCACACTCAAAAAATTAACCTGGATTTAGCACATATAAAAAGACCAACCATTTACTAATCAATGATAAAAATAAAAAATAAAAACAATAAGCATTAAATGAACCATTTCAAGGTGGATAATTTTTTTTCTTTTTGACAGATTAATTGGGAATAAGGGGAAGGAGATAAATCCACGCAATTAGATTGAGAGAGGAAGAGGTTTTCAGTCAACACATCTCACATTAATTTGAAGGTGGATAATTGGTTGAATGAGATGGCATCTTTTTTTTTCTTTTTCTTTTTCTTTTTTTTTTTTCTTTTTTTTTTTTTTTTTTTTTTTTTTTTTTTTCTCTCTTTTTAACTTCTTGTGGGCATTTGCTTAATTTGCACGACAAGAAGCAAAAAGTTTACAAGCTACGTACGTTGTTATATATATGGTTATTTCCTAGCTAGTTACATAATTTTGGAGGTTATTTCCTTGGCAAAATAGAGTTAAATGATATAATTACGAAGCAAAAGATTAAAAAAAAAAAAAAAAGATAAATAATTAAATTGACGAGGGACATTAATTGGATAGTAATTATGTTTCTTTTGAATTTCTTTTGGTTTAAGAAACTGAAACTAGTTGCTGATTACTCGATCGGTCTTGTTGGATTTAAGAATTGGGGTTCTCCAAACACTTACATAATCCCCTGAATAGTTGGTAACATGGATGCTTTAATTTGTCGTAGCATTATGTTGATATTAATGTTGCAGATAAGGTATACATAACAAGCACTTGGTATATAGGCCACTAAAATGATTTGTTTTTTAATTCTTTTTTTAATAATTTTTTAAGGAAGGAGCACTAAAGTGCTTGGAGTTCTTCTTGTTGCTTTTTCTATAAGCTCCATTTGTTTCAACATAATTTTTTTTTTGTTCGAAAATATTAAGCAAAATAATCCCGTGGTGTATTCTTGCGAACTCCGATAGCAATATCCGGCAAACCCTAATGGTGGATTCTGGCGAACTCCAGTGACAACGTATTACGACGCCAGTAATGGATTCCGACAATCTCTGATGGCGTATTTCTGCAAACTCCGGCTGCAGATTCTGGCAAACCTTGATGGTGGATTTTGGCAAATTCCGATGGTAGCTGCCGACCTTCTACAACGGTGTAGAACGAATTGCGAGAGAGAGAGAGAGAGAGAGAGAGAGAGGGAGGTATGGCAGCATAAATCTGGACACCAAATACCTTTCATCCAAAGGTGGATGTTGCCCACCTTTCCCCGTGATCTAATCATGCTTGAAAACCAACTCCCATTCTTTGTTCTTTCATAATTATTTCAAATGACAAGTTATAGTACTCCTGTAGACCCACCACCATTTTTGCAAAAGCTTGCCCTTCACTTCTTTAATCCTCTATTGAAAAGAGACTCAGACACAACACTCACGAAGATCATAGCAACTAAAGGAATTTTTTGCGGGTGTTGTGTTTGAGTCTCTTTGTAACAAAAGATTAAAGAAGTGAAGGGCAAGCTTTTGCGAAGATGGTGGGCCTCGTAGCATGGCGTGGGCTAACATTGCCGAAGTTGCTCGAGTTGACAATACTAAAAAACATGGTCGGACCCACTTCTAGTGTAACGGAAAAAATGGAACATCAATAGTATTTTCTGTTAAAAGGAAAGTGGGAAAGGCAAAAGAAAGAGAGAGAAAGTGGTATTTTGCACACACACACACAGAGAAACATCGGTTGGGCTTTGCTTTTGTTTCACTTTTGTGGATGTTCTGGATTCTAAGGCCAGTTGAGACATTGATTATTTCTCTATAAGTGTTTATGTAATAATAGCATGTGTTACTGGCGGAAATTTGCTCTCTTTGTTGAGTTGGCCATTGTAAATATGTGAATAGTCATTTTTTGTGGTTTTCAGATGTTTCCTAGCATGTTTATGAGGACATCCTTCTCTACTGTTTAGCTACACTATATTTCTTACCAACTATTTCTTTCTTAACCCTTGACTGCGAGGGCAAAATAGGGAGAAAACTGAATAAAAATGCATGTGCTTCGCATGTGATGCCTGAACCATCTGATTTAACGAGGTTGACTGATGGAATGAGAGGGTTTTGGTAAGTAAATGGTAACTCGATGCGGCCCGGTGGTAAGAGTGTCAGTTCATGGGGGCAGATTGACTTAGGTTGGTAGTTCATGGGAAAAAAAATGTAATTATTCTAAAAAATTATAATCATCATTTTCATTATTGTCACGAGAAATAATTCTCCTACATCTTTCATACACCTCTCCCACACTTCATCCTACGTGGAATCATGGGTGGCTCGAGCTTTAGGCGACTTAGGCGGTCGCCTAAGTCCCCCAAGTGAATAAGGCCCCCGGCTAATAATTATACAATAAATATTTTTTTTTAAAAAAAAAAAAAAAAATCAAGGCTCAAAAATTCGTTTTAAGGCCTATACATCATACAGATACTAATATAATAAAAAGTTAATAAAATACTCTTTAATTAAGACCCCCACTTAATAATTGTACAATACAGATTATTGCCAAAACAAATTTTAAGACTCTAATATGGTAAAAATCTAATAAATAATTTCTAATTAAGGTCATCTATTGTGGTAAAAGTAATTATAAATTGAAAGTCTCATTATTCATGTTCAGGAAAGAAAAAAATCCATAAATTCTTGAAAAGTATCACTTATTTACTATTTTTAAAAGCCCTATTTTTATATTCATTAAATTAGTCTCACGTGCATAATTTTTTCTCCAACGTTTATTTGAATTGAATGTTTAGAAAAATATGATAAGTCTTCAAAGTGTATAAATTTTCAATGTTTGCGTCGTGCATAATAGATAGAATTACATCATCGGTGAGTCTTCAATGTCCAACAATTTTTTTCGCATTATGTTCTATTACAAATCAATTTTTATATAACTTATTTTCACTTTTCTCTTTATTTTTCTTTAAATCTTATTATTGCATGACTTTGAATTAAGTGATAAGCCATTCTATATCTAATAAAAAAAATAACATAAATATTAAAATAAATTTAATTTAATTAATATTTAAGTATAAGAAAATGACATTACTTAAACTTGTCGCCTTAGGCCTTAAAATTTATCGAGCCGGCCCTGTGTGGAGTCCTTTTTTTTCTTTTTTATTTTTTATTCATTCTATCTCCCACAAAATGAAAAAATAAAATAAAAAAAATGATGCGCCATGTAGGATGAGATGTTGGATAAGTGTATGAAAAATGTAGGATAATCATTTCTCTATTGTCATTATTATTTGACAATCTTATTATAACCTCTATAATCAATGCAGGTGGTATGTTTAAGGCTGGACAATTCATACGCTTTATCTTTCTTCATTAATGTCATTATTACTTGGTAATCCAATAAATATTGTAATTAATACAGTTTGCATATTAAGGCTATACAATATATAGAGAAATGATGCATTTACAACTTTCGTACAACTCTAACCATTTTTTTAAAAAAATAAACCATTAGATGTGTAGGATCTACTTGTAAGAAAACAAATCCAATGGTTAGTTTGAAAAAAGGTTTTTTAAGTTGTACAATAATCATTTCTCCAATACATATGGTTTACCTACTTGCCATCTAATGTCATTTCCTATATACATGCATGTGTGTGTGTGTTTTCTAGGATATATATATGTATTTGTGTCTATGCGCTTTAAACCTGCAAACTTATATGTGGCAAACCTATTTATCGACCATGGTGGCAAAGGTGAACTTAATAGTTTTCTTCCTGTGCTTTCTCCATCTTAGCAACAATTTGGTTGAAGCGGACTGGGGATTATCTTTAAAGGAAGAATTGAAATTCCAGAAGCGACTTATAAATCTTAAGAAGTCTGCAATTAAAAGTATTCAAGTAAGATTTTTGGAAGCTATATATTCTTTTAATTCTTCGTTTCTAAGTAGATTTGTTAATATTTTGCATAAGATATTGAACTTATGATAGTTATGACTAAGCTAATCATAATAAAAATCAAACTCCCTATCCAAACACCTCTACATAGGAGATTGAGAGTCATGCATGGGCTCGAGTCATGCATGGGCTCAAGCCATGCATAATCTTAATAATATAATTTGATGCCATAAACATAATTGATATATCCTATTTTATTTCATGTTATTAGACTTTGAGTATGTTTGATACCTCTTTTAATTTATTGGCTAAAGTAAGGTAAAAGGTAAAATAGGCATTTCAAATACATCCAAGAAAATTTCGGCAATTAAAATTCCAATTTTTTTTACAAACTAAATTGTTATGAGATCCAACAAACATACACATAATTTTGATTTGATTTGACATCTGCAGACAAGAGATGGAGATATATACGACTGTATTGATTTCTACAAACAACCTGGGTTTGATCATCCTTTTTGGAAGAATACTACATTTGAGGTTGAACAATTATTGCAAACCTTTTCTTTTTCGATGCTAACTGGTACAATTGATATCGCTCTAACCTTTCAAGAGTGTCATTACAGATGAAACATAAGTTGTTTGTAGAAGGAATGAGATCCAAAAGGAATTTACCATTAAATATTGGGCTAAAAGGTGCAGGATGTCCTTATGGAACAGTTCCTATAATAAGAATCAATAAAGATGACTTGGCAAGAGCAAAAATGCTTTCAACAATATATTCTTCAAATATAGATGAAGAACCTGGACATCATGTAAGTACAACTTTTTTTTTGTTGTGCTCGGAAAAAATGTACTATTTCTTTGTTAGTGAATCTACCCTAGTATTAGTGATGCAACTGACTTAACAATATGATTATCTCATGCAGTATGCAATACTTCGAACAAAAACTGACCCCAATAGGAAGCTTGTTGGAATTGAATCATATTTTAGCTTATATAATGCAAAAGGAGTCATTGAATCTCAGTATAGTGAATTCCGGATGGCACTTTCAAATGGTTTTGACACCATAAAAACAGGTTTCACGGTAATTCTCTAATTTAAGATATCATATCCTTTTGTTAAAGAATTTTCTTATATCCTAGCAGACTAACATACTGAGCAAATTTATTTTTAGGTAAATCCTTTACTGTTCAAAGACAACCAGACACGGCTATTTGCTCACATCACGGTGGGTTTTTGTAGATTGTGTTAGTAATTTCATTTTTGTAATTATTTGTAACAAATTAAATGATTTATATTTAATTCTTTTTCTATTGATTGAAAAATCTTTTATTTCATGAACTCATTCTACCAGATTGATGGAAGAACACAGTGTTTCAATCAACATTGTCCTGGATATGTGCAAATAAATTCTCAAATACCTCTAGGTTGGGCGACAAAAGAGATTTCTGTTGTAGGTGGAAAACAATTTTCCATTAAATTGCGAATCAATAAGGTATGAAATTATTACTCAACAAATCCATGGGGAAAAAAGAAGAAGAAAAAAAGCCATGAATATATGTTCTTATACTTGTTTACCCTAAATTTTGTTTCATTATTAACTTACTATCACGTGGTAGGAAATACATGGCGGGCCAAATTCAACAAAATTTGTATGGACATTATACTTTGATGAGGAGAATTCTGTAATTGGTTTTTGGCCCCCGGCACTATTTGGGAAATTGAGTGAGTTTGGGAATCAAGCCGATTGGGGAGGAGAAGTTTATAGTCCACTAGATCAGCCTAGTCCCCCTATGGGTAGTGGCCTGATGAATGCAGGATATATTGCTTATAGTCGGGGAATTGCTGCTGCATATGAGAATGCAAAGTTTCATTTTGTCAATCCAATCGATACAGAGGTGTACGCGTCTAATCCACATGCATACAATATTCATGATTTTGGCTATTATGATGAATATTGGAGACGTATTATTTTTTATGATGGTCCTGGCGGAATCAAAGGAGCTTGATGGAGACTACAATAGTATGTATAACTTCTGATCATTTTAATAATATAATAATGAGTTTTCTCTAATTATTGATATTTTATGCGACCATAATTTGTTTGTTCTTAACCAATATTTAAAATTTAAAATAAGTTGGACCATTGGCTATTTTGTTTCTTTCATCTTATTGGTTAGATAAGTTGCCGCTAACGTTATTTTTATAGTTTAGATAAGACTCATCTACTTTTTGTATATGCTCAAAGTTCATTAATAAAACGGTGAAAAAACAACTTACTTTATTACAAACTAAAATACCATGCAAATAAATTAGAATTTAGGACACTGGTTTTTCCCAACAATAGCTACCCTAGTTGTGCCAACAAACTAGTCCAAGACACCTATAGATATGCTGGGGTGATTGTCCCAAAAGTGCGACGACATTCAGGACAATCAGCCCTTCTCCCTATAGCCACCATGTCCACGAGACACTATGTATGGAAGATGTGTGCGCATGGCAGCATGCGTAGGCTGTCCCCTTCTACCAACTCCATTTGACATATTCCACAATGAGTGGTTTCAAAGGCACCCACTGCCCCAGAGGAAAACTCTAGACTTGGTAACCTTTCTATCATCCGCCTTGGCTCCCCACGCATGTAAGAAAGCCATAAATAACGTAATCCCAAGCCTATTAGGGATATCACGCCCCCAAGGACACAAAAAATAATACCAATCTTCCAGTAGTACTTATTATCATTATCAGGGGATTGATTATCATTATCAGGGGATTGAGCCCATCGATGATCATCATGGTTTTGCATTCCCGAAACTCCCGTAAAAAGGACAGAAAAAGTTATGAAGTATATGATCCGACAAGCCTGCAATAAATAATTTAAGATTGTGTTAGAATTAATTACAAGATTTAAGTACAAATGTATTCTAAAACATTTTTACCTATCAACAACAATATATATATATATATACACACAGTATCGGTTAAATTTGCAAGGCTAAACTTATGATGTGCCAAAGGAACCCAACGAAGCCAATTTGACCCGAGTAATTTTAATTTATGGACGAAATGCTATGAAGGATCACGTTTTGTATACTTTGGAGGCCAGGATAGTGGTGATGAGATCGAGTGATGTGTATATATATATATATATATCTCATTACTTGAGTACAAACTCACGCTCCAGGAAAGACTGGAAACTAGCTGCAAGGGCTAGGCATATATGTCTGATATGATGTCTTACTGCAGAAAACAAAACTGAAGAAACCATGCACATGCGTGAAACAAATTAAAGGAACACCAAACAAGCTAGCTATACTACTCTAATAACAACCATCAATCACGTACAAATCAACACCATTAATCTACCAGAATCTATTCTATATATTTACAATAATACAACAGAGAGAGAGAGATCGAGGCAAGGTCACATGTTTCAAGCCAAAGGAAATTATGTTTATGGCATCCAAGTAAATTAATGATGCAAGTTAAAATTAAACCACTAATTATATAATTCAATGCTCTGTTTCCAAGTTATCTCAAGTTAAAACCACAAATTATGCTTGGACTAATTAAGAAATATGCATGCATCAAGTCGTGATTGATCGACCAATATAATTTACACATTTGAGCTGCATATTAAAATTCAAGTTATTTCAGAACCTTAGATTAATGTTCTAATTAATATCAATAAATTAAATCTTGAATTTTTTTTTTTTTTCCTTTTATCAGTTTCCAATCTTATAATTTTCACGTGAAATTATTTTAAAATAAATTCTCATCACAGATCGAGTTTACATGTTTACAAATAATCTATTCTAACCAAACGGTAAATTCTAAATTAATGGTTTAAATTTGTACCTCTTCATCAATTATGAATTCTTCATTTTCTATTAATTATACATTTCACATATGATATGGAAATAATAAAATTTTAAAGTATTTTATTTAAAAAATATCTATATATAACAAGTTTAATTAAAAAAAAAAAAAAAAAACTCTAAATTCAATATTTTAATTACAGTACTAGAAAAATTGGATGCAGGCAGTTGCATAAATATATATACTCGAATGGATGAATCATTGGGCATTGAAATGAGCATATATATATATATATCATCACTACCAAATCCATATTCAGATCGATCATAATCAAGTGGATAAATAGTAATTGCTTAGAATTAAAAAGAAAATTAATTAAATGTGATCGAGTTATTTACAGCTTGTACCCCATGTCCGCCCAGTTGCAGCCACCACATGATCAACATGTTGCAAAAGTAGAGTAGTGTGGTGCCGAAATAGTTGATCCGAAAGTAGAGCCATTGGAACTCTCCATTGACTGCAGGGACGTGTTGGAGGCCAAGATCATCGTCGTCTTTGGACTTACAATGGGTTTTTTGCAGCGTCTGAATATTCTTGAAGCCATTGATCATGACCTGAACGCAGGAGTAGTACTTGTTCATGGCTGATCGAGTTGCGCTAATTAATGCCTCACTCACTCACTCATGCACACAGCCAACTAGCTAGCCAAGACAAGAAAGAGGAAATGACTCATTTTCTGTGCCTTCATCTCAAATGCTTAAATAGCCTAATTAACAAGTTAACAACTCTTACAAGTTAACATGTACGTGGAGATCGATCTGGGACACTAATTTTATTTAGTAGACTTATGTCGATCATGTCCATATTAATTCATTTACCACTGATCATCCATATATTTGCCACTAGGAAATAGCCAATCCAATCTCACACTCAAAAAATTAACCAGGACTTAGCACATATAAAAAGACCAACCACTTACTAGCTAATCAATGATAAAAAACAATAAGCATTAAATGAACCATTTCAAGGTGGATAATTTTTTTCCTTTTCGACAGATTAATTGGGAATAAGGGGAAGGAGATAAATCCACGCAATCAAATTGAGAGAGGAAGAGGTTTTCATTTTAAAACAATGACATTTTTTTAAAGGCTTCATTTTCTATTCCACATGATTATTCATTATGGTATTACTTTTTTTTGGCAATTTAAAAGATAAAAGAAAAGAAAAAGACAAAAAAAAACAGAAAATAAATAGGGTTAAAGGTTGGACGAACAGCTAGCTATGAGCAAATTCTTTGGTAATATCTTTGATATTAAATGGATCGGATGAATCCTCTCCTTTTTCTAGTCCTATACTCCTATTTCGTGTGCTTGCAATAAGGTGGTTAATGCCATTTTAGTCTAGAACAGAACCAAAAAAAATTCCTTTAAAAAATGAAAAAAGTATGAATGAGGATAAGGGCAAACCCTAATTTTTAAACCTATATATATATATAACTTAAACAAAAAAAATTAAGAGAAATTTTAAAAATCAAGAGATGTCATGGCCCACCTCGGCCAATATGTAGTTTGGTCACTGGCTTTGGCCTTTTCGATAGCTGGATTCAACGTGTTGCATTCCTTGGCCCTGACTATATTTAGTGACCTTAATGATTTCTAATTTTCTACATGTTACGTATAGCAATTGCTGCAACAAAAATGCTACACACCCCTATTTTCACATTCTCAAGTTCAAAATTCGTAATGCAGCACTTAAAATTACCATTAAATTCAAAATTTAATAATAATTCATTCAAAATTTAATTGTAATTTTGAGTGCCACGTCAAAAAGTATATAACATTTCTCATCGGTGCAAAGTCTTTCTTGACACATTTGCTATGACTCCCAAAAAATTTTGGTTGGCTGCAATTAGTTTGTAGCTAATTTTTGTCTAAATAAGTGATGGTATCTCGGTGCTTTTTTCTTTTCTTTTCTTCTTCTTTTTTTTTTTCTTTTTTTTTTTTTTTTTTTTTTTTTGCTTAATTTGCATTTTCCCTATCTTTAATCGCTTTTCTTTTTTCTTTTTTTTCTAGAAAATGTATAGTTAGTAGGTGGAAATGTAATTTTCATTTGTTTCAAGATGCAAATGTAATTACTTTCTATGTGCACCGCTTTTAGTATGTGCAAATTAATGTAATTACATTATTGTAAACCTATATTGTGAATTAATGTAACAAATGAAATATTAATTTTTTTTCAAATTCGATTCATTTAATTTTTTTTCGAAATCGAGCTTATTATTAAGCTAAATAATCTGTTCAAACTTCGTTCATTTATTTTTCAAACGAACTCAAACTTCTTCATGACCTACTCAATTAACTTTATTCATTTATTTTTAACTCGAATATTAAACAATATAATCTCGAATCGATACATTCACTACACACACATACACATATATCAAGACTCATAATTATAATAATTTAAGCTATATCCATTATACGAGTTCGACTCATTTAAGAAACGAGTTTGAAAAATTAGTTAAGTTCTATTCATTTAATAAATGAATTAATCTCAAGCCAAGCCAAATTAATCTGAGCCGAACCTAAGCATATCCGCAAGTCACTTTGTTCATTTACCTGCCTAAGAGCAACTAAAGATGACATTCTTTCTTTCTTTCTTTCTTTTTTCTTTTAAAAAAAAAAAAGTGAGATTACATTAATAAAGAAGGAAATAGGGCACACACCCTAGTATATATATATACATGACAATGCATGGTAAAACTTAACAACACCTGAAAATAGGCCATATGAATGACCTTTTCACTTTGTTTTACTGGAGTAAATTTGGAAATAGGCCAAATATTTCAAGAAAGATAACCAAATTTCTCTAATAATACCCTGAACTCACTTTGTTAATCCTCACTGCCTGGCCTATTATTTTTTAGGCCGAGTGTGGACCTAAGATCTACCAATCTGAGCTGGTATGGTACTATGTAAGCCACCCAACTACAAAGGTCATAAGATTTCAACAAGCAAACAAATGGAGTATAAAAGTACTACAATAAAATAAATCACAAGCATCTTGGTACAAAGAAAATCACTATGAAACAAAAAATTAAAGCTGTTTAAAGTGGCTCTAAATGTGCAGCAATCACATGGATTAATGTTATATACCAGTCTCCAAAATTTTCCCCCGCCCACCAAATTACAAGAAGAAAAGAAAGTTTAATGTTATATACCACATTTTTATCCTACAATTATCTTATAATGCTGATATGACAGTCTCAACCAACCCTTGAATTTTTTTTATTTTTTTTTAACAAGTACTGAACCAAAAGTTGGTTGGAACTACCAGTCTGCCAGGTCAGCATTGTAAGATAAAAATATGGTTTCTAGCATTACTGAACACTGTCAAGCTCTAACTTTTCCCTTCCACCAAATTACAAAATTAGCTACACAACCCAACCTTTAAGGTTCAAGTGCTTCACCCTCCAAAGCAAAACAACACAAAAGAAAATGGATCTTGCCACATCAGATGAAAGCACTTCATTGGTAGGCTTGGCACCTAATTTGAGTGAGACTAAGTAACTCGGAAATACAAGTTAGAAGCCAGATAATCTAGGAGCAGAAAAAGTTCTTACATGTCCAAAACAACAGAAGCGGCATCTAAATAAAAAATGCTGCAAAGCATGCAACTGTTGTTATATATTCTATGGGCTGCAGAGGTTCTTGAGGTCTTCCTCCTTGGCATACCAACTTGGTATTAGCCTCGCAATGTGGGGATAAAGGTCCTTGTACGAATTCCTGATCGTCCCTTCAGCCACCCCGGTGGCAAGAGACACATCTGCACCCACATTACTTCAGTGTTTGTAATCTTCGTTGAGTTAGTAACTAGGATGAGTACTATCAAATTTATCTTTCTAACCTTTGAGAAGTTTCTTGTCATCCGACAGCTGAGTTATCATGTAAATTACAGCTGCTGCAATCGATATGGGGCTCCTCCTGCAAAAACATAAACCCGAAAAATGGTGGTGTTTTTAAAGCTTTCTAGAAGCCATCTTATTATCATTATTATTATTAAAATTTTGAATTTTGTCTATGAATTATCTGAAATCCG
The DNA here is from genome assembly GCF_958979055.1 of Alnus glutinosa. NCBI lineage: Eukaryota > Viridiplantae > Streptophyta > Magnoliopsida > Fagales > Betulaceae > Alnus > Alnus glutinosa. Next base: position 3,682,497 of record NC_084894.1, on the reverse strand, counting down.
ACAAATCCAAAGTTTTTACTTCAGATAAAGTAAAACTTTTCACCACTCAAGAAATTGTCAAGTTCACCCCAGTTTCGCAAGGACTGGGTTTCAATAGAAAGGACAAGACTTAGAAGATTATAGCTTCATATCCCCCTGTATTTTGTTAATTAACTTTTAAAAGTTAAGCAAACTTTGGCGAAATCAAATGCAATTGAAGATGTATGTCTATAATAAAGAAAATATACCATAGACACTGCACATGGTAGAGATAGCAGACAAGACAGGGTTTTAAGATTTCCAGTTGCATGCCAATATCAGTCAACATCCAAACCCCACTTCAGACTTTCATAGCCACCTCTACTGTCTTCAATCAAGTTATAGGGGTCTTATTTATATGATAAAGGACATTTCATTTTCATCTGATAGCATCCCCCCATCCACTAGATAATGGTGCAAGTAGTGCGGCAGAGCACATGGCTCCGTATTGGTAAAACACCAATGAGCGAACTTTTTTCTTTTGCGATAAGCAAAACACCAATGATCAAAATATTTGCAACAACAGGGGTGTTTTGAGTTGAGAATTATCCTAAGCCCATCTGATCCCCAAATGTTGCAGAGCCCATTTGGCGCAAAGTCTCACTATTTTCTAAATAATAAATAAACAAATATAGACAGAAAGAAAATGAATTACCAATAGATCATAACAAAAAACTTTTTAACCTCTTCAAAATGCAAGAGCAGACAAGAATATCAGAACGACCTTATATCAAGCTCTTCAGATTTCTGTACGGCTTCTTGAGCAGCCTTAACTGCTTGATTATTCATGCCAAGATGGGAGCAAAAACGTCTCTGTAGATTTTGAAATGGGGATCATGTCGCTTTCTCTAGCAAAATCTAGAGTAAGACATACTTAAAAAATAAAGACATGCAACAAATAAAACTATTGGTACAGATATGATGAGAAGGAGGACAGTGCTAGCAACATTTGCTGAGTCAGTGCTTCTCTGTCACTCACCAATCAGTGTGCATCACGCATCATGTGCAGGGCCCAATCCATGCATATGTTGCGAGGAGCGCAAGTCCAGTAGGCCCCACAGGTTAAGGTGACACGCCTTGATTGGTGGGTATTTAGCACTCCTCTACAGAATATCACTTCACCGCAAACTCACCAGAAAGTCCCCGGCATGTATGGTTCCCATTTCCATGGATTGACCCATTTCTACTTCTAGTTGTTTCACAATATACTCTTTTGCACGGCCAATTTCCTTCTTTGTGGCTCCATTAGCAACAGAACAAATTTCTGATTGGAAGACAGTTCAGGAACTTCCATATGCACAAAGAAAGATAAAGTCACAAATCAAGAGATGATCACTATACCTTTCACAGTGCGGGCCTTGTCTTCTTGACGACAAGCAATATAGAGGCAAGCAGCCAAAATTGCATCCTGATTTCGTCCTCTGAGAGGTTTTTGATCTTCTACTTTCTTATATATTTCATTTGCTCGATCCTTAAATCAAAATTACACAATATACCAAGAATGAGCCAAAGCCACTTCAAAATCAGAGACAAAAGTAGTCATTCAGGAAACATGCTAAATATGAGGAAAACAATTTGAAATATAAGAAAATTGAGAAAGAAGTTTTGGGATAAGACTATATTAAAAGAAAGACAGGTTCCCAATATTCTTTCAGATAACAATAAACTAGTAGAAGAATAGATTTGGTATTTCAGCATGATTACAGTGCAAATTTCACATCAAGAAGTGTGACCACCAACTTTCCAAGCGTTGGGTTTCCAATAATACCCTTTGTCATGATTAAAGAAAATAGATGTAACCAAAATACAAGCAAAATCACGTAAAAAGGACACTTCAACTAGCATCATCAAGCAAGTTCATTTTTTTTTTTTTTTTAAAAAAAAAAAAAAGTATCAAGCAAGTTGAAAAAATAAAAACAGTCTTCATGACACCTCAGAAATCTTCTGTTCACAGTACCAATCATGCCGATCAACATGAGGAGAGTTTATAATATAGGAATTAAACAAGTGAACCACTTAAGACTTTCAAGTCTAATGCCTAGCACATATGACCAAGATATCCTTTTGAGGCACCCTGTTTGATATTCAGGCTCTAAGTCTCAAAATGTCAGATGAAAAATTGCCAAAGGTTTCAAGACATTGTCCCAGAAACAGATACTATGCTGATTTATTGGTATTTTTGTCAAGACACCATGTTTCCTTATTAAGAAAACAATTTTGCAATCTTTTACCTTTTAACCTACTTGCAATTTTTTTTTATAGGAATTAATAATCCACAATTAAATCTGGTAAGTTATAAGCATATATGATACTCAATTCCCCCCCCCCCCAAAAAAAAAAGTTTCTGCTAAAGAGTACCATGTCCATCCTTGATTTTTTTCCCCTTCATCAGCAAGATATTTTAGGACTGAAATCCTAGATGGAATTTGAATGCCTATATGACAAATTCAAGGTCACCAATGGTCCATCTGAATCACTCTTGGTTGGTTTTGACTGAAATCTGAACTATGTGCATGCCCATCTTTCATACTCCCATTCATCAATAACATGTTAAATCCGAGTCCGAATTTGGATGCATAAGATCACCAATGGTCCATCTGAATCACTCTTTAGTTGCAACTGAAATCTGAACTATGTGTCAGGATTGATAATGCCATAACAATGGGTATGCTTGCTCTTGAAATGGAACTCGCTGAATCATTCAACCACATGAGATGATTGCCCTTCAATAGCCCCAATCACAATTGGGCCCTTCCATAACATCCTATTAATGAAAGTATCATATAACCATGTGTTTGAAGCAGCAAAACCACAATATTAGATATATCAAGCTTCTGAAATAACCATGAATGCATAATTCTCTATCTACTTTCGGCCTTTTATCCTCTGTGTATTCAGCAGACTTTCCTAAAAGTCAACAATCCTATTAGGCTATTACGAAGTAATGGCCAGGATAAAAAAGAAAAGAGAAGAGGATGATAAGAACCATAAGCATGTATGATGAAATTCAAATAGAGCAATATGCATATTAAGCCATGCATAATCACAAAGAAACAACAATGACAAACAATGATATGGATAACGTATGAACATTTTGAAAGTAAACAATCATTTGTAACTATATCATACCTTTATGGTTGCAACAAGGCCCAACCTGAAATACCAAATTCTTGCATCAGGCTTTCTAAATTTTGTTTTTTGGGGAGAAGATTTGCATCAGTAAATATAGAACTGCAATTTCCGATAAGAGTAGAACAAGCATCTAATTTCGATATTTCATTTATAGAAGAAAAAGAACAAGAAGTTCAATTTGTTCATTCTCAGAAATTGAACATCATTCTGCAATCCACATACCAAACATCGCCATATCATTCTATTCACTAAAAGGTGACATTTCAACTCCAAAGATATGTCACACATGCATGTAGAAATAAAGAACATGTTGCCTGATATAGAAACCAGATACTTATGCTCCATTGCTCTGTACAAAACCCAATCCAGTCGTAACCAAAATTGTCCAAAGTGAAAGTCCTTTAAAAAAAATTATTTGATTAACAAAATGAGCCAATGGAATAGCAATTTTATATTTTATATTGCATTTAGCAAATTATTCTCAATTCAATGCAGAAATTTATCTTCTGTTGAAATAATTGGAATCTTAAAATTACAGAAATAGAAAGAAAATAAATCAACTGCTCGAATTTAAAAAAATAATAATAAAAAATCTACCACTGTCACTCAAAGAATTATCAAAGTCATGAACATGGAATAATTTTTACCTCCCAAGAAATATTATAAAAAGAAGAAGAAAAGTCATAACGTTTGAATGGATCTGACAAAAATGAAGAAAACAATTAAAGAAACTCCTACTCAATCAGCCCAATTAAATAATGTACCAACTTGAGTAGTATAAAACTTAATTCTCATGAACAAAAAATTTAAATTTTAAAATTTTAAAAAATAAAAAAATAAAAAATAAAAAAAGACAAGGGACCCACCAAATTTTCTATTCTCTTCCACCACTTTTCTCACCGAGCAAACAGGTTATGAGAGAGAGAGAGAGAAGCAACAGTAAAATCCAAAATCAGTTCCTTAAAAAAACCTATAAAGTCATCTTCCCTTATCCAGATGGGATATATACCCAACTCATAACGTGATCTAATCAATAACAATTTTCGTTTCTTGGGGAAAACCGAAATAACCTAAAATATAACACTCTTTCCGTTTGTAAAATTTGCTTCACCTCAATTTTCTCACCAACCAAACAGAAAATTAAAAAGGCCTCAGTTGAAAATTCTTTCTTCTCAGCTAAGCGCATTATACTTTTTCACATTCAAAAAGGCCAAAACACAAAATTCAGAAACTCTCTCTTTCTTTCCCCCTCACTTCCTCACCTACCAAACACACAGAGTCTAATCCTTATAAAGCTCCATCTTCTTCTCTCTTTTTTTTCTTTTTTTTTTTTGCCAAAAAAAATAAAAAATTGATTGCGACAATCAATAGAAACACAGAAATTGAAGGTTTTCTCTCATTTTTCCTCACTTTCTCCACATCCAAACAAAACTTAACCGTTATCAGAGACACAGGGAGGGAGACGGAGAGAGCATATTCCACTCTCATTTTCCCTCACTTTCTGTTGAACCAAACACGAAATCACCATTATCCGAGAAACACACAGACTATGATTACCTAAAAGTTGCATGGGCAATTCTAAAGCTCTATCTCCTTTTCCCTCACTTTCTCATCAACAAAACACAAAATCACCGTTATCAGAGAGAGACTACGACTATCTAAAAGTTGCACGGAGAGTTTCAAATTCAAGAAATAAAAATAAAAAATAAAACCCGGAATTCTAAAAGCTTATTAATTTTCCTTCACTTTCTCACCAAAGAAACAAAGAACCACCTTAATCGCGCACACACACACAGACACGCAGAGATGAGTAGATGACTATCTAAACGTTGAACGGAAAGTTTCAAATCCGAGAAGCAAGAAAAACAACCGAAATTCTAAAATCGTCCTCTCATTTTCCATCATTTTCACACCAGAAAACTAAAAACCAGAAAGAGAGAGAGAGAGAGAGAGAGACCTGTCAGACATGGTGGCAATGGCCTTGAAAGCCTGAATGAGCGAACGGTCCGGGTTGGAGCCGCGGTTCTGCCAGCGGCCCAACGAGGACGACAAGAAGTCCCCGGACGCCCCATTGGGCCTCGAAATCACCGTGGAGAGCCCACCGTCGGCCAGCAACGGGTTGGAGGGCCCGCCCACCCGCACCGGGTCGTTGTCACCCGACTCGTTAGCGAAGATCCGCCACTCCGACTTCTCGTCTATGGAGTGCGCCTCCAACACCAGGCCGCACTCGGAGCACACCGTGTCCCCCGCCGAGTGGTCGAACACCACCTCCGTCGCCCGCTTGCACTCCGGACAGTAGGAGTCCCCCATGTGTTGCTTTGCTTCCTTTTTTCAGTACTTTCTCTTGGCCGTGCGGCTTCCCAGAGAGGATCGTTATCTTCTCTTCTTCTTCAGCCCAATGATGTCATGCAAGAGAATCAGCCTTTTGGGTCCCAGAAATGTTGTCGGTTTCTTAATTCTCTTCTTCTCTAAATATATATATAACTGTCGATCAGCTTTGTTTCTCAGTTTCATTACTTGGGTCTTAAGTTTCGTTATCTTTTTTATTTTTTATTATTATTATTATTATTACTTTGTTGACGTTTATGCTTCCATTCATACCCAGATGACAACAATAAAACATTGTGTTTATCCAATTATCTTCATTTCTTTTAAGATTAAAAATAAACCAAATTAGCAATAATAATATTATTCATACAAGCTTTTTGACATTTTAAATTTTAATGTCAAAAGTTAAAATATCAATTATTTATTTTATTAACTTAACTTTTTAGAATAAATAGAGTTGTAATTAACTATTTAATTTATTGGGTCTTATTTATTTACTTATTAATGAAGACTTTTTGAAAGTAAGCGTTTAAAATATTAATTAAATTAATTAAAAAAATCTTTAAAGTATTACAATTATTAATATAGAATCCTTTTTGGCCGGTCATCTTGAGGTGCGCAGGTTAGGCCACTTCTTTAAAGCCTAGCCGGGTTGAGTCCAGGTTAGGCGCGCGAGGTTAGGTCACGTCTTTGGGCATTGATACACATATAACCCCCACCTAACTATTGTACAACCCCAAGGTACATTGAAGTGAGGTCCACACAATAGGTCACACCCTAATGTGCCTTGGGGTTGTGCAATAATTGGGTAGGAGTTGTAATTTTAACATTTTCCCACATCTTTAAGGACTAGATGAGTTGAGCCAAGGCGAGGTGCACGGGTTTGGCCATGTCTTTAAATCCTAGCTGGGTTGAGCCCATGCTAGGTGCACGGGTTAGGCCACTTCTTAAGGCCTAGCTGGATTGAGCCTCGATTAATTGTGAGTTTAGAATTACAATTTCGTAAAGAAAAAGTGCGATTTTAAACTAAATCACAGAAAATAAACCGTTTAGGAATTACATTTTTAAAAAATTGCGATTTGAAAATATAAAAAATTGTTTTTTCAAATCGCATGCAATGATATGCTTTTTTTAAAACGTAAAATTTTAAAAGGCTAACTTGAAATTTTAAAGGTCAAACTGAGACTTTACCAAACGCTTAATTGCGTTTTTGAAAATCACTTTTTCAAATTGCATATTTTTAAATCACACTTTTTGAAATCGTAAACATAATCGGACCTTAAGCATGCTGGGTAAGCCGCGTCTTTAACATAACACCCCGCTTATTTAAATGTGAAATCGAGTGTAATGTTGATAAATTAGATGGGAGATATATGGCAATTAAAAGAGAATGACTAGGATAATGATTATAAAAGCAATTATGATGGGAAAAGTTAATACAGGTTTCCTAAAGGATATAAAAGTGTTGAAAAGACTCTTTCAAGTGGAAAAACTTTGTATTTTTTAATCTTAAAACGATACTCACAAAGCTTGGAGTTATTCAAGAGGTTAAGTCAAAAGGTGGCCTAACAAAAATGTGAACAATTCAACTCTTACCGGAAGAGTAACATACAATTTTATTTGCATGTGAAATACAATAAGCTATTGATCCCCCAAAAAATATAACTTCATAGAAAATAAAGTGAAAATTGAGAAACCGCTTTATAACTTAGTGATTTACCTATTTCAAAAACAAATCTTTGCAGACTACTTTTGTGGGGGATTAGGCCATTTGCTGTAATAGACTAATAGTAACTTCAACTATTGTCAAAGGTAACTATTTTTCAACTTATATATCAAATTACTTTAAAAAAAAAAAAAAAAAAAAAAAAAAAAAAAAAAACGTAACTATTTTACTTATACTCCATTTGTTTCGACGTAAAATGTTTTTCGTAATAAAATATTTTTCACGAAATTATTTTCCAAAAAAAAAATGATTTTCCTCAAAATATTTTTCGACATTTGGCTCGAATGAAAAAATGACCAACGGCGTAAAACGGAATCTAGCCTAGTTTGGCTGGAGTTCGACAGAAATTTTCAAATTCCAGCAGGTATTTCCATATTATGGCCAATACAGCCGGAATCTGGCTGTACTGGCCGAATTCCAGATGTATGTTAAGGTTGGGTGACTTGAAAATCAAGTCGGTGGACCCACCTATTTGCTCTTTCCTTCTCAAGTGTTTGAAAATCCTGTACAAGTTACTTTTTTGGATTTAGTCATTTGTGTGTTAACCAATTACTTGTAGGAGAGGGAAAGATTACACCTCCTATTGATTACTTTTCCAAGTTGGGGATTTCTTTCCTTCCTTGGTTGATTCCTTTCCAAGGAAGAAAAGGAAAAGGTGTGGTCCTCAACCACTATGGTAGCGGAGATCCATTGTCTGTTCAGAATGGTATTCCGAAAGAGGTGGAGTTTCTACAGAAAGGTAAAGCTTGGGAGTCGGTAGGATTGCTCAAGAGAAAAAGGTCTAAATGTTGCAGATGGGTCTACAGGAAGAAAGAGTCATCAGAGAAAGCTAGGTGGCCAAGTGGGCTGGTAGAAAAGCATGGTGGTCTGTCTAAACCATGTCACATGCTCAAGTTCAAGAGACGCTTGGACTTGAGTGGCACTTGTGGATTATGATTGCCCTTTGAGGGCAATGGGCGGAGGCATACTGAGAGGTGATTGCTAGACTTGATGGGTTTCAAGTCAAGGTGGAGATTGTTAAGGTTGGGTGACTTGAAAATCAAGTCGGTGGACCCACCTATTTGCTCTTTCCTTCTCAAGTGTTTGAAAATCCTGTACAAGTTACTTTTTTGGATTTGGTCATTTATGTGTTGACCAATTACTTGTAGGAGAGGGAAAGATTACACCTCCTATTGATTACTTTTTCAAGTTGGGGATTTCTTTCCTTCCTTGGTTGATTCCTTTCCAAGGAAGAAAAGGAAAAGGTATGGTCCTCAACCACTATAAAAGGAGAAGTGTGCAATCAAGGATTGTGTGGGAGGGGCATAGAGAGAGAAAAAGGAAAGGTGAGAGTTCCATAAAAAGAGAGGTTTTTCTTTTGTTATTATTCTCCTTTTGGGTTAAAGTGAGAATTGGGTGTATTGGGGCTTTGGGTTTGAGTAGTTTTCTCGCCCTGTTATTTCCTTGTTCTCACCTTTTGATAGTTAATTTTCTCCGGGATTGCCTCCGCCAGTGGACGTACCTCGGTTTGAGGGAACCACTTAAATCTGGTGTCGTGTGTGATTGCTTATCTTTGTTATTCCGCATTCTTCTTATTTTTTCGCATCTCACCGGTCTAGGGAAATAGGACAAGATTTCCCAACAATGTACTGGTCAAATTTCAGCCAAACTGGCCAGAATTTGGCTATGTCACCAGATTCCGGCTTAGGTACCAAAATTCGGGGATCTTCGGTAGTAAAGTCGAGCTATCAACAAACTCCAATGTTCAGCAGTGGTGGATTCCCATAAACATGCATACAAGAGTGAAGAGTTTAAATTTAGAAAACGCTTTACGGTTTTCAAAACCATAAATTATTTTTCAAAAATTAAAGAGGCTTTTACGGCTAAATTGAAAATGATTTCCGCTAACCATTATTTTCGCCCCTACCAAACACCGAAAAATACCAAAAACATTTTACGCCGAAATAAACAGAGCATTAATATATTTAAAAATATATAATGCCTTTGTATCAATAATGTTAATGGGTTTCTCTTTGACCTATTTGTAGGTGTGTAATGTAACAACATAATTACGTGTCAATTATTTTTAAGATAAATATCGATTTACAACTAACGAAAACTTTTTAAATACTTTAAAAACTATTTAATTGTAAAAGTTTCTCTTGAAATATATGTACATTTGTACCCATGCACAAAAACTCCACAAAATGTAGTAAAAGACTTTAAAAATCTTAGGGTTATGCGATCACTGAACATTTGATACTACCATCGAACAATCGATACAACCCTAGCAAACGAATATTCGATGGTATATCATTTTGATGAAATAACTCAACATTTTCTTATCTAATTGTAAATTATCCATTATTTTTATACACATATGTGTTTTGGTGTAGATATTGAATATACAATAACACGTTATATTCTAGTATATTAATACAAGAATATCATTTTTTTTAGAAAAACATAATCTCAACTTTATCCTTTTCTTACGCATTCAAAATATATGTAATTTTCTCGTATTTTTTTTTTTTTTTTACCTATGTCAGTTTAATAGACTTATTAGAAAATTTTCTTTCTAGAAATAAAACTTTAACCTTTTCTTACGGAATTGATACAATTTTTGATATGCATTAGAGAGAACCACCAATTCCCATCTGCATGCATGTGTTTCTTGGTTCTGGTGGACGTACATAAGACCTGAGGTAAAGATTTTCTAGAATTTAAGATATTATATATATATATATATATATATATATATATATATATATATATATATATATATATATATATTTATTTATTTATTTATGAGTAATGATTTACTATCACCTAAATATACAAAATTTTCACCACCTTGTCTATGTGGCAAGGTGGTCCCTCACCTTAATTTATTTTTAAAAAATAAAATAACTCAAAAAGTAGTGGGGAACCACCTTGCCACATAGGCAAAGTAGTGAGAAGTTGTATATTTGAATGACATTGAATCATTATTCTATATATATAGTTTAAAGTCAACAAAGTAACCACTCACATTGAACATTCGGTGCAATAGACCTGCAAAAAGGATTAAGGTTAGAGTGGCACGCTAGAGGTGGCGATGAAACCACATCTGATGGTTAAGTTAACGAAGGTGCTGATTGGGCTTAGGGATTCTTGGGCCGACAAGCTCTCGGTTGGGCCCATTGAGCCCTCTAATACTTGGGTATTCCAATAATATTCAGGGTTAAATACATTATAGCTCCTTGTGGTTTCAAATCTTTATTTTTTGTCTCATGTGCTTTTATTTTTATCACAGTGGTATCTGTGCTATGAAAAAAGATGGAGAAGGCACCTCCGTTTAAAACTGACGGATTTTCACGTCAACGACACTTGACACCATTAAAATTGTGACACGTGGTTGCACTATCTTTTTTTTAAGGCTTTAAAAAAAAAATGTAGGGGTGGCTCAGTCACCTCTTCGAGCTCCGACCACCCCCATTTTGGCCAAGGAGATGACTTAGGCTAGTTTTGGGGGTGGCTTTTTCACTTTGGCCCTTGGGGATGGCTGAGTCACCCCTCGGGCAAAATAGGGGTGGTGGGCACCCCTACATTTTTATTTTATTTTATTTTTTAAAAAAAGCTTTAAAATTAAAAATTAAAAACCACGATTTTTTTTTTTTTTTTTTAAAGCCTCAATTTTTTTTAAAAAAAATGGTAGCCACGTGTCACAATTTTAATGACGTCGTATGTCACTAACGGGAAATCCGTCAGTTTTGGAAGGAGGTACCATTCTCGTCTTTTCCTATAGCACAGGTATCACCTATGATAAAAATGAAAGCACAGTGAGACAAAAAATAAAGATTTGAAACCACAGGGGGTAAAAGGGTATTTGACCCTAATATTTATTATGAGAAACTTTACTTACCTCATTGATGTTTTGACACTTTTGTAATCATACATTTAAACTTTAAAAAATTGCAATGTCAGGTTTTCATGTTTCAAAATTTTTCAATGTCATCCCTACCTTTTTAAAGTTTAAGGTTAATCCGACGTAGCTACTTTTTAAAGTTGAAACGTATGATTATAAAAGTGCTAAAACATGATTGATAATCTAAAACTGCAATTTTTTAAGCTTAGAGAAATTATTGTAAAAATGACAAAATATCGGGGTAAATGAAGTTTTTTCTACTTATTATTTCAATGACAGAAATTTCTTTCAAACTGGTTTGTAGGAAATTTCGTATAACCTACATATAAGATTGACACGTATCTCTTGACATGTCAACAATACATGTTATTTAAATAGTATATGCTTCTTATATACTTTTTTAATAATATTAATAAAAAAATATTTACTTCTCACATATCAGGTGTCATTTTTATATATGGTCGTAAATTTTTTTCACAAACCAATTATGAGAAATTTTTGTCCTTGTTTCAATATTTAATATTTATTATGATGAATTGTGCGGGGATTAAATGTAATTGTAAAGTTATATCAGAAAAGTGATTAGATAATTAATAGTCAATTAATTCTTGCAGACTATATGTACCATACACGCCAACTGGCTGCAGGCTGCTAGAGTGCTAGCCATAACTTTACCACAGTAGAGGTTGGCCGTTGGGGTCTATAAAGAAAAAAAAAAACAAAATTAGTCTGAATAATTTACCTAATTTGTAATTATCTCTTTAACATAAAAGAACAATTTATTTTTTACGGTCAAATTTTGTTTATTGGATTAACAGATTTCATTAGTGTGACACTTACTTAAATAAGATACGTGTTATAATTTTATTAATTCTGACGTGTCGCATTATCGGATTAGCCTGTTAATGATTCGGTGGACGAAATTTGATTATAGGACTTAAGATATGCTTTAAATTAAGAGGAGCCCCTGGCCAGCCACGTCTCTTTCTTGTACATATATAGTTATAAGCATCCATCGACATTAATTAAAGAAACCCAACCTAATTGAAAAGATAGAAACAGCCCTAATTAATTGTGTTTAGAAACAAACAACAGAAAAAAGAAAAAAGGGTCCTCTTTTCAGAAGTAGATATTTAGTTTGAAAAAAATTCAATTATAACTTTTGATATTTCATCACTTTTAAAATAAAGTATTCAAACTTTAAAATATTTCAATTTAAGGTATCTATTTTTTATTTTTTTTAATTTCAACTCTCGGTTAAAAATTTCGATTAAATTCTATCAAAACTTTCAAAATATGGACGTGTTTTGTTTTTAAAAAAAATTATAAAAAAATATCAAGATTTAGATATGGGTATTTTTATAAATTTTGTTAAATTCTGATCAATACCTAAATCCTTGCAAATTTTTTTTTTCTCTCCAAAATAAAAAATAGGGTATTTTAAAAATTTTGATAGGATTTAAAGGAAAATTTTAACGGAATGTTGAAATTTAAAAAAATTGAAAGATAAATACCTTAAATTGACACGTTTTAAAGTTTGGTTACCTTATTTCAAAAGTGATGAAAGATTAGGGATTATAAATGAAGTTCTTTATATTTAGTTATAATATGCACCTCCGAGTTGAACGGAACAAATTCTTTTAACACAATTTATTAAATTGGTATATGCCTTTAAAATACTTGACTCTCTCCTATTCATTTTTAATAGGATTATATAAAATACAAGTGAAAATTGCATATCGGTCTTTAAAATTATTATTTGTTTTTAACGAGTTTTTATTCAAAGATTGATGAACGCTATCATATTATTACAGTAAATAAAAGAATAATTAATAATACTATTTAATAGATTTTTATATTAACTCTCAAATTATATGACAGTCTAACAAGAGTGTACGAGTGAAAGAGATGGAGTCACAACAGTGGCATGGGAGGCATATCCTGCGCACCCTGACCCCGCGCATTAAATTCCTCACTTGCCACCCATCTGAACTGTCGTTTAACTACACCATTAACTCTCTAACACATGCATGCAAACACAAACACTCTCTCTCTCTTCATAAATTTTGTATGCACATCCATTCATGAGCAGCTGCTTGGTAGTTGTCTGGTGACCGTTGTTCTAACGCATGTGTAAATAGGCAAAATGGGGGTGATCTTCTTCCTCTATATTTTCATTCTTACGGGTGGTACTTCTTCACCTTCAGCTCAAGGCGTTTAGGTGGTGGGTGGGGAATATGGAGATAGAGGCGGCGGCGGCTGGTAGTAGTTACAGCGGTGGAGATGGTGAGCGGAACGTGTTTGGGAGGGGAGCTGAGAGGGGGACTTACTTGGTGTGGGAGGATCTAACGGTGGTGCTGCCAAACTTCAAGAATAAACCAACCAGGAGGTTGCTTTATGGGCTTCGTGGGTTTGCTGAGCCTGGTAGGATCATGGCTATAATGGGTCCTTCTGGTTCTGGGAAGTCCACACTCCTTGATTCTTTAGCAGGTTTAATTTTGTGACTCTCTCCCCACTCTCTCTCTCTTTTGTTTTTAAATCCACTTTGCAGGAAACTTTCAAATTTCCCTCGATCTGTTCTGGGTTCATAAGAAGCCAAAAAATGAGTTTCCTTTATTTACTTTTTGTGGTTTTTGGATGTCCTCTTTATAGGGTTTCATTTCCTTTGGTTGGGATAGCATGTCTTCGCATCCAGAAACTCTCAACATTCCTATTTTATGAAGTCTGTTTTTTTTTTTTTGGCATTTTGGGAGTATATATAGCACATAATTGGTTCTAATTAAAATATTGAATTTTGTAGACTACTCTTTCCCTTCTTAAACTTGAATTATATATTCATAATCTTCAACTTTTTAGCCAACTTTGTGCAACAGTATTTGTCCAAAATTTCAGAATTCGTCTCTGTTTTCCACTGTCATCGACGGCCATTCACTCGTGACGTTTTTTTTTTTTTTTTTGACTAAGGTAAAGAGACTCGAATTGGAGTTGGTGGAAAAAATGATTAATCAAGAAGGTTTCCTATAAGGGAATAGTGTAAGAGATATGATCTTTTCCCATCCTAAGATATAACTCTTTAACATCTTGTTTATGTGGTAAGGTAGTCCCTAGTTTTAAGGTTTTTTTTTTTAAAAAAAAAAAGAAAAAAGAAAAGAAAAAGTTACTACGTGGACAATGATGGTCAAAAGTTGTGTCATAGAATGACAATGTATCATATTTCATAGTGTAATAGTTCGGCCAAGTTAGAACACAAATTTGATTAATTCTTTATCCTTAACTGGAATAGGAGTTTCTTTGTCCAATTTATGGCTAAGATCTGTCGCTGTAACTTTTGAGTACGAAGAATGAAAGGCCAAATGCTTGACCAATTGGACCACCATAATTATCATAGAGCTAATTTGTTATAGACAAGACAGCTGAGGAAAAATTATTTCATGGCTGACTAATTTTGTAGCCCTTGGCCTAATTAGGGACCATGTCTAGTAGGTTGTTGATGTTAGAATATTAATGAAATGATTAATATTCTAACATAGTATCGAACCAATCAAGGTCATGAGTTTGAACCTAATTGTCTTCATCATTCACATCCCATTACAATTAAATATTCCACATGTTGGGTCTCATTTATTTAGGGGAGTTTGAGCCTACACGTGAAGAGAAGTATTAGAATATCAATTAAATGATTAAAATCAATCATTTCCTATCAAATAATTTAACAGTTCATCCGACTCATTCGTATGAGTTGATCCACCAGTAGTATGAAAAAGATATATTTGGAAACACAGGCCTTGAAGTGAAGTCTCAGCTGCTTCAGTTTTTAATCCTCTAAACTGCATGAGATTATGACTAAATTAGCATGAAATAAGGATTATGTTTGATGCTGTTGAAGTCCCCCTAAATACTTTCTACAGGAAAAATTAAAGAAAAGTTGATATATAAGTGAAGTTTTAGTATGTTTCCTTGTCTGGAAATGTTGAGAAAGTGGGAAAGAGATTCGAAAAGCAATAAAAAGAGAAAAGAAGGAAACTTTGAATTTTTCTTGTTTACCTTGATTTTTGTTTTTCTTTCCAATATTTAAATACTAACGTAGAATAAAAATTTTCAGGGGCCACTAAAGTGAACATGTTCTGAATTTTCTGAATATCTTTCCCATGTTTTCCCCCTTGATAATTGTCTTCCTTTTTCCTTTCTATAAACGAAACATAGTAAACCAGATGGCAACATGTCTTTATACCTAAAGAGAAGCTTCTCTTCTACTCTAGGCTACTGATAGTGTAATGTTTAGTTCTTGTTGCTTGGCAAAAGAAGTAAAAAATGAAAAAAAAGAAGAAGTTATTTTCTCATATACATTTTTACGCTTAAAGAATCCTTGATATTGACACAGGTAGACTCTCAAGAGATGTTGTCATGACTGGAAACATTCTTCTAAATGGGAAGAAGAGGAGAGTAGACGACTATGGTGCTGTTGTAAGTATAATACGTAGGCTCTTAATTTTGCATATCATCGATTTTGATTAGAAAAAACTGGAGGATGTTCAGTCATTTTCTTTGTTCATCTGAAGACTTCACAAATCCATGCCAGAAAAGAAATGAAGAAATTTTTTAAATCTTCTACATGGCTTGAAATAATTGCTAAAGATATTTTTTTTAATAGTACATAGGTTGCATTTGGATCCATATTGCAATAGAATGTTCCTTATAGCTGCTTCAATTTAGTCTGTTAACTGCCATTGAATTTATTCATCAATGTTGGTGGCATCTGTCCAAATGCTTCCTTAAATGGTCAATCTGGATACACTGTTAAAGGGCCGCACATCATCAAGTAGGACTGGTTATTTCAAAAAGAGTAACTGAGCGATACGACTAGCACATTGCAATAGTTCACTTTAAAAATATGTGATGTTTTATCATCTGGTTAATGGCCGTCTGCAACAACCTAAAGGTGATTGCACTAGCAAAATCTTTAAAGTATATGACTGCCTCGAGGTAGGCTTATGATGACAAATTCTCTTGAAGTTGGTTCCAATTTCCCATAATTGTTATAAAACCAAAGATTAATGTAGTATTTAGATCACTTTCCAACCCTCAACTAAAATCAAACGAAATACTAATGTGCATAATTTCTTTGAACATTGAAAATTATTTGTAACATCAGGTTGAAATTTGTTGATAATGCTAATTTTTCGTTACCTCAAGATCAAAATATTAAATACTGTATGAAATGAAATAAATGCTGCAAAATGTGTATAATGGCCATCTGGCTGCTGACCCTTTTGTCTCCTTAACTCTTCAATTAGGGTGATTCTGTTTTGATTTAATTTACTGTTGTATGTGCAAATTTCAGGCTTATGTGACTCAAGAGGATGTGTTGTTAGGAACTCTTACTGTCAGAGAAACCATAGCTTACTCGGCACATTTGAGGCTTCCGACTAGAATGACCAAAGAAGAAGTCAGTAGCATCGTGGAGGGAACAATCATGGAAATGGGTCTCCAAGATTGTGCGGATAGGTTGATTGGAACCTGGCACTTAAGAGGTGTAAGTGGTGGGGAGAAGAAAAGAGTAAGCATTGCACTCGAAATCCTCACACGACCTCGTTTATTGTTTCTTGATGAACCCACTAGTGGCCTGGATAGTGCCTCAGCTTTCTTTGTGGTTCAAACTCTTAGAAATATTGCACGTGATGGAAGGACTGTTATCTCTTCAATTCACCAACCAAGTAGCGAAGTCTTTGCACTCTTTGATGACCTCTACTTACTATCTAGTGGTGAAACTGTGTATTTTGGAGAAGCAAAGTTGGCGGTACAGGTATAATAGTACATATCTACCTCTTTTTCACTAGCATGGCTTTGCAATTCAAGAGTTTAATCTTAACATTAAATGTTTGTCATGTTAGAGAATAAGATCATACCACTCTCAAAAGGTTTATTTTGATTCCGAATGTGTACCGAGTACTTTCTGATTGTAATCTAATTCCTTTTTTTTTTTCCCCTTCAATGTTTACAGTTCTTTGCTGAAGCGGGTTTTCCATGTCCAAGTAAAAGGAATCCTTCTGATCACTTCCTACGTTGTGTCAATTCAGATTTTGACATTGTAACTGCCACATTGAAAGGATCTCAAAGACTTCATGTATGCATTACTTACTGTAAAACTCTTTGTGTGGTATTTGCTAACTTCTTTATCTATTTCTGTGGCTGTGTTTATGTGAAAATGTAGTTGTAAATGTCTTTAAATGTCTCATCTTAGTTTCTGTATACATAGACGTTGAACATCTCCAGAAGCCTACTTAACTTTAAACTTCTTTCTTCTTCTTCTTCCTTTTTTTTTTTTTTTTGGATGCATATGTAAAATTTCATCACTGGGGCCTTCTATTGAATATCTGAATCTTGGCTTGATGGATTGAATGAATGATGCCACAGACTGATTGCATGTCTATCGAAAAATGAACTGCTATCACCATCAACTTTAAAGTTCAAAGTACTCAACATATTTAATTTTTCAGTGTTGTCATGGAAGTCACTAGTTTCTCTTATTAATAGAACATTACAGGTGTAACACTAATAGAAGCATTAGAATTAACAGCCATTTCCAGAACTTCCAATGCCCAAGATTAATGTGAGAACCAAAGGGGAACATTCTGGGACATTGAAATCCTTATAGCCATGGCAAACCTAGCTGACCTTCGGACTTCCAAGTTCTCTCCTTACTTCAGATAATTGAGCCCTGATATGAACCTCTTTAAAGTTGAACAGTAGCAAACATGCATCTTCATATACATAATAGTTTGTAGTTTGATTACATAAATATTCTTGGTATTAAAGTAAGATGTTTAACACCTCTGTTTCTTTCAAAATTTAGCAATCTATCAATTATACATTAGCATTGCCTTCAATTATGAGGTTCCATACACAATAATCCTCAACACCTTGCAGACCTTTCTCAAAAACTCCTGAGCCATCAAAGTTCCTTCATATTCTAATAGCAGCTTTTACTATTACATCAATTTTCAAAATATACTATTTCTTTTAGTTTAGAAAGCTAACTCTAGTTTTAGTATTGTTACTCAACCAAACAACATGCCAAACGAGAACATATTTACATTCTACATACAACCAAAATCTAATTGAAGGAAAGAATTTCTAGGAATATACTCGTGTCCGAAAAACCCCTTTAGACCCTCCAGCTCTCAAACTCATCTCCTTTTCCCCTTTTTCGTTTTTATTCCAGACTTCAATTTGTACTAATAATTATTACTCTATAGTTTCTAATTACAATTATAAGAAGTATTTATTATTCTCTTCCTTTTTATAATAGGACGTCCAAACTTCATCAGATCCTTTCATGAATTTGGCCACAGCAGAGATCAAAGCAATGCTTATTGAGAAATACAGGCGCTCACAATATGCAAAAAGGGCAGGAACTAGGATTCGAGAATTATCAATCATTGTAAGTATTCCAACTTGGCTACAGTGAGGTGTGCATGTTGCATATTGAGATCCATACTAAACAAAACTTCACCAGAACATGTTAAAAGGCAACTCTTGCTAATATGTTGGCTATACAACTTGCTCTTACTAACAGAACACAGTTAATGGTTATCGGGTGATGTCAGATATGTTTAATTGTTAACAACTTGCTTATAACAAATATGAATGGGTTAATTTTTGCAGGAAGGACTTGAACTTGAAACAAAAGTTTCAAGTCAAGCAAGTTGGTGGAAGCAACTGTTGACATTAACGCAGAGATCAGCTGTCAACATGTCTAGAGATGTGGGATATTACTGGTGTAGGATAATGATATATATTGTTGTATCTATATGTGTTGGTACTATCTATTTTGATGTTGGCACTGGCTACACATCAATCTTGGCCCGTGGAGCCTGTGGTGGATTTGTGTCGGGGTTTATGACATTTATGTCAATTGGAGGCTTTCCATCATTCGTTGAAGAGATGAAGGTAAACAATCTCATTCATGATATTTTATCGAGGAAATGTCTATTGAGAGCTTTCCTTCCTCTCACTTTAGCATCATGATTTTTTATTTTTTATTTTATTTTTCCTGAAACAGGTTTTTTATCGAGAGAGGCTTAATGGGTATTATGGAGTAATAGTGTTTATTCTATCCAACTTCCTTTCTTCGCTCCCGTTCTTGGTTGCTATTGCATTTTCTACAGGGACTATTACTTACTACATGGTGAAATTTAGACCGGAGTTTTCTCATTATATCTACTACAGTCTTAATATATATCTCTGCATTACGGTTATAGAGAGCCTCATGATGGTTGTAGCTGCTTTGGTTCCAAATTTCCTGATGGGAATTATTGCAGGAGCGGGAATCATTGTAAGAACACGTTCTTAAGCCTTTGACCAGATGCTATTTCTTCTTCTTCTTCTTCTTCTTCTTCTTCTTCTTCGCATTTCCGTCATTGGGTTTGAGCATGCCAAGTTGGCATCATCATCATCATCAACATCATTATTTGTTGTTTATGCAGGGAATCTTCATGCTGACCTCTGGTTTCTTCCGCTTGCTGGCCGATCTTCCCAAGCCATTTTGGCGCTATCCAATTTCCTATCTCAGTTATGGCTCATGGGGGCTACAGGTAACTCTACATGAAATAAATTTTGGATATTTTGCTCTTGGTTAATGTTCTCATAATGTAGCAATACAGGGTATCTAAAGGGGTTGAGAGTGGTATTGGGTTCAATTACGACTCATGACCAAAAAATAGATAATTGAGAATATTTTGAGGGAAATAATTCAAATAGAACATGGAAAATGAAGAGAAATCAACTCAACCTGAAAAAGCTATGTTTGTAAAAGTTTTTGTTTTCTGTTCTCAAAATGAAAATATTAACAAGCAACTCAAAACTATTTTATGTCTTATCAGAATACTCTTTTAAACAACAAACAAAGAGACACTTCCCAAAGTGCATCAACAAACATACCCTAGATTTCAAAAAGAAAGTTCTCTCCCTCCTAGCTATAAGCTATTGGGATTTTACAACCAGATGTGTTCGAGGACCATACTGTTAGATAAGAAAGATTGTTTCTCTTATGAAAGGTTTAGTTGGTTTTGTTAGATGATTTCCGTCAAAAGAAAAATTTAGACCTCCAAAAAATTTTCTGAGGCATACAACTGACTCAGTCTGAGTACTTTTAAGTACTCAAAAAAAAGAAAAAGAAATTCCAGGTACTTTATCCAGAACAACGTTGATTGTATGCCATTATCAATTAAAACCATTCATTTATGAGGATTGCAGATATCTATTCTCCATCCCAGACTGGGCTTTTTGCAAAATTCATCACAATGCAAATTGGTCTTCGCAAAATCTTACTAGATGGATCGACTCCACTGTCCTTAGTGGAAGCATTCCAATTGATTCCCTGCCTCCTGTTGCTGTGATCTCTATTAGTGACAACCCCCCTAGTTAGGATGCTATTTCCTTTGTTTCTTTTTCTGTGTGTAGGTTTTTTTGCTGTGTATTATTTGCTCAGAAAAAAAAAACAGGTGCATTAACTATAATAGGATATTATTAGCTTATCTTATAATTAGTCCTACTTCCACATGGCTGATGAATGATTTCAATTTTAACAATTGGATATCTAGGGTGCCTACAAGAATGACTTGATTGGGCTTGAATTCGATCCTCTAATTCCCGGTAACCCGAAAATGAAGGGCAAGGATGTTATCGAACAAATTTATCGCATGCCCATTGGTCACTCCAAGTGGTGGGACTTAGCTGCTCTAGTGCTTCTTGTTCTATTTTACCGGATACTTTTCTTCCTCGTTCTGAAGTTCATGGAGAGAGCTTCCCCATTGTTTCACACACTTTATAACAAGAGAGCCCTACACCATCTGGATAAAAGGCCTTCCTTCAGGAAAGTACCGCCGGCTTTCCCTTCCAAGAGGCACCAATCTCTCCATTCACTGTCTTCTCAAGAGGGTCTTAATTCTCCTCTCCAGTAATAGAAGCACCAACTAAAATTTTAGCTACAAGCTACAGATTTTATGGTGCAATCTTAACTATTATGTCATTATTTTGTGGTTACTGCTGTAGGATAAACAAATGAAGCCAACAGTAAAAAGTTTGTGGGATTTATATATAGATATTGTTTGGTATTCTTTCTTATTCAGATAAGAAATTGTTAACATACATGGGACACTAGCCAGCTTGTGTTGCCTTTTCTGATTCTTCCAACTTGTATTTACTATTTACTATTTACTATTTACTATTTACTATTTACCGTGTGTCTCTCATATTATTATTTCGAAGACACACTCAATGAAGACAGATATGGGTTTACAATGTTGTCCTTAATTTGTCTATCCACAGAAATTGGGATGTGCATGTGGCTGATGAAAGGTTGATGTAGCACTGTTATAGAACTTGCCATGCAGGACTAATTACTACTTTTTTAATTTGTTCAAGGATAAAACTGAAACTATTTAAATTGCAGGAATGAAAAAAAAAAAAAAAAAAAAAAACCTGACCAAATTTCATTTCCCAAAAGTGTATTTCGGTTTATTTTATCCCATCAAGTAGTAGCAGCACAAACGGGTAACTAATAAGGATAAAGCTTTCCTTCAAATTGGATTGGAGGAAATTTCCTTTACGCTGCTTGTGAGAATCACATGTTCAAATGATGCTTTAACGATAGATTTTATTTTACTAGACTGGATTAGTGGAATATTTTGTCCGAGGATGAAACAAGGTTGTAGGCTTTTATGTGGTTTAATGACAAGGATGAAACAATGAGAAATTTTGAATCTATTTAGGCTTAAGAACAATGGTAAACTTCTCTAAAAACAATGAAATATTGCCTATCAGGTCCTATTGAAATCGTGGCTAATGAGGCTTATATAGAGGTTGAGAAAACTGAAGTTTTTAGGCTAAGTTGGTTAGGTTAAAATAGTCTGTCGCAGTCACGTTTGAAAGCCTTTTGTACGGGCTTGCAAATGGATCATCCTGTCCAAATCTTGTTCGAATGCCTTTCAACATGATTGCAACCGGGCCATTCTATACAAATCCCATTAGAATGCCTTCCAAACGAATTGCAAACAGGGCATTCTATCACCTAATTTTTCAAACTTATATTGACGAGTCGTTTTGATCTAGTAAACATTGGAATTGGAAAATTTGAATGAAATGCAAATTCGGAGCCCTTTGAATCAGGTTTCCAACTCCACAAAGATTGTCGTCATTTGATACCTAAATCAAAAGATACGAATCAGGCCGGTTTTACTCCAATTAGGTATGTGCTGGATTGCATTCATAAACTCGAATTCTTTCATGTTTTAATTTGGACCGACTTTTACACCGACTTAAACCTCAACTCAACGCTAAACATTCCAACCCAAAAACTTGTTTTGAAACATGAATTTGCCGACCCAAAAATAAAACCTAACACCTTATAATCTATTATGTTGACCACCAATGTCACTCCTTTAGACAAAGGATTTGATTAAATGGTGTTGGTTTTGCTTAAGGGCAATGGGGTCGATCGCCTTCATCAAATAGGGAAGAAAAGAAAATGATCGAGTTTGTTAATTACCTCAAGGCTTAAGGCTCCATGGCATTTGAGCAAGTACTTCACACAACTCACAAGCTAGCTGTACACGCGCGCAATTAAGTGCCTTTACCGTGACAAGGCAAACCATTCAAAAACAATGCATTAATGCCCATGTATATACGTCCTCACAACTACCAAACCAAGAAAAGCATGGACGGCTATTGGGGACATGCAGTGGAATTGGCATGATGGCTAGCCTAGCTAGGGTGGCAAAAATATAGACAAGAAAGAGAGAGATTTGATCTGAAAAAAGTTTTTATTGTTTCCTCAGAGATCAAAGGCACCAAATATATATATATATATATAGAGTATGAACATGTCATGAAAGCATTGATGGCAGTTTGGTGAGCTGAGTTACTGCCCCCATTAACTATTTTACCAGTGACCAAAGATGTCTTCCAGTCATTTGACCAACCATATGCTAGAAGTAAAAGACTACCCTGTTCTTAATATTCTCTGTTTGTCTCCTTTTGTTATTTGCTTTTGCTGATTAAACGTACTGACCCATATCAGCCAGCTTGTTCTTTATATTCCATGCATGCAGCTCTGTTCCAGCTAGGCTTCTTCTTTAATTACTTCAAAGTAAAAAGAACCTTTGTTGGGTATATATGTGCAGTATGGAAATGAGGGAGGTTGGTGGTGGTGGTGATGAGAGGGGAATGTACTTGGTGTGGGAAGATGTTAGTGTTGTGGTTCCAAACTTTGGAAATGGGCACACCAGGAGATTGATTGATGGCCTCAGTGGGTATGCTGAGCCTGGCAGGATCATGGCTATTATGGGTCCTTCTGGCTCCGGGAAATCCACCCTTCTTGATGCTTTAGCCGGTTCTCTCTCTCTCTCTCTCTCTCTCTCTCCAAAAGAAAGTGATATTCTGTGCATGCATGATTGAAGTTCATGAACAAATTAAAGCATGTTCATCTTGATCGATTTCCAAGTTACTGATCGAACATGACACGTGACATGATAAGCAGATCTTTCTGAAAATTCAAAACATGCATGCAGTTCTGTAAAGCATATATCTTGATCTAATAACATATTATTGTAGTCTTAAAATATGACGATCTTTATATATATATATCCAATTAGGCCCTAATATATATATATATATGTTGTTACTACTTTTTTATTTTTCGGAAAAGATCAAGTTCAAGTTGATTGTTCTGGGAAAAGATCAATTGCTTTGTCTTTTTGGTTAATTTATTCCTTTGGACATCAAAATAATAGCCTGAGACATGAAGTACTTGCCCCCTGTACGTGTCCTGTGTGCATGCAATGTGAAATTGCCACATCAGTAATTGGGTACACGTGTCATTCTCAACTTATATCCTGTGTGCACAGGCACAAGACACCACCTTAATGGCTAATATCTCACAATTTGCATGAGTTTTAGGCTGTCAATCTTGCATTCAATCCTACTTTGTCAAATAAATTTTGTAAATTTAATTAGTATTTCTGCAAAAAAAAAAAATAAAAAAATGTATACATAAGTGGAAAAGGAAAAAGATAAAGAAAAACCATTTCATAGCCCTTGGATACTTTTACGCTCCATTTGTTTAGGCGTAAAATATTTTATGAAAAATATTTTACGTATATTTTTGGTTTGATTAAAAAAAGCCTCTTTAATTTTTAAAAAACGATTTATTATTTTAAAAATTGTAAATCGTTTTCAGAATTTAAACTTTTTATTTTTGCACGCACGTTTGTGGGAATCCGCTACTGCCAAGAATTGAAGTTTGTTGGTAGCCTGAATATGCCGTTGAAAGTCCCTGAATTTTGAGATCATGTCGCTGGAATCTAGCAACAGTGGCTAGATATTGGCAAATCTGGCTGGAAACCATTCGGCCGGTGACGAAATCTAGCCAGTGCTGCTGGATTCCGGCCACCATTGCCAAAATCTTATAACCTGTGTTTTTTGCTGTCAATGTTTTTTTCCTACGAGCCAAACGCCGGAAAAAATTTTACATCGAAACAATCAGAGTATTACTCTGTTTGTTTCTCTTTTTTTGGTTTCTCATTTCAATTTGCGCCAAAAACAGAGGCAGCACACTGAATGCTTAATAAAACTAGTATGAGAACTTTGGTACATTGTTTCAAGTGCATTCGAAATTTCCACCACTTGATTGGTGCTGGCAGTTTTGTTTAAGAGACTAATCAGTAGATAATTACTAGATATCCATCAAGAAAGTCTTAATTAATTAACTTAATTCAAAATTAAAAGAGGGTTTTGCTTTTAGCTAGGGTTTTATTTTGGACAAGAAGAAAAGAAATTTACCCTAATACTAATGCCTGGGGAGCTGTCAATTGATTCCTAGATGGCTGAGTTGTGTTATTGTAAATTAATGATCCTTGAGCTTTTTCAGGTAGGCTCTCAGGAAACATTGTCATGTCTGGAAATGTTCTTCTTAATGGGAAGAAGAGGAGACTAGACTATGGTGTTCTTGTAAGTTATTTATTTACATATATGATACACTGAAAAATTGTTCCAATTTCTTCATGTACAACCATATAAGGCCTACTTCTTTGACCAACTTCTGTTCAAATTATTTTTCTACTTCTTTTTTTTTTTTTTGAAAATTTTAGGCTTATATGACCCAAGAAGATAAATTGTTGGGAACATTAACAGTAAGAGAAACCTTAACTTACTCAGCCCATCTGAGGCTTCCAACTACCATGACCAAACAAGAGATCAATGGCATTGTAGAGGGAACTATTATAGAAATGGGTCTCCAAGATTGCGCAGATCGGCTGATTGGAAACTGGCATTTGAGAGGTATAAGTGGAGGGGAGAAGAAGAGACTAAGCATTGCACTTGAAATCCTCACAAGGCCCTACCTCTTGTTTCTTGATGAACCTACAAGTGGCCTTGACAGTGCCTCAGCATTCTTTGTTGTTCAAACTCTTAGAAATATTGCTCATGATGGCAGAACAGTTATCTCTTCTATCCATCAGCCAAGTAGTGAGGTGTTTGCACTCTTTGATGATCTTTGTCTACTTTCTGGTGGTCAAATAGTATATTTTGGAGCAGCAAAGTTGGCCATTGAGGTACAACCTATCACAATTAGCAATTACTCATATTTTCCTGTGAACATGCCTTATGGTTTTTCTCTATTTATCAATACTTTTGTTATGTTAAAACTTAATCCTAAAAACTAAACTGAAAGTTAAAACTTCATATATTAATGTTGCAGTTCTTTGCTAAATCGGGATTTCCATGTCCAAGTCGAAGAAATCCCTCCGATCACTTTCTCCGTTGTATAAATTCAGACTTCGACGTAGTGACGATGTCTTTGCTGGAATCTCGCAGAATATGTGTACGAATGCAGTACCACTTCTACTGTCATAGTATTTTTCACTCTCAAGTGATGCTCGTTTGCTGCTTTAATTATATGCTCTTTCTCTTAAAAGTAACATCACAAGATCTCAAATGCTGCTTGGTATCACATTTTTGTTAATCATGTCTGCATGAGAAAAGCTTGCTAATATGCTTTAAGAGCATAGTTTTACCACTTATTTCAACATCATCAACCAGACAACATTTGAGACCTAGTTCTGACCAAAACCTTTTACCATCATATGTCCTTCAAACTTGATGCATCTTGTAACTTGAAATTTTGGCATGCATCCTGTCTTTAATTAAACTTATGGTCACTAAAATTTCCTCTTCCTTTAATTACAGGAAATCCAAGAATCATCAGATCCTTTGATTAACTTGGCAGCAGTGGAGATCAAAGCAAAGCTTGTTGAGAAATACAGGTGCTCAGAGTATGCAACAAGGGCAAGAACAAGGATTCAAGAAATCTCAACTATTGTAAGCATTTTATATTCCACTGTTGTTTGTTTAAATGATCAGTAGTCCTTTTCTTCTACTTTCTTTTGCTATTAACATTCGTTACCATTTTCCATCTTAAAGGTGAGTTAATGAAGAGAAAAATGTTTGTACTTGATGCAAGGGTTGATGGGGGTATGGTTGGCAGCTGGGTATAGTGTATCCATAAAATACATTTTCTCAAAAGCATATTTTAGCAAAGGTTATTAATTTTTAAGGGACATTGACAATTTATGAGATGTGTTGATCACCAAAATTCTAAGCCAAATTAAAGTTAAAGAAGTGTGCACAACTTTTGCTACTTCTGAACAGATAATCAACAAGTACTTATGCTGCAGGAAGGACTTTCAATTGAGAGAAAAGGAGGGAGCCAAGCCAATTGGTGGAAGCAACTCTCAACTTTGACACACAGGTCTTTTGTGAACATGTCTAGAGATGTAGGGTATTACTGGTTAAGGATCATAATCTATATAGCCTTATCTATCTGTGTCGGTACCATCTTCTTTGATGTTGGAACAAGTTATACCTCAATCTTGGCACGTGGAGCTTGTGGTGGATTCGTCGCCGGCTACATGACATTCATGTCCATTGTAGGCTTCCCATCCTTCATAGAAGAAATGAAGGTGCATTAATATATATTTCAAGGATAAGAGAAAACTCATTTTAACCATAGTTTGGTTAGACTAACATGATAGACCAGCTTGTGTCTGATGATTAGTTTTTCTTAGACAGGTTTTCCACAGAGAAAGGCTCAATGGGCATTATGGGATTGCTGTGTACATTCTGTCCAATTTCCTCTCTTCTTTCCCATTCTTGGCTCTGATGTCGATTGCTACCGGAACTATAACTTACTACATGGTGAAATTCCGGCCTGAATTTTCAAATTTTGTGTATTTCTGCCTCGATCTTATCAGCTCCATCGCAGTGGTAGAGAGCTCCATGATGATTATAGCTTCTCTTGTACCTAACTTCTTGATGGGGATCATAGTTGGAGCCGGATATTTAGTAAGAAAACAAAACTTCATCATCCATACTAAATCATTGTCTTTATCATCATTCATAAAATTTTGTATGTAGGGAGTTATGATGATGACGGCCGGGTTCTTCCGGTTGCTGCCTGATCTTCCCAAGCTTTTCTGGCGATATCCAATTTCTTACATCAATTACGGCGCTTGGGCAATACAGGTAAATCCAGAACTCAATAACACGAGGATGATCACATGAAAGCATTAACAATGTCAATGAAAAATGCAGGGAGCATACAAGAATGATATGATTGGCCTTGAGTTTGATTCTTTTGTACCTGGAGGCCCAAAGATAAAAGGGGAGGTTATCCTCACCAGCATGCTGGGTGTTGAACTGGATCATTCCAAGTGGTGGGACTTGGGTGCTGTTGTGGCCATTCTCATATCTTTTAGACTTTTCTTCTTTGCCATCCTCAAGTTGAAGGAGAGAGCATCACCCTGTTTCAGAACACTCTACACCAAGCGAACTCTACAGCATCTCAGCAAGAGGCCTTCTTTCAGGAAAACACCACCTTTCCCTTCCAAGAGGCATCATCAACATCACCATTCGCTGTCTTCCCAAGAGGGTCTCGACTCCCCGATAACTTAGAAGCAGCAACTGATCACCCTCTTCAACAAGATGGTGAACAGGATGAGTACTGCACATTGCAGCGGTCTAATATCACTCAACAGAGATGAAACTTCATGGATTAATATATATTTCTGTTTAAGATTAATCTTATTTTGCACAATATATTTATAGATGAATGTTAACTCATGCATCCATACGGAAGAAAACCTGTGACCATAACCAAAAAAAAAAAAAAAAAAACTAGTACTCAATAAAGAAATTAACGAAAAAAAGAAGGATTAAATACCTTATTGGTATATGAATTTTCAGCTTTTTTATATTTAGTACCTGGATTTTCATTTGTTTCATAGATAATACTTAAGTTTAAGGATAAAAACTACTTTAATACTTCTGTTACTTTTTCCGTCCAAATATTAATAATATGCCACATGTCGTGACACTAGATAAAAAAATTAAAAATCTCTAAAAATTACTTAAAAATAATAAAATCTTTTAAAAAAAATTGAAAAAAAGAAAGAAAAAAGAGGGGTGGCTCCTTGGCCACCACGTGGTTTTATCTAAGGCCACGTGTCAACCTTAGTGCACTTTGGTTTAATCTAGTACCAAAGTGGTTTTTATCCTTAAACTTAGGTACCACCTATACAATAAATAAAAATTTAGAAACTAAATTTTTTTTAAAAAAAGAGCTGAAAATTCAGGTAAGCTGGTATTTAACCCAAATAAGAAAGAAAAATGGGCGAATGAAAAACTAACGGAAACCAGAATCCGTTAATTACTAAATGACCTATTTAACTCCACCGCCCTACCCATTCTTTTTAAATCTAATTAAAATCGAAGCCCGGCCTCTCTCCATTTCCCTCCAAGAAAATGGACCACTTCTCTGCTTCGCCAACCCCTGGGCCCTCTCCCTCAACCGATCCCCCACCGTCAGATGGGTCTCTATCCATATCCAACGCCCAAGAATTCGATCGTGCCCTCGCGTCTCTTCTTCCTGGTGTAGGCCCCCCTGAATCATGGGAACTCATGGAGGCCATCCTTTCCCGCCACCCGGAGATTATGCATGGCAGCCGAAGCCTCCTTCAATACAAAACTGCGTTGCTAATCCGCGACTCTACCACCCGCAGATTCGAACGCCTCAACGACGCCGTCGAGTCCTCACGCCAAGCGCTAGCGCTGTCCCCGAACTCCATCTCCTTCTCTCTCTTCCACGCCATCTTGCTCTTCGAACTGGCCCGAAACGGCGCCGGTTCGTACGACGCCGTGGTCCAAGAAGGCGAGCGGGCGTTGCTGATCGAGAACCCGACGGACCCAGGGTACGAAGTCCCGGTCCCGGCTTCGCGGCTCGAGAAGATGAGGAAGGTTCTCGCGGAGCTGATAGATAAATCCAAGAGGCAGATCATCATTCTTGGAGGTGGGAACAGGAGGGACAAGTGGAAACGGCTCTTAGAGGATAATTCCCTGGCGGAGGTAAAGGCCGAGTTCGAGGCTACGCTACGGAGAAAGATGAAGATCCCAGGGCGGAGGGCGCCACTGGATTTCGCGTCTCCCTCGCTGGACGATCGGGTCGGAGAGAAAAGGAAGATCAAGAAGCACAAGAAAGTCGAGTCGAACAACGTCGCAACGATCAGTCGAGTCAGGGCCTTCTGGAACGACAAGATGAGTGTGGAAAACAAGAGGGAGTTGTTGAGAATCGGAATCGAAGACCTCAAAGCGTATTTGGATAAGAATAAGTTGCGAATGGCAAAGGAGGTTTTGACGGAAGCAATAGATTACGCTAAGGCGGAGAAGTTATGGAGTTTTTGGGCGTGCTATTACTGCGGACAGAGGGTTTTTGATTCAGATACCGACAAGCATCTTTGGGATCATTTAGGTGCTCTATCGGAGAGTTTTCGATCGCTTTTTCCGGATGAAGCCCCCGAATGGGCCGTTAACATGGTCGAAAACGGCGTTTGGAAGCCCGTGGAATTGAATTGCGCCGCCGAGATCATGGAACGCCAGTCCGCTGCTGCAGATTGGCCATATATTGACGACAGTGAGCGGGAAGAAATCATCGAGAGAATTCGTATGAAACTGCAATTGTTTAAAAGCAACAGATGTCTTGCTTGTAGCCATCTCCATTGGCTGCAGTACTTGATAATCGAATTGCTGCAAAATCATATTCCTAAACCGAAGATTGCGGATCTTTGGTCTCACCACACGCTCCACTTGATACGCTTTTTGGAAGTTCCGGGGCTCAATCGTGTTCTTGGGTTCTTGGAAGATCTGGCAAATGGTTGCGCTTTGCGTTGTCTTGGTGAGGTCAAGTCGGAGGAAGACGTTAGAGGCAATCAGTGGTTTTGGGACAACGCTCGAGAAAGGGTTGTTTTCAGCAGCGACTTCTCAGCTCTCCTTTTCGATGACCGGTTGTTGCGAGGAGAGACTGTTGTGGCCGAAATTGGAAATGCAGTGGTAACTTCGACTGTTGCCGAAGATTGTGATGCTGATTGTGACAGTGATGCTTTGGTTGATTGGCTATGGACGGAACGTCCGACAATTGGGGAGCAAATAAAGGCATGGACAAGTCTGAGAGAAGGCAGCAAAAGTCGAGGAATGATTTTCTACGAGATCGTTGAAGATGAATCTCGCCGTTTGCACAGAATGTGTGAAAGAAAAGGCGAGTATTTGAGATATAATAAACCAATGTACAATGTTGAGAGCGTATGTGTCGATGAAGATAGGAAAAGGGAACAAATTTCAGGGTACCATCCACAAGGTTATGTATCCCTCTTGTTCAAACGGTGGAAAGAGCTCGAGACTGAGGATGATGATGATGCTGAGTTGGATATCATATGGAGTATTATCAAGGAACCAGAAGCAGAGAGTGAAATTCAAATGGCAATCAAGAGGCAGAAAACTCGCCTGGATCGAGAGGTAAATTAATTGTTTTTTTTTTTAAATCACGTTTTCAAACCGAACATTTGAAATGCTTGTTTTTGGTCTCACTACGTCAAGTGTTGCAGCTTCTCCTACTTGATGCTATAATCCTGTCGACTGTCGCCGCCATCCGGCAGACGGGGCTGCAAGCTGGGATGGTATGTTTGTTTGACTACCGGTTCGTTATGGTGCCCCAGTTGAAGTCATTCATGAAGGTTTGTATTGGCCTCTCTGGGCTGGGTTCTTGAATGTTCTTACCTTTTTGTTGGCTACTGCTTTGATGCTTATGGGATAAATGTTCTTTGGTTTCTAGGCACACCTGGAGGACCTGGTCAACAAAGATGCTGCAGAGAAGTCTAATGCTGCAACAGAAGCTCTGTTAGCAGAGCTTGCTCTTGATGCCGAGAAGAACACTGACAAAGGAGGAAGACAATTAGGACCGAGAAAATCAAAGGATAAAAAGAAGAAAAAGGATCACAGACAGCATCCCACCAGTAGTGTGCCTGCAGTTGTCTCCTCTGAAGCTGATGAAGATGTTGGTTCAGAGACAGCATCCTCCCTCTTGCCTCTGAGCCGCATACAATTTGGTAAAGTTAACTGGACTGATTATTGTCAAGCTCATAATCCCAAAAGGTTAATTTGAATAACAAGACTCTGAAGCACACATAGTTGTTGTTTCATACTTCTCATTTGCAAACATACATTGTTTGACTAGGAAAAAAAAAACATACATACTACTCAAATATGACAGTTCTGATCTGGATTCTGAACCCATTTTACTTGGATATTGTTCCATCTTGTCACTGCTGTGCATAAGAAAGGTGCCCCCATGGAAGATTAGAACCATAATTCCCTAATTGTGAAAATGCCGCTGCATGTAACTGTTGGGTTGCAATGAAATTGAATGAATAAATTTATCACATCGAATTAAATAAAATGTTATGAGTTTGAACTTTGACTTTACAATTTATCTCAATTCAATTAACAGAAATGGTATTTAATAGACCATTATACAACTTGCATATAACTATGATGATATAACAGTAAAAATCAGTAATTAGTTTACAGTCACGTCATTCTAATAGTATGACGGTCCAGTTTATTAAATAGTATTACTCATTACTTAAATAGTCCAATTGTTGTATGGTCCCCACAAATGAGAAAGAATGTTAAAAATATTAATTAAATAATTAAATTTGCATTTTGTATAGATTTAAATTTGGGCAAACTTTACTTACCACCTCTAATCTTTCATCACTTTTACGATCATACCTATAAACATTAAAAATTGTCAATTTAATTTATCCTTCTTTCAATTATTTTTATTTTTTAATTTCAAACCTATCTGATCTGCTACTTCTGCATTTCTCGGCTAATCACTCCATGTCAAAATGTAAGAATAAATAGTTGGACCACCCACAACCTTATGACTCCTGTTTTTCCTTATTTCTTAGGCCTTGTTTGATTCGTGGAATAAGTCATTGGAATGGAATGACAATTCCATTGGAATAACTATTCTTTTATTTAGTAGGAACCTATTCCTTCATGGGAATAACTATTCCCTTACGAAGAGGAATAATTATTCTTCTCATTTTTTAGAAGAATAGCTATTCCTGAGGGAATAGACAATCTTTTCAAAAAAAATAAAAATAAAAAAAGGACCATATTTTTCTTTAATTTTTCCAAACTAAATTTTTAAAAAAAAAAAAACCAAAAAACAAAGAATTTATATCAGATCTATGGGTGGTCGGCCACCCACAGATCTAAGGTCCAATATTTTCTTCTTCTTCTCTTTTTTTTTTATTTTTTTTTATTTTTCAGATTTGAGTTTTTTTTTATAAAAAAAAAATAAGAAATTATATGAGATTTTTTTAGTAATTTTGAGTGGTATACGTGTTGTCACCAAACTAAGGAATTGAAATAATTATTTTATTCCACTCTTTCTCATTCCCACTAATAACTATTCATTTTTTTTAATGGAATACCTATTCTGCGAACCAAACGAGATCTTAATGTTATTTAACAAGAAAAGAACATGTCAGTAGATATTTTAAACAATATATTTAAGTTCAATAATGACACATGGACATCATATTGACAAACCCTTTTTCTACTTTTTTTTTTTTTTTTCCTACTAGTTCACAATTTTATTCGTTTCTTAGAATATTTGAGTGGCATAAAAAACCAGCTTTATAAAAATTGATAATGAACATTTTAGCTTACTCTTTTACTGATCAAATGAATGTTGTCCAGCAATAAAATATGATGAAACAAGCCATATATATATATATATACATATACCCGTGACCATACCATCCATACCATCCATCTTTCAATTAAAAATGCAATTGAAACAAACTGCCAACACTTGAAAAAAAAAAAAAAAAATTGTAAATGAATATTGATGCTAAGTTAATTTATTTATCTTTTAAGCAATAAAAAAAATAAAAAATTCTCTACTATTCCCCAGCAATAAAAGAAATCAAGAAGATCGAAAAAAAAAAAAACAAAAGGAAATAAAATATAATTAATCAATAATAAATAAATAAAGGAAAACCCGCGAAAGAAATCCAATCACTCGGTGGAATTGGTAACCGCTGAAACTAGAATCCGGTTCATTATTAAATTACCTAATTAACCCCACCACCCAGCCATTCTTTTAAAAATCGAAGTCTTTCCATTTCCCTCCAATAATAATAACATGGACCCCAACAAATCCTCCTCTGCTTCACCATCCGCTGTACCCTCTCCCTCCACCAATCCCCCACCGTCTGATGCTTCTCCTCTCACATTCATCGACCAAGAATTAGATGGTAACCTCGAATCTCTTCCTGGTGGAGGCCCCTCTGAATCATGGAAACTCATGGAGGCCATCTTGCTCTTCGAACTGGCCGGAAACGACGCCGGTTCGTACGACACTGTGGTCCAAGAAGGCGAGCGCGCGTTGCTAATCGAGAACCGGACGGACCCAGGGGACGAAGACTCGGTCCCGGCCTGGCGGATCGAGGGGTTGAGGAAGGAAGTCCTGGAGATGATAGAGAAATCCAAGAGGCAGATCATCGTTCTTGGAGGTGGGAACAGGAGGGACAAGTGGAAACGGCTCTTAGAGGATAATTCCCTGGCGGAGGTAAAGGCCGAGTTCGAGGCTACGCTACAGAGAAAGAAGAGGATCCCAGGGCGGAAGCCGCTGGATTTCAAATCGCCCTCGCCGGACGATCGGTTCAAGATCAAGAAGCACAAGAAAGTCGAGTCGAACGATGTCGCTACGATCAGTCGAGTCAGGGCCTTCTGGAACGACGGCATGAGTGTGGAAAGCAAGAGGGAGTTGTTGAGAATCGGAATCGAAGACCTCAAAGCGTATTTGGATAAGAATAAGTTGCGAATGGCGATGGAGGTTTTGACGCAAGCAATAGATTACGCTAAGGCGAAGAAGACGTGGAAGTTTTGGGTATGCTGTCGCTGCGGAGAGAGGGTTTCTGAATCAGATTCCGACGACCATCTTTGGGATCATTTAGCTACTCTATCGTCGGGTTTTCTGTCACATTCGCCGGATGAACCTCCCGAATGGGCCGTTAACATGATCGAAAACGGCGTTTGGAAGCCCGTGGAATCGATTTGCGCGGCCGAGATCATGGAGCGCCGGTCCGCTGCTGCAGATTGGCCTTATGTTGACGACATTGAGAGGGCAGAAATCATTGAGAGAATTCGTAAGAAACTGCAATTGTTTACGAGTAACAAATGTCTTGCTTGGAGCCATCTCAATTGGCTGCAGTACTTGATAATCGAATTGCTGCAAAATCATATTCCTAAACCGGTGATTACGGATCTTTGGCTTCACCACACGCTCCATTTGATACGCTTTTTGGAAGTTCCGGGGCTCAATCATGTTCTTGAGTTCTTGGAAGATCTGGCCAGTGTTTGCGCATTGGGTTGTCTCGGTGTGCTCTTGTCGGAGGATGACGTTAGAGGCAATCAGTGGTTTTGGGACAACGCTCGAGAAAGGGTTGTTTTCAGCAGCGACTTCTCAGCTCTCCTTTTCGATGACCGGTTGTTGCGAGGAGAGACTGTTGAGCCGGACATTGGAGTTGCGGTGGTAACTTCAAGTACTACTGATGAAGATTGCGATGCTGATAGTGATGCTTTGGTTTATTGGCTATGGACAGAAGGTCCTACAATTGTGGAGCAAATAAAAGCATGGACAAGTCTGACAGAAGCTTGCAAATGTCAAGGAATGGAATTCTACAACATCATTGAAGCTGAATCTCTCCGTTTGCAAAGAATAGGTGAAAGAAAATGCGAGTATTTAAGATATCAGAAACCATTGGCGAATGTTGATAGCATATGTGTTGAAGAAAATTGGAAAAGGGAACAAATTTCAGGGTACCATCCACAAGGTTATGTGTCCCTCTTCTTCAAACGGTGGAAAGAGCTCGAGGCTGAGGGTGATGCTGAGACGGGTAGTAGTAGTAGCTGTGAGTTGGATATCATATGGAGTATTATGAAGGAATCACAATCACAGAGTGAAATTCAAATGGTAATTCTGAAGCAGAAAGATCGCCTGGCTCGAGAGGTGGGCATCCCAATTTTAGATGGGAAGTCATTGTCAAGTCATTTTTGTCTTTCCTTGATCCTTTCGTGAAATATTTATGAACATGTGAATTGTTCCAAATTATTCGTGAGATTTCATGTGTTTCTTTATGGTCTCAAAATGTCAAGTTTTGCAGCTTTGCCAACTTGATGCTATAATCATGTCGACTCTTGCTGCCATGCGGCAGACAGGGCTGCAAGCCGGGATGGTATCTACGTTAGACTACCGGTTCGCTCTGGTGCCCCAGTTGAAATCATTCATGAAGGTTTGTATTGGCTTTCACTGGGCTGGGTTCTTGAATGTTCTTACCTTTTTGTTGGCTACTGCTTTGATGTTTATGGGATAAGTCTTTCGTTTCTAGGCACACCTGGAGGACCTGGTCAACGAAGATGCTGCAGAGAAGTCTAATGCTGTAGCAGAAGCTTTGTTAGCAGAGCTTGCTCTTGATGCCAAGAAGAACGCTAACCAAGGAGGAAGACAGGGACTGGGCAAATCAAAGGATAAAAAGAAGAAAAAGGATCACAGGAAGGCCAAGGATTCTGAGGTTTGTATTACTGGTTTAGCTCTGTTTCTTTTCATTGTAGCAAACGTTGTCTTGTATATAATACACAATTCCTGTATTGTAGTCAGCTGGTGGTAGTGAGGAGCAGCATCCCACCAGTGTGCCTGTTGTCTCCTCTGAACCTAATGAAGATGTTGGTTCATCTGAGCTGCAACATCTGAGTCAATCCGGGCCAGCCCCCTTGCCTCTCAGTGGCATACAATTTGGTCATTTTAACTGGACAAATTTTTGTCAAGCTCAGAGTTTCAAAAGGTGAACTTGAATAACAAGACTCTGAAGCACCTGAAGCTGACTACCATACATGTATAAGATTTTACTTCTTATTTGCAAACATACATAGTTTGACTAGGAAAACAGCATACATACTTCTCAAATTGATCTGGACCCAAGGGGTCAATACTGTATAGTTTCTGAAGAATCTGATAGTGTCACTTTCCTTTATTACTACTGCACATCCAATGAAAGAATTAATGTCCATTTTACTGCCCCATATTCACCGTGTTTCTTTTCAACTTGTCTGATCTACTACTTGTGCATTGCTCGGCTAATCACACCATGTCAAAATTGGCATGTGATAGATCATTATTGAATTTTAATCCAATGACAATTTTAAAAGTCACATCAGTTTAGACCGATCAATATCTGTTGCATTATCTTTGAAAATTCTTTTGAGTATGTTGTTGCTGAGTTGGGTTGTTTATATATCTAGATACTCTCTCAACTGGTTCATAGATATTGAGTCTTGTTAAATGGTTTTTAATTAGCACGTTAAAACAAACCTTACAATGTTTTAGAAAATGATAGTTGTGAAACTTGGTCAATGGAAGAAAAGGAGAAAGGTCTCGAATGTTATGTTGTTATTGATTGAGAGGAAGATGAGAGTAATTTTTAATTTTTTTTTATATCGATAATAATTTATTGATATAAAAAGAAAAGGTTCTCAAATACTCTACAATCATTTAAAATCTAAAAGTGAGAGAAGTTTTAACAGACACAAAGACAACGGCTTTTGTTAAGGATAAAATCAACCCTAGAGACACGTGGATTCAGAAACATCTCGGAGGCATAACAACGTCTCGGTCATAACACTCCAGGTTACGGTATGAAGAACATCCCGAGATCTCCTAATCTGAATGGAGTGAGCATATCTCGGGTATTTAAGTCTCGGAGTAACCTCGCCTCGGAGATGACAACAAGTCGGTACAATAACACCTCGGCCTTTTATAACTCCGTTATGGTGCGACGATATCCCGAGAAGTTATTACGTCTCGGACATCATCATCTCGGGGTCTGATTGAAAGTCTGCCGCGGATGTCTCAGAGTACAATAAGGATAGAATTCCATAATTGATGGGATAAGGTAATTATTTAACGATTGAGGTGGGATTCAGCACTAAACAAATGCTAGTGGGGAAACTCTGCTGGACAGCAACATCAAGACAGCATGGGCAGCACCTTCCTCCACGCCTGGCAGCACTTCTTCCAAGCTTGGACAGCGCACGCACTCAATAGAATAATCTCACTCAATCATAAAATAACCATCCATTCACTCCTTCCAAAAACCATGCACTTTTCGACCAACACAATCCCACTCATCACCATCTCCACTCAGCATTATATAATCTCCAGTCCCTCCTTCCACTCGAGGGGATAACCAAAACAAATATTAAAGAACTAGAAGGTGGCAAACATGGAGAGATGGGTGTTCCAGCAGATTAAACTAAGCGAGGAATCAAAACTCCTAAGGGAACGGGGCATGAAGAAATCGAAGAAGGCAGCAAGTATGGTAAGGCCAAGAGCCTGGCCTATAAATAAAGATCATTACACCAAGTACAAAACAGATAAAAAAAAGATAGGAAGAACGATACAGAAATACAGAGGCACAAAGAGAGAGATAAAGAGAGAAAGAAAGGAGTTTATCCTTTTTGGTGTACGGTACAGAGGCAAAGAAAGAGAGGTTTTCTCTTTCTGATTTGTCGTACAACAAGACATAAGTAAGGGAAATCAGGGTGTATCGGGGCTCTGGGCTACGAGTGATTTCCCCCTTGTAACTACTTAATAGTAAATTTTCTCTACGTCTCCTACAGTGGATGTACCTCGGATTGAGGGAACCACTTAAATCTTTGTGTCATCTTCTCCCCTATCTTCTCAATTTTTTCATTTCTAACAGGTCCTGGAAAGTAAGACTTATTTCTTAACAGAGCGAATCAACAGCCTACACGTCACCATACCGAAAACTGTACCAACAGCTTTCACACTAGCGCATCTGTTCGTTGGTTGCTCAATTCTTTTTTTTTTTTTATGGCGCGCCCAAAGAGAGCAGTCGAAAGGTGCACGCTTTTGAACGCGAGAAATTTGGAACAAAAACTACGGCCCAAGTCCCATAATTTTTATTTTAGCTTTATGATCTCTTTTAGACTTTTACCGAGAGAGGCATTATATAAATAAATGTACGCATTTATGAATATAACCATATCATATATATATATATATATATATATATATATATATATATATATATATATATATATATATATATATATATATATATATATATAAGAAGAAAAAAAAAATGAATATAATTATATCCGGTTCATTAGTAAATTACCTATTTAACCCCTCCCTCCGACCCATTCTTTTATACCTAAATTTAAAATCTTCAGTATTTCCAAATTCCCTCCAAGAAAATGGACCCCTCCTCTGCACCCTCGCCATCCACCGCCGCTGGTTCCCCACCGTTGACGCCCCAAGAATGCTTTAGCGCCCTCAGGTTTCTTTGCGGTGAGGACCACAAGAAAGCCGTGGAGGCCATACTTTCCAGTCACCCGGAGATTATGCACAGCGCCCAAAGCCTCGTTCACTACCAAACGGCGTCGCTCTTCCGCGACTCCACCGCCCGCAGACTCGAACAGCTCCACAAAGCCCTCGAGTCCTCCCGCCAAGCCCTAGCGCTGTCCCCGAACTCCAACTCCTTCTCACTCTTCCACGCCATCTTGCTCTCCGAACGCGCCCGAAACGACGCCGGTCCGGCTGCAGTCCCGATTCCGGCATCGCAGGTCGAGAAGATGAGGAAGGAACTCGCGGAGCTCATAGAGAAATCCAAGATCAAGATCCTCGTTCTTGGGGGCGTGAACAGGAGGGAAAATTGGAACCGGCTTCTGGAGGATAATGCTCTGGCGGAGGTAAAGAAGGAGTTCGAGGCCTTGCAAGGGAAAAAAAAGGTGGTAAAGAAAGTCGTTTCGAAGGATCGGGTCAGGGCTTACTGGAACGACACCATGAGCGTGGAAAGCAAGAGGGAATTGCTGAGGATCGGAATCGAAGAGCTCAAGGCGCATTTGGATAAGAATGAGTTGGGAATGGCGAAGGAGGTTTTCACCAAGGCAGTAGATTACGCTAAGGAGTCGAAGAAATGGAAGTTTTGGACGTGCTGTTGCTGCGGAGGGAGGTTTTGTGATGTAGTCTCCACGGCGGCGCATCTTAGGAAACATTTAGGTTCTTCATCCGAGAGATATCCAGGGTTGGTGCCACAAACAGACCACGAATGGGCCGTTAACATGGTCGAAACTGGCGTTTGGAAGCCCTTGGAGGTTCTTTCCGATTACGATTGGCGTTACGTTGACGATGACATGCGCACGATACTCATAGGAAGAATTCGTGAAATGTTGCGATTGCTTATCAGATATCAGTGTCTTGGTTCGAGCCTTTTCTATACGTTGGACGATTTTATCATCGAATCGTTGCAAAAGCATGTTCCGAAACCGGTGTTTACGGATCATGGGCTTGACAAGACGCTCCAATCGGTGTGCTTTTTGGACGTTCCGGAGCTCAAACTTGTTCTTGATTCCTTAGAAGATCTGGCTAGTTCTTCCGCATTGCTTACTCTCTGTGAGACCTTTCCGGACGGTGAAGATTCAGATGATCAGGGCTTCTGGGCCAAGTCCAACCTTCGAGAGAGGATTGTTTTCAGCGGCAACTTCTCGGATCTCCTGTTCGATGAGCGGTTGTTGCAAGGAGATATCGTTGAGCCAGACAATGGAAATGCAGTCGTGACTTCTGGTACTAGTGCTGCTGAAGACTGTGATGCTAATGGTGATAGCTTTGTCGATTGGTTATGGATGGGGAGTCCTACAATTAGGGAGCAATTGAAGGAATGGGAAATTGTGAGAGTAGCTCGCACAAGTGAAGGAATGGAGTTATTCGAGATTCTTAGAAGAGAAGATCGATGTTATCAGGCACTGTGTGAGCGAAAACCCTACTATGTGCTCTACTGGTATCGATTGGAGGATGTTAATTGCATATGTGGTAAAGAAAACAGGAAAAGAGAACAAATTTCAGGGTACCATCCACAGAGTTATGCGTCCCTCTTGTTGAAGAGGTGGGAAAAGTTTGACAGTGAGGGTGATAGCTTTGGGTTGGATATCATATGGAGTATTCTGAAGGAAGCGCAAGCAGACACAGAGATAAAAATGGCAATCCAGAAGCAAAGAGATCAAACGGCTCGAGAGATTTTCCTACTTGATGGCATAATATTGGTGATTAGTGCCGGCATGCGGCAGACAAAGCTGAAACTTGAGGCGGTATCTGTTTATGACTACCGGTTCATTATAGTGCCCATGTTGAAGTCATTCATGAAGGTTAGTATTGGCTTCTCTGGACTGTTTTCTTGAATGGTCTTACCTTCCTGTTGGTTTCTGTTTTGATGTTTTTGGGGGAAAATCACTTTCTTTCCAGGCGCATCTGGAGGATCTGGTAAACAAAGATGCTGCAAGGAAGCTTGAAGAAAATTTGGAGTTGCAGAGGCGAATGGAGAATGTGGCTAAAGAAAAGCGCCTTGCTGAGCAAAATAAGAACACCGGTGGCACCACTGCGGAGAATGTGGTGGAGGGTGTGACCAGAACAACGGTACTCTGAACCTGAAGCCAACTAGCATAGATGCATGAGGGTAGGCAAAAATTAAAGCATAGATACTTCTCTGGAGCCATTTCACTTGGGAGTTGTTTCAGCTTGTCATCCCTATGCATAAGAAAGGTGACCCCAGGGATGCAATTACTGTATAGTTAACGACGGTGATAATGATAATGAACATGCTTTGAAAAGAGGGGTTTTGTGACTGGAATAAGAAGACCACTAATTATACAAACTGAAAGAGGCAATCTTATAATTTAATCTCCAGGGAGAGCCCCAACAAACTCAAATGTAAGTTATGCACATATGCTGCTTTATCCAAGCCATACAATAAGCTACGAACATATACTACATTTTCCAAGCCATATAATAAGGGTATAGGTGAGCTGGCTGATTCCATGACGATACCAGAAAATTTTTGTGGTTACAAATGGACTGGCTACAAACTACTGCTGAATCTCGAATTATTTCTTAAGAAACCGCTCCTCCATTGGGTCTTGTGGCGGTATACTGACGGTAGAATGCTCCTGACTGACTCGGAATTATTTCTGAAGAATTTCCCAGCAGCCCCTCAAAACTCAGAATTAAAGAAAAATTACCTGTTATTAACATGAACACAATAGTCTCACAACTGTGACAAAAGGTATAATTAATGGTCTTTTGGGCTCTCTGTATTAATTATTTTCTAACTTCCCCAATACAGCACTTAAATTGGTTCCAAAAAGCTGAAATTTTTCTGAGAATAGCATTACTCTTATAAATAAAGAAGCTTGCTCAGCTTAAAATGTCCGTCTGTTGTTTTCTACTAGCCAGGGAGACTCAGTTTGTGCATCAATTAACAGGAATTTCTTTTGGTTTCTAGAGGGTTCAAATAAACAAAAATACTTATCATTTATAAGGTCTTTAGAATTCCAGACTCAGTAATCAATTGATTACAATACTATTAATAAATATTAAGATGGTAAATGAAGTTGTCCAGTGTTTTGTTTTCCTACCTCTCAACATTGTAGGTGGAGGCTCATTTCTGGGAATGACCACTGTACAATCAAAAATTGTTGGAACAAATGAACGCATATAACTTGCTGCTGAAACAAAACCTTGGGACCAATTTAAATCAATATCAAAAGTAGATACTTGAGATTACAAGGAAAGAATATACAGTAAAGTCTGGGTGCTAATAGGAGTGGCATTAGCAGAAACCCATCTCTTAGTAAAAGATTTGGTATTTCTAGCATTTTTCCGAAAAAAAATATTAACACAAACTCCAGCTTGAAAGGCAACCCCCCT
The DNA here is from genome assembly GCF_958979055.1 of Alnus glutinosa. NCBI lineage: Eukaryota > Viridiplantae > Streptophyta > Magnoliopsida > Fagales > Betulaceae > Alnus > Alnus glutinosa. The sequence continues at coordinate 3,640,164 of NC_084894.1, read as the reverse complement.
TAAAAACTGTCACACACAAAACAACATAGGGAAATGTTTCTTGCACACTTTGTGTGTATACAACTGTTAACAGATTTTTTTTTTTTTTTTTTTAAAAAAAAAAAACAACATATGCTTATATGACCAAAAATGATCTAGTATAAAATTCTAAGCAAAATTTTCAGCTGAATTCGCCTTAGTGCGAGGAATCAAAACATTCTTAGGAATGGGCAACCCTCTTGAAGAGGCATAATTCTGAGCTGCTAATAGCTTTTCCTGCGTAAATTGCGTTCCCTCCACAAAAAGAGACATCTGGAAAGGCAAGGGATCCTCCAACTGTTGAAAACCTGAATGCAGCATAGAACCATATATGATATGAATGTCACGAAACACATGCATTCATGTGTCTTCAAATGCATTGAAGGATACCTGCAATGTGCTTCCATCCCTTAATGGAGTGGGGATGGGCAGAGGGGATGGATGTGCAGTAGATCAAGCTTCCAAGACGCAAACAAAAGAGGAGGAAAAGAAAAAGGAGAAAAACGTTGAGGATGAAGGAGAAAGGGAGGAGGGAGGAGGCAGAGCTCTTCCCTCCTCTACCTGTATTCAGTGGGGAGAGGAAAGCCTCTCACCAGGAGCTTGAAAGTCTCCACAAGGGGAGAAGAAAGACTCAACAGGGGAATGAGAGGACTGGTCAATCATGAGGAGCGGGGGAGGAGGGAGGAGGCATAGCTCTTCACTCTTCTCCTGTCCACACTCACTGGGGAGGGAAAAGTCTCCATAGGGGGGGAGGAAAGAGAAGTACACACTTCCCTACATGCAAGATCGATGATTCTTAAGCAAGCAATTATATAGAAAATAGGCATGATACACTAGCAGATTAGACTGTAATCTGCTGCACTTGGAAGCAATCCCTATTGTACAATTATTTGTCCTCAATCCTTTAAAAATGAAACTAAATGCACTATTGATAAAAAAAAAAAAAAAAAAAAAAAAAAAAAAAAAAAAAAAAACATTTCACATATAAACTTTCTAAGTCACAAATTCATCTACAAAAAGATTATATATAAAGCATAGTGCTCTCCACTAAATAAGCGAGGCATCAATCTACCTCACAAGAGTCCCATTACCAACATGAGCAGCTAGAAGATAAAGCAAGACTTTCATCTGAAAGCAATATGACCAACCTGAGCTTCCTAATCTTGAATTGATCATTTATGCTTCCATGCATTTCACCTATTTCAACGAAGTGCTTACAAAATTAGATGAGAACCTCCTGTCATGGTAAGGATAGATTCAATTAGCTAATAGGTTGACCAACAAAGAAGCTACCTCCATACAATAGCTAGAGAGAGAGAGAGAGAGAGAGAGAGAGAGAGAGAGAGAGTTTCTGCGTGGCAAAATATTGCTTTGAAAGACCAGTTTTATTGTTGACAAGCAAAGGCTGCATGATGAAGCCATGGGGAGCACAAGAGGTTGAGTTCTGCAACTTCTTCTGATTTGCATTTTACAAGGAGGTTGAGTTCTGCAACTTCTACTGATTTACATTTACAAGGAGGATGTGCCAGCATTAAGCAATATAAAGCTGTTGCAACATACTTCTTTAGACGAAAGCCAGACTGAAACTAGAGAAATATATATGCATGTGGTTATGTATATGAGACTAGACACACAAATTTGTACATGAGAGAGAGAGAGAGAGAGAGAGAGAGAGAGAGAGCCAAGAGAACCACATGGATCTTCCACTCTGGGTCTGTAAAACCAGAAGAGAAACATTAGCGTGTCTCATTTTCATCTCCCATCAACCAAAAGACTCACTATCAGTGCATTGGTTGTTTCGGAAGAAAAATGCCCATCATGTTACTGCTAATGCACAGAAAATAATCAAAATGATTATGTTTCATAAACAGACAAAGGAAACATTTATACGCAATATGCCATAATTTCTGAACAAGTTGGCTTTCAGCCAGTCAGAACTCTGGACAATAAATGCGTCCAATCAGTCCAAAAGGAACTATAACAGATAACAGTAATTATAACAAACTTCTATGAGAGAGACCTCACAATAATGAAAACAAGAATATCACATCAAAACGTAGAAGAGAACTATCAAGATATCATTGGGCTCAAGTAACATTGCTATATTCAACATGCAGATTTTCTCTCTTTCATAGAAAAAGTCAAGTTTACAATGTCACCAAATAATTTGTCAGTCATAATTTAACTACATTTAAAATTACACCAGAATGTTAAACTCAGATCCATCTCCCAGCTCCGCAAGTGTTCAAAGTTGAAATGTACCATTTGCTGGCTAATGCTTCTTCTCATTTGACACTCCATTTTCAACTCGGTTATCAAACCCGTGATAAGGAACTTCAACCATGGGCCTAGGTAAGGGACGCCCACTGAAGTCCTCGGGAAAGAATTCAAAATCAGGGCCAAAGTTGAACTTGACAACACAATTTGGCTGATTTGGAAGAGTATACATTGAAGCAGCCGGGTAGTAGCGACCGCCATATAGATCCTTGAAAGCAACCCCTTGGCAAACCCCATTTTTGAAGAAAGATATCTCACTTCCTGCACAGAAGAGACAATATTGGCTCACCTCCCAAAGAAAAAAAACAATACAATTTGGATATTAAAATTCTAAGTTCAACACAAAAAGAAAAAAACAACCATGCTTACAGTGAACAAAAGTTCAAAAAGTGCTGATCAAACCCTGGAAATTTGACATGACATTTAATCAAATAATTGACGAAGAATGCAACACTTTTAGCGCATGAAAAAGACTAATCTAGAGATGCTTCCCAAGCTTAAAAGTGTAGCACACTTAAATAAAGTAAGGTTTTTTTTATTGTCATCTGGTTGAACAGATCAGGGTAAAACAAAACCCCGTTACTTGGATCAGGTTCGAGCATCATTGCCATCAGACTGTGCCAGCAGTAAAGCAAAGCTCTAGTTTCCTCTTCTGCTGAAAGATACACACACCACATATTTCTAACACTCTAAACAGAAGGGAATTAAATTTCAGTTTTCAAAAGCCGAAGCACGCTAGGACTCCTGCAGTTCATAATCTTCTCTCATACTGGACTCTCTTGTTCCTGTCCACTAAGGGGTAGGGTCATGTTGAAAACCATAATTTATTTTCTCACGCAATCCTTTCTGTACTAATTCTTAATGCCAACCTGCAAACCATCTAGACAATCTAGGAGCAGTTAACATGTCGATTATTCATTTCCTACTTATCCTCAATTGGATATTTTTTCCATGTTTCCACCATGAGCAGTAAGAATATGTTCCATAAACTAAGTGCAAACTATCTAAGAATCAAGTAGAGATACTTCTTTCTTCTTTAAAGTTAATCATGCAACCATATATTGTAATCAATTGAGCAAAAATTACATTTCCCTCCAGAAATTCTCCTTAGGTCTCTGTGGTCATAATCCTCTCTCAATCTTGAAACCTGTAAACTTATAAAATATACTTCATGACCCTCAACATTTTTTGCATTTTTATTGGTGATAACTTATCTAATCATTGTAAATATTTAATAATCGTACAGATTTTTTACCAGAGTGCACCTCACTTTAGTTGGTTAGAAAGATAAAAGTTAGTAGACCAAAATCAAAATCTAGAACCTCATTGGTCATAACCCAAAAAAACCTAAACCAACCAAATTTGATTTAGGTTGGTTGAGTTTATCTGATAAAACATCAGTTTGGTTCTGAATTAGGTTCTTTAAAACTGATGATTGGTTCAGTTTCAAAACTGCCAAGGACCAAACCAGTTGCAACTCTAATGCCCTCTCTTTTCTTCTTAGTTCAGTATATATGTACACCGTCTCAATATTAGTGCAGGTTGCTTTAGAGGAAGTCAATTTGCTTACTCGGAATACAATTTTGTTCTCTAATGGGTCTTGCAAGGAACACTATAACATTATCTCAAATATTGTGCTTGAAATTTATGCAGCTGCTATCTAATTGGGACCTCATCAAACCTGCATGCCATGTCAATCTAATTTGAGCTAAGATTGGAGAATTAACGAAGAAAAAGGAATTAAATTTTGGTCGAGGCCAACTGTTTGTCCTGTGGCCAAAGTGGGGTAAAACTAGAATTCATTAGTATGCATTTCAAAGAAGAAGAAAAAAACCAATAATGCAACACTAATGATGCTAGCTTAATTCAAAAATTAGGGGCCACAAGGACAAGAGGAAGATGAAAAGCAACGTGAGTCTAGTGGGTAAGAAAGCATACAATGGACAATAATCCAGAGTCTATATGCCTAGAAAGAACTGATTGGCTAACTTAGATATGTATTGATGTAGGCAACTCCAAGTGATTGGAATACGAGGCTTCATTTAGTTGAGTACACTCACATATGGTGTTATATTTTACTAATAAATTTAGACACCTTCTACCTAATTAATCTATCAATGAGATCATACCCAATCACCCTCTTTTTCCACTACAAGCACTATTTACATAAATTCTAAATCAGAATCTTGAAACCAATAGAAGCCTATAGACTAAACAAAGTAGAAGAGCCCAAACATGTTAGAGATGATTACTAAACTCAATTGGACTGCACCACTCAATGAAATTCCAACAACAAACAAACCTGTTCCTAGTAGTTACCAACTCTTAACAAATGTGAACTTTGACAGTCAAGCTCCAAAAATAAACACATAAGCAGGCTCTCCCCCAACTTTAGCATGATCATAATCATGCCAAGTTCAATGCAACACCTAGCTATTTGCACGACCCAACGATTAATAAGAAAGAAATTATCACCTAAATCTCCTAGTCACAACCTATCAACACTACTCAACAACAGTCATAACTAAGAATCAGCCAACGCACATAGCATCACATTGCAATAGAAATGACACACATTGTCACCAACGATAGCCAAAAAAACACAAATTTACATTGCGGGCAAAGAACACTCACCAGGCACCACTTTGGGGACTTCCTCCTTGGTATCCGGCGCGCAAGCATACCTCTGCCCCTTATACAGAACCAAATGAGGCGGCTTAGGAGCGTATGACCCGCCCTCCGGCAAGTTAATGTAGAACCCAATAACATCACCTTCGTTGTACCCCTCCTCACCATACTTTTCCCTCAATGCCTTGTGCACTTTGCTCCCATCAATGTCCCTGTACCCAAAGCTATTCCCGTCGTACCCAACCGGCGCCTGGAGGTCCCCCTTCTCCGTCGACCAGCCGAGGCGGGTGTGCCCGGACTCACCCAACCTCACAACCTTTATCTCGAAGTACCACGCGTCCTCCACGACCCCTCTGGTGGCTCTTACCATTCTGTACCCTTTGGTGCTCCCGGCGCTCAAGCGGTCGTCGCTGAGCTCAACCTTCTCGGCCTTGTAGATCTTGGAGAGGCAGATTTTCATGTCCAGCGTGTCGTCGGACTTGTCCGGGAACTTCTGGACCGGGGTTATGAGGACGGTGTCCTCGGCAGGCGCGTTGTGATGGTTGTTGGACTTGTTCTTCTTCTTGCCCTTGCGGGTCGACTTGGTGACCCACACGTTATTGTTTTTCTTCTTCGATTTCTTTGCCGCCGTTGTGGTTGGAGGGATGGGCGCGGTGGCTATTGCGGCGGCATTGGGTTGTTGTTCTAGTGGTTGATCGGGGTTTGGAGGCTGGGTTGTGGTGAGTGAGGAGAGGGGTTTCTGCTTCTTGGGTGGAGGGTCGTCTTCGTCGTCGTCCTCGTCGTCCTCGTCTTCGTCGTCGTTGTTGTTGGTGGTGGTGTTGGTAGTTGTAGTGTCGTTGTCGTTGTCGTTTTCGGTAGCGTTGTTGTCGTTGTCGTTGTGCGCGGATCTGGGGGACTTGTTGGGGTCGTCTGAGTCGGAGGTCACGGGGTCTGGTTTCGCGCCGTTTTGGGGTTCGCTGGCAGTGGTGGCGGGTGATCCAGTGGCGGTGGCTGGTGGTGGTTTGGTGGTGGTGCGATGGGCGGATTCGTCGTCTTCTTCGTCGTCGTCTCTGTATGTTGCTTGGAGGGAGTCCATGGCGATGGGGTTTAAGCTTTGGAAGAAGAGGTTTTGTTGGGATTCTTTAGGACTGTGATTGCGTGTGAATGTGGGGTTTAAGAGAAGAGAGACAGAGATTGAAAGGAAGAAACAGTGGAGGGGAAGAGAGTGAGTGAGTTCGAATGCTTGGTTTACTTGTGAGGCTGGGTCTGGGATTGTCTACTTTGTGTCTTCTTTGTGTTTGTTTGGGGCTTTGGGGAGTTTTGTAGTGATGGGCTTGTTTTTATTGGACTAGGATTGGGCTAAACTAGATTGCATTAAATCTCTTTTGTTTTTGTGCCCCAACTTCCTTGGGCCGAAATATAATAGATTAGGGGTGAAAAGGCGGTTAGCGGAAATCGCTCTAGGCGGTTTTCAAATAACCGGCAACCGCTTTTCTTTTTTTCTTTTCTTTTATTAATTATTGTTGGACCTGTTTTGAACCTTTTTTTTGGCCTAGTTTCTATATTTTGGAGAGGCCCAGTTTTGGCAAATGCTACTTGTAGTAACGTCTTTTATACAAGTAGAAACATGGCACCTGCCGAGAAGTTCTACAATATCTTCAAGAGCCAAGTCTACAAAATTTCCAACATTTTCTTGCAACATTGATTTCACCCTTGAGCAGGGACCATTTTGAGATCAAATTCAAAACACAAGTCAACACACCAAATTCAAATAATCCATAGTCCACAAGTTAACACACCCACACTCACAACATGGTTTGATTCACAACATTAAAAAATCGGAAAATGTTAAATTTACAACACCAACACAACAACTACACAACAACCCCTCACATGAGGGTGGACCTCACACACTGGGGCCCACCCTCATGTGAGGGGTTGTTGTGATGGTGTTGTGTATGAATCAAATCCCTAAAAAATCAAACCATATTCAAATAGTCCATAGTCCACACACCCACACTCACAACATGGTTTGATTCACTACATCAAAAAATCAAACCATATTCAAATAGTCAATAGTCCATAGTCCACAAGTCCACACACCCACACCCATCAATTATCAAACCATACTCAAAAATCAAACCATATCCATAGTCCACACACCCACACTCAACATAAAAAGAAATCTTGTGGAAATAACAACACGGCTCCCATTTGGTCTTCTAGCAAAATCCTGTGATATAAATATAATGACAAGTCAAAAAATGATAACCTTCCTCTAGGGACTAGGAATAAGATGTTTTAGTCGTCCTTGAATTTGAATGTTGATTCTAAAGCCCATCTACAATAGAAAAAATTTGAGTTAAATAAATAAATAATGAAAAGTAAGTAAAATTAATTTATAAATAACTAATTCATAAAAATTTATCAGGTTCATCATACATTTCCATAAAGTCCTAAAACACTTCCTCATAGATAATTGGGCGGTTCTTTAACCAGTCTTGTGTGCAAATCAAGGCATCAACGATAAGTGGAAACAATTAACTCCTAAAGGTATCCAATACACGTTCTCCGTTGCTAAAGGCGGACTCAGAGGCAACAATGGAAATAGGGATAGCCAATACATCACTAGCTATCTCTGCAAGTGTAGGATATAAGATGTCAAATTCTTTGATATTTGCTTCACACCCATCCAACAAATATCGATCCACCTCCGACCTATATTCCAAGTCATTCTCTGGGACAAGGTGTTGGGAAAACATATTCTTATATTGTGTCTCTTTATTTTCCTTATTACCATCACTACAAAAAAGATTGATATCTACTCTTCTTATATTTTCAACAATGTTAGATGACTCCCCTCCTTGCCCCCCTCTACCCCCATGAAACTTATTGTATTGCCCAATTAAACGATTTAGGAGGTCTCTCACTTTTGCCTCTATTTGATCCGCCCACACAAGCCCATTGCATTTTCTCAACCAAAACACCAACACCTTTATCTTGTTGTGTGAGTCAAGAACAAAACCAACATACAACATTAAGTTGATTATATCCATAGTCCCCCAATACTTTTCATATTAAAACTCACAGAACTCAGAACTTGATCTTCATTGAGACAACCATTATTCAAGATATTTTGAATAATACAAAGTTACAAAAAATATGAATTGGATGTGACATGTATAAGTTGAACCAGAGAACTTCAATGTAGCTTCATAAAAAGTTTGCAAAAACGTCGCAAATTCCTTGGCACTTTCCCAATCAACAGGTTAAGAAACAACAAAACGATTATACGTACCCATCCTCCCCCAATAAGTCAAAAGCTATTTGGTACTTCTCAACGGTGCCCAACATCAAATATGTAGAGTTCCATCTAGTTGGAATATTTAGACATATCATGTTCTTACATTTAATTTTTTTCCCGCTCTATACAATCTTTAAACTTTGACATCCTCTCCAGTGAAGATCTCACATATATCACTTCGTTTCTTATATTAGTAACACAGTCACCTAAGTCTGTCAAGCCTTCATGAACAACAAGGTATAAAATATGAGCAGCACAACGCATGTGAAGAAATTCTCCTCCCAATATAGTATGACTCTTGTTCTTCATCATCTTTCTCATATACTCAACCCCCACATCATTGGCTGAGGCATTATCAACTGTAATGGTGAACACACTATCAATCTCCTACTGGGTCAATGCACTCTCTATCTAACTCGAGAAAATCCAAATCTGAAACCCAAGGCAGGTATGGCGAGAGGACCAGGGATAAATCTTTAGAGACGATAGATAGAACCTAATAAGAAGTGAGATGATCTAGAGAAAACTCTAGAAGGAAATGGGAGCTTCTTTCTCGGAGAGGACAACATGTAGAAAGTGTTAGAATATATTGTGAGATTTGATGAGATTTCATTTTAGTATTGATTGTGATTGACTACAATCAGATCAAATCAAATTTGAACACATTAAATTCTGAAATGATTGATCTTTTAACGATTTTGTATTTTATTTCACCTCCCTATAAATAAGAACCATATGTATTGTAAATTTATCAAGTGAATAAGAGCAACAACGTATGGTCTGTTTGGTTAGAATGTTTTTCAATATTCTAATCGGATTTTATTCAAAAACCCAGAAAACTCACATCCAACCCAAATAAAACCCGGATTTAAATATTCAAATGTCATGATTATTTCAATCACTACCAACATTAATTTTCATAACACCAGTCATTATACACAACTTTTCATACAATCCAATCATTTCCTACCATTAATTTTATTTATTTTTTTCTAATCTAAAAAATATTTAAAGGATAATTGCATCACTGGTCCTTAGGGTATGCCATAATTACGAATCACTCCCTATGATTTAAAAAGTTCATGGAAGGTTATTGAGGTAAATTATAATTACAAATCAATCCTTAAAGTCAAATTCTATTAAAAAATTTGACAAATTCTGTTAAATACCACGTCAGCGCCACATCAAACCAATAAGATGGCGATACGTGTCCATCTGAATAAAAATCCCTCAAAAAAAAAAAAACAAAAACAAAAAAAAAAAAAGCCACCCCTGGCCACCCCCATTGGCTGGGGTGGCCAGGCCACCCCATTCCTTTTTTATTTTTATTTTTGGATTTTTATTTTTTATTTTTAAAAAATAAGTTTATTTATTTATTTTTTAATAAATTTAAAACCAATCATCATACACAACTTTTCATACAATCCAATCACTTCCTACTATTAAAAAACATTTTTTTTTAAATCTCAAAAATTCAAACACCCAAACACAAATTCAAAAAGAATCTGAATTCTATTCAATATCCAAACACATTTTTATTGCCTCGAAATTCACCAACAGATTCAGAATATTATTCTTATTAAAAATTTCAACAACCAAACGGACCAGTAACCTTTAAAACTTTATCACGATCATAAACAGAACCACATAATATTTATTGTCTTTATTTTCTTATTCCATTATTATAATTTTTTTTTTAAAAAAAATTCATAGCATTATGTTTTCGTTCATTAGAAGGAGGAGGAAGGAAGAATCAGAAGATTCAGAAGGCTGTGCCTCTTCAACAAAGTACAAACAGCGTCGGCGGACTTGAAAGGGGAAGAGGAGAGAAATAAATCAATTTTGTCAACCACCCACCAAACCTTTCTTTGTTGTGGTCAAACAAAGATGACAAAATAAGTGGGATATTTTATTATTTTCAAGGTCTTTTCCAGACAAAAATCCATTACTTGTCAAAAAGCAAAGCTTGACAAATCTGACTTCCAACCGGTAATTAATGGTGTGTTTGACTGTTTGGTAAATATTTGGGTTTTTTTTTTTTTTTTAAATAGTAATAAAAGATGATTGATATGATATAAAATAAAGATAATTGAATTTTTTTTTTTGTATGAAAAAAGTTGTTAAAAAATAATTAATGTAATATAAAAAATAAAGAAAATTATTAAAAGTAATTGATGAGATATTAAAAATTGGAATGTTTTAGAGTTGACTTCTTCATTAAAAAATTGAGTGGTTTGCCAAACATAGCCATCGAAAGTCCTTAAAAATCTCGTCCCATTTATATTGATACATTTAAAAATATTGTCCTATTCGTTTATATTGGAGGTGGAGGTCATTATAAGGAGTAATATTAAAAGGAAGACTTATATTTATTTTAGTATTTTAAAAATTGATATGATTTTTAAAATTACCACTTGATGTGTGATAGAATACTATTACTTTTATCGAATGGGGGCAAACTCACGTTAGTTGGCTTGGTGTATGTTGCCCATTTTTTTGCCCACCCTAAAATAAAAAAAAAAAAAAAAAAAAAAAATTCCCCTTAGGTAGTAAGGCTCTAGTATAAAAGTTTTGAATGGTCCATTTCATAAAAACATAAAATTTAAAGAAAAATTTCAAATTTTATAGTTTTAAAATTTTATGGGGCATTGCAGGATGGTTCCGCCCCTGGTTACAATGGCGTTTAGTCATTTTGAGATATTGGGTAGATGTTGTTAGAACAATTTTCTGGTGGTATGGATAACACGTTCTTCGATGTTCCTCGCGTTTCTACGATCACTGCAAAACAAACAAGGTCAAGATAACTCGCAGGAGGGGGGCCGACGGGTCTCACTCCTATGTCTAAGTCAGACTCTAAGGAAATAAAATACCTAATGCGCAATAATTCAGTCTCCCTTTCGTACCTGGTGTAAAGGTTTATTTATAAGCTATGAGGTTGAGGCAAACCTTAATTACGGTTTCGTCTCCAGCTTGTCCCAGTTGCATTGCTAGAGCTTGATTTGGACTTGGAATATTTATTAAACCCGAATTGGGATTCTTTCCCTATTCGTCTCGGAGCAAGATTTTGACTAGATTTTTCAGGATCATATACGATACCGGGTCATTGGGGATTGTGACCTTGCGGCCTCCTTCTGTAACCCATCCTTACCACTCTCAGCAGCCAGGTTAACATACCAGTTTCTAGGGCACGTTTTATCCAAGGCTCGTCAATAAAAGTCAAACTCTGGGACTGGGATATGTTCATTCTTGAGGCTAGAGCTGGGTACGCCACTAATTGTGTCCCTGGAAATAGCCATTCTCGAGGGTCGCTTACCTCGTATTCTCTTGGGGGACTTCTTTCTAAGAGACGTACCGCATAAGTCTGGGGTCCTTAAGCATTTTTTGGACCGATGTTGGTTCGGAGGCTCATGACCTTTGAGAATGGTTGGAAAGTTAGATTATTCCCTAGCAGATATCACAATAAAGAGATTCTTCATTAAGCTTGTATGGGTTGTCTCTTAACCAGGACATAAGAGATTCTGCACAATGATGAACACTTTTTTGTGTTCCTCCCTTTGTGACTAAAGATTCACCAAGAAGCGCGCATCTTGGTGTTTTGGAGTCAGCTTAGAAGGACCAAACAAAACTATGCCAAAAGAATTCATTCAAAGAACAAAACCTCTCTTTAAATCTTTCTTGGGTATCATTGCAATGTGGATCTTAGAGAGTACCCATGTGTTGTGTTCCTCCCACAAGTTGAATCGTAAAACCTCTAAACTAGAATAAAGAGAAACATCACTTTAATAAGAGAGAAACATGGCTAAAGAATTCATTCAAAGAGGGTTCTTTTAGGCTAGCCAGAGGGGTCATTTTTCCGGAATAGGATTATAAAATGAAGAGGAGCGGGTTCCTTGCTTTTAGAGGGACAAAATTGTCATTTCACTTTTTTGGGCAATTTTGTCTGTCTAAGAGTAAGGAACCGACTCATTTCCATGTCAAATGAAATAGAGAGACTCCTTCTCCAATTTGCCCCCTCTTGCCTCTAACTCCGTTGTTGTGGGGTGATCTCCCTCCTCTGCCACCTTCAAAGGGGAGCGGGCGGAGAGAGGGGTGAAGAGAGAGACACCTAGGTAATTCATTATTATTATTATTATTATTTAAAATATATGCCAAGTTTAGGTGGTGAAACAAGAGTCCGTTTGGTAATGTTTTAGCCAATATACCAAAAGAAGAAAAACACTAGCAAACAACGCAAAACTGTTATGTGAACGCGTAATGGATCTAGTAACTCGACCTTTGATAAGAATAGAAGCAGAATCCAGCTTCTTGTTCTTACCTATTTTGCTAATTTGGAAGAACTAACTATAGGAAATTAGAGGATCATAGGACTCTTTGTCAAACACAATATTTTGGTTAATTTTGCTTACTTTTTTATTCATGAGTTAATCTCTTTAAATAAATTAACATAACCATTGTACAGTTGAATCTATAGCTTGGAACAACTCCTATCAAGACTCAACCAAGTAGGAATAAACATTAACCGAAACTAATCTACTTATCTACTAAAAAGCAGTAATACAGGAATGTAAATAACTTGTAAATGGAAAAATACTTTTGCTAAGAGCTGAACTCTCCAATGACTTGATAACACAGAGTAAGACTCCTAATTACATACACTTGACTACTAGAACCCAAACCCTCGACAAAACATACACCTACAATATCCTACTTCTTTATCATGTGATGACCATATCATAACAAAAACACTCAAATGACTTTCACTTTTATGTCAAATAAAAACATTTAAAAAAAAAAAAACAAAACAAAAAAAGAAAAAGCAAACAACACGCTCTGAAATGTTTTACCAAACAATTTTTTTCATGGGTGATACCATTCTCTTTAAAATTTTTAGAAGAATATGGACATAATGATAATTTTAATAACGACTCAAACACAATGATATAAAATTTAAAACTTGATAAGCAATTTAATAATAAAATAACTCACAGGAAGCAATCAAATAACTTTCCCTAAAACCTATCTAAATCTTGGGAGGTTTTTTTTTTTTTTTTTTTCCAGAATATAAATTTGTAGGAAAATTTAAAAAAATTTATACAAGCCGATTCGAGCGGAAGACATTGTCAGGTGGAAAGTTTGGCTAGGGCGGCACATTTGTTAAAAGATAACACAAGTGTCTTAAGATGAGCTCAACGAGAACAGAAGTCTCGTGTGGAACAAAAGGGTAAAAGCTCGTTTGATTCTGATTTCTAGTACGAATATGAACTGTGAAAGCGTGGCCTATCAATCCTTTAGACCTTCGAAATTTGAAGCTAGAGGTGTCAAAAAAGTTATCACAGGGATAACTGGCTTGTGGCAGCCAAGCGTTCATAGCAACGTTGCTTTTTGATCATTCAATGCCGGCTCTTCCTATCATTGTGTATCAGAATTCACCAAGTATTGGATTGTTCACCCATCGATAGGGAACGTGAGCTGGGTTTAGACCGTCGTGAAACAGATTAGTTTTATCCTATTGATGACAGTGTTGTAATAGTAATTCAACCTAGTACAAGATAAACTGTTGATTCGCACAATTGGTCATCGCCCTTGGTTGAAAAGCGAGTGGCGCGAATCTACCGTGCGCTAGATTATGACTGAACATCTCTAAGTCAGAATCCGAGCTAATGGTATCTAACCGTTCACAATGTGCACTTTTCACGCTCATTTAAGATGTATTGTATTTTAAGTAGCTCACATAAGCCCGGCACAAAAGGTTTGAAGATTGGGATTGAAGAGTAGCATTACTCACAGCACTCTAGTGTTAAATATGCTGCGTCAAAAAGAAGCATTTGGATCCTCTCTTCATTTCCGGTCAGTGTTTTTAGAGGGGTAATATTGTCCATGAAAATGTGAGAAATACAATATTAACCCTAAAATAATAGTAATTGGATCCCTTGCAGTCATTTGAACTAGATCCTTGTCCCAAAAAGAATGCAAATCCAAGTTTGAGCTATTACAAGTAATAAAATTTTTGATAAGTACGAGGTCGATGCATAAAGAATTTCTATTAACATGCAGACAAAAATAAAAAGAGTTGATTTTTATTTTTCACTAAAATGTGGTAAATAAAAATTGATGCACAAGGAATGATAGACAGCCATGGCTCCCCACCAAGGCAAGTAGTGGCAAGCCATGACACCCACCAAGGAAGGCCATGGCATGCCACTAACCTCAGTTTGTAGTGCCGATGGGCATGCCACAACACCCACCAAGCCAGCCAGGGCATGCCATTAACCTCGGTTTATAGTGCCCATGGGCATGCCACGACACCCACAAACGCAGCCCATGGCATTCCACCAAGCTCACCAAGGCAGCAGCCCCTTGGTACCCTCCAAGGCAAGCCATGACACACACCAAGGCAGGCCATGGCATGCCACGACACCCACCAAATTTACGTGATCTTTTCTTCGATTTTTTATTTTTCTTTTCTTTTCTTTTCTGGCATTCAAAGTCTTAATTAAAAGAAAAAAAAAAAACTGTACAAGCAAAAGATTATTCAAATTACAGTCTCACGATCACAGCACCTGCTGGGATTGAGGCAATTTTTTTCTGTTATGAGCCATGGTCATCGAAAGTAATTATATTCAAATAATTAGCTTTGAACTCCATTTATTAATTAATTATATCAAGTTTTGTCTATAAACATGGTGTGAACGATTGGTTTTTGTGTATTTAATGGTTGACTAATTAATAATACTCCAAACCTCCCCCACCTGCTCTTGATTTTTATAAGCTACATAACTTCTGTGATCCTTGATCTTATATTTTTATAGGTTAGTTGATTAGATGGTTTAGACACGCTTTTACTTTTTATTGGACATGACGTGGCTGATGGTCGTGTGTAATTCATTATCATTAAAAATTTAATAAAATGGTATGGAGACAATCATTTAATAATGGTATAAACCTTAGAAAGTAATTTTATAAAGAAAAATGTTACAAATCATTTTGTCGTACATTTTTTAACAACATTTTTCCAAATCAACCGTTAGATGGTTCGGGTACGTGTCACGGAAGGGATGACTTACGGAATAAATGTGGCAGTCATAAATTTGAATAATTCCAAGTATCAAGATATATAAAACATACAAATGAATTTACTAAGAATTCAAGGACTTTTTTATTTTTATTATTTTGGGTGGGTCAAAGTATCAATAGACTTGAAGCTTCCTTGGCATTTTCTCATCTCTCTTAATGAATAATATGGTGCTGTCACTGTTTGTTCTTCTTCCTTTAATTAAAGTGGTTCTCTTTTTCCCATCTCCCTTTGCCTTGTTCTTGTTTGGGCTTTTCTTCTAATAGAATAAGCTGAGTTGTCATGAATGGGATTGAGAGGGAGACAACTCAAAGACATTTATATATGCATATAGCATTTGTTATTTCTTGAAGGCATAAGGGTCCCTTTTTATTTCCTTGCTGTGTTAATGTGTTAGGGGTGTATAAAAGAAAAACACTCAACAAATAAAGTGATTATATATATATATACTTTTTAACCCGGGTATTTGGGGCTTCTTTGCGACTAGATCTTGAGACATTGTGTAAAGTGTCTTCTCAACATTAATAGTATAAAACTAGAGCTTTTGCTCACGGGCATGATCCCAAAAAATTGTTTGCACTGAAAGGAGATTGAACCTTAGACATGTTGCTTAATGAACCACCGGGGCAAAATGACATACCACTCAACAATTTGTTAAAGGACATATATTCTTCAAAATTCTAGTTTCCAGGCTTGTATAATTATTATTTGTATATGGTGTCTTAGAATTCCTATGGCGATTTCAAAGAGCAGTTAATAAAAATGTAATTTTGAAAAATGCTTAACTCTGTAAAGCATATGATACATGCTGCACGAAAATTCAGTTTGGCCTTTAAAAATATTGCATTTTAAAAACACATCAAATGCTTGCTGTTCGAAAACTTGAATTTTTCCACTTATTCAAATCACTATTTGCTTCAAACTTACTCCCAAACAAAACATTTTTTGAAATTTTGTTTATGAGTGTGCGTTTAATCTGCGAAATCACCGGATGCACACATGAGATATAACGTTTTTTTTTTTTTTTTTTTTTTTTTTTTTTTTTTTTTAACATCACTAGACATAAAACATAACTTATGTCTCCAAAGGGTAACTCAATCGACTGGGAACTATGCTTCATGAAGCGGATGCTACTAGTTCGAATTCCCCTCCCCCTCTCGTGTGGACATGTCAAAAATAAAGATATAACTTATTAAAGCCTTATGCTAACATTATAACCATTATTATATTAAAGTCAAATTTGCTATGATCATCTATTTATTGGTTTCACATTTTTAGTCTTTCCATGAGCAAAAAGTTTAGAACTTAAGAGCTTTCTTGTTTCGGTTAGCGAGATAATATTTTAGTTAGCTGAGATATTAAAAGGAAACAAAAAGAAGCTATATCCGGCTTTTTATATGTACGGGTCTCACCAAATGTGAGTATGTGTATAAATAATACATCTCTATCTATCTCATCAATTGGAAGAAAAATTTGGTAAGCAAAGTTAACTCACCAATAAAAAAAAAAAAAAAAAAAAGATTAAATATTATTTAGCCCTTTCAACTAACAACAATTTTTTTATAAGATACCACGAACTGACAAGTGTCATAATTTAGCAATTCAAACTGTTAATTTATTATAATTAAAACACTCTGTTAGAGGCTGCCGTCTACTTGTATGGAAAATTGGTTACGTGACCACTTGGGCCAAATTCTTCCCATTGTGCCATTTTGGGGATAAAAAAATAAATAAAATGAAAACACAATGCGCTTGGTGTGGCGGTGAGCCACCCTCCTCCCTCGCTTTTTTCATTTTTTTTAAATAATTTTTAATTTTTATATATTATATTTTTAATATGTTAATAATAATTTTTTTTATTATTATTTAGAGTAACACTTGTCATCATCCTATTAGCGTTGATGTGGCACACCAACGAAATTCGTCAAGTGTTTTGACAGAATTTGACTGCAGTGACTAAATTGTTATTTTGGCTTACCCTGAGGACCTTTGAATTATTATTTTTATACTGTAAGAAGTGATTTGTAATTAAGGCCAGCCATAATGTTTGATTTTGCATTTATCCTAATAATTAATTTGTTAAGTTTTCAGTTTATATATATTTTAAAGAGTGACACGTGTCATCATTATATTGGTGATGACACGTGGTACACTAATGGAATCTATCAAGTGTTTTGACGGAATTTGACTGCAGGAACTAAATTGTTATTTTAGCTTTTTAGTAATCAAAATAAGGGTATTTTTGAAAGATTTTAGTCAAATTTGAGTTCCTTCCAACACAACTGTCAAGACTAATGGATGTGGCTAAGTTGCAACAAATTGACAATTTAAATGGTCAAATTATGATACTTGACAATTTGTTGTGCTTTATAAAAAAATAGTTGTTAGTTGATGGGGGCTAAATAATATTTTTTTTAAAAAAAAATCTCTAAATCTCAATAAATAAATAAATAAATACTTGAGAAAAATATTTAAATAAAAAAATAAAAATAAATAACTAAAATAGAGAGTGTGATATTGATGAAGTAAATAGTTAAAAATAATAATAAAAAAATTAACTTTTTTTAAAAGAAAAGAAAGAAGAAGAAGTTAAAATAGAAGTGAAATTCACTGAGCAACGGGTGAGTGAATAGTAATGGTGAGTCACCGTGAGGGGAATGAAACGTGTGGGTCAGTGGGTGGCTGTTTGAAGCGGCCACTCGGGCTAGCATAGGTGGTGAAGCCCGAGCCAAAAGGGCCGAAGTGCCCCAGATATGATGATCGCTCACTTGTGTCAGGTTTGGTTTGGGTGGTTGGTTGACTTGTGCAACCATGTGACATGCGCGCTGTGATTGTTTACTCCACAAAAACATACCTTGACCTTGAATTTGCCACGCGCTGTTGTGGGCGCCCACCTCCAAAATCATCTCTTTCTAACGAATTTTTCATTTTTCCCGTTAAAAAGGCCTATTTGCTGAGGATCACAGAGTTGTTGTGAGGGCTTAAGAAGGGAAGCAATCCAACAATTTCCAGTTTCTCTCTCTTTTTCCCTGTGTCAAACAACTCAGCCATGTCTCCCAGCAAGTTCAAGTCCACTGTAATCAAACTCTCTTTCTCTCATGTTGCTTGTTTGTGTGTGTATTTCTAGGGTGTTTAGTGTTTGTTGGATTTGTTATGTTCTTTGCAAATTAGGGTTTTGAAGTACTTGTTGAACTGTTAGCTCAGGATTTAGTATTGGGTGCTTCTCTTTTTTTCATTTAATTCTGTGGGTTGTTGGGTTGGCAATGTTCTCCTGGCCTCTTTGTGAAAAGAAAAGTAGTGGGTGAGCAGAGTTTGTAGAAAACAGTGATTTTTGAGATTGGGTTGCCCAGTCTTTGAATTTTAGATTGATTGAGTTTCTGGGAGTGCAGACTTCACTGTGTGCAAATTTCAGGTTGTAATTAATTAATATTAGTTGAGAGTGAAATTGTACTTTAGGGTAGACAATTGAGAGGAACAAATCCATAAATTTAGAAAACGGTTAATTTGAGGCTTGATATAATTTGTGATGATGATTTAGATTAAAAAAAATGGTGGGTTGACATTCATCAGAAGTATGCATCCTGCTAAGTGGAAGATGGATGTTCATAGCTCTTATAGGACAATAATTTATTCACAGACCTCATCTTGGGCTAATTGTTGTCCTTTCTTGCTAAATTGGAAACTGTCTCCTCACCACTTAGCTAATCCCACTCAATGGTGATTCTACATACTCACATACCTAGAACACGGGAATAAATGGTGATTCTACATACTCACATACCTAGAACACGGGAATAAATGGTGATTTAACTTTTGGAATAAATGGAAAGACAATTATGCCCTTAACCAGAGGGGTAACTAATAGTCAGGAGGCTTGCTTACAAGGTTTTGTGTGGTATACTTTATTATTGGAATGCCCTCTAACCTTTATTACAAGAATACTTTCATCTGCCAAGTGTTGAAGATCTTTTTGATCCCCGCTCGGCTTAAGTATAAAGTATTGTTAGCGGAATCCCACTCTGTGTTTGACTTTATGTTACCATGTTGGCTATATCTCTAAGGCTTACTACGTAGGATATTTCCAGTAGAATGAATTTGTCTTGGAAGAAGTCAAAGGACAAGCTTTTGTTATCATATGAAATTCTTTCAGTCTTTTTCAGATGCTTTTTTAAGGCTCTAACTACCATTGGCAAAGTACAATGCATATCTTTTTTTTTGATAAGTAGTAATGCAACTTTATTAAAAAAAAGCATAAGGCGCCCCTACGTACACAGACAATATACAATAGAGCTCTTACAAACCCAGAATCCAAAAACAGTAAAATGATTTGTCAAACCCTCCCGGCCAGAAAGCACCCACAACACCCAAAACCTACGTGAAACCCAAATCCCAAAAGTACAATGCATATCTTAGAATGGTACATCCTCGATTTTGATTGGGAGCAGTATCTTATGTCACATTGCTGAGATACCTTGTCTCATTTGACACACATTTTTCTTGCTTATTATCTGATGTGCTTGCTGTTGGCAGGGAGAGGAAAGTATATCATGTTCACAGCCAGAGAATGGTTTTACCAATTCATTTTCTCTCTTCTCGGAGAAGGCAGTTGATGAAATTCTTCAACCTCCAGTTCAGGGAACTGATGACCACCTTATAGAGTTCTCAGAAGCTATGAGAAGTATGTTCATTTTTAATCCAAAGTTACCTACATCTGCAGTACAGCTATGTGCTTATATTTTTCCATATCATCTCCAGCTGTTGCAAAGGCCTTAAGACGTGCTGCTGAAGGAAAGGCTTCTGCTCAAGCTGAGGCAGCCGAATGGAAGCGTAGATATGAACTGGAGAAAGCTCGGAATCTTCCGTTAGAGGATAAAGGTTTTCTTATTTTTTTTATCATGTTATTTACCACTTCCTTTTATGATAGCTAGCAAACATCCAGAGTCTATCTTCTTACTCCTTTGTCTTATAATCCACCATGTAACCTCTCAGGGCCTCTACATAAGCTCCATTATGGTCCTGTGGGCCATGTTGACACCAAATTTGTGTTATGCAAACTGTTTACACTACGAAATACAAACAATAACTCAATGGAAAAAATATTCAATTAACTATTCACCAAACAAACTCTAGATATAAGAAACATTCAATCACCTTTAGATATCCTTGTTGACAAAGCCTTGAGAGGCAACCTAATCTCTTCATTAGAAATATATCCTAATTAGTCCTGGTGTTTCTTTTGGACTGAAACGTAAATAGGTGCTGAAAAATCTAAGATAAAGAAGTCTTTACAGTCGCCTCCTCTCAATGGCATAGAAGAAAGTTTCTGCAAGAAAAGTAAATTGAGAGGATGTGACACAGCTCATGCCAACCATATTGAACAATTATCACTATTGAGAAAACGATACATTGCCATTGGGGAAGCAAGTGCCTATGATAAAATGAAACCCAGCAAAGGACAAATAGATCATGACGGTATAGATTTTGCTAGACTAAGCTGTTCCTTTCAGGGCTATGCACTTCATGTTGTCTCCTTTAGAGCTCTTATGGGCCGCCAATCCAAAACCATAATTTATGGGGCACATAGGATTCAAAATAAATAGGGAGGGAATTTGATGCATCGGAATTATCATTGGCTATCTAGGAATGGGTGATTGGTGCAGAAGGAATGATCCTAATGTTGTTGAGAGGTTGATCTTATGCAGCTTAGGACATCATCAACCATTATAGTGACTTGCAGAATGAATACGAGTAGAAATATCAGTTAGTTCTTGATGTCTAAAATTCTCTTAAATTTGAACCGTTAAAGATTTCAGCCAAACCATTGCTGAACCATAGTTGCTTGTGATTGGAGCTCTGTGAGGAATTCTAAGACCAAATAGGCGAAGGCCAAGCAAGATGGGATGGCAACCATCAAAATTAATTTCAGAAACAAATTCTAGAACCATATCCAATAAATAAGGCAAGCCAAAAACTGGAATATATTTGGTCAATGATTTCAAGGGCAATAGTGCTCTCATTACTTTCTTCTTTTTATAAATCTTTCTTCATTCCTTCACCTTTGCTTGTACCCCTTCCTTCTTTCTTTCTTTCTTTTTTTTTTTTTTTTTTTTTTTTTTTTTTTTTTTTTCCTATAATAAAACTTATAGGATTGATATCCTAATAGTTGAATGATACGGCCACTACTCTTTTTCATCTCTGTGACAGTGATTTCTTGTCCACTCATGCTGTATTTTTTCTCATTCTTTTCAGCTTTTTGTATGATTTCATTATCCAAACTAATACAATCGTTCCTTGCACTTCCAAGCCTTTATAGGGAACATAAGAAAGTAGAGCCATTTCAGATTTAGGTCTGCAAAGTATAATATGCCCTTTGACAAACTAAAATCATCCTAAAAATGAGCTCCCTATATAGCTTTTCTTAAATCTCGTCCCTTTCTCTAACTTTGATTCTCATCTTTAATGTACTGCACATCATTTAAGTTTTTTTTTTTTTGGTAACCTAACAAGTATTGGCTTTACCTTAAATATTTTTGAAATTATTTTATGTTGCAAATATATATATATATTTCTTGTTTTGCCATCTTTGCCCCATCTAATAGCAGGCTAGAAATCTTGGAATGAAATGGAAATTAAGTTATATTTAATGCAGGATATCTATCAAATATCCATAGGAAGAGTTTTTGTGGAGAGGTTTCGTGACATTATTATCCTTCTGTATGATTTTCTGGAAAAGCTCCTTTGTTGTTCTCTTTCATTGGAGGAGATCTCCTACTTTCTCTTTTGTAATATCATTTTATGCTACAAAGATTCACCCTTATCTAAATATAAAGTAAAAAGAAATTTGAAATGCATTTTGTGTGGAAGAGAAATTTTTGGGCCATGGCTTTTGTGGCTTCTTGATTCTTCTATTGTACTAAACCAATTACTGAAAACTTGGACCAGTTGATTGGTATTAGTGAGCGTGTAATCTAAACATAGTTGGTATTCTGTATTTATACTGCTATGAATTTTTTAATTATCAAAAATTTCTTTTTATAAAGAATCTACCATTCCTTTTATGATTGTATCCTCCAAGATCATTCTTTCGTCTGTCAGTGTTCCCACATTTTAGATTGCTAAGCAATGCCAACTGCGTTGGACATATTCACATATACTTTTTTGCTAACTTTGATGTCAAGTAGACACACTCGTGCAAATGTCACTAAGGGACTTTTTATTATTACTTGTTTTTACATTTTTGTTTTAGTTTTTGAAATAGGTAGATAAAGTCAAAATTAAGAGGCTTCATGTCCATAGATTTGGGTATAGGTTTCTTTTAATTTTTCCCCAATGTGGCAATAATAGGCTTTGGACCAGCTATGGAAACTGGAAAGGCTAAAGACCCTTAGGTTATCCAAATTTTCATATATAATCTCTTTTTTCTTTGAGAGGGAGGGGGGAAGCCTTCTATTATTATCCACTGTAAGATTGAAAATCTCTATCTTGCTTCTGTTGGAAATCATCAATCCAAAAACTTGAAGTTGTTACTAAATTTGAAAAGAGCATTAATGCTACTTTTGTGTCGTTGATTCCAAAGAAGGCCGGAGCGGTGGATATCAAGGATTTTCGTCCTATCAGCTTAATAGGTGGTATGTATAAAATCATCTCTAAGATTCTGGCTAATAGGTTGAAGGTGGTTTTGGGGAAGGTTGTTTCTCAGTCTCAGAATGCTTTTGTAGAGGGAAGGCAAATTCTGGATTCAGTGTTGGTGGCTAACAAATGTGTGGATAGTAGGATTCGTTCTGGAACTCCGGGCATAATTTACAAATTGGATCTGGAGAAGGCCTATGATCATGTCAATTGGGAATTTCTGCTTTACGTTCTAACAAGATGTGGTTTTGGGGAGAAATGGGTTGGCTGGATTGCTCATGCTATTTCTACTGTTTCTTTTTCCATCAATATTAATGGGTCGCCTTCAGGGTTTTTTCGTAGTTCTCGGGGTCTTCGACAAGGGGATCCTTTGTCTCCGCTCTTGTTCGTGATGGTGATGGAGGTTTTCAGTCGGATGACATATGCAGCAGTGGATAGTGGGCGGCTATCGGGTTTCTCAGTGGGATCGAGTTCCCAGGTTGCCATGAAGGTTTCCCATTTATTATTTGCGGATGATACGTTGATTTTCTGTGATCCGGTTGTTGATCAGGTCCGAGATCTGAGGTGTTTGTTGCTTTGTTTTGAAGCAGTTTCCGGCTTGAGAATCAATTTATCCAAATCTGAGATGGTTCCGGTGGGAGAGGTAGAGGATGTCGAGGAGTTGGCTAGTATCCTTGGGTGTGGTGTGGCTTCGCTTCCGATTAAGTATTTGGGCCTTCCGTTGGGTGCTAAATATAAAGATTCTAATATATGGAACAATGTTATTGAGAAGATGGAAGCTAGACTAGCAGGGTGGAAGAAGGTGTGTTTATCTAGAGGGGGGAGGCTTACTTTGATTAATAGCACTCTCTCTAGCCTTCCTACGTATTTTCTTTCTCTTTTCCCTATTCCTGTGGGTATGGCTAATCGGATGGAGAAACTTCAGAGAGATTTCCTATGGGGTGGTGTTGGTGATGAATTCAAAATTCATTTGGTTAATTGGCGTACGATTTGCTCTTCAAAAGCTTCGGGAGGGTTGGGAGTGAGAAGTTTGGTTAGATTCAACAAAGCATTGATGGGTAAATGGTTATGGAGATTCGCTATGGAGAGAGATGCTTTTTGGAGAAAGGTGGTGGAGGTCAAATATGGTAGTTCGAGGGGTGGTTGGTGTTCTAAGGAGGTTGGGGGTTCTTATGGGTTTGGTGTGTGGAAAAGCATTAGGAGGGGATGGGATGACTTCGCTGCGCATGTGAAATATGAGATCGGGGATGGCTCGAAAGTCTTGTTTTGGCATGATGTTTGGTGTGGGGATATTCCTTTGAAGATCCTCTTTCCTGAGTTGTTTCTTATTGCTACAAGAAAGGATGCTTGGGTGGAGGATATTATGCAGAGACAAAATGGCACCATCTCATGGAATATTTTGTTTGCTCGTCCGGTTCATGATTGGGAGGTCGATGCGGTTTGTAGGTTCTTTGGGATTTTGTACAACTTCAAAGTTAGTAGCGAGGGAGAGGATAAGTTGTGTTGGGTGCCAGCCCGTAAGAAATCCTTTGAGGTAAAGTCCTATTATCATTTGTTGTCGAGTCATTCTCAGTTCTCCTTCCCATGGAAAAGTATTTGGAAAGTTAATGTTCCCCCGAGAGTGGCTTTCTTTGTTTGGACGGCAACTCTAGGGAAATCTTTAACTCTGGATAATCTTCGTAAGAGAAATTTTATCGTAATGGATTGGTGCTATATGTGTAAATCCGCTGGAGAATCCATCGATCATTTATTTCTGCATTGTATGATGGCTTCTGAATTATGGAGGGTTCTCTTGCAACTGTTTGGGGTGGATTGGGTAATGCCGAAGTCGGTGAAAGATATGTTGGGGAGTTGGAGGGGCCAGAAGGGTAATCGGACCTCGTTACAGATTTGGCGCATGGCTCCGCTGTGTTTGATGTGGTGCATCTGGAGGGAACGGAATGCTCGCTGCTTTGAAGATTGTGAGACGGGTTTGTCTAATCTGAAGAGAAAGATGTTGCAATTGTTGTATATGTGGAGGGATAGAATTAAGACTATGCATGATTGTTCCTATTTTGATTTCTTAGACAGTTGTTCTCTTTCCCCCGTTCCTTAGGGGTTCCTTGTATACATCCTGTGTACTTTGGGTTGCGCCCCTTTGCGCCTTTTCAATAAATTTTACTTATCAAAAAAATACTCTCCCTTGCATTTAGGCTTCAACACTACATCAATTTGTCGGCACATGGAATGCTTTTTTAACCAGGCAGGAGATCTTAGAATTTGAACATAGGCTCTCCTGCTTTGGTACTTTTTTTTGAAATCATCAATACTAAAAGATTAAGCTAGTTTCTCAAGATTAAGCTATTGGGAAACTGTGAATTTATTTATTTAACATTTTCTCTTTTGGACATTCAATACTATCAACACCATTTGAGGGGGAAGATATTACTTTTCTGATTTGGAGATATTTAGACTACCCTCTTGGGTAGTTTAAACAATGAATGATGAGCGCTGTAAGGGGCGTAGGAAAATTCTGTCAGCGGCGAGGTTACTGAGAAGTTATATTTGGTTTTAAATGGAGACTAGTTAGATTGATGTACTTAAGATGGGATAGTGCAGTCATGATCCATCTATTAGGGGGAGGATTCAAGCTCTTGGTATCCGCAGTCAAGGAGAGATTCATGGAACTTGGCTTCTCTTGACCTCTCAAAATTTACTCCTCAATTCCAATATCTATGAGTGGGTCAAAGATAGGGGCGATGGTTGCCTTAGGAAAGAGTTTGTCATAGAAATGCTCGTGCAAACCCACACTGATATGTTGGTAATTCCTGCACATTTTGGTTACCATGTATCTTGTGATAACAAAGGTTCTCTCTCTCTCCCCCCACCCAAAAAATAAGATCTCTTGTGTGTGTTTGTGTGTCTAGGGTCTCTTCTACGTCAGTTTTTTTTATGCACTGACTTTGCCATCATATTTTCTGGTAGTTTGATAACTTCCTCTTTATTCAAGGATTTTTCTGGTTTGTGTTACAGAGCAGTCACCTGGAGAGCACGATAGTGATTTTGGTGATGCAGTGGGGAACTTTGTCAACCAACCAGTTTCGCGTAATGAAGCTAATGAGCAATTTGAGATGTGTTGTGGGGAGAACGGAATTTGCTCCCATGAGGTTCTTCGGGATGGGGAATCTGATTCTGGTTCCAAGATGGTCAGAAAGGTAGTTCTTTAGTATTCCCCCAATTGACAAGTGCTGGCTTTTTATAAGGAACAGTATGATTTTAATTGCATGAATTTATTCTGTTCTCTGTTCATGCATCAGAACATTTCTACTGTAAACTTGTTAGTCAAGGTCATATTTACCATTTCTTAATGTTCCTTAAGCTGTACAGGCTCCATAGAAGGTGTATAACCTCATCTAATATGCACTTAAAGGGAATTTTTCTTGGTTGTTATGATCATTTTGGTTTTTGTTGTTGGTGGTGTTCTTATTTTCTGATATTAATTTTTACTTCTTCAGACTTATCAAAAAAAAAAAAAAAAATTTTTACTTCTTCAGTTTTTTCCTATTCCATGACCATTTACATGCAAAAATCACTTAATAGTGATCAGGAAATTGCAACATAACTAGTGCCACAAAATTTTAGGTCAAACTATAATAGAAATATGTTTCTGCAACAGGCTTCATTTAGACTTTCATGGTGCTGCAAAGGTGAGCAAAGTGATCAGCACAAACATGACATTGTCTCTTTTGAAAGAGGGAATATAACAACTGCAGGACGCAGCAGTAGGCAGGTATACTTCTATCCTGCAAGAGGCTGTTATTTTGCCACTTATTTAATGTGTCAAATCAGCGATTTTTGTTACCGATACCTGCTTCCTCACCTTTATATTCTTTCCCGACACCATGACAACTTTGCAGAGCTCTCTTTGACTAACTGTTAAAATCAGTACATGGTTGTATTCATAGGGATACAATGGGGTGGGAGAGGGCAAGGTGGGCCATGTGGGAATGAGTGGGGCTTTCTGTCCTTGCCATTTGGGGAAAAGTAAATCCCCATCTCGCCCCTTTATATTATAGTTTTTGAATTTCTTTGTAAATTTACTTTTATAATGAACAATTACAAATGTAAATGTAGTAAAAATTTTACGCTCAAAGTAACATTAGAGGAATGTACAAAGTTATATGATTGTTTTTCTATATCTTAAAAATATGCAAGGGTATTTAGAAATGAAAATATGAGATATGGGGGTGGGGGTGGGGGTGGGGCAAGGCAGGGGGATACTCACCACCCCTGCTATGGGAATGAAAATCCATTCCTGTCCCTATTTTACTTGGGGGAATCCCCACCTGATGCAGGGCAGGGCAGGGTGGATCCCAGCTTAATTGGCCTAAGTTGCATCCCTAGTCTCTTATCTATTGTCTAATTGAAAACTAATTTTCCTTTCAGATCTCTTTAAGGTGGGAATCACCCCCACGGACTGTGCTTGTTTTGACCAAACCAAATTCAATTTCTGTTCGAATTCTATGTGCAGAAATGGTCAGGTGTGAATACAAACTATATTCTAACATTCTGCCGTCCTAAGAGCTATTTTCCTGCTAGTTCTTTTAATACTGTGTCAGAGTTGAGCTCTGTGAAATTCCTTAAGATATTGTATTAGCCAGGGACTGACTTTTAAATAAAGCAGATACCATTATCCCAACCTGCTACAAGATCTCTTCTGTAACTGCTTTTATATGCCTTTTTCTATTTAATGTTAAATTACAAATACAAATGCACCCATTACTGCCAGTGGGTGTAATAAGAATAAATTTTAGGAGAAGCGGGGTAATATTCACTAAAAAAAAAAAAGAAGAAGAAGAAAAAAAGAGGAAAGAATTGGTAAGATTCTACAGTCTGAGCCCTGAAAGGGATTTTACTGTGAAAAGTTAGATAGCAGTGAGAATGCCGGCCTCTCTCTCTCTCTCTCTCTCTCTCTCTCTCTCTCTCTCTCCCCCAGATTTTATGCCATGTTAAAAACCATAAATCCGAAAAGTTGAAGCTGCTAGGAAGTTGACTGACAAATGTACATCAAGCACACACTAACAATACTCGAGACAAATTATTTACATGCTGGGAATTGGGTTATGTTATTTGTCTTTCTATTGCTATTCGTATCATTCTAGTCTCTCTCTCTCTCTCTCTCTCTCTCTCTCTCTCTCATGTTTGCTGAAATTGGCTGACCTTCTTGTGTGATACTGGTTTCTAATTTTACATTTGCCTTTTTAAGCAAAATCTTCGGTCAAATAATATTATTTGTTTTTTTTTTTTTTTTTGCCAGATGGTTGAGGGAGCAGAAAAAATTAGACATATATGTTGAGCCACGCGTGCGAGTTGACCTTCTAACAGAATCATCTTACTTCAATTTTGTACAAACTTGGAAAGATGGTGAGCAGTGAAGTTTTTGTAAATGGAAGACATTACACAACTATTATTGACTCAATATGCACCGAATATTGCTTCATTTGTTCTTTCACATGGTGATCAAATTTCTCTTTGGACTAGATGTTATAAACTCTGGAATTTTGGTTTCTTCCTTCATCCTATCTTGCATATGAGACTTAAATGCTTCTCACAATGTTATTCTTATTATTGTCTTGGTTGTTAACATCGGTTGGTATTGTATTCCAACTTTTAGGGTGTTAGAGTTTATTAGAGTTTGTTTGTTTTATTCTTTTCAATCTAAGGACATATTATATATGCTTCAGCTTGAGGGGGAGTGTTAGGGTATAATATGTGGTGTCCCAATTCTAGAAACATGGTGAGGTGTCCCTAGTGAGCTGTCATAGTATAAGCTGTGTGTGAGTTGTCTATTTTCCAGAACATTGTAGAAAGCTCCTACATATGTGGAATGAAGGAAATGAAACCCCAAGGAGTAGATCAATCGGTTGGATACCATGCCTTATGAAGCGGAGGTCACTAGTTTGAATCTCTCACTCCCCCTACCCTTGGGACGTATTACTTACATACATAAAAAAATGAATGAAATGAATGCAGAAGAATGTGATTTGCCCCCATTTCTCTTACAATTGCCTATTCCCATCATAACTAACAGAGGACTAAATATATATTACATTTACATGTTTGCAACAGCAGTTATATCATAAAGGGTTGACCTGATACTAGTTTTAGTCGCCAAATTAAATGGCTGAATTATAATATTTGTTGTGCCTTATACTCCTGCAATGGTTAAGTGGAAACATTTTGCATGGATTTAAGGTAAATCTCCTTTTCATAATCATGTGACACTTGAATATTAAGCGTTACTTGTATGCTAAAGAATAAATTTGCATGTATGATGATCGTTCTTTCCAGTGTTACTTATGTTTGATGTATGGCCATGATCTTACATTTTATGACTTTCTTATTATTGCAGACAAGGAAATTTCGCTCCTGCATACAAAAGTTGACCTTGTTGCAACTCTTGGTGGGGATGGAACGGTCCTTTGGGTATGTGCATTTACTTTCTTTTTAACTTTGTTAGATGAATCAGAATGTGTCATAGCATTAACCTTTTGATTCGGCAATTACCTTGAAGTCAACATTATCTTCATCAGCATTAGAACAAGCTACTCGGATGCAAGTCTGTTTGAGCTATACCCTTCAGTGTGATACTTGTTAGTGAAAGTTGTTTGTGCTAGAAATAGTTAATACGTTCCTCTTAGGATCAAGGTAAAAGGAGAGAAGTATAATATCCAATATGGGAGGGATTAATCTTCCATTATGATCTGAGGTAGAAATTGGCAGTCATTACGCTCAAATGTTTACACTACCAACTATGAACTTTAAGTTTTAATTTTGGCCAACGCTGTTTTTACTTATAAAAAAATTGTCAACACTGTTGCATTGGGTAATTCTCTCTCTCTGCTTGTGGTTAATAATTTGAACAGAACAAACAGTGGTCTGGATTACTTACCCAAAGAAAAATTAGAAGGAAAAAAATCAGCGGATGGCTAGAATTTATAAATTCTACCTTCCGTTATTTATTGGAACTAAGGACGATATTTTCTTTCCAATGTTATAACCATGCATTTATATTCTATTGTAATGCTTGGCATTAATTGAGGTGCTTATTTGTCAACAAGTCGGACTATAATATTGCGTTCTTGTTTTTCCTGCTGCTTTTTTTTTTTTTTTTTCGTTTTCCCAGATTTTATTATCATTGGAAATAAGCTTTTTTAAATATGATGATTATTGCATTGAGGCTGTGTTTATCTCTCAAGGTAAAATGCTAAAATCTATGTGTAATTCAGTGAGAATTTTATTCTTGGAAATGAAGTCTAGAACCTTTGGAATTTTGCATCAAATGAATTTAATATTGGTCACTTTGATATTTACTTCGGTCTCTCTTGCCTTTGACACGTATCTATCTGCTTGTTTTTCAGGCAGCATCCATGTTCAAAGGACCGGTTCCTCCAATTGTCCCATTTTCTTTAGGGTCTCTTGGCTTTATGACTCCTTTCCGTATCCTACATCTTGTTTAAAGGTGTTCCCCCCCCCCCCCCCCCAACACACACACACTCACCATATCTGTTACCTTTTCGGTATACTCCAAGGTTGGTCCTTAATATTCTTCAGACACTGAACATTACAGAGAATGCCTTGATTCAGTTTTGAAGGGTCCCATTAGTATCACGTTACGACACCGTTTGCGGTGCCATGTTGTTAGGGATGCAGCTAAACATGAGTATGAAACTGAAGAACCAATACTTGTTTTGAATGAGGTTACAATTGATCGTGGAATATCGTCCTACCTCACAAATTTGGAATGCTATTGTGACAACTCCTTTGTCACTTGTGTGCAAGGGGATGGATTAATTTTATCAACAACATCTGGCAGTACTGCATATTCCTTGGCAGCTGGAGGATCGATGGTTCATCCACAGGTATGTTTTGGAGCCATTGCTTACTATGAAGTATCAACGCTGCCAGATATAACTTTTGGTGCCTAATGTTTAATGAAAAGTTATTTCATTTGTTAATTGGAGGAATTCAAACTTGTTAAAGTATTGATTAAATGATCAAATTTACTCATTTCTATCAGCTTAAGCTTTTGAGATGAGTGGTAATTTAATATGATATAAGAGCAAAGATCATGAGTTCGAACCTTATCTCCGTCATTCACCTGCCATTTTAATTAAACATTCCACATGTTAAGTCTCACTTATCAAACAGAAGTTTCAGCCCACACGTTAAAAGGGAGTGTTAGAATATTAATTAAATGATTAAATTTACTCTTTATTAACTTAAGATTTTGGGATAAGTGGTGATTTAACAAGACTATGCATGTAAACGGTGAGTTGATTATCCTGAAAGCTATTGAAGTGTTCTCAAAGTTGAAGGCTAAATTGAAATTCCTTGTTTATATCTTGCATATGGTACACCTTTGGTGACTATGGACAAAAAAGAGTACTATATATGTGTAACAAGACTTGTAGATAACCCTCTTCTCTCCACATATGGCAGATAACCCCCTTCTCTTCACATGCAGAATTTTTTTACATTGAACTGCAAAAGCGATCTGTTGACATTGACATTCTGGTGTGTTACATTTTCTTGTGCCTTGTTGCTATAAAACCTGAACCAAACGCGAAATATGGTATCTCTGGACCGTCTTTCTAACTAACTGTGAAAGCCAATAACAAATATGAACTTGGAAGTGAGTGATTTTACTCATAGAAGTGCAAAATAAAAGATGGGATGACATGATTCCTAATCACTAG
This sequence comes from Alnus glutinosa, assembly GCF_958979055.1. Lineage (NCBI taxonomy): Eukaryota > Viridiplantae > Streptophyta > Magnoliopsida > Fagales > Betulaceae > Alnus > Alnus glutinosa. The sequence continues at coordinate 3,608,519 of NC_084894.1, read as the reverse complement.
ACTGAATAAAATCTTCTGCCGAACTTGAGTGTTAGGCTTGGTTACAGGACAAGATTTAGTGTATGTATGTAAGCTTGAGTCATAAAGTTGTAATTTTATTGAAGTTTTTTAGAACTTCAAAATGTTGAGTGAGGAGTCCAAGGGGAGTGAAACTTATTGGATTTGGCAAGAGTCATGCCTGAAATCCAAACAAGTTCTGACGTTTTGGCCCGCTAGAATAAATGCTTTACTTTGAAAGCTGCGATAGAATGAAGTACATGTCTGTGAAACTAGGCATGGGAGTGTGTGTAAGATTAGAAATGAAGAAGATCAATATAAGGTAGAAATTATGCCACATAAGGGCAGTTGGAGGGATTTAGGTAAGAAGTTCTCATCCTGCAATAAAACCAAATACATGTGTTCTGGTAAATGGTGATGCTATCATAATCAATTCTAAACAAATCAGTTAATGTCCAAGGCATTGCTTGGGCAAGAGAAAAGTAACAGTAGAATCTGGGGTAAGTTTATGACCATAGAGAAGTTGCAGTTTTGGATGACATGAAAGGGTGAAAGGGGAACCATGTTGTAAACTCAAATTTGGCCAAGGAATTTTTCTGTTGGGTGGATTCTTCATTTAAAAGTCACCCATTTGGAGTTGCTTATCAAATTTTATATATTCTTTGGAGAAATTCTGAAAGAAGATCCTTGATTTCGACTCTAGCAGGCATCAGAAGTCATACGATGATATATCATAAATTTAAGTTTCAATATCCTATTCTTGATTCATCTCTATAACTGCAGGTCCCCGGCATCCTGTTTACGCCAATTTGTCCGCATTCCTTGTCCTTTCGGCCTCTGATATTACCGGAGCATGTGACATTGCGAGTGCAAGTACCTTTCAATAGCCGAAGCCATGCATATGCATCATTCGATGGTAAGGACAGGAAACTGTTAGCAGCAGGAGATGCTCTTGTGTGCAGCATGGCGCCTTGGCCGGTGCCTACAGCGTGTCAGGTTGATTCCACCAGTGACTTCTTACGCAGCATCCACGAGGGCCTCCACTGGAATCTAAGGAAGACTCAGTCTTTTGATGGTCCTCGAGATTCCTAACTTCCTTTTTCCCATTAGTTGTTACAACTTACATATATAAAAGAAAGCTATTCTAGTTGGTATCTTCTTATTTTCTGAGACCCCCCCCCCCCCCCTACCAACTGCTTAGTGTCATCGTAGGAGGGACCTAGGGGAAGCTGATTATTTTTCTCTGTTCTTATTGTTTTTTCCCCAATATGAATAGGGCACTTGATGTATACCATGGTATTAGAGCTGCTGAATGTATGTCGATGATGATGATGATGATGATGATGATGATGATGAAAAATAGGCCGTAGAAACAACTGTTTGTAATAAGATCAATTCTTCAATTGTCAAAAGAAATTTGTAAAGCTAGACTTGTATACTAAACGAATAAATACAAGAAATCAAATTATTAAACGTTTGTACCAGCTCTCTTTAAGATGTGCTACTTCTTTTCTTTTTAAACCTCTTTGATCTCTTTCTTGCTCTAAGGGCAGATGTCCGATGTTCTATTAATCCTATTAAAAATGCATAAGAGAATTGGGTATTCTAAGCACAGATGCCAGTTTAATAGACTGGACAGAAAAGCTTTGACCAAAATTGAATACGAGTTAACCTACTACTGGTCTACTACTATTGGTCCTATTTCATTCATCTTTGCACGTACCCTGGATCCAGAAATTCAGGATTATATTATACCTTAAGAATTGGAAGGTCAAAAGCAGCCATCTTTTCTGCTTTTCTGTGAGGATTGGGAGTGAGGGAAAGAGGGGAAAAGTCCATGCCCCAGATAAGCAATGATCATTGTTCATCAGATGCGCAATTCAGGAAGAGTTTTTGTGGCCGTACGCAAGCTTTATAGTCAAACTGCATTGGTAATGTAAGCATCCATTGTTCAGCACCATTTTTTTTTAGGTCTATACAGTTTTACATTTTGCTTTGCAATGGTATAAAGGTATGCTCTGACCCGTGCGTTGCACGAGGCCCTTCTCTCTCTCTCTCTATTTATTTTTACTAACTCATAACCCGTGCTATGCGCAGAATTTTTCATTATAACTTAATTTTAAAATTTAAAAAACATCTCTATTGAACATAGAACATTGCCTGAATATATAAATCACATAAAATTTTACAATCGAAAGAACTGTAATTTTAGTTTTAATTCATATAAATTAAAAAATTTAAAATATTCTCATATGAGGTGTTTTTTTTTTTTTTTTTTTTTGAAGGGAATATGAGAAGTTTAAAATGAAAAGAAGTGTAAAGCAAAAAAAAAAAAAAATAGAAAGAGAAAAACTTGGATTCTGGTCAAAGCATTAATAGTGGGATTAATAGTAGGAATTTCTGATATTGTTAGTGTGATACTTATTATGTTTCAATAAAAATAAAATCTATATAATTCTGAACGTAATATTTTTTTTATTTTTTTATTTTTTTAAAAAAAATAGCAAAATAAACATTTTTTTTAATGAATACAAAATAAAACAAAAGTTTTTAATTTTAGATTTTTTTAAAAAATTCTCACCACTTAATGCTATAATGCGAAAAAGTCTTTATTTTGGTCTCATGAAGATTCACACCCATGATCTTTTTATTTAAGCACAATAAATTTATTAAAATTATTACAAAACCAATTCAACCTTTAAAATTCACCGGTTTTTTACTTGAAAGACCGGTTTAGTGTTTAAAAATGATAGGTTCATGCCATGTGTCACAATTTTAGACCAACTCTAAGTTAGAACTCGGCTTTTGTGTGCAAGAAACATTTCTCTAAATTAAAACATATTAAAATCTTTGATCCCATAGGTGTAGTTTATAATGAAAATAAGTGTGAAGAAAAATAGCAAGAAGAAAACCATAATTTTGATTATCAAAGCATAAAATAGAAAATTAGCAGGAATTTTTTATATTGTCGGTCTGATACATATTATATTTCAATCCTATATAATTCTGAACATTCAAAAAAGCAAATGAACGAAAAAATAAAAAATAAAATAAAAAATAAAATAAAAAATAAAATAAAAAATAAAAATAAAAAAATGATGGGTTCACGCCACGTGTCACAATTCTAGGGAAACTCTAAGTTAAAACTTGGCTTATATATATATATGATATATGATATAATATGATAGTTAAAGGAAGAGAGAGAGGTAGAAATTAGTGAGAATTTAATGACAATAAAATTTGACGTTTCTATTATTTTTCTATTTAATATAAGAGAGTTAATTAGGCATATTAAATACACAGTTTATTTCACTTGAAATACATGGACCGGTTCAGTGTTACTTAAATGACCAATTTTCTACTTAAATGACCGGTTCAATGTTTAAAAAATATGAATTCACGCTATGTGTCATAATTCTAATTTCCTCCTCGCCCGCCCTTATAGGATGGGGGAGGTTTTTTGTTCCTTCCTAGTTAGATCCAATGGAGATTTGGTGCCTTCCAGCCTTTAGGGTTGTGGAGTTTTTGTTCCCTCGGGTTAGATCCGGTGGTGGTTGATGTTCTCCAACGGAAGACTTCACGGGATTTGGGTTGGAGAGCGATGTTTTGGTGTGTCTTCGGCGGAGTTTCTGACCTGGTTTTTCTTTGTTTTGGTTTCTTTCTTTCTTTTGAGTCAGATCTGCTCATTTCGGTTGGTTTTTTCCAAGACATGCATTTCCACGGTGTTCGCCGATTTCTTCTGATCCAGCAGCCTCCAACCGCGGCCGTGCCAGTTCTTCATGCTCGACACGTGGCCTACAGGCGCCAGGGAGGTCACTCCTTGGATCGGCATGTGTGGGTCACAGTTTGTCTTCCAAGGCGCGTTTGGTGGTTTCGAGGTCTTCCGGCAGATTTCTGCTGTAGAGGAGATCACCGGTGGCGGTGTGTGTTCTACACACGCTGACGCCGACGACGGTGCTTCCGGACGCTGGTCCTGTTTTTGGCTTATGCAACGGGATTTTAAAAAAATTATTTTTAAAAACGCAGTTAAGTGTTTGGCAAAATTGTAATTTGGCCTTTAAAATTGCAGGTTAGCCTTTAAAATTATGGGTTTTCAAAAATGCACCCCATTGCTTGCGATTTGAAAAAAAAAAGTTTTTGTGTGTTTTCAAATCGCAATTTTTTAAAAACGCAATTTTCAAACAGTTCATTTTCTGCAATTTGGTTTAAAATCGCACTTTTTGTCTGCGAAATCAAAATCTCAAACGCACCCTAAGCATTGAACCTAATTGAAGGTTTATTTGATTGCGTTAAATATTTAGTGATCGAAAGATTTTGTTTTATTTTGTATTCATAAAAAAAAAAAAAAAATTTTGTTTAGTTTGCTATGTATTTTTTTAGAATGTTCAAAATTATATGGGTTTTATTTGTATCGAAATGTAATATGTATCACAACAATAATATTAGAACTTCCTAATAATTTTTTATTAATGCTTTGATAATCATAATCTACAGGTTTTCTTCTCGCTTCTTTTTTTTTTTTTTTTTTTTCTTTATACTTCTTTTCATTTTAAATTATTGATATAGAAACAAAGATTTTAATATGTTTTAATTTATATGAATTAAAAAAAAAAATGAAGGATCTTATATTTTAATTTTTTGAATGTTTAATGGTATTTTTTTTTCTATGATTCACATAAAAAAAAAAAAATGGAAGTATTTTCTCTGCTTTTAAAAGCAAAATAAGTCAAAAATTTATTTGATTAAGCATTGAATGTGATGTGAGAGAATTTATTTGATTTCATTAAATGTTGAATGAAAAAATTGGTTTCATTTTGTAGGATTTGGCTTAGGTGCTGAAAAAAAAACTACAACACCAACTTGACCATTGAAACAATTACAGCACATATGCTGTAATATTTGGAATTTAGATTTTTTTTCTTGCTATTTTTTTTTTTTTTTTTTTTTTTTTTTTTTTTTTATATATATTCTTCTTTTCATTATAAACTACACCTATGTGAACAAATATTTTAATTTTTTTTTTACTTTTTATAGATTAAAATAAAATTAAGGGTCTTAACCTTTAATCATGTATTTTTATTGAAAGATGTATGATATTTTTTTTACACGCATTTTTTAACCTATAACAAAAAGTACAACGAGGATGTATTTAAATTCTGAAATTAAATTATAATGAAGAATCATGCGCATAGCATTGGTTATGAGCTAGTATACTTAATTGAATACCCACCATTCCCTATACATTTTTGCGTTTTTTGTTTGAAGTTTAAAAAATTACATTTATGCCATTCTAAATGTATACCAGGAAATACTCTAGCATTCCTTAAAGCAAAAAGCTTAAATCACGTGACATTTGGGTTTCTTAGAAATTGTCTAAACTTTTTATCTATATCTATTGTACAACCATTCACATCCCACTCTCCAAATTAAAATTTAGCTTAAAAATTTCTATTTTTCTATTTTAGCTACCCATGCCACTTTTCCAAAACATAAATCATCACATTCTCTAAATCGTTATCTACTTTATTAGAATTTTTTATTTTTATTTTTATCTCTCTACTTTATATGACCAAATTAAATTCATGCTTAATTTATTGATAAAATCAATGATCAATGATTAAACAGGGGCAACTTGCTCCCTTATTACAATACCATAGCTAGATACAGTTTTGAATAATTTCTTTAACCTAGACTTTAATTTATCTATGACATGCTTAATTAAGTACTGCTTCTCTAGCTAATTAATCCATGAGCAATTAATTAGCTGAATTTGCGCCTCTCTTCAAGTTATCAATTCCGTCCGCAAGATGGATGTCCAAATCTACTTCAATTTTCGCCCTGATCTCTGACTTAATTGCTTGCAATGACAATATGCATAGCATGCATCGCCTTGGAAGCTGATCAGCATATCATAAAAACCTCCATATCCCTATAACATGCATGCATGCGTGATTTTGGGTCGTCGATCTCATGATAACCTCCATATCCCTATGCCATGTATATATATGTATATAACAAATATACATGGCATGAAATATGCGAGGAGTACTTGTCCATAAGATCCATTCAAAGCTGAACATGCACTTTGATATATAGCTCACTTCTCACGATTCAACCCAGAAGAAGAGGTTAATTAAGGATTAAAAAACACAGCAACTAGCAGTTCTATCACATGCATCGGCAAACTTAAACAAGAATCATCGTCTCAATAACTTCAATATATAGCTAGCTAGCTAGCTTTTTCTTTCATTTTAATCGGTTCAGTATCTTAATTCCCGGGCGCCACCCTCTTCACCATGTCATCTTCTCCAAATTCTTCCAACTTGAGCACCACCATTCAACACAATCTCAGCCCTTTATCTCTATCCACCCTATGCAAGTCTGTAGCCATTTCAGGTCTGGTTTTGTTTCTGTTCTACACCTTGTTCAACCCTCCCAATTACCAGCCGTCCGATCTCCTATCAACTATAAAGCAGAAATGGCCAATCTCAACAACCCCTCCCACCAACAACATCTCTTCTCCGACCAATATCACCCACATTGTGTTTGGAATAGTCGGCTCCATGAACACCTGGGAGTACAAAAAATCATACAGTGCATGATCATGGTGGCGGCCAAACATAACCCGGGGATATCTTTTCCTAGACAGAGCTCCCACGCCCGAATTCCTACCATGGCCTGGCCTTCAAATTTCCCTCCTTTTCGTGTCAACGAGGATGTCAGTAAACTCAGAGCATTCCCGAGAATGGTGAGGCCTTTTCAGGTCCGAATTGTGCGTACAATACTGGAAACATTCAGACAGGGAGACAGAAACGTGAGGTGGTATGTTATGCATGGCAGATGACGATACTGTCCTGTTTGTCGACAATTTAGTTGAGGTTCTGGCAAAGTACGACCATTCAAAGTACTACTATATTGGGTCGAATTCTGAGTGTGTCAAGTCCAACGCTGATTTCTCGTTTGATATGGCTTTTGGTGGAGCCGGGTATGCTCTGAGTTACCCTCTGGTGGAAGCTCTGGCAGCCAAGTTAGACGGCTGTATTGATAGATATCCCTACTTGTATGTCAGTGATTTTATGCTGCACTCAAGTTTGGCTGATTTAGGGGTTCCTTTAACTCGCCTGAAAGGCTTTCACCAGGTAATTGCATGCAGTTTATATAACTCTCTATTGATCAGTTAGTTCCATCTAGTGTTTAAGCAAGAAAATTTGAAAGCAAGGAAAATGCTGGAGATCAATCCTCCCATTTTACTCACGTACCCGTGCGTTACTCTCTGACGTGACAGTGCGACATGAGATTGTCACACCAACATGCATTCAAAAAAGGCGTTGATGTAACACTGTTGTGCCAGCCAAAAACAAATATTTGTCTAGTCATTCCAACCGAACCTCTAGGGGTGGTTTAACCACCACCACCCCCGACGAGCGATCAGGTGGTTGCGACCACTAGATTTCTAGGATTTGGTGGCCAAATCAAGTGGAAACATTCTAATTTCATCCATGCATGCATGCCTCCCCTTGATAAATAATATCAACACCTATCAAATTTTCTTTTCCTCTTTCTTGTTTTTATTTTTATTTTTAGGGTATAATTATGAACAGTTTATTTTGTGAATGTATATATATTTCAGATTGATCTACCACTACAAAAAAAAAAAAAAAAAAAAAAAAAAAAGGTCATTAGCGGCGACTTTTTGTCGCCGCTAAAAGTCTTTTTGTCGCTGCTATTGATCAATAGGTCGGAATTCGGCCGAATGGCCGGGGAAGGGCTAGATCCCGGCCGACCAGCCGGGATCCAAGTGTTCTGGCCGGGTGTGGCCAGATTCAGGCCGGCTGCCCATTCTGGCCGGGGAGGGGCCAAATCCTAATTGTCTGGGATCCGGTCGTTCTGGTATGGAGGGGCAAGATCCCGGCCATTCTGGCTGGGGAAGGGCCAGATCCTGCCGGCCGGCCGGGGAACGACCAGATCCCGGCCAGCCGACTGGGATCCGGCTGTTTTGAAAGGAGAACGGGTCGCCGTGACATGGCTAGAGGATTGGTCGTCGGCGGAATCCGACGGTGGGTGGCTGAACAGGTGGTGGGTTTAAAACCGATTGAATTCTTTGAAAATGAAAAATATTTGGTGCTTTTCATGCATAGTATATTTTAGTCTTTTAATGATGTGTCCACTCTTTAGTGGATGCTGTAAAACATCACTTTTACGGCCCATCCTTATAGAAGGGCTCTCTATCAAATTAGCTTATTGTATAATAAAGTATTATTATACTATAATTCTTTTTGAGCCAAATTTTTTTTACTTTAATTATTGGTGGACGCTTACTAGCTAATCGATACTAATTAAGCTAAGCTGCATGAATAATATATATATATATACACTTAAACAGCTTATCAACAGGCATTGTTGCCTACTGATATTTCTCTTTCCTATCTCTTTTTTTAAAAACAGAAAAAAAAAAAAAAAAAAAAAAGAAATGATGAATTAATTAATTAGGAAAAAAGTAATAATAATCAAAGATTGCTAGGGTGTAAACGGAAGAAAACCCCAGCAACTATGAATCTATGATATTCGTCTATATGTTTTTCAACTATCTTCAAGAGTTTTAATTCAAATAATCTTAGAGATTACTAATGTTAAATATTCAACGTTAATCTCAAAATGATGAATTTAATAATTTAATTAATATTCTATTGCTTTGTATGAGCTCAAACTCTCTCTCTCAATAAATGAGGCTCTAGAATATTTTATTGAAATGAAATATCAATTACGGACATAAAATTCGAACTTAAGACATTCGATCTAATACTCTGTTAAATCAAAAAATTAATAGCTCCATTGAAGCTTGTTATAATTACAAACAGGCTCTTCTAGGTAAATTCTAAAAGAAGCAACCACCACCTTCAATGGACCATGCATAGAGTTAATCCTTCCATATATTCTGGATAATAAAAAAGCAGGGGTATTATCATCATTTTTGTCAATTCCTTGATCTGATTTTGCAAAAAAATCTTAATGGAGGGGGCTAAGTGAAAGGGGCTAGTAGTTTAAGGGGTCAATTGCAATTTTTTTTTAGTTTAGGGAGGACATTGCAATTGAGGTGAAATCTTTAGATTTTTGTTGTGTCATGACTTCCAATTCTCTTGTATTGTCCATTAAGATAATTTGTTGATGACTTACAAAAAAAAAAAAAAAAAAAAAAAAAAAAAAGATAATTTGTTGATGTAAAAATAATTTGTTGTCAATGAATTAGATTGGATTAATATTTTCCCATGCAATATATAATGCAACTCCTCGTAAGTTCCAAAAGCCACTCCAATTCAGCAAATTACAAAGTCATAAATAAGGATAATTTGTTCCTTGTGACCTTTGAAGCAATAATAAATGCACATTCTTGAGCATTTTTTTTTTAATATATATATATATATATGTACAGGCGAAACTCGTTAAAGTGCTGGGAGAGGTACTACTGCTAATTTTACTACAAATTTTCTTATAAATAAACGTGACAATCCATAATTAGTGAATGATTAAGCGAGTCAACTATACGCTCTTGATCATTTCACCAATTGTGAACTATCGCGTCAATTTATAAGAAAATTATAATAAAAACAACAAAAAATTACAGTTTAACCCTCCAAATTGTTAGTCCTTTTGCAAGTAGCCCCACAAATTTCCAACGCTTAAACCTTGGCTCTCTAAACTACCAAAACATTTCAAAAAGACCAATTTTCTCAAAATATACCTATAATATTCCTTCCCCGAGTCATTTTTAAATTAAAAATTAATTAAAAATAATTAAAAAATTAAAATTTTTTTTTAAAAACATAAAATTATATATATATATATATATATATATATATGGGTGTTTGGGGGTTAGAGGTGGCTCTTAGGCCACTCCAAACACCCATACTTTTTTTTTTTTTTTTAAAAAAAATGATAAAATAAATTTTAGTTTTTTAATTTAATTTTTATTATTTTTTAATGTAAAAATGACACGTGACTGAAATACTATAAGCATATTTTGACAAAATGAGCATTTTTATCGGAGTCCAAACGTTAGTAGTTCGTGAAGTTACTAACAAATCGGCTAACAGTTTGGAAAGCTAAATTGTAATTTTTTCAAAAAAAAAAATAATAATAATAATAATAATCTTCCGAGCATTTTCCAACTCCTCGAAGAACTACAGAATTGTACCTTGCCCGAAAGCCTTTTTCCAAGCAGGCAAATTCTTTGGATTGATTAAAAACCTATATTTTAATTCTCCATGAACTGCAAAAGCCTTTTTGTTACAGTTCGATAAGAATACTTACATTGGTATGAGAGAGAATTGTGAAAAACAAAAGAAATTTAAGAAAAAAGTTGGAATAGAAGGGAAAAAGAGTATAAAACACAAACTTTTAGCTCAGCTTGAACAGCTTTGCGATGTGTGTATAAATATCCAATAATCCAAATAGACCTAAGCATAGTGGGAACCAAATTTCTGGTGAACTGAATTGGTGTCAATTTACCCAACTTTATGAATCGTCTTACAATGGACCAAACCAATCCAAAAATCACAATCACATCAGAAAATGCAGCCGCTCTTTTGCTCCCAAGCATTATTGTAATCCTAGCCATCGAGCATAATCCACCCACCTGCCATGGCAAAGTTGAAAAAGGTCAGTCATTGAGGGAGGAGAAACAATTCTTGGCAAAGGCTATGTCAGAGAAGAGTAATAAATTCTCACAATAATGAGCCAACGAATGTGTTGCCGGTCCGAACAGCAAAGCAAATGGCACTCAGCATAAGCTTGTGCTTGTGTAGCAAGGGTTCCAAAAGCCGCTGTTCAATAACGCCAGCTAGAACTTGGTATCTGTAAAACAGCATTACATTCTTGATAAATATTTTAGGTCTGACAATCCATATACTCCGTCAATCTATTTCACAGTAACAGGCTAGAATATTGATAGATTAGATCCACATTAAGGAAGCATTTACGTGTCTCACAAAAATCAGTCATTCCATTGAATCTTAAACAGCATTTTGAAATGATTCCATTTTATCTCTCTTAGAGCTTTTAGGATTACCTATATGACATCATTACAATTCTGCAATATAATTTCCTTTCCCCTATAAGTTTATTATAAAAAGAAAATAGTACCACTCTAGTATAAGGCAGTAGTACACACGAGGAGAATTCTCGAATCATATCTAATCATGCCTTCACCTTTGTCTTTGTAACGATTCTAAATATGGACTTGGGTCATTATATGTTATGCAACAAAAAATAGAAGTTTTCATACTAGAGAAAATAATCCTCAACACCCACATCATAAAAATGGTTTTCATGGTAAAATGAGATGTTCACCCGTATTCAAATGTCGAGAAAGAGAGGTTCGTATTCTTTTTTCTTTTTTTAATACTGTATGTTCTGGACTCTATAATCTTGTAGGACAGTTTTTTTCAGGATAGACTTGACAAGTTTCCTTAAGAGTGTTTGAGAATTGGAGATACTTTTAGGAGGTTCTAATTGGGATGAAAATCACAACTCCATATATCATAATTGAGCAACCAATGCAAGTCCACATTATTATCAAAACCGTCAACATAGACAGTAAATATTATCTTGAATTGTAAACACTCTAAAGCACATGCATCTGGAGATGATTATAAAATTAGAAATAGAGGCTGCATGAAGTACTGGATCACCGAGAGCCGAGAAACTGGTATTAATTAAAACCTACATACCGAAGATTGCTAGAAACCGCCATATAGACACCATAGGCAGCACTGGTGGATAGTATAGGCAATGTTTCCTTTTCCACTTCAACTCCAGCAGCCTTATCAACAGCCTTTCTCGCATTGATCAAGGCATTTGTAACAGCTGTGCCAACCTAAATTAAATGAAATTCATTAAACTCCAGAAATTGCATTAATGTTGCTCTGACTTGCATAATATCTCTATGGGCAAAACCAATTCCTTTAAACATCCATTGACAACATAAACAACAAAACTACAGAAAACATGACTAAGTACACAATGTAAAATAGGAAGATAACTAGTCCACTTATGCCTTAACAAATGAATTAAATCACCCTAACCTGAGGTTGGGTTGAATATATTGAAATAAAGATAGGAGGGGCTATGCCAAAAGTTTTACAGGTAACAGTTTAGTCCTCATATTTGGACATGGGGTGGGTGCACCTTAAACCAACCCGACTTGTCAAAATTCAAAGCTTTAACTCTATATGCTGCTAACCGCAATCTCCCCAACTTATTGATCCCAAGAGCAGAACAAGATATAAAAAGAAGTATATTGAATGCAACAGCTCTTACACACCCGCAGCATACTTAAGCTTTTCTCCTTTTATTAATGGATATATATACATAAACAAGCATATCATATCAATTAAATTAAAATTCAAGCTTAATAGAATTTACAAGATACACAAGCAGACAAGGATTTATTTGAGAGCAACAGGTTCTTTAGTAGCTATTTAAATTATATAAAACAATCGGTTCCCATTGAACAATAATATGGTATCCAAGTTACATATTTTCATAGTCTTATGCAGTATAGGTTGCACAAATGACATCCATTTGGAATTTTCGCCCAACAAAAACATTGTAAATTCAAAAAAGTATAATGTGTCTAAACTTCTCAACTGAATGTCAGATGCAAAAAATTCTTCAAAAACCTATTTCATTAACATATAAATTAGTAACCATGCGTTTCTTTCACTGTTGAGAAAAGAAAAAAATTATCAAATTGCTATAAAAATGTGTTCTTTATTATCCATTTTTATACTTGGTACTTTTCATCGTTTTTTCCAGGTATAGATGGAGGCTGAATGAGGGGGAACAGAAAGGAATGAATCAAGAGAATATCTTAGAATCCCCACTTCAATTCACCAGGATTCTCTCCAGGATCAAATGAGATTTGAATGGGAAGTTCACTGCTAGAAAGAAAAGGACCAAAACTTACTTCTTCTTTTTTGGCTTAACCAATTTTTTTTTCTTATTTTTATGGTCCCTACATTTGATCTAAATAACCTAATTTTTATCTCATTAATTTCCTCTTGTGGGAAGTGTATGAGTAAGCAGCACAATCAACTTCTATAAAAGCTTCATTTAACCATTTCTTAACAAATAAATAAATAAAATCTAGTGATGTAGCACTTTGCAGAGCATCTCTCAGCTGACAGAAGATCATAAATTGCAAGAGGATATAATAGCAGCATATGGATGTTGTGTGTAGGGAAACAGAGCACCTTTCTTGATCAACAGTTAAACAATTAGAAAGCGACACTTAAGAGAATATGAAGAAAAGCAAAAAATCTTGATTAAGTGCACAAAGCTATCTAAATTGAAGAACCTCCCAAGAGAAATACAACAACGTACTAACCAGTGATGAAGCGGTGCCAACTGCAAAAAGTTTTGTCCCATTCCGCTACACAATTCAAACCAGAAAATATAAAACATGCAATTTCATTGTTGTTAACTTGAAACTAAAAAATGTGGCGATTCATTTTAAGCAGCATATTCAAGTTACTAAAAATTTACTTACCACTATTGCACCAAATCTCTGTAAAAATGAATATGATGTTCCAGCAAGGGCAACCTGAATTTAAGGACCAAAAATAAGTAATCAAGTGTATCCTTTAATTCACATAATCTTGGCAAACTGTTCAAGTAATTGCATTTTTCTATAGGGAAAAAAACTCTAACCTGGAATGCATTATCAGGGCAATTATGGAAGAACTTAGCAATTGATCCTGCGCCAGTTGCAAGTGCTGGTCGGAGAGAAACAGTAGGGGCAGGAAGATAAACAAGCATAAAATCTGCAATTATGGCCATTACCTAAGAAAGGTAATGACAGAGAAAGGATACTGTTAAAAGATATTACATAGGATGCAAGAGGTCTCTTAATAGTTATACGGCAGGGCATAAGGGAGGAGGGGTTTGACCAAAAGAGCACCCAACTCCCTTGGCAAATCTATGGCATCAATAATTTTAACAATTTCCTCTAAATAACACTTCAATTCACTTTTTGAGAGTGCTTGGTTCTTGAATAGGAAACAATCCATAAGATAATGAAGCCCCTAAAGAAATCGTTGACTTCCATAAGACAATCTGTGAAGAGGAGGCACCTCATTAGGGCTTCATCTGTTATAAACCAATCGGTACGACCAGATAATGAACTCAACCTTTCAAATGGATCTAAGCACATTTCTAATTTAATATACAAGATCACCAATGAGCATGATAGATGAAGATAATATCATTCCAACCATATGAGTGGACCTATTTTTGTGATTCAATTAATTCAAGATTTTTCTCTGTTATTACTATATAAGAATGTTCTTAAAATATTGAAAGGTCTTAATTCTTACTAGAATCCACCATTCAAACAAAAAGTGCAGGGAACCCATCAAATCTTGTCAAGTGAGTGCCCATCATATATTATCTCTTTTAACATATACTTGGAAAAAAAGCATTCGCTTTGAAGGTTGCGAAATAAATAGTCCGAAGTTAGAAATAACGTTGCCCAATAATTCATATGACTGGTAAGCAATTTTAAAGAAAGTGGATCGCTTAAAAGATTTAAATCTGCATTGTAGAGTCATATGCTTAGGACCAAATACTGGAGGGCACCTGTCTCATTTGGACTCTTTGCCTCTCCATAGAGTACCCATGTTGAAAAAACAAGCATGGATGTCAGTGTGCCTACAGGAGACCTCAACAAAATGGAAAATCTTCGGAAAACATCCAAATCTTACACCTGGACTCACCCACGTACAAGTCCAACATTACATGGAAAAGAACTAGAAAAGTATTCTCATTTGCATTTAACATGAACAATAAAATGTAAATTAAATTACACGATTCAATATACTTGATACCATGAACACATGTCAAATTGAGTTTCCCCCTCTCTGCAAGGTATTGATCAAAGATTTTGAAAACAGAAAAGAAAAAAAAAAAAAAAAAAAAAAAGAAAAAAAGAAAAAGAAAGGCCACTTGCAGGCATCTCTCGGCCATCAATTTCACTTTATACTCATTCCTAAACTAAAAAGATCGACGTTACATTTCAGATTTTCTTAGTCTCGGTTATCTAAAACCATCATATTCTTTCTTAATATTAACCTCTACTCTAATGACTTTGTCAAGTAAGACAACATTGTCTACAAATAAAATATGCCAGGGAACCTCTTCCCGATCATGTCCAATAGCAAATAATGATGCAAGTCCAAGCCTACTGTCATATTAAATTACAAGAACAAACAAACCAGCAACTTTGACAGCACATGCAAGGGAATTACAGCAGTTAGTTAGTGGGGCAAATGAAAAGTACAATATGCAAATTGAAGAGATATATATTTGATAAAAACATCCATACCACATCTGCAAAAACAATTTCCAGCTCATCGAAAAATTTCTCTCTCCTGCGTTCATACTCTGCAGCAGTCTAGAAAATAAACCAAATGAAAAAGGTATTAACAATGCTATTAAAACAAATAAAGGGTTAACCACATTAAACACGGACCGGGGGAAGGAGAAAGAAGGAAAGAGCAGTTCAAACTTAATATAAAAATGTGTTCCTACAGCATATCATGACTAGGTATCCATCAAAAGAACATTTTTCTGGTTTACTATGATAACAAGATGATATCAGCGCATCACATACTTTTTTCAATGTCGTCTATCTATAATCTCAATGTTTCTAATACCTAAAATTACATTCTATGTCCATAGACCCTGTCACATATTCTTTCAGTGTTAGAAAATGCATACATAAATAATAAATCCTTCCCCATTTCCATTTGAAAAAAAAAAAAAAAAAAAAAAAAAAAAAAAAAAAAAAAACAGCTTGCACACACATCACCCCAATAGGTCAAATCAATTCCCTAAAACCCCATTTTCATCGGTAAATCCTTTTCCATCATCACCCCATCTCCAAATTGATTATTTCCACTTCACCCAAAACCTACGTGCTAAATTTAATCACTTTAACCATTATTGACTCTACTGTATGGGCCGAGTCTCAGGCTGAGGCCCAACACAAACAAGCAAGCAAACAAACAATAAGCATAACTTCACTGTCAACACAGTCAACCTTGGTGAAGATCCCGACACCGCACTCCATAAAAATTTTGGCGAGGAAGAGGTCGTCGGCCAAGAGGCGCTCCTTGAACCCCCCGAACTGCATGAGCCACCGGAGGATCCCGGACTTCTCCATCTCCAGGAACTTCTCCACCACCGCACCTGGCACCCTCCCTGCCTCGATCGCCGATTTCAAGTCCTTCGGCAGACTCTCCAGCACCCTCCCAGCCTCCGCAAGCACTATCATCGCCTCCTCCCTGTTCTTGCCCCCCGCATTCTCCCCTTCCCCCCCGCCATCCCCGCCGTTGTTCCCGCCGTTGTAGTTGTTGTTGTTGTTTTGGTCGCCGCCGCCGCCTCCAGCGAGTACTGCGTCGCTTCGGGCTGAGAGTGCATGGATGACCGGGAGCTTTGGGTGGTGGCGGAGTGAGGGAGTGGGGGGTGATAGGGTGAGCCGGAGGTGGAGCAGGGGTACTGCTGATGAGGATGACGCGGAGGACGAGAATGGAAGGTTTGGATTGGAAAAAGCAGAGAGAGAAGAGAGAGAAGGGTTGAAGCAGAAGGCGATCGCCATTGTTGTTGATCTTCGGTCTCTCTCTCTCTCTCTCTTTCTCTTTCTCTGCCTGCCTCTTGAGGGCGCGGTGCGGGCGTTTCTTCTTAGGAAGAGAGAGGGGTCTGTTTGTTTGCTTGCTTGTTTGGTTTCTACTTCTTAGAAATTTAGGAGGGGTTTTGCGTTGGACTACGATCCCCCACCTCTCTTCTCCAGCGCCTTAACCTCACGCTCCAAATGCGCCCCAATATTATATATTATATATTAATACCCAATCACGGCTTTATTTCACTCCCCACCAAACTTTATTTTATTTCGTCTAAATATGTTTTTTAAAAATATAAATAAAATCTTCTCTTTTTTTTAGTGGGAATATCTTTTTACTTTTGGTGATACTCAAAAGCTAGAGGCTAGAAAGATGGTTGTCACTTTGGAGACCATTAAAGATATGCTGATATGAGAATCCACACTTAAAAAAAAAAAATTAAAAAATAAAAAGATATGAGAATCACATTAAAAGGTCTAAAATGTTTTCCCAACTCGCATAACATCCACTTATTATAATAAAGAAAAGAAAATATAAGAAAGCAAAAATGAATATTCATTTGAAAAATGGAAAGCAATTCAACTACATTTTTTTTTAATGTGATTTCGGTTTTTTTTTGTTAGAAAAAATGTTATAAAGGTAAAAAATATTTTTTTTGGTAGGGTTTACATTTGAAAAATTCATAGCATTTTTCATGATTCAATTTTATTCTATAGGTCATATTCTCACATATTATTATTATTATTATTTTTTTTTTTTTTGACATGTCCACACAAGAGGGGGAGGGGAGATTCGAACTAGTGACATCCGCTTCATGAGGCGTGGTCCCCAACCGATTGAGTTACCCCTTGGAGACATATTCTCACATATTATTGTGTATGTTTTATATACACACATATTCAAATATTAATTTTTTCATATTAAGGAAGAATTGTCAAATATAATTCTAACCTTCCATGCTTGATAAAGTTAATGCTATAAATTACATTTTTGTCACATAATTACATTCACAATACTAACGTGGCAGTCTTAATTAATCCTTTATATAAAGTATAAAGTAATGTTTCTTACACAACAAATGTAAACACCTTGTACAATAACGCTGACGTGTAAATGGTTTTTTTTTTTTTTTTTTAGTAATGTTTCTTGCACAATTCTTACACAACTTTTGTACGACTCTATTTACTTTTTTTTTTTTTTTTTTATGATCAACCATTGGATTTATTTTTCTACACGTATACCCTAAATATTCAATTGTTGATCTTAAAAAAAGTTGTTAGAGTTGTATAAGAGTTGTGAAAGAAACATTAGTTTTTTTTTTTTATACGACTTTCATACAAGTGGGGTGACGTGACAGCGAAAATCAACCATTGATTTTTTTATTTTATTTTTTTTACAACTATGTCATCTTAGTTGTATAGCAGTACCATAACAGCCTATTAAATAAAATTACTTTTATAATATATATTAAGAAAGAGATCACTACTAACCAGATTTATGTTGTGAATATTTATATATAATAGAAAGATATCTATTCCACCAGAAAGATCAACAAAATTAAGATTTATTAGCTTAGAAGATCTTTATCATGTGTTATTTCTTGATGTTTTGAAAGAATAAACTTAATAATTAATTCATAGCATAAAATAGGAGGTAATGAGGTACCTATCCCTTTTAGTAATACTAAAGTCTCTAGAAAAAAATAATGGTTAAACGCATGCCTCTCATATTTGTTTTACTCGTAACCAATACTCCTCTAATTTTTTTATTTTTTTTCAGCATTTTATTCTATTAATATTTAATTATATTGACGTAACAGTCTCAATTAATTTATTTTTAAAAAATTAAAATATCTAATTAACATTATCATGTTAATATAATAAAATAATAGTGAAATAAAATAGTAGTGTCTAAAGTTAGTTTTTTTTTTTTTTTTCCATAATGGATATAAATTATTGAAGGAATCTTCAAAACAAATAAAATATATAAGGCCCTTTTATCAAAAAGGATCAAGTTGTCCGTTGGCGCGTATTACGCACGTCTAGAAGAACGCGTGAGGAAAATACCTGGGATCTTGTTGGTGGGTTGGTGGGAGTAGCTTGTCTCTTAGTTATGCCAGCGACCCTCCGTTCAGGTTTTGATGTCATTTTCGGCGACCAGAATCCATAAATTATTTTTCTGCACCACATTATATTATGTAAATTTAGTTACACACTCTAATTCTAAATCTTCTTCACATATGCCCCTCTACTCGATTCAAAATTCAATAAATATAAAAATAGGGACAAAAGTTTTTTTAGCATATATTTTTAGAACACGTAATTTTTATATATAATTTTAAAAAAATATACGTGCGAATCACATATTTTATTAATTATTTTTTAAATTACTTTAAAAATATATACCAATTTAATAGATTATATTTAAGAAATTTTTACCAACCCAATTTAAAAGAAAACTATATCTTATAGATAATAAAGAGACACCACCATAAGACAAATAAGGCAAATCTAAATGAAAGCTACGGGAATCTGGCTTTTTGAAGCTTTCAGAAAACTGTCTACCACAATTATTTAAATAAATAACCTAAATATACATAAAAAATGAGATGATCATTGATTATTTAGTTTCTACTTTTAGAAGAAAAAAAATACAAACCTTTAAGAAATAAATACTATGAACAAATGCATTTTTAATCTATTTAGTTTAGGTTTTGACAAACAATTCTTTAAGTTTGAAAAAAGTGATTAATTACTTCCTATGGCATGTAACAAAAAAAAAATGATATATCATTAGAAAAGTTGAGTTACATCGGCACCAATTATGATGCAACACATGTCACTTGCAATAATAATTAAAAAAAAAATACTAGGGGTGGTCGGGTCACACATTTTGATTAAATGGGAGTGGCTGAACCATCTTCAAGACCATAAGGTGGTTTGACCAACCTGATATATGCCGAATCCAACTAAAGAGTACCCAAAACCACCCCTACGTGGCCTTTCCATTTGGTCAAAAGCCACTTCCTTCATTTTTTTATATATTTTATTTTGTATTTATTAATATATATATATATATATATATATATATATATATATATATATATATATATATATATATATATATATATTTTAAGTAACATTTATCACACTATGATTGATGTCAATGTGACACATCAAATAGATTCCACCAACTTTTTTAACGAAAATGACCAATTTGCTATCTTCTTTTTTTTTCCTTACCTTAAATAATGATTAATTACTTTTCAAAATTCAAAAAACTATTTGTCAGGAAAAAAAAAGAAGTATTTATATATCCCTAATCCCTATGTACTCAAAGGAAAAAAAGGAAAAGAATGTGTCGTGAATTATAATTTGCCAAAGTAGTGATGCGCAATTTAATGCTCCTATGGAATCTGGTGGGAGTTAGATTCAAGCATTTGATGCGATTCCCGAAGACTTGGGAAGTCCGCAGTCAGACCCCACTCGCCGTTTTGTTTCTGTTTACCGTTCTGTTTCTGTTTACCGTTTAGGGTTCTCCGATTAGCTTTCACCTTCCAAAGTTTTGGGTTTTGCCGCAAGCGAGACGGTTGCCGCCCGCCCAGGGGACTACAAGCTCGATAATCTCATAGGATCCTGCTCACATGGAGACACCCACAAATTTTTATTTTATTTTATATTTGTTAGAATATATTTGTATATTAACTTTGCTGTTTTTCTTATTATTAAGCATTTATCATTCCAAGTAGGCCCAATTTGGCCCATAGTCGGTCCAGTTTCCAACCCATTGTTGGTCCCTACCGGCCCACTTCATCGGCCTTGACCGTCAAGTATTAGTATCGTACTTTTTGTCTACAGTATGAAACCGCAATTTCAAATGCACCCGTATGCATAAGTGTATAGTGATGAAAAACTTATCACGTGAAGAGGTTACTTCGGCCTTCATTACGAAGTCCTTAATATTGTTAGGGCTTGAAGATGGCTACATATTTAGTACTCAGCAAAATAATTCTCTTGAGCCACATTAAGTAAAAGTATTCAAGTATGTTATGGTGAAATTATTTGAAAGAAATTCAACAATGCAGTAAGTAGAGGTTTCAGATTATTAACAACTGGGCACAATTGATATCTGCTAATTATTATTAGACTGGGTCCTCCAATCCAAGTTGAAGAAAATTTATATCCTATTATAATTATATCCTATTATAATTTATAACTAAACACAAATACTGTGTAAGAAAATAAAAATATAAAGAACAAATGACATGTCAAATTATCAACCTAGTTTTATTTAGTTACCGTGCCCATGTTAGGTGGACGTAAGTATTTAGGGCTGGACCACCTCAAATTTCTACGTTATTTTTTGTTTTCTTTGTTTCTACTTATCTTATGAAATTTATTTTATTTTATTATTTTAACAATATTATTGAAAATAATGTAGAAACATCGGGACTTGAAAATAGTGTCACCTTTTTCTTTTCTTTTTTCAAAATATAAAACTTTCAATTTGTAGATTTTCAGTGATTTTTTTTTAGAAACTTCAAACTACTTACTACACTATGCTCGTTTGGTTACATGAAATACAATTGAGTTAGAATGGAATGATGATATCTATTTTTTTCAATTTGGCGACAACATATATTCTCTTATCAGAATTGAATTAAAAAATTTAAAATACCAAAGATCTATAACTAATAATAATAGTTTTTTTTTTTTTTTTTTTTTAAAAAAAAAAAAGAAAGTGCAAAACATTCTTTGGTGGCTGGCCACCCTAGTAGAGCACTAGAGGTGGACAAGAGTCCACCTCTAATGGCTCTCTAGGGCTGGTCACAGCCACCCCCAACAACGCTTCGAGGGTAACTGCGACCACTCTCGAGCCATGGGAGTGGTTTTGGCTCCCTTGGGGTGGTCGGCTACTTATAAAATGTTTTGAGTTTTTTTTTCCCCTTTTTTTCTTTATATATAATTTTTAGGTTTTAAAAAAAAAAATATATGGGAAACCTAATATGTACCTCAAGGAATAGTTACTCTCATTTTTTTTTAGAGGAATAACTATTCTCCTAGATGGGATGAGGCATAGTATGCAACCAAACAAATGAATGGCTAATTTTATGGAATAACTATTTCACTCTGAGGTCTATTTTGCATACCAAACATGCCCTTACCCCACTTAACTTACCGTATAATTTGCAATGTTCTTCTCAAACTTTAAATTTTTACAATTTGTACCCTACCAATCTAGGGGTGGGAGTCAAATAAAACAAGGCTGGTAGGGACTCTTTCGCCTACCACCCAGCCCTTTGTTGGTTAGTAGGTATTTTCACCAACTTTTTCCAACAAGGGGGTAATACCATCACCGTCCATCACCACCAAGTCGGTGATTGTCGGTAGTCAGAATGGGCTAATGAGTGATGACTGACAAGGGTTGAGTTGGTGGCGGAGCAAAGAGGAGGATGACGGTGTGAAGGCAAGAGAGATTGTGAGAATAAATTATGAGAAGGCAATAGAGATTGCTATAGTATAGGAGAATCACGAGCCATGATGTTTGACGGCAAGAGAGAGAGAGAGAGAGAGAGAGTGTAATAAAAAGTGAGTGAGAATGAGAGAATCTGATTTAGGTTAGGGTTTTTCACAAGCGATTAATATATAGAGGATAAAACGGCATTGTTTTCTTTGTCACAAAATGACATTGTTTTGACTATAATAAGTTTGGGTCAGTTAATCGACTTTCCAAAAGTATTATACCGCTTATTGAATTGACCGACATCGGTAATGATTTTCATCTACCGCCTACCAGCCAGTGGTCGTCATGGCAGTGCGGTTACGACCGGTTGGCGGTCAATAGCCGGTAGACGGTTGATTTGTACAGTCTTATACCAATCTATCAGGCAAGTTGCAATGTCTTCATTCTGTTAGAGTTTTCTATTAAATCTTAATGGATATTTCACGACTTCACGTGATCCAAATAATAAAAAAAAAAAAAAAAAAAAAAAAAAAAAAAAAGGAAGAAGAAGGAAAGAAACCCTCCCACAGCAGGCCCACGCCGTGGGTCGCCTCCTAACGAAACAATTAAGAGTATAATTATATTTCTATTAATTTTATAGGGTAAAATTAACAAATCATCTTGATGGATAAGAACATTGTAAATTGAGTGATAAATTGGTAAGGAATATTGCAAAAATTAAAATATTAAAAAAAAAAAAAAATACAAATGGGGTGATGCATCGAGGGAGGTAAGTGTTGTCCATTTTTTGTTACAATAACGTTTCAAATGCATTTCCTGATATTTCTAATATTTTCAGCAAAGTCCTTTATTAGTGAAACGAAGTAAACTATTTCAGCTTCACCACTCACCAGCTTCTTAATTATTTTGCATCCAATTTATATTTAAATTTTTCTAATATATTTATATATATATATGTTAGTATTTGGGTGTTTATCAGGGATTAGACCAAATAAAAAAGGAATAAAGTTTTTTATTTTTTTAGTTTTTTATCTCCATGAGTGGATGGTAATTATCAAAATTTTAAAATGTTATTCTAAGTTCACTATTAGATCCGGATCCTACATGAAATATATAGAGAGTATAAATTTTAAATTATTTTAAGGAAAAATCTTACTTAATCTTTCTAAACTTTTATCACATTTGTAATTACCTCTTAAAAGTTTAAAAGTATTCAATTTAGTATAATAAACTTTTAATTTTTTGCAATGTCACCCCTCCTATTAGGGTTTGGGGTTAAATCAGACGGCAAATGGATGAAATGGCTTAATTACTCCTATAAAATCTATAAAATTACAAAATTACCTTAATTTAAAAATAAAAAATAAAAAAAGGCGACCACTTTGGGAATTAAGAATTCGATATTTGTTTAGCCCGCACACAAGGTGTTTACCGCGCCTTATTCGTAATAAATATGTGCATTTTTATAACTTAGAAGGAAAAAAAAAAAAAAAAATTGTTTTTCCAACTCTAAAGAAATTTGGGTTCCCACATCTTTAGAAAGGAATTTATAGTCTCAGCAAAAGATAATTAAGAGGAAATTCAGATTTTCAAGGACATTTGAATTTCTTTTAGTAAAATACAACCAAATAGAGTAATCTTTTAAGATTCTCAAAAAATTTAGAAGATTACGTCCATCCAAACGCCCGTACGACTAATAAGAATGAAGAGAAATGTTTGGTTTTTATTCTTTTCTAATATCTTATCCATCTTTATATAAAAAAATTGGTAAATCTATCATCGAATATGCATAGATTTAATAATGAATTTTTTTTTATTAAAAAAAAAAGAGAGTAAACAATCGATGGACAGTAAAAAAATGAGTAAATTTAATGAACATGTAAAATCTCTGAAGAATGAAATACCAAGTTAAGTCACATTGTTTTTGCTAAAAAAGAAAATTATTATTTTTAATATTTTAATTTCTTTCTTTCCTGGGTGAGGGAAAAAAGTGGTGGAGGGCCAAGATTAGGTTGGGCCTTATAAAAGCAGTAAGATTAATGGTAGACATGTAAGAGATCCACTTGGTTCACATCATCATAAAGGTTTGTGAAAGGCTACATGTTTTATTGGGGGGGCAGCCGATAATCTGTCGGCTCAAGATCAACACTTTAGGACAAACAAGTTATCCTATCCTATCTTTCAAACCCAAACCCATAATTTTATTTTTTTATTTTCCTTTTTTTTTTTTTTTTTTTTTTTTTTTTTTTTTTTTTTGAATTGTATAATTGCTGGTTTAATGGCAATGTTTTAATGTTTGAAAATGCCAATTTTTTTTTGGTTTTTGATTTTGTGTGTATACTTTTGATAGTTGTATTCGAAAAATGATTAAAATATTGTGGTTTTTATTGTAATTCAAATGTTGAATTTTTTGAAATCAGAATTCAATTTTAATTCATTGCGCGAATTTCGAAGGTTGACTTTGTGAGATAAAATTTAAAAAGTTAAATAAAAAATGATTTGTTTTTTAAAAAAGTAGAGAAGAATCAGAATTCAACTCTGTTCCCAACCGAACAATTTCAAGTGGCAGTCTACATGAATGTCATATGGGTAAAAGAAAATAAATTAAGCAATAAAATTTGATAGGTAAATTTAATTGATTAGTGGCTAGCGTAGAAGCCAGCCCTAGACTTCACCCCTCAGAAAGCAGGTCTGAGAGGAGGAGGGAGCAAATAATCAATTTTGGTTTATCTACTCTCCCTCCCATTCTGATTTTTTCTTTTGTTTGTAAGTGTTCTTCAACTAGATAAACAATTTTGGCATCTTCACTATGCATCCGTCCATTTATCTCCGTGCCGTGTCATTCATCTCCTTCTTTGCCACTGTTGCTATTTGCTGGTTGTGTTTTTACTTTGAATAAAAGTTTTTTCTTCTCTTTAGATCTGTCCTCATGGGCGATTTATGGGACGAAAGTTAGTCAGGTGTGAGGGGTTATCTTTCACGGGCCGGTTTAAATAAATTTTTCTAGGATATTTGGCTACCCTTCTTTTAGATCTAATTTGTTCGGAACAAATCTGTTTTTTAACTATTTTTGTACATGGTTAACGAAAGATGAAAGTCGTAGATATAATTTCATTTCAAGAATTTTACAAAACTTTATGACTATTTAACATCATAACATTTGGCTATAATTTTACAAAACTTTATACTTTGTGATGTAAGAGCTTTATACTCGTAATCTTTGATAAATGAAATACTCAAATCTTTCGTTCAAAAAACGAGATTAGTGAAAAAGAATTTTTGTGATCGATAAAGTTAGGAAGTCATGATAGTAGGGATCGATTTTGAGATATATTTGAAATGATTATAAATTTTGTTAGAAATTAATCTTGAACCAAGGATCTCATCTTTTTACGAAGAATATATGGTTTTTGCTTCAGACAAGAATATGTGGTTAACTTCAAAGAATGCGACCAAACGACTGGTCGGTTTGAAAATTTGTCTGGTAATTAAACCTCTTCAAAAGCGATTATGATCTTCCCTAATCCCTGTTGATCATGTGTCAGACCCTTGTGGATCGCTGCATTGAATGATTTGACTGGACCAACCATTTCTGTGCATGTGTGTCTTCCATGGTGGGGTCGATCTCTCCATTGATTGGCCCTGCACAAGATATCTTTAACAAAAGGCTAATCTAGCTTCGATCAGTTTTTGTTTGTGTTTGTGTGGATTTTTTTTTTTTTTTTTCGGTTTGTTTCTTTGTTTATTTGTTAAACCCTCGTTTGCTTTCTTATTAGAATTTTGCTAATTTCGTTTTCGATATTAGCTTGATTTTATATTCTTTTCAGAGTTGAAATACTTTGAAAATTTTCCGCTTTAGTTAAGCGAGTTGTTTGCCATTTTGTGTTTGAAAGCATTCTCAGCAGATATCTTATTCTCTACTCTAAAACTGGGGTAGATATGCTTTTGTAGTATGTTTTGAAAACTTTTGTGAAGGAGGAGAGCTGATTGGCAGGGAGACGGGTTGCGCGCCCTCCCTTTTCATTAAAACATGCTTTTTTTTTTTTTTATCAAAAAGCACATTGTAATGTAACATCAAAAGGTACTTTTTGATAAAAAAAAAAAGAAAAGAAAAAAGCATTTGTTTATTATAAATGCTGGTTGGAGGACGGTTTTTCGTCCCCCAACAATCATTTCCCGTGAAGGAGAAGACTCCTTTGCACCTTGTTTTTTCAATCTTAAAAGGAAAACAATAAAAATAAACAAACATATACCAGATCTTTCATATATTCTTCCATTTTCTCCTTAAGCATGCGAATTAAGGTCTTCTTAGCAAAGAAAAGAAAACGACCTTTTGGTTCTTAATATATATATATATATTTGTGTGTGGAAATTAAGTAGGTGCACATGTGCTTGAGTGCTTCTCATATGGAAAACGTGTTATAGACTAATTTCTTGATCTTTTCTACCTTTTGCACTACAAACTTTGTCAACCATGCATTAACGCAAAATGTTAAAAACATCAAGGAAGTCTGTCTATGATGCCAAAAAAAATATGCTTAGGACCTAAAGCCTAAACTCCAAATCAACTTAAATGCTCAAAATTCAAAAGAGTCACACGCGAGCGGACGCTTCATATAAATCAAGGTTCTGTTTACTCAGTCTATCTCATAATATTTTATTGACTTAATCATCAGAAGCTCCCCTATTAGCTTCCGGGCCAACGCCACTCCGGTAGTTCGATCTCTTCCTATTTTGCAAGTACCTACAATCTAGTTCTCTTCTTTCTTTTTTGTGGATGTCTTACTAGCTATTACTCAAAGTGATTTTCACACCCTTCAAGTCCACATGATGGCGCATTATTTAATCTAAAAAAATATATTATTATTATTCTAGGAAAGTTACACATTTGACCAAATCTGTCACACATAATTCAGACCATGGGCTTAATTATCTTCTTAATTAATCTCTGTCCAAAGAATATTGTATAAAGAAAGCCATCAAATCCACTAACATTCCGCATTGAAGACTTCACAATGAGATATTTGAATTCCTAATGAGTTAATGAAATCATGTTTTGTGCATCTATGGTGCCTGCGTGGTTCACATAAATATACTTTTGTTATGAACAATTATGCAGGATAGAGCCGTGACCGAAAACAAAGTTTGTCGGGATTTAATCCTTGGTCCTCTAGTGGTTTAAGCACCAAATCAGAAGGCGTGGGTAGAGCCGTGACCGAAAACAAAGTTTGTCGGGGTTTAACCCTTGGTCCTCTAGTGGTTTAAGCACCAAATAAGGAGTGTGTGGAAACGTGACCGTCTTGAAATCTTTCAACCCTATCCGATTTTCCAATAAATTAAAGAGATGCAAACAAAGACATAACTCTCAAAATACCTAATTCGTGATGAAGAGGCCAGTTGAGGACAACAAAAGCTTCATGGTGGGAATATCTTATCTCTTGAAAAGACAGAAGGACCCCATTATCATTTGTCAACCACCCCATTGTCATTTGTCAACCACCAACGTACGGGAAAAGTAAGCCTTAGCGGCCATTACAGATGCTTCTCAAAGTTTGGGTGGATGCAACCCGGCCAGACACGTTTCCATCCTTCATTTTCAAGAATTTTGCTTTCTTTTCCAATCCTCTTGAAGAAGGTTTTAATCACATTTATAAGATTCATTTTCTACTAATTTAATTTTTCTTTGCTTGCTTGATATGATTAATGTAGAGCATTCTTTTAATTAGGTTGGATATCATTTTTCTTGCTTTTGATGATACTGATCACTATCACAAGATCACAAATCTGCACTACAAAAAAAGGCTCTTTACAGTCGTTTTGATTAGTATTGTTTTTAAAAAATGACATTAATCAACGTCGTTTCACTGTTGAAACAACGTTACTCTGAGCTCAAACATTTTGAATTAGCGTCGTTTGAACAGTAAGCTACATTAATCTAGAGTCCAAATGTAACAACGACCCACCCCCTAACGACACAATATTGTCTGCTTTTGGATCCTTCGAACCAGACTTCCTAGGAGGTCAAGGTCACCCATCCCGGTACTACTTTCACAAAATCACGCTTAATTGCGGAGTTCTGATAGGTTCATGGTCATTACGACTTTAAAAAACGACACTAATCAACGTCGTTTCACTGTTGAAATAATGTTACTCTGAGCTCAAACGTTTTGAATTAACGTCGTTTGAACAGTAAGCGACATTAATCTGGAGTCCAAATGTAACAGCGATCCACCCCTTAATGACATAATATTGTCCGCTTTTGGCTTCCCCGAACTAAGCTTCCCAGGAGGTCACCCATCTCAGTACTACTCTCACAAAAACAGGTTTAACTGCGGAATTCTGATAGGTGCATGGTCATCACGACTTTAAAAAGCGTTGTGTCAAGAATGATGCGTTTATACAAATAAGCACATCCTCATTCCCATACGCAGGCGATGTGGAATGTCACAATCACCCATTCCTGGGACCCAGCGTCCTTGCTGACGACCCTCATGGAATCACCTCATTCTTGGCGTCCTAACAAGTGTTTGTTGGCGACCATCATAAGCTTGTGCAGCTCAACGCCGTTTTTCAACCGACACTATTCAAACAACGCAAAATGAATAGTGACATTTTTTACCCGTAAACGACACTATTCAAACGACACTAACCTTGATTTTTTTTTGTAGTGGGTTGTCATATTTCTTTTTTTTCTTTTTTTTTTTATTAATTCATTCTTTTTATGAAGTTGACTACTCTTCATGAATTTGAGTGATCGAGGTTCTTGTAAAAGTCTAATCAACTAGGGATATGAATCATTTGATTCAACATATGTGGGCAAGTTGTTGAACAAAACCATGAATGATGTGGGAGCTAGAGAAACGATCCTCTAATTCCATGAAAGAGAAGCTGGCCGGGACCAGTACTACTTTGGAAACAAAATTATATATAATAAAGTTGCTCATGAAGCATCATGAACAATTCCATGAAACTTCTGAATGACTTTAAAGTTGTTGACTGATCAGAATTAGAGATGATCCAGCTAGCTGGTAGCTACAACTTTTGGTGAACCCACTGCTTAATAATTACAATTTACTTATGGAGAAAATAAGATGAATTATTGGATTAGGGTTGAAGGGCACGGGGTTGGCTTATTGGGGAGTTCAGATAGAAAGCCATTGCAATATAGAAGTTTGGTAGAAGATATTTTTTTTTTTTTTAAATGTGGTGCATGTATTTAAAGAGAACATAATGCTCGAAAATTTGAAAATTGTGAGAACGTTGATAAAATTAAAAGATGTTTAATTTGTTCAAATTTGTTTCTATTTGGCTAATTGCTTAATTCAAGAACAGTTAATTAATGTTCTCTCTCTTTTTTTTATTATTCTTAATTAGTTGTTTCTCTTTTATTATATATATATATATATATAAACTAGCTATGGATCATACTTCACATACACCACTATGGCAGTATGTGAAGTACTGATTGCACTCAGGACTGTTTTTAAGTTCAATGTCAACTATATTCAAATTATAATGCGTTTGAGATTGCAATTTTATAGATAATAAGTACGATTTTAAATTAAATTACAGAACATAAATCGTTTGCATGAGAATTACTTTTTTAAAAATTGCAAGCAGGTAAGAGGGTGTTTTTTTTAAAACGCAGAATTTTAAATGCTAATTTACGATTTTAAAGGCTAAACTGAAATTTTACCAAATGCTTAACTGCGTTTTTAAAAATCAAAATTTTAAATCGCAAACACAAATTGACCCCACATCATTAATTATTGATTATCACTCATAACCTACTGTTTTTATGTGAAGTACTAATTGCACTCATAACCTACTATTTTTTGAGATATACTTGAACCTTATCTTATCTATTCATCTCTCCCTTAATTACTTATTCACTATTAAAAGGAAAAAAAAAAAAAAAGGGTTTTATTAATGATCGAAGATTTAAATTACCATTAGAAAGTAGTCACATTAAAATTCTCTACCTCAGTAGATTTCTTCATATCTTAGCCATTAATTGTAGTTTGGAATTTAATGGTTTAGATTTTGTCATATCAGCAATTATATATCACCTCAAAATATGGATAAATTAATGAGAAATGATCCCTACACTCATTTCTCACAACAGCTCCACAACAAGCTGATGTGGCTGGTAATATTTTATTATTTTTTTACAAAAAGAAATGAAAACAAAACAAAAAAATAATAAAATATTACAAGCCACATCAGCTTGTTGTAAGGTTGTTGTAAGAAATGAGTGTAGGGATCATTTCTCTAAATTAATATAATAACTATCCACATGATAACTGTTGATAACTACTAATATGACAAAATTTCAACCATTGGACTCCAAACTAACCCGCAACAGTTGAGATTTGAATAAATCTATTTGATAAATTTCCTCGAAATTCAAGAGAATCCTAATTTCAATTGGCTTAGATGTGATAAAAAAAAAAACTATAATATGAGTGTTGTAATTTTTGTAATGGTCAATATTTAATTTTACTCTTATTATCTTTCTAATAAAAACTTGAAATTAAATTTGAACCATTATAAAATTACCGTACTTAAGCCAAATCCTTTAAGATAATAATAATAATAATAATGGTCAATGAAAGATGTTAATATATATGAAAATTCTATGGGTGTCTAAATAAATATCTTACTAATATGGCAATAAATTAAGATAGAGACACATAAATAACATTAATGGTCCTCCCACTAGTTCCATGATCTGCATGATGGCCTCCCACCTTCCCCTGGCCTCCTTGAATGGTCCAATTTATTAATTTGATCAATTAATATCGTCTTGATTAATCATGTGATCTAGACAATGTTTTAATTGCTCATTTTTTCCACCTTGCCAGCTAGTGTAACCTACTCATTGGGAACTGACCTAATCCTAACCCTTTCAAATTGATCAAAAATGTTGTACACCATATTGTTATATTATTTTACTGATTTGACACTGTTAATTGGCCCACATCATAAAAATGTGATTTATAACGTTTTTCTCTCAAATTTATATCTAAAATTTTTTCGAAATTTCCAACATGAGTGTTATGCTACACCATCAATATACAGTAACTAGTTATATTTTAAAGATATTGGTTTTATTAAGATGATCATTACCATCTAAAAAGCACTGATTTTATTATGTCTACGAAGGTTCATATATATTGTTCATATTAATTACAATTATAAATGACATAATCCACCTTTAGTTATGGAAGTTGATCATATCATTTCTCAATTTATTTTCAACCAAACTCAAACTTTTTTCAAACCAATTAAATGTATATATATATTTACAATTACTATTAAAAAAAAAAACTTATGGGTGGCTGAACCACCCCATGGAGGTGGATCGCCCACCCTCAAATAGCACGTAGAGTCAAGTTTGATAGTGAGTTCCCATAAAAAAATTAATGGAGGTGCAGGCTTATTCATTTTCATGATCAGAACGAGCAAGCTTAAGCACTTGTTCAAGGTGGTGGGCCATGTCTGGTGGGTGGGCCTCCACTCTAGGCCTCTCCGGCAAAACCCACCGCCCATCGCCACTCCTCACCATCCCTTTGTTCTCATCCTGCCGCCAGTGCGGCGGCACGCCGTACTCACCCCTCAAGAAATCACAGCATTTGTTGACAAGAGCAATATCCCTCTTCGTCACCAAGCAAAAACGCCGCCCCTTGCCGTGGTAGCCGTCCACCAAGTGTAGAAGTGCTTCCAAATTGTGCGCACAACCAGGATCATTAGTTTGCTTTAGAAATGGGCTGTGAGTCTGATCCAACGCAAGTTCCACGCCAACATGCGCATAACTCCATGGAAAAGATATGGTATCCTCTATGTACTTCTGAAAATGGAGCTTCTCGTTTGCAATAATCCCGGGCACTGCGGGAACCTTGTCATGGACATTGATGACTCTTAGAACCTGCTTCAATATAAATTAATCGATTAAATTTAGAGTAATGTTTCTTACACAACTCTCTCACAACTTTTGCACAACTCTAACTACTTTTTGTTATGATTAACCATTGGATTTGTTTTTCAACATGTGGGTCCTAAATATTCAATGGCTGATTTTAAAAGAAAGTTGTTAGAGTTGTGTAAAAGTTGTACAAAAATTGTGTAAGAAACATTACTCTAAAATTTATAACATCATAGCAAAAGTCATTATGATTTAATATGATATTAGATCAAATGTTTTGAGTTCAAATTTTCTTTTTCTTTTTTTTTTATTGACTTAATTTTAATCAAATATTCGCCCACACCCATTATTTGCAACTATCCGTACATACGGATGTGAATTTATATATATATATATATATATATATATATATATATATATATATATATATATATATATATATATATATATATATATTTATATTCACTAAAATGATATTGTTTTGGATTAGGTATAGGTTTACATTGATTAGGTTGGATGCGTTGTTTTCTCGTGTAAAATTTGGACAAAAGTCAAAATAGTGTGAAATTAATATATTTTCAAAAGAACATGACTTAAAAAAAATTAAAACAAACCAAAAAACCAAGAATTGGCCAAAATTATTTAAAATAGGCTTTAATAGAGATCCAAATAAGATTCAAAATACTAAAATAAATATATTACCTAATAATTAGCGCATTTAATAACTGTAATAACCACACGAATACTGTTAATAAAAACATGATGCGAATATAAATGAAAAATGCTAGACATCCCAACACTTTTTTCCAGAATTTGATTCCAACTTGATGTATCACAATCCTATGAGATTGTGGCACACTTCCCAAAATGATATATCTTGAGATTGTGACACATCAAATTAGAATCAAATTCTGAAAAAAAGTGTTTGGATGTCTAGCATTCCTCAATATAAATATAGTTACGAATATTGCAAATAAGTGGATCTATAGGAATGTTCGTGCAACCTTACTATTATTAAAGGAAAATTGTAATCACACGTGAAAATATATATATATATATATATAAAAATTAAATAGATTAAATTTATGTGTTTGTAAGCTTTTGCGAGAATGATTTAACTGCACCTTAACTCCGAGCTCATCACACCGTTCCTTAAACCTAAGGTTGCCCACTCGAGGACCCGAGAAGGAGTACACTGTGATCGGAATCTTGGGCGCATAGTCGCCGTCACCGGCATCACGTACAACGTTTAGTCTCATCTCGGCTATGTCATAAGCGCTTAATATCGCCAAAGCCGCGCCAAGACTATGCCCGGTGAATGTGAGACTGATTTCTTCCCCTCTATAGTAGTCAAGAAGTCGCTTGATTTCGGCTAGAACTTGTTCGCGGGCTGAAAACGAGCAATACTTGCAGTTGTTCTCCTTCTCGGTGTACAAATCGTAAAACCCAGACTCTATTTTGATCGATGGGTCGTTCCCGAAGTTAGCCGGGTGGAGAATATCTTTGAGATCGGATATCCATTCCAGGTACGTTACAGTGCCTCTCCAGGCGACGACAATATCGCGCCGTCCTAGCCGTTTGATCTCTTCCTCGTCGGTGGTCACTGCGATATAGCCCATCCAGTTGGCATGTCTGCTCCACACGCTGCTAATCTTGGACTTTTGGAAGAAGTTTGGGAGGTTGATGTTCGAAGTTGCGTACAAATAGCGGCTGATGTTGTAGCCTCTGTCGGCCATGTCGAGCTTTTCGAAGAAGTGTGCTCCTTGGTATTTGCACGTGCCGCAGTACTTGGAGTGAGGGTCGAAGTCGAAGGAGTCGTAGGAGGCTTGTGCGAATTCTCCGTACCGGATGATTTCTCGCCGGAGGTGGGAATTCATGGGGTCTAGGAGTCCTTCCCAGTTATTACAGCCTTGAATTTCCTTCCAAACTTGAGAAAGAGGCTGCTGATGATCATCCTCTTCCTCGAAAACTGGGGCTTCTCCAGGCTGATCATCCAACGACAGTGGGCTTAAACTACTTGAGACTGATGACAAGCATTTTGGTGTGAAGGGTTTGCGTGGAAGGAGGAGATTTTCGGATTTCTTGAGGTTGTAATATCTTGGGAGGAGGCCTTGAGAAAGAGGTGAGAGGGTTGGCTTGGCCGGAATATTGTTGAGAGATAGAAGCAAAGAAGCCATGATGATCTCAAATATTGTGCGAGGAACAGAGAGTGAGATTTGAATTTGTGTTTGTGTGTATCGGCACGCCTGTCTGAAATCGGAGAGATATGATAATGGGTGGAAACTACTTGTACAAGCCACTTAGCTACTGCTTTCCGATCACCGTTAGATATGTGAAGTTCATATATAAGCTAGGGGAAGTGAATCATTTCCGTCGAGTAATAATGAGGGTAAAACGTTAAAAGAGTTATTGGCGGTCCCAGCTTTTTTGGTTTGGCTTGCTAGCTGCAAAGTCTCTATTATATTGCATGCATTGTCCTTTGTACTAAAATAGTTTCATTATTGTCCTCGAGTTAGTTCAATCGGCCAAAAATTACGCCTCATAAAATAAAGGTTACTAGTTCGAATTCCCTCTTCCCTTTCCCTCTCTTATGTGGACATATAAAAATAAAAAATAAAAAAAATAGATTCACTATTTTAAAAATCCACTTCAGCGGCTATAGTGCGAACAAGAATCCTTTCTACCTCAAGGTTCTCTCCATCTATTATAAGAATGAAAGTATAGTTGTCTTTTTACACTTTTATAAAAATATGAAAAAACAATTATATTCTCACTTATACTAAATGAAGAGAATACTCTTCATTTCAAATGGAGAGGATACATTTTTATAAAAATATAAAAAAATGATTATATTCTCACTGTTATACTAAATGAAGATAATCATCTTTCATTTCAAATGAAGAGGATCCAAATTCCTATAGTGCAACCTCTTCCAATGCTTTCCTCCCTGCTTTAGTTTTCAAGTTAGCTTGTTGCTTCAATAAGAGCATCCTCAACAAAAAAAGTTTAAATAATTATTGTAAAAGTATGAATATTTACTTTATCTACTCATTTTTCTAAACACACTCTAACAATTCACTCACTATTTTCTTTAAATATTGTTTTTTAATCTTCTTTTTTTCTTCATTTCTCTCTTAATCTCTGGTCTCCCTCTCACTCTCCAGTCTCCTCCAACCCCACTATTTTTCATCGGAAATCAACCGGACTTTGCACCTGGCCCACTGAAAATCACCCTGCTGATGTCTCCAAAGGAGGAAAGACGTCTCCTGGGAAGAGGGGCTGTTGACGCGCCAAAGGGGGGTCACTGGGTTAACAAGGGGCACAACCACCGAGGAAAATAGAGCGGAACTGGGAAGCACGGGCTTCGGCGATCTGGGCCAAGAGGGAGCACGAACATTTGGGGGCAGCAAACCAAAACCTCCAGGGACCGGTGAAGAGAAACTCCAGAGAAGACAAGGCTGAAGGGTTGCCTGAGTCCAGAGAGGGAGAAGCTAGCTTGGACGATGCGGGCTCCGGCGATTTGAGGGGGACATTGATTTGATTGGTAGTTTGAATGGGACATTGACAATTGAATAATAGTTTGAGGGGATATTCGGATATGTGTACTTTTCCTTATTCCTTTTCTTTTCTTTTCTTTTTCAGTTGATTTCCCCTTCCTCGTTTCCTTGTACTTTGCTTCGGGAAAAAAAAAATGCTAATTTTCCTTCTTGTTTTAAGTATCTCAAACGTAACGCCCTAACATTAATTTTACCTCTCTCCCCCTCTCCATTCCCTTCACTTTTTTTATTTTTTATTTTATTTTATGTAAAATTCACGAGGCATTGCTACTGTGACTTAACTTTAAAAATATAAGTAAAATTATAAGTTTATAACTATAAAAACAATACCAGAGCACTAACTGAAACCTCATTTACATTTATTCACATTAACTTTATAACTCTGTGTACACTTAGATTTTACATTGTGTCATACTTCCTAAAACTAAATATATACAAAAGAAAAACCTTCGATGTCTCTCCCTTTTGTGTGAGGAATAGAGAGTGAGATTTGAATTTACATGTGCAATGATCGTAATTTTATCATTTTTTTTTTGAGTGAAAACTACTTGTCCTGCTTTCCCATCACTGTTAGATATGTGAAGTTCATATATAAGAGACTCATATTTACAAATTCAACAATAATTTATAAAAAAAATAAAAAATAAAAAAAATAAATTGAACAGAAGACTGAAAGATAGGACGAAATGAATCACTTATCTCCACCAATAATGGGAACAGGATCCTCTCCATTTGCTTGTAAAGGAGTGATACAATTATCTTTTCATATTTTTATGAAATGTAAAAAGATAATTAAATAGAGATGATCCAAATTTTCAATAATGAGGGTAAAAAAATCAAAGAGTTATGATGAGCCCAAAATATAATTGGGCGGTCCCAGCTTGATTGGGTTGCTGGCTAGCTTGCTGCAAAGTCTCTAGACTCTATTGCATGTATTGTCTTTTCAGCTAAAATAGAATCATTTGTCTTGGGGCTCAGTTCCAGTAATGGGTTCTGATGGTACCGCATGCTACTTTTTATTTTCTTCTTTTTCTTTCTTTTTTTATTTTATTTTTTTAACCCTTTTTCCTTTTTCATTTTTTTAATATTATTTTATGTGAAATCCATGAGGCATTATTACTGTAACTTAACTTTAAAATTGATTTTTGCAACAATATGTGAATATCTCTAAACAGAAGAAAATAGTAATTAATTATTAATCAATTTATCTTTCAAACTCATAGACGAAAGGAAACTTTTTCTCTCACGGTGGGTGAAGATTGAAGAATCCATATTTGTTGTTTCATGGTTTTCCTCCGCCGAAAGTGAAGCCTTTTTCTAATAAACTTAGGCCGGGATTACTATTGGACATGTGATCTCGTCCTTTCATTAAAAAAAAAAAAAAAGAAAAAAAGAAAAAAGGATTGAAGAATCCATATTTATATGAGTATCGGATAAAACTAATTATTATTATTATTATATATGAGAATGGTATATTAATAGACTAGCACAGACCTACCTGATTGTGCCATCCTCCAAACCATTTTCAAGTGACGTATGGGGTGACCTCAGCATAAGTAGTGACGTCATAATTAGAACGTCACAATTCTACAACTTAAAATATGAAAAAAAAAAAAAGAAAAACAAAAAGGGAGAGATTAGAATGCAGCTTGAAAGTGATCTAGAAACGATGCAATAAATTATTT
Source organism: Alnus glutinosa (assembly GCF_958979055.1). Classification (NCBI taxonomy): domain Eukaryota; kingdom Viridiplantae; phylum Streptophyta; class Magnoliopsida; order Fagales; family Betulaceae; genus Alnus; species Alnus glutinosa. The sequence goes on along the minus strand of NC_084894.1, from coordinate 3,571,216 downwards.
GTTGAGCACAAAGATTAGATAATGAGGGAGATTTGCCGGTTCAAAATAATCGATGGCTGCTGAATAGCCAAAATGACCATAAGAGAATTGCCTTTCAAAGTGAAGGAATTGAGTTTTAGGAATTTGGTCAGTTGAAGAATCGGGAGACCTGCCAAAGCTCCCCAATGAATTGGATCACATTTTAGACAAATCTAGGAGATGGCATGGACAGTTTGACCGCTAGAGTTACCGCACACGGCTACTCAGACGGAGAAGAAATCACGAATGGCTTTATCAAAATTAATCTTAAAAAGCTCTGTTTTTATATTTGGAACTTTTATCCCACTAACATTTTGTACACCAGACTTATCATTTTGCCGTATCATGTCATTTTGGTCTCATGTTAGCATTTTGGTAAAGACAAGTCAGAAGAACAGTAATTAATGTTCCATTGTTTCAACGTAAAATGTTTTTTGTCGAATAATATTTTTTTTTTATGATTTCTTTTTTTTTAAAAAAATTTCAGCATTTGACTCAAACGAAAAAATCACCAATAGTGTAAAACGGAATCCTGCAACTGTTGTCGAAATCTGGCTAGTGCTGGCCGGATTCCGACCATACTGGCCAGATTTCGACAAATTTGGGTGGAATCTTGTCTGCCGGAATCCGACAAAGTCGTTGGATTCAAGCAAAAAAATTCAGATTCTGGCCAAACTGTCCGGAATCCTGGAAAAAGGGCCAAAATTCGGCTGTACTGGCTAAAACTTGGTATGCCAGAATCCAGCTGTACTGGCAGGATTTCGGATGTACTGGTTAGATTCCGGCCAATTTGGCTAAAATCCGAAAATTTCGCTGAATTCCGGCAAAAATTCCAGATTCTGGCAATCGGATACTAAAATTTGGAGATCTTCGACAGTAATGTCGGGTTACCAACAAATTTCAGTGCCTAACAGTGGCGAATTCCCACAAACGTTGGTGCAATAATGAAAAGTTTAAATCAAGAAAACGATTTTGTTTTCAAAACTGTAAGTCGTTTTGCAAAAATTAAAGAGGCTTTTACAGTTAAATTGAAAATGATTTCCGTTGATCATTATTTTTGCCCACACCAAACACCGAAAAATGCCGAAATCATTTTCTGAAAAACATTTTCTGCTGAAACAAGCGTAGTAAAAAAAACATGTAATTCTTATGTGCTTATGAACAATAAAGATTGTTTGTAATACCTCAATGAGGACCGTGTTTTCTATTGTATTTACAACCAACATACGAAGTTTAAAATTACAAACAGACTATCCAACTCATCTTGAGTTTGTTACAAAAAATTCAAATTACAAAAACAAAGTGAGATATGATTATCTCATAGAATTATTGACTTGGTCTTGTCTCTTATTTTCAGTTATAGGTGGTTGACTTGTATATGAAAGAGTCAATCCAATAGTCCCCCTCAATCCTGACAATTGTGAGCAAACAATAAGATTGTTATGAAGATAAGCAAATCGAGTGGAGACAAGAGCTTTGATGAACTCATCTACTAGCTAATCTTTGCTTGAGAGAAATTTGACTGTGAATGATTTTTGAGCCACTAAATCACGCACATAATGATAATCAATGGCGATGTGTTTTCATGTGAGCATGAAACATGGGATTTGAAGTTAAATATGTGGCACCAATGTTATCACAAAATAATATGGGTGTTGATTCGAGAAAAATTCCAAGTTCTTTTAGCAAAGATTGAATCCAAAGTAACTTTGCAGTTGCATTGGCTAAAGCCTTATACTCAGATTCAGTACTTGACCTTGAGATTATAGGTTGCTTTTTGGAAGTCTATGAGAGGAGATTGCTGCCTAAAAACGTGCAGTAGCCGGAAGTAGATTTTTTGTCGTCTGGGCAACCTGTCCAATCAGCATCTGAGAATGCAACTAATTGATTTGAGGAAGAAGGCCGAATGAGAATGCCATATTTCTTTCAAATAGCGAAGTATTCGCTTTACTGCAGTCCAATGAACATCACAGGATCATGTGAAAATTGTGATACCTTATTTATTACAAAGGCTATGTCAGGCTGTGTGATGGATAAGTATTGTAAAGCACCAACTGTGTTTCGAAAGATAGTAGAATCAGACATAAATGTGCCATCAAATCTGCTTGGCAAATTGCATATTGTTTCGTTGAAGAATGTCAGCAATATATCTTTGCTGAGACAAATGTAGACTAGACTTGAAATGGTGAACCTCTACACCTAAGAAGAGAGATAAGGATCCAAGATCCTTGATTTGAAATTCAATTTTGAGAGATTGAATCAAATTATCCACAGCAGATGCAGAAGAACCTGTTAAAATAATGTCATCCACATACACTAAAGCAAACAACTGAATTTTGTCAAGATTAAAAATAAACAATGAAGTATTCGCTTTTGAAGCCACAAATTCCAGTTCTAGTAGACGATTGCTTAGACGATAGAACCAGGCACGAGATGCTTGTTTTAGCCCATACAATGCTTTATTTAGAAGACATACGACATCTGGGTGTTGAGGATGAGTAAAACCAATTGGCTATGACATATAAACGGTTTCATGTAGAAACCTATGTAGAAAAGCGTTACTAACATCCATCTGTTTGATAGACCATCTAGATGACTTTGTAATTGACAAAACAGTACAGATTGTAATGAGTTTAATAACTGGACTATATGTTTCTCCATAATCAATCTCAGATTATTGATGAAAACCCTTAGCAGCTAGTCTTACCTTATAACGCTCTATATTGCAATCCGCTTTTCGTTTGATTTGGAAAACCACTTCAATCCTACAATATTCATAGAGGGTGTAGCCCGTGTAGGAGAAACAAGGGTTTACGTTCCATTTTTCAGCATTTCTCCGTAATAAAGATAGGAGACAAGATCAAGTCAATCCGATCCAAATAACACGTGTTATCATTAGAGGTAATTTGTATGACGTTTCCTGCAGAAAATGAATGTCCAAAATATTTTTATTATTTTTTAATTGGCTGTCCTTAAAACCTACTGAAAACACGGACGTAGTTGGTATGATGATAATGCCTATATAAAGAGCAAAAGGCAAATTCCAAAACGTAAACAGCATCCGAGTAAAAAGAGGAGATCGGATAGAGAAGAAAATGAGCAGTGGAGCAGGGAAGATCGTGTGCGTCACCGGTGCGTCCGGCTACATAGCTTCATGGCTCGTCAAGTTTCTTCTCCAGCGCGGTTACGCTGTCAGGGCCTCTGTTCGTGACCCAAGTCAGTACTCTCTGTCTCTATCTTTACCGTGTAATTTAATCGCGGAGTCTTTGTTTAGGGCTAATGTGTTTATGGGTTCTGACTCTTTAATTCTTGGTGAGCTTTTGGATTCTTGTCGTTGAAGTTCCTGCTTGCAAATTATAAGCAATTCCCATTTTCTGGTTGTGGCTTATGATCGTATATTTTTCAGTTTCATTGGACCTTTTGATAGCTTTCAGGGCTATTCCAGACAATGGTTGTGGGTATTTAGGACACTGGGTTATTGGGTTTGGATTTTTCTTTTCCTTGTGGGAGAGGGGTGGTGTTGGGAGCTGATGGAATTGCTTTTTGGAAAATATGGGCTACTAATTATTTTCTTGAAAGGTCAAAGTTATTAAATTTTAAAGTGATTACATTAGTTCTTGATTGTAGATACACACATCAGTTTGCAATCAGATTGGGTGTATCAGTTACATTTTAATCAATGTCGGAAGTGGAAATGGATTTTAACGCTGCAGTTGATCCAATTTATCATATATGTTTCTTCATCTTGACATTGGCTAAATAATCTATAGCAAGTAAAAAGAATGAGAAGAGATTGGACTTTGTATGGAAACCCAACTAGAGGAATTAGCCTCCATCGAAATGATTGGACAAGTATTTGTGAACAAAAGAAGGCCCAATCGGCGAATAATATTGTTTTATGAGACAAACTGACACCATTTTTTATTTATTAAATCAATAGAGTCTACAGTCACTGAATAACGACACCCTGTGTAAATTACATGCAGATCTGAGTTTGGACTTCGAAGGAGTGATTAAAATTGAGTCATTGTCCTGCCCTTAGTTTCTTGATGATGGAAATTTCAATCATCAATTCCAATGTGCATTGTTTGGATGGGTATATTTAAAAGTTAAGAAATTAGAGTCACATCGATAATGGTGATGGTGGTGGCAATAACTTGGCAATTGAGGTGGTAAAGTGTCATGATGTTGGTATTGATAGTGGTACTAGTGGCGGTTGTAGATGATAGGTGGTGATGATGGTAATGGTGACGATGATGATAATAACATAAGATAGCAATATGAAGCATAATGGTGATAGTATGAGAATAGTAATGTTAGTATAATTTGTTTAGTGACATATTTATGTGGAATTTGGGCATGGGATCTGGATACTTAAAAAGCCCAAATTCAAAATTTCAAAGAATAATAATAAAAATAAAACTATTGTTCACCCATGCAAGTGGAATCAACATTAAAAATTCCCAAAATAAAACCTTAAGATAAAATCCTAGTTTAAAATATCTCACCCAAACACAAAGCTATAGGATATGTTTGTTAAATATTTTAATTTTTGATTTGAAAAAATTTATGATGTGACAAAAAGTTAAGAAGTATTTTCGGTGGGATTCATATTTGAATTGTGTTTTCCATAGAAGAAAATTGTTTGGTAAACTTATTTTTTTGGGTAAGTACATTTTTTGTTAAACTTTTGGAAAAATATTTTGTGTTTTCAAACAAACATACACTGGACATGTTTATTTTGAGAAAATACATGTTTATTATTCAGTCGTGGGGTCTAACTTTGTATTTTGAGTAAATACATGTTTATTTTTCAGTCGTGGGGTCTAACTTCTTCTTTATAAAAAATTATAAAATAAAAAATAGAGAGGTTGTTGCGCGATCACCCGAAAGGGGGGAGGGGGTGGCCTTCTGGCCACCTTTGTCCTGTTGGGATGGCCGTGCGGCCCCTCTTTTCCGCTGGGGGTGGTTGTGTGGCCACCTCTTTGTTTTTTGTTTTTTTTTTTTTTAATTATTTTGCTAAGTAGTAAGTTAGCTTTTACCCCTACAAAAATAAGCGCTTCTTTTCTCAAAAGATACCAATAAGGTGTGAACAGTTTTCTAAAAAGTGTGTTTTGTATTGTTTTTCGAAAAGTGTTTTGTGTTTTGAAAAATGAATCCTTTGTTAAATGTTTTGAAAAAGTGTGTTTTTATTTTTGAAAACGGAAAAGAGATTTTGAAAAATTTAACAAACATAGCCATGTCTTTTCGGTCCCATAGTTCAAATCAAATCACGCAAAGTCACACCATTCTGTTCCAACTCAGATTATTTGGGATTGAGAATAGCATGTCCTCTAGCATATGTTAGTGCACTTTTGTAGTTTTTGCATTCTATGTGAATGTTGTAATTATATGACAGCTTCCAGCTGTAATTTTTGGTTTCGTTACTCTGAAATTCTTAGTAACAAAAATGCAAATATAAGTGAGATCCTTTGTAACTTTGTGGCATACAATGGATTAGAGAGTTTCTATCTGGAAGGCTGCAACTTCTTAACTGCGGCTGTTTCTCCTCCTGCACAAATATATATATATATATATATATATATATATATATATATATATATATATATATATATATATACTGATTTGTAAATGTGCTCATGAGTAAGACATATATTAATTTAAATTGTATGTTAGATAGTATCAAAGCTGCCCTTGAATTTTGATCTTGCAGTGTCATAGATTAGAGGAATAACAATGCTATTCAGTCCTGTTTATTGGCATTTTTTTTTTCATCGTTTACAGACTCTCCCTTTTCGTTCTGATTTTCTGAGTAAGAGAGTAACTGGAAAGTAGTACCCTTTTTCCTTAGGTCAACTGTATAGTTTACCTGCCATGGCTATTGGTATGATACATTAATCAAGTTTATTTCCGTCTCACGCAGATGATCCAAAAAAAACAAACCACCTACTCGAACTTGATGGAGCTAAGGAGAGACTTCACCTCTTCAAAGCAAATCTTCTGGAAGAAGGTTCCTTTAATTCTGCTATTGAGGGCTGTGAATGTGTTTTTCATACTGCATCTCCCTTCTATAATGATGCTAAGGACCCACAGGTATATTCCATTTTACTCTTCTTTGAATATTAAATCCTAAGGGCATGAATTATTAGCATTTATTGATGAAATCATGATCTTTGAAGTTTTGTGTACACCTTTCTTCTGAAAGAGGTACTTATATATATAAAAAAACCTTTATTCTGAAAGAGGTGATTTGAACAATGAGTTTGTTAAAGAGGCCATGATAGTGTCTTTCAGAATGTCTTTCTTCAGAAATAGGGGATCGAGACATCATGTAATGAGTGTACCGATTGACCTTTTGTCTATTCATCTAGATGAGAAGCAGGTAATAGGGGTCTCAGAGATGATTTACTGCACCATTCTTTGTTTTGGAAGTTGCTTTTTGTACCGTTGTCAATACAAAGGCAACCAAGTTAACAAATTACTAAAACAACTTTAAGAAGGATTTTTTTATTTTTTATTTTTTTTTAAACTCTAGCCATTTGCTTTTTTATTTCTATATCTCAATTATTATTGCATCAAAGTTGTTATGCCACCATTTCTTATGAAATGTTTTTTTTTTTTCCAGTTTTTCTTAATCACTCTACTACAAGGTGTATGTGAGGCATGTTTTACTATAACATATTCTGATTTCTTTCTAAGACTTGTGTTGTCTGACTTAATTATACTTTGTATGTATAATTTACTTGAGCCTCTAATTACTCTTTCAAAGACACATGGATAAGGGCATTGGGTAGGAAATATTTTGTAGGCTGTCAAAATGTGATGTTTTTCCTCTTCAAAACTTCCAGTCCATGAGTTTTTTGTAACATATTCTTTCACCCCCTACTTTTACCACCAGTTCATGTTCAATAGTGCCTTTAGGTCTCCTGCTAGAAAAATGTACCAAAGTTGGAATATAGCCCAAACTTGAGCTTTTGAGAGGTGGAGGGCATAATTCATGAAATGGCTTTAAATAGCAAATGATGTACTTTTGATAGATCATAGATATGGTTCCTGTAGCAATCATAAATATGGTGATTTTGTGATTGCATTGGAGATGGGTAACAAAGTTCTGTAGGATAGGATTGCAGTGCCAAATACCTTTGTTTCTTCTTTGTGCAAAAACTGTATAAAGATGTAAATTATGAATTGGACTGGAAAGAACAGATTCCTATGAACTACATGGATGTCCAGCCACAGATTAGAATGGAGAAAAGTTTAAGTGATGTAATACTAGTCACAAACCTTGTGAAATATGGCTTGTGTAATGGCCTGTCATAACCTTGTGAAGCATAGCTCGTGTAACTGCGCGTTTCGCATTTATACTTTTAATAATGTCAACAGTCTTGCTATTTCTATCAGAATGCTGTTCTTGTTTCATTTAATAACTACTATCAAAATGCTGCTTGGGATTTTGATTCCTAGTTAAGAACGCCGATTTCCTACTAAAGAACAATGATGTTAATATAGTCAACTACTTTTTGAATGTGATACCATGAAATTATACTGAATTTTGTTTATAAAAAAGCAAATGACTTTCTTGTCTTTGCTAATGGTAGTCGTTGCTGCTTTTTTTTTTTTTTTTTAACCCTAATGATTATGAGTAATGACTTAACTTTTCCCTAACCGTTCAGGCAGAGCTACTTGATCCTGCAATAAAGGGAACACTTAATGTTCTTAATTCGTGTGCAAAATCTCCATCTGTCAAGCGGGTAGTTTTGACATCTTCTATAGCTGCAGTTGCATACAATGGAAGGCCTCGAACTCCTGATGTGGTTGTTGATGAGACTTGGTTTTCTGATCCAGAAGTTTGTAAGCAAGCAAATGTATGTTGGGCTACTACTCTTCATTCTTTTTGAAAATAAATATGGTGTTGCATTTGAATCATAGCCCATAATATTGCAGTGATTTAAATATAAACTTAAACTACTTTTAGTTTCGTATTTTTTGAGTTCTTATATATGCTCTGTTCATCTCATATTGTTTTTCCCTTATCCTATTTTGGAATGTCCCAAAATGTTGTGTACTTTGAAAACTCAATTGACACAATTTTTAGATACTCTTCTATCTTATCCTTCACTATATTTGAAAAGTCAAAGACATTGCATTAAATGATATCTCCTTGCAAAGTTGGATTTTCTAGTGGACAAACAATTTGGTTTGGAGTAAAAATTAATGGTTATTTCCTTTGTCATTTTGTGTACTAGTTGAGATGAGTTGTGTGTCCAATAAGCATCGACTTCTCAGAGACGGGGTGTGCAACTTAGTAGATGAGTGCAATTATTTTAATTCATCATTGTTGAAAATATTGTGAGTTAAAATTTAAACTTGTAGGTAAGTCTGTGGGTGTGAAGATGAGGGGCGTTAGTGCCTTGCCAAGGCTTGGGGACCCTACTCTGTTGTTGTCTTCCTTAGAGGTGGGTGAATCTTCGAGAAGAGATGTTTTTGAAGAGGTTGGTGCCTTGGTGGTTCTCCTGGGGCCACGATAGATGTTGGTTTCTGTTTCCAGACTCTGGGGGTCTCCCATGAGGGGAACGTGAAGGGCTTTTTGGATTTATTGGCTCAAATTGATGTGGCGCAGCATCAAGAGGTTTCAGTTTCCACTCCTAAGTTAAAGGGAGTAGAGAGGTGAAAAATTTAGAGGGCTCAATTAATTATAATGCTAAGGGTTTTTGTTCTAGCTGGGGCAAAGGCAAGAGTGCCCTTGCTGTGGTGTAATGGTCTCTAGGTTTTGTGGGCTGGTTCTTGTTGGGGTATTTGTGTTTCCTTCTGTTTTTGGGTTTTGTCGGTGTTTTTTCTTTTTTCTTTCTTTTTCCTGTTTTTGTGTCCTTATTCCTCCAGTATTCTTTGGGGCACCTTTACGTTTTTTATAAATTTTTCTACTTTCCTATCCAAAAAAAAAAAAAATTGGCGAATTTAATACACGAGTTTATGAAGATTTTAAATCTAAGACCTCTAACTATTTTTTTTCTAATAAATAAATAAAAATGATGTTAATATACTAATATGTCATTCATTTTGATTTTTTTTTTTAAAATAAAAATAGAAGACTGGGGTGGCTCGTGACCAGGGCACCTTTGTTCCCTCTATTGGGGGTGGTTGCCTTTGCATGGGGTCACTCACGGCCATCCCCAAGAGAGGGGGTGGCTCGCAGCCACCCCATTAGATATATTGATATATTCTTTTTGTTTTGTTTTTTTATTTTTTTAATGAAAAGGGCATAATAGTGTTTTCAAGTCATTTTCGTTATTTAACTTTGGGAAAAATAGCTAGAGGTCTTAGATTTAAACTCATTGTAAACTTAAGTATTAAGTTGGCCAAATTGAAAACTAAGGTCTAAAACACAAAATCCGAAAATGCACGTGTTTGTAAATATTTTATTTATAAAGTAATGGAAGCTTGTCTGTTGTTGAACTAGAATAATAAAGGAAGGGATGGAATTTGGGAAGAGTGGAAGAGCAAAGAATGGTAGCTTGTTAGGCTATCGGTACTTGCCATGTATTAATCTGCAGATTATTTCCTGTATATGACTCATATATGCCTTTCTTCTTTTAGGGCAAAAGGGGAAGGAGAGAAGAGGAGGAAGAAAGGGGGGGAGGGGGAGGGGGAGGGGAGGGGAGTTCCTTTTGATGGTACTGAATTGTGAATGCAGTACTTGAAAGTTAGAGTAGGTCTTGGTTGGAGGGAATTTGTTCTAAAGGGGGTGAGGTTAGTACCATTAGCGACCCTATTTCCAGCCCACCAATAGAATCCTCTTATTTCTTATGGCTGTAGCAACCTTTGCGAAGGGATAGTAGCATCAAAAGCAACCTTGTTTAACAGACATGTCGTGAGTTAAAAGAGAATTTGTGGTTGAAGCCAAATGGTTTCCTTGAAGTGTTATCCTTAGGGACTGGATTAAGTCTTGCTTCTGCTCATGACCTCGTAGTATCAGGAGAACTGATCTTTTATTGAAAAGTTTTGCAAGAAAACTTGGAACACTGGTCTACAGAAGTAAATAATATAGAGATACTTATGCAATCAGGTATGAGAGTATTTCGTTTCTACACATGCATGAGCTCACTCCCTAAAATTAATCTGAATCTTAGGTTATGCTCCATTGGTTCCAGCTCCCACATCAGTAATTGGATAGCTTGGCCCCTGTAATGGTTTACTGCAACATCATACTGAAGATTGTCATGTTCTTCCAAGTGATTATGACTAGTGCTGTCTGTCATCATGATGCAGCTTTAACTCAAAACATGTGGTTAATTTATACTCTTCATGGAAGCAATAGATTATTTTAGTGAGGGAGCACTCTGCACCAGTCAGTCTCTGCATGCTCAGCCATTAGTGCTTTGTTAAAGTCAATGCCCTTCTATGGTCACTTATAAAACAGGGAACCATGCTACTAATGACTATCATATATTCAGCAGTTCATTTATGTTTCTGGGTGCTAATCTTGACTCTATTTTTTCCCAGCAATGGTATGTGGTTTCAAAGACATTGGCTGAAGAAGCTGCCTGGAAGTTTGCAAAAGAGAAGGGTATTGACTTGGTTGCAATTAACCCATCAATGGTGATTGGTCCTCTCTTACAGCCGACACTAAACACAAGTGCTGCTGTGATTTCCAACTTATTAAATGGTATTTGTTCTTTACTATACTGATTGTAAATCCTAATTTATGATTCATCTCTATAAGTAGATCTTGACTAACAACCTTTTAACAAGAGCATGTTTCAAATGGTAATGAGAGGTGTATTTGATAACTCATTTAGGGAAGGTTGTAGAGTACAAAACATCATGTTTCTATTTCTGCTGAATCAGGATGTTAACCAAGCAGCTTGATGCTAGCGTTTTATGCCCCTTTGGGCCTTTGCACAAATATTACCGTGTGAGCGTGTGTATTTGTGTGTCTTGTCTGTGGTACTTTATTCTGAAATAATGATATGATCCCTACTTGTTTAAGGTACTTATTGTAATATGATACACTAAAGTTTCCATTCCCAGAAATTTTTGTATCTTTTCTTGCTTTTTATTTGATCTCTCTTGTTCTTTATTTGGTGCAGGAGCACAGGTGTTTCCCAATCTAACATTTGGATGGGTTGATGTCAGAGATGTTGCCAAAGCACATATTCAAGCATATGAAATCCCTTCCGCTAGTGGCAGATATTGTGTGGTTGGGAGGGTTGCACACTATTCTGAAGTTGTGAGGACTTTACGTGAGCTTTATCCGTCTTTACGACTTCCAGAGAAGTAAGTGTTTATTTCCCTGTAATTTCAAGATATAATATTTGAGTAATACTTTACATTAGCAGTATCGCTCCAATTGCACATTCCTGTATGTATGACATGGTTTGGTGATTTAACATGGGGACTAGCTATATATATATATATATATATATATATATATATATATATATATATTTTTTTTTTTTTCCTTCTTCTTTTGGTTATGGGTTAATTACTTATAGCCCCCTTCAACTACCACTCATTTACACATTGCCCTCATGAACTGCCACTTGTCACACTCAACCTCCTTCAAATATCAATCGTTGGCACGAAACCCATTTCTTTAACCAAAATTGGTAGAAGGGACGGGATATTGATCACATGCCATACACGTGATTTTTTTAGACATGAAATGATAAAAATAGGCTGAATTTAAAAACTAAATTTATTTAAATGCCCTCAAGTTAAAAAATTAAAAAATAAAAGAAAAAAATAAAACTCAAATTAAAACAAAAGGAGGCTTAACACTAGCAAAGTTTTAATATGCATTTGGACAACATGTGTCACAAATTCAAACTCTTTTGAGAATAACCATGAAACCAAAATGGCTTGTTTCCTCCTTTCCCCCACTTTTTATTTTCTTTACATAAAATTTCCATCTTAATTTTTTTTATTTTGTTTTTCCAAATAACCTTGACAGGTGTGCGGATGATAAGCCGTTTGTGCCAACATATCAGGTGTCCAAAGAAAGGGCAAAAAGCTTGGGTATTGAATTCACCCCTTTTGAGGTCAGCCTCAAGGATACTGTTGAAAGCTTGAAGGAGAAGAACTTTGTCAGTTTTTAAGTTTGGTAGCCCCATGAGGCTCTTTCCAATAAATAAATGCTGCTGATGAGGTTTTTGGTTGTGTCGTAGCACACTAAAGCTTGCAGGAAAAGAACAGAATGCTTTGCATTTTTCTCCTTGATAGGTTTCAAAACTACTCATTTTTAGTGTGGATGATTATTAGAAGTGTGAGTTTTTGAGTATGTAATCAGGATGAGTTGATGATGAATGTAATAATATCACTGATTTTCTTTAATCTCGTTTAATGTTGAGTGGTGTTATTAATATTGTTAATTACAGCCTCACATGGTGAGTAGAAAAGTTAGCACTTTGGTCAATTTTCTTAGCTTTCCAAGTAGAAAAAGGATGAATAAGAGAGATGGTGTTTTAGATGATGGGAGAGATCTGTCAGTCCAAGGTAATCAACGGCTGCTGAAGAGCCAAACTGACCACAAGAGAATCGCCTTCCAGAATGAAGGAATTGAGCTTCAAGGATTTGGTCAGTTGAATAACCAGTTAGCTGGCAAAGCTCTCCCATGATTTGGGTCACATTTTTAGACCAATCTGGGAGATGGCATGGACAATTTGACTGATAGAGTTACCGCACCCAGCTACTCGAATTGAGAAGATATTGCGAATGGCTGTATCAAAATTAATTTTAAAAAACCCAAGAGAGTGGAACCATTTTTCCGTAGTCTTATCTAGTTTTATATTCCGGGATGAAGCATTTGAATTTGGAACTTTTATCCCACTAACATTTTGTATACAAAAAACACACAAAAAAATAGCTTTAGCTTCAAATAGCTTATAGAGCAATGCTGTAACACACTTGTTTTTTATTTTTTATTTTTTGAACAGAAAAATCACTTTTAATTAATAATCATAAAAACCCCTCATTGGGTTAAAAGGTAGGGACAACAGATTCCCTTCAAACAATATCAGATAGGAAAGATAAGACTTCTTCCAACCAAATAGAATTTATGACTTAAGCGACAGTTGTTTTGGCTAGAGTGTGCACCGCTGAATTAGCTTTTCTCTTTATATGTGCCACGCTAAATGAACGATGTGACCTCGCTTATTTTGTTGATTCCCTCCATAAAATGTTCAAACCTGCTCCAATTAAAAGATCCATGGTAATCGCTTTGACTATTTGCAGTACACCGCCTTCTAATATAAAATCAAATAGCCCTATTTTTTAACTCAATAACACTGCCTGTAATGCTGCCTATGCCTCGGCCATAGAAGGGTCCATGCAAATGACTTGGTTAATAAGCCCATTTTTATGGTTAATCGCAGCATCCAATTAATTGACTTTAACAATCCCGGGAGGAGGCGGGGTGCAGGTAATTGTTTGACCTCCTTGTTGTGTCTCGATCTGGTCCCTCCACGACCAACGACCAACGACCAACGACCAACGTAGTGGTTCTTTTATAATTCTCAAGTGAAGCAATGGCTTCCCGCATCGGCTTGTCGGGGGGGGGGGGGGGGTTGAAAACTCAAAACTCCACCATATATTTATTTGTTTAATTCGCCGACATCAAAACCTACTTAAAACACATACGTAGGTGGCATGATGATAATGCCTATATAAAAAGCAAAAGGCAAATTCCAAAACGTAAATGAAAGATAACTTAATCCAATGAAAAACTGAAAGATTAAATGCGAAAATAATAGAATGGAGATAAAAAAATTTTATGTGGTTCGGTCTATGATCTACGTCGACAGAGTAAAGACCTAGGCCATGGTCTCCAACCTGTACACTTTGGTTTGGCAAAATAAGAGATGTGTTAAGTAGAGGACAAAGCTGACTTGATGTGACCGTCGGAGATGTTGGCATTGTTATCGTAAAACCATAATTCATTATCAAAGCCCCATATGACTTTCTGGGTCTCATGAAAGCTTTGGAATCTCTATAACCCAGAATCCAAACCTTGCTGGGACCAATCGAGACAGATGGCTTGGCAAAGTGGCCATCGATTGCAGCGCCGAATAAGCACAGAACCAGTCAGAAAGCTATGCCTGAGATATCCACGACTTTGTGCGATTTTGACGCTGAAATTTCAGCCTACAAAAAAAAAATCGCACATAGAGAGAATTGTGATGAATTTTTTTTTTTTTTGGTCATATACTATGCAAGATCTATGGTGAGGACATTTGCAAAATATTGATTACTAATGCTCCGTTTGTTTCGACGTAAAATGGTTTCCGTCGTAAAATATTTTCGACGAAATCAATTTCAAAAGAAATTATTTTCTCGAAAATATTTTTCGGCGTTTGGTTCCCACGAAAAAATTACGAAAAGTGAAAATGCAACTGTCACCGGAATCCGGCGACGACCGGTCGCCGTCGCCGGAATCCGGCGAACATGTTTGGTCGGATCCGGCCAAAATTGCCGGATTCCGGCAGGACACCTCCTGGCCCGGTCAGATCCGGCATGATCCGGTCATTTTGGCCGGATCTCAGCAGATCAGTGGCCGGATCCGGTCAGATCCCGCCGGATTCCGGCCATTTGGGCCAGATCCGGCCGGATCAGTAGCCGGATCCGGTCAGATCCCGCCGGATTCCGGCCATTTTGGCCGGATCCGGTGGGGTCAGTGGCCGGATCCGGTCAGATCCGGCCGGATCCCGGCCATTTCGGCCAGATCCGGCCGGATCAGTGGCCGGATCCGGTCAGATCAGGCCTGGTTCCGGCAGGTTTCTGTCCATGGCCGGATTCCGGCGGCTGGCGGTGTTCCGGCAACCGGATTCCGGCGGCTGGCGGTATTCCGGCGGCCGGATTCCGGCAGCCGGCAGGATTCCGGTGGTCGGATTCCGACGCCGGCATTATTCCAGTGACTTGATGATGCCGGATACCGGTGCCGCCTATTTTCGAACGACCGACTATTGTAGAATTTGGACAGTCAGATATTAAACGTGCGTGTAAGGACGAAGAATATAATTTTGGAAAACGATTTACGGTTTTAAAAACCGTAAATCGTTTTCCAAAAATTAAAGAAGGTTTTACGGTCAAACCGAAAATGATTTTCGTTGACCGTTATTTTCGCCCCTACCAAACACCGTAAAATATCGAAATCATTTTCCGGAAATCATTTTACACTGAAACAAACGGAGCATAAGAGAAAAATGAAATACACGAAAACGAAAAATCTACAAGACCACTGGATCTAACACTGGTGTTGGCCTATAGCTCTGATACAATGAAATATAATATAATCTAATGAAAAACTGAAGATAAAATGCGAAAATAATAAAATGGAGACATGAGAATTTTCATATACTCATATTTATAAGAAAATTGAGATAAGTAAGGATGACATTATTAAACTTAATTACAATCGACCTTATAAAAAAAAATATCGTAATATAAAATATAAAATATAAAATATTAATATAATATATTTCCTATATTGAATATAGGAAATATATTCTCAAACAGTAAACAGAATCCCAACAGTAAACAGAATCCGAGTAATAAGAGAAGATCGGATAGAGAAGAAAATGAGCAGTGGAGCAGGGAAGATCGCGTGCGTTACCGGTGCGTCCGGCTACATAGCTTCATGGCTCGTCAAGTTTCTTCTCCAGCGTGGTTACGCTGTGAGGGCCTCTGTTCGCGACCCAAGTCAGTACTCTCTGTCTCTGTCTTTACTGTGTAATTTAATCGGGGAGTCTTTGTTTAGGGCTAATGTTTTTATGGGTTCTGACTCTTTAATTCTCGGTGAGCTTTTGGATTCTTGTCGTTGAAGTTCCTGCTTGCAAATTATAAGCAATTCCCATTTTCTGGTTGTGGCTTATAATCTTATATTTTTCAGTTTCATTGAACCTTTTGATAGCTTTCAGGGCCATTCCAGACAATGATTGAGTGTATTTAGGACACTGGGTTATTGGGTGTTGGGACTTGGGAGCTGATGGAATTGCTTTTTGGAGAATATGGGCTACTAATTATTTTCTTGAAAGGTCAAAGTTATTAAATTTTGAAGTAATCACATTAGTTCTTGATTGTAGATACACACATCAGTTTGCAATCAGATTGGGGTATCAGTTACGTTTTAATCAATTTCGGAAGTGGAAATGGATTTTAACGCTGCAGTTAATCCAATTGATCATATATGTTTATTCATCTTGACATGGGCTAAATAATCTATAACAAGTAAAAAGAATGAGAAGAAATTGGACTTTGTATGGAAACCCAACTAGAGGAATTAGCCTCCATTGAAACGACTGGACAAGTATTTGTGAGCAAAAGAAGGCGTGAATAATATTGTTTTTGGAGACAAACTGACACCATTTTTTTGATTAAATCAATAGAGACTACAGTCACTGAATAATGACACCCTGTGTAAATTACATGCAGATCTGAGTTGGACTTTGAAGGGGTGATCAAAATTGAGTCATTGTCCTTCCCTTCATTTCTTGCAGATGTGCGAGTTCAAGTCCTATAGGTTGTGTTTGGATGAAGAATTTTCAAAGTGACGGAATCTAAATTGATGGAAATTTCAATCATCAATTCCAATGTCCATTGTTTGGATGGGTTTATTTAAAAGTTCAGAAATTAGAGTCACATCGATAATGGTGATGGTGGTGGCAATAACTTGGCAATTGAGGTGGTAAAGTGTCATGATGTTGGTATTGATAATGGTACTAGTGGTGGTTGTAGATGATAGGTGGTGATGATGGTAATGGTGGTGACAATGATAATAACAGAAGATAGCAGTACGAAGAATAATAGTGATAGTATGAGAATAGTAATGTTAGTATAATTTGTTTAGTGACATATTTATGTGGAATTTGAGCATGGGATTTGCATACTTAAAAAGCCCAAATTCAATTTTTTTGATAAGTAAAACAAGTCTCATTGAAAGCCTAAAACGCCCCTAAGTACACCGGAAAGCCCAAATTCAAAATTTCAAAGAATAATAATAAAAATAAAACTATTGTTCGCCCAAGCAAGGGGAATCAACATTAAAAATTCCCAAAATAAAACCTTAGATAAAATCCTATTTTAAAATCTCTCACCCAAACACAAAGCTATAGGATATGTTTGTTAAATATTTTATTTTATTTTATTTTTTTGCGATTTGAAAGAATTTATGATGTGACAAAAAGTTGAGAAGTATTTTCAGTGGGATCCATATTTGAATAGTGTTTTCCATAGAAGAAAATTGTTTGTTAAACCTTTTTTTTTTGGTAAGTAAATTTTTTGATTAACTTTTGGAAAAATATTGTGTTTTCAAACAAACAAACAAACACTGGACATGTTTGTTTTGAGAAAATACATGTTTATTTTTCAGTCGTGGGGTCTAACTTTGTATTTTGAGAAAATACATGTTTATTATGAGAAAATATTTTATGTTTTCAAACAAACAAACACTGGACATGTTTATTTTGAGAAAATACATGTTTCTTTTTCTGTCGTGGGGTCTAACTTCTTATTTATAAAAAATTATAAAATAAAAAATTAAGAGGTTGTTGCGCGATCACCCAAAAGGGGGGAGGGGGTGGCCGCATAGCCACCTTTGTCCTGTTGGGGGTGTGCGACCTTTGTCCTGCACGGCCACACCTCTTTTCCGCTAGGGGTGGTTGTGTGGCCGCCTCTCTAGTTTTTTTTTTTTAATTATTTTTCTTAGTAGTAAGTTAGCTTTTACCCCTACAAAAATAAACACATCTTTTCTCAAAAGATACCTATAAGGTGTGAACAGTTTTCTAAAAAGTGTGTTTTGTATTGTTTTTCGAAAAGTGTTTTGTGTTTTGAAAAATGAATCCTTTGTTAAATGTTTTGAAAAATGTGTGTTTTAATATTTGAAAACAGAAAAGAGATTTTGAAAAATTTGACAAACATAGCCATGTCTTTTCGGTCCCATAGTTCAAATCAAATCACACCAAGTCACACTATTCTGTTCTAACTCAGATTATATGGGATTGAGAATAGCATGTCCTCTAGCATATGTTAGTGCACTTTCGTAGTTTTTGCATTCTATGTGAATGTTGTAATTATATGACAGCTTCCAGCTGTAATTTTTGGTTTCGTTACTCTAAAATTCTTAGTAACATAAATGCAAATATAAGTGAGATCCTTTGTAACTTTGTACTATCAAAGCTGCCCTTGAATTTTGATTAGAGCCATAACAATGCTATTCAGTCCTGTTTGTTGGCGTTTTTTTTTTTCATCGTTTACAGACTCTCCCTTTTCATTCTGATTTTCTGAGTAAGAGATTAACTGGAAAGTAGTACCCTTTTTCCTTACGTCAACTGTATAGTTTACCTGCCATGGCTATTAGTATGATACACTAATCAAGTTTATTTCCGTCTCACGCAGATGATCCAAAAAAAACAAACCACTTACTCGACCTTGATGGAGCTAAGGAGAGACTTCACCTCTTCAAAGCAAATCTTCTGGAAGAAGGTTCCTTTAATTCTGCTATTGAGGGATGTGAATGTGTTTTTCATACTGCATCTCCTGTTTTACTCTCCCATGATTCTGCTATTAAGGACCCACAGGTATAGCCCGTTTTACTCTTCCTTGAATATTAAATTGTAAGGGTTTGAATTAGAGTTTATTGATGAAATCATCATCTTTGAAGTTTTGTGTACACCTTTCTTCTGAAAGAGGTACTTATAAAAAAATACTTTTATTCTGAAAGAGGTGATTTGAACAATGAGTTTGTTAAAGATGCCATGATAGTGTCTTTCAGAATGTCTTTCTTCAGAAATAGGGGATCGAGACAGCCATGTAATGAGTGTACCGATTGACCTTTTGTCTATTCATCTAGATGAGAAGTAGGTATTTACAGCACCATTCTTTGTTTTGGAAATTGCTTTTTGTACCGTTGTCAATACAAAGGTAAGTTAACAAATTACTAAAACAGTTTTAAGATGGATTTTATTTTTTTTATTTTAAAAAAAAAACTCCAGCAGTTTGCTTTTTTATTTCTATATCTCAACTATTATTGCATCAAAGTTGTTATGCCGCCATTTCTTATGAAAGGTTTTTTTTTTCTTCAGATTTTCTTAATCACTCTACTACAAGGTGTATATGAGACATGTTTTACTATAACATATTCTAATTTCTTTCTAAGACTTGTGTTGTTGACATAATTATACTTTGTATGTATAATTTACTTGAGCCTCTAATTACTCTTTCAAAGACACATGGATAAGGGCATTGGGTCGGAAATATTTTGTAGGCTGTCGAAATGTGATGTTTTCCTCTTCAAAACTTCCAGTCCATGATTTTTTGTAACATATTCTTTCACCCCCTACTTTTACCACCAGTTCATGTTGTCAATAGTGCCTTTAGGTCTCCTGCTAGAAAAATGTACCAAAGTCGGAATATAGCCCAAACTTGAACTTTTGAGAGGTGGAGGCATAATTCATGAAATGGCTTTAAATAGCAAAAGATGTACTTTTGATAGATCATAGATATGGTTCCTGTAGCAATCATAAATATGGTGATTTTGTGACCGCAATCGAGAGGGGTAACAAAGTTCTGTAGGATAGGATTGTAGTGCCAAATACCTTTGTTTCTTCTTTGTGCAAAAACTGTCTAAAGATGTAATTTATGAATTGGACTGGAAAGAACAGATTCCTATGAACTAAATGGATGTCCAGCCACAGATTAGAATGGGGAAAAGTTTAAGTGATGTAATACTAGTCACAACCTTGTGACACATAGCTTGTGTAACGGCCTGTCATACCCTTGTGATGCATAGCTCGTGTAACTGCGCGTTTTGCATTGGTACTTTTAATAATGTCAACAGTCTTGCTATTTCTATCAGAATGCTGTTCTTGTTTCGTTTATTAAGCACTATAAAAATGCTGCCTGGGATTTTGATTCCTAGTTAAGAACACTGATTTGCTACTAAAGAACAATGATGTTAATATGGTCAAGTACTTTTTGAATGTGATACCAAGAAATTATACTAATTTTTTTTTATAAACAAGCAAATGGTAGTCGTTGCTGGTTTTTTTTTTTTTTTTAACCCTAATGATTATGAGTAATGACTTAACTTTTCCCTAACCGTTCAGGCAGAGCTACTTGATCCTGCAGTAAAGGGAACACTTAATGTTCTTAATTCGTGTGCAAACTCTCCATCTGTCAAGCGGGTAGTTTTGACATCTTCTACAGCTGCAGTTGCATTCAATGGAAGACCTCGAACTCCTGATGTGGTTGTTGATGAGACTTGGTTTTCTGATCCCGAAGTTTGTAAGCAAGCAAATGTATGTAGGGCTATTACTCTTTATTCTTTTTGAAAATAAATATGGTTATGCATTTGAATCATAGCCCATAATATTGCTGTGATTTCAATACAAATTTTATTTTATTTTTAGTTCTCATATATACTCTGTTCGTCTCATATTGTTTTTCCATTATCCTATTTTGGAATGTCCCAAAATAGTGTACTTTGAAAACTCGATTGGTACAATTTTTAGATACTCTTCTATCTTATCCTTCACTATATTTGAAAAGTCAAAGACATTGCATTAAATGATATCTCCTTGCAAAGTTGGATTTTCTAGTGGTCAAACAAATTTGGTTTGGAGTAAAAATCAATGGTTATTTCCTTTGTCATTTTATGTACTTGTCGAGATGTGTTATGTGTCCAATAAGCATCGACTTCTCAGAGACGGGGTGTGCAACTTATAGATGAGTGCAATTATTTTAATGCATAATTGTTGAAAATATTGTGAATGAAAATTTAAACTTGTAGGTAAGTTTGTGGGTGTGAAGATGAGGGGCGTTGGTGCTCCGCCAAGGCTCGGGGACCCTCCTCTGTTGTCGTCTTCTTTAGAGGTGGGTGAATCTTCGAAATGAGATGTTTTTGAAGGGGTTGGTACCTTGGTGGTTCTCCCGGGGCCGCGATAGATGTTGGTTTCTGTTTTCAGACTCTTAGGGCCTCCCACAAGGGGAATGTGAAGGCCTTTTTGGATTTATTGGCTCAAATTGATGTGGCGCAGTATCAAGAGGTTTCAGTCTCCACTTTTAAGTTTAAAGGAAGTAGAGAGTGAAAAACTCAAAGCGCTCGATTAATTATGATGCCAGGGGTTTTGGTTCTAGCCGGGGCAAAGGCAAGAGCGCCCTTGCTGTGGTGTAATGGTCTCTGGGTTTTGTGGGTTGGTTCTTGTTGGGGTGTTTGGGTTTCCTTCTGTTTTTTGGTTTTCACGTGTTTTTTTTCTTTCTTTTCTTTTTCCTATTTTTGTGTCCTTTTTGTATTCCTCCTGTATTCTTAGGGGTGCCTTTACATTTTTTTTATAAATTTTTCTACTTACCTATCCAAAAAAAACAAAAAAAAAAAAATTGGCAAATTTATTATACGAGTTTATGAAGATTTTAAATATGAGACCTCTAACCATTTTTCTCTAATAAATAAATAAAAATGATGTCAAAATACTATTATGCCATTCCATTTTTTTTTTTTAAAAATAAAAATAAAAGACTGGGGTGGCTTGTGACCAGGCCACCTTTGTTCCCTCTATTGGGTGTGGTTGCCTCTGCATGCGGTCACTCACGGCCAGCCCCAAGAGAGGGGGTGGCTCGCAGCCACCCCATTATATATATATATATATATATATATATTAATTTTTTTAATGAAAAGGGCATAATAGTGTTTTCAAGTCATTTTCGTTATTTATTTGTGGGAAAAATAGCAAGAGGTCTTAGATTTAAAATCATTGTAAACTTAGGTATTAGATTGGCCAAATTGAAAACTAGGGTCTAAAACACAAAATCTGAAAATGCACGGGTTTGTAAATATTTTATTTATAAAGTAATGGGAGCTTGTCTGGTATTGAACTATAATAATAAAGGAAGGGATGAAATTTGGGAAGAGTGGAAGAGCAAAGAATGGTAGCTTGTTAGGCTGTTGGTACTTGCCATTTATTAATCTGCAGATCATTTCCTTTATATGACTTATATATGCCTTTCTTCTTTTAGGGGAAAAGGGGAGGGAGAGGAGGAGGAAGAAAGGGGGGAGAGGGAGGGGAGGGAGGGGAGGGGACGTTCCTTTGGATGGTACTGAATTGGAATGCAGTACTTGGAAGTTCGAGTGGATCTTGGTTGGAGGGAATTTGTTCTAAAGGGGGTGAGGTTAGTACCATTAGCGACCCTATTTCCAGCCCACCAATAGAATCCTCTCGTTTCTTATGGTTGTAGCAACCTTTGCAAAGGGATAGTATCATCAAAGGCAACCTTTTTTAACAGACATGTAGTGAGTTAAAAGAGAATTTGTGGTTGAAGCCAAATGGTTTCTTTTTAAGTGTTATCCTTAGGGACTGGATCTATTAAGATTAAGTCTTGCTTCTTCTCATGACCTCGTAGTATCTGGAGAACTGATATTTTATTGAACAGTTTTGCAAGAAAACTTGGAACACTGCTCTACAGAAGTAAATAATATATAGATACTTATGCAATCAGGTATGAGAGTATTTCGTTTCTACATATGCATGAGCTCACTCCCTAAAATTAATCTGAATCTTAGGTTATGCTCCATTTGTTCCTGCTCCCACATCAGTAATTGGATAGCTTGGCCCATTTAATGGTTTACTGCAACATCATACTGAAGGTTGTCACGTTCTTCCAAGTGATTATGACTAGTGCTGTGTAGTTTAAGAGATGCTGCATCTGTCATTATGATGCAGCTTTAACTCAAAACATGTGGTTAATTTATACTCTTCATGGAAGCAATAGATTATTTTAGTGAGGGAGCATTCTGCACCAGTCAGTCTCTGTCATGCTCAGCCGTTAGTGCTTTGTTAAAGTCAATGCCCTTCTCTGGTAACTTATAAAACAGGGAACCATGCTACTAATGACTATCATATATTCAGCAGTTCATTTATGTTTCTGGGTGATAATGTTGAATGTATTTTTTTTTCCAGAAATGGTATGTGGTTTCAAAGACTTTGGCCGAAGACGCTGCCTGGAAGTTTGCAAAAGAGAAGGGTATTGACTTGGTTGCAATTAACCCATCAATGGTGATTGGTCCTCTCTTACAGCCAACACTAAATTCAAGTGCTGCTGTGATTTCCAACTTAATAAATGGTATTTTTTCTTTACTATACTGATTGTAAATCCTAATTTATGATTCATCTCTATAAGTAGATCTTGACTAACAACCTTGGTAATGAGAGCTGTATTTGATAACTCATTTTGGGAAGTTGTTCAGTACAAATCATCATGTTTCTGTTTCTGCTGAATCAGGATGTTAACCAAGCAGCTTGATGCTAGCCTTTTATGCCCCTTTGGGCCTTTGCACAAATATTACTGTGTGAGCGTGTGTATTTGTGTGTCTTGTCTGTGGTACTTTATTCTGAAATAATGATATGATCCCTACTTGTTTAAGGTACTTATTGTAATATGATACCCTAAAATTTCCATTCCCAGAAATTATGTATCTTTTCTTGCTTTTTATTTGATATCTCTCTTGTTCTTTATTTGGTGCAGGAGCACAGGTGTTTCCCAATCTAACATTTGGATGGGTTGATGTCAGAGATGTTGCCAAAGCACATATTCAAGCATGTGAAATCCCTTCAGCTAGTGGAAGATATTGTATTGTTGAGACTGTTGCACACAATTCTGAAGTTGTGAGGACTTTACGTGAGCTTTATCCGTCTTTACGACTTCCAGAGAAGTAAGTGTTTATTTCCCTCTAATTTCAAGATATAATATTTGAGTAATACTTTACATTAGCTGTATCGCTCCAATTGCACATTCCTGTTTGTATGACATGGTTTGGTGATTTAAGAAGGGGACTAGCTATATATTTTTTCTTTTGGTTATGGGTTAATTACTTATAGCCCCCTCAACTACCACTCATTTACACATTGCCCTCATGAACTGCCACTTGTCACACTCAACCTCCTTCAAATACCAATCGTTGGCAAAAAAACCCGTTTTGTTAACCAAAATCATTAAAAGGGACGGGTAATTGATCACATGCCATACACGTGATTGTTTTAGACATGAAATGACAAAAATAGGCTGAATTTAAAAACTAAATTTATTTAAAGACCCTCAAGTTATAAAAATTCAAAATAAAACTAAAATTAAAACAAACGGAGCCTTATAAATACTAGCAAAGTTTTAATATGCATTTGGAGAACATGTGTCACGAATTCAAACTCTTTTGAGAAACCAAAATGCCTTTGTTTCCACCTTTCCCCCTCTTTTTAGTAAATTTCCATCTTAATTTTATTTTTTGTTTTTCCAAATAACCTTGACAGGTGTGCGGATGATAATCCCTTTGTACCAACATATCAGGTGTCCAAAGAAAAGGCAAAAAGCTTGGGTATTGAATTCACCCCTTTTGAGGTGAGCCTCAAGGATACTGTTGAAAGCTTGAAGGAGAAGAACTTTGTCAGTTTTTAAGTTTGGTAGCACCCTGAAGCTTGAAGTAAGAGAACAGAATGCTTTGCATTTTTCTCTTGATAGGTTTCAAAACTACTCATTTTGGTGCGGATGATTAATAGAAGTGTGAGTTTTTGAGTATTTGTGATCAGGATGAGTTGATGATTAATGTAATAATATCACTGATTTTCTTTAATCTCGTTTAATGTCGAGTGGCGTTATTAATATTGTTAATTATGGCCTCACATGGGGAGCAGAAAAGTCGACACTTGGGTAAATTTTCATAGCTTTCCAAGAAGAAGAAGGATGAATAAGAGAGATAGTGTTTTAGATTATGGGAGAGATCTTCCGGTCCAAGGTAATCGATGGCCGCTGAAGAGCCAAGATGACAACAAGAGAATGGCCTTCCAGAATGAAGGTATTAAGCTTCAAGGATTTGGCCATGATATGGGTCACATTTTAGACCAATCTGGGTCACATTTTAGACTAATCTGGGAGATGGCACAGACAATTTGACCGATAGAGTTACCGCACAAAGCTACTCAAGTTGAGGAGAAGAAATCGTGAATGGCTGTATCAAAATTGATTTTAAATAACCGGAGAAAGTGGGACTAATTTTTCGTAGTCTTACCTAATTTCATATTCCGGGATGAAGCATTTGAATTTGGAATTTTTATCCCACTAACATTTTGTATACTAAAAACACAAAAAAAAAAAAAAAACAGCTTTAACCTTAAATAGCTTATAGAACAATGCTATAGGCACACTTTTTTTTTTTTTTTTTTTTTTTTTTTTAACAGAAATCACTTCTCATTAATAATCATAAAAACCCCCCTCATTGGTTAATAGGTAGAGACAACATATTCCCTACAAACAATATTAGATGGGAAATGTGTGACTTTTTCCAACCAAATAGAATATGTGACTTGAGCGACAACTGCTTTGGCTAGAGCATGTGCCACTGAATTAGCTTTCTTCTTTCGTATGTACTACGCTAAATGGACGGAGTGACATCGCTTCTTGTTTTGATTCCCTGTATAAAATGTCCAAACAGGCTCCAAGTTGAAAGATCCGTAGCAATCGCTTTGACTATTTGCAATGCATCATTGCCTTCCAATATAAAATCAAACAGCCCTATTTTTATACTAAATAACACAAGCATGTAATGCTCTGCCCATGCCTCGGCCATAGAAGGGTCCATGCAAATGACTTGGGTAGTGCTACGTGCAGCCAATTCCAAAACGCTAATCTCACTATCGCTTGCAATAAGCCAAAGCCAATAAGCCCATTCTTATCGTTAATCGCAGCATCCCAATTGATTTTAACCATCGAAGAGGCGCGATCCGGGTAACTGTTTGACCTCCTTATTGCGTCTCTCGTCCCTCCATGACCAACGTAGTGGTTCTTTTATAGTCCTCAAGTGAAGGGAAGCAATGGCTTCCCGCGTCACCTTGTCGGGGTGGTTGAAAGCTCCACCATATATATATATTTTTTTTTAATTGGCTGTCCTTGAAACACGGACGTAGTTGGTATATTTGATGATAATGCCTATATAAAAAGCGAAAGGCAAATTCCAAAACGTAAACAGAATCCGAGTAATCAGAGAAGATCGGATAGAGAAGAAAATGAGCAGCGGAGCAGGGAAGATCGCGTGCGTCACCGGTGCGTCCGGCTACATAGCTTCATGGCTCGTCAAGTTTCTTCTCCAGCGCGGTTACGCTGTCAGGGCCTCTGTTCGCGACCCAAGTCAGTACTCTCTGTCTCTGTCTTTACCGTGTAATTTAATCGCGGAGTCTTTGTTTAGGGCTAATGTGTTTATGGGTTCTGACTCTTTAATTCTCGGTGAGCTTTTGGATTCTTGTCGTTGAAGTTCCTGCTTGCAAATTATAAGCAATTCCCATTTTCTGGTTGTGGCTTATGATCGTATATTTTTCAGTTTCATTGAACCTTTTGATAGATCTCAGGGCCATTCCAGACAATGATTGAGGGTAATCCAATTTATCATATATGTTTCTTCATCTTGACATTGGCTAAATAATCTATAACAAGTAAAAAGAATGAGAAGAAATTGGACTTTGTATGGAAACCCAACTAGAGGAATTAGCCTCCATCGAAATGATTGGACAAGTATTTGTGAACAAAAGAAGGCCCAATCGGCGAATAATATTGTTTTATGAGACAAACTGACACCATTTTTTTTTAATTAAATCAATAGAGTCTACAGTCACTGAATAATGACACCCTGTGTAAATTACATGCAGATCTGAGTTTGGACTTCGAAGGAGTGATTAAAATTGAGTCATTGTCCTTCCCTTAGTTTCTTGATGATGGAAATTTCAATCATCAATTCCAATGTGCATTGTTTGGATGGGTATATTTAAAAGTTAAGAAATTAGAGTCACATCGATAATATTGATGGTGGCGGCAATAACTTGGCAATTGAGGTGGTAAAGTGTCATGATGTTGGTATTGATAGTGGTACTAGTGGCGGTTGTAGATGATATAGGTGGAGACGATGATAATAACAGAAGATAGCAGTATGAAGAATAATGGTGATAGTATGAGAATAGCAATGTTAGTATAATTTGTTTAGTGACATTTATGTGGAATTTGAGCATGGGATTTGGATACTTAAAAAAGCCCAAATTCAAAATTTCAACGAAGAATAATAAAAATAAAACTATTATTCACCCAAGCAAGGGGAATCAACATTAAAAATTCCCCAAATAAAACCTTTAGATAAAATCCTATTTTAAAATCTCTCACCGTTTACAAAGCTATAGCATATGTTTGTTAAATATTTTAAAAACTTTTTGTTTTGTTTGTTTTTGTTTTTTTTTTTTTTTTGTGATTTGAAAAAATTTATGATGTGACAAAAAGTTGAGAAGTATTTTTCGGTGGGATCCATATTTGAATAGTGTTTTCCATAGAAGAAAATTGTTTGGTAAACTTATTTTTTTTTGTAAGTAACTTTATTGATAAACTTTTGGAAAAATATTTTGTGTTTTCGAACAAACAAACACTGGACATGTTTATTTTGAGAAAATACATGTTTATTTTTCAGTTGTGGGGTCTAACTTTGTATTTTGAGAAAATACATGTTTATTTTAAGAAAATATTTTGTGTTTTCAAACAAACAAACACTGTACATGTTTATTTTGAGAAAATACAAGTTTATTTTTCAGTCGCGGGGTCTAACTCTTATTTATAAAAAATTATAAGATAAAAAATAGAGGTTGTTGCGTGATCACCCAAAAGGGGGGAGAGGGTGGCCGCATGGCCACCTTTGTCCTGCACGGCCACCCTCTTTTTCGCTGCAGGTGGTTGTGTGGCCACCTCTCTCTCTCTCTCTTTTTTTTTTTTTTTTTTTTCTAAGCAATAAGTTAGCTTTTACCCCTTCAAAAATAAACACATATTTTTTTCTTTTTTTTTGATAAGTAATAAACTGGTTTTATTAAAAGTGTAATGCACCCTTAAGCACACAGAAAGTATACAAGAGAAAGTACCTAACTAGAAATCGAAAAACGAACAAGAAAATCACCAAAACTAAGCGACAAAGGGGACCCAAAAGCCACTGTCCAAAGATACAAAGTATGAATAAAAGAAGCTAAAATATCCTTCAAGGACCTCTCAAAATCCTCAAAACACCTATTATTTCTTTCCTTCCAAACACACCAAAGAATTTTATGTCAGCACCATCTTCCAAGTCGTGACACTCCTCGGCCTTCCAGACATCTACCAACAAGCTAAATAAACACATCTTTTCTCAAAAGATACCTATAAGATGTGAACAGTTTTCTAAAAAGTGTGTTTTGTATTGTTTTTCGAAAAGTGTTTTGTGTTTTGAAAAATGAATCCTTTGTTAAATGTTTTGAAAAAAGTGTGTTTTTATTTTTGAAAACAGAAAAGAGATTTTTGAAAAATTTAACATAGCCATGTCTTTTCGGTCCCATAGTTCAAATCAAATCACACCAAGTCACACCATTCTGTTCTAAATCATTTTATTTGGGATTGAGAATAGCATGTCCTCTAGCATATGTTAGTGCACTTTTGTAGTTTTTGCATTCTATGTGAATGTTGTAATTATATGACAGCTTCCAGCTGTAATTTTTGGTTTCGTTACTCTAAAATTCTTAGTGACAAAAATGCAAATATAAGTGAGATCCTTTGTAACTTCGTGGCATACAATGGATTAGTGAGTTTCGATTCGGAAGGCTGCGACTTCTTAACTGCGGCAGTTTCTCCTCCTGCACAAATATATATATATACTGATTTGTAAATGTGCTCATGAGTAAGAAATATATTAATTTAAATTGTATGTTAGATAGTATCAAAGCTGCCCTTAAATTTTGATCTTGCAGTGTCATAGATTAGAGGAATAACAATGCTATTCAGTCCTGTTTATTGGCATTTTCTTTTCATTGTTTACAGACTCTCCCTTTTTATTCTGATTTTCTTAGTAAGATACATTAATCAAGTTTATTTCCGTCTCATGCAGATGATCCAAAAAAAACAAACCACTTACTCGAACTTGATGGAGCTAAGGAGAGACTTCACCTCTTCAAAGCAAATCTGCTGGAAGAAGGTTCCTTTAATTCTGCTATTGAGGGGTGTGAATGTGTTTTTCATACTGCATCTCCCTTCTATTATGATGTTAAGGACCCACAGGTATAGCCCGTTTTACTCTTCCTTGAATATTAAATTGCATGGGTTAGAATTAGCATTTATTGATGAAATCATCATCTTTGAAGTTTTGTGTACACCTTTCTTCTGAAAGAGGTACTTATAAAAAATAAAAAATAAATAAATAAAACCTTTATTCTGAAAGAGGTGATTTGAACAACGAGTTTGTTAAAGATGCCATGATAGTGTCTTTCAGAATGTCTTTCTTCAGACATAGGGGATCGAGACATCCATGTAATGAGTGTACCGATTGACCTTTTTTCTATTCATCTAGATGAGAAGCAGGTAATAGGGGTCTCAGAGATGATTTACTGCACCATTCTTTGTTTTGGAAGTTGCTTTTTGTACCGTTGTCAATACAAAGGTAAGCAAGTTAACAAATTACTAAAACGACTTTAAGATGGATTTTTTTCCCCCCCAACTCCAGCCATTTGCTTTTTTATTTCTTTATCTCAACTATTATTACATCAAAGTAGTTATGCCACCATTTCTTATGAAATGTTTTTTTTTTTTTTTTTTCAGTTTTTCTTAATCACTCTAGTACAAGGTGTATATGAGGCATGTTTTATTATAACATATTCTAATTTCTTTATAAGACTTGTGTTGTCTGACATAATTATACTTTGTATGTATAATTTACTTGAGCCTCTATTTACTCTTTCAAAGACACATGGATAAGGGCATTGGGTAGGAAATATTTTGTAGGCTGCCGAAATGTGATGTTTTCCTCTTCAAAACTTCCAGTCCATGAGTTTTTTTGTAACATATTCTTTCACCCCCTACTTTTACCACCAGTTCATGTTGTCAATAGTGCCTTCCCCAGGTCTCCTGCTAGAAAAATGTACCAAAGTCGGAATATAGCCCAAACTTGAACTTTTGAGAGGTGGAGGCATAATTCATGAAATGGCTTTAAATAGCAAAAGATGTACTTTTGATAGATCATAGATATGGTTCCTGTAGCAATCATAAATATGGTGATTTTGTGATCGCATTGGAGATGGGTAACAAAGTTCTATAGGATAGGATTGCAGTGCCAAATACCTTTGTTTCTTCTTTGTGCAAAAACTGTATAAAGATGTAAATTATGAATTGGACTGGAAAGAACACATCCCTATGAACTACATGGATGTCCAGCCACAGATTAGAATGGAGAAAAGTTTAAGTGATGTAATACTAGTCACAACCTTGTGAAACATAGCTTGTGTAACGGCCTGTAATAACCTTGTGAAGCATAGCTCGTGTAACTGCGCATTTCGCATTTATACTTTTAATGATGTCAACAGTCTTGCTATTTCTATCAGAATGCTGTTCTTGTTTCATTTCTTAAGCACTATAAAAATGCTGCCTGGGATTTTGATTCCTAGTTAAGAACGCCGAGTTCCTACTAAAGAACAATGATGTTAATATAGTCAAGTACTTTTTGAATGTGATACCATGAAATTATACTAAATTTTGTTTATAAAAAACAAATGTCTCTCTTGTCTTTGCTATAGGTAGTCATTTGCTGCTTTTTTTTTTTTTTTATTCTAATGATTATGAGTCATGACATAACTTTTCCCTAACCGTTCAGGCAGAGCTAGTTGATCCTGCAGTAAAGGGAACACTTAACGTTCTTAATTCGTGTGCAAAATCTCCATCTGTCAAGCGGGTAGTTTTGACATCTTCTATAGCTGCAGTTGCATTCAATGGAAGACCTCGAACTCCTGATGTGGTTGTTGATGAGACTTGGTTTTCTGATCCAGAAGTTTGTAAGCAAGCAAATGTATGTAGGGCTATTACTCTTTATTCTTTTTGAAAATAAATATGGTGATGCATTTGAATCATAGTCCATAATATTGCAGTGATTTAAATACAAACTTAAACTACTTTTAGTTTCATGTTTTTTGAGTTCTCATATATACTCTGTTCGTCTCATATTGTTTTTCCATTATCCTATTTTGGAATGTCCCAAAATATTGTGTACTTCGAAAACTTGATTGACACAATTTTTAGATACTCTTCTATCTTATCCTTCACTATATTTGAAAAGTCAAAAGACATTGGATTAAATGATATCTCCTTGCAAAGTTGGATTTTCTAGTGGTCAAACAATTTGGTTTAGAGTAAAAATTAATGGTTATTTCCTTTGTCATTTTGTGTACTGGGAAAGATGAGTTATGTGTCCAATAAGCACCGACTTCTCAGAGATGGGGTGTGCAACTTAATAGACCAGTGCAATTATTTTAATGCATAATTGTTGAAAATATTGTGAGTGAAAATTTAAACTTGTAGGTAAGTCTGTGGGTGTGAAGATGAGGGGCATTGGTGCCCCACCAAGGCTTGGGAACCCTCCTCTATTGTCGTCTTCCTTAGAGGTGGGTGAATCTTTGAGAGGAGATGTTTTTGAAGGGGTTGGTGCCATGGTGGTTCTTGCAGGGCCACGATAGATGTCAGTTTACTTTTCTGGACTCTAGTGGTCTCCCACGAGAGGAATGTGAAAGGCTTTTTGGATTGATTGGCTCAAATTGATGTGGCGCAGTATTAAGAGGTTTCGGTCTCCGTACTTACAGAAAAAAAAAGAGGTTTCAGTCTCCACTTCTAAGTTTAAAGGGAGTAGAGAGGTGAAAAACTTAAAGTGCTCGATTAATTATGATGCTAGGGGTTTTTGTTCTAGCTAGGGCAAAGGCAAGAGTGCCCTTGCTGTGGTGTAATGGCCTCTGGGTTTTGTGGGCTGGTTCCTGTTGGGGTGTTTGGGTTTCCTTCTGTTTTCGGGTTTTGTGGGTGTTTTTTCTTTTTTTCTTTCTTTTTCCTGTTTTGGTGTCCTTTTTGTATTCCCCCTGTATTCTTGGTGCCTTTACATTTTTTTTATAAATTTTTATACTTACCTATCCAAAGGAAAAAAAAAAAAAAAAAATTGGCAAATTTAATATTCAAGTTTATGAAGATTTTAAATCTAAGACCTCTAACCATTTTTCTCTAATAAATAAATAAAAATGATGTTAAAATACTATTATGCCATTCCATTCCATTTTTGTTTTTTAAAAAATAAAAATAAAAGACTAGAGTGGCTCGTGACCAGGCCACCTTTGTTCCCTCTATTGGGGGTGGTTGCCTCTGCATGGGGTCACTAATGGCCATCCCCAAGAGAGGGGGTGGCTCACAGCCACCCCATTAGATATATATTTTTTGTTTTGTTTTTTTAATTTTTTTAATGAAAAGGGCATAATAGTGTTTTCAAGTCATTTTTGTTATTTAATTGTTGGAAAAATAGGTAGAGGTCTTGGATTTAAACTCATTTTAAACGTAAGTATTAAATTGGTCTTTGTTTTAACTCATGACAATTTACGTAGGCGTGGTATTGTGGTGGTAGAGTGGTGTGTTATGTGCAAGAAGCATGGGGAATCCGTTGATCACCTTCTTCTACATTGTGACATGGCACGGGTTGTTTGGAGTTATTTTTATAGCTTATTCGGGGTGGAGTGGGTTATGCCTAGTAGTGTTTTGGATTTATTGAGTGGTTGGGGCACCTTGCTAGGTCGTGGTTCTGCTATTTGTATTTGGAAGTAGGTTCTTTTATGTGTTTTGTGGGGCTTGTGGCGTGAGAGAAATTCTAGGCTTTTTGAGGATTTGGAGGTTACGGTTGGGGCTCTTTGTAGAAATGTGCTTAATATGTTATATTTGTGGGTGTCGGCACATAGCTCGGGTCGTATGTCGTCTGATGATTTTTTACTTTCATGTTCGTTTATCTTCTCTGATTAGGGGCTCTTTTGTATACTTCCTGTGTACTAGGGTTGCGCCCCTTGCGCTTTTTAATGAAATTATTACTTATAAAAAAAAAGGTATTAAATTGGCCAAATTGAAAACTAAGGTCTAAAACACAAAATCCGAAGATGCATGGGTTTGTAAATATTTTATTTATAAATTAATGGAAGCTTGTCTGTTATTGAACTAGAATAATAAAGTAAGGGATGTAATTTGGGAAGAGTGGAAGAGCAAAGAATGGTAGCTTGTTAGGCTATCGGTACTTGCCATGTATTAATCTGCAGATCATTTCCTTTATATGACTTATATATGCCTTTCTTCTTTTAGGGGAAAAGGGGAAGGAGAGAAGAGGAGGAAGAAAGGGGGGAGAGGGAGGGAAGGGGAGGTTCCTTTCGATGGTACTGAATTGGAATGCAGTACATGAAAGTTAGAGTGGATCTTGGTTGGAGGGAATTTCTTCTAAAGGGGGTGAGGTTAATTAGTACCATTAGCGACCCTATTTCCATCTCACCAATAGAATCCTCGCATTTCTTATGGTTGTAGCAACCTTTGCAAAAGGATAGTAGCATCAAAAGCAGCCTTGTTTAACAGACATGTAGTGAGCTAAAAGAGAATTTGTGGTTGAAGCCAAATGGTTTCCTTTAAGTGTTATCCTTAGGGACCGGATCTATTAAGATTAAGTCTTGCTTCTGCTCATTACCTCGTAGTATCTGGAGAACTCTTTTATTGAACAGTTTTGCAAGAAAACTTGGAACACTGGTCTACAGAAGTAAAGAATATAGAG
Source organism: Alnus glutinosa (assembly GCF_958979055.1). Classification (NCBI taxonomy): domain Eukaryota; kingdom Viridiplantae; phylum Streptophyta; class Magnoliopsida; order Fagales; family Betulaceae; genus Alnus; species Alnus glutinosa. The sequence continues at coordinate 3,537,579 of NC_084894.1, read as the reverse complement.
ATACTTATGCAATCAGGTATGAGAGTATTTCGTTTCTACACATGCATGAGCTCACTCCCTAAAATTAATCTGAATCTTAGGTTATGCTCCATTGGTTCCTGCTCCTACATCAGTAATTGGATAGTTTGGCCCCTTTAATGGTTTACTGCAACATCATAACTGAAGGTTGTCATGTTCTTCCAAGTGATTATGACTAGTGCTGTGTAGGTTAAGAGATCCTGCATCTGTCATCATGATGCAGCTTTAACTCAAAACATGTGGTTAATTTATACTCTTCATGGAAGCAATAGATTATTTTAGTGAGGGAGCACTCTGCACCAGTCAGTCTCTGTCCTGCTCAGCCATTAGTGCTTTGTTAAAGTCAATGCCCTTCTATGGTCACTTATAAAACAGGGATCCATGCTACTAATGACTATCATATATTCAGCAGTTCATTTATGTTTCTGGGTGCTAATGTTGACTGTATTTTTCTCCCAGCAATGGTATGTGGTTTCAAAGACATTGGCTGAAGAAGCTGCCTGGAAGTTTGCAAAAGAGAAGGGTATTGACTTGGTTGCAATTAACCCATCAATGGTGATTGGTCCTCTCTTACAGCCGACACTAAATACAAGTGCTGCTGTGATTTCCAACGTATTAAATGGTATTTGTTCTTTACTATACTGATTGTAAATCCTAATTTATGATTCATCTCTATAAGTAGATCTTGACTAACAACCTTTTAACAAGAGCATGTTTCAAATGGTAATGAGAGGTGTATTTGATAACTCATTTAGGGAAGGTTGTAGAGTACAAAACATCATGTTTCTATTTCTGCTGAATCAGGATGTTAACCAAGCAGCTTGATGCTAGCGTTTTATGCCCCTTTGGGCCTTTGCACAAATATTACCGTGTGAGCGTGTGTATTTGTGTGTCTTGTCTGTGGTACTTTATTCTGAAATAATGATATGATCCCTACTTGTTTAAGGTACTTACTGTAATATGATACCCTAAAATTTCCATTCCCAGAAATTTTTGTATCTTTTCTTGCTTTTTATTTGATATCTCTCTTGTTCTTTATTTGGTGCAGGAGCACAGGTGTTTCCCAATCTAACATTTGGATGGGTTGATGTCAGAGATGTTGCCAAAGCACATATTCAAGCATATGAAATCCCTTCCGCTAGTGGAAGATATTGTGTGGTTGGGAGGGTTGCACACTATTCTGAAGTTGTGAGGACTTTACGTGAGCTTTATCCGTCTTTACGACTTCCAGAGAAGTGAGTGTTTTTTTCCCTCTAATTTCAAAAGATATAATATTTGAGTATTACTTTCCTTTAGCAGTATCGCTCCAATTGCACATTCCTGTATGTATGACATGGTTTGGTGATTTAACTAAGGGGACTAGCTATATATTTTTTCTTTTGGTTATGGGTTAATTACTTATAGCCCAGCCCCCTCAACTACCACTCATTTACACATTGCCCTCATGAACTGCCACTTGTCACACTCAACCTCCTTCAAATACCAATCGTTGGAAAAAAAACCCGTTTTGTTAACCAAAATCTTTGAAAGGGACGGGATATTGATCACATGCCATACACGTGATTGTTTTAGACCTGAAATGACAAAAATAGGCTGAATTTAAAAACTAAATTTATTTAAAGACCCTCAAGTTAAAAAAATTCAAAATTAAACTAAAATTAAAACAAACGGAGCCTTATAAATACTAGCAAAGTTTTAATATGCATTTGGAGAACATGTGTCACGTATTCAAACTCTTTTGAGAAACCAAAATGCCTTTGTTTCCACCTTTCCCCCACTTTTTAGTAAATTTCCATCTTAATTTTATTTTTTGTTTTTCCAAATAACCTTGACAGGTGTGCGGATGATAAGCCCTTTGTACCAACGTATCAGGTGTCCAAAGAAAGGGCAAAAAGCTTGGGTATTGAATTCACCCCTTTTGAGGTGAGCCTCAAGGATACTGTTGAAAGCTTGAAGGAGAAGAACTTTGTCAGTTTTTAAGTTTGGCAGCCCCATGAAGCTCTTTCCAATAAATAAATGCTGCTGATGAGGTGTTTTGATTGTGTGGCAGCACCCTAAAGCTTGCAGCAAAAGAACAGAATGCTTGGCATTTTTCTCTTGATAGGTTTCAAAACTACTCATTTTAGTGTGGATGATTATTAGAAGTGTGAGTGTTTGAGTATGTAATCAGGATGAGTTCATGGTCATGAGTGTAATAATATCACTGATTTTTCTTTAATCTCGTTTAATAATGTTGAGTGGTGTTATTAATATTGTTAATTACGGCCTCAAATGCTACTTCAAGACACTGCCAACACTTGTGTGCTAATCTATGATCTCTTTCTCTAGTGTGTTACATAAGCAATATATATTGGTTGCCTCAAATTAATCATGATTCCATCGTTTGACATCATCAACACACAATAGTAATTGTGGGAAAATGATTTGTAGGGGACGGAAACTGTCTTTTAGCACCCACTTTTTATTAAAAAAATGAGTTTTAATGAAAAAGTTGTCTCTCGGAGACGCTAAAGTGTATCATTGCTCGTCATTGTGGGCATTGGTAGCCACCATCCTTAGAATGCTCTCTCTCTCTCAATTATGAAATGCGGGCAGTTAATGTGAGAATGTACGTGGGCTTGCCCGAACGCTTGTCGGAGTAGGTGTATAGCCTACGTGTACTATTACATTAACTACGTGTACAATACGAGCAGCTAATTTCATTGAAAGCTGTGTGTAAATTAGTTGGAAGTGCGTAAATTAGTGGGAATTGTGTGCAGCCAACCACATTCTTTGTGCAATTTGTTATATAGTGTGTAATCATTAAACTATCTCGTACTAAAAAATGTGGTGCTAAAAATGGCAGCATTTTGTTATTTTAAAAATGAGCACAAATTAAGCTTTTCAATTGGATTAAAAATTAAAATTCATAGGATTTTTCATATATAGGATTGCGTTTTTAAAAAAATTAAGATTAAAAAATACAAAAAATTTTCAAATCGCAAGCAATAGGGTACTTTTTTGAAAACGTATAATTTTAAAGGATAAACTACAATTTTGTCAAACGATTAACTATATTTTTTAAAATTTTGTTTTTAAATCTCTATTTTTAAATCGCACATTTTTAAATTTCAAACCCAAATGAACCAAAATCACTCTACGAGTTCTAGAGGATATTAAAAATTTCAAATTTATTAGATATATATATATATATATATATATTTTCTTTGACTATAAATTGCATTTTTTTGTTGAAATTTAATTTTTTAGAATGCCATCGCAATGTACGTGATCAAGAAGTTCAAACAATGTGAAACTCCATGAAACTTTAGAATAATTTCTCAGTTCTACATTTATAGAAAAAAATTAACGAAGGCAAAAAAAAAAAAAAAAAAAAAGTTCAATTTACACACATGACCTAAAAAACTCTATTAAACTAATCAATTTGAATTTGTTTGACTCTGCAGTTCAGCCATGGTATGAAATTCAACAGTGTATTTAATTAAGAATATTAAATTGAGCTATTTAACTTGGTTTATCAGAATGAATTCATATTCTGAATAGATGTCACGTTTCACAAATTATAATAATTATAAAAAGTATAATACATATTTAATGGTTGATTTTTTTATTTTTATTTTTAAAAAAAAAAAAAAAATTGTTAGAGTTAAAGAAATAAAAGAAAAAGAAAGAAAGAAAAAAGAATCTTAACTGATAAATATTTGAATGTAGTAATTAAATCCGTTAATCGATCGATCAGTTAGATTATGATAACTAACAATATATTAAACACGTTTGTTTCTAAACAGAACTCTGATCTTAAAAGTTTAATTTCAAATGAAACTCTATCTTCATCATATATTTTTTGAAGATCGAGATAAGGTATAGTAACATTTGAATTCATACGTACGTGCTTCAAATAGAATTCTTCAGTTTCCGAGAGAGAGCGAGAGAGTTTGCCTCGGCCAATGTCTTTTCCTTCAGAGACTCCAACAATGGAGTTTAAGCTGAATACGATGGGTAATTATGTGTCAACGCCGGCAGAGCTTTCGGCTTTTCCTTCTTATGATGGTCGCGCACCCGCCGACGTCACTAGAAAGCGAAAGCGAGAGGATGAGTACTTCAAAAGTCTGCCACCCGGGTATCGGTTCTGCCCCTACGACGACGAGCTAATCCGGCATTACTTGAAGCCCAAGGTCTTTGAGGAGCCGGTGCCGCTAAACCAGATCTTCGACGTTAACATATATCGCTACAACCCCGAGTCTCTTGCAGGTTCTTGTTCTCTTCTTTATGCATGCATGGCTTCTTTATTAATTTGATGTTTTAGTTATTATTATTATTTTTTTTAATTTTTGTTAATATCTTTGTATAAATATAACATTTGGGTTTATTAAAGAAATATACAAAGATTATGGAGAAAAAGAATGGTACTTTTTTACTCCAAGAGAGCGAAAGTACCGGAATGGAAGCCGTCCAAATCGAGCGGCCGCTGATGGATACTGGAAGGCTACTGGAGCTGACAAGCCAGTTGTAGATAAAATGGATAATACTCATATTGGGTTTAAGAAGTCACTGGTGTTCTACAAAGGAAAACCTCCAAACGGTGACAAGAGCAACTGGATTATGCATGAATATAGAGTCGCCAATCCTCCTGTTCAAATCAAAACGAGTGAAAATGACATGAGAGTATGTATTAATTTTTGGATCCTTTCATTTTAGCATTTCTTTCAATATTAATTAATATTAATTTCTCAAACTGACCCCTCAATTCCAGTTGGATAACTGGGTCTTATGTAGGATGCATAAGAAAATTGATAAACCTAAAACTGGTACTCAAGCTGAGGATCTGAATCTGATCAGGTCAAGTACTGAATCCACATCTTTGCTTGATGATCATGAGCCCATAGAGATGCCATCCATGGAGGTGATCATTGACCCTGCAGATGAGATGAGCAATGAGATTATCGACCCTGCTGTATATGACAAGATCCTGCATGATCAATCTCAAATTGAACCTTTGGCATCGTGTGATCCGTCTGGAAGCATCGACGCTGCTGATTTGATGTTTTTGCAACATTTTAATTTGATTGATATGCCTAATGCCTTTGGATAACATGCAGCCCAAAGCTAGTTTTAAGGACCTTGCAGATCGAATAATGAATAATTTCAATGATTTGGTTTTAGCTTTCTGCAATTTATTTTATGTGGCCCATGGATTTTCTTAAGGCTTGCGTTATGTAATCTATGTTAATAATTTGTTGAGTACTATATTTTCAACAAAATTATATATTAATGCTGACAGTCATGCATGCACCCTCATGATTTTTTTTTTTTATTTTTAATTTTATATATATTTATATATTTTATTGAGAATGACCTAATTAATAGTCTTTTCATGTAATTTTTATTTATTTATTTATTGGAGAGAATGTGATATAGTACTTCAAATATATATATATATATGGAGCTTGAAGATTTTGAATATAGCCATGGCTCGATTAGATTAACACAAGTAGGTTATGAATTATAAATTTAGAATCAACCTAATGTCAGTTAAATCAGTGGTGACATATTGATATATATAGTTTTTTTTTTTTTTTTTGCTGATTAAATTACTCTTGTTTGCTTACGAAACCTTGCAAATTTTGAATCTTTGCCTATTTAATGACGTCTATGTATAATGTATATATATTATTGCTCAAGATGCCTAACTTCAAAGGGAAACCAGTCACATATTTAATTACACCCACATCATTAGGGTTCTTCAAACTAGGGACGGAGCCAGAAACTTTTATGGGCAGGGGCCAAGGGCCAAAAAGAATTATTGGTAGGGGACAGTAAGCTAAATTTTATTTTTTTACCTTACAAATTTTTTTTTTACCTAATATTTTTTTTTTGTTCTTTTTTAAAATTCCCCCCTTCGATCCGTCCCTGCTTCGAACAATATGATATTTAGTACGTTGTTAAAATTAAAGTCAATATGATTAACAAGAAAATTTCAAAAATATGATTAACAAGAAAATTTCAAAGAAGAATTGCATGAGTATAAAATTTACGTGTGACATTTAGTTGGTGCGTTATTAAGCTTAATTATGGGAGTAATCCTTACATTTACATTACACAAAAATGACACAACACCAAGGCACAATGGAGTCGGATCCATGTTGGGCCCCGAGAAATGATTAAAACACTCACACTACACAACACCAAGGCACAATGGAGTGGAGCCCACACATGGACTCCACTCCATTGTGCCTTGGTGTTGTGTCATTGTTGTGTAGTGTAAGTGTAAGGATCACTCCCCGTGGGCCCCACTCCGTTGTGCCTTGGTGTTGTGTCATTATTTTGTAGTGTGAGTGTTTTAATCATTTCTCTAAACTTATAGGTGGTGCATATATACTCTTTTTCTTTTCTTTTTTTTCACAGACATATATATATAGCAAATAAACATCCTTCTTTTTTTCTTTTTCTTTTTTTTTCTGGGCAAATACAAAAATAATAATAATTTATAATAATGAACACAAAAGGGAACAAGATTAGGGGGATTAAGATCACTTATATATAGGAACTACAACTATATATGATCAGGGGAAGGGGCAGAAGGGAATATTAGCAGAGGATGACCGGCCTGAGAGATCGAAATCTTTTGTTACGTACCGATCGAGCAGTTGGCGGCAGTACTAAGAACTCAATCGATCTGCGTCCGGTGGAAACTCAATCGATCATATGCTCTTTTTTCTTGTCCTTGCATGGAAACTCATATGCCCTCCAAAGGCACTATAACTAGGGAACTCTTTATTACACTCTTTGCATGCATACTTTACATTATAATTATTTCGAGCTACATGAAATGAAGCACCAAAAGCTTGTTGGTAATTCCTCATGATCTGAGGAGCAGGAGTACTTGGACTTTCTAGTACTTGGTTTTGCTTACGAAAGGAGACGGTTTTCGCACTTCTTTTTCTATGGTGGTGTAACTGGTGTTGACCCTTCTCTGTGTCAGTACTGTATGATTCAGTACTTTCTCTATTTGCCAGGATATTAGTCATGACAGGAACATGAACAATGCAGTTATTTGAAGAAAACTGAGATGTTTTTGATGGGATATTATGGATGTTTGAGCCAAACTTGGATTTGTCGATGGGATGGGTAGAATTATCAGCATGAAATCGTCTGTTTCTCAAGGAAAAATTCATATCCAAGCCATTCCAAGAAAACCCAGAGGAGATTGGAACATTAACAAGTTGGTTTTTCAAAGCAGCAAGTTCCAAATCGAGCAGATTAGTGGGTGGAGGAAAATGGAGTACTTGTTGGTTAACTATGGGAACAAAAGAAACAGATGAATTTCTGGAAGAGCAAAAAGTACCTTGTTGATGATTAACCATTGGGACAGTACTGTTGGTGATTTGTGGAGAAGAAAAGTGCCGATTTCCAGCAAAAGAGTAGAGATTGTTCATGTCTAATACAGAAGCATTCTCTAGTACTGCAGCAGCAGTAGTATCAAGCAATTTGTTGGGGCTGAACATTGGAGTAGTAGAGATATCAGGAAGTTCAAACTCCTTTCCACATGGGTCAGCCACAATATCATCAAACCATGCTTCCTCACATTTTGGTGAAACAGTACTGTCTTCTTGGTCATCCATGGAAGAAGAAGAAGAAGAGACAGCCATTTGTTACCTGCAAGAAGCTGAGAAGATTTTGGAAGGACTACTAGACTCACAAAGAATTAATATTCTTATAAATAAAGGCTCATGTTCTCCTTTTAACATTAACTTTTGGGGTGGGAGGAAAATTTCGTTAATTAATTAACCTTGAGTTGAATGTGTGCCAATAATTAAGCATTAAGTTGAACTTCATAAAATCAAAGTACATGATCTCTTCATTTTAAGTGAAAATGGAGAAAATCTATTTCATGGTATATATTGTCACATTGTCAACATGTTACCACGTTATTTAAGAAATTTTATATGGCGTAGTATCATCTACACCGTTAAATGTGATAAAACAATTTTTTTACTATAAAATAAATCTTTTTCATTTTAATTGAAATGGAAAAAATCATTTATTGTGTACAGCTTCTTTGACGAGTAATACTACTTTTCATATATACCTATTTTTCATTGATTAATATGACGTGTTTTAAGTGGCTGATACTTTTGACATTTCGTAATTGCACCATAATGACCAGTTGCCCCCATAAAGACGTCCAAATCACTAGATATTAGTTAGCTATTGCTTCTATATAAAGCCCCAAACACTAATTTCAGTAAGGAAAGTATACTCTGTACTTGAAGAAGGCATGGCATATATATCTGAATTATAATGAAAATCATAATAATGGTCGCCATTTGTTATATTAATTACTATCCTAATTGCCAACTAAGTTCAGTATTATGAAAATCCACACCAGGCCACCATATTTATAGAGAATTTATAAATACCAGTTAATTAATGGGGAAAGAAGGATCCATTTTATGAGGCTGATTAGATTTCACAGCATATTTACTGTGTTGATTTATTTTTAAAATGGAAAAATATAAATCAAAATTAGTGCGTAAGTTTTCTTATGATCATATATTTTTAATTTTAGTTTTCAATTTTGATAATTACATCCTTGGGTTTTACACTTATTTCAAATTGGTTATTCCGTCAACCCACTATCCAAATAATTAACTTTATCTACCATGTCACACCGTCAACATATTGCCACATCATCCAAAAATTGGTAAAAAAGAAAAACAAAGAAACTTGCCGGGTTAATGAATGGGGGAGGGGGTGGGCATGGGGTGCTAGTTGGAGATGAGGCGGTCCAACCACCAACCCTGCCTGAATGGGTGGTTGAGCCATCACCATGTGATTTTATGTGGATTGGCCATCCTTCCCACCTCGTCAATGGGATTTCCCATTTACGAGTGGTCGTGAGCTTTGAGGTGACTGAATCACCCCTCCAAATTGTTTTGAGATGGCTCAATCACCCCAAAAGTTTCCGAAGGTGGTTGTGGTTGAGCTACCCTACCAGATGGGCTTTGAGGTGGCTTGGCCATACCAAAGCTCACCCTTTGGAGTGACCTAACCATGACAAAACCAATGTGGGTGGTGGATGAGCCACCCCTTTAGGTGTATTTTGGCCATCCTATTAGGTGGGATACTTGACCACCCCATGTTCAGCCCCTTCGACCCCACTTACTTTGTTTTCCTTTTTTACCCTATTTATTTATTTATTTATTTATTTATTTGAGGATGTTGCATAAATGTACTAGACAAGTGTGACATGGAATTATGTTTATGTATGCCATGTAAAGTTTTTCATGTGGCCGATTGAAGTTAATTATTTAGACAGTAGGTTGGCAGAACAACCAATTTGAAATAATGGACATTGATGAAACCTAATAATCTAAATTAAAAATCTATGGACTAAATTGAAATTATAAGAACAACTAAGAACAAATTTTGATTCTTTTCCCTTACTTTTTATGTGTGAAGCAAATTTATAATGACCCCAATCATAATTCATAAACCATATCATTTGGGCAGTTAGAAGCCCATAAGAGAAGAGTTGGACATGTGAGAATTGAAAGCCTTTTGCCCGGGCCATCCAAAAGCATTTGCCCACCAATCGTCAAATTGATACACTTGCCCAATATGTTCTTTTGGCCCCATTGGCCATCAAAGTGGGATAGAATGTAACTTGTTCAAAAATCAAAAGAAAAAAGTGTGGAAATCCCATAAACCAAAAGGGTACAAAAATAAAAATCTCCTATGTACATTACGGGAAAAGGAAAAGAATTGGGGAAAATTGTAGGCACGACTTTGTTAAACCAAAATTTGAAAATTTTCAAAAGTTTTTGTCACAATCACTTACAAAACCATGTAGACTCATAAAACCCGAGCTTTGCTTGTACGCGTTAGGCTAAATGAAGATCGGTATGTGCTCAAATTTGGCTCGAGCTTGAGACATTTTTTTTTTCTTTTTCTTAGAAAGGGTTCAAGCTTAGCTTGAACTCAACAAACAAAAATATAAATAAATACGCGTTAGGCTAAATGAAGATTGGTATGTGCTCGAATTTGGCTCGAGCTTGAGACATTTTTTTTTTTTTTTTTTTAAAGAGGGTTCAAGCTTAGCTCGAACTCAACAGGCAAAAATATAAACAAATACGCGTTAGGCTAAGTGAAGATTGGTATGCGCTTGAATTTGGCTCGAGCTTGAGATATTTTTTTTTTCTTAAAGAGGGTTTAAGCTTAGCTCGATCTTAACAGGCAAAAATATAAACAAATATGTCGAACTTGAACCGAACCCAAGCTCGTTTAATTATAAAATACTATCTTCAATCAAGAAAGAAAAGATAAAATTTAAACGGATAAGAAAAAATAAAATTCAGTGCGGCTGGTTTGAACTTTGAAATGAGGCCAAAATCAGAATATTGGAGTTTTTTTTTTTATTATTATTATTTTATAAATTCTCTGATGATTCAAAATCAAACGGTGGGCCTGAGCCCTGAGGTTCACTCCTTTTGCGTGGTGGAGTGCAGGAAACAGAAGGTCGTACAGCAGTCCACCATTGAAGCACCGCAGCAAGTACACGTGACAACCCCACGTGATAAAGTAGAAGAGGAATAGAGGATAGGCTCCCCCCTCAGCCTTTACCCGTTCATCTCTCAATCTGATAAAAGGCCAAGTGGGGACAGCTGAGAGAATCTCTTCCATCTGGGCCCCGCATATCTATGATCATTAAATACGTGGAATTACTGACAGGATATTGTCTGTTATATGTTTCAGACTCCCAGTGGAACAAGTCCACCAGCCACCAGGGAAACAGTTACATTGCCATTTTGTAAATAAAAATATGTTAATTTAAATAAAATTGCAGAAAATTAATTATTTTAAATTATATTTTAAAAAAAATTGTGATTTAAAAAACATAAAAAATTTACGTTTTTAAATTGCAGCCAAACAGGTGCTATTTTGAAAACGTACAAATTTTAAGGGTTAAATTGTAATTTTAAAAGTCAAACTGCGATTTTATCAAACGTTTAACTGCGTATTTAAAAATGATCACGTTTTCAAATCACAAAAGAAAGAAACTTCAATTAACCAACTATTATTTTCAATTTTTTTTTTCACCAACAAATGCACACAATTTGATGTACTTCCATTTATTATAATGCAAATTAGCATGAACTTGAAGATGTGGACTTTTGGTGGTCTTAATTAACCAACTATTATTTTCATTTTTTTCACCAACAAATGCACAAAATTTAATGTACTTCCATTTATTCTAATGCAAATAGCATGTACTCGAAGATGCGGGCTTTTGGGTGAGAAAATTCAAAATTTCAAGGGACAGAGTTTTTCTTTAAATTAGAACGAGCACGTATTTTTTATAATAAGATTTTCTCACGTGCTTAAAAAATACATGATAACTTAATAGATCGGATTGATAGAAAAATCTATCGAAGAAAGGGACGATGTAAATATCACAATTGTTTTATAATCTATTTTTTTACTAGAAAATACCATTTAGTTTGGATGGTTTAAAGAGAGAGGAAAAGTTTTAAAATTGAGACCCACAAAGCATCTCCAAATGGTCTTTGTTTTTTCTATCTCATGAATCATTCATGGGGTTTGTGATTGTACAAAAGCTTTTAAATTTGCAAGTGGGCAAACAGTTTTGAAAGTATTAAAGAAGAATGTAGGCGACAAATTAATAGCCTCCACCACTTGCTGCATCCTAGTTTTTTTTTTTTTTTTTTTTTAATTAATTAACTGAACATCGACTTGACTTGGATGCTTCTATTTGCAAAATATTCCCAAGTGTTACTAAAATTTAGGGGTAGTTACCTTTTTCTCCCATCAACTATCAGCCACTGTCAACATGCTCCCATGAATTGACATCTCGACCAAAAGAGAGCATCAAACCAACTTTACACACTTTGCCCCATTCCGTCAGTTTATTCGTAAAAAAATATAAATGCCCTCAACTTTTTTAAACATATTAATTTTAATATTTTTTTTATTAATTACTATTGGAGGGCATTTTGGTCTTTAAACCAAAATTAACGCTAAAAAATGAAATATTTCGTCCAAATTAACGGAATTCCTTGACGGAAGGGGGCAAAGTGTGTAAAGTTGGTACTTGGATGCTCTCTTTTGGTCGAGGTGTCAGTTCATGGGGGCATGTTGACAATAGCTGGTAGTTAATGGGAGAAAAAGGTAATTATACTTAAAACAAAAAGAAATAAAATTGTATTGGAAGCTGAGTTGAGTTATTAATTGTTGGTTCTTTTCAAGGTACCACTAGCTTGCATATATATAAATATCTAGTACAACCTACAACGGTAATATCATGAAATTGCGAGAGCATATTGCAAAGGAAATATATATATATATATTGGTACATAAAAAAAAATTACAACTAAAAACAATACATTAGGGTTGGCGACCCAACAAGAAGCCACCAAAATAATAAGAGAAAACATAAAGTAAAAGGGAATGTGTCAAATGAATAATGCGGCCCTATTGATTCTTAACACGAACACCAATAAATGAAACCACTAAAAAAGGTGGTCAAATATAGCGTAGATAGGAGCATGATCGTCACGAGACCCTTCAATCCTATCCGAACCCCTAGAGAAAGTGACTCATATAGAGGCATGACCCTTGTGATACCTTTCAACTCTATCTAAGCGTATGAAGAGAAACAAAGACAACAAACACACATAAAGAAAGGGAAAGACAGAAATTTAATAACAAAAATTCCAAAAAAAAAAAAACACAAAAGCAACACAATAAAACTAGCGAAAGGCCGCTGTCTTTGATCCCACGCTCTGGCGCATGGTGGTCATTGTCCGCCTCAATGTGGCTGGAAGAGAAAAGATTACCCCAGGGAATCGTAGTAGTGGGGGAAGACAGCAAATGAGGCAACACAAACCAGCGAATGAGATTTACTCGCGAGCGCGTGTGTGCTACGCACCAGCACTTGCTAGCCAGATGGAGATGAAACTAATGGTTGATGGAAGAGATGAGGCTGAGGAGCAAGGTACAGTGCGCGTCTGATGGTGGAACTTCTTGAAGTTGACAAATTTGAGTTTGAAAAACCCAAATCCAAAATCAATATGCTTTCACAAGATTATGACTTCAAAAAAAAAAGAAGAAAAAAAAACAAAGATACTAAAAATGGGCCCAAATTTTTTTTAAAATTGTTTAAAATAGGCCATAATAGAGACCTAAAGAAGACTCAAAAGGTTCATTACCTAATATGCGGATATCGGATAATAACCGTAATAATCGTACGGATGCAAATAATAAAAACATGATACAGATGCAAATGTAATTATAAATATTACAAATAACTAAATACGCGTGTACAGTACCTTTAACACAAACTACGTTTGACAAATATATTCAAACAATAAACCTAGCTGTTATATATTCAAACAATAAACAATAAACAAATATATTCCAAATAAACAATATTTGTTTATTGTTTGACAAATATATTCAAACGATAAACAATAAACAAATGTATTCAAACAATAAACCTAGGTCTACTTTGCAGTGCTTGTACCTTTTTTTGCTTTAGAAAATTGAACCTTGGGCTGTACTGTAAAAATGAATTGGGCTCAAATTTTAACCTAAACAAAATATAAAATATATAATATGATAATCAGTTGCTGGAGCCTTGAGTTATGTTGTAGTACTGCATGCATGCAGCCAAACAATTCACTTGTTAATTGATATAAAGTATAAACATGGTGCCTGCAGTTTCACTCCGTGGCAAGAGCAATATCTCTAAGTTCTAACAAAAGCTTCTCTGGGCTTTGGTGCCCTTTGAATTTTGAAAATGATAATTAATTAAACACAAATGAGAGAAAGATACATGGTTGTCAGCAATATATGAAAATAAATTCATTATTAAGAACCAAAGCAACAACTTCAACGGCACGTACCACTTTATTTATTGATGTGCGAAGTAAAAACTAGATGCTGACACTTCACCTTGTTATTTGTGACCCTTTAAACATAACCTCACAAAAAAAAAAAAAAAAAGTGTCCCAATTAATTAATTCTTGTCCAATAGTTTTATTTAGAATATCAGGTTTTTTTTTTTTGTCCGATTATTTTATAACTTTTATTTACTAAAATTTTTCATAATAAAAAAGTTTAATTCCAAACATTTATCTCTGAATTGGTGAATTTTGTGGCAAATACTACATGAGAATTAATAATGACCTTTTTAACTATTTAATGATGCAAAATTGAATGCTGTAAAAAGAGTTACTTAATATTAGCATTTGCCATTTGCATTATACAACATCATCAAAGCCAAATATTTGTAAGAGACATGGCTTGTATGCCTCATTTACATAATGGGAAATGCAAAAATTTGAAACATCTGTCACATGGTTTTTGGCTCGCAAAAGTAAGAGATGAACGTTTCATAATTAAGATTTTGTTTTGTTATAGCTAACAGTATATATGGTGTTACGTTATTTAAAATTTTAAATAATGTGATAGTATATTCACCATGTAGCAACATATAAATTATTAGATCTATAAAATCTAATTTTGAGCATAAAATAAATCTTCTCTATTTCATTCCCATATGTATACATTTAAATTGAGATTTTGGTTGGTGAATACATATTTAATGTAGTTGATCACAACAACTCATATTTATATTCTCCCCTTCAAATCTCTAATTTAAAAGGGTTGCTTCAAATGAATCATGATCATTTATTTGTGAGAGATCATTTGTGAAACTTACCTGACCGGATAAGTAGTTGGGTAATCTAATTTTTATTTGATGAAGTTGGTCCCGTAAGTAGTATCTTATAATCATCTACCAAAATTATTTTAAATTTAAACAAATAATTATAGACGATCCTAATCTACTTCAAATACCATATAATACACCGTCTTTATCCTTGTTGTACTATGCAGTTTTTGGTCCCTTTTACTTCTAGCAAGCTAATCCTAAATAATACAAAATAAAAACGTAAGACCCAAAAGAAAAGGTGGTATAGTTCAAAAAAGAAAATGTTTGGAGTATTATTATTTTTAGGTTTAAATAATTTTTTTTTTTTGCCCCATATGATTTAACAATTTTTTTTTACTTAAATTTCATTTTGTATAATAAATGGCTAAAAATAAAAATAATACTTCCATCTATAAATTGACGGAAGTCCATGTTAATACACTTCAAAAATAGACACATGTCCTTATGCCTCATTTAGAAAAAAAAAAAAAATGAAAACTAAAAGATATTAAAAACATAAAAAAAAGAAAAAGAAAAAAAGAAGCCACTTTTATAACTGGTCTGAAAATAACGGAACCACCCCGTAAACTTTGGGAGCGGCTGAAATAAACTTTTTTATTATGATGTCTTACGAACTCACGTTGCAATGTACGTGAGTGTCACATGGCACAATAAGTGCAAAAACAACAAAAATTTGACAGACGAAATTTAAATATTTAGTAACTAATTTGATAGTTCATAAAGAAATTATATAGTAAAAGAGAGATTTAAAAAAGAAAAAAAAAAAAGTGGAATATGAAGAAAAGGGCAAAATGGTCATAAGGCAGGAACAGACACATTAAGTAGCAGTACAAATCTTTTTCAAATTCCCATACAGTAATACACACACTAAAACAAGTAACAAGGTCCAAGGTAAGGCAGTAAATTACTGGGTAAATTACTGATAAAAAAGAACACACACAGCTTTCGTTTGAAATCCCTGTTGTTTCATTCTAACGAGGTTGCACGCCTATTGCCCTTTTTAACTCCTCCAGCTCTATCTTTCTCTCTGCGTCTTTTTCACTGATCACAAATTCTCAAACCCCTCGCGATAAAACCACCCAGAAGGGCCTCTCTTTTCAAACCCAAAACAACAAAGTTGGTAACTTTGGTGTTCCAAAGTCCAAGCTCTCGCTTTCGCTCTCAGCCTGAACCCAAAAAAAAAACCATCCATACTGCAAAACACAAACCTCATATTATCTATGGTGGTGGCATAGAGAATGTCAACAACAACAGCAACAAGAAGAGCAAAATGGCAATACCCACCACCGCCGCCGACCCCAAGAATCCTCCACTTGCCACGCCGGCCTCGGCGGAGACCCACCAAGACCGTGGCTTCGAAACCTGCCTCTGCCGAGGCCCGGCGTGACCGCCAAGGCAAGCTGGAGGCTCTTTTTGATCAAGAGCGTGCGTTTTCAAGAACTGGGGTTCCAATAGTGGTGTTGGACTATGATGGTGGGGAATGTGAGAGGAGGAGAGTGAGAGTTGAGGAGAGTGGTAGTGAGAGTGGTGGTGGTGTGGTGGAGGAGAAGTGGAGGTTCCAGGCGGAGATGTTGAGGGCTGAGTGTAATTTGCTGAGGATGGAGAGGGAGATTGCGGTCAAGAAGTTGGGGAGGAGCCGGGTGAAGATGGAGAGGACTCTGAGATCCGCTATTCAGACTTTGGTTTCTGTTAGTCTCTCTCTATCTTTCTTTTTCTCTGTTTGATTTTTTATATTTATTTGTATAGGTTTTGGGTGGTCTGTTTTTCTGCTAAAGAAATGCAGGAAAAGAAAGAAATCAAAATTTGAATTGTCATGTTTGTTACACTCACTTTTCTTTCTTTCTTCGTAGGCTGTCAGTTTAAAGGCAACTGAGCAGTGTTGCTCTGTTTTAATGGCTGTAAGAATGCAGGAGAAGGGTGGAATTAGTATAGTGTTTACAGCTTTATGAACCTGAAAAATCCTACTTGAGTTAATGGTTCCATTTTATCCCATAGTTTTAAGTTTTCAAAGAGAGAGAGAGAGAGAGAGAGAGAGAGAAGTGACAGAGGTATGTGAATGGACAGCGATCGAGTTGATGGTCCATCCATACCGGCGTGTCGCATTGATATTGGTGGAACTGTGGAAGTGGTATAAAAGATAGATAGCCGTTTGAAAAATGTAGTGGGACATCTTTAAATAATATAAAAAGATGAGGAATTTCGTCTTATTATATTGTAACTGGATCGTTCATGAGAGTGTGAAAGCATCGAACTTTGGTGCGGGAATAGTAATCTATTTGTTTCAAAAGAACTAAAATTGTTAGGTTCCTGTTTCTGTTACTGTTAGTATCGGTTTCTAGCTTGTCCTTTTTCAATGGGTGGAACCTTGGGTCATTTTGTCACCATTGCATTTGCTTGATAAATATATCCAGGCAAAGACAGGCAACTTGAATATTGTTTTATTTTTTTGTCCCATTGTTGTCTCAGCAACCAACCAGAAGCTATGGTTTTTTGGCCTCTATTAATTGCTTAAGTTGCATACCATGTTGTTTAACATGAATTTCTTCTGGTAACTTGGGTTGGTGATTGGTTTGTAGGGAAGAAAGAAGATTTGTGAAGGAAAGAATGCGAGCGTGATATTGGAGGAAGAGATCCAAGATTTGGTAGAAAAACTAGAGAAGTTGCAAAGGAGCTCAGGAGTAAAGGGTCTCGAAGCTAAGAACTACAGTAATTTTGATAAACAAACGTCTCTTCTTCAGAGACGGTTAGAGAAGTTTGGAGCACCATCGGATGAGATATGCGTGGAGGAGATCTCATCCGTTAAGGAGATACGGGAGATGGCGGAAGCAAGCTTGTCAATCAAAACAGGTTGTAGAATCAAGGAGAGCTTTGTTTCAAGTGGCAAATGCAATGTAAGAATGATCTGTCTTTCACTAATTAGTATCATCATTCCATATTTTAATGTACAAAGCTACTATTCAATTACTTGAACTCTATCTTTGACTGTCCTCAATAATAAAAAGGAAGCAACTCTTAGTTTTGAATCAACTTTATGTTGTTGTTATGGTTCCTGAGTGGAGTTTTTTGTGTTCTCGAGGCATACGTAATGGATAATTTAAGGTCAATTTTTGGACTTCTTTTCTTTTCATAAATTTTCTAAGCCAAAAAAGCAAAGCATTACAATTTTCAATTCATATATCTTCCTTTTGGTTCATATAATTAAAGAAAAGAATACAGGCTAATAGAGGTTTTGACTCAATTGAGGGAAAAGGTTGATTCTCAACAGCCAAAGACTGCATTATTGTCATTGTTATTATTGTTTTTATTAACTATATTAAACATTTATAATCCCCATCTATAACTTGGGTAACATTGATTTGCAAAGAATTTGCAGGTGGAGATTCTAAGAAGGAAGATGGAGGGGTTGTCAAAGGGGATTTTGTTAGACAGAATGGAAGAGGAGTATAGATCAATGCTTTCTACATCAAACAGTTCTGTTGCCAGTTCTGCCTCCTCTTCCAAGCGAAGCGAATTTCCTAACTCATCTTCTTCCTCAATAAGACAACCTGATCAGGCACATCCTTACTTCTTTGTTTACTATGTTTTGTTTCTCCTCACTTAATGAACAAGTAATTTTATAGATTCTTCTTTTCTTCTTCATATTTGCAATAGTTTGAATAACTTGTTAACATAAGTGGTTCGATACTGGTTTGTACTGCAGAATTTAAACTTTCTCAGATCAGCCTAACTAGTCTCAATTATTTAGATTTGTCATCTGTCGTTCAATTGTTACCCATGTTGATACACTTCCTTGGTCTTTCTTTACTTTTCCTGATGAGCACATGTTTCTTGTTGCTTCATTGTTCAAGATTTTGTAGGGGCCTTTGAATGTCCTTTCTACTCTACTAGGCATTACAAGCCCCAACTAATACAGCATATAGGATCACCTAAAGAAGTAGGGCAAGGGTTCTTTCCCAAAATTTCTTGTTATTTGCATTGGACCTGCAAATGCTCCATGCATATCTTTTTTGTTAAAAATCGTGACAAACTGACAAGGGATGAATTCATTTTTAAACTTGGATATACTCTTCCACAGGAAACAATGTCCCGTGACGATAACCTGTGCTCAGGACGTTGCAAGGCTGTAGTGCGAAGAATTGTAGAGCAAGTTCGAATTGAGACAGAGCAATGGTCACAGATGCAGGAGATGCTAGGGCAAGTGAGGAAGGAGATGGAAGAATTGCAGGCTTCTCGAGACTTTTGGGAAGATCGAGCCCTCAATTCTGATTATCAAATCCAGTCCCTACGCACTGATGTAAGATTTCGTACAACAAACCCTTGTCAAGTCCTATGTTTTTGCCTCATTATTTGTCCCAAGATTTTCTTGGTTTTAGTTAAGCTAGATTGAAGTTTTATGCAAGAGGCTCTTTTTCTAGTTTCCATGGCCAATGAATGTAGTTCGTAGGAAAATATCACTTAATACATCATTGCAATTGGCAACTCATTCCTTTACTAGAGAATATTGATTTTTACACTTGGAATTCAGTTGCAATTTCAACATCTTATTGTCTGCTCACCTGTCTTAGAATTACAAAATAACATCGAGGTAAGAGTAAAATTAAGCACAAAACTCAATTCTTGGTTGCTCTTTTTGATGATTTAGAGAGTTGGTATTTTATATCATACCACTGGGCCTTTCCTTCTTATATACAAGATTTTATCATTTTGTGAAGAAGAAGAGTAAGAAGGCCTGAAAACTCGCATGAATTCTATCAAATTGATTAAGCTATTGAGTATCATGTTTCTTATCACCAGGTGCAAGAATGGAGACAGAAGGCTCTTTCTTCTGAAAGCAAAGCTAATGAGCTACAAGGGGAAATGTCTGTGCTCCGCGGGGAGCTTGAATGCATGAAGAAGGAACAAAACTCAGTAATTATGAGGGCTCCAGGAATCACCCATGATGCACAAAACGAGATGGAGAAAAGAGTACTGGTTTGTCGCTTGAAGGAGAATCATTGTACTAGAGATAATGTCAGTAAGGAGGTCTTAAGTGATAGAAGAAGAAAAGCACATACATCCACATCCACTGCTCCAAAACGATCACCTTTCCGAGATATTGGCAACTCATCATTGTTGATGAGGCAAAATAGCAAAGCTATTTTCCCTTTGCATTGCCCCCTCCCTTCCAACGCGGCGGAGACCTATTCGAGAGAGTGAGTCTCAGTAACTGTGATTCTGCTAGGGGCAATTCTTGTTGTCTAGCTAACTATATCAAATGTAGCACTTCATAATGAAATAGTTAGCTCAAAATATTTGCAGGGAGGTTCTTGGCTGGATTTCTGTTCTTCTTTGCCTTCTGATGATACCTAGTGGCAGTGGTGACCTTTCAATACGGCCAACACCAGGAAGCAACAAAATCAGTTCAATGGGGGTCACACGAATACTTTAATGGGTGAAAACCATTAAAAGAAGGAAAACTATTACTAGCTTGGGTTCAAGATATCAATCAACCTAGGCAAAAATGTGCATCCTTCCAAATAATAAAACCGAGAGATCGGACATGGTAGAAAGTGCTAGAAAGAAAAGTCGTCATTTTTTTTTCAGGGCAAACACAACAGAAAGGGTGGGGCGTCGGGAGAGCGAGGGTAACTCTGATGCTTAAGTTAAAAATTTCTGTTTGGTTAGTAATGAACATACCTCCCAATGACCCAATTCCCTAATTTTTGCTATTTTAGTTCTTTTTTATCACCCAATAATTTTCTTTCTTTCGTTCTCATCATGAGCAAATTAAATCTAATTATCTGTCTATGAAGGGAAGCCTAGTCCCATGGATCATACCATCTACTACCAATGGTTGCCATTTGCATTTTTTAAAACATAATCCAATTTAATTTGCAAATCATTTAACCGAGCATCTACTCGGCTGCCTGATTCATGTTGACCTACACACCTTCTCTTTGATTCTACTTAGGTTCTTTTCTCGTTTGCCGGAGCCTCGTTCTCATTATCTGCTACATTGTCTGCTACCTCATCACATTGGTCAGTCAGCTGCTCATTGTGATAGCTTTACATTCCACATGTTGAATTGCATCATGTTCTCATTTTGCTGCATATTTTTTGCAATTACTTGCAATTAGAGCTCAATTGTTCATTTCTAACCAAACACTCTCCTTCTTTTACTTTCCTTTTAGCTCGTTTTCCTTCTCCAAGACAAATTCTAACTTAAGCATTGGTGTGACCCCTGCTAGACCCGAACAGGACACTTTCCTAGCTTGTTTTGTAGATAGTCCTGGTTGAGAATTTGGCGTACACTCAATTGGTTCTTCAATAATAAGCAGGGAGGGGTGAAATTTGGAGATTACGGATCACATATACCACAATGGCACATTGTTATGGCCTTTATTAGATGAGTCACTCGACCCTTTTGTGCATCTTCAGCAATTGTACATAGACGTTGTGAAGAAATACAACTGATAACCCTTAAAATCCTGATCGAAGGAACTACAGCTAGCTGTACAAGTTGATGCTCAAACTGCCAAACTTTAAATACACAACTTGAAGACACCAATGGCAAACCCTGTTTGGCTAGCTGTTTGTTTGAGTAATTTTCAGGTGAAGAAGATGCATTTCTCATGCCAAATCACGCACAAATTAAACAATTTTCATTACAAAACCCAAAAAAACTTTAATTCATCCATATATATATATATATAGACAAAATACATAAATAAATAACACAAAGATATAAACATACATGGAGATGCTAGCTGTTATTACACATTCGTTCATATTCAAGTAGTGACATAATAATTGAATTTTATAGTTCCAGAAACACAATTTGTAGAGTATTCATATATAGAACAATGATCATATATAGAACATGATCAAGCCCATACACTACAAAAAACCTTACAATTGGACGCGTGTCTACAGTACCCAGTACTGTAGACACGGGTCCAATTAGCCACGTGTCTTCTTGACATCGTGGCTAACTGTATAATCTCCCCGGTTGGACACGTGTATTATTACACATGGCCAACTGTTTTTTTTTTCCAAATATATATATATATATATATATATATAAAACTCCACATCTTATTAACCATATAAATCTGTGAAACTACGGTGTACATAGCATATACACATAAAGTTAAGTTTTAAAGCTATATGTTATATGTAAATTCTATAATTGGAGTTTATGCTTTTTAAGTTCCTTATTTATATATATATGGTATACTAATAAGTACGTAAACCCTAACCTAATTTACATATTGTACTATATGCATAATTAAACCAAATTTGGTGCTATATATATATATATATATATATATATATAATTAAATCAAATGGTTCGAATTAGGGTTTAGTTTTGTATACCATCTACGTTTAGAAATAAAAAAAAAAATTAAAACATAACAAAGTTAAAAAACCTATAATTAATACTATATATTTAGATATGTATGCATGTAAACGGTTTTTCAAACCATATACAGTAACCTTGCTATTTATGGCTATATATAGTAAATGCAATTATTTTGAGGGTTCCGCGCTACATAATAAATTAAATACTTATGGTTTAATCCCTTATATAGTACATACACTTACGATTTATGGCTTTATATAGTACATACACTTAGGGTTAGGGTTTATAGCTATATATAGTATATACACTTAGGGCTAGGGTTTATAGCTATATATAGTATATATACTTAAGATTATGGTTTATCGATATATATAGTATATACACTTAGAATTAAGGTTTATAGCTATATATAATATTTACACTTAGGGTTTATAGCTATATATAGTATATACACTTAATTAGGTCAATGGCTATATATAGTACATACACTTAGGGTCAGGGTTTATAGTTATATATAGTACATACACTTAGGATTTATGTACATATATAATACATACACCTAGGGTTAGGGTTTATGTACATATATATTAAATACACTTACGGTTAGGGTTTATAGCTATATATAGTATATACACTTAGGGTTAGGGTTTATGTACATATATAGTACATACACTTATGGTTAGGGTTTATAGCTATATATAATACATACACTTAGGCTTAGGGTTTATGTACATATATAGTACATACACTTACGGTTAGAATTTATAGTTATATATAATACATACACTTAGGGTTTATGTACATATATAATACATACACATAGGGTTAGGGTTTATATACATATATAGTACATACACTTACGGTTAGGGTTTATATCTATATATAGTACATACACTTAGGCTTAGGGTTTATATACATATATATTAAATATACCTAGGGTTATGGTTTATGTACATATATAGTACATACACTTACGGTTAGAGTTTATAGTTATATATAGTACATACACTTAGGGTTTATGTACATATATAATACATACACCTAGGGTTAGGGTTTATGTATATATATAGTACATAAAACCTCGGTTAAGGTTTATATCTATATATAGTACATACACTTAGGCTTATGGTTTATGTACATATATATTAAATATACCTAGGGTTAGGGTTTATGTACATATGTAGTACATACACTTACGGTTAGAGTTTATAGTTATATATAGTACATACACTTATGGTTTATGTACATATATAATACATACACCTAGGGTTAGGGTTTATGTACATATATAGTATATAAACCCTCGGTTAGAGTTTGTATCTATATATAGTACATACACTTAGGCTTAGGGTTTATGTACATATATATTAAATATACCTAAGGTTAGGGTTTATGTACATATATAGTACATACACTTACGGTTAGAGTTTATAGTTATATATAGTACGTACATATACTTAGGGTTTATGTACATATATAATACATACACCTAGGGTTAGGGTTTATGTATATATATGGTACATAAACCCTCGGTTAGGGTTTATGTACATATATAGTACATACACTTACAGTTAGAGTTTATAGTTATATATAGTACATACACTTATGATTTATGTACATATATAATACATACACCTAGGATTAGGGTTTATGTACATATATAGTACATAAACCCTCGGTTAGAGTTTATATCTATATATAGTACATACACTTAGGCTTATGGTTTATGTACATATATATTAAATATACCTAGGGTTAGGGTTTATGTACATATATAGTATAGTATATACGTACACTTAGGTTCGGGTTAGAGTTTATATATTTATATGTATAATTTTTACTTTGTAGCTTCCAGAGGAAGCTACCCATCGACTCTCTCTCTCACCCTCACTCTTACCGTCTCTCTCTCACCCTCACTCTCTCTCTCCCTCTTCGTCGACGTCACCGGCCACCTCACAGACCTCCTCGCGTCCGGCCGTTCCTCCAGCCAGCTCCCTCTCCGTCAAATCACCTCCGGCCAGCTCACTCACTCACTCACTCTCTCTCTCTCTCTCTCTCTCTCTCTCTAACCCAAACAGTTCCGGCCCTCCGGCGATGAGGTCACTCCGGCCGTGACCTCTCTCCATAATGGTTACAAGTCTCCCTCGCTCCAACTCTCTATCTCTCTCTATACCTGTCGCTCTCTCTCTCTCTACCTCTCTCTCTCTCTCTCTCTCTGAACTCTGGCCGGCTCCAAACACTTCGGTGAGCTTCAGGTCCGGACCTCTCTCTCTCTCTCTAAATATCTCTCTGTCTCTCTCTCTCTCTCTCTCTCTCTCTCTGACTTGTGTTTTTTTTTAGGGTTTTTTTCTTCCAATTTAATTAATTTTTTTTTCTCTACAATGCAGGTACAAAATCCACAACAAATATATACTGCATAACTTGTGAGTAATTTCTCCTTATTTTTTTCATTTATTTTTTCGCTATAATAAATGTGGTACATTTAAATGTATTTGTTTAAAATATGTTCCTAATTGTTTTAATATTTTCGGACAATAAACGTGAATTTAGCAATTATTAATGGACAGTTTTTTTTCCCATGCAATGCTACTGATTTTGTTGGGTTTGTATATATATATTGTTATGTTGTTTTTTTTAGTTTTTTGGTGGTTTTGCATGTGAAATACAAGTACATTTTTGTTGTCTTTTTTTTGATATATTTTACTGTACTACGAATGTGGTTTTGCATGGGAAACCAATGATTACAAATTGACCATCCACTTTTAGTACAATTCGCCTTAACAACAAAATTTAAAAAAGCAACATAAAATCAATATATGCATTTTACATATGGTCGACATATACAAATTCATAAAAAATCCAAATATGAAAAAATGAATTCTAAAAATGGTTCACCTATACAAAAATCACCTTAAAATTAATTGTGGAATTGTTTAAAATCACATTTCAACAACCATGCTGTACACTCTATTTCAGCAATTTTTTTCTACAAAAATAATAACATAGTTTAACTGTACATTTGTCTTGATATTATCCTTTTTTGACAAATTTTTATAAAAATCATTTTCAAACAAACTGGCCCTCATTTAATAATAAAATGATCGTACCCAATGATTTCAACAAAAATGAACCTCAATAATTATAATCAATAAAACAAAAACAAATTTGAATTAAATTTGCCACCGTCTACCATTTACAATAATATGTGTTATTGAGCAATTCATAACAAAGGTCTAAACCTTAAACCCTAAACCCTAAGGAAAAAACAGAAACCCTAACCCTAAACCCTAAAAAAAATACAAAAACCCTAAATCTATAAGAAAAAAAAAAAAACACCCTAAACCCTTAAGATTACGTTCAAACACCCTAATCCTAAACCCATATTTAAAAAGACAAAAACCATAAACCCTTTAAAAAATATAATAAAAAAATTATTCCCTAAACCATGCAAAAAATAAAAATAAAATCAAAAACCCTAAACTCGTAAGAAAAAACAAAAATACAAACACCCTAAACCCTAAAAATCCTACAAACACCCTAAACCTATAACTTAAGAAAAAACAAAAACCCTAACCCTAAATCCTTAAGAAAAAAACCTATACGAATGACGAATTCGAGTACGACCGGCCCGACATTGATCCGATCGAAGCTCCCGTGATACAATGACTGATATATTTATTGTTCGTACAATTCGCTTGAACTCAATACAAATTTTTTTTATTTGCATAAATTTCGTTGTATAGTTTGCATATTCATTAAAAATATATAAAACACAAATTTTAATTAATTTGTCTACATTTGTTCGCAGGTATCGATGGACTAGAGACCCCCTCATGCATATCGGGCACCTCGCCCACCCGTGCCCCCAATGACCACGCCCACAGATTCGACGGCATTATATACTGCGGCGTGGCCACACCACCCAAGTGCCGCTTATAGACCATTGTTGCCGGGTACAATGGCCGTGCCCACGTCAGATCACGGGCAGACTAGCACAGCTGGATGTTGCAGTTCTCCATTGTCGGAGCTCCCGACATTATCTCAAATAGGGTTCACCCCACCGGGTAACGTGGCTCAATGGTGGGTGCGATAGGGGATGGGGCCACAGGGTAATGCGTTGTACTTTCCGTATACATATACTGGACCTATGACATGTAACCCTGATAGTGAGACGTAGGATGATAGATTTCCTCTGTCACAGACCGAGGAGATGCAGATGCTGGCTATGGGGTTGGGACATGTGCCAGCACAGGCAACGATGCAGGGCCAGATTATGGGGTTGAGACAGATGCCAGCATCGACAGCGAGTCAGGTCCCGGGGCCTGGAGAGAGCCAGATGCCTTTATCTGGTGAGCGCCAGGTGCCACTTTCCGGTGAGAGTCAGATGTCAGATCTATGAGGGAGCCAGAGTACCCATGAGGAGGACGTTGCGATGTTGGGTACCGATCAGTTGGCCCCCGATAGCCCCCAGGATATGCTTTCAGATGATGATCAGCAGCTTCCACCAGTGGGAGGGGTTGGCGAAGAGGTCTCAGGCGACCCAGCGACCCAGCACATAGAGAATGAATAGATTCGATTGATGGGTAAGTACATATTTAAACATCTTTAAAACTCATATTATGTTACAAAAAATAAATATTAAGTTTGAATGAAAAATAAATTTTATGCACAATTTGTTGATATAATTATGTTTTTTAGTGTTAACCAATTAAATGTTGTATATTATTTTCATTAGGGTACAATCCAGACGGAACCATATATTATGAGGTGATTAGGGACCTAGAGAGAAACTGGGTGCTTCTGAGGGGGAAGAAGGTTGTGTTGCAGTACAATGCTGCTTTACAACCTGTTGGACGAGCTTGCAACTGTTTTAGGCGGGCTGAGGGAAGGCTTATCAGGAGCGGGTCCTACATACATATACGGGACGAATGAGCGAGGGTAGATAAGCAGATTAAGCAGGCAATGTGGGACGCGCTGATGGTATGTTTTAAAAATCTAATTTATTTATTTATTTGAATTAAACTTAAAATTAAGTTTTTCTTGAAGTATTTAAACCTATAATGCTGAAATTGAATGTGTAGGAGGAGTTCTATCTACCTGTATCAATAGACAAGCGCAAGGCACAACAAGAAGCGTGGAATGATATAGGTCGGAAGCACTGCTCGTGGAAGTCGAGGTTCAAAACCAAGCAACATATCCAAGACGGTGACACGCCCGAGATTATCCGAGCGAGAGTCCCAGACAATTTTTTTGCGAAGTATGACGCAGCAGATGTAGAGTTCCTGCTAAGCGATTGGTGCACTGAGCATAAAAAGGTTTGTAGGCTTTTAATTGTATAACAAAAAAATGTTGTGGTTTTTTAATAACAGTTCATTTAATTTTATTACTACTTTAAGTGTGTCAATGCAAACATTTTTATTTCCATGTTCAATGCGTAGGCGACCTCTGAATGGATGAAGAGGCTGCGGGAGCAAAATGACCTTCGCCATTGTACGGGATCCAAAAGTTATGCCAGATTTAATCACGAGGAGGTGTGTAAAAATATATGTTTATGTTTTTAATATTTGTTGGTAATTGTATTTCTTTTTCTTTACACTATTTGATCGCTCTCTGTTTGTTATATATTTCAACTGGATGACGACAGACATGTACATCTGGCACGCCCCCCACTCGCGCCGCGTCGTTCATGAAAACCCACACAAGGAAGGACGGCACTTACTTGAATGAACGTACACGGGTCCTATGCCTATGTTACTGATCTAATTTACTAATATTTTTAAATTATGTGTGATATGTCATTATTCAGTATATGAGTTTTTCATGTTGACGACGTACAGGAGAGGATGACGCAGAGTTCATCTAGTGATCCAGCCGCCACGCAGAGCGTCTCATCAGACACGGTGCGTTGGGCACCGAACGACGCGTACGAACAGGCGATTGGCAGGCCTGAGTACGCGGGGAGGGTTCGGCAGGTTGGGCCGAACGTTACACCTGTTCGGGGGACATGTTTCTCATACAGGCCTCTCTCACAGGGGGGACCATCTGAGGGCACGTCTTGGGATTGGGCCGAACACGCCCGGAAGATGCAAGAAATCCAAGCGGAGTTACGGGCTGAGCGAGAGAGGAATGACGCGTTGGAGCAGCACATGCAACAGTTCGACGCTATGGAGCAGCGCATGCGACAGTTCGAGGTCTTCATGGCCTCCATGGAAGTATCACAACCATGTCTTGGTGCTCAGTATTCTCCTGCACACGTAGGTAGTACGTCGTCTGTTAGTAGTGCATCTGCATGTATAATTTATATTGTGTATAGGACAAAATTAATTTCAATTTGTTTTCATTACCCCTTTAATTTTGCAAGTAATATTATATACTTTAATTGTCTATATTATTTGCAGGTAATTCGACAACGGTTGGTACGTTGTCGCCTGTTGGACGACGGCTGAGCCAGCACTCCCCTGTCGCTACACCTTCGCCCACTACACCATCCCTTGCGCAGCAATCGCCGGTTGGCGATAACACGCCTGGGACGGTACCTCGTGCTTCGCAGGGACGCCCTTCGGATTTGTAGATATTTTGTGTAATTATTTTTTGTTTATAAAGATTTGTATATTTAACAAATACGTTATTAATTATTGGTTTGTGTAATTTGTATTTTTTTTATTTTTAAACGCAATATTTTTTTAAATATTGCGTTTAAAAGAAGAAAAAAAAATTAACTAACCCAAACAAATTTAAAAAGACAATAATCAAAACTAAATTAAGAAAAAATTTCAAATTGAATTTTTTTATTTAATTAAATTTTTTATTTAATTATTTAATTGTATTTTTAATTTAAATTAAATTAAAAAATACAATTTGAAATTTTTTTAAAAAAAAAACATAAAATAGACACGTGTATTAAATACACGTGTCCAGTTAGACACAAGTATTGGAATACACGTGTCCAACTGTTTGACACGTGTATTTAATACACGTGTCTAACTGTTAGACACGTGTATTTCAATACACGTGTCAAAATGCACAGTTAGTAACATCCACATCTGACACGCGTGGCGAAACGCGCATGGCAACCTGTTTGACACATGTACAGTGTCCGTGCACGTGTCAAAATGCACGTGGCAAATTTCATGTATTTTTGTAGTGATATAAAAACTGCTTAGTTCAAACCATGATTTGTAATAAAAAATAAAAAAAAAATAAAAAGCATTCAAAATTTACATATTAATGCATCTTGGACCTCTTGGCCCCCTATTTATTTGTTTTGTTAGGTGAACTTTGTATTATCACCAAGAAGTGGTACTACAAGAAATTTGGTCTTTAGCAACGACCAAAATATTGCTGCTAATAACCACGTGTCAGTAACGACATTTTGTGGTCGCCACTAATGCTACAAAAAAAAAAAGTTGTTATTAGCAACGAGAACAAAGTCATATTTAATATATTGTCACTAATTATATCTAGGCAAGAATTTTTTTTTTGAGAGAAGCGATTAGCAACGACCTTTTCACTTTTGGCTACGACCCAAGTCATCACAATTAGTAATATATATAAATATAAGCAACGACTAGCTAAAACGATTCTAGTAGTCGCTAATACTAGCATATTAGAGACGATAAAAGATATCGTCGCTAATATTTTAGTATTAACAATGACAAGGGTCGTCGCTAATACTAATAGATACACAATTTTTGTCTCAGACCAACAGTCCCCAAGAGTGATTATGGTATTTAGCAAAAGAAAGAGAGTGATTTATATTTATGGTATTTAGCAAAAGAAAGGGAATCAGTAATAACTTCAATCAAAACCTAACATAATTAACCAAATTAATAAATTAAAACAATAACATGAAAAATACCATTATGTCATCCTCGTTAAAAAAAAAAAAAAAAAAAAAAAATTTACACGAACATATATAAATCATATATATATATATAAGATATATATTATGTAAAATTAATCGAAACCAAAGCATCCTAAATATCCAGAAAATTATTATTATAGTATAGGCGACCTTGCAAGAAAGGTTCTTGGAATACACCTACTTCACTTAGATGGAATCATGGAACGGCAGAAATTGTTCAGTGGACTGTTGTGAATCAGTACCATTCGAGTTGCAAGGCAAAGATGTGGTGGATATTCATCTGCTTTAACTTCCTCTTCTTCATCTTCCTGATCATCTTCTTGAATATGGGTTTCAGATTTATCGGAGGATAAATGTCTAATAAATTTTTGAGTCAAAGCGCTATTTAAAATCCATCCCTTACTTTTTAAAAATTAATATTCACTGCTTAATTTTTTCGCGAATTTGAAATCAGTTCATCCGTAATTTTTCTGTCTATTTTTCGTAACTTCCGTTAATGCCACGTCACCTTTTTCACCATATCATCTTAAAATATTTTTTTTTTTATAATATTATAAAATTAATTAATTAATTAATTCTTTTTTTAAAAAAAAAAAAATGGAGAAGGCTGCAGGTTTGAGGGGTGCATTGCCTGTAAAGAATCGATTTCAAATGGCACTCTAACTCATGAATTTATTAGGCATCTACCCTTTATCTAAATAAATATATTTTCTTATAGATCCTGCATAAGAC
Source organism: Alnus glutinosa (assembly GCF_958979055.1). Lineage (NCBI taxonomy): Eukaryota > Viridiplantae > Streptophyta > Magnoliopsida > Fagales > Betulaceae > Alnus > Alnus glutinosa. The sequence continues at coordinate 3,506,868 of NC_084894.1, read as the reverse complement.
CCGGTTATCTAACTGGATAATACAAAATTTTGTGATGGTCAGTTTGAGAATGAAAGAACATAAAACCAAAAGATTACTACAATTCTGTTTGAAAAAGAAGCTACAAAGCTTAAACACAACTTCTTGTTTTTTTTGTTGGATGAATAAAGAAAACTACATACTCGATCTCATGTCATTGTCACCCATTCTGCTTCAAGGAGGAGGATTAATATTGATCCTGTATTTTACCCATAATTTTTTTTTAAAAAAAAATTTGCCTCAATTTTTTTTTTATTCCCACACCCCCACCCCCCCCCCCCCCCCCCCCCCAAATTCTAAATGCTCGCTATATATATATATACTTGAAAATAGTTGTACTATATATCTTCACGAAACCCCAATCCAATGAAAACAAAACAGAAAAATAAAATCAACCAACCAATTTGATCTTTAAGCTTATTTAGACTGAAAAATCTTGGCATGGGATGATTGAATGAAATTAAATTCAATTGATTATCTCCACATCTCCATACCATCATACCTTTTCCTTGGTTTCAGAAAACTTCTTAATTGCAACCAATTAATTAAGACAAAGAAATTGGCAGAAACAAAAAAATATGAAACATAGATCTAATAAAGCAAAACAAATTTCAAATACTATGTTAGCAATATTAGTATCTACAAAAGAAAAAGTGCCTAGGCCTTTTACAGAGTGATTGAAATGTCTCAAAGAACTCCTTAATTTGTAGTCTTGCTAATTGTATTCGACATAAACAAATTAATGGACAAGGACAGAAAACATGCAACTCGAAGAATGGCCTCGTGTGCTTTCTGACAATATTACCCGTATGGATTTCTTAATGACGTGTCAGTGATTTTAAAACGAAGGATATGTTTGGTACGCAAAATTACTATTCTATGAAGAAAAAAAAAATGAATAGGACCTTTGCCTTTGCAGAGGTAAGGATTGGTAGGTCTCTGTACAGCCAAGGCAATTGTTGAGTTGTCTAAGGCTTTTGTTTGTTGTTGGTAGAGCAGTATTTCATGGCTAAGCAACTCATCTTAGACGTCATCAAAGCTATTTTGGTTCTCTCAGGTTGCAAAGGAATAGGTGGTGATAAAACTGGTAAAGGGTGGATTCAACCCATTAATAATAAAAGAAATTAATTCTTCATTAGTGATAGAATTACCTGCGGCAGCAAGTTGATTTGCCAAGCTCTTAGCAATCTACAGAAAATCAAAACAAGCTTTTGGTCCTTCAGTCAATATCTGCAGTAGTTTCTTCATACGAGAGATTCTTGACTTGGATTGTGAGGCAAACTTGATTGCCAAGGTTGTTTGTGCCTGTTTGGAGGTGTGCAGCCCATAGACAGTGGCTAAAACACTTTCAGTGAGGGAGGATGTGATCACACTTAGAAGGTATTAATCCTTGTTCCAGATAATGAATTTTGGATTGAGGACTTCCTTTTGTTCATAATTGGTTATGAACTTTGGAGGAAACACTTATGAGCCATCAACAATACCCAACAAATCATGGTGACGCAGTATAGCAATGACTTGAATCAACCACATGATAGTTATTGTTATCAAGTTTGAGATAAGCATTTTGTTTAGTGGTAGGTAGGGTGAAGGTAGGGACGGTAGTAGGAGCCGTGTTTGAGGAAGATGAAGCCATAGGTAGGGTCGAATTGGATTTGGCGTGTGCCTAAAAGAGCTCTAATACCATGAAAAATTATGTATTGCTATATTCAAAAGGTTTAATTACAATTATGAGAGGATGAATGGCTTTATATACACAGCCATGCATCGTGGGGTTTAAAAAAATCATCAAAGGAAATAATTCATTCAGTATCGATTACAATAAGTGTACTGATTTCCTCTTGCTGAATCAGTTCTGGGCCTTTTCATTCCATGAAGTGATTCTTGGAGATTGATCTTGCCGCGGGGATCACTCTTGACTTGGAGACCACGTTGGATACCATAGTAGAATAAGGCTGCATACGGCTGGCCTAATATGGGTGATTTCTTTCCAACTTGGATTGCTAGGCTAGGATCTTGTGCATATTCAATCTGCAGCATGATATTCGACTGCTAGTATGGGAAGGTCGGCTGCTGATCATATGGAAGGGTTATCTGCTGATATGGAAGAGTTTGCTGCATGATATGCACCATGATATTTGGCTGCTGGTCAGCTGCTGATATGGGAAGTGCTTGTGCATGTTTTGCAGCATGGTATGCTGCGGCTACTGATATGAGAAGTGGTGATTTGGCTGCTAGGCGTGTGCTATCTCTAGGAGATATGTTAACACAAATATCAACGACGACATTTTGTGGTTGTTGCTAATGGCTAATGCTACAAAAAAGTTGCATTTACCGACAACAACAAAGTCATTAATTGTTTATATATCGTCGCTAATATCCATGCAGGAACTTTTTTCACGCATATATGGGATGTCCCAGGGAGCGATTTAATTACCGACCACCCACCCCAATCATCACAAGTATATAATACACATATCGAGGGGAGCGATTAAAAAATGGAAGTCACATTAGAAACCACATCTGTAAATATTTTCCAAAAGAGTAATAAGGAAAACGATAGCTTATTAATTAACTCCTTTAAAAAAAATAAAAATTGCATTTATGGTTTTATCATGAGTTTGTACAAGCGGTAAGAACTTATGATATTTAAAAAATTTAGAGAAAATCGGTAATAACTTCAATAAAAATCTGACATAAACAAATAAATGAAAACATTAATAAAATTACATAACATAAATTACTTAAGATAATAAATAGGGATAAATATATTTTAGCCCCCCAAACCATCACCATTTCTCCGGATGGCCCCTCAAACTACCAATGTTTAGATTCTGGCCCCCCAAACTATCACTTTCTGATTTTTTGGCCACATCCGTTCATTTATGCCGTCAATTCTAAACAGAAATCCGAAAATACTCCTCATACACTTTAAAATTTTCACGGTTAAGAGAGGATTATTTTCAGGTTTTTAGTCAATTTCTGTTAGAATTGACAGTATAAATAGACGAATGAGGCCAAAAAATTAGAAAGTGGTAGTTTTGAGGGTCATAATCTAAGCATTGGTAGTTTGGGAGGCCATCCGGAGAAAGGGTGGTAGTTTGGGGGGCTAAAATATATTTAACCCTAATAAATATTATCTAAAACAAAAACCAAAACCAAAACATCCTAAATCCATAAAATTATATATGCGCATTTGCTATCCATATACATGCATATATAGGCTACCTATAAGACAAAATGATGATGGGACTGCGCTGGGGAAAAATTATCACATTTATTTGGAACCATTATGTGATGGCCTGGCGCGTGGTCCATCGTTTGGCTCAACAAACTTAATTGCAAGATCGATCACCAATAATTATAATCCGAAAGGTACTCGTTTGGCTCAACAAACTTAATTGCAAGATCGATCACCAATAATTATAATCCGAAAGGTACTCCTGTCAGCTTCCGTAGCCTTCCAATGTCCATCACCAGCTTTTCGATTTGGACGATTTCCTTTTGGATACTTTCGCTGTCTTGGAGTAAAGAAGTACCATACCTTTTCTCCATATTGTTTGTATTTTTCTTCAACAAACGAAAATGTACGTAAAAGATGTTAATTTAACAAAAATTAGAAACAATAATTATGATAAGAAGAAAGAAAAAACTTAACAAATAACTAAAACATGCATGAAAAAACGAATATGAAAGCCTTGAAAAAGTGCCTTGGCCTTTTAAAAAAATATGATCATTGAAAGGTCTCAAAAAATGTACCTCTCTTGTAGTTTTGTTAATCTGGACCCTTCGTTAAATTACAGCACTTGTGCTGTAGTTTTAAACTACAGCACTTGTGTTGTAGTTTTAAACTACAGCACTGAAGCCGAATCCCTCGGACGATACAAACATGACCATGGTTCATGTATACAGTTAAGGGTTTCCAAATGAAGCTCGTTATATATGGCCATATTGCAATTATTAATCTTTGGTTTCCTCCATTACTTCAAATTGTAAAGTAAAACTTTGAGGTAAAAAATAAAAAATAAAAAATTAAATTGCATGGCTTCTATTCTAAACCACTAACAAATCTTATACATATAATCTCAACGACTTTTTTTTTGAATAATTCTTCCCATTTTCGTATTCACTTTAATGTTTATAATTGTTCAAATTAATAATGTGAAAGACTGAAAGCTACACAGAATTGTCATTTACATAATTCACACCAATTTTGCTTTTCCTTGATAGGTAAATAGCTAGTATTTCATGACAAATATATCCGTAGAGTATTCATATATAGAACATGATCAAGCCCATATAAAAACTGGTTAGTTCAAACCATGATTTGTAATAAAAAATAAAAAAATAAAAAGCATTCAAAATTTACATATTAATGCATCTTGGCCCCCTATTTATTTGTTTTGTTATGTGAACTTTGTAATATCACCAAGACGTGGTAATACAAGAAATTTGGTCTTTAGCAACGACCAAAATATTGCTGCTAATAACCACGTGTCAGTAACGACATTTTGTGGTCGCCACTAATGCTACAAAAATAAAAAGAGAAGAAGTTATTAGCAACGATAGCAAAGTCATATTTAATATATTGTCACTAATTATATCTAGGCGAGAATTATTTTTCAAGAGAAGCGATTAGCAACGACCTTTTCGCTTTTGGCTACGACCCAAGTCATCACAATTAGTAACATACATACATATAAGCAACGACTAGCTAAAACGAATCTAGTAGTCGCTAATACTAGCATATTAGAGACGATAAAAGATATCGTCGCTAATATTTTAGTATTAACAATGACATGGGTCGTCGCTAATACTAATAGATACACAATTTTTGTCTCAAACCAACAGTCCCCAAGAGTGATTATGGTATTTAGCAAAATAAAGAGAGTGATTTGTATTTATGGTATTTAGCAAAAGAAAGGGAATCAGTAATAACTTCAATCAAAACCTAACATAATTAACCATTATGTCATCCTCGTTAAAAAAAAAAAAAAAAAAAAAAACCTACACGAACATATATAAATCATATATATAAGATATATATTATGTAAAATTAACCGAAACCAAAGCATCCTAAATATCCAGAAAATTATTATTATAGAATAGGCGACCTTGCAAGAAAGGTTCTTGGAATACACCTACTTCACTTAGATGGAATCATGGAACGGCAGAAATTGTTCAGTGGACTGTTGTGGATCAGTACCATTCGAGTTGCAAGGCAAAGATGTGGTGGATATTCATCTGCTTTACCTTCCCCTTCTTCCTCTTCCTGATCATCTTCTTGATCGAATATGGGTTTTAGATTTATCGATAGGTAAATGTCTAATAAATTTTTGAGTTAGAGCGCTATTTAAAATCCATCCCTCACTTTTTAAAAATTAATATTCGCTACTTAACTTTTTCGCGAATTTAAAATCAGTTCTTCCGTAATTTTTCTGTCAATTTTTCGCAACTTCCATTAGTGCCACGTCACCTTTTTCACCATATCATCTTAAAAAAAAAATTTATAATATTATAAAATTAAAAAATTAAAATTTTATTATTATTTTAAAATAAAAAAATGGAGAAGGCTGCAGGTTTGAGGAGTGCATGGCCCATAAAGAATCGATTTCAAATGGTGCTCTGACTCATGAATTTATTAGACATCTACCCTTTATCTAAATAAATATACTTTCTTATAGATCTTGCATAAGACCCGATCGTCTAACTGGATAATACAAAATTTAGTGATGGTCAGTTTGAGAATGAAAGAACATAAAACCAAAAGATTACTACAATTCTGTTTGAAAAAGAAGTTACAAAGCTTAAACACAACTTCTTGTTTTTTTTTTGTTGGATGAATAAAGAAAACTAAATACTCTATGTCATTGTCACCCATTCTGCTTCAAGGAGGAGGATTAATATTGATCCTGTATTCACGCATAATCCAATTGGTCTTGTCACCATTTGGAGGTTTTCCTTTACAGAACACCAATGACTTCTTAAACCCAATAATAGTGTTTACCCTATTTTTAACTTGCTTGTCACCTCTCCTAGCCTTCCAATATTTATCACCAGCTGCTCGATTTGGACGACTTCCATTTGGATATTTTCGTTCTCCTGGATTAAAAAAAATACCATTCCTTTTCTCCATATTGTTTGTATGTCTTAATTCAAGAAAATGTTATATTTATACTTGCACTGTTAATGATGTTAACAAAAATTAGAAACAAGAATAATAATAAGAAAGAAAAAACTTAACAAATAACTAAAACATGAAAGAACGAATACCCTCCTTCACATGATAAATATATACTTCTTTTTACATGTTCCAACATCAAAAAAAACATACAAATTACAATGACTTGTACACCATATATATATATATATATATATATATATATATATATATATATATATATATATATATATATGAGCGGAGTTACCAATGGCTTTGGGGCCTACCCCCCAAGGCCCAAGGTTTTTCTAAAAAAAAAAAAAAGAAGAAAGAAATAATAATTTCGTAAAAAAAAACTAAAATTTTACCCCTAATTTTTTTTTCCCTATTTACCCCACCAAATTCTATATATATATATACATGAAAATAGTTGTACTATATATCTTCACGAAACCCCAATCCAATGAAAACAAAACAGAAAAATAAAATCAACCAACCAATTTGATCTTTAAACTTATTTAGACTGAAAAATCTAGGCATGACTGTTGCAATCATTAGCATGATATATAGGTTCCTCTTGTCGCAAACATGCCATGTCATGGGATGATTGAATGAAATTAAATTCAATTGATTATCTCCACATCTCCATACCATCATACCTTTTCCTCGGTTTCAGAAAACTTCTTAATTGCAACCAATTAATTAAGACAAAGAAATTGGCAGAAACAAAAAAATATGAAACATAGATCTAAAAAAGCAAAACAAATTTCAAATACTATGTTAGCAATATTAGTATCTACAAAAGAAAAAGTGCCTAGGCCTTTTACAGAGTGATTGAAATGTCTCAAAGAACTCCTTAATTTGTAGTCTTGCTAATTGTATTCGACATAAACAAATTAATGGACAAGGACAGAAAACATGCAACTCGAAGAATGGCCTCGTGTGCTTTCTGACAATATTACCCGTATGGATTTCTTAATGACGTGTCAGTGATTTTAAAACGAAGGATATGTTTGGTACGCAAAATTACTATTCTATGAAAAAAAAAAAATGAATAGGACCTTTGCCTTTGGAGAGTTAAGGATTGGTAGGTCTCTGTATGGCCAAGGCAATTGTTGAGTTGTCTATGGCTTTTGTTTGTTGTTGGTTGAGCAGTATTTCATGGCTAAGCAACTCATCTTGGAAGTCATCAAAGCTAATTTGGTTCTCTCAAGTTGCAAATGAATAGGTGGTGATAAAGCTGGTAAAGGGTGGATTCAACCCATTAATAATAAAAGAAATTAATTCTTCATCAGTGATAGGATTACCTGCGCCGACAGCAAGTTGGTTTGCCAAGCTCTTAGCAATCTACAGAAAATCAAAACAAGCTTTTGATCCTTGAGTCAATGTCTGCAATTGTTTCTTCATACGAGAGATTCTTGACTTGGATTGTGGGGCAAACTTGGTTGCCAAGATTGTCTGTGCCTGTTTGGAGGTGTGCAGCCCATAGACAGTGGCTAAAACACTTTCAGTGAGGGAGGATGTAATCACACTTAGAAGGTATTAATCCTTGTTCCAGATAATGAATTTTGGATTGAGGACTTCCTTTTGTTCATAATTGGTTATGAACTTTGGAGGAAACGATTATGAGCCATCAACAATACCCAACAAATCATGGTGACGCAGTATAGCAATGACTTGAGTCAACCACATGATAGTTATTGTTATCAAGTTTGAGATAAGCATTTTGTTTAGTGGTAGGTAGGGTGAAGGTAGGGACAGTAGTAGGAGCCGGGTTTGAGGAAGATGAAGCCATAGGTAGGGTCGAATTGGATTTGGCGTGTGCCTAAAAGAGCTCTAATACCATGAAAAATTATGTATTGCTATATTCAAAAGGTTTAATTACAATTATGAGAGGATGAATGGCTTTATATACACAGCCATCGTGGGGTTTAAAAAAATACATCAAAGGAAATAATTCATTCAGTATCGATTACAATAAGTGTACTGATTTCCTCTTGCTGAATCAGTTCTGGGCCTTTTCATTCCATGAAGTGATTCTTGGAGATTGATCTTGCCGCGGGGATCACTCTTGACTTGGAGACCACGTTGGATACCATAGTAGAATAAGGCTGCATACGGCTGGCCTAATATGGGTGATTTCTTTCCAACTTGGATTGCTAGGCTAGGATCTTGTGCATATTCAATCTGCAGCATGATATTCGACTGCTAGTATGGGAAGGTCGGCTGCTGATCATATGGAAGGGTTATCTGCTGATATGGAAGAGTTTGCTGCATGATATGCACCATGATATTTGGCTGCTGGCCAGCTGCTGATATGGGAAGTGCTTGTGCATGTTTTGCAGCATGGTATGCTGCGGCTACTGATATGAGAAATGGTGATTTGGCTGCTACGTGTGTGCTATCTCTAGGAGATATGTTAACACAAATATCAACGACGACATTTTGTGGTTGTTGCTAATGGCTAATGCTACAAAAAAGTTGCATTTACCGACAACAACAAAGTCATTAATTGTTTATATATCGTCGCTAATATCCATGCAGGAACTTTTTTCACGCATATATGGGATGTCCCAGGGAGCGATTAATTACCGACCACCCCATTAATCATCGCAAGTATATAATACACATATCGCGGGGAGTCACATTAGAAACCACATCTGTAAATATTTTCCAAAAGAGTAATAAGGAAAACGATAGCTTATTAATTAACTCCTTTAAAAAAAATAAAAATTGCATTTATGGTTTTATCATGAGTTTATACAAGCGGTAAGAACTTATGATATTTAAAAAATTTAGAGAAAATCGGTAATAACTTCAATAAAAATCTGACATAAACAAATAAATGAAAACATTAATAAAATTACATAACATAAATTACTTAAGATAATAAATAGGGATAAATATATTTTAGCCCCCCAAACCATCACCATTTCTCCGGATGGCCCCTCAAACTACCAATGTTTAGATTCTGGCCCCCCAAACTATCACTTTCTGATTTTTTGGCCACATCCGTTCATTTATGCTGTCAATTCTAAACAGAAATTCGAAAATACTCCTCATACACTTTAAAATTCTCACGGTTAAGGGAGGGTTATTTTCAGGATTTTAGTCAATTTCTGTTAGAATTGACAGTATAAATAGATGAATGAGGCCAAAAAATTAGAAAGTGGTAGTTTTGAGGGTCATAATCTAAGCATTGGTAGTTTGGGAGGCCATCCGGAGAAAGGGTGGTAGTTTGGGGGGCTAAAATATATTTAACCCTAATAAATATTATCTAAAACAAAAACCAAAACCAAAACATCCTAAATCCATAAAATTATATATGCATTTGCTATCCATATACATGCATATATAGGCTACCTATAAGACAAAATGATGATGGGACTGCGCTGGGGAAAAATTATCACATTTATTTGGAACCATTATGTGATGGCCTGGCGCATAGTGGTTTTGGCCATATCTTTAACTTTCCTGTCAGCTCCCGAAGCCTTCCAATATCCATCACCAGCTTTTCGATTTGGACGATTTCCTTTTGGATACTTTCGCTGTCTTGGAGTAAAGAAATACCATTCCTTTTCTCCATATTGTTTGTATTTTTCTTCAACAAACGAAAATGTACGTAAAAGATGTTAATTTAACAAAAATTAGAAACAATAATTATGATAAGAAGAAAGAAAAAACTTAACAAATAACTAAAACATGCATGAAAAAACGAATATGAAAGCCATGAAAAAGTGCCTTGGCCTTTTAAAAAAATATGATCATTGAAAGGTCTCAAAAAGCGTATCTCTGTTGTAGTTTTGCTAATCTGGACCCTTCGTTAAATTACAGCACCTGTGCTGTAGTTTTAAACTACAGCACCTGTGTTGTAGTTTTAAACTACAGAACTGAAGTCGAATCCCTTGGACGATACAAACATGACCATGGTTCATGTATACAGTTAAGGGTTTCCAAATGAAGCTCGTTATATATGGCCATATTGCAATTATTAATCTTTGGTTTCCTCCATTACTTCAAATTGTAAAGTAAAACTTTGAGGTAAAAAATAAAAAATAAAAAATTAAATTGCATGGCTTCTATTCTAAACCACTAACAAATCTTATACATATAATCTCAACGACTTTTTTTTGAATAATTCTTCCCATTTTCGTATTCACTTTAATGTTTATAATTGTTCAAATTAATAATGTGAAAGACTGAAAGCTACGTACACAGAATTGTCATTTACATAATTCACACCAATTTTGCTTTTCCTTGATAGGTAAATAGCTAGTATTTCATGACATATATATCCGTAGAGTATTCATATATAGAACATGATCAAGCCCATATAAAAACTGCTTAGTTCAAACCATGATTTGTAATAAAAAATAAAAAAAATAAAAAGCATTCAAAATTTACATTAACACTTTGTAATATCACCAAGACGTGGTAATACAAGAAATTTGGTCTTTAGCAACGACCAAAATATTGCTGCTAATAACCACGTGTCAGTAACGACATTTTGTGGTCGCCACTAATGCTACAAAAATAAAAAGAGAAGAAGTTATTAGCGACGATAGCAAAGTCATATTTAATATATTGTCACTAATTATATCTAGGCAAGAATTATTTTTCAAGAGAAGCGATTAGCAACGACCTTTTCGCTTTTGGCTACGACCCAAGTCATCACAATTAGTAACATATATACATATAAGCAACGACTAGCTAAAACGATTCTAGTAGTCGCTAATACTAGCATATTAGAGACGATAAAAGATATCGTCGCTAATATTTTAGTATTAACAATGACAAGGGTCGTCACTAATACTAATAGATACACAATTTTTGTCTCAGACCAACAGTCCCCAAGAGTGATTATGGTATTTAGCAAAATAAAGAGAGTGATTTGTATTTATGGTATTTAGCAAAAGAAAGGGAATCAGTAATAACTTCAATCAAAACCTAAAATAATTAACCAAATTAATAAATAAAAAGAATAACATGAAAAATACCATTATGTCATCCTCGTTAAAAAAAAAAAAAAAAAAAAAAAAAACTACACGAACATATATAAATCATATATATATATATAAGATACATATTATGTAAAATTAACCGAAACCAAAGCATCCTGAATATCCAGAAAATTGTTATTATAGTATAGGCGACCTTGCAAGAAAGGTTCTTGGAATACACCTACTTCACTTAGATGGAATCATGGAACGGCAGAAATTGTTCAGTGGACTGTTGTGGATCAGTACCATTCGAGTTGCAAGGCAAAGATGTGGTGGATATTCATCTGCTTTACCTTCCTCTTCTTCCTCTTCCTGATCATCTTCTTGAATATGGGTTTTAGATTTATCGATAGGTAAATGTCTAATAAATTTTTGAGTTAGAGCGCTATTTAAAATCCATCCCTCACTTTTTAAAAATTAATATTCGCTACTTAACTTTTTCGCGAATTTAAAATCAGTTCTTCCGTAATTTTTCTGTCCATTTTTCGCAACTTCCATTAGTGCCACGTCACCCTTTTCACCATATCATCTTTAAAAAAAAAATTTATAATATTATAAAATTATAAAATTAAAATTTTATTATTATTTTAAAATAAAAAAATGGAGAAGGCTGCAGGTTTGAGGAGTGCATGGCCCATAAAGAATCGATTTCAAATGGTGCTCTGACTCATGAATTTATTAGACATCTACCCTTTATCTAAATAAATATACTTTCTTATAGATCCTGCATAAGACCCGATCGTCTAACTGGATAATACAAAATTTAGTGATGGTCAGTTTGAGAATGAAAGAACATAAAACCAAAAGATTACTACAATTCTGTTTGAAAAAGAAGTTACAAAGCTTAAACACAACTTCTTGTTTTTTTTTTGTTGGATGAATAAAGAAAACTAAATACTCTATGTCATTGTCACCCATTCTGCTTCAAGGAGGAGGATTAATATTGATCCTGTATTCACGCATAATCCAATTGGTCTTGTCACCATTTGGAGGTTTTCCTTTACAGAACACCAATGACTTCTTAAACCCAATAATAGTGTTTACCCTATTTTTAACTTGCTTGTCACCTCTCCTAGCCTTCCAATATTTATCACCAGCTGCTCGATTTGGACGACTTCCATTTGGATATTTTCGTTCTCCTGGATTAAAAAAAATACCATTCCTTTTCTCCATATTGTTTGTATGTCTTAATTCAAGAAAATGTTATATTTATACTTGCACTGTTAATGATGTTAACAAAAATTAGAAACAAGAATAATAATAAGAAAGAAAAAACTTAACAAATAACTAAAACATGAAAGAACGAATACCCTCCTTCACATGATAAATATATACTTCTTTTTACATGTTCCAACATCAAAAAAAACATACAAATTACAATGACTTGTACACCATATATATATATATATATATATATATATATATATATATATATATATATATATATATATATATATGAGCGGAGTTACCAATGGCTTTGGGGCCTACCCCCCAAGGCCCAAGGTTTTTCTAAAAAAAAAAAAAAAAAGAAAGAAATAATAATTTCCTAAAAAAAAAATTAAAATTTTACCCCTAATTTTTTTTTTCCCTATTTACCCCACCAAATTCTAAATATATATATATATATACATGAAAATAGTTGTACTATATATCTTCACGAAACCCCAATCCAATGAAAACAAAACAGAAAAATAAAATCAACCAACCAATTTGATCTTTAAACTTATTTAGACTGAAAAATCTAGGCATGACTGTTGCAATCATTAGCATGATATATAGGTTCCTCTTGTCGCAAACATGCCATGTCATGGGATGATTGAATGAAATTAAATTCAATTGATTATCTCCACATCTCCATACCATCATACCTTTTCCTCGGTTTCAGAAAACTTCTTAATTGCAACCAATTAATTAAGACAAAGAAATTGGCAGAAACAAAAAAATATGAAACATAGATCTAATAAAGCAAAACAAATTTCAAATACTATGTTAGCAATATTAGTATCTACAAAAGAAAAAGTGCCTAGGCCTTTTACAGAGTGATTGAAATGTCTCAAAGAACTCCTTAATTTGTAGTCTTGCTAATTGTATTCGACATAAACAAATTAATGGACAAGGACAGAAAACATGCAACTCGAAGAATGGCCTCGTGTGCTTTCTGACAATATTACCCGTATGGATTTCTTAATGACGTGTTAGTGATTTTAAAACGAAAGATATGTTTGGTACGCAGAATTACTATTCTATGAAAAAAAATAAAAATGAATAGGACCTTTGCCTTTGGAGAGTTAAGGATTGGTAGGTCTCTGTATGGCCAAGGCAATTGTTGAGTTATCTATGGCTTTTGTTTGTTGTTGGTAGAGCAGTATTTCATGGCTAAGCAACTCATCTTGGAAGTCATCAAAGCTAATTTGGTTCTCTCAAGTTGCAAAGGAATAGGTGGTGATAAAGCTGGTAAAGGGTGGATTCAACCCATTAATAATAAAAGAAATTAATTCTTCATCAGTGATAGGATTACCTGCGCCGGCAGCAAGTTGGTTTGCCAAGCTCTTAGCAATCTACAGAAAATCAAAACAAGCTTTTGATCCTTGAGTCAATGTCTGCAATTGTTTCTTCATACGAGAGATTCTTGACTTGGATTGTGAGGCAAACTTGGTTGCCAAGATTGTCTGTGCCTGTTTGGAGGTGTGCAGCCCATAGACAGTGGCTAAAACACTTTCAGTGAGGGAGGATGTGATCACACTTAGAAGGTATTAATCCTTGTTCCAGATAATGAATTTTGGATTGAGGACTTCCTTTTGTTCATAATTGGTTATGAACTTTGGAGGAAACGATTATGAGCCATCAACAATACCCAACAAATCATGGTGACGCGGTATAGCAATGACTTGAGTCAACCACATGATAGTTATTGTTATCAAGTTTGAGATAAGCATTTTATTTAGTGGTAGGTAGGGTGAAGGTAGGGACAGTAGTAGGAGCCGGGTTTGAGGAAGATGAAGCCATAGGTAGGGTCGAATTGGATTTGGCGTGTGCCTAAAAGAGCTCTAATACCATGAAAAATTATGTATTGCTATATATATTCAAAAGGTTTAATTACAATTATGAGAGGATGAATGGCTTTATATACACAGCCATCGTGGGGTTTAAAAAATACATCAAAGGAAATAATTCATTCAGTATCGATTACAATAAGTGTACTGATTTCCTCTTGCTGAATCAGTTCTAGGCCTTTTCATTCCATGAAGTGATTCTTGGAGATTGATCTTGCCGCGGGGATCACTCTTGACTTGGAGACCACGTTGGATACCATAGTAGAATAAGGCTGCATACGGCTGGCCTAATATGGGTGATTTCTTTCCAACTTGGATTGCTAGGCTAGGATCTTGTGCATATTCTGCAGCATGATATTCGACTGCTAGTATGGGAAGGTCGGCTGCTGATCATATGGAAGGGTTAGCTGCTGATATGGAAGAGTTTGCTGCATGATATGCACCATGATATTTGGCTGCTGGTCAGCTGCTGATATGGGAAGTGCTTGTGCATGTTTTGCAGCATGGTATGCTGCGGCTACTGATATGAGAAGTGGTGATTTGGCTGCTAGGCGTGTGCTATCTCTAGGAGATATGTTAACACAAATATCAACGACGACATTTTGTGGTTGTTGCTAATGGCTAATGCTACAAAAAAGTTGCATTTACCGACAACAACAAAGTCATTAGTTGTTTATATATCGTCGCTAATATCCATGCAGGAACTTTTTTCACGCATATATGGGATGTCCCAGGGAGCGATTTAATTACCGACCACCCCAATCATCACAAGTATATAATACACATATCGAGGGGAGCGATTAAAAAATGGAAGTCACATTAGAAACCACATCTGTAAATATTTTCCAAAAGAATAATAAGGAAAACGATAGCTTATTAATTAACTCCTTTAAAAAAAATAAAAATTGCGTTTATGGTTTTATCATGAGTTTATACAAGCGGTAAGAACTTATGATATTTAAAAAATTTAGAGAAAATCGGTAATAACTTCAATAAAAATCTGACATAAACAAATAAATGAAAACATTAATAAAATTACATAACATAAATTACTTAAGATAATAAATAGGGATAAATATATTTTAGCCCCCCAAACAATCAACCTTTTTCCGGATGGCCCCCAAACTACCAATGCTTAGATTCTGGCCCCCCAAACTATCACTTTCTGATTTTTTGGCCTCATCCGTTCATTTATGCCGTCAATTCTAAACAGAAATCCGAAAATACTCCTCATACACTTTGAAATTCTCACGGTTAAAGGAGGGTTATTTTCAGGTTTTTAGCCAATTTCTGTTAGAATTGACGGTATAAATAGACGGATGAGGCTAAAAAATCAAAAAGTAGTAGTTTGGATGGTCATAATCTAAACATTGGTAGTTTGGGAGGCCATCCGGAGAAATAGTGGTAGTTTGAGGGGCTAAAATATATTTAACCCTAATAAATATTATCTAAAACCAAAACCAGAACCAAAACCAAAACCAAAACCAAAACATCCTAAATCCACAAAATTATATATGCACAAAATGATGATGGGACTGCGCTGGGAAAAAATTATCACATTTATTTGGAACCATTATGTGATAGCCTGGCGCGTGGTCCATCGTTTGGCTCAACAAACTTAATTGCACCAATAATTAAAATCCCAAAGGTACTCGCTTGGAGAAAGCGGTAATGGAGAAAGTAGTAATGGAGGAAGTTCTTGTTCAATCTGTTGGAACTGATACGGGGCACCATACGTGGTAAATGTAGATGATTCACCCACTTTACTTAGATACAATGCCGGCGGAAGTTGTAATTGAGGAAGTTGTCCAATCTGTTGGAACTGATTCGGGGCACCATTCGTGGTAGAGGTAGATGATTCACCCACTTTACTTAGATACAATGCCGGCGGAAGATTTAATGGAGGAAGTTGTTCAATCTGTTGGGACTCATGATTCGGGGCACCATTTGTGGCGGATTCATTTGTCCTTACTTCCTCTTCCTCTTCCTCTTCTTTATGATCATCTTCTTGAATAATACGAGCTTTATAAAGTTTCTTATAGATCCTGCATAAAACCCATTCATCTAACTGGATGATACAAAATTTAGTGATTATTAGTTCGAGCTAGAATGAAATTAAGAACATAAATTACAAAGCTTAAACACAATTTTTTTTTTTGCGAAGAATAAAGAAAACTACGTACTCTCATGTCATTGAGACCCGTTCTGCTTGGAGGAGGAGGATTGGCCTTGATCTTGTATTCATGCATAATCCAATTGGTCTTATCACCTTTTGGAGGTTTTCCTTTATAGAACACCAATGTCTTTTTAAACCCAATAGTGGTTTTGGCCGTATCTTTAACTTTCCTGTCAGCTCCCGTAGCCTTCCAATACCCATCACCAGCCTTTCGATTTGGCCGATTTCCTTTCGGATACTTACGCTGTCTTGGAGTAAAGAAGTACCATTCATTTTCTCCATATTGTTTGTATTTTTCTTCAACAAACGACAATGCACGTAAAAGATGTTAATTTAACAAAAATTAGAAACAATAATTATGATAAGAAGATAGAAAAAACTTAACAAATAACTAAAACATGCATGAAAAAACGAATATGGAAGCCATGAAAAAGTGGCTTGGCCTTTTAAAAAAATATGATTGAAAGGTCTCAAAAAACGTACCTCTGTTGTAGTTTTGCTAATTGTATTCGACATGAAACAAATGGACGAGGCCTGTGCAGGCTAGCTATTGAAATACAAATGCATATGCATCCACTACGTACGTACCAGAAGCTGAAAGCTCGATCGATCGTGCTAATTAATTTCTTTTAGATGGGTCTTAGTTAATTAAGTAGTTCACTTCTAATCGATACGTACATCTTAAAATATTATATGAATCATGGAATATGTGACACTAAATTCAATGTAATCTTTAAGCAACCTAAAAATCCTATGAAGAAACGTCTTACTTTTCGCAGTTACAGAAGAATAATGTCCTACTAATCCAAACTAATGTGTGGTTGTGTGAGAAAGCCAAGGACTCTAGTAGAAGTATCCTTAATCAGAGATAATAAGTTATCTTTATTGATAGCATTAGGGTTAGGATATAAATGTTAGACGTACACAATATGTTATCATTATTGATAATATTAAAAGTGGTTTACTAATCTTTTACTTGCACGGTGCATTGTAAATGTTTATTTAAAGAAATCATAAGTTCATCAATAAAGTTAAACAGAGATTATTAATATATTTCAACTCCTGATCAGTACTCAACTGATCAAACACGCACAATATATAGCAAACACTTTTTAAGCAAACAAATTAATCTTGATAACAAACAACCAATTAATGGATCTTTCCTAGAAGATCCATAAAGATCGAAGAGCTAGAACAAGAATTACCAGCAAGAAACTCGGGGTTGTGGAGATATATGTTAGAGTCGATGATCTGGTTTTGAGGCAGCGGCTTGTCAAAGACCTTGGGCATCAAGTAGTCCCGGACTAGCTCGTCGTCGTAGGGGCAGAACCTATACCCTGGTGGCAGACTTTTAAAGTACTCATCCACTCGCCTTCGCTTTCTGGCGATGGAGCATGAGGGATCATCATAATTAGGCAAAACAGAAAACTCTGGCAACGTTGACGAGTTCTGGGAGTCTCTAGGGTCGTCAATGGCAAGTACTGAATCCATCACATTCGGCTCAACCTCCATGCTTGGACTCGATCTCTCAAGGAATATACAATGAATATCGGCGCTAACGTAAGTTTCAATCTCTCTCTCTCTCTCTCTCTCTCTCTCTCTACGTACGTACGGTACTAAGAACTCTATTGGGAGTGGTACACTGGTACTCGTACTTAAACAGATATATATATATATATATTCCGGAAATATATGACGAAGAGATAATGGTATGGTATATATATATCTGTTTAATTTTTTTTTTTTGACATAATATATCTGTTTACGAGTACCACTCGATCACAATATATATATATATATCTTCCGGAAATATGATGAAGAGATAATGGTACGGTGTATATATATATATATATATATATCTGTTTATCTGTTTAATTACGAGTACTACTCTTTTTTTCTTTTCTTTTTTAATTGAATAAGGGAAAGGGTTAATATATATATCTTCCAGAAATATGATGAACAGATAATGGTATATATAATGCATGTTAAAAGATAAAGTACTGATGGTTTTTTATGAAATAAATTATGCATTATAAATTTCGTTGGAAAATGGGGGTGTTGATAGGTTTTTTTTTTTAGTTTTTTTTTTAACCAATAGTTTTTTAGGGAGGAGATATGTAAAAAATCAATGAAGAATTATTGTTCTGCCATTTAACTAGGAAAATGTAATGATTATAGTTAAAAATACAATCATAAAAACACGTACTTTCAATTAATGCTGATGTAATCTTAATCAAATACTATCAAACTTCTTTGAGACATGCACGATGTAATCCCATGATACAACTCCTGTTTATTTTTGTTCACGGGATAATGTTTTTTTTTTAAAAAAAAATAAAATTAAAAATCTCTAAAGTTAACTAGTGGACCACTTTACCACATAGATAAAGTGATCAAAAATTATGTCTTAGAGTGATAAAAAATCATATCTCAACCTATATTTTGCTAAGATAATAAGATATACGTGATGAGTAGAAAACGTATGTGACATAACATGTCCTTTCAATAAGGACATGAAATGAGACAAAAATAGAAAAAACATGAGGGCCTATGAGTTCAAAAATTTCAATAGAGCTTTTTTATGGGAAAGTATCTCAGGTTATTTATTAACGTATCCGAATTTTATAAAAATTTGAACAGCTTAAAATAAGGGATTGTACGGCCCACCTGTTTTGGATAGCTTAATATGTACAACTTAATTAGGATAGGATCCTCTCAAATTATTTGTTCAAAATAATTTCAAATAATTTAGGCAGGTGATTGTGAGAGGAAAAATTTTAGATTTACAACACCAATACAACAATTGCACAACAACCCCTCACATGAGGATAGGCCCCACACACTGGGGTCCACCTTTATGTGAGGGGTTGTTGTGATGGTGTAGTGCAAGAATCAAATCCCGAGAGAGAGGCCATTTATGGGACCCACCTAACCGGATAAATGGTTGGACAGACCAAATTTTTATTTGGTCAGGCGGGTCCCATAAGTGGTTTCTCACACTCACCTGTCTAAATTCTCTTAAATTCGGACAAATAATATGAGAGTATCTTAATCCATCTAGCTATCTGTTTAGGATAAGAATGCCCCATAACCTACCTTTTAAACTGTTCAAATTTTTGTAAAATTCTTGCAGTCTAATAACATTAGATCTCAACTTTTTATTTATTTATTTATTTTTATGGTCACGTTAGCATTGTGAAAAAGTTGTTGGATAAAATGTGATTTTTTATGAATTAAATTATGCATTATAAATTTGGCTAGAAATAGGGGGTGTTGATATTTTTTTTTCTTTTTTTTTTTTTAACCAAGAGTTTTTTAGAGAAGAGATATGTAAAAAAATCAATGAAGAATCATCATTCTGCCATTAATTATGAAAACGTAATTGTAGTTAAAAAAAACAATCATAAAAACACTTTCAATTAATGCTGATTCAATGTAAATCAAATGCTATCAAGCATTTTTGCGACATGCACGTTGTAGATCATAAGGGAGGGAACTTAGCTTGATCATGGTTTGATTGAATTGTAGTTACATGATGTGTAGAAAACGTGATAGCATGCACGTGCAGTGGCGGAGCCATAAATATATCTTTGGGAGGGTTTTTTTTTTTTTTTTTTTTTTTTTTTTTTTTTTTTTTTTTTTTAATGTTCTATATTTTTACTATACACAAAGGTAACATGCAGGCACTAGTAAAAGCAAAAAATAAAGTATCTAAAATTGTTGCCTTCAGTTTTGTTGATAACTAAAATTATCAAGTATAGAATTTGAATTAAAATTCTTAATAATTAATTTTATTCTCATTTTCACAACTAACAAACTACAAGGTAAACTATATAACATAAAAGGTCTATAACTAAATACTAGTTAAAATGTCACCTAGTATTGCCTCTACGTGAAGCTCTATCAAAATCTCAAAAAAAAGATGAACTAAAGGGCAGCATGTGCAGAAACGACAATTAGACCCCCAATCATATTTTAATTTTCTAATTTTCTTACAAAATAATTATATTCAAAACGAACAAACTAGCTAGTTTATGGTACAAGAATTTAGTAACTCAAATAATTTTAAAACAATAATAATAATAATAATAATAATAATAATAATAATAATAAAGGATAATTGCACTACTGGTCCTTGGGGTTTGCCTAAATTACGAATTACTCCCTGTGATATTATAATTACAAATCACTCCCTGAACCCGTTTTCCGTCCACCAAGTAAACAAATGTCGTTAGTAGATTACAATACAAATAATATTTAGAAGTTGTATCACTATTTATATGACGTGGCAAACTAACAGATTGTATTAACTTGGTGGACGGAAAACGAGTTTAGATAGTGATTCGTAATTATAGTTTACTACAAGGACTCTCCATTAACTTTTTGTATCACAAGAAGTGATTCGTAGTTTTGGCCAACCCCAAAGACCAGTGGTGCAATTATCCTTAATAATAATAATAAATTGTCTTATAATATAAATAATAGAAGAACCTATACATAAAAAATAAAATTAAAAATTAAAACAACTACAATTTGAAAGTCATTGATGCAATTTAGAATAGAAAGCTAAAACTAAAAAAAGAATACTTACTTTTGAAAGAGAAGTCTGTGTAGGCTTGGCAATTCGGTTTCGCGAGTCCGATTTGTGTCAACACGACTGACCCAATTACACAAACGAGTTCAACAAAAACCCGACCCAATTATTAATCGGGTTGGAACATGTGACCCGAACACGACCCGATTGTAAACTGAGTAACCCGAACACGACCCAATAAACACAATTACTAGAAGAGAAGTAATCTGATCGGTAGCTCAATTGAAAAATAAGAGAACTCAAAAACAAAAATTTTCATTTGGCCATTATGAAGAATAGCCCAAGGAAATTTCTAAGCAAAACAATAATAAAAATCCCTTCAACCCATTCGGTTTCCCAACTAAAAACAAGAAGAAAAAACCCAAAAAATCGGCCGGAACAGGAGTACATTTTCAAGCTTCAACCCACACGGCTCAATCAAAACTTATCAATCCAAAAATACCCAAAATAATATTAATAATGGAAACACAATAAATTACAAAAATTAACTTTGAGGAAAATCTACCCAGAATCCAATGAAGAATCGCATCCTCCGGCGATCATGGAAGATCAGGTCTCTCTCTAGGTTTGATGGGTCGTTCGGGCTTCCCATTGCTCGACAAGTCTTCCGAGTTTAACAGGTCACTCGGATCTTCGATCGCTCTCCCCGCCTCTCCAACTCGACTCCCTCTTTCAGGACTCGTGAGTCTCTCTCTCAGAATCTCCTCTCGATCTCTCCCTCTAACTCTCCTTCCCTGTATTTATCGCACCATCTCTCTTTCTGTTTCGGATGGGAGAAAGAAGAAGACAAGAGGAAGGAAGAAGAAGAAATCAAAAAGGACATAGGGACCTAGGTTCTTTCTTGAAGTTTCATATTTTCTTTTTAACCGGATTATAATCGTGTTATAGTTGACCCACCAAACATGATTATAATCGGGTCATAATCGGGTTGACTCGATTATGACCCAAACTCGATAATAACAAACTCAAATCCGATTTTTTCGTGTTGTATTCGTGCCAGGTTCATAGGTCGTGTCAAAAATTGCCAAGCTTAACAGCTATCTGCGTTGCAAACAAAAAAAAAAAAAAATCAATGAGAGAAAACTATTAAAACAAAACAAAAACAAACAAACAAAACAAAACAAAACAAAACAAATAAATTAGGATGCAATTTGGAAGAAGTTCATACTTTTCAATTTGAGGGTTTTTTTTTTTTTTTTTTTTCAATTTGTAATTTATTATAACCTACAATACTTTTTATTTTAAAAGGAACATGACACTACAAGTCTACATACCTATCAACTAATAAAAAAAATCAATAAGAAACCGTATGTGGGGACGTGGATAAATTACTTAACAATTTTTTTTTATAAAATAACTTTTTTAAAACCAATTGTAAGGGCCATGACCCCTGCTGGCCTTAGCGTGGCTCCGCTACTGCCTGCATCCCTATATATCTCTATACAACAAAGTTTCAAATCAACCATTGAATTTGTGGGACACACATTTGGGTCTCATAAATCCAATGGTAAATTTGAAAATGAGATTATAGGATATATATATATATATATATATATATATATATATATATATATTTATATCATTTGTTTTGTTTTGTTTTGTTGAGATCTCAATTTTGACAAGTTTTTCTTGAAATCTCAGTGGGAGCATGGATTAATTACTTAACAAATTCTTATAAAATAATTTCTTTAAAAACCAATTGCAGAGGCCATAGCCCCTACTATCCTTAACGTGACTCTGCCACTGAACATGTGATTCCAATAAGAACATGAAGGCTTATGAGTTCAAAAATTCCAATAGAGCTATTTTATGGGAGAGGATATCGTGTTATTAGCATATCCGGATTTACAAAAATTCGAACAACTTAAAATAATGGATTGTACGGCCCACCTGTTTTGGGAAGCTTAATATGTACAACGTAGCTATTTGTTGAGGATAAGTAGGCCCCATAACCCTTCTCTTATACTGTTTAAATTTTTGTAAAATTCTGGCAGCCTAATAACATTAGATCTCAATCCTTTTTTGATAGTCACGTTAGCAATGTGCAATAATTGTGGAATAAAAATGTGATTTCTAGCATCAGTCTGAATTTGGTTTAAACTTTTGGTCATTTTTAGAGCTTTGAAGGGTTCCAATAAATATGAAGATTAATATAAGCTCTTACTACCGTCAGTGGCGGAGCTAGAAATTTATGACTAGTTTTTGTTTTTTTTTTTTGTTATCTTTATTTTTATATATTTTTACTATACACAAAAATTATAATAAACACAATCTAAAATAGAAATGAAATATGAGTATAACAAAAATATATACATGCTCACCAAGCTGTGCCAAGAAGATGTGGAGTAAATGCTTAACAATTCATTTCCACGAATATGTGTCAAGCTGCAAGGCGCCATGCTTAGAAGGTGTAGGATGGTTACACTTTTTGAGAAGAAGCCATTGGGTATCTATACAAGGCCGTATAGGTTAGTTAATAAATTTTATTTACAACTTTTTTTTCCTTTTAATTTATTATGTTATGCACTTAATAATATAATATCATAAATTTAAAAATGGCCAATTCATGATCAGACTAGTTGAAGATCACAAGGCATTGGCAGTAGACCAGCTGGAAAGCCTGGAATGAAGAAGTTATTTAGGTATTGAAAACCTCTATGGACACAACATGAAGTTGGAATGGGTATGCTTGCTTTTTTGTCTCATGTAATGGGTACACAAAATAGTGGATTGGTTTTTTTGTCATGATCAATTTATGACTGCCCTATTTCCTCTGTTGTTGTTATTGTTTTTATTTTTATTGTTTTGTTTATTGATATTCTGTTATTATCAATATGGATTGTGCCACATAATATGAGTATATCAAGAAATATATATTCCTTCAAAAAAAAAAAACCAAGAAATATATATATATATATATATATATATATATTAATAAATTTTATTTACAATTTTTTTTTTCCTTTTAATTGTATTACGTTATGCACTTAATAATATCATAAATTTAAAAATGGTCAATTCATGATAGACTAGATGAAATCACAAGGCATTGGCAGTAGACCAGCTTGAAAGCCTGGCCCTGGAATGAAGAAGTTATTTAGGTATTGAAAACCTTTGTGGACACAACATGAAGTTGGTATGGGTATGCTTGCTTTGTTGTCTCATGTAATGACTCTGCCCTGTTTCCTCTGTTGTTGTTATTGTTTTTATTAATATGAATTGTGCCACATAATATGAGTATAACAAGAAATATATATATATATTATTTACAATTTTTTTTCGTTTTAATTGTATTACGTTATGCACTTAATAATATCATAAATTTAAAAATGGCCAATTCACGATCAGACTAGTTGGCCTTATAGTATGTTGTGTCCATAGAGGTTTTAATTATTGATATTCTGTTATTATCAATATGGATTGTGTCCAATCATGTTTTAATTTTTTAAATTTCTTACAAGAGATATATTCAAAACGGACAAACTATTTAGTTTATGATGCAACAATTTAGTAAGTCAAATAATTTTAAAACAAAAAAATAATAATAATAATAATAATAATAATAAAAAATAAATAAAAAATTATCTTATAATCTAAATAATAGAAGAACCTATATATAAAAAACTAAAAAATTAAAAAATTAAAAAAAAAAAACAGTTTTAAAATAAATAAATAAGGATGCAATTTGAAAGAGGTTCATACTTTTCAATTTGGGACTTTTTCTTTTCTTTTCTTTTTTAACTTGTAATCTATTGTAACATATAATACTTTTTATTCTAAAAAGAACCTGACACTACAAGTCTGCATATCTACCCTACGTGACTAATAAAAAAAATTCAATAAGGAATCGCATTTATGAGCGTGGATAAATTATTTAACAATTTTTCTTATAAAATAATTTTTTTAAAAAACTAATTGCGGGGTCACGACCCCTGCTAGTCTTAACGTGGCTCCGCCTCTGCATACATCCCCTACACATCTCTATACAACGAAGTTTCAAATCTACTATTGAATTTGTGGGACTTAATATGAGTTGTATTTGAAAATAAGACGTGTAGAATATATATTTATATCATTTCTCGTTTTATTGAGATCTCAATTTTGTCGAACTCTTGTTGAGATCTCTGTGGGCGCATAAATCAATTAATTAACAAATTTTCTTATTAAATAGTTTTTCTTTAAAATCAATTGTAAGGGACACGGCCCCTGCTGGCCTTAAAGTGGCTTCGCCACTGACTACAGTCTACAATGTCTTAGTAAAATCATACTTTGAATTTTTGAAGCAAGTGATTTGTCTTGATCTTTAGAGCTAAAGATTACTTTAATCTCAATAGGGTATGAACTTTTTGAGAGTAGATTGAGATGCACAAATATTGCTTTTAATTGAACCAAAAAAAAAAAAAAGTCCAATCAATGAGGTTTCAGGAACCAATAGTTTTTAATAAGATAAAACACGTGGCAAGAACCCATTTGTCAAAACATCTTTTCGGATAAGGAATTTTCGGATAAGGAAATGGATGAAGGCCTCCTTTACATCAACACCTCCTTACTCATAGCGCATGTGAGAGAAAAATTGCTTGAGAACAAAAGATAACAAATCAGGCTGCAAAGATGGCTTCCATGACCATGACTGCTTCATTCCTCGGTGGTGCAACCTCAACTGTGACCAGAAATTCTTCCGGCAGCAGCCGCCGGGGCCTCGTTGTGGCCTCAAGAGCCTCGGAAGGAGAGAAAACCAGCTTGGAATTCAAGCAAAACGGCAAGGAAGAGAGCAGCAGTCGGAGGGACTTGGTCTTTGCCGCTGCAGCTGCTACAGCATTCTCAGTTGCCAAGCTTGCCATTGCTGCTGAAGAGCCAAAGGCTGGGACCCCAGAGGCCAAGAAGAAGTATGCCCCTGTTTGTGTCACAATGCCTACCGCACGTATCTGTCGCAAGTGAGAGGGTGTTTGATTTCTTTATTTTTTTCTTGATTATTGTTTATGGTTGGTCTAAGGGAAATATGTAAAAGATATGACTCTTATGCAAATTTGTATCCTTCTCACTGGAACAGAATCCTGTTCATCTCATCCAAATACTTCTTGCACTTCAACCATCCCCACCCCTTTGATCGGCTAACTCTGTACATTTGATCGAAGTTGATATAATTATAGTGAGCGCAATATGAATTGTATTTTTCTTTTTCTTTTTTTTTTTAAAAAAAAAAAAAAAAAAAAAGCAGGCACAAATTCAAGTAACTTCGTGGCTTGTGGTTAATAAGATGGGCGGGGGCACACCCAATTTGCACTCCCAATATTTTCAATTTCAAATTCTCAAACAAGTCTTGGAAGTGACATTTTATGATCGATGTTCTGGAACTGAGCAACAGTAAACAAAACTCTTAACCAAATGGCAAATGGGGATACAAAATTCAGGCAAAATTATGCAAATCGGGGTGCTACAAAACCAAAACACAGAAAACTTGGAACAAAATGGTACCCAAAACAGTATTCATTCACTCCCGCTGTTACCGAAGAGTAACAGCTCGGAATGAGAATGAAAGCAGTTGCAATGACTTCCACGGCCGACTCATTCACCTTTTCCATTTTGCTGGGAAGCAACAAAATTGCGGATGACTTCCATGGCTAACTGATGAGCATTCTTATTTTGCAGTTTTGAGAGTTTATCCATGGCTTCATATGTCTCCTTATCAGCAAAAAGCTTCAGGTTGTAACGTGATGGTGCCAGCTCTGGACCTTCCCATTTGTCAACCAACTCTTGAAGTTTCTCAAATCCCTGACAAAGAACAATTGCAGCCCACATCAATCACTTGTTCATCAGTCTATGACCAACATCAAATTTTAATTTACAACACAAGTTTGAGACAATCAGCTAATTTCACGCAACTAGCCCGAGTAACAGTAAAATACAGAATCTTGGTTGCTTTACTACTCACCATGCGGATTGTGAAGTCGCCGAATGATTCTTTAGATTGCCTTCTGCGTTTCCAATGATAAAACAAAGGTTCCAAAACCTTTTCAAGGTCTTGAATCTTAACCTTATTCATGAAGCTTCTCGCTATTGACGTTTGATTGGGTCTTCCACCAAGCCAGATCTTCATTTAACACATTAATAAAGGAAATCAGTAACTTGAAATAAGAGCACATTATTGAATAAAAGGAGGGAAGAAAGAGGTCGAGCACACGGTTGTAACACCTGATAGCTGTTGGGACCATCGCCAACCAGTCCAAGCTCAGCCATGTATGGTCTAGCACAACCATTGGGGCAGCCGGTTACCCTTATAACAATAGATTCATTGTACTTGAGACCGACCTGAAATCAGAAAGGCTTTTACTCATTAATATGCATCCTGACTCCTGACCCCGATCTATTATTGATTTCCCCTCTGTACTCTGTGCTTCTATGAATTAGTATATTGACTTTTAATTTTATTTTTTTAATAAGTAAGCATCCAATCTCATAAAAAGCATAAGGAACCCCCCAGTGCACTGGGAGTACAAGCATATTATTAACTTCAAATTTTTAATCATACCTTCTCGAAAACAGCCCGAACCCGCTTAAGGAGGTCAGGTATTCCCCGTTCAGCTTCAGTTATTGCAAGTGGGCACATTGGTAAGGCCGGGCATGCCATTGCAGTTATGTTGAGAGGGTCTACATACCTAGGTTGCTGTAGACAAACAAAGCAGGTCAACATATCTCCACATATGAAACAATATCCCAAAAAATAGATAAAAATAAGCCTAAACAAATGCATGATGAAGAACATATGAGGAAAGGTTTGATTAACCATAAAATGGGGGCCCTACATTTTAAAACTTTTTCCAAACTCAAAACGCTTCTCCAAATCTTACCAAAACAGTCCCTAAATTTTCTCTCTGGATAAATAGTTCTCATCTATTCATCTACCTGGTTTTCTCAACAATCATACACACATTATTGATTATGATGATCTTTCCATTTGCCCCAACTGTGCACCAGAATGTTGTGTAAATTAGAGAAGACAGTATCAATGAGATGGCCAATTATTCTGGGGATGATTTTAAATCCTTAATCTCCAAAGGAAAGGAAATCCTCAAATGAAACATTTCCTAAAAGCAGTTGAATTTACCTTACATTTTCCTCAAAAATATCATTTGTTTCAACACTAAATTATTACTGAAATTTTCCTTCTAAAAATAGTTGCTTAGGACCCCACAGTTGTAGATGAATATTTTATCAAAGGTGCTTGGGGAAAATATATCATGTATCTTGAATCAGATGGAGAAATATTTTGATACACCCAAATTTTATATTATTTTCTAGATTTTACTTGTTCTTTTCTCCAGATATGACTTTTATTCGAGAAACAGGTCTTTTTTATGTAAGATTGGTAAGTGAGTGACCTATAGGCATCATCATCATCATCGTTGTAAAAAGATTACTCATGATGCAAAAGTAAAATGATAGGCTTGCCCACAATTTGTTACTGCTTTGTTAATGAACAGTACGGGCACCATTAACTATCTTCAAAATATTCAGTCGTATCATTTACTCAGAAATCTATTGCACATAATAAAGATGGCATTCAATTTCAATACAGCAGGTGAATAACAAATTCCTACTTCGGTGACAAGTTGACTCAATTCTGACTGAATTTTCACAGAATAGAAAATGCTTAGGCACAAAATCATATTGATATCTGCTGAAATAATGAATATCTCACCAGTAGACCAGCCTGAGCAAGAGCTGTAGTGATGGGGCGCTTCCATGCATTGCGAATATCACACAAGATTATGTTCTGGTTTGGTGTGAGCCGCACGCTCAAATTATACTTCTCTATCACCTCTCTTAATGTCTTCTTCATTTTCCCCCCAATACGACCATTATCAACATGAAGCCCACAAAATAAACTGCCATCTCCCTGTTAAAAAATGTATATGGTCAGAAAACAGGGCATGGGTTTGGGGCAATTTAAGGCAATGAATTAGCCATAAAGGTATGACTTGAGACAGTATCAACTAAAAGTAGGAGGGACAGTACATGACAATGTAATCATTTAAAACCTTACGAAGGAACTAAAGACATCAAATAAAATAAAGTCCAGATCAATCAAAACGAACCTGCTCATGCCATCCCAAGTAACTTTTAAATTCCCACTCCGGCAACTCGCGGAAAGGTTCAAATTTTTTTCCATAATATTCCTCAACCACACTTCTAAACTTTTCAATTCCCCAGGAGCTGATCAAATATTTCATTCTACTATACTTCCGATCATCTCTTCTTCCATTTTCTCGTTGGGTAACAACAATAGCTTTTACTGCATACAATATATCCTCTTTTGGCACATAACCTAATGGTTCTCCCAGTCGTGCAAAAGTGGTCTCCAACCTATGTGTTCTTCCCATACCACCACCAACCTGCAACAGAAATGATATGAAACTATCAATTATAAGCCACAGAAGTAAGCATGAAAACTGTTAAGATTTGTTCATCTTACATATAAGTTGAATCCCTGAGGTTCTCCCTTGTCATCAGAAACAACAACAACACCAATATCATTTGTGAGAATATCAACCGAGTTGTCTGTAGGCACAGTGACGGCAATTTTAAATTTCCTTGGCAAGAACTGAGTTCCATAAATGGGTTCAGGTGAATCAAGGAAATTTGTTCCATGAGAATTATCATTGCGGGCCTTGACTACTTCAGGAGTTTCTGCCGTTATGACTTGCTCCCCATCCACCCACACATCATAGTAGAAACCAGACTGAGGAGTTAGGAGTGCAGCAATATTCTCAGCAGTTTGCTGTGCGAATAGATAATCTTTTCTTGTAAGTGGAGCAGCAGGAGCAAGAACATTCCTATTGAGATCGCCACAAGCACCAAGAGTTGAGCCCATGTTTTTAATGATCGTACTCATAACTGTCTTGAGGTCCTTCTTCACAACTCCATGGAGTTGAAATGTTTGTCTGGTAGTCAAACGAAGTGTTCCTATTCCAAATTGGTCTGCAAGATCATCCATGGTCAAGTAGAGTTGATTTGACACTTTTCCACATGGGTTCTTAGTACGAAGCATAAATGAGTAATTCTTTGGACCACGATCATCTCTATTGTACTGTTGATAGCTCCCATGGAACTTGATAATCTGGGTGGCAGCATCATTTACATTTGGGGCATCCGTCAACAACTCCTCATTAAGAGGGTATCTTATGTAATTACTTTGTTCTTTAAATATTTCAACCTTGCTACGCTTAGTCTCGGAAGCAGTGTCAGGCTTTGCTGGCTGTAAAAAAGAGATTCTACAAATTTCAGAACCAACTACTTTGCTCACCGAAAATGAAAAGATATCAATCTAATATTCTGCATCCTCCAAAGGAAGAGGTGCTTGAGCCTAATACTTGCTAACAATAACAAATCATTAATATTTCATAATTTGAACTCAATTATGAAATATCACAAAAGCTAAGTTGGCGGAGCTTTTCCTTTCGCAGGTTCTAACCATTTTCCTTTTCTTGCAAAAGACAGGAGTAGGAAGAGAAAGAAACTGAAATATTTTGGAAACAGATTTTTCATAAAAATAATAATATTAATAATAATAAGTAGAGATACCAACTGTACAATGATTTACCTGTCCACAAAAAAACATAAAAAAGATTCACCCACCACCCGTCCATAAAAGGCCAGTAAATTGCACAAAAATGAATACCATTTTCAGTATCATACTAAAAGCAGTACATGAAGTTCATCATTTGTTACAATTCTAAGTGTCCCACATGGCTTAAGTACAGCCTTAACCATGTGTATATTAGATCTCGGACACCCTCCCATTGCATTCCGGTTTTGAAGGGTGAGTTCTACCCAAGGCTTGTACACTCAACCATCGCATGCCGGTTTTGAAGGGTGAGTTCTACCTAAGGCTTGTACACTCAACCATCTTAACTTGATCGGATACCAAGAAAATAAAATAAAATCTTACAGTCCTTGCTGTTTATCATCCGTTAAATAACTCTAGCGGTCTAGTTGGTTCTTATAATAAACGAGAGAAAATAATACAACAAACCACAAGAATGGCTTCTTTCTCTTTATTTCAATTTGAAGGAAAGTTGGAAACTTCAATTGCCAGCTTGACAAATTCAAACATTTCCTTTTTTTCACTTACGAATCACCAAATTTGAAAAAGGCTTTCATTTCGAACAGAAAAAACTTTATAAGAACATTACGGTTTCATCAATAGCTAAAAATAAGAGACTTAACACACGGGAAAAGAATATATTTGATGGTCCGATTTGGATTGAGCTCTCTTCGCCACATTTTCTCGCCAACCAAACACGTATTCACAAACGGAAACAGACAGCAACGAGAAGAGACTAACAAACGAGAATCGCTTAAAATGGCTTCATTTCTTAAGCATTTAGCACTCTTTTCACTCAAAGAACCAAGCTACGTGTCAAAAAGAGGAAATTTCCTCTCGTTTTGCCACACTTTCCTGGCTTCCAAACAGAGCCAACTAAAAAAAAACACAGAACTAAAACTTCAACACATACAATAAGCTAATAAAAAGAAAATCGGAGCGAAATCTCACAGTGGACACAGCTCTAATCACCGAAGGCCTCGTAGACGGAACCGAAACGGAGCGCGCGTGTCGCGTCAGAGCAAGAGAGCCGGAGGACCTGAGGCCGCGAAAGCTTGGAATCTGAAGCTTCGGGTCCTTGAGCAGACCGGTGTTCGCAGCCCCAAACGACGTCGTCATGGCTTCAAATTCTCAAAGTAAGGCCCTAGGCCGAGCTAGGGTTTCTGAGTGAATGAAGAAGAAGAAGAAGAAGAAGCAGTGTAATTGAGATGTTTAAGAGAGAAGTGGATACCTGGGTCCGTGTGCTGGTTTGAATGGGTGGTATGAGGAAAAGCGAAAAGGTGCTTAAATTTTCTGATTTTGTTGGTACAGGCTAACGTGCGCCGTCACGTGCCTGTCACGAGCACGTTTTGATATTCTTTTGGCTTGGGGGTGTTGTAGGATAAACCCCCACGCGCGGTGGACAGTTAAATCGGTGTAATTGACCAAATCAGACAGCGAGGGACGAAATCTAGATTTTTCTATCAGGGTTAAATCGTAAATGAAAATTTATATTGGTTTTGGTTTGGGATTTTAAAAGTACGATTTAAAATTAATAATTTAGAAATGTGATTTTTAAAAATGTAATTAAGT
Source organism: Alnus glutinosa (assembly GCF_958979055.1). NCBI lineage: Eukaryota > Viridiplantae > Streptophyta > Magnoliopsida > Fagales > Betulaceae > Alnus > Alnus glutinosa. The sequence continues at coordinate 3,474,691 of NC_084894.1, read as the reverse complement.
ATTTAATAAAATTATAGTTTGATCATTAAATTGTGCGCTTCCAAAAAAAACACATATTATTGCCTACGATTTGACAAAACATATTTTTTATGTTTTCAAATCGTAATTTTTTTAAAAAAATGCAAAATTCTAAACGGTTTATTTTCTTCAATTTAATTTAAAATTGCATTTTTATGTACGAAATTGCAGTGCCAAATGCACCCTAAAGATAATGTTATATGGGCCAAGGTTTAATAGATTTTGAGGTGGCCTAGAATTCAACTCATTTTTTTTAATAAATTAATATTGAGTAATACTAGATCTATAACTGGTTTACAGTTCTTTCACATATCACCCAAAAAAAAAAAAAATTAACATCGTCCAATTACATGTTGACACATATCAATAAGTTGTACAAGAAATATAGGCCAATTATATGTCTAACAATTTTTTTTTATTAATATTAATCGGCCGTAATAGAGTAAGATAAATGTTTGATTTAATTTTCATGTACATTGGCAAATTCACCGTTGAATCTGTAGGACTTATTACATGGGATCCTACAAATTTAATGGTAAATAATGAAAAATGATTTTTATGATTTCTCAAAAAAAGATAAACAAAAAAAAAAAAAAACAAGAGAAATATTTGGTTTTTATCTTTTTTTTGTCTATCTCCATATAAGAAATGAACAAATTTATCACTGAATATGTGAGACCAAATAAAACCAAAATATGGTCCTACAAATTCAATTATAAATTAATAAAAATAAATGTATATAATTTCTTAAAAAAGAAGGAAAAAAAAAAAACATTTCTCTTACCAATTACTTGCTAATATGTGTTAATAAATTGTAAAGAATTATAAAAGGCAAGTACATTTTTCCTCGTCATAACATAGTAGAGTATTTATTGCAGCGCCCGAGTGACGGAGCGGTAAAGCGCGTGGAACGTATCTGACAGACATGCGGGGAAGTAAAATTGGATTCCATGGTACACTGAACCTGGACAGGCCTATATATTTTACAATTTTACTAGGGTCATGTTTGGGCTGCGGTTTTAATAAATAACTTTTTTTTTAATCTCAGTAAACTGTATATGAAACTAATAAAAAAACAATCAATATAATTTCGAGGTTTTATATTAGAGGGGCTGTTTGGTTATTGGGTCAGTGGCTGACAAGACAACATTAGTGAAGCATAGCGAAAACGACAAGGAGTAGGAGAAGTAGTACTCAACTACTTTTATTGCCCCTTGCCCCAGGCGAAAAGGTTAAAACCGAGAGTAAAAAGTTCAGAAGAAAATAATGTAAAGCTAGTATACGTTCGGAATTCTTTGTTGTTGTTTGTCTGAATTACATTTATAATTGTAATTTCGTATATAATAAGTACGATTTTAAATTAAATCGTAGAATATAAATCATTTGAAAATCTGCATTTATAAAAATTACGATTTTAAAACGCGCAAGTAAGATAATACTTTTTTTTAAAACGTAGAATTTTAAAAGTTAATTTACGATTTTGCTAGACGCTTAACTACATTTTTAAAAATCACTTTTTTCACATTGCACATTTTAAAATTGTTATTTTAAATCGGACTTTTTGAAATATCAAATCCAAACGGACCCTAAAGGTAACCTCATAGAAGGAGGGCTGCGAGGCCCATTTACTTATTCCTTACAATTAATTGTTTGAATTGTATACAATTTAAGTAGCAAGACCCATTTTGTAACGACTCAAAAAAAAAATTAAATGGCAATTCATGCTGATGAGTCGACGAGCAATCTTGCAGGTTGATGCAGAATAAAATACATGTGATGTAGAATGCAAGTATGGCATAAATGCTAGAAATGAAAATAGAAACAAGAACATTAAACAGCCAAACAAGTGTCAGCAAGCAAAGCAAAGGCTCCATAAAGCACTAAGCTTTTTTAAGTCCATGAACAAGTGAAGGTAGTCCCCCAGGTTTTGGACAATCTGGCTAGACACCCTCTTAGCTCTCAAGTAAACTCCAGAGTTTTTCTAACGACCCATCAAGTTAGATCAATTAAGCAGAAGAACTCACCACAATAGAAAGCACGACTATGTCCATAAATAAAAAAGGCAAAAGTCCTTATATATGTAAAGCTTCTTAAGACATGCTCTGCAAAAGTACACAGTTTCTGCTTTTCTGATTGCAGAGACAAGGGGAAAAGGAAAAAAAGAAAAGCGATGAAGAACAGAAATTTGACTGCACAATTCAGTGCAATTTTTCCATTTACGCCATTGATTTCAAGGATTGAAGCCAACAATCAACCTCAGATATGATGCATTCTTGCAGTCGAAAGCTAGTTTCATCCTCAAACACCAGATGTTTATCTGTAAAAACCAGAAGGCACAAGTATCATAATGATATATTTCGTCAATACCCAAAAATTTCCCAAAATAGTTAGGATTGTGTTGAATTTGTAGTGCAATAGAGATGGGAGAACAGCGAAAAAACAAAAAAGGTGCTTGTGAGTAACTACTGCATTTTTATACTCAGAAGTAGAAAGGGCATCTTTTGTATAGGAGACTGCAAGTGAGAAACTTCCATTGGATTCCTCTGATGAATCTTTGGTGAATTAAACATAAAAATTCACTTTATTCAGCTGGTGGTCCAGATCTGCAGGCAGTAATCAGTGGACAAGATTGTGCAAGAAAATTTGCTGAAGCACAAGTTGAGTGCCAAAGAGCACCACAAGATTGAGCTCTCAGAATTTAGGTAACATAAGTCACTGGGATTTTGAACAAACCAAAACAGCAAAGAGGATCTGGATTCCCTAGAAAGGAAAGGACAAACAACAGCCAGAAATTGGCATTTTCACATCTCAATGACTCTTTATCTTTGCCAAACTTAACCTCAATAATTCGTATGTAAAATATTCAGCACCCTGGGAAGTGATAAACATATGCATCAAATAGATATTAGACAAAAGAATACATGAGTTTGTTGAAAAGCACAAATAGATTAGGATATAAAACAATTCTACGTAAAGAGTCAATTGCAACATAAGTCACTGGGATTTTGAACAAACCAAAACAGCAAAGAGGATCTGGATTCCCTAGAAAGGAAAGGACAAACAACAGCCAGAAATTGGCATTTTCACATCTCAATGACTCTTTATCTTTGCCAAACTTAACCTCAATAATTCGTATGTAAAATATTCAGCACCCTGGGAAGTGATAAACATATGCATCAAATAGATATTAGACAAAAGAATACATGAGTTTGTTGAAAAGCACAAATAGATTAGGATATAAAACAATTCTACGTAAAGAGTCAATTGCAACTTTTATAATCCTACAGTTAAAAGAAACATCAATTAGACAGTCAAGGATGGAGAACAAGATATACTTTTGGTGGACAAAACTGATGCATGTCAAATGATCACACAATATTTTTTGTACAAGTAATTGACCCTATGGGGAAGGAAAGGGAAATGGGATATTCGAATTAGTGATCTCCGCTTCATAAGGCATGGTATCCAGCCGATTGAATTACCTCTTGGAGTTAGCAATTACACAATATGAGATATCAAACTAGCATTTCACCTGAACGGCCAATACGTCACTACAATGGCAAGTTTAATCCTACTTAGCAGAGATACAACAACATAGAAATGGCTATTCTTGAAAAAGTTAGGATATATAGTACATATAACTATATATCTCTATCTACGTGTGTGTGTGTGTGTGTGTGTGTGGGGGGGGGGGGGGGGGGGGTGGGGGGCGGGGGCGGGGCCGCAACCAGCATTAGATGTCCACCACAGAGTGCAAGATTGATTGTTACCGATCTACCATCAATTACCAAAATCACCTTGAAGAAAGAAACAAATAAAACTGACTCAACCACAAGCACCACAACTTTCTCACACCTCTCAAGCATTTATGCCAATCCAGACTCAACTGCTTCTTTGGTTTTATCTCTTTAATGTTCTGTCGAAAGTATCTCCAATTGATTTAAAGAAAAAGATTGAAGATGAAGACAAAAAATGTATAAAGCAGATACTGCAAATGTAACTGCTCCTCCCTTATGCTTTTGTCGTGAAGGTCACAACCAAAACTCAGTCAAATCTTTATCGTTTCTTTTACAAAAAATAAATAAATAATAGAAGGACAAAAATAAAGGCAAACAGGGTGATCTAATGAAACAGGTTGTAACAGAATTGTCAGTTACAGATAAGAGTTGTTTACAATAAAATAGAAAATACGAGGACTTGTATTCTTTATGATGTTATATATGTGTATGCTCACCTAGTATTACATAACATCAAAAGGTTTAAAACGTAAATTCTAAGCTTGTTGCAGGTTCATGCATCCTGTTTAATTGCTAGTGGCAAAATACAGTAGAAACACAGTTTCTAAATTTCTAGACAAGTTTCCAGAAAGAATTTCTGAAGTATCTCTTTCCTCCATGGATAAATTCTGAACAACTTAAGACAAGAAGGAAAAATGGGCAACACATTAAGGAAATGTGCAAATCTGGTTTCCTGATCAATGAAATTGAGTTGGAAAAAATAATTTAAAGAAGTCCTTTGCAACCAAACAGAGCTTGAAGCGAGTAAAAAACAATGGTAGCAAACCTAGTTCCAGGTTTCTTCTTGTAAAACACACGGAAATTTTACATGCTCAGGGACAAGGAGATAAAAGGAGAGTCTCCAGCAAATAAAAGCAGTTATTTCATGAAACGGGCATATAATTAGGTCATATAGCCCATGCTTTGCACCAAAGTACACTAGACTGTAACATGCAACTTAAGTAAGAGATATGAAAGCATGTATGTTCAATTCCCATTCCACTAAAAGATTCTTCAGGATATGAAAATAACACTTACTACGTTTGAAATAGGGCGTGCTCCCTTCTGACAGATTTAGTTAGGCTTTCGGCTTTTTTGCTATCCTTGGTGCCTGGTCAAGTTTCCCTTCTGGCATATTCCTTCTTCAGATTCACTGATCTCAGTCAGTTTACCCTGCAGAATTTCAGGATCTTCTTCTTGAGCTTTTGGTAACTTAGGCAGCACATCACCAGACATATCACAGGCCCCTTCATTTGCTGCTTTCAAAAGTGTTTCCGTCTCATTGAAATTTTTCCCAGTATCAACATCCATGGGCCCTTCAACATTGATTTTTCTGTTTCTCACTTTCTCCTCGACTTCATTAGGAAGAACAGAAACTTCAGCATTTTCAGCAAGGTCCTCCATACCATCTTCCACACATTGAGGATTTGAGCTCAAACTCAACCTATTTCTAACTTCTTTTGAAACCTTTCTATCTTCTATCTCAATCTGCTTTTCTACCAGATCATCTTCTTTCTTCTCGACATTGAGATCTGTTGTGTCATGTTGGGTTTCAGATGAAATTCCACATTTTTCTTCACATTGTTCTTTTGCAATAGAATCAGTCTTCTCACCATCCTCCTGATAGTTAGCTTCCATGGATTTGTCAACATCAACATCACCATGTATAATATTGTTCTTAATTTCATCAAGGTGTGAAACAACTTCCACATTTGCATCCAGGTCCTCTTTCTCTTCGCTTTCTTTCCTGCTCTGAGACCTGAAGCTTCTCTTTTTCACAGCTCTGGGAGTTGCTCTTTTCTTTGAGCTCACACGCTTTTTCTCTGATTTAGCATTGCCTACCTTAATGAAGTCATCTTTCATAGTTTTTCTGCTCCCTTCCACATTATCAGACCTCAATTCTTTCACCTCAGAATTGGATTCCGTTCTAACAACTTCTGTGGCTTCTTCATCCATTTTAGACTCATCTTGCTCTTTTTCATTACTAGCATCAGGAGGTTCTTCAACATTAAGAGCCTCATCAATGACCACCTGCTTAGCTTTTTCAGAAAGCACATCCACTTCTTCTGCATTATTATCTTCAGGATCTTTCCCTTCTTTGGAAGATCTCTCTGATGGAGTTTTCTTCTTTGGCTCCAACTGCTTTGCCACTTTCTCAGCATCCACCATCTCAATATCCTCATTCAAAGTTTCAGCACCGACCTTTTCACCATCCAAACCCTTCACTTCATCAGAATTGGGTTTGGTTCTCAACTTGAAACTGTCAGTAGGCATAATTTCAAGCTCAAACCGCTCTTTCCTCAAATCCAACATTTCACGATCACCATCTTCATAGAGAATATTATGCAGCTTCTTCTCGTAATCAAAAGCTTTGACGCATCCGGTAAACCATTTTCGTGATCCAGACCAGTAAACCTTAACTCTTTTGCCAATGATCTTATCATTGTCATCATCGCCCAAATCTACCAACCGGAAAGCAGGCACCTCCTTTCTTGGGCGAAGCCTAGATGAACTTCTATCTGGGGACAAAAAAAATGCCCGCACTATTTCCCCATCTGCTCCCCTCCTTCGCTTCACTGGAGTAGATGTGTCCTCTTTACTGTCCTCCATCATAGTTTCCTCTGCATCCTCTTCTTTCACAATAAGTTTGGCCCCACCTCCTGCCTTACCCTTTCTTGCTCCAGATTTCTCTCCCATAGACTTACCACCAGAAACCTGCCTCCTTACTACATCCTTCAGGACCCCTATTTTTAGAGCATCATCTACATCACTGTCTTTCAATTTGCTGCTCTTTTTGGCCACAGATTTCTCTCCCTTAGACTTATCACCAGCAACCTTCCCCCTTACTTTAGTCTTCAAAACCTCCATTGTCAGATTATCATCTACAGTTACATCCTTAGATCTACCCTGTTTGGCAACAGACTTCTCCCCCCCAGGCTTGTTACCAGAAGCCTTCCTCATTACTTCAGTCTTCCGGGCCCCTATTTTCAGATCATCATCTAAATCAACATCTTTGGATTTACTACTTTTTTCTGCAGCAGATTCCTCCCTCTTAGACCTACCAACAACAGCCTTTCTCATTACTTCGTCCTTCAGAGTCCCTACTGCCAGCTCATTATCTACAGAAGCATTTTTTGATTTGTTTCTACCACTGGTCCTTTTTCGAGTTACAGATCCATAAGCCTTCTTATTCCTTTTCTTAGCCAAATCTTTTTTATCCATATCAAAAAATTAGAATGCATACACCACAAACCTTGTAATGCAAAAGGATCGTCAAGACAGCCCCAGCAATGAATAAATGCTGCAAAAAGCAAGGAACAATCAGAAGATTGTTATAGACAAAATAAAGATCAGAAGACTGTTCCAAAATTCAAAAAAGTATTTAAAAAAAAAAAAAAGAAGCAGAAATCCTATGGCACTAGACAGGAGACAAACATTCACGAGAGTGAAGAGTCGATACTCCAATCTAGAAGAAAACCCCAAAAAACTGACTACAACATTTGCCATTTGCAGCCAGTTTAGAACAAAGCCCATGAATCCATGTACAGTTGAACAGTCTTGCCCCTTTGTTTAAGATTCTTTACCTTGACCTTTAAAAGTCAGGATTGGTAGTCTGGCCTCTTTTAAAAAAAAATCATGAATTAATCACCAAAAATACGAAAGAAGTCTTGAGAAAAACCAACTCTGATTGTTCATTTCAGCCACTGACTCAGATTTCAAGTCCCAGAATGCATTAATAACCAAGAAGCTTTAGTCCCTAATTCATCAGCTTTAGAACTTCAAAATCCAAAACAACCCCACTAAAGTAAAAGAAAAACCTATAGAACCAAGAATCATCAAACCATCCTTTATGAGAATAGTGATCAAGCAATATGCTATCAACTAATCGAATCTGTTTCTTTAATGCCATTTCACAAATTTTCCTGTTTTCTTTGTTTGTTTCACTAAGTGAGTATTGAGATTCATAGTTTGGTGGGTGGTCACATTTTGTGCTACTTGGCAATTTGTGCTCAATTCATTTGTATGAAAAAAAAAAATTAAACAAAAGCGTGATAGAATGAAAGCATTCAAGAAAAAACCAAGACACAGACAAGCACCAACTCATCCCAATTGAAAGACTTCCAAGTAATTAATTGCACCATGAACGGTGCTACAATTTAACCAGAATATGTAATTCTCTTACATCATATCATGTCATATGAGAAGACCCAGATATGAATTGTGTGTGTGTGTGTGTGTGTGTGAGAGAGAGAGAGAGAGAGAGAGAGAGAGAGAGAGAGAGAGTATCTGCTAAATAAAAGCAAGGAAAAAAAAAAACAAAGCAGCTGTTTCTTGGCTTCTTATATCAGGAAAACCTTGGCTGAACTACGAGCAAGACTAAAAAACCAGGCAGAAAATTCCATAATTAAAGAAATCACATAATAGTAATATGAGAGCATTCGAGAGAAATTCAGAAACCAAAACAAGCAAAACTCGAATGCTGACATTTGAAAACCTAAATTCATCACAAGAGAACAATAGCAAACTATATGCAACCTCAAATATAGTGAGGAAACCCCTGATATGAAGAATCAAAAAATGGTAAAATCAAAACATTCGATAGAGACCCATAAGCCAAAAACAACAAAAACTTGAATGCTGATGTCAAAATAACCAAATTCATGACAATTGAAGCCTAGAATATGCATGCAACCCAAAAATCTAAGAAAACCCTGGATATGAAGGAGCAAACATTGGTCAAATGGAACTCAGAAATTATATAGTAGGAATCAGAGGTGGGTGTGTGGAACTTTTGAGGGGTTTAGTTGGGGAACCTCATGTGCTTTCCCTTGGGGCCACTGCTTCAGACACTGCTCTCAGCAATGAGCTCAATCAAGAGACCCGTTGTTGATAAGGAGAAACCTGTGGCAAACCCTATTACTGCTAAACACTTTACCAATTATAATAGAGAATTGTGTGCAGGAAACCCGCTTGCTTTACAGAGCTTTTCAATGGGCTATGGTTCCATTTTGTTGAGAGAGGCTCATAAATAGAGTTCTCCACTCACCAAACATTTAAAATGGCAAGTAAATAAAGAATTAACCTATTCCCAACTCAGAGAACAAAACAATTAAACATTTGGAACTAATTGTAGAGAAATTTCAATTATATACTATCAAACAACATTCAAAGTAAAATCTGTTAGAAGAAAAGTAAGATATCAAGAATCTGACAGTTTAGGGTCAAACTGAAGCATACAATAAATTCACCCAATACAGCCAAAAACACACAAAAAAAACCCAAAAACAAAACTGGGCCACATAGAAAGAACCAAACCTGAAGTGCTGGCACAAAATTAATCCCCGTTTCTGCAACCCAAAAGCCCTTGACTTTCCTAAACAAGTGCAACAGATAGAGCGTTCTCTAAGGGACCCAAAAAAGAAAAATTGAAAAAGAGCCTAAATTTTGGAGCTGCTTGGGCATCAAGAAAAAAGCAAAAAAGTGGGCCAAAAAGAAAGAGCAGGTTGGATATAGTACCTTGGAGCTAGAACCCAGTGTCTGGCCACGGGTGTGTGTGCACAGTGCACCTGTGTCACAGTGGCACTGATGTGCTGGGCATTAATGTAAGCATGTAGTCATGTAGAGCAGCAGTGTAGCAAATCACAGCACTAGGTACGCCATGTCAGCTTCAGAATGGGCGGGAAATATTCTGGGACGTGTGACACGTGGCTGCATTAGGTTGGATTTTGAGATGGATGCAATACATAGGTATTTTACACCCTGTCAATAGGTATAGACATCTCAGCAAACATGAGGTAGTCTTCACAAGATTCACCAGTGTGAGCAAATTTCGGATTGATAGGCTCCATAATAATTCGAGCAGAGCAAATTATTGAGGATCAAGTCTAAACACTAGTTATAATTTACATTTTAAATGAACGAATCCAATTCTACCATATGATATAAAATTTAAAACTCTCTTTCTAACAATCGCCACCCTTACCAACCTTATCATCACCATAACCACGGTACTGCCACTATTAATCTTCCGCCACTGTCATTTGGTTAATCGGTTATATCTTTGACCGCTTTGGGAGTAGCAAACCACCCCTCTTGAAATACCAAATTAAAGCAATGCTAAAATATATATACATGCACGCGCGCGCACGCTAATTTGTGAGAAAGATGAAAATTGTAGTTAAGTGTGACAACTAGGCTAACATGTATAATTGAGCCTATAACAAGTCATTATATTCATATAGTGTTGATGTAGCTTTTTGTACGATTGGATTGGCGAGATAACTCTTGCAAGATAAAGTATAAGATTCCTCGAAAGACTAGGGACACATCGATGTTTAAGTCAATAAATAACTTTAAAAAAAAAAAAGAAGAATGAGAAGAGTTGGAAGATGAGAGAATACCTTATTTTGGGAGTCATGCCTCTTTTAATATGGGAGGCTTCTTAGGGATGGTCCCTTGATGCTTGCCACATGGCGGGCTTGTTGCCATATGATTACCTTTCATGTAATAGTCTGTTTTAGTGGGTCTTTGGTGGTTTATATCCACACCGCCTTTCTCATGGCTGACCTGTCCAATCCTCCATACTACGCTAACTAATAATACACAATTTTGCATGCTCAAATTAGATGGCGTCTTTCCTACAAAATAAAAAGAAAACCACCAGAATGGTACCGACTTTGGGCCAACGAGGGAGCTTCCAACAGTCAAGTTTGTTGTTTGTCTGATAAAGAGAAAATAGAAGCGAGAGTTTTTTCCTCTGAGAGATGAGTTGTACTTAAGTCTTAAGACAATACATGTCAAAAAAAAAAAAAAAAAAAGTCTTAAGAAGGCAATATGGGTCTTTTATTTGAGGATCCTTATGGACTTTTTAGACCTTCTTGGACTTGGGCCCCAGCCTATTTCTATCCACATCACATATAAACCATTTTAATGAACTTTAGTTAGGAAGGAATTAACTCAAAACACATCCAATTTCGATAACACCTCTTAGTCAGAAATTAATTCATAACCAACTCAGGCTTGGTTAATTAATCATGATGATACAAACAGAAATGATAATAAAGTTTTTTTAACTAAAAAACTAAACTACAGAACATTTCTTAAATTAACCACAACTTTCACTCCTACAGATTCATAATTTATTTGGGATAATAGTGATAGAATATGGGGGTGATCACACCCTCTGTATACTTTATAATCTTCATCCATGGTGATATATATCTTCTTCAGAGGTTATTAGCCTGAATAGATGCAACGCTGCAGAAGGGAATAATTCTCTACCCCTTTTTTCAGACTAATTTCTTCCTGAATTTTCAGCCTCAAGGAACTATCCATCCATTGTTATTCTACCTTTTGCATCGGTGACTTGACTTCAGGGGCTCCATCGTCTAGAAAAAAAAGGAAGGACTCCAAAGGCTCCATTTGCCATATTGGGCGTTCAAGAGCAAAAGTCTCTTTTTCGTTACTATGAGAAGTCACATTATTGGGTTCTAAACCATTGACCACACCAACACAGGAAAATATTAACCAAATGTTTTGGATTGAGATTACCAATTTTTTTTTAGGATATCTTCTAAATTTAGGAAATTGAAAAATAAAGCAATTTTTTTTTTTTTTTTTTTTGGGTTTACCTTTGATGGTGTGGACTCGCAGTGACCTTAAGACCGTCTTTTAAGAAAGAACTCGTCCTGCAAAATAAGGGAGAAATTGTCATAAGCTCGTTGATTCTAAATAATTGAGGGCATTCTGACACTCGAATTAGCAAAAGTATGATAAAAGGGTATTCAGGCATAATTTGTCTAAGGGTTTAATCGCATACATAATTGAGAGGTTTCACCTTTTATATATAGGCGGGGGTTCCCACCCTCTCTAGCTTAGGGGTTCACACAATTGGACTTCTTGTTGAGGGAATATAGGGGTAATTTCTGGCGTAGGAGGTTGTTACCTGACCTGACGGGAGAGGATCGACTGCGGTGTGTCTCATAGAGATGCAAGTGCATCCTTTAGTCTCGAACCTGGTGCGGACTTGGCCGTCGGGCCCTTCCCTATTCTCTATTGGGGCTTGGGCTTAGGTATGGTCTTGGCTGTTACATACCACCGGACTTAAATTTGACTTTCTAACGAACAAGCCCTCCCGTCGGTATCCAGGCCCTACAAGTTTTTTCTGATCTTTTCGGTAACTTTAACCGCCACAAGAAGTCTCCTTAAAGTGTAGCTGCAAGGTAATTAAGAAGAAGAAAAAAAATCGTCCAAATTTTTTTTATATATAGTTGTTTACTATCATGGACAGAAATCCAGTCATCTATTCCTGGGAAATGAAAACACTATATATATATATCTCTATATATATATATATATATAGAGAGAGAGAGAGAGAGAGAGAGAGAGAGCAAAGACAAATTCCTGAGAGCTCCCTCCCGACTTTTTGGCTGAAAAGAATCTAAGCGGAGGATAATTCTTTGTTGGTTGTTTATGCCATGTTGAACCATCACCATACTTGTGATTGAAGCATTGATTCCATCATTAGAGATGCTTGCCTTCTTCTGAATCATTTTTCCTTGTCATCTTTTCAAAACATTCATTTAATTTCTCACTTTTCTCTCCCTCCTAAATGATTTAAGCCTCCCCAACCCCTACAATTGGGCTACCCAAATTGGATGAAATTTGGACAACTCCAGGCCATTTGTAACAAGTAGATCTTGCAGCTCCTCTCTATGTGACTGACTGAATTAAGTGCAATTTGAGCAGCCGATCACAAGGATTCTCCTCCATGACTCATGCCGGTTCGTATTTGATCAAGAAAAAAACAAGGTGGTGAGATCTAAGCAGCTCTCACAAAACTAAGAATAGATAAAGATCTCCAGTAATTTTGATGCTCAAATTGTTAAAAATTCGATTCAGTCAACAAATGTGACAGACTCTTTATGTGCACACATGCCCGAGTAAGTTACTCTGTCACAAAGAATAGGCAGGCGAGCCCTATAGAAGCTCTCTCAGGTACATTTGCTGCTGAATTTGTCAGCAATGCAAAAACTTGAAAGTCTTTTTACTCTCACTTTTCTGCATTTCTGAATTTTTTTTGTTAATAAGTTATCTGATTAATGATCATTTACAATTGTCTTTGTTACTGATCTAGTAGAAGAGATTTCAGGATAACTTAGAGATGATATCTTATCACATTAGAAGTGGTTTATTCTAGTTAATCTTTCATATCTATTAGAATTAAAATTTGAATATTAGAAAATATATCTTATCATTAAGGGTAATTTATTCCAGACACCAGCAAGTGAATGAAATAATCAGAAAGGTTAATTATTCAACTCTAGTAGTTGTTTTGGGAGGTTTACGGTTACTCGAACTACTTTAAAATAAGAAGGCCTAGAATTACTCAAATTATCCTACCAAAATCTATTGTTTTTGTTAATTTTTTATTCCACATTACGTAGGCGTGTAACAATCTTTGATGAGAATATTACAAAGTCAGGCTGTTTTGTTAATGTTTTTTAAAGGGTGCATTCTGTTTTTTGTTTGAAAAAATATTATGATATGACGTAAAAGTGAAATTAGTTTTGTGTTCTGAATTGTTTATTAGTGTTTTTTGTCTATAAAACATAAAACAAATGTGAGAAAGATAATGATTTAAGAAACAAAGATGTTTAGATTGAAATGGAGGAAAAGTAAGGTCCATTTGGGTTTGTGATTTCAATAAGTGCAATTTAAAATAACGATTTTAAAATGTGCGATTTGAAAAAGTAATTTTTAAAGACGCAGTTAAGGGTCTGTTTGGGTTTGCGATTTCAAAAAGTGCGATTTAAAATAACGATTTTAAAATGTGCGATTTGAAAAAAAAATGATTTTTAAAAACGCAGTTATGCGTTTGGCAAAATCGCAATTTAACTTTTAAAATTGTAAATTAGCTTTTAAAATTCTGCATTTTCAAAAAAGCGTCATCTTACCTGCGATTTGAAAAAACAAATTTTCTGCGTTTTCAAATGTAGTTCTCAAACGAGTTATGTTTTGCGATTTGGTTTAAAATCGCACTTATTGTCTACGAAATTGCAATCTCAAACACACCCTCTAAGTATTTGGCAAAATCCCAGTTTACCCTTTAAAATCGTAAATTAGTCTTTAAAATTCTACGTTTTCAAAAAATACCCTCTTACATGCGATTTAAAAATGCAGATTTTCTACATTTTCAAATCGCAATTTTTAAAAACGCAGTTCTCAAACGATTTATGTTCAATGATTTGGTTTAAAATCGTACTTATTGTCAACGAAATCGCAATTCTAAATGCACCGTAAGTGCAAAAATCAAAAGAAGATGCTTTCTGAAAACAATCAATACAGGGATTTCCAAAAAGAGTTCTTGATATATAAAACAATAAACTTAAGAAAAAATGTTGCCTAAATAGATCCCACTGATAAATCAAAGAACAAAAAAACGATCTATAAAAATTCAACAAGAAGGAATTCGGCATGTGATGGATTGGAGCAAATAGAAACCAAGTAAATTGAGCCTAATCAATTGGTATATCAATTAAATCCAACCAAATAATGGAAATACTTTTAACTAATTCTAGCTCAAGATGAAAAGGAAATTAGGTGAAATAGGAGACAAATTTACAATGAGATGTAATATAATTAAGAAGACAAACAATGGAAGATGAAAGAGACATGATATACTTATCAGGGAGAGAGAGATCGAGAAGAGGAATGACTGACATTGCGAGGCAAACATGAAGCTATCCATTTTAGACAAGAACAAAATAGGTGAAATTGGCTAAATTTGCTAAGCAAATATCAAGATGTCTTTTTTTCGGCGGAATGCTCGAGGTTTTGTAAATCGTAGGTTATAATTTACAGATTCGGCTTGACTGGATCCGTTGAGATTGAAACACGTGTTTATTGTGTCTTGTTATAAGACACGATCCAGCTCCAATTGGAATTGAACCCAAGTTAAATCTATTACCATAGGATATCGCTCAATCCATTTATGAATAGCTTGTAATATATGTAATAATTAGTAGGAGACACATTTTAAATGGATATTCTATATTTGAAAAAAGCACTGATATACATCACACATTAAATTCATTGTTTTTCACCCATGCATAACTCCTAAGAAAAAATTCTTCCCAATTAGTGCACTTGGTTAAAAATCATTAAACCTTTCACTCTTAACAGCTTGCAATTTTGTTCACAAAAAATAATAAAAATAAATAAATAAAAAATAAAAATGGAATACTAATTAGCTGGTTGCTAAAATTTTAAGAAATAGCTGTATTTAGCAATCTGGAGACTAAATAACATGAGGTGAAAAAGGTCAGGAAACAGAATCCACAAGTATGAAAAAGATTGCAAGGTCATTGTTTCACTGTCATTGTCTTTTTAGAATTCATCTCCCTTGTAATAAGGCTATTGGTTGTCCGATATTATGGGTAACCTCATTTGAGAAGGCACTTGAGCCTCACTTACCTGCTCGAACAGGTGTCTGAGCAAACCACACGAATAGGGGCCTGAATTGCCCAAACACCTACCCAAGTAAAGTGGGAGCTAAAATCCATTATACAGCCTCATTGCACCAGATCTCCATCCATCTTTAGATTGTGTTGTGAACAACATTTTTCAACTTGTGTTTGTGGTCATCGATGCCATATCCTCCTCTTTCATTAATTGCTAAAATTCCAATTACCAACCCAAAAAAAAAAATAAATAAATAAAGAACTTAAATATTCAACTTTACATGCCACATAAAAGTGTGAAATGACATTTGTTTCTATGATTTGCTTTTCTTTTTTTCCCTTTCCCTTACCAACATGGCATCCATGTGACATTTACCCCCCAAAAGACAACATTATCATATAAAGTGCTTTAATTTAAGAGATAAACTCAAAACAGTATCATTTTAGATACTCTTTGCAAATAGCATTATTAGAACAGGGGATCTTTTAGATTGTCCTGCCAAAAAACAGAGGATATTTTATGTGGATACTTCAAAAACAAAAAACCAACAGCTAGATTAAGGGGGTATTCTGTTTATGCGAATATCTAGTTAATAGATAAAGCAAATCCAGCTAAACAAAAGATTCCTCTGTTGCGAAATCATGGATATAATGAACTTCACCAGTTCACCTAACAACAATTGCAAGTGGCAGTTTCTGCCATCAACAGCACATGGAAGCAGTTAAACAGCTATTAGACAATACATCCCTAATGAAAAGGGCCTGTGGGCCTAATTGATATATTTACAACCACATATTTCTTGATAACAAGTCGACCAAATTCTCCCTAACACTAATATTTTCTTTCCCCGGCAACTACCACAAAACAAACAGATCCTAAAGATAGCTATTTGATGAAAACATTAAGACCCTCATCCTGATCTACCTAATGGAAGGTCTCATAAGGAAATAAAATGGAAAAAATAACAATGGTTGCATAAAACCAAGAAAAAGAAAGAATATTTTCATTTCCCAAACATCAGTTATTTTGTAATAATTGTTCGTTCATCTACCCTCATTGGCTAGCTGTAAAGACTCATCCCTCATCAACTTTAAGCTGAGGTTGTTGAATCTTTCTCGTGAATATTGCCTGGATGCTTTTCTCCAGTCTGTACCAGCTTTCATCATAGCAGCAAACTCTTCATAACTTATGCGCCCATCCTGCAAGATTAAATGAGAACAAGGTTTGACTCTCAATATAAGACTTGATATCTGAAGTGTTGAGCGGTAACACGTAACTGAATTAATGCCAAGGAGTCGCACAAAAACCAATGGCAAAAAGCTATGCAAATAGATAGCTCTAGAGTGCTATAAAATTGTGTTAAATCATTCCTTATCCGTGGGCTCAAACTCTCTCAAAAGCTAAACCTAATAAAAAAATTTGAATTTAATCATTTAATTTATATTCTAACAATCTCTCTCACGTGTGGATTCAAACTCCCGCCCTCAATAAGTAAAGCCTAACACATTGAATATTTAATTGAAATGAAAGGTGAATTACATAGACAAATTCGACTCAAAACCTTTGTTCTGATACTATGTTAAATCACTACTTACCCCAAAAGTAAGCTAATAATAAATTGTGAATTAAATTATTTAATTAATACTCAAACAGATTGATAATATGAATGCATAACTAACGGGGGGAATTGCATGAGAGGGTTTTAAGAAAGTCATGCTTTAGATAAAGAGGCACGGTATAGGATGATACAAAAACAAGCACACTTATCAAATGAGCACGTCCAGTTTTAAAAACAAAAGTAAAATGCACCTCCACCTCCTGTGGACTGGGTTAATTCCATTGACACCTTTTGGGTTTTTGTTTTAATTAATCACACATGTTGTATCAAGTTGTTCTAATCAACCACTTCATCCACCTCTCTTTAAATCATTAACGGCATTTTTTCCCTATTTGGCCCACGTGACCTTACACTTGCAACTCTTATCGACAATGAAGCTAAGTTCAAAGTTGTCGGCATCCCCATTATCTTCAATTGCTCATTTGCCACCCAATCCTAGACCGCATTGGCAATTTCACATACTTCAATCCAATCCTACTTGGTGACCGAGGGTGGGTGTCTCTATGTGTGTAGCTTGGGTGTTTCTATGGGGTTTGGGTCATTGATTGGGCAGCGTATAGAGGCTTGATTGATCGATCAATGTTGATGTTGGTATTTGCCAACCTCTAGAGTGATGAGTGAGAGGGCTTGAATGTCAATCAGCGCAAATGGATTCTCACAAGGTTTCTGATGGATTTGTTTAGTGGCTTGGGGGTGATTTGGGTAATGGGTGTGCTGAATCTTGGGGTGCATTTGTACGGTGGTCTGGTGGTGAGTATGCTTTGGCCATGGGCAGCCAAGTTCTGCATTGAGGTGTTCTTATGGCGCGATCAGGCACATGATGGTGAAGGATGGTGTCACTAGATTTAGAGGAATCGCATCTAACTTGGCTGTGACGCCACCTTGGAGGAAGAGGACAATGTCTGGCTGGAAATGTTGGGTTTTGGTACAGGCATAATTGGAAGTAGAAAGATTGCTGTTGATAATTTAACGAGAGGGGGATCGAAGTGATTAATTAGAACAACTTTGATAGCACACGAGGTGTGATAAAAAATAAAAAAATAAAAAATAAAAAAATAAAAAAAATTGAAATCCCAAGGGGTGTCAATGGAGCTGACCCAAACCACATGTGCAAGTGTATGTTACCATTAAAACAACAAGAAACCCATGCGATAACGATTCCAGAAGGTCGATAGGAGCATTAATGGGAAGCAAGGCAAGGAATGATCTGATATGATATGGTTATTCATAGTACCAATATATTGGAAGTTTAAAGCCCTTCAATAGCCAAAAGATGCGAAGCTTGATTTAAAAAACTAAAAGTAGACATGGTGATTCCTACTTAGTCATATGGTACTTAGATAATTCGAATGTCAGAAAAAAAGTATATCCCAGCAAAATCTTGCTTGAAAAAAGAGCTTCAATACTAACCTTGTCTGTGTCCACGTCATGCATAATGGCATTGATAACTTCCTCACTGTTGGCGTCTGGTTCATCATTCAAAGCATCCCGCAGCTCTTCAATCTCTATGTAACCACTCTGGTTTTGATCAAAGAATGCAAAAGCTTTGTGTAGATGCTCATCATTGCCCATTTTTTTAAGATGCACTGAAACAGCAACAAACTCTCCATAATTTAGAGCTCCATCGCCGTCAACATCAGCCTGTAGTAATCAAATTTCAATTATTCCCTTAAATATCATCATATTTAGGAGACTGATCAACCTATGTTCTTTTTCTTCATTCTTTCAGTTTTTTTTTTTTTTGGAAAGGGGGGGGGGGGGGGGGGGGGGGGGTGGCTGCAGTAGAGGACAAAGAGAATAACTCCAGCGCAGCTAAAAATAAAACCTGCAAACTCGCTGCTCAACATGTCCAGATTCTTATAACAATATTATTTGGGGCAAGATTATCACAGTGATTGTACTTCAAAAGAGGGAAGGTCAGGGAGCAGGGATTATGGAGGATAATTAGTTGGTTAAGGCTAAACATGATGCTTACAGCTTCCATTAGGATTTGAAGATCTGCATCAGAAATCTGTTGGCCAAGCTTCAGCAACCCTACCCTAAGTTCCTCAAGGTTTATCTTGCCTCTGTTGCCGGTGTCCATCATATCAAAGGCTTCCTTTATGCCAGCCACTTCCTCCACTGACAAATGCTCAGCCACCACCTATGGATGAAAAACTCAAAGTTCAGACATCAAATAAATGAAATCATAATATTACAGGGACAACATTCTAGAAAGAACATTATTAGACCTTCAAACGTTTTCTTGCATAGGATATACCAGGCAAACGAATTTTTCAAAATGACAAAAGAAGAGTAAGATGTCAAACTGAGAACCTCGAAAGAGCTAGGCGTATAAGATTATCTCTACTTTCACACAACAATATGAAGTAAACATTTGGAATCTTTTTATATCAAGCAAATCCCGATCATTACCCTTAGAGCTCTTTTTTTGAGCTTGTTCATCACTGAAAATTGTTTGAGCCTTGCTTTCACAGTCTCACCCAGTGGAACATTTGGAGCCCTTTTTGCATTTTGTATCCAAGGATGATCTGCGTGTGATAGCATAGGCATAATTGTTTAATACTGAGCAATAAATCTCAGCACATTTGAAACAAATAAAGCTTATGAAGCAGAACATTACCAAGCACTTCCTGAGCTTTAAGCCGCCGCTTAGGATCAGGATCAAGCATTTTCTTCACAAGGTCCTTTGCGTTATCAGAGACTTTAGGCCATGGGTCCCTCTTAAAATCAATGACGGAGCGAATGATTGCCTGTGCTACCCCTTGTTCAGTTTCTGGATGAAAAACATAATGAACTTTATGAGAATACAACCCAACAAAAAATATGAGAAACTACATTCTTTAAAAGATGGGCATAACATTATCTCAATCAGGAATAGAAATTTTGAAATAGTTTAATGGGGTAATTGTGCTTTAACACAGACTCTCAAAGCACAAAAAACATTAGAAAAGTCAATAGTCAAAAGCAAACCTGCCCAGAATGGTGGAACACCACAAAGTAAAATATACAAGATAACTCCAGCACTCCACACATCAACCTCTGGGCCATAATTGCGCTTCAGAACCTCTGGAGCCATGTAATAGGGACTACCCACGATCTCATTAAACTGCTCACCTGCATATAATTGAATCCTTCAGGTCGAGTAGTATATAACATAATACAAAGATGAGCAGGCTCAATAGATGAAGTGCAATACCAGGTTTGAAGAATACAGACAACCCAAAATCAATTGCCTTCAAGGGGGATGTTTCCTTCTTGTTTGCAAACAAAAAGTTCTCTGGTTTGAGATCACGATGCATCACTCCATGCTTGTGACACATCTGCAATGAAAATGCATGTAAATGTACCAGATTACTTTACATGAACATGTTGAGCTAAGGGAGGAGCATACATATCCAACAACAAGTTCATAGAAATCATTAGAAGTGGGAGTTTAACCAGAGCCAGCAAAAAAGTTGGTCCAACATAGGCCAAAAGCAGAGACACACACACACAAACAATAAAGAGGCAAAGAGAGAGAGAGAGAGAGAGAGAGAGAGAGGAGAAAATTACAGGGCAATATTTTAATAAATGCCTAGAGGTAATTCAGTCAGCTCAAAGTGTTCTTGTGTCAATTCCTAAGTCGAAAAATATATTTCACTGCGAGATTTATCATCTTGATGTAGTAATGTCACGTGTTTAATTGAAATTAATCACTTACGCCTTTTTGTAAAAGGCAGGGCGTTTCAAATATGGCGGCACTGAAATCCTAAGCATCAAAATGTACAGTCAATTCATTGCATTGAAACCAACTAGTCTGCATCCGTGACAGATCTCATGATAGGCAGTGATAACATGCACAGTTTATAAAGAAGTCGGCCAGCTTACAATCTAGAAGACAATGAAACGATCCACAAAAGTGGGCGGTGGGGATTCTAAACCAAGGATAAAAAACGTAGAAAACGATAAATTATTGAAATTATATTTGAATTTGTTATTTTGACTTCAAAAGCCTAAATGAACAAGAACACAGACACATCAAGTTCAAAACCAACAGCAAGAGGTAAACCATAAATGTTGTAACAATAGTAAATAGAATGTTGTAACCCTAAGTTACCAGCATATAACTATACCTAGAATAAGAACATTCCAAATCCGATTCAGCCAGCAACAAACAAGCAAAAACCAAATTCTAACATGCTATATAGAAGTCAAGCACTATCATAAGCATCAAAATCCATAACAACATTAAACCAAACCAGCAACTCAAAAAGTGATCCAAATTCAACCTGGACAACTTCAACAATGGTCCTCATAACGCCTGCAGCAGCGCGTTCTGTGTAATGCCCCCTTGCCACAATCCGATCGAACAGCTCACCGCCCTCGCACAATTCCATCACAATGTGAACCGCCTGGTCATCCTCATAAGTATCCTTCAAAGTCACAATGTTCGGGTGCTTAGGCAAATGCCTCATAATCTCCACCTCCCTCCTCACATCCTCAATATCCACAGCAGTCCTAAGCTTCTTCTTGGATATCGATTTGCAGGCGAACTTTTCGCCAGAGGACAAATCGGTACACAAGTACGTGACCCCGAATTCACCTCGGCCCAGCTCACGGCCGAGCTCACAATTGGCCGAGATGTCATGGTCCGTGGGATCTTTCAAGACCCAGAGCTTGCTCCCACCTCCAGTTCCATTGGCCACAGCGTAATCAACAGAAAATGGATTGGGTTTCTTCTTGTGCTTCTTGTTTTTATTCTGAGAAGGAGTACTGGGGCTTGCACAGCAATTTCCCATTGGATCAGAGCCTCAAACTTTGAAATTCTTCAAGCTTTTTCTGAAGAATAAGACCCAATAAAGCATAAAGGTAAACAAATCAGAATCTGAGCATGAAAGTACAAGAGAATCAGAACATCATATTAAATCCAGCAAATTTACAATTCAGCTCCATTTTCTGCCGAACGTCAATTCTCCAAAGATTTGGGAAATTCTCTTTTCAAATTTACAAGAAAACCCATGAATCTTTGATTTTCTAAGACACCCACATAATTAAAAAAGATTAAATTTTGCAATAAATCCCCAAAATCTGTGGAAGATACTGCAATTAGCCAAAAATAATTTCAAAAAATAAATATACCTGGAAAAGAGAGCAAGAGGGTATTTTTATTTCCAAGAATCTACAGGCCCAGAAGATATTAGGCCAAAATGTTAGAGAAACAAAACCCACCAATAAATCTTAGAAATTTTAGGTGACTGAGAAAAAATATGGAGGAAGACCCAGATGAGTTTTGAGATATGAAGGCCAAGAGCTTGACTTAATAGTGGGGAGGAGAAGAAATGAAGGGTTTGGGAAAGAGCAGAATGTGAATTTGAAAGGATCAGTTTCTCAAAGTGTGAATGAATATGAATGAGAGTCAAAGCTGTCTTTTTTGGCTCAGATTTTCTCTCTCTAAAACCTCCCTCTCTCTCTCTCTCATCTAATTTTTCTTTTTTCTTTTTCTTGTCGCTTGGATTCAACAATGGAATGAGACAGACAGAAGAAACCTTTCTCCAGCAGTCCCCCTCTTTTTTCCCTTTTTTTCTTTTTCTGTTTTTTCAGTTCCAAAAATATACAAGCAAATCTCTTGGCTTTGTTTGCTAGCACCTTTTTTTTTTTTTTTTCTCTCTTTTATATTTTTTAAAATAAAAATATCCACAAATAATACAAAACACAATATATTTAAATTTATTTTTACTTTTATATTACATCAAAACACTTTTTAAATTTTCTTTTTTCAAAAAAAAAAAATGCCACTCTTGAAAAGGCATTAACAAACTGATCCAATTTTTTTGCTTTGCTTTTTTATTCGATTTTATAAATATATATATATAAGTTAAAAATGTTTATAACTCGCTTGGGTGTGTAATTTTAAAAAAAAATTATAAATATTGAAAGAATTTATTTTTTGAAATTATGTTTCAATGACTACCTTCGGTTTGCAAGCTTATTTCTTAATGGTTTCCTTTTGGGGTTATATGATGCATGAATTCAAATACATAAAAGATGGAGAGATAAGTAAGAAAGAATTAGAAAGGCTTCCAATTATGGTTTGTAGGGCATATTACTAGGGAAGCTAATGAAGCCGCCTGTTATTTAGCAAAAGCAGTTTTTTACCAATTTTTAAATAAATTCAAAATAGTTATGTTTTTATTTAGAGTATTGTAGTTGCCGAGCAATATGTCTCTTTTTGAGTGAATGAAAACATGCATTTTCTTTTTCTTTTTCTTTTTCTTTTTTGTTTTCTTTTTTTTAAAAAAAATAATAATAAAAAAAAAATAAAAAAAAAAAGGGGGGGGAGGGAAGGAGAAAGAAGAAGAAGGTTGGTTAGTCACCCATCACCGCCCCAAATAAATTGGGTGGTTCGGGAGCTAATTAATTAATTCAAACATATGCATATTAAGTCATACATTCAATCCAAACCACAAAGTTGTACACAATTTCAACCTTTTGCCTTTAAGAGTGTGCTTGGCTTGGAATTTCGTCTGCCCATAATAAAATAAAATTGCAAAAAAAAAATCTTGTTTAGCAATGCACTTGAAAATAAAAAAAATAAAAAAATTATGGTTTGAAAAAATATATAAACAAAATATACTTTTTAAAATCGTAAACAATAAAATGCATTTTAAAAAATATCCAATTTTAATGGTCAAGCTGCTATTGCAATTTTATTAACTGTATTTTTTAAAGAGTAATGATTCACTACCACCTAAATATACAACTTTTCACCACTTTGCCTACGTGGCAAGGTAGTCCCTCATCTTAATTTAGTTTTAAAAAGAATAATGATTCAATGTCACCTAAATATACAACTTTTTACCACATTGCCTATGTGACAAGGTAGTACCCACTACTTTTTGAGTTTTTTTTATTTTTTAAAAATAAATTAAGGTGAGGGACCACCTTGCCACATAGACAATGTGGTGAAAAGTTGTATATTTAGGTGGAGAAATGATCCCTACACTCATTTCTCACAACAGCCCCACAACAAGCTGATGTGGCTGGTAATATTTTATGGAAAATATTAGATTTACAACACCAATACAACAACTGTACAACAACCCCTCACATGAGGGTGGGCCCCAGATACTGGGGCCCACCCTCATGTGAGGGGTTGTTGTACAGTTGTTGTATTGGTATTGTACAAGAATCAAATCCCATATTTTATTACCTTTTTTGTTTTCTTTTCTTTTCTTTTTGTAAAAAAATAATAAAATACTACCATCCATATCAGCTTGTTGTGGAGCTGTTGTGAGAAATGAGTGTAGGGATCATTTCTCATTTAGGTAGTAGTGAATCATTTCTCGTGAATCATTACTCTAAAAATAATAAAACTCAAAAAATAGTGGGGGACCACCTTACCACATAAGCAAGGTAGTGAAAAGTTGTATATTTAGGTGGCATTAAATCACTACTCTTTTTTAAAATCGTATTTTTTTTTTATTAATTGTGTTTTAAAATTATTATTTTTTCAAACCGCACGTTTCGAAGCGTTGAAATATTGACCCTAATTACCATCTTGTATTTAGTTTTATATTATCTTGGACTTTTTTCTTTTGTGGGGCTTACTTTATTCGCCGTATGTGATATTTAATTCATTTATTTGTAACTGACTTTTCAATTTAAGGCACAAGAAATCACTTTTCTTTCATTATATGTTACACGGATATTGCCTTAATGGTTGAGGAAAAAACCAAAATCATAGTCTTTGATTTGAGAGAAGATCTAGTGATAGTGATGTACAGATCTAACTAAAAATTGCTTTACTTTTACTACACTCTTTTACAAAATTACAAAATTACGTGGCAATTTTTTAATGATAAAAAAATTAAAAAACAAAATTTAATAAATAAATTTATTGTTTAATGATCGATATGATAAACGTTACGTGAACCACCGCATCAATTTGTAAAAAAGTGTAGCACTCAATCGAAACTTCTCTATTTGGCTATATCCAAATTTCGAACGTACAAACTTTGGTTATGAGTCATAACTAAAGTAGTGGCTCACCTCCGATTTACTTTCTTTGTGTTTCTTCCAATACAAGGTATAGTTTGTGCCACATTGAGTGCATATAATCCGAACGTCCAAAACAAAATATAACATTTTATTCTATTCACATTGAATCGGTCATTCTTGACTCAACAACACAACTTTCTTCATCTTCCTCCTCCACTCCCAACTCCTGACCGCCGTAGTTGCTAATGAACGAGCTAAGTGGTAGATAGCGCGGGATCTCGAGAATGACTCTAACAACTTTTTTAAGATATTGGTGTCGGTCAAGCTCTTGAAGGACCTATGTATTGTTACATTGTGTGTAACAATTGTGAACTATTAACATGTAAGTAATTTCTAGGGTAGATTTGATTTTAAGATAATACTTACGTGACAGTATGTCATTCCTATAATCAATAAAATAAAATAAAAATATATGCTCAACTCATATCCATCCATGAATTTTGCGCAATTTGTGCAACAGGTTACCCATCTATCTTAATAAATATTTGTGGTTAAAAAGGAAACCATCATTCTAAAGAATGAGCTGCACAATTGCTTAATTTTAGAACTATTTTATGGTCTGTTTGGATTTGCGATTTCAAAAAGTGCGATTTAAAAAAGTGATTTTTAAAAATGCAGGTAAACGTTTGGCAAAATCGCAGTTTGGCATTTAAAATTGCAGATTAGCCTTTTAAAAGACTGCGTTTTCAAAAAAGCATCACATTGCCTACAATTTGAATAAGCATTTTTTTTTGCGTTTTCAAATCGTAATTTTTTAAAAACGCAGTTTTCAAACGGTTCATTTTTTGCGATTTAGTTTAAAATCGCATTTTTTCTCTACGAAATCGCAATTACAAACGCACCCTTATTATTACATTTCAACTCTATTTATTAGGACCGAGATCCAGCAATGAGCCTATTCTATTAATTACAAAGCAATGGGTAGCTTCACTGCTTAACCTCCACCATCTCGGATAGGTGTTCCGACAGACTGAGCATTTGCCTCAACAACCTCTCGCACGAAAATGTTAATAAGACAAATTCATTGCATGAAATCTAAATCCTAATTATTGGCTCAAAGATACAAAATTACAAATTCAAATATAAATTTAAGAAGAATGATCAGCTCCTTTGAAACCATCTTCCCAATGATGAGCCCTTGATTTATATAAAGAAACCCTATTCAACCCGTGAACCTTAGAACAAGACAGTTGACGTGAGGCCTACGCATTGAAATATTGGTGGGTAGTTGCGTAGGAATGTAAGAAGCTTTTCTTTGTAGTTTTCAACTCCTATGAGAAATGGCTTTATCAAATTGACCTCGTTTAATACAACAATGCATGCTCAAGAGTCAAGAGTAAGTTACCAAATATTTTCTAAAAAAGAAAAAAAATAGTAAGTTACCAAATATACCAAACACATTCCAGCATGTCGGCAGGCACAGCTTTGAGGGGACAATTTATATTTGCGTGTTGAGTTTGAGTCGTGTCGAGACATGAGTATAAGACTATATAGGTCAATCTTATTCGAACCAAGTTTGGTATTGGATTCGTGTCAAGTTCGTGGATCACATCAAAAATTGCATGCAATTATGTCGCGTGCCGGGTTCAAGTTGTGTCGAAGTATGTTTATAAGACTATAGAAGTCAACCTTAACACGACCCATTTAATTATACGATTCAGACTTCTTAATCAGTAACCCTTTAATTTTATATTGGATTCGCGGATCGTGTAAAAAATTGACAACCCTAACCACAACTGCAGTAACATGCAAGTTCACAAATGTGAATGCTTTTACTTATATGAATAAAAGTGGTCCATTTAGTAAGATTTTGTGCAAGCCGATTAACATTGTGACAAACTTTTTTGAAAGACCAACCTGGAATAAAATTGAGAAGCCATCAAGCCCCGAAGATGAAAGGCTCTGGTTGCTAATCCGAGATGTTGTAGAAAAGAGAGACCACAAATAAGCGAGTGACAAATTGGATTTCGGATTAGGGAGTAAGGGTGTGTTTGAGATTGCGATTTCGTAAACAAAAAGAGCGATTTTAAACCAAATCGCAAAAAATGAACTGTTTGAGAATTGTTTTTTAAAAAAATTGCGATTTGAAATTTTTTTAAATCGCAGGCAATGTGATGCTTTTTTGAAAAATGAATGCTAGGGTTCCTTATAGTGTTCTTCTGATGTCCATTTAGAAGGACATAGATGTAATTAAAAAATTACTTCTATGTCATTCTGGATGACATAGATGGAAACGCATAATTTTAAAAAGCTAGCATGCGATTTTAAAGGTCAAACTGCAATTTTACCAAATGCTTAACTGCATTTTTAAAAATCATTTTTTCAAATCGCACATTTTTAAATCGTTATTTTTAAATCGCACTTTTTGAAATCGCAAACCCAAACAGATCATAAAATGACATTTATAATTATTATACAGGAAATCTGCAAGTTGCCAAGTTGAACAAAAATGAAATATGTTCAATCTACCATGCATATTGAACAATCATATCAATTGACGTAGCCGAAACGATAGAACGTGAAAAAGAAATTGTATTCTCAATACACAGACACCAACACACACTTTGATAGAAAAAATTGACATATTATCGATAATAAACTTGGATGAATTTTCAATACAACTGTTCATCTATTTATAATGAAACCATGAAGCTACAAAAAGGAAATAAATGTCCCGGAAACGAAAACAAAACAAAAGAATGAAGAATAAGCTAGTTATGGCAAAACTTGGTATCAAATAAAATATTATTATATAGATTATTCTTTAATCATCATCTTACACAGTTCTTTTATTTCTTGATTAATATTCTACAATAATATGTCCCAGATCATATTATAAAGTTAAGATGAAAATTGTAAGGGAAGACCCCCACAATATACATTGTTTACTAGGGTGTACATCAAATCTAGTATATGTTTTTGGGTCTAATCAAATGTATGTTTTTTTACTTTTAAAAAAAATGTTTATGTTTTTTGGTCTTGAAGCAATCCACATATGTTTTTTGTGGACAATGATGATGCAAGCCACAATGAAAGGCAATTAGATTAGAGAACCTGAACCTGGGCGTGTCATTGGCTGGGCCAGTCCAGGTTTGGATAACGGGATTTGGCTTTGGCACATATTTAATTTCAAGTTTTTTATGAGAAAAAAAAAATTAATTTGGACCAATAAAAAAAATTATAGCACACCTAAGCCAGACTATAGACAATGTCATTGATGCGGAATAAAATAAGAATATTCTGTCTTTAAATTTATTTAGGTTTTAAATTTTAAGAAAGCATGTATTTTGCAATTTAATAATGGGTTTGACACTTTAACCCAAAAGTCGGTCAAAATAAGGTTAGGTTTGGTCAAAAGTTAATCAAATTAAGATTAGGGTTTATTTTACGGTGTCTATTTAAAGGTTCTTTGTACTTTTATGGAGACAAATTATGATTTATTAAAAAATATATTTATTTTTTGGAGGCGTGATTCATCTTCTCTTTTGATGGTGAGACTTTGGTTTAACCTCTTCTTATCATTATTTTGGTGAAACTTTAAATTAACGTAAGATTTATATTCATTTTATGTTGTTTTCCTTTACGTTCTATGGTAATCATCCCCATAATGCAAAGTGGTTGGCCAAGTTGAAGGCATAGGAATTACAACTAGGAAGATTTTTTAACCCTTAGCATCTAATTCTTGTTTTAGTTGAATAAAGCTATTTTATTGCTTAAATAAACATGTACGAGAAGAAAAATAAAATAAAAATAGAACTTGTGATTTGACGTGGTATCAAAGAGGCTTCCAATAGTTTAGGCCTTGATGATCAAGACAAATATACCTCATCAATCCTTAATAAAAGCTCATATGAGTATATTTAAAATGATGGGAATGTTTCATAAGTTACAGAACTGAACAGCATAATGTTGTTACTGTTTATTTTTTTATTTTTTTTTCATTTTTTTTTATTACCAATCAACGTTAGAACATTCTCACCTTTTTCACTTTTTATATCACATTAATAATTTTTTTTTATTATTCAAATAAAAAAATTCACTACAATACAAATTTTTTTTTTTTTTCACTTTTTTATACAAATTCCTTTTATTTTATATCACATCATCACTTTTTACTAATTCTAAAACTAACAACACATTACTCTCTTCTGTTCTGTACATGTCTTTGCCAAACAAGCCGGATATACGCCATAATTCTTACAACCACAAAACTTAAGTTTTGTTTGGTAAACCATTTTCCTTCGCACTTTTGCTCTCTATTTTCAAATAAAAACATTAACAAACAACCTAAAACATAAAACACATCAAAATCGCTTTTACCTTTATGTCCCGTCATAATAATTTTTCAAAATACAAAAAGCACCATCCAAAAAGTATTATCAAACGAAACGGAGCCTCTTGCCGAAGTTTAAGTACCTCCAGCAAATCAACAAAAGCTTGCTTAATTCTGAGTATTGCTTCCTGGAAATCAAAACTGCATGGCTGAATGGAAACCTCTGGTACTGATCATTTCAAGTGGAAGCCGATGCAAGACTGCCACCAATGATGTTTTTAGTTACTTGTTTGGCCTTGGGAAGATGCTTCTGTTACTGCAGTAGTAGCTGGAACTGGTAGTGGAATATCTATGGCTCGTTTGATTACAGTTTCAAAAAGTATATTGTAGAAAATGGTGAAGAGTACGAGAGCAACTGCTAAATTTTTTAGAAAGGAATCCGAAAATTCTTCTTCTGTCATGTTATCCTTCGTAAGATCCACATCTGAAGCTGCAACATGTTAAAAACAGAACTATGTAATTATTGTAAGAGATGTTCACATGAAATGGAAAATCAGGCATCCCATTCTGCCTTGTTCGGTAACGCTTTTTAAGGCATTAATAGGAAACTCCAAACACAAAACACTCAAAACTATCTTTACTTTTATGTCACGTCAGAACAAATTTCAACCAAAAAGCAAAAAACACCCTATAAAAAGTTCTATCAAATGAACCCGAATCTCCAAGGACCAATAATTAGCAGCCACACATGAATTTCTATCCAAATCCACAAGTAAAATACTTCCCTTGGTAATTTTGATTCACTGTCATGTCAAAAGGAAAAGCTGTTTGGACATGTGGTTACAATTGCTTTGTGTATAAAACCCAGATAAAAATCTTTTTTTCTTTGTTCTTTTTAACATAACAATGCAAAATATGAGGAACCATGGTCTTTAAAATTCCCATGTGGTGGTCTTGAGGATAAATTTGCCAGAAATGGACGGCTTTGTGGAAAAAGCACAAATTCTGTCCGGCTTAATTATCTTCATTGATTCAGACTCGGGTGATTTTGAAGAAATTAGAGAAATGTTGGATAGAACAATTAAGAGTTTTGAAAATTTCAAGCAGCCAAATTTAGAACAATCACCCATGAATTGAACTGGTCTGAAACATGTTAATTGCAGCTAAAAGTAGTGATATCTCATATCTTCCTCTTCCTCTTCCTATAATGTTAGTCTAATGGCAGCCCACATATTTCTCATCAAAAGCAAAAGTTGCAAATGTATCATAGAAGAGAAAAAAGTGATTTCAACGCATTTGTATAATCAAAGTCACATCATTTGCACCAAACCAAGAAAGTAGGGACAACAAAAAAAAATATTGAGAGAGAGAGAGAGAGACAGGGAGTACCCCTTATCTTGGGAGTGCTGATTTTTTTCTGGGCGAGGGATTGGAGCTGCTGGTCAAGCTCTTGGAGGGCTTCTCTGGCCTTATCTGGGTCTACATCAAAATGTTGTGAATCTTTCTCCGCTGCATGAACAACACAAGATAGAAAAGAAGATGGGTGTGCTCTTCTTTTCTTACAAGCATCATCACTGTGTACTAGCGATTGAGATATAATTGTGAGTGCATTAGTTTTACTGGATGAAGATGTGGGTGGCAGCGATACTGGTGGCTTGTTGAGAAATGAGAGACTTGGCAGAGAAATCATTTGAATGTGGGAAATGAAACCACAGCCACTTACAACAATTTAACGATAAAACCTGCAGGGACATTCAGGCGTTTGTCTGTCTTTATTGTAGGGGAACGGTGGATATGGCCTACGGGGAAATTTTTTATTTCTATTTTTTAGAGATGGCCTATAGGGGATAAAGATGCATCAATTTTAGTTATTAGGATGTGTTTGTGATTGTGATTTCGTAAAAAAAAAGTGCGATTTTAAATTAAATCACAGGAAATGAACTGTTTGGAAACTGCGTAGAAAAGTGTTTATTCAAATCATATGTAATGTGGTACTTTTTTGAAAACACAGTATTTTAAAAGGCTAACCTGCGATTTTGCCAAACGCTTAACTGCGTTTTTAAAAATCAATTTTTTTCAAATCGCACATTTTAAAATCGCTATCTTGAAATCGCATTTTTTGAAATCGCAAACCCAAACAAACCGTTAGTATGTTAGTAAATAATGGGTAATGCTACATATTACTTTTGTGCCTTTTTTTGTCTTCTTAAAATTGATGTGGCTCTTAAAATCACCATTGAATTTATGATAAATCACTATTAAATTTTAATCCAATTGTGATTTTAAGAGTCACATCAAGTTTAATGGGACAAAAAAAAAAAATACAAAGGTGATATATAGCATTACACGCTATATAGGCAGATAATACCTTAATTTTGCATTCACACTTTATAGAGGGTGGAGTTTAATAACGGTCGGTCTTGGACAGGCAAGCGGAATCCGTCCATAACCGTAGACAGGCGGACAGGTTTTTTTTTTTTAAAAAAAAAAAATTAACTATGAACTTAATTTATATAGCCCTATTTTTTAAAAAAGCTTTTTATGAACTTTTGTAGATGGATATAATCTAATTTTTGAACTAAATATACTTGTAAATTATAATGAAAATATAAATTGATTGTAAACATTAGGCAATACAAGTATTTATAAACTAAAAATACACCACTTTGTTTTATAAGACAACAATTTTTCTATATGTACGGATAAGCAAAGGTGGATATATTATCCGTCTTTACCTATTCATATTCCGCTATCTACCTTCCCAAGGTTAGGGACTGATTATCCGCCCGTATCCTATGCGAACGGGTAGATGACGGATATGAGATGGTTTTTAATCTCCCACATAAACCCTTTAAATGTGAGAGAGTTTTTATGTGGTTGTCTGAGCAAATGCAACCCACCCACTTACTGAAGCAGATAAGTCTTATGACCTCTCTTATATTTGCTATCTGGATTGCTAGTAAACTTGAGAAAGTCTCTATGAGCCCACTTGTCCAAGTAGATCTCAAGCAGCTCGCCAACTTGCTCAGGTAAATGGCCCCATAAGCCCTTAGGGGTTGTCTCATATTTGTTGTCCGGAATACCAGTAATAAGATAAGCAAATTACTAACGATTTAGATCTGAATGTGGGAGTACATATATTTGGCATATCCCAATATAAGGCAAGAGCATTATCTTCGGGCGAGTCAAAATAATGTAAATGTTATTTTCGTCGGCTAAAATTCTAAAATGTGACCAAAATAAACTATATTAGGCTAAACAAAATGTTGAAATATTTGATGAGTTGCTAGAGTGAGTATTGTTCTCTCACCAATTGCAGGAAAAAAAAAAAAAAGAAAGTTTAATATTCTCTCCCTTCTTAAAGAAAGAACAAATAAAACAATTTAAAATGAATATTTAAATAAAATAATAAAAGTGAATAATTAAAATAAAGAGGCGGATGTTGGTGCTTTAGAAAAATTGGTAATTAAAATAGAAAAAAAAATTGTTTTTTTTAACTAAAATTGAGAATAAATTGTTTGAGCCATACGTGAATGTTAAGACCGTTTGTCACAATTTATTTTATTTTATTTTATAAATCATCAATTCCCCCAAATGTTTCAGTTAATATAATATAATATATTTAATTATTTAATTAATATTTTAATATATTTTTATTATATATATTGTAATTTTGGACAATGAATGTCAGGGTTAATCCCTCGTGTCTTTATAGTATGGATGAGTTAATAACTTAATATACGAGTTCTCTTTCGGTCATCAATTATTTGGATGCGAATCTTTTGTGAGTTTCACTTATAAATTATTATCTTTTTTCTAATTTAACTCCGAGAAGTTATTCCTACACTCATTTCTCACAACAGATCCACAACAAATTGACGTGGCTGGTTATATTTTATTATTATTTTTGTTTTATTTTCTTTTCTTTTTGTAAAAAAATAATAAAATATTATTAGTCACGTCAACTTGTTATAAAGCTGTTATGAAAAATGAGTGTAGGGATCATTTCTCATATTTCTTAGTGTCATTTCTTCCTTACCCAATTCCTTTGGTATATAATTTCAGAACTATTTTAATTGTTTTGGGACTTTGTTGATAGGGGCACCCCTGGCCTCTCTTGTAATATAATTTTTTTTTTTTTTTAATAAAGTTTATCTCATTTTTCTTTTTCTTTTTTTTTTAAAAAAGTTATATAATTTCGTTAATATCAATGTGCTGTTTTGGTCAAAAATAGCACTGGAAAAGGCAAACCTATCACCAGCAATAATGAACACTTTTGATAGCCATGCTTTTGTTATGCTTGGGAGGGAGAAAGCTTCTGGAGCTTCTTTCTTTCTTTCTTGCTCTCTCTCTCTTTTTTTCTTTTTTTTTTTAAATAGTAAAAAAAAAAAAACTTAAAACACAAAATACTTAAAATTGATTTCAAATTTATAACATTTTTTTTCAAACGAAAAATAAAAAATAATTCTAAAACGTATTAACAAACGATCAAAATATGGTAAGTATGCAAGGCTAAGCTAATAGGGGGCATTCATGTCATTCTCACGAATGGACTTTCAAGTAAAGCTTCTTTGAATATGGAGCTACCAAACCCTTGAAATAGATGTTCTTGTCTCTATTGTCTCATATCTTAATCCACTAGCCATAATGTCATTATGACTAGTGGACTAATCATAGTTAAATTACATTACTTTTTTTTTTTTTTTTTTAATAGATACTTAAAAAAAGAAGGGTTAAATACTCTAGTAGTCTTTGAGTTTTATGTTTTTTTAAATTTAGTATCCGAGTTTTCATTTGTTTAATAGGTGGTACTTGAGTTAGAAGTAAAAACTCATTTGGTACCTTTGTTACATTTTTTTCCAAATATTAACGGCTTACCACGTGTCAATCGCTGAGGTTGACACGTGGCATTATACAGACTTGATCTGAATTCTCTTCAAAAAGACTGACTTAGGCATCGGAGTGGATCCGGCTGACACTCCCAGCGAGCTTCTTTAATATTTGTTATTTTGCAAGAGAGAATGAATAATTTTACAAAAGTTTATGTCATCATACCAAAAATTGTCTCAACAATGCGCATTAAGAAGTGTAGTCGGTAGTGTTTATTTTTTCATTTTTTTGTTTGCCACTACAATATTACATAAGGCCAATTGACCTTATGTTGTCATCTAAATTTACTTTAAAAGAGAGTGATTATATCTTACATCAAAATAAAAGAAATTAGACTCATTAAAAAAAAAAAAAAAAAAAAAAAAAAAAAAGAAAAAAGAAAAAAAGAAGAAGAAGAAATTAGAAAAATCTGATATGGGGGCAAACCCAACCAACTTTATTATATAATTTTTTTTTTTAAATAAAATTACAATACACCTAACATTACTAACAAAAAAAAAAAAAAAGGTAAAATAATAATAATAAAAAAAATGTAGTACGGAAGGTCATCAAGCTCTTGCCTTTTCAACCAAATTTAGACCCCCAAGAGAAAGCATTCGTAAGTGCGCACTGTAACGCCTCTTGACTTCGCGGCACAGACACGTAAACAGAGAGACCCAGAAAAACAGAGAGGGGAGAGAGAGAGAGAGAGAGAGAGATGAAGAAATCAGGAGGCGCAGAGAAGAAGAGGGTACGAAGATCTACAGGAGCCGTACAAAATGGCGCCAGAGATCCCAACTCCGATACTCCTCCTAGGGTTTGTTTTCTCTCTTTCTCGCTCTAGCTCTCGCTCTATCCATCTGATCTAGGGTTTCTCTACGCACAGTGTGATACGAATTAGGCGTTTGGAAATGGAAATTTTTATTTTTTTCAATATGAATTGTAAATGAAAAGGTAAATGTTTAACAGGATTTATCGCATGAAATTCCATTATACGTACAGATTATGTATGCAAGTGCCTGTGTATTTTTGTATGTCAGGGCTTAGAATTGTTGATTAGTGTACTTGAAATGTGGGGTTCTTGATTTCTTTAATACTTAGTTTGTTTGCCGAGAAGGTACTGTGGAAAATCGAATTAAGAAGGGTGAATGTGATGCTTTTGGTTGTTTGGGACCGGCGGATAGTTATGAGAATCATACACCCCCATTGAGCCCAATACAATTATCGGTGTCCCCGTCTGTTTATCGTTTCTTGGAAAATTGGAACGGCCTTAACAATGTGTCCCCGGAATTTTGATTTTTTTTGTTGGTTTTCCTGGTTTCTGAATCGATGAAATTATCACGCCCATTACCTTTAAATGGACTAAGAGTGAGATTGCTTAGGGTGCGGGGACGCCTTTTGGCAATTGGGTTTCATATGTCTTAGATTTCGATACCTTATTAAGTTTATTCACATAGACTTGATTAATGATGCATTGTTTATTATGCTGTTTTATCATTGCAGTCTTTTATGTCTACTTTATGGCTTGATGCTGGTCTCTATGTGGTGATTTTTTTGGCAGTTTTTGTTGGGAAGGATGTGCTTTGCGGACCAGATTTTATTTCTGGTCATAATTTGTAGATTTACATGTTTTTTCATTTTTTACCCTCTTCGCTCGGATTGTCATTTTTTTTTTCTTTTCTTTTCAGAAACAA
Organism: Alnus glutinosa; assembly: GCF_958979055.1. Lineage (NCBI taxonomy): Eukaryota > Viridiplantae > Streptophyta > Magnoliopsida > Fagales > Betulaceae > Alnus > Alnus glutinosa. Next base: position 3,438,940 of record NC_084894.1, on the reverse strand, counting down.
GCTGCTAAGGATGTGTTTCAGTTGTTTGCTGAGAAGGTGAGAGACCATAAGGGTTTGGTGTCTAGGTGGGCTGTTTTACAGGAGACACGTGTGGAGTACTTCAGAGGGAAGGATTTTGCTAGCTTTTTGAGAAATCATCCAGATCTCAAAGATATTCTAGAATCAGATAGGACCCTAGAGACTGAAGATATTGGTAATTCTCTGTTAAGAAAGAATCTTTTAGTGCGCTGTGATCGTGTGGTGAAAACTCTTCGTCCTGGGAAGAAAAAGTTGTCTACATGGCCAGCACATCTAGAGATTTTCCCAGTAAGTAATTTCGATATGTAAGATTTAAATGTATTGATGGGTAACTCCTTGCTTTGCAGTTAGATGTATGAGACACATAATTTTATTTTATTTTTATTTAGCTGCATGCATTACATCTAGCCTCTTAGTTTATCTTTCCACAACTATTTACCTGATTAGTTGACTCCTTAGAGCCCAAGCCTGTTCAGCTGGTTTTAGCTCAATTTGTTGATTTTGTTCGTGACTAGTTCTTTGCAACAAATAGATTTTGTTACCCCCTAAAATCCTTTCATCATGGATGTGCTACACTTGATTGTTCCAAGTTGGAATTATATTATAGTCTCCAACGTGCGAGGGAGTGTTAAAGGATTTCATTCTTATCTTTTATTTAGTTGAGTTTATCTTTATCTAGGTTTAGTGGTATTTATTTTTAGGGAAAATATTCTAAAAACCCGCCTATGCTTTTTATAATTTTGCATGACCTGAGAATCAATTTAGCCAATTTAATACCTGAGCTTACAAAGATTTTAAATCTAAGACTTAGCTTTATTTTCCTCAAATAAATAACAAAAATGAAATGAAAAGAATGTTTTTGATAAGTAACATGAAAAGACTTTTAGCTTTATACCCTTTTCATTAAAAATTTAAAAAATTAAAAAAAAATTCAGAGGGTGGTGCCCAACTAATGAGAAGGGTATTATCATAAAAAATTATATGATAATTTCTGCTTGCTTTTACTTTATCTAGAAAGTTAGGGGCATGTTTGTAGTTGTTTCTTTAGGCCAAATATCAATATTTGACTATATTTTGCAGGATCAAGTATTTTCTGAAAATGATGCCTTTTTTGCGTGGACATTTGTAAAACGGCGACCGCTTTGGCAGACTCTTCTCTCATTTTTCTGGCCTGTGTTGACACTAGCAATTTGCTTGTTTCCCGTGTATCCCCATCGGTGCAAGCTTCTAATACTCTACTCTTGCGCAGGAGTCTTGCTACTTATTCTGTCACTGCTTTTATGTAAGTTGTCCCATGCTTATTTATTTTATATTCTTCTCAATGTGGGTCATTCTTAGATCCTTGTTACAATGTCATGATTAATGGTGTACTAGTTTGAAGTAAGCCATTTGTCATTTTTGTTGCACCAATTTTTCACTATTACTGCCACTAATCGACAATTGTGCATCCTGTCATGTTTAGGCAACCGACATGGTTGTAGTAATATATTTTGTTTTCAGGTTGCTGTGTAAGATAAATGCTCCAACTTTCTTAATTTAAATGTCTTTCTTTCCTTTTTAGGGCATCCCAAAATACATGTCCACTTTCTTACTGTTGAAGTTCTAACTTCTTCAATTACTGTTACCTTTTTTAAAAAGGTAAACAAGATTCTTATTAAATTCATGTCAGCTTTAACAGACAGGAAATTTTAGAAAAATTACTATATCAAAATAAGATATATATATATATATATATGCAAATATTATAGTTAGTAATTGCTAGGGTTTTTGTTTTCTTGAAAATTTTTGTTTGGTTATATTATGCAATTCCATCTCTAATTCAGCTGCAGGAACTAATTGTTTCACTTCTTTTAGGATAAAAACTAAGCTGCTCGGTACTGTAAGTTGTGCTCTTGTATTTGTGGAAACTTTGATCTAGTTAATAAGAACTAGAATTGGTTGGTGGTGATAGCTCTATCATCAATTCATTTGCACTTGGGGTGCCCGGATGTACTCTTTTTCCTTTTTAATTGAGAGCACTGCTGCTTTAGCACTTGGGATTCAAGTTTGGCTGATTTAAACTTTGAAAGGCCAACAATTAGCACACGTCTGATGGGGTGCATTATCATCAATTCATTTGCACTTGGGGTGCACGGATGTACTCTTTTTCCTTTTTAATTGAGAGCACTGCTGCTTCAGCACTTGGGATTCAATTTTGGCTGATTTAAACTTTAAAAGGCCAACAATTTAGCACACGTCTGATGGGGTGCATTATCATCAATTCATTTGCACTTGGGATGCACGGATGAACACTTTTTCTTTTTTAATTGAGAGCACTGCTGCTTTAGCCCTTGGGATTCAAGTTTGGCTGATTTAAACTTTAAAAGGCCAACGATTTAGCAACAGGTCTGATGGGGTGCATTAACTACAAATATTACATTGACATGGGCTTGCTTCCTTTGCCCCTCTCTCTCTCTCTCTTGTATGTGTGTATATATAGGAAATATCTTCCTCCCTGTCCATTTTTTGCATTAAAAATTATGTTTCTTGTTCAAATACGATGACCACTTTATGACTGGTTTAATATGAGTTAATGTCAGTCTGAAATGGGTAGTGATAATTTTTCACCATGTTCAACGGAAACCTATCTTTGCAAGCTCTATGATTTGAATTAAGGCACTTTAGTGCAAGTATCAGCCATGAAAGAACGTTTTTAAATATATTGTGATGATCTGATGGTCTATCACATAAGAAATAATATGGTGGATTATAAAATAGGCATCTTGTAACCGGTCTGGAGTGCTTAGGATTAGTGATGGTTATGGGCTGGTGTCCTTGTCCCAATTTTGGATGATATTTGGTAGTTTGATTTACTTTTCTGAAGGTCCACTTAGGCATGGGTTTGAGGGCCAGTTGATTGTTTGTGCTTTTTGAGATGCTTTGGATTGTGATTGGGAATTGCTATATGATGTCGATTTTAGAGTTCCAATTTGTATAATGATCCTTTATGTAGAATTGGTTCCATGCACCACTCTTCATCTGGTTCTGATGACGTCTTCGACTGCTGTCCCATCAGATTGTGTGTGTGTTTTAAGGAGATTAATGTTTTCTTTCCTATGATCAATGAACTTTTCTTTTGTCTACCTACAAGCGGTGCAGTCACCCAGTTACAGATATTTTAAGAGTCGCCTGACTTCATAAATCATAAACAGGAGTCACCAAGATTCTATCAAATAGCTGTTATGTCTTAGGAACCCTGTTTCTTTCAAGAAAGCATTTTTAAGTGTTTTTCATAACTATCTGCACAAGATTGAGGAAGATTGCAACTAAGTTAATGAGTGAACTTTTGAGCTTCCTGTTTTTGCTATTTATGTTCTCTTACTGGACTCTGGTCACTTTGAGGAGCTAGAATTAATTACAGCCTTTTCTGTTTTCTTGATGTGATATTATCTCACTATGGAGCCCGACAGTTAACTTCAATTAACTTATGTTGTTTTCTGCTGGCATTTCATTTAGATTTCTTTTTAATTTGCAGTGAGAGCTACTGCATTTGGTGTTCTTTATATACTTCTTGGAAAACGCGTTTGGTTTTTCCCTAACATACTTGCCGAGGAAGCAACATTGCGAGAGCTATTCCGTTTATGGCCCATGAAAGATGAGGAGGAGCGACCCAAGTGGACGACGAGGCTTTTCTATGCGGTTGTGGCTGTGCTGGTCATATTGTTGCTGAGGCACCACGCCCCTGATGAGGCTGCTAGAGCAAGGTTAGTGTTGAATATAATAACCTGTGTTTGATAGAACTTTTTCCTTTTTCCATTTTGTTTTCTCTCAAAACAAAAACATTAACAAACAATTCAAAATACAAATCACTCAACACTATTCTCACATTTATATCCACCGTAACACTTTTTCAAACAAAAAAATAAAAATCACCCTCCAAAAAGCATTTACAAACGGAGCCTAATTTCCGTAGCAGGAAAACTACTTCTCTGCATTGCCTCTTTTCATGTACCTGAAATATCAATTCAACCAATCTTGCAGGTATCAGAAGCGGGTCTCCAACATAATTGATGATGTTCTCGAGTGGTCTCCAAGATTAGCTCTGTCCGGGATGATGGACAAGCAGCAAACTGTCGTTAACGGCACAGAAGCAAACAGCAGTTTTACAGATGCGAGCAAGGCTCCATCCGACAATAAAGGGGAGGAAACTGTTTCAGAGCAGTATGCGGCAGAAGAAGTTGAAAACCTAGAGGATGCTGAGCAACATAAACATGATGATCATATATGATACAAACTATGCAGGTGCTTAGTGAACTACAGGTTACGTTGCCTTTATGCCCTTTTTGGTTTTTGTTTTTTTGACTTTTGAGTGTAAAACCTTGTATCAAACAATCGCAATAAAGCAGGTGGTTTCAAATGTAAGCCTTTTAATAGTATTTAGATATTGATGATACGTTTATACGGTGCTTTATATACCGATCTGTTATTGTGATGTTGGTCCATGCTTTGACAGACGAATTCCCCGTTATTTCATATCACAATCATGGACTTTGTTCCAGCTCGTGCGTGGATTCTATGAATTAAACATACGACGGAAATAAATTTTTTTTAAAGGAAATTAAGGTCATGGCGATTCCGGGTCACTCAACATAGGAGAATGTGATTAATATTTTTTTGCATATTATGAGCTTCAACTCATAATTTTTAACTTCGTCGGGCACTTTTTAGTGCTAATTGGCCTTGACGAGAATTTTTTCCTTTTTTCCACTCTTGATAAGCTGATTAAGAATGCTTTCAAACACAAGGTGAAAAACAGCTACTTAACTACAAAAAAAAATGTGCTTTAAAGTGGACACTACAATAGACTTCCAAAGCCTTCCAGCTCTGAAGAGAAAGCAAATGAAAGTGAAAATAAAAAATAATGCTAGAGAAAGTCCCAATCAGAAAAAAGGTTAGAACCGTTAAGACGGAAGGAGCATCCACTTGATTTGTCTTGAGGATTCCTACCTGAATTTTGCACACCAAAACCAGGTAACCAGCCACAATACAAATACAACTTCGTGCCACAAGCAAAATCGTCCAGGAAATTTCTGCAGGCATGCACATACAAGTATGCCAGAATGGTCAACAATTTACCCCATTCGGCTCCAGAACCGCCCACAAGTCAGAATGAAAAATCATTATTTCAAAGTTTGATGTTTTGCAAAATAAGCCACAATTCAATTCCTATGAGTAACATTAAACACAAAGTGCACCAAGGTCAAGCCCCCTATCAAGCAAGAAGGTTAATACATTTAATCCAGAGTTAAAAGGCAAACTTTGAGTCATCTAATCTCTATACTCTGTACAACGGGCAGAAATGGGAGGAATGAAGCACTGGAAATCATTTAACAAGCCACATGGCCCATTCACCATCTCTTCCCCACTCTTCATCCATGCCACATGCACGATCTTAAAGCCAAGAATGAATTGCCGCCTGGCAGACGAATTGCCAAGAATGCTTTCAATAGATAAACAGGGAATATACATCCCATTTGGGGCCAATCCTCCATCTTGGCACCCAACTCCGCCCTGGGATTCACTGGATGGCAAGACGCCTCTGTGAAGCCTGGTTAGAAGAAACGCTTCCCCATTTCAAGTCGCCTTCCTCACCTCTTTCACCAGCACGCAGATACGACGAAGCCTGCAAGCTGTTGTGATTCTGGAAGTGGTCACGGCCATTTACATAATTGTGAGCATTGGGAGCGTCATGCATCCGATCCTGTTGCCCATGGGAGGAATTCCATGTTCCAGCAGAGTCAGTGAGCAAGGGCTCCGAACCAGATGAACTTGCAGATTGTGATGAGAGAGCTGGCCCAGAAGTTGTGCCCTTTTCTTTGGCTTCATGGTTTGAGGCATCAGTACCATTTTTCTTTGCAAAGCGCCCTCCAGTACCCCTAGCCCTTCTCATAGCATGCTGGTGACGAGATTCATGAAGATATGGCTGTAGAAGATTGGAAATTAACAATATACCAAAGAGAAGGCGCTCAAATTGCACATATGGCAATACATTTTACTTATAACAATGGAAGCTCAAATTGCACACAAACAATATATTTAATTCACAACAGTACCGACAGTTTTAATTTGAGAAACTTATTTACCTCCATTCGATACAAATCACATATCTGCTTAAAACATCAGTAATAACCAAAATATGTATCTTATATCAAAAGGCCAAAAGTTAAAAAGTATACTTCCTCAAACTCTTCAAAAGAATATTCCTTCCTTTCCCCCTTTAACACTTCACTTTGAAATGAGTGTCCCATATGGAAAGTTCAAAGCACCAATAATAAAAGGATAATTTGGGAGAACATACAAAAAGACTTGAGTTTCCAGAGCATTAAAAAAAGTTCCTCAAGATGCGAATTGTTCTTTTCTTAATTAAGACACATATTATGGAATGAAGTACTATTAACTAAGGAAGCAGTATAACATCAGCAAAATATCTAAAGCTGTGGCTTCAACCATATTAACTAAGATACTCAACAACAAAATTAAGGCACTTATCCATTTATACCTTTCTAACTTTCACCAACTTCTTTTCAAGCTCAGCCTTGGCGCGTGCTTGTCTCCGCCTCAGAATACCTTGGTACTGTTTGGCATTAACATAAACAGGCTCTTGTGCCATCTCGAGGCGCAAAGGCATTCTGGCATGTTGCATTCCGAGAAAAGGAGGATAACCCTGACCATTACAAAGATATGTCAGACCATTCCACCTTATAGTAAATTATCCAAGGGAAAAGATTTATATAGTGGTATTAATAGTCTAGTTAGTGTGAAGCTTATAAATCCACCAAAAGGATAACTACATTGATGCAATAAAAGCAAACAACCTTATAGGGAAGAAGTTATTTTTATTATCATTACCATTGTCATTGTTATTTGGTTGTTGTAGCATAAGAATAATGGTCAAACTGTCATTAAATAAAAGGAAAAGAACACAGGTTAATCCACAAACATAGTAGAGAACCAAAAAAAAAAAAAAATTTGCTAATAGTTTCTGATTACTGTGCTGCTAAGTCAACCATGCAGATTGCTGCGCAAAGCCACCCATTAAGAGAGATCTAGAGCTTCATGCAAGTTGAGTATCTCAATTGGTGACATAATCTTGGAAGATGATAGGCTATATCCACTAGAGATTTATCTAGGTTGAGTATCGTCATAAGAGAATAACTTCTATAGGAACCTGCCACAAATAAGGTTCTTTGTACCCTCAAATAAAAGAATGACATGTTAACGTGGAACACAAAAACTCAAAAAAAAAAAAAAAAAAAACACCATATTATTTGCTATTCTCTTCCACAATCATCTTCAAAACTCCAAAATTCTCATTACCTCAATCCTAACGCCACCTCCCTCTCCTCCGCCGAAAGCCCAATCCTCACTGCTTGGATTAAGCGATTAATTCAGTATTTTACCTCCTTATTGACATCTGGGTGATATTTTAGAGCAAGTTTACGATAAGCCCTTTTGATTTCATCTTGAGTTGCAGAGGGAGACACCCCCAAAACCTCATAAGGAGATTCTTTGCGACTCGCTCTCAAAGGGGAAATACTAATTTTTTGCTTGTAATTCCAGAACCTGATGATGGGTATCGAAGATTTAGTTTGGTTTTTTAAAGAGAGAAGTGAAAGGTGAGGAAGAGATCTAAACCAGAGGTGATAGAAACAAAGGCGGGTGGTTTGTTGTGTCAGAGCCAATTCATGCTTGTTCATCAAGTAATCTATGAATCTTCGTTCGCTCGTGTCAATGAAGATTCTCGTTGAAACAACACTTTGGATGTGAAGTCCTATGAACCAGACCATGTTCTTTCACTATTTTGCAGTCGAGTTTATTTAGTTGTATTTCCCATTTCCAATGGTGAGGATTGAGCTTTCGACAGAGGAAAGAGAGGTGGTGTTAGAATTGGGGAATGGGGATTTTGGAGTTTAGAAGACAACTACAGAAGAGAATAGCAAATAATTCGGTGTTTTCGTTTTTTTTGTTTTGTTTTGTTTTTTTTCCTGTTTTTGTGTTCCACGCTAACGTGCCATTCTCTTATTGGAGGGGAAAAAGAACCTTGTTTGAGCCAAGTCCCTATAGAAGTTATTTGCATCGTCATAAACCTATAGAGAGGTTGCTTCTAACAAGGATGTTACTGAAACCAAGATGCTTTGCTTCCTTATGGCCAAGATCATGATCACCATCACCATTGCAACTCCCCCAACTGGAAGGCATGGAACACCATTGTACAAGAATATGCTACTGTTCTCTGCCTGACACAATCATTTTGGAAAAAATATTTCTAGTCATACTGACTCTGTCCAAGAGCAGATGAGTGCAACTATGCCCCCCAAAAAAATGCAGTCTATGAATATGAAAAAAGAAAGGTCTTCAATTTCCCACTGACCAAGGCCCACAGAAGTGAATAAAAATGACGATTCCCCACCTAAATGCAATTAATCCAAAGCCCACACAAATTTACAGAAGATATATATATATATATATATATATATATATATATATATATATATATATTTTAAAGCAATGAAAAGGATGGGAAAAAAAAAACTCAGAATCAGTTGAACAATAATTTATCAAAACAAACAAACGTTGGCAACTCTTGTACTCCAATGATCAAACAGAAAAGTGCTATGGCTTACACCTTAAGTAAGTATGACTTCCACTCACAGATCCACAACTTGACATGGAGGCCAAAGCTTTCAGATAAATGACTTGCTGTATCTTAAGTTTCAATAATAAAGTTCCAAATAAGTTGTTAACCAAATGATTACACATCAAAGTTTTATAGTTTGAATCATCAAGCATTTTACAAAGTTCATTTGAGATCTCAAAAGACAAAAAAATCGTAATCGACTCAGGGAATGCACCCCAGTGGCCCTCCCAACACCTAAATCTGAAACAAGAAAATTCAGAAAACTACTAAAAACAGCATGAGATTAGGCCACTCACGCTCAACTTCCTTGATCATAGACAGTGTGCTAGCCCTTTCTCCAATTTAGTGAGCAGATGTAACATTCAGTTCGTTTTCAAACTAAAGATAAAAATTTGCTAAGAATATCACCTATCCTTGACATCCACTAACTTGGAATCCTGGTACCAAAAAGACCATATTGCTTCATAACTGAGTAACAAGGTCAATATTCTTATCCCAAGAGCCCCCAAAATCTATGAACTGTTGGGGCTAATATTCCATAAAATGACATTACAGAAACGTATGGTACCCTCCCACTTAGAACAATATGTGGTCAATTCCCGATTCTTCTCCCAAGAGATGAAATCAATCCTTCTACACTTCCCCAACCCAAATCACAAACAAAGAAGAAACCTGGGTGAAAATCATATCCTGACCTCAGTTCAAGTCCTCTGAACAGCCTGAATGACATCTTATATCTAGCAACTATGTATCTTAGAATTTGATTACTCACCCCAAGCTCAAAAGCTGAAAATTAGTATACAGAAAACAAAAGGAAAAGAAACTGAGAATTGTGTACCTCTTGACTATTCAGTTTGACAGGATGTCATAAAAAAAATAAAAAATGAGAACTGATCTTATATTTGAACTTCTTTAGTAAGAAAAGAAAGGTACAGAATTTTCAAAATCCAATACATTGAATGTAACATGCAATAATTGCAATAGACTTTTTAGGAATATATTTCAAGGCTAAAAAATATACCTCTCAAGAGCATTATTTTATGCAAGTGAAAATAGAGGCAGTTTGCCATTAACAATCAACAAGACATCATCAGTCAATCACATATGAGCACAAGAGGTTAATCTTACATAAGGCTGGTGTCCATAGGGTGCCATCATTCCCCCATAATATGGATCCTGATAAGGATTTGACGCGCATGCCTGCAAAAGAATTGCAACAAAGCTAGGAATCCCTTCGGCTCCAATATCACGCAAGTTTGAGTTGTCTAATTTTATACATTAAACAGAATCTTCAGTCCAAAAGTCTTGATCAATTATCAGCAGATGATTGGACTTTGATAACGATAAATTTTCTTTCTTTCTTTTTTTTCCTTTTTGTGTGTGGTGTGGGGGTGTTCAAAACAAAACACACTTACAATTGAGTGTCCAACAAGTTCAAGCTGTGGAGGTTGGGTGAGACATTCATCACGCATAGGTGCAGTTGACGCAACATGCTGCATGTTTTGGTGTTCTTGTGCATAATTTCCAGCTGAAATTGGAAATAAATTATGTTTAGTACTTTGCCGAACTTATATCCTCCAAAAAGGCTGACAAGAATATTTATATCTCAAGAAAATGTCAAGCTCATAAATCAGTCCGGAAATCATAGTAAGTGGTTTATTTGTAACATACATTTATACAAATTCTGTGTTTAAAAGTTCTTAGTATAACCATTTAAAGCACCTGATCTGGAAGATGTAGTATTTTGTGATTCTTTGGTGGCATCATCATCGTCCTCATTCAATCCACCATTTGATGGAGATTGACCGTCGTTGGAATCTGAAACACCATTTGGGCATTCCAACGAAGATGAATTGGATACGTTTCCCCCTGTCACAACCGGAGACATGGGGTTGTACCCAGTACGCCACCAAGGTTCAGTGTAGACACTCGTCGGTGGAATGACATGTGAACCAGGGTCTAGTCGATTTGCATTTTCAGACTTTGACTGCATACCTTCCAAATCCCTTCAATAAGCACAGTTCTCTTTATTTCCTGTACAACTGTAGATAGAAAACAACCCCAAGTTAGGAAAAACTCTTTGGAGAGAGTTTTCACATAAACAAGCACAAAAAACAGATATACCAGAATCAGGACCTTCATTTTTATTTTTCTTAGCGTAACAATACCTTCATTAATCTAGCATCATGACCACCCAACTAAATAAAGAACTTAATTTTAAACGAAATCGTGGCATTTATTGCATCCAAATGACACAGACAACACAAAATAAAGATGGAAAGGAAAAGACATCATATCATGCAGGCCCCAGCTTTCATCAGAATTTTCACGTATCAGTTAGTTGTATCAAGCTCAATTAAGTGAGAGCTTCTACTTTCCGGGTTCCAAAATAAGATTAAACATAAATTCACAACTCAGTTTCGGATTTCCCCTTCAAGATTTTTAAGCAATAGAGAAGAGAATAAATTTCACGTACAAAGAACATCTTGAAATCAACTTTCATACTATCAAGTTCAGATTCCTCAAAACCGACCACCTAATCTTAACAACCTGACGCAATGATTCCCAAAAAATCTCAAATGGAATAACTTTTTAGCATTCCAGTTCCCAAATAATTATTTCATTCTTGGATACTTGGGTAAATTTCATTAAACTAACCGGTAAAACTTAAAAATTCATGATCACACTATGTATTATTTCACCAAATATTCTCAGGAAAACCAAATCCCAACAGACAAACAGTACTTCAAAATTAACTTTCACACTATCAAGTTCAGATTCGTCAATTCCCAGTCATGCAAACACACATTTAACTCCCAATCAGAAGAATTCCATCAAATTCTCGATTCCCGCAAACAGAGCAGAACCCAAACTCCCACATGCAAACAACCTTTGGATTTCAATTTCAGACTCCCATTCCAAATTCCTCAGAACCCAAACAGAATCGAATAAAAAAGACGGAATTCAACCGAACACCCGAATACCTGAAAACCCTAGAAACCGAAACCCCGTCATCGAAAAATTCAATCACACATCAAATAATTTTCAACAAAATAAAGACTTCAAAGCAATTGAGCGACAATCTGAGCACTTACTTGCTCTGTGAGAGAAGAAAACCCTAGAATTTCGGTCCTCAAGAATCTGAGAGAATCCAAAAGGGTCAATCCGATTTCTCTCCGAGTTCTCACACACTGTGAGAGAAATTATAACAGTGATAGAAGGGCTTTGCCGGCTTAAAATCTTAGACCCAAGGCTTTGATTGCGTCACCCCAGGCTGCGTCACCACTGTGGGACCCGCGTCTGTTTAAATTCTTTGTTACTTCGACACCTGGATGTGGTGACCGGGGACTCGCTCGTCCAGTTTTGGGTTGTCTCTGTTGGGAGGCGGCTGGGTGACAGACGTGGGATTGAGGAAACGGTGAAAGCAGGTTCCCGGTGGAAAAGCGAGGGCGCGAAAGGTATAGAGGCCCGCACGGGTGAGGTTAGCAAAGGCTACCTAGGACAAAAGAGCGAGAAAATAATAAAAAAATAAAAACAAAAAATACTATTTGAACCCCACGTGACACGCACTTGACGGGCTAACTCCGGTAAACGCGTGGCGCGAGGGTGGGGACCACGAGAGTGCGGAAGCGACAGCATTGTTAGCCACGTGTCACGCTGAATTTGAACATTTCTTTTGGGAGAAAACTTTTGCTGGTTTTCGAACAAAAATAATAATAATAATAAAACAAATAGAAAAGTAATGTTTTTCCAAAGGAAAAGTGATCTCTTACCTGCGGGTGAGAACTAAAAAGAAAATGGTAGGCTCATTCATGTTAGGAGAAGTGTCATTTTCGTAGTACGGCACTTTTTTTTTAAGCCAAGGTTTGTAATTGCAAGGAGAATCTTTTGTACGAGCTTTGGAGGATTAGAGTGTTTTTTTAAAATTATTATTGAATTTAAGATGATTATTCTTAAATTTTAAGCAACTAAAAATCACGTGATATTTTAAAGGACAAGAGAATTCTAATCCATTACTCCTTTCATATGGTTTAAATTCCTCATATACTACAATTATTAGAATAAGACACTATCCTTGCTAGTTGCTACATTCACTAATCATAGATTTTGGGAAAAAAAAAAAAAAAAAAAAGAGAGGAACAAATGTAAAGATATGATTATTAGGGAGATAACATTGCGTTACACCCAAATAGATCTAAGTCGAGTGTATAAGTGATGGACAATCTCATATAAGAGAGCACTTGAACCTTATCCCGCTCAAATAGGAGTTCGGGCGCCTACCCTAATAGAGTGGAGCCTGAGTACCCTCTCGTGTGAGGGTCTCTTCACTGCACACAATCTCGATCAGCACAAAAAATTTATCTAATAATTAGATTTTCTTTAAATTATTATTGACCTAAAAGATTAGTTATACAATTGATGAATATATAATCGAAAGTACATATTAGGGGTGTACAAACAGTTATAACCGGTGGTTATGGGCTAAAACCGCTAACCGTCTAGGCGGTTATTGCATTTTACCAACTGCAACCACTAATCGCCTAGGCGGAAGCGATTATTTTTATAATCACCGGTTAGCAGTTATTGTTATTTGAGTTTTGGGCTGGATTTTAATTTTTTCAAAAAAGACTTTAATAATTTTTGGAAATTTTGCCTTTTGGTACAAGACATTAATAATTTTTGAATGAGAAATGAAACTTAAGTATGAAACCCTAGAAACTTCATATGTTTATTAAACATATTCTTTTATGACCAAACAACGTCGTTTTGGTATTTAAAATACCAAAACAATGCCAGCCTCTCCCATGTGTTTTTTTGTAATATATATATATATAGAAAAACGGTTAACGATTATTAACTGCTTTTCGCAAACCCTTTAATCGCTAATCGCCTTCAAATAACTAGGCGGTTAGCGGTTATTTATAACTGCCTTCAAAAGCGATTATGCGGTTTAAAAGAGGTTATAACCGCTCTGTTTATACACTCCTTTTATATATATATATTTGACATAAGAATTAAGTGGATTTCATGTTAAGTTATTTATTTTGTGTTTTGAATTGTTTGCTAACGCATTTCTATTATCCCTTTTTATTTATTGTTTTTCAAAACAAAAAATATTAACAAACAGTTCAAAACATAAAACACTGAATTACTTTCATCTTTATGTTATATCAAAAATATATATATATATATATATATTAGACTATTAATCAAAATAGGCTATAAACTATATTTATATCTTAATTTTAAAAAGTATATTTAATAGGAGAACATAAAATGGGCTTCACGAAGCAATAAATATATAGACTTTATGCAAAACACATTTTTCTTCAACAAAACTCGTTTAATCAATCAAGTAAATTACACGTCTAATAGAAACCTTAAAGTCAAAAAACTTCTAAAAGTGGGCCAACTCAATTTTCAACATAAACAATTGAGATTTGCTTGCATGCGGCTCTCCCCTCCCGTTTGAATAGGTCCTGTTTCCTCTCATTTTCTCTTAGATTTGTGACACGTACATCATCCGTTATGGATCCAATGGTGGAGATCAAAGTTCTTCAAACAACGCCAGTTAACGCTCGTTAACCTCAGAATATGAGGGAAAGAAGAAAAAAAAACTCCGGTCCCCCGATTTGGTGGCTCACCTGCTCTCTGCCGTTGCCAACCGGGAAAATAATGACAGGCTAACGTTAACGTTAACGTTAAGATGAGTGACATGGAATTATTAGTAATGTTAGAACAAGTGATGTCATGGTGGAACAACCTAAGGAAAAACGTTAATTACATATGCGTTATTATTTTAAAATGATTAGTCATTTTTTTTTTTGGGTCATTACAAATAATATCAGAGCCATTGATTAGTCCTTTTGGAGTTATAGTGCAAATGTGACTAGCACTTTTTCTTGGGCCGTTATAAATTGTATAAAAGCCGGCCACTTAGTAACGTCAAGTCATGTGGTCCTGGAGCATCGCATGACGTGGCCCTGACAAGGACGTCAGGAGTTTAAGGGAGAGTTTATAACACCCCAGTCCCATATTAGAAAGAGATGAATAGCTCACATATATAAAGTGAGCGATTTATAATTGAAGATACTCATGGGTACTAGAATTTAGGAAAGCTCTAAATTGTCTAGTCCTTTTAAAGTGATAGCGCAGGTATGGCTAATGCTTGTGACCTATTTACAATTTAAGTTTATCAGTTAATTAGTTGAAATCTATTTGTATTATTCTTATATACCCTAATTCTCTTATATTGTAAACATACCAAAAAAATAAGAGCAAAATGTATTTATCCTGTCAATATAAGTCATAGAGTAAACCATATAATTTTTTGTATCTTTATTTATTCTGCTTTATATTTATTTGTCTTGCATTATCTTTTATTTCGAGTAATTGCTTCTTTTTTTTTTTACATGTCCACACAAGAAGGGGAGGGGGGATTCGAACTAGTGACCTCCGCTTCATGAAACGTGGTTTCCGGCCGATTGAACTACTCATTGGGAACATTTCGAGTCATTGCCCTAATTATCATGTAAAAAACCAAATTTTATTATAATTCACTTATAAATTCACGCAATAATTTATATTTGATGAACGGAAGAACTGATTCGAGGGTTTTGAAAAGGTAATTTAATTTACTAATTTTCTTTTTATTGGTGGGGAATGGACTAATTTCCTGTATACACTTGAATTAATTAATATTTTTCAAATTACAGTAACTATTGTTGTTCTTGAGCCCAATCCTGTTTGCGAGAATTTTTCAACCTTGGTGAACTTTATCATTTGTCTTGTTCCCAACATAAACTTTTGGATTGCCTATTCTACCCATGTTTATTAAATCCCATTTATTCCTCCAATTCTTTAAATTTATTTAACAAATAAATAATTATTTATTCTCTCATTGTCAACACATGTTATTCAATTGTTTTGTTCCGAAGACTTGTGGCTGCATGCGCTGATTAATGTGCATCTTTTTTTAAAAAAATATTATTTTTATGCAAATTAATGTCTCGTCGGGCTAAGCAGTACCCGGGCAAAGAGAGTGGTTATAGGACCTACCTGTCCGAGACTGCTTCGAATTGTCCGGAGTGCTTCAATATTATACCTTTTTGGTATATTTTTTTGTTAATTCAAGTAGAAAATTGTAAGGAATCTAATCCCTCACCTATGCACCACAAGGAATCTCAAATAAAAAATAATAAAATAATAATTTTTTTAAAAATAATTCTCAAATAATTATTTGATAGATACTCCTATCTGTTTAAATGACAAGGAGGACAAGCACTACCACGTTCGAATCCTCTTACTTTATTATCCTTTAAACAATTTTTAAAATTGATTGTAGGATAATTAAAGACGTGGTCCTAGTAGAAAAATTTTGGCCACTAGAATAAACGTGTATTAATTTGTTGACTAAAGGCAGCCATTTGCATGCCAGATCTTTTATTACAAGTTTCTTATAAAATAACGCGGCAATTTACATGACATTAATGTGGACCGTCACGCCAAATACTAAATAATTAAATTTACTCGTCAAGTTTTGTTACTTAATATTTATTCACTAATGTTAGGCCACGTGACACTCATGTAAAGTGTCATGTGAGTTTAAAAGAGGTTGTAATATTCCAAACATTTTTCATCCAATATTTTATTTTTGTAGAAAAAATTGATAACCTATTATTTAACAAAGGACAATAGAGTATAAACGAAGAACCAAAACAGAACATTTAGCCCATAAAATCACAGCCCAAGAACAAAGATAAAACAACAATAGTAATGATAGAGCTAAAAGAGAATACCACAATTTGATTGCAGGAATAATGCAAACATAAATAATGATCACTATATATTCACTCCCATGGTCATCAGTCCTCCATTAATTAGAACCTTGAAACTTATATATATACACACATTATTATTATTATTATTATTTATTTTTATTTTTTTTTACAACCTCTACATTCAAAGGGTGATTGTCGTTGCCTTTGGCAAACGGAATAGTATCCTCTCCATTTCAAACGAAGAATACAACTATAGGAACGGCAGAAACTCACTACAAAAGGGAAAGAAAATAGTAGTTTTTCTCCGATACAATTTATTAAACTAGCACTTATTCTTAAAGCATGTAGTTCTTATTTGCATTTTTAAAAATGTATGTGATAATTAAAATGCACGTAAGAAGGACGTGCTACGTACAATGTCGGATGTCAATTTAGTAGATTATTTTCATCCGGTTTGAAAGAAAATTTTGCCCAATAAAATAATTGTTCAACATCCCAAAATAATATTCTCTTCTCCAAAGTGAATGATATAGACCCAAGCATGGAAAGACTACTAATCTCAAAGTACTAAACATACAAAAGTTGAGCTTGATTTCTTTCGTAAAGTGTGTTTTAAATCTATATGGAATGATTAATTCCTTAATCCTTAAATCAAAAAGATTAGTCACTAACAATATATGATTTCACTCTAGCCTTATAATTATTAAGCCATTTTTCTTTTTCCTTTTGCTCATGGAACTCTTGGATAAAATACTTGTGTCCTTCAGTACTGTCTCTCTTCGGTCCAGGATATTTTCTTACTAACCTAGCTAATCATATCATTGTATGGTATGGATGAACAGAGAGTAATATAGTAAATTAAACATGGAATCCGAGGTGGAACAGGGATTTTTTTTTTTGTTTGTTTGAGGTTCCGAACCTACGTAGATATATATAGTGGTGTGTCGTTTTAACATGCCACTACATGCCACTAATTAGTAGCGTGTCATTGGATTACTGATTCCATGATTATTGACCTTCTAAAAGGGCCATAGATCAAAAATAACTATTGTTTAGTGGCCTTTCAGGATGCCTGAAAGGCCACTAAAACTCAATCACAAAAGTCATGTATTTTGGTAGTGATATATAGTCCTTATATGTGTATGCGCGTGCACGTTTATGTAAAATAAAAATGTATAAAAGTCTTAAATTTGTTTAGAGGAAGTGAAAAGTTAACGTTGACTGGGCATGATAGAAAAAAAAAAAAAAAATAGTGTTTTTATAGGAATCGTAAAAAAATTTGGGGTTGCCAAAAAATACCAACTAATAACAAAGGTCCGACCTTGCATGGGATGTTCAATAGTATTTAAAGAACTGGCTCATCGCATGCGGATCCCCAAATTGAATAAGCATGCAAAATAGGAAGAAGATAAAATGATATCTCCAGGATTTCGGCGATGACACTTTGATGCTTGAGTCAGAATCTCTCCAATATTTTTATTTATTTTTTTATTTTTTTATAGGAAAAAAAAACCCTAGAGATAGGGGAGTGATCCTTACACTCACACTACACAACAATGACACAACACCAAGGCACAATGGAGTGAGGTCCATGTGTGGGCCCCACTCCATTGTGCCTTGGTGTTGTGTCATTGTTGTGGAGTGTGAGTGTTTTAATTATTTCTCTTTTGAAAATAAATAAATAAATCACAACTATCCAATAATTCCTTGCCACATAGGATAGTTATGTGAAAAGTTGGTTGGGAACCATATCTCAAAACCTTAAAGCTAGCTAGGGGGACCATCTTGCCACATGGGCAAGGTGGTCAAAAATTGTGTCTTGGGGTGATAAAAGATTATATCTCTTCGTTTAATATGGCTAGCTGTGATGTTTTGCGGGCGTTAGTACTATCTCAATTCTCAAAGCCATTGCGCTCGCTTCTATACGCTTGGCATGCTTGTGAGTACCGGTTTGGAACGAGCCTTGTTAAGCTAATTATGAACTAGGGAGACCCATTCACTTGGAAATTATTTTTGGGTACACCAAGTAAGGTATTGATTGTGATGAGAGTTATTTTATTTAGATTGCTGAATAAAAAATTAATGATGTAAAGTTTAATTAGTGCAAGAACAAACGCTGTTTCAGTCTAAAGTGTGACAACTACTTCTTTTACAAAATAAATCGTGACATGCTGGGGGGCTACTGTCGGGATGCCCTTCTCTCAGCTTTGTTTTGTGCGTAGCCCTAAGCAAAGTTAAACAAAAGCTGGCACAGATTTTGCAAATGATCTTTGGGTCTACTTCTTTTAAAAGATAAATCACACCTTTCCCACCAAATAATTAAGAAGAAAACTTTTGTTGTTAACATAATATTCTACATAATTGCAACTCAATTGAATTCAACTAAGTACAAGGTTAAATGATACCTGATTTCAGTGATTTCATATGAATCTTGAGAGAACACCGGCCGGCTATTTTAAATGATTAAATTCATTATTTCTTACTAGATTAAACCCTTAGAGCTAGATAAGTAATGGAGGTCGTGAGCTCAAACCCCATCCCTCTAATGTACATCGTATTTGCTTAAGCTTTATCCTATCAATACTATTTAATCGACCCGCTAAGAATTATAATGAATCTACTCGTAACAATGAAGAGAAATGATTCATTTTTTCTTCGGGTTCTTCTCTCATTATCTCCACTTTTTAAAATTATCATTGAATCTGAAAGGTCACGTGTCGCATATACATGAGTCGAGTCTGACGGATCCAATAATAATTTTGAAAATTGGGAGAAAGGAGAGAATGGCTTAAAAAAGATGTATATCACCTCTTATTAAGTAATCCATAAATCATAAAGGTAGATAGGGATGGATGGTAACTTGCAGGAGGATTGAGAAAAAGTAGCTACTATTTGTTCACTTTTGTATCCATTGACCGATGAACAAAATGAGCCTCTAAAACAATAATGACATCAACAAAGAAGGAAAAAAGGAAAAGGAAAAGGAAAAGAAAGAAAGAAGAAAGGAATCTAACCTTTTAACACTAAGAGCCCAATAATAAATATGTTGTACAGCCCAGCCCACGAGGAGAGATTCTTTAGGCCTCAACATTGATCAGAAATAATGGGACAATTATGACCCTTTTAACGTACCCCCTTTAAAGCGAAGCCTGGGATTCCTCTTTAGTTAAGCCTTTTCACATCCTTATAAAATATTAACAATATTAATAGGTACAACAAGGACAAAAACAATACAAAATACTTGCTATTGAGTCTAGTTAATTTCTTGAGGGCCAAAAAGAGAGAGAAGGGAATCTTGTTGTATTTTATATGGTTGGATGATCTATTGAGGCTCCAATTTGAATTTAATTGTGAATAATGATTCCATGTAATTTGTTGTTCGAATTTCACGTAATTTGAACAACCTATCCAGAGAGGGCAAATGCAAGGCCCACTTGTTACGGACAGTTCGGAGTGCAGCACTTGTCAATTCAGACAACTAATTATAAAGGATCCGAATCCATTCATACAAGGGAACAAGAAGACAAATTTTAAATTTCGATTAAAGATGATTTATGGCAAGGAAGTTGACAAGAGGTGTTTAAGTTTTACTTGTAACGACCGAAGGAAAAGTGTTAGCCACATCTGTATTATTACTTAAAATGACTAGTCAATTTAGAGTTTCTCTAAAATCTCTTATAAAGTTCAGTTTCACCTAGTAACTAAGCAATGTGAGACTTAGTACCCATAAGTATCTTTATGAATCACTCATTATATGTGAGCTATTTATCTCTTCCCAATATAGAACCCGATTGTTACAAACCTCCCCTTAAATCCTTGACGAGGCATGTCATGCGGTACTCCAGTATCACATGGCTTGATGTTAGTAGGTGAAATTGAGCTTGATAAGGAATATTTTCAGGAAAACTCTAAATTGACTAGCATTTTTGCAGTGATATCATAGATGTAGTTAGCGCTTTTCTCTGGGTTATAACACCACTTAATAGCCATTAAGGTCTAGAATGATTTTAAGTTTTTAAGGTAATTAAAAAAAGAAGGAAATAGTTGTCACTTCTTTAACCCTTTGCCTCTCCATGAAATATTCAAGTTTTTTTTTTTTTTGGGACAAGGTAGTTGCGCGCCTAAGACGTGAGTTTCAAGCTAATTCCCTAATGCATTACACATTTTTGTAGGTTAATGTTATTTAGTAGATCGTTATACGACTGTCATACGATAAGGATAATGTTTTTTTTTTTTTTTATCATGACTGATTTTTACTATTATATCATCAAATCATATGGGAGTCATATAGCAGTGTACTTAATTAAATAGCATTAATTACATATTACAATACACCAAATAAATCAAAATGCTAATTGGGGGGTGCACCAAATATTTACTGTGGGTTGTAACTAGTTTGACCCAAAAGCTAAAGAAGACAACATGCATCAACCCTTTGTGGAATTAGAAGTGGGGCAACCTCGGATTCTAGAAAAGTTAGCAATGTTGTTGTTAATAAATTTACTTTAACAAATCAAAGTAATGTGATCGGTGTTTTCTTTCATAAGATATATATCACATCATTGGAATTGAAAAAGAAGCTGTCTTTACTTTAGGAGAGACATCAATCCATATACAGTTTCTTATTATTGTCATAACTTAAATAAAGTGCCATCATTCATTCATTTTATCATCCCTCATTCCAATGCTGTGTCTCCCTAGCTAGCTCTCTGATCTCTCCAAATGAAGTTAAATATAAATGATAAATAAGTACAACCTCAATTTTCCTTTTAGAAAATAAAAGTTAATATTAATATTAAATAAATTAACTTCACGGATTAACTTGGATTTTATCAGTCTCGAATTTGCTGATAAAGATAGACATGAACAAACAGTTAGAGTAAGTGGACTCAGAATGTTGCCAAAATTTCAACATCGATCAACACTGTTCTGAGATATTGTACCGATGAGAAAAAAAGAAAGAAAAGAAAGACACAATAATTCGTTACAAAATGTTCTTTTTCTTTTATTTTATATATATATATATATATATATATATATATATATATATGTGTGTGTGTGTGTGTGTTTAATATACCTA
Source organism: Alnus glutinosa (assembly GCF_958979055.1). Classification (NCBI taxonomy): domain Eukaryota; kingdom Viridiplantae; phylum Streptophyta; class Magnoliopsida; order Fagales; family Betulaceae; genus Alnus; species Alnus glutinosa. Next base: position 3,417,384 of record NC_084894.1, on the reverse strand, counting down.
GAGACGAGATCAGGGCTCCTGGAGCCATGACTTTTAGTATGATAACCCTTTTTATAGATAGAAGTACAAAATTATATACATATTAAAATTAATATTACTTAAATGATAAACAATAATTTTTTATCAGCTTAAGTTTTGAAATAAGTGATGATTTAAATGGTATCAGACTATCAGAACGTACAAAGATAACCTTGTATCCATATATCATTCACCTTTTAATTCAATTAAATATTTCATTTATTGGGATTCATTAATTTATTAATTAAGATGAAGTTTGAGCTCACACATGAGGGAGAATGCTAAAATATTTTTAAATGATTTAATCAATCATTTAATTCCTGGATCATATCCTTAATTTCTATATGAATTACAGATCATTCCAAGAAGTTGGGATTGATGAGTTTTTGAGTACTAATCGAAAAATATGCTCATAATTGTCAAGATATATACATATATATATATTGGATTGGGTCCTTGACCATCTCATCTGAAAATAAATTGGTGTCTAATAAAGACAATCAAAACCTTTCATGATATTTGTGGTCACACTTCACAAAGCATGTTTTAAGAACCGTTAGCATGACGAGCAAAACGCCGTTGTTGTGTCCCAACAATATATACAAAATGCACGTGCATGCACATATATAGGAGCTATGTTTTGTCAAGGCCGTGTGGAAGAAGCTAAGGGAATGCTCATGAAACCCTAGATTGAATGCACATGCATGCAGATATGATCATTCCCAACAAAGAAGGGCCCTCAGTAATGTGAAAAAGGGTTATCTAAGGGAAAGGGAACCCATCATCTGAGAAGAGGAGTACTTGTAATGAATGCAAACTGTCCCTCACATATTCTTTCTGCATTTGTATATTCCTAAAATTAATCTCCACCGGTGAGATATTCAAAGTTCTTTGCTTTATTACCCATTGATGTGACTTTTTCAAGTCATTTCATCACGTTAATTAGCTGCTAAAATGACCAAAAAAATTAAAAAAAAAAATGCACTAATTAATGCATACACTGATCTGGCAAAGAAAAAAGAAAAAAAAAGGTTATTTTTGGCCGGGACCCGAGTGTACGTTCTAGACATTATCAGTGAGATGAATTTTAGTGCCCTGTAGAACATGCATGATTGGAGGAAAAGAAAAGAAAAAAGAATCCGAGAATTCCAGATGCATGCAATTTGATCTATTAGTACTAGGATGGAATCATGGAACCTGACCCATATATAACAAAATTAATCATCCATGTATTATGTTCTAAGTTCTCACCAGCCGATTGTAAAAGAAAATAAGAAGGATTTTGTTAAAATTCTAGTCATGCATGATTGTCACAATTTTTAATTTGAGAGGGTCACATTATGTATAAATAAGGGCCAAACTTAATTTTGATAGGGGTCAAGTTTAGTTTTTAAGCATAACTTAAAAAAAAAAAAAAAAATTAAAATCAAGAGAGTCATGCATAGCTCTTTGGCCGACACTTAATTCCGTCCCTGATCTCGGTTGTTAAAAAAAAAAATTAATTAATTTATTGGATATCGCTTGGAATTCTTAAACAAGATTATGTCTTTGGCAAAATCTAAATAAAATTACTTTAAAAAAATCTAGATAGAGCATCCTTATCATCCTTTTATTCTCTAGTTAGACTCCATCGAATAAAATTATGTCAGTGAGCAACCAATGTTAATGAATAAAAACAAATGCATATTTTATTAAAAAGCATTTATTAATTTAATACACAGAATTAAAATATATATATATATATATATATTATCCTAATTGATGGGCCAAATCAATTTGATAAAATTAGTATGGAGTAGAAAGTACCAAAGTTGGGGAAAAAAATGATGAGAAATTTCTTGAGATTCTCTAAGGTGACAATGATCACAACCCGCACGAGAGCCTCTTCATTGGATTCTCTTGTGCATGCTGGCCTCTGCTCAGACACACAGACACCCACAGATCTGACAACCTACATGATCTCACCCAAACAATTTGCATAAAAAAATTAACCCAAACACCCCCCCCGCCCACTTCCCCTTTTGTGTTCCCACTGACGACACTGTTAAAAGAAAAAGTTAAAGCCCTAACTTCACCCGTGTCCAACTCGGAACTTTGTCTTGACTCGGATTTCTCGGTCATTTTCTTTTGCTTAAATTGCTGAGACAGAAAAATATGAGAAGAAATTTATTTACGTGAAAATTTATGAACCTTACTCATTTTTAAAAGATACATTGAAAGAGAATGAGACATTATGATTTGTAAAGTGTTCAGGTAAAAGAAATCTTAGTAATGTGAGATACTTTAACACGCCCCCTCACGTGTGGTAACTAATGGCCAAACACGTGAACAACAACGAAAGAGAAAGACTCATTATTGCAAGAAACATGTGGCTCTGATACCATGTGAAAGTTTACTGGCCTTACTCATTCTCAAAAGACGCAATGAGAGAGGATGAGATACCATGACTTATAAAAGTGTCAAGGTGAAAGAAATCTTAGCAATGTGGGATACTTTAACAATTTGCCCCGACAAATAATTAAGCAAGCTGTTCGAGATGCGTTCGGATAAGTAGGCGATCATAAGAATATGCTGTCAGGATTACTAGCAATCTGAGTGCGTACGTAGGTAGCAAAAAATAAATTGTTTAAAATAAAATATCTCTATCCGTTTGTCTTCTCTTTTGGGGCCAAAATCCAAAGAAAATTTTAACTGCAAGTAGAGCATTCCATGTGGGAAACCCTAGCATGGAAATTCCTTTGTTACACTCCAAAAACAGAACATATATTTGGGAACTAGGAAGACCTTTTCTGGAAAGCCCTTTTGCGGGCAAGAGAACATTGTATCACATCCAAATGTGGGGTACGGTGGGGTACATCAACTATTTAGGGGACCCTCAGGTTTGACAATATAAGCCACTAATTGAGTCTAATTAATTTTCTTAGACAAACAATGGTCCTCCAATATGATTAGTGGGGTTTTATAGGCTAGTCACCTCACATAATGGCCATAATTTGAACTGCAATATATATTTGAAAGCCTTATCTCAAATGAAGGTAGATATACAGTGCCTGTTGATATTTGTAAATAATGTGCAAACCCACTTTTTAAGGGCTCAATGGGTAAAATTCTTTCCGCACGTGGTTGGAGCTAAGTCGGTTATTAAAAATAAATTATTGGCACGTGTTGACAAGTTGTAAAAGAGTTGTAGGTCTAGTATCAGAATATGACCTTTGAATCCGGGAGAATACATATGTAAATTGTACAAACATTTGTTGGGAAAGCAACATAATAAGAAGACAGAATGATAATATATATAAAGAAGTGTTTACACACAGAAAGAAGTCTATGGCTTTACTAATTCAGGTTGACTTATAACACACAAAAGCTGATATAATTGCAAGCTAAAAACACTCACAAACCTGAAATCCCACCCATTACACTGCACTCACCAAACTCTAGAGGGTCAGCAATACATAATAAAAGGGAAAGTAGGTATAGAGGCTAAATTTAGTTGGAGATGAACACCAGCTAAATTTAGTGATTAATATGCCCAGAAATTTGAAAACAGTAGCAAATTAAAGGGGAAACAAAGCTAACAACTGCTTCCAAAGATCACCCAATCAAAATCCCAAATTCTCATGAAGACGGAAAAACACAAACTAAGCTAAAAGAACTTCCTATATATATAAAGATCATCTCCTAGTTAAATTGGTGAAATGATCTTCATACGACTCTATAAACACACACATATATATATGTCAAACCGAAATATCTCGAAGTGCAAAGAAGAAGAAGAGCTCTAAGTCTGGAGGAGCAAAGAATGCAATCGGAGATCTTTCCAACGAGCAATTTGAAACTAGTTTTTGCTTCTTTGGGGCAGGCGGGCATGTCGAAATCTCGGGTATTCGGAATCTCTGAGCTTTTGGTGTGCAGCAGCCGCTTGAAGGGATTTCAACACCCTCAAAATCTATGTCACCTATCTTTGAAAAATCACCAGAGGTGGAGGTGGAGGTGGAAGAAGAGTTAGAAGAAGGCAAATTCCTTGATATTGCTTCTTGATTGTTCTTGGAGTGTGGAAGCCGCTTCTTGAAATGGTTTGATCTTCTTGGCTGCTTTCTAGTACTTCTTATTCTACCAGATGGAGCCATTTGAAACTGGATGATAACGCTCTTCTGCTAGATTTAGTTGGATAGAAGTGAAGTACAAATTATCAGAGTTTACTGAATCTGGCAGGAGTAAAGTTTACAAGGAAGATTGCTAAAACACAAAAAAAAAAAAACTACCACTAGAAAACCCTACTGGGATACTTTAAAGCTACTAAATTTGACTGAAAAGTTGTAAAAACTAAAAAGAAAGTGTAGTAACCACCTTACCACCCTCTCGAAACAGAAACACTTTCAAGCTCAAAAGTACTGCTTGAGGAAGAAAAAAAAAACCCACTAAATATAGAGATTGTACTTTTGAATTCCCAAAGCCAGAAATGAGGTTTTCTAGGAGGAGATTAATTACCCAGAAACTTTTGTGAGCACACACATAATCTTGTAACCTAAGATTATCAAAACTCTACCCTAAACCTTGATAAAACCATGAATAACAGCAACTTTAAGAAACCCGGCCTAGAGGTTAAGGAAGAGAAAAATTTACCTATAGCCTAAGTAACCTCTGAGGCATTGAGTAAGGCCAGAGAAACCCTAAGTAAACCCTAGAGGGCGAGGGGAAGAGAGAGAGAGAGATTTCAAACTTAAGTGCTGGTTTAGGCCTTATATAATTATGTTTGAAGGGGATAATCTGGGCAGGTTTGCCCGTTGCCCTAATTAAGCAATACCCAGAGAGAGATAGAGAGCGAGAGAGCTTAGTTAGTTCAAATTTCTATGGATCCTAGGGATTATTGATTGATTGATTGATTGATTGGGAACAATTTGGGCAGGGCCTTGCCCGCTGCCCGTGGAAGAGTTATAAAAGTAATTAAATATATTTCCTCTTATTTCTCTCTTCTTTTTAACCTGATTTCACACTTTTGTGTTGGGGTTTGTATTGCTTGTGGATAGATATTTCGGTCAGGCCTGCCCGCTGCCCTCAACAAAAAGCCAAAAGAGGGGAGAGAGAGAGAGAGAGAGAGAGAGAGAGAGAGCTCTTCAATTTTATTTATTTTTTATTTTTTTTGGCATACTAAAGATCATTATTCAAGCAGTGTGAAAAGGGTTTATGTAATAAGCTTATAATTTTAATCTCATTTTTGGTATTTTCGTGACACCAGTATGATCTTTTTCTTTTTTGTTTTTTTCTTTCTTTTTCTATTTGTTTTGGAGTAATGTAAAAATTCAAATATTTATCTTATAGTGTTGATGTGACAGTCTCAACTAATCCTCTATATTATTATTATTATTATTATTATTATTACCAATGATTGATATAAAGGTTGCTAAGAACTACCGCATTAGTATTGTAGAATAATTGTGAGATAAAAATATGGTCAATTTCTAGCATTACTCTTTGTCTAAATACAAATAGTACATGGGTCTTCTATTTATAAGAAACTGGCACATATTAGATTGGGAGTGCTTTTGGCCTACCTTGCGATTTTGCAGACCAAACACATTTTTAAACAAAATCACAAAAAAAATTGTCTCGTTTTTGTGCAGCAAGCAAATGGGTGCATTTTTAAAAACGCATAATTTTTAAAATGAGTATTTTTAAAAACATATTATATAAATTTTATCAAACACTTAACTACATTTTTAAAAATTATACTATCATTAAATATACTTTGAAGTCACTATTTTTCAAAACGTACTCTTAAAACCGCTAAACCAAGGAAAACTCTAGAGCCAAAGAGAGAATAATCAATATATTTCAAAAGTTTGTGCATCCTAGGGATTATATAGATTAGGAATAATCAGGCCAGGCAGGACTACTTGCAGCCTGAGCTGATCAGGGACGGTTATACTTAGTAGTTAATAACTCCTTATCAGCCTAGGAAAGGAAAAAATTATTTATGAGAATAAAGAAGCTAAAAACAGAGAAGAGTCAGAAGACAAACAAAATTGAGGAGTTACCGATAAATGTAAAAGTGTCTTTATAAAAAGGGTTGGATATGTAAATTTTATAAGAATTTACTTATTTAAATAGGAATGGATTACTCGACATCTAGTCGGATAGATAAATCTCATAAGAACTCTTTCGTATTTATAGCATAACTTATATCCTTTTTTTTAAAAAAAAAATTAATATTATTGATCAAAGATCAACATCGTAAAACATTTAGTTATGGCATAACAGTATCATAGATACAATGTGGAGTGACCTCCCGCCAGGTCTTATTACAAACATATCGAACTGTCTCTTTTACCAAAATATGAGCTGCTCGATTACACTCTCATTTGACATGACCAATCTCCCAACTGGAAAACAAAGTAAACACTCTTCAGATATCCTTCGCTAGTTGTTCAAATCTGTTCTAAATGGGCTCACAGGACTTCATTACATTGACCACTTAAAGCATCTCCTAAGAGCATTACTAGCAGCTTCCTTACATGGGTTCCCTTCCCTACATTTTAGGGAAAATTTTAAAAAAGTCATAAAAACTAAACCACAGCAGCTTCCCTTCCCTTTTCCATTCCCTGGGAAGTGAACAGTTCTTCCTAATGCTTTGGGAACTACTGTTTACTTCCCATCTTATTTTATAATCTTAAAAAAAACTCTCTCTCCTCTCACGTCTGCCTCATCTCCTTTCTTCTTCTTCATTCTTTTTTTTTTTTTTATTTTTTTTTATTTTTCTTCGCCCAAACCCACCATGGCCGTTTCGTCCAAACCAACAATGGCCGTAAGTTCTTCTTTTTCGCCCAGACCACCATGGCCACCTCTCTGCAACCTTCTTCTTCATTCTTTTTTTTTTTTTTTCTTCGTCCAAACCCACCATGGTCGTTTCGTCCAAACTACAATGGCCGTCAGTTCTTCTTCTTCGCCCAGACCACCATGCCCACCTCTCTGCAACCTTCGCCTCCTCCGATGCCTTCCGGTCACGAAAATCCTAGACCCACCAGCCCCGCCTCGGCCGATGTAGGTGACGCATGGCCAACTGATTTGGGACTGTGACGAGCACAGCCCATCATTTGGGTCGATGACGAGCACCATCCTTACTGCCGGAGACCCCTGGACGACTAGCTGCTTAATTGCCGAAGCCCTGGACGGAAAGCCCGCCTATGATGGCGGTTTTGGTGTGACAGATTGAGAAAGATGAAGTTTGGGCGTGGGTGTGAGGACGGAGAAAACGAGAGAGGGAGAGAGAAAAGAAGAAAAGAAATTAATAAAAAAAGAAAAAGAAAAAGTATAAATTAATATTTTAATGATATAGTGAAAAATGAAATGAAGCTGCTGTGGAGTTTTTTTTTTATTGGGAAGCAAAAAGTGCTTTTGTTCCATATGTATAAGAAAAATAGATGAAAAGGGAAGGGAAGCTGCTAAGAATGCTCTAATATATATATATATATATATATTTTTTTTTTTATTTTTTTTGTGTGATTGAACTATCTCCCTTATTTGAAAGAGAAGGGCCATAAGTGTTGTGTCAGGTGGCCCTATTCCCTATTTCTTAGCTTCACCTGGTCAGACATTTTTAATTGATTTTAGGGTTTGGTCTGAATTCTGATCCCCTCGTTTTTAGTTTAAAATTTCAGACACTCTTCATGGGATTCCCAAGGGGTTCACTATTCATGCACGTGGCTCAGTAATCCACAGGTTGACAAATGACAAAAAAGTATTAATTGTTTGAGCTTAATTAGCTCAGTAATCCACAACTTGGGTCAATGGGGGCTTAATTTATCTCAGACTTTTTTTCCCTCTCTTTTTAAATAAGTCGTATGATAACATCACATCTTTCGGCTATGTGGACTTATTAGTTTAATTGATTAGGTTTTAAATTTGTTTTACAACAATTCTAAATTATTGATTAACAAAGTCTTCCTGTAAATTGGGTTCAAGAATTTTCTTTCAATTTCTGTTAATTCTATTAAAAAATCATGTGATAATTACATATTCTAAAATAGATGTCAATTTTATAGGCCGAATTGAAAATTATTGATAAGTTATACTCATATAAAATGCTTCTAGATTGAGATCCCTTATAATCTTTTAGAATTAAAGAGCCTGTAATTCTATAAATCTAAGTTGTTCATTCAAATTAAACAGCATAGTAACCATATGAGCAATCAAACCATCTTTAAAAATGTCGGCTATTGTTTTATCATTGGAGGGGATAGTTTAATTTAGGGTGACCGACTATCCCTTTGAAAGTGAGTGGAAGGTCGGATAACCCCGAGTGATGGAAATAGTTCAATTAAAACAATCCATTATGAATGAACAGCCTAAATTTATGATGGAATATTTGGAGGGATCTCCTTGGAACCTTCATATTTTGCTTATACTAAAGTGTGAAACTTTAGGATTATGATTTCTTTTTCTTTTTCTTTTTCTTTTTAATTTAAAAAGCTACAAGCCTATCAAATGATGGACCGATATCAGCTCCTACGTTTACGATTCTTGAATATGTATGACCAGTTAATGACCAAATTGTGTAAGCTGAAACTTTGGCACAAAATTAACCTTTTCAGAATAATAATAAACAAGCTTGAAAGAGCTGCTAAACAGCTGAGTCCAACAAAATACATTTTGAACAGGAGGAATATATAATTACCCTTTACATAGATATAGGGGCCAGGGGGAGTTAAATGGGAGAATTGAGTTAAAATAGTATTCTGATTTTAGTATTTCAATAACATTCAGATTTCACAAACACAACATTTTAAATTCATGGGGATTTGGTCATAACAAGTAACGACCTTGATGACATTAATTACAATTATCAGAACCTTTGTAAAAAAAAAATCAATAATAATGGTCTTCTTTTCGGAAGCCAGGAAATGAGATTCTCTCCATTTTGAAGTGAAAAAAGATGGGTTATTTTTCGTGATTCAGATTTTATTGTATCAATCTAACGGTATATGTAGTGTCACGTCATTTAAAATATAGTTACCATGTGTAAGTATGGGCAGTGTTACGGAGAAGCACTATTTCCAGAATTCGTCCGGAAATAGTGCTTTTCCATGGTACACTTGTAATTACTATAATTACAAGTGTGTCATGGAGAAGCATTTGTTCCGGATGAATTTTGAAAAAAATGCTTCTCCCAAGTATTACCCGTGTCAGTATATACTTCATTAGATCTGTAAAATCAAATATGTCCTATGAAATGGTTCATCCAAAAAAAAAAGTTTTAAATGGAACTATTGTTAAATTCTTCAAGTTATGTGTAAAATGAATGCCTTAACGCAAAATTGCATTGTCCGGCCAAAAAAAAAAAGTCTAAAAAGGAGTTTACAATTCAAATTTAGTGTTTTAGAATAAGGATCCTTCCAATTGGTTGTCCAAATTGCGTGCAATTCAGGCAGCCCCTACAAACAAAACCAGGTGGAGAGGTCCACTTTTCTAGAGCAACCCGAGATGTGGGACCTACTTACTCTGGGCAGATGAGCACTGCACTTGCCCTCTTTGCGAGGAAAATTCGGACAATCAATTGCAAGGAATCCCAATCCAGTGTTTCACAATTTTTAAATTGAATTATGGTAGTCAGGAGAAAAGATCCTGAGTCTTGCCAGGTTCAGCACAAAGCATATAGGTGTTCTCTGCCAAAACTAGCATAACAATTTCATGGCATAAAACAGAATATTACCTTGTGCAACAACCAGCTCCCTGAAACTTATTGTAAATGTTGACATGAGGCACCAATATAGTTTAATGCCAAGGTTAGTAAACCTTTTTACCTAAGTAAACATCATAAGAACCTGAACAAAACAAGCGAAGGCAGAGAACCCATCTTATGCCTAAACCAACTGGTAGAGATATATGCAAAGAACTCAGAAACTCCACAACAATTTGACTAGAAGCTAGGTTCCCCTCCATAAAGATGATGGCATTACATCCAGGGCCATTTTATCTTGTGCATTTTCAAGCAATCCGCCCCTTTGTGAAGCCATGGTCAAATACTAGTTAACAAGCAAAAATGAAGTAGATATACAATCTAAGTATGCATAGCTTCTAATATTTAGTTCCAAACATAAATTGAAAGAAAATGTTCTCAAACAACAATGTGAAGGTACCTTCTGACTTCAAAAAGCGAAACTACTAAAGCAAAATTCGTAGACGATAAGACAAAGTTAATATCATAAAGGTACAAAATAACAGATTAAAGAAAAGGTCCAATAAGAAGTCACCTCCCTCTAGAAACTGCTTCATCCAACTCCCCCTGAGAGGACGGAAACAACTCTATATATCGACTCCCAAGGGTCATCCTATCTTTAACCATGGCTGCTTTTGAATCTTCTGCGCTTGGAAACTCCACAAATGCTTCTCCAGTAGGCCTTCCCTCAGAGTTCATTGTAAGATGAATTGCATCTTCTGAAAAAACAAAATCTTTAAAGAACTCCATTATATCATCCTTGCCAGCAGAAAATGGCAATCCCCTCAACCGCAACACCCCTGTGTGCTCAGCTGACTCCTTTCCCTCATCATAAGATTTAGCCCTTTGGACCCTTCGGTGCGGTGAACCACCATGAGTATCTGAAACTTCCTTTGCTATTGCCTTGTAGTATTCCTGCCTCTTACTTCTGAAAACCTCAACATATCTCCTGCCCAAGTTCTGCCTATTCCTTTGAAGGGCAAAATCAACCTGAAGAGGATACCCCAAAACACAAAAAGCTTCCCCAGAGAACTTGCCACCATTATGGACAAAAAGAATATCAACTATGTCCAGACCATGGAAGAACTCAGCAACATCAATTTCTGTGCAATCAAAAGGAAGACCACGAAGTCGGACAACAGGGAAAGGCGGAGATTGGTTGACATAGGTATAAGGAGATGCATTGTACATAAAACTTGAACCAGGGGTACTTCCATAGAATGAAGATCCCTGATCAACTACCCGCTGACGTTTTGGACCCATTTCACGCCCGTCACCACCATCAGGAAATTTACTGCTGTTTGCAATATCCATGTAGACAACAGAAAAGACAACTTGTCAATAATCCATGCATGAAACGAATCAACACTACTTTGTTAAACAGTAGTCCAAATGGCGCTTCCACACCGTTGAAAATGGGGTGGTGGATGAGCGGCCACAGCTCCTAATTCAAGGGGGTGCCGTTAATTTACCAGGTTTTCTTGTTTTTTATTTTTTATTTTTTAAAAAAAAGAAAAATTTATTCAACTGTATCAGTAATCATTTCTATTTTTATTTGGCCAAAGAAAATTTCATCTTCAACCATTTTCTGTTCTTTCACCTAATCTTCCTCACAACCAGATGAAACCTAAATGTTTTAACTTCATCCAACCCATAACCACTGGCCTCTAAAGCTGGCAATATTGAGTTTTCTCAGTCCCCAACCAATAGCGCCCCCTGCATCTTTTAATTTGCTCAACAATTGGTCTGAGTGTTTGAGTGTATATTTGCATGCTAACCGAGTTCTTGGATTAAAATACCATCATTCTCTTCTATGCAAGTTGAGGTCTAAGCAGCCATGTGCTGGTGCACATCGTCTCAGGAGGTTGCTTTTCTAGTAATATTTTTAAACTGAACAACCTACATTTGTAGTAGCTAGGTTCGGTCCCTTACTTCTACTGTATTAATGTGCTCATCAAAGCATACGTAGCTATTTAAGTTGTCTTTGAATTTCTCCAGATATTATTGTGATACCTTTACCATGAAAAGTAATTCTAACAGCTTATTTCCGTCAACAAACAAACTAAGTTGACAGGGGAGGAGTCTAAAGAGTATCAAAGCCTGTTTGGCTGACTGAAAATGCATCCATGTATCTATGATTAGTGTGCACCAAAAAAGTAAGTTAATGTATCTCACCAGTATTCAGTAAGGAAGAAAAGTTTGTTTTTGTTTAGATGCATTTGAATGCAGATCTTTCATGGATCTGCAGGTAGACAATAGCACGGAGGAAAGAAAAGAGGGTGCAAACCAAAGATTTAGAAAAATAATACCAAGATTGAGTGCTCCTAAGGGTTACCCGACAACACCATTGTCATAAAATAGAGGAAGACTGGAGTTATACTAACCAAAACCTGCCTTATCTCAAAAAAAGAGGAATGCACCCTCATCTTAGCTACCCCATGATTGAGGTCACTCCCTTTCCAAGTTGAAAATATTTGCTAAACCAAATCTGAGGCAATCCCAAGTCTTCATAAATTTTTATATGAAATAGTCTATCCAAGACACCACAGTGCAGTGCTCCTCATATTTCCAATTTAGTTTTTTCCAGAGTGCAACAAGGTTGATGGATAACAATAGAATACTGCTGAAGCAAGGAACTACCTGCTCACAAATATTTGGGTCCCTTGTGCATTTCTTATTTAACCTGCCCCCTCCCCCCGTTGACAAAAAGAAAAAGGGGGAATATCAAATTTACTCCCTAGGTTTTCGCGCGATTTCAATTTAATCCCTGATTTCCCAATTTCGACAATTAAGTATGTAGGTTTTCCTCTAGTTTCAAATAGCTCAATCTGTCAACCTAGTGTCCAACTAATTAAAGTTGTGCTATGTTAGACCAATCAATTGATACCATGTGACTCTCGTTTGATACGCCATACACCAAGTGCACGTATTGCGTGGTACATTTAATTTAAATTACAAATATACCCTATATATATATATATTAGGAAAAAAAAAAAAAAAAAAGGTGGTCAGCCACCCCTTTGAGGGGCAACCTTCCCTCACTGAGGGGATGGTGGTCTCTCTCCTGTGAGGGGTGATCACCCTTTCTCCTCACCGAGGGGCAGTCGCCCCCCCTCACTAGTTAGGGGTGACTGACCACCTCTCTCTCTCTCTCTCTCTCAAAATTTGTTCTATAATTTTTTTTATTTAAAAGAAATGTCACATGGCACGTACAGTTGGCCCATAACATCTCAAATGAGAGCCATGTGGCAACAATTGATTGGTTTGATGGGGCACATTGTTAAATAATTAGATGGTAGATTGACGGAGGGACTTGTTTGAAGCCAAAGGAAAACCGAAGGACCTAATTGTCGAAATTGAAAACTCAGTGATTGAATTAAAATCGCAACCTAAGGACTAAATTTTATTTTTCCCCAAAAAAAGGAAGAAAGAAAGCCATTGTATAAAATAACCCTAGAAAGGACTACCACCTTAAGACTAGACATATAGTGCAACAATGTAAATAATGAAAATATGCTCTCACATCTTTGTTCTGGTGAATAAAAAATTCACTTATTGAAGTTTCAGTGATTTCAGTCACATGGACTGTAGGGTTCTATTATCCAAAAGGCTCTTAGGGGTGTTAGTATTGGCATTTGCACTAGTAAAAAATAAATGAATAAATAAAATAAAAAAGTTCTCTACCATTTTTTTTAAGTACCAGTACACATCCTTTTCTCTAGAGTCTTATTCTTTTCCAAGATTATTAAGACTTAAGAAAGCAAAAATAGTAATGCTTGTAGCATACAATCGTAGGCCAAGCTATCACCGAAGAGAATTAAGGTGGCGTGCAAGCATTGCTTCCCCCAAAAACCTAACTGGTTTTTTCAATGGGCAAATACAACCGCGCATACCTGTGGTATAAAACTCATGACCCCCCAATTTATGGGAGGAAGAGATGCCATTTGATTCAAAAACCACTGGCTTCCCATTGAATCTAACTAAATTCCCAATAACTGCGCACACGTTTCAATAACATAATTCCCTCACGATTCTACTTTTTTGAAGTGAATGAAAGTGAAATTCCCTTGTGAAAATACAAAAGTACTAACATTTTTAACAATCAGAAAACATTACATTTAGCACAACTTCAGCAATTAAACCTTTCATTTTCTTTTTTAATCTTGGAAACACGTGAAAACGGACATAGGAACATAAATATATATATATTTTTTTAAAAAAAAGTGTTCGCGTGAGCATCTGGGTATGCTACAAAAGTAGCTAACAGTTCATCGATGGCCCAGTTCTTCCTTGAAACAGATACCCATAAAAGATAGTTTCGAACAGACCGTCAATCAGACTTAATAAGACACATCGAAACGGAAAAAACCAAGAAATGAGCAAGAAATGAGGTTAATTAACAAACCCAACTCTCACAGCAACTTCATAAACAAAAAAAGAACCAACAATAACATACAAATCTAAATCCTAGAACAAAAAAGTAAGAAGAAAATAAGAAAAGACAATAACTTTGAAAAATAAGATCTTGAGGAAAAAAAGTCACTTACCCTCTGTAGAACATGTTGTTGGTATATGCTGTGGAAAGCAACCCAGTTGGATCTTTGCGTGTTTTCCTTATTCGCGCTTCAAACAAGCTCTTGTGTTTGAGTTTGAGAGGATGAACAAATGGGGGAATGCCTTTACCTAGAGATGGGGATTTTTTTGAACGTGTTGGGGAAGATTGAAACGATGTCGCTTTACCACTACCCTTTTCACTCTTTGTGGACTTGTGACTTGTGAGCGGTGGTGGATTTGGGTTCGGGTGAATGTGTGGGCCGTAGTGATTAGCTAGGTTTTGGACTTGCTACTGTTCAAAAATTGTATTTTAGCCTAATGTACTTCATATTTCAAATCACTTATTAACTTCTAAATTATTACTTATAAAAAAAAAATTAAAAAAGTTATAAATTATAAATTTTTAAAAAACATAAAATAAATACGGTAAGAGATAAGAAGTGTTGAATCAAATTTTTAGACGGTCGTACTGGTATTCAGGCTTCTACAAAATAAAAGAAAAGCTACAAGGGTGACACTGGTTAGAAGAAGACTGGCGAAAAACCTCTAATGCTTAAGCCAATATAGTATTTCTTAAAGAGAAACCGAAGAGATAGTTTATTATGTGCACCTAGGAAAGTGTGCCCTCTTTTTATAAGAGGTTTCATGGGGGTGGTCCCTTGGGAAGTGATATGGTAGAGTTATAGGTCCCATGGAAAGAGTTCTTCAGCCAAAAACCTTTTAGATGGTGGTTTGAGGGTTAATGTACGAGGGTAAAGGCCATTCGGATGATGGTCCGAGGGTAGAGGTCCTTCGGATGCCTACTATGTGGTAGGCTTGGAGCCCTTTGTTCATTTTTTATGTAAAGATTGATTAAATAGGCCTAAAGTGATTATTTAGTGTATCACCGAAAAGAAATTCGGTCATCCCTATATATTCTCATCCCTCATAGACTATGGCTTTGATACTAATAGGAGCATCCATCAACAAAAAGAAAAAAATGATCATCTCATCTCATGACTATTGAAAACGAATCAATTAGATGTGTTAAGACTTACAAGCAAAGGAACAGTCTTACATAAACAATTTTTATTGAGCGTATGCCTCCTAAAAAATAATGGAGGCGTACAAAGATTACTTTGGACAAAAAAGGCAACGATTTAAGGTATACTTCATATTTCACACTTACTATTATTTAGTTACAAATTACCTTTTCCTTCTTCTCATCTTTTGATAAAATAAAAAATCAAGCACCAAAATTTCCCCTCATGAGTCGTGAAATAATCTATAATTGCGAGACATTATTCATGATATTTTGGGTTGGGAAGGGGATAACAAAAATCTATTATCATAGTCATTTCTAGGGTCACGAATCAAGACAGACTTTGACATCTTAATAAATTGTGATGGAGTCATTATCTTGATTTAGAGGTATTTCTTTGATGAAACATTGGTGGATTTGACACCAACATTAAGTAGAAATTGAAGCTTTAATTAGGGTCAAATCTTGAACATAAACCAAGTACCATTTATGTAATAATATACATAGTACAATCAAGTTGGAAACTCAATGTATGTGATGCTCATAGCCGGGTTCACATATAGGCAAGCACCATCGGATCGGGATTGGGTGCAATTAGCTGTCTATATTGCATGCAATATAAGTAGCTATATAAGCAGCTAATTGCACGAATCTCAAATCCAGCACCAACATTCTTACCCCGTCCCAACCTCCTCCCTTTGATTATTGTTCTTCATCAAATGATGAATCGAAGAGCTCATTAGCATCCAATAATTTGGATTAAAATAATAACTGGTATGGTCTCCGAATTGTTTATCATTTACCAATTTTTTTTTTGTTCTTCGGCCGATCAGCTGACACGTGTATTTATTTTGGACCTGTAAAGGCCTTTGTCAAAACTACTATTTGGAACAAAATTGGCTTGGAGCTTGACATTGGAATCTTTCTTAATAAGCTTTGTCTAATGCCCATGGAGACATAAATTGCTTGGATGCCATACATAAAAAATAATTATAATAAAGCAGGCCCCAAAGATATCTATTGAAACCGAATTGGGCTGCTTTTGTTTCGACCTAAAAGATTTTTCTAAAAAGATTATGCATTTTACAATGTTTTTTTTTAAAAAAAAAAAATTAATAGTCATAAAAATAATTCTTAAAATCAAGGAAAAATATGGCTTAAGCCATTTTCTGCCCCCCCTCATTTTAGCATTAAAGTGTATTTATTCATGAAATTCATTGGACAACTATTTGTCAGAAAACATCTACAAAACCAGGTTGTTTTATATATAAATATAAGAATGGGTTAAATTCTAGTGCCCTAAAATAATTTTTCTACGCTTTTGTATGTTCTCCTTTCCTTGCGTTGATAAGGCCACCCCCTTATGCCGTATGCCCCTTCATGAGAAGGGAAGTGACCTTTGCTATAGATCATGATCCTCTTAAATTATGTCTGAATTATTGAATTCAGGTAAATAATTGTGAGAAATTATTTATGAAATCTACCTGATCAAATAAAAATTAAGCTGACAAACTACTTATCCGGCCAAATGAGTCTCATAAGTTGTATCTCATATTCACTTGTCCAAATTATCTCAAATTTTAATGAGCAACCTCATGCATGTACTGACTTACCGTAGGTATTGAGTTGATATATTCTATTGTAAGTTTCTCTTCTTTTTCCTTCCTTTTAATCGATTAGATACATCGTGATCATAAAAAAGCAAAAAGTCTCTTTAAAAAAATAGACAGACAAACAAGTGGCTTATATATAGATTATCAAAACACTAAATCTTTGTCAATAAGCATTTATATATTAATCCATCCAACAAAAGACTGACCTTCTAGTTTTTCTATGTTATATCTTATAGTGAATAAAAATTATAAATTTATAAGATTATGTAAAAATATTAATGATTTTTAGTACAAACCTGAAAAATATTAAAATAATATTTCAAAATGATGTCAAACAGCTTTAGATTCCATGCATGTATCTCCCACCATGATCATAGTGCCAGGGAAAAAAATAAATTCTATTAAACAAATGTGACAGTGCCTATCGGTCCTTAAATTTTTTCTTGTTAAAATAAAAAAAATTAAAGACTAATGTGCATTATCACATCAACCTAATAAAAAGAAGATGAGATGAAAGTGCAACATTAATATCAATGCCTAAGCAATCAGAAGACCCAATCTAAAAGATAAGCAATATGCCCCCACATTGCATCAGAAAATACGAGTTCTCCACTCCAATAAAGAACCAATTACTAGAGGAATTGGTGGGTTGGCATCATAATTCATATCTGGTACTCGATACCTTAAATCCCCCAGTACTTACAAAAGTAGGTTCCACATCACATCTCATCTCATCTTCAAGGGATTATAAATTACCTGCTAATGCGGTCTCACATCCAAAATGTCTTGTCTACCTCTCCTCTTTAAAACGATTGAAAAAGAATCCAAATAAAATGACTTTCCACCTACCCACCACCCCACTACTAGGATCCACCTCATCAAAGATTCCCATGCTTGCAGAAACAGAAACAAACAAATAAAAAGATGAGAAGAAAAGTAAATGCAGGACAATCAGAGATGAAAAAGAGAAAGAAAAAAAAAATTATTGGGGGACAACAATTTTGACAATAAGAAACGTTAATTTAATGTTAACATCATCAAAGAACCAAATGCCCTACATCCTGTCACTATCTGTTCCCAAAATAATTCATCCACAAAATGGAACACATCAGCAACACCATTTTTCTTCTTCGTTAAATAAATATGCTCTTGTCTCCCAACGACCATCTCAGAGCATTACAAAAACCCCATGCAAGAAAAAGAAATTCCCCTCAACTCCATTACAAATATAATAATTTGAGATAAAAGTAATAAAAGGGGGGAATCAACCCCAAGACTTCAGTTAATATCAAATAAACATTTAATCTATTATAAAAAACAAAAAAAAATTGACCTAGTTATGGTATGGGAAGAAATTACCTAACCTGGGCTGCGTCTTTGCAAAATAACCCAGATAAGGTTTCTCATCCCTTCCTGACCTCTGTAATGACAATAAATGGATTAACGAATAATATTTATCTGAGATTCTGTCCTTCCTTTTCCTTCATTTATTGCTGTAACCTTCTTAACTCCCACATTACCAACCAACTAAAAGAATTAATAATTCAGTTTTAACTACCTCAGGCTTAGTAAAAATGATATCATTTTCACTAAGCCACAATCTGATCAAGTTGCAACTGCTCGAGCCACGCTCCCAAAACAGCCTGATCATTGGATTCACTCTGGGGCTTAGAATCAGAACCCTCAGCTGACAGTGCCGCACTAGAGACTTAAACTGCTGTATTTTATTTTACATCGGATGGTGATTCTTTCACCAGTGACTGAACCCATGAAACATTATGTCCAATTGAACATGATTTACGAAACCCCCCTAATTCATCTCCTTGAACTGACCAATCTACTTTCCCATTTTGGGACTCCCATTTTGACTAAGAATTCATCCGCGAACCAATAACATTGTTAGATCCGAGATCATGTGGGAGGTTTGACCAAAGATCCCGAGAGCTGAAGCTGCAGAATTGTAGGTGCTGCTTAATTCTCACGATGAGCAAGTGCAGCAGCCCAAGAGCCCATTGGGGATAGAGGCTCAATGCTCCGAGGTGACATCATCCCCGGTGAGGAAACACCAAATGAAGCCTGAAAGAGAGGATGGTCGGCATTCTTGACCGAGAACATATTAGTTTTAATAGGAGATATCATGCTTTGCTGCTGCTGGATTTGATTAAGAAGAGCCGATTTGTGGGATGGGGGTAAAACAGATGAAGCCACAAGTTGATCAGAATATCGAGATGAGACCTCGGCAGAGAAAAGCTCATCTAGATTTGAGGGAGTCAGGGTTCTAGAACGGCCAGACAGATTTGCAGAGGAAGTACCGATGTGAGGCTGTGATAGACGGGACAAATCATTGAGCAGCTGTTGCTGCATTTCAAAATCATGCAACATATTAAACTGCTCAGCAGGAAGGTCTCTTGCATTGAAAGAAGATCTCAGACGACTCATTTGCAGATTGCTGTCTAGAAGATGCAAAGTGGGGATGTTCTGCTGAAGCCAAGCCATGGATGAATGAGAAATACCATTACCAGAAGGAGACATGGATGGAGAAAATGGAGAAGGTGACATGACAGACCCTGCTGAGGGGGAGCTGGGAAACATGTTCAAGGCGGCTGCCATATCCATGGCAGAGGCAGCAGAGGCTGATCGAGGAGAAGGCATTGCAGATCCAGAAGACGCATAAAGAGGTCGCAGTTCCTCATGCGTGTGGGCAAAAAAGCAGACCCGACGCATGCAGCTTGTGCCATCCTTGCAAAGTCGAGTTCTGTATTGTGCCGGATGCAGCCAACACTCGAACACCCCATGAGCATATTCACACAAATCTCCCCGTCTACAAGTCCCCTTCCGAAACTCTGGACATGGCACACAACTGTAATGGTACTTCCTCGGGTCTCTTCTCCTTGCATTCTCACCTGGATGAACAAAAGGACACTCGGTCCAATCATGAGAATAAGCTCGGGAACAAGGTCGAATCTTGAACGAGAACATCCGGAACTCATCAGCAGCATAAATGCTACTCTTGAGGTCAGGAAGAGATGGGTCAATTGGGTATTCTTTCTTCTCTGGCACAAAAGAAACATTTATGTTATTAGGCTTACAATATACAGGAGTCAATATTGAATTGGAGACATAGGACAGTGAACTATTTTCCGGGGATGATGGGAGGGACGTAGAACTGGATCTCAAGTCAACAGTTGAAACCTGCAGATCCTGCTGACAAGCAGAGGAATCATTTGTTAAAAGCTCTTTGAGCACCACCTTCAAATTGGGTAGATTAGGAGGAGCAACAATAATATCAAATGGATAATGCCCATGGGCATCAGTGGCATTAGGCTCAGCACCAGCAAGTAAAAGCAACTTAACAACATCCACAGCACCAACAGATCCACCAGAAGTGGCACAGTGAAGTGCAGTGCTCTTTTCCGGGCCACATAAGAGATTTACATCCACCTCAGAGAGAGAGAGAATTAGTTTCACAACATCAACACTGCCATATTTAGCAGCGACCATTAACGGGGTTCTATGCTCAAGAACCATTCTTTTTGAAAACCCCTGTCGACCGTACCATAGTCCACTCTCGCTGATTGCAGAACCATCACGGATAGATTGCTTAAAACCCTCTACATCATTATCGGCTGCAAGCTCAAGTAAAATGGAGTAAGAATGCTCCGATTCAACAGCTCCGGTAGGTTTATCCATAGCTTTTTAGTTAAAGATTTGCTTTCTTGGGAAGCCGATAGTGCCAGTAGGGGATTTAAATGCTCCGGGCCACCACACATGCTTTAATTAACCGGCAAAAAAATCTGAAAGACACCCAATCTACAAAGAATCAAATACTAATTTGTAAGAATAAACGCATACGAAAACAATTTAGAATCATATGCTAATATAAACCAGGATTCTCTAGCATCAATCCTCTAGGAAAAAAAATATGAAAAAGCCTCCTAACTAATGGCTAATTTTAGAATAGCCCCCTAAATTTTCAGGTGTACTAATGTGACCTATCAAACTCCCAAAGTGTGTCAAAATGGCTACTTTTGTCAAAATATTCCTATAATACTCATATTCCCTTCAAAACCAAAAAAAAAAAAAAAAAAAAAATCTAATCTAAACTATTTTTTTTATTTAAAAAAAAAATTGATAAATTTAAAATCAATCCATGTGGTTAGCCTAAATTATAAATCGCTCACTGCGGTATAAAAAATTATCCAAAGGTCTTTAAGGTATACAAAAAATAACAATTGAATTATTGTAGTCAAATTCCGTCAAAATAATTGAAAGGTTCTGTTAACGTCAATGTCAACGCCAATAAAATGATGACATATGTCACTTTTACTAAAAAAATATCAATATATTAAGAATATACATTTATAAAACTAAATCACTCCCTGCAAATAAATTTTCATCAAAACACTTGATAGATTCCGTTAGTGTGTTACATTAGCATCAACTAAATGACAACATGTGTCATTGTTAATAATATATATATAAAATTAAAAAATTAAAATTTTTTAATTGGGGTGGCTGCAGAGCCACCACTTTTCTTCTCTTTTTCTTTCTTTAATTAAAATTTTTTAATTTTTTAAGTTCTTAATTTCTTTAATTTTTTTAAGGGAATTTCTTGAACGTTTTTAGTTTTATATTAATAGTTTTCTAAAATTTTATTTTTTTAAAAAATAGTTTTTTTATTTTAATTTTTCAACAAAAGTAACTTTTTTGCTACACTTTAGTAGTTTAATGAGTCACATTAGTACACTTGGGCATTCTGAAGCTACTCTAAAATTGGTTGTTAATTGAGAAAGCTTTTTTATATTTTTCCCAACAAAAAAAAAGAACTAAATTAAAAGATACCCCCTTCAACGGATGAACTGTCTAGTCTACCCAAAACCAAGTAAAAAATTGTACTAAAAAAAAAGAAAAGAAAAGAAATAACCCATAAACAATGTGAAGGGACGTGAACAGAGAGACTCGCCAAAACATTGGGAAGCGATGAAAATGGACCGACTGAAAGACATGGTAATGGAAGATTAGGGGCTTAAAACGTATATATATTATATACCATACTATCTATAGACTATATATACGATAAAAAGGCGCAGACTACAAACATGGTAACGAAATATTATCCAAAATCTTGATGTGCTAACTGCTAACAAGGGAAGTTCGAGACAACCCCGGATTCGGACCCCCCAAATACCCTTATCTTCCAGATCGGACCTCGAGAAAAACCCTCATTGCGATATTCAATCTTAAATTGAAAAAGAAAAATGTTAAATACAAATGTAAAAAAGGTAAAATGTATGGGAAAATGAGCAAATGTGAAACTAAATGCTCCCCGTAAAAGGAAATGCACAAAGCATTTAAAATTTTGAAGGCCAAAAAATAAAACACTCTCCGTTTGGTCGACGAGAAAATACATGGAAGGAAAATAAAAGAAAAAAACAGTTTCGGATAACACGACTTATATCCTTTTAGTGAATTGGTTCAGTTTGTCAAACAGTGAAAACCTCAAAAATTGAAAACTTTTCAAATTTCTTTTACTTTTCCCACACTTTCTCAGCAACCAAACGACAAAAGCCCAAAAAACAACCACCACCAACTAGTTCCGACCGAAAAGCACAAACAACCAACAAGTCACGGACTATTAGAATGCATAGCAAGCTAATGGAAAAATCGAAAAGAAAACTCACAGATTTGACGATTATGAGTCGGCAATGGGCTACAAAGCACCATCAGAAGCAGTGTACGGAACTCTGGTACACGCACATTCGCTCATGGCTCATCGATCCGCAAAGAAGAAACAGAGAGCAGAGGCAGAGGCTGGCGCCTTCAAAAATGGGCGAGAACCACAAGAGAAAGCATGTGGGGACGAGCGAAAGAGCTCTATCGCCATGGCCGAGAGAGAGATTTGAAGTTGCGGTGAAATGAAATTCGGAGTTAAATGCGAGTGAATTTGACTTGAATTTATGGGCGACAATGCCGTAGAGAGGGAGGTGAAAGAGTGTGTTGAAATTTGGCGTGAGGTATAGGTAGAGGGGAGAGGGGAAACGGGAAACCGGCTGAGAGGGTCAGGTGGAGAGCGGAGTAGGTGAGGGGAAGTAGGAGTTTGGTGACCGTACGAAGCGGTGGGACGTGTGGGGTCTGGGCCGTGGGGTCTGAGCCTTTTCTATTGGTGGTGCGGCGGAGCGGGACCTCGGTTCAGGCCTTGGTCAAAGTGGGTTCACGGGCTAGACTCCAATCAAGTTCAAAATATATAATAAAATGGAGTAAACTCCTAATCCATTGGAGACTTCATGGTCCATGTGCACCAATTTTATTTTATTTAAAAAAAAAAAAATCAAGTGCAGGCAGAGCCTCTTAATTAATTAAAAAAAGGGCCATCCTTGTTGGAGTTAAATAACATCTTTTTTTTTTTTTTTTTTAACATGGATAAACTATATATGTTGTGGCCACATTCGAGTAGTGATATAAATTTTGGGTAACTTATATTTGAAAATTGGCTTGCAATAAAATGGTATCAATGAGCTTATATATACATGATTAAGATTATACTTAATTCATGTGAGAGTCAATGATTATAATATACCACCACGCTTTCGCAACCGACGTCCACAGCGGTTTATTCTATCAACACTAACTCGATGGTAGCCATTTTTCTTTTAACGGCTCCACTTGCCTATCGGTATTTTAATCTATCTCATAGGTCACCCCCTCCTTGACTCAAACTTGTAATATGGTGTTTAGCTCTAATACCAAATGATATAAACTTTGAGTAGAACTCACATTGGAAATTGACTTGAAAATGAATGGTGTCTAATAACTTATATACAAATTATTAAAATTAGACTTAATCCATGTGGAGACACAATGATCCTAACATAGCCCCCGTCACGAAATAATTACTTTTAATTTTATATGGATAAGATCCCATTTGTTTCGATGTTTAAAGTATTTTATTGCATTTGAAAAAATTTATCAGCCCAAAATATTTTTATTGGTCAACTAAAAAAACACCATTTTAGTTTTTAGAAAATTATTTATGTTTATTAAAAAGTAAACATTTTTCGATTACAGTTCCTTTCTTCAAACCCATGTTCCCTGGTGGGAGTGTAAACGAGCTGAGCTACTCGTGAACTTACTCAAGATTGGCTCGAATAAACTCAACTCATGCTCAAATCAATTATTAAATGAGCTACTCGTTAACACAAAATCAAACTCGATTATTAAACGATGCAAACTCGTATAAACTTGATTCGACTCGATTAAAACTCGTGAACCTGCTTGTATAAGGATCGACTCATTTATTAAGGCTCGACTCGTGTACATATATAAGTTATATATTAATTTGTTAATATATAATTTATTTTTATAATATAGTATTAAGTAACAAATAAAAATGGTCAGTAAATATTAATTGGTTATACTTGTTTGATTATATAAATATGTATATCAAATAATAAAAGTGAATAATATCAATACTTAATTGTTAATTACTGAATCATATGATAGAATGACAATTCATATACTTAATCATACGATTCATATTATATTATTCATGTAATATAATAGGACTATATGATCATATAATAATATAACATTGTGGCATATGACATGTAATCACTAATCCACTATATCTAATATTATAACTTATAAGTATTATCATTCGATATTTATGAATCACTACATTACCGTCGTCACGTGATTCAAGATATAAGATCATATTAATTGTTAGATTGTAAGAATCATATAATCATACATTTATACGATAATATTTATATCACATGATCATAAATGTGGTTTAATTATTTTTTATTGTTAAAATAACTAATTTGAATTGTACGATAGGGGCCGAGCTCGAGCCGAGTACTTGAGCTTGAGATTGACCAAAATGAACGAGCTCGAGCTCGAGCTCAGTCAATAAATTTTCTTAAGTGAGCCAAGCTTGTACACGAATGTTAGGCTCGTGTCAAGCTCGAGTCTCAATGTTACATAAACGAGTCGAGCCCGAACATCCAATACCCACTCAAGATCGACTCGTTTACACCCATATTTCCCCGTGTTCCTTTCTTCAAAACCATGTTCCCTGGTGAACACTTAAACCACGACGCACCCAATACACCGCCTCCTCTTCCGTAGACTAACCTCCATTGGAGACACTCCAACTAAAACCATCATTTGCAAGTAGGGATATAAGCTGAGCTACTCGTGAGTTTGTTTGAAATCGACTCAAATAAACTCGACTCGTGCTTGAATCGATTATTAAATGAGCTACTCGTGAACACGAAATTAGGCTTGATTAATAAACGATGCAAACTTGTATAAATTCGGCTCGACTCGATTGAAGCTCGTGAACCCGCTCGTATAAGAATCGTTCGACTCGTGTGTGTGTGTGTGTGTGTGTGTGTGTATATATATTAATTTGTTCATATATAACTTATCTTTGTAATATAGAATATTAACAAACAATATACTATATGTAAGCATAAATTAAGTAATAAAAAATAATGGTCATTGGTCAGTATATATTAATTGGTTATATATAATTTATTGGTTATATGTATATAAAATACAAAAATAGAATAATATCAATACTTAATTGTTAGTCATATGATATAATGACAATCCATATATTTAATTTGTCATTATATCATTCATGTAATATAATATGATTATAAGACTATATGAGTATATAATAATATAACATTGCGGCATATTACATGTAATCACTTTATTATATATTATAAGTATTATCATTAGATATTTAATAATCATTACATCATTTATTTTTATTTTTTTGTAAGTTATATAGTTTATTTAACATACAATAAAAATATATATTGTTTATATGTTATACAATATAATATTAATTTTTAAATGAGTTCACCATTCTTTTTGTATGTTAAATAAACTATATAACTTACAACAAAATCGGTCGAGCGGAGCTTAATTTTTAACACTCGTCAGGGGCTCAAACTTGGCTCGGACTTTTGATAAATAAGTCCGAGCTCAGCTCTAGCTTGTGATAGATGAGCTCAGCTCGGGATTAGGATTGTGATAAATTAAAATGAGCTGAGTTTGTACAAGCACTACTCGCTCAAACTCGGCTCGTTTACAACCCTATTTGCAAGTACAATGGGCAGGCTAGAAATCGGCTCATCTTTGCCATTCGTCCGCTGCATGGATTACATGTGGATGCCCTGCTCGTAACCTCGGGCAAGTGGATATTATATTCATTATTAGTCTAATTGCGGGCGGAAAGTGAAATATAGGTAAGAGGGGAATCCATTATCTAGCTCTGCTTATCTATATATATAAGCAATGGCAGAACCATCTGTAGTCTTTGTAGGTTTCGAGTCACCCCAATATTTTAAAAAATCATAAAAAAAATTTAAAATTTATTCTAAATTTCAGGCATTTGTATTTGGATTGACAATTTTTGATACGACCTACAAATCCGATATGAAGTTAAAAGGTTAGAATTAAACTTAAATGAGTTCGGGTCATAAATGGATTGACATGTTAGACCTGTTTAATAAATGAGTCAAAAACAAGTCACCCTATTTGACCTATGGGTCGATTCGTATATTAAAACTTTTTTTTTTTTCCTAACACTAAAAACCTAAACAATCACGTGATTGTGAGATATCTCTCTCTCAATGTCTAAAGACTAAACTTATAAAAATCTCACAAAAGACAAAACAACTATTTCTTTGAATCAGATAAAACTTGAACAAAAAACTAAAAAGAATTAGTAGAGTCTATTATTTATATGATTATTCAAACAATATGATTTTATTTTATTTTTTGTTTATATTTTTATTTGTTAGAGTTTATTATATAACGGGTCAAATGAATCGTGTCAACCCAACATGACCTGTTAAATAAACGGGTCATCAGGGTTGTATAATGTCAACCCGTTATTTGTATGGATCGTGTTAAGATCGAATAGTCTGACCCGTTTAACTAAACGGATTGTGTGAGGATAAGAAACATTTGACTATTTGAGGGGCTTTACCTGATAAATTCACGTTCTGAAAGTCGAGATGTTACTTCTTAAATTCATTCTCTATTTCTCTTACTTCTTAAATTTCTTACATCTCTCACTCTCAGTCTCTCGCTGCTGATTTCAATTGTGTGTATGAGTCGGTTTTTTTTTTTTTTCCCCCCTCTCTCTCTCTCTCTCTCTCTTATTTCTTTATTTTTTCATTTAAAAAATATTTTAATGAAGAAAAAAAACCGATAAATAAGAAAGACTAGGATCCGTGTGAGTTTGCGATTTTAAAATGTGTGATTTGAAAAAAGTGATTTTTAAAAACGCAGTTAAGCGTTTGGCAAAATCACAGTTTAGCCTTTAAAATCGCAAATTATCCTTTAAAATTATATTTTTTTTTTGAAAAGAACCCTCTTACCTGTGATTTCTCTTACCTGTGATTTAAAAAAACAAATTTTCTATGTTTTTAAGTCATAATTTTTAAAAATGTAATTCTCAAACGATTTATATTCTACGATTTGGTTTAAAATCGCAATTATTATATACGAAATCACAATTTCAAACACACCAAAAAGTATGTGAGAGTTTGGGTATAGGATGAACCAGTGAGTCTAAGTCAATATTTTATGAAATTCTCTGTTTGTCTCATTATTTCATCTAAATAATAATGAGTTGATAGAAAATATAAGAATACAAACCATGTGGTTTTAAAACTTTGAAATCAAAAACTTTAGTGATTTTAAAATCATGATAATCATGATATTGTGACTTCAAGACATCAAATTTATTTAATTGATAATACTAGTAGGAAAAAGCAATACATTCAAATTAGAACAATGCTATATACATTACACTTTTATTCAATTTTTCTTAATTTTTATTTTTTGTTAACAAAGAATGATTAGCAATATCATATCAACAAAGCATAATAAAAGTGTTGTATATAAAATTTGTTTTAAAATTATGAAGTCGTTAAATTAATTGTGAAATGGTTGAAACAATTGAGAATATATCAAAATTGTTACTTTTTTAAAAATAAAAATAATAAAAAAAATTATTTGAAGGGATCAAAATTGTTACTTGAAGTCACTAGTTTCGTGACAATCATTTTTTTTTTCAAAAAAAAAGGGGGATATTTATATACAAGTTAAATATTTATTATATGTTTAAATGAATATAAAATCATAGAGAAACAATTTTTGACAAGTCTAACAAATTTTTTTTTTTTAAACTAACTATTAGATCTGTTTTTCTACATGTGAGTCATACATATCCAACAAAAAAGTTGTTAGAGTTGTAAAAGAGTTCTATAAAAATTGTAAACGTATTATATCTCAAAATCATATATTCCACTTAATTAATTAAATGAAATCAAAACATTGACGACTCTATTTGTTAAAATTTTATTTCATGTCTTTTATTTTATATTATCAAAATAAAAATATCAACAAATAATCTAAATAGGAAACATTTTTTATTTTATTTTATAAGTACATCAGAAACAATTACAACAAAAAATTAAAATACAAACACATGAGGGCTTGGGCAACCCAAAATATAATCTAAGAACGAAAGTACGCGGGAGCAAGGCTTCCGAAGATGCGGGTCCTTTGGTTTGAGGCACTGATGCCACAAAGCCGAGGTCACCATTAAATGTGATTTCACAAGTGTATTGAGTCACAAGGACCAAAACACCAAAATATGGGTAAACTGGGGGAGAGAGATACAATAAATAAGCCCAATAAAACAAACAAACAAACACAAAAACAGCAGAAGTTCTGTTGATGGAGGAGGAGTGGGAGTCGTCCGTGACAACGCGTGATGTCCATGCGCCGCCAAAGGGAGGCCTCTCAGCAGCCGGAGTCGCCGACGAAGCCCAGAAACACCGGAGGCGGTCGAGGTGGAAAACGAGGAGAACAAACATGGCATCCACATGCCGAAGAGAGCAGAGAGCTCTCTGGAGCGTGTGTGCCACGCGCGGGGGAGCAGAAGCCGGCGGAGGGAACGACCATCGTTGGTGGAATCCAGAGACGCCAGTGAGCCCGTTGGTGAGGTGCGTGTCTTGTAATTGTTTTTGGAGGAGTGTAGATCTAAATCCAAAAAATTGAAACGAAACTCCTAGCCAAAAATTACAAAAAACTCAGTGGAAGGTGGAGGAAATGAGCAGGAACAGCCGGTGCAAAGACCGAAGACAAGAAAAAACAAGGAAAAAGTAAGTAAGATAGGTGGGTAGATGGAGCTTATGCCTTATCTCCAAATGCTTGAAAAATGGTAGAGAAGCTAGATAGGTGGATAAATGGAGCTTATTCCTTATCTCCACGGGCCTTGAAAACGGTAAAGAAGCTAGATGGGTAAAGTAATAGGTCATGGAAAGTGAGAAGGAGGGGTGGTTGCGTGTTGGGGGGAAGGAGGAGGTATGAAAACGGAGATGGGTGTTGGGGAGGGAAGAACAGTGCTTCCCTCCCATGGCGGTGTGCACAGGAAAAATATCAGGGAAGGGGATAGAGGATAGAGAAGGATCTTTCGGAGGAATTTGATAGTACGAAGAGGCAATAGGAAACACTCTTAATAATACAAAAATCATATTTTATCTTTATGTCAAATCATAATTTTTTTTTTTTAAAATGAAAATAAAAAACATCATCCAAAACATGTTAGCAAACATAATTGCAAATATGGAGATAAGTTTGAGCAGTGATTGGGAGGGGACCCCTGACCGGCCCCCTCCCCCCACATTTTAATAAACAAATCAAGTTTATTCAAAAAGTGATTTTTTTTATTGTTTTATTTTTTCTTTTCCAACAAACTTGATTTGTTTATTAAAAAATGGGGGGAGGGGGCCGGTCAGGGGTCCCCTCCCAATCACTGCTCGATAAGTTTAACAGGGGAAAATTATTTCTATACATTATTTTAAGAATTCATGATATGCCTAAACAGGCATTCAATTATGGGTTGACGTCACAATTTCGTTGAAATGGCTATAGCATAACCAAAGTAATTATTATTGTCTAAAATAAGAGAAATGATACAATTACATCTTCTATCTCTCTCTCTATATATATATTTACATATCTAGATAATTAAGTTTTAAATTCATCATTGAATTTATAGAGCTCAACGTGGGTTCTATAAATTTAAAAGTAGATTAAAAAATGAGATGTTTAAAAGATTTAAAAATATAATTTCTCAAATTCTATAGAGTTGGATGTGGTACTACCATTAGTCTTTTATTTTTTAATAATGAATAATTCAAAGGAATGAAATTGAAGTTTAAGTACATAGAATTCCTCTCTTTATACTCCTTTAGCATAACGGGTCACTCACTAAGAAGCATTAAAATAAGAGATATGTTAGCTGCACAACTTTTATACCATAATTGCACAATAATGCTTACACGTAATTCATATTTATTTTTGCCGTCCATAAAGAAAAAAGGATTATATTTTGATTTTATAAAATTATTCTATGATTTTTTATTTTCGTAATTAGTTCTATATATCTTAACTGATTTTTTAATTAATTCTATCCATATCGGAATGCCAAACTATCTTTCTCTGTTTTTACTAATATAAAACGCAGGTATAACATATTTAAAATATCAACAAATAATATACGATTTCTCAACAAATTAAAAATATTGTTAAAAAATGGTTAGAAATTACATTTTTATTTTATAATTATATGTAATAAACTTAATTAATTGATCAATTTTCGTTAAAATAAAATAAAATT
The DNA here is from genome assembly GCF_958979055.1 of Alnus glutinosa. Taxonomy (NCBI): domain Eukaryota; kingdom Viridiplantae; phylum Streptophyta; class Magnoliopsida; order Fagales; family Betulaceae; genus Alnus; species Alnus glutinosa. The sequence continues at coordinate 3,386,749 of NC_084894.1, read as the reverse complement.
AAAAGTTAGTTAACATTGTGACCACAAAATTTTTGAATTTTTGAATTTTTGAAATTTTGAATTTTTGTGAGACATAGACATGTGATATGTAACCTTTACCCTAAAAAGTTATTAGAAACTATTTACCAAAAATAAAAAAAGGTTATTAAAAACTCAAAAAAGTCCAATAATCTCTCCGCGTCTGCCTGAACTCCATCCCTCCTGGGGCTTCGCACCATGCCCACCTCAGCCACAGCCTCGTCGAGCCATCGGCGCGCCCCGTCGGACTTGTTGGTCCGGCTGGGCTCGACGGACCCGGAAGTGAAGCTAAGGGCGCTCAGGGAGGTCAAGAACCAGATCATCGGCAACCGCACCAAGAAGCTCTCCTTCCTCAAGCTCGGCGCCGTCCCAGCCGTGGCCGCCGCGCTATCCCAAGCCCAATCCCAAGCCCAAGCCGACCTCCTAGTCCAGTCGGCAGCAGTGCTCGGTAGCTTCGCCTGCGGCTTCGACGCTGGTGTACGAGCCGTCCTCGACGCTGGCGCCTTCCCAAATCTCATCAACCTCCTCTCCTATCCCGACGAGAAGGTAATGAACATGAATTCGATCCCTTTTTTTTTTTTTTTTTGGTGTCCGAGAAACGGATGGGATGAAAAATGCAAGAAAGTGCAATATTGTTGTTTCACACGATAAGCAACAATTTTGTATCTTGTTTAGTTCGATTCGATTGACAAGCTCTTGGAAATTCTCGTCTAGGAGACCAATTTGGTTGCTGGTAAAATGTGGCCAATGGATGAAAGAAACTTTGTACAATTCAGCTTTTAGGAAGCGAGATATTCGTCTAAAATATTCTAATAGTTGCAGTTAGGTTTTTAGTTTGAGTGGTGGTTTCTGTTTTCTAAGCCGTATCTGATAGCCAAACCAAAAGCTTCTCTTCTATTTTGGTATATCTCATGAATTGCGGGTGATTAGAATAATGGTAGATGGCTATGTTCCCTGCTTTGGTTTCTATTGCCCTTTGATGCCATGCTTGTGAAGGGACGGACTTAGTTTTGTGTGTTGGGTGTAAGCGAGTGTGTGTGGGGCATTAGATCTCAGTGCCCCAACTTCCGGCATTCTCCATGAATTTGGTTTTTAACGCAACTTCCCTCGACAACCCTACCAATGTATCAGACCGGTGTAGATCCTCCACATTCTAAAGGGTCCACGTAACGTTATCTGTGGACGTTGTTAGCTCAAAGTAGGGTGATGTTTCTCAGTATAAGGTTGTCGTCATTTCATGTTGTTTGTCAATGCCTGATCTGTTCCACGAGTGTTCTGAGAACTTATTTAACGCATCTTCATTGACAGTTTGTTTCACTCAAGGTTTGTATGTACTGCCAAAGGTGGTAGACCATAGAAGTTTCCATATTTAAAGTCAGCTGCATTACAGCAATCCCTCGTCCTACTTTTCTTCATTTATCTCGCATTATTTCTTTGTATTTTTTAGGGTGGGGGTGGTTGCGCCCCTTTGTGCTTTTAATGGATTTGAATTACTTTTTTAAAAAAAGTTTTTAGGGTGGGGGTGGGTGGAGGGGAGGGGATACTGTTGTCTTTCCTTTCTTACAAAAACCTCATATTTATTTAGACGCTTTTTAGCTTGTTCATCTTCTCATTTTCTATTATTTTAATCCATTGCATACATAGAAGTGCGTACTTTGGTTTTACTCTTGCAATTCTTGCCTGAATTATTCTCAAAATCAGGCATTTTTTCTGATGTACCCTTTATTTTTTTAGTGACTATTATTCTGGTTGCGTCATTTTGAATGACATTTGGATGGCTTTGCTTTGTCTCCAGGTTGTGGATGCTGGTGCACGTTCCCTTAGAATGATTTATCAATCAAAACTTGCTCCAAAATATGATTTCCTTAAAGAGAAAAGCATGGGATTTCTTCTTTCATTACTGAATAGTAAGAACGAAACCGTTACAGGATTAGGTGCAAGTATCATCATCCATTCTTGTAAGACAGTTGCGGAGCAAAACACATTATGTCATCCTGGGGTTTTGAAGAAGCTTATTTACCTTCTTGAAGGTTCCTCAAGTCAGAAAGATGCTAGTTTAGAATCTCTAGCCACAATAATCAAGAACAATCCAGAAGGTGCTTCAAAGTTTGTCTCTGAAAGCGGAATAGCTTTGAGCTCTGTTATTGACTTAACAAAAGATAGGTATCCACGGACAAGGTTACTGGCCTGCATGTGCTTAATTGTTATAAGGAACACATCTCCTTGCTATCTGCAAGATGTAGGCATTAAAACCAAATTGGTACACCTTTTACTTGAGCTTCTTGATGATCCTGGTCAAATTGGGGAGGACTCTCCCTTTGTTTTCTCTAGTTTAATTGCGCAAAAGGAGGATCTACAGAGACTAGCTTTTGAGGCAAATGCTATTGATAAACTTTACAACCACTTGCAAAAAGATTCATTACATCCCAGACGTTTCCAAGGAATATTGTTGGTATTGGCTGATCTATGCTCACAATTGGAGAGCTGCCGGTCTAGGTTCCTATCTCTAAAGGTCTGTTGCTCAAAAAGGATACACAAACTTGTGCATTTAATTATTAGTTGTTTGCCATGATATCTCTATTATCTGTTCCTGTTTTGTATGCTTAATTTAATATTCCCAATCATGCTGTGGAGTCATCTCTTAAGGTGGGTCATCAGGAACATGGGCATGGATTTCTGACTTCTCCACCTGCATAACTTTATCTTTTTTTTTTTTTTTTTGGTAAGGAATATATATATATATATATATATGGGCATAGGCCTGGGAAATTAGGGTTATGGAAATTAGTTCTTGGCTGAAGGTTATGTTGATAGATTCTTCTGTCTGTGTGTGCATATGGAATATGAGTTCGTTTTTTCCTCCCAGGGAGAAGTAAGTAAAATCTCAAATGCTTGAAGTGAGGAGATCTGTTTGTAGTTCAATTTTGGACTTCTTAGCTTGTCAACTATGAAATTTGAACTGATCAAGTATTGGATATATGTGCTTGATTCTTTAATACATCAATGTAAAAGAGTTTTTGCTTTACGAGGAAACTCTTCTTTTTTTTTTTTTTTTTTTTTTTTTTTAATGTTGTGACTATTGGATTTAGCTGTTCCATCTTTTTCTTGGCTTTGGTAGATTTTACTTGATAATTCCAGTTGGCATGCAAAATATATGCTAATGGTTTAGACATTTTAGAAGTTCTCACAACCCCATGATGCAACATGACTGCCATAAATGGGTTTTAGCTCCATCGGTTATCAATATGCTTGCTTGTTGGTGGTCTTCGGGCCAGTCGAGGAGTACTACGATGTGGAAAATGGTGTCCATTTGCCTCTTTTGGTGCTTATGGAGGGAAATAAATAATCAGAACTTTGAGGACGTAAAGAAGACCCCTGAGGAACTTTTATCCTCCTTCTATCACACTCTGTATCTTTGGACTACGGCTTATGTGTCCCCTTTATCTTTTAGCTTTCTTGATTTCCTTACTCGTTTCTCTAATTAGGCGTTTTCTTTTGTATACTCCCAGTGTATTAAGGGGCGCCTCACGCTTTTAATGAGATTGGCTTATTACTTATCAAAAAAAATATTTGTTGTCATTAATATCTGGTGATGTGGATAATTTTTTCTTCTATTATGTTTTACATGCAACTTTTATCTGTCCAAGTTGCCATGGTTAGTTTGGAAGCTACCGTAATATAGAAGCCTGGACGATGGTTCCCTTGTGTTTAATATGGTGTATTTGGTGGGAATGTAATGTGGGGAACTTTGAAGGTTGTGAGAGCTCAGTGATAGAGTTAAAAGCTTTCATGTTCAAATCCCTCTATGTTTGGATGGCTGCATACAATTAATCTTCTATTTTCTAATTTCCTATAGTTTGTGAATTTGTGTTCTTTTTCTTCTCCTTAGAGCATTCACAGTGGGTTATGTAAAACCCACTGTGAATCTATAATAGATAAGAAACTCACAAAAACACCACTCCATCCGATTATGTATCCTAACGCCAGAGTAGATCCAAGCTCCATTTGTGAATAGTGTCACACCACATGGAGCATGACACTGTTCACATATGTATCAATATTATATTGTTTTTCTTCCATTCTCTCTCTCTCTCTCGAAGATTCTTTCTTCCTCTTCTCTGCGCGTGTTCTTCTTTGTGTTTTCTTCTCCCGCGGCAGCTTCGGGATTCCAACGGGGAAGACGCCGCCCCTCCTCCTCCTGCTCAATTGACTACACATTCCGACGGGGGAGACTCCACCATCTCCTTGTATCGTTGGGCATACTCCGCCAGCTTTGCCGTAATCTTCCTTGGTAAGTGAGGAAGCCATTGGAGGCTTTGGAGCGAACACACACACAGAGAAATTGAAATCTCGCACCCAATCTAGATAACAAGAAGAAGGAAAAGAAGCTCCGAACCGTGGTGGGTCAGAGAAACACCAGCTTCACTCCTCAAATCCCAGAGAGAGCCTCAGAGGAAGAAAAAATCTTGCTACTGTTAAGCATTTTCTCTTAAAACGATGGGCTGGAGGTCCTAGAGAGAGCAGCTTGGAAAGGAAGGACACTCCAGAAATTTCTAGGTGCAGAGTGGAGAGAGGTTTCTAGATAACGCGTGGGGCAGAGTGGAGAGAGGTTTTTAACCAAAATAAAATAAAGAATAAAAATGATTATTTTAATAAAATAGATAAAAATTTAGATAATCGGATGGAGGGTAGTTTTGAGAGTGGTTAGCTAAACTAGCAAAATGTGTGTTTTGATTATCTAGAATAGATAAAATTTTACATCACCCGCTGGGACTGCTCTTAGTTTGGTGTCTCTCATATATACTCCCTTTGTACTTGGGTTTCGCTGCTCTACGCTTTCTAAGAAGATTGAATTACTTTTATAAAATTAGTATGCGAGTGCATGAATTATTTAAGACTTGCAGCAAACAGCTAAAATAGGTGGAAGCTTATCTACGCGGACAGCCTTTTTTGCTACTTTTAAGCTGTAAACTTTTCCACTAAAGCAACTCCCTATATTTTTTTTACCTATGGATCAAAGTGTGTAGAGTGGTTTCATTGTATTATATCTTCTGGTGAACTTTTTCTTTTCTTTTCTTCCTGGGTGCCAACCAAACTATTTGTTAGGAATTGGAAGGGTACCAACTTCAATCAGTAACAAAAACAGTTGACAAAGCTTTTGAATGGCAGTTGGACTTTCAACATGTTTAATTTCTATTGCTCATAAATATTTCTCCTCTGTGGTAATGATTATATCTTCTTTAGTTTTGTTTCCCATACTCAAATGGTGCAAAGATATCACTATTTTTGACTAAATGGGCAATTTAGCCAAATTAGAGATTATACAAGGCCTAGACTTAATAGATTTTTATGTGTATTTTACTAATTAGCAACTTGGTAATTGGTATTTTACCAATTATCACTATTTATGACTAATATATCCTCATGAATACAGATATTGGACTCGGTAACTCATGCACTAACTCATGATAATGCTGATGTACGTGCTGCAGCTTGCATTTGCTTAAGAAGTGTCTCTAGGTCAATCAAGGTTTGTGCTACCAATTTCAAGTTCATGATACCTAATTTCTGATAATCATAGCTTGAAATTTGCTAATAAAACATCAATCAGACTTTAAGCGCAGGTCGTTTTATGAATGAAATGATTGTTACTCCGTTGGTTCAGCTTTTACATGACCCTTCTACTTCTGTCCAGGTATAATTGAAGTTTGTTATACTGATGATCATTCTTCTTCACTTAGTAGGCTTCTTTATTTTCAACTATAATTGAAGTTTATTACATTTACACGTTATTGGAAGCTGCTTATGAACTTTACTGTAGTTGGGAATGTGGAGTTACTTGGTTAAGTGCATTGGGAGCCTAATTGAGTGGACCTTTTTCTGATCATGATCCGGTGGTAGCATCTGCATATCCTTAACATTTCTGGAAATATTTTGATGATCTAATTCGAAGCTTTTCAGTCATTCATCTCATATGTTCTTGTCCTGAATCTGGTGTTTGGAAGGCTGGGCAAAATTCCTTTAGTTGCGAGATGCAAAATCACATGTTTTGAATGCTATTTGGTGTTCTTTTGGAAGCAAAAAACTCATAAAAAACACAAAGATATGATTCTAGAATCATTTCTTATGTAGAAGCTGCAACTTGTTAGAAACATTAGTCATTTCCCATTAAAACCTGCGTGTTATTTACAGCCATCCATGCGTGCTTGTATTCCAGTCCTATTTGAACTGAACATTGTTCATTATGAAAACACTTATAGTGGGATTACCATCTGTGAATTGGAAAATCCTTTTTCAACACATGGATTACCCTATGAATGTGCTTCTCCACTTGGGGAAAAAAACTGCTTCTCTTGTGCAGATAAGACCTTTTAAGTAATTATGATTTTAGCAAGTGTTGCTAGACTCTCCCTTGAATACCTTATTTTTCAGGTTGCAGCTCTGGGTGCTATTAGCAACATTGTGGTTAATTTTGCAACACATAAGTCTGTGATTGTAAAATGTGGAGGTCTGAAAGTGCTTGTACAATTATCAAAATCAATGGATGCAACCTTAAGGTTAAATGCTTTGTGGGCTTTGAAGAACTTGATGTTCCTTGCAGACAACGTGTGTAAAGAAGGCATTCTTTTGGAGCTCACCCCACCATTATTATCAAGCCTTATATGTGGTAATGAACCAAACTCTGGTTTTGATAATAGTTCAAATTCTTACTATAGCGATGGTGTATAAACCACTGTTTCATTGTATTTACACTGCAGACCCTGAGCCCTCTGTACAAGAGCAAGCTCTGGCCCTTGTTCGCAATCTTGTTGATGGATGTATAAACTCAGTTGAGTATGTGTTTGCTGAAGATGGCATCTTATTGGATGCTATTGGAAGGCAATTGCAGAGTGCTTCAAAAGCTGAAATTGGGATACAGGTTAGAATTCTTTTATAGAGGGAAGGTTCGAAAATTAATGTTTTGAACTAGTAATTATTACATCGAGTGATATGTTAAGAGTGTCATATATTGATTTAATAGTGACCTTTTGTGACTTGTTGTGGCTACCAATCTAAATTGTGACATGTGATCCTAATTGCTGATACATTTATAACATAACTTGGTGGAAATTTGTGGTAACTTGCTTTAGGTGTGCCCTTTAAGATGGCAAAAATTGATCTTGGTGTAACTGGGAGATGATATGACCACCATCTTTGGCTTATTGATATTGACATCTTGTGAGCTGATGGTTGTTAAAGATGTTTGGTGGCATTCGTGTTCTTGGAAGTGGATGTCTAATTAGTTGCGTTGGCTGTGGAAGCAGCCAGATATCTTTACTTTGTCATGACCTTTTCCTATTTATAAGTGAAATACTAGGTGGAAGACCAATTTATGCCTGGGAATCAACGGCAGAGTCAGCAGGGGGTGAGAGGGGGCAAATGACCACCCTGGCCCGCTAGCTGCACACCTCCTACCACTACCTACAGTCACAATAAACCGATACTTCACCCTAGGTTCTGGGGGGAAGACTAACCTAGGTGTAAGATAGAGACGTGTAACTTTGAGCCACCCAAAAGTTTGAAAAAATTCTAAGGACTAGGGAAGGAAATGAAGATCTGGGCGGCCTCCTCCCTTTTGTCCCTTTGCTCTCTCCACCATCTGACTGCCCAGCACTGCCCATCCCTCCATTCAGTTTTCTTTTCTTCTCTCCTGAATTTTCCTCAGGCGCTACTGTGTTCCACCGCCTGCGTCACCCAGTCTCTTTCTCTCCCTCTTTCTCACGTCTCTTTCTACCAACTCACTGCCAGCTCCGTTTGCCAGCTTATTGCCAGCCCATAAATGGCTGGAAAGCAGCCTTGCCAATCTCTACTTCTATAAAAGGAGGACCCTGGCTCTTTAGCTTGAACGTGTGGAGAGTAGAGGAGATGTAAGTGGTCTGTGTCACAGAGGAAGAATAGTGCTGCGTGTCACAGCTTTAGAGAGAATAGTGAAGAGAGTAAAGTGTGAGAGGTTCTCAAGGTGCTGTGCGTTTGTAGTGTTTTTTTCTTTTTATTGGGCTTTTTAAGAATTTGTCTTGTTGTGCTTTTGTGAGAACTATTCAAGTGTGTTGTGTGTATTGTTATTTGTGGTGTGGGCATTGAGTTTTTCTTTTGTGCATCAATGTGTATTGTATTAATGTGTTAGTGATTCAATAAAAATTGTCTAAAATGGAGAGGGATGGTCCATGTACACGCATGGGTGCTCTAAGGAAAACCTTATATTTAACTGCTTACTTATTCTCACATAATTTCTAACTAGCAGATGCTCTGTAGCTAAGTGAGAAGATCACTTGGTCTAAAAGAGAGGATCCTCCCCACCCCCTCACCCCAACATATTCCAAGTCTATCATGGTTTAGGATGAAAAATAAAATTGATAGTGTCAATTTTTTAATATTTCAATCAATTTCTAGTTATATTTTTAATTTTCCTTTTTAACTCTATCTTGTAATCTCTCTCTCTCTCTCTCTCTCTCCCCCCCCCCTCCCTCCCCGGTGAACCAAAATCTTGGCTCCGCCACTTCTAGGAATGATGTGGAGTGTTGCTATGCCACATGTTCCTCTATGGAATTAATGTTATACTAAATTTAGTCAATCCACTATTAATTGGTTTCAATGATTTCCTCAAATGAGACGATGTCACTTACTGCAATTATAACACAAATTTTGGGAAAAAAGTTTTGAGAATCCAAGTTCTATTCTGAATTTTGTGTGGAACTTTCCCAGTGGAGTAGGTGGCGGATTGAGATCTGTCTGGATGAAGAAAGCATCTGCTGTCTGCTGATTTCAATATGTTTTTTTTTTTTTTGATAAGTAAGTAGAGAATTTTATAAAAAGCGTAAAGGCGTTCCTAAGCATACAGGAAGTATACAAAAGGACACCAAAAAAGGAAAGAGAGGGGAAGGGGAAAAACACCCGAAAAACCCAAACAGAAGGAAACCCAAAAAACCCCTACAAAACCAGCCCACAACACCCTGAGACTAATACATCACATTAGGCCGCTTAGCCTTGCCCCAATATGTTTGGATCACCTTTCCAGAAAGATTGTTTTTCACCTCTTGGGTTCTCAGATTTGGATTTAATTGCTCAGTAGGAAAATAGTTATATTTAAGGCAAAATGATTGTCATTTGGTGCCGTAGCTTTCATTTAATGTAATTTGTCAAAGTCAAAGAGAGTATTTAGGAGATTCTATTACTCCGAAAAAAAATTAAGGCCTGTTAGATTGTCCCATGGAATTTGAATGGCACCATTTTTTTTTTTTTTTTGTGGCAGTTCACCCACAATCATCATCTTGAACAATTTTAGGAGTTCAGGGAATTGTTTTGTTCGTGGTAATGGCTTTGTGCATTAGATGCTGGACAAAATATGAATGAGCCCTCTCAAATTTGCAGGGTAACTAAACATGTTGTAATGAATCTTACAAACACAAATAAGTTTTGATTTGAGCAGAAACCTAAAGGTTTCATGACCAAATGAATTAAATTTTTTAAAGCTGTATTATTCTGTAGGATAATCAACTTACTGTTGGCATAATTTAATTTATTGCTTATAGCTCAAGGCAGACTCTGTTTTGATTGTTAGTGTGTTACAACCTCGCTCTCATTTGTTTCTAGTTGCAAGTGTTGAAGTTTTCTACAAGAATGCAGTATAGCTGAGAGTTTTCTAGAAGAGGGTTTGTACCGTGAGGTCTAGAATATATGGACTTGTATAAGGTCCTCTAGGCTTCAGTTGGCTTATTATTTGCAAATTTATAATTTGGGAATTGAAAAAGACGACATTTTCATTATTCACAACCCAAAAGTTTAAAAAGAAATTATCTTTTAGAAACTACTGTATGATTTTACAAAATTATGCCTGAGTTTTGATGGGTCTTAGATGGAAATTTCTCCTTGTCACGAAAAAATAGAAGTGGTTTCAAGTACAACCTGTGGATACTTGCTGGAACTGGATATGTTCAATGTCTGTACTTTAGAATTGAAGAATTCTTTGTGAAGTTTTACATATTAGGAAACTGAACACATCCGGTATATATGATAAGTATGCTTTCAAATATTTCAATATGCAAATTTCAATTTATTAAAAATATATGATAAAACGGTAAGATGAATTTTAGAACCCTTTATAGCAAGTTTCTAACACAATTTAGCACCCGTGCCTTTTCTTATCTAGTGTGTGTAATATAGTTTCAACATCCAACACTCCAGGGAGTTTAATGGGCATGGGCAACATAGTGTGCACAGCTGTTCCCTTTGTCACCGTCATAACAAGGTTTACATTTAGTATTTACTTATCAAAAAAGAAAAAAAAAACAAGGTTTACATTTAGTATTACCAATATTGGGTGATTTTTAGTAATTCGTTGTTGGTGTTATCTATTACTATTATTATTATTATTATGATTGTTTTGTTGTTATCATCATCATCGTCATTATCCTCATTATTATAGCTCGACCATAATTTTTTCATGCAGGGAATGTATGTTCTTGGCAATATTTCAAGTGGGAATGAGTTTCATAAGGAAGCAGTAATGCAACAACTCCTTCCACAGGTGAACGACGGGGCCCGTTCTTTTATACTCAAGTTTTTGCAGAATAATGACAGCCGGTTACGCACGGCAGCCATGTGGGCCATAATAAATCTCACTTTTCCATCAAGCCCTGGTGCATCGGGCCGGGTTGTAAAATTACGGAATGCTGGCATAGTTTGTCAAATAAAGACGATGGTCAATGATCCCTGTGTGGATGTAGAGGTTGTTTATTCTATATCTCAAATTGAATGGTTTTTTGTTGGTCTTTTTTTATCCGTTTGCTAAACCATACCTGATCCCTCTCATCTGGCACAGCTCCGTGTAAAAACAGCACTTGGGCAATTTGTGACGTCTGGTGCTGGCTCAACATGATCACTCTTTGCTCATTTTTCCCCATTCCCTGGAATCCCAAGCGAAGAAGAGGAATATTGATGCAGTTTGGTTTTTCACCTTTTCCCCAAGATATTGTCCAGCCATCCATAAATTGCCTTCAAGAACGTGGTATACTTCATTCAAGGTCTATAGTAACTTTATATATTGACACAGAATTGAGTTTTTAGTTTTTACTAATACCTCATTATGACAGTCAGAATGAGAATTGTTTGTAGTTCTTCATTTGTTTTGGAAAAAAAATTCATAAGGCCACAGCAGTTGATATTTATTATGGTAAAGATAATGGAATAATAATGCTTATGCTATATTTTGGCTTCAACTCAAGATGTGAAGGGTGTGTATAGAACTAACAATTTTACTTCCAGCATGTGGTTGAGATTGTATTTGTTAGTTTTTTCCTTTTTTTTATTTTAACCCATTTTCTAGTAACTTTATGTTGTATTTACCTGATCACTACATCTTCCTGTTACAGATTTTACCTTTCAGAATGATGCCTGCCAAGATTGGAATTTCAGTTCCTAATGAGTCAAATTGGTGTTTCTCTTGTTATGTTCTTTTGCAGGTGCAACGCATTGCTTTCAGCTTTTTCCGGAGCAGCATGAGAGCTTTCTCATTTTTGTAGGTGTTCCTGACCATTCATTCCCATGATACATGCATTCTGTATCCATTTTCTTTATATGTATCGAATGATCCATTTTAGTATATAGTCTTGAAGATGTACACTGTGACTCCTACATATTGTAGGCTAGTATCTCAGCAATTTGTTAATTTCTTTTGATGCCTTTGTGGATGCAATACATTAGGGCTCCTGAATATGGCTGCCTTGATGATGCTACTATGATTAGGGCAGGATCACTTGTGCTACAGAAGCTTTATTTCCTAGCTAACACAGCCCAGACTCGTTGTTTGGCTGACCACTCTATGCTTGGGGAAGGTTATTTTTGACAGCCATGGAACAGAAGTCATAAAGGTTTGTTATTGTTCTGATAATGCACTTGAAGCTTGTGTTATTTTTGGGTATTTGGTAGCCAATTGTTGTTTTATATTTTTTTGTTAAACATTCAAGGGTATTAAGATTAGTTTCCATGTATATGAAGGCAGGTGCTCTAGGGGATTCAAAAGATTGTTTTCCCCCTTTTTCGGTTGCTTCAGCCTTCACAACAGGAGATATTACTTCTCAATGAATCTGAGTTGAGGAACATTACGTCCACATTTTTGAAAATTGCAGCCTAACTGAGCAATTGATATAAATATTCAAGGTTAATAAATAATATTTTTTTATTTTGTTTTAAGGGCACTTCAAATAGACAAAATAACAAAACAAACAGACACCCAAAAAAGAGAGAGGGAGGAGTGGCCTATATAGGGAGGATTGATATCAATATTAGGTACTGCATAATATAAGGCAAAGTGATAATGGGAATTATTAACATAGACAATTCATCTAGCAAGGTTAATGGGCAAGCCAGTTAGCACTTTTCGAAATGACCAAATTAGATTTGAAACACCAAATTATTTGATTTCCGGACAACATTTAAAAGCTGCCGAGTAAAATGAGCACGATATTATAGCACTCGCGATATTAAAATCATGAGCTATGTATCTTTCGTCAATAGAAGATGAACTCAAGTAGGGATGTATAAACGGTTGCAGTTAGTGGTTATTGCCTCTAATTATAATCATTTTAGGCGGTTACTAGATTTTTGTAATCGCAATCGCTCTGCTTTAGGCAGTTAGCAGTTATTAAACATCCTAATAGCAGCACTGTGTAACCGCTGTTTAGGTAATGGATCTTTTAGGCCTATTTTGGTGCTTAGAGCTTTTCTCGAGCCTCTTTTCAGCATATATTTTAGATGGATCTGGGCATTTTTTAAATAATCAGAAGGCTTCATTCAAGTATTTTCTATAAAACTTTGGGAAAAAAAATAATTATTTTGAGTGAAAGTTACACATGAAATATCCTTGGCAGTGATAACAATGATTTAGTCAAAAGGTAATCTGTATCAATAATACTTGATGAAACAGATTAACCTAATAAACTAACTGAAAGACGCTACATGTATAATCAATCCTGATTTCAACTGTGCAGTTTATGAGTTTCAATATGAATAACCCAAGAAATTGCAGTAAAACATAAATCGACCCTCAAATAACCCAATAACCGCTCCTGAATAACCCCTCCAATAACCAAATAACTCTCATAATTACCCGGTCACAAAGTTCGGAATATCACATCCAAGTTTCAGGAACATTACAAATCTAAAACATTACAAATTTAAAATAGTGTAAAAAATGACATCGTTTTTGTATATTATTATTATTATTATTATTATTTTATATTTAATATATATATTATAAGGGTAGGCGGTTAGTCGTTATTTACCACTTTTGCTTACCCCTAAAACGGCAAACCGCACTGCTCTAAACGCTTAACTATTTTTTCAACCGCCTACTAAAGCAATTATACGGTTAGCGGTTATTAGGCGGTTAATAACTGTCCGCTTGTAACTCAGGTCCCAATTGCATTCAATTGAGAGAAAAATCAGAAAACCCAGTTTGTGATTTTGCTTCAAGCTCTCTAAATTGTTGGATGGTATTCATATATACAATGTACAGAATACGACATCTTATTAGTTTTGTGGAAAATAATATAGAAGACCTCATGGGATCTTGATGAGAAAGCAAAAATATACCTAGACTAGGAACAGGGGAAAAAAGAATGACCAAGGTGTATGAAGTAGCAAGTTGTCAGCCAATCTTCTCTGTGTTTGAGTCATCGGAGGGCCATATCACAGTCTCCATGAGACGTTCACGCATCAACTCCAAGTTTTCATCAGAGATCTCTTGGTATATTTCAGCATGATTACATTTCTACATCACAATGACAGGAAAAAGAAGGGTTAATTCCCACATTGTTTAATTCTTTTTGCAAGTCGTATGAACTTTGCAGGCTTAAGAAAAAGATCTCAGAAAAATTTCAAATTCCCATACCTTGACCCATTTACCATACAGGTGAAGCCGAGTTACCATCACTCTCTCAGCGAGCTCATGCTTCTCCTGTCATTTTAAAAAGTCGTATGTGATTCATAACATCAAAACTTGATATTTTGCACAAAATATACTCCACCCTTGCAGGGGGAGGGGTGGTTGATGGGGTGGAGACCTATCCCTTGCATGCCCATCAGGGACGGGGGAGAGAAGGACCGATCCCTAACGTGCCCCTCGTGGAGGAGGGGAGTGAAGGGGTGGCAGCCACCACTCATGGAGGTCACAAATTCATTACATCAAAACTTGATGTTTTGCACAAAATATACTCCACTTGTTCACCAAGCCAAATAAGGGATGGAAGAAAAATATAACAAATTTTATTATTGCATTTTCGTTTGTAAATATCCAAGAAATGACCGCAACAACATTAAATAGTTTTATTTAGTTACCTAAAGAGAATGATTTCCTCTTTCATGTTCAACATAAAATCTAAAGTGAAAAAACTACCTTTCCAAGGCTACGGATGAAACCTTTTCCATCACCAGGTTTGTTTGTTGCGACAAAACTGTCCAAAATGAAGAAAGAAACAAGATTTAGATAAAAGAATAATTACCATAACATAAATATGTTTAAACACAGGTCGTATATAGGCTGGGGAATCTTAGACTTGGATCAAAGTCAATACATTGCTGCTGCCCTTAAACATAAAGATAAATGGAAGTTTCTTGATGTCATTAACCTAGGTAAGGTTATCTGAAAGGACAGAGTTGAGTTGATTGGAACTCCAGTCAAGTTTGTGACAAGGTTACGGAGAGAATTGCCTATGGAGTCTACTAAGAGTACATTAATATATATGTTTGGATGTCACTTCAACCCAAAAGTTTAAGCTAATGGGTTTGGATCCACTTATGTATATTAACTACCACTTTGTTTATATTTCCACAATGTGGGACTCAACACTCACATGTGTACTCACAACAAATTTCCCTCTCACGTGGGTCTTTTCCACATTGACCTAACTCTTCCTCGCGTGTGTGTCACGCGTGCAAGAGTTGCTCCAATTGCAGGCGTCATCAAACGCAACTTTTCTCCAAGAGCCATCCATACCATTTTATCGGAGCCACACCAAAAGCTTCAAATACCAAGACACTCATTTAAGTGGAAGCTGAACCATAACAGAGAATTGCCTATGCATCACTCCAATCCAAAAGCTTAAGCTAAGGGTTTGGGTCCATTTATGTATATTAACTACTCGCTTTGTTTATTTTTCTCAATGTGGGATTCAATACTCACATGTGCACTCATAACACACACAGGGTTTGAATACCATGCTAGGGCATCAAAACCAAAAGCTTGACTTATTAGTTGGAGTGACCAACTAACTAGTATCATAAACCAATTTCAAGCTCCGCAGCTAACCAATGTGGATTTCCGTAACAGGTTTAATGTCAAATTGAACCAGCTTGGCACCTAAGAGATATTTTATCAATCCCTGGTTATAAAGTTACAAAATGTAACAGTTGTCTTTTTAATTTAATTCACAAAAGAAAATGGCTGCGTCCATATGGCGCTTTCAGATGATTCAAAATAACTCCCAATTCTAGTTGATCCACAAGTTCATTATGAATCAAAAGGCTCAGTAATTTTCTCAAGCCTATCAGTTAGAAGCCACATCAGGTGTCACCACAGTTTGTTATAACCATCAGCAATGGATAAAAAGTAGGAAAATTGTATAGAATGAGGTTGAAGATCCCACTTACTCGTAAAACCACCTATATTGTGTCGGATTCATCTCATACAGCTGGTTAAGAACAGTCCTCACAGCCTTGTATGTGAAATAGTTGAGAAGTTGCTGCAGACAGACATTTTGTCAGCCATATTCCTATCAGATTGCGGCCCTCTACACTTTCTAATAAAGATTGAATTAATAGAAGGCATAAATATTTAGATGTCTTAATTCTTAGCAGGAATTAGCTAACACTTGCGTTCTTCAAAACAGGGATACAAAATGGTCACTGTATCCTTAAACAGGTAATAAAAAGACATCACTAGCAATGGCATCTATTACTGTACTATGCATTTCCTCGATACGTTCGTGTTGCAATTATGAAAATACATAAATAATTTATATTCAAAACAAAGTTCAGATAGTTTGGAACTCATACAGTTGCCACCAGATTCCAAAAATGGTCATGCCCCAATCCTTAAATCAAGAAAAGCCTCCCAAACTGAAGATTACATTCAGCTTGATAGGTGTTGATTTGAAGATTGCCAAAGGATAACAAGAAAGTTTGATCTAAGAAATCAGAATCTAAGGTTAAAGGCAAGATTCATATAGAGGGTAATATCAAATAAGCACTGGTATTGTGAAGTGCATGATATATTAGTGCTTATTATTGCATCTGGACAGAGGTTAACAATAACGCAGAGGCTGCTGTTCTACATATCAGATTGAGATGCAGTTCCTGAGCACATATTTGTGGATATGTGAGCTGGTAGTATACCTATGAACAAGTTAGCTCTAGGATTCAAAGATACACATTTGAAGTGACAAAAATACATAGAGAAGTAATGACTTCGCTTTCATTTCACATTCGTCATTTCATGTATCAATTAAAAGAATCTCGTGTCTATTTCTTTTCTAATCTTCCAAATCATTACTTCTAGCCTTATCTTCCCATCTTCATTTAGGATCAATTAAATTTTACATAATGGTGTTTCAGTAATACATTAATCCTTACAATCTGATGAGCTGTTAAATCTCATCCTTAAGAGTAGATATTAGGGGAAAATAAAGCAATGTAAATCAAACCTTTGAGGCGATTGATAATTCCATTTAGAAATTCTAATTTCTTCACCCCTGAGCTTATGGCTTTTTTGATCCAACAGCATATGCTTCATTGCAAAACCATGACATACTTATTGTGCTCCATAGCTCAAGTTCTAACTCATGGAGCGACCAACAAGTTGGAAATTCTACGACTCTTTAAAAATTATGACAATAACATTCCAACAATTCTTTTGAAAGATTGAAATGTTCTAGAAAGTGAAAAAATCTGTCTTTACGATGTCCAGATGCAACAACTTAGTCTATTCAGTTTTCGAATGAACAACTGGAGGACCAACTGTTAATGCACCCATATAATGCTGCGACATTACTGTTCTCTTCCCGCATCAAGATGGTTGTGTGACTCTTTCCCTTGTCACAATCTCTTACCGTTAAAATATAAATTAAATGATTAAATTCACTATTTCTTATCAGTTTAAACTTTTGGAATAAGTGGTAATTTAACATGGTATTTAAGCACATAGCAAAGGTCCTAAGTTAAAACATGGTCTTTGTTATTCACTTCCCATTTCAATTAAATTTGGAATAAGTAGTGATTTATCACTGCATGCATACAAGGGAACAACAGACAGGACCAAAAGGGAAAGCATTCTCTGAAGTTAATCATTCAAATAGCTATATTGAATTTCTTCAAAAATCTTGAAGAAATATTCATTTTAAATACCTCTTGAATTAGATATCCTATACTCAACCATAACATACAAAGGGAATGCATTAATATTTCACTAATGGGCTCTAGAAACCAAAACAGCACTAGCTGATCACATCATGTAAGCAAAAGTTGTGTGAGACATATGAACAATATGTACCACCATATCTCGATCTTGCAGAAAGTTCATCCAAAAATTCGAATCTAGAATCAATTTTCTCACCGTTTTAACATCCTCAAAACTGTCTTCATACTGTCCGGCAAGCTCATTGACGATCACCAATCTCCGCTCCTTCCGCTGCTTCCTCGAACTCCGGTGAACGATACCTGAAAGCGCTTTCTTTGAGAGCCGCAACTGGCGCCCAGAATCAATGAATGAACTGCTTAACTCCACGGACCCTGGCTTACTAAAATGCTTCCTCGCCATTGAATTCCTTTGCAAAACCAAATCTCCACCACTCTTGAAGTTCATATTAGTTGAAGGCAGCGCATCCAAACACAAACATGGGCTAGAATGCGAGTCCACCACCGATGAAGCCACAGCATATAAAGCTCCCACCATCCTCTCTCTCTCTCTCTCTCTCAAACACACAAAACTAAGCGCAAAATCGACCTTTCCAGAAATATACCCAGATAACAGTTATCCCTGATATTCAATCTTGGAAGGTGTAATTCAAGAAATAAGAGATACCCACTAATGAAGACCAAGAAAGTGCTAGTGGGTGTCCAAGAAATCTGGAGATTAGCAATTGTAGTCAGAGATTCCTGGAGTGAAGAAACTTCTGAATCTTAAAAGAGCACAGGAACGTGTTCAGGAGAGAAAGATTTTGTGTGCAAGGAAAAGTGTTTGGGAAATGATGGATTTGGAAGGTGTGTAAAGTTTGAACAACCTCACCCAGACAAAAGTCTGAGGTCCAAAATTCTCCACCCAAAAGGCTTTTTAGGATTCAAATCGAACTTCTTTAGCTTCTTGTCGTGCAGATTTTTTTCTAGCATCTTAGTTTCTACCCACCTGGACGGTTTCCCGATTTGGTGGTGTCTTGCCACGTGGGAGAGAATCTTGTCGGTGTTCTGTAGGAGCGTGTTGAAATTGTTCAGCGTGTTTGAACGGTTTTACCGGACTGACTGGTTCATTCAGTGCCCACTCGCTATATTCTCGCGTGGAATACACTTCCAACTTTGCTGGAGGGAAAACATTTGACGACCTTGGGGGAATCTTTTTAAGATTTTGAGAAATCTTAAACTGTTTGGCATTAGAAATGAAATTTTATTCCATTCGGGTTTTTTCTAAAACCCACCCACCCGCCCAAAAATCCAAATTTTGACCCGAATTTTGAAATTATTGGTGGGACCCAGCGCAGAAAAAGTTGACTAAAAAAAAATTAATATTAATAATTTAAATCAATATAAAATAAAAAAATTAATATTAATAATTTAAATAAAAAAAAATAAAAGAAATTAAAAAAAAAACAGAGGGGTGGCTGCCAGCCGGGAGGCCGCGCGGCCTCCCCCAACTACTGGGGGTGGCCGCGCGGCCACCCCCGACCCTTGAGGGTGGCCGCGCGGCCTCCCCCGACCTCCTTTGGGGGTGGCGCGCGGCCACCCCCAAAGGGGTGGCTGCCAACCGGCAGCCACCCTTGCTTCATTTTTTTTTTTTTTTTTTTAATTTTTAATTTTGATTTCAATTATTTTTTTTTAAAAAAATTATTTATTTATTTTTAATTAAATAATCAATATATAATAAATTATTATTATTTAAATTATTATTTCACACAACTTTTCAAAATACTAATTATTATACACAACTTTTCAAATTATCAATAATTTCTTACCATTAAAATATAATATTTTCCAATCTCAAAATTCAACACCCAAACACAATTTCTTACCTCGATATTTGTAAATAGAATTAGAATTCAATTCTAATTCTCAAAATTCAATACCCAAACGCACAAATGATTAAAGCTATTTTAGATAAGTGGCAAGCACATTTTTGGGAGAATATTTAGGCTCTGTTTGTTAATGATGATAAGGATTTTCGCATGTTGGAATTGGGCTGTGAGTCATCTGCAAAATAAGAAAAAAATTATCAGAGTGGCACTAACTCGTAGTTAACAAAGAACCTCTGACGGTTAAGTCAATATTTTTATTTTAATGAAAGAAAATGAGAATTCTTAAGAGTGAAGAGGCTATCTTATTTAGAGTATTTTATTTTAAGCTTCCTCAAGCCTTTTTTTGAGCTCTTGTAATAGTCGGCCTCTAATTTAATTAGATCTTTAGCCTTGGGCTTATTTTCTATCCATGTCATTTGATATGTTTTAGAGGTTTTTTTTTTTTTTTTTTTTTTTTTTTTTTTGTTTTAAATTTAAATTTTTTTACGATGTGATATAAAAATAAAAACTATTTTTGTGTTCATGTGTTTTTTCTTTTGAGTTATTTGTTAATACTTTTATTTTGAGAAGAAAAAGCAAAAAATTTAACGGAACCGAATGGGGCTTGTAATTATTATAAGGAAAGAACTTTATTACACGCTCTATGCAAACGCGTGAGAGTGGGATTCCTATTTCCTGGGAATGCTGGTGGGTGAGTTTTAGATTCTATGACTTTTACTTGCTTGCAAGGCAGATAGTCCGCTACATAACAAGCGAGTAATCAGCGGCGGGACTAAGATTTGTTACGTGGGGGGACAAATTTAGGTGAACGTAACTACGGTAACGGCGAATGGTTGAACTTAGCTAAATTTTAAATTTTTAGAATAATTGATAATTTAATCCCAATCCCATTAATAGATGTTAGATTAAAAATAAAATAAGATAATAAGTGTGAAAATTAATAGTCATGAAATGATGGTGAGTTTTTGCACTACTTGTTTGCAAATACTACTTTTCTTATTAAAAAAATATGGAAATCAGGTTCAAAATTACGAAGTTAAAGAACATTTTTTGTTTTGTTTTGTTTTGTTTTTTTAATTTTTTTATTTATAAAACTAAGTCTATTTATTTATTTATTTTTATTTTATATATAATTTTTGAGTTTCCCTAAGGTTTGCATATACCTAATAACCTATGAGTTATGGGAATAGAAGAATAGAGGAGAAGGTAAGAGAAAAGACGTGGCAGGGGAGAAAAAACATTAGTAGACTCTCAAAAGTAATTCTTATGTGGTAGTGCTAAGAGAGAAGACGAAAGACAGAACAATTCACTTCAAAAGAAAAGAAAAGACAAGGCGGGGGAGACAAATATTAAATATTAGAGGGACGATCCTCATTGAAAACCCCTAATAACAGGGCTTTAAAAAACTTTTGGGGAGACATTCGTCTCCCCCACGTTGAACATGGGTCCGCCCATGTGAGTAATGCTTGTTGTGTCAAGGCAATTTTTTTTATTTTTTTATTTTTTTTATTTTTCTCGATTCAGAATCAACTATAATTATTTGTTATAATTTGAGGGATTGTGAAAGATCATTTATTGAACTTACCTGACTAGATAAGTAGTTGGACAACTCAACTTTTATTTGATTAGGTGAGTCTCATAAGTGAAATATCACAATTGCCTGTTCGAATTCTGTTAAATTTGAAAAAATAATTATAGACGATCCTAATTCATTTTTTTTCCACTTAATCTACACTCAGTCCAAAATTCTATGGCATTTCAATTATTGGTATTAATAACTCATGATTGTATATTTATTGCATTCTTACATGCAAATGGACACATAACATTTTTATAGACAGAGTTGAGAATTGGAGGAAGGAAATTAATATTTGTCCTTTGAGTTGGATCCACTTCCAAACAAGGCTAGTTTTTCGTAATTTACAACTCGGTAAAATAAGGGGTAGCTTTTAATTTTTAGGGATTTAACCACTAATCCTAGCATATTTAGAGTGCATTTGGCCCCATAATAAAATCACATTTTTATTAATTATATTTTAAAATTATTATTTTTTAAATAACACGTTTTGAAACAACTAAATCAAAAGACAGTTGAGAGATAGAATGAGGATAAACTGATTCATAGAAAACTCATATAAATCAGTGTTTAAAGATGACATGTATCATTTAAACTATTAAAAAAAAATATAAAAAATATATGCAATTAAAAAAATGTGTTTTTTCCGTTCAAATAATGCATGTCACTATTAGAATTTAGTTGAGGAAAATTTTTTAAAAAATAATTTGTAAAAATTTTTTTTCCAGTAAATAGCGGGAGGCTCCCCAGTCAACTGTTTGAAACACGTGCATGTTTCAGCTGCCTGGTGAACGGCAGAATCCGGTCAAATATCTCGTGGAGTGGTGGGACAAATAAATTGGAGGCACAATGTGGAGTAGGTAGAGCAGGGAGGACGGTCAACATTTTGTTTCCATGGTTTTTTTTTTTTTTTTTTTTTTTAGTTTCAGATTCAGATTTGAACGGTGCTTTTACCGCTTTAGTCTCTTTCCAATGATTGTTGTTTTCAAGTGAGAGTACATATAGGCTTGTCTTAGTTTTGTGCGGCCTATTGAGAGGACCGGATCATTTGTTTGACCTATTTTCTACTATTTATAATTATTTTTAGTATTGTTTTAGTTTGTTTTGAGTTTATTGTTAGGAAGCTCACCCCTTTTTCATTTTTAGGACCGTCCGATCCACTTCTTATCCTTTTAGATCAAGAGTGAAAATGATCATTTCTCATTTTCTTGTAACATTTTTCCTTAATCAATTAAAAAAAAAAGAAAATCCCTGTTGCCTACAGAAGTTCTTGATAGATATATGTTTAACTTTGATGGATTTGAGCACCTCCAGTTCACTTGCATGTAAAAATGATCATGCATGGAGACTAATAAATCTTTTTCCAATATATTCGATCTCTAAAAGCCGGAACCATTTATCTTTGAAACTCGTCAGCTTTTGAATCTTATTTCAATATGATCTTTTGATAAAATCCATTACAGTGCTCTTTAGCGTACGTATAATTTCATTAGATATATGGGCCACTTCTACTAGTCGCATTCCCATATCGTCCTGCCCTCCAATTGTAGTTATCCCTATGAGTGATATTAACCCTCCTTAGGATACCCTCCTCCTCCTTTTTTTTTTTTTCTTTGAAGTTTGTTTTGTTGTACTATTTGCTCAAAAGAAAAAAAAAGAAAAGAAAAAGAAAAAGAAAAAGAAAAAAAGATCATGCATGGGACAAGGGATCCGACTATTTTACTTTGTTGACCCCAATAGGCTTCATGAGAACCTAGTGAATATACATAGAGTTAAGCCTAGTCTCCAAATTAAAATTCTCCATGTAACTTTAGTCTCCACAACACACTGCAATGACAATGGTTTGACCACAATGTGGCATTCCAATTAACTGCAGCGCTTTCACACATTTTAGGAAGAATTAATTAGATTTGGGTTACTAGTGACATTTCATTCTTAGCTGCGAAATTCTTCTGTTGATTATACAGTATCAGTTGGTTCGAACCTCCATGTAGTTTCACCTAACCTTCACCTCGTCGTGGATATGTCACCTAGATTCGAGTCCATAAGCGATAACAATTACCCTAGGAAGACTCGCTTTCGCTAAGGCTAGCTTCATTGTTTTGATCTTTAGATGCAACTATTCTTTGGAATATTTGTTGAAAGTGTCAATGTTATGAGTCATCTTCTTGCATTTTATGCAACCCCCCATATTGTTGTCTAAATTTCTTCAAGTCTTAATATATAAGTAAACATAAGCGAAACCTGATAAGCTAGCTAGTAATTCCCATACATTCGTTTTTGGGAGAAGTACTGCTCTCTTGTGATGCTTAACATAAGCAAAAACCTCATTAGAAACGGTAGCCATTAAGAGCATTCAATTCATGGGGTACTTTCCCCCGTAATAACCTATTTCCCCCATTCAAATAATAATAATAAGGGTTAAATACAAAAAAATCTCATAAACTATCACCCGTTCTTCGGATGGCCCCAAAACTACCAGTGCTTGCAGTCTAGCTCCCCAAATTATCAATTGCTTATTTTTTGGCCTTATCCGTCACTTTGTGCCATTTAAATGGATGGAGACTGAGCTACGTGCATGGCACATGATTCTTTTAGCCCAAAAGCCCAAAAATACCCTTCTCTCCCCTTTCATGCGTGCTGATGCAAAACCCAACAGACCCATCATCTCTCCCATGCCTCCGGTCAAGTCCAACTTCTTTTTTCCGACGATGGCTTCCAACACGAGCATTCCGAACCCAAACACATCCCCTTGCTTGCCAGCAATGGCCGATTCAGAACCCAAACTTGTACGGGCTTCCATTCCGAAAATAATCATCACCAAGTCTAGCGCACGCTAGACAAAACTTAGAAAAGTTGAAGAGGGAGAGGGACCCGGTGACAGAGATGGTGTCAGGTTTTGGGAGATGGGTTTGTAAGGATGGAGCAGATGAAGATGGAGATGGCAAGGGAGATCGAGGAGATGTGGATGGAGATGGAGATGAAGCGCACTGAGATGATCCTGGAGTTGTAGCAGCGTATCGTGGAGGTGTTTGCAAAGGCCTTCTAAGAGAAGAGCAAGAAGAAGAAGGCAAAGTGAATGCCCTCGCCGCCGGAGGCTTAGAACGTGTTTTTGGCGATCGGATTTTGTGGGTTTCTTGGCCTTATGGAATAGTAAAAAAAAAAGCAAAAGAAACATACTATTTGAACGTGGATAAACACGAGAAATTACCTCCTGTAGATGTGTTTCCAGAAGCAGTAGTCTGCCTCCAGAACCATGTCTGCCAGTGATGCACTCCAGCAAGAGATGTTTGACGGGAAATTAGGAATGCTTTCTTCATAATGGGATTCCTTGACTCAGCTTCTAGCATGACTAGGTCTTGAAGATTCCAAGAGACCTTAACATGTAATGGATCAAGACATTCGGTTTCTTCATGTTCTCCCCTCTCTGTGAGGGTGCGTTGTGTATTTCATAGGTTACCTTAGCACTTGACAGATATTTCACACCTCATTCGAATGTTAGATTGTCTGCTTGCAACGGTTTAGGTAATAATTAATTACTTTTCTGTTATATCTTTATTTTTTTAGTATTGATGACGTTTCTTTATATTCCATGTGTTACTCCATAAGTGTTAGTTTTAATATGATATTATTATATTTTTGTTTGCCGAGTTTGTTTGTTTTATCATTTATAGGTAATATGGAGCATGTTGTTGTGCATCCGTTAGTAGCTGTTCATGTATTTGCGGTGAGAAATTCAACTCATGCGCATCTGTTAGTAGCTGTTTTATCATTGTGTATTGCGTGTATTCTTTATGTGTAATTATTTATATATATATGAAAACACATGAAAACACAAACATTGGTCATATTATTTTCAACGGTTGTAATTTTTGACGATTCATTCTCAATGTATATTGTTGTGCTTGTTCTTTAAAATTAAATGTAAAATGTTGTGATTGTTGACGAATGGATGGATGGAAACATACAATTTGTTGTGATTTTAGGAGGATAGATGTAAATGGTCAACCGCTAAAAAAATATTTGGGAGAGCAAAAATCTGTAATTTTTTTATTTATTTAAAATACAGTAACGTGATAAATATCACGTTAGGGAAATACAGTAACCTGGAAATTAGTTGTAGGTTACAACATTCACTAATCTAACAATATTCATGTTACAAAACCATAGTATCGTGAGGATGAGTTTTGCCTTACAATATCCACTAACGTAACAATATTCAAGTTAGAAAATACACACTACAAAAAATTGAGGATTTAGTAACGTACAAATTTTCGTGGGTTACTAACATTAGTAACATGCTAACAATTCGCACGTTACTAACAACTTTAGTAACCTACTAATTTTAACACGTTGCTATTTATTAACGTGCGAAAATATGCATGTTACTATTTAGTAACAAGCGAAAATTTGCATGTTACTAAATTTGGTACGTCACTAAAGTAGTAACCCTAAAATTTTGCACATTACTACATTAGTAACGTGCGAAAATTTGCACGTTACTCAATATTATGTCAATATTATTTTTTAAAAAATAATAAATTTTTTAATAATTGGTAACCTGACTAATTTTGCACGTTACTCAAATTGTTTGCACGTTACTAAATTATTAACGTGCAAATTCTTGCACGTTACTAAAATATTTACATGAAAAATTCTTGCACGTTTCTAAGTTGGTATGATTTTTTTTTTTTTTTTTAAAAAATTAAAATTAAAAATTATTAATGACGTGTCAAATTTAACACATCACTAAATAATAATGATCTATCATGATCTACCATGATTGATCGGAAGATCTATCGATCCTATTAATTTATCATGATTGATCAGATGATTTATCATGATCGATCAGATGATCTACCGTGATTAATCGAATGATCTATTGATTCTATTAATCTATTATGATCAATTAGATGATCTATCGATCCTATTGATTTATCATGACCGATCGGTTAGCATCGATGATCTGGTTTTGTGGCAACAAATCGTTAAAAGCCTTGGGCTTCAAGTAATACCAGACTAGGTCCTCGTCGTTGCAGCAGAACTTATACCCTGGTGGCAGACCTTTGAAGTACCCATCATCTTCTCGCCTTCGCTTCCTGGCTACGGCGCGTGAGAGATCATCATCATCAGAAGGCAGAGGAGACTCTGCCAATGTTGACAAATGGGGGTCTCTTGGGTCATTGGCCACTGAATCTTTCATATTTGGCTTAACCTCTGTTGGGGATAAAATTAACCCCGAGGATACGTGGATCCTAATCTGGAAACATCTCGGTGTTACATCTCGAAGTTACATCTCGGACATTTGTTACGACCCAGCAAAGGAAGATCGTCTAGGTATAATGACGTCTCGGTCTTATCAAACTCGGCGACGGTGTGAAATATCCCGAGATCTCCTAGTTTGATCGGAGCGAACATATCTCGAATATTTATGCCTCGGAGATTTGATAGAAGCCACGAGACTATTCGGGAAGTTGAATCACAACCCGATATACAAAGACTACCTCGGTATGATAACACCTCGGATAAGAAGGCCTCGGTATGATAACACCTAGGATCTTCCACAACCCTGTTACGGTGCGGCAATATTCTGAGATCTCCTAATCCTTTCGGAGCGAACATGTCTCGGATATTATCACCTCGGGGGTTGGTCGAAGTGTGTTACAATTGTCTTAGAATGAGATAAGGCCAATATCCCGCGAGATCAGGGATAAGCCTTTATCCCATTATTAATGGGATAGGAACACTAGTAACGTGGAAATTAAGACTAAAGAGATACGAATGCAATTCAATTTGGACTTTGCGGCCTTATTCAAATTCCCTGAAGATAAGGTTAAGGTTCAATCAGACTATGACTCGAACTCCTAGTTCAACTAGGTTTCAAGAGTTCCGGTAGGACTGCGACTACCAGCCTATAAATAAGACCATCACACCAGGTATTATACAGATTATCTCTGAGCTTTTGAGATGACAGATACTTTCCAGGAAATTGATTTGCACTAACTTAGGCATCGGAGTGGGCGTAGTTGGCACCCCCGACTAGTTGTTTGTTGTTTTACAGGAATCAAGGTTGTGCGAGGCAGCGAATCAATTGGAGACACGTCATCATACCGGAAACTGTACCAACAGTTTGGCGCCATCTGTGGGAACAAAGAATTGTTCTTACGAAAAATAAATCCATAATGGTGACTACAAGACGTTCTAATCCGGTTCAAAACGAAACCCAAGAAGAAGCGCGATGCCCTACTTAAGATGATGTCCGCGGAGAAGCAGAGTCTGCCGGTCCAAAGGCCAGAATAACCCAGTTGAGCCAACAGCTGGCTCAGGCGCAGAAGAATGTAGAGGACTTGTTGGCTCAGAATGCCTTGCTGATAGCTGCTCATACTCCACCACCATTGAATCACGATGCGGTTGAAGGAACGAATCCTAATGGAAACCCGGAAGAGTCAGGGGAGAGAGTCGAGCCACGGATCGAGGACCGTGTGGAGCCTATTAATCTGGTTCCACCTCCACAAATAGACTCCGAAAGAAGGCTGCAACAGATGGTCCTGGACTTGGGCACAAAGTATGATGCACTATCACGAACTATGGATCATAAGCGAGACGGGAAGAGTCTCTCGTGGACAACCTCTTTCAGCATAAAAAGTCTATATTTACCGAAGAAGTATCCAACTTTGACCTGCCCGGAAGGTTTAAGGTACCCGATATCCCTGTTTTTTCAGGTAGTGAAGACCCGGTGGAGCATTTGGATAACTTCCAATCTCATGTGTCCTTGCACAAGACACCTGACGTTGTGGCGTGCCGAGCTTTTCCACTCACCTTGTCAGGAAAGGCCCGAGACTGGCTCAGGAACCTTCCCCCAAGGTCGATTGATAATTTCAACACCCTTGGAAGGAAATTCCTGGCCCAATTTGTGTCCGGAAGAGCCAGAAGGAAACCCAGAGGGTATCTACTCTCTGTGCAGCAAGGACCAAACGAGTCTTTAAAGGATTATTTGTGGAGATTCAACCAGGAAATGATGGAGACAGAAAGTTCACCAGACGACTTTATTTATGGTGCAATTTTCCAAGGATTGAAGAAAGACGGACCGTTGATGGCGGACTTGGCGTTAAAACCCCCAAAGGATCTTTATACCTTTATGGTAAAGATAGACAGGTACATTAATCAGGAGGAAACACTCCGAGCCCTTCTCGGTAATTCCCAGCAGCAACAACAGCCTTCCACCGAGAAGCTTAAGAAAAAGAAGAATCCTGAGCCCACACAGGATGCCGGTCCCGGGGAGTACAAGAAGGCGAAGAAGAATCTCGGAGATTACAAGTGGACTCCATTAAATGCCTCTCTCACCGAGGTGCTTATGGAACTCAAAAAAGATCCGAATTACCAGAGACCGAGACCCATTTCAGGAGATCCGCCTCCACTCCTGGCTCACAAATACTGTGTCTTCCATGATTCATATGGCCACCTGATCGAGCAGTGTGTATCATTGAGACAGTTGATTGAGAAATTTATCGAGAATGGGAAGCTAGTCCGATTTCTCGTTAATGAGAGAAACCAACTGGAGCGGGACCAATATCCGCGACCTAGAAGAAAAGAAGATCGGAATGAAAGGAGAAACTATAGACCAAGGCAAGAAGAAAGAAGAGGTAGAAGCAGAGAACCAACACCTCGGACTCGAGGAGAAGAAAGAAGAAAAAGGAGTAGGAGTAGAGCTCGGGCAGAGCAGCAAGGCGACCTTCCTATCATCCACACCATCTCGGGAGGATTTAGAGGAGGAGGCGAGTCCAATTCATCTCGGAAGGCATATGCCAGGCAGCTGGATGATTTTGAAGTATATTCGGTCCAAAAGCCCTTAAAGTCTCAGAAATATAACCCTCTGATTATAGGGTTATTGGATGATGATTATGATGGAGTCTCACTTCCGCACATAGACGCCCTTGTGGTCACTCTAACAATAGCAAATTATCAGACTCGACGGATCCTTGTTGACACAGGGAGCTCGGCTGATATTCTGTTTAAGTCAGCCTTTGATCACATGGGAGTCCCAAGGGAAAAGGTGGTCTGGGTCTCATGCCAATTACAGGGTTTCGCTGGAGAAAAGGTGCTGCCTCTCGGTTCTATCGATCTCCCTGTGACGGCGGGGACTTATTCGAGACAAAAGGTCATCATGGTGAAATTCTTGATAGTTGACAAAGTCTTGGCCTATAATGCCATTATCGGAAGGACAGCTCTCAATGACTTAAAAGCTGTGACCTCAACACCGCATCTCAGTATGAAGTTCCCGACAGAAGAAGAAGTTGGAGTGGTTAAGGGAGACCAGAAGGAGGCTAGGCGTTGTTACAACTTATCCCTGAAAGACACCCCGAGGCAGCACAATCTGGGTGAGAAAGCTAAGGAGGACGAGAAATAGCAGTCACCGTTGGGGGAGCCTGTGAAAGGCTCGGAGGAGTTCGAAATAGGTGATTCGGGAAAGAAAGTTCGTATAGGCTCACAACTCCCCCAACTCGTGAAGGAAGATCTGGTGGCATTCTTAAGGCGCAATAGTGATGTATTCGCCTGGAGTAACGAAGATATGCCAGGGATTGATCCCTCGATCATTGTCCATAAGCTAAATGTGGACTCCAATCATCGGCCAGTGAAGTAGAGAAGAAGGACTTTTGCCGCTGAATGAAATCAAGCTATTGTAGAAGAGGTAGAGAAGTTATTGAAAGCCAGATTTATCCGGGAGGTGGATTACCCCGAGTGGTTGGCCAATGTGGTACTGGTGAAGAAGTCTAATGGCAAGTGGAGGATGTGCGTAGATTTCACTGACTTGAATAAAGCATGCCCGAAGGATAGTTTTCCTTTACCTCGAATCGACTTGTTGGTCGACTCAACGTCTGGACACGAGCTCCTAAGCTTTATGGATGCCTTCTCGGGATACAACCATATCTACATGGAAGAAACAGATCAAGAGAAAACTGCTTTCATTACAGACTGAAGACTCTACTGTTATAAGATGATGCCCTTCGGTTTGAAGAATGTGGGAGCCACTTACCAGCGATTGGTGAACAGGATGTTTCGGAATCAAATTGGCAGAAACGTTGAGGTTTATGTAGATGATATGCTGGTTAAAAGTATTCAGGCAACCAAACACATAGAAGACCTTCGAGAAACTTTCCAAACTCTGAGCAAGTACAAGATGAAGTTTAACCCTATGAAGTGTGCCTTTGGAGTTTCTTCAGGGAAATTTTTGGGATTCATGGTATCACAGAGGGGCATCGAAGCAAACCCAGAGAAGGTTAAGGCTGTCCTCGAGATGGAAGCACCGAGAACAACAAAACAACTCCAACGGCTGACAGGAAGGATTGCGGTCCTAAACCATTTCATATTACGGTCAACAGATAAGTGCCTTCCTTTCTTTAAAATTTTGAGAAAAACATTTATGTGGAGTGAGGAATGTGGGGGAGCTTTCGGGAAGTTGAAGGAATACTTAACGAACCCTCCCTTGTTGAGCCGCCCTACTGTAGGGGAAATACTCTACCTCTATTTGGCAGTATCCCCCTCGGCGGTAAGCTCGGCACTAGTCAGAAAAGATTCGGGAATTCAGAAACCTGTTTACTTCACGAGTAAAGCACTCCATGGAGCAGAGGAAAGATATCCCCGGATCGAAAAATTGGCGTTCGCTTCGGTTATCTCAGCCAGAAGATTGAGGCCATATTTTTAGGCTCATGCTATTAGAGTCTTAACCGAATATCCGATGAAGAAGGTTCTGCAAAAGCCTGACCTCTCGGGAAGGTTAGTCAACTGGGCGATGGAACTCGGACAATTTGATATCGAGTTTCATCCTCGGACGGCTATCAAAGGACAGGTTTTAGCAGATTTCTTGGTGGAGTTTTGCAACATTCCCGAAGCGGAAGAACTTCCAAAAGAATTAACCTGGGTCGTGTTTGTGGATGGCTCCTCAGCACATGGCAGGAGCGGAGTAGGAGTTTTCCTCAAGAATCCTGAAGGACAAGAGTTCGGTTTTGCTGTAAAACTGAATTTTGTCACAACAAATAATGAAGCTGAATATGAAGCCGTAATAGCAGGTCTGACATTGTCCCGAGAGATGGGAGCAACTAATGTTGAAATCCGAAGTGATTCTCAAGTAGTGGTGGGTCAAGTCCAAGGACAATTTGAAGCACAAGAAGATCGAATGGCTAGATATTTGGAACAGGTGCGCCGATTCCAATCTTATTTCAAAAGGTTCATCATCACGAAGATACATCGGGATGAAAATACCTGAGCCGATGAATTCTCGAAGATTGCATCAGGAACAGATGAAGAGATTGAAGCATCTAAAAGGCAGATTATTGTTCTGACCGAGTCATCAATAACTCCGAGAACTTATGTCATGGAAGTAGATCCAACACAGGATGAACCAGAATGGGCTGTAGAGATTATTCAGTTCTTGAGAAACGGGTCTCTGCCCGAAGACAAGGTTGCGGCTCAGAGGGTAAAGATACAAGCAACACGGTTTTGCCTCCTCGGAGAAATACTATACAAAAGAGGATACTCCGAACCCCTGCTCAAATGCCTCTCTAAGACCGAGGCAGATTATGTTCTCAAGGAAATCCATGAAGGTGTGTGCGGAGACCATTCGGGAGGAAGGATGCTTGCACAAAAAACCATCAGAGTAGGTTATTATTGGCCTACGATCAGAAAGGATTCAGCTCTTCTCGTCAAGACTTGTGACAAATGCCAAAGATTCTCAAGAATTATGAAGGCAAGTCCCGAGAAGCTTACCCCCCTCACTTCTCCATGGCCATTTGCGAAATGAGGGGTAGATATTGTCGGCCCAATGCCTGTTGGGAAAGGGAGTCGGAAGTTCTTAATTGTAGCTGTAAATTATTTTACTAAATGAGCAGAAGCAGAAGCATTAGCAGCTATAACCACAACAAATATCACAAGTTTCCTTTGGAAATCGGTGGTATGCCGGTTCGGGATCCCTCATGCTTTCGTCACAGACAATGGGAAGCAATTTGACTGTGAAGCATTCCAGAGGTGGTGTTCAGAACTCCATATCTGAAACTATTATGCCTCGGTACTTTATCCAAAGGCGAATGGTCAAGTAGAGGCGACAAATAAGACCCTGGTGAGGACATTGAAGAAAAAGCTCAATAAAAAGAAAGGAGCATGGGTTGAATATGTTCCAGAGGTGCTCTGGTCATACCGAACCACAAGAAGAACTCCAACAGGCGAGACGCCATTCTCACTTACATACGGGGCCGAGGCTGTGATACTAGTCGAAGTGGGATCCCCGAGCTTTCGTGTAGCTTACTACAATCCTGGGCTTAACGACAAAAAGGCCAAGGGACCCAAGTGAAAAGAGATGACGCTCAAGTTACATGGGCATCGTATCAGAGTCGAACAGCTCGGTATTTTAACAAACAGGTGGTCCCTAAAAAGTTCCAGCTCGGAGATTGGGTACTCAGGAAAGTGACGAAAGATCCAACGGAAGGCAAAATGGGACCCAAGTGGGAAGGCCCATATAAGGTAGTAGGATGCCATCAGAAAGGGGCTTATCGCCTAATGACCGAGATAGGGAAGATACTCCCGAGATCATGGAATGCCGAGCATTTGAAGAAATATTATATGTAATTCTTTGTTTTTCTCAGCAATTTTATATTCAATAAAGAAGATCTCTTTTCAAATCATATCAACAATTGTAGAAGTCTAAGAACCAGTCCGATATTCCCCCTCAAACGACTCGAGAGAGTTATGGGGGAATACCCAAAAAAGAATCCACCTGCATCTTATCCTCGGACAACCCGAAAGGGTTGTGGAAATGATGCGGTGGGAGAATGCCCGATTCCTTTCCTCGAACGACCCGAAAGGGTTTTGGGAAGGATATTACAGCAAGAAACTTCTACAAGTAAAGCAGCAGTTCGAGACATAACAAAAGCACTTCTTCATCAAACTTCTCCAAAGATGATCAAGCTACATCAACGTCCACCCGACTCCTCACCTTGAACGACTCGAAAGAGTTATGGTGGGGATGCTCAAGGAAGAATCCGTTCGAATCCTTTCCTCAAACAACCCGAAAGGGTCATGGCAAGGATTCAATGGGAAGAAACCTCTCGATTGAAGGTTTTCGAAGGGATGAGGACTAGAATCCGCCCGAATCCTTTCCTCGAACAACCCGAAAGGGTCATGGAAAGGATACAAAGGGTTGAAACCTCCTGATTGGAGGTTTCCGAAGGATAAGACTAAGGATATCCAAAAAAGAATCCGTCTGAATTCTTTCCTCGAACAACCCGAAAGGGTCATGGAAAGGATACAAAGTGTTGAAACCTCCCAATTGGGGGTTTTCGAAGGATAAGGTTATGGATATCCTGATTAGAATCCGCCTGAATCCTTTCCTCGAACAACCCGAAAGGGTCATGGAAAGGATACAAAGGGTTGAAACCTCCCGATTGGGGGTTTCTGAAGGATAAGATTAAAGATATCCCGAATCCTTTCCTCGAACGACCCGAAAGGGTTATGGAAAGGATACGACAGCGGGATTGGAGGCTTCCGGAAGGACATGAACATCCAAGATAGTTCGGCCTAAGACAAGAAACCTCTCCGTTGGAGGTCTCCAGATGCTATGAATATGGATCATCTAAATTCATAAATGAGGAAGTTGAAAGGTTAAGACTTCAATTCAGTAATTTCATTTCAGTGATATATAAACTCTTTTACAGATTACAAAGATTTTCAGAAATAAAGAAAAAATTTAGGCCCGAGAACGACCATTAGCTTGCAGCTTCTTCAAGAGGATCCTCTCGGGGATCCGGTGTGTCGGCACCCCAACTCGGAACATCTGGCATGAACTCTTTACCGAATTTCGGGGTCAAACTTATATTGGGGGTTCGTCACCAAAGTTCGAAAGTTTTCGAACCCCCAGTTGAATCCACGAGCCCAGCTCTGGTCTCAAAGGAATGGCACATAGCTTAGCTACTTCAAATAGCGCTTCAGTTTTTCCTGGCCCGCGTCATATCTAGCTCTGAGCCTGATCAAAAGACTCTCCGAACGGTCCTGCGCTTTAACAGCTTTGTCTCTCTCAGCCTCGAGTCTTTCAACTTCAGCCTTCAGCTTCGCATTTTCAGCTTCAGCATTTTGGGCATTCTTGCACGCTTCGGAGCACTTGTTTTGCACGGTCGACAGGCGAGAGGCTAGTTGATCTGTACAGTCAAGTTCAATAGAAAGACTCGCGACAGAGCGCGTATACCGCTCATTGGCCTCAAGTACTTCCTTCTTTAAACAAGCATTGGCAGAACGCTCCTCGGATATAATCAGGTCTCGGGAAGCAAGCTCTTCATCTCTAGATTGAATGAGAGCTTTCAGAGTAGCCACTTCCTTCTCTAGGCCCAAGATTCGAGCTTGCACTTCGGGAGCTGGAGCAGTAGGCTACAATTGATGATTTTCGTATCTCTGTCAGAGGGTCGTCATCTTCACCAGAAGCTATAAAGAGGAAGGTAGGCAAATTTAAAATGAAGTGCTGAAAATTTGTTAAAACAAAGGTTTGTTTTCGGAAACTAAAACTCTCCTGGTAATGAGAAATAAGAATGCCTTGAGCTATTTTATCGGGGAAAGAGACCCCTGCATTTCCCAGGAACCCTTCGGGGATTAGATTTTTTATGGCCTCCATCGGATGACCGAGAAGACCTCTGCCCAAGATTCAAAGCCCGCTGAAACTCTAGAAGAGCTAGGGCCCACAGAAGGAGCGGCTTCCGTATTCGGGGCTGCCTCAGATTCATTTGGCCTTAATTTAGAAGTGCTGGCCTCAGTATGGGATCTGTCCCTATCAGAAGCTTCGGAATGCAAATCTGCCTCAGGAGTGGAGGCCTCGGTATTGACCCCACGTCCTTCAGGTTCTCTGAGATGTTGGCTCACTTCGGATTGATCCACATTTCTTACTTTAAAACCAGCAGCCGGTGTATCCTGAACACTCACTTGCCGTGAACTTCCTGGCTCTTCGGCATTTACCTTCTTGGTTGTTCCCATTTGAGGCTCGGTTTGGTCAGGACCTGTACATGGTTCTTGGGGGGTAACTTGCCCCATTTTGCAGTCACAGCTGGGGGGAGGTGGAGTTCCAGGACGCTCTGATGAAGGAGTCTGAGGAGTTCCTTCTTCCACCAAGTCTTCGACGAAAGCATCATCTCGGGGGGTGCTAATGTCTTCATCACTCTCTTCAACAGATTCTTCACCCGAAGGGGCAGACTCTTGCCGTACCTTCTCAGCATCAGAAGGCCTTATGACCGGCTTACCCCACATCCGCTCAGCCTTTGAGATTATTTCAACCAGACGATCTCGGACACCGAATTTCTTTTTCCTCGCCGGATGCTTCACCCGACGTGTGACTTGCACGTTGTGGGCCTCAATAATCGGTTTGCCCTCCTCTTCAGATCTCTCTGGCGCCAGACTTGTTATTGTGGAGGCTCCAACATTGGTCTCCTCGAGAGGAGTATCTGGGCCCTGGTACGATGCCTCAGAGCCAGACTCGTCTCTTAAGACAAAAGGGGGCGTAGAACCAGCTTCTTGTGTAGGAGAGACTTCCGGAACGAAACCCCGAAAGTTCGCTGATCCCTCTTCGGTATTGGTTCCAGCCATAGACACTCTCGGAGGGGTTCTCTTCACACCCGAGGCGGCCAGAGGGATTTTCTGCTTCTTCCTCAAAGAAACATCCTCAGGGATTTCTTCGGCTCGGCCAGAAGGTCTCTTCTTAATGACAAGCCTCGGAGATGGAGGCGCATCATTTCTTTTCTTGACAGCCCCTCTTTTGGTGATTGTCCTCTTGTCTCTCGGAATATTGTATCCAAGAAACTGCCTCAGATTCTCCTCGGTCACAAGGTTGTCGAAATCGACCTCATCAAACTTCTCAGCTTTAACCCTGACTGCAGACCAATCGCTTATCTTCTTGACATCTTCCTTGTTAGATATGCTGAGTGAAGGGGGTTCACTTCGGTCAGGCCGCAACAATTTCCAAGTCCGAGACATCCTACGGTTCTCGGACAAAATAGTACCTTCAGGGCATTCCCATTCTCCAGATACTCGAAAGAATTGCTGCTCCCAGAATTTATTATTTGTCAACCCAGTCTTAAGTTTGATGAAAATAGGGGGGTGGCAGACGCACAATTCGATCATTCCCTCCAAAGTCTGCCTCGACCTGTAAATGTTCAAGAATTGGAGAATCTTCATCTCTTTCTTCAACACAAGACTCCAAAGGACATAAGAAACGAATAGATATCTCCAGGCATTGGGCATGATTTGACTGGGAGCAACCATCAGAAAGAGGACAAAATCCGGGGCAATCTCTGGAAAAGGTAGCCGGAGTCTGGCCAAGAACATCCTTTCAAACAAAGTGATATCGCCGCTATCAATTAGTCGAGCTCCAGGGGTTTGATAAAACATCCTCATTGTCGGAGAGATGTCGTAGTTCAGACGTAGAACACCTTCATGCCTTTCAAAGAGGGCGGTTTCCACCCTGCTCTCCAGGGGAGAAAGATCTAGGTAGCCGTCGGCCCTTTTGGTTCGAGCCCTAGAGGTGGGAGGAATATTTGAGGTTGTCTTCTTGGGAGCCATTTCAGAAAGAAAAATGGAGAGCGGAAGTTTCAGAGAAATAAAAGAAACTCAGGAAGAAGGCGACAATGAAGGATAATGAAAATATGTCAAAGGATGAATAGTGAAAGTAATCCAAACATTAAATACTCCCACCACGCGTCCGAAATATGAAGAGGCGCCATCATTTCAATATCTCCGAAAACCGAAGGGGCGTACTGTTCAGATCCAGAAATTAAATGATATAACCTCGAGAATATCGCGTCATGATAGCACGGCGTCAGGGCTTACGTCATTAGCAGAAAAAGAAGCGGTAAGATTCAAACATTCAAACAGTTGAAAAGACGTGCCATTCATGACAAAAGCAATAGCGGGTATAGGTTGGCAGGCGGTAAATAATTCCCTTAATTTCAATTTATTTTTGAAATTAGAAAATTAGGGGGGTAACTGTTGGGGATAAAATTAACCCCGAGGACACGTGGATCCTAATCTGGAAACATCTCGGTGTTACATCTCGGAGTTACATCTCGGACATTTGTTACGACCCAGCAAAGGAAGATCGTCTAGGTATAATGACGTTTCGGTCTTATCAAACCCGGCGACGGTATAAAATATCCCGAGATCTCCTAGTCTGATTGGAGCGAACATATCTCGGATATTCATGCCTCGGAGATTTGATAGAAGCCACGAGACTATTCGGGAAGTTGAATCACAACCCGATATACAAAGACTGCCTCGGTATGATAACACCTCAGATCTTCCACAACCCTGTTACGGTGCGGCAATATTCCGAGATCTCCTAATCCTTTCGGAGCGAACATGTCTCGGATATTATCACCTTGGGGGTTGGTCGAAGTGTGTTACAATTGTCTTAGAATGAGATAATACCAGTATCCCGCGAGATCAGGGATATGCCTTTATCCCTTGAATTTTAAAAATTAAAATATATTAAAAAATAGGGGTAATTACCTTTTCCCCCCATGAACTACCAAATTTTGCGCAAAGCCCCCACAAACTACCAACTCGACCAAAATAGAGCATTCAACTACCAAAGACAACCCTTTTCCCCCTTCCGTCAGTCAAAGGGGTTAAAAGAAACGGTCAACGGGTCACGTGACCGTTTTACCCTCATTTTCTTCCTCTTTTCCCCTATGAACTATCACCATCTTCCTCTTTTCCCCCATGAACTACCACCATCTTCCAACATGCCCCCATGTAAAACGGCACATGACCCGTTGACTGTTTCTTTTGACCCCTCTAACTGACGGAAGGGGATAAAATAGTTGTCTTTGGTAGTTGAATGCTCTATTTTGGTTGAGTTGGTAGTTCATGGGGGCAAAGTGCATTTTTTGGTAGTTCATGGGGAGAAAAGGTAATTACCCCTAAAAAATAAGCCCCTTGAATTTTATTTTAATCCATATAAATTAAAACATATTAAAATCTTTGTTCTCATATCAGTAGTTTAAAATGAAAAAAAAAAAAAAACCTGTAGATTATGATTATCAAAGCATTAAAAAAAAATAAAATTAGTAGGTGTCTCTAATAATATTGGTGTGATACATATTACATTTCGATATAAATAAAACCCATATAATTCTGAACATTCAAAAAAAAAAAATACATAGCAAACTAAATAAAATGGCTGAAAATCAAGTAAATCATACAAACGAAAACAAAAATATTCCTTAAAACATTCAAATGAACTAAAAAATAAGACACTTAATTCTAATTTAATCCATATAAATTAAAACATATTGAAATTTGTGCCTATATGAATAGTTTATAACGAAAAAGAAGTATAAAGAAAAAAAAAATAGCTAGAAGAAAACATGGTTTAATTTAATTACCAAAGTATTAATAAAAAATTAGTAGGAATCACTACAAAAAAAAAAGAAAAAAAGAAAAGAAGGATGCAACAAATTAATTAAAATGGTGAGGCTGCTGGAGGTGTTTTAAAAAAATGGCTCACCAAAATAGAGAAAAGTAATTTTTATCTATTTTAGCTGGTAAAATTTTGTGAGGCTACTAGAAATGCTCTAATCCATAAAATATATAAAACATGCGTTTTCTTATTTCAAAGGGGAAAATTATTAAAATATCACATTTATTTGGAACCTTGCATTATGTGGTGGCCTTGCGCGTGGTTAACCATTCACGTACATTTGGCTGATCAACAAAGTTTAATTGCAAGATCGATCACGTACCAACAATTCCGAAAGTATTGGTGATCTTGCAGGAAAGGTTTATGATGCGAACCAATTAATACAAAATAGAAGAAAATGATAGATTGTCTTGTTCAAGGGAACCGTAACTTTCAATAGCTAATTTCTAATTCAAGAAAGCCTGATCTCTCAAAAAACAAAGTACATTGTATCTCACATAACAATAATCAACATAATATTATTCCATAGTTTGTTTCTTTAAATATACAATTAGGCTAGCAAACTCAAGTAAGAATGTAACTCTATTATAGATAGAGTTTCACTACTTCTATCCCATTCCTTTAAATACTTCTACTAATCCTACTGCTATTCAAAGAGAACTTTAAATGAAAACAATTACTACTCGTATTCTCTCACAAGAAGAGATAAGACTCTTATTCAACTTCAACTTTTACTTCTATTTAGACTAGATAGCTATTTAGATAAACAGTTCATCAATAACGTTCAATACATCGTAATCTTCACTTAGATAGAACATCGGACGGACCATTCAGCAAAGCCGTGCTACTGGATTCATCTGCCATCACTTCCTCTTCCTCACCATTATTCGGCAAATCTGTGGTAGTACCGGATTCAGCTGCTGTCACTTCCTCTTCCTCTTCTTGAATATGGGCTTTATTTATTTTCTTATATATCTTGCATAAGACCCAGTCATCTAACTGGATAATACAAAATTAATTTAGTGGTTGTTAGTTTGAGAATGAAAGAACATAAATTACAAAGCTAGCTTAAACACAACAGTTTTTTTTTGGATGAATAAAGAAAATATATAGTACATACTCTCATGCCATTGTCACCCATTCGAGTTCGAAGCAAAGGTGGAGGATTGTCGATACTGTATTCATGCATAATCCAGTTGGTCTTGTCACCGTTGGGAGGATTTCCTTTATAGAACACCAATAACTTCTTAAACCCAATAATGGTGTTGGCCTTATCTCTAACTTTTTTGTCAGCTCCCGTAACCCTCCAATATCCATCATCAGCTGCTTGATTTGGACGACTTCCTTTTTGATGCATTCGAGTAAAAAAGTAGCGTTCATTTTCTCCATATTGTTTGTATTTTTCTTCAATAAACGAAAATGCCATATTATTTATACTTGCACTTTTAAAGATGTTTAACAAAAATTAGAAACAATAATAAGAAGAAAATAAAGAACTTAACAAATAACTAAAAAACATGCATGAAAGAACGAATTAATTATCAAGAGCCTTCTTAATTCACATGATAAATACTTCTTTTTACATGTTCCAACGTCAAACATACACATTCACCATGCATATTGACGCATGCATAGATTTACATGAAAATAGCACTTGCATGTTCAATTCTATATATCTTCATGAAACACCAATTATATATGAAAAAAAAAAGACAGAATTCAATGTAATCTTTAGGCAACCTAAAAATCCGATCCTATGAAAAAACATTTTACTTTTTGCGGTTACAGAAGCATAATGTCCAACATACTAATTCAAACTAATGTGTGCTTGTGTGAGAAAGAAGGATGCAACAAATTAATTAAGCCAGTTCGATCAATCTTGAGTGTTACGGATCTAGTAGAAGTATTTTGGGATTAAAATACCTACTTTAATTAGAGATAATAAGTTATCTAGCTAGCTTTATTGATAGCATTAAATGTTATATTAGAAATGGTTTACTGTAGTTAGTCTTTTGTTTGTAAGATCGATGCATTGTAAATATATCTATTTAATGACGTACACCGTAAGTTCATTAATAAAATTAAGCAAATTAATTAAGATTATTAATATATTTCAACTATTGAGTTCATTTTAACAAGTGCTAGGGTTCTTCGGGCTACCCTTATTTATCCTTTACATGATTAAGAAATTAGCATTAATCTAAAAATCTTGATTTCCCATTGTAAAAGTTAATCCAAAAAGCTACGTACGTACGTACAACATATTATTTCGTCCCCTCTAAAAGAAGAGACCGCGCGAGCATCAAGATAATTCTGCCAATAACAGTTAATCTCCATCACAATTTCACCTTGACCAAAAGCTCAAGATTCAACTCAAACACTTTTTTAAGCAAACAAAATCTTGATAACAAACATTAAACAAAAGAATGTTTACTAGAAAATTAATAAGAAGGCCATAAAGAAGAGAACAAGAACCTGCAAGAAACTCGGGGTTGTGGAGATATATGTTAACGTCGATGATCTGGTTTCGCGGCAACGGCTCGTTAAAGACCTTGGGCTTCAAGTAATACCGGACTAGCTCGTCGTCATTGGGGCAGAACCTATACCGTGGTGGCAGACTTTTAAAGTACTCATCAAATGCATCCACTCGCCTTCGCTTTCTAGTGATGAAGCGTGGGTGATCATCATCATCATCATAAGGCAAAAGCGAAAACTCTGCCGGCGTTGACAAATAGGAGTCTCTAGGGTCATTGGCAAGTACTGAATCCATCATATTCGGCTTAACCTCCATGCTTGGACTCTCTGAAGGAAGGAATATATATACAATATTGGCGCTAAGAATTCTATTGGGACTCGTAATTATATATAGACATACATAATATATATCTTCCGGAAATATATACGATGAAGAGATAATGGTATATCTAATGATAAAAGATAAAGTATATACCCATGATTTTTTATGAAATAAATTAGGCATTATAAATTTTGTGGAAAATAGTGGGTGTTGATAGGTTTTTTTTTTTTTTTTTTTAACAAGAGTTTTTTTAGAGAAGAGATATGTAAAAGATCAATGAAGAATCATTGTTCTACCATTTAATTAGGAAAATGTATGATGTAGAACTTGATGTGGGATCCCTAGAATAAAAATAAAAAAATAAATAGTTTTTATTTATTTATTTTCCTTTTAAGATTGGGTTCGATCATTATTATTACTAGAAGAATGTTTACTATTGTTATTAGAATAAGGTTTACTATTGCTAGTAGGATAGGTTTACTTTCTCTATAAGTATTTATCTTCTATAAATAGGTTTGCTTGCTATGTAAAACTCAAATTAATTGAATTGTTATAAAATCAAAGAATTCTCTCTCAAATACTGGCGCTTCTTGTGGCGTTCCAAATTTTAAGACAAAATATAATGTCTTAAATTAAAATTTAAGACTAAGTAAAATGACTGACGCTCGATCTACTCAACATTCTTCAATTTTCTTTAACGCACCTCAGACCGATTTCAATGAATTAATTGGTATGATATTATTAGTGTAATAATATTATTGATAAATAATGTTATTGTGAGATATAACACCCGGTAAATAATATGCATATATTATTAATGCATATATATTTACTAATAAACGTGAATATACACATGGATACATACCGGATTTATTTGACCTACATCTATGCATGTATTTAACTAATTCATAAAAGAAGTGCAAATTATGTGGTATATTATATATATTTGATATAATATATAAATATATAGAAGTGATAGGACCCGATATATATATATATATAGGTAGGGGGTTTGGTTCTTTGAGCAACTTAATATGCAGTGTATGTAGCTGCCTGTGTAAATAACACCTGTGAAGATCTTATGGTAAAAATCACCATAGACATCGACGATCCTTAGCTTAAGTCAGGAATCAAACCCAGCCCATTTCGAAGACACGGTTTAGCAAACTTAGTGAATTTAGTTAGAATCGAATTCTCGTTCATATAAGATAAGAGATATTTAGCTAAAATTCTTATCTTTTAATCATTGCCAAGACACCTGTGTACCGTAGATCGTTTTCGCGTTGAATTGATCTTCACCGTTCGGGTCTCTTATAAGAAGGAAGCTAGGCAATGGGTTTTCTTAGACAACCACCCGAGAGCTACCCTTTTGCTGCTGAAACTCTCCTAAACGCCCTCTCTTCTTCAATGGTGCAACAACCAGAAGACCACCCTCTTCTCTTCTGCATCTCTACGGACCAAAACCAGAAAAGCCATCATTTTCTCCTCAATTATCGTTGAACCAGAAAAACAGAGCATCACGATCTCTCCCCATTCGGACTCGGTGTAGCTGAAGAGAAAACATCTTCTTCTTCCTCTCACGGGTTGCACTCCCTTAGCTTAGAGAAAAACTCTCGATCAGGCCTCTAACTCCCGGACAATTGCCTTCATCAAAGAGGAGAACATCCTCTGTTTTGCGCACCACGGTTCTAGACCAGTAAGTGTTTTACAAAAATAAATAGTGAACATGTGTGTGCTGTGGGACAGTGAACGTGTGTGTAAAACAAGTTGTGTGTGTGTGTGTGTGTGTTTAAACATGACGTGCGTGTGTGTTTTGCTAGACATGTGGGTGTGTGTTTTTAAAAAGAGTGCATGATGTGTGTGTGTTTTGGTTAGACAAGTGTGTTGGTTAAAAAAGATTCAAGACTTTGTGTGTTTTGTGTAACATGTATGTTATACGGGTTTGTGTGCTTGTTTTAACATATATATATATATATATATATATATATATATATATATATATATATATATATATATATATATATATATATATATATGTCTAAAAAGTACGTTAAAGGAAAATATATTTAATGGAAAAAATAATATTTTTGTAGCGCCATTATGCTGTTCAAATATTTTAAATACTATAGGCACTTGATATTATTGAAAATAAAATGTGACTTTAAATTTACCAAGTGTGTGATAGTGTGCAACAAAATATTTCAATTACGGAATTTAAAAGAGACAAATATTTTGTTGACGAAGTGAAAACTTTGTGAAGGAAAAAACCACTTTGGGGCAACCAAACTCAGGATATCCACTATTCAGAAGACAAAGTTAGTACATAAATTAACATTCACATACCACGATGCAGCTACCGTTCCTATGACTCTGACACGAAACTCATCGTGAACACTTTTTAACCAAGTCTCCTACTTAAAGGGGTTTTCAATGGAATTTTTTACCTTAGGGCCAACCCTTAAGATAAACTTCACACGTACAAATCACCACACACCAGCAACAGCTAGAGAGCTAGCAGATCTTTAATATCTCCCTAAACACCCTCTCTATGCTACAAGAAATTCACTACAGAATTCTGTACATAATACATGCCTAGAGC
Source organism: Alnus glutinosa (assembly GCF_958979055.1). Lineage (NCBI taxonomy): Eukaryota > Viridiplantae > Streptophyta > Magnoliopsida > Fagales > Betulaceae > Alnus > Alnus glutinosa. Next base: position 3,343,003 of record NC_084894.1, on the reverse strand, counting down.
CTTCTTTATATAGGCTTTACAAATCCTATTTCAACTCAAATAAGGAGTCCTACACCAACACAGATTCAGACTTTGGGTGCACATCCGGACGTTTCTATTGGCCGTCTGGGTGGTCAAGTTGTATCATTTTTCGTTAGCTTTCCAATGACACCAATTTCATCCCAATTCGATATTTGAGCCGAAAGTTATGATCAAAATATTGGAAGGCGTCCAGACGGTCAACTGCAACTGCCTTTCTAAAATAGAGCTAAAAGCTTCCATAATAAGGCTACATCTGGACGGCTTGACCTAGCGTCTGAAATTGGGAGTTGGATTGTTGGTGCTCGTAATGTTTGAATCTTGAAGGGGTTAGTTTGTCTTTTAATTGTGGCCGAGTGAGTTGAAATGCTAGATTTGTGGAATGTTGTTAAAAGTGTTGGCTTGATGGTGTAGAGCTTGAAGTTTGAGTTTGTGGGGATTGTGGAAGAGTTCCTAAGTGGATGGTCGTATGATATTGTGTTAGATTGTTGATGGTTGTTTGTGTGTGGCTAATTAGAGATGCTTATGTGAGAATGATGTGGTTTTGGAATTGAATCTTTCGGTTCTTTTGCTAGAGGTTCATGGTCATTTAAAGAGAGTCAATTGGCTAGTTTTGATATGGAAGTACTTAAAATATTTAGATCCTTTCTGTAAATAGCAAATACAGTTAAAATAAAGAATAGATTATCATCGTGTCTAATAGAATAAAATGAATATGTAATAGTTAAAGAAAGAATGAGTAAAAGTAAAGTGTTAAACGTTAGGTTTTATAAGTTAGTTATAGAAATATTTACCTAACTATAAATAAATTAAGGGAATGAGTAAATAAAATAAATGTAAGAGTATAGCAAATAAATGGAAAGCATGAAGGTTATAATATGGAAATCATAGCTCAATATTTAGGAAATTACTAAACCAATATTTTCGTGTGCAAATCGTTAGGGTTCTATAAACTAAATACCTGGATGTTTAGTTAACTAAAAGATAAAGTATTAAATATAATGGTAAATATATTTAAAGGTCAAGAAACGAAATAAACACGAACCTAAAGTTAAGGTTAATCTAATAGTAGCCAATGGTGTCTAGTTGGCTTTAGAAGCAGGTAATGCGACGTGTGAGCACGCGGGTAATATTTGTGTCATAGAGTGCAGAGTTCAATAGCATAGTCTAACGTCGTAAATGTTTGTAGGCCCGTGTCCGAATTAGAGACTTTAATTGGTTCTCCAATGTAGAGTTCGAGTAACTAGAACACGGAAAAAATATTCAAGTTATGAGTTCAATGCAGCCAAGGTGAGTATTCTACTCACTGAGAAAACTATACTTTTATGTATTTAGTAGATTTACAAATGATATATGATTTTATTACCGAACCGACAATATGTTTTGGATGTTTTAAGTAGTTTCAATTATATTGAAATATCGATGATGTTTATGAAATGATGCATGAATGAAAGTGTGATTTGAATTGATTTGAAGAGTTTGATTGCCTGCTGTTGTTGGGATTTAAACTACGCAAATATTGATTGATGAATTGATGTGTTTAATTGTTTATGGATTTATATCAAAAACATGAGTTAAAGATATGATCCATGAAATGAAATGTATTGTTTAGGCATGAGGCATAAGCATATGAATACTAAACGTGCATCGAAATGAGGTTTACAGCCTATGGAAAACTATACGTGGGGTTAGTCCAATGATGTTCTTGGGGCAATTCCCATGAGGAAAAAAAATGAGCATGTATAGTGATGAGTACTAAATATTGTATATTTGAACCCCTTGAGTTACATTAGTTAGACCTTTAGCCTTGCTATTTTCTGATTTTTTGTTAGTTTTCTGTTTTTGTGATTTGTAGGTCAATAAGAGAGGAATGACAAAATTTCATGTGGAAATGCTTGGAAATTCAGAAGTCCCGGGAAGTTGATCGATCGAATTTTGACCGATGTCGATCGATCGAATTAAATTCGATCGATCGATTTTTCTCAGAACTGACTGATGTAGAAGTGCGCCAGAACGCCCAATCAGGAGCTTCTCCATGACAAAAAGCAGTTCTTCCTCTGATTTTCGCAGTAGAACACGCTGGTTTCATGACCTTGGTTGTCTCTAGCAAGAGAGGAACCATAGAGAGGGTAGATGAGTCATTTTACATGGGTTTTTAACCCTAATTTCTTTCTATAAAGCCATAGCCATGCCTCCTTGTTGAAGAGAGTTCTCAGAACAGTAGCTAGGTTTAATTTCGTGCATATTGTAGTTTATTTCAGTAGCTCTTTTCTTTAGGCATTTGTCTTTGTAAAGCTCTTCTTTTATTTTCATGTTTGTTCTTCAAGTTTTTGTGGTGTTCTTAGTCATGGGAGGCTAGAACTCTCAACTAAGGTTGAGAATGAAACCTCTTCATTGATGACACTCACACTCTTGTAGTACTACTTGAACATTTAATGTTATATCATTATGTTGTTCAAGTTCCATTCATTTAATGCTTTATCTTTTGCAATGAATGTTGTTGGTGGTAGAAATAGGACATTTAATGTGTTTCAACCGATGGATACATTGTTTTATCGGTTTGAAAGATGATATCCATTGTGATTTATTCTTTAAATGGATACAATGGATGATTTGATTTCAAATGGGTACTCTTTGTGATTTATCTTTGAGTTGGATTCATTTAATGGTTCTAAGGTTTATGGTTGAGAAACTTGAATGACACCCTAAGCTTAATGTTCTTTGGGTGTTCAAGTGGAAACCAAGAGTGTGAGTTGTTGAATTTGGTTTGGTGAATTCCTTAGCCTTAGTCCCTTTTTACATATTTCATTTCTTCCTCTTTAACTTAGCATTTTTGGTGCATGTTTAACCCTTAAACTCTTGGAACTAGGGTAGAATGAGGTTAATCAAGCAAAACACTAACTTTAGACCATTTCCCTATGAATTCGACCTCGCACTTGCACACACTATATTACAAATGATTCGTGTCACACTCCCGTTTTGGGATATAAGGGGAAATGCGAACTTGAGCCTAAAAAAAATACATTTACATAAAGCACGCCCCTAATAGATATAGATCTTAACCATCTATTTTATTTATATGTACATAAGAGTTGCTCTTCACAAAGCTATAAATTCCAAAAGGGAAACATACTATACAATATAAAGATTACATCAGTCCCCTAACGTTCTATTACCCTTAGCGAGGTCTATGCCATTACCAAAAAGTGACTCCAGCTTATTGTATCCTGAAAAGGTTGTAGGGGTAAGGGTGAGTTTGAAAACTCAGTAAGTAACACAACAGAACATATGGGTGTATAAAAATCACAGTTTGGTATTTTAGAATTTTCAAGAGTCCACATATAGAAATATCAGCATCAATAAGAAATGTGCATATGTAATCATCATTCATAATGTGTAAGTTTTGTCTATCATTGGCCCACTTCCGCATTTTTACCATGAGCGGTGCACGTTAGGCTCGTCCAAAGGACCGATCCCGAAGGACCCATAGGCTCATCTTGTCGTCACAGGGGAGAGCTGCCTGGTTAGGAAGCTCCCTAGGTGAGAACCCCCCGGCCGATAGCCCCACACTTTTGGTGTGGTTGCCCCGCTACCCATCATCATCATAAGATTCGAATCACAGCATTATGGTACCGTGGGACAAAACTTTGTGTGATGCATATAAAATATATATTCAACATAATTTCATCATCTTGTTCATATAGTGCACATGTAACATATATATATATTTTGAGAGTCATAATCTCATCATCATCCTCATTCATATGGTGCACATGTAACACATACATATTTTGAGAATCATAATCACATCATTATCTTCAGTCATATGGTGCACATGTAACATATAATCATCAGCTTCATACAACCATGTGATCCACAGGTAACATATTCATTATTTCCTACTTAAGATAATAGAACAAATAATATTTAAGTGAAAGAGTCTTTTGAAAATTCCCGACGTTTTTCTTTTGAAAAGGTTTTATTTAAAAATTTTGCCGGGGTTTAAAGTTGTGTTCCCTTACCTGATGCTTTTTGATTGCACTAGTACCTCCTTCGTAGATTGGATCACAAAAATAAAATAGGTTTTAGAGGATATCTTTAAGAAATGATCAAATTGGGTGCATATGACATTAAAGATTTAAGGTAGAGACATATACCCAAAAGTCTACTCATTCAGTTCTCAAAACACCCAAAATCAACATCCATTCGGTCTACAACAGAAAATCCAAAAGAAAATACCCAACCGGCTTCATCTCCAACAAACCCAGAAATTAACACAGAAAAAAATCAACCCGACAAACACGAAATCTCCAAATTGCCCAGTGCCCATTCGGTTTTTCCCTAAAAATTTCGGTACCCTCTAGGTGTTTTCTACCAAAATCCATAAAAAGGCCAACTAAGAATCAAAACTCAACTAGTGGGGAAGAAAAATTTACCTCGAAGGAGCCCGTTTGCTCATCAATCGGTCTCCTCTACTCCTTCTCGCCCGGATCGGCTCTCACTCTCTCTTGGTCTCCTCTTTTTTCGGTCTCTTCCGGGTTCTCTCAAGTCTCTTTATCTCTCTAAATTTCTCGGTGTGAGGACGGAAGAAAGGGAAAGAATAAGAAAAGGGAAGAGATAGAACAAAGAAGGAAGGAGGGTGCGTTCTTTCATATTTGGAGTGAGATTTTATAGAAGGGGAGAGATGGTTGCATTGCTGCCACATGTTGTAGGAGGGCTGAAACTTGGCAAGACGATCAGCAAGGTGGCAAGAAAACTTTTTGTGTCTTAGACACGTTTGAGAAGGAGCCCAATTATAAAGAGAGATCTGCCACTTTTTTTTTTTTAACCTAATATTATACAAAGAAAAATTCTGTACAAAAGTTATACAAAAAGTTCTATAAAATAAAAATTTTAATCTCTTTTAATAATACTCTATATTATAAAAGTTTTAATTCCTTTTAATCTACTATACAAAACTTTTCTTTGGGTTCTCTTTTAAAAAAAAAAAATGCTAAATTTTTCTGGGGTATTATAATTCGTGCGCTTGCGAGTACTCTTTTAAACTCACATCATATAGCATGGTTTTGATGAGTGATGTTTTTATGCTATGAGTATTTTTGTTAGACGTATTAGTATGCATAAGATTCTCAATGGGAAATAGCTTATGTATATTTCTATCGGATGGTTGCATGATTTAAATGTCATTGTTTCCAGCTTAAGGTCTTCGTGCATGCGAACATCCTCGTGTGTATGTAAGCCTAAGCCACCGAATCAAAAGTATTATAGTAGGTGAGAATGTATGTAGTTGTTCCCAACAACGGAGCTCCTATGTATAATCTCAGCTGCATAGTATGCTTTAAGTGTTTTCTATTAGTCGATGATCACTATACCACTTATGGAATTTTTCAAACAAAAGTTTACAAAGTTGGTAGCTGATATAGTGCTCACAAGACTAAAAATGAAAAGTTGGTTCTTTGCGAAAACTCAGTCAGTTTAATATCACTAAGGTTTCGGTATTATGTACTGAGACGGTGAACTCATCCTTTCACCTATACGGATCTAACAAACCCCCACAAACGTATAAATGATGTTCCTTTGGCTGCAGGTACTCCGGTATAGTTGATGGTTTGGTAGCAGTGTACTTGAGATGCCATAATTGGAGCACATCGCGACAGTGATAAGTCACAGACTCATGGGTAGTCCGCATTTTGAGTATTTTAATGTGGCTCGTATCTTGTTGACACATGTATTGTTGAGCCTGTATTTTGGTATGTAATTATTATTTTAATAAGCCTTAAACAGATAGACATTATAGCTCTTTTGTGTAATTATCAGTTGATGTTTATAGATGTGACTTCTGCTGTTTAGATTATGTTTTACGCTGTATAGATGTTATTAGATGTGTTACTCTAATTATCAAGTACATATTATGAGGTATGTACCATATGTTGGCTAAGTGACAAATAGTTTTGTCACTGTGATGACTTGTTTCATGTTTGTATAAAAAAATAAAAACCTGGATTGTCACAATGAGTGTTCGGACAAAACGTTGGCGTAGATCGATTGGTGAAGGACGTAGGGGCACCGGTCGTGGTGGCACAAGCTTCAGAGGATATGAGTGCGGTGGAGCTGGCCATATGGGTAATGTCTATGAAGGCGCTGGCTATCGAGATGCTTATGGAGAGTAACCCAGACGTCAGGATCACGGTATGAAGGAAACCCACGAATACCAAATGAAAATTGATCTCCCATCATTCAATGGACATCTTCAAATTGAAGATTTCTTAGATTGGGTGATGATGGTTGAGAGGTTCTTTGATTATAGGAGTATTCGCGAAGATCGCAAGGTAAAATTAGTGGCATACAAGTTTAAGGGAGTTTCTACCTAGTGGAAGAAATTACAAATTTCTCAAGCCCGACAAGGGAAGGGACCTGTAACTTCGTGGTTGAAGATGAAGCAGCTACTCAAAGCACGATTTTTACCACCAGAATTTGAGCAACGACCATTCCAGCAATATCAAGAGTGTCGACAAGGAGGTCGGACCATCCAGGTGTATGTTGATGATTTCTATAGTCTATCTACCCGGAATGATCTCATGGAGACAAAAGACCAACAAATTGCAAGGTTTATAGGTGGACTGCGTGTGGCAATACAAGATATGGTTTCTATGCATCCTAGCTTCATTACAAAAAAACATGGAAATACTAACCTGTAGAATTTTACACGTGAGTGATTACAGTAACGTGATAATTATTTGACGCATTACTGAAATCTATAGTAACGTGTAAAATTTACTTTGTAACTCCTTTGTAACGTGAACATTTTATGGATTACTGGACAGTAGCGTAAATATATACGCGCTAATATATATATATATCACGTTACAATTATAGTAACATGTAGTTTTATCACGTTACTGTCCATGTGTTAAAATTGAATATTTATATGCATATAAACCTCCATAATTAACTATATATACCCTATGTTTTGTAATAGAGATATCTTTAAGCAAGTTGTTTGTTGACACTTTATTACCTATTGCAAATGCAACAGTCTATCTCTTTTAAATAACATGTAATGTAGATATCTTGCGTTGACATATCTTCACAAAGACGCTAAATTATACAATGATTTCATCACACAATATGATACTGCAAGAAGGGGTACCAAAAAGCACTTCATGATTGAGCTACCAACAAGAACTTCATGATCAGCTATTCAATTAATAAAAGGGTAAATATATATTACATCTTCCACAAAATGGGAGTACCAAAATATATATACACTGTCAAGGGGTTTGTAGACCAAAACACAAAAAGTAACTAGCTACCATTGTAACATATTACACCGGCAATACATACAGTACGTAAACCTCTCATCATTTTCTTCTATATAGTCGCCAGAATTTCATTCGGACTGCCTTGCCACCAAAGAATTTGGTGTTTTTCTATTGCGGCATGTTTCTACATGGCAGTAGGGTTCTTAACCCCTAGCTATGCGATTGTTGATTTACCTGCTCTTTCAAATCGCATGTAAGATTGTGTTTTTTTAAAACGTAGAATTTTAAAGGATTTTGGGCCAGGAGGGGTCAAGATTTTTTTTTTTTTTTTTATGAATAAAAAAAATTAAAGTTGAAAAAAATTAATTAAAAAAAATAAAAAATATAACTAACGCAATAAATAAATAATTCAACAAAATTTAATTATTTTTTAAAACGTATAAATGTAACTTACAATTTATTTTCTCACTCCTTGCATTAATTAATTCAGTTGTCCTAAACCAGTCTTCATACCTTGAGATCGTTGCATGGTCCTTTCATTGCTGATAGTCTTGAATATATCATTATCAAATAATTACTATTATATATTTTATACAATTAAAATATTAAACAAAAATTATATATATTCACAAATAATTAAATATGAAAACAATTATAAAAAACAAAAGCAATCCAATTTTTGTTAAATAATAATAATAATAATAATAATAATAATAATAATAATAATAATTTAAAAGAGCAAATGAGAGAATTGAAGAACGAATTTTTTTTTTTTTTTTTTGGAATTCGGTGCCTTCACTGCCTTGTCACTTCTTTGTTAAAAAACAAAGAGTTAAACGGACGTGGCTCACCTAAGTTATACAGTGCGTTTTGAAAAGAAAAAAAAAATGATGGATCGTCTTCAACCTTGGTCTATCGTTCAACTTCTGTAATTTTTCTAACCTAATTACAGAAATGCATTGAAGGCTTGAGCTCTGAAAATAAAAGAAAATCATAGCAGATGGTGGGCAAATTTGCCCTTTAATAAGTTTTTGAGGGTGGGCAACCGGAGCATAGGTAGAAATTTTACCATGGGTAAGAAAACGAAAATTGGAGTTGAGGGAGGGCAAGTGACCCCCCTCGACCCCCTTCCCTCCGCCCCTGATGGGCAACTCCTTATTGGTGATATTTGAGATGACGTTTCGTTTCTTAAGGCTGTTGGATTCGAGACGTTGTTGAAATGATTGTGCCACTTATTAGTTGTGTGTGATCTTTGGTGCATTGATGGGCATTGCTTGGACTCTCGAATGGATGTAGCGTGTGGGCACATTCACTTGTCTTCTGAATTGACGATGTATTGATGTTATATCTTCTGTAAATACTTTCACCTTTTGGAAATCTTTCAAAGATGTGAGGTTTTCTTCAGATCTTCTGTTTTCGTTCAATTTCAACTTTCTGGTTTTCCTTGTTTTTGACCTCTGCAACAAATGAGATGGAATCTTTATTGTGATGGCCTTTTCATTTGTTGTATAGGTCTAAAACAAAGAATTCCGAAATATGCTGTGTTTAGGGTTGGCAATTTTTGACACGACCCGCGAACCCGACACGAACACGACACGGTAAAATAGGGTTAGGGTTTTCTGTAATCGGGTTCGGGTCATAATCGGGTCAACCCGATTATGACCCGCGGGTTGACCCGCCAGACACGAATGTGACCCGATTAGGATTATGAAAAAAAAAAAAAAAAACCGTAAGACTCTAAGTGTCTAACGCTAACCCGACTAACCCGGCTAACCCGACTAACCCGGCTAACCCGACTAACCCGAAAGTGAGAAAATCTTGGAAATCAAAAATTCAAAATCAGGTGATATTCTATTATTCTGATTTCTGAAATTAGACAATTAGTGAAATACTGAAATCTGAACTCTGAAGACTGAACTCGAAAGTTGAAACCCAAACCGACGAAGTCACGAAACGGAGGAACTGGAAGTCTGGAACCCTAGCCGGCCCGCACTCCGCCCGTCCGCCCACCGGCCACCGCACTCCGCACGCCCGACCGGCGCGACTGCCAAGTGCCAACCATCCGGGCCATCCGATTCCGGCCAGACCGGCCTTCTACGCCATCCCCACGGACCCCACCATCTCCGCCAACTGCCAAGTGCCAAGGTCTGGTTTCGGTTGCTTATATTGTGAATTTGTGGATCACTTAGGGTTTCGGTTGCTTATATTTTGACCATGGGTTTGTTGGGTTGCCTTGAGTCTTGATGACCACTGAAATTAATAGAACAAATAATGTCAAATATCCACATTTCCTTGATAAATATTACGGTTATTACCTCATGTAGAGCTGCTGATGCTTCGACCAGTTTGGGGTCAATGCTAATCGATTTGGTAATTTTGGTGGTACTCCGGGCGGCCAATGCCTTTCCTTCACTATCCCGAGCAATTGTCCCAAGCCCAATTCAGCCCAATTTCTTGTCTATCGCTACATCCTAATTCACTACAACAACTACAATTTTCATTTTCTGTCTGCAAAATTCAAGAATGGCCCCATTAAAATATAGAGCAATTCCTTTCAAAATAAATGGGCTATTATTATATTATATATGTCAATTGTATTATCTTCTCCTTTTAATATATCATTTTAAATATTTAGACATAATTAGACCAATGGGTGTTGGAGTTTAAATTTAATGGTGCTGCATTGATTTCCCAATGCTTATGATGGATTGTAATATACACTGTGCCTATTAAAAGACAGAGCAATTGCTGTCAAAGTAAATGGTTTTTAGTTTTTTACGTCAATGTCAGTATCTTATCTTTTCCTTTCAATTCATTTTCTGAGTATAAATTTCATTTTCAATTCAACATTGCTGAAAATGATTAGAAAGCAAGAAAAATGGGTTGAAAATGATCTAATGGAAAATGTCAACATTGCTGCTAAAGAACTTGTAGAAGGAGGAATTTGTATACTTTTATATATAAAACTCCAAGGTTTGTAGTTTCTGAAAGTAAATGCCGTTCGTTGATTGCCTTTGAATTTCTGGTCTTAAAATATTGTTTACTACAACAACTACAATTTTCAGTCTCTAGTACTGTTTGCTTTATGATTTTTTTTCTCTATGGTGCTGTTTTCTTCTAATTTATTTAAAACATCTCGCAGGACCTGTGTTCAATCATGAATCAAGATCAAGAGCAGCCTGAGCAGGTAAAATTATTAGTCTTTTAAGTTTCAAGTTGTCTTTGTGAGCTAGATTTTATATATTATCTAATTTGGATTGAAGAACTAATTTATTAATAATGATATTTGCAGATGAGTAATGAAGTATTTGGAGATGATGATATTGTTGGAGACTTTGAAGATGATGTGATTGAATTGACTACGAGAGAAGAAGAAAACGACTCTGTTTGTGTGGAGAAGGAGAAAGGGAAAAATTTGAAAAAAGGCCATAAGCGTAGAAAGACTTCAGCCGTTTGGGATCATTTTGATGCCATTCATGGTAAGGAGGGTGAGAAATTAAAGGCAAAATGCAAGTTGTGTGGTGCTGTGTACTTGGCTCCAAGTACTTATGGAACTGGAAATTTGAAGCGCCACATAGAAAATTGTCCGAGGAGAAGCACTCGTGATGTTGGGCAAATGCTCTTATCTAAAAGTCAGGGATCTCTGTCTGTAAGTAACTCTAAATTTTGTCCCAAAAAATTTAGAGAACTGTTGGTTGCTTTGGTTATTAAGCATGATTTGCCTTTTCGATTTGTTGAGTATGATGGTTGGAGAGAAATGATAAAATACTTGCATCCTGATGCACCTCTTATCTCTAGGAATACCCTTAAGGCTGATTTGAAAAGTTTGCATATGAGGGAGAAGCAAAAAGTTAAAGTTATGTTGAATGGTTGTCCTGGTAGGATTTGTTTAACATCTGATTTGTGGACTTCTTTGACTACTGATGGATATATGTGTCTCACAGCACATTTTATTGACAATAATTGGGTTTTAACTAAAAGGGTGTTAAACTTTTCATTCATGCCCCCACCACATAATGGAATATCTTTGTGTGAAAAGACGTATAATTTGCTAGAAGAGTGGGGGATTGAGACCAAGGTTTTCAGCATAACATTGGATAATGCTTCTTCTAATGATGTTTGTGTTGGTTTATTAAGAAATCAATTGAACATAAAGAAAGCCCTTGTTTGTGAAGGCGGGTTTTTTCACATTCGTTGTTGTGCACACATTCTTAATTTGATAGTTCAAGATGGTTTGAAAGAGATTAATAGTGCACTTCAAAAGATCCGTGACAGTGTGAAGTATGTTAGAGGATCACAAATTAGAAAACAAAATTTCCTTTTGGCTGTGAATAAAATGTCATTGGATAGTAGAAAGGGGCTAAAACAAGATGTGCCAACCAGATGGAATTCTACATATCTTATGCTTGAGACTGCTATTCATTATCGGAGTGCTTTTAGTTATTTAGAGATGATTGATTCAAACTATCAGCATTGCCCTACTGCACCTGAGTAGGAACAAGCTACTCATATATGTAGTTTTTTGGCTCCTTTTTATCATGCTACATGTGAGTTTTCTGGTACCAAGTATCCCACAGCCAACCTCTACTTTCCTGTGATCTTTGATATTTATGTAACCTTGAAGGAAGAAGTTGAGAGCGAAGATGAATATAAGAGATTAATGTCAGCACAAATGCTCTCTAAATTTGAGAAATATTGGTCAGAATTCAGTGTAGTATTGGCTATTGCAGTTGCGTTGGATCCTCGTTACAAGCTTGAACTTGTAAATTTCTGTTATACGAGGCTTTATGGAGCTAATAATAGTAGAGAGTATTGTCATGTTCGTGACAAAATGATCTATCTTTTTTTGGAGTACGGTGGTTCCTCATCTACATCTTCAAGCGCCATATCTTTTGATACAAGAAATGTTAATTCCCAAGCATCCCAACCACAAGTCAAGGCTGTCAAGCGGACTTCCGCAACGATGAAGGTAAAATTATATGTTTATGTTGTGATTTATGTGTTATTGTTAGTAACTTAGTATATAATATATAACTTATGTTCACGTTATCTTTTTTATTGTAGGCGTTTATTAATTCTGGCGGGAATGCTCATGCAAATAAGAGTCAATTAGAAGTTTATTTCGATGAACCCAGACTGATAATTGCTGAGGGTGGAGATTTTGACATTCTTTCCTATTGGAAAGGAAATGAATGTCGTTATCCTATTGTAGCTGCAATGGCTCGTGATATTTTGAGCATTCCTATTTCCACGGTTGCTTCAGAATCTACATTTAGTGTTGGTGGACGTGTAATTGATCAATATAGGAGTTTGCTCAAACCTGATATTGTTGAGGCACTGATATGCACTCGGGATTGGTTATTTGAAGAGGAAGGTAATATTTGTTATTTGTATATTTATTTTTTTCATTAACTTATATTATTATTTTTTATTACACTAATTCCTCTTATCTTTTGATGTAGAATTGACAAAAATGAATGTTGAAGAGCTTGAAGAAGATATTTTGACTTTGAATCTCAATTCCAATGATGTTTTGGTTCCAAGTTCATCAGGAACAGCTTCTATTAATATTCCTTGACATTGGCTTATATGTGGATGCGTTTTCTTTAATTATGGGTTTTGTTTTGCCCTTACGAACTGAAACTGAATTATGTAACTTATGTCTTGCCCTTAGTAGTTAATAGTTGTAAAAATTTTAGTTATGTTTAGTTAACTTAAGTTTAACTTGAGAGGAATGGCTTAGCATTTTTCTTTTTGTATTCCTCTTAAATTTTAACAGAATATAGATAATTAAATATTAAATATTTGATAAAGAAGCTTAAATATGGTTGATGAACTTGATGGGGATATAACCGATTATTAACTCAGAATTGGCCCCCCTAGTTGGTAGATTCACTACCTAATATTAGTAAAAGAAAATGCAATTAAGTAGAGTAGGTTTCAAATTTTTTTCATTTTTTGGTAGTTGGTCACTTTCACAAGGCATGCAGAAATTTGGTAAGATAAATAAGTATGACAACTTATGCGTTATATTTTGTATAAACCATATACTACAATTCTCGTAATATTCTAACACTATGGGTTGCTTAAAAAAATTGATTAATTTGTTGGACAATTGAAGTAATGGAAATAATGTTGATTTAATTTGCACTTACCAAGAGCCAATGTAATTGTCAAAAATTACTGCAATTTAACCAACAAGATGAATTTACTGCAATTAAATATGCTAACTATTTAATATTGTTATATTGTTATATACTAACTATTAATAACTTAATATGTTAATTTAACATACTAAATATTGTTATCAAAGTATTATAATTAATATGTAATACTATATATATTATACTATGTTTACTATTTACTAATATATTATACTATGTTTCAATGAGTGATCACAGCAGAATTCAAGCCCAAGTTTATGAACAACCTCTATGCGTTTATTAATAACATAAATATATAATATGTAAGTATATAAGGCATATTATAAAATATATTACATAACTATAGTTTATAAGTAACAAATTAATAATATGTTATTATATATAACTACAAAGTATAAACAATGGTATATGTATAATGTGAACAAATAGTAAGTCTAATATATTCTATATAACTAAGTAACTATAATATAAGTATAATATATAACTATTGTTAACCATGTGTGATGTGATATATGTGTTTATATATATATGCTAACTATTGAATTTAATATTGTTATATTGTTATATACTAACTATTAATAACTTAATATGTTAATTTAACATACTAAATATTGTTATTAAAGTATTATAATTAATATGTAATACTATATATATTATACTATGTTTACTATTTACTAATATATTATACTATGTTTCAATGAGTGATCACAGCAGAATTCAAGCCCAAGTTTATGAACAACCTCTATGCGTTTATTAATAACATAAATATATAATATGTAAGTATATAAGACATATTATAAAATATATTACATAACTATAGTTTATAAGTAACAAATTAATAATATGTTATTATATATAACTACAAAGTATAAACAATGGTATATGTATAATGTGAACAAATAGTAAGTCTAATATATTCTATATAACTAAGTAACTATAATATAAGTATAATATATACTAACTATTAATAACTTAATATGTTAATTTAACATACTAAATATTGTTATCAAAGTATTATAATTAATATGTAATACTATATATATTATACTATGTTTACTATTTACAAATTTACTAACATCCTCTCATATTTGTAGAATATAATCAATATATAGATAAACCGAAATAGATAAAATATTTGTAGAATTACTATAATATATATTATATAGGACCCTAAGTAACAAAGTATAAAATTGTAAATAATAAAAACATATTATTAGGAATTCAAGTGGTTTTTCATTTTTCTTAAATTTTCGATACATTAGTTAATTTAGTTCTAATCTATTCGGTTTAATACTTTAATTTTGCTTAAGTTAAATATTAGGAATTCTCGTGTCGGGTCGTGTCGGGTCATTTCGGGTCGTGTCGGGTAAACGGGTGACACGGTTAATAGTCGGGTTAGTCGGGTCGTGTTCGGGTCGCGTGTCACAACCCGATTAATAATCGGGTCGGGTTCGGTTGACACAGTAAAATAATCGGGTCAGTCGGGTTGACCCGAACCCGACCCGATTGCACGAATTGCCCACCCTAACTGTGTTGGAGGAATATGCTGGATCTACTTGGAGTTTTGCCCCAAAAGGATAAAATAACATTCTTTTTTTTTTTTTTTGGAAGGATTAGGAGTTGTGCGAACTTTTACTGAGAATTCTGAATCATCTAGGGATGGCCGGGGAAACCAGACGGCCACGAGGAAGAAGAAGACACTTTATACTTACCTGACAAATTATTACGTTATTAAAATAGTAACACAAGGAACTAAATAGTAACATGATTGTAAATATCACGTTACGATCAATAGTTACATGGAGAGTATGCCCACGTTACTATAAATTGCAATTATTATTTAAATATGCCCACGTTACTATAAATTGCAATTATTATTTAAAAAATGGCAAAGAACATATATCCCCCTCAAACTACCACTCAATTGTCAATGCACCCCCCGAATTACCAATTGTGTTAAGTCCCTCCCCCCCTTCTCAAACTACCAAAAAATGCCAATGTCTCCCCTAAAACTAACAAAGAGACAAAAATGATTCAATTTTTTTTAAAATAAGACAAAAAATAATTAATTAAAAAATAAAAAAGCTCATGTTTGTCATGTGAGTCGGGTTCTGCGTTACAACATTCACTAACCTAAAAATATTCACATTAAAAAATACAGTAACGTGAGGATGAGTTCTGCGTTACAACATACACTAACCTAACAATCTTCACGTTATGAATTACAGTAACGTGATAATTAATTCTACGTTACAACATTCACTAACCTAAAAATATTCACGTTGTAATAATTCAGTAACCTGAAAGTTAATTCTGCGTTACAACACTTCAGTAACCTGTTTTTGGCATGTTACAACAACTCAGTGACGTGCAGTTTCACGTAACTCGATCTCAGTAACCTGAGACATTTGTCGCGTTACTGGACAGTAACGCGATGTCAGAGTTTCACGTTACAATACACATTTTAGCAACCTAAGGGATACTAACCTGGGCTTTGCGTTACTGGGGCCATGTTACTGAGTTCCACTAACGTGAAAAACGCATTTTCACGTTGCTGACCTTAGGTTAGTATTCACAATTTTTTTTGTAGTGCATGTCTTTACTTTGAATGAGACAATTAGTTTGGCAACCCGAGCAGAGAAGCAACTGGAGAGGCCTAGAGCACCAACTTGGAAGCGAAACATGAGCGATTCACCTTAAAATCGGGCCAATGGTTATGCGCCACGTGATGGTGTTCAAGGGTACGTAGATTAGTCACTACGTTAATCTGTACGCACCAAACTAAAATAGTTGTTTGGCTTAGGGTGGAAAAAGACATGCGGTGGTTGGCAAATGAATGTGAGTGACAATACATGGAGGTGATGGGTAACTGATGATGACGACAACTGAAATTAGGACCGTTGAAGAGTCGACACATGTAGCTGTAAATTGTGGGAGGATTTTTTTTTTTTGCTTTTATTTTTATTTTTATTTTTAGAGAGACATGTGGGGCAAAACGGGTAGAATGGGTTAAAATAGTCACACATGTTTGTCACGTGAGTCGGGTTCTGTCATGTTTTAACACCAAAGCCTAACGGAATATTTTCTCACACCATATATATATATATATATATATATATATATAGAGGATGCCCAGTTGCCCTTATAATTAAATTATAACATTTATTTGGAATTGGAACCATTATGTGATGGCCTAGGCTAGCGCGTAGTTAACCATTCACGTGCGTTTGGCTCAACAAAGTTAATTGCAAGATCATGCGCATGATTAACAATCCCGAAAGTATTGAATACATGATCTCATTGCAAGAAAGAAATGTTCAACTTTGAATACATGATCTTCTTCGATCACTTACATCGAACGTCCGAATTAATTAAGTTGCTCGATCTACGGACGAACCATTTGAAGATCGAGGATTCACCTAGCTACTTTATTTATTTATAGACAATGGCGGAAGTTGTAATGGATCGGAGTTCAATCCGTCGTTGGGACTTGGGAGTACTGCTCCGGGCTGGGCACCATTATTGGACAAAGCTGTTGTAGCACCAGATTCACCTGCCCTCACTTCCTCCTCCTCACCAATATTATTCGGCAAAGCTGTGGTACTGGCCGATTCACCTACCCTCACTTCCTCTTCCTCTTCTTGAGTACGTGCTTTATTTATTTTCTTATACATCCTGCATAAGACCCAGTCATCTAACTGGATAATACAAAATTTAGTGATTGTTAGTTGTTTGAGAATGAAAGAACATAAATTACAAAGCTTAAACACAATTAACTGTTTTTTTTTATTATTATTATTATTTTGATGATTAAAGAATATATACAGTACTGCATACTATACGTACTCTCATGTCATTGTCACCCGTTGGAGGAGGAGGATTGTTGATCCTGTATTCATGCATCATCCAAATGGTCTTAACACCGTTGGAAGGTTCCTTTGTAGGACACCAATGACTTCTTAAATCCAATAACGGTGTTGGCCGTACCCGTATCTACAACTTTTTTGTCAACTCCCGTAGCCCTCCAATATCCATCATTAGCTACTCGATTTGGACGACTTCCTTTTCGATGCTTTCGCTCTCTTGGAGTAAAAAAGTACAACTCATTTTCTCCATATTTTTTGTATTTTTCTGCATGCAATAAACAAAAATTTTAATGTTATATTTATACTTGCACTTTAAAAGCTGTTTAACAAAAATTAGAAACAATTAATTAATAAGAAGAAGAAAGAAAAAACTTAACAAATAACTAAAAATAAAACATGCATATATGAAACAAATGGACGTACGTATGAGGCCCGTGCATGCAGCTAGGCTATTGAAATACAAATGCATGCATCCAGTACGTACCAGAAGCTGAAATCATTATGCAACGTAACCTTTATGAATCATGAAATATGTGACACTAAATTCAATGCAATCTTTATGCAACCTAAAAATCATATGAAAAAACGTTTTACTTTTGGAAGTTACACTGAATATATTGAAGAATAATGTCCTACATACTAGCTAATTCAAACTAATGTCATATATATATGTGCTTGTGTGAGAAAGCCAATTAAGGATGCAACAAATTAACCAGTACGTTCAATTCTTATATATTATCCATAGTCTGATGCTATTTTGCGACACTCGAAAAGATTTTTATTTTTAGTTTTATTTTTCCTGAGAAGATCGAGTAATGAAGATGTCCGATCATACTTATATGCATGCTTTGGTTAATTGGTCATATAGCTTAAATTAAAAAGAAATTGTCAGGAGCCGTAGCAGTCTGTTCCAGATGTTATGAATTCAGGGTAGCTAGGGATTATTTCTAATATAACTCTCCTGATTTGAAAAAGGAAACTCTACAAATCCAACAAGAAAAAAGACGACATGAATTTTATCCATCTTTGTTTCTTTCACACAAATCACTGGTTCTCCAAGTACTTGTAAGGAATGATGGCAGAGGGAGCAAGTACCCATCAATATATATTACATGGAACTTGAAGTTAATTGCAGTGAGGTGAGGACAGACTTGTATCCAAAGAAATTGATCGGGGTTGGGGGAGGAACTGGGGGATACATTAATTTGGATGATTAATCTTGAGTTTCTGGAGGATAGATACATTTGGATGATTCAGGGTAGGGATAATTTTTTCATGCTAGTAGAAGAGATCGAGCATCAATATATATAGTTCTGCCAATAACAGTTAATCTCCATCACAATTTCACCTTGACCAAAAAAAAGCTCAAGATTCAACTCATGAAAACACTTTTTTAAGCAAACAAAATCTTATATCTAACAAACAACGACCGAAAGAATCTTTACTAGAAAATTAATAAAGAAGGTCATAAAGATCGAAGAGAACAAGAACCAGCAAGAAAGTCGGGGTTGTGGAGATATATGTTAGCGTCGATGATCTGGTTTCGCGGCAACGGCTCGTTAAAAACCTTGGGCTTCAAGAAATACCGGACTAGGTCCTCGTCGTTGCAGCAGAACTTATACCCTAGTGGCAGACCTTTGAAGTACTCATCATCTTCTCGCCTTCGCTTCCTGGCTACGGCGCGTGAGGGATCATCATCATCAGAAGACAGAGGAGACTCTGCCAACGTTGACAAATGGGGGTCTCTTGGGTCATTGGCCACTGAATCTTTCATATTCGGCTTAACCTCCATGCTTGGACTCTCTGAAGGAATATACAATATATTGGCGCAAACGTAAGTTTCAGTCTCTCTCTCTAAGAATTCTATTGGGCGTAGTACTCGTAATTATATTTATACTCATAGGTTTATGGGGCTTGTAATTTGTAATGGGTATATTAGTAGTGTATGGGCTAGGCTACTAGTAGTTGTTTAAATGGGCTTGGCCCATTCCATTAGTGGAGTCTTTAGATAAGGGGATGCCTATATAAGGCCTAAGGTAGGATTATCGAAATTGATTGTAAAGTCTTTGGACTAATTAGAGGTTCATTGTCCCCTCGAAGTGCCAAGAACATGGAGAGTAGCGATCTCGAATTCTGCTATTTCAATATAGATTTACATTTCCTTTGATCTTCCATTCATCTCTCTTTCCATTTTCTTCTATAATTCTCATTAAACACCTAAACAGTCAATTTGACTATTACATAATTACTCAACCTAGACTTTGGATAACAAACTCTAGGTTCAATGGGAAGAACAAATTCTGATAGTGATGAAAGTAGCACTTAATTAGACCATTGAGAGGAATAATTTCTTATTAGTGCTAGTCCTGTAGAGAAAAGGAAAGGTTGAGTAAAACTCTTAATGAGTTCGCATAAAAAGTGTTTTAATCTACAGGAACACCTAGAAGAACTCTACCTATGTGAATGTAAAGTCAGGCCGCTTTTGTTAGGTCTTGGTAAGCTACCTAGAGCACTCATGAAGTCGGGATAACGTGTATGGCCATTAATGCGCGGCTAAAAATAATAATAGAAATGTTTAAAAATGTTGGTATGTGTTAACTCTCCGGGTTTGTCACTAAGTATGATAGTTCAAAGACATAAAGTCTACTATCACACTGATAAATCTTTGAAGGTTATACACTAAGTGGAAGTTCAAACCCTAAAGGTACTTTCATTTATGTATCAACATTTTAGAGTAACAGCAGATTCTGTTTTTTATTTTTTATAATATTGTTTTTCCTTAAAAAAAAAACTTATTTTCTTGAAATAAGTGGGGGATTGTTGAAAATTATTTCATGAAAATCTAAGTTTATCTCAAATTTGAATATATATGTAAATTTAAGTTTATCTTAAATTTGAATATTTAAATTTCTCTCTATTTCTTTTTATTATTCATTGTCCCACATTGAAAGGCTATGAATATTTTTTGTACTTTATAAGCATTTATCAAGCTTTTATACTAAATAAGATTTTGAGTATATATGTACTAGTTGTGCTAATTGCGTCGCACTAGTCGTTGCATGCATGTCGCTTAGTCGCTTTAGATACACTTAGCACTTTCGCATCGTCGCACACGAGATTATTATTTACGTGTGTATTTTTTCTTGATGTATACAACTACTTTTCTAACAGTAATATTTTCAAATACGTAACTAGCTGTCAGAAACTATATTTTCTAGTTGTGTTTTCAACAGTCTGAAATATTTGTCTAAGAGATAGATTTACATTCGCCTTACTGTCTAGTGTTCTTTCTATACAGTTTTTATTTTTCTTCCTTCTTCAATTTTTTGTAACTCCGCATCTTTAGTTTTCTAACACTTTATTTTATACAAACTTCTGGAGGCTTATGCTGCTGCATGTTGGGACTTGATTGACGTGAATTGGGTGTTGATGAGATTTGATTTGTTCTTCGTATTGATAAACATAATTATTATTTTAGTTCTTCGTATGGAATCTTTTAGTTGCAGTGGTTGTGTGTGTATATATATGTGCGTGTAATTTCTTTAGAGGGAAAAGAGAACATTGGGTTAACTCTTGATTTCCCCAAATAAGGATGCTACAATGGGTTGAACCAAATAATAGTCTGAAACCCCAAAAAGCTTGATATCTTAATTCATGTATGCAAATCCTAAGGGGTTGGCTCAAGTGGTAATTAAAGGCCTTGGCCTTGGGGGCATTTATATCAAGTCTAAGGTTCGAAAGCCCTTGAGTGCAAACAATTAATCCTTGAGGCCAGCCTGGCGGAGAGGATGAAGTCGAAGTATTACCTGATTCGTACAGAGAGGATTGTTTTGCACAGGAGGAGAAATTGTTGAGGGAAGATATGAATATGACATTTTCTTTATTGATTGTTCAGGCATTTTTTGGTGAAAAATGTAGAAGAAAATGTCAAGGTAACCCTTAAAAGAATATGATCTGACAGCCTTTCAGAGGCATACTATAGCCTGAGAGAGTATTATTACAACATTCCCTAATATTGATTAACATGGATCTATTTTTCATTTCTCTGTATTCATGTTATGAAAATTTTCCAGTTTTCTGTACAAATAAGGATCGAGGAGGAGATATGTTTTAGCCACAGAAAGCAGCAAGGAAAGGTACCTAACCCACTAAAAAAAGGTTTTGTGAGAATAAAATCATGGATCAACTTGCAACTTCAATAGTAGATGATAGATCTATGAAGAAACTATGGAAACCATAACCAAGGTCCATTTAGCTCCGGAGAAAGTTCCAAGGACCTGTTCCTGTTCCTATCCTGAAAATGGAGTGGCACAAGATTAATAAGAATCTTTATTTGATAAGTTGACAGGTAGTGTTCTAAAAAGAAAAACAGTAAGCTTGGATTTCAATTTAATGGCAAGAACCACACTTTTTTTCCTTGGTTGTAATATAAACTCATGGCCATGTGACAGGGAGGATCCTAATCAGGAAAATTACCTCCAAAAGCCAGCGAATGCTCGAAGACTCATGTAGATTGTCAGAGCAAGCCAGAGACCAATGAATCCATGACTGGAGGAGAGAATAAATAGACATAGAATGCTGATAATAGCCACAATTATCTGCAGAAAGAAGAATGTCAGGTTATTCATATCTTTCTTTCTTTTCTTTGTTTTCTTTTGTTTTGTTTGAATGGGAAGAATATGTTCTTTTCTTTTCAGCACTGACAACATATGCATCACCAGTCCACCATAATTCTTCATATCACAAAACAATTGTAATATGTTTTCTTAGTATGGGAAAGGACTATATATAGACTTGCCATGGAGTAAGCTGAATATGCAAAATCAGATGCTCCAAAGTTGACGCCATCAAAAACAAAGGCCAAGGCATTGATGGGTTGAGTAGCTGCAACAAACTGATATGAAAAAATAAAATAAAATTCTCCTGGATTATTTGGGATCAAACAGTTCAAAAATGCTATTACTGGTTTCTGACATAAGGAGTACCGGAATGCCTATACTAATGAGGTGGAGGACATCAACGTCGTGTGTAAATAACCGTGCTCCAAAACGCAGCCCCACTCCAAGTATCACTGCAAGTATCAAACCAAGAACCAATCCCAACTGCAGTAAAAGTGCATCACAGACTCTTAGCAGAACAATCATATTAGTAAGACATATATGATCTTCTGACATATGGCATGATGCATCACCTACATGGGAAGTAAAAAAGAAAAAGAAAAAAACATATAGATTATGACATAGCACCTGCAATACTCGGGATGCTGCCATTTCAGCCTTGTCATAATCTTTCTTTGCAAATGCAGTTGCAAGTATTGCCTGAAAGATAGAAAAGCAACTTGAGTTTAGCATATGCACAGGTGAATTCAGAGAAAAGAACCTAAAACAATGGAGAGATAAAGTATCAATTTTGATGGCAAAAAACAAAAACAGAAACTTACAATATCGAAGGGGTGATGTTAAAAACTATAGTTCTTTCCTTGATACTGAAAAAGATTTCAGCTAAGATCTATAGAAGGTTTTGGCCGCTTTAGATTCTTCAAACAACATAAGGCCTATCATTAGCCAGGATTACCATCCTTGTTGAAGGGGCAGAGAGATAAAAACACTATAGTTTTCTTTCCTTTCTAAAGTATAAGTGATGCTAATTTCTTAGTCGAAAAACTGGGCAAGTAACAATCTGGGATTAGATAGTCTTGCAAATGCTGGGGAAAAAGTGGATTTGGTAGACATGAAGTCATGTTGAGGAGATCTCAGAAAACCAAAGACAAAATTGCAAAACAGTATTTAGCTACTGCCTTAAAATAGTTAAGTTGTTATTACAGAACTCTACTAAAAATTGATTATACAACTTGATTAGCTTTATGGAAGTCCTTTGCTATGGAACACAAGAAAAAGAACATTGGAGATGCTAATGTTAATAGCTTCATTTATCTTCATCTCTTTAGGCCTTTCATAGTTTCTTGGCATATTGGCACTCTACTTCACCCAATGCTTTGAGAAGATAACAACAAAAATTAACTTTTCAGTAGATTCAGTCAATTAAGAAATCATCTCTAACCTGTCCAGCAACAGCCAAGCCATCTGCAAGAAGTGATGTTGCCAACCAAATCTGCAAGCAGACTTGAAATGCAGCCATGGATGTTGATCCGTGGCGTGCAGCCATTGATGCGGCCAGAGTCACACAGAATGTCACAGCAATGACCCTCAATAATAGTAGAAAACCTGGAGTTCAAGCACAAAAGAAGAAAACACTAATGGGGTATCAACTTTAAAATGTCAATCATTGTTTAATCATCTAATGGTGCAATCTATTAAAATAACCATATCTAATGTTAAAATAAAAATTCTCTCATTTGAAATGGGTGGAAAGCTTTAATGAAGAAGCAAAAATATTTTGAGACTCAAGTCTCAAGACATTTATAAAATATTAGAACTTTTCATTGAGCTTCCTGATTAAAATCTGTTGGTAGTATCATTCTCGAAAAAAATTTAACTTCTCTATTTTAAATACTAATCACAATGCCAATTGAAAAACAGGGACTAATAATTGGAGATGGTGGGACGAGACTGTACCAAATAAGCTATCAAGTAAAATTTCACATGGGATGGTGACACATTACTTGGGAACCAACTTTTGGAGAAAAAATTTGGGAAGTGTAGCATTTCTCATTACCTATTTTTCACTCAAATTTCCTACAGCTACTGCTCCATCTAACATGATGGAACACCTGTGGGATTGCATGGATTTCATACAATACCTTGAGCTTTACATCCGAATCTATCTAGACAAGAAGTACAGCTCGGAGAGTGAGGAACCTCAGTGGACAAATTTAAGAAATTTTAGGTTATAGATAATGTGTCTAGGTTTTTGATAAAGCATTTATTAAATCAAAATTAGATCCTTACCATTTTTAAGGAACCGACCGAATTGCAGATATTTGATACTTGGAGGTAAGAGATCAACTTTTGCCATTAATCTCCACAAGAGTATAAGTGAAATGAGGTACCTATAACAACCATTAAAATGTTAAACCATTAGAGACAAGTCCCCTATCAATTTTAAATGTGGACAAAGGTTAGAAAGGACCTACTGAGATATAACATGGGCAATGGCTGCCCCGCTGACACCCAGCCGAAAAACAAATATAAATAGTGGGTCTAGTATTATGTTTGTCACATCTCCTGCCACTACAGCAGACAAGATTAAAACAAATCAGAATGAAGCAAAGGCAGAATAATTATTTTATTTTTATATGTTGGAAAAAATCAAATCAAAGTCGAAGTATTCCAGTTTGTTAAGGTATACCAGTGGCATATAAAGGTGTTTTTGTATCCTTAAATCCGCGAAATACCCCTTGCATGGCCAATGAGAGAAGAACAGCAGGGGCACCAAGTGACCTCAATGTCAAGTACTGGTGTGCAGGGGTTAGCATAGGTGAATCCTATAAACAAAAAATATTGCAATGCTGTTATAACTATCACATGGTAATAAAAATCCAGGTACTTGATATTTAAGGAAACACAAAGAAACTGGTAAGACAATTTAGCACAAGAGCAAGCGCTATTTGTTACTTGAACTGAAAGAACTTACAGAACCGACTCCCATGAAGTTTAACAGAGGCTTTGCTCCAGATATGAGGAATATGGCTTGTATGAGGCCAAGCATGCTGCCAATGATCAATGCTGATGAGGCAGATGGAATATGCCTTCTTTCACTTCCATTCTTAACTATATTGAAGCTACCAACACTTGACTTGTATGCATTTTCATATGTACCTGACAAAGAAAATCGAAAGGACTATACGTGTTTACTACATCAACTTACATAGGTAGCTTATGAAACCAATAAAAGGATCCAATGTACAAAAAGAGAAAACCAATGTATAACGTTAAGAATAAAACAATAGAAAATGGAAAGCACACCTTTTTTTGGTATCAACTCTTTGTGCTCACTGTCTGTATTTGAACCTGTTTCCAAGTATTCACAATCTTGACCTTCAGGGCTCACTCTTCCAATTGCATCTTCCTCTGCAACAAAAGAGGTTGTGACACTGACAAGCGGGAATATTGCAATCCTTGATGCTTGATTGAATAGAGCAATAGAAACGCCTACAGCAGCAAGTTCCACTGGACCTGTATGGGTTAAGGCAACTTCATTACTCAGTTTCTTCAATAAAAATGGTCTCTAAAACACAAGTATAATAATATCTAGAATGATATCCGGATTTTTCGGTCCATCTGTATGTGACTCAAAATATGTCCACGACTATGACAAGGCAATTTAATCTTATAATAACACCATTCATTGCTAGTCTATTATTGTCATGTTAGCACACGTATATAAGAACATGAGAAAGCTATGGTGCTTTCAATACAAAAGAATGCACTGAATCAATCGCAAATTTTACAAGCTGCTCTGTCAACTGTTACAGCATCTGTCCTCATGGGCCAATCCTACTGCCATGTAATGTGTTGGGCTATTTGTCCAAATGAATGCATAACAGTTAACAGAAATGGAAATACCTATTTGTCCAATGAATGCTGTGTCAACTAGAGACGCAACAGGGTCAGCTGTCAAAGCCAGTGCAGCTGGCAATGCAATCTGTGCTATTTCTGAACCAAGTTCGTCCAGTTTAAAAATGTGTCTGCTCACAAAATAGAGACACGAGCATTAGCTCAATTTACATACAAAGAATAGGAAAACCCTAATGATATTTTCTAAAACAAGTCAACCCATTCTCCCCTGTGAAACCCAAATTGCCAACAAAACAAGAATGCTTAGCATCAATTAGAGCCTGCTTTATCTGAAAGAGCGAGCTCCTACTTGCAGCCGTGGGGCATGCATGACTCATATATACCATTTCCTATCATCTTAAACTTTTGGGATAACTGGTAATTTAACCGTATGCGTTATTGATTTAAAAGAATACAAAAGACCAAGCTTAAGGGGAATTTTTATTTTTAAAAAAAGAAAGAACTTTAAGTTGTTTTCAAGACCACTTATATGAATATTGATAGGTAAACACCTGCAAACATGAGATAGTAATGTATTGCCCTTTGAATTTCTGCTGGACTTCCCATCTTAGGAGGGGGAGGGAGAAAAATTACTGGGAAAATTGAAATAATATGTATATATATACATGCATAGATAAAAATACATAAAAGAGAATTTTTCCTTCAAGGCTAGCTGGTCTAGCAGTCATGTTCATAAACAAGAAGAAGTGTGTGGCCACATGCCCACATCCAAATGATTGAAAAAATACCTGGCGTTTTTAAAGAAAATGGACATTGGAATTCTCCTTTTGTCCCTGGATGGATACAGATCATCTTCTTCAGCCATCATCAGAAGATCAGTTCACCAAAGCTGCCCTTGTAGCAAGACAACGACTCCGGCGAACAAGTCCTTCGGAGCAAGCAGACTTAAATCAAAGCCTATGTCGCCACAATAAAAACAAAAGGTCATAAATTGAGCACCAGACCCTGTAGATTCTTTCTTTCTTCAACTAGTCAATATAATTAGTTTCCAATTCAAAACACTCTATTGAAAACCCAGTAAACCTTTGGAGAACCACCAAAGCAGAACAACGTATAAAATGGGTTCAAATTATGTCAGCTTTGGAAAATTCAACACCCATTAAAACATAAGCTTCATTTTCTTGTTTTCTGTCTCTCTCCGTCATGAATCACGAATCAGGATACAATTCAAAGTCCATAGAGAAAAAAGAACCTTTCACTTTTACAGGAAGTCCAAAGAACTTTCCTCCGAAAGTTCCTAACGCAGAAACTTGTAACTCACAGAACTTTCACCTTTGAAACCTCAGAAGTCAGAACCCATTAATTCCAAGCCAATAAGGAAAAACAAGAGTGTCTCGCTCGATCACTTTCACACAACAACCATAACAAGAAGAATGGAACATGTTTAATTGTGTGTCTGTGTGTGAGAGGGAGAAGAAGACACGCCTCTATTGATGGCCGGAAGGAGAAGCGGGTGTGATTGTATCATGGTGGGCACGCCATGGCATAGTGCTGTCGGAGTCCCCCACAAACAAGAAGGACATGTGGCGGTATCAGATTCAACTGAAACGCCTATTTTGCATCAAAATCTTCAACTGCATGTGGCTGCGCATGGCTCTAAAAGAGGCTGCCAAGTGTGTGTTTCCTCTCAACCTTCCATGCACAAACTTGAGCGAGTGAAGAAAAACCAAGCAAACTACCAATGACGAACAAAACTAAAGTGAAGGAAATAAATACCCCATAATTAATAGTTTGTTGTAATGGTGTTAGTAATTAATGTTATCAAATAAATATTTCAGTAATATTTGTGAATATACTGACCAACAAATTAAGAGCCTTTCTTTCTAGGCTTGGCAAGAAAAATGAACAATTTTCACTTTGCTCTATATTTGTATTTTTTTGAAATTTGGAGCTACCGAAAATAATAGTTAAACTAGAAATATTTTTTACGGTTTGACCAGAAAAACTTGTTTAATTTCTGTAAAATAATTTTCATTTTTAAAAATCGTAAACCATTTTTAGAGTTTGAGTTTCTTATTCTCAAATTACCAAAATTTGCCGGCCGTTTTCCGTTGCACTCATTTTTTGTACAAGACAAACGCTGAAAAATTCAAGAAAATTATTTTATTCAAAATATTTTCTGACAAAAAACATTTTACGTTAAAACAAATGGGAAATTTTTGTTATATTAGTTAAATAATTAAATTCTTCATTTTTTTTTTTAATTTTTTAGATAAGTGATAATTTTAATGTAAAATTAGAGCAAACTGCTTTGACTTCAGAACTTGTTTCAATACTTCACCTCTTGTTTTAATTGAATAGTTCAAGTGTAGGGCCTTACTTATTGAAGAGAAGTTTGAACTCATACGTGAAGGGAAATGTTAGAATATTAATTAAATGATTAAATTTATCTATTTTTTAGTTAATTTTAAATTTCGAAGAAATGATCATTTAATACATATAATTTTCTTCTCAGTAAAAATTATTGTGTAAGCTGAAGAGTTATCATTTGAAAAAAAAAAAAAAAATTGTTTACAAATTATAACTTTTGGCGTTAAGCAATGGACATTAATTAGTTTTAAAGTGGCTCTGGACCAACTCATATTTCGTACCTAGTTTTTAACACTTTTCAAGAGCTACTATTTTGTTCTTAAGGGGTAGCTCAATTGGCTGGAGACCATACCTCAGAAAACGAAGGCTATTAGTTCAAATCCAGGCCCCCCCAAGCCAAAGAGTTTCCCCAAAAAAAAAAAAAAAATCTGAAAAAAAAAATAATAATTTAAATTTTACCCCCTATTTTTTTTATTTTCTTAGTTTTGGCCCCCCCAAAATTTTTTTTCTCAATTTGGCCCCTCCAATGTTTGAAATCTCGCTCCACCCCTGCCTTCTTGTTTGGACATGTTAAGAAAAAAAAAAAAAAAAAAAAAAAAAAAAAAGAGATAATGTTTTTGTTTTTGTTTCTGTGTCCTTTCGTAAATGGATTAGAATATAAGTTAATTCCAGCTGGTCATTTGCCTTCTTAACACCCTAGAAGGCTAGAAGCCCTTCCTTTTCTTTCTTTTTTTTGTTTTTTTAGATTTTTTAATAGACAAATTTAGTGACTAAACATATTTGGTTGTAATCATAAAGTTTAGGATTGAGTCGGAATCAAATTAATTACAAACAAATCAGCATATAATAATAATAATAATAATAATAAATCAAAGTTGTGAATGGGCTCGGTCGATTCCTCGGCCTTGCTCGATCGACCGAGTAATGTACATCATTCACACTCGATAAATGACTTGGAAGAACCTCGGTCAACCGAATGCATAATTAAGATCGCAAAAATCAAAATGAAACCCTAAATATTCAATTCTGTCTCCCAACTCTGTAATCCCTTCCTGTCCAAGTATAGACAAAATTCAATTCTAAATCACTTATCACTCACAAGAAATTCTAGTTTGCACCGGAAAGTAAAGTCAACATAATTTTGAATCATTCCACACGTTCATACCCAAAAAGTAAAGAAGTAATTGGTCATCCACTATTCTCTTTTTTTGTAGTATTTTTCTTGTTCCACTTTGAACCAATATATAGTTCCCCTTCGTAGCAAGTTAGCAACGTTTTTATGGTGGAGATTGATGCACGTAAAAGTGAAAAAGTGGGCCTGAATCCAAAAATCTAGAGCATGTGAATTTAAAATTCAGCCATAAAAAATTAATCCTAGCTATTTGAAGCAAAGAGTAAAAAGAAAAAAATCTCCTTGCTCGGGTAACTTTAGTTTAACCGCTTTTACTTAGGGTGCGTTTGGAATTGTGATTTCGTAGATAATGAGTGCGATTTCAAACTAAATAGTTTGGAAACTGCGTTTTTCAAAATTGTTGATTTGAAAACGCATAAAATCTGTTTTTTCAAATTGCAAGTAATAGTATTTTTATTTTTAAAACACAGAATTTTAAAGGTTAATTTGTGATTTTAAAAACGAAACTGCGATTTTGTCAAACGCTTAACTGCATTTTAAATCGCAAACCTAAACGGACCTTTAGTAATCTTCCTCCATATAATTTCTAGTTTCTAAGAATTAAATGCTCTAAGAACACATGGGATTCAAATCTCCAACAATTTGTTGTTTGGATTACTAACAATGCTGATAACAAATATGAGAAAGAGTTTCTATAAGACATGTCCAAACAGATTGGTGGATTACTCGAGACCTGCTCAAACAGGTCTGTCATCGATCTCATGTGAACTCTTTCATATTTACTGCTCGAATTACTTACAATTCGGACATCAAAATTGCTAAAATTTTATCCAAACATATGCCAATTTATTAGACCGATTCGAAGAAAATTCTTGAAACCTACTTTCACCACTATGGTCGAAGGAAATTGTTTACATTGACGGATTCCCTACGCCAACCTTTGTTGCCTTTCTAGGTTGGTAAGGCTCATGAGTTACCCAAGTCAAAAAGTAGAAGATTCTGTTCAACTGCAACTCGATCTGCAATTGGCCTTGTTTTTAATATCTGTGGCCAAGGCTTTCCATGAAAAGGTTTTCCCAACCACATGCTGATGGTACTCATATTCCCTATAATTGAATAATGGGGAATTGATGCACATGGATCCAACAAAAGGAGAATATGGCTTGTTCATGATAAAAGGCAAAATATAAAGTAGAAAATAAATTAAAGTTACATTATTCCTACAATATTTTTGTGATAAATCATTGACTTTTGACGTTTAGAATATAAAAAGTGAGCTTTATGAATAAATAATTGTTGGTCCAATTGCGCTTTTAAGACTATTCATGTCACATCCACACACGTACGTACATACATAATTAAACAGAATTTAATTTCCCACATGACATGTCACATATGAAAATTTATTAGACAGTTTCCTATTGAATAAACATTTATTTTGACGGGAAATGGAGTTATAACTGAATAAGGAAACCGACCTTATAAATATACACAATTTTTATCGGTTTGGTGTAACTTAATATGGTTAAGTGAGAGAAACCATTTTCTAGTGCTTAGGCTTACACAGGGCCGGTTCAATACATTTTGAAGTCTAAGACGATAAAGTTAAGTGGAGCTTTTTTTTTTAAAAAAAAAAAAAAACATTATATATATAATTTAAAAATTAATTTTCTCACTTTTTGCAAAATTCTTGTCTCTTTAAATTCTGATTTGAATTTTGACTGCTCAATTCTTATCACAAGGCCTAAAAAATCTCTACCCACAACATAATTGAATATTATTATTATTATTTTGATTCTCTCCATTATTTTTAATAATAGAATGTTTAAAGTTAGAAAATAGGTTTTATTTCGGGATGTCTTTAAAATTATTTGATTCTCTTATTTCATGCTATCAATTTTTTAAGACTTATTTAAAGAATGGAATTATAGCTGTCATGATTTTTCATCAAGAGATACGTATATTCATACGTTATTTTATACGTCACATACGTATAGTCCTTCTAAAATCTGTTATGGCGTGACGTTTTGAATTCGTCACTGAGCCGATCGATGCTCGTAATTGGCGTTAGAATTTGTTTGTAGTGGAAAGAAAGGAGGATTCCTGCTTTCAATGATTGTCAAATGTTTTGTTCTTTCTTAAGCAATAATAGAGAAAAGGGGAGGAGACGATTACACCAAAAACAAACCACAGGAAAAAGGTTAGGCAACTCAACAATAAACGTCAATACAACTACATTAAGTGCGAATAAACCTAAAATAAAAGGGAATGTGTCAGATGAATGACACTGCTCTACGGAACCAGATATCCAAAGGTAACGGACGTATCAAATTACGGATGTATTATTAATTACTCATGTTGGGGTACGGTGAATGTCAATAACAAAAACATAGTAGAGATTATCTGCACTCCTTTGTACAAATTAAATAGTCAATCTAGCATCAAAATATCAACTCACCAAAAACAATGTAAAAAAAATAAATCATACGTCCCACAAGTAAGACACCGAGATTTTTTATGTGGAAAACCTTCCGGTGTGAAGTGAAAAACCACGAGACTTTGTCTAGTTAAAACTTCCACTATCAACAATAATGGGCTTACAAATGTCTTCTCTAGAACAATATTTAGAGGTTATCACCACATCAACAATACATACATTCTTGGATTACAAAATAAATTCATCACTTCAAGAATGGATTTCAACAAAAACAAAGAAAGGTCTCCCCAAGTGGGGATGAAAAACCAAGCAACTGGGGGGGGGGGGGGGAGTCCAATGATCGACACCAGTCAATGCGTAGCTCTCGTAGTCAAAAACAACATTCTAAAATTTCATCTAGATCAGACTATAAATGATTCTTCAATCTCTGAGAAAAATGACTATGTAGAAAACTCTATTTTCTTCTCTTCTCTCATTGTTTTGCTCGAAGCTCTCTCTCAAAAACTGATTTCCTGTCTCTCCGTCTCATGCTAGAAAACTGCATGCCTTTCTTTTTCTTCTTTTCTTTTTTGGTCTTGGTCGCAAGTCATGCATTGACCTGCTCATTGCCAACAGAAATAGAGGTTGTCTCCTCTATTTTTTTTGGCTCATATGGGTGGATCCTCCGGAGGGACCATCCAACAATTCCTAATAGGTGAAAGAGAATTATTATAATCATAATGACCATATTTGTAGTATGTCATAATTTCCACCCAAAGATTCATAGTCATCAGTTTTACAGTTAATATGCTAGGCAGATACCAAAGCAATCCTAGATTGGATCATTGAAAAGCTACAAGTAAAGTGATGAGATACTTGTGAGGAACAAAATGTTATATGCTAACTTTTAAGATGTTTGATCATTTAGAGATGATTTGTTACTCCGATTCAGGCTTTGTCAGATGTGTTGATAGTAAAAATCAACTTTTGATTATCTATTTTTGTTATGTAGAGGAGCAATCTCGTAGAAAAGTCCAAAACAGGCCATCATTGTTGCATCCACAATGGAAGCTAAGTTTGTGACATGCTTTGAGGCCACAATGCATGGTTTATGGTTGCAAAACTTCATTTCAAAACTTAGAATTGTCGATACTAC
Source organism: Alnus glutinosa (assembly GCF_958979055.1). Lineage (NCBI taxonomy): Eukaryota > Viridiplantae > Streptophyta > Magnoliopsida > Fagales > Betulaceae > Alnus > Alnus glutinosa. The sequence goes on along the minus strand of NC_084894.1, from coordinate 3,310,142 downwards.
TACCAAGCCGGTGAGAATTTATTATGATAATTCTGCAGCTGTGTTTTATTCCAAGAACGATAGATATTCTAATGGTCCTAAGCATATAAAGCTCAAATATTTTACTCTTAATGAGGAAGTTCAGAAACAATGAGTGCCTTTATTTAAACATCGAGCTTAAATATTTTGTTAACCGGTAATTTAACAAAAAGAAGGGATTACCATCTTTTAAGTACATTATAATGAAGACAGCCTATAAAATGCTGAGGAAGCCATGGTTTTAAAGAAAGATAGCAAAAGAGAGAAAAGATCTGCAACTTCCTCTTCGTTTTTAATGTTGTTCCTATAACATGTGTGTCCCATCAAAGCCATTCTGTGAAGCTCCACTTCAACTTGTCTATCTTATCTTCCATCTTCCCACCTCCAGAAATTTCTTTCATATTCGATAGAAGTGACATTCCACTATCCAAGTGTTCTAAATTTCTCAATTTTGGCATGAGTTTAGAGATGCAAGTAGCATGATTAGATGTAATACTATTATACACGCATATTTATCACACTTATTTTATATTAATTGACGTGACATATTTTAAGTAACTTCTCGTGTCCGTCATTAAATATGAGGGGAATTTTTTTTTGAGTAGTTGTAAAAAATGATTGATGTGATATAAAATATAAAAAATTTATATGAAAAAGTAAAAGAAATTTGTATTGTAGTGGGGTTTTTTTTTATTTAAATAGTAATAAAAAATTGTTGATATCATATAAAAAGTGAAAAAAGTCGAGAATGTTTTGAAGTTAATGTTTTTTAAGATAAGTGAAAAGAAAGAAAGAGGGAGGGGAGGGGGTTGCCAAACGGGGCTAATTGGTGGGTTCCATGCATGTAGGTCTCATATATGTGGGTCCTATATGCTTAAGTCTTACACCCAATATGTCTTGATGTAAGATTGATGTAGGATAATAACACATCCCATCTCTGTGGGGCTGCCCCTAAGGGCAGACAGAGGATCTAATTCCCATAGCTCTTTGTACTTCGCACCCTAAGAGCCCAACATCAAAGCAAGCTGATTTTAAGCCCAAGACACAGTGGACTGATTTAACTTCCATTTCGACGTGGTCCTGTTTGATTTACAGGAGATCCTCAACCATTCAATCCTGAAATGGTACAATCAGTTGTGCCCTGCCCGCAGCCATATACATCACCAAAAGAAATATTCATGGAGGAATAAGCACACCTTCCACTGCTTTTGTTTCATATTAATGCTTAAGTTGAAGGCATCAGATTTCTAATTAGTGGCATGCAAGCTCTTCGCCATCACAAGAAGCAGGTGGACACTGCTTTTGCTTCTATCTGTAAACTATTTCATTGAAATCTCCTTAAGACAGTAGGACAGATTCGACTTTCACTTTCTCCACACCACAGGAAAAACAAAAACACAATGAAAGCTTTGCAGGAAGAGAGATTTATTCTATGATGATCCAAGTAATCACTTGTTCATAAATTGCAGGCAATTGCATGCCACATCAAAATTTTCAGATACAGATTCTAATTTCTAAATGGACCTCGTCTGTATACCATTTTCCCCCCTAAGGTCTGTCCGCCAAAGCAACCAAAAGATTATTTCTAAGATATGCAATCAAAAATGAAAATCAACATCAAAGTGGGAAAATTGCACCTGAGGGTGAACAAAAAATCAGAAATTACTAGGGTTGGGGTCGGCAAATTCTGACGACCGGCTCCTTTACCACAAGCCAATGAACTTCCACCAAATCCCTCCAACTCCGAGCCAGATGATAATATTGACAACAGAAATGAGGAATCCGTAGCCCCACCATTTGGCAAGAGGGACATAGTTGGCACCATAGAAAACTGGAGCTGACCCAATGCCATAGTGGGTAAGGCCACCCATGAGGTTTGAGAGGAAGGCGAGCACCATGGCTCCAAAGTATGGTGGAGTGCCAAGGGCACTGGCAACAGATAGGAAGGCTGTAAACATGGCACCAATGTGAGCAGCTCCGCTTGCAAAGAAGTAGTGAGAGTAGAAATAGAGAAGGACCAGAATGCCAAAAGATAGCTGCCATGAAAGACCCAATCCACCAACAAACTGTACAAAAAGATAAATGGTGTTAGGAATATTTTTATAAGGTTAGATGCAGAGTCAATTGTTACTAACGTAATGGCATCCTTATCTTTTTATCTATGCCCAAGATAAAAGGCACTGACCTTTCTATGCAAAGAACAAAATGCAATGATCTTGGAAAATATGTAGATAAATAAATTAAATCATGTAGATTATTGATCATAGTTTTAGATTAATTACCATGCAAATCTCAAGGCAGCATTTTCCAAGCAAAAGTACAAATGATGTAAGTTTTTAGGGTAACACCCATATGATATAGAATAAAAATCATTCTAGATTCCATTATGGAAAAAATAAATGATTTCGTGACATCCTTTGCTAGAGTGGATAGTCTTTATGTGTGGCTAACAGTAAGACTGCTCCTATGAATAAAAGAGCTCAAGTAATCTATTGAACCCAATAATGAAACTTTTATACTATCAATCACAGGATTAAAAATCAAATAATGCATTTAGCATTATTCTTAGGAAAAAGAGAAGGGCCAGAGTGCACAATATTTCAACCAACTTCCAGTATTGTTTCCAATCTCAGACACGTGAAGATATATTACAGAATGGCAGGCCTCAATTTAAAATAAGCGTTTTAATGATGAATCTCTTACAGAAGTTGGGATGTGGAATATAAAATCTAGACACTTGCTTGACGTATGGATTACTTTCGCAGCATCAAAACCAGCACAAGAGTTAGTCTTGTCCGGTTACACAGAATCAAACTCATAACATAAATAGCAAAATCAGAAATAGAGATGTCCAGGACACATCACAACAGATGGTAAGCAAAACTGACTCACCTGAAAGTTATAAATCAACCAAGAACAGTAAAATTTCAAGTGCTTCAATGTCAGCAACCTATCTTTGCATTATTGAGAGAAAGAACACACAAGGAGATACCAGTAAGAAAAAAGAAAGACAAACCTTGACTACAGATTGGCTGAACCAGGAGATGAGACCATATTTGTTGAGATACCCAGCCATTGCAATGAGGGCAGCAAACCACGTAAGGGTATCCCAGGCAACTGATTCGGCTAAGCACTCCTTCCATGTCACAACCCCACTCACCAGGAGGATCGATAGTCCAAGAATGGCAGCAGTGACGGCATCCACATTCAGCTTCCCGCCAAAAATCCAGAGTCCCACCTGATATAGTAGAGAACAGAGGAGAGGAGTATTACTGTAAAGAACGTATGGATACGTTAAATACACATATAGTACTGCATACGTATTGACAACAGCATGAGGTTGATGGTGCATTTGTCTAAATGCAATATAAGGGCATGAACTCAACACATATGTCAAATTGCATTAACAAGGGAAGCAGTAATACAAATTCAAGTTGATAATTAAGTTGGTAACACCCAACAGGCAAAACCATGACCCAAAAGGTTTTACCCTGTAACTTACTACGGTGATGATCAATCCACAACCACATTCAATCATCCATTGAAAGCCAGATTTAGGTTCAAATTCCCTTGCTGAAGGCAAAAGCATGAGTACCAGCATCCTCTGTAACCCACTGATCACTTTAAGTAAGAAAGCCCATACTTTGGAAGCATCACCCCACTTCAATAACCTTCAATTTCAACACTAAAACCCCAATGCCACATCACTGAAAAGGATTTACCGTAATTTACTAGAAATCTAACCCCAAGCCAATAGTGTTTGTCGGAAAACACTTCATTCCTCCAACTCCATTTATTGTAATTCACTAGGATGGTGACTTAGAACAATTACTTTAAAGCAATGTGATTGTATCCCCATTTTATAGTACTACCCTTAACAGGTAGACAATCTCATCCAAAGAAACACTGATACTAGATACCCAATAACAAGACTTGGAGATCTCTAACCGGGAAGCTTCAAGTAGATAGCTGACAAGTGTTCCCACTTCAAACCCCGAATTGGCTGTCACTCCATTAAGATTCAACACTTGCCATAAGAAAAATGATTCACTTTCCCATATTAATTTTCAGGAAAAGTAACCATAATACTCACCATCCATGAAAATAAACAGACTGACAAAGAGATGCCAAAGGAACATATATAGTGAAACCCTCAAGATCTCCAAAAATTAGCTTCTTTTGTATTATCCCACTCAAAGGACCCCAACAACAATCAGTGAAAAAGAAGATGAATTACCCCGCCCAAAATCAGACTTACTTTCAAAGCCCCAGACACTAGCACGTTGTTGACACAAAAAAGAACAGACGAGATAAAGCACAGCATCCATCCCCACCATTTTAGCCCAAATAGCATTCTCCTCAATCAGGAGAGAGATCCTTATTGAATTGATACACTTGAATGCAACAAAAAGATCAATTCCGATATGATCTCCTCCTAAGTAGATAGACTTGTTACCAAAAAGAACACCGTCCAAAATTTAAATGCACTTCCAGTTGAAACGAGGAAATCACTTGAAGAAGAACCCATTTCAACTTACTGGCAAGGACTACTGCAAATATGCATATAGGCAATGGGTATAGAGCTAATGACATGATAATTAAAAGTTGCAAACTGAAGTTAAAGAGAAGCAACAATAGAATAAAAATTTGAGGTAACAAACTAATAAAAAACAAAAAACAAAACAAATGAATAAAGCATCAGTAACCCAAAAACCAATAAATTTGAGTATAAAAGAAAGATTTAATACCGTAAGAAGCAGAGTCCCAGCCATAATAATCTCGTTCTTAGACATCGGACCCATCTGCGCCAGCTTCTCCCTTGCCAATTTCGGCGCGTCAGGGCTGCTCTTCACCGTCGGCGGGTAAATCACGTAGAGAAGAAACGGCACCACAATCAACGACACCAAGCCGGGCACGATCGCCGCCTTGGCCCAATCGGTCCACCCGATCGTCTGCTTGATCGTGTTGAATGTGAGGTTCGCGGCCAGCGGGTTCGCTGCCATTGCCGTCAGGAACATTGCCGACGAGATCACCGAGGTCTGGAAGCACGTGAGCATCAGCCACGACCCCAGCCGCTCCTCGGTCCCGTCGCCGACGTTGCTACCGCACGCGACGCACAGCGACTTCACGAGCGGGAGGAAGATCCCGCCGGCCCTCGCCGAAACAGACGGAATCGCCGGCGCCAAGAGCGCCTCGCTGAACACCAAGCTGTACCCTAACCCCAACGACGAGCTCCCAAACAAGGACACGAACTGGTACGCGATTCGGTTCCCCAACCCGGTCTTGATGAACCCGCGCGCGAAGAAGAAAGCGAGCGCGATGAGCCAGGGGATCGGGTCGCCGAAGGCCGAGAATGCAGCGGAGAAGGTGAGCGTCTTGGTCAGCACCGAAGCGCCCAGGCCCATCAGAGCCACGGCGCCGAGCGGCAAGGGCTGCGTGATGATCCCGACGATGGTGGCGAGGAAGACAGCGAGCAACTGCCAGGCGTTGCGCGATACTCCCGACGGAACCGGCACGAGCCAGAGGATAACTCCCGTCGCAATCGAAGCCAGCAGCGGCTTAATAGCGGCGCCTTGCCACGGCGGAGACGGAGGCTTCGCAGCCACGGACGCGCCACCACTAGCGGCGGATCTGACGGTAAATTTAGTGTCATTGGATTGGTTACGGTTAGGGTTAGGGCGTGTTTGGAATAGGGAAGTGGAAGCGGATTTGGATAGAGAAAGGGAATTGGGTTGCCGTGAGAAATGGAAAGGGGTGGAGATGGAGCGGAATTGAGCGGCGAAGCGAGTGGGTTTGCGGGAGCGGAGGGAAGGGAGGGAGGGAGGAGCTAAGGAGAGTGAGGAGGTGAGAGCGATCGACGCCATGTGGTGTTGGAGGCGGAGATCTGTCTGTGAGTGACTGTGAGTGTGACTCTGCGTGTGCGTGGGGTTATAGAAGTTTGTTTGTGGAGGAGGCGGGGTCTGTTAGAGACAGAACGCGGGCCGTCGGATGATGATCGGAGGGTGGGAGTCGCGTGGGGAATCTACGGGGTTTTGACTTTTTTCGGTTGGGTTTTGGAGCTTTCTTGTCTCGTGAATGACGTCGTGAGGTTGAAATCTCCGCCACAGATCCTCCGTGTCACCGGCCAGCTTGGAGGTTTCAGTTCTGCGGGAGACAGATAGTCATTTGCCACGCGTCGGATTTCTATTGAGCCTCTACTTGAGTTTTTCAGCAAGCTTTTTGGTGACGTGGACGGTATGACGGACTCAGTAAGAGGTATGTGATGTTACGTGGCGTTCTGGGAGTGGAGGGGGATCTCTACAGCTGGCGTAGGCTTATTTGGCGGTTTGGTTTGGTGACCCAGAAGTGGATTTTGGATTTTGTAAAGGGACGGGCCACAGAAAGCAAGAGGGCTGAGTCTGAGGCCAGTGTTGGTTCGGAACTTCGGATATGTGACAGAAAATGGCGAAATTGGCCCTGAGAAGTAAGAACAGTGAAGGGACGTGGGGGATTTTGGTGACGAACAGTGAAGGGACGAGGTGTGTCCCAGCAAAGTTGTCCCCCTGGTGGGCCACGCTGTCCGTTAGGCGTTAACCTTCGTCCTTTCCGAACGGGAAAATGCTCTAATTTTTTATTTTTTTTTTCTCAAAAATAATTTTTAAATGATATGTCGACACGTTTAGCAAAATTGTAAATTTTATTTATGATTAATACATTATTTGAGAAAAAAATTTTGAAAATAAAAATAAAAATAGTTAGTAAAACAATTCTCTTGTAAATGACCTAGAGGCTTCACAACTTGGACTTAATTACTAGCATGCTCAACCCACGTGGTAAAAGAAGGCCCAATTTTGATTATTGTTATTATTATTTTATAAGATTCCAACCGTTCTTCAAATTTGTGATACTAGCTGCTAGCCTAGGTGGTGCTTACCTTTAGATGGTAGAATCAAATTATCTGACAATCAGAATTGTACGAGTGCTTTTTTTCTTTTCTGTTTTTATGGATAAAATCTTTATAAACTAATCAAAGCTCTCACTTTAACCTCCCAACGAATCTTAGATAAAATTTCATCTTCAGCCTTGGGGTCCAGCCATGCAGTAGAGCATTTCTATTCAACCACAGATTATATATTGCACTAGCAAAGCAAAATTTCATAGCAGTAGCTTGCATCTGCTTACCTTTCATGCCACTATATTTTATTGAACAATCGAATCCCAAGAGACTGGGGAATCAATCATCTGACAATCGACTATAAGAGACCTCCAAATTTTTCTATTAAAATTACAATTAAAGAATAAATAATCACGAGTCTCATGGCTAACATAACAAGAGAGGCTCAAACTGTCCCCACTATAATCCCACCCGCAAAGTTTCTCCTTAGTAGACAGAGCATTAATTATGAAAAGCAAGCCATAGAATAAATGTATGCCTAGGAATAGCAGCAGAAAACCAGACAATTTCATGCCAATCTACCATCAGTTTCTTATTCCTAAGCTTCTCACAAGTTTTGGCACTAGAAAAAAATACCACTCTTGATATTTCAAACCGGTTGATCTGTCTCACCAATTTCAATTTCAGACAATCGGATTTGAATATTGACAATAGTTTCCGATCTAGCATGAGGCCAGAACCAATCCCTTATCTGAATAATAGATGAAAGCATAAGATCAATAGAGTGTCCAGCATCATACACAATTCTATAGCCAAAGGTATCAATTAAACTATATGCCGAATGCCAATTATCATGCCAAAGGGAAATGTTACTCCTATCTCCAAAGACAATGCTGGAGATGGGAACCTCTTAAAAGCTCCGCCCTTTCAGCCTATTATACGAGCGCTTTGCAGGTCCTATAAACCTGACATATACTTTATATTATTATTATCATACAACTAACGTTTCTCTATTTAGAAAGAGACTCTTCATATGAGTGGGGTGGGGTGGGGTGGGGTGGGGTTGGGTGAAGTTGATGAGGCCTTGGGCTTAGTGCATTGGCGGCCCAATTTAGAGCATAGAGAGATGCATGCATGGGGGAATATAGGATCAATCAATTCCGTGTACAGCTTCACGACAAAAGCAATTGAAATGTCCAAATCCAAGACGTTAGATTTGTCAAAAATGTCAACCACAAGAAAAATCAGACGTGATCATCGGTCAGCATTTCGCTTTCAAAAAAAACAAGCAACGTACCTTTCAATTTCCCAAGTTGAATAATTAATCCTCGCATATAATGTTAGTTATCGCTCATCAAAAATCTAAAGGCAAATCATTTACAACGCCACTTCGCTTCACTTCACTTCACTTGCTTCATCTCCCAATAATATTCTACCCAAAATCCTCGCCTTGTCTTTTTCCTTCATTTTTTCTTCTTTTTATTCAGACTTTTTCCTTAAGTTGATATCTAAAAAGTCCTACGCTTACGTGCGGACGTGCTCAAAACAATTAATTAAATTTAGGAGAAATTTTCATTTACCTCTTAATTATATATTAACCATTTTTTAATGCTTTTCTTAAACTTTTAAAAATTTTCAATTTGGGGGTTTTGATCTTTCTGCCCATTATTTCAAATTTTCAATCACCCATCTAATCTGTTATGATTTTCCATTAATTCATATGGAAGGAAACAAAAAAATAACTAAAATGACCTTTTATTAGATAAAAAGGAAAAAGAAAAGAGAAGAGGTTGTTCCTTTTTTTCTTATTCTTTTATTTTTTTTAAACTAAGGGCATCGTTGTATTTTTAGAAATTTTATAAGGGTACTTACGTAGAAACGAATTAATATTTTACATTCTAGCGGTTTAAATCAACAAAAAAAAAAAAAAAATTGAAAATTTTTAAAGCATAGGAGAACATTGAAAATTAATTATTAGTTGTTCAGAGAGTAATTAATTAAGTGAGGCTGTACGTAATAAAAGCTTTAATATATACTTTAAATATTTTTTGTCCTAACTATATATATATTGATCGAGGCCGGTCATTTTCCAAGATTGCTTTATATTCACTTAATGAGCAAGGTTTTCATTAGCATGGCCTATAATTTCTCATTGCACGCTTATTTTTCAAATAGAATAATGGAGGCTGGTGACAACATATTTGGAATCTTTAGGCATATATATATATATATATAGCAATGAAAGGCTTAGAGTTTTAGTTACTGCCTAATTCCAACCACATGGCCTAACTAACTAATAAAATAATGGGTGGGGAATTAAAGATCTTGCAATGAGAGCAAGCTGACTAAATGTTCTTTAATGGTGAATTGGGTTCCAAGTGGACGTCTCAACTAAATGATTAAACCCCATTAGAAGAAAAATGATCCCACATGCACTCTGCTTGGAGAGAGAGAAAGAGAGAGATCGAAAGAAATGAGAGGCTGAGACAAAGACAGAGAATCTTCCCATTTTCATCAATTTGTAGTACATCCTACTTATCTTCCACTCATAACAACTTTCTCAGTCCCCCCCCACATATATATTTCTCTACATCGATCATAATACTACGTACGTACGTCTTATATATATATACCAACTTTGACCCAAAAAGCACCAAAATCTACTTTTAGTATGGATTGGGATTTTGTTAATTAGTTCCATGTCCCAAACTCACAGAAATTTTTAAGAAAATGGGTTGTCTGCTTGGTGGGTTTCGTATATATATATATATTAGCTGTGCTGATCATCTGCAACCACATCTCTGTAAATGACCCCAAAGAGAGAGGAATATTATTACAGATACCCAAATGCTCAGAAAATGACCAAATTCGTAGCTAACAGCACAATTATATAAGGTACATATATATGTACAAGATCGAATTCATGGTCATGAATATATACGTACATACATCTTAAAGTGTGCCCTTTATTTCAGACCCTTCCATTATACAGTACAGCAAAAGGCCAGGAACTCATTTGTAAAGGCCAGGCAAACAAAAGCTATAGGGTAGTTTGTTACATATAAACAATGATTTTTTTTTTACTTTTCCTAAGAAGACTTTGGATATTGGGGAGTTAACTCTATGAAAGGAACGTACGGCTAGGGGTTTCACATAAAAAAAAAATATACAAATATCAAAAGAGAAAAAGGAAAATGTTGTGGGGGTCTCAGTTGATGACTGAACTTGGAAATCCAAGTAAAGGAAAGGAGGGAACATCGTTCATCAACTCCTCCAAATCCCATTCCCCCATTCTAAGCTCTTCTACTTCCCAATAATTTCCAACCCGAGCTAAGTTTTCTGTCGATCTGTTATTATTGATCATTGCCTTCTTGTATGCGTTTTCAGTACTTTTTGCTTCTTCTTCAATGCACACACTCTCTAAAGGAGGAACAAACAGGTCCCCGTCTAAGCCAAACACACCATTTCCCCCATGAAAACTATCTCCGCATACACCAATTTGGTGAGTCATGTATTGGGGTACTGCATTAAGATATCCGCTTGGCATGTTCAGGCCATGCTCGAGCACATGCGATGGATATTCGATCATGTGGTGGTTGTTCAGGGTCATATTCTGCATGGAAGATGATGAATCCATGTACATGGGCATGATGCTGCTGCCATGTTCTTGGATGGAAATGAGTCCCCCCATAACATCTTTAGGCGATGATGAGACGTCGCTTGTGTTTGGCGAGGGTGTGGATGACAAGTTCTTTATCCTTTTCTTTATTGTTGAGTTCCAGAAGTTCTTTATCTCGTTGTCCGTGCGTCCTGGCAAGCGTGATGCAATTTGAGACCACCTTCGAAATAGAAACACAACGAAGTGTCAATTTTACATGCTAAAGTGATGTGGATGCATGCGTTCTATATGGGGATGAATCTTTTCTGTATGCATAATTTGTATGCCAATTTAATAAAACAAAAGGGTGAGAGGAGTGTTTTCAAGGCAGATATGGACACCAAGGGTGCCGGTTTTCTTTTAAGTCAATTATATTGTTGTCCTTGATCACAAGGAGTATTTAAAAAGCAAAGTACGTTATATTTATTATATATATGAAGACTACTTGTCATGTAGGTAGGAAGATTTGATTAATTATATTGTCCATATATGTTTTCTAAATGCATGTTTTTCATGAAAGCTTGAATATTCCTAAAACATGTTAGATAGGTTTTGGAGTATCTTCAACTCAAAGAGCAGCTGTAGACATCGGAGGACCAATGTCATTTTCAGCTTTAATTAATTCTCCAAAAGTAATGTTTTATTATCCAAACTATCACCCCTTGAAAAAGCAGAAAAGCTGAAATATCAGCCCTTGAATCAAATACATCCGTACAGAAAAAATGAACAAATATTATACGTGTGTACATCCACACAAGTAAATATATAGACCGAACGCGGAACTAGAATTTTAGGTGTGGGGTTAGAAAAAATAAATAAAAGTATAATTTTTTTTAAAAAAAAAAAAGAGCTTGAAGAACACATCGAGGCTTGGGGGTATATATAGTTTCACCCCGATGTTATTTATATATGTGTGTATGTATGTACATGGTATGTGCAAGTGTATGCATATATAAATCTTAAGCTTTCATCAAGAGAATGTACAAATTAATTACATTGGTCATAGTCGATGGCTAATATCAACTTCTGGGTCAGGTTGGATGATGATATCTAGAACATAGAGTGGTTATGAGCTTTTTTGTCTGCTTGTTTGTACTTTCCTTTCCTTGAACTAATGATATTTTTTTGTCAGGTTTAAGAAGTTTTCATGATAAGAATGATTCGGTTAAGTGGCATTAAGCAATATGCGCTTGTATTTTTACATACCAGTAAAATAATTGCCATGTTAATTATATTTATACCATGCATATGCATATAGCACAGAAAGAAGCTAGGCTCATAATGCCATCACATGTTCAGCAGTACTATAAGCTTGTATTTTTCTCCACCTCTTGCATACAAAAGGTTAGAAAATTGATATAAATAAATTGTTTAGAAACCAGTTGGTCAATATTAAAAGTTATAAAAAATTGTGTTTTTTTTTTTTTTTTTTGTCATATAAAACTTCATTAATACAAAGAGGGGTGGAAGCCCCGACATCAATTGCTTCTATAACCATATTTTTATCCTACAATACTTATGTGAGAGTTTCAATAAAGCTGTAAATGTTTTGGCTTAAAGGCTAAGAAAAGGGCCGTTAAAAATGATGGTTTTTGAAGCAGTACTCTACCGATGAGAGAAATGGTTGAAGAGATGGATGGAGAAAGAACCTGTTGCCAAGAAGGGAGTGCAAATGGATGATGAGGGCTTCTTCTTGGGGCGAGAAGGCACCTCGCTTGAGGTCAGGCCTCAAGTAATTAATCCAACGAAGGCGACAGCTCTTCCCACACCTCTGCAAGCCGGCATTTCTAGCGACATCACTCCAACAACCTTGTCCATTGTTGAGCATGTAACTCATGAGCTTGTCGTCCTCTTCTGGCGACCACAAGCCCTTCCGAAGCTTGTTGTTGGTCCCGGCTGCTGCCGAGGGCTCAGCTGGCTTCCTCATTTTGAGAGGCTGTGGATGAGATATCCTTGGTATGGGTAGTGGCAGTACTTTAATTTATCTCCCAACTGGGTTGGTGTAGGTCAGTGAATACTTTATAGAGAAAGAGCGCTACAGAGGGAGAGAGGAGAGGAGGAGGCTTCATGAAGTGGGAAAAATGATCATGATGACATTGATGGTTGTGGGGTTTGCTTAGAATATAGGGAAGAGAGAGAGAGAGAGAGAGAGACAGAGGGATTGGTTGATGGGTCTGAGTAGAAAACGGTTTGGAGGGGGACCTGTGAGAGAGAGAGAGAGAGAGAGACAGAGTGTGTGTTTGTGTGTGTGTGTGTGTGTGAGAGAGAGAGAGAGAGAGAGAGAGAGAGGTTGTCGTCTTGTCTTTGACTCCATGACACCGTAAGCTTTGTCTTTTTCTATTACAAATCTCTTCGATCGCTCACATGGTACTCATCAAAAAAAATATATACGAAAACTTTGTTTTCTAACCAAGCCAAGGTATTTGCTTCAACTTCACATAATCTCTCTCTCTCTCTCTCTCTCATTCATGCAAGCCACACGTGTATCTTAAGGTATAAAAATAAAAAATAATGATGGCAAAATTGCACGTGGCGCATGCTCAGTCGGTCCAAATCATCCATAGTCTCGATTGCTGATTGGCCGAAAATTTATTCAAAGCTTTCAATTCATAAGGAAAAGTAGAAATTACTCCAATATATACAACATAAGACCTTTTTAAAAGATTTTGAAAACTTAATGCTATATACAGGATTAATAAACCCGTTTGGTCATGGGTCAAATCTTTTAGCATTTGGATCGTATGAATTGAAAATCTCTAAATATTTTTGATATTTTTATATAATCTAAGAAGCTGCGAGAAAAAGAGAGACGACAAAGAGAAATAGCAGAAGAAGCTAGAAATTGTGTGAGAACGGAGTTAGGACCTTCGAGTGTCAATTGCTGGCCCATATTACTTGCAATTTGAGCAGGTAATTGAGAAAGTACGTACCCTTGTAGAGTTGTAGGGCTTACTTCCTCGAGCAAGTGTTCAGGCAGCCAAAGACTAACTCAGATAGGTAGCTAGTCTCCTTATGGGACGTCCTTCTCACGTACAATTGTCTACTTGGGAAAGCGGCGAAAAATGGTTTACAAAGATGAAAAATGTAAAACATTTTACACATGTGTTGTGAATGTCAACTAAAAACATTTTCGGTGTAACAATTAATTAGAAAAAGTGTCAGTCACATTTAGCGTTATTACTACAAAATGATTAATTAAGTTACAATTACAGTTCACTAGAATTACTTATAATATATATATATAAAAACTTAACACTCATGAGTATCTTTATACATAATTTACTTACTTAACGTGGACAATTCAAACTCTTAAGGTAAGACTATCTTTTTGGAGTGTCACCATTAGAATTTCTTATATTAAGATTAATGTCACATTTATATTACTCTTTTGCAATTCAAATCCCACACAAAACCTGGAGTACTCCTAGTCCTACTACAAAAACTTTTATGCTGAGGTGATGTATAACTATAAAAACAATTATTTAATTAATTTGATCTTTTGTGCAATTGAAGTCACAGATAAATTACCTATAAAATAATCAAAAAGCAGGACACATAATTAATCTTCTAGAATGTAATTACCAAATTCATGACCGAAATAGATTTCTACATATCGGCCGCCTGCCGGCTGCCGAACAGATCGATCGATCCCTGTGGTGGGTTAAAGTGGTGACGAGACAGTCGAAAAACTTCTCAAAATTATATACTGCCAAAAGAATATAAAGCCACCTCATCAAGTGGATCGGGGCATGCATTATGTATATATATCAACATCAAAGGTCTCTAACTAGCTAAATGATGACAGAATGTTCCTCAGAGAAGTATACGTACCCTAAAATGACTCTAATGGCTGGTGGCAAGAAACAGAAATTCATTGTACGTTTTTGTTGGTCCCTTGAAAGAATATGGATGCATGTGTTGTTCCTGCGAGGAATAATGGAAATCCCATGGACAAAATCTGTCTGGTCTGGTGGTAAAAGGGCAAAGAACTCGATAATTTTGACCAATGCCCCCTTATAGTTTTTTTTTTTTTTTTTTTTTTTTTTACTTTTTAATTTTTTTTATTTATAGGGTTTGATACTCCTATTTATGCGAGTTGTTTCCTTTATATATGAAGAGTTAATTGCTACAACTCAGACAGATTTTGTCATGAAGTTATTACCTTTCAAGGAAGTACAATAAAATATGTTTCTCTCTCTCTCCATAAACTTTTCTTTTGAGATTCTGTTTTTTACTTTAGTGAGCCGACTGGGGAGGAATTCCTTTTTCTTTCTTTTCTTTTTTTTTTTTCCAAAACTTTAAACTTGAAAGCCAAATTCACTGTGTTCTCATTTTCTTTGCCCGGGGCATGCCTTCTTCCCCCACCTTCCTCCGCCTTGAATCCATCTGTCATCTACCCCCACCACCGGGTAACGTACACGCCGTCATGACGCGTGTCGCCTCTATGTTTTGCCTTCCACAGCAGATTCCTAGCTCTCCTAAAATTCCTAGCCTCTATGTGGAGTTGTTTCCTAGACCTCCACATCCAAATGTGGTGTTCCCTAGGCCTCTTCATGATCGACCACCTCAAATTCCAAACATCGTGGCGGTGCTTCGCTTCAGCAGCTCCGATCCAATCATTTCCAATGCTCTCTCTCCCACTGTGGTTTCCAATTAAGCTTGCTTGATGCTGCAGTTGGTCGGCGTTCCTAGTTATAGGATGTTCTGTCTTTGGACTGCTACACCAAACTGCTTTTGTCATGGCTATTGAGTCAAAATTCAACTGGGTCAAGCCAATCTTCTGGCCTGCCCTATTCACAATAGTCTTTAATTATGTTTTATTTTTACTGTGATGTTTATTTTAAGGGCATTTGTTAGGTTGCCCCGCCCATATTTTCTTTGTTTTTCTTTTGATATAATATATTCTCATTCTTCCTTTATATTGCTTGAAAAAAACAATTACCATTCAAGAAAATAATAGTGTGGGAGTGTCCATCTTAATTATGGGGTAATCACCCTAGATCCCATAAGTTATAATATATTGCATATATGGTCCTATATGTACTGTATGTGTTCATCCCAAATATATATACTCTCCATCATTGTTCTCTCTCACCGCAATTAATTTCTTCACCAGCTACTCTCTTGAATACCAAAAAGTTGAAAGGTAAGTCTATAAAGTTTCAAGGCAGTACAAGGAATGTGAAGGAGTAGTATTGATCGATGTCATTGCTAGATTGGAAGCATGGGGACCAAAATTGCAAACATCCCATCAAGTTTGTAGGAGCCGGGAGGAACAAAGAGGTTCAATCATCAAATTAAGTATTTCTGGAGCCAGGGTATGTGTCAATCTGGGATTTGTCTGTGATCATTAAGTTGGAGATTAACAAATCTTGACATCTAAACTTATGCAGTCATGTCAGCATTATGTTTCAAATTAATTATTTCGTTGGTAACACGTCATTATATTGATCGAGTTCAATTAATGGCTTCATGATTTATCAAAGTATAAGCAAATGGCAATCTGCCATGCAAAAGAGATATTGTCACTTCAAAAGGATTAAAGTTACACGATTGATTTAAAATTAAAAAGGTGTTGTTTCACCTAGCTAGTAGAAAATTAATATGATCGAGATTTAACGTTAATAAATACTTTTATAATTGTTATGATTATAAATGTCACATATGATTTAAATGCAATGTTAACTATGAGTATAACCTCTTGAACACCTTCTCCCGACAAGTCGGTTTTGAACGGTGAATTCTACTTGAAGTTTATGTTTGGTATCAGAGCTAATTATCACCACGTCTGAATAGAATTATTCCCAACATTAATATTTATGAATACAAGGTCTTAGATTTGGCGTGTCGATTCCATGCATGTCCAAGTTTTGTCATTTGAGTCAACAGATGGTTTCAGATTCAAGACCTCATTGAATCACACCAAAAGGGCTAGACAATGATACCAAGCGTGGAAGCTTCAATATTGTAACTTGTAAAGAGGGCGCTTCGATTCCATTCCGTTTTATCTTTTTCCATTTTCAACAGTGATGATTGGGTTTTTGGCGGATGAGAGGGAGGTGGCATTAGAATTGAGGGGATGAGAATTTTGGAGTTTAGAAGACGACTGTTAGAGCAAATTGAAAATAATATGATGTTTTCATTTTTTTTAATTTTTGTATTCTACGCTGATGTGTCATTCTTTTATTGAAAGGCACAAAAAACTTACTTTATGGTCCTTATAAAAATTATTCTCTAAAATAAAACCCCACAAATAATTCATATAGCATAAAATATACTTCCTTAAAGTTGCTTCCAAATGCCTATTTTATGCAAATTAACAAAAATATACTCAATCAACAAAACTTATAAACAACAAAAAAAAACTTAATGTCCAAAAATAGAAAGGGGTAATAATTTGATATATTTTTTAAACTTCACCCCTCAAATAATAGATCTGAGAGGAGGAGGGAGCAAATCTACTTCCTCCTCCCATCTCTTTTACTTATTTCTACTCCCCGCTCCTACCCTCCTCCTCCCATTATGTTTTTTTTCTTTTGTTTGTAGGGGTTCTCAAACCAGATCAACAATTTTTACCTTTCCATTATACATCCATCCATCTACCTTCGTGTTGTGCCGTTCATCTTCTCAGTAGCCTCTGCTTCTGTTTGCTGATTGTGTTTTTTCTTTGAAAAAGAGTTTTTTTTCTTTTTGTCTTTTTGTCTTTTTTTTCTTTTTTTCTCTCTCTCTCTCTCTCTCTCTCTCTCTCTTTCTCTCTTTAGATCTGCCCTCATGGCGATCTATAGTATGAAGATTAGTCGGGTGTAAAGAGCTATCTCTTACGGCCTAGATAATTTGGTGTAAGGGATTATCTCTCATAGCTGGTTTAAATAAATTTTTAAGATATTTGGCTACATTTATCTTAGATTTAGTTTGCTCGGAGCAAATCTACTCTTTAACTATTTTTGTAAATGGGTTAGTGGAAGATGAAAGCCATAGATAACACTTAATTGTAAGAATTTTGTTTTGTATCTATGACTATGAAACTCATAGCATGCGGTTATAATTTTGCAAAGCTTTACGCTTTGTGATGAAAGAACTTTATACTCATAATCTTTGATCAATAAAGTACTCAAATCTTTTATTAAAAAAAATAATAAAATAAACAAAAAAAAAAAAGTAAGCATAGAGGGAAAACGTGAGAGGTACTAATTAAAAAGACTTCCAATTTGATTATAATAATTAAGGATAACTTCACAAAAGAGTACTGAATAATCACGTGTTTTGACGGAAGGATATCAAACTACCATTTCTCTCGAACCGGGGTATTCCATCAACTTTGGGCGTTAAATCCTGACAGAATATCCATCTTCTTTTTATAAAATAAAAGGAGAAAAAGATACTAGGATTTAAGTGTTGGTCAGAATTTAACAAAATTTACAAAAACACATATGCCTGAATCTTTGAAAATTTTTATAAAAAAAATTTAAAAAAATAAACGTATGGGTATTTTGAAGATTTTGGCATGATTTAATGCCCAAAGCTGAGGGAATACCTTTATTTAAGAGTTTTTGATAGTTTAATATCCCGGTTTGAGAGAAATAATAATCTGATATCTTTCCGTTAAAACACGTGATAGTTCAATACCATTTTGTAAAGTTATTTCTAATAATTAAAATGCCTTTATTTTGAATGTCTTCAGTTTCAAACCTAGTAAAAAGGAATCCTGACCAATTATCATCATCAAATGCAGGGCCATAGGATCAAGAATATTCCATTAGGATATTTATATATCACTCAAGCCGCAAAAGAGCCATTGAAAAGGCAGGGATTTTATAGCATCTAGTAGCTACGTACATCATATATATATATAGGAAATGAATACGAAAAATCTGCAATATTTGTCCCTCCTTTAACTTTTATTTTGAGTTAGTGAGGATCACCTTTCACTATGAAAGGGATGTGCATATCTTTTAATTTTGCAGCTTCTCTGAAAGAAGAAACCTGAAAAGAAAGGGGCTTATTGCTTCTTTTATGGAAGTCCTCACTCCTCAATGTTCATGGGTCCCTAAGGAAGAAGAACATGTTATTTAAATTATTTAAAAGACATGTTAATATTGATATTATATGTGTCTTTCTTTTTTTCGAATAACCTCTTTTTCCATGTGTAACAATAAATAGATTGGAAAGACTAAATTTTGGTTTTACAAAAGTAGAATATTAATTGCAACTCAAAGCATTTCATTTCAATTGAGTTGAGTTTTCGGTGTTTAGGGGTCCCTAACTAAGGAACAAGAAGACAAATGATGTAGATTATGCTACGTTATTTAAATTTTTTAAAAGGCGTGTCACTATTAACATTATATACGTTTTTTTTCCGAGGAACCTCATTTTCTACACGTAACAATAAATAGATCGGAAAGACTAAATTTTGGTTTTAAAGAAGTAGAATATTAATTGCAACTCAAAACATTTCATTTCTATTGATCAGTTGAGCTTTCAGTGTTTATGGGTCCCTAATTAAGGAAGGAGAAGACAAGCGGTGTACATTATGCTACGTTATTTAATTTTTTTTTTTAAAAAAAAACGTGTTAATATTAATATTATATATGTCTTTTTTCCGAAGAATCTCTTTTTCTACGCGTAACATTAAATAGATCGAAAAAACTACATTTTGTTTTTACAAAAGTAGAATATAGCTCAAAACATTTAATTTCAACTGAGTTGAGCTTTGTAATATAGCCTAATTAGGAGGCCTAGATCTTTTGCTAATACTTATAATTAAAATTAATCACAATATTCCCCGAGCGTGAAAGTTAAGTACTCCTAAACTGAATGAATTTAAGATATAGCGTAAAGATGTAGCTAGCATTTTTCTTGTATTGTGTCATATCATATATTTTCCATCACAAGTTAATTGATTGGATTGAACCTTTTGGATAATTAAATGTGTGGAACATGCATGTCTCAGAACTGCTGAAAGAGTCAAGAGACAACGTAGATGAAATGAAAAGCATGTCCATTCCTATCTTGTAGCTCACCTAATTACAAACATATCCCCCATGATATAGTTGAATTTTGCAACTTAATTAATTAGACAGTTCATTGAAGACTAATCATTTTGGTTGCATAGATAATCATCATTTTACAATTTAAATGTATAGATTACATCAGACAGGTATGATTACATCATAAATAAACGATTAATTAATGCTACTAGCTCCGCTCTTATTCCACGTAATTAATGTGTCAGTGTCCATTAACTATTGGATAAGCTTTTGATAAAAATAAAATAAATAAGTTCAAGAGTCAATAGGAAATGTCAAATCAGCCAATTAATGAGATGGTCGGAAATTCTGGTTTCCATCTCGTGGACATTATCAACTCAACCGAAATGGAAGCCAGAATGGAAATAAACATTTCTCTTTAGGATTACTCGACACAAATGTCATATCAACCAATTAATGAGATGGTCGGGATTTCTAGTTTCCGTCTCATGTACATCCATCATCAACTCAACCGAAATGGAAGCCATAATGAAAATAAACATTTCTCTCTAGAATTACTCAAAACAATTACAAATTGTTATCTTGTCAGGTGTTTATATATCTTGGGTTAGTTGTAGAGTTCTTAAGTAGGAGTGTTTGAGTCAAGGAATAATCGTTATCTTTAGGGCTGCTGAGATATCCTTATCGTTGTCATTCAAATGCAGTTGAACATTATCTGCCACCGCTAATTTATTCTCCAAGATTGAATTATGACTCCTAACTATATTTTTCATTAAAGCTTCAAAACCTAAAACTCTCTAAGAACTACTTACAAAAATAAAAAATAAAACTCTCTAAGAACCACACATTGACAGCAATCCTCCAATATTTGTAAAAAAATATGTCTGACAACCTCGTAAAAGAAACTTCCAATTGTAAAAGTATGCCAATAACGGACGATTACTTAAAAGAAACTTCTCTCTAACGTTTTATTTTTTATTTTTTTTACATGTCCACGTAAAAGGAGGACGAATGCGAACTAGTGACCTCATTTTCATGAGGCGTGATCTTTAGCCGGTTGAGCTATCCCTTGGAGACAACTTCCCTCTAAGTACTACTAAAAAAAAAAAAAAAAAACTTCAAGATCAATACCATGAGGAATGATAGGCAGGAGCAAACCAACCGGCCACTGCCCCCCTTTTCATTAAAAAAGAGTTTTTATAATCAAAAACAACTTCTGATGTCCCATCAAAAATTGTTTTTGATTAAAAAATATATATATATATATTTTTAATAAAAGGGCCTGTTGGGGGCCGGTTGGTTTGCCCCCAACTATCATTTCCCCAATACCATACCATCGGCCTTAAAATTGGGGATTCATTAGAAATGTTAAAATATTTTTTGAAAAACGTTTTTCGCTTTTTTGATGTTTTTGGTATGATTGAAAATCGTGATCAAATTGAAAACATTTTCGGTTGATCAAGAAAACATTATTTAATTTTAGTAAAATATTTCTCTTTTTTAAAGTCACAAATCATTTTTCAAGTTTAAACTTCTCGTCAAACAATTGTCGGAGAAAATACATTTTACCCCTCATTCTCCAAAGTATCACTACTTTAATTAGTATTTTTACCTCAAAAGTTTAAAAAATGACACTTAAACCCCCCACATACTATCAAAATGACACTTCATGCACTGAAGAGTTACTCCATCTATACATTTATCTTTTGCAATTTTTACTGAGCGGGTCATAATCGAACTCAACCCGACCCAGAACCGCCCACTTCATTATTTTATTTGTTTTTTTTTAGATTTCAAACATTTTTTTCCGCCCAAACTAAAATTTGCTTTCGTCCCCAATTTCAAATATGGTTTTGGTTCCGAAGAAAACAGAGTAAGCAAGAACTTCCCTTTGCGGACCCTCCGACCAAGCCGACCGCCGACCGGTAACCGCCGGAGCCCTTCTTGAACCTTTTCAATTGCACTTATGGATTACTTCTTATAACTTTGGTGCTTAAAAATCAGGGTTTCGTTTTGGCTTTGCAGCAAATTAACATGGCAAGACGAAGAGCCAAGAAAACTGTTAAGAAATCTCCGCCGTCTCTTGTGAATGATGTAAACGGTGCCGTTGAGAAAGAGGCCCAAATTGACAAGGAACAAGCTGCTTTTACGGATCAGGAAGGTATTTTTTCTTTTCTTTTTTTCAATATATATATATATATATATTTTTAATTTAAGTAATACATGGAAGAAATGGTAGAATTATTTCTCAATTTGCTATCTTCTTTGTTTCTGAATTTGATTTTTGAACAGTTGAGCGACAGAGTGCTGCGATTAGGGCTATTCGTGATGTGGAGATTGAACACTTGCTGACCGAATTGCGTTTGCTTCGCTCGTATTTCAGCAAGGAACAACTACGAACTCCTGCGCTGAAATTTTTCAAAGAAAACCTTCCGAACCTTTCGGTTGTTGGAGATGAAGGAAACAAACAATTCGAAGTGCAATGGAACGATGAAAACGGTAATTTGTCCATGAACCAAGGTGATGGAGGAGACATACACACGTCTCTTCTGCGCCGGTTGTCCATGGCTTATCCGGACTGCTCTGCTGCTATTGCATCTTTGGGTGGCTTTCAATTTTCGAGCGAAGCGGGTATTGGTAAATTTACGGTCTTTTGATGAATAAAGCCGAAATTTGATTCCTTTGATTGATTGTATATCTCACAAGGGTGCTTGATTGGTGGCAGTGAAGACAAGCCTTTTAGGTGCCGGTAATCTGCAAATAAGTGACTTTGTATGTTCTCTTGCTATCTCTATATTTGATGTGGTCAAATTAAAGGGCTTCTGGATGCATATATTAACCAAAACAAAGGATGGTTTCTTTTGATTTTGTCTCAACTTTAAATGCAATTGAAATTGTGTTTATTTTGCACTTCATGCTATAAACTTATTAAAGCATGTTTCAAAGCCCAATCCCAAGACTTCTTGATATCACCAAAAAAAATGCCATGTTTTCTTTCTTTTTATCTTACTGAAATTTCTGTTTTGTAGGTTTTGGAGGAGCCATCTGATACTCAGATGCTTGGGATGCAAGATGGTCTACGAACTCCTGGGGTTTGTCTCTTCTTGGTCACTTCAATTGAATTGAATAACTGGCTCCTTCAATGAAAGTACATACAAAACCTTTATGGATGTTAATAGAACGTAAACACATGAATTGAATAACCGACTCCTTCAATGAGATTATGAGTGCTGTTCTGTATTTATATTATTTAAAACCTTATCAGTTATCATAAAAGCCCTTATCACATACAAGTACATATCAGTTACAGGTGATTATCATAACATATGCTCATCACACGTCTTGGGTATATCAGATTGTTGCTGCTCTTTATCTGTTGTACGTTGATCTTCTTGAAGTTGTTGAGATGTTCCCTTATCTTCTAAGATCTCTGTTCCAATAGTTGCTGTGTCAGTTATCACTAGTTGGAGCTTGTGTTGCAAGTCCATCTAGTACTGAAGTAGTATTCTAGGAAGCTCTCGAATGCACAGTTGGTGTCGGTGCTTGAGATTTTATCCCAATGTAAGCTATGATTTACAAATAACAAAAGCAGTTCAATTTTAAAAGCAGAAGTATATAAGGATAGGTAGCTAGTGACTGCAATTGAGTGAGAAAAATAAAGCTTGCTAAGGGCTGAGTTTGTTTCTAGAGTATTTATCAGCTACGTTTCTTTTTTCTTTTAGTTTTGGTGGATGGCTATCAAATTAGCATGAGATGCAAGTTAAATATTTACTTTTGATCATTTTTGTAGGTGAGTAGCCAAAGGCTGTCTGTTGGGATGACACCGAAAACACGGAGGCTGCCCAAGCCTGGTGAGATGCTTTTATCTGTCCATGGCTCACCCCTTGGTGTCTACAAGGAAGATAACATGGAAGCCATACATGGTATGAAGAGAGTATCTATATCTGCACTTATTCATGATCTCATCACTGCATCGAGCATACATGCTTGCTATATATATCATCAAGAAATTTGATAGTCTAAGAAATACCAAATTCACATAGCTTTTTTTTTTTTGTTCTGACGTGTGAGCTGCTGTGCAGAGTCAGAAGAGGGCTGACCAGCTTCAATTCATTTGGTCAATCATTGTTCAAGAATATGCAAATACTTACAAACCCAAGACCGCTTGAATGTAATTCTGTCATTGTACCAATGCTATTTCAATAGCTGAAAATGTTCTTTTATTTCAATGCACAGTTATCTCTGTATTGAGATTTTGAGTAAAGAGCAGTCTTGCATTTCTTATTTGTCTTTGGAGAGCGCAAAGTACCTGTTTGTGAATATGCCTAAGAGAGATATGGTTTCCTGGACTACAATGAAATCCAAAAAATGCATGCAATATCTAATATCATGTGAGGCAACTGCTTCCAAAATATTTGTTGGTTCACGGATATGACCAAAATACATACTTTACAGTGCTTGCAATCAATCCTTATATATTGACAGCAATCCTCCAATTGTAAGAGTATGCCAATAACTGACAACCTCGTAAAGAAACTTCCCTGGAAGACATGTGCTTCTACAAAAGAAAAGAAAAAGTGAGAAACACTCTCAATACCATACCACAAAAGAAACTAAAAAAACACTATAGGAGGGAGTAAAGTGTATTTTCCCACCAAAAAAAAAAAAAAAAGCTTGGGTATACCTATAATATATAGGCTATACCCAAAGAAAACCCTCGGCTTTAAACCACTTTACTTACCCAAAGAAGCATAATAGGCTATACCCATAAATAAGAGACTGCCTCTTTATTTGACACCCCCTATGAATATCAAATTGATAGCAGTAAGGCACAAAGCATAGCATGCCAGTAAAACCTCTCATACCTACCTTGACTCCAAAGCAACTAAACCAAATCCATGCTCAACTCCTTAAAAACCCAAAGCCCTACGCTCTGAACCAATTGTTAGGAATTCTCACAAACTCTGCCACCCCACAAAATGCCTTTCTTCTCTACAACCAAATGCTTCAACACCCAACCTTCCACAACCATTACACCTTCACCCATGCCCTCAAGGCATCAACCTTATTGCATGAGCGCCAAAAGGGTCTTGAAATCCATGCACACGTCCTAAAATCCGGTCACTGTTTTGATATCTTCATCCATAACTCCTTGCTTCATTTCTACGTTGTTGGGAATGACAACTTATCCGCTTGCCGGATTTTTGACTCGATGCCTTCCCCGGATGTCGTTTCGTGGACTTCGATCATTTCGGGGCTTTCTAAGTGCGGTTTTGAAGAGGAAGCCATTGTTAAGTTCTCGTCCATGGATGTAAAGCCTAATGCTAATACTCTTGTTAGTGTTATGTCTGCCTGTGCTAGTCTAAGAGCTCTGAAGCTCGGGAAAGCCATTCATGGATATAGCTTGAGGAATTTGGATGGCAATAACGCTATATTGGGTAATGTAATGGTGGATTTTTATGTGAGATGTGGGTCTTTGGAGAGCGCAAAGTACCTGTTTGTGAATATACCTAAGAGAGATGTGGTTTCCTGGACTACAATGATAGGTGGTTATGCACAAAGAGGATTTTGTGAAGAGGCAGTGAGGGTATTCCAGGAAATGGTGGAACGAGGGGAAGCTCATCCTAATGAGGTCACTATTGTTAATGTATTGTCAGCATGTTCTTCCATGGGTGCATTGAATTTGGGTCAATGGGTGCACTCCTACATTGATACGCAAAGTGATCTTACGGAGGAGACTAACGTGGGAAACGCCTTGATCAACATGTATGTTAAATGCGGGGATGTGGGTATGGCAATTCAGGTTTTTAACATGCTTATGCGCAAGGACATCATATCATGGAGTACCGTTATCAGCGGCATGGCCATGAATGGTCATGGCATGAACACATTGCATCTCTTCTCGCTGATGCTAATTCTTGGGGTTCCTCCAGATGATGTAACCTTCATTGGCTTGTTATCTGCCTGCAGCCATGCAGGGCTTGTAGCTAAAGGGTTGATGTTCTTTGAAGCCATGAAGAATGTTTACGGGATAATCCCCCAAGTACAGCATTATGCTTGCATGGTAGATATGTATGGACGTGCTGGGCTGTTGGAGGAAGCAGAGGATTTTATTAGGCAGATGCCTGTGGAAGCCGAGGGACCAATTTGGGGAGCTTTACTTAATGCTTGCAGAGTTCATCGGGATGAGAAGATGTTTGAAAGGATCAGGCAATGCCTGCTTGATACAAGGGGTGTGAGTGTCGGGACTTTTGCTTTATTGTCAAACGCATATGCTGGTTCTGATAGATGGGAAGATGCTAATAAGGTTCGTGATGCAATGAGATGCATGGGGTTGAAGAAAATGGCAGGATGTAGCTGGCTAGAGGTCGATCCCTCCACCCATAATCAGGAAAAACCCGCATACGCAGGAAAATAAGCTGTCATTGTTCTTAATCTTTGTTATTGATCAAAATCTGTCCGAAAATCAATTTGCAAGACATTCTGGGATACTAGAATTGGCATTATATTGCTAGATGGGTGAAAGATTTTCAACAGGCAGCCTATAAAACTGAAGCCAATACAGAAGATATTTGAAGTATTATATAATTTAATGACATTTTTTCTCATGTATAGCTTACCATTACAAATTTACAATCGTTGCCTCTTCTTCTTCTTTTTTTAGTGTATATTACTTTGTGCATTGGTGTCTGATAACAAACGACTTGCTTTTTTCTAAAAAAAAATCTTTATCTTGTGAAAGCAAAAAGAAGACATTGCAAACCACAATATTAAATCGTGGGGACATTGCGAAAATTGAAACATTACGTTACAAATGATGTAACCTTTTGTTTTCTTTATGGTGAAATTCAAGGATAGTTGATCAAGGTTTGATCTTCATTGAAGCCATGAGAAATATTTATGGATCATGCCCCAAATGCAGCTTTTTCTGCTTGCATGGTTGATGTGTAGAAGGGCTCTTGGAGGAAGCAGAGGAGTCAACATGTAAATTTTGGTTTTTGCAAAATGTATGAAAATCTGCAGTTGTTTAAAGGATTAGGACTTAGGAGGTTCTTTTTACACACTAGAGTGAGCAAAAGCTTGCACTAGTCTAAACAAAGAAAGTGACGCAGATAATAGTGTGCGTTATGCTTCATGGTGGGACGCAGAGATGTGGATGAGAGCAGGATTAAGTTGGATTCCTATGACAGATTCTTTGTTATTGGTCAAATTATAAAACAAAAACAGTAGAACAATCATAACAATTTTGAGAAAAAGTATTGGCTTAAACTACCATGACAAGGTTATAAATCTTACTACACTAATATTACAGTTCCATACTCTTAACCGTTGATTGATTAGATAGAGATTCTCGCAATTTTATTGTCCGAATTACTAATAATTTAACAGCAAATATGAAAGAGCTAATATAAGACTTTCATGCCCATACAAAATTTGAACTGCTCACCTACTTGAATAGTTGAATAGGTAGATCTCATGTTATCTCTCACATTTACTACTCGAATTACTAGCAATCCGAACATCAAATTGCTGAAAATCAGAATCCCGATTGAATATTACCTTTCTCACATATGCCAAATGCAGGTAAAGAAAGTCACTAACCCCTATTACCATTGAGGGTCTAGGTCCCAAGATCGAATCCTACAATTCAAAGCGCTTGGAATTATTGGCTTGGGTGTTGCTACATTCCTTAATGGGGCAAGTGTAAACCTATGGCCTGTTTCCATCATATCCCCTCTTGAGCAATGCCCAACAGGCAAAAACTATTATGGTCATACATAGGTAGAGTTGTCACTCCGGTTGCCCACTCTTTCCCTTTTTTACCCCCCCAAAAAAAAAAAATTCCCTGTTACTCATTGTCCTAAGCCCCCCAAAATAATAATAATAATAACATAATTGATTTTGGAGTCAAAGAGTATTAAATAAACAGTGAACGTCAAATTCGTTTTTGAGCTTAAATATTACAATCTTAGGAGCAACAAACCAAAATTCTGGTACAATATCCGGCTCAACCCCATGTACGGAAATTACAACTTAAAACATATCTCAAACTCAAAAATTGTGTTAACAAAAACATGCTACTAAACCAATTAAAAAAAGAACTATGCTGCCAGTCATTCGGGCTGCAAAAACTACAACCAAACCAGAAAATTGATTAAGACCATAGTTCTTTCTCAACAGCAAGTAACCCAAAGGTTCAGAATAACTTCTCCGTAAAGAACAAACAACTTTCCCTGTGATTAGGGAACCCAAGGTTCAGAATACCGTCTCCGCAAAGCATAAACAACCTTCCCTGTGAGAAAAAAGCATATTTGATTACTAGAAGAATTATTTTCATGTATATAAACCTAAACATAACATATAGGAAAAACTACAGAGTAGTTTTGACAATTGTTACATTCTCACCCTAATATCACCAATATCATGATGCGGATTTCAAAGCCTAGCATGGGAGAGAAATTCAATCAACATAACCTCTTCACTCTTTCGAATACATTTCTTATAGTTAAATAAATAGCTCACACAAGCATGTGAGCAAAATGAGATCTATTGCACATGGGATTATGGCTTTATGGTATGCCAATGCAAGAAAAATGTCTAATGAAGGGTATAAACTGATGTGCAAGTGAAGAAAATAAAAGTATTTCTAGATCCCAGAAAAAGCTTGATGGAGATGGAAGAAAACATATGTGCAGCTAGTGATAATGGATAGTACCATTAATAAAGTGAAGGTAAATCAACATAATGGACTTAAAACAATAGCCACAAGGTATAAATATTTTTTAAAAATAACAAAATTTATGAAGATTGCAGTTGATTTTCCCAAATACATAATAATCAAGCATCAGCCAAACTTCCAGATACAAACTTTACCCAGTAATCCCTGATATGTTAACGTGGATCTAAGACCCAAACTGGAGATCAATTTCAAAATTTATGTTTTAGCAACTTTATATAATGGGTTTGAGTAAAATGTATCAATGTGTAATCCCGTAGCAAGAGAGTTGAGCACCATGCCCAATAGACACTCTCTCAAGAACAAAGAAAAATCCTTCATGCTGCTTACAGCATTGGTGTCTTCCTCATATTTCCTCATTATCCAAAAGAAGAAATGATAGAAGTAACTCATGTGCATCCAAAACTTAAAACAGATGCATCTGATACAAAAAATTGCAGGGGCGAATAAACATAAATACACCTAATGCCTATGGATAACAGCATGCAACAAAACCATGAATAGACAATATACAGAGTACTGAAAAAGGAAAAGCATCTAAGAGATCAATATAGAACGCAACCTTTATATGCATTGAGGGTAACTTCAAGTGTGGTAAAATAAATAGACTAGCTTAAGTAAAAATAAACAGGCAATGCCGTTGATGTACCTCAAGTATTTCAGCGTCTGTCTGTTTTGCCAGTAGAGCGCTTCCCTGAGAACAAATGCTTTGGCTTCAAAGTAGGAATTACTCTATCCGCCTCACCACGACGAGCGTCCTTGTTCCTCTTCTTGGCAGATTTCTTGGCAAGTTTTACTGCCTTAATCTTTTGAATAGAGTCCTTGAAGCCCTCTCCAGGGATGACTTCACCTGGAGGCCGTGATGTCGCCCTTGATCGGGATCTAGATATAATTCGCAGCTTCTTGTTAGGTGTGTCCACATCCACATCCATAACATCATCAGCTCCCCTGTCAGGCGATCTTGCCCTCTTCCGGCCCCTCGACTGACTGCGGGCTCGGTTAATGGCCAAACTTGGATCCAGCCCCAAATAGGATAGCTGCCTTCCCATTCTATCTGTTGTGAACCGCCTGTCCTTGTCAAATTTCCTTGGTACGATAGGTCGGCTCTCTGCAGTGCTTTTCTTGATCCTATGCTGTTGTATGAGTAAGCTTTTCTTTTTCCGGATCTCAGCCAATGCTTGTTGCTCTTCTGGGGTCAATTCCTTGCCATCGATCTCAAAATCATCATCCTCCTCCTCTGCCTGCCGTAGCCCATCTTCTTGTTCCAATTCTTCAAGCCTATGTAAAATATCAGGATCAATGAAGTCATATACATTGTGCCCATCCATAATTTCAGGCATTATATCTTCTTTCCATTCATCATTGCCCAAGATATAATGCTTCTTCAAACTAGCAGAGTATACACCTGCACCACCATTCTCATTCTCCAGATCCCTTTCAGTCGTCCTCTTTTCCTTCTCTGCTGCTTGCTTAGCTTTAGCTTCTAAAACTGCCTGAGGTATACAAGGTGGCCTTTCCTTCTGGTCCCGTGGCTTTGGAATTGCAACATGAAAACGATTTAAGCAGTCATTTATCTTTTTTGATTTCATCTTTAATTCCACCCTCTGATCCAATAACCTCTCACAAGCCGTGTTTTTCACAGCAATTACCCCCTCCTCAGTCAAAGTGCTCATGGTCAACAGAACCCCCTGGTCATCTGTAGGCTCGCCTCCTTGGCCAATCAGAGTCTTCATAGCTTGAGATTTCATCTCCATGACCAACTTCATGTCTTCCTCTGATATACCTTCTAGTGGTTGTAAATCAGTCTTGTTGCAAACTATAATCAACGGTTTGTTCATAAATAGAGACTTAATACTGTGAAAGAGAGCAGCCTGTTGAGCAATGGTATATCCACAAGACCCTGAGATGTCTAAGAAGAACAACACAGCAGCTCGCAGATGAGCCAGAGCTGTTATGCTGCACATCTCAATAATGTTGCGATCTTCAAATGGTCGGTCCAAAATTCCGGGTGTATCAATGACTTGGTACCTCAGGTATTTATAATCTGTATGACCAACAAAGAGTGACTTCGTGGTGAAAGCATAGGGCTGGACATCTACATCAGCCCTAGTGATCTTGTTAATGAATGAACTCTTGCCGACATTGGGGTATCCACAAATCAAGATCGTCCGAGTATTAGGGTCAATTGAAGGTAGCCTCGCCATGTGTTGTCTGATCTGTTCCAAGTAAGCCAAACTAGGAGCAATCCTCTTTATCACAGTACACATGCGGCCAAGAGCAGCAACCTTCAGACACTTGCATCGGTACAGTGAGTCACCATACTTCAACAATTTCACATAGTCTTTTGCAATTTTACTTATAAGGTTCCTTGCAGTATTGATTTGGCCAAGGGCAAGCTTGTAGTGATCTTTGTTGTAGAGAACATGAAGAAGGTCCCCATAAAAAGGATGGATATCATCCAGTCGAGGAAACTCATCAATGATTGCAGAGAGCTTCTCATGAAAGTTCTGCTGGGTATACTTCACTTTGCGCATGTAAAACTGACGGAGGCGGGATATAGCATACCCCTTGTGGACAACAGTCGGTGTTTTTCGTTGGGTGCGAGAGAGAATAATGTCAACGAAGTCCTTCCCATTTGGCACCACCGTAATCTTCTTAAAATTATACTGCACCATCTTGAAAATTCAACTTCTACCCTGTGACACAGTAGTGAAGTAAAATTAAAGGTCATTCAATCGATCAAAACATAACCCACAACTGAGCTTTACATCAACCTATTCCAGTTTAACATTAAAAAAGAAGAAGCATATGCTAAGAAAATTGATCATCTGTTTTCTTTACTAAAACAAAATCATACAAGAAAGCATATAAATAACTTATCTACAGGTATAACATGAACAAGCCGAAAAAGAAGACAAAAAAAAAAAAAGAAGAAAAAAAAGAAAGAAAGAAGAGAGAGACTTGCATATGCTTAATGCTTATAATAAAAGGTGCAGCTAAAAGTAATTTTTTCCCAACATTTCAACAAAGGTTTTCATGAGAAAATTACTTGAAACCCTATAAACGAATCCCAGAAAATCCTAACCCCCCAAAGAAAAGAGCGTATTTTTTCAATTTATAGTGTTTAGGGAAAGTCCTACAAAAATTTCATATTGCAGCGTCCAAAAAACGTCCCACACAATGCAACCTTAGGGAAACCTAAAACCCAAAATCTTTTCTTCGACCCAAAGGAAACCTAGAACCCCAACCCATGCCCAAAAAATCACTACAGTTCCATAAAACCAATCTCTAGCTTCAAAAGAAAGAAGAAGACAAAAACAAAAAACAAAAAACAAAAAACAAAAAACAAAACAGAAGAAGAAGAAGATAAACAACAAAGATTACACCACAAAGACAGTATCAGATCCAACTAAGTAAACAAACACATGCAAGCCCATTCAAGCTCAACCCAACAAATTCAAATCCCACGCATAAGTCACACCACGAACAAAACATATTTTACAATTAAATAAAGAAATCCATGATTCTGGTTCATCAAAGTCCAGGATAGCGAACTTCAAATACTGAGCTATGATCGAATCGCATCGAAAAAAGCTACAATTTAAGCTTAACAAACTGTGAAATTGAAATACCAGAAATGGAATTAACAAAAAAAAAAAAACTAAGACGAAAGAGAACCGTCACAACTAATCCACCTGAGATTCAATTAAAACAGAGCACGTCTAGGGAGAGAGTGACAGAGTTAGAGAGGTCTAGGGTAAGAGTTTAGACGTACCTGTGGGCGTCGCGGCGGGGAAGATTGAAGAGAAGGGTTTAACGAGAACCCTTTTAGAAGAGAGAGAGAGAGAGAGAGAGAGAGCTTACAGACCGATTCTTATAAGGCCCAAGTAGAGGCCCAGGCTTGTTAGCAACACGGCTTGGGCTTAGGGCGGTTTTTTTGAGAGTCAATAAAAGGCCCTCTATTGGGCTTGGCACTTCCTAACTTCATCCTTTTAATTTTCTTTTGTTAAAAAAAAAAAAAAAAAATCAAAATTTTACCATATAAATAAATAAAATTATACGTGAAAATTACATGTATTTTTAACACATGTCAATTTAATAAACTGATCTTTTTTCTATTATGTTTGGGACGATACGTGTATTTGGTGTAGTGGAAAGATGCTCATATATTAAGCTTCAATGAAAAATAATTGAAGTTTTCTTTCTATCATCCAATTTTCACCGTTTATATTTTCACATGAGATTTACTAATGACAAACTAAACTCTATACAAGTAGGATTTTGAACTATGAACGATTTAGGTTATCACTTGAACTTTACAAATTTTCTCCCATTCTTTCTCCTCTATCAAACAAATACAATTAAATATTTCTTGTTATAATGAATAATAATGAGAGCATCTCACACCTCCATTTGACTTATCTACCATTTCCTTTGATTTGTTGCTTAGATTTTGTCACGTTAGTTAAATAAAATTTAAATGTGCAAAATGGATATGTGTTGTAAAATTAATGAAAATAACAAGACAAGATAAAGAGATTGTAAATATGAAATTAGTTCTTCAGGAACTATGTATGATTCTTCTCTATAATTGTGTATTTTACAAAGTATCCAATACTCCCTTTTATAGACATAGAATCATAGTGGGAGGTTAAGGAATAGGAAAGGATAGGACATGAATTAAAAGGCTACATCAATGTATTACATGAATGTTATGGAATTCTAAAAGATGACATGAATGTGTAGAATTCCAATAGATGAAACTAAATTGTCATCCACCAAATGCATGAATGCATTCATAACACTCCCCCTTGGATGACCATACACTAAGAATATGCCTCGTTAAAACCTTGCCAAGGAAAACCCAGTGGGAAAAAACCTGTGGCAAAGGAAAAAGAGTACACTATTCTTGTGTGTCATCGTATGCTTTAGGATTGCCTCATTAAAACCTTGCAAAGGAAAACCCAGTGGGAAAAACCTTAGCGAAGGAAAAAGAGTACAATCAGCATAATCATTTTACTCCCCCTCATCAGGATGAAGAGCTTCAATTGTTTATGATGAAAGATCCTTGAGTCGGCGCATTCCAATGTTATTCACCAACTTCTTAAATGTTGCAGTTGGTAATGTTTTGGTAAATAAATCTGCTAAATTGTCACTTGATCGTATCTGCTTCACATCAATATCACCACTCTTCTGGAGCTCATGTGTATAAAAGAATTTTGGTGAAATATGTTTTGTTCTATCACCTTTAATGTATCCTCCTCTGATCTGTGTGATACAAGCAGCATTATCTTCATATAATATTGTCGGGCTATCTTTGATTGTGGATAAACCACACTTTTCTCGAATGTGTTGAATTACTGATCTTAGCCATATGCATTCCCGACTTGCTTCATGAATTGCTATAATTTCTGAGTGATTTGAAGAAGTAGCAACAAGTGTTTGCTTGACAGATCTCCATGAAATAGCAGTACTTCCACATGTAAATAGATATCCTGTTTGAGATCTACCTTTATGCGGATCAGAAAGAAAACCCGCATCTGCATATCCAACTAACTGTGAATTTGAACCTTTTGGATAAAATAATCCCATGTCAGTTGTTCCACGAAGATAGCGTAGAACATGTTTAACCCCATTCCAATGCCTTCGAGTTGGTGCAGAACTGTATCTTGCTAGTAAATTAACTGAAAATGCTATATCAGGTCGTGTGCAATTTGCAAGATACATGAGTGCGCCAATTGCACTAAGATATGGTACTTCAGGACCAAGAATTTCTTCGTCATCTTCTCGAGGGCGAAAATGGTCTTTTTTCACATCAA
This sequence comes from Alnus glutinosa, assembly GCF_958979055.1. Lineage (NCBI taxonomy): Eukaryota > Viridiplantae > Streptophyta > Magnoliopsida > Fagales > Betulaceae > Alnus > Alnus glutinosa. The sequence goes on along the minus strand of NC_084894.1, from coordinate 3,276,049 downwards.
GCGAACGAACAACCATTGGAGTGCTCAAAGGATGAGCTTTCTCCATGTAAAAGTGCTTCAGGACTTTTTCTGTGTATGTTGATTGATGAACAAGAATTCCATTTTGAAAATGTTCAATCTGTAAGCCAAGACAAAATTTTGTCTTCCCAAGATCTTTCATCTCAAACTCATTTTTTAGATAAGTGGCAGTTTTTGTGAGCTCTTCTGGAGTCCCGACAAGATTTAAATCATCTACATAAACTGCAATGATAGCAAATCCAGATTCTGATTTCTTAATGAAAACGCATGGACAAATTGGATTATTCTCAAATCCTTCTTTCAATAGATATTGACTAAGACGATTGTACCACATGCGTCCGGATTGCTTTAACCCGTATAAAGATCTTTGTAGCTTGATAGAATAAATACTTCGGGATTTTGAATTACATGCTTCAGGCATTTTGTATCCTTCAGGGATTTTCATGTATATATCATTATCAAGTGATCCATATAAATATGCTGTAACCACATCCATTAAACGCATATCCAAACTTTCTGTAACTACCAAGCTAATCAAAAATCTAAATGTAATTGCATCCACTACAGGGGAATATGTTTCTTCATAATCAATACCTGGTTTCTGCAGGAAACCTTGTGCAACAAGTCTTGCTTTATATCTCACAATTTCATTTTTCTCATTACGTTTTCGTACAAATACCCACTTGTATCCAACAGGCGACACACCTTCTGGTGTTTGGACTACAGGTCCAAATACTTCACGTTTTGCTAGTGAGTTCAATTCTGCATGAATTGCTTCCTTCCACATTGGCCAATCATTTCTACGTCGACATTCTTCGACGGATTGTGGTTCAATATCATCATTACTTCTGGTAATGTCAAATGCAACTTTAAATGAAAATATGTTGTCGACAACAATTTTATTTCTATCAAATATTTCTCCTGTACTTATATAATTTATTGAGATCTCATTATTTTCAGGTACCTGTTCCTCTTCAGGGGGTAACTCTTCAGGAGATTCCTCTTCAAGAGGTTCCTCTTCAGGGGATTTCTTTCCAGGAGAATTTTGTACAGAAAGTTTGGATGGATCAATTTCCGTTGCCTGTTTTGTGGGTAAGGCCTCTTCAGGAGCGCCGATTTCATTTCCTTGTGCTTTTCTCTTCCGGGGAATCTTATCCTTTGCACCAATAGGTCTTCCACGCTTCAGGCGTGCCTTAGACTCATTTGCTGCTGTATTAGTTAATTGTCCTACAGGGACTTCTATCTTTGTTGGAGTATTAGCAGCTGGAATGTGAGACTTAATTATTTTCTTATTGTCAGTAAATGCATCCGGCAATTGATTTGCAATACTCTGCAAATGAATGATCCTCTGAACTTCTAGTTCACACTGATTTGTACGAGGATCAAAATGAGATAACGTCGAATTATTCCAAGTGATTTCTTGTCGTGCTTCTGGCAACGACTTTTCTTTCCCTAGTGATGGAAATATATTTTCATCAAAATGACAATCTTCAAAACGTGCTTTAAAAATATCACCAGTTAAAGGTTCAAGATATCTAATAATAGATGGAGAATCAAAACCAATATAAATCCCAAGTCTACGTTGAGGTCCCATCTTAGTGCGCTGAGGTGGAGCAATTGGAACATATACAGCACAACCAAAAATGCGAAAATGAAAAATATTTGGTGGTTGACCAAATACAAGTTGTAAAGGAGAATATTTTTGGTAAGATGTTGGTCTGATCCGAACTAATGATGCAGCATGTAATATTGCATGTCCCCAAGCAGAAATAGGTAGTTTTGATTTCATAAGCAAAGGTCGAGCAATTAACTGAAGTCGTTTAATAAACGATTCAGCTAAACCATTTTGAGTGTGTGTATGAGCAACAGGATGCTCAACATTAATACCGATTGACATGCAATAATCATAAAATGCTTGAGATGTAAATTCACCCGCATTATCCATCCGAATAGATTGAATTGGATGATCAGGAAATTGTGCCCGTAATCTAATTATTTGGGCAAGAAGTCTAGCAAATACAACATTACGAGTAGAAAGTAGACAAACATGTGACCATCTAGTTGATGCATCTATTAAAACCATAAAATATCTAAATGGCCCACATGGAGGGTGAATTGGCCCACATATATCCCCTTGAATTCTTTGTAAAAATGATGGAGATTCAAGAATTACCTTAGAAGGGGAAGGTTTTATTACAAGTTTACCTTGAGAACATGCAGCACAAGGATAATCACTTTGTAAAAGAATCTTCTGGTTCTTTAAGGGATGCCCATGAGAGTTCTCAATTATTCGACGCATCATAATTGTTCCCGGATGTCCAAGACGATCATGCCAAAGCATAAACATTTTTGGATTAGAGCACTTCTGGTGCATCACAACATGTGATTCAATTGTTCTTATTGTTGTATAATACAACCCGGAAGAGAAAGCAGGCAGTTTTTCCAATATGAGCTTCTGGCCCGAAATTATTGAAGTAATATAAAGATATTCGTCACTGCCTTCATTAGTGGTTTCAACATGATAACCATTTAAACGAATATCTTTAAAACTGATTAAATTTCTTCTAGATTTAGAAGAATACAAAGCATCATCAATACAAAATTTTGTTCCTTTTGGCAATATAATATTTGCTCTTCCAGAGCCTTCAATTAGGTTTGATGAACCTGATATTGTATTGACACTAGCTTTGTTTAATATTAAGTATTGAAAATATTTCTTATCTCTAAGAATTGTGTGCGTTGTACAACTGTCTGCCAGACACAAATCTTCACCAATCATTTTGGAATTAATCATTCCATCAGTATGGCCCATACCTCCATACATAATAAAATAAATATTAAATTTCATTAATCAAAATAAAATAACAAAATAAATTTAAAATTGACAACATAATATATATATATATATTACTACAAGATTACTGTGATTAACAAAATTCATTTTAATCCATTTTTCTTTTTCTTTTATGGATGCTTGATATAGGTCGATCAGATGTTTAGGCGTACGGCAGGTACGCGACAAATGTCTTTTCATATTACACCTGTAACATTTATCGATCTTAATAGTTCTTTGTAGGTTTATTCTGTAAACCTTTGTTTTTATATTCTTTCGCCTCAGTGTGGTTCCACTTCTGGTGGAAATGAAAATTTCTTTTGTAAGAATTATGAGTACGTTCCCATTGACCTCTATAATATATATATATTCTACCACGTCCACGTCCACGATAATGGTTTCCTTTATTACCACAAAATGAGGTTCCATTTGCTTCAGGAAATGGTGTAGAACTCGTTGGACGAGATTGGTGATTTTTCATTAATAGCTCGTTGTTTTGCTCAGCCACTAGAAGACAAGATATTAGTTCAGAATATCTTGTAAAATTACACTCTCGATATTGTTGCTGCAGGAGCACATTCGAGGCATGAAATATGGTATATATCATCATAAGTGCACAGTTTTAACTGTGAGCTGATGTTAAAGAGTGCAACTTCAGGTGCATCCAACAATAATGAGCTTTTTGAGAGGATAACTGTCTTCTGGTACTTGTATCTCTCCCTCAAATTATTCCACAAGGTCAATGAATCTTTTATTATAAGGTACTCATTTTTATTTAATTCATCATGTAGATGATGGCGAAGAAAAATTATTGCTTTAGCGCGATCCTGCAGGGATGCTTGATTTTCATTCATTGCTTTATCACGATCCTGCTGGGATGTTTGATTTTCATTCTTAATAGTATTTCCAAAATTCATAACATCAATATTCATAGCATTATAAATGATAACATTTTAGTTCATATTAATCGCACATGGATCATAAGATTCATATGTTTTAATATGATTCTTAAAACAATAAAAATTTCTAAGCATATGTTAGAATGTTAATTAACAAAATAGATAATAAAATTACTAAATCTTAAAGAGACTTACATAAGAATATCCCACGGATAGCTTTTGATGTTGAAGATCAATAACTGGCTAGAGCTTCGTGCTGATAACGTGTTGTAAAATTAATGAAAATAACAAGACAAGATAAAGAGATTGTAAATATGAAATTAGTTCTTCAGGAACTATGTATGATTCTTCTCTATAATTGTGTATTTTACAAAGTATCCAATACTCCCTTTTATAGACATAGAATCATAGTGGGAGGTTAAGGAATAGGAAAGGATAGGACATGAATTAAAAGGCTACATCAATGTATTACATGAATGTTATGGAATTCTAAAAGATGACATGAATGTGTAGAATTCCAATAGATGAAACTAAATTGTCATCCACCAAATGCATGAATGCATTCATAACAATATGAAAGTTATAGGGAAGCTAAAGTGCTATTGTAGTATATCAAATAGTTAGTTTAGGGAGTGTATAAGGTATACATTGCATGTGGATGAATCTTGATATCAAGCATTTTTTATTTAATTTTTGGTTAAATAGCTTAGAGGTTCCTATGGTTAGAACCTAAATCAAATCGTGAACTCGGTTTCAAAAAACGTTATAGGTAGTACCTGTTTTTAATAGATATTCCCAATTAGTACTTTCGTCAGTTCGCTATCTAATTTTTTAACGGGCCTTTACGTCATACATCTTAGAATTCTGACACCTATTCTGGTTGCCACGTATCAAAAATGATATTTATGCTTTCAATGTTACATAGGTTGAGAAAAATTAATATATATATATATTTTAAAAATAAATAAATAAAACGTTATTTTTTTAATAAAAAAATAGGCTCGCTGAAACAAACCCAAGTGCATTGGGGGTGGCTCGGTCACCCCCTGGCCAACCCTATATATATATATATATATATATATATATATATATATATATATATATATATATATATATATATATATATATATATATATTTATTATTATTATTATTATTATTTTGTAGCTATTTGAGAGTGGTCGAACTACCCCCAATGGCCAACCCTTAATTTTGTGTTTTTTTTTTTCTTAGGCCTTTTTGGGGTGATTGAACCCACCATCAAGAGAAATGGAATGGTCGAGCTGTGCCTTGGAGGTTTTGGCCACCTCCATTTTGGTTATGGGGGTAGCCAGCCACTCGCGTTGTTTTTCTTTTTAGTGAATATATATATATATATATATTTAAAGGTATTTATTTTTTATTTTTTATTTTTCTCATCCTACGTGGCATTGAAAGTATAAGTATCATATGTGATATATATCCACATGACAACCAAGACATGTATCGACATTTTAAGGTGAGTGACGTGGAGGTCCGTTAAAAAATTGGTCGGAGGACTGACGGAAGTACCAACTGGGAATATCCATAAAAAATAGGTACTGCCTATGACGCTTTTTGAAACCGAGATAACAATTTGATTTAAAGCCTAACCACATGTACCTATGATCTTTTCTTTTTTTTCTTTTTTTTTTTTTTTTTATGAATAGATATCTAGCATTTCTCTTATTAAAAATGGTTAAATGCTCCACAGGTACTTTTGTTTTGGATTGAAAATCAAATAGTCGCTTTGCTTTTAAAAAGTGTCACAAATGGTAATGTCTTTAATGAAAAAATTCAGTTGATACTTCCGTCTAGATTTCGTCAATTTTTTTAATGGCAATCCACATCACACCACTTAAAATGCCGACACCTTTCTTGAATCCTACTTAACGGTGTATCACATGTGATACTCATGTTTTTAGTGCCACGTAGAAAAAAGAAAAAAGAAATTTTTTTTTTTATTAAAATAAAAATTAAGAAAAACATATTTGAAGTGACCGGCAACCCATATTGGCCATGGAGTGTCCGGCCATCCCATTTTGGCCGTAGGGTGGCTCGAGCCGCCCCCTATTTCTCTTAAAAACCAGCCTGGCTTCTATTGTCCGTCGACTTATCCCAAACTCAGCAACACATCATCGCGCGGAAAAATGCTGAGACCGAGGCTGGGACTGAGACTGAGGCCCATGCCGTCTCCGACTCTCTCTCGCATCCCCACCGTCTCTCTCCAAAGCCCAACTCTTGCTAAACCCTTCCTTCAACTCCGGAACCCCACCGGTACCAGGCTGCGATTCTTCTTCCTCAGACCTCTCTGTGCGTCCTCCTCTTCATCTTCCTCTTCCCCTGTGGTGCCCCAAATCTCTCACTCTTCGAAGTGCTTCGATGCTGCGGATATCCAGCCTTATCTCTCCTGCTGTATTCCCAACAAGCGCCTCAGAGTCGCCGTCCTTCTCAGCGGCGGCGTCGATAGCAGCGTCGCTCTCCGCCTCCTCCACGCCGCTGGCCACTCTTGCACCGCTTTCTACCTCAAAATCTGGTTCCAAGTACGCTTTCTTGCATGCCTTCGTGTTGTCCAAAGCTGAATGCAGTCTAATACAGTAAAACTGTGTGCTTGAATGAATACTAATAATGGGTACCCTCTGCTTCGACGCGTTTTCAGCGATTTCATTGAAGTAATGAGAGTATATTGAAGTTAGTGATGTAGTACATGAATTTTTTTCACATAAGATTGGCTAATCTGTTTAGCTTGTCAAGTGTTTCTGAGACTAGAATGCTGGTTCTGATGTGTGGTTTTTCTGTAGGAAGACTTTGAGAACTTTTGGTCAGAATGCCCATGGGAAGAAGATTTGAAGTATGCAAAAACCGTTTGTAATCAGGTCACTTTCTTCTCTCATTTGTGATTTTCTTTTTGAGCAAAAAAGTTGAGTTGTATTTGCAGACATAAGTGGCGTGCGTAGATTTAAATTTTTTTTTTTTGTTTTTTTTTTTAATGAATAATAATAATTTTATAGAAAGGAAAGCCCTCGTACACGAAAATTATACAAGAGAGCCGAATATTCTAGGCTACTACAATCTAAAAAAACAAATCAAATCTACCAGATTCTCTGAGACAAAAGTATGAACATTTATAATAATCCAATTCAAAAGAGATCACAGAAATAAGAAAGATTTTTTAAAAAGCACATTGGACTCTCTATCCTCAAAGAGACTTCGATTTCTTTCTCTCCAAATGCTCCACATTAAGAGAGCAAGAATAACTTTTCAGATTGTCTTTTTGGGGTGTCCCTGCCCTTGAATTTTTCAGTAATGATGACGCTATAGTATGTTACCAGGGCATGGCCCAAGAAACCCTGAAAAAGTTAAGAACTAAGTGCCAAAGATCAACAATATACTCGCAGTGGGTGAGAAGATGATTAATAGTTTCCTCATCCTTTTTACAAAGGCAACACCAGTTAGCTAGATGGAAAACCCGCCTTCTAAGGTTATCCGTTGTAAGGATTCTACCCATTGCTACTGTCCATAATAAGAAAGCAATGTGAGGAGGGGCCTTCACCTTCCGAATACTTTTTAAAGGGAATGAACTATGCTCGCGTGATTGTAGCATATTATATAATAGCTCTTCATTGCAAAGCTGTGGCGGCTAGAAGGAGTCCACAACATACTTTTCACTTCTCCCGAATGAGTTTTCAAGGAGTATAATAGATTGAGAAAGGAGACGAGATTCAAGTAAGATATAATTTTTAATCTTTCTATCGTCCAATTAAGCTTCAGTCTGGTGATTTACATCCCTTATTTCTATTGTTCTTTATATAATTTCCAGCCAAGGCTTTTTTCTTTTCCTTTTCATTTTTATAATTTTTTCTTTTGGTTTAGTCATAAATTGATACCCCTTGAAGTTAATTTCATATGTTGAATTTCTGCATAAAATTGCTAATCAAGCTATTGGATGAATAGCAAGCACGTGCATGATTACGATGCAAGGCTCTTGCTCTTATGTATGAAATTTTGAAGCTTCTCTTAATTTTCTTGTAAGGTTATGCAGAAGAGAGGTCTTACAACTGAAATTCGACGATATTTGGTTTCAGGTTGGTGTCCCGCTAGAAGTTGTGCATTTGACAGATGAATATTGGAAGAATGTGGTATGTATTATCCTTCTGATTGTATTTTCTTTGGGTGATGTTCAATTAGGACTCACTTCTTACTCTACCATCAACTGGCATTTATATCTGTTAACTTACAATTGTTTGATGTTCTATCATGTTTATGAATTCAAATTGATTATAATTTTTGTTACTTAGTCTTCTTCATAGCTCACAATCTTGTGTAGTGACCAGATGAAGTCATGAAAGATTTAATTTGGTTTTTTTAAGTGATGAGAATTAATGGTCAACATTTCAGGTGTCTTACATTATTGAAGAGTATCGATGTGGCCGCACTCCTAACCCAGATGTTCTTTGTAATACAAGAATAAAGTTCGGTATGTGATCAACTTAATCTAAAAGATGCACTTTTGACCATTGAAAAGTTACACACATAAACTATTCTTTTGTCTCTTTAAGTGTATGCCATTTTCCAGGTGCATTCATGGATGCCATCAGCAGTATGGAGTTTGACTATGTTGCTTCTGGACATTATGCAAATATTGTTCACTCATCTGTGGAGCAAATGGATAACCCTTCTGTTTTAGAACTATCAAAAGACATGGTACCTTCATGAGATGCACACCACTTATTTCTATTCTTTCCTGTCCCTTTTGGGTTTATTGCTCTTCTTTCTATATCCCAGGCGTGTCCAAAAAATTGTCCTGTTAAATTTGAGGTTTATTTACGGTATTATCTTTTTATTTCCCAACTGAGTAGCTGTTTTAAATGGTTACTTGTGCTTGTTTTTAGACATAAAGGCAACTTTTGTGATCATTATACAAATCTTCAAAGTTTTAATTTGCTTTAAGATTGGAACCTGTATTAACTTGGAGTTTTGAGTTTGTAAATGGGTGCTTGCGGTTCCCTACATGCCTATATGATGGAAGAAAACACAGGACTGCTTTCAGTGGTTTTCTTTTGCAATATGTACATGGCTCTCACTTTGGAAAGGAATATATATATATATATATATATATTTTTTTTTTCCCACCATATTGTCTGGTTTATAACATATTTTAACTTTGAATGTTTAGGTTAAGGATCAAACATACTTCCTTTCACATCTCTCACAGGCTCAGCTCAAGCGAGTTATATTCCCACTTGGTTCTATTCCAAAGGTTAGTTGGTACTAGTTTTACTGCAAGGCAGAAATTTTGGTGTATTAGTTTAAACTTTGTTATTTTCGTTCTGTTTTCACATTATCTAGTTCAAGAACTTAGGCAGCATCTGCTGAATATTTTATAGTCCTTGAAAGATTTATATGGGCATCATAGATTATATTTTCCAAAAGGCATGATCTTATCAAAAAGGATTGTTCTCATTCAAATAATTTGTAATACAATTACAATGTAAATTATTTGATAGATGTTGCCTTGACTCTTCTGCCCTGTATGCATAGGGTTTCTCATTGACAGTAGGCACTGGAACATTCACTATTGTAAACTTCTGAAGATTTTGCTAATTTTTTTTTTCGGTCAGTGTAATTTCTCATATGATTATGCAATCTCTCTTTTTCCATCATTTTCTTCTTTCTAGGAACAATTTAAACTAATCCTTTTTCTGTTCGTATCACTTTGTAGAGCACTTGCATTAGCGTCTTTCTACACTGATTCTCATCCCATTTTATCTCTACCCAATTTTCTGCAGGATGAAGTTCGTGATCTTGCTACAAAATTTGATTTGCCTAACAAAGATAGAAAGGATTCACAAGGAATATGTTTCCTTGGAAAGGTATGTCTATCACGCAGTTGTTTCAGATGCAAATCTATCCATTTGCAGTACTATCTCTGTCCAAAAAATTCTTTCCTAGTGCCAGCATTTGTAGTTGCCAAGCATCAAAATAGCATTTAATTATTCTCGTTATCATATGCCTCATTCATCCTGTAATTATCTTTTATGGATTTATTTTGAGTGGCTGTTATTTCTAACATCTTTTCTTCATTTTTTTTTAATCTTATGAGTGGTTTTATCACAAGGTTGAGAGTTGCGAATGCATTCATGAAACCTCTTTTGTCTTTTGGTTACAGATAAAATTTAGTGAATTTGTTGCTAGACAGATTGGGGAGAGGGAAGGTGTCATATTGGAAGCTGAGACGGGAGATTTCCTCGGCAAACATCGTGGTTTTTGGTTCTACACAATTGGTCAACGCCAAGGTCTACGTCTCCCTGGAGGACCCTGGTATGCTTTCTCATTATTATTTCTGGCATCATTTTCTTACTCCTTTCGTTTTAATTACTGGCTCCACTGTTTCCTTTTTGGACTTCATTGGCTCTTTATGCTTCTTAGTTCTGTTTTTTTTTAATGCTATTTTGTTTATTACCTATCAAAAAAAAGTTCTGTTTTGTTTTATCTGAGGTTATCTTGTATACTTCTTGTTTACTGGGGTGGAACATATTTTTAATGTATTCACTTATCGAAGAACAATAAATGCCAACATTTTTCTTGTACTGGCTCATAATTTCTGTTTCATTCATCCTTGAATTTTGGCCATTAAAAGCAGAAGTGCTACTAGCTTACCAATCAAAATAGAGTAAACCCTTTATTGAGCCCGCTCTGAATAATCCCCACTTTGCTGGATTATTGCCGATATAATCATAAAAAGATAATTTTTCTGGAATTTTTGTCTCTTGCCTTTGGTTGAACATGCTTGATACTCTTTAGCCAATTCGCAAGTGTTATATATATGTTAAAGAAGAATAAGAGTGGGCTGTTCTGACATTTCTTCCAATTAATCATAGCATTTATCGATCTAATAAGATATATTCCTCCATAATGTGATGCTGTGAAAACTGGATATTCTCAAATTGTTGTTACAAAAGTTACGTTACTTTTGTACACTTGAGCATGCTATAGTGTTGATTCCTATGATAGTTGTGTCCAATCTTGTTTCTTTTCAGAATAGGCTTTTCTTCTTTATTCCAACCTTGGTTCCCCTTATTAAGGAATTCTTCCCCATGGCGTATCGATGCAGGTATGTTGTTGAGAAGGATGTTAAAAACAATGTAGTATTTGTATCAAGAAATTATTTCTCATTTGACAAAAGAAGACGCACATTCCGTGTTGGCTCCTTAAAATGGTTTAGTGGGTTGCCTCCAAACCAGTTGTCTCAGCTCCAGTGCAAGGTAGAAGTATACAAATTCTGTATACATGATTCTTCATACATTGTGTTTTGAAAATACCATATGACGTTATTTCCCTTACTACTGCCCTGAAAATGATAATGGTTCCAAGTTGAGTCTGTGTGAATAGCATGCAGATAGCAGATCTGTTGTGCATGTGTGAATAAGAATCTGACTCTTTAGGGTTATTCGTTATTCTGCGATCTTGGAAAATCAGGTGGACTGCTAGTGATAGGTGCAACTTCTGGTCGTAATGATTTTGGGACTACCTGCCATGTTATGCTTCGTGCTATGTTGTTTAAGATTCCAATGCAGAGTCTCAAGTCCCCAATGCTATAAACTCAAAGCTTTACATGTTTCAATAATTTTTCAGGTGAGACATGGCCCTGGTTTTTACAATTGCAGCTTGACAATGGAACCTGGTGAAGATGGTTGTGAAGACATTGCAGTTGTCCACTTATCTGAAGATGATCAGGGCCTGGCAGCAGGGCAGTTTGCGGCCTTCTACCAGGGAAGTACCTGCTTGGGTTCCGGCGTAATTTTGGAGTCTTGGGATGATCAGGGTTTTCCTGTGTGTGCAAAGGCACTTGATATTGCAAGAATGGAAGATAAATCAAAACTTGGGAAACCAGTTAAGATAAAAGTTTTACCAGAAACTCCTTCGGGGTCAGATCAGAAAGATGGTCCAGAACTTTGTAGAGGACTAAAAAGTCCCCATGTTGCTGCCATTAAACATAGAAGACAGGCATCTAAGGAAGAAACAATCTCCAGATTCCCTGCGAATTGGCTGCAAAAGATTCGGGAGAAGTGGATGCAGATCTTTTAGCTTCTGTGATCTCAATTGCAGGAGAATTGACCACAGTTGGAGAGAAATCCTACTAGTGATAAAAAGGTAAGGAAGTTCATTGGATTGTTTGGTCTTTGGGTCGTGGCAACTATTTTACATCATCACATTCTTTGAGATCAGTTGATTGCCCACTTTTTCTTTTTCTTTTTTTATGGGGTGGGCTGAATCTGCACCAAGCTGCAGATATCCATGTATCTAATCTATGCTGTATTTAAATGACGATTTTAAATCCCTTTGAGCTTTAAAGAATTATTCACTTGCAAGGCATGAGGTACTATTTTCTTCAGCAATTGAGCTTCAGAATTCAGATCTTACTGAGCTGTAGATGTTTTGTCTGCGAGTATGTATATATGCAGATATGCAATTGTTTTTGGTCCCCATTAGAATATATAAGAAAACTATATATATATATATATTTTTATCGTTGTTAAATTGTTTATAAGGGAAAGAATATTGGCCGAGTGATGCATGAATCCTTCATCTAAGGAAAGAAAATTTAACCAAAACAAGAATCCCAGCCGTTTCCAATTTCACCCTGATTCTATAGGGTATTTCCCAAGTTTTTTTATTTTTATTTTTTTATTATGTAAATATATACCACATTTGAGTTACGGATCTATTTTATGAAAAATGTTGGAGCTAATACAACTTTTTCTACAATTTTCTTGCTAACTGTGGTAGTTTATAATTAATTAAAATAATAAGTGAGATTTTTTGCTTAATCATTTTTTTGACCGCAACAATTTTGTAAATAAATTTGTAGTAAAAGTTGTAATGTTTATTCATTTCAAATAAAATGGTGAGAATCCTATTTATAATCACTAATATATATATGTTTTTTTTTGGTTCGTAAACCCACCCCCCTTTTTCATAAAAAAAAAAACCTTTGTATCAAGATGACAAGATTGTTCTATATTAGTTCCAGCCAACAAAAAAAAAAAAAAATTGGGTATATTTTTCAAGAAATCAACAGTAAAAATTTAGAATATTAAGTATTATATCTAGTTAAATTATTAAAATTTTATCATATTAAAAATTAAAACAATTATGATATAATTCCAACGAATATTAATCCCGAAAAGGATAAACCCCTCCCCTGTGCTTTTAACCGCCAAACCTTTCCTTCCCAAAACGCGCTCTCTCTCACTCTCTCTCTCACACAGAAATGCAAGCTCTGGAGCTTCTCTACACTCCCACTCTCTCCAAAACCCTTTCCATCCTCTCGCCAATCCCCAAACCCCTCTCTCCATCCTTTCTTTCCCCTCCATTTCTCCGCTCTCTATCCCTCTCCCTCCCCAAACCCCGCCTTCTTTCCCACTGCGTTTCCCGCTTCCCCAACTCCAGTCAACAAGCAGAAAAGGCATTCGACAAAGACGAGCTCGAAGAAGTTGGCGACGAAGAAGCTGATGAATCCGACGGCGATGATTTCTCGGCAATCGATGTCGACGCGCTCGAAGAAGAGGCCAGAGACGCGGCTCGCGAGTACTCGAGCTCGTTGTCGCGCGAATTGAGAATAGGTGAGTCCGGATTTTCCATTCCGTGTGTGTGATTTGGTTTGTGTGTGTGATTTTTTTTATGTGTGGGTTGATATCAGAGGACGAGGCAAGTGATCGAAGCGAGAGCGGTGGGAAGCGGAGGAGCCGTAAAACTGTAACGACAAATGTTAGTAAGCATTTATTTGTTTTCTTTTCTGTCAAGAAGATAGCGGTCTTTGCTAATGTTGTGCAAACGATGAATTGTGAGAGGTGCTAAGCATGAGTAATTCTTGTCCACTTGTTTATTTGTGTATGAGAGAGAGAGCTTAGTTTAGCACTTACTGGAAAACGGTGCACCCACTCGTTTTGTTCTGATGATTTTTGCCTAGAAAATGTAATAAGTGGAAGCCCATTTGTTTCCAAAGGCTATAATCAACATGCGCATCTGGAAGCATGCTTCTATTTTTTTTTTTCCCTTGGCTATTACCAAATGGACAGCATTAGAAAGTAAAAGATCAATTATTTTCTTTTTAATTTTCTTGTGTTCAGCTGGTATGGATAGGACAAGGATTTCATGTTTGGAATTCGATTATGAACTGATATTATGAAACTAGTGTCACAAGTGAAGGTTGATTGTTTTTTTTCAATTTTTCATTGTTTATGTAAGATTTGCCCGAAGGATGTATTTTATGGGTACTTTTGTACTGGATACTGGTAGATACCTTGAAATTGAGAGCCACTTATTCAGAAGATGCAAGAAATTGAGAGTTCAAACGTAAATAAAGTTTAGGACTAGCAAAGGGTGTCTTTTTAACATTTATTATAGATATATGGAGAAACTTGTGAAAAAAGGACCTTAAGATATTGCAAGCTCCAGTAAATGCAATTAAACTGGTATTTCTTGATATTGTTTGATTGAGGTTTGAAAAGAAAATGAAAGTTAGTAATCACTTGCTAAAATTTGTAAATTTGATATTCATCAAAAAATAAACTTGTAAATTTGATGTGCAGATCCCTGACCATCTTCTTCCGAGAGTTACAATTGTTGGAAGGCCAAACGTTGGTAAATCAGCATTATTTAATCGTCTTGTGGGGGTACTTAATCATGATCTCTGGCTTTTGATTTTCTGATTAGCATTGATTCTTTCCCATACTCTGGGAATTAAAATTTGCAATTTCACATGTATGTTTTCACGCAACAAATGTTGACTTTCTTTTTGATTGATGTAGGGGAACAAGGCAATTGTGGTGGATGAACCTGGGGTTACTAGGGATCGCTTGTATGGTAGATCCTTTTGGGGAATGCATGAATTTATGGTGGTTGATACTGGAGGTGTTCTCAATATTTCAAAGTCACAGTCTGATGTTATGGAAGACTTGGCCATTACAACAACCATTGGTATGGATGGGATTCCAGTAGCCTTGAGGGAGGCAGCTGTTGCCAGGATGCCCTCAATGATTGAGAAACAAGCTGCTTCGGCCGTGGAGGAAGCATCTGTCATAATATTCCTGGTTGATGGACAGGTATTGTGTGTGACTATAGGATTACATGCATTGGACAGCTTTCTTCCCTTTATTATTTTGTTCAAACTCATGATCTTTTTCTTTCAAATTCCTATGTTTGTTAGTACTGGAAAAAGGTAGTATGTTCATTGTTGGTATATTTGGAACGTATTATTCCCCTGGACTTATCAAAATAAATATATCATATTGTTGGTTTTCTGGGGGCATAGGAAATTGGTAGTATTTTTATGCATAAATTTAATATTTTCCAAGGAAGTTATGTGTATGTTGAAGTCTTGAAGACCATTTCCCATAGTCAAGAACACGTTGACATATCTCAGGGAACATCTTTCCACCTTGAAATGCCTTCCGAGAAGATATTTCAATAGACAAAGGCCTTATGGGTTTGTTTGACTTTCAAGTTTTTAAGTGGGGTAACCGATGGTACAAGCAAGTTGTACTGATTAAGGTTGAGCTGGCTGTACAATCAGCATAGTTTTTCTGATGAATCATTAGTTACAAAATGAAAGGGCAAAAATAGGAAGCAGATACACACTTGTGCAAGGGGCCTGTTATGGTATATGGAAAGCTATAATTTGCAGCTTTTTTTTTTTTTTTAATCTGATGGATCAAGTGGTCAATGCAAATTTGGTGATGAGTGTGTTTGACAACTTGAAAGCTCTCATCACACCTTGCCCTGATAAACCATGTGATGACTGACATCCTCCTTTTAGGAACCAAAAGTGGAGATACCATTAAATTCTGTTGAAGTTGATGTCATCATGTCAAATGTTAACTGAAACTGGGGATGGGCTTTGCTTTTTCAAGCACTTTCTCATGGAGCATAGCTGTTCCTAGGTCTTACTTGAGTGGCTGCATGTGGGATATATTTTTCTATCTTAATGTAATAAACCTTAGGTAGAATACACCCTTGAAAACTGGCTTGCAAAGGGAGGAAGGTGTTCAAGAGCTTATATACACATGGTTAAAATTGCACTTAACCAATTTGGGACATTTAGAATCGTAAAAACCACCATGCTTCCGAATATGACATCCACAACAGCCCACTTTATCAACATTGACCCATTGGTAACGCTTTCCTTTTTGGCAACTCCACTTATCTATCCGTATTCAGTGACTTAACACTATGCCTATACATAATATTAAGACATTTTAATCCAACATATAAGTTATTCTCTCCGTAACTTGAACCCATGACTTAGTGTCTGCTCTGATACCAAATATAACTGACATAGTGTGTACTCTAATGCCAAATTTAACAGACCTTAGGTATAGCTCCCCCTTGAAAACCGACTTGGAAGGGAAAGGTGCCAAAGAGCTTATATATGCATGGTTAAGATTGCACTTAACCAATGTAGGACATTTAAGATCGTAACAATTTCCTATTCATCTGGCACCATACGAGGTTTTTCTAATATGGACTAGGCAAAATATCCTTGGAATACATTCTTGGGATAAGTTCGGTGAGTGCTTGACTGGTACAACTAAACAGCAGTAATTTTGCCGATGGCATGAGCAATCAGGGTTGATAAAGGCTCATGGATTTACAGTATTTTTAACTTTTGAAGAGCTTGCATGACTGATGCTTTGATTTCCTAGAATCAGCCTTATTTTCATGAATATAATGTCAATTCTGCTGTTTGGTGCAAGGATATCTGAATGAGGTATTCATCATAAGGCTAACTCTTTTTCATGTTCAGTAATGATTTAGTCTTTACCGTATAATGTCAGTTATATTTGTTCTTTATTGTATGAGTAGTGATTTAGTTGCTTTTTTCTTAATTTTTCCCCCTTTTTTTTTTAAGTAAAAAATAATCCTACTCATCTGCAATGTTTTCATTGGTTTCCAAATTCTTGTCCATGTGGGCGGGCTAGTGATTTTAATTTTATTGTACAAGGAAATGATGATAATGCTGAACAGGCAGGTTTGACAGCAGCTGATGAGGAAATTGCAGACTGGCTATGGAAGAATTACTCAAATAAGTGTGTTGTTCTTGCTGTTAACAAGTGTGAGTCTCCACGTAAAGGAATCATGCAAGCGTCAGAATTTTGGTCCATGGGGTAAGTTCTCTTATTTATCTCCTTTTTCTGCTCCAATATTGGGCTTAAATCAAATAGCAGATGCATTTCAGTTAATTGCGAGTTGTCCGGAAATACAACGCGAATTCATTCATTACGTATATATGTAATGTATGTATTATATAAATATGTGTGTGTGTGTGTGTGTGTATGTAATGTAACAGTCTTGTGGTTATATATGTGTACTGTAATGTTATTGTGCTAATTTCGTTCATATATGCATGATGGCGATATTTTATCTATCTAATGCAACAAGGAGCACAATCTTTCATGCTGCATATGAATGTGTAAAACATTTAAACAAACATGAATCTTGTATTATAATTGCTGATACTTGAACTGCATTAAATTCTGTCTCTAACACACTCAAAGCATTCTAAGATTCTTTAGCAGACTTCACTGCTGTATTTCGTGTATTATTTTATTTAAACACACAATAATGTTTGGTTGAGTACCATCTTCTAGTATTCTACCTTTGAAACCCATTGGTGCTACTTACTTGGTTGAGGTTTGCGAGTTGTAATCAGTGGATTAGTGCTCATCTTTTGCAAGGACTTATGGGCTTTTCTTTCCCTTAGGTATTATTCACTTGTGCATTCAAAAGGAGTGTCATTAAGGGAACCGATTTCTTGAGTGTATTGGGTTCTCATCTTAAAATACATTGGAGACTACCGTTATCTACCATAAAGTTCCACTCGACTGGTTTTTGTTGTCAATTTGTCATTTATCTTGTTGGTGTAACTTGTTGTGTTTGGTTGGTAGAGTGTCTCAGTCTTTAAACTTGTGAAAAAAATAGCGTTTTGGTATTGGTCTTTGTGTGTTTTCCCTCTTTTCTTATTCTTTTCTGGTTTCTGAAAGTTTGTTTCTTTAGACAAGAACCACCAATGGTCTTTGGACCAGATGACTTTCTCCTCCAGTGGAAACAGTGGTGGGTGATGTCACGGGTATCAAAGTTGTGTTTACCTCTTTTTCTTGCTGATTATTTCATTTTTCCAAGAATGAATATTCATTTTAAGAGGTTGTAAAACTCTTTGCTAATAATACTCATAAATATGATATTTCACCTTTAAAGTCATGTGGATTCTTTTGCAGACTTAACAGTTTTGCCAAGACAAGGTGAGAGACTAGAAATTTAGGCCATAAACCTAATTTCACGAGTTTAGCAGTTATGAAAATTCAAGTTTTTGCACCCCAATAGCAAAGTAATCTCCTGAATATTGATACTTTATCAAGCATGTTATGTCTGAGATTCTGCTGGTTTCTCTCTCTCTCTCTCTCTCTGTTTGTGTGCACAGTGTTGCCTTCTCAATATATGTAATATACAGTATCATTTTTGTAATTAACAGAATCTGGTCCTTTAATCAGGTTTATAGCATATATGTGGTGGACTCCAACTGCCTGTATCTTCATATATCTGGTTTAATACGCAGTGCATCTCACTTTTTGGTTGATTAACTAGGTTTTCACCACTCCCAATATCTGCTATATCTGGGACTGGAACCGGAGAACTTCTTGATCTTGTTTGTTCAGGACTGAAAAAAATTGAGGTTTGTATGTCCAAAAGTTGAATTTTAACTGACTGTTGTTTCAGTAATGCAGTTTTGATCAAATCGACAATCTGCTTAACTATTTAATGTGTTGATTACTGTTAAAATATATTCTTTTTGTGATATTTTCATGCTGAGCTTGTTGGTACTTTCACGAGTAGAAGTTCTCTATTGTTGCTAGCTTGACAAATTTGCACTTCTGGCTATTATCAATTGTACTGCGCGCACACAAAAAAAAGCAATTATTTTATATTGATTATATAATCTATTTATATTTGTATATAGGGTCCAGAGAATCTTGAAGAAGAAGAAGATTATGTTCCTGCAATTTCCATTGTTGGCCGACCGAATGTTGGTAAAAGTAGCATCTTGAATGCAATGGTTGGAGAGGATAGAACAATTGTTAGCCCAATCAGTGGTACCACTCGTGATGCAATTGATACTGAATTTACTGGACCAGGTGGCCAGGTTTGATTATATGAAAATATCGACTTGTCACTGACTGCTACTACAGTTTCATTTCTGTTATTACCAAAAACTCTGAATACCTAGATGTAGTTCATTATTGGTCTGAGCCAAATAATCCAATATAAGATGCATGATGATGCCCAAAATGTTCTTGTTTTGTACCTCTTTGGATGAAGATTCCACATTTTATGGTCTTCTAGGGAGTTGGCATGCCAAGAGACTGTCAAGTGAAATAGGACATTTATAGAATCTGCATTATGAGGGTTTATTTTGACTGCACAATGATGTCTAGCTGAGGCACTTAGATGTTATTGCAAGGTTTTCTTGCATGTCCACTCTTTCAAGATTGGAATAAGTATAGGTCTTTGGTTGTTGATTAACTTTGTTGCTTCGCATGCATTACAAATGAATGCATGCTATCGGACCAGTGCTGTGTATGTGCTTTAATATTGCTTGAATAGGAGACTAGTACCTATTAATACTATGAATCATTAATGAAAAGTGAAAAATGATTTTATTACACTTGCTGATTCTCTTGGATACTTGCACAATAATTACTTGTTTGCAGAAGTTCCGGCTTATTGATACTGCTGGAATCAGAAGAAGGGCAGTTGTAGCTTCATCAGGTAGTTTGACGGAGGCTTTATCTGTGAATCGAGCATTTCGTGCCATACGTCGTTCTGATGTTGTTGCTCTTGTCATTGAGGCCTTGGCTTGTATCACAGAACAGGTAGTACATCCATGTCTATTTCTGGGGCCATAATCTCCATAATGTCGTAAGAACATGCTTTAGTCTTTTATATAGGGCTGGAAATTTTTTATACGATCTGCAAACCCGACACAAGCCTAACAAGAAATTTGCAGGTTAGGGTTGAAGGGTCTGACCTATTTAATTAAATGGGTCAAGTTAGGATTGACTTATATAGTATTATATTCATGGTCTGACCTGACCTAAACCCAACACGAAATTAGTATGTTAGGGTTGAGGGGTTTGATCCATATAATTAAATGGGTCGAGTTAGAATTAACCTATATAGTTTTATATCCATGCCTAGACATGGCCCAAACCGAACACGCGAACATGAATTGTCACCTTTACTTTTATGCACTCCTCTGTGTTGGAAAAAAAGAAGAAAGAAACTGTATGGTACCTCATTGCAACATGTGGTGAAAAGTCATGCTTATGATGGAATGAACATGCTGTCAGAACATGCTCTGTAGTTTTCTGCCTTATTTTGTGCTGGGAACTGCATTACACCCCATTGCAACATGTGGTGAAAAAAATTGTGCCTATTAATGGATTGATTGATGCTACAAATTGTGATTACTCTAAACTGCAGGATAGCCAGGATCTATTTTCATTGAGTTAAATGATGCATGTCAATAAATTTTTGAAGTAATTACCCTAAAATGTGAAGGGTGTTAATTTTGAAATTATGGACGTTATTTGCAGTATATTATGTGAAGTTGGATATTGAATTATACTCATAAAGCACTGATAGCCTTCTTTTCTGGAGTGACAAAAATTTACATGTTGTGTGCTTCATGAAAACTTTCGACATATGCAATGCGTTTAATGATTTTATAATTCAGAAGGTGATCATTATTAGAAATAAGAACACCTCACCGATACAGCAATCCTTCCATAATTATGGTTGTTGTGGCATGTGCATCCCCTCCCCATCCCACCCTAAAATCCATTCCCTCTTAAATGTTGTCTATTTTTCTATCAAGCTCAACACACACTAACTATTAAATCACCAACTATCCCAAAAGCTTAACTTCATAGGAAATGATGAATTTTATCATTTAATTAATATTTTAATAATTATCAAAAAAAAAATTAATATTTTAATACTCTCATTCACGTGTGGGTTTAAACTCGCACTTAATAAGTGAGGTTCAATTTGTGAAATATTTAATTGAAATGAGATATTAACCGTGGAGTCATTGTTTGAAATAAGGACTTCTGCTTTGATAACATGTTAAATTACTAGTTATCTCAAAAACTTATTCTTATAAGAAATTATAAATTTAATAATTTAATTAATACATTAACACTAATGTCTCCCATCTAAGTGTAATCCTGTCTAACAACCTTAATCCAAGTGTAGGCGTTATGTGTGCAGAATAGGTAGAAAGTACGAAAATCAGGGTGTTTCCCAGGATTTGAACACAAGGTTGAAGAGACAAGAACGCCCTGTTACAATGTTTTGGAATTGACAGAAGAAAAGATAAAATCAAGGATTGCTTTATCAACAAAACTTTTAAGAGATTCTTCTCGAAACATATTTTCAAATAGTCTACCAAAGAGTTGCTGGCTCCTCCAAATGTACCACTTCAAAAGGTTAAAATACTTTATGTCCTCGTTAATACATTACTCTTTTGAAAGAATGCCGAAGGAAAGGGTACCCCACCCACGCTTCTTTTAGCACTCCCGTCCATTGTTTCCAGAACTGTTCCATTGACCAACACATGAAAAGAGAGTGTCTTACAATTTTGAGTTAGCACTTTTGGTCTGTGATTTAATAGTCAAATATGTAACCAAGTAAATTAAAAAGATAAAAATGTTCTCAAATATTTGCGGGAATTTTTTTTTGATAAGTAAATTTAGTTTTATTGAAAGCGTAAGCGCCCCTCCGTACACTGGAAGTATACAACAGGAAACACCTAACTAGAAAAGGAAAAAGAAACAAGAAAATCAGCAAAGCTGATGGATAAAGCTTAAATAAGTCCTAGTCATTTAAGCTTATAACACAATAAGCTTATATTTGCGTTTTATAAGCTTATTGTGTTGTTAAGTGTATAATACTTATCCATTTTGAAATGTGTTCTGGAAGCTTCAATTGTCTGGAAAACTCCAGGCATAATTTTTGAACAGCAGCCTCATTATCAATGTGGATCTTATATGATTTAGTTTATTTAGATTGGTATCTAAATAGAACTAATTCATTTAAGGTGAATGATAGTGATAACACAAGCTTCAAGCAATTTTGAGAGAATAAATTTCTCTTCTGATTTTCTCAAATATGGTATTACTGTTCTTTGGCCTGTTAATCGGGTGACAAGCTGGCTGTCTTCTTTCCACTAGTAATCAATTTTTAATTACATTTTATTGTATTTCCTGAATGTCCTAGGATTGCAGGATTGCTGAAAGGATTGAAGAAGAAGGGAAGGGGTGCCTGATAGTCGTAAACAAATGGGATACCATACCAAATAAAAATCAGCAGACTGCAACATACTACGAGCAAGATGTTAGAGAGAAGCTTCGTATTCTTGATTGGGCACCTATTGTTTATACAACTGCAACAGCTGGCGAAAGTGTTGAAAAGTACGTTCTGCCAAACTCTTCTGTTTGTTTTATAACTTACAGTCCAGTTGCATTGTTTACTTCCTGTGTACTGTGGGTTGCGCCCCTCTATGCCTTTTGAAATATACTTTACTTATCAAAAAAAAGAAAATGCATTACTGTGCATGATATATGGGCATCTTTGCATAGGAAGTCCTAGGCTAGACATTAGTCACACTATTGTTGCTGAATGCAGGATCATTGTTGCTGCTAGTACAGTTGAAAAGGAGAGGTCAAGAAGACTTGGTACTTCCATATTAAATCAAGTGGTACAAGAAGCTCTAGCTTTTAAATCACCTCCAAGGACCCGAGGTGGCAAGAGAGGGCGTGTTTATTACTGCACTCAGGTACGTTTGTATGCAATATCATCTTTTTATTGTGGTTCTCTTATGTCGATTATGAGTATTTTGCTGCACTTTGTCCATGATGCATTACCATAGTTCACGTAAAGAGACAGTTTATCACGTCATAATGTTATTATGTTAGAGCTGAAGTAATTTAAGATAGAATGTTGGCAAACAGCACATGATTTTAGTTCAAGTCCTACTGGATGTGGAGATGATGCTATGCTAGGGACTCACTTTAAGAAGTCCTCCATTTTGATATGTCCATAAAATGAGTCTAGCAGAGACAAGGACAAGAGGGATTTATGGATGTACACTTTTTGTCTATCTAATGAATGTATTTAAAGATGTATTGTATCATTGAACTCGGTGGCACTGTGTAGTTTACTTGATGCCCTTCTGCAGGCTGCCATAAGGCCCCCCACATTCGTTTTCTTTGTTAACGATGCAAAACTTTTCCCTGAGACTTACCGGCGCTATATGGAGAAGCAACTGCGTATAGATGCAGGGTTTTATGGTACTCCAATTCGGCTTCTCTGGCGCAGCAGAAGAAAAATGGAAAAAGACGAAGGTCAGTAGCAGCCTTATTTGTCTTGAAATGTACATTAATATATATATGTATGTTTGTATGTATATGTGCCTTATTTCCTCTTTATCTGTGATACTTGTGAGTTTTTATTGATTCCATGAACATAAAAAATCAGATTATATAGTACACGTGCCTGCAGCTCTTTTGCATAAATATGCGAATTCAGTCACAAAACGGTTCACAATTTTGAATGCCCACCAAAACATCTAATGAGTTTAAACGGCTATGGTTGATTTGTTTACAGGCAGAGCTGCAAGGACACAAGCAAATCTTGTGCCGCGTGACAGAAAATTAGCATTAGCAACATGAGTAACAAGATTCTCGTCATCCCAAAACCGAGTGTTTTTTTTTCCCCCTGCTGTTGTCAGAAGAGTTTTGTTTCAGCTGAAAAGTTGGTGCAGCTAACTAAAATCATCCAACCTTACTGATTGTTGAGTAGTGAAGCAGAATCTGGTAAGCTGCTTGTGAAGGAGGTAGATCATGAGACATACCGACTGAAATGTAGCAACAAGAACCATACCCCGACTGAAATGGGTATGTGTATATAATTAAGTCTGTAACTTGTACGTGCGGTGCCCCTTTGATCTGAGTGGGATGCCTTAAACAACCTACGTTGGTCCCTCATCTATAAAGGCTATCTAGCTGTTTCAACTTTGAAAGTTGCATGACTGTATATATGTATGGTTTGTCTAATTGTTTTGCCTTGCTCATCTGAAGAAAAAGAGGAAAAATATTCTTTTCTATAATTAACCAAGAAGACACCATTCAAAGAACACAATTAAGTTCATTTTCTTTAGAACAATGGATAACCTCTTGATGCAAAATTTGGAATGAAGAAAACATTCTCCAAAATTAGGGTTGGAGATTGTGTGTTTGTGTGTGTGGTATACCTGAATGGTATTTATTTGTCTGCTATAAATTCCAATATCACAGTCCATCTTCTTCACCAATTAAATAAATCAAAGTTAAGGGTTTTGGACCATAAATGGCATTGGAGAGATACCCAAAAGGAGAACATAACAGATAAAGGAGATAGGAGATGGGCATTACTTTTTATAAAAAGTAGGAAGACATATGATTCTCAAACATGTACATATTTCGAATACATATCAATTTAATTAATAGGCTGCATTATAAGTTGAATCCATTTTGAACGAAAACTTTGATATAAATCCAAAGGAGCTGGAATTAAATGGTGAGAGAGAGAGAGAGAGAGAGAGAGAGAGTTTCTAGCAATCCAATCAAATAATAGATCAACATTAATGAACTCCCTTTATGCACCCCCTTTGTATGGAGAAGCAACCGCAGCTCTTCTTGCAGCTACATTGTGCTCATCTATGGGACTGTCCCATATAACATTTGAAGGTGATTCCTTGACAGTTAACCTTGCCATCAATAATCCTACGATTACTCAAGACTGGCGTATTTCATCCATCATATCGGAGTTTTTTTCAACTATTTCCTCCACTCCTAGCTGGTCTGCTAGTAACATCAACCGAAGTGCAAACTTCTGCGCCCACTATGTGGCTGATTGGGCTGCGACTAGATTTACCTCTAGCTGCATTCCCACCTCTGTTTCATCGTTTAGTTCTTTTAGTTTGTCCATTCCTCCTTGTTTTGGAATGGATTTTTCTTTCTCTTTTAAAGTTCCTTGAATTCTTCTTGTAAGCTTGATTACTGTTGTACTTAAAAAAAAAAAAAAAAAACAAAAAAAAAAAAAAAAACAAAACATTAATGAACTCAAATGAGTCAAATAGCACCAAACTCGTAGGGCTGGCAAAACGGGTCACCCGACACGACCCGTTTAGCCTAGACCCAGACACGACACGACAATTTCACGGGTCACCCGACACGACCCGTGAGACCCGTTTATCATAATGGGTCGAATCGGGTCAACAGACCCGACACGACCCGTTTGACCCGTTTAGCTTAAAAGTTTTTTTTTTTAAAAAAAATTTTTTGTAATTACTTTTTTTTGTGGGGGGGGGGGAGCGGGAATTTTATTAATAAATAAATTAAAATCAGCTGCTAAAATCACAAAAGTCAGAAATTGGCAGGGTAAAAAAAATAAACTAAAATCTGTAGCTTTTGCATTTCAACCGAAAAGAAGAAGAAGAAATGTTTCGAAAGTTGACTCTGAAAACTATGTTCAACAATTCCGGCCGGCTTAACGCAAACCTTTGTAATATATCACCACTAAATTGGCAGCAGCTATATCTCCGCGTTGCATTTTTTTTTTTTGTTTGCAATAATAATATGCATTCGTGCTTGAATTGAAGGGCTCTTGATGATTAGCCATGAGGCCGGAGTCGGTGGGTTTTGTCATTTGTGTTTACTGAAACCGTTGCGCCCAAACCACGTAAGAAAGCATCTCCAGGCTGTTGATGGGGCATAGTTTAATTCGTTGACTTGACCCACTTACAAACTCGATCGCCCAACGTTAACTTCAATTCAAACTGTTCACTCACTACAAATACAATCCAAAACGACTTTGACTTTTATTTTGTTTGACACATTCAACTGTCTACATCCTTTTAAAATAACAATTGAATAATATATATATATATATATATATATATATATATAAAACTATTCTTTCTTTCTTATTTTAACACATATACAACTAAATTTTGAATCTACTATTTGATTTATAAGTTCTGTAAATTTAATTACAAATTTTTAAATGAGATGTGTAAAAAATATATTTATATCATTTTTCAAATTGAATAGAAAAAAATTATTTTAATTTAGTCCGTTAAATTAACGTATATTTTTGACGTGATCGTGGATAGCAGTTGCTTCACTAATTAATTAGGTTTAGGAAGCTTCACTTCCTTTGCAGCACATGTTTCCGGCCGTGTAAATCTCCATTCCATGCAAGTTGTTTTCATGGGGGGGGGGGGGTGGGGAGCGGGAATTTTACTTCTAGTGGGCTTTTTTTTCTTTTTTTAAATTTTTAATTAAAAAAAAAAAAAACCTAATCGTGTCTGGCGACCCGCCGCGACCCGACCAATATAAACGGGTCGTAAATGGGTCGATCCGTTTATGACCCAAACCCGTTTAAGGTTGACCTAAACCTGTTAATTTCGTGTCGTGTTGTCGAGTCGTGTCAAAATTGTCGGCCCTACCAAACCCCATTAAAATAAGGGAGAAAAGCATAGAGCTTTCGTGGAAAAAGAAGAAGAAGAAAGAGCTTGTGTGGCTGCGGGGCTTCTAGGGGACTGGGGGTAGGTCTAGTTATTGAACCATTAAATTCACAAATATTAAGGCTGTAGTTTTGAAGTGACAACCGACAAGAAAGAGCTTGCGTGGCTGCGGGGCTTCTAGGGGACAGGGGGTAGGTCTAGTTATTGAACCATTAAATTCACAAATATTAAGGCTGTAGTTTTGAAGTGACAACCGACAAGAAAGAGCTTTTGTGAGGCCATTGAAATATTGGCAACAACTTGTTCATAAAATGGGACCAATCTTCATTAAAATAAGGCCATGTGATTTCTATAATAGCCTGTACGGTGCGTTTAATTGACTGGTTGACAACGACTTGCATACAATGGGATTGAAAATAAAGTTGATAATTTTTCACAGCCCACAAACTTGATACGAATCTAATATGATATTAGCGATATTTGGGTTGAGGGGCTTAATCCATTTAATTTAATGGGTTGGGTAAGGGTTAGCTTATATATATAATCTTAAATTCATGTCTCGATACGACCTGAATCCAACACGTTATAAAAGGATTAGCAATTTTTGATACGAACCGCAAACTTGACACAAACCTAACATTAAATTAGCAGGTTAGGGTCGAAGGGTTTGACAATTTTTAATTAAATTGATCAGATTAGTATTTGCCTATATAGTCTTAGATAAGATCCAAATTTGACACACAAACATGAATTGCCATCCGTAACAAGTCACGACATTGGAAATGTTTCTGCATCAAGTCTTTCCCCTTGTATTTCGAACTTTATTAGCAATAAAAACCTCTATGAATCTTTGTCCCGTTTCTTATATTTGTTACTATATTTCCCCCGGCCACCCCACCCCACCCTACCCAAAATAATAATAATAATAATAATAACAAATTGGTCATTAAGGTTGCGTGTAAAAAGAAAATTAAAATTATGTAAAAAAAAAAATCGGATAAGCAAAATTGTAATACATGCACCTCATCATGGTTGTATGGTGAAGTAGATGAGTCTCCTGTAAATTTCCCAGTTCTCTATAATATACTATTAACACCTGCATGTCGGTCTGTCACCTAACTTTTGAAGCAATTAATAACATCCTATAAAATTATGAACAAGCTCATCCCTTAAGTTTTTTATTATTATTATTATTTTTATTTTTTTATTTTCAAGAAAAAATGAAGTTCTTGGATAATATTGGGTTCGGACTAAAATAGCATGTGAAAAAGAAAGAAAAAGATTTGCGTTGTCAATTGAAGGTCATAATCATGCATGCATGATGCGTACGTACCAACCGATCGAATTAAAGTTGTTGGGGATAAATCCCACTCAACCCGATCCAAAGAGAAGATTCAAAAGTCAAATAGGTCCAAACAGATAAGAATAATGATAAGATAAGAATAATGATCATATCAGAGGTCTAAGAAGATATCAGATT
The DNA here is from genome assembly GCF_958979055.1 of Alnus glutinosa. Classification (NCBI taxonomy): domain Eukaryota; kingdom Viridiplantae; phylum Streptophyta; class Magnoliopsida; order Fagales; family Betulaceae; genus Alnus; species Alnus glutinosa. Next base: position 3,248,173 of record NC_084894.1, on the reverse strand, counting down.
GGAAGTCTAAGAAGATATCCAATTAGAAGTCTAGTAAAGGATTGAAGTCCAATTAGAACTCGGACAGCAGTTCTAGATCAACAAGGAGCAGGAGTCCTAATCCAGGTTTGACTCCACTTCTATGCCTATAAATAGGCTCATACCCCAGGTATAAACTAAGTCTCAGAATTTTATGCATAGAGCATTATTTCTCTCACAGAAGCTAATTTAGGCATCGGAGCGGGACCCTCGGAAGGGTCCCTAGGTTTTGTTGTTTTGCAGAGTTATTGAGAAGCGTGAAGAACATCAAAGGAACGTGCAGATTCATACCATACCGGAAACTGTACCAACAAAAGTCATCTAGTGTTGTTATGATCATTAGTCATCGAATTAGGTGTTAGTTTGCGTTGTAATAAATATCATTAAATTTTGAGATAAGTTCACTTATTGAATACGTGGATTACATGTTGATTTTATATGATCTCACATATTCAATGGTGTGGATTTGCTCATTTTCTTGTGTGGAGACAGAGCCAGCCGGGCCTTAAGCAAATTAGGCGGCCACTTAAGACTCCCAATTTAATAAGGCTTCTAAAAAAAAATTAATAATATATATATATATATATATATTTAAAAAAAACATGTCTTAATTATCATCAATATACATTAATAGGCCCCAAAATATGGTAAAAATAAAATTAATAAAGGCATTAATATAATGTAAGACCCAATTGGCCAATTTTATAAGGCCCCAATTACGAAATATCAATAAAGATTATTTCTAAAAAAAATAAAAAATTAAATGCCTTAATTAAAAAAACAAGATGGAAAGTCTCCTTTAAAAAAAAAAAAAAAAGAAAAAGAATTAAGCCAGCTGTCCCGACGTTCAAATTTGGCATGCACGCTGGCACTGGTAGAGTCATGCAAGAATGGAAGGAGTGAATGTCGGCCAATGAAAAATATAGAACGAAAAAAATAAATAAATAAATTAAATGCTAAGAAGAAAGAAGATGGAAAGTCTCTTTCAAAAAATAAGACTGAATTAAGTCCAATTATTCCACGTCCAACGTTCCTTAAGTGATAAGTCCAACGTTCAAAAAGACATCAAATAATATAAAATGGAATAAATAAATGCTAAAAATAAGAAGATGAAAAGTCTCTAATTAAGTTTCCATTTCAAATCATTCTCTATATTTACCCCCCCCCCCCCCAAAAAAAAAAATCATTCTCTATATAAGTTTTTATTTTTTATTTTTTTAATCTCAATTTTCCTATTCAAGTCGATCTTATTTGAATTTGAATTTCTCTTTTCTTCTCCATTTTTATTATTTTCCTACAACTTACTATTCAAGTCCTTAAAATCATTCTATATCTGATCAGTGAAAAAAGAAAAGAAAAAAAATGTTAGTTACTAAAAACTCAATCAATCAATTGCATTAACTTTTTTATTTAATTTTAAGAAATAATTTTACAATAACTTTTTAATTTATTTTTATTATAGTCATAATATATGTAATTTTTTTTTTGTTATAAATCTTGTTTATTTAATTTGTAAATACTTTTAGTTATAGATGTTTACTAGAAATTATGCTTGTGGATATGAAAAACTAAAAAAATACAAAAGTAGAAAAATTAATTGAATCTAAAAAAGGATCTTTAAATAAATTTGTTATTGGCACTAAACAAAATATAAATGATAATTTAGTTGAAAAACACATAAATGAACAAGAAATTCATGAAAAAGAGTTAGAAGACAATGAAATAATACAATAAAAAGATGACATTGAAAATAATGATATTGACGTTCAATTATGTAATACAACAATTCTTGAATATAAAAATTTAATATGTAATTTTGCATCCCAAAAAGCGAGAAGAATGAATTTTGAATAAAAATATAATTTTAAAATAAATAATATTTAATTTTAAATAAAAAGACTAGCTTAACCTTCTCGCCTAAGGCCTCCAAATATATCTAGCCGGCCCTGTGTGGAGATGGACAAAAAATGTAAACAAAGCATTTCTCTTATAATCCCATGGTTTATAGGATCTCTATTATCTTGTATGTGTATGCATGTATATATCTTTACCCGATTAGGTATGTCAATATACAAAAAGAATTATTCATTTCATTACAAACTTTTTCTTGATATTAAAGCAAAGGTTTTGAATTCAAACATTATCTTCATTATTCACCTATCATTTTGCTTAAATATTCAACATGAGTGTCACTTTTTAAGAAATAGTTTAAGGGCACGCGTGAAAAGTATCATTAGTATATTAATTGAAAAGATAAAGCCTATCATTTCTTATGTATTCAAGCTTTTAAGATAAATTGTAGTTTAACTAACGTAAGGCAAGTCTTTTAGAAAGCCACGTTTTAAATATACCATTGAATTTGTTGGGTTTAGCAACAAATGAGATGGGTAGAGAATGAATTTGTATGATTTTCCAACTAAGAAAGTTATATATTATTATCTAATATAATTCTCTTGAAGTTTGTACAAAACCCAAAAATGTGAAGAGGTACATATAAATTAGAAAAAGGTGATGCTGAATCTCCTCTGAGCCCACTTCATTACTGTATGTTGGTAGTACACAGTGTGCATGACGAGCAGCCTTTATGAACCCCAACAAGCCCGCAAAGAGGTTACTCTGTTTCTCTCTAAACCATGGAGACTGTGAAAGGTTTGGAACAAGATTTAGAGAATATGAGGGAGTATTATAGGCATGGAAAGACGATGGAAGCATCTTGGAGGAAGTCACAGCTCAAAGGCTTGCTTACTCTCCTCAAGGAGAAAGAGCGAGATATCTTTAAGGCTCTTAAGCAAGACCTGGGAAAACATCCTATTGAGTCTTTTAGAGACGAGGTATGAATGTCTTTTTGCATTTTCTTGTTTGAAAATTAAAACTTCAAAAAAGGGTCAGAGGATCATCAGAAGTTTGTAATAATATCTTTACAAGGATTTAATCAGCAGTAAACTTGGCTTATTATATGTACACTGTCCTCATTTGCAGATAGGAACCTTGATAAAGTCTCTGAATTTAGCACTGGAGTCTTTACAAGAATGGATGTCGGGCAGAAAGGTAAGCTGATCATCCATCAGGCTTTATATGGCATTTAAGGGATGCATTTTTTGTGGCTTTGAAAATGAAGAACAGCAGAAAAAGAACCAATTATTTGGATGTCATTCCCTTACAACGAAACCCAAAAGAATATTTTGCTGAGATTCAAGAAACAAAGTTCAGCCATGCAGAGACTATGTACTATCGTATCCCCTTTCTGGGTGACCAAATAAAAAATTCATTCCAGAAAATGGCCTTTTGACACAGATATGCACCTGTCAGGAGCTCTTTGAGAGAGACTTTGTTTAGAAAATGGTTAATTTACTCATTTAATTAGGATTTTAACACTCCATCTTCATTAACGAGGTCTAACATGTAGAATATTTTTTTTTTGAAATGAAAGGTGAATCGATGGAAATAAAGTTAGAAATCAAGATTTTTAGCTCTAATACCATGCATGTTAAATCACTAGCTACTTATATTAAAAGCTTAAGCATATGTTATTCAGGAAGCTATTGGAGAGAAAGATATATATACTAACCACCACGTTTTGGTAATGTATTGTTGATAGGCTAAACTGCCACGAATTGCTTTGCTCACTACTGCAGAAATTGTTCCCGAGCCTCTTGGCCTTGTCCTCATTATATCATCTTGGAATTTTCCCTTTGGTGAGAAAAATACTTTATAGAACAAGTCAGAACCTTAAGATAGTTTTGTTCCCTTTTTTTTTTTTTTTTTTTTTTTTCCAACGTAACATAATTAATGAGGGTGATAAAATTATTGCCATTTTGTATACAAAATATAGGGCTGTCCTTGGAACCTCTGATAGGGGCAATAGCTGCTGGAAACACAGTGGTTTTGAAGCTCTCAGAGTTGGCTCCTGCTTGTGCTTCTCTTCTAGCAAATAATATCCCAACTTACATGGACAATAATGCTGTCAAGGTTGTCGAAGGTGGACCAGCTGTTGGTGAACAGCTCCTACAGCAGAAATGGGACAAAATCTTCTTTACAGGTAAAAACAGTGTGAAGCTAAGTAATCTTATATTTGGGGGCCTTAGGAGAGAAGTTTAAGTGAGACCTTTTATTTAAAATTAAATATTATTTAATTTAAAATTATATTTTTATTCAAAATTCATTCTTCTCGCTTTTTGGGATTCAAAATTACATATTAAATTTTTATATTCAAGAATTGTTGTATTACATAATTGAACGTCAATATCATTATTTTCAATGTCATATTTTGTTGTATTAATTATTTCATTATCTTCTAACTATTTTTCATGAATTTCTTGTTCATTTATGTGTTTTTCAACTAAATTATCATTTATATTTTGTTTAGTGCTAATAACAAATTTATTATAGATCCTTTTTTAGATTCAATTAATTTTTCTACTTTTTTATTTTTTTAGTTTTTCATATCCACAAGCATATTTTCTAGTAGACACCTATAACTAAAAGTATTAACAAATTAAATAAACACGATTTATAACAAAAAAAAAAATACATATATTATGACTATAATAAAAATAAATTAAAAAAATAGAACGATAAAACCTGATTTATCAAAGCTTGAATTCTCTTTAATCTGTATGATATAATTATCTAACACTTTTAACCTGCACAAAGAAAGGCAAATTAGTATAAAATTATTTATTAAAATTAAATAAAAAAGTTAATGCAGTTGATTGATTGAGTTTTTAGTAACTAAACCCTTTTTTTTTTTTTCGCTAATCAGATATGGAATGATTTTAAGGACTTGAATAATAAGTTATAGGGAAATAATTAAAATGGAGAAGAAGAGAGAAATTCAAATTCAAATAAGATCGACTTGAAAATGAAAATTGAGATAAAAAAAAAATGAAAACTTATATAGAGAATGACTTGAAATGGAAACTTAATTAGAGACTCTTCATCTTCTTACTTTTTAGCATTTATTTATTTCATTTTATATTATTTGTTTGGTAGTGTTTTTTTACCGCATGAAAGCCCGATCCTTATTCTTGAAGACTTGAAGTCTTGAACGTTGGACTTATCACTTAAGGAACATTGGACGTGCAGTAATTGGACTTAATTAAGTCTTATTTTTTGAAAGAGACTTTCCATCTTCTTTCTTCTTATCATTTAATTTAATTTATTTTTTTTTTTTATTTTTTCTTTTTTAAGGAGACTTTCCATCTTCTTTTTTTAATTAAGGCCTTCAATTTTATTTTATTTTATTTTATTTTTTAGAAATAAATCTTTATTGATATTTGGTAATTGGGGGCCTTATATATTAAATTGGGCCCTACATTATATTAATGCCTTTATTAATTTTATTTTTACCATATTTTGGGGCCTTATAAATGTATATTGATGGTAATTAAGACATAATAAAAATAAAAATAAAAATTTATTAATATTATTTTTGGAGGCCTTATTAAATTGGGGGCCTTAGGCGGCCGCCTTATTCACCTAAGGCCCCAGCCGGCCCTGTAATTTTTTTTTTTTTTTTTTTTGACATGCCGGCCCTGTAATCTTTCTTTCCTGCATTTGGGTTTTGGAAAATAGAATTAAATGTTAAAACTAATGTTAGGTGTTAAATCACCACTTTATCATAAAAGCTCGAAGTTGTGGGTTCAAACTCCCCCTTAGGTAAGGTCCAACACGTGAAATAAAAGCTCAAGCCGATAAAAAATGATAAATTTAATTAGGCATTTAATTTATATTCTTTAACACTAGGAAGCGAACGGATTGGACGGCTTGTTATGTCTGCGGCTGTGAAGCATCTGACGCCTGTTACTCTGGAGTTGGGTGGAAAATGCCCTGCTATTGTTGATTCCCTTTCTAGTTCTTGGGAAATGAAGGTAAGTTTAACATTAGCATATATGATTTGTTTGTTGTCACATAATTGCCCTCACCTTTGCGTCTCTATTTTGTGTCCAAAATTTATTATATAAAAATTTCATGTTATGACAATTTGCTTATTGGAGTCATTTTGTGCTAATCACAAGGTTGCTATAAAGCGAATTCTTATGGCGAAATGTGGGTCATGTGCCGGTCAAGCATGCATAGCTATAGATTATATGCTTGCAGAAAGGAAATCTACACCCCCTTTGGTATGAAAGTTTCTTAATATATATATATATATATCATATTTGGTACTTCAAAGTTTCTTAATTAGTTTCTAATGAAGCAATATGTTGAAATGAGATGCTCTTCTTTAGGTAGAGTTCATGAAGGCCACGATCAAGGAAATGTTTGGAGAAAACCCAAAAGAATCATGCAGTATTGGAAGGATAGTAAACAAACACCATTTCATGAGATTGAAGGATCTTCTGAACGACCCGAATGTCAAAGCTTCTATTGTTTATGGTGGTTCATCTGACGAAGATAACTTGTAAACAACATAATCTGTTCTCTTTTTGTCCATGCTGGTTAATATTGTTTAAGCTTTCTTTCTTTTGAGAAGTTTGGCTTATATGTGAAATCATTTAGTGTTCATATTTGAAAATGGGATTATAAACCTCCATGCATGCATGCAGGTTCATAGAGCCAACAATCTTGGTGGATCCCCCGCTTCATGCAGCAATCATGACAGAAGAAATCTTTGGCCCATTGCTTCCAATAATTACTGTAAGAGATACATAAGCAAGTATATATACAAACAGTTCTATTTATTGGTTTTGATGGGTAGTTTTGTCTAAAATCTGGTGATATCTGAAGAAAATCCAAATATACATTATTATTATTTTCCTAATTGATTAGGAAAAAAGGTTACAAGGGTGGATCCTTCCCACTTCTGATCCGAAAGGAAAAAGAAATGGGCGATTCAATTAATAAAAAAGGGTAGGCTTCCCAACAATTGATCTAGTATTTGGATGAGGGACAGCTTGAGTGCTCGGGGTTTACCCGTGCGTTAGCACAATATAATTTTTTAATTGACTGGAATACTATTTTCTTGGTTTTAAAGATTGAGAAGATTGATCTAGTATTTGGGTGAGAGACAGCTCGAGTACTCAGATTTTATCTGTGTGTTAACACAATATAATTCTATTATTTAATATAAAATACTATTTTCTTGGTTTTGCAGCTGGAGAAGATTGAGGACAGTATACAATTCATAAATTCAAGGCCTAAAGCACTTGCTATATATTGCTTCACCAAAAATAAATCTCTAGAGAGAAGGATGATATCCGAAACATCATCTGGAAGCGTGACATTCAACGATGCACTTATTCAAGTATATATGTTTCACTACTTTTATTAATTAAGCCTATGTCTGTCTATGTCTTGACTAAATTAATACGGCTGATTAAACTCTTAGCTAAATATTCTAAAAGTTTAAGCTTATACAAAAATTATAAATTTAATAATTTAATTAATATTTTAAAACTTATTCTCAACAACCTAGTAAAACCAAACATGTACGTAAAATATTTAACTGAAATAGTTGGAATAAAGCGTAGAGTTAGAGATCGAAATGATACATTTTATATAGATGATCTTGCTGGTACGTGGTTTAATTTGAAGACTTGTATTGGCTATGTGTGCGTAGTATGCAGCTGATACACTCCCATTCGGAGGAGTTGGTGAAAGTGGGGTGGGCAGATACCATGGGAAGTTCTCGTTTGACACGTTCAGCCATGAGAAGGCCATTGTAAGAAGAAGTTTCCTGACTGAATTTTGGTTTAGATTTCCTCCATGGAACACTCACAAGCTGCAACTCCTTGAGTGTACCTACAATTACGATTATCTTGGATTACTTCTTGTCATTCTGGGCTTGAAAAGGTGTAGACGAAGCTACCAAGCAGATTTTCATTGAGAGATACATATTTATTCACCCAAATAGTACGTAATTAACTAAGGGGAATATGTGGAGAGATGCATTCACGTACATGCATGTTCTCTCAAGTTTCTTTTCTGTCTTGTGTGTATAAAGAGAGGAAATATTGTTTCTCAAAATAATTGTGTTTTTATTTCATTTCTAAATATAATGCTGTTTGCATGTTATATATATATGTAAAAGGAAATCTCTAAGAGATTTATGGAAAACTTCACTTACCTCCCGCCCATTGTGTTACACATATGTAATTTTAATATAATGAATAAAATACAAGATATGTGTATAGTTTTTAATATAACATTTTCATGGGTGAAAAAGTTTAGCATTTAAGCATATTTATCGGCGATTATTTATTTTTCGCGCTAAATTCCAATCACAAGCTCCTCACAAAGTTTTTAGCTCTTTAGTCTGCATTATACTTTAGTATTAGCCAAAGTTCTACATTACAAACCCTAATTACACTTAAAATCCTAATTAATTAACTATTTCACCCAACAAGCTTTTATCTTCCATTCTTACTCGACCCTTAGGTAGTCTAAAACTCCAAATGTGCCTACTTAACACAACCTAATATTTTAAAACAACAAAATGTCACAACTTAACAAAAGGTCTCAAAGATTCTAACTTTATTCATTCTCTTCACACTTTCCTCTTGTTAAACAACCTGAGGGTACGTGTTCTATTGTGACAAACATAGAAGGGTTAAGCAATTATTTATGGCCAAAACAAAGGATAGTCTATAAAGTCTCAAACTTTAATACAAAATTTATTTATTTATTTTTTTTGTAAAAAAAATTATTTTTATTTGTATAAAAAAAAAAACCTAAGCTCTCTCTCTCTCTCTCTAGGTTTGTTGGGTGGCAAGCTGGGGTTTGCTAGGGTTTTCCAGCCCTTAAATAAAGTCTTTCTATGCTTTTTTGAACTTTTGGATGTATTTTTGTCTTATGTACAAACAATTTTCCTAAAATTATGCTATCTCATTCGTGGCATTGCCCAGATATTCTCTAGTGTCTGACGTGGCATCGTTAGAATGCCAAAACGGTCGTTCAAACATTTTTGCTAAATTATAGTTTATAAGTGTTTTTTAAACTTAAAATCTTCGGTGTCATCATCCTCTTAATCTCCAAAACCAAGCAAAACTCCCATCTCTCTCTCTCTCTCTAGGTTTGTTCCATGGCGAGCTGGGTTTGCTAGTGTTTTCCGACTCTTAAATAAAGTCTTCCCATGTTTTTTTTAAGCTTTTGAATGTATTATTGTCTCATATACAAATTATTTTCTTAAAATTATGTTATCTCTCTCGTGACATTGTCCGAAAGTTATCTAGTGTCTGACGTGGCATCGTTAGCACACCAAAACGGTGAGTCCAGACATTTTTGCTAAATTATAATTTAAAAGTTTTTATAAACCCAAAATCTTCGGTGTCGTCATTTGAAAGGAAAGCATGCAAAAATTCCATAAGCAGATGAGAAAAAAAAGAAGGAAAAGATAAATTGGGCAGTGAAAGCTACATGCGCACAGCGGTTCATTCAACGTTCAAAAGGTCTCGAAAATGGAGGGAACGTTTCCCGCCAATTATCTCTCTCTAGAAAAACACTCTCTTTCTCTTTCTCTCTCTCTCAAAACCCTAGCACCGCCATCACTGCATTGTCCGTACGTCAATGGCGGAAACCCCTCAGAAAGCCCACCAGACCCCAAGGAGCTCCAAACACCAACAACAAGTCAAACCCAAGCCCTCACCTTCTCTCACCCCTGCAACCCCACAAACCCTAGCCCCTCGGAGATCCACTCGCCGAACCTCCCTACACTTCAATCCAACCCCCAATCCCCACAAACACGACGACGGAATCGAAAACCCCATCGAGGACGCTGCAAAAACCCCAAGAAAAGCGAACAAAATCAGGGAGAGATCCGTTCGAAAGACGCCCCGGAAGTCGATCAACAATGCCGAAGAAGCTTGCATTGAATCAGTGAAAACACCGAAGTCTGCGAAGAAGAGTGAAAAACCGGGGTCGAAAAATGGAGACGATGTCGTTGAAGTTCAGGTATCGTTCTCGCCGGCATCTCCCGACCCGTCCGAATCGATGGGGAGGAAGAGGAAAAGAGGGGAAGGCGGGATGGTGGTCACGAGAGCTATGGCTTCATCAAAGTCGGAGAAGAAGAGGGGCTCGGCACCGCCACGGAAGCGGGTGTATTACAAGAAAGTGGTGTATGATGGGGGCGAGTTTGAGGTGGGGGACGATGTGTATGTGAAGAGGAGGGAGGAGGCAAGCTCAGATGGCGAGGAGCCGGAAATGGAGGACTGCAGGGTGTGCTTTAAGGTCGGGAGGGCTGTGATGATTGAGTGTGATGATTGTTTAGGTGGGTTTCATTTGAAGTGCCTGAAGCCGCCGTTGAAGGAGGTTCCGGAAGGGGGTTGGATATGCGGGTTTTGTGAGGCTCGCAGATCAGGCAAGGAGGTTGAGCTCCCGGTGCCACCGGAGGGGAAGAAGCGGTTGAGGACGATGAGGGAGAAGCTGCTTTCGAGCGATTTGTGGGCTGCCTGCATTGAAAGGTAGTAGCTTTTTGTTGTTTTTAGCTGAATTATGTGAATTTGTGATGTTATTGTAGTTTGTAATGTGTGTAGATTTGGTGCTTTGTTGGTTGGAGGTGTGCAGTATGTGGAAAGAAGTGGATGGTAGCTTTTGGTGTCGGGTATGTTGGTATATAATCCCGGAAGAGACTGCAGCTGGAAGACAACCACATAATTTGAGGAGGGAGCTTTATCGCACAAATGATTTTGCTGACATTGAGGTGGTAGCCGATATTTTCTCTTGATTATATAGCTATTGATAGAACAGATACCACTACAGCTGGGATTCGTAAAGTTGCCTACAGTATTCTGTTTGGGAATCTTTTTGTTCAAAATTCTTGTCTTTGACATTCTTACAATTCTGTATCTATTCTAGTAAAATAGTACGTGCTTTACTTGTTTATTTGTGTTTATCAGTGGAAATCTCAAAGCCGCTAGCAAACGAGCGAGAGAACCCCTAGCAACATACTCAAATTTTACTATAGGAAATAAGCATAAAGAAAAAAATAGAGAAGAAAATGACTGATTCAGCTCTCATTCTGGATGAGAGCGGATGTTAAAAAAATGCATGGATTTACATATAGTGATGTATCATTTCTGACAGCTGTTGAAGGTTCAGCAAAGAGAAAGTCCCAAGTCACCCTCCGCAGTAATGATGGACAACCAGGGACATCATATCTCCTAAAGCAAGCCCAAGTGATCTATTTTAACATTCCATAGCATATACCTAACTATCCAGTTCGGTGAAGTTAGATATATAAGTTTTTCATAATAATGCGCGGAAATACCTTAATTTTTTCGAAATGGGGATAGAACATTCATCAATAATTGTTTGACTGTTTCCATTGGCAGGTGAATTGAATTCAACCCAATAAGTACATAAAAGTAGGGCATCATGCTAATTGTTTTTTTACCATTTCCCCATAACTTTCTGCTTATATACACAGTCCACTGAACAATTTTGTTAAATGGTCTATTAGGTTCTGTAAGTTCAGAAGTATTCTGAAACTGCAAAATCCTCCTAATTTCTAGAACTAGCTTTTGATGATAGTTCAGGCATCAGCTTCCATTCTTTCTTGGTTATCATCCTTAAGTTTGTAACAATGCTAATGCACATTGCTGCAGATGGATTCTATTCTTAGACACTGCTCTGTCATGAATCCTAAAGAATATGCCAAGGCCATTAATGAAGGGGATGATGTTTTTTTATGTGAATATGAATATGACATTTATTGGCACAGTTTCAAGCGTCTTGCTGATATTGATAATGGTGAAGAGGTAAGAATTCCAGACGATAGAGGCAGCATTTGGGGCTTTCAATGATATCCAAATTGAATTAGCATTTAAGATTTATGGGCTTATTGTTATTTGGTAGGATGGTGAAGAAGTTGACAATGATGAAGATTGGACGCTCTGCAAGGATTCAGATTCTGATAGAGATGAAGACTTTGGACATGAAGAGGAGAACTTAAAAAAATTACTAACCAAACTTTCCCCAGCTCAGGAGTTGGCTGCAGTATGACACTATTCTTTAGTTCAAACTTGTGGATTTAAGTTTGGTGATTGCCAAATTAAAGTAATCTATGTGTAATTACTACAGAACTCAAGGAAGGGACAGTTCTTCGGACTTCAAAAGATAGGGACCAAGAAAATCCCAGAGCATGTAAGATGCCACAAGCAGACTGAACTTGAAAGAGCAAAGGCGACACTTTTGTTGGCATCATTACCTAAATCTCCACCTTGCAGGAATAAGTACGTGCAAATTGAAATGTTATAGGTTTTCTTATGTTCATTTGTTCTTACATTGCAATGAAGGACACTTTTTTTTCAGAGAAATGGAGGAGATTACCGCATTTATCAAAGGTGCCATCTGTGATGATCAATGTTTGGGACGTTGCCTATACATTCATGGTGTTCCTGGAACTGGCAAGGTAGGATCTGTTATAATGTGTAAAATATAACTCTGTTGTTTGAGTCATGCTTCAGATTCCCTAGTTTTCTTCATGCATAACAAATTTTACTTATTTGATCTTCTTATGTTTATGAATCTGCAGACAATGAGTGTACTAGCAGTAATGAGGAAGCTGAAGTCTGAAGTTGATACAGGAGGTGTAAGACCCTACTGTTTTGTGGAGATTAATGGTCTAAAGTTGGCATCCCCTGAGAGTATATACAGGGTAAACATATTAAATTGATCCTATTCTCTTTTTGGGGTTGTATTCTCCGGTTGTCCTATAGTGAATCCTATGTTCTTTCAGGTTATATACGAAGCATTAACTGGGCACAGAGTCAGTTGGAAAAAGGCTCTCCACTTGCTGAATGAGCGTTTTTCGGATGGAAAGAAAACCGGAAAAGAGGATGACCGACCTTGTATCCTGCTCATCGACGAACTGGATCTTCTTGTAACAAGAAATCAGTCGGTAACTGGTTCATGTTGTGATGTCAAATTTTTTTAATAATAATTTTAAGGTCATGTTTTTAAGACATTTGTAAAAGATTGAAAGTCACTTATCCATATCCCTTTTTCTCACAGGTTCTATATAACATTCTTGATTGGCCTACTAAGCCACATTCCAAATTAATTGTGATAGGTATGTCTTATGTTGATTAGGCTTCTTCCCAGCAAATCTAAATAACAAAAACAGAAAATCAAGATATTGATGGGGATGACAATGATGATGTTGATGGCTGCAATCTTATTTCTTTTTAATGAATATAAATTCAGGGATAGCAAATACCATGGATCTTCCAGAAAAGTTGCTACCTCGTATTTCAAGTCGTATGGGTATCCAAAGGCTTTGCTTTGGCCCTTATAACTATCAGCAGCTTCAAGAAATCATTTTAAGTCGTCTTAGAGGCATTGATGCATTTGAAAAACAAGCTATAGAATTTGCATCAAGAAAGGTCAGTGTTTTGCTATTTGTTTCATCATGAAACTTGATTTTGCCTCATTAATTTCTTGTCTAATAAATTGTTTGCAGATGATAAACACTCACTCTATGATATTGTTTGTTCATTTTTAAATTCAATCTTAACATTCTGTACTAATATTCAGGTCGCAGCAATATCAGGAGATGCACGCCGTGCTCTGGAGATATGCAGGCGGGCAGCAGAAATAAAAGATTACAATATTAAGAATCTGAAGTCCACTACCAATTCTGTTCCTTCAGGTATATGGACTTATTAATTTGTTCACTTACAGTGGACGATCCCTTGAAAGTTTTAGGTTAAATCTTGTTTTGAGTCCATTGCACCCATGCACAAGTGTAAAATGTTTTACCACATCTGTAGTGTCCAGCGTTGGGCAGATTGATGTGTACATCCATTTGATTTCATTTTGTAAATCAGTTGTCTTTTTTCTTTTTTTTCTTGATCTTGTCAATGTTCAAGATCAATTAGACTAGTACATCTGTGTGAAGAAAGGTTTGCATGTGGTCCCCTTTCCCCGAGGGGGATAATGTGTTTAATTGTGATCATATTTTACACCTTTCCAATACTTTAAGCTACTCCAGTGACTGCATGTTTTTAGCTCGGTCCAAATTGTTAGCTTTATTTTAGTTTTCTTTTATGACATTGATGGTATATGAGATGTTATTTGGCGCTCTTACATCATACGAGGACAAGGTCCTAATGGTAAAGAATGAGAGATGGACTAGAGAAATTAGCTAAACCATTCGTCATAATTGACCCTTCTTCCTATGTAAAATAAGTAAGACACTGCGTCATGAGAAGTAGGATTTGCTTGTTCTTTTCAATAATTTAATATAATATCTCTCCATTTTACAGGAAAATCACTTGTTAGTATGGCCGAGGTGGAAGCAGCAATCCAGGAAATGTTTCAGGCACCTCATATACAGGTCAGTTTAATATTTAGTGTATATGTAGTCAATAATGAATTGGGATCTATTTCTTGGCCACACCTATCCTCCATTTGTTCGAGTGGTAAATGACATTTTGGAAGAAGATTCCAAAATGGTCAAATGAGGCATGTAATGTTGTGATCTATATGTAATATGCTATGAGACAAATTAGATGTGGATGGACGGCCTTTCTTAAAGGTAGCATGCTGAGGGGAGAAGAAGCTGTTTTCTTGTGAGATATCAGAAGACTTGGAGAGTTGATTTGTTGTGAACACGTTGATGATTCAAGTGTTTCAGAGCCTATATAAGTGCCAGACTTGTTAAGAACTGTAACTCACAGAAGAAAAGCTACTGTTATAGGACCAAAACTATCACAGGGCACAAATCATTGAGTAACCATTGACTGATTGAATGCTTTTTCTGCCGCATCGGTCGACAAATAGGATTCATTTGCTAGCTTAGGAAATAGTCATTTCAAAGGGGTGACAATAATGATTTTTCATTTATATTACACTTGCAGAGTGACAACAATGTTGTGATCTTCTTGGGATATGCCTTAATAACAATTTTTGTTTTTTCCTTTTGCAGATAATGAAAAGTTATTCCAAACTGAGCAAAATCTTCTTGACAGCTATGGTGCATGAGCTTTATAAAACAGGAATGGGTGAAACCACCTTTGAAAAGGTCTACTTCTCAAACTTCTCTCGTAAATTTTTTGTTCTTGCTTTCTGTTTTGGTTATATTTGGATTTCTTTTCATTTTCTGACATTTCACAAATATTTCAAAGCAGAAACCTTTTAAACTCATCAAACATTCCAACTGGTGGAAACCTTGGAGCAAATTTTTTGTTTCTTTATTTCTTTTTGGGTCAGTTAAATAGCTGGCACCCTCAAAGAATCTGAGAGATTCCTTGATGGAATATCCAACTTCCAAGGACTGAACCCAGCCTTTTACACAAAGTTTGGGCAGGAATCTATTGGTGAATACTTGGAGCTTTCTGTATCCTGAATTTTGCTTCTTCTTTGCATAATAGATCAACTAGAGTGCTCTGCAAACATGAAAATATTAAGTGAAAAGCTCGACTGTAGTCACTGGATAGTACAAGTAGAAACTGAATAAGCATGACTTTTAGTTCACCATTACCCTCTGATGCCTTCAGCCAGCTGGAACTGTGGAAACTTTTTAAGAGTGTAAGAAATTTAAGGTTAAGAATACGTGTATGTGTATTTTATTGAATTTTTATTTGTACTGCAGTTGGCAATGACTGTATCATGTCTCTGTACAAGCAATGGAGAAGCATTTCCTGGATATGACACACTCTTGAAAGTTGGGTAAGTCATGTCATACTATTGTTTTCTTTCTATAGAAATTAGAAGAAAACATGGTCTCACAGTCATAACCTTTACATATACTTCAAAGGGCATATGGAAACGATGATGAAAAACTCTCTCTCCCATTTCAAAACAATTGTATTATGCTTTCTGTCCTCTTACTTACATATTTGATATTAGCTTTTTAAAAGCATAATCCCTTTTTCCTCTCTGCATTTCATTATATTTTCTGACCATTTAGGGATGACCCTTTCTTATATAGGTTTTATTATTAATTTGTTTATGTGCTTGTGGATGTAAATGACTTCCATCTTTATAATACATCATTTGTTATGAACCTAGATATCAAGTCTGTAGTGGAATAAATTAAAATAGGTTTTTAGAGGGAACCTGGGCCTCCTTCAAACATATGTTCGAAAAATAATTTTCTGAATGATTCCTTCATCAACATTAAGCAGTCCTTAAATAGACTTACAAACAGATAAGATAAATAATACTCACTAATGATAAACCCAATTTTAAAATAATGATAATAAAACTAATCTGAATTCTAATTGATAAAACTATCCTTAAAATAGCCATTAATCCTTATTAAATAAAATCCTACTCTAACACAACTTCTAACCTATTTAAGAATAATCCTATCTGTAACTGTATTTTGCTTGTAATAACAAATTGAGATAATTCTTTTTCAATTTCTTCAAGCTGTCCCCCTTAAATAATATAAACTGATATGGAATTCATTTAGTAGAGTTGATGTTAATGAATTCCATGTTTAGGTGAAAAAATGAAATTCCTTTATTTAATTTTTTTCTGGCAGCTGTAAGCTTGGTGAATGCAGAATACTTCTATGTGAATCAGGCGCTAAACACAGGTTGCAAAAGTTGCAGCTCAATTTTCCAAGGTTAGTTGTCTATCAAGCCCTCAGCTAAAACAGATTGGATCCAGTTGACCTTGCCATGTAAATTTCAATTACTGCAATTATACAAGCATGAAAGGAAGTGTCTTGCAACCGAACTCTGCCACTAAGCATAACTTTCTTGGTTTTCTATGTACATTTGCCGGCGCAAGGGCCACTAGTATAGAAGACTGTCAATACCAAATGTAGTTCCAATTTCATTCACTAATTTTATCCTTTATTGGTCCTTCAAATGCTACGTCTCTAATAGAAAATTACTAGCACAAGATTGAGGGTTCTTGTTTGACATTTAAGCTAGTCCTGTGGAATTCTGCCCAATCCTTAGAATTGGTTATCCTCTTAGACTCATTGTTTTTACTCTAGGATTGCCATGGCCACCATATTGAGGAAACTTTTTGAGAAGAAACAAACATTTATTGGTTAATTGTGATATTCTTTATGCATTTGCAGTAGAAAAAAGAAACAAACATTTTAAAATCGATCATTCAGGCATACAAGATAGCATCAGAAAACTTTGAAAGCATTGTAATTTTGACTAATTGCATTCTGCTATGTGGCAGTGATGATGTGTCATTTGCACTCAAAGACTGCAAGGAGATCCCTTGGTTGGCTAAGTATCTATAATTCAAGACCCAGAATCACATTCAATATTTAATTTCAGAGCAATTTTGACTTGGTTCTCAATACTTTTTTTAATTCCAAATTCCTATTAATTCATGTTATGTTATTGGATACCTCCATCTTTCTTTCCTTCTCTTTTTAAGTATGACAACAATAAGTTCATCTTGGAGAAATTGAATCTTTTTTTTCTTTTTCTTTTTTTGAGTAAGAAATTGTATCTTGTTTTGAGGCGTTGTTATTTTTCCTAATTGTAAACTTTGTGAGACAAATAAACTTTTAAATTTTATTTTGTTTTTGAACTTTATTCAATCTGCACTGTCTTTAACTTTAGCCCTATCATTCGCCTCATTGAATTAATTGAATTTTGACCGCCTAAATGCAAATTAATCTGAATTCCTTAGCTCTGGTTACTACCGTATTGGACTTTGATTACTCAAATTATTCTGCACAAAGATAGAAAGACAAAACTAAATAGAAATGAATTACCCTAAATTTTGGAGAAGGTTTGGGTTTATGGATTGCCTGTCGAAATCATTTTTCTGCAAAGAAAATAATAAAAATGATTTCCCTTAAATTTTTGCATAAGGTTTGGACTTAATATTGTTAAAAATTACATTTTTATCATACAATGTTGATTTGATAATCTCAACTAGCCTTTAAATCAGTTGTGAAAAAAATAAAAAATATAAAGGATTGGTTAAAACCGTTGTATCGGCATTTTAGAATAATTATTCTTGAGCTTGTCTTTCTTCTACGTTTATATAATTGTCATAGATGCAAATAGAGAGGGTTCAATCATCGAGCCACTGACTCAATCCAAAAGGTTCCAACTCGAGTAACCCTTTGATTGATCAAAACCTTTTTTTTTTTTTGAGATTTCTGATCAAATGCGACGAGTTGAATGTCATAAGTGGTTCTTTGAAACCGACTTGACTTCATTGTCTTAGTTCCAAAGGAAACTAGCGACCACCGCCTTCGGTGGCTGCTAGATCTGTGTCTAGCGGCCGTCGCCTTCTAGCTTTCAAGCCGAACTCAACTTCATTGTCTTACTTCAAAAGAGAACTAGTGAGCACCACCTTCATTGGCCACTAGTTCTGCCTAGTGGCCACTGCCTTCCAACTTCCAAGCCGACCTCCAAACAAATGTTGTCGGTGTCGACTCGGTTCGGCACCCCGAGGTGTTGAGTTGAAAGTTGGAAGGGTGGATATTTTTGACCCAGTTGGGTTGGTGCACGCCCCTAAAAATAGAAACAATCAAGCAACGATGCTAAGATTATTTATTAAACTAACCAATGATGTCTTGACCTCGTAGCTTAATCTCGTTATATGGGAAAGGCATATTAAACTTCAAAGATTCAGGGAAAATCACAAATGAAACGAGCTATTTATAACCAGTAAACCCAGGAATAGTAGCTTGGTTCAAGCCAACCTACTTGGAAAGATACAATTAGCAGCATGCAAGAGGAGCCAAATAATCTGCTGTTGACAACACATAACAAGCAACAGTCTAGATGTGGGTCCAAACTATTCCTATGCTTGAAAAGAGCTCTGCTGATTAGTCATTCTTCCAGTATCAACATCCACAACGCAAATAAAAGGAAAGTGTCACCAAAAAATGATAATAAATAAAGAAAAATAAAAAGCTCAAATCCACTAGGGCATGTTATACTGAACTCAAGCACATCCCGGCTGTTTCAACTCCAGATTGTAACATCATAGTCCAACTGTGGCGATGGTGCACCAAAGTGAAGCATATACTGAATGTTTTTTTCTCCAGGCTGCAATTTATCATGTCAAACTGCAAGCTTCTGTTCTCTGTCAGGGCTCCAGGAAACATGGAACAAAACCAGAATATCAAACAGGTTATCTTAGAGAAGCCTAAGTTTGCTGCGACAGGGACGAGGTTTTCTGCCATAAGGGCCGCCCTAAAATAGCACTTCCATGAATAGAGAGATAAGCGGCATTTAACCTAGCAACCAACATACAAAACAAATAAACAAGATATTAATCTTTTGTGGTTTGGTCCTAAATTTATATTGCAAACAATTGAGAAGAGAATTTACTTATCAACATCAGGCGTAGCCATGGGATCATATAATTCCTCCCTTTGTTCAACAGCTGGCACAGCACCTGCCATAGCAGCCACATCTTGTGCACCATCAACCTAGAAAAGAACCATTTAGGCATAGAGTCATTTTCAAGAAACTTGTGATCCATTTAGGCAACCAAATATGTTCTCAATATGTGTTCTCTCTGTTAAGTGAAAATGTGGGATGGACAATAACTATACATGGTTGTTTAGAAATAGTCAAAACCTGATTCTCATGTGTAGGAAGGGTAATAACAATACATGAACGACCATATATATTCCGAAACCCAATTTTAGAGTAAAAGTCAATTATTTCTAATTTCACATTTTTCTCATCAACATTTTTAAAATTATCAAGAAAAAACTTCATGGCTTAACAACTTAATTCATATATGCTGTTCACTTTCACTTGTTCCAGCACAAACTTAGTTGATACTAGAAACAATGGCTCACTTGGCCAAAGTCTTGGCCATAAAAAGAACAAATGGTTCTACTTCTGTTGACTAATACAGCAGCCCATGAGAAGAAACAAAAATTGTTTTGGAATAACATCAACTTACCTGCTGAGGGTACTGTGCATAACCAGGATATGAACTGTACGCATACAATGATGGATCATGAGTAGCCCCATAAGTATAGGCATCATAGCCTTGTCCATAACCATAATAAGCACTCCATTGACTCGGATCTACTTGCTGACCCCAGCTACCAGGTAAGTCCTATAAGTCAGTACCAAAATTTTGTCAAGGCTAGATTAATGTATATGGAAAATTAACCGCATGGGGAGAAATTCCGGTACAATACAAGTGGGTTACCATACAAGAGGTAAACGGAGACATTATGTTCATGTATACCTAAACCATGCCTTACCAGTAAAATGTAGTTAAAATTACAAAAATACAAACAAAAATTCATCATGTTTATAAAAGTTGGTATGACAGTTGGGGAGCTCTTTGATAAAGGCCTTAAATCTCACTCTTTGTTCCCTCCTGCTACTAAGACAATATATGGCTTAATTTACCGCCATTCTACCTGAAGTTTGTAACATTAAGTCTCAATTTATTCAGGTGTTCCTGGCTTTGAAATAAAGCATTACATTGCAAGGCAGACATGAGCAACAATATCCTTATTAACTGAATCAAAGTAAGCACTTAATAGAGAAGAGCTAAAAACAAGGCTAATGCTAGGGAGCAGCACTTTATCCAGAATTTATTTGGAAAAAGTGCTGCTCCAAGACACTTGTAATTATTCATGGAACAGTAAATTACAAATGTGTCATGGAGCAATACTTTTTCCGGATGAATTTCGGAAAAAGTGCTGCTCCCTAGCATCACTCTAAAAACAATCACCTGTTTAGCTGTCGGACTCCTACCCCAAGAAATGCGGACAATTTGTTGACCAATCATCTTTCCCTGCATCTTTTGGATGGCATCTTCAGCTGATGCTCTACATAAACAAATGACGTAGCAGAAATCAGGAACCCCGTTACCACAGAAAAGGATAAGTAGAGAAAAGACTCAGAAAAAAATTTGGAGTGAATTATAGAGTTGACTTTTTGCACTACAAGTTTTTCTTACATTCTTCCATGCTTCATATTTTTGCATCTCAATTTGTCTATACAAAATGGACTTGTAAGGGCTATCCTATAATAAGTCAACATTCTAGCATAACCACCAATGCTTTTATAAAAGAAGGTAAAAAGGAAAAGGGAAAAAGAAAAGTTCATTGGTATGCTAGTAGCTGCATGAGACGTTATCAGCAAAAAGAAATTATGGAAAAGTTTTACATCCACCGTCTAAATTATAAGAGCAATCAAGTAAAGGTTTCACACACAAGCAATTAACAAACCTTGTCCCAAACTGTACAAAACCACATCCTTTGCCCACAGGAGTCTTTACGTAGACAATTTCCCCAAACTGCAAAAAGGTTTGCTTCAACTCCTCTTCTGTGACATTAGGATCCAAGTTACCAACAAAAATCTGCAATAGGAAAAAAAAAATAGTATGAATAAGAGATGAGACATAAAAACCCAAAAGACTTCAGTATCTCTGACTTACTGTAGTATTATTGACATCAGAATCTGCTGGAGGCGTAGGCACTGGTGTGGTATACAATGGAGCTGGATATACCGCTGCTAGAAAAGTGCACAGGTAAGAGCACGTATCAGGCCCAAAATAGTATTAGAAAACCAAATTGAGCATGAAACACATGGTTCAAGCATGACAAAACCCATCTCCTATGTAGGCAAGATATGAAAATAAAGCAGTACTTGAACAGGAACCGAAAGCAGAAAGAAGATACCTTGTCCAAGCTCCAACTGTTATTCATTTTTATCTTTCTTCAGGTTGACACCTTAAGCTACTATACTTTTGATAGAACAAAGAGGCTTTTTATTTAAAAAAAAAAAAAAAAAGGTTATATAGACCCTTTTCTTAACCGCACGAGTAACATTGTTGCCAGATACCCCAGCAAGGGCATGGACATGGGTATGCCTACTAAACACTTCAAATAATGCTAAATATTTCAGGAAGCTGAAGAATCTGACACTTAAAGATACAATTGGATCCGTCAAGTATTCCTGAAACAATTGTTCCCTCAATATCCACAAGAAACAATGACTAGCTAAGACTATTTAAAAGTTGAGACAAACTCAGATGAGGTCAACAAGCAGGACATTCCACCAGAAAACTTTTCCCACCCAGAGAAATCCAGTAAAAAGATTATCCAACAGAATTGTATTGTGTACACATCATAGCAAGTAGATGATCTCATCATCACTTCAAAATGCTAAATTGACATTCTTTAATTCTGTCTGAGAACTTCACTCTGATACTTCAGATAGGAAATATTATTGGAAATATCTTCCCTCTAGCAACGACTGCAATATCTCCTAAAATATTGGTCTATCATTGGAATGCAAAAGGTAATACCCAAAGCACTGCTACCCTTAGCAAAAGTAGAAACACCAATAGACAGGGACTATGCATCAGAGAATACTGTTGGAGCTATATGACAGGACCAATCGATAGAAAGGCTCTAACACAGCAGGGACCAGGAGATTGGATCTAGCCATAAGAAGAATGGTTGAAGAAACCCTGGAAATTAAAATGGGCAGAAAAATATTTACTGCAAAATGTATTATTTATTTAATCAATATTTAAATTTTTGAACTTGGAACAAGCATGAAGAAATTAAAGATACTTCTTTAGAAGTACGAAAAGGATCCAACGACTTTGAAAGAATTTTCCAGAAAATCCCCAACGAAAAATACAAACCATTCCTTCTTTTCCATTGAATCGATCATAACCACTACCTATGTTCCACGAAATTGTGCAGAAAATTCTGTCTCTCTCACTCACATACATACACAGATGTGGATCTTCAATCGGATAGTGATCTCTCTGTGTGATATGGATGCTCACGGGGCACTTGCCTGTGATATTCTCAAGAGGGCAACATTTCCCCGATAGCAAAACTCTTGTGGAAAAAAGAGATTAAACAAATGGAAAAACCTTCGCATGAAAGAACCATTAAGTTAAAGAGAGAATTCATTGCTTCTTTCCTAGAAGATTTTTCAATGCAGCAGGCATGCTTTACAGGTTGAAAAAGTGAGCATAAGTATACTGAACTACTATATTTTCTATTGGTATACACAGCCTGAGTACCAAAATCAAAGACGTACTAAATTGATAATAACACAATCAAGAGGGTCCCAAGCACCTGTCACTCAATTTCTCTAGACAAGTACATCACCAGCCTATTTCATCACAATTTACTTCAACTAATAACCACAAGATAATAAAACAGTAAATCTAAGAGGAAGGGGAAGTTTGTCAAGTGAGACCTCATGACAAAATATCTCCATCAAGATAGTAGTGTTTTCCAGACAATGGACATAACATGGTCAAAAAAGAATGGAAAAATTACATTTAAGCCCCCAAAATTACTAGCCGTTTTGGAAGTAGCCCCTCAAACTACCAAAAAGACCCCATTTGTCGAAATATTCCCATAATACCCTTGCCGCGTGCCATTTTTTCAATTAAAAAATAATAAAATTAAAAACAAATTAACAAACAGAGAAAATTTTAAAATATGAAAAAAAAAAATAAAAAAATAAAAAAATAAAAAAATAAAAAAGGGCCACCCCCATTTTGGCCATGGGGGTGACTTTGCCACCCCCAAGGCCAGTTTGGGGGTGACCAAACCACCCCCAAGGGCCATGGGGGTGGTTCGGCCACCCCCAAGGGCCAAAATGGGGGTGGCTGAAACCACCCCCAAGAGGCTTGGGGGTGGCTCGGCCACCCTTGTTTGGCCTGGGGGTGGGTTTGGCCACCCCCAGATCGGCCAGTCAAACCCACCCCCATAGCCCTTGGTCCTTGGGGGTGGCCGAAACCACCCCTTTGCTCCTTGGGGGTGGTTCTGCCACCCCAATACTTTTTTTTTTCTTTAATTTTTAAATTGTTTTAAATTTTATTATTTTTTAATTGAAAAAATGACTCTTTTTTTTAAGTAAATAAAGTTTTATTGAAAGCGTAAGGCGCAAATTATGAAAATATTTCGACAATGGGGTCTTTTTGGCACTTATTGGTAGTTTGGGGGGCTACTTCCAAAACAGCTGGTAGTTTGGGGGGCTTAAATGTAATTTTTTCAAAAAGAATCTATGAAGATAAGAAAATGGGTCATCTGAGACTGCAACATGACATTGTTTCTATGAAAGTTAAAATGATATATATCACCTTTAGTTGCAGGATATGGTTGAAAAGGAGTGGTTTTCTTCGGCGTAGCTGCGCTAATACGCATTGGCCTAGTTGAGCAATAGACACCATTCATTTCAGACATTGCCCGATTCCTTTCTGCCTCATCAGAAAATTTAACAAATCCATATCCCTTTGAGCGCCCAGTATTTGGGTCAGTCACAACCTTGGCACCTCTAACAGATGGATATTGAGCTCGGAAGGTCTCTTGCAACAGATAATCAGTAACATCAGGTGCTAAATCCCCAACAAAAATAGAATGCTCAGGCCCAGCATCAGGACGCCTTTCCCCAATACCAAAAGAAGCCCAGTTCAACCTGAAAGTTAGCTCAGTTCCAGGCATTAGAGTCCCATTGTAAGTCTGCAGAATCCTTTCAGCTGCTGCATGGGAAACAAACTCGATGAAACCATAACCCTCAGGCTGGCCAGTGATCTTGTTACGTATAATCTTTATTGAAACTACCTGAAAAGAGTAAATTTGTCCATTTTAAAATTTAAAAAATCTCTTTCACCGCCATGCTACAGAACTACAAAATAACCGCATTGTCAAAGTTTAACACCTCATGACATCTAGCATTAACTAACTTATGAATCCCAAGGCAACATTATGTGACATCACTGAACAAGCTGGCATTTTGGCAAGTGTTTACAATGATTTTTACCATTCATGTTTTCAAATCACTAGTCACTATGCTTCACTGACCCATTTTCAACAGTAATCCGTAATGGAGCCTGATTCACATTAAAACTAATAAAACTTATTCTCAAACATGGTCAGTTATTTACCAATGAGCTTTAGCTCAAATGGTACTTCCTCCCTTTGTAGCAAGGGAGAGGGTGAGGTCGTGAGTTCAAGTCCCCATTGGGTGTGTGCTTAACTTACCAGTAAAAAAAAAAAATAAAAAAAAATGGTCAGTTACTTTAAATTACATATGCATGGAAAAAAAAAAAGAAGGCCCATAACACTTCCGAAAAGATCCATGTGAGGAGAAGGGATGCATACAACGCAACTTGATAAGCTAAGAGATGCCAAGTAATTCAGTTAAACTCCAACCTTCGGAGTACGATTAATTTAAAGACTCAGATTATTCCCACAGCAACTGTAAATAAGCACTAACCCTCTGTCCAATCCAATCTGAAAAACGGAGACCTATCCTGAAGTATTCAAACTGAAACACTCCTTCACTACGAACTTAAATAGTCACTCTTCACAATAGAGGTCTTTGGTTGCTAAGAAAATGTAGAAACTTTCTCAGTATATTTATGACATTCAAACACAAAATGCGGCGACTCATGGAACAATTTTGACTCCACTGACGATTAATTTTCTTCCTCTATATTCTTCTCAATCAATAACAACATAACAGTCGAGACCTTTCCTTTTCTTCTATTGACCAAGTTCACAATGATCAGACAAAGTACAAAGGTACTCTGAATCCCATCAAGTTCATATAGCCTATATATAAAGCAAAAGTTGCCCCAACACGCATTCATAACTTGTATATGCCCATAATTCACATAACCCCATAAGTAATCACGAATTCATACATATACCGTAATCAATTGGTTTGATAACTAAGAAAAATTCAAATTTTAAACACCAATCACAAATTAACTTACAACTCCCCCACATCGAAACCCGATAAACCGAACAATGACGTTTCATTTTTCATACTAAAAATAAACAAATACCCTTTTTTTTATTGAGTATGTGAATATGTAAAAGCCATTGAAGATTTTCAAATCCAAGCCCTCTACCACCTAGAAACATCACACACTCAAAGCAGCATTAGGAACCCTCAGAACCCAAATTTTAAACACCAATCACAAATTAACTTACAACTCCCTCACATCGAAACCCGATAAACCGAACAATGAAGTCTCATTTTTCATACTAAAAATAAACAAATACCCTTTTTTGTTGAGTATGTGAACATGTAAAAGCCATTGAAAATTTTAAAACCCGAGCCCTCTACCACCTAGAAACATCAAAAACTCAAAGCAGCATTAGGAACCCTAAGAACCCCACATCAAGAAAGCGAAAGACAAGATAACAACCCATAACCAACTGGGAGTTTAAAACTTCCATTTGGGTGTCTGAATTTGAAGACAAGCATCAAATTTTCCTTACATACAAGTATAACAAAATACATACATTTACACAAACACAGAGAGAGAGAGAGAGAGAGAGAGAGAGAGAGAGAGAGAGGACCTCGCCGGTCTGAGCGAAGCAGCCATGGAGGTAGGACTCGTCGACCCAGTACTGCAAATCACCTATCCAGAGAGTTCTGACTTCCTCCACCGTAGTTGGCTGGTGGTAACCCTGAGACGACATCGTTGCCATCACTGTTGTTGCCTTTGTATATGCTTGGTGGGGTTGTGACTGCGCGCAAATCACCCACCGCTCCTATATACCCTCTCTCTCTCTCTGAATAAGCTTTAAATTCTCTTTTTCTAGAAAAAAAAAAAAAAGAAAAAGAAAAAGAAAAAAGACAAAGAACAACTTTAAAATAAATAAACAAGCAGTTTTTTTTTTTTTTTTTTTTTTTTGTTAAATACATTTTTGTCATGTAGTTTAACAATTAAAAGGAAAAATGTTTATTTATATGGATACAGTAACGTGAATAACATTTTAAATATATTAGGAAAAGCTTCCCTTTTCATTATAATAATTATTATTATTATATAGTAATTTTTATAAGAGGAGATTCTACATTGTCCATTATGTGAGGTATATAAAAAAGATTGATATGAGTTTATGTGACTGACTCCTAAATCTAATAAATAATATAAATTTCGAATTATTCAACAACAAAAATGCATAGGTTGTGGACAAACAAAATTGATAAATTGCTTAAAATTAATTTTAAGCACGATTACTTTAATACCACGTTAAATTATTATTTATCTCAAATTTGATATGCATGTCAATGTCTTTGACGCAAATAACTCATGCATTGCACAGTTTAAAGATTAGTATTTTAATATGTAATACTAAAAATAATATTTTTATCTCACAATGTTGATGTGACATTCTCAATTAATTTTTAAATCAATCATTATTTTTTTTAAAAAAAAATAAAAATTGATTGAAACAGCCACACCCATTATTATAAGATAGTAGTGTGATAAAAATGTAATATATAATGATAGTAGTGTGATAAAAATGTAATATATAATATTATTCATCTATTAATATATTATATATAAGAGGAAATATATTAAAGCTTGGAGTTGGAGGGCTTTCAATGTGTTCCAGTGCATTGCATGTCAATGTGTTTCCTTCCCTAATTTTATTTTTATTTTTTTCAAAATATCTTTATAATCTTTTTAAAACCAATTTTTCACCTCTAATTGTTTTTTATTTAATTTTGCGCCCCACCTAAAATTATAATTCCACCCCGGGACTTTTAACGAAATGAGCGAGCGACGTGGTTGGGTTTTGAAAGCTGAATTGCAGAATGGCGAAAGCGCATGCAAAGCATATCAGATGCCAAAAACTGAGCGCTTCATGCAACGATAAAACGAACTCTTCGTTGAGAGCCCCAAATGCCTCTCTCTCTCTCTCTCTCTCTCTCTCTCTCTCTCTCTCGCTGTCTTTGCAGTTATCTCTCTGTTTTTTTTTTTTTTTTTTTTGTCTCTACCCCATCCCCATAGCAGGTAGGACAAGGCATGGCGATCCCAGCTGTACTTGTTGTTGTTCCTCTGGGCATGCTATTCATTCTCTCAGGCCTCATTGTCAATCTTATTCAGGTATTTGTGATAATACCCATTTGGTTTTTTTGTGTGCATGTCAATGTTCCAACATGTTATTTAATTCTTTGGTTTTGGGGTTCTGAAAACAATTTTTTCTTTCGATGTTTTATGCTAATTAATACTTTCAAATCATTGTTATTGTTGTCATCATCATCATTTTCTTGTTATTGTTGTCACATTATCATTATTTTTTTTTTCCTTCAAGGCAGATTGGTTTTTACACAAAAATTAAATGCTTACATTGTATTTCATCTATGTCAAACTTTTAGACTGGCATTTGGAATCAGTGGGGTCATTGGAAAAAAGAATAAAATGAAAACAATTGAAGCTATTTCCCAACTTCAAGGCAGATTGGTTTTTACACAAAAATTAAATGCTTACATTGTATTTCACCTATGTCAAACTTTTAGACTGGCATTTGGAATCAGTGGGGTCATTGGAAAAAAGAATAAAATGAAAGCAATTGAAGCTATTTCCCAACTTCTTGCTGATTGGTACACTAGGAAGTTCCATGGTGATCGAATTGTTCCCTTGTTACAGAAAAGTTGAGTGCTTGAAATGAATTATAGCGGATATTATAATTGATGGGGTCATCATGAAGATGACTTAAATTTTGCGGGGTGCATATGCTAGTCCCTTCAGAATTGAATGGTCCAGTTGTCACTTGAGTATAATTTAAAGGTTACAAAACCATGATCTAAAATAGGTTTATTGGAGAAAACATGAGCTATTACCACAACTAGGGGAACAAATATGCTGCCGTTCTTAAAATTTTCAATATCATATACACTGCTGCAATTTCTGTAATGGCTGCATTTTTGTCTGTGGGCTTTGAAGTTTGGAGATAAATTTCCTATGAAACACATTGGATAATTCTCCAAACATGTTCCTTATTAAGTTTGTATGATGCATGTGTAGATAAGGAAATAAAAGAACTCTTTTATTGGCTAATTAGGCTAAAAAGTACTATGGCAATGAAAACAATTGAAAAAGAAGAGCAAGGAGAAGAAATTAAGATTAGACAATAAGTTACATGGTTTGGCACTATGATCTAAGGTCATAAGGGGGAGACTAGCTAGAAGATCATTTTGCTAGATGAAGGAAACAAGGAGTATAATTGGGATTTAATTTATCAGATAGCTTTCTCTTGTTCATTAAACCCTGACCTTTGAATAAAACATAATCTTATGTTTGGGGTTACATAACATAAGAAGTTGTTTCTTGAATATCTCTTGGTAAAATAGCCAAGTGCACAACGATTTTCACCTTTGCTTGCATTTGGATCCACATTGCAGACATTTCACCCTATGTATAGTTTCTGTCTAGTCTACTCTTATAGTTTCACCCTTCGGTCACTGAGGTTTCCACTTCTTTTTTATTTTCATAAGAAAAATAATTTTTTTAAAACAAAAATTGAAGGTAGTATAGGAAAACAGAGGATGTTACTTATTTATGCAGGCTCTGTGCTAAAGTTTCTTTCCAAAAAATAATCAAGTATACCATGAGTAAAAAAATCCTGTAAAGTTGATGGAATACTTCCATTTAATGACATCCAAAAAAGTGGGATTTGAATCTATCAATAGAAGCCTCTTGCCCTCAAAAGTCTGTCTGTTTCTTTGCCGCCGTATAGTCAATGGCAACACATTCCAAGCTCTATTCCTGAATGAAGTAGGTTTCTATCAATAGAAGCCTCTTGCCCTCAAAAGTCTGTCTGTTTCTTTGCCGCCGTATAGTCAATGCAACACATTCCAAGCTCTATTCCTGAATGAAGTAGGGTTCCTTCACCAACATTGAAGCAGCACAAGCACCAATTAGAGATAACCCATCTCACACCCGAAATCATGAAGGCAAAAGCGCCTAACTCCATAGCAGTTGAGCAGTGAAGTAACACATTATCTGCAGTTTCTCCATTTCACTTACAACACATTCACTTTGAAGAAAGATCAAACTTTTACGTGATGTTTTCATTATTTACTTTACTTGTCATCATACCTACTGATAGTGGTTGGAGCAAAACTTCACCAACTTTATCTTACCAGTAGGCCTTCTCATTTAGAACAACAACTTTATGTCTTAAATTTACTAAATTTTTGTCATTTAAGTGAGTGCAATAGGATACCTTTTTGCTATCTTTAAGCGATTTAGGTCTTAGGATTGTTAACCGTCTCTTAGGAAAATAGCAAAGTACGATACATCTTATTATAGTTATTTATTTACCTCACATTTTAACCAATTATTATGACTTAGTAATTTATGTTCATCTTTGACATTTTGGATCAGATTTTACCTTGGTGTTTGGTTCGATATTCTATTTTATACTATTGTTTTTTCTTGCCCCAATATATCTTTCTTCCTCCTCTACCCCATCCCCACCAGGAAGAAAAGAAAAAGAAGGTAAAAGAAAGAGAAGAATGACAAAGAAAACAAATGTTCTTAGGGTTGATAGTCTGATAAAGCGAAAGAGGATTATTATCGACTTTTGTTGTATGTATTAGCAAACTGGTGGAATGGTAGATAAACTGTTGCTTTGCAGTGCAGCACAGCTGCAAAGATATGTGGCCTATTGTGTTTGTGCTATTTGGTGTTAAATGGGTTATGCTAAAGGCAGTGGTTGCTCTACTACGGAGTTGGAGAAGGAAGCCTGCATTATTTAGAAGCATAGTATGGAATGTGGTGCCATTGTGTTTCACTTGGACCATATGGTGGGAGACTGGACTTTTGAGGGTCTGAGGTTTCTATTGATAGGCTTAAGTTTGTGTTTCTGGAATTTTTTTATTTTTTATTTTTGAATTTTCTACAATTTTTTGTTGTAATGTTAGGGGGACACAGTGCACAGCTTCTGACTTTAGTCATCCATTTCTGTTTATTTTCAATGAGATTTTTGTTTACTTCTCGGAAAGAGGTTCTGTAATGTTACCACTGAATGGGATAGAAGATAAAAATCTTTATTTCATATGAAATATAACGCTTCAGTATATTTATAGTTTTGCCCTACTTCATACATTTGTTCAGCTTTTATAGATTTGCCTTTTCAGGCAGTTTTTTTCATCCTTGTTCGTCCGCTATCGAAAAATATGTATAGAAGGATCAACAAAATAGTTGCAGAGCTACTGTGGTTGGAGCTTATATGGCTCATTGACTGGTGGGCTGGTGTCAAGGTGATGGATTTCTTTCTTAGAACAGTTTATACATTTGCTTATTTATATGCATCTTTTTCCCATATTTTTCACCTTGCATCCCAGTCTCCCAGATGCTCATATAGTCCACATTAAGGATCTGTTTTTTTTGAAGTTGTGATTTCGTTTGGTATTAGGTGTGGTTCTAAAATAGTTATGATTAAATAAAAATCTTCTTTTTTTTCTTTGTTCTTTTTCTTTTTCTTCTTCTTCTTCTTCTTCTTTTCTTTCTTCCTTTTTCTTTCTTTCTTTTTTTTTTTTTTTTCTTTTTTTTTTTTTTTTTTCATATTGTAACATACTAACACTATTAGCCTTAATATAACAACGTACTGACACTTCTAACCAAATTTTTTTTCGTATTGCCAACCCTATGGAATGATGCTATAGATGCCTCCATATTGGTAAATTCTAGATTGTTTCCTCCAAAGTTCTAGCTCTGCTTATATTTGTGAAGCTCAGTTTTCTTTGTTTTTCTCTCTCTAAATCCTCCTTTGCACTTGAAAAACATTAATATTCATTAACTGTAGAAGTTGTTTTCCCATGCATGAGACTACATGCCAGAACTAGGAATTTGTCATAACATATGGAGCAAATTTTGGAGAATTAGAAAGAGAATTCACTTATTCTACATTTTCTATCTTTTTTTATTTTTTATTTTATTTTTATTTTTAAAGCGTATTGTTACTATAAATATAATAAGGAACAATATAGTTTGAATCTATACCTCAATTATTCTACATTTTCTCCTTATACTGCATAGTAACTAAGACCAAAAGTTGCCATTTTGAGTGACCTCTTTGCTAGAGGAGGTTTTCTTCGAAACACATTTTTATCTTCTTTTTTTTTTTTTTTTTTTTTTTTTTTTTTTTTTTTTTTTTTTTTCCATGCTCTTGACATATAAAACATCCAAGATTGCAAATCAACCCTTTACTTTTTTTAGCAGCAATAAAATAGTCCAAAGGCATCAAAACCTGAAAGAGAATACTCCTCTTTCAGAGTTGCCATGAATAAGTAAATTATTTGCTAATGCTCAACACATAGGTATACCACATATTTATGAGGCTAGCACCCCAGGTCAATTGTGAATCCTCCCAACTTTAAAGAGTGCCTACAAAATTGTAAGGGGTTTCATAGGAAGAGAGGCGATGAAAGTAAGGCCTCGTTTAGTTTGCGGAATGAGTATTACACTGGGAAAGGGAATAGTTATTACTCGGCATGAAAGAGAGTGGAATTGAATAGTTATTCCTAACACATACTTTAATTGGAATCGAATCAAAAATACTAAAAAAAAAAAACAAAAAAAAAAACCCACATTATTTCTTTTATTTTTTTATTTTTATTTTTTTAAAAAAATCAAATTAAAAAACCCCCACATTATTTCTCTTCTGTGGATGGCCAAGCCACCCCCAAATTCTCATCGAGGGTGGTCGCAGCCACCCTCGAAACCCATCAGTGGTGGCCTAGGCCACCCCCGAAGCCTATCGGTGGTGGCCTAGCTACCCCCAAATGCACAGGGGGTGGTCGTACCACCCCCGGCTCCATCTGTGGCTGGCCGACCACCTCACTTAGGATCATATTTTTTTAAAAAAAAATAATTGAGAGAAAATAGAAAATAATATGAGTGGTTTTTTTTTCCTGGAAAATGTAGTCTATTCATTTAGGAATACCTATTCCTCTCATTTTTGAGAGGAATATGTATTCCTCTTCGTAAGGGAATAATTATTCCCATTGAAATAACTATTCTAAGGAATAGACCCCTACCAAATAAAGAAATGATTATTCCATTGGAATAGTCATGCATTCCAGTATCTATTCTGTGAACCAAACGAGGTCTAAGTAAAGAGAGAAAATATCAAATAGGGAAATGGAGTAGGCAAGCTCCTAAAATCCAGGGATGAGGAGGAAAATATAAGTGAAGAAAATTTGGAGTTTCCATAAAAAGAAAAGCTCCATAGAAGCTTGGATGGACCTCACTAACAATAGGAAGCAAGAGAGAAAAAGATATGCACCTCAAAATAAGACAAAAAAAAAAAAAAAAATCACTTTTCATGTCTTCATCGTGTTAACTTGCCAGTATGGAAAGTAATTATGCCATTGTGTTGCTTTATTTTTCGTGTACAAAATTCTGCTTACATTCTCCGTTAACACCAAAACTATGATGGTTTTGGAGATTCAAAGTTTATTCTGAATCATGTGATATAGTTGTGGTTATTTTTTTGCATATTGATTCACTTACATGCCTAGAATTCCTCACCATTTGCGTCTACTTGGGTTTTTATATCCACATTGCAGTCTAACTAGTTAGACCTTCTGGATGCAGGTTGAGGTGTACACAGATTCAGAAACCTTTCAATTAATGGGTAAGCTAAAATATTTATTTTCCCCCTTTTTGTTCATAGTGAAACTCTAACTGAAAACAGTTGCGAATCTAACATATAGTAAATTATCTTTTATTGGAGATATATTCAGGTAAAGAACATGCACTTCTCATATGCAATCATAGGAGCGACATTGATTGGCTTGTTGGTTGGATTGTGGCTCAGGTAGCTTACCCTTGAGAACTTTAATTTTGAGGCAACTCTTATACAATTTTGTGTGTCCATATGCAATTTCTAGAAAACCACTTCTACCCTCTCCCTTTGTCTTGGGAAAGCGCAAGTGGAGGTAAAAGTTGGCTTTATCTATTATTTTAGACTAAGTTTTTCTTAAATCACATTTTGTTCCTTGTAATGAACCTGAATTTATCCGAAAACTTATAATAGCTGGTGAGCATTTAAAAACCATCAGGTGTACTTGAATATTCAGAGAACATGTGCATGTCATATACTCCTTAGGCCTCATTTGAAATTGTATTATATAGAAACTGTGACTTTTACGCATGCTTAACTTACTGCTCCTTTTCTTTCTCTTATTGGTGTTGCTCATGACAGCGCTCGGGTTGCCTTGGTAGTACACTAGCCATCATGAAAAAAGCAGCCAAATGCCTCCCTGTGAGTTTTAAATCTAAACTGTATTCCTCTGTTTTTTAATTTGACTAGTCATTTAGGAATGAATAAAAAATATTAGTTAGATCCTATGTTTAAGATTTTATTTGGGTAGCACTGGCAATTTGCAACTCCAGCTTCATTGATGAAGGTCATGGAACTGAAGATAGTTTATGAAACGGTTTCTCAATCTTTTATATTTATATTTTGGTAAGCGTGCTTTATAATAAGTATGATAGATATAATTGATGAAGTGAAAGAGAAAACGAACTTAGTTTTGAGATATTGATCACCTTAATCAATTTGACTGAAAATAATTTTATCCTAAATCTTTTGGTAGTTGCGACCTGAGGAAGCCCAATTTGCAATGAAGTGCACTAAAGCATGAGCGAATTATTTGGTTTAAATAAGTTGAACTTCATTTTCTAGAGGCTGAAAGAACAATAGACCTAAGTTATTAATCTCCCTTTTCCATGTCTGTTTTCTAAGCAACCGAGTATAGATTTAAGATTTTCCCTTATTTATGTATTTTGCAACTCTGTTACACTATAACATGTCATTGATGATATCTTTATGTATACTTCACTTTCTATTACTTATTTTCTACTCCTTTTCCAATGTGATACTCTGGGTTCTCTTCTGATTTCTGATAAATTTTTTACTATTGCTAACTTTGAAATATTTGTTTGCTCTCCTCCTAGTTCTTCTAAACAGTTAGAATAGCCATTACCTCCATCATCATCACTGTTGTTGTGAAGAATCAAATCATCAAACTAAATGCATTACTTGTGGAAATTGTTTAGAGGAATGGCTAATTCGATAAGTTAATTGAAAATTATATTTCGTGTCCATTGTTGGAAAGAATTTAGTGTCCATTGTAGGTAAATCTTTCCATTTGGGTTTGTGTAATTATTTGGCTAAGTTTCTTATTTTGAGTCATAGGTTAGAGATGATGTTTCTTTGATGATAAAGGGACAAAGAATGTGGTAAATTTTTGCAGGTCATAGGTTGGTCAATGTGGTTTTCTGATTATCTTTTTCTAGAAAGAAACTGGGCCAAGGATGAAAGCACATTGCAGGTACCCTTTAATGCATTTGAAGAGACTTGAATACATGTTTGCTGTGTCACATTCATATCAAATATGGTTTTGTGCTGCAGTCAGGTTTTCGACAGCTTGAGGATTTTTCATTGCCTTTCTGGCTGGCTCTTTTTGTGGAAGGAACGCGCTTTACACAAGCAAAGCTATTAGCAGCTCAAAATTATGCTGCTTCAAGAGGGTTGCCTATTCCTAGAAATGTTTTGATTCCTCGCACTAAGGTGAATTTAGCTGAAAACTTTTGTAATATTTTCATACGAAATCATTTTTGGTGATATAAGTGTATGTTGTTTCGTGTTTGAAAGTTAAGGGGATTTTCCTTTCAGGCTGGAGTTCATGTTAGTATTCTTTTTTTCTCTTCCTGTGGAACATACCTAGGGGAAGTGCCTTGATTTTCAAATGCTTACCAGTCTAACTTTAATTGAGCTGTAATCTTAGTAAGATTATTGCCACTCCTATTAGCACACAGACTTTATTGTGTGATATATATATATATAAAATAAAGCTTTGATGGGTAAATGGTTATAGAGATATGCTTTGGAGAGGGATGCTCTTTGGAGAAAGGTGGTGGATTTCAAATATGGAAGTATGAAGGGTGGTTGGTGCTCTAAGGAGGTTGGGGGTTCTTTTGGTTTTGGAGTTTGGAAGAGTATTAGGAGGGGATGGGATGCTTTTGCAACTCATGTGAGATATGAGATAGGGAATGGTTCAAAAGTTCTGTTTTGGCATGATGTGTGGTGTGGGGAGATTCCTTTGAAGACTCTTTTTCCAGAATTGTTTCTCATGGCTAGAGGCAAGGATGCTTGGGTGGAGGAGAATATGCAGAGACAAAATGGCACAATTCTGTGGAATATTTTGTTTTCTCACCCAGTTCATGATTGGGAGGTGGAAGCGATTAGTAGATTTTTTGAGATGTTGTATACTCTTAAAGTTAGAAGTGAGGGAGATGATAAAATGTGTTGGATTCCAACGCGAAATAAATCATTTGAGGTAAAGTCTTACTATAAGGTTTTATCTAGTCCTATTCAGTCTTCATTTCCGTGGAAAAGTATTTGGAAAGTTAAGGTCTCCCTGAGAGCTGCTTTCTTTATGTGGACGGCAACTTTAAGGAAAATCTTAACTTTGGATAATTTACGAAAGAGAAACATTATTGTGATTGAGTGGTGCTTTATGTGTAAGATTTCTGCAAAGTCCATTGACCACTTGTTTCTGCATTGTATGGTGGCTACAGAATTGTGGAGGACGATTCTGCAAATGTTTGGGGTGGAGTGGGTAATGTCGCGGTCGGTGAAAGATATGTTGAGAAGTTGGAGGGGGCAAAAGGGTAATCGGACATTGATATCGATTTGGCGCATGGCTCCATTGCGTTTGATGTGTTGTGTATGGAGGGAACAAAATGCACGTTGTTTTGAAGATTGTGAGACTGATTTGATGCATTTGAAAAGAATGATGTTACAAACATTGTTTATGTGGAGAGATAAATTTCAGTTTATGCATGAGTGTTCTTATTTTGATTTTATAGATAGGTGCTCTCTTTTTTCTTTGAATTAGGGGCTTCATGTATACGTCCTGTGTACTATGGGTTGCGCCCCTTTGTGCCTTTTGAATATACTTTACTTATCAAATATATATATATATATATTTATTTATTTTCCTGTCAGTTGGAGTATGTATTTTTGATATTGATTTAAATTGCTTTCAGGGTTTTGTTTCAGCAGTAAGTCATATGCGTTCATTTGTTCCAGCAATTTATGATTGTACGGTGGCCGTTCCTAGAAATCAGCATCCACCTACAATGTTGAGAATATTTAGAGCGCAGTCTTCTGTGGTAGGAAAACAAAAGACTTGACAACTTCATTTACCATCCTAATATTTATTGATAATATTGTAATCAATTGATTTCTGAGTATGAAATTATAAATTGACCTGATAAATGATTAGTGGTTATGCTTATTTGAACCCTATAGAAACCAAAAGAAAATTCCTGTTAACTGACATTCACAAACTGAGTCTCATTGGCTTTTAGCTAGTAGCAAACAACAGATGGACATCTTATACTGAGCAGGCTAGGTGGGTCATTGGGGCCCAGTCTTGATTTAGAAGACTAATGCTCTTCTCAAAAAATTTCAGCTTTTTGGCACCAATTTATGTGGTATATTGGGGAAGTTAGAAAAAAATTAATACAGAGAACCATTGTTAACTATTCATTTTCTTATAGGGAGTTGTGGCAAGAAAGTCATGAGAATATCCTTTTCATGTTAATAATAAGTGTCATTATTCTTTAATCTTACAGGTAAAGGTGCAAATCAGGAGACATTCAATGCAGGAATTGCCGGAGACGGTTGATGGCATCGCACAATGGTGTAAAGATGTATTTGTGACGAAGGTATGCAATTTGGTGTTTTAATATATTTGTTGAGAAGAGGAGTGTGCCAAATTTTGAAGGGCTATAAATGTATATAAATGTTTGATGTTTTCTATCTGTATTTATTTTTTGATTTTTTTTCCCTTTTCTCTAACCGACCAGGATGCTTTACTGGAGAGATACTTTTGTAAGGACTCATTCAGTGACCTACAACAGCAAGACATTGGTCGACCCAAAAAGTCTTTGTTTGTAAGATATCAGTCTCATAATTTGAACAAAAGTAATGTTATTATCCTTTTTCTCATTTTGTTCTGCAAACAGGTTGTGATTTCTTGGATATGTCTCCTTGTCTACTGCATCGTCATATTCTTTCAATGGTCTTCTCTCCTATCCTCATGGGAAGGCATTGCATTTTCAGCAATCTTCTTGGTCCTTGTTACAATTGTTATGCAAATTCTAATCCAATCTTCTGAGTCGGAGGGTTCTACCCCTGTCAGTATACTGCCACAAGACCTAACCGAGGAGGAGAAGCTTCTTCAGAAATAATTCGAGATTCAGCAGTAGTTTGTAGCCAGTCCATTTGTAACCACAAAAATTTTCTGATATCATCATGGAATCAGCCAGCTCACCTATACCCTTAATATAATGGCTTGGAAAATGTAGTATATGTTCATAGCTTATTATATGGGATTGGATAAGGCACCATATGTGCATAACTTACATTTGAGTTTCCTGGGGATCTCCTCAGAGATTAAAACAATATTCTGAGTCACAAAATCCTTCTTGTTCATTATCATTATCATTGTCAGTAACTGTACAGTATTGAATCCATGGGGCCACCTTTCTTATGCATAGAGTGATGACAAGCTGAAACAACTCCCAAGTCGAATGGCTCCAGAGAAGTATCTACGCTTTATACATTCTCTGGACTGGTGCCACTGGTGTTCTTATTTTGCTCAGCAAGGCACTTTTCTTTAGCCTCATTCTCAATTTGCCTCTGCAACTCCAAATTATCTTCAAGCTTTCTTTGCTGCTCCACATATTCTAGATGAGTAGGGTGCTGCCCCTCACAACCACCAGCTGGCTACAAAACAGAAAGGAATTGTATTTTATTAAGACCATGACAATGTTTGCTACACTAAAAAAGAAATAGAACAAAACTAGACAGTAATACAAACCTCAGAATCCTAAGCCTTTCTGTAACCTTTTCTCTTCTTTGATTTTCCCGGTCGTCGTTGCCTTTTTCCTTGGTCAGTGTTCTCCTTGGCATCAAGAGCAAGCTCTGTTAACAAAGCTTCTATTTCAACATTAGCCTTCTCTTCAGCATCTTTGTTGACCAGTTCCTCCAGGTGTGCCTGGAAAGAAAAGATGTATCCCAAAAACATCAAAACAGCAGTCGATCAAAATAAGGTAACAACATTCAAGAAAGAAAACATCAAATAAAAACAAACCTTCATAAATGACTTCAACAGGGGCACCATGACGAACCGATAGTCAAAAGTACTCACCATCCCAGCTGGCTGCCCTGTCTGCTGCATGGCAGCAAGAGTCGACAGGATTATAGCATCAAGTTGGTAAAGCTGCAACACTTGACATAGTGAGACCATAAAGGAACAAGCTTTAATTTTATTCTATGAATAAAGAATAATAAATAATTTGCCTCTCGATCCAGGCGATTTTTCTGCCTCTGGATTGCCATTTGAATTTCACTCTCTGCTTCTGTTTCCTTCATAGTACTCCATATGATATCCAACTCAGCATCATCGTCATCCTCAGTCTCGAGATCTTTCCACCGTTTGAAGAAGAGGGATACATAACCTTGTGGATAGTACCCTGAAATTTGTTCTCTTTTCGTATTTTCATCAACAAATATGCTCTCAACAGTCTCCAATGGTCTCTGATATCTCAAATACTCGCCTTTTCTTTCACACATTCTGTGCAAACGGCCACATTCATCTTTAACGATCTCGTAGAACTCCATTGCTCGACTTCTGCAAGCTTCTCTCCCACTTTTCCATGCATTTATTTGCTCCCCAATTGTAGAATTTGTAGGACCTTCCGTCCAAAGCCAAGAAACAAGATCAGTGTCTCCTCCTCGCAACAACATGTCATCAAGAAGGAGGGCGGATTTGTCGCAGCTGAGATCAATCGTCTCTGGAGTGATCAAAAGCAACTGATTGTCTCTAACGCCATCATCCTCCCACGTGATCTCACCAAGACAGCCCAATGCGCAAACACCGGCCAGATCTTCCAAGAACTCAAGAACACTGTTGAGTTCCGGAACTTCCAAAAAGCATATCAAGGGGAGTGAATGGTGAAGCCAATTATTATCTGTAATCACCAATTTTGGAATTTGGTTTTGCAGGAACTCAATTATCAAGCTCTGCAGCTTCTTGAGATGGCTCCAAGCAAGACATTGATTCCTCGTAAACAATTGCAGTTTCGCACGAATTCTGTCGATGATTTCTGCCCGCTCACTTTTCTCGTAAATATAAGGCCAATTGGCAGATGCGGACCGGAGTCGTTCCATGATCTCGGCAGCGGAAGTCGATTCCACGGGCTTCCAAACGCCGTTTTCGACCATGTTAACGGCCCATTCTGGGGCTTCAACCGGTACAATCGATTGAAAAATCTCAGACAGAACACCTAAATGACCGGAAATATGCTCGTCAGGGGAATCTTTATCACAAAGCTTCTCTTTGCAGCAACAGCACTCCCAAAACATCCATGTTCCCTTCTTCGTCGTCTTGGCGAAATCTATCGCTTCCGTCAAAACCTCCTTTGCCATTCGCAACTTATTCTTATCCAAATACGCTTTGAGGTCTTTGATTCCGATTCTCAACAACTCCCTCTTGTTTTTCACACTCATATTGTCGTTCCAGAAGGCCCTGACTCGACTGATCGTAGCGGCGTCGTTCGACTCGACTTTCTTGAACTTCCTTTTCTTTCCAAACCGGTCGTCCAGCGAGGGCCTCCGCCCTACGATCTCCATCTTTCTCCGTAGCGTAGCCTCGAACTCGGCCTTTACCTCCGCCAAGGAATTATCCTCTAAGAGTCGTTCCCACTTGTCCCCCCTGTTCCCACCTCCAAGAACGATGATGTGCCTCTTGGATTTCTCTGTGAGCTCCACGAGTGAGTTCCTCACTATCTTCTCGAGACGCGAGGCCGAGACCGGGATTGGGTCCATCGGATTCTTGATCAGAAATGCGCGTTCGCATTCTTGGACGGCGGCAATGTCGTACGAACCGGCTTCTTCTTGACCCAGGGCTTCTTTTTGTCGGGCGAGTTCGAAGAGCAACTTGGCGTGTCTGTGTACTAGGGAGATGGAGTTCGGGGACAGCGAAAGGGCTTGGTGTAAGAACGCAAGGGCTTCGTTGAGCTGTTCGAGTCTGCTGTTGGGGTCGCAGGTGATCGACGCGCTTAAACAGTGAATACCGCTCCGGTTGACGGGGTAAATTTCCGGGTGGCCTGAAGTGGAACAGGCTGCCTGCAGGGCTTCCCATGATTCGGCGGGGGAAGTGTCGAGGATTGTATAGCGTTCTTTAGGGATGGATGCTGATGGAGAAGCATCGGACGGTGGGGGATCAGTGGAGGGCGAGGGTGCCGGGCATGGCGAAGCGGGGTCCATTTTCTTGGAGGGAAGTGGAAAGAAAGAAGTTCGATTTAAATTTATAGACGGAAAAAGAAAGGTGGGCGGAGGGGTTAAATAGGTAATTTACTAATAAACCGGTTTTCCGGTTTCTGTTAATACCTACCAGATTGGATTTCTTAAGCGCTTTTCCTTCAATTTCTTTAATGCTAAATTGCTAATTAGATTTTATTATTATTATTTTTTATCTTCTTGATTTTCTTGGACGTGGCTTTTGCCCAAATATTACAAACATGGGAAATTATATATATATATACACTGTACATTACCTATTCAGTACTCCCTAATAGGCTATTGGTGCCGTTTTCCTAATCGGTATAAAAGGAAGTTCATTCAGTTTGCACCTTTTCCTAAGTGCCTCTTCAAAATCTATAAATAAGGGATTTATCCTCTGAATTTTGTTGGGTTTTTAGTATTGGCAATTTTAGTGTTAAAATATATTTTGTTGTAAGTTTAAGTCTGAGTTTAGTATGAAGACTTTGCTAAAAGAAGACATATCATCAGTATGAAGATTTTACTAAAAGAAGACATATCATACTTTGGTGTTCGAACGCCTTGTGAACATGTCTAGACAGGATTTTCAGGGAGCATCAAAGTATTTGCATGTTTGGACGGCCTGTGTTGATGTTTGGATAAATCTTTTAAAGAACTCCCAAGTCTTTTCGTGTTCGGACATAAGTTTCAGAAAGTTCTCATATGTTTTATGTCAGGACAGTGCGGCATCATGTCCAGACATTTAGGGCAATGAGAGTCTTGACGTCGCCTAGTAATCCTATTTCGTTTAGAACTAGGTTTTCTTTAGAAGCATATTTAAGGAGACTTCTAGGCAAGAATTTTTTGAGGATTCTACTCTAGAATTCAAAGAGTTTTTACTTTGTCATTAAATATTTATGTCAATTGCTTTTTATATTTTGGTGATTGTTTGTTTGTGGTTAATTCATTTTTTAGTTTCGTATTATATTGGCATACACCTATTCCAAGAAATTAATAAGAAAATATTCTTACATCACTGCAAAAACTTAGTAGTAAATGACAAATAAAAAAAGAGTCTAGTCAGCTTCCTCAGTCAAATTCTCTGCACCAGTTTGGCTGGCGCCGGCATTCTTATTTTGGTCAGCATCTCCGCTACTCAGCTTCAGGTGCTTTTCTCTAGCCTCATTCTCCTTGTTTTGCCTCAAATTCTCAGAAGTTTCTGCAATCTGTCTTTCAACCTTGTCATAGCCAAGCCGCCTAGATTCGGCCATTACTATCCATCGGCTCAGTTCGCTTAGAGGAACGCCAGTTTCACTTCACCCAGAAAGGAACAAAAAGTTTAAACACACATCTAGAAAAAGTTTCAAATTGCAAGTATGAAGGACTTGCACTATGTTACTATTCTCGTTTTGCTGATCAGCTTTTGGTGGGAAATAATTGCGGTAAAGGTCTTCTACAGCCAAACAGTAATCTTCTATATCCAAAACCAAACGGTACGGTGCTTTTCTACAGCCAAATCAGAAAGATGCTTTTGCATAGCCTCACCCTCATTCCCTTTTTCCTTTCGCAACTCAAACAGTCTTTGCAGCTCCCCATACTCACTCCTCTATTGACTTTGTTTATATACAACCCATTATAATCTCCAACAGTCGGTTTCTCGCTTTCTCTTTCTCGACGGAAGAGGCCGACGGGTCCGCGGGATTCCGGATCAGCAACGCCTGCGATATTCATTTGAACTGCTAGCTCTCAGTGTTTTTCCTTGTAAATGATCAAGTGTTTATGCTCTCTTGAACAACATGGAAACCAAAAGAAATTCCTATCAACTAATTAACAAGCACAAACTGAATATGGAGTAATTCTGCATGCACATTAAATGTCTATGAAAAAATGAGGTGGCTTTTAAAATTACCGGTCATTTGATCAAAATCATCATTTGATCAATCACACG
Organism: Alnus glutinosa; assembly: GCF_958979055.1. Taxonomy (NCBI): domain Eukaryota; kingdom Viridiplantae; phylum Streptophyta; class Magnoliopsida; order Fagales; family Betulaceae; genus Alnus; species Alnus glutinosa. The sequence goes on along the minus strand of NC_084894.1, from coordinate 3,205,217 downwards.
TCTAATGGTAATTTTAAAATCCACCTCATTTTTTATGGACACTTGATTGACACTTAATGTACATGTAGAATCACTCGGCTCAACCTCCCTTTAAGAAGGGTATGATAAAAATTTAAAGGATTAAATACATTTTTGGTACCCGAGTTTTAAAAACTTTATTTTTTGGTACTTGGGTTTCAATTCGCATCACAGATGGTACCTCTGTTTTGGAAAAATATCAAATTAGTACCTCAGTCAAGTTTTTTGTCCAAAAACTAATGGCCTGCCAGAGGGTTGACACATGTTTTAGTATAAAAATAAAAAATAAAAAATAAAAAAATCTTTAAAAATTAAATAAAATATTAAAAACTTAAAAAAAAAAAATGAAAAAGAAGAAGAAGAAGAAGAGGGGTGGCCCATTTTGGCCAAGAGAGATGGGGGTGATTTGGCCACCCCATGGCCCAAAAAAAAAAAAAAAAAAAAAAAAAAAAAAAAATTGTTCTAGGTTTTTGGCCCTCGGGGGTAGTTCGGCCACCTCCAACCCCAGACCGATCAAGAGCCACCCTTTGACCAAAATGGGGATGGCTGGCCAAGAGCCACCCCTATTATTTTTCTTTTTATTTTTTCAATTTTTTTAATTAATTTTTAAAGATTCTTTATTTTTTTTATACTAAAACACGTGTCAACCCTTAGGGGTTGGCACTTGACGGACCGTTAGTTTTTAAACTAAAAACTTAATTGAGGTATTAATTTGGTCTTTTTTTTTTTAAAATAGAGGTACCATCTTTGTTGCGAATCAAAACTCAAGTACCAAAAAATAAAGTTTTCAAAACTCAAGTATCAAAAACGCATTTAACCTAAATTTAAAAGATTTTGGAGGGGCCAAGTATTACTTTTTCTAGGGGTGTCCGAATATCATTAGATTATAAAGGTATGAAAAATTTTCATAAAATTTTGGGGAAGGGGGTTTGCCGGGCAGGGCATGCTTAATGTGGCTCTGCCACACCATGCTCAATCGACCTCTACTGAGCTTGGTATTAGTGTTGATATATCTTTACTACTTATTCTTTATGGTTTGAACTGGGTTTTTGGCAATCATCCAAAATGTGTATCACATAATCTAATAAAAACAATTTTCTTAAACCAAATCCTATTTCTCATGTAAATCTAGGTCCCAAAACAGTATTTCATCATCATTTTTAATCCGAAAGAGACCTCTAAAATCAAATGGGTTGTACATAATTCCTTTAGGCCTAAATATAATTTGTAACACTTGAGAAAAATAAAAATTTACAAAAAGCATAAAACTTAAAAAATAGAACAAATTTGAACTTAGGACGCTTGTTAAATAAGGTACGGACTAACACGGGTTAATTGGCCCGAGGGTGTCGGACAGCTAGAAATTGATCAGAACTTGATTTGAAACTTATGAAATATACAAAATTTCAAATCGATCTCTTCCAAAGGTGTGAGGATACCGTCTAAAAGATGAGGCTTCAAAGATTTGTCTAGACTAACAAGGAGTAGCGTCCGGATGATATTAGATAATGGCCAAGATGGTACTTTTATGCGCAGATTTGATGGATGAGACGTGTTTTTAATGCGAAAAATCAGTTGTGGTCTGGATGAGGAGAATTATTCGTCCTGAAGAGAATATGGGTTTTATAGAAATATTTCGATAAAAGTGACATTTTTGATACACTTTAGTAGTTTGATGGGTCACATTAATACACTTAAAAATTCAGGAAGCTATATATTTTAAAATCAATTGTCAGTTCAGGAAGCTTTTTTATATTTTTTTCCTTCTTTTTTTCTTTTTCTTGGCTCAAAAATCTAATGATTAACCCTTTAATATATACAATAGTTGTTGGCCCGTCCACACCTTGATGCAATATTGGCATAATCCAAGCCTAAAACGAAGTGACTTTTGCTATAATTACTTTTTTTCCCCATTGTATTTGGCACCAAGGAGAAGAGGAGTATGGCTCTTTTCTTTTGAGAAAAAAAAAATATATATATATATATATATATATATCTAACAAACAGAGCAGTAATCTTTTTTAACTAGTCAATCGTGTTGTGTGCATGAAGTGTTCCTAACCTATTAGGCTCACAATGACACAACCTAAGCAGTAAGTTTAAAATGTCAATGCAGTAGCATAAAAGATTAGTAATTAAGGCATATGTTCTTAATTTTTTTTTTTCTTGGCTCAAAAATCTAATAATTAACCCTTTAATATATCCAATAGTTGTTGGCCCGTCCAAACCTTGATGCAGTATTAGCATAATCCATAAATCCAAGCCTGAAACAAAGTGACTTCTATTATAAATACCTCTTTTTGTCGAAGCAGTAGCACAAAAGGTTAATAAAGAATTTAATTTGTCCTTAATTTTATTTTTATTGGCCCAAATTTAACAACCCTTTGAAATATCCAACAGTTGATGGCCCCAGTATTAGTATAATCCAAGCCTGAAACGAAGTGACTTTTGCTATAAATACTTCTCTTCCCCCATTGTATTTGGCCCCAAGGAAAAGAAGTATGGCTAAAACTATAATATCCATTTTTATTTTTGCTATCCTCGTAATCTACGGCTTTCTTGTAAACGGAGGTAAGAACGCAGTTTTAAGTTTCATTATTGCGGCCCTCAAAGGGTAGTTCAATCGACTGGGGACCATGCCTCATAAAGCGGAGGTCACTAGTTCGAATCCCCCCTCTTGTGTGGATATGTCAAAAAAAATAAAAGAAGTTTCATTATTGTGCATGTTATATAAAGTCTTGTTTTCTTCTAATTATTGTGAGAATATTAACTAAATATATGATTAATCAACCATTTCTTATATGTTTAATCTTTTGGGATAAATTTTGATTTGACGTTATATAAGAGCAGTGATATTAGGTTCGAACTTTGACACTACGGTTTAACAAATTTCAATTAATTATGCAATGTGTTGAGTGAGTGTTAGAATATGAATTGAATGATTAAATTAACTTTCTTCTATTAAGTTAAACTTTTGAAATAATTGGTGATTAATTGATGTGGTATTAGAGCAGCATCTGCAATTTACCTCCCATTTCAATTAATTATTTCACTTGTAATTTAAAAATCTTGATGAATTAATATCACGTACAAGGTCGAATTTTGAGCAATTCTATAACTTTTGGATTTGTAGGCAAATTTTAGTCATATAATAGTACCATCAAGAAAATTTTCTCTAAAAATTGTTATACTAAAAAAAAAAAAAAAATGCAACATGTATCGATGTTTTAGAAATTCTATTTATAATATTAACATGATTTTATAACTCACAATATATATATATATATGTCACTACATTAGCCAAGAGAATATTGAGCAAATAGCAATATTCTCTTTTTCTTTCTCTATCTAATATTGGCTTTAATACTTCCTCCTATTGTAGAAGGTGGACATGAATTGGGTTCAAAACTTTCTCATAATATTCTACATGTAAGCAAAAAATTCCGGGGAAGATGTACTCATGGGCCACACTACACGGCTAGGTGTAGATTCGATTGCGTGTCGGAGGGTTATAAAAGTGGTGTATGCTTCAGCTATAAGTGTTGCTGCTTTTACAAGCTACATCCCAACCGGTAGAGAGAAAGATGCAAGGAGAATAAAGGAGACAGAAAAGGGGATCACGTCTCTTGAAGCGAAATGTCACTAGTTTGAATTTTTCCTCTTGTGTAAATATATCAAAAAAAAAAAAAAAAAGACAGAAAAAAGAGGAAAGGGATCGAGAGATATAAGGCACTACGATTGTAATTGTCTTACTAAAATAAATTGTGCACATGGTTGGGTTTGTGATTGCCACTATATATATAGATATGTGGTAAGATGTGTAGTTTAAAGTTGTTTGTAACAATATGTTGTCAGAATTACTCCATAATATAATAGATGGTGATACTTCTTAGAAACCTAGAAAATTTATGTTGCAATTTGCTACTTTATAATCGCAACTTTGCAGCCCATGTTTTGGCAAATGAGGTGTCTAATAATAATGTTGATCTATGCTGGTTGGAAGAGACTTTTATTGAGTGTTAGTAACATTATTCTCGAAGTGCTATGTCAACAGAGATAAAGATATGAAGTCTCACCTATGAAGCATCCCCAGTCTCTTGGCAGCCACCCCCTGCAGTAAGGTACAAAGTTGATTGGTAAGTGGTTGTGGATAAGAATTGTGGAAGTATTAGAATTGGCATTGTTGTAAGGGACTACGAAGGCGTTGTCTTAACTGCACGTAGTACTACTAGAAATTTGTTAGTTGAACCGTTGTGGCCGAAGCCTTGGCTACTTTACAAACAGTAGAATTAAGTAGAGAGATGGGTTTTAATGACATTATTTTGAAGGGGAATGCCCTACATATTGTAACATCGATTAAAACGGAGGAAAATTATTATAGCAAAATTGGATATATAGTTGATGAAATAAAAGAGGGTTTGCATTAGTTAAGATCGTGGAGCGTTGCACAGTCAAGAGGAGTGCAAATTCGGATGCTTATACCATAGCTCGAGAGACTATTTGTACATTATAAATAGGGTTTGAGTCGAAGAAACTCCAAAGTACTTAAGGAATTTTTGTCCTCAGATGAGTTGATGAATTTTCAATAAAAGTTTGACTTTTGTTGAAATAAAAAAAAAAAAAAAAACTCATCTGTACTCGTTAGTGTAGTTCATGAAAAGTTAGAATTATAAAATCGAATGTCTCATCAAAAAAAAAAAAAAAAAAAAAAAAATTTATATAAACGAATATGGATGAACCTAAAATTTTAAGGTCAAAGTTGAAATAAAGAACAAACTGAATATTTTTTAGGTAATTACATTAAAATAATAGTAGATATTGCGAGCACGTTGCAAAATTCATGAGTCATACCTTTTTTCCCACCATACACGTGAAGAAGGTACAAACGAATAGATTCAGTACCGACTCTCTTGCATTACGTCAGTCAAACAAAGAGTTTGCTGATGAATTATCGTCTTCTCCCAACTATTCCATTTCAATTTGATCACCAAAACCAAAATAAACGGAAAAACTCCGCAACACACTTTGAGAATTGCATAACGTAAAAGGGCGTGAGATAGTTTCGTTCTGATTTCGAATTCGAAAAAACAAAATGGGGTCTTTGAAGAACAAGGAGGACGAGCTGGAACAGGTCGGAGAGGAGGCGATACTGTACGTGAATGGAGTTCGTAGAATTTTGCCTGATGGGTTGGCCCACATGACTCTTCTTGAGTATCTCAGAGGTACAACATGGTTTCTCAAGCTATGATCCATTTCTCAGATAATTTTGTGATCTGGGTTTGTTTAGTTTGTTTTCTTGCTTAGAAATCAGAGGAAAATAAGAGAAAAGAAAAAAACAAAAAAGAAGAAAGAAAGAGTTTTGAATTTTTGACTTCGTTTTGATATGATGTGGGATTGCCTTATATATTGGGTTCTTTGCGAATCAATCATTGTCTGGTCGGTCGCCCCACTTGAAGTTTCTTATTCTTTTTGAATGATGCTTTTTTTGATTTGAATTGGGTTTTTGAAGTTTCTTTGTTTGGTTGTCCGGAAAAAATGTTGTGAAAGAAATACGAGAAATAGGAAGTGTTGAAACTTGACCAGTGGCGGAACCACTTTTGTTGTGGGCTACGGTTAAACTTACTTGATCCCATAGCTTTATGAATTGAATCCCATTCCTCTACTCCTAAAAAGGGAAAAATATCACAAGATTACTATATAGGTGTTGCTATAGTAAAGTTCGCTATGGATTAAGATGTTTTCGCATTATGAATTGAATCTTTTTTTTTTTTTTTTTTTTTTTTTTTTAATGAATAAAATTATGAATTGAATCCTATTCCTCTACATCTAGAAAAGAGGAAAAATATCACAAGACTACAAGATGATTGTTGCCATAGTAAAATTCATCATAACTAACCATTCTGTATTATATGATATTTTGCCACGCTAAAAGTTTATAATTTATATTCTTATTCATTGCAAAATAATATTTCATAATGTTGAATGGCTGGAATGAAAAAAAATTTGTGCCTATTTGGCTATTTTCTAATATATGGATATTTTTTCCTTAGTGTATATATCATCATTTACATACATTTGAGGGATTGTGACTTAAATTGCTTGGGTCTATAAATATCTTACTTTAAGAAGGGTATGATATAAATTTAAATGATTTTGGAGGAACCAAGTATTACTTTTCCTGGGGGTGATTGAATATCATTAGATTTTTAGGGAATAAAAAATTTCCAGAAAATTTTGGGGAAAGGGGGCAGGGCATGCTTAATGTGTCTCTGCCACCGAGCTCAATCCATCTCTACTAAGCTTGATATTATTGTTGATCGATCTTTTTACTTTTTTAATAAGTAAAGTATATTCAAAAAGCGTAAAGGGGCGCAATCCATAGTACACATGACGTATACATGAAGCCCCTAATTCAAAGAAAAAAGAGAGCACCTATCTATAAATTCAAAATAAGAACACTCATGCATAAACTGAATTTTCTCTCTCCACATAAACAATTTTTGTAACATCATTTTCTTCAAGTTCATCAAATCAGTCTCACAATCTTCAAAACAGCGTGCATTTCATTCCCTCCATACACACCACATCAAACACAATGGAGCCATATGCCAAATTGGTATCAAAGTCCGATTACCCTTTTGCCCCCTCCAACTCCCCAACATATCTTTTTTACTTATTATCTGTGGTTTGAACTGGGTTTTTGGAGTTTGGTTTGTCTGGTCTACATGTGGCTCTGCCACTGAGCTTGAACCACCTCAGCTAAGCTTAATAATGTTGTTGTTTATTCTTTATTACTCAATTATTTTTCATTTATATTTTTTTTGTGATTTGAATTGGGTTTTTGGAAGCTGGTTTTTTGGGTTAGCTTGAAAAGTATAGAGAGCAATGTGAGGAAAAGACATTCTTGAAGCTCAACTCACCTCAGTTAGGCGCAATATATGTGGGCTAGGCTTGAAAAGTATCTTTTACCATTTCCCATTTTTTATTTTTATTTATTTTTTTATTATTATCAGCAACCAAGAAAGGATTAACATTTGTTTCTGAGCTATGTTTATTTTATTTTTTGATAAAGTTTAACATATGCTTTTGCTTTTCTTCAGACTTTAATTTATAATTCTAATTCACCTCCAGTTAGTTAACCGTAAGTCATGCTCATTTTTTTTTTTTATAAAATGTAACTCTGTTTGAGTGCTAAGAAGTTTGATAAATGGAATGCTGTTTTATGTTCATTGTTGATTTGTCTCCCCTGGATTTCTGGCAAGATTAAAGAAGGGATTTAAATGGAGAAAAGAAAAAGACAAAAAGAATTACTATTCACCAAGCAATGTTTTTCTTGGGCTTAAAATAATATGCTATTTCGCCTGCTCCACAATTTATCGGTAACGGAGTAGCAGCTTACTAATAGAAGATAAGGAACATCTTATTTATAATTTTTCTTTGATGTACTGATAATATTTTCTATTCATCGTTTGTTATAATGTAATCATCATTTCTAACATATTGTAATGTTCCAACTCTAATTGCCTATTTGATTGAGGTCAAAATCTTGGAAATTTGCAGTACCACAAGAAATAGTTTATAATGGTGTCCAGTGCTTCTTTTGAAAGGGCTCTTTTCTAGCATAATTGAATTGCAGAGCTGATTGTTCTTGATGAAGCTCATCATATCATATGCTTTACCTGGACATATCAATATCTCATTTTTTTTTTGGCTTTTGATAAAAAAAAATCTTACTCTCTGGTTCTGAACTTTCATGCATTTCAAATGCCTGAGTTTAAGTTGTTTCAGGGTGGATATTTTATCTTAAATTTCATTAAAATGCTTTTTTTAGTCCTCTCTTTTTTCTTAATTGCCCATTCCTTTTACTGTCTTATCCCTTGATTGCTTCTTGTTCGTTTTAAATTTGGTGGCAATACATTGTTTTGTTATTGACTAAGATGTGTTCATCGTCATTGCTTTTTCTTTGTTTTATTGTAGTAACATTTTGAGCTCTGGTTTTATCATTTGTCCCAAATGTTTATTATCTACTTCCTCTTAGTGTCAGTGTATGTAGTCCTCTATGGGGAAAAACCTCATTATAAAATACCTTTTTCCATTTTGGCAATAAAGATATTGGTCTGACGGGGACAAAGCTTGGCTGCGGGGAAGGTGGTTGTGGAGCCTGTACTGTTATGGTTTCTCATTATGATAAAATTTTGAGGAGATGCGTGTGAGTCTCTCTCTCTCTCTTGCTCTCTCTGTCTGCATGTGTGCCTCTCATGTCTCCTTCCTGTGAGGGGTGTCCCATAGTATGTTAGAAATTGAAAATCTTGCTCTGATAGCTCTCTTTCAGGCACTATGCTGTAAATGCATGCTTGGCTCCTCTTTATTCTGTAGAAGGGATGCATGTAATTACAGTGGAGGGACTAGGGACCCACAAACATGGCTTGCACCCAATTCAAGTAATGTTTTCTGCTTTTCATGATTTTATCTACTTCTGTTGAATTTTATTATAGTTGTTTTTATGTTATTAAATATGCTCAGTTAGTAATAAAAGAACTTTGTCATTAATAATTCAAAATAGCTGTATAAAGCCCTATTTAGAAATCTATTTCCATTATTGGAATTTTAAAATATTTTGCTAACGGAGTAGAGTTTAGATCTGGTCCAGAACTCCCCCCCTTTGCGTTTTCTTTATGTTCCCCAACAGGTAAGATAATGTGAAAATTTATAACATTCTTTTTTCCTGTTGTGGAATTAATCTGAATAGGTGCAATATGTATGTGCATGATTTGTATGACAAAGGAATGTTGTGCTTAGTAATTTCATCACGAGTGTTTTCTCTAGAGATGAAAGAGAAAGATGTATTAATAAATTTAACAATTCATCTTGATATAATTGCAAAACCAATTTCTTCAAAGCATTGGAAAATTATTCTTTTCTAGAGAAAGTTGTTCATATCTTGTAAACCTAGTAGCTAGATTCAGAAAAAAAATCCTGGCAGCTAGTATTTTAGTTGATCAATTTGCTCTGCTCTTGAAAGTGCAGTAGTATAGTTATGTTTATTTTGAATCTCAGGTTGTCTGCATTTTGTATTCCCTTTATAACGTTGTTTACTGCTGGGGCAGTTGAATTCTGACTATTGAGCTGGAATTTTTGTTTGTAACTGTTTTTACAGTTGTGTTTAGTAAAATCTTATATATAAAAGAAGTGTTTATTTTGAATCGAACTTACTGCAGTTATTTTCTTTGGTTTTGAATTTGACTAACTGAGGTCATCAACCATATTTGTTTGAATGTTCTGCAGGAATCATTGGCACAATCTCATGGCTCACAATGTGGATTTTGTACTCCTGGTTTTATCATGTCCATGTATGCGTTACTAAGGTCATGTCAAACACCACCTAGTGAGGAGCAGATTGAAGAATGCCTGGCTGGAAATTTGTGTCGATGCACAGGATACAGACCAATTGCTGATGCATTTCGAGTCTTTGCCAAAACAAATGATGTTCTATACTCTGATATTTCTTCACTAAACCTTCAAGGAGGTGATTCTGTTTGTCCTTCTACTGGTAAGCCATGTTCATGTGGATCAAAATCTCCAAGTGGTACAGATTCCACCAAACCAAGTATGCCTTGTAATGATAGGTATGAACCTGTCTCTTACAGTGAGACAGATGGAAGCAGATATACAGAAAAAGAGCTTATCTTCCCCCCTGAACTATTATTGAGGAAATTAACTTATTTGAATTTGAGTGGTTTTGGTGGGCTTAAGTGGTATCGACCCTTAAGACTTCAACATGTGCTAGAGTTAAAAGCAAAATATCGAGATGCGAAGTTATTGGTAGGTAATACTGAAGTAGGAATTGAAATGAGGTTGAAGAGAATGCAATATCAGGTTTTGATCTCTATTATGCATGTGCCTGAACTTAATATATTGAGTGTTAAGGATGATGGCTTAGAGATAGGCTCTGCAGTAAGGCTCTCTGAACTCTTGAATGTTTTCAGAAAGGTTGTAAAAGAGCGTGATGCTCATGAAACCTCTTCCAGTAATGCCTTCATTGAACAGTTGAAATGGTTTGCTGGAACACAGATAAAAAATGTTGCATCTGTTGGTGGGAATATATGTACAGCCAGTCCAATATCTGATTTGAACCCCCTTTGGATGGCTGCTGGTGCAAAGTTTCGAATCATTGATTGCAAAGGAAACATTAGAACAGTCCTGGCTGAAAATTTCTTCCTGGGTTATCGTAAGGTGGATATGGCAAGTGATGAAATCTTACTTTCTGTATTCTTACCATGGACTAGGCCCTTTGAGTACGTGAAAGAATTTAAACAGGCTCACCGTCGAGATGATGATATTGCAATTGTAAATGCCGGGATGCGTGTTTATCTTGTGGAAAAATGTGAAAACTGGGTTGTTTCAGATGCTAGCATTGATTATGGTGGTGTTGCTCCACTCTCCCTTTCTGCAGTGAAAACAAAAGAGTTTCTCATTGGGAAGTATTGGAACCAGGAGCTGTTGAAGGGTGCTTTGAAAATCCTGCAAAAGGATATCTTTCTAAAGGAAGATGCTCCTGGTGGGATGGTGGAATTTCGAAAATCTTTAACACTTAGTTTCTTCTTCAAATTTTTTCTATGGGTTTCTCATCAAATAAATGGGAAGAAATCCATTGACAATGTACAATTATCTCATTTATCTGCTATACAATCATTCCACCGCCCACCTGTTATAGGAAGTCAGGACTATGAAGTTAGAAAACATGGGACTGCTGTGGGTTCTCCTGAGGTTCATCTTTCATCAAGACTTCAGGTATGTACATGGGAAAAATTATAGTTTTGATGGTGTTGTATCCTTGTTGATCTATCAAATGTTGATATGCATTTCTTTCTTTATTGGGATAATTACACTTAACCCCCCTGATTTATCCACGGTGTGGCGATTTACCCCCCAATGTACCAAAATTGGTACATGACCCCCCGAACTTGCCAACGTGTGGCAAAATCAACCTTCCGTCCAATCAACCGTTCGTTTGGACGGGAAATCAGTCACGTGCACGTCACGTGACCGTTTAAGACAGAGACCCTCCCCAAGTCACGTGACTTGCCCGTGACTGATTTTCCGTCCAAACGAACGGTCGATTGGACGGAAGGTTGATTTTGCCACACGTTGGCAAATTCGGGGGAGTCATGTACCAATTTTGGTACATTGGGGGGTAAATCGCCACACCGTGAATAAATCAGGGGGGTTAAGTATAATTATCCTTTCTTTATTTTATAATAAAAATTTGCAGGTATGAGGCTTGCATAACTTCTTCTCTGCTTCTCTTCATACACGTCACATGTGGACATTTGGAAATTTGTTCACATTTGCGGAGTATGAGGAGATTATCTTCTCATTTGTTGATTGGCTTAAATTGGGTTCGCCTTTATCTTAAATCATGTAAAAATGCTTGAGTTGTTAGTGATTATCTATTATATACTTATTCTTAATCGATAAAGAGTATTATCATGATATTTTTGTTGATATAATTACTTCTTCTAGGTTACAGGAGAGGCAGAATACACTGATGATACACCGTTACCGCCTAATGGTTTGCATGCTGCATTGGTATTGAGCCGAAAACCTCATGCCCGTATTCTTTCAATAGACAACTCAGGAGCCATGGCTTCACCTGGCTTTGCAGGCATATTTCTAGCTAAAGACGTGCCTGGTGATAATGATATTGGACCAGTTATCTATGATGAGGAACTATTTGCTACAGAATTTGTCACTTGTGTGGGTCATGTATGAAGCTTCCTGATTAAATTTTTTAATCTACTTCAATGTTCATTCATTTGGGTGCACTCTTCTTTTTTCTATGGGATGTTTTGGATCTCCCTTATCCTATTTCCTTTTTAATCCATGGAACTATGTATAAATCTGTATGCAGGTTATAGGAGTTGTTGTTGCTGATACACATGAAAACGCAAAACTAGCGGCAAGGAAAGTTCATATTGAGTACGAAGAGCTCCCAGCCATCTTATCAATAGAGGATGCCATCAATGCCAAAAGTTTCCATCCTAACACTGATAAATGTTTGAGAAAAGGGAATGTGGATCTTTGTTTTAAATCCTCTGAGTGTCACAGGATCGTGGAGGGGGAGGTGCAAGTGGGAGGTCAGGAACATTTTTACTTAGAGCCACATAGCAGCTTCGTATGGACAACGGATGGTGGCAACGAAGTTCATATGATCTCATCCACCCAAGTAAGTAGCTTGTCTCCTCTGTTTCATAGACTTATCCAAGCCATAGGCTTCTCTGAACCAATTCAGATTTAATAAGATATCTGATGAAATAGAATACGAATTCAGCCGCTTTTTGCAGTTTTTAGCTTCTTCACTACAAATTTCCGGATATATTCTGCTATATGAGTGTATATTGTTATTATGATACTCAGGGATTTTGTATCAGCAGAATATTTGTGTGGGAACGCAGGATGTTTACATAATAAATAAGAAGTTCAACATTGGCTTTACAGCATTCTTATTCTTGAATTGGACTAATTGGCATGATGAAATTTTCCCAGCAATTCATTTATAGAATCAAGATTTAGCATGACTTTTACCTGATCAAAGTGATGGGCTTCAATATTCCGATCCTTCTTTCTGTATAGGTCCATTTGATATCTGCCATAGTCTTCCCAGGTGCCCAGCTGTTTACTGCTCCTAGTTATCGTTTTAAAGTAAATGCATCTCTTGTGGTTAATTTTCAGATTGTACTGTCTATGTTAGCAATTCTTGCACATCTGTTTGTCGGCATGTGTTGGTTCAAAGCCACAGAAGTGACCTCTGATAATTATTGCTTGCTACCTTTTGTAAAGCTTTCTGAAGGCTGCTTCTTATAAAAACCTTTATACTCACTGTATAAATTTATGGTATGTTTTGTCTCTTGTCCCTGGTCTGTACATATTTCTTATGTATTAGCAATACTGTTGTGAAAAATTGCAATTCCACTGCCTGGAAGCTTATTAGTTGCCAACGTCAATTCGGATGTCTCAAAGATGGTTCTCTGATTGCTTTAACATTTTTCTATTTTAAGATCACAGTACAACACTTTGTGTAGGCCCCTCAGAAGCACCAGAAATACGTTTCTCATGTTCTTGGTCTTCCAATGTCAAAAGTGGTTTGTAAAACCAAGCGAATTGGTGGTGGATTTGGTGGGAAGGAGACAAGATCAGCTTTTGTTGCTGCTGCGGCTTCTGTACCGTCATATCTGTTGAATCGACCAGTGAAATTGACATTAGACAGGGATATAGACATGATGATAACTGGGCAGCGTCATAGCTTTCTTGGGAAGTATAAGGTATTGTATTCGTTACTCTAATTTGATTATGCTGTAGAATCAGTATACTTAAGTTCAACAATTAGTTCTATTTCTACAAGACCACTTGATAGTGTTTAAGATGAATTCTGAACATATATATGTGCTAAAGGATTCAGTTTTGTTTTAGTTTTTGAATTTCTTTGACAAACTTGAAAGAAGGATAAACCGATAGAGAAGAGTTTTTGGTTCAGCCTCATATGTCAAGATGTTGGCTTTTAGTATATACAGGCCTGATGACATCTTGTCATATGGTTTTTTTACCAGATGTGACCAAAATCTTTTAAATCTGGTTTTACTCTTGCTTCTGTTCGAATTGGAAAAAAAATGTAATCTCAGCTTTCTTCTTCTTCTTCTTTTTTTTTTTTTTTTTTTTTTTCTTGGGGGGGGGGGGGGGGGGGGGGGGTGGAGGGGGGTCAAGGGGAGAGAGATTGTACAAAAGGCTCAGCAGCACATATTGAAGTGAGCACCTATCCTACTACATGGTTTTTATTAAAATGTGACAAAAATTCTCTAATATGGTTTAAGTCTTACTTCCTGTAATAAAGTGAAAATATGTGAGAGGGGTGTTGGTGGTTGTAGATAAGGCCTTTTTTTTTTAAAAAAAAAAAATATTTAGCGTAAGAAATGGAGAAGAAGAGGAACGTGAAGAAACACTGTAGCTCGTGCACATGTTGGAAACACTGTAGCTCGTGCATATGTTGAATTTATCTATAAACTGCTACTGCTCTAATTCTTTTCATTTTTTTTTTTTTTTTTTTTTTTTTTTAAATCTTGTCATTAAAGATAAAGTACTCGGCTTAAGCTAACTCTTAGGCTGTGTTTACGGGAAATGTTTTCCGTAGTCTCTGGTGTTAGTAGCGGGCAAAAAATGTTGGTTGATGGAAAACAATTTCTTGAGTCAGAATATTCCCAACCTACTCCACTTTTTATTGAAAGTTAATGTGATGGAACAAAACAATGATGAAATGACATGACTTAGGTCGGGTTCACCAATGAGGGGAAAGTGCTTGCTCTGGATCTTGAAATCTACAATAATGCTGGAAATTCACTGGACCTTTCTCTTGCTGTCCTTGAGCGTGCTATGTTTCACTCAGATAACGTCTATGAGATACCTAATGTGAGGATTATTGGAAGGGTTTGCTTCACCAATATCCCCAGTAACACTGCCTTTCGAGGATTTGGTGGTCCTCAAGGCATGCTTATTACTGAAAATTGGATTCAAAGAATTGCAGTAGAACTCAAGAAAAGCCCGGAAGAGATAAGGGTAAGTTGTATAGTCTCCTTCATTTGTCATTCTTTTGATATGGCTGCAGTTTATAATCACTACCCTCATTGTTCTTATTGTTTTTCCTATGTAATTTTTCGTTTGGGTTTCTTATCAGGAAATTAATTTTCAAGGTGAAGGTTCAATATTGCACTATGGCCAACAACTTGAACACTGTACCTTGGCCCAGGTCTGGAATGAGCTGAAGTTATCTTGTGACTTTTTGAATGTCCGTAACGAAGTTAACCAGTTCAATATTAACAACCGGTGGAGGAAGCGTGGAATCGCTATGGTACCGACCAAATTTGGCATATCCTTTACGGCTAAGTTTATGAACCAGGTAACAAGTGAAACAATATTAGTTATTAGTTCTAGAATCATGATTGATGTTTTATTTTTAATAATATATAGTGGCTGTATATGGAATTACTTGCATCTTTGTGGATCAGTTTGGTTGTGTCCTCTGAAAGAAGTATTATTACCTGAGAGGATACACTCCTGCTGCATGAGAGCAGGGGCGTGGCTGTCCGGGATGAGTCTGAGTGAGGTTCCTGTATTTGTAATTTCTTGGTTCATGTAACCTATGCCAGCAAAACAGGATAGAACTCCCTTGGATATGTACTGGGAGATGAGGAGCTACTGCTAAAAAATTTTGCTTCTATATTTCATTCTTGCCTTTGAATCTATCCATTGGACAGAGATCTTTGGGGTAAAATTTATTGTCTGATGCCTGATTTGATTATTATGTACTAGAGGGTGGTGCATACTGTGTGGTTTCCTTTCAACATATTAATTCTCCCATCATGTTACAATTAATCCAACCTGCTTGAATTACAGAAATTTATAGTGGGCGTCATGGATGAGGTGGCACAACTTTGAGTTATCGAAACTTTCATTTTACCACTTAATGGTTGTCTTGGATTGATTGTCTATTCTATATGTTGCATGATCTAAATATTAAAATATTCAGTTATTAAATGAATAACTATTACATGCCATTTGCTTCCTTTGCTCTTTTCTTTGCTTTTGTGTTTTGTGTGTCTGTGTTTTTTTTTTTTTCCTTATTTTATTGATGCATCTATGAACTCACTAATTAATATTTTTTTTTTCCTTTTTATGGTTTGTTTTTACCATAATTATTTTGATTCCTTAAATTGCTATTTAAATTCTTATTTTTTTTTTCCTTTTATTCTTCCTACCATGAAATTCTTGTGTTTTTTTAAAATGTATGAAAACCTATGGATACACATAGCGGTATGATTTAAGAGCACAATTTTGCACATTTATCTTTCTTGAAACCTCAGCAGTACATTTGCACATTTAAGAGCACGATTTTGAAACATGGAACCAAGGAGTATGATTGACGTATGCTGCATATTCTGCATGGTATTATGTCTATTCTCTCTCTTGAAGTGTTACTACAGTCTGTTTCATCATTCCAAATTTTGATAGTCTGTTTCATCATTCCAAATTTTGATACAGTTTGTTTCTTCATTCCAAATTCTGATGAGTTCTTGGACGCAAAATACATCTTTAACTTGCTTCATGTGATGCATTGAATTCATTCTTATCATCTTTTCAAGTCTAACATTTTCCTACAACTTACATATTGATCTGTTCTGTATATTTACAGTTGTTTCAACCATTTCATTACTGGTGGAATTGGTTTTGTGTTTATTATTTTGGGATGTGACTCTTGCATTCTATGTTTATTACGGAATCATGTTAACAGAATCCTGATTGTGCAAGTCTTCCTATTGACTGTAGGCTGGTGCTCTTGTTCATGTTTATACTGATGGAACTGTTTTAGTTACACATGGAGGTGTTGAAATGGGGCAAGGTTTACATACGAAAGTTGCTCAGATTGCTGCTTCTGCCTTCAATATCCCTCTCAGTTCTGTCTTTATATCAGAGACAAGTACTGACAAGGTAATCAGCGCCCCTTTTGTTAAAAGTTTTACATCCTGTTTCTTGTAAAGTAATTTACAGTAGACCAAATTCGGTGGAAAAACCTCTTTGGTAGTACTGGTGGGACATTGCATAGCTGTTCCTGTTAGCCAAGTATTAGAAATGTTGAATACAAGGGCATGGATGTGTAATACTTTTCCTTATAGTTCTAGAAAGCCTCTCCTTGGTATTACTTGCGGGACATTGCATGGCTGTTCCTGTTAGCTAAGCATTAGAAATGTTGAATACAAGGGCATGGATGTGTAATACTTTTCCTTGTAGTTCTAGAAAGCCTTGACGTATGTGAGATGATGATGGAATCAAACATATAGGAATTCCATATGCCTATCTCACATAGGGAGCTGCACCATTAACAAGTTTTGTAAAATTTCTAACTCTATTCCATTTTAAGAGAGGATGCCCCTTAAGTGCTTCTATTTGTCAGAACAATTCAAAAGGAAAATGTGATCATGTTTGGCAACCATCTCTCAGCTCCCACTCTCTCTCCCTCTTTTTTTTTTTTTTTTTTTTTTTTTTTTTTTTTTCACTTCTCCCAAAAAAGTCAAATCCAAAACATTCTAACCTTTTTTTTCACTTTTTATATCACATCAATCATTTTTTATTACTATTCAAATAACAAAACCCACTACAAAACAAAACTTTTTCCACTTTTCTATAAAACAATTCCAAACTTTTTAATACTTTATATCACATCAATCACTTCTTACTACTATTCAAACAAAAATTTCACAACACAACCATTTACCAAACACACCCTGTGTTTTTGCTTTCTAATGGATTCTGAAGCTCTCTGTATTGGCAGTTTTGTGACAAGAAAGGTTTTCTGTCACCAGTCTCCATAGAACCATTTGATAACATATTTAAGTGGAAGGAATTAATTCTTACAAGATTCTGCATGTGAACTAGAAATAGATCATGGATTGCTTTTGAATTAAATATAGTCTTGATTTCTTTTATTCTTCATGCATAAATGTCTACATGCATGAATAAATACATGTATTGTATACAGAAGCAATCATATGTTCATGTTGTTTTCATGGTGGTCAGGTTCCTAATTCATCACCAACAGCTGCTTCTGCAAGTTCTGATATGTATGGATATGCGGTTTTGGATGCATGTGAGCAAATAAAGGCACGTATGGAGCCCATTTCTTCACAAAATAATTTCAGCTCATTTGCTAAGGTACCTTCATTTTCATAATTTTGCATAAAAATTACTGCACCTTGATCCTTGGATGAATGGATAAGTTCCTTTTATAGTGTATGATCTGTTTCTTCACAAGTGTATGATCTGTTTCTTTTTATCCTTTTCTTCCAAGAGCAATAAACAAATGCTTAAGGAAATGGAGAACATAGTATTTGATGTGAATGATATCTTAGATGTATAATATTCTTCTCCTGTGTTTTATTATAAATAGTGTGGTTAAGAAAAAGTAAATTGGAGTTTGTTATGTATAAGAAAATGTTTGTTGGAATTCCTGCATATATATATATTTTTTTATAAGTAATTTCAATATCATTAAATAAGCGCAAATGGGCACAAACCTAGTACATAGGGACTATACAAGAGAACCTTTACTCTGAAGAAAAAGATGAACAAAAGTTCAAAAAATCTTCGAAGCTAGAGACAAGCAAACTATGATGTGCAAATATCAAAGTATAGAAAGTGCTGAACATGATCTTCCGCAGCTTTATCACCAAAGTCTTTACATTTTTTGTACATAACCTAGTACATAAGGAGTATACAAGAGAACCTTTACTCTGAAGAAAAAGATGAAAAAAAGTTTAAAAAATCTTCAAAGCTAGAGACAAGCAAACTATAATGTGCAAATATCCAAGTATAGAATGTGTTGAACATAATCTTCCGCAACTCTATCACTGAAGTCTCTACATCTTCAAAGCTCCAAGCATTCCGCTCTCGCCAAAGGCACCACATTAAAGACGATGGAGCCAACCTCCATACTTCCATAACTATACCACGCCCTACCTGTCCTCCTCAACTGACCAACAAATTGATTACCCATCTAGGCATAATCCAATCTACACCAAACTGATTAAGAATGAAACTCCATAACTATTGCTATTTCACAATGTATTAGTTAGTTATCAATAGACTCTCCACTCTTTTTGCACACATAACACCACTCAACCACCGCAACATTTATTTTTCTCAAATTATCCAGTGTCAATATTTTTCCTAAGGCCACTATCCACACAAGAAACACCACCTGCAAGGGATCCTTGATTCTCCATATACTCTTCCTAGAAAAAGGGGATCCATTCGGACTAATTAACACTTGATAAAACGACTTCACTTCAAACTTGCTCCTTTTGGAAGGACTCCATCCTTTTCTATCCTCGTCTCCTTGTCTTAGTCTGAAAGAATACAACCTCTTAAAGAAAGATAATACCATCTCCACCTCCAAATTCTGAACTGATCTAGTAAAAATTACATTCCAATGAAGAGTCTCTTCTCTAAACTGCAAGTTATTCACCACTCACGCATCCTTTTTCTGTGCAATACGGAACAAATCTGGATAAGATATCTTCAACGGACTACCACACCACACATGATGCCAAAAATTAACCTTTGACCCATAACCCACCTCATGTCTAACAAATTTTGAAGACACCCCCTTATAAATTTCCATACTCCCACTCCAAATGTCTCTGTTACCCCCTTAGAGCACCAACCTCCCATTATGCTATTATATTTAGTCTCTATTACCAATCTCATAGTGCCTCTCTATCCGTAGCATACCGCCACAACCAGTTTCCCAAAAGGGCTTGATTGAATTGAATCAGATTTCTAACTCCCAATGCACCTGACTTTATTAGAGTACAAATCCTTGCCCAATTCACTAAATGAAATTTAAACTCATCCCCAATACCACTCCATAAAAAATCCCTATGAAGTCCTATTAGCCACTCCCACTGGAATAGGAAAAAGAGACATAATATGTAGGTAAATTGGATAGCGTACTCTTAATCAAAGTCAATCCATCACCCTTAGATAAATAAAGTTTTTTTTCGATCTAGCCAACTTATGTTCTATTTTTTCAATAATGCCATTCCAAATGTATGACATTATAAGAAGCACCCAATGGCAAACCCCAATACTTCATTGGAAATGAAGATACTCTACAACCCAGAATACTGGCCAGTTCTTCTACATCTTCCACTTCACCTACACGAACAATTTCTTGTTTTGCTAAATTGATTTCCAATCTCGAAACTGCTTCAAACAATAAGAAAAATACTCCGCAAATGTTGAATTTGTTTGGAATTTGCATCACTTAAAATTAAAGTACCATTGGCAAATAGTAAATGAGATACTAACTCTTCATTATTCCCATCCCCACTAAAAAACTTGACAAAAGTCCCCTATCCACTGTAGTAGCCATCATCCTACTCAATGCCTCCATAACCACCACGAATAATAGTAGCGATAACGGATCCCCATGTTTCAACCCACGAGAGCTAGAAAAAAATCTAGATGGTGTACCATTAATAAGAATGGAAAATTGCACTGTAGATATTCAATGTGCTATCCAATTTCTCCATTTCTCTCCAAATCCGCATCTCTTCAACAATTAGAGCAAGAACTCCCAATTTAAATGATTATACGCCTTCTCCAAATCCAATTTACACAACACTGGGTTTCCTCGATCTGATCTGACTATCCAAACATTCATTAGCGATTAGCACTGAATCCAAAATTTGTGTACTTCCAATGAAAGCATTCTGTGAATTAGAGATAATCTTTCCTAACATTGATTTTAGCCTATTTGCTAAAACTTTGGAAAGAATCTTTTTTTTTGATAAGTAATAATTTCATTAAAAAGCGCAAATGGGTGCAACCCTAGTACACATAAAGTATACAAAAGAGCCCATAATTAGAGGATATAAACGAACATGAAAGTAAAAAAATCAGCAAATGACATACGACCTGGACTATGCGCCGAAACCCACAGATATAACATATTGAGCACATTTCTACAAAGAGCCCCAACTGTAATCTCCACATCCTCAAAAAGCCTAGAATTTCTCTCTCGCCACAAGCCCCACAAAACACATAAGGGAACCTGCTTCCAAATACGGATAGCAGAACGACGACCTAGCAAAGTGCCCCAACCACTCAATAAATCCATAACACTACTAGGCATAACCCACTCCACCCCAAATAAGCTATAGAAATAACTCCAAACAACCCGTGCCACATTACAATGAAGAAGAAGGTGATCAACGGATTCCCCATGCTTGTTGCACATGACACACCACTCTACCACCACAATACCACGCCTACGTAAATTATCATGAGTTAAAATCTTTCCTAAAGCAGCTGTCCAAACAAAGAAAGCCACCCGCTTTGGAGCTTTAACATGCCAAATACCCTTCCATGGAAAATAGGCCGTCTCGTGACAAACTAAAGCTTTATAAAAAGTCTTCACTTCAAAATTCATCTTCTTAGAAATATTCCACACCACCCTATCGACCACTCCGAGCTGAATCCAACTAGAGTATAACTGTTCATAGAATGATATCACCATCTCCACCTCCCAATTCTGAGCATATCACGTAAAGAGTACATTCCAAAGAGCCACACCTCCTACCACCGACAAATTATTCACCACCAAAGCATCCGGGGAACGAGCAATAGAGTACAAAGCCGGATAGCATAACTCGAGAGGCCTGTTCCCACACCATAAATCATGCCAAAAGCGAATATAAGACCCCTCACCCACCTCGAAACGCAAGTACTTGGCTACAGTATCCCACCCCCTTCGGATAAACTTCCAAACACTCACACCATAAGGTCCCATCACCGGTAAAGAACTCCAACCTCCCCTCACACTCCCATACTTCACCTCAATCACCGATCTCCATAACGCATCACGTTCCTGCGAAAACCTCCATATCCACTTCCCCAATAAGGCTTGGTTAAATTTAATAATATTACGAACTCCCAAACCATCGACCTTGATTGGAGAACAAACTTCATGCCAATTTACTAAATGAAATTTAGTCTCATCCCCCATACCATTCCATAGGAACTCCCTTTGAAGCCGCTCCAATTTCTTGGCTACACTCACAGGAACGTGAAACAGAGATAAATAATAGGTAGAAATGCTGGACAGTGTACTATGAATCAACGTCACCCTACCACCCTTAGATAAATAAAGCTTTTTCCAACTAGCCAGCCTTCGCTCAACCTTCTCAATAACCTCATTCCAAATAGGAAGAGATTTAAAAGATGTCCCTAACGGCAGACCCAAATATGTCATCGGCAGAGACCCAATTCTACAACCCAAAATATGTGTCAACGAATCCACATCATCCACCTCACCAATAGGGACCAATTCGGATTTTCCAATATTAATTCTCAACCCAGACACTGCTTCAAAACATAAAAAGGTACACCTCAGATTTCGAACATGTTCAACCTGTGCCCCACAGAAAATATAAACCTCACCCACTAAGTTAATTGGCTGGAAGTCCTTAACGTCTATAGCTCATGTTTTCTTTGGTATAAGAGAAACAAAAGTTGCATTAAGACCCTTCACAAACTTCCGTTGACTATGAAACTCCTTAAAAACTGCCATGAGGTCCTCTTTCATTACCTCCCAACACTTCGGGAAAAAAGGCTATAGTGAAGCTATCCGGCCCTAGCGCCTTATCACCATTTAAATCCCTCGCTACCTCCCACACTTCTTGCTCCTCAAAATCTCTTCCCAACCAATTACTCTCTTTCGCGTCAATGGAAAGGAACAAAAGGCCATTCACCTTTGGTCGCCAAGTAAACTGTTCGGAATACAATTGATTGTAGAATTGCACTTTATGCTCCTTTATTTCAGTAAAGATAGAAGACATGGAACCATTGATTACTAAAGAATCCATGTTGTATAGCTTCTCTTTATCATTAACTTGTTAACTCCAAGTACGGTTTTATATTGGGCTCCTTTCTTTTTGCGGGAAATTTTCTAATGATGAGAACTTTGTTGTTTTTCAATTATTCCCAGCTGGCAACTGCATGCTATATGGAGCGAATAGATCTTTCAGCACATGGATTCTATATTACACCTGAAATTGGCTTTGATTGGACGACTGGTCAAGGAAACGCATTCAAGTATTACACCTATGGTGCCGCATTTGCGGAGGTTGAAATTGACACATTGACTGGAGATTTTCACACAAGGGAAGCAAACATTCTCTTGGATCTTGGATATTCTCTCAATCCAGCAATTGATGTTGGACAGGTTCTTTTCTTTTGACTTCTTTTTCTTCTGTCTCTCTCTTTAAAGTTTTAATTTCCTTTTTCATTTTCTCCATTTTGTTCTAAGGTGTCAAGTTATTATGACACCTTTATGCAGGATCTGCAAATTTTAGCATTGCCTTTTAAATTTATTACTATTATTCCTTTCTTTTTTAATACATATTTTTGGCTTAGTACATCTGTGAATCCCATTATTTTATCCTTTAATCTTTTCTTTTCTTTTTCTTTCTTGTAAACTGATTTTAGAATCAGATAGTTAAAAAGACACAAGGGATCTGTTTTTGCAATGGAGGATGGCTTTTTGATGCAGGCCAATTTACGAACAGACTAGTTTTACTAACAAGTCATATATTGTGATTACAATATTGGACGAAGGCAGTCTTGGTGGCATTGGAAAGCTTATTCAAAGGATAGAAAGTCATATTTTCATGAAGATTTTCCAATTCCAATGTTTACTTGGTCAAAACGGACCATCAATAGAAGTTCAACAATCTAGTTCGGGAAGCTCGGTAGATTTTATTTTTTTATTTATTTTTGAAATAAAAATCAGCTTCAACGACCGAGTTGCAACAAGATAATTTAGTCTTTTCTTTTTGCAGGGCTACAACCCTATTTTCTCTTTAAGCTCAATAAGGATGGCCTGGCCACCCAATATGTTGTTTTTATCATTTTTCTATCAATAAGAATACTCTAGGGAGAGTTTTTCTTTAATTTTCCTACAAATCCTTGATTTTTCTTGGTTTGTGGAAGAGGTGTACGTTGTGTGATTGTTAGATTTGGGGCTCGCTACACCGCACTGTATCAATTGGTATCGGAGCCAGGGTGCTTAGCATCAGTTGGTATGAGAGCCTAGGTTTTCTTTCTTACTTGTAGAAGACCACGTGGAGGAGGAAATAGACATGCAACCCTGGTAAAGTGTATGCACATGAGGAGACAACACGTGATGAACAACTGATGACACGTTTGCAACGCTTAAGGAGTGGATTATTGGGTTTGGTGATCAAATTGAGCGGTTTGGAGATCAAATTGTTACACAAATTGAGTTGCTAACTGAACCATTTTGCTGTCATGGGTGATACAAATGGGCATTGCCGTCAACCAAAATCCACGTTTTGTGGAGGAGGGTGACGAGTTTAGTGTTGAGGAGGCGCGATTTCAACAGAAGGAGGTAAGGCTTGATGCGCTATATAGTTGCGCGCCACCTTGACTGTTGTTAGCAAGCCTCAAACCCATCTATCAATTCCATTTCATGTGGAGGAGGAAGATGAATTTGTTGATGAAGTTGAAGACCCTTTTCAATGTTACTTGGATTGGAATTCTCCACCAATTTATGATATTGATGTCAATGATGAAGCTCTTGTTGAGGTAAGTTCTTTGTCATATGATCAAGAAGTTGACCAAAATTGGGAAACATACCATATGTTTGATGAAAGTCCAAAGAGTGAAGTATTTCAGTTGGGTCTTGAGGAAATTAATTTTGTAGATTTTCTTATGGTTGAAATTTTCTATCAAGTTTTCCTAATCAAAATTTTGATGTTGGTTTCGTTAAGTTGGAGGAAAATTTGATTTCTAGTCGAAGAGAAATAAATGATCATTTTTGGCAAAATTTTATGGAGAGTGAGTTGGAGAAAATAAGTAAAGGATGCGTGAAAATTATATTATCTCAAGTTGGTGTGAAGAATTTCAGAGCTACTATTCAGAGTCATGTGGTTAGTTGCAAGATATTTCTTTTTTGATATCAAGTTGTTTTGCTATTGAGAAGGATGGGATGAAAGGGATTGATTGGGTATCGGAAAGATCAAGTCAAGGTGGACTCGAATTCAAGGACGAATTCTTTCCAACCTGAAGAGGATGATGCAGGGCAGTTTAAGAGCAAACAAATTTTACTAAAAGGGTCATATCTTGTGATTGCAATATGGGATGAAGACAATCTTGGTGGCATTCGAAGTAGATGTCTAGGTCGAACCTATATCGACCGAGGTGATGATGCATCAACTCCATACAAAAACCTGAGGCACTCTATCGATGACTCGATCATTGACCAAGGGGCTCATTAGGATTTTTAGGTGTTTTTTTTTTTTTTTTTTTTTTTTTTTTTTTTTTTCCAAATAAAAAGCGGTTCGATCAACCGAGTTGTGGCATGATAATTTTGGGTTCGTTTGGCAAAACTATTTAGAGGGTGCTTTTTACTTTTTGGTTGTGACGTGACAAGATGAAAGTACTTTTGAGTGTTTTGTGTTAAGCGTTGTTTGTTAATGCTTTTGTTTTTTACTAAAAAGGAAAAAACCTACCCTAAAAAGTGTTGCCAAACAAGCCCTTAGTCTTTTGTTTTCGCAAGGCTACGGCCCTATTTTTTTTGTTTAAGCTCAATAAGGACAGTCTGATCACCCAATATGTTGTTTTATCAATTTTCTATCAATAAGAATACTCGAAGGAGAGTTTTGCTTTAGTTTTCCTACAGATTATTGATTCTTCTTGGTTTGTCGAAGAGTTCTACGTTGTGTGATTGTTAAATCTGTAAACCACTGCACCACACTACATCAGTTGTTATTAGAGCCAGGGTGCGCTTCGTTTGTTGGTATTAGAGCCTAGGTTTTCTTTCCTACCATGGCACAAGGAGGACCATGTGGAGGAGGAAATAGACATGCAAGCCTTGGTGAAGTGGAGGAGCGTGAGGAGACATGCGATGAACAATTGATGACACGTTCGCAACACTTGTAGGAGCAGCTTGTTGGGTTTGGTGATCAATTTGAGCGGTTTGGAGATCAAATTAGTGCACAAATTGAGGCGCTAACCGAACAATTTGCCACCATGGGTGGTGCAAACGGGCATTGCCGTCAACCAACCAAATCCACATTTTGTGGAGGATAACAAGTTTAGCGTTGAGGAGGTGCAATTTCAATATAGCGAGGTAAGGCTTGATATGCTAGATCAGCTGCGCCCCCCCTTGACTTGTTTGATTTTTAGTGGAAGAGAAATAATCAATATTTTTTGGGATAATTTTATGGAGAGTAAGTTGGAGAAAATATGTAAAGGATGTGTGAAGATTAAATTATCTCAAGTTGGTGTGAAGACTTTCAGAGCTACCATTCAGAGTCATGTTGTGGTTAGCTTCAAGATATTTCTTCTTTGGTATCAAGTTGTTTTGCTATTGAGAAGGATGGGATGAAAGAGATTGATTGGGCATCTGAATGATTGAGGCAAGGTCAACTTGAATTCGAAGACGAATTCTTTCCAACCCGGAAAGGATGATGCAGGCCGGTTTATGAGCATACCAGTTTTAGTAAAAAGACCATATCTTGTGATTACAAAATTTGATGAAAACAATCTTGGTGGCGTGGGAAAACTTATTCAAAGGGCTACAAAGTTATATTTCACTAAGATTTTCGAATTCCAACATTTACTAGGTAAAAACAGACTATCAATAGAAGTTCAACAATCTGGTTTGGGAAGCTTGGTTGAACTAGATTGATCGAGGTGATGCATCAGCTCCATACAACAACTCGAGGCACTCAGTCGATGCTTGATCGACCGAGGATGGCTCATTAGGGTTTTTAGGGCTTTTTTCGCTTTTAAAATTAGCGTTTTTTTTTTTCTTTTTTTTTTTTCTCGAGATATAAGAAGCAACTTGATTGACTGAGTTGCGGTTGGATAATTTAGTCTTTTGTTTTCACTTCATAGATAGCGCATTACTTAAATTTATGCACTGATAAATTTTTGTTTAGGTCATTTTGGAAATTCAAAGTGATGGATTTAATTGTTAAGCAGTTACCATGAATTAATTTACCACCTATATATTGAAGTCATCTTGTGTTGATTGGGTTTATACAAATAGATTCCACAATATTTGTTCTTGAAGTCCTCTGTTGTCAGTTACAAAGAGTTAAATGGGAATAACCCACTTTGTGGTTTAGTGAGCATTTGAATTTTGACTCAGATAGGGGGTGCATACTCCTGCATTCCACATTTGATTTTGTTGGATGCTTTTATGTAGACATTTCCAATCCGACACAGCTAAGACTGTTGCAGTTTCAGTTTCCTTAAATTTCACCTAGGCCTTGAAGAGAATAGTCTGATTTCGAAGGAAATTTGGGTGTTTTTAACTTGTGCTCTAGTTTCCATTCCTGAAGTTGAGATGTTTTATTTGTGAAGGTTATCAACATTGCCTTTTATAACCCCAAACGGTTGGTTTAAGTGGTAAAGATCTTGGTCTTGGTGGCATTTCTGCTAGGTCTGAGGTTTGAATTCCCTTGGGTGTAAACAATTTCTTGAGCCAGTCCGTCGGCGATGCCCGACAGGGGTGAGTACACAAAGTGGCCCTGCCTTGAAGGGGTTCCTCGCTGTAATTTTTTTTTTTTTAAATAAAATAAATAAAATTGCTTTTTATGGGGTAAACTGTACAGTATCAGACTTTGCTGCTTTGTTCTCACCATCCTAGACAAAGTTCATACTGCGGACCTGCGGTTTACATTTGCAGATTAATTCAAGTAGGATGTAATTGCCTCTGCAAACTCAATACTAATCTGTACTTCTAGTTGCCTTCAGTATTATGTAATGAACTGATAATGTAACTGAAAGATTAAAACCTGTTAATTGAATTATCAAAGAGCTATACAGTTGTTTGTCATTTACAGATTTACTTATCTGATGTTTATACGGTTTGAATAAATCCTGTCTATATTGGTTCCTCAGCCTTGTAATGTTTCAGCAGCTTAAAATCATGAACCAAGTACTGAATCCTTTTCTGGCATTCCCGTGAATGCCAGTCCTGCCTAATATTGATGAACTTTGGAAACCCATGTTTGAACTCCAGTGTCATTTATTTCGTAGTAGCTGATATAATTGTAGAGTAATATGTTCTGTGTGGTGTCATGGACATTTGTAGTGATCATTAATTGCATCTTGAACCTGTCTTTTCTTGGAGCTTGTGCACCTGAAACCAAAACAATGTGTTTTTATCTTCTCATGATTTGGTGCATGCTTTGATTTTCTAACAGATTGAAGGAGCCTTTATACAAGGTGTAGGTTGGGTAGCCCTAGAAGAACTGAAGTGGGGAGATGCAGCTCACAAGTGGATCCCACCTGGCTGCCTTTACACATGCGGGCCTGGAAGTTACAAAATTCCTTCTATGAATGATGTCCCTTTCAAATTCAAGGTTGCACTTCTTAAGGTACACTCAACTAATTGCTTCTCAATTACCTTTGTCAAGAAAGTGCAGGAGTGGGGAGGGGGGTGGAGTTGCATCCTGATGTTCCAAATAACTGAAAATATACCTTTATATTATGATTGGTTGTTTTGATATGGAATCATCTTTATTATCATAAAGAATCTCTGCAAACCCGGAGATTTGGTTGAAAATGAAAAACGTAGGTAGAAATAATATTGTCAATTAAATCTATGTTTTTACTTCTCTGGCTTATGTGTTTCTTTGCTAATTGACAGGGTCATCCAAATGTGAAGGCTATTCATTCATCAAAAGCAGTTGGTGAGCCTCCTTTTTTTCTGGCCTCTGCTGTCTTTTTTGCCATCAAAGATGCCATTATAGCTGCCAGAGCAGAAGTGGGTTGTAATGACTGGTTTGCTCTGGATAATCCAGCAACACCTGAACGCATCCGAATGGCCTGTTTGGACGAGTTCATCACGCCATTAATTAGCTCTGATTTCCGCCCGAAGCTCAGTGTTTGATCCACCGGTCTTGTTTCATTTGCTTTCATCATGTACGGTTTCTATAGTTTTAGGCTATTAGCCATACCTCTGTTATGCACGGCAAAGGCAGGGAGGGCACCCTTCTTGCAACCAGTTCTTTCATGTTACTCTCATGTTAGTATGGTGCAAAAAATGTAATTACAAGCAGTTATTCTTGAACGAGTCAATAAAAACAGGCTTTTTTTTTTTTTTTTTTAATTTTTTTTTTAATCTGTATTATAGAAAAACAAGTTAATGCTACAATGTCCTGCCTGAGAATGTGTAATTTAGAGACTAATATAAATAATTCCTTGACCTCATGGGGATGTCATGAGGTGAGCCATAATTTATCTTCTGGGGTCCAAACTAATAAAATAATATTGGATTTTTTGTCGTCAGTAAATTATTTTACCTAATGCAAATTAATATAACCTATTCTTCTTGTAAGTAGCATCTGCGCATTAAAAAAAATATATATATATATATATTACTTAAATATTTGAATTTTTTTCTTTGACAAATAACTGAAGAATTAATCGATTTTTGGTTTAGTTTTGCCAAAAAAAAAAAAAAAAAAAAAGGTGAACAAATCTATGAACTTCTTCATTTAAAAAATTATGTTGTGAGAGGCTTCAATGAAGTTTCATTTTCATGGGACTTTTAGACAATTTTCATAATTTAGAGAAGATGATAATCTCTAAAGTTTCAATATTCAATCAACACGTACTTTAAAACAATAAAAAAAAAAGAAAAGAAAAAAGAAATTCGACTGTTGGACACGTGGACAAAATAAAGCAATTATTTTGAGAATATATCAAAGAGATCAACAGATCGATGGAAAGAACGAGGAAGAAATCTTCATCTGAAGCCTTTTGACTCTCCTTTATAAGAAAAGTCTTTATTTGATAATCTCTTTCGAATTAATTAACACCAATTAAGCTCTATAACTATAAGATTAATGTGTACGCTAATTATATCTAGATGACCAAACTTGCTTATAATTTTGCCAATTTCAGTGTGTTAGCCAATTGGCTAGCATAATATTAACGTTACGTACTTTGACTATTTCACACAGATGGCGATATATAATGTAATCAATTCGTAACATGACCATTTCACTCCACATGATGATAATTTGATAATGTAATCAATTTGTAACATGCTGTCACCATGACCAATTATTATTATTATATATATACTTTCGCATTGACTTGGAAATTTCCTAATGAAAATGTGTTAATTAATGTTATAGGCAAGTATAACCTTCCCATGACGGATTCGGTTTTTCTCTTAGTGTCGGTTTAGTTTAGAAGTTTCAAAACAAATTTAATGAATTAACGCGATTTTTAAAAACACATCACTTGCCTATTGCAAAATGTGGACTCACTTTTTGAAACCGCCATTTTTTTTTTTTTTTTTTTTTTTTTTCAAATGCACTCTTAAATGAGATACTTTTCGCAATTTTGTTTAAAGATGCACATTTAGCTTACGAAATCGTGAGCCAAATGCATTATTAATTAATAACCTATATACATATATTAGGAAAGGGTTACGGCCGGGTATCAAAATCATGTGTCGTTACAACTTGGATTACATAGTTGAGTTGAAAGCGAGTCATATATATATATTTGTTGAGATTTGTGTATAAATCTAAATAGAATAAAAGCGGAAGCAAGAAAGAGAAAAGAGACAGAAAATTATATTGCGAGTATATTCTAACAATATGAATGACTATTTGGCATAGAATATTTCAAAGTTTCATACCTCATCACGCGGTTATCTTCTCCAAAAATTGCTTTTAAATGACCTGGAAATTATACGACAAATGAAACTGACACTTCATCAAACCTAAGCTTTGTCGGCAGTGAACAGCTGTGAAGCCATAGAACAGGCAATTATCTTGAAATAGTCATAGGCTTAATGTTAATTATATTAGCTGACATTATATCATTGTCAAAATATTAATATTTGTCAAATTAAACTTGGTATTAAAGCCATTGAAAACCTTTTATACCTTTTAATTACTTAGATCCAATAATGTTTTCACACCAGCTGCATGCATGTTAGAACCTGTTCAGTCCCAAAATCTTAAGCTGTCAAAAAGGTGCTTACATAGGCTTGATCGATGCATGTTAGTGCTTGATTAATTTAACAACATGGATTACGTAGCTTTTGCTAAAGAGATGAATGGATTACCTAGAACGGTGATGACTGACCAGTTCTACCTCCTCACAAAGTGAAAAATCTTCTATCAATTAAGCCCCATTTTAAAATTTAATTAGAGTTCTTGATCATGAATATTTCTTGAGTCAACCCTCTCTCTCTCTCTCTCTCTCTCTCAGCTGGACTATTTCAAGGCATAATTAGCACACGACTCAATAAGCTAGAGCATTCAGATCCCAATGTCGTCGTCGTATATTTAATTAGAAAAAAAAAAAATAATAAGGAAGGGAAAATTTCAAACCTAAATGATTGATTGGTTATAGGTTGGAAGCTTCATATACTATAAAACAAATGATCTACTCATTGAGGGAATGGCTATATAAACTGTGAGCTTCTCGTGAGTGCTCATTCACAAGTAGTCGATCTAAATCTTCAAGCTAGGCATAGAAGTCGATCACCTAACTTGGGGGAGTTTCTAGTGTTGCTCAAAAATGGCCAATCTTTGGCCTCACTTGGCCTGTGTATTGGCATTATTCTTATTGGCCACCAATGTAGCAGCCGATGAGAAGCCTTACATTTATGCATCTCCACCTCCGCCACCTTACATTTATGCATCTCCACCTCCGCTGACTTACATTTACAAGTCTCCTCCACCACCTCCTTACTATTACAATTCACCACCACCACCAAAATTCCATCACCATCCATACCACAAGAAGTCTCCCCCTCCACCACCATATTATGACTATAAGTCACCCCCACCCCCACCGCCATCACCATATCCTCCTCCATATATTTATAAGTCTCCTCCACCACCATCTCCATCTCCACCTCCCCCATACATCTATAAGTCACCGCCACCTCCATCACCATCACCTCCACCTCCTTATATCTACAAGTCCCCACCGCCACCATCTCCCTCACCTCCCCCTCCTTACATTTATAAATCACCACCTCCTCCATCTCCGTCTCCACCTCCACCCTATGTTTACAAGTCACCACCACCACCATCTCCCTCACCTCCTCCTCCTTATGTTTACAAATCACCACCTCCTCCTTATGTCTACAAGTCACCTCCTCCTCCATCTCCATCACCTCCCCCTCCCTATGTTTATAAATCACCACCTCCACCATCTCCATCACCACCTCCTCCGTATGTCTACAATTCACCACCTCCACCATCTCCATCACCTCCTCCTCCATATGTTTACAAGTCACCGCCTCCCCCATCTCCATCTCCACCTCCTCCCTACATCTATAAATCACCTCCTCCTCCATCTCCATCGCCTCCTCCTCCTTATGTTTACAATTCCCCACCTCCCCCATCTCCATCACCACCTCCTCCCTACATCTACAAGTCACCACCTCCACCCTCACCATCCCCTCCTCCACCTTATGTTTACAAGTCACCACCTCCTCCCTACATCTATAAGTCACCTCCTCCTCCATCTCCATCGCCTCCTCCTCCTTATGTTTACGATTCCCCACCTCCCCCATCTCCATCGCCACCTCCTCCATACATCTACAAATCCCCACCTCCCCCATCTCCATCACCTCCTCCTCCCTATGTCTACAAGTCACCACCTCCTCCCTATGTCTACAAGTCACCACCTCCACCATCTCCATCACCACCTCCTCCCTATGTCTACAAATCGCCACCTCCTCCTCCATATGTCTACAAGTCACCACCTCCACCATCTCCACCTCCACCTCCTCCCTACATCTATAAGTCACCTCCTCCTCCATCTCCATCACCTCCTCCTCCTTATGTTTACAATTCCCCACCTCCCCCATCTCCATCGCCACCTCCTCCCTACATCTACAAGTCACCACCTCCACCCTCACCATCCCCTCCTCCTCCTTATGTTTACAAATCACCACCTCCTCCATCTCCATCTCCACCTCCTCCCTACATCTATAAGTCACCTCCTCCTCCATCTCCATCGCCTCCTCCTCCTTATGTTTACAATTCCCCACCTCCTCCCTACATCTACAAGTCACCACCTCCACCCTCACCATCCCCTCCTCCTCCTTATGTTTACAAGTCACCACCTCCCCCATCTCCATCTCCACCTCCTCCCTACATCTATAAGTCACCTCCTCCTCCGTCTCCATCGCCTCCTCCTCCTTATGTTTACAATTCCCCACCACCCCCTTCTCCATCGCCACCTCCTCCATACATCTACAAGTCACCACCTCCACCCTCACCATCCCCTCCTCCTCCTTATGTTTACAAGTCACCACCTCCCCCATCTCCATCTCCACCTCCTCCCTACATCTATAAGTCACCTCCTCCTCCATCTCCATCGCCTCCTCCTCCTTATGTTTACAATTCCCCACCTCCCCCATCTCCATCACCTCCTCCTCCTTATGTTTACAAGTCACCACCTCCTCCCTACATCTATAATTCACCACCTCCTCCATCTCCCTCGCCGCCTCCTCCTTATGTTTACAATTCACCACCACCCCCATCTCCATCGCCACCTCCTCCCTACATCTACAAGTCACCTCCTCCTCCATCTCCATCGCCTCCTCCTCCTTACTACTATAACTCCCCTCCTCCACCATCCCCATCACCACCCATTCCCTACTACTACAACTCGCCGCCTCCTCCCATCGCTTACTAGACCAATCTATATTTCTCTCAGATTACGTAAGTATATTACGTGGAAGCATTTTCTTTAATTAATATACATACCTTGTCGTTTTTATTTTTCTTTGCTTCAGTTTTGCCATCATTTTGTTATTTATCATGATTTGGACTATTTTGTTTTGCAGTTTGTGTGTTGATGAAAAGAATAAATGATGGTGAAAGATCAGATACTGCGATCGGGGTTTGTTTAATATATGGCATCGTTCAATGTCAATCAAAAGAATCCGCTGAGACAAATGGGCATGACAGACAGAAGGGATCATTACTGATCATACTTTGCAGCGCCTTTGCAAAAGAAGATTTATTTTCTCGAGTTGTTTTATAAGTTTTTTATTTCTTAATTGGAACCTATTTCTTCATTCGTGGACGTACATATGCTAAATGTGTCTTTTCTTTTCTATAATTAATTGGACTATTTCTGTCCATTCCATATATATGTGGTTAAGTCATTGACTCTCTCTCTCTCTCTCTCTCTCTCTCTCTCTCTCTCCCCCAGTTTTTACTGTTTTTATAATCCTGAAATCACTCAAATAAAAACAATTCAAACTGAGGAATTCAAAATCGTTTAATTTAATCACATGTTATATTCAGCCATTAACAAATAATCATATGACCCATGCATAGTTATCTAAGTGTAAAATGGATTATATAATTGAAAAAAAATGTACACATGCATGGATAGTCTTCTCAATTGCCACTGATGATTATTTAATTTATTTATGAGAGTCGGTCGATCTGGAGGATCGGAGAGCTTTGTCAGGGGAGGGAGGATTATTAATTTATGCATATATAAGGCTACAAGATCGAGATAGGAGATCGATTTTTAAGGAATGCGAACAAAATTATAAAGACAGAAAAAGGGACAGAAACTGTTTTGAAAACTATAAGTTGTACGTGAAATTTGCATCAAAGCAAAATTATTGAATTACTAAAATTTCTGGACTACATTTAAGACCATATATCGATCGTATATATCATTGGATATATAGAAGAGAAGTATATATCTCAAATGAAAGTTTCTCATTCATCCAAAAAAAAAAAAAAAAAAAAAAAAAAAAGAAGTATCTCAAATATTGGTTTTACCTTTAATTTTACTTTGCCGTGCACATTAATGAGCAACACCAAGACCTTCACCGGCCAGGTAAACACCATGTAATTATATGACAGTCCAATTATATTGTATGAAAACTTTATATATATATTCCAAGATTACTGCTAGGATTGATTCCTGGTTAGCCAGAAACTTATCCTTTGTTGGGAGGTTACAATTGTTGTCTTCTGTTCTTCTTAATGTGCAGGTGTATTGGACTAGGGTGTTTATCCTTCCTAAGAAAATTATTCATATGCTGGAGCAAAAATTCAATAGGTTCTTGTGGATGGGTAAGGATTCCAAAGCTCATGCAAAAGTTGTTTGGCATCATATTTGTGTCCCTAAGAGGGAGGGCGGTCTGGGGCTTAAAAGGCTAGAAGTGTGGAATTAAGCTTCCATGCTGAACCATATCTGGTCCTTATTTGCAAAGGCTGGATCTTTATGGGTTGCTTGGGTGGAGTCTACTTGGTTAAAAGGGAGAAGTTTTTGGCAGATCCCTATACCACAAGCTTGCTCTTGGAGTTGGAAGAGTTTGTTAAAACTCCGTGATATTGCAAAATCGTTTATTTGGTTTAAGGTTGGCAATGGTAGTAGGATTTTCTTGTGGTTTGATCAGTGGCATCCCTTTGGTTATTTGCTTGATAACTTTGGCCACCGTGGTATATGATGCTGGTTTTCCTGTTGGGGCTAAGCTGTCCACCATTATTAGAAATGGTTCTTGGTTTTGGCCTTGCGCTCATTTGGATACTATAGTTGCAATTCAAAGTAAACTTGCTGATGTGACTATTGGGAATACAGATCTGCTGGTTTGGAAGTCCAGTAATGGTATTTATTCCTGTTCTGCTACTTGGGAGTTATTGAGAGAGAAATGCCCTACTGTGGTATGGTGGAAGATTGTTTGGTTCTCCATGTCTATACCTAAACACTCCTTCATTCTTTGGTTGGTTTTCCGAGAAGCTCTTGTTACTAAACTACGGATGTGTAGTTGGGGCTTTACAGGGCCTTCAAATTGTCTCTTCTGCCATGGATGTATTGAGAGCAGAGACCATCTTTTCTTTCTTTGTGGGTTTAGTCGAAGAATTTGGTTTGCTCTTATGAAGGCTTGTGGCTATTATGATCCTCCTTCAGACTGTGATTCAGTTGTGGTTTGGAGTGCTGCTAGGCTGAAGGGCAAAAGTTTAAAATCTTGTCTTGCAAAACTTTGTCTTGGAGCTTGTATCTATCATTTGTGAAAACAACGAAATGCCCTGCTTCATGGCATTACTCCTAAGACTGAAGAAGCCATTTTTGGCCAGATTAGATGGGAAGTACGCTCCAGAATTTTGGCAAAAATTTCGGTAAAACCAGTGGATAGAGATTTACCTCTTGCTTTGCAGTGGAATCTCTTCCCGCTTTTGTAATTTGTTTTGGTTGTTGTCCGGTCGCTTGGCCTTGTAATGGTTGTTGGTTAGCTGGTTTTATGTTTTGTAGTTAGTGTGTTTCCTGGTTTAGGAAACGTGAATCCAGGTAGCTGGTGTGACGACCCGTTTATTTTTTTATTTTTTATTTTATTTTTTTGTTTTGTTTTGAAAACATACAAACGGATCTTCACAGTGGCACGACTATTTGTCGCTCAGCCAACATAACGTATACGTTCCATAACATGTACCTGATAATCAGAATTACATCTAACACAATGGAATATAAATATCAATGTGCAGCGGAACACATATCAATAGCGGAATTACATCTAATACATAACTGTTATCAACAACAAGAGCCATTTACAAGTCTATCTATTTAAGGCTTATAAACACATTACACTAATTACATACCAAAATACAGGCACAACAAATACATGTGCCACGTAGGACACGAGCCATAAATAAAACACCCAAAATGCAGACTACCCATGAGTCTGTGACTTATGACTGTCGCGATATGCTCCAATCATAGCATCCCATACGCTAGTGGACGAGTCAATATCTATATCCGCAAAACCTGCAACCAAAGTATCAATGTCTGTATGGTTGCGGGGGTTGCCACATCCGTACAGGTGGAATTATGAGCCCACCGCCTTAGCATAAATCAATACACTAAGACCTCAGAGGTATACTATTCACTGAGTTTTCGCAAAGAACCAACTTTTCCCTTTTTTAGTCGTGAGTACACTATAACAGCTACCAATTTTATAAACTTTTGTTTGAAAACCCTCATAACTGATATAGCAAACACCGGCTAATAGAAAACATTTAAAGCATACTACGCAGCTGAGCTTATACGTAGAAGTTCCATTGTTAGAACAACTGCATACATCCTCACCTACTATAATACTTTTGATGTAGTGAGACTTAGAAAACAATAGTATTTAAATCATGCAACCATCCGATAGAAATATACATAAGTTCTTTTCCATTGAGACTCTTATGCATACTAATACGTCTAGCATAAAACTACTATATATCATAACATGGAAACAATTCAATTATTATGAAACAAATGCTATGCATGCTTGTCGTTCGTTTGCCTAAGGGAATTGAACCCCGGTCTTGTTCGATGCCTAAGGGAATTGAACCCCGGTCTTATTCGTTTGCCTAAGGGAATTGAACCCCGGTCTTGCTCGATGCCTAAGCGAATTGAACCCCGGTCTTATTCGTTTGCCTAAGGGAATTGAACCCCGGTCTTGCTCGATGCCTAAGGGAATTGAACCCTGGTCTTATTCGTTTGCCTAAGGGAATTGAACCCCGGTGTTATTCATATGCCTAAGGGAATTGAACCCCGGTCTTGTTCGTGTCATGCTTAATGCTCATGTTCAAATATTATACATTTAATTTCATGGACATGCCTTTAACACATGCTTTATTCATAAGATATAAACAGTTCAACATATCATTTTCTCAAACAATTTGCATAACTTAAATTTCCAACTGCAGTAGATTATAAAACACTTCAAATCATATCTCAATATGTCAAACATATTTCATACTCATATCTTAAATCATCTTAAATCACATAAACATTATTGTCATATTTCAACATAATTAAAACTACTCAAAACATCCAAAACATATAATTAACATATTGTCGGTTCGATATGAAAAACACATTATTTGCATTTCTATAAAATACATAAAAAGTAACTTTTCTCAGTGAGTAGAATACTCACCTTGGCTGCGCGGATATTAAGCACTAGGTCTCCTAGACACCACCTTGCAATGCGTTACTGTGAAAATACACATTGCACATTATTTGACATTTCTAACATTAGACCGACATTTAGCTCTTAAATTACTCAAGAGCTAACCATTGGAAAACCCATAATATTTTAAGGGTCCCAATTACGCACCCATAAATCTAGACACTACCTAAACTCAATTAACACAAACCCAAAATATTTACTTGGGGTTAGACATTAATCACAATCTAAAATAATTACCTATAACATCAAATATTAATCACAAATTATATTCACTAATCTATAAATTATTTTCACTAATATTTTCCCAATATTATTAACCCAAAAATTATTTTCATTAATCTTTTACAATAATTATTAACTTATTAACATAATTCATTAACACATTTAAAATAACATTAACTCATAAGAAAGTCTTAGGGTTAACCTCGAAAGTACTATTTAAACTAAATACCCATAATTATTTATTTTTACTAATATTAGAACTTAACTCATAAATACTTATTTTTACAAAACTCATAGCTACTTTAGGATTAATCATCACTATAACCACAATTAATCTACAAATTAACAATCTAAGTTTTAAACACTTAAAAACTCCAAATCAATTTAACCCATCAAATTAGAGTTTCCAAACTTAAACCATAATTTATAAATCACTACCCCAAATACAATATTATTATCCCATAGCATATATTAAAGGTTAATCACATTAAAATAATATTTTAACAAAATACTCAAAACTAATGTCTATGAAAAACTTACCAAAAATTTATCAAGCAAAGACCAAATGTTCAGGAAGCTCCTACCAACTTCAAACCACACAAAATCTAGAGAAAACGCCAAGTTAAACTCATTTTTACAAGATTTATCAAAAATCTCTAAAAATGCGAGTTTAGCGATTTACCTCAAAACGTTCGGTCAAAAGGTAGATCGAACTTTGAGGATCACGTTAGCATTTATTAAAGGTTAATCACATTAAAATAATATTTTAACAAAATACTCAAAACTAATGTCTATGAAAAACTTACCAAAAATTTGTCAAGCAAAGACCAAATGTTCGGGAAGCTCCTACCAACTCCAAACCACACAAAATCTAGAGAAAACGCCAAGTTAAACTCATTTTTACAAGATTTATAAAAAATCTCCAAAAATGCGAATTTAGCGATTTACCTCAAAACGTTCGGTCAAAACGTAGATCGAACTTTGAGGATCACGTTACCGAAGTCGGATCTAAAATCGAATGGCTAGATTTTCGTAGATCGGCAATTTTTTATACGAAGAACCAAGGAGAAAATGAGAGAAAGCCACCGTTTTTCCGGAATAGCCGAGAGAAAAGAGGCTCTGCCTCCTTTTAATGCGTGGCGTGCGCTTACATAAAGGACAAGACCTGCTCCTTGTTTAACACCCATACTAAAATTGTTTGTCTTTTATTCATTGCTTTATTGTTTTTCTTTGTTTGATTTCTTTCCACACACTAACTCATCTCCCTTTTTCTTTTACCATTTTATTTTCTACATCTTTCCCATTTTGCCCCCTTTTTATTATTATTTTAATGCCCATTTGGCCATTGTTTTTTCTAAATGGACGTTCAGCCTTTTGATAGCCATTAAGAGCATCCTCGTCAACCTCTCTAAAATTTTCTCCAAATTTAACTCAAACAATCTACTTTTTTGATTTTATCTCTTACTTTTAAAAAACTCCATACATCAAACTCTCTAAATATTTCTCTATTTTAACTAAATATTATATTTTATTAGTTTTGAAAATAACTACTTTAACTGTCAAAATTGATTTCC
This sequence comes from Alnus glutinosa, assembly GCF_958979055.1. Lineage (NCBI taxonomy): Eukaryota > Viridiplantae > Streptophyta > Magnoliopsida > Fagales > Betulaceae > Alnus > Alnus glutinosa. Next base: position 3,165,785 of record NC_084894.1, on the reverse strand, counting down.
TTCATCAACTAAGGGTGCGTTTGGGATTGCGATTTCGTAGACAATAAGTGGGATTTTAAACCAAATCGCAGAACATAGATCGTTTGGGAACTGTGTTTTTAAAAATTGCGATTTGAAAACGCAGAAAATCTGCTTTTTCAAATCGCAGATCAGATGGTACTTTTTTGAAAACACAAAATTTTAAAGGTAAATTCGCGATTTTAAAGGCTAAACTGCGATTTTACCAAACGCTTAACTGCGTTTGTAAAAATCACTTTTTTCAAATCACACATTTTAAAATCGTTATTTTAAATCGCACTTTTTGAAATCGCAAACCCAAACAGACCCTAATTTAAATTTCCTAGCCTTCATCCAACGTCCAACATTAATTCCCTTCAATACTGTGCTTTAATTAAATTAATTGAACCAATTAACAATAAGCCTTGACTTTCAAACCACTGTGCTTTAATTAAATTAATTGAACCAATTAACAATTAGAGAGATGAATGTCCAACGTTTAACGTCCCTCATCCCTCAAACCACTGCACTTTAACGTCCAACAACCAGCCAAAGAGAGATGAATGTCCAACGTTTTTTTTTTTTTATTATTATTTTTTTTTTATAAAGAACGTCGAATGTTGTTGTCTTGTTGAGGACACTGTGATTTAATTAAATTAATTGAACCAATTAACAATTAGCCTGGACTTTTATTGTCTTCAACAACCAGCCAAGCAACTTATTTACTGCACTTTAATGTCCAACAACCAGCCAAAGAGATGAACGTCCAACGATTTCTTTTTGCTTTTTTTTTTTTTTTGATAAAGAATGTCCAATTGTTGTCTTGTTGAGGAGAAGATGAATTTATCGATAATAAATTTGACAAATACCAAACATCAAACAAAACTGAGCGTTCCTTTAAAACAACAAAGGAGAACATGAATTGATAATAAATAAGGCATGACAAATATCAAACAAAACTAAGCGTTCCTTTAAGAGAACAAAGGAGAACATGAATTAATTGATAATAAAGAAGACATGACAAATATCTACCAAAACTGAAACTGGACGTTGCTTTAAGACAACAAAGGAGAAGAATTTGTTGATAATAAAGAAGACATGACAAATATCAAACAAAACTGGAACTGGACGTTGCTTGAAGACAACAAAGCAGAAGATGAATTTATTGATAGTAAAGAAGACATGACAAATACCAACCAAAGTTGATTGAAGTCCGAATTTTAAACGTAGCAAAACTCATAGAGAGTTCTTCAACTCAACCTTCTTGAAGAACTCGGTAGAACTCATCTTGACTCTCAATATTTGTTTTCTTGTTATGGCTCGTTCTTCTTTTTACAAAATGCTTCTTATGGAATCAGACTCTGATGAAGAATTAGAGATAATTGCAAATCTTGCTATGGAAGAAGAAATATCAACATCACATGGTCGTCCTAAAAAATGTCGCACATTCATTCGGCGTGACCGCTTGCAAGCCGGGGAAGATCTTTTTCGTGACTATTTTGCTGAACCACCAATATATCCTCACAAATATTTTCGAAGGAGATTTCGAATGAGTCGTGATCTTTTTTGCCGTATTCAATACGCGGTTGAAGCCAACGATCCGTATTTTGTCCAAAAAAGAGATGGTTCCCAAAGGCTCGGTCTTACTTCCCTTCAAAAGATTACTGCCGCACTTAGGATGCTTGCATATGGTGTTACAGCTGACTTTATGGATGAATACTTGAAGATTGGAGAAACCACTGTCGTTAAGAGTCTTAAAAGGTTTGTTCAAGCAGTGATTTCAGTTTTTTCAGAAGAATACTTAAGGTCACCCAACAATAAAGACATCGCTAGATTGCTAGCGGAAGGCAAAAACTGTGGATTTCCAGGCATGTTGGGGAGCATTGATTGCATGCACTGAAAATGGAAAAACTGCCCAACTTCATGGCAAGGTATGTATTCTGGTCATTATCACAAACCAACTATTATTTTGGAAGCAGTGGCTTCATATGATCTTTGGATATGGCACGCTTTTTTTGGTTTACCTGGATCTCATAATGATATAAACGTACTGGAAAGGTCATTTATATTTTCTGACCTTGTTCAAGGGCGTGCTCCTCCTGTTAACTACACCGTTAATGGTCATAACTATAATATGGGATACTACCTTGCTGATGGCATATATCCACAGTGGGCGACATTTGTGAAAACAATTTCATCTCCACAAGGAAATAAGAGAAAACACTTTGCTGCAGCCCAAGAGTCAGCAAGGAAAGATGTGGAGCGGGCATTTGAAGTACTTCAAGCACGATTTGCAATAGTACGTGGACCTGCACGATTTTGGAAACTTGAAATGCTCAAAGACATTATGATGGCATGTGTAATTCTACATAACATGATCGTTGAAGATGAGCGGACTAATAACAGAGACGAAGACTTTGAATATGAACAACTCAATGAACCACTTGAACCAGTGACACTCGGGGCTACAAATGACTTTAGTGAGTTCATTCGACGCCATCATTCCATTAGAGACAGGGAAACTCATTCTCAACTCCAGTTGGACCTTGTCGAGCACTTATGGCAACTACATAGCGAGGCATAAGAACTACAGATTAGTTATGGATATTTTGTACTAGTTATTAATATTAGCATGTTATGTTTGCATGTTATGTTTTTATTATTTTTTTTTTATTTTTTTTATTTTTGGTATTGTGTTGTAATGACTAAATATGTTTATAATGTTATTATGGGTGTCATTTCCTAACTCTAACTCAAAACTCATTGTCTACAAACCATGGTGTACCTACGGTTTTTTGGTTTACTTTTACAAATAACTCCAACCAATGACAGGATTGAAAAGACAAAGCTTTTGCTTAACATGTGTTTTTGAAGTTCTTTTGCTTGAGTACCTTCTATTGATGGGTACCAAACTAATGGTTTTATTACAGAAAAATGCAATCTCGTAAACAAATTACTCTGTTGTAACGTGAATCTTGTAAGTACCAATGTGAATTTAAAATAAGCTGGATAATTTACTCTGGACACTGGAAGATTCTTGTAATTGTCCAAGATTATTACTTATGATGTACTTTGCTCTTCATGGGTCACGTATTAAAGTGTAGCTGCATTTATACTTGAAAATAAGCATTGATTGGGGTTATTAGATGAGAGGAAACCAAAAAGAGGCTACTGGATCGAGTAAACCCAATGACAATCACAAAGAGCTAGGTGTGAAAAACAAGTGCAAGATGTTGGGGGTTAGCACACATGCTTCTCTGCCATGTTAAACTATTCCAATTGAGCTGCTTGAATGCTCACCAGTAGTCTGTCATCCTAACAGCTTCTATATTTTATAACATGCAGCTTGAATGCCACCGAATATAATTGATTCTAGTATTGAATGAAGAATTAATTGCATGGAAGGCACCAAAATAAATCCAACATATTCTTGTTGCAACAAACTTCAAATACCAAAAAACTAATGTTCAACAACATCACCATATTCCACCCACCAAAAAACTAATGTTCAACAACACCACCATATTCCACCCATATCATTTAAATTACATGAGGATTATCAAAAACCTATTCAAAGCAGTCATGGATATTAATTTCTAAGCATAATCCTAGTCAAAAGTCCTAGCCTAGCAAAATAGGACATAATTTTGTGTGGTGCTTACACTAAAAGCATGGGCCACTGCAACCTTCAAGGATTGTGAATTTGACCTTCAAGGATTGCCTTTTTGCGTCGGCGAACATATTCTTGGCCATCTTCATCCAATTGACTTATATCCATCAACATAAATTCTTTTATCTCTCTCTGTTCTTCCATTCGAAGTGCTTTTTCTCTAAGGCGCAATTCCTCATCTCTAAGGCGCACTTCCTCTTGCTTAAGAAGAAACATCTCTTTGTCTTGCTCACGTGCTTCCTCAAACAGTTTCATTTTCTTCTTCTTGTCTTCATTTATGTCACTTAGTATTGCAATAACACTTGGATTCGATTTTTCTTTGCTCTTTCGTTTCTCCTTTTCGGCTTTTCGGCCTATTGGTCGCTCTATGCCTTCAAAAGCTTTGTGAGAGGCTTCCTCATCACCTAGATTTATCACAACTAGTTTTTTCTTCAATTTTACATTGTCCATGTGAGCCATCCATTTTGGATGAAACCTCAAAATAAGCCACGAATGTTCAAAGTGAAAGGGTGATTTTTGAATATCTAAATACATTAGTCTTGCCTGGCCAATCTGAAATTCATTAGCAAATACAACATAATTAGAATCTTTACAATAGGCACACTAAACATGATAATGTGACAGTATATGTGCCTTACGTGCTCAATGTATCTACCACTTAACACACTCAAGACCATAATTAGAACATACCTTGTCTTGCTTAGTCAAGCCACTTTGTGACCTCTTTTCAATTTGGGCTAAGAAGCCACAAAACTTGTTTACCGCAAGTTGAATCGTTGACCACCGATTCATTAGAGAGGTCTGATTACGGTTGGCTCCAAGTGTCTTGTGTTCGTGAAAGTAGTCACAAATTCTTTCCCAATAAACCTTATGTTTTTGCTGATTTCCTTGAACGGCATCCATGGAAACATAAAGCCACGCCTCCACAAGCAAATTGTCCTCGGCAATGGTGAAGTTGCTACCCCGACACGATTTTTTAATAGTAGGTTCAACCTCAACTTGGGGTGAAGCCTCTTGGTGTTGACTGATTTCATTTGTGCATTCAAACCCAAGATCATCTCCAGTTATAAGATTGGTGTAGTAACCGGATTGAGGAGTTTGTGAATCCATCACTAATCAGCCCCCATAATCCAAACCACACACCAAAATTTAGTTAAAACCTTAAACAATAAAACAAAATAACCAATTTAAGAAAGGAATAAGCAACACAAGTAGCTTTAGCATGAACTCTAGAAATATTAAACAATAAATGTGATTGATTGATTTCTTCTTATCAAACCAATTTATAATAGAGTTAGGATGTCTTTATATCTAACTCTGTAAATGTGTTGACAGCAGACCATGATGTAGCCCAAGATGCTGCTGTCAACACAGTAGCCCAAGAAACTACCACTAAGACACTGCCACTGAGGCAGCACACGTTGCACCAAAAACAACTACCACTAAGCTGCCTAAGGAAACAACATCTGTCGATATTGCAGCACTTAATGCTGTAATATCAAACACTGCCAGCAAAGGGAAGCTTCAAGACCTACATGGAAACAATCAGCCAACCATTGATGATGCAGACACTGATTATGCAGCATATCATGCCACAATATCACACACTGTCAACAAAGGAATTTCCCAAGACATGCATGGAGACAATCTGCCAATAGCCAATGATGTCAACACCACACCCGCCAATTATGCAACACATCACACTATGAAAGGAAAGAAAGAGGACCAAGAGATGTGCAATCAAATTGTTTGCAAGAAGAACGAAAATTAAATTAAATCTAAACCATTAAACAAAGACCTTTCTTTTACCAAATGAAAAACAAAAACCAGAAAGAGGAAGGGTACAAGCAGTTGTCAACCTTTAATGGAATAACACGATGGGATGAGAAGGCTAGCTAGAATGATTTAATGGAATATCATCAATGAGTCCAATTATAGTCTAGTAGTAAACATGGAAGAAATCAATAATGAAATGAAATTCAGAGAGGGAAGAGGCTAGGAACACAAATATTTATGTAGTTCGATCTGTAATTTCATTTTATATGTTAAAGCCTCAAGTGTTAGTGCAATCAACGGCTCTTGAAGTATAAAAATGGAGAAATAATGAAAACTGTAGCCCATTAAGGCAAGGGGACCTAATCTAATTAAGTATTCATTATAAATAATCCAACCCCTCTTCCCCTAGTGTTTATAAACATGGTGATCATAATGCTCTGGCACAAAGCCAAGAAAACCAGCAAAAGCTCCAAAACCCCCCAAATTGCAGTTTGCCCCATTTGTAAATATGCAGTTCTCCTTATGATATCTTGCTCCTTATCAAACCAAATGTGCTTGATTGATTTCTTGCTTTCGTCCTCTTTAGTAACCATGTATATTTGCTGAAATTTCAGATTCAGGAATGCACTGGTGATCAAGAGAACAAGGTGTCGTGCAATACATATGTGTGTATTAAGATGATATTAAAAAAATTGAAAAGCCAAAAGGAGTTATGTTCCATCTCTGCTCCCATAAATAGGAACTGTTCATCTAAATAACAAATCCACTTCCCAAAATCAAGAATGCACAATTTGTTTTAAGAAAGGAGTAAGCAACACAAGTAGAGAGAAAAAGCCAAAGGAGAACTTTTTAACAGTAGAGAGAAATAAGCAACAGAGGCTACTCAAAACAACACAAATGAGAGAAATGCCACAAGAATTTCATGCATTGAACCAGGAAGATACAAACTGGGTTGGTACCAAACAGAGGCTACTCAAAGCAGACAAATAAAACTTAATCTAAGAAACCCATACAAAGAAACATCAACAAACTCATCAAGCTGCAAATGGGGATAAAAGAAAACCCATACCCCTTTGAACTAAACCCATTCAGAGCCCCATCCCCCTTTGAACTGAACCCTAAGAACCCAAGCAACCGAGAGAGAGAGAGAGAGGGAGAGAGAGCGGTACCGAAGCAACGGTGGAGCTGGAACGCGCGAGCTGGAGTCTCCGTTGAAATCGCACAAAGTGAAGAAATCGCACAAAGCAAAGCACACAGTGAGAAGAAGGCGCCAAAGAGAGCTGGAAAAGAAACTGGAAGGCACGGAGGAAAGTGAAAGAAGCGGGAGAAAGGAAATAAAATGATATCAAATGAATGGCGTGAGAGCAGATGTGCGTTAGACTTAGAGAGACTTTCTGACAAGAGTTATTTTGAGGAAATTATGGCCAGCTCGATGCACGACAGGTTTTGAGGAATTTCTCTATTATTTGGTGAAATGTTTGAATTACCGACTTTGATGTGGATGCTCTAAGTTTGCTTTTATTTTTCCCCCCCACCCTTTATCAAGTAGTTACGATTCTTCACCTAACCATTCCTCTTTTTCTATAATGGCTGATAGCCATCATTTGTATTAGACTTCATTTTATTTATTTATTTATTTTTATTCCATCTATCTTATTTATTTAATCTTTTTATTATTCTATTTATTATTTCTTTTATCTTACATTTATTTATATTTCCAATTATATATATTTTTTTTTGTTCTTTTCTTTAGACTTTAAGAATATCACTCATATTTTCTTTTCATAGCTACCATTGACACTTCCATAGGATAAAAATAAAACAATGTGTTTTATTTTACCACACCAAATAGACTTATTTTTATTTAATTATAATAAACCCATTAAATATTTTCTTGGACATTACAGCTGGAGTGACTTTCTGTATTGTTGAGTTTGTTCTATAAAGGTCTTAATTCATCCAAAAAAAAAAAACTTTATATATTATATACAAGATGATAATTAACCAATCTAATTAATAGTCGTTGTTGATAGATATTTAATTTTATCTAGCTAATCTGTTAGAGCACTCTCAGTAGGTTTTCAACCATTTTTCCTATATTTAGGGAACAAAATTACTTTTTGATTCCCTATAAAAAAATCCTCACAACAGATTCCTTTAATTTTCCCTATATCAAATAAATGCTCTTTCTTTATCTTATTTTATCATTTTTTCTCCTTCTTATTTTATTTCTTTATTCATTTTTCTTTTTTTCTTTCTTCCTCTCTCTCATCTTCTCCAAATCCCTCATCTCTCACCTCCGCCTCCCTCACCCTCCACCGCCACCTCTCCACGACCTCCTCAATCCTCTCCCCAAATTCCACCACTCCTCTCACCTCCAAGCAGAAGACACGATTTGTGCTCTCCCTCCTCAAGTCCGAGCAAAATCCCCACACCATCCTCGACATTTGACGTGCCGTGTCCCTCAGCACCGACAACCACCTCGACCGAATTGCCTTCTCCGTTGCCGTTTCCCAGCTCTCCGGCTCCTTGTTGGCCTTGACGGGAACCTCATCTCCGATGTTGCTTACGTTGATTGTGTTGGCCTCTGCGTTGATGACGACCTTGAGGGATTTCATGGAGGGGCTCGCGTTGCTTGTTGTCGGCGGCATTGACGAGGATCTCGTCGAAGATCTTGTATTTTTGTGTTTAGCCGTGAATAGATTTTCGGTGGGGTCCTTCGTTTGAGACGATGGAGGACGGTCCTGGACGGAGCAAGGAAGAAGGAGAGAGGAGAGAGAATAGAGAAGATGTGTTTTTGTTATTAAAATAATTTGTTGGAAAGCTATAATGCTTCCCAATGTATTGGAAAGCACTGTAGCTTCCTAACAAAAAAAAAAAAAAAATGCAAATTTAGGGTATCTGCTGTGAGTCAGTTTTTTGTATTTTTCATAAAATTTTTCCTAAATATAAGGAAGTGAATCAATATAGGGAGTCTGATGGGAGTGCTCTTAGAGCACTAGCAGCAGACACCCAACAATTTTTCCTAATTTAGTGACAATTTAGGGAATCAAACCACTTTTTGATTCCCTATAAAAAAAACACCTCACAATAGATTCCCTTAATTTTTCTTATATCAATAAAATACTATTTTTTACTTTTTTTTTTTTTTTTTTTTTTTTTTTTTTTTTTTTTTTTTTTTTTTTCTCTTTCTTGCTTTGTCGTCTTCTCCATCATCTCCTCCATCCGTTCTCAAACTCTGGTTCTCCACCTCCAAGCCGTCGATTTGCTTTGCAGCTCGCTCGATCTTCCACCAGACGAAGCAGCTCTGTGACGTCAAGCGAGCGAGGCTGGACTGCGCGGAGGAGCGTGGGAAGTACACGCCGAATGGACGTGAGAACACCGCCTTCTAGGGTACCTTGGCCGAGCTCGGCGACGGCAACGGTGGTTTTGGAGGTGGCGTTTCCTGCTTTAAACGCCCCGACGAATTTTGCAACCCCATTGCCATTCTCACCTTCCCAGCCACCATTGGTACCAATCCCTCTCTCTCACTTTCTCTCTCTAGAAACACGCTTTTACAGTCCTGGGTTGGATATCTTGTTGGCTTGTTGCTCTGTGGATTTCTTTGTTTTTGTGAGAAATGGCCCTTCATTCACAACTTCTCTCGTATATCTTTTGAGAAGAGGGACAAATTCTGTAGAAATGGTCTACAAGGGCGTGAAGGAGAGGACAGAAAAACAGATGTACGAGGACAAGGGCGTGAAGGAGAGAGGAGAGAGACGTGTTATTTTATTTTATTAAAATAATGTGTAAGGTAGCAACAGTGCTACCCAAGCAAGTCCATGGATAATAAGGAGACTGCTATGGCCTGTATTTTGCAACTTTTTTTTTCCAAATTTTTCCTATTTTAGGGAAGATAATCACTTATAGGGCATTTACTACTAGTGCTCTTAGACGGGTTTAAAATATCATTCAAAGTATTTAAATAATGTCTTAATTAAAATCCAATGCTTCTATGACGAATTGATTATCACCAAGTCAAATCATTTTTCATACAAAATGAACACAAAATAAGCCCTTACGACTAGCTTGGTGTATTATAATATTTTTTCTGCAATCACCAAAGACTTATTCTTAATTAATATTTACACTCCTTGAATCATTTCTATGATCACATCATGACAAGACACCACGAGTACTACTTTGTATAGTACTTATGAGGGAAAATATCATTTTAGCCCCTCAAATTATTCCTCGTTTTGCGTTTAGCCCTACAAATTGCCAACACTCCGACTCTAGTCTACCAAACTACCAAAACCTTTGAAAAAAGTCCCATTTGGAGAAATATCTCCATATTACCCCTGACACGTGTCATTTTTCAATTAAAAAAAAAATAAAAAACTAAAAAAACAAAATTTTTATTTTTTTTGAAAAAAAAAATAAAAAATATGCGGTTTGGGGGTGGTTGCCGAGCCACCCCCTTGGGGAGGGGGGTGGCCGAGCTCCACCCCTCGAGCCTTAGGGGTGGCCGAGCTCCACCCCTCGAGCCCTAGGGGTGGCCCGAAAAGCCACCCCTAGGGCTCGGTGGGTGGCGCTTGGCTGCACCCGGCCCCTGGCGGTGGCCGCACGCCACCCCCCGAGCCCTAGGAGTGGCTTTCGGGCCACCCCAAGGGGGTCGGGGGGTGGCGCGCGGCCACCCCTAGGGACCTGGCGCCACCTCTAGGGGTGGCTCGCGGCCACCCCATTTTCCTTTTTTTTTTTTTAGTTTTTAGGTTTTTTTTTTTAAAAAAATATTTTTTAATTAAAAAATGATACGTGGCAGGGGTAATACATGAAATATTTCGCCAAATGGGGCATTTTTCAAAGGTTTTGATAATTTAGGGGGCCGGAGTCGGAGTGTTGGCAGTTTGTAGGGCTAAACGTAAAACGAGTGGTAATTTGGAGGGGTAAACCGTAATTTTCCCTACTTATTATTATTATTTTATTTTTTTTCATAAAGTAGTTTTAAAAAACTGTTTTTAGAGAAAAAAAAGGAAAAGGAAAAAAAGCAAACTCGCAAGCAAATATTTTATATGGTTTTGTTTCCTAAATTAAGAACATAAAACAGTTTTCAAAATATTACTTTAATATTTTCTAAAAAACACGTGTTTGAAAATAATTCTCTAAACAGTTTTTTTAAACTCTTTGAGTTTTTGTTTTATAGATTAAATACAGTTTTCTGTTTTGAAAAATACATAGAAAATAAATCGGTACTTAAGTTTGTTTTTTTTTTTTTTTTTTCTTCAGCTTATTGTCTTGCCCGAGAGGTAATTTCTTTCGTCATAAATAGAGTTTAAATTAAATAAATTTCAAACTGAATTCATAATATTGTAACCAATGAGCAAATGACTCCTGTTCGGTTGATTTTATCGATAAATATTGTTAATTTGTTAAAAAAAGAAAAAGGAAGAATGCCGTAGAACTTTATATGATAAGAAGTTAATAAGAACCAATGGAGAAAGAAATGTGCCACGTAAAAGAAATTAATGAAGAAGGGTTCTTTGGCTTACTTTGAACTTTCCTGTACATTAGTGCTCCCATCACGGCATCATCACCCCCAGGTCAGGTCCCCACACCTGTCCACCGTAGCCCTTAAGCCACGTTTGGTGGTACGAATACAGTGAGGCTGTTGTGAGTGATTTTTTAACGTTTTCATTAAATTTACTCACCAAAATAACTACAATGCTATTTTGATGAGGCTAGTAATGCTCAATTATACAAGACTAGCCCCATCAAAATAGTTTTTTAGTTATTTTGATGGAAACATTTTTTTTTTCATTTTTTCTCTCATTTTCTTTTCTCATCTCTCACATACGATAATGTATTTATTTCATGGATATGAAGGATTCTTTGTAAAAAGATTAAATAGAGAAAGAATAAAGGAATATTAAAAAAAATATTATTTAAATGGAATAGTGATAGTAAATAGTTAAAATGGAGAGGCTGCTGCGAGAATTTTTAAAAAGTGGCTTACCAGAATAGAGAAAAGTAATTTTTAATTACTTTAATGAGTAAAATTTGACGAGGCTTACATTTTTTTCAACACATGTAATATTTTGAGCAATGTCACGAGTTCAACATTTAAGTATTTTAATTAAAAAATTTCGGGACTTTCCAAAACATAGAAATATTGAGTAGAAATAATTTAAAATAATAAAAAGTAGAATTCACATTTTCAAAAATGTGAATTACTAAAATGGCCCAATATATTATCTTTTTTCCTGAATTAAAAACATAAAACAGTTTTCAAAAATATTATTTTAATATTCTATACCTACGTAGGTACATTATACATATAGCTCTTCCTATATGTGACTGAGATGCTTCGACACTGAGTGCGTACGTTTCTTTTTTCGACGTAATATTTTGAGCCTGTCAAGAAGTTCAACATTTATGTATTTCAACTAAAAAAATCTCCAATTCCTTTAGTGAAAATCTGATTATATATATATATATATATATATATATATATATATATATATATATATATATATAGTAATGTTGCTTGCACTGTCCATCTAGACTATTCTAGGCAGAAGTACATGATTCATTTAGAGGCTACTCTATCGATAGGAGCCCACTACCCTCAAACTTAGATTATAGATTAGTGTGAGGTTTTGAAGCTTCATTTACCGTTAATTAAACAAATGCTGCACGTACTCATTGAAGGAATGGCAGTATAAATTGTGACCCCTCTGTGCTTATTTACAGGCAGTCCAAATCTTTGAGGCATAGAAGTCGCCTGACTCTCGGGGTTTTCAGTATTGCTCAGAAATGGCCAATCTTTGGCCTCACCTAGTCTATGCAATATTGGCATTGTTCTTATTAGCTACCAATGTAGCAGCCGAAGACAAGCTATTGCTACCACCATTTGTCCCATTCCCATTTCCACTACCTAGGCCTCCCCCACCATCTCAGTCACCTCCTCCTCCACCACCTCATCGTCTACCGCCATTCCCGTTCCCATTTCCACCACCTAGGCCTCCACACCACACCCCACCACCACCACCACCACCACCTCATCTTATACCGCCATTCCCGTTCCCATTTCCACCACCTAGGCCTCCACACCACACCCCACCACCACCACCACCACCACCACAATCTCCGTCACCGCCACCACCATCACCATCTCCGTCACCTCCTCCCCCACCACCACCACCACCACCATCTCCGTCACCACCACCACCACCATCTCCGTCACCACCACCACCATCTTCGTCATCTCCTCCTCCTCCCAAGGGGTCACCTCCTCCCCCACCACCTCCGTCACCACCACCACCATCTCCGTCACCTCCTCCCCCACCATCTCCATCACCACCACCACCACCACCATCTTCGTCATCTCCTCCTCCTCCCAAGGGGTCACCTCCTCCCCCACCATCTCCGTCACCACCACCACCACCATCACCATCACCACCACCACCACCACCACCACCATCTCCGTCACCACCACCACCACCATCTCCGTCACCACCACCACCATCTTCGTCATCTCCTCCTCCTCCCAAGGGGTCACCTCCTCCCCCACCACCTCCGTCACCACCACCACCATCTCCGTCACCTCCTCCCCCACCATCTCCATCACCACCACCACCACCACCATCTTCGTCATCTCCTCCTCCTCCCAAGGGGTCACCTCCTCCCCCACCATCTCCGTCACCACCACCACCATCTCCGTCACCACCACCACCACCACCACCATCTTCGTCATCTCCTCCTCCTCCCAAGGGGTCACCTCCTCCCCCACCACCTCTGTCACCACCACCACCATCTCCGTCACCTCCTCCCCCACCATCTCCGTCACCTCCTCCCCCACCACCACCACCATCTTCGTCATCTCCTCCTCCTCCCAAGGGGTCACCTCCTCCCCCACCATCTCCGTCACCACCACCACCATCTCCATCACCACCACCACCACCACCATCTTCGTCACCACCACCACCACCCCCACCATCTCGGTCACCACCACCACCACCATCTCCGTCACCTCCTCCCCCACCATCTCCATCACCACCACCACCACCACCATCTTCATCATCTCCTCCTCCTCCCAAGGGGTCACCTCCTCCCCCACCATCTCCGTTACCACCACCACCACCACCACCACCATCTTCGTCACCACCACCACCACCACCATCTTCGTCATCTCCTCCTCCTCCCAAGGGGTCACCTCCTCCCTCACCATCTCCGTCACCACCACCACCATCTTCTTCACCTCCTCCCCCACCATCTCCGTCACGACCACCACCACCACCATCTCAATCACCTCCCCCACCACTTCGATCAGCTCCTCCTCCTCCTCCTCCTCCTCCTGGATCTCCATCACCTCCATTTGCTCCTCCTCCTCCAAAGTAGCTGCCACCACCTCCCAATGTTGACTAAAACAAACAGTCTTCGTACTAATTAGTTTGTGTAAGTATATTGTATTGAAGCACTTTATCTAATATGCCTGGTACCTTTTGTTTCTTTTTCTTCCTTTTACTTTCCCCCGCCTCATCATTATCTTATCATTATGATTTGTTTTTTGTTTTTGCAGCTAATAAAGTCATAAAATGAATAATTGGTGCTGAAGTAATCAGATGCCATCGTCAGGGACTAGTTTATTACTACTGTTCAATGCCAAACAAGGCAACCTACTTGAGACAAGGGGGCATATATATATATATATATAACATACAATGAAGGTCGACGTACATGATGCCATGATGCCTTGCAGCTCATGTGCAAAATATGATTTTATTCTCTTGAGTTAGAGATATAATAAATTTGTGATTCCTATAACTGGACCCTACTTGTTCATCCATGCACGTATGCTTAAGGTGTCTTTTATTTTCTGTAATCGGATCATGTTCGTCCATTCCATTTGTGGTTAAGCCGTTGTCTTTCGCATTTTCACTTTCTTTTCTATTTTACCAAAAATAATGTTACATACCACATAAATATTCTATAAAACTGATATAGGAATATCTACTAACCATTTTTTTTTTTGAAAGAATGAGTAAAACTATATATAGACAAAAGAATCAACTGTACAAAATGTTCAACCGAACACAACGTTACAACCAAAAAGAACTCTAGGCATTCGACTAGAATTCAAAAACTAAGAGACAGAAAACAACACCAAAACACCCAACTGAACTAAATCAGTAAAGTGGTATCAACATTCCATTTATGGCATAGGCTGATGTTCTCCATATTCTTCTGAAATTTTCTTATCCCAGAAATCTTGCACCGAATTTCCCAAAAAATCTGCTTCAGGATCTGCTCTTCAGTACGAGGTTGCCCGCCAAACTTTATCTCATTTCTAGCTCTCCAAATGTTGTACATATATAGTAGCACTAAAGCTCAATCTACATAAGGACCCCTTTTAGGCTCTTATCCTTCCAGCTGCAACATCCTTCATCAATTACCTCATCCCAATTAGTAGTAGGGTTCAGAACATCACAACGCTTTAGACATTCTTTCCAGATTCTTGAACTGAAACCACATAGGAAAAAAAGGTGGTCTCGGCTTTCAGTTCCACCCCTACAAAATACACAACTAGTATCACCCGTAAATCCCTAAGCAAGCATACGGTCTCCAGTAGAAAGCTTGTTATTGACAACTAATCAAAGGATGAATGCTTGCTTTGGAATAGCAAGTTGATGCCATACTAGCTTCCACCAACTCACAATTGTTTTTTCCTTCCTAAGATAATTCCAGGTATCTGCACAAACATAAGTACCAGACCTACTAATAGTCCATATAGGCTTATCAACAACTCCTATAAGTACATCTGGCAGCCTACTTTGAATAGCAACAAGCTCCTCAGAATGAGCAGGTCTCCAACACCACTCTCCTTGCTTTAAGACCAACTCCAATTTAGCCTCCAGCTTGCTATGTGAGTCATATATAACTCTATAGCCAAACTTGTCCACTAAAGCACCAAAAGGATGCCAAGCATCCACCCATAGATGAATATTGCTGCCTGTGCCCACTTCAAATCTGAGAAAACTCCTTGCTAGGCCTCGCAGATTTAGCAATTTCCTCCAACACCATGAACTATTGTTAGGGACGCTCACACACCAGAAGCTCTTCCCTTTCAACAAGTATTTTTGAACCCAAGCCACCCATATAGAACCAGATTGAGCAAAAATACTCCAAATATGTCTCATCATGGAAGAAATATTCCAAATCTCCACATCTTTCAGCCCCAAACCCCCTTCCTTCTTAGGAAAACACATATCAGTCCAAGACACTTTAGCCTTAGTAGCATTTCCATAATTTCCATTCCATAAAAACCGAATGAATTTCTGATTAATATCCTTAAGAATTCTCTTAGGAAGGATAAAAATGCTAGACCAATATACTTGAATGCTGTAAAGAATAGAAGAAAGGAGTTGCAACCTTCCTGCAAAAGATAGCTTTCTAGAAGACCATGAATCTATGCGGCCAGCAATTTTATCAAGAAGAACTTTGCAATCTGCAGCCGACAACTTATATCTACTAACCATTTTATATATATTAACCATGGTTGATTCAATGGCTACTACACCCTAGCTACCATATCAACTTTGTGAGATATTCATAACATATTTGTGTGGCATGTAGTATTACTCTTTATGTAATTTCCTCGAACTCTAAAAAATCACTATGAAAAAACCGGTGATTAGGGTCGTTTTAAAAAAATGACGCTAAATTCTGCATTTACGACGTTTTCGTTAAATGTCGTAAAATTAGCGTCACTCTTATGTAAAAGACACTAATTAAGAAATAATTTTTATCGTTTGATAAATAATGCCGATTGATAAATAATGCCGTTACAATGGTAGTGCGACATGTCATCTTGACAAAGAGAGACTCACTTGAGTGTGGGAAGAAAAATAGCTCCATCACAAAATGAGAAAATGTGGAAGGATGAGAAAACCCAAGGAACAAAAAAATTGGCACACGATGGATATTTGTGGGCATTTTGATTTCGGTTTATGATATAAGATGCAAAAAAAATGAGTGAACCAAAAAAAAAATGGCACATGATTGAATACTGGCGTTAGCCTATAGCTCTGATACCATGTAAGATCACATAATCTATGAAAGAGATGAGAACAAGAAAGAAAGACAGAGAATTAAGGTAGTTCGACCTATAGCCTACATCCACCCGTCAAAACCTTTTGTTGGCTACATCTTTACTTAATTCGTTTGATTGTATACAAGATTCTCTTTATAAAGAAATAGTTTAAACGTTGCAAGTCTATTTTACTTTTACATTAACAATAATATAATAAATCGAATTGATCATTTTGTAACTCTTGTAACCTTGTCTCTAGTTCTTGCAACTCTTGTCTCAGTAAATAATCACTAAGTAACTTGTTTAGTCTTTGACAACTAATTAATTAATCACATAAACCCAATAAATAGTTGTCATTATGTGAAGAAAAACACACATGGATGATCATGATTTTCTCAATATTGTCCCTTTAATGGTTTTGAAATAATTCTTTTAATAAAATGTTTGGAGGAAAACTTTGTCCAATGAGATATCCTTTTTCATCTCTACTCTCTTTTCAGCAAGCTGCTCAATCCCTTTGAATGTTGCGAATTTATCACTCGAACCCATGTCTATATATGATATATGTTTCAAGTTAATTGGTTGTCCAAGGTGATAAGTTGAAGTACTGGAAAATCATTCGGATAAAATTGAGCAAGAGGAAGTAATTTCTCCTCGTTAAAAGCAACAAACGAGTCATCTTGGCTCAAGCACGCAACACAACGTAATAATTTAGAATTAACCTCATTAAAACTACCTTTAAATTCTTGGAGTTGCATATGTCTTTCACTCTTATATTTAATTTCCCATTGCATTATGATTTACTTAGGAAAATCTGTTTGGTTAACTGGTATTTAGAACGGTTTTTAGTGTTTGATAAGTGAAAATTGCTTTCTAAAAGTTTACCAAACACGCCAAATTAATCTTTTTCCTGAATTAAAAACATAGAATAATTTTCAAAAATATTATTTTCGTATTCTCTAAAAACGTATGTGGTTTTTCTTTAAAAAAGACTATCAAAAATTAGTTTTTGAAAGCACATTGAGTAGTTCTTTTTTTGCATTATAGATTTACAGTTTTCTATTTTTATGGATGTATCATATACAGTTGCCTCAAAAGTAGGAGCAATTACTCGATCTGTAAATCCGCAACTTCCTTTTTCTTACTTTTTTTTGATGAAACAAATAGAATATATCATTCTATAAAGCTATAAAGCTTTTAAAATGATTGACAATTGGTCTCCTAATCTTAGTCTAATCTAATACCAGACTAGTCCCTCTGCTGTGGCCTAGTACTGTACACTTGCATACCTGAGTCAGATGCTTCGACGCTGACTCGCTGATCGTGCGTACGTTTCTTTCTTCGACATTATATATATTTTGAGCCATGTCATTAAATTCAACATTTAAGTATTTTAACTAAAAAATCTCCTTTCCTTTAGTGAACACACACACACACACATATATATATATATGGAGAGTGTTAGAAAAACACCCAAAATTACACACCCATTACACATCCCCTCATATATAGGGTGGATTCCATGTGATGGTGGACCACACTACATGTGAGGAGGTGTAAAATTTTCAACTTTTTTTTAGAGAAGTACTTGATTGTACACTCTCATTCCACTCTTATCCAACCCTTGTCTACATGGACCAATAATATTGTTAAAAAAACTAAGCTCCCACTACACTCTCTATATTATATCTCACATTATTGGTCCATGTAATAAGGGCGGGATAGTGGTAGGATGGGAGTATACAACCAATCATTTTTTTTTTCTTTTATATATATATATATATATATAGAGAGAGAGAGAGAGAGAGAGAGAGAGAGAGAGTAATGTTGCTTGCATTGTCCATCTAGACTATTCTAGGCAGAAGTACATGATTCATTTAGAGGCTACTCTATCGATAGGAGCCCACTACCCTCAAACTTAGATTATAGATTAGTAAAAGGTTTTGAAGCTTCATTTACCATTAATTAAACAAATGCTACCGTACACATTGAAGGAATGATAGTATAAATTGTGACCCCTCTGTGCTTATTTACAGGCAGTCCAAATCTTTGAGGCATAGAAGTCGCCTGACTGTTGGGGTTTTCAGTATTGCTAAAAAATGGCCAATCTTTGGCCTCACCTAGTCTATGCATTGGCATTGTTCTTATTAGCCACCAATGTAGCAGCAGAAGACAAGCTACAACCACCACCATTATTCCCATCCCCATTTCCACTACCTAAGCCTCCCCCACCATCTCAATCACCTCCTCTTACATCACGTAATCTTCTACCGCCATTCTCATTCCCATTCCCAATTCCACTACCTAGGCCTCCACACCACAGGCGTCCCCTACCACCACCACCACCACCACCACCCCAATCTCCATCACCTCCCCCACCATCTCCGTCACCACCACCACCATCTCCATCACCTCCGCCTCCTCCCAAGAGGTCACCTCCTCCTCCTCCCAAAAAGTCACCTCCCCCACCATCTCCGTCACCACCACCACCATCATCTCCATCACCTCCTCCCCTACCATCTCCGTCACCTCCGCCTCCACCCAAGAAGTCACCTCCTCCTCCTCCCAAGAAGTCACCTCCCCCACCATCTCCGTCACCTCCTCCCCCACCATCTCCATCACCACCACCACCACCACCATCTCCGTCACCTGCTCCTCCACCATCTCCGTCACCTCCGCCTCCTCCCAAGAAGTCACCTCCTCCTCCTCCCAAGAAGTCACCTCCCCCACCATCTCCGTCACCACCACCACCACCATCTCCGTCACCTCCTCCACCTCCCAAGAAGTCACCTCCCCCACCATCTCCGTCACCTCCTCCTCCACCATCTCCGTCACCTCCGCCTCCTCCCAAGAAGTCACCTCCTCCTCCTCCTCCTTCTCCCAAGAGGTCACCTCCTCCTCCACCCAAGAAGTCACCTCCCCCACCACTTTCATCACCTCCTCCTCCTTCGAACGAGAATCCGCCACCACCTCCCAATTAATGTTGACTAAAACAAACATTCTCCGTACTAAGTTGTGTAAGTATATCGTATTGAAGCACTTTATCTAATATGCCTAGTCCCCTTTTTTTTTTTTTTTTTTTTCCCGCCTCATAATTATCTTATCATTATGATTTGTTTTCTTTTTTTCTTTGTTTTTTTGGCAGCTAATAAAGTCATAAAAAGAATAATTGGTGCTGAAGTAATCAGATGCCATCGTCGGGGACTGGTTTACTACTACTGTTCAATGCCAAACAAGGCAACCTACTTGAGACAAGTGGGCATATATAATATACAATAAAGGACGTACATGATGCCATGCAGCTCATGTGCAAAATATGATTTTATTCTCTTGAGTTGAGATATAATAAATTTGTGATTCCTATAACTGGACCCTACTTGTTCATCCATGCACATATGCTTAAGTGTCTTTTATTTTTCTGTAATCGGATCATGTTCGTCCATTCCATTTGTGGTTAAGCCGTTGTCTTTCACATTTTCACTTACTTTTCTATTTTACCAAAAATAATGTGACATACCTTTATTCCACAAAACTAATATAGGAATATCTACTAACCATTTTATATATATTAACAAAGGTTAATTCAATGGCTATTAGACCCTACCATGTCAGCTTAATTTTTGAGATATTCATAACATATTTGTGTAGCATGTAGCATTACTCTTTAAGTCACAAACTCTAAAAAATCACTATAAAAAAACCGGTGATTAGTGTCGTTTTAGAAAAAACGACTCTAAATTCTGCATTAACAACGTTTTCGTTAAATGTCGTAAAATTAGTGTCACTCTTACGTAAAAGACGCTAATTAAGAAATAATTTTCGTTATTTGATAAATAATGCCGTTAGATTATCAACGTTTATACATAAACGACGCTAATCTAGGAATTTTTTTATCGTTTTGTTTGAAAGAAATGTAACCAACGCTAATGTAGAAATATTTGACGTCACTTCCACAATAACGACGTTGAATATCGTTTTTTCCACAGTAACGACGTCATATCTCATTGTTTCCGCACATCACTATTAGGAAATATACCCTATTTTTCAAGACTTGGGAGATGCGAAAAATAAGAAGAAAACAAAAAAAAACAATCATTTAAGACACCAAGATTTAAGTGGTTCCCCCAATGCAAGGTACATTTACTGGTGAGCCAATTTGCTGAAATATCTTAAAATGAGTCCCAATAGCCTCACCAATTTGGTGAGTGAATAGTACTCGTCAACAATAGTGAGCACTGTTCACTAACCAAAATAATAAAAAACTATTAACATTTTATCTTTCTTCATTTTCTTGTTCTTTTTTTTTTTTTTTCAAAAAAAAAAAAATCTCTCATGCATCACATTCACTCATACGCAACCTCCCTCTCGGTCTATCATCTCCCTTATGCTCACCTCCAAGCTTTTTCCTCCATTTTCTCGGTCTCTCCCCTATCACCAAGCACGACGCCGTCAAGTCTCGTTGTCACCGTTCATCGAGTTCCACGTCGTCATCGTCCGTCGAGTCTCATCGGTACCTCTCTATCCCTCTCCCCCTCTGGTTTGGCCGATAAATGTGATGGTGATCTTGGGTTGTCTTGAATGGTGGGTTGGATTCTGTGTTTCTGAGAATGGTGAGTTTGGGTAAGGATTTCTCCTTAAATGCCGATTTTAGATTTGGAGTCATGGATATGGTTGTTTTTTATTTTTCTATTTCTGAGATGGTTTTTGAGATGGGTTTTGAATGGATTTTCGATTTCCTTAAATGGTTGAGTTGTATTGTGGTCTTGTGGTTGCGTTCAGACATCTCTGTTTTTGGATATGCAGCTATATGTTGGAAGAACCAACATTATATTGAGTTGCCCTTTTCACTTAATAATTTCATTCCAATTCCTAATATATAGCTCACAAGATATTGCACTTATTATATATGTAGAAGAAACCATATTCTCCCCTAAAAGGAGCTAGAAAAAAATAATTGCTCATAGGTTTCCTCCATAACTTTACATAGAACACACTTGGCCCATTGGCAATCTCAAGGTCGACTGGCTTCTCCAAAGGTTCTGATCAATTTCCTCCACATAGCAAGCCACATAATAAATAAATAAATAATAATATACCACGTCAATACCCCACCATGCTTATGTGGCATTGTCAGTCCATCATTTGATTTTTTTTTTTTTTTTTTATAAAGTTGATTCAATAGCGAATTGACAGTGTGAAATCAACATACTGAAACATAGTGGAATATTAATGTGGTACATAACATTACTCATCAATAAATGGAGCCAAACAACCTTGTGTCAAGCCACAATAGGCCCAAGGCAAATACAATCCCAAGTACTCCTAATAAAAAAGGAGCCCAGGGTCCCCCCAGCCCGGCCCCTTCCAAAGAAAAAAAAAAAAACTGCCTTCAAATTTGTTAAATATTTTAGGTTTTACGTTCTTTTCTATTTTTTTTCTTTTTTCTTTCTATTTTTTTTTCTTTGTACTTTTGCCCTTAAAATAAAATAAAGTAAATGTTGTCCAGCCCCATAAAGTTAAAATTTTGGTGATGCATGTCGCTACTTGCATGCATAGGGAGACTTAACCCAGACATCCCTATGATCAACTCTATATATATATATATATTCTCCAAGACGCCTCAAAAATTCATTCAAATCAGTTTGGAGGAATTTCCTCCAAGATGTTAGAGTGGTGGCTGTTAGAAAGACCATCTGCTCGTTGTTTTAAGTATAAGACCCATTTAACAGTCACTTTTAAACATGTTTAGCTTGTCATTGACAAACAATCACATAACCCAGTAAATAGTTATGTGATTATGTTCTGAAAAATCAAAAACACACATGGATGATCTTCTCAATTGTCACTTTAACAGTTTTGAAATATATAATTCCTTTAATATATAAGATGTTTGGAGGAAAGCTTTGTGCAAGGAGACATGACCATTAATTATTTAGGCCTTATACTGCATACCGGGAGAACTACCTAGATATTAGGAATTAGGATCCTTTACAATTTTAAAGAAATTTTAGATTCTTATATTATGTGAATTTCAACTATTTTTTACATTGAACGGCGTGAAAAATACTACATATTAAAGATATGACAATTATCGAGGCAAAAAAAAAAAAAAAAAAAAAAAAAAAAAAAAATTAAAAAGGCTAGCTTTTTCTTCACTTTCGAAGAGATGCTTTTTATTTACTAAACCAAAAGACGGTGTTTTTGCTCAATGCTTTTATACGACATAAAGTATAAAAACCTAATAAAAATATACTCAATTCTCATTGTTACATTTTTAATATGAAGCATTTTTCATGCCGTTTGATGCATGAAACGATCTAAATTTACATAATTTGAAAATCTATAATTCTATGGAAATTGTAAAGAATCCTAATCCATATACCAAACAGCCATTTTTTTTTTTTTTTTTTTATCTATCTGATTCACACAAAAAAGCTAGCTTGAAAAGCGATCTATAATGAATATCATGCATGTGCTTTTGGATAGTTTATTAGGTACTCAATGATGCTGTTCTAAAGAAAAATCCTTTTCCTTCACTCTCCTGCAACTTGGAGATGATATCAATCCCATTAGTTTAATGAAAAACTAAGGCATGATACCCATATATAAGGTGGATCCTCTTATTTTATGACATATCATAGGAATTTATCCTTGTTGTGTTTATTTGTTCCATTGAGGGTGGATTATTTGTACAAGGAGGTTAATTAATATTTCTATGCTATATGTATAACTAATGGTTGTATCTTACTTTTATGCAGTAATGCTAATGGGTTCTTTTCTAAAAGTAATGATATTAACCTTCTATGCACATATCTATGTATTTGATGCAGATGATGAATTGTGACTGCACAAAAGGGTTGTAAGTATAAATTATTTACTGAGGGTAGTACTGGATTTCAATAGTGTTGTGTTTATGTTTTCTTTTAATTGGATGCGTGTGAATGATTATTACATACTGTTAATAATCAACCTATAAATATTGGGTTTTAACGTAGCTCAAGAGGTTCAGGATGGGAATAGTGCCTAAAACCGGAAATCATAATTATTAATATTGGGAGTCAATGTCTTCTAAAGTGCTAGGAGAGTGACGTGGAACGTACTCTGCTAGTGTAGAAATAAGCTAATCAAAACGTAATGTAGAGGGAACGGCCTCGAGAAAGACGCTAACCGAGTAAACGGCTTCAAACGAGTGCAGTGCAATGAGTATATTCAACTGTTTAAAACTTTGCATGGAAAACTGATCTCATCATTATGTTATCTCTATCCTTAAAATAACGTATAATCCATGATATTATTGATTGATAGTTAGCTCACTTATAGAACTATGAGGTTGTGGTAATAACCACCGTCTCATAGATTTTTGCGCAGGTTCTGAAGATTATGGATTGGATTAACTACTAGCTTAAGAGATTTAAAGCTATTGTAGTTAGGTTTTAGTGCTTTGTACCTATCAATGTTTGTACTTTTTTGTAAATAACATGTTTAGGAATTTACTTGTATTTAGTAAGTTTTCATGTATGCTTTTGTGTCATTTGTGACACGTATTTTATTGTAATTAGTGTAAAGAACATTAAAGGACTTTTAATGTACATCTAGAGGAATTTCAGTTAAAGCTGATAAGCATCGAATGTTGCACATTCAAGCCCCTTAACTTATATATGTTAATTCCATAGCATTGTTATTTGTTTGATTTTGTGTTGTTTTATTGTTTTCAGGTTTTAAATAAAGATACAATTAATTCCATTAATTTTGGGCTTAAAGCACACTTTGAGAAGACCTAGAAGATATGTTTAAGCTTAACCAATCATATAGGATACCTATATGATGTGGTTAAGTTTAATCAAATCAAGTGAAGGATTAAATCGGAATTTCTCTACTAAGAGTCAAAAATCGGATTGGATTCAAATTTGGATTCTGCATATGTCTCAGTGTTTGAATCATAAATTTTGCGTCAAATATCGGATTACAATGAAATTGGTGGCGTTGGAAAGATAATAAAATATTCAACAAATATGTCAGAAATAGCTTTTCTCTAATTCGAACATTTACTATGCTAAAATTGCCTCGCAATAAAAGACCGCAATTCTGGCCGAATTTGGAATCCTTTTCCTACTTGGATTAAAGTTTCAATTTCCTACTTGGACAAGAAGACTCAAGAGACGATTTTTCTGGAATTTCAAGGGCTTCTAGGACTTGTGAGCTCCCTATAAATAGACCCATAAGCTTCAAGAGAATGTGTGCTTGGTGCTTGGGCTTGTGCTTAGCTTTAGACAAAAATTCTTCTTGGAGGCCTAACAAGTTGAAGAGGAGAATACCATGGCAGGAGGCCATCCCAGTACCACAATGAGCGGTTAAATTCCTAAAAGGGTGTTGATGTAGCCCTTTCCAAGTAACGATGGTTAATTGTATTTTAAATTTGGGATTTTCTATATGCATGATGGTTGTATAACTGTGAGAATTGATCTTAATTTTATATTCAATCATTATGAATTTCTTATCTTGTCTTAGAAAGTCTTTTAAATTGATTGAACTCAATCCTTCATATTTTCTGTGATTATGTGAATGATTGTTATACAACGGTTTTAATTGATATATGATCAAGAGGATTAGATAGTCCATGCCTAGGAAAGACGGATTGTACAGTTTAGTGTAATTTAGGTAGACAGTCCGTGCCAACCGAAGATGGGTTATACTATTCCATTGATTGTGTGTATATCCTATTAAAGACGTAGCTAGTCCATGCCTAGGGAAGACGGGTCGTACCGCATCTTAGTGGTTAGGTGGACGGTCCGTGCCAACCGAAGATGGATTATACTTATTCTTTAGAGTTTATTTCTTGACTACTCGAGTGAGACGAGCCCTATATCATGCATAGTATGAATTTCCCTTGTTAATTTATGATTGACCATTTTTATGCGGTGAGTTGTGAAATCAATCCCCTATTCTTTATCTCATCCCTACTATTTTTACTTTTATGTCTTTTACTTTTATGTATTTCTTTTTATAAAACAAAAACCAAATCAAACATCTTTTTAATTAAGTTATATTTAATCTCGATAAGCTTGATAATAATACCTACGCAGTCCTTGAGGTTCGACACCCTCAACATAGCCCTATCCTATAAGGATTCGTACTATTGCGAGTGGTAATTTTATTATTGATATATTTTGGTAAACAAAAGACCACATCAAAAGCTCTGAATGTATTGTAAGGGAATTGTCCCTGATGTTTGAAAAAGAAAAAAGAAAAAAAAGATATTCGTATTTTTCTACTGCGAGATTTATCGCCTCTGAAGTAGTAATGACACATAATTACTTACGCCTTTTTGTAAAAATCGGGTTGTTACAAGAATAGTGGAAGTGGAAGTTTCTGGATTAGAATTGATGTGGAGAGGGGATTATCGGGCTTGGTGTAAGTTGGGATTCGAAGAGATTAGAGTGGGCTGGTAGAGACGTGGGAAATGATGTGATGGGCTGAGTGAGAATAGGTCCAATAGAATTAGAATCAGAATTTTATGTGGCTTTGTTTTGAAAGGGAAAAATTGTATACTAAAAACACACATCGACCTCGACGAGGTTAGAGTTTATGAGAATTATATGGACGTAAATTTGGCCAACAGGCACACCCAAAAATGCGTAGATGAGAGTAATCTGGGGAGGATTGAAAAAAAATTTCATAAGCGGATGAATTCTTTAAGAGAGGAGCGGGTAGACGATTTATTAGAAAGCCAGCGGTTTAAAAAGCATCATCCCAGTGAGTTAAGGGAACATAAGCATGTGAAAGGAGAGCGAGTCCAGTTTTAACAATATGGCGATGCTTGCATTCTATGGCACCATTTTGTTGGTGTGTATGGGGACATGAGAGACAATGGGAATACCTATGTTCTGTAAAATTTTGGAGGGGGAGCAAAATTTGCCTCCCCTATCAGATTGAATGATTTTGATTTTTGAAGAGATCAACCGCTCAACATTCTTTTGAAATTGAAGAAAGATGTTGCACACATCACTTTTATTGGACATTGGAAATAACAAAGTATATCTGCAATGAGCATCCAGAAAAGAAACACAATATTTATTTCCTTGAGAAGAAAGCATAGGAGATGGTTCCCAAACATCAGTGTATATCAACTCTAACGGATTATTAACACGTGTTGAGGATAAAGGAAAAGAAAGATGTTTGCTTTTTGACAAGTGGCAGGTAGAGCAACTCACGTAAGCATTATTTTTAAGAACTGGTAAATGAAACTTAGAGATAACTTGGAAGCAAACACGGAGTGTTGGATGACCAAGCCCTGAGTGCCAGTGACCGAGTGAGGTGCGTTCTCCAACCGAGGCAGAAGGTGCGCTGGAGGAAGAGAGCACAGAAGAGCACAAGATGCGATTGTGAGGAGGAGGAGACGGACAGCAGTGAGAAGACAGTGGATTGGGTGAGACGGATGAAGGGAGCTTGTACACGTGGCGGACCGTTAATTTTTGGACATAAAACTTAACTGAGGTACTAATTTGATCTTTTCCCAAAATTGAGATACCATTTGTGATGCGAATTGAAACCCAGGAACTAAAAAATAAAATTGTCAAAATTTAGGGAACAAAAATGTGTTTAACCCTAATTTGTTTTGGGACTTTCCAGAACATGGAAATATTGAGTAGAAATTAAATAATTTGAAATAAAAAGTAGATCGAATTCACATTTTGCCTTAAAGTCTCCAATTCGTTTAGGACTGAATATCTGACCATAAACTTTTAATACATTTTTCTAAAAGTTTACCTAAAAGTGTGTTGGCGGTAGGGACTACATCTGAAAATTCATTTGTGTACGTTGGGAATGAATTCCACTCAACCCAGTCTAAAGAGGAGACAGTAGGACTCTGAGAAGTCTAATCTCGGGAGATAGATGCTTTGCAGCTATTTCCGAGAAATCAGGTATCTTTTATCTCAGTAGATATGGATTATAACTCTACTCTAAGTTGAATTAAAGTTAGAGTCATAATCCGATTAGCAGTCATATCCCTCTACCTGGATAGAACTTTTAGTCCAAGAATAGTTTGATCAGTAATCCTATTCCTGGTGGAATTGGGACTCATGGTCTAATCAGATCAGAAGTCTAATAAGGGATCAAATCAGAAGTCTAATAAATGATCAAATCAGAAGTCTAATAAGGGATCAAATCCGGCCGGTGTGCATGGATTTCTGACCGGATCTCTCTTCCTTTGTCTTTCTCTGTCGTCGGCCGGTGTGCGTGGGTGCCGGATCTCTCTTCATCTCTCTCTTTCTCTGTCGCCGGCCGGTGTCCGTGGGTGCCGGATTTCTCTTCGTCTCTCACTTTCTCTGTCGCCGGGTGGTGCGCGTGGGTTGGAGTGGGTTGACAGATTTCCGGCCGGATCTAATTTCCTCTCTCTCTCTCTGTCGCGGGCCAGTGTATATTGTTGTAGACCTGCTATGTTTGATGTTGTTCTCAGTAGTCTTTGTTTAATGTTGTAGATCTGCTTTATTGCTATTGTTCTGAATGTTGTGGGTTTTGAATATTTGTTTATTGTTGTTCAAAGAGTGAAAAAGGTTTGAGTATTTCTGATTTTTGTTCATTTTGTTTTAGTTAATTGGTTTGAATTGTTTGCAATTTGTTGTCTGTGCAGAGTGAGACTAAGCAAGAATGTGGTTCATCAAAGGGGTAAGAAACCGATCGGTTTGTGTACTGAGAGAAAGAGAGAGAGAGATTGTGGAGCTGAATATAGGGAGAGAGAGATTATTAATTCTGGACTAAAACGAATATAATACCATTATATCATTAATAAAAATAATACCAAAAAAAAAGTTGTTAATTCTGGACTGTTTTGCCCAAACCGTCCAAAGTCCGACTTCCCAACGAAAAATTCTAGACGGTTTTTTAATCCGTCTGGACTTTATTCCAGATAGTTTTTTACCATTTCTAGACGGTTTCAAACTGTCCAGAAATGGAGATTTTTTTTTTTGTAGTGAGAAAAATAGTCTAAATGTTACAAGTTCATGCTACTTCTATATTAATAACAATAAATCTAATTTATCATCTTGTAACTCTTGTCTCTTCAGTGTTTGTAACTCTTGTGACATTGTCTCTTGAGTTCTTGTAACCCTTGTCTCAATATGCCTCCGCAAACACAACGGTAAATCACGGATGTTGAGGTTTGATCTCTTGAACATCTAAGGGCTAGGAAAAAAATGGCTACTATGGCCGGGATTGGAACGTCGGTTTCTATAACCGAAACTTGGAATGCAGCAACTTTAGCCAGCATCGACTACTATGGCCAGGACTTGAACATCGATGACTTTGGCCGGCTTCGGCAACTTTGGGTGTCTAGTATTTGTTGGTAGAGGAAACAATGGTAGTGCGACATGTCATCTTGACAAAGAGAGACTCACGTGGGTGTGTTAATAGAAATAGCTCCATCACAAAATGAGAAAATGTGGAAGGATGAGAAAACCCAAGGAAAAAGGAAATTGGCACACGATGGATATTTGTGGGCATTTTGATTTCGGTTTATGATATAGGATGCAAAAAAAATGAGTGAACCAAAAAAAAAAAAAATGGCACATGATTGAATACTGGCGTTAGCCTATAGCTCTGTTACCATGTAAGATCACATAATCTATGAAAGAGATGAGAACAAGAAAGAGAGACAGAGAATTAAGGTAGTTCGGCCTATAGCCTACATCCACCCGTCAAAACCTTTTGTTGGCTACATCTTTCTTAATTCGTTTGATTGTATACAAGATTCCCTTTATAGAGAAATAGTTTAAACGTTGCAAATCTATTCTACTTCTACATTAACAACAATATAATAAATCTTGTAACTCTTTGTAATATTGTCTCTAGTTGTTGTAACTCTTGTCTCAATAAACAGTCACTAAGGAACTTGTTTAGTCTTTGACAAGTAATTAATTAATCACATAAGCCCAATAAATAGTTGTCATTATGTGAAGAAAAACACATGGATGATCATGATTTTCTCAATATTGTCCCTTTAATGGTTTTGAAATAATTCTTTTAATAAGAAGTTTGGAGGAAAACTTTGTCCAATGAGATATCCTTTTTCATCTCTACTATCTTCTCAGCAAGCTGCCCAATCCCTTTGAATGTTGAATTTATCACTCGAACACATGTCTATATATGATATATGTTTCAAGTTAATTAGTTGTCCAAGGTGATAAGTTGAAGTACTGGAAAATCATTCGGATAAAATTGAGCAAGAGGAAGTAATTTCTCCTTGTTAAAAGCAACAAACGAGTCATCTTGGCTCAAGTACGCAACACAATGTATTAATTTAGAATTAACCTCATTAAAACTACTTTTAAATTCTTGGAGTTGCATATGTCTTTCACTTTTATATTAAATTTCCAATTGCATTATGATTTACTTAGGAAAATCTATTTGGTTAACTAGTACTTGGAACGGTTTTTAGTGTTTGAGAAGTGAAAATTGCTTTCTAAAAGTTTTCCAAACACGCGAAATATATCTTTTTCCTGAATTAAAAACATAGAATAATTTTCAAAAATATTATTTTCATATTCTCTAAAAACGTATGTGGTTTTTCTTTAAAAAAGACTATCAAAAAATAGTTTTTGAAAGCACATTGAGTAGTTCTTTTTTGCATTATAGATTTACAGCTTTCTATTTTTATGGATGTATCATATACAGTTGCCTCAAAAGTAGGAGAAATTACTCGATCTGTAAATCGGCAACTTCCTATTTCTTACTTTTTATTGATGAAACAAATAGAATATACCATTCTATAAAGCTATAAAGCTTTTAAAACGATTGACAATTGATCTCCTAATCTTAGTCTAATCTAATACCAGACTAGTCCCTCTGCTATGGCCTACTGTACACTTGAGTCATGTCATTAAATTCAACATTTAAGTATTTTAACTAAAAAATCTCCTTTCCTTTAGTGAACATATATATATATATATATATATATGGAGTGTTAGAAAAACACCCAAAATTACACACTCATTACATATCCCCTCATATATTTAGAGGCTACTCTATCGATATGCTTGCATTGTCCATCTAGACTATTCTAGGCAGAAGTACATGATTCATTTAGAGGCTACTCTATCGATAAGAGCCCACTACCCTCAAACTTAGATTATAGATTAGTGACAGGTTTTGATGGCCAATCTTTGGCCTCACCTAGTCAATGCATTGGCATTGTTCTTATTAGCCACCAATGTAGCAGCAGAAGACAAGCTACAACCACCACCATTATTCCCATCCCCATTTCCACTACCTAAGCCTCCCCCACCATCTCAATCACCTCCTCTTACATCACGTAATCTTCTACCGCCATTCTCATTCCCATTCCCAATTCCACTACCTAGGCCTCCACACCACAGGCGTCCCCCACCACCACCACCACCCCAATCTCCATCACCTCCCCCACCATCTCCGTCACCACCACCACCATCTCCATCACCTCCGCCTCCTCCCAAGAGGTCACCTCCTCCTCCTCCCAAAAAGTCACCTCCCCCACCATCTCCGTCACCACCACCACCACCATCTCCGTCACCTCCTCCTCCACCATCTCCGTTACCTCCGCCTCCACCCAAGAAGTCACCTCCTCCTCCTCCCAAGAAGTCACCTCCCCCACCATCTCCGTCACCTCCTCCCCCACCATTTCCGTCACCACCACCACCACCACCATCTCCGTCACCTCCTCCTCCACCATCTCCGTCACCTCCGCCTCCTCCCAAGAAGTCACCTCCTCCTACTCCCAAGAAGTCACCTCCCCCACCATCTCCGTCACCACCACCACCACCACCATCTCCTTCACCTCCTCCTCCACCATCTCCGTCACCTCCGCCTCCTCCCAAGAAGTCACCTCCTCCTCCTCCTCCTTCTCCCAAGAGGTCACCTCCTTCTCCACCCAAGAAGTCACCTCCCCCACCACTTTCATCACCTCCTCCTCCTTCGAACAAGAAGCCGCCACCACCTCCCAATTAATGTTGACTAAAACAAACATTTTCCGTACTAAGTTGTGTAAGTATATCGTATTGAAGCACTTTATCTAATATGCCTAGTCCCTTTTTTTTTTTTTTTTTTTTTTTTTTTGGCAGCTAATAAAGTCATAAAATGAATAATTGGTGCTGAAGTAATCAGATGCCATCGTCGGGGACTGGTTTACTACTACTGTTCAATGCCAAACAATGCAACCTACTTGAGACAAGTGGGCATATATAATATACAATGAACGACATACATGATGCCATGCAGCTCATGTGCAAAATATGATTTTATTCTCTTGAGTTGAGATATAATAAATTTGTGATTCCTATAACTGGACCTACTTGTTCATCCATGCACGTATGCTTAAGTGTCTTTTATTTTTTTGTAATCGAATCATGTTCGTCCTTTCCATTTGTGGTTAAGCCGTTGTCTTTCACATTTTCACTTACTTTTCTATTTTACCAAAAGTAATGTGACATACCTTTATTCCACAAAACTAATATAGGAATATCTACTAACCATTTTATATATATTAACAATGGTTAATTCAATGGCTATTAGACCCTACCAAGTCAGCTTAATTTTTGAGATATTCATAACATATTTATGTAGCATGTAGCATTACTCTTTAAGTCACAAACTCTAAAAAATTACTATAAAAAAACCGGTGATTAGTGTCGTTTTAGAAAAAATGACTCTAAATTCTGCATTAACAACGTTTTCGTTAAATGTCGTAAAATTAGTGTCACTCTTACTTAAAAAACGCTAATTAAGAAATAATTTTCGTTATTTGATAAATAATGCCGTTAGATTATCAACGTTTATACATAAACGACGCTAATCTAGGAATTTTTTCATCGTTTTGCTTGAAAGAATTGTAACCAACGCTAATGTAGAAATATTTGACGTCACTTCCACAGTAACGACGTTGAATATCGTTTTTTCCACAGTAACGACGTCATATCTCATTGTTTCCGCACATCACTATTAGGAAATATACCCTATTTTTCAAGACTCGGGAGATGCGAAAAATAAGTAGAAAACAAAAAAAAACAATCACTCAAGCCACCAAGATTTAAGTGGTTCCCACAATGCAAGGCCATCTACTGGTGAGCCAATTTGCTGAAATATCTTAAAATGAGTCCCAATAGCCTCACCAATTTGGTGAGTGAATAGTACTTGTCAACAATAGTGAGCACTGTTCACTAACCAAAATAATAAAAAACTATTAACATTTTATCTTTCTTCATTTTCTTGTTCTTTTTTTTTTCTCCAAAAAAAAAAAAAAAAAAAAAAAAAAATTCTCTCACGCATCACATTCACTCACACACAGCCTCCCTCTCGGTCTATCATCTCCCTTATGCTCACCTCCAAGCTTTTTCCTCCATTTTCTTGGTCTCTCCCCTATCACCAAGCACGACGCCGTCAAGTCTCGTCGTCACCGTTCATCGAGTTCCATGCCGTCATCGTCCGTCGAGTCTCATCGGTACCTCTATATCCCTCTCCCCCTCTGGTTTGGCCGATAAATGTGATGGTGATCTTGGGTTGTAGTTTTTTATTTATGATTTGGGTTGTCCTGAATGGTGGGTTGGATTCTGTGTTTCTGAGAATGGTGAGTTTGGGTAAGGATTTCTCCTTAAATGCCGATTTTAGATTTGGAGTCACGGATATGGTTGTTTTTTATTTTTCTATTTCTGATATGGTTTTTGAGATGGGTTTTGAATGGATTTTCGATTTCCTTAAATGGTTGAGTTGTATTGTGGTCTTTTGGTTGCGTTCAGACATCTCTGTTTTTGGATATGCAGCTATATGTTGGAAGAACCAACATTGACACTGAATTATATTGAGTTGCCCTTTTCACTTAATAATTTCATCCCAATTCCTAATATATAGCTCACAAGATATTGCACTTATTATATATGTAGAAGAAACCATATTCTCCCCTAAAATGAGCTAGAAAAAAATAATTGCTCATAGGTTTCCTCCATAACATTACATAGAACACACTTGGCCCACTGGCAATCTCAAGGTTGACTAGCTTCTCTAAAGGTTCTGATCAATTTCCTCCACATAGCAAGCCACATAATAAATAAAAAATTAATGATATATACCACGTCAATACCCCACCATGCTTATGTGGCATTGTCAGTCTATCATTTGATTTTTATTTTTTATTTTTATAAAGTTGATTCAATAGTGAATTGACAGTGTCAAATCAACATACTGAAACATTAGTGGAATATTAATGTGGTACATAACATTACTCATCAATAAATGGAGCCAAACAACCTTGTGTCAAGCCACCATAGGCTCAATGCAAATACAATCCCAAGGACTCCTAATAAAAAAGGAGCCCAAGGTCCCCCCGGCCCTGCCCCTTCCCAAAAAAAAAAAAAAAAACTGCCTTCAAATTTGTTAAATATTTTAGGTTTTTATTTTTTATTTTTTATTTATTTATTTATTTATTTATTTATTTTTTTGTGTACTTTAGCCCTTAAAATGAAACAAAGTAAATGTTGTCCAGCCCCATAAAGTTAAAATTTTGGTGATGCATGTCCCTACTTGCATGCATAGGAAGACTTAACCCAGACATCTCTATGATCAACTCTATATATATATTCTCCAAGACGCCTCAAAAATTCATTCAAATCAGTTTGGAGGAATTTCCTCCAAGATGTTAGAGTGGTGGCTGTTAGAAAGACCATCTGCTTGTTGTTTTAATTATAAGACCCATTTAACATTCACTTTTAAACATGTTTAGCTTGTCATTGACAAACAATCACATAACCCAGTAAATAGTTATGTGATTATGTTCTGAAAAATCAAAAACACACATGGATGATCTTCTCAATTGTCACTTTAACGGTTTTGAAATATATATATAATTCCTTTAATATATAAGATGTTTGGAGGAAAGCTTTGTGCAAGGAGACATGAACATTAATTATTTAGGCCTTATACTGCATACCAAGAGTACTACGTATATATTAGGAATTAGGATCCTTTATAATTTTAAGGAAATTTTAAATTTTCAAATTATATGAATTTTCACTGTTTTTTACATTGAACGGCGTGAAAAATACTACATATTAAAGATATGACAATTATCGAGGCAAAACAAAAAAAAAAAAAAAATTCAAAAGGCTAGCTTTTTCTTCACTTTTGAAGAGATGCTTTTTCTTTACTAAACTAAAAGATTGTGTTTTTGCTCAATGCTTTTATACAACATAAAGTATAAAAACCTAATAAAAATATACTCAATCCTCATTGTTACATTTTTAATATGAAGCATTTTTCATGCCGTTTGATGCATGAAACGATCTAAATTTACATAATTTGAAAATCTACAATTCTATGGAAATTGTAAGGAATCCTAATCCATATACCAAACAGCCATTTTTTATTTATTTATTATTTTTTTTTTATCTATCTGATTCACACAAATAAGCTAGCTTGAAAAGCGATCTATAATGAATATCATGCATGTGCTTTTGGATAGTTTATTAGGTACTCAATGATGCTGTTCTAAAGCAAAATCCTTTCCCTTCACTCTCTTGCAACTTGGAGATGATATCAATCCCATTAGTTTAATGAAAAACTGAGGCATGATACCCATATATAAGGTGGATCCTCTATTTTTTTGACATATCATAGGAATTTATCCTTGCTGTGTTTATTTGTTCCATTGAGGGTGTATTATTTGTACAAGGAGGTTAATTAATATTTCTATGCTATATGAATAACTAATGGTTATATCTTACTTTTATGCAGTAATGCTAATGGGTTCTTTAGTTCATGGTATAAGAAAAGTACATAAATACACGCTTCTGGAGTATCTTTGTACTTTTCTTGTTACTGGAGGAGTATCTACATTCGCACTCTTAAAGCTAAAGGTAGTGATTATACCTATGAGAAAAACAACTATTTTTTTTTCCTTCATAAATTTTTTCGTGCTTCTTTACCAAAAATAATGTTACATACTACATAAATATTCTATAATACCGATATAGGAATATCTACTAACCATTTTATATATATTAACAATGGTTAATTCAATGGCTGCTAGACCCTAGATACCATATCAGCTTCGTGAGATATTCATAGTATATTTGTATGGCATGTAGAATTACTCTTTATGTAATTGCCACGAACTCTAAAAAATCACTATGAAAAAACCGGTGATTAGGGTTGTTTTAGAAAAACGATGCTAAATTCTGCATTAACGACGTTTTTGTTAAATGTCGTAAAATTAGCGTCACTCTTATGTAAAAAACGCTAATTAAGAAATAATTTTCATCGTTTGATAAATAATGCTGTTAGATTATCATCGTTTTTACATAAACGACGCTAATCTAGGAATTTATTATCATCGTTTTGTTTCAAAAGAATCGTAACCAACGCTAATGTAGAAGTATTTGACATCACTTCCATAGTAACGACGTCGAATATCGTCTTTTCCACAGTAAAGACGTCATATCTCGTCGTTTCCGCACATCACTATTAGGAAATATACCTTATTTTTCAAGAAGTTTGAGATGGAAAAAAAAAAGAAGAAAGAAAAAAAAAATAACAAGCACACATGACATCAAGATTTAAGTGGTTCTCTCAATGTGAAGTACATCAACTGGTGAGCCAATTTGCTGAAATCTCTCAAAGAGTCCCTGTTGCCTCACCAATTTGGTGAGTGAACCGTACTCACCAATAATAGTAAGCACTGTTCACTCACCAAAACAATAAAAAACTATTAACATTTTATTTCTCTTCATTTTTTTTTTTTTTTTTTTTTTTTTTTTTTTTTTTTAATTTCTCTCACGCATCATATTCACTCACGCACAGCCTTCCTCTTGGTCTATCACCTCCCCTGTGCTCACCTCCAAGCTTCTTCCTCCATCTTCTCGGTCTCTCCCTTGTCACCAAGCACAACGCCGTCAAGTCTTGCTATCACCGTTCATCGAGTTCCATGCCGTCATCGTCCGTCGAGTCTCATTAGTACCTCTCTCTCCCTCTCCCTTTTAGCTGCTTTGGCCGACAAATGGGATGGTGATCTTGGATTGGAGTTTTTTATTTATGAT
Source organism: Alnus glutinosa (assembly GCF_958979055.1). NCBI lineage: Eukaryota > Viridiplantae > Streptophyta > Magnoliopsida > Fagales > Betulaceae > Alnus > Alnus glutinosa. The sequence goes on along the minus strand of NC_084894.1, from coordinate 3,129,220 downwards.
TTGGGTTGTCTTGAATGGTGGGTTGGATTCTGTGTTTCTAAGAATGGTGATTTTGGGTAAGGATTTCTTCTTAAATGCCGATTTTGGGTTTGGGTTTTGGGTCACGGATATGGGCGTTTTTTATTTTTCTATTTTTGAGATTGTTTTTGGGATGAGTTTTGAATAGGTTTTCGATTTCCTTAAATGGTTGAGTTGTATTGTGGTCTTGTGGCTGCATTTAGAAATATGTGTTTTGGATATGCAGCTATATGTTGGAAGAACCAACATTGACAATGAATTATATTGAGTTGCCCTTTTCACTTAATAATTTCCTCCCAATTCCTAAAATATAGCTCACAAGATATTGCACTTATTATGTAGGAGAAACCATATTCTCCCCTAAAAGGAGCAAGAAAAAAATATTGGGCAATTAATCTCAACGTCGACTAGCTTATCCAAAGGTTCTGATCAATTTCCTCCACATAGCAAGCCACATAATAAATAAAGAGTAATGTTATATACTACACCAATATCTTACTATGTTGATATATATTGCACTGTTAGTCCATCATTTGATTTATTTATTTTAGCAATGTTAATTCAATATTGAATTGACAGTGTCACATCTACATACTGGACTATTAGTGGAATATTGATGTGGGTACATAACATTACACATCAATAAATTCCTACGAATCATCCAGCGAAGCCAAACGACTGCAAACAAATCCTTTCCTTTTTAAATGAAACGAAAATGAGCCGATTAGTGAAAAAAGTATAGGACAAATTGTTCAAAAATTTAAAATGACAATTTTACCGTTGATTATTATACCGACCGGCTTTCCCAAACAACCTTGTATCAAGCTACCATAGGGCAGAGGCAAATACAATCCCAAGGACTCCTAATAAAAAAGGAGCCCTTGCCATGACCAGTGACGGTCCCAAGGTCCCCCCCCCCCCACCCAGCCTCTTCAAAAAAAAAAAAAAAAAATTGCCTTGAAATATGTTAAATATTTTAGGTTTTACTTTATTATTATTAGTATTTAATTTTTTTACTTTAGCCCTTTAAAGAAACAAAAATCAATGTTGTCCAACCCCATAAAGTTAAATTTTTGGTGATGTCCCTACTATCACGTACAATGAAAAAGAAAAAAAAAAAAGAAAAAAGAAAAAAAAAACACTGTGCTATGTATAATTAAGTCTATTTATTAGCTGTCGCAATCATATAGATTAATTGCCATTAATATTTGATATCTAGTGGCAGTTGTATCCATTGTAATTGTCCTACGTGACAAATAATAGATGTTAATATTCGTCCGGTATATACTACAAATGAAGATTCTTTACAATTTTAAAGATATTTCAAATTATTAAATTTTATGAATTTCGGCCATTTTTTATATCGAATGATATGAAAAATACTACTTGTTAAAGATGTGACATATTATCGAAGAAAAATATATATATATATATTCAAAAAGCTTTTTCTTTACTTTTGAAGAGATGTTTTCTCTTTACTAAATCAAAAGAAAGTTTTTTGCTTAAAGCTTTTATACGATATTAAGTATAAGAGCCTAATAAAAATATGTCCAATTTTTATTGTTAATTAGGTCAATTAATTAAAGCTTTCATTAACAACGACGTACATTAAGGGGAGGGCATGTATGCATGTTGCTCTAGAAGTACATTAATGTCGCAGATATAGTTAGGAATCTTATCTTCCATTTGTCACTGCTTGCTCCAATTTCTTCACGTAGTAAATTAAATGATATCTTCTTCAAACATAAGATTAATTTTATTTATTTTTTATTTTTTAAGATGAACAATTTTGAAGAAGAGAATTATAAAATTAGCATCTTAAGCTAGAATTAAGTAGCTGGGTAACATTTTCTTAACTTTTTTAAGGCCTCCATGTGAAGATTAATTACAAATAAAATATAAATAGAGAAATAGCGGAAGCAATAGAAAATGAGACAAGAGAATTTTAAGGTAATTTGGTGTTAGACACCTACATTCATCATTAAAAATTACTATAATAACCGGCCCCAATTATCTATAAGGAAAAAGGTGGTAGGTTAAGACAATATAAATAACTAATCAAATTGCTAGAATTTGATTACAATCACACATACAAGAAATAACCTAATAAGAAAAATATAAATCTAATATAATAAACCTAGATTCTAACACTCTTGATGAAACACCATAGTCAAGGCATTAAAAGACTTGGTTTAGGGTGGAGTTAGCAAGTCTCGGGCTGGGAGGGGCAATTCATACGGAGTAGCACCTTAGGCTCGGCCGACCCTAATAGAAAGGACAACCAGCTAGCGTAGCCATATATATATATATATATATATATATATATATATATAGATCTTCCAATGTACGTAACATAGATATTTTGAATTACAATTATAATCAAACTTAAGAAGCTAGCCTTCCCATGTATAGATCTTTCAATGTAACAACATAGATATTTTAAATACAATTATAATCTAACTTAAGTTACGTACGGAGCACGAAATGACTGTGATTTTCAGTAATTTTTTTTTTTTTTTTTAAATTGTTAACAACTTAGACAGCAATTGTGAGAGTTCATAGGGACTCACCTATCAAAATAAATTTTAGGTTGCTCAACCACCTATCCGGACATGCAGATTTCATAGAGGTTCGCCCGCATTGTTGGCGATCTCTATCCAACACAGAAGGCCTTAGAAATAGGCATTTAGCCTTTCAGGTGCCTATGAGGTACTCTTTTTTCTGTCTTTGCCAATTGTACATGGCAAATTATGTTGCAAGCAAACCAAATGAGAGAGAGTACATGTAAAATAAAGGGATAAATTAACTATGATAGAATATCACCACATAAATATTGATAGAAGATCGTAGAGGTGCAAATGAATTAGTCTGTTTGACAACTCGTTCGATACCCGCTTGTTTAAACTCGATGCTTGACAACAAAAATTATATTGTGACTAGAGAAATCTACTTGATTATTAAGTGACACATACCCGACTCACTTGATGAGACTCAATTAAAGCTAGCGAGCCTAACGTGTATAAAGCTCAACTCAACTCGCTCGCTTGACTCAATCAAGGCCAGCTAGTTTAACTCATATTATAAATATGTTGTAACATATTTAAGTATATAACTAAGTCTGCTAATTAATGTGTTAGTATATGTTAACTATAGTTATAACAATAGTATATAATATTATGACATATGGACATATGGTTAAGTTGTCAATTGACTGATTTAATAGTTAATTAGTACATAGTTATATTGAATAGTTAGCATATAAGTACATAAAAGTATACATAAACATCATATATTACACATCATACATAGTTGACTATAGTTATGTACTATACTTATACTATATATAGTTAATTAGTTATATATATATATATAGTATAATATTAGACTAATTATTTGCTAATATTATACTTATTTATGATGATGCCTATTTGAGCCGCGCTCGAGTTTGTCGAATACTCAGCTCAGCCGGCTCAGCTTGAATGACATTTTCAACAAGCTCGAGCTTGGATAAACATTTCATAGCTCGACTCTAAATACATTTTATACACGTGATTCTAAATACTCAACTATCATACTTCTTTCATTCTACTGTGCTGATGTTAAAATGCCTATCAGCTCTTGAATTTTTATTATTTTTTAACAAAGACTGATGAAAACTGCCACATTAGTTCAGTAAAATGAGAGTGAGATATGAGTTGAATATGTAACATTACTCAGAGTATTAAAATCTTGGTGTCTCAAGAGCTGGTGATGAATTTTGGGATTTGTAAGATGGATTTGGACTAACCCTTTATGTATATTGTGAGCTTTTGTACCATTTGCTAACTCTGAAATAAATTAATAATTAATTAAAAATGATTAATTTCTTCTGCACTGCTGATATCAGTAGGTTAATTAATTATTTAACCTTGTTATGTTTTATGTTTCCAACTATTAGGTAGTGGCCGGTGTTCCATTAATTAATGTCTTGTATTTTATGCAGACCACAGAGAAATCTAAAGTGGAAAATGAGTAGGATGCCGAAGGTAAATGCATGCACTTAACCATTCTAAAGGGCTCAATCCCATGGAAAAAAGGTCCACGTTCTCCTACAGCAATAACCAAAGAAAGAGACGTGACAAGAGATCGATGGAAATGAGATTACAACAAATAAATAATTGAGGCCAAAATGTTAGCTTGAAATATGAGGTTTCTACTAGGGGACAATATAATTTGCTCTCCACTTGCTCTCAATAATTTGAAGAATGTTCTAAGAATTGGTATCAAAGCCATATATAGTTAGCCTCGAGTGTCTTGGTTTAACACATTTGGTTTGGCTCCTGGTAAAAGAGTGTGATGGCTCTTGATCAAGAATGTGTAGGTAACACTCTTGGCCTAATTTATAAAGGCAAAGTGAGGGGAGAGATTACTTGTGAGTGTTCTGTCCCGCTGGGCAATATTGTCCCACATTGGGAAAGTATAAAGAAAAAAAGTAGTATGTTAATATACCTAAATGAACCCAAGCCCATATCTTAGACTTTTGGGCTAGAAGTGGTGGCCTAATATGTATATATATCAAGTACTTACTCTTGTTTGACTCTCTTGGTACTTCTTTCCCTAACAATGATATTCCCATAATCAATCATTTCTTTATTTAACCAAAATCCTCATTGTAGTTTGCTTATCAATTACCAATTATGCATTTAGAATAATCTTTTAAGCCCAAAACAAATTGCATAGGACATAATTTGCATACTTGCATCAACATAATTTTCTGCCTTACCATATTGAGAGACAATTTAATTGAATAAACAATAGGCTTTTGCCCATAATAGTCTTATGTGCAGAAGTTTTGACAGAGATTTTCAAAGATTTTGCTATTCGAATAGTTAACAATTTCGACAATAAATGTGATAATAGCTTAAAAGTGCTTATTTTCCTATTAAAATAAGTATTGTCATACTTTATTATGATTTAATTATTGCATTTTACATTTAATTGTGAAATATTATTTAATTATAAATCTTGAGCTTAAATGATATATTAATGCAAGAGTTTGTGCTTTGTAGGAATCACAAAAGAAATAAAAAGAAAGATGATGAAAAGAAGAGGAGTTCCTATTTAATTAAAAGAAGTCCTTGAAAAAGAAGACAATAAGTGGACCCAGAAGAGAACTCTTACCTGTGTGAAGAGTGAAGACTCCTACTTGCATAAAAGGTATAATGTAATTAGTGATCCAAATAAAAAAAAGACCTTTGAATAAAGAAAAAAATGAGCTGGATCAAATACGGCTGCACACACGATAATTGAGGGAAAAATAAGAAGATGAGATGTTTTTCTTTATAAAAAGGAGCACAACTCTGGAAGAAAGAAGGCGATGTTCAACATTTTATCAACTTTTCTTTGTTTTTATTTTCTTCTTAGTTTATTTTATTTTACTAGCATAATGTTTAGGACTTTGATGATGAAATATATTTTCATAGTCATATGTAGCTACATCTCTAGCTAATTATATATTAATCTTTCTGAATGCAAAGGGCATAAACATCATGTCACCAAGCACACATTTGGGATCGCAACATTATGCCTACTTCTTGGTTATTGTCAAATAGGTATATTTGGATAAAATAGTGCTTACGTTTGGATTGGAGTTTTTTATCAACTTGCTACAGTATTCAGGGTTTGTGATAGAATACAATTTTTTAATGTGCTTAACCGCCTTGCTTAATCAAGCTATGGCTCAATGTATTTATAGCAAACGTATAACTGAATTACAAACAGAATAACAATACCTATAGAGTTGCACTAGAACTTTTCAGCTTATCTTAGATAGCTATGATATTTGAATGTGCGTATATAAACTGAATATGAGATATATGATAATTCAAATATCAGTTAGTAATCTATCTAGTGCTATTGTTTAAATTCAAATGTTGTTGATGAGAGTTATCCTTAATATGCCCCCTCAAGCTCGGAGGGAGTGAAACAACTCTAAGCTTGTCCCTTAGTGTTGAAAATCTCAAAGAAGACAGTGGCTAGGTGAAGACGTTTGGAACTTGGTCTTTAGGGGTGATGAACTAAATGTTAAGGAATTTGGAAGCTACCATTTCACGAACAAAGTGAAAATCAGCTACATGCCTGGTGCGAGCATAAAAGACCGGATTTGAGGAGAGGTAGGTTGCACCAATATTGTCACACCATAACACGGGAGGCACACGAACTGAGATGCCGAGTTCTGTCAATAAAGATTGCAACCATGTGAGCACGGCAGCAGCATTTGCTAAGGCTTTATACTCTGCCTCAGTGTTTGATCTTGCAACAGTAGCTTGCTTTTTGCAGCTCCAAGAAATAAGATTTCTGCCTAAATAGACACAATAGCCTCCAGTGGACCATCGGTCATCCCAGGAACCAACCCAATCCGCATCAGAGAATGCTTGCAATGAAGAAGGAGGAAATTGTGGAATGCGTAACCCAAAGTTGACTGTCTGTTTAAGATACTGCAAGAAATGCTTAGTAGTTTGCCAATGTGGTAACAATGGTTTTTGCATAAATTGAGAGAGACGATTTACAGTGAAGCCAATGTCTGGTCTTGTAAGTTGCAGATATTGGAAAGCACTAATTGTACTTTGGTAAAGAGTAGGGTCATCAAAAATTTCACCATCAATTGCACATAAGTGAATTGAGGTTGCCATGGGAGTGCTAATAGTCTTGGCATCAGTCATTTTTGTGCGGTGCAGTATGTCCAGAATATACCAGCGTTGAGAAAGGATGATTCCATCTGACTCCTTGGACACTTCAATACCCAAGAAAAAATTCAAATCATCGAGTTGCTTGATTGCAAATTCTGATTCCATTAGGTTTAGCAATTCAGTAATTGCTTCTGGCTTAGAACTTGTGATGATAATATCATCTACATATATTAGAATATATGTTATGAAATTTGCAGATTTGAATATAAATAAAGACGAATCTGATTGAGAAGCCGTAAAACCAAATTCAATAAGCTTTGAGCATAATCGAGAGAACCACGTACGTGAGGCTTGTTTTAAACCATATATAGCCTTTTGTAGACGACAAACATAGTCAGGAAATTGGGGATGAGAAAATCACAGGGGTTGAGACATATATACTTCTTCAGATAACAATCCATGTAAAAATGCATTCTAGATGTCTATTTGTTTTATAGCTAACCAAAGGAGAGAGCAATGGAGAGGACCAAACGTATCGTGGTGGGTTTGATTACCGGGCTGTAGGTCTCTGAATAATCAACACCTGCTTGTTGATGGAATCCCTTGGCGACTAATCGAGCTTTGTAGTGATCGATTGAGCCATCGGCTTTCCTCTTGATGCGGAAGACCCACTTGCAACCAACCAAATTTTTGACTGTAGAAGCTGGAACAAGACGCAAGGTTGGCTCTATGGCCGTGAGATCACCTGTTGCAATTAAAGCATGAGCAATGGGATGATGGGAAGAACCATCTTTGAACACGTTGGATTTGAAGATGTTTTTTGCTAGGGGTTGCATGGGATGGGAATTTATGAGCTGGGTTGGGATTTGTTTGAGGCAACGTATCAGCCTGGTGCAATGAAGGAGATGAGGGAATTGTATCATTCTAGATTTTAAGTAATAAAATAAAATATCTTAAATTAGAATTTAAGACTAAGTAAAGTAGACAAATCTAGAATTGACTTTCGATCTACAAGACTCGACGCTTGAACGGCTTAATATTGTAGGAAACAATATTCGCATTCTGTAGTTAATAAAATACGTGGCTTTAAACATGATATTTTAATCGCCGATAAAGAATAAGGAATACATGAATAATTATGAAACCTTGGTCTTATTATTTATAAACCATAATTTTATAAATAAAGAATAATATTATTAGACTCTAATAATATTATCAGATTAATTAATAGACAGACTGAATTAATCAGCAGATTAATTGATATAATAATATCGATGATTAATATTATGACGTGATATTTACTATATATATATTTATGGTGTTATAATATTATTGAGATAATAATATTGACAATGAAACGAACTAAATTCAAAACGGACTTAGATTATAATCTTAATGAGTTAGATTAAATTGATAAAGATTTGAGGTGATAATATCTGCGTTAAAAATGTAACTAATAGATTTTGTAAAACATCTACAAATTAATTCAAGTTAAATTATCTAAAGAACTTAACCGTAAATTAATCAAAATTCCTGTTGATATTTTGTAAACTCATCGTTGTATTTGATGACTCACCCTTTTATCTTTATCACACTCACGATGACTTTCATGAGTCACCTACGCCAGCTCACTGCCCTTCTAGCTCTTCTTGCATAAAACAGGACACGAGAGAGTGAGACTCGAGAGACCCGTGACCCGCTGAACTGGAGAAGAAGACCCGGTCCTCCATGTACGTTTTCCGGCCGTTACTGGTGTGATTTCCGGACAGGCAGAGCCGAACCCGACGGCTTGAAGGCTGATTTTCCGGCGACTTCAGGATGCGATTTTCCGGTAGATTCTCCGGCGATTTCCAGAGGATTTTTTGAGAAAATCCCCAAGGTATAAATCCTGTAATTTTGTGGATTGATTTGCCTATTGTTGAATTAGGGTTTGATGATTTTTGGGGGTTCTCGATTGATTGTGTTTCGGCTATGCATGGTATTTAGGAATTGATGAGTATTCTGGTTTGGGTGATTTGTGGAATATTGGCAGTGAGTGTGTTTCCCCTGTTTTGTGGATTTTATATCCCCTGTGCTGACTAAGTTTCTGTATGTGGATTTAGATTTGGTTATTGATGTTTGGGTATTATGACCAAACTCTGTTCGGGGTAGAAATTAGGGGATGAGTTTCCGTGTGTGTGTGTGTACCATGGAGATTTTGGGTTCTAGAGTTAAACTAAATTGTAATTATTGTTGGATGTTGGTTTGATTGTATTATTGTGAGATTTGGATTATTGTTGATTGGCCTGTGATGCATGAGATTCACCGTACATGCCTTGGTTCCCTGTTGTGAGTGAACCAATGATGAGTATTGTGATATTTTGAAATGGGTTTTTGAATTATATTATAAGCTTATTGTGGGCTGAGTTAGGATTGTTATTAGATTTGGTTAAGATGATTATTGGGTTGATGTTGTTGGAGGTTTATATATATATGAGTGAATTATAATTGATGATGGGATTAGTTGGACCCTTAAAAATTGGTTAAGTATTGATGTTATAGTGTTAATCAAAGATGGAAACGTAGGTAAATTAGTATTTTTAAAGAAACTCAATTTTGGTGTTTTATAGAAAAATGGTTGAATATTATTTGGGTGAATTTTATAATCTAAGGAAAATTTATGAGTATTGTTGTTGAGTTGTTATATGGTTTGATATGAAATTAATTATGCAAATTGAGTATGCTGTTTTACTTTGATTTCTAATATATGTTGGTTCAAATAATTGTTAAGAGTTAATATGTTTTAAAACGGATGTTTTTGTTAGATGTGTTAGTATTTTTGCAGAAAATGAGTTTAGGTGTTATGATTGAAAAATAATATTAGAACTTAACTATGTTATGTTAAGTAACAATTAATGTAGATGATGTTCCAAAGATAATTGCTTCTATGTATGCATATATGAATGATTAGGGCTCATGTTTAGGCATAACTCATAAGTTTCTAAAAGTAATGATATTAACCTTCTATGCACATATCTATGTATTTGATACAGATGATGAATTGTGACTGCACAAAAGGGTTGTAAGTATAAATTATTTACTGAGGGTAGTACTAGATTTCAATAGTGTTGTGTTTATGTTTTATTTTAATTGGATGCGTGTGAATGATTATTACATACTGTTAATAATCAACCTATAAATATTGGGTTTTAACGTAGCTCAGAGGTTCAGGATGAGAATAGTGCCTAAAACCGGAAATCATAATTATTAATATTGGGAGTCAACGTCTTCCAAAGTGTTAGGAGAGTGACGTGGAACGTACTCTGCTAGTGTAGAAATAAGATAATCAAAACGTAATGTAGAGGAAACGGCATCGAGAAAGATGCTAACCGAGTAAACGACTTCAAACGAGTGGAGTGCAATGAGTATATTCAACTGTTTAAAACTTTGCATGGAAAACTGATCTCATCGTTATGTTATCTCTGTCCTTAAATAATGCATAATCCATGATATTATTGATTGATAGTTAGCTCACTTATATAACTATGAGGTTGTAGTAATAACCACCGTCTCATAGATGTTTGCGCAGGTTCTGAATATTATAGATTGGATTGACTACTAGCTTAAGAGATTTAAAGCTATTATAGTTAGGTTTTAGTGCTTTGTACCTATCAATGTTTGTACTTTTTTGTAAATAACATGTTTAGGAATTTACTTGTATTTAGTAAGTTTTCATGTATGCTTTTGTGTCATTTGTGACACGTATTTCATTATAATTAGTGTAAAGAACATTAAAGGACTTTTAATGTACATCTAGAGGAATTTCAGTTAAAGCCCTGAATGTATTGTAAGGGAATTGTCCCTGATGTTTGAAAAAGAAAAAAGAAAAAAAAGATATTCGTATTTTTTCGCTGCGAGATTTATCGTCTCTGAAGTAGTAACGACACATAATTATTTACGCATTTTTGTAAAAACCGGGTCGTTACAGGAATAGTGGAAGTGGAAGTTTCTGGATTAGAATTGATGTGGAGAGGGGATTACCGGGCTTGGTGTAAGTTGGGATTAGAAGAGATTAGAGTGGGCTGGTAGAGAAGTGGGAAATGATGTGATGGGCTGAGTGAGAATAGGTCCAATAGAATTAGAATCAGAATTTTATGTGGTTTTGTTTTGAAAGGGAAAAATTGTATACTAAAAACACACACCGACCTGGACGAGGTTAGAGTTTATGAGAATTATATGGACGTAAATTTGGCCAACAGGCACACCCAAAAATGCGTAGATGAGAGTAATCTGGGGAGGATTGAAAAAGAATTTCATAAGCTGATGAATTCTTTAAGAGAGGAGTGGGTAGACGATTTATTAGAAAGCAAGCGGTTTAAAAAGCATCATCCCAGTGAGTTAAGGGAACATAAGCAAGTGAAAGGAGAGCGAGTCCAGTTTCAATAATATGGCGATGCTTGCATTCTATGGCACCATTTTGTTGGTGTGTATGGGGACATAAGAGAATGGGAATACCTATGTTCTGTAAAATTTTGGAGGGGGAGCAAAATTCGCCTCCCCTATCAGATTGAATGATTTTGATTTTTGAAGAGATCAATCGCTCAACTTTCTTTTGAAATTGAAGAAAGATGTTGCACACATCACTTTTATTGGACATTGGAAGTAACAAAGTATATCTGCTATGAGCATCCAAAAAAGAAACACAATATTTATTTCCTTGAGAAGAAAGCATAGGAGATGGTTCCCAAACATCAGTGTATATCAACTCTAACGGATTATTAACACGTGTTGAGGATAAAGGAAAAGAAATATGTTTGCTTTTTGACGAGTGGCAGGTAGAGCAGCTCACGTAAGCATTATTTTTAAGAACTGGTAAATGAAACTTAGAGATAACTTGGAAGCAAACACGGAGTGCTGGATGACCAAGCCCTGAGTGCCAGTGACCGAGTGAGGTGCGTTCTCCAACCGAGGCAGAAGGTGCACGGGAGGAAGGGAGCATAGAAGAGCACAAGATGTGATTGTGAGGAGGAGGAGACGGACAGCAATGAGAAGACAGTGGATTGGGTGAGACGGATGAAGGGAGCTTGTACACGTGGCGGACCGTTAATTTTTGGACATAAAACTTAATTGAGGTACTAATTTGATCTTTTCCCAAAATTGAGATACCATCTGTGATGCGAATTGAAACCTAGGAACTAAAAAATAAAATTGTCAAAATTTAGGGAACAAAAATGTGTTTAACCCTAATTTGTTTTGGGACTTTCCAGAACATGGAAATATTGAGTAGAAATTAAATAATTTGAAATAAAAAGTAGATCGAATTCACATTTTGCCTTAAAGTCTCCAATTCGTTTAGGACTGAATATCTGACCATAAAATTTTAATACATTTTTCTAAAAGTTTACCTAAAAGTGTGTTGGCGGTTGGGACTACATCTGAAAATTCATTTGTGTACGTTGGGAATGAATTCCACTCAACCCGGTCTAAAGAGGAGACAGCAGGACTCTGGGAAGTCTAATCCCCGGAGATTGATGCTTTGCAGCTATTTCCGAGAAATCAGGTATCTTTTATCTTAGTAGATATGGATTATGACTCTACTCTAAGTTGAATTAATGTTAGAGTCATAATCCGATTAACAGTCATATCCCTCTACCGGGATAGGACTTTTAGTCCAAGAGTAGTTTGATCAGTAGTCTTATTCTTGGTGGAATTGGGACTCATGGTCTAATCAGATCAGAAGTCTAATAAGGGATCAAATCAGAAGTCTAATAAATGATCAAATCAGAAGTCTAATAAGGGATCAAATCCGGCCGGTGTGCGTGGATTTCTGACCGGATCTCTCTTCCTTTCTCTTTCTCTGTCATCGGCCGGTGTGCGTGGGTGCCGGATCTCTCTTCATCTCTCTCTTTCTCTATCGCCGGCCGGTGTGCGTGGGTGCCGGATCTCTCTTCGTCTCTCTCTTTCTCTGTTGCCGGGCGGTGCGCGTGGGTTGGAGTGGGTTGACAGATTTCCGGCCAGATCTAATTTCCTCTCTATTTCTCTGTCGCAGGCCGGTGTATATTGTTGTAGACTTGCTATGTTTGATGTTATGGGTTTTGAATATTTGTTTATTGTCGTTCAAAGAGTGAAAAAGGTTTGAGCATTTCTGATTTTTGTTCATTTTGTTTTAGTTAATTGGTTTAAATTGTTTGCAATTTGTTGTCTGTGCAGAGTGAGACTGAGCAAGAATGTGGTTCATCAAAGGGGTAAGAAACCGATCGGTTTGTGTACTGAGAGAAAGAGAGGGAGATTGTGGAGCTGAATATACGGAGAGAGAGATTATTAATTCTTGACTAAAACGAATATAATACCATTATATCATTAATGAAAATAATACCAAAGAAAAAAAAATTGTTAATTCTGGACTGTTTTGCCCAAATCGTCCAAAGTCCGAATTCCCAACGAAAAATTCTGGACGATTTTTTAATCCGTCTGGACTTTATTCCAGATAGTTTTTTACCATTTCTAGACGGTTTCAAACCGTCCAGAAATGGAGATTTTTTTTGTAGTGAGAAAAATAGTCTAAATGTTACAAGTTTATACTACTTCTATATTAACAACAATAAATCTAATTTATCATCTTGTAACTCTTGTCTCTTCAGTGCTTGTAACTCTTGTAACATTGTCTCTCGAGTTCTTGTAACCCTTGTCTCAATATGCCTCCGCAAACCCAACGGTAAATCACGGATGTTAAGGTTTGATCTCTTGAACATCTAAGGGCTAGAAAAAAAATGGCTACTATGGCCGGGATTGGAACGTCGGTTTCTATAACCGAAACTTGGAATGCAGCAACTCTAGCCAGCATCGACTACTATGGCCAGGACTTGAACATCGATGACTTTGGCCGGCATTGGCAACTTTGGGTGTCTAGTATTTGTTGGTAGAGGAAACAATGGTAGTGCGACATGTCATCTTGACAAAGAGAGACTCACGTGGGTGTGATAAGAGAAATAGCTCCATCACAAAATGAGAAAATGTGGAAGGATGAGAAAACCCAAGAAAAAAAGAAATTGGCACACGATGGATATTTGTGGGCATTTTAATTTCGGTTTATGATACAGGATGCAAAAAAAATGAGTGAACCAAAAAAAAAAAAAATGGCACATGATTGAATACTAGCGTTAGCCTATAGGTCTGATACCATGTAAGATCACATAATCTATGAAAGAGACGAGAACAAGAAAGAGAGACAGAGAATTAAGGCAGTTCGGCCTATAGCGTACATCTACCCGTCAAAACCTTTTGTTGGCTACATCTTTCTTAATTCGTTTGTTTGTATACAAGATTCTCTTTATAGAGAAATAGTTTAAACGTTGCAAATCTATTCTACTTCTACATTAACAACAATATAATAAATCTTGTAACTCTTGTAATATTGTCTCTAGTTCTTGTAACTCTTGTCTCAATAAACAGTCACTAAGTAACTTGTTTAGTCTTTGACAACTAATTAATTAATCACATAAACCCAATAAATAGTTGTCATTATGTGAAGAAAAACACATGGATGATCATGATTTTCTCAATATTGTCCCTTTAATGGTTTTGAAATAATTCTTTTAATAAGAAGTTTGGAGGAAAACTTTGTCCAATGAGATATCCTTTTTCATCTCTACTATCTTCTCAGCAAGCTGCCCAATCCCTTTGAATGTTGCGAATTTATCACTCGAACGCATGTCTATATATGATATATGTTTCAAGTTAATTAGTTGTCCAAGGTGATAAGTTGAAATACTGGAAAATCATTCGGATAAAATTGAGCAAGAGGAAGTAATTTCTCCTTGTTAAAAGCAACAAACGAGTCATCTTGACTCAAGCACGCAACACAAAGTAATAATTTAGAATTAACCTCATTAAAACTACTTTTAAATTCTTGGAGTTGCATATGTCTTTCACTTTTATATTAAATTTCCCATTGCATTATGATTTACTTAGGAAAATCTATTTGGTTAACTAGTACTTAGAACGGTTTTTAGTGTTTGAGAAGTGAAAATTGCTTTCTAAAAGTTTACCAAACACGCCAAATATATCTTTTTCCTCAATTAAAAACATAGAATAATTTTCAAAATTATTATTTTCATATTCTCTAAAAACGTATGTGGTTTTTCTTTAAAAAAGACTATCAAAAAATAGTTTTTGAAAGCACATTGAGTAGTTCTTTTTTTGCATTATAGATTTACAGTTTTCTATTTTTATGGATGTATCATATAGAGTTGCCTCAAAAGTAGGAGCAATTACTCGATCTGTAAATCCGCAACTTCCTTTTTCTTACTTTTTTTTAATGAAACAAATAGAATATATCATTCTATAAAGCTATAAAGCTTTTAAAATGATTGACAATTGGTCTCCTAATCTTAGTCTAATCTAATACCAGACTAGTCCCTCTGCTGTGGCCTAGTACTGTACACTTGCATACCTGAGTCAGATGCTTCGACGCTGACTCGCTGATTGTGCGTACATTTCTTTCTTCGACGTTATATATATTTTGAGCCATGTCATTAAATTCAACATTTAAGTATTTTAACTAAAAAATCTCATTTCCTTTAGTGAACACACACACACAGATATATATATATATATATATATATATATATATATATATATATATATATATATATATATATATATATATATATATATATATATATATATATATATATATATGGAGAGTGTTAGAAAAACACCCAAAATTACACACCCATTACACATTCTCTCATATATAGGGTGGATTCCATGTGATGGTGGACCACACTACATGTGAGGAGGTGTAAAAATTTCAACTTTTTTTTGGAGAAGTACTTGATTGTACACTCTCATCCCACTCTTATCCAACCCTTGTCTACATGGACCAATAATATTGTTAAAAAAACTAAGCTCCCACTACACCCTTTATATTATATCTCACATTATTGGTCCATGTAAATAAGGGTGGGATAGTGGTAGGATGGGAGTATACAACCAATCATTTTTTTTTTCTTTTATATATATATATATATATATATATAGAGAGAGAGAGAGAGAGAGAGAGAGAGTAATGTTGCTTGCATTGTCCATCTAGACTTTTCTAGGTAGAAGTACATGATTCATTTAGAGGCTACTCTATTGATAGGAGCCCACTACCCTCAAACTTAGATTATAGATTAGTGAAAGGTTTTGAAGCTTCATTTACCATTAATTAAACAAATGCTGCCATACTCATTGAAGGAATGGCAGTATAAATTGTGACCCCTCTGTGCTTATTTACAGGCAGTCCAAATCTTTGTGGCATAGAAGTCGCCTGACTGTTGGGGTTTTTATTATTGCTTAAAAATGGCCAATCTTTGGCCTCACCTAGTCTATGCATTGGCATTGTTCTTATTAGCCACCAATGTAGCAGCAGAAGACAAGCTACAACCACCACCATTATTCCCATCCCCATTTCCACTACCTAAGCCTCCCCCACCATCTCAATCACCTCCTCTTACATCACGTAATCTTCTACCGCCATTCTCATTCCCATTCCCAATTCCACTACCTAGGCCTCCACACCACAGGCGTCCCCCACCACCACCACCACCCCAATCTCCATCACCTCCCCCACCATCTCCGTCACCACCACCACCATCTCCATCACCTCCGCCTCCTCCCAAGAGGTCACCTCCTCCTCCTCCCAAAAAGTCACCTCCCCCACCATCTCCGTCACCACCACCACCACCATCTCCATCACCTCCTCCTCTACCATCTCCGTCACCTCCGCCTCCACCCAAGAAGTCACCTCCTCCTCCTCCCAAGAAGTCACCTCCCCCACCATCTCCGTCACCACCACCACCACCATCTCCGTCACCACCACCACCACCATCTCCATCACCTCCTCCTCCACCATCTCCGTCACCTCCGCCTCCACCCAAGAAGTCACCTCCTCCTCCTCCCAAGAAGTCACCTCCCCCACCAATTCCGTCACCTCCTCCCCCACCATCTCCGTCACCACCACCACCACCACCATCTCCGTCACCTCCTCCTCCACCATCTCCGTCACCTCCGCCTCCTCCCAAGAAGTCACCTCCCCCACCATCTCCGTCACCACCACCACCACCACCATCTCCGTCAGCTCCTCCTCCCCCATCTCCGTCACCTCCGCCTCCTCCCAAGAAGTCACCTCCTCCTCCTCCTCCTTCTCCCAAGAGGTCACCTCCTCCTCCACCCAAGAAGTCACCTCCCCCACCACTTTCATCACCTCCTCCTCCTTCGAACGAGAAGCCGCCACCACCTCCCAATTAATGTTGACTAAAACAAACATTCTCCGTACTAAGTTGTGTAAGTATATCGTATTGAAGCACTTTATCTAATATGCCTAGTCCCTTTTTTTTTTTTTTTCCCGCCTCATAATTATCTTATCATTATGATTTGTTTTCTTTTCTTTTTCTTTTTTTTTGGCAGCTAATAAAGTCATAAAAAGAATAATTGGTGCTGAAGTAATCAGATGCCATCGTCGGGGACTGGTTTACTACTACTGTTCAATGCCAAACAATGCAACCTACTTGAGACAAGTGGGCATATATAATATACAATAAAGGACATACATGATGCCATGCAGCTCATGTGCAAAATATGATTTTATTCTCTTGAGTTGAGATATAATAAATTTGTGATTCCTATAACTGGACCCTACTTGTTCATCCATGCACGTATGCTTAAGTGTCTCTTATTTTTCTGTAATCGGATCATGTTCGTCCATTCCATTTGTGGTTAAGCCGTTGTCTTTCACATTTTCACTTACTTTTCTATTTTACCAAAAATAATGTGACATACCTTTATTCCACAAAACTAATATAGGAATATCTACTAACCATTTTATATATATTAACAATGGTTAATTCAATGGCTATTACACCCTACCAAGTCAGCTTAATTTTTGAGATATTCATAACATATTTGTGTAGCATGTAGCATTACTCTTTAAGTCACAAACTCTAAAAAATCACTATAACAAAACCGGTGATTAGTGTCGTTTTAGAAAAAACGACTCTAAATTCTGCATTAACAACGTTTTCGTTAAATGTCGTAAAATTAGTGTCACTCTTATTTAAAAGACGCTAATTAAGAAATAATTTTCGTTATTTGATAAATAATGCCGTTAGATTATCAACGTTTATACATAAACGACGCTAATCTAGGAATTTTTTCATCGTTTTGTTTGAAAGAATTGTAACCAACGCTAATGTAGAAATATTTGACGTCACTTCCACAGTAACGACTTTGAATATCGTTTTTTCCAGAGTAGCGACGTCATATCTCGTTGTTTCCGCACATCACTATTAGGAAATATACCCTATTTTTCAAGACTCGGGAGATGCGAAAAATAAGAAGAAAACAAAAAAAACAATCACTCAAGACATCAAGATTTAAGTGGTTCCCTCAATGCAAGGTACATCCACTGGTGAGCCAATTTGCTGAAATATCTTAAAATGCTGATATTTACTTTTATGCAGTAATGCTGATGGGTACTTTAGTTTATGGTATAAGATACACGCTTCCGGAGTATCTTTGTACTTTTCTTGTTGCTGGAGGAGCATCGACATTCACACTCTTAAAAGGTAATGATTCATGTCAGGTAAATCAATTACCACTACATCTCCTCTCCTCTCCTCTCCTCTGCTCGACTACACCAAAATCCATCTCTCTTTAATCTTTATAGTTCCCGATCCCATTTTTCATCTTCCACGCGCGCCAAGAAAATTCAACAAGTACGTACGTACGTACGTGAGTGAGAGCTTTGTGAAAAGTCTCAGATATTAACTAGCTTCAGTTCGTTTGTACGTTAGTTACAAATTTAGTAAGTTAGTTTTACACGTGTAATATTATTATTAGTTCATTTCTGGCATAAATACAGTTAATGAAATCAGTTCTTCAGACTTCAATCTTCTCTCGAGATCATTAATTCCATCTCTCTTTCGTTTTCCTTTCTTCTTCTTCATTCCTCTGAACATCAAGAATCTGATAAAAATAGCCTTTACAATTACTCTGCAAGAACTGATATGGAGCCGCTGGAATTCGATAGAGACGGATCTCCACCGCCTCCTCTACCCGGAACCGGAGAGTCCTTAGTGATTCTCGCAGTCCTGGTCTCCTTCTTCGCCGTCGTCGCCGTGGTATAAACATCTCAAAAATTCTACTTTATCATCTTATTTTCCATCTTTGCTTAGCTTATAGTTCAATCCAGCTTTAAATTAATTTTCTTTTTACAAAATAATCTTATGTTGTTTTCTTTATGCGTGCGATGATTAATGTAATAATATGCTCATAGAAATGCACCTCTGCTGTAAAAAAGAAAACACTGTCGATTCACATTCGGGCTAAAGGCTGAATTTTTCTTGTCCCTGTGAACTTGGGTTCAACGACTCATCCCTTAACTTAGAGATCTTGTTGTTTCCTTGATTCTCCTTCTTCTTCACAACCGCTTTCTCCCTCCTATTCTCCCTGTTACGTTCTTGGTCCTCTGTTCCTTCCTCTACTTCATTTCTCCAAAACCCATCTCAGATTTCCTCACTCTCGACCTGTTCTTGGTACTTTCATCCACATCACTTAAGCTCACAACCAAGAAATCATGATTTTCCCTCATTTTCCTGCATTTTCTCCCTCATATTTTCCTACATTTTCTCTGCAACCAAACAAACCCTCAAAGAAAAAGAAAAAGCTTACAGCAAATTCCACCGCAACAGAATGCCGACGCCGAAGCTCTCCTCCAGGATTGAGCGTACTGCCCCTTGGATTGCATTCGCCGCCGGCACTGGGAGCTGCTCGTGTGAGCGGCGCCGGCAGATTAAGATCGAAGAGAAACGGCTTCTCCTTCATTTTCTTTTTTCTCGTCCTGCCCGGCTACCACCACGTCCTCGTTCTCCATAAATATTTTCGAGTCTCCTATAGTTGGCATCAATCAAAATCGACTTTTTCTCGCCAGTTGCTGAAAAATTTCCACTGAAAGTAGATAATGTCTGAACAGTTACTGATCTGAGACCCAAACGGAGGGACGATTCATTGAACTGGAAATGGGTCTCTTGGCGAACTGATGGTGTACGTGGATTTGATGACCCAGGGGATCCGGCTACTTTGCGGTACTGCGGAACGGCTGGGATTTTTACTCCAGCCAGCCTGTTTTTAGTTTATTTTTATTTTTATTTTTTTTTTCTCTCTTGGCTTTGTGGGAAACGTACAGCCGTTCCATTTTTTAGTTTTCGGTGAGCTCCGTTAGCCAGCCTCTCTAAGGCTTTTTTTTTTCACTGCAGATTATGCTTGCTTCTTCTCATTTTTATGCCACTGAGGGTCCTTGAGCCATGCATCTAGTGGCTTACCAATAGAGTAAACGATAAAACCAATTTCCCTCAACTTCAACTTTTACATTGCCCTTTTTAATCGGAAAAAAAGAAAAAAGAAAAAAGAAAATTCCCCTCAACTTCTCCGCATCCACAATATTCTGGCCGTCGAAAACAAATGCAGGCTTCTGCATATTATCGTAAATCCTCTGGTAATCAAGCTTCTTAAACTGATCCCACTCAGTCAGAATGCAAACACCATGAGCATCCTGTTGATCGATGCAATTTCCGATCCGGTGACGTGGCATTCTCATCCTCTTGTCTATGACCTGCAAGACAGCAAACATCCGCCGGGGCTTGCTCGACAGAGCCTCCTCCGATGCCCAAATCAATAAGAGGTCATGGGAGTGAAAAGAGGGAGAGAGCAGATAAGAAGTCATACCGGGCTTGTTTGTTAAGCTCCTGTGCATTACAGAATAGTGTTGGTCACTATTCACATATTTTTTATTTTATTTTTACATTTTTCAATAATAATCAACATCAAAACATTTTCACTTTTTATATCACATCAATAATTTTTTATTATTATTCAAATAAAAAAAATTCACTACAATACAAAATTTTTTCACTTTTTTATACAAATTCTTTTTATTTTATATCACATCATCACTTTTTACTAATTCCAAAACTAACAACCCACTATTCTGTTCTGTTCTGTTCTTTGCCAAACAAGCCCCCATTTCTCAATACCATGTACATACATATGTTGCCCCTTTTTCCTTGTTCGTGTGCGGAGGAAGTCCTCCTTTAATAAATGATTGGTCATGTCTTCACATTGGCACGATGCTCCATATTGACACTTGATACAGTTTTTGACTTGATTTGATTGGATTGATAAATACTAAAGATCTTAATAAATACCGAGGCTTTAGTTCTTCCCGACCCGAGGCTCCGAGATTTACCGTGTGTGTTCGGCTTGTGCCCAATAGCTAGGGTTGGCCCCGAACGTATACCTTGGGGACGTACATCCTGAGGGCCCAATCCAGGCACACCTGTCTTAGGGAATAAATAATTCCCCAACACATCCTTTGTTGCCTCGTAAGCATCTGAAACGACACTAACTTGTTCCACATAAGTAGAGCTCGATCGCTGAAGATGAATTGGAACTTCTTCATTGAAAGATCTCTTTGGATCTGATCCTCAGACACTTGCGGGTCATATATGCTCAGTCGGGCTTTGAAAAAGAACTGAAAAACAGGCGACCACTCGATTCACAAATCGTGGATGTGAATGAAAAAAAAAAAAAAAAAAGCCAAAAAGCTAGAAGCTACCTAACGGAGGTCACGGTCCCATAGGCCAAGAGAGAGAAAAAGAACTAAAAAACAAGGCTAGCTGCATGAAATATGAATCCCAGCCATTCCAAAAATTACTGCACATATGCAGTACTTTTAAGTACAGCACAGTAGCCGGATCCACCCAGATAGTAAAGAAGGTGAAGAAGATGACAGAGGAAATGATTGTGAAGGAAAATACCAGTAATCTTGTGGGTTTCAGGGAGAAACTTCTCTGCTTCTTCATCTATGCTTGGGTGTCGACAGAGAAGATGTAGTGGTCAGAATTTGAGGGAGAAGGGGGAAGAGTGTGTAAACAGAGAGTTTTGGGAAGAAAGGATGGATAATTCACTAGCTCTTGGAGAGGCCAATCTCTCCAGAATTCAACAAGCTGCAATATTGTTTTTTCATATCCTTTCTACCTCGAGCTTTCTTCTTAAATAACCAATTCGGTTAGAAAAATATTCTAACTGAATTAGGACAGCTCACTAGATTCTATACAGCTCATCATGTTCCTACAGCTTCTAGAATGTAATAACAAAAGCAAAAGGACGCATGCTGTACATGATATCAAAACGCCCCAGCCTTAAACATAAAACGCAAATGAAAAATAAACCCCTGCTGTGATTCCTCCTAGAACCTTCATGGGTAAGTGGGCCAGCTGATGCATACCAGGCCTAGGCCCATAACAGGTTCCCCTCCTTTAGAGCACCTTGTCCACAAGGTGAGGAAATTGTTGCTGGAGCTTCCAGAGAGACTCCCACGAGTCATCTTCAGGCAAAGTTCCTGCCCAGTGAATCAAGACTTCCGTAATCGCACGACCTCGGTACTTTGCGATGCGGCGATTCAACACAAGTTCAGGCTCAGGTTGAAATTCACCATGAGCATCCACCGGCGGCAAGGTGGATAAAGGGGTGATGGATTGGCCTAGTTTCTTCTTCAGGCAAGATACGTGGAAAACAGGATGCACTTCAGCTGAAGATGGAAGGTCGAGTTTATAAGCAACGTTGCCAATGTGCTGGATAACCTGAAAAGGGCCAAAGAAACGTGGCGATAACTTCAAATTCTTCCAGATTGCCACTGTTTTTTGGCGGTAAGGCTGTAAGCGGAGATACACCCAATCTCCAACTTCAAATTCTCTTTTGTAACGGTGCTTGTCGGCATAAACCTTCATGCGATTCTGGGCCAGCAGTAAATTCTCCTTAAGAATATTAATAATGGCATTACGATCCTGGAGTTGAGAGTCCACAGCCAGATTAGCTGAGGTACCCGGAATGTAGGATAGCAGGGAAGGGGGGGCATAGCCATAAATGGCTTGAAAATGAGTTAATCCTGTTGAAGAGTGGTGGTTAGTATTATACCACCACTCAGCCATTGGTAACTAGCGGCTCCACTCCTTTGGTTTAGTTCCAGCATAACAACGGAGATAAGTCTCAAGGCACTTATTGAGGGATTCGGTCTGGCCATCTGTTTGAGGGTGATAGGCTGAACTGAATACCAAAGAGATACCCTGGAGATGAAACAATTCCCTCTAGAAGGTGCTTGTAAAAATGGGGTCCCGGTCAGACACTATGGAGTTGGGCATACCGTGAAGTTTGAAAATGTGGGTGAGGAAAGTTTGGGCAATTGAGGTAGTTGTATAAGGGTGGGATAGGGGAATAAAATGGGCATATTTAGAGAAACAGTCAATGACGACCAGAATGACAGAAAAACCATGTGAAAAAGGCAATCCTTCGATAAAATCCATGGCAATATCTGACCAAGTGCGAGTGGGGATAGGTAAGGGTTGGAGCAAGTCGGGAGGGTGGATTGTTTCAGGTTTGTTGGTTTGGCAAACTTCACATTCCCGCACAAATTGCTTAATGTCGCTGCGCATGCCTGTCCAATAAAAGTCACGTTTCGCCCGCTGAAATGTCTTGTGATATCCCGAGTGACCAGCACTGGGGTTGGCATGGATAAATTCCAGTAGTTGCTGTTGAAAGGCGAGCCCCGCACAATCCAAAGACGGCCTTTCATGAGAATGATGCCTTGCTACAAAGTGTAACCCGTTGGAGTGGACAAGCCTTGTTGAAGGGATAGCAAAAGTTGATGTGTCTCTGGATCATGGAGGTAAGTATCCTTAAGCTCAGTTATCCAAATGGCAGTGGGGAATGATAGCAAGCAAACAGAAAATTCTGCTTGGGAATCTAGAGTATCTGCCTCCCGTGGTTCATGCAACTGAGATAGTGCATCCGCTACTTGGTTCTCCTTCCCTTTCTTGTATTCAATGACAAAGTCGAATCCCAATAACTTGGAAATCCACCTTTGTTGGGAAATCGTGGCTGTGCGTTGTTCTAACAAAAACTTGAGTGCTTGCGGGTCTGTTTTAACTTGAGTGCTTGCGGGTCTGTCACCAAGGAAAATAGCTCTTTTTCGTATGTAGAGAGTTGCAAAGCTTGGCCTTTAAGAGCCTGACTGAAGAAGGCAATGGGATGACCTTCTTGCATTAAAACCGCCCCAAGCCCCGTACCACTGGCATCACATTCAATTGTGAATTGCAGGGAAAAATCCGAAAGTCTTAGAACTGGTGGAGAAGTAATGGCGTCTTTGAGCTTGAGAAAGGCAGCCATGGTCGTATGAGTCCAATTAAAGGAATTATTTTTGAGAAGAGCCGTTAAAGGGGCAGCAAGCATACCATAGCCACGGATGAATTTTTGGTAGTAACCGGTGAGGCCCAAAAATCCCCGAAGAGATTTAATTGAAAGGGGAACCGCCCATTGCAACATAGCATGAAGTTTAGAAGGGTCGGCCCGAACCCCATTGCTGGAAATAAAATGCCCAAGATAGTCAATCTCGGAGACTCCAAACCTGCACTTAGAAGCCTTTGCAAAAAGAGTGTTAGATTGCAACACACTTAAAACCGTATGTAAATGATTCAAGTGATCATCTAAAGAACATCTATACACTAATATGTCGTCAAAAAAGACCAACACAAACTTGCAGAGGAAGGGCCGGAAAATGTCATTCATCAAGCCTTGAAATGTGGAAGGTGCATTCGTCAAGCTGAAGGGCATTACGAGAAATTCGTAATGACCTTCGTGAGTCCGGAAAGCTATTTTATGAACATCCGCTGGGTGCACTCGAATCTGGTGATAACCAGAGCGGAGGTCCAGTTTAGAAAAAATTGTAGCGCAATGGAGTTCGTCCAAAAGTTCATCAATCACCGGAATGGGGAATTTGTCTTTGATGGTGTCATGATTGAGAGCACGATAGTCGACACACATGCGCCAACTTCCATCAGCTTTGCGAACCAGCAGTACCAGGGAGGAGAAAGGACTCTGACTCTGTTGAATGACCCCAGAATCCAGCAAGTCCTTTACTATATGCTCGATTTCAGCTTTTTGAAAATATGGGTAACGGTATGGACGAATAGAAACGGGCTTGTCTTCCTTAAGTAAAATCTTGTGATCATGGCTGCGTGGGGGAGGAAGCCCCTGAGGTTCCCCAAAGACATGCTGAAACTAGTGCAAAAGCTGCTGTATAGGGGTAGGAACAACAGAGACATTCGACTCTGGCTCAAAAGAAGGAATGTGCAAGAAGAAACCCTTAGCAACAGATAAACAACATTTTGAAAAATGAGCACCATCTTCCAAAGAAGACCCTTTTGAACTCAGACCTTGTAAACAAATATTATTTCCAGCTAAGGTATACTATAGAGTCAGCTTGGTGAAATCCCACAGAATCGGACCTAAGGTCCGCAGCCAATCAATACCAAGAACAACATCACAACCTCCTAACGGAAGAAGATAAAAGGCAGTTGTAATGACAGTACCCTGAACCTGTAATGTCAAAGCATTGTATTTTCCCGAACTAGAAATCAAATCCCCATTAGCAACCCGTACCCGAAGATACAAAGGTAAAACCTCACCCAAGGAAAAATTACCGAAACCAGGGGGTCAAAGAAATTATGGGTGCTGCCAGAGTCGATCAAAATGACCACTCTTTTGTTGCGAATAAACCCAACTAGTCACTTGGTTTTTGGGGCCATAGAACCAGAGATGGCATGAAGGGTTATTTCGGGTTCTACAATTTCCTGAATCAAGGGTTCTAAGGATTCAACTTTATCATAAGGGTCTACATAGTCCGCATCCTCAACATTATCAACGAGAGTCTCAGCACCATGCAACAAATAAAGGGTAGGAGACTTACACTTATGTGAAGGAATCCACTTTTCATCGCAGTTGTCACAGAGTCCCTTCTCTCGACGTTCCCTCATCTGGGTAGATGAAATACGTTGAACTGGAACAGCAGGAGCCATTCGAGGAGAGAACTGGGAAGGTGAGGAAGAACCACTTGATTGGGAACGAGTAGAAAAGGACCCCTTGAAAGGTTTCCTTGAGCTGGTCAGGAACTCTTCCTGCAACTTTACTTATCCAAAAGCTGACACCAAGTCACGAGGAGCAAGCATTCGGAGGGGCAGGCGTATCTCATCCTTGAGACCACTAAGAAAACAACTGAGCTTGTTATTGTTCGAAAGGCCCCTGAGACGGTTGGATAGAGATTCGAACTGCGAAGTATACTCGGCGACGGTGGAGGTGTGACGGAGCTGCATCAAAGACTCCATGGGATCGTCATATACGGGCCCGAAACGAATAAGAAGGGCTTGAACAAAGGAATCCCATGTGGGAAATTGCCCGGCCTCATCTGCATCTTGGAACCAAACCAAGGCCTCTCCTTCCATATGAAAAGAAGCCATACGGATGCGTTGATACAAAGGAGTTTGATAGTAGTTAAAAAACTGATTGACCTTATACGTCCAACCGGATGGATTTTCCCCATCAAAACGAGGAAAGTCAAGCCATAAAGCTCTGGTGTGAATGTGACATTCCTCCCGGTGATTGTCATTCATGTCGTCATCATCCCAACCATCCTGTCGATCAAATTTATCCCGGCCCTGGCGACGGTCAGGGTCATAGTAGTCCCAGCCAGGACGTCTGGAGGGAGGATAGTCGTCCCTTTCGTTGCGAGCATCAGGGCGTTCGAAGCCAGGAGGATGACGGCCACGCCATCCGAGATAGTTGGGAGGTGGGCCACGACCGTCCAAAGGGCTGTCCTTAGGAGGGGGATGGGCCTGGTTTTGGAGGACCGTGTGGAGAAGCTCTGTGAGAGCATTAAGTTTCTGGTCGACAGTAGCATTGAAGGATTGTTGCTGGGCATTCACATTTTGTTGCTGGATGAAACCCTCATTACAGTCGTGGATAGATTCCTAGAGTTGAGCAAGGCGGGTACCGTCGGCCATGGAAAGGGAGTGAAAAAAAAAATTTGGGCTGAAGAAGCAAACAGAAGGGAAGAACCGCCGGCTTTGATACCAAATATAGTGCTCAGAATTTGAGGGAGAAGGGGGAAGAGTGTGTAAACAGAGAGTTTTGGGAAAAAAGGATGGATAATTCACTAGCTCTTGGCGCTTCGAGAGGCCAATCTCTCCAGAATTCAACAAGCTGCAATATTCTTTTTTCATATCCTTTCTACCTCGAGCTTTCTTCTTAAATAACCAATTCGGTTAGAAAATATTCTAACTGAATTGGGACAGCTCACTAGATTCTATACAGCTCATCATGTTCCTACAGCTTCTAGAATGCAATAACAAAAGCAAAAGGACACATGCTGTACATGATATCAAAACGCCCTAGCCTTAAACATAAAACGCAAATGAAAAATAAACCCCTGGTGTCATTCCTCCTAGAACCTTCACGGGTAAGTGGGACAGCTGATGCATACCAGGCCTAGGCCCATAACAGAAGAACGCTTTAAAAAAGAGTCAAAGACAGATAGTACAGATTTGGTGGCATGACCGACTAGAGCTCGGGAGAGATAGACGGCCGACGAGGTGTACTGGAGAGAGAGAGTGCTGGAAATGGAGAGAGAGAGAGAGAGAGAGAGAGGAAGCTACCAGATGTGACTCAAACGAAAAACGTTAGCCACCGTTTGTTGTTTTATTTTTCAGTTTTGTTTATATATAAGTGAAATGATGTGTTTTGAAAAAAACAAATTTGAGTCCTCTATTTTTTTTTATAATAGATGTGCTTTAGTTTTATACTACAGCATTGAAGCCAGATCCCCTTTTCGGTACCTGTGGTTTGAAAACTTCATTTTTTTGATACTTCAGTTTCTTTTTTCTTCACAAATGGTACCTAAATTTTGGGAAAAGACGAAATTGGTACTTCCATTTATTTTTCCATTCAATATTTAATAGTCTGCCACGTGTCAACCAATGAGGATTGACACGTGGCACAATATAAAAAAATAAAAAAATAAAAAACTTTAAAAATTAATTAATAAAACTTTAAAAATAAATATATTAAAAACTTTTTAAAAAATAAAAAATAAAATAAAAAAAAAAAGAAAAAAGAAAAGAGGAGCCACCCCTTTGGTCAGCCTCGGGTGGGGGAACCACCCTCATGGGGGTGGTTTGGCCACCCTATGGCCTTTAGAGAAAAAATTGAAAAAAAAAAAACAAATATAGGAAAATAGGTTTTGGCCCTTGGGGTGGCCGAACCACCCCCAAGGGCCAAGGGCGGGTGGTTCGGCCACCCCCAATGGCCAAAATGGCAAAACCCTATTCTTCTTCTTTTTTGGCCATTTGACAATGGGGGTGGCTAGGGCCAAAACGGCAAAACCCTGTTTTTATTTTATTTTTATTTTTATTTTTTTGGCCGTTGGGGGTGGCTAAACCACCCCCGTGGCCCGTGGGGGTGGTTGGGCCACCCCTAAGGGCCAAAACCCAATTTCCTATATTTTTTTTTTTTTTCAATTTTTTTCTCTAAAGGCCTTATGGGTGGCCGAGCCACCCCCATGGAGGTGGTTCGGCCACCCCAGGCCAGCCAAGTGGGTGGCTGAACCTCCCCTTTTTTTCTTTTTCTTTTTCTTTTTATTTTTTATTTTTTAAAAAAGTTTTTAATATTTTTTTTTAAAAATCAAATAAATGATAAATTTTTTAAAACCACGTGTACCAAAAATACATTTAACCCTAAAATTTTAGAAGTTGAATCTCATACACCGGTTATCATTTATCTGAGTTCAAAAATTGATGACATGGAATTATAAAATTTACAGAATGTGTATCCATCACCATCAACATTATTAGCTTTTAAGAATAGCTTGTGCATTGGGCACCGAGTCCCAGAGGGTCATCTTGGGGTTTACTGGAGAGCTGGGGCCCTTCTAAAGATAATTACTGATCCAGGTTTGACTATGGTTCCCTTTATGATTTGCATTCAGAAGTTGCATGCCTCTCATTAAAACTTTATGTAATGCCACACGCACTTCATATCAATTTTCAGGTTTTCATCTGAAGATGCCATTCATAACCTACTATGAACCTGTTCAAGTGGTTCTTCAGACAGATCAGGTAGATATGGGAATGAAGATTGAGTATTTCCTCCTGCCATGCCAGTCTATTAATGCCTAAACTTGTCTTGTACTTGTGTCAAATTGCAGGTGAGAGATATTCCGTGTGGTACTAAAGATGGTGTAATGATCGACTTTGAAAAGATAGAGGTATTGCTCGATCTTTGGTAACATTACAATTTTACAAGCAGTCTTTGATGTTTTGAGTTTATATATATATATATATATTGATTATAATGCCCTTAATTTTCAGGTTGTTAACCGTCTTCGTAAGGATTATGTGTATGAAACACTGCTGAACTATGGAGTGCACTATGACCACACATGGATATATATATGACAAGATTCGTCATGAGATCAATCTGTTCTGCAGCTCCCACTCTCTTCAACAAGTTTATATCGATGTGTTTGATCAAGTATGTATAATAAACAGAACATACCCGCAATATGTTGTGATTTTTAATTTATTTAACTTTACCGTATATTAATTCTTCCCGGTGCTGCTATCCATAATTATATATTCTCCTTTATATAGTTGTGAAACCTCATGGTACGATGCACTTAGTATACTTAGTGTTTCCTTAATTTGTTGTTTATTGAATCATTATCTATTTATTTGGTTGATGTTATATTGACAAAGTATTTAACTCTTGCAGATTGATAAAAAGATGAAAGATGCTCTCCAGGTTGACTGCACACGTTATGCTCCAGGTATTGAAATTATCAGTGTGCGTGTTACAAAGCCTACTATCCCGGAGAGCATAAGACACAATTTTGAACAAATAGAAGAGGAACGTATTAAGGTTAACTTTCATTTTCCTTAATACATGCAAGAGAATGTTCTTTTAAACACACATACAAACACATCTCTATATGTTATAAAGACAAGGTTATATTAATGTGTTAATGTTTCTGTAAATGTGTTAATTAGGTCTTAATTGCTGTTGAGAGACAGAGGGCAGCTGAGAAAGTGGCAGAGACAAAAAGAAAAATGGCTGTCAGTGAAGCTGAGAAGAATGCAAACGTCAGTAAAATCATTATGGAACAGAAGTTGACGGAAAAGGAAAGTACCAGAAAGCAGCAAGAAATTGAGAACAAAATCTACATTGCTCGGGAAAAGAGTTTGGCGGATGCAGATTACTACCGGTGAAATTTTCATTTTCTTTACAGTTGAAAAGATATGAACATTATTTTATAGAAATGACTAATGGTATTGCTTTTTCTACTTTTCTAGTGTAATGAAGGAAGCTGAAGCAAACAAGGTGAAGCTTACTCCGCAATATCTTGAGCTTAAATTCATCGAGGCCATAGCTGATAATACAAAAATCTTCTTTGGGGAAAAGGTATAATTAATCTCAATCTCTCTCTCTCTCTACTGTGCGCTGGTGCATGTGCATGAGCATGTGTGCAAGGTTTACTGAATATTAGCTCATCCTTCCAGGTACCTAACATGGTTTTGGATCAGAGGCTGCTGCTTGGGAACTTCCTGCAACAGGTGTCTGGGGACCTGTCAAGAGAGGCGTCTAAGGAGGGGAATTTTGAAGCTTAAGTTTTGATTGTCAATTCTATAGACGTGATGTAATGATTGGGAATATAGATACCCTTAGAAATAGATCACACAAGTAGGGAATTAATATAGATACTGTTAGAAATAGATCACACAAGTAGGGGTAAAAGGAAAATTTGTTTTGATTGAACCGTCTTTTCCGGGCAGGTTTTCACTCCTGATGCGATGAAAAACCATGTCCAATTTCTGGTATGGAATCTATGGATAAAAGCTAAGAAACATTTTTGACGCCGAAACAGAATAACGATTATTCTGCAGGCTAATCAACAAGTAGTTTGCATAGAAGAAAACAGGAAAATTACCACAAGAAAAACAGAGACAAACTCTGAATTTGATAAAATTATGAATAATCAACAACTGTCTGAAAAATGCCCACAAGCCGGACTTATATAGCTGAAAATTAAGTCTTTAGCAGAATTTTACCAAAAATAGCAAAATCCCGAAAACCCTAATAAAACGAAATATGGAATAAAATAAGCAGTCTGCCAAAAATCTGGTCCAAATCAGGCTCAGAATCACCTCCTAAACAATAAACGAAAAATTACCATAAATAGTAAAAAAATATCTAAAATTAAGGTTTTGAAAAGGAAAACAGTGAATTTTGGGCTCGAAACGAGGCGAACTGAGCATAGCTTGGTGGCCACGACATGCGCGCCGAAGAGAGCTTTTCGAATTCGGGTCATATGCACGAATCGGATACTCGTAGCCAAAGTTTTGGCCAAAATACTGTAGCGAACCCGAAAATTGTCCCAATTAGGTCAGATTATAATTTCTTGCTAATTTTGAGCTATTTTGCCTGCTCCAGGTAATTCAACGCCATCAATGTGCAATTTGACAGCTCAGCATTGTCTAACTCAGATCCCTCTGAATCAATTTTGCAGGTTGACGTTCAGTCTTTTGCCCCGAGATTCTACTAGCTAGCATCTAGCTCGAAATTTTTTTATTCTTATTGTTGAGTTATGGATACTTTATGAACTCCTCGATCTCTAGATCTTGGTCTCTCTACGCGCACACACATATACCAGGTGTCATTTTGTCCGCCTGAGATCAATAAAAATATGTCAGCGTGTATTCAAATTCAAGCTTTTTTTATTTTTCTTTTTCTTTTTTTTTTTTTGTTTTGTTTCGTTATTATTATTATTATTATTATTATTATTATTATTATTATTATTTTTTAACAGTCTCAAGCTTGTTCACGAGCTACTCAATTTATTTAGTCATTCAATATACAAAGTAAATGTCGCGATTGTTTTATTTTTTTAATTTTTTTTAATTTTTTTAAAAAACTAATACTAATTATTAGTTACTTAATTATGGTTAAGATTTATTGTTTGAGTAATTAGAGAAATTAACTCAAATCTTAAATGATCTAATCTTAATTTTATATGTTTATATTATAGTATATTTATACATTCATATACATACAGATGCACTTATATCTATATCCAGGCTCACAATTATAATAATTCAACATATATATTAAATTATGAAGAACAATATATATATATATATATATATATATAAATACTTAACATGTTCTCATTACAAAGTTAAAAATAATACAAATGAAGTTATACGAGCTTATACGGGTCGAGCCTAAATTTTTACGAGTCTGAATTTTTCGTTCAAGCTTTGTTTGTTTAATAAACAAACCGATCCTGAGCCGAAATCGAGAATGTTTACGAGTAGCTCTACTTGCTTACATCCCTATGCCTAATGAAATATAATATTCTCTATTTTTATGGTTCATATTAAATTCCGCATGTCTAATCATACATATATTGCAAAAGAACATTCTAATTGTCAGTTATTTATGAGAAATGACTATTAATTGCAATTCGAGATGTTCTTGAAGAAATGATAGATGTCACTATTCATTATAAAAGGAGGAAATAAAAAACCATTATTGATAGATCTAGATTTTGCATGTTCGATTTTTGAGTCACTGATCACCTGCAAAATAGGAGAAGGGGTCGTCAATGGGTCGCTAGTCCAGATACCGGAGGCGCTCTGATGCTCAAGTCATTGTTTTCAACTTTGAGGAAAAAATATGAAGAAACTTTTTAACATCAAGAATAAGTGTATCTTAATTATAGAGAGAAATGAGACCTTATATATTCTCTTGAGCCTTAGTAATAGTGGGCCTTATCATAGGCTCTCTTCGCCCTTAGTAGATGTAGGCTTTATTTTAGGTTATTTTAGCCCCTCGGGCTCTAGTAGAAGTGGTCCTTTAGCAGGACCGATCTAGTAGAAGTTTGGACTCTTTTTGTTTTTTCTTTTTTTAAGTACATAGTTACAACTTGTTAAACCCTCCTAATGCATTCTCAATAACCAACAATTGATCCCAAACTTTTACCAAATTTTTTTTTTTTAAAAAAAAAAACCTAGGTTCCATTAGACAAAACATCATATTTTGAACTCACAAAACGGCGATGATTGATAGGGGCACCTCCGGTCCTCCACCACTTCTTGTATTGGTGTCTGTGGTTTGTTTGTTTGTTTTTTTTTTTTTTTTTTTTTTTAGAACTTAAAACCTTATTTGGTGAGGAGAAAAGCTTAGCAAACAAAAGCTCATAAATCCTCAAAGAAAGTGTATTAAATGAGGGTGACTAGGTCCTAGCATGATAAATTTTGACTTTTAACTTGATGTACACTTAAACAATAATAATTTAGTGACCGTCTCTTTCTAGAATATGAACTATCATACTTATGTTCATAGGATTTTAGCTTGAAACAACTAGATCATATATGACCAATTTTGTCACAATGATGACAAGTAGAGACAAACCATGCGACGGGACATAAATACTAAGTAATTATACTAGAGATGGAGGTTGTGGATAAACAAAACACGTGTGTATATATATATATTAAAGAATTAAGACATGAGACAACGAAAGAAGAAAAAGGAACAAAAGCTTACAGGGGCTATTTTATATATAGGATTGACAATTTTAATGCTTAGGACTGGTTTGAATCTATGTTTAAAAAAAAAAAAAAAAAAAAAATAGAACCCTACAACGGATGAGAGAAAAATTAGGATTAGGATGGTTGTAAGTACACTTGTGTAACGCCTCACTTTTTACAAAAAATGTAAGTGAAAATTTTTTGATTTTCACGTAACAGTACCACATCATTAGAGTTAAGAAATTGGCAGCAGAATATATTTTCTCTTAAAGATATGGAAATAAATAACATTTCTAAGCTAACTGAATTATCTCAATATATAAAAATACAAACCATTTGTTCTGATATAATAAATACATCTAAAATAGTAACATATGTGCCACATGCGGCACTAATAATACTCAACCATAGTTTATCCTAAATAATATTTACATACTAAAGGTCTCGTCCATAAACATAAATTAGCAGCTCTTTTCTTCCTTCCTGCAAAAACTGTTATTATTGCCACATGCGGCACTAATAATATTAAACCACAGTTTATCCTAAATAATATTTACATACTAAAGGTCTCATCCATAAACATAAATTATCAACTCCTTTCTTCCTTCCTGTAAAAACTCGCATGTGATTGTGGTTAACACCACAATCTCATACTGTGGTCAAGTGAGTCAACAATCCTCAACTACAAAATGAAATACTGAATCATTTAAAAGTACACCAGGCAATCAAATAATGACAATTACATACACAAACACGCAATCATATTTATACATCTACTTTAACTCTTCACTTATTTGGAGCCGTACCGCTAGTTAACACATTATTTAGAGCCATATATTTTTATTACTGAGTCATACCTCCTTTACTGGAGTCATACGCCCTTTATTGGAACCATACTTCCCATACTGGAGTCGTACCTTCATTACCAGAACCATACTTCCAATACCGGAGCCATACCTCTATTACTGACGAGTTCTTTACTCTCAACTATAACTTATGTACAATCCTTCAATTACAATAATAACCTATGCATATATTCCAAACAAAGCATGCTCTACTCAATACATGTGAAATGCCAAACAACTCGTATACAATTAAATGAAACAGAAAGCACAACGTCATCAAAGACCACCAACACGTATCATCTCCAGTGAGTAAATAATACTCACAGTTATTTTCTGCTTCCAAAAAGTGTTCACAGATAATTGTTCACTGCAATGTATATTAGTACAAATAATAGTGAATTAGTATAATTCACTAAAAATGCATTTAAACACTATTCTAATTTCTGACCTTTAAACGTTAATATAATTTTGGGAAAAGTACACATAACCCCTTCAAACTACCACATCATTGTCAATGTACCCCCCAAACTACCAATTGTGTCAATCTCCCCCCTTAAACTACCAGAAAATATCAATGTCCCCCTAATGACAAAAATGCCCTTCATAAAATTATTAAAATAAAATAAAAACTAAAAAAAATATTAAAAAAATATAAAATAACAAAAAATTATTCCAACAAAAAAATTAAAAATTAAAACTGTTTTTTATTATTATTTTTAAATAATAATTTTCAGTTTTTTTTTCTTTTCTTTTTTTTTTTTAAAAAAATTGTTCTTTTTCGTTTTTTTAATTAAATAAAAACTGGTTTTTTTTTTTTCATTTGTTTTATTTTTTTAAAATAAATAAATAAATTTCAGTTATTTTTTGTTTTTTCGTTTTTTTTTTCTTTTAAAAAAAAATTGTTCTTTTTCGTTTTTTAATTTAATAAAAACTGGTTTTTTTTTTCATTTGTTTTATTTTTTTTAAATAAATAAATTTCAGTTATTTTTGTTTTTTTGTTTAAAATTTTTTTTTATTTTTCGTTTTTTAATTTAATAAAAACTGGTTTTTATTTTTTATTTTTTTCATTTGTTTTTATTTTTTTTTTTTAAAAAAAAAAAATCAGTTATTTTTTGTTTACTTTTTAAAAATAAAAAAATAAAAAAATTTGTTCTTTTTTTTTTAAATATTTTTTTTTTAGTTTTTTATTTAATTTAATTTAATTTTTAATTTTTAATTTTTTTAAGTTTTTTAGTTTTAGTTTTAATTTTTTTGAATTTATGAGGACATTTTTGTCTTATTCAAAAAAAATTAGGGTCATTTTTGTCTTTTTGTTGGTCTTAGGGGGGACATTGACATTTTCTGGTAGTTTAAGGGGGGAGATTGACACAATTGGTAGTTTAGGGGGTACATTGACAATTGAGTGGTAGTTTAAGAGGGTTATGTGTACTTTTCCCTATAATTTTCTATGGGCTGCTAGGCTGGTTCACTTGGGCTTCACTCTGGGCCGTAAGTTTTCTTCCACATGTGTGGGTTGCTGGGCTAGTTCCACATGGGCTGAGCTGTTATATTGGAATAAAATGAGTCCACTAATATTAGATATTAATTTTCATCTATATCAAGGGTAATATTTTTAGCGAATGTTTTCGTGCTTTTAACGAAGTTCAAAAATTATGAAGTTTGGAGGGTAGCTAAAGGACTTCGAATTTGAGTTTCCTAGTTTTTGAATCAACTAAAATGAAGTTCGTTTGACACTATTTCTATTATTTTAAAGTTAAAGGTCTGTTTGAATTTTTATTAAGTTGAAACTCGGCTCGTTTAGAATGTTCATTAGGAGCTCGGCTCAAGCTCGTAACGGGTATTGAATATTGTGCTCGGCTCGGCTAGCCAAGGGTAAATTCTTGTCCAAGCTCAAGCTCGGTTTTTTGACGAGCCAGGCACTTGGCTCGCCCAGCTCGTGAAGAAATATTTCAGTATAACCTAAACCAAGGTAAGCCAACACCCGCAAGAACAATATCCTCATAATCTCAACATAAATCAAGCCTAAGAAAATCCTACGAAATTAACATCATTTTTGAGTTTACTCATGGTGGATATAACGAAATCGAAAGTAAGAGCTTGAGATTTACATTTTCTTGACAAATTCTCATACATTGTTTCACAATTTTCTTCTTCTTCTTCTTTCTTGATCTCTCACTGCACCTGGTCTCTCTCTTGGGTTGTCTCGATCTCTCAATCTTTGAATCTCTCTCGCGTTCAGATTCAGGCGGCGGGCGCAAGAGGAATGAAAATGAGAAGAAAAGAAATGGGAGAGAAGAGAGAGTGGGAGAATGTAGCGTGACTAGGGAAGAGAAATTAGAGTCTTCGAGAAGACTAGGCATTAGGCCTGGCAGATCACGTGGGGTGCACCGTGCACAGTGATGGACTGATTGAGAACAATGAAAAGACACTGAACGTGGATGAGGGTGGCCCACGTGTAATTAAAAGAGTAAATTAACGCTCCATTGTACCTAATAGGAAAGGTGGTGGCAACACAAACGGGAAATGGCCCTTTTTATTGTTTTCTTTTTCTTTCTTTCTTTTTTATTTTTTTATTTTTATTTTTTTTATTTTTATTTTTATCAAACTCCTTTGCTTTCACTCAAATTAAGGAATTATAATATTATATATCGCATCCATCTACGAATTTTTTAAACAGGGTTCTTGAGAATTATTTGTTTACAATTAACAACATATGCGTATAAATATGGCATTTGCTTGCAAGTTCTATGTGAAGAAATATTTTTAAAATTTTCCTTTTATTTATTTGTAATATGATTAAGATCTTTTGTAATTTTTAAACTATATTATTGAGAAAAAAAATTTAAATCAAATGTCTTTGGTATCATTTTTTTTTTAGTAATTCTAGATGTCATACCTATGTCTATCTTGTGTCATTCTAATAATGATGTGGCTTTTAAAATCACAATTTGATCATAATTCAATAATGATCAATCACATGAGTAATGTTATAAGTCACTCTTTTGTCACTCTTGTATCTCTCCAAAAATTATGTGGCTTTTAAAATCACCATTGTTAGACCATATCACCCATTGCTAGATCATATCACCTATTGTTAGATCATATCACTGATTGTCTATACTTGAGCTAAAATAAGTTATAAGTGTCCATCTAAATTATGTGCTTAGAATCTTAGATCATACTTAAATTTAATCAAATGAATTGTTAGATCATATCACCTATTGTTTTTAGAACATAGTACAGTGTCAGATCATACTTAATCATACAATGATACAAAATAAGTACTGTTGATATAATTATTACATTATATAATAAATATATAATGTGCCATGTCACTGAAAATTTAATATTATATAAATTAATAGATCATATGATTATATCAAAATTATGTACTTATTGTATATAGTTATAATTTATAACCTACCATTTATAGTTTACAACTTTACATTATTATGAATTATATACTTATGAGTTAGAATTTAAGAATTATGTGACAGTATATGACTATAATGTATAGTTATAGCATTATTGGCTTATATATATATATATATATATATATATATATATATATATATATATATATATATATATATATATATATATATATATATATATATATATATATATATATATATATATATATATTATGCACTTATATTATACATTTAATCATATTGCATATGAATCTTTATATTATACCCATATAAATTGTTAGATCATATTACATAATTTACATGATTTGATCATATTTAGTCACTAGTCATACAAAATAAGTGTTGTTATCTTGTTGATATGAATGATGAATCTTATGTTTATTGTATAACTTACATTATATAATGAAGATACACTATACCATATGATCAGTATATCACTTAACTTCTAAGATTTAGTATCATATAAATTGTTATATTAGTTATAACTTATAACCTAATCTTTATAGTTTATATTACTATGAATTGTATACTTATGAGTTAGGATTTAAAAATTATCTGACATTATGTGACTATAATTTGTAGTTATGTTATGGCCTTGTAGGCTTATATATATATGAATTGTAATATACTTAATCATATCCATATGAAATGTGGATCATGCTTAGTCAATAGTTATACAAAATAAATGTTGTTGATATGAATCACATGATTATTACGTAATTTACATTATATAATGAAGATACATTGTGTCATATCAATATATCACCTAACTTCTAAAATTTAATATCATATAAATTGTTATATCATATGCTGATTCAACTACGTACTATTAAATACTTAATGGTTAGATTATTTAAGATATGACCATATGATTAACTTTTGTCATTAAATTATATATTATATAGATACTTATAGATATAATTATTTAATTATATTTTATACCAATTAATTATTGTTACTTAATAATTAATATTCAATATATACATATACATATATACTATATAAAATTACAATGACTATTGTTAAATTGTTACTTAATACATAATATACTATACTATATAAATTATATGTAATAATTAATATATACGAGTCAGGCTAATAAGCGAGCCGAGCCCTTATACGAGTATGTTCGCGAGCTTTAAACGAGGGAGTCGGGTTTTATACGGGTATGTATCGTTTAATACACGAGTATGGTTTCATGTCCACGAGTAGCTCATTTAATAACCGTAGTTGATTAATAAATATTTATTTTCATAAATATTCATATTCATTCTTTTGCCTTATTATTAGGTCTTAAATTCTATTTTAAGATATAATATTTTAAAATTTAAAATTTGGAGCGTTATAACTTGTGAGTATTGTGTCCCACTATCATATTGAGATTTTATGAAGAAAAATAGCAGTTAATATACCTAAGTCAACCCAAGCCCTTTATTTTAAGCTTTTGGACTAGATTGTGGTATCCCATCCCGCTAATTTTGTTTTGGGCTCGTATTGAGAAGTTTTTAATCACTTTATCAAAAACTTATAGATAACTTTGGCATTGACCGTTTCTATCTTGATTATCCTAAATTGAGGTCTCCGTTTATCTAATAAAGGTAATATATTCATGATTACCTTGTTTTCTTAAGATAAGTATACGAGGGTAAGGATAATATTCTTATCCTTATGATATGTTAAATAAATTGGGGATATGCCATCCTTATCTCAGTATAAGGATAATCTCAATATTGGGATTATCTTCACTTATTAGCAATTATCTTCAAATTGTATTTTAATTTATCTCGCAAGTATGTTTTTATCGGGAAATGCTAAAAAAAACCCTCTACACACCAACCCCTCACATGGGTGGGACCCACCACACATGGGCCTCACCTCATGTGAGAGGGGTATTGAATAATGTTATAAGCATTATCATTATATATTTAATAATCATTACATCATTTATTTTTATTATTTTGTAAGTTATATAGTTTATTAAACATACAATATAAATATATATTGTTTATATGTTATATAATGTAATATTAATTTTTAAATGAGCTCACCCATCTTTTTTGTATATTAAATAAACTATATAACTTACAATAAACTCGGTCCAGCCGAGCTTAATTTTTAAAACTCGTCATGAGCTCGAGCTCAGCTCGGGTTCGTGATAAATTTAAATGAGCCGAACTTGCACATGCACTACTAGCTCAAGCTTGGCTCGTTTACAACCCTAATTCATAATTTAACGTAATCAAGTGGATTTATTTATTCTCAAGTATTCATAATTTACAAGAGAAGAAAAACACATCAAAATCATGAGGAAAAAAAAGTATTTGTAGATATGAAAGTATCCATTTTTCAAGAGAAAACGTCAAACTAACTCTCTATGCTTTGGACATTATCGATTAGTTTCTTAATTGGTCTTCAATTTTATTAAGGATTAAATACTTTATTGGTATCTGAGTTTTATGTGTTTTTAAATTTAGTACTTCAGTTTTATTTTGTATCATAGGTGATACCTGAATTAGGGGTAAAAACTCATTTAGTACCTCTGTTAGATTTTTCGTCCAAATTATAACACATCGCCACGTGTCATTCGTTGAGGTTGACAAGTGGCACTATATATATATATATATATATATATATATATATATATATATATATATATATATATATATATATATATATATATAATCTTTAAAAAAAATGAAAAGAAAAAAGAAAAAAAAATGAAAAGAAAAAAGAAAAAAGAAGAAAGAAGAGGGGTGGCTCTTGGCCGATCTGGGGTAGCTGAACCACCCCCCCCCCCCCCCCATGACAGAAAAAAAAATATGGATTTTGGCCGGCCACCCCGAAGCCAGCTGGTCCATGTGAGAGGGGTATTGAATATGGCTTGAATCTAGGTATTGAATATGGGTATTGAATCTTTGCTAGCTTTATAGGTATTGAATTTGACTTTAGTTCGATGGTTTCTCATATTTTGACCCGAACCACCCCACCCCAGATCGGCCAAGGGGGTGGCCGGACACCCCTTGGCCAAAATGGAGGTGACCGGCTACCCCCATGGTGGCCAAGGGGGCCACCCCTCTTCTTTTTTCTTTTTCTTTTTCTTTTTTCTTTTTTTTTTTAATTATTTTTTAAAGATTTTTATTCTTAATTTTTTTTGTTTATATTGTGTCACATGTCAACCTCAGCGGTTGACACGTGGCGAGGCGTTAAAATTTGGACGGAAAATCTAATAGAGGTATCAAATTGATTTTTATCCCTAATTCAGGTACCACTTATGATACAAAACAAAACAAAACTTAGGTATTAAATTTAAAAACACGTAAAACTCAGATACTAATGGGATATTTAACCCTTTTATTAAATATATAACTCCTTACATTTTAGACCATTATCAAATAAATCATTTCATCCATATTTCGTTAATTTTCTAATAGAATGATAGGAGTACTTTAGATTCGCTAGGTTTAATTCCATTATAATAGGTATAATGGAATTTACGCTTAGCTTTAATCATACTTCCTCTCTAAGATAATTACGGGTTTTAAGAACCCTTAATTATCTATACAAGGGTTTAAACAGTATGTTCGATCGATCATCTCCTATGATGAAATTGGGGATATGCCATCCTTATCTCAGCCATAAATTAACATATATATGGCATTTGGGAGCTAATCATGATAATTAGATTGCATATATATAATGAGTAAGGCTACACATCATCCTCTTGTCCTCTTTTTGTCCCCCTAAAATTGATGTGGCTCTTAAAACCACTATTGAATTTATGATAAATCATCATTGGATTTTGATCCAATGGTGATTTTAAGAGACACATCAATTTTGAGGGGACAAAAGGAGGACAAAGGGATGATGTGTAGCATTTCTCATATATAATTAGTTGAACGTTTAAACGAGTACGTAACATTTGTGGGACATTTGGTAAATTCAAATGACACGTGATCAACCTTAATTTGATCACTAATTATATACAATCTAATCACTTATTAGATTCCCTTAATGGAGCTAAGTCAACTGACCCCTCCCCCCCCAAAAAAAAATTTCCCTTATCCATATCCCACATTCGATCTTCATCTCTCTCTAGATCATTATCAGAAAGATATTGCTACTTAACAATTTCGGCAACAAATATAAAAGAGTTTGAATGACTCTTACTTGTCCGAGCAGGTTTCAAACAATTCACCTCTATGTTTGAACATGTGAATTGCTTTATAGAATTTTTTTCATATTTATTACTCAAATTATTAGCAATCGAAAAAACAAAAATTTTGTTGAAAAAACATTATATATATATGTTACGAGTCTTCGAAGAGTTTGAGCATTGGTGGCTTTTAGAGCATTTGGAGGCCAAAGTTCTATGATTGCCTTAATGTCTTTAATGAATAGTATCTTATTGTGGGAAAATGAGAGTTATATTATATTAATTAATTGGTCTGACATAAGATACCGTTAATTAATAAAACAATAAGTTAAGAAAAGAATATACCTTTTTTTTTTTAAAAAAAAAAAAAAACTAAATTTAATTGTCAAAATTGAAATTGCATGAAAACTCAAAGACTAATTTTATTTTATTTTATTT
Source organism: Alnus glutinosa (assembly GCF_958979055.1). NCBI lineage: Eukaryota > Viridiplantae > Streptophyta > Magnoliopsida > Fagales > Betulaceae > Alnus > Alnus glutinosa. Next base: position 3,087,169 of record NC_084894.1, on the reverse strand, counting down.
TATTTTATTTTTTTTTGTGGCATTGCCCTTACTTTAGGACTTAGTGTTAGAGTACATCAAGAGATCAAGAATATTCAAGTTATAGTTGAAAACTATAACGTATCCATAGTACGTTGGAGCCTGTGACTAAAAACTATCAACTAGTTGGAGACTGCAACATAACTATAATTAAAATTGAGTAATGCTACACATCATTCTCTTGTCCTCCTTTTGTCACCCCAAAATTGATGTGGCTCTTAAAATCACCATTGAATTTTTGATATATCACTCTTGGATTTTGATCCAATGGTGATTTTAAGAGCCACATCAATTTTGGGGTGATAAAAGGAGGACAAGGGGATGATGTGTAGCATTACTCATTAAAATTTATCACTTATTTATATTTACCTAATTTTAGTTAAAGTCTATTTGTATTATCTAATTATCTTATTTGATATGTTGTAAACCTCTATCAAAGAAATAAGAGCAACAGCCCTTTGAAGTATATCCGGTATACGTAGATCATACACTGCATTATAAACATCTCTCAAAGAAGAAACCTCCACGTGGAAATTCACCTGAAAGAGAGCTCCGCGTTCGCGCAGCCAATGAGAAACGCCAGGTAGAATCACCAACCCAATAAGAAACGCTCCCCTCCCGTTATATAAACGCCTCCATCGTCACATTTATTTTCAATTTCGCATTCCTTCCTTCTCCACTATCCCCGAACGATCGAGAGCCCATTCCCCTCTTTTGTCTCTATTTTATCATTAAAAATTAGTTTTAAAAATTTAAAAGAAAAACCGCCGGATCTGGGTGGTCTCCGGCGCCAGGGAATGGAAGCTCAAGGCGCCGGACTGCCCCGTGTATTAGTGTTAGGCATTTGCGTCATCGGCATTTGGTCTGCCTATATCTGTCAAGGTGTTCTTCAGGAAACAATGTAAGTCTCTTCTGTTTTTTTTTTTTCGGAAATGTTGCTTTGATGATTTATTGCTGAGTCGATCTCTAATAGAAAACCGGGTGAGCGCAAGTGACAGTGTGTTTGGAGATTTCCAGATCACGCTGTGCTTTTGTGAATTTAGGTGTAGTAATTGTTATGTGATTTTCTTTACAGCAATTGCGTGATTTGAACGAAGTTTCTTCTTAGGCTTTTTTATCAAAGGCGAACATAAGTTCCAAATTTTGAGATTCTTAATCTGCATTACTCTAATAAAACGCTTATTCTTAATCATTCTTAATCTGCATTGATAAACCTATAGGTTTCTTAATCTGCATTACTCTAATTCAATATCATTCTTAATCTGCATTATTCTTAATATCATTTGAATATATCATTTCAATTCTTAATCTGCATTATTCTGATATTATTTCAATATCATTCTTAATCTACATTACTCTAATTCAGTATATGCTTACTGCTACACAGTTTTGTGGAACTTATTCACTATGATTGCCGCCAATGATATATATATCAATTATTTTTTTCTCACTATATAGGTCTACCAAGCGATTCGGTCCAGATGGGAAGAGGTTCGAACACCTTTCATTCCTTAGTTTGGCGCAGAATGTAGTATGTTTTATCTGTTCATATATACGTGAGTTCCACTCTACCTTCATTTTTTGGTTGTATCTTTTGCTAATATGTTACGTGTAGAAAGTGCATATATATATATTGAAGATATAATTTCATTGTTATCCTGTGTATTGAACAGTGATAAAGCTTTGGTTTACTGGTAGTTGTGGCGGTGCTCCTTGGCGGACATACTGGAGTGCTGGCATTACCAACACAATTGGTCCTGCTATGGGAATCGAAGCATTGAAGTACATCAGCTACCCGGCCCAGGTATGTTTCTCTTTATTCGACAGTTTTCTCATGTTTGGAAGAAAGGGTTATTGGTAGTCTCAACTAACCACAGGTGCAGCTGGTTTCTTTGAATCTATGAGTGTTTTGAATTTCTCATTTTTATTTGCTTCCATATATACTACTTAGCAGTGGCCATATTACTTTTGATCATTGTATCTTGAAGTGCATATTTCTTGATTAATGCTGTAAATATTGATGTTTTTGTTAATTAATTGCAGGTCCTGGCAAAATCTTCAAAAATGATTCCAGGTGAGATATTTACAAGTTTATACAAACTGAATTGAAACAAGCATGCTGTATGTTAAGCGTGCTTTTACTGGTGAAACTGTATTCTATGTGCCCTCAATCCTTCTGTTTGTAACATGTAAAGGAAGGAGAAGGATTGTTTTTTTTTTTTTTTCTTTTCTTTTCCTTTTTGGTCGGAAGAAAGATAGTTATTAGAGGACTTAGTGAAACTGTATATATTCCGTCTTCCTTAGATAGAGGTCTCTTGTTTGATGAGATCTCTTGGTTGAAAGGAATAGAGAATCCTGGAGCTCAGCTAGGGTACCAAATATTAAGGCCTTGAATTGTCAAAAGTAGTTAATCCAAACCATGTTGTATACCAAATAGTGCTGAATATTGTGGAATTTCATGCCTTATTTTGCCTTGGTTTGTTTGTTTGTTTGTTTGTTTTTGTTTAGTTTGCTCTTTCTTTTCCGATTCACACAAATAAGCTAGAAATGTGATCTATAATGAATATCATGCATGTGCTCTTGGATAGTTTATTAGGTACTCAATGATGCTGTTCTAAAGCAAAATCCTTTCCCTTCACTTTCCTGCAACTTGGAGATGATATCAATCCCACTAGTTTAATGAAAAACTGAGTCATGATACCCATAAGGCGGATCCTCTTATTTTATGACGTATCATAGGAATTTATTCTTGCTGTGTTTATTTGTTCCATTGAGGGTGGATTATTTGTACAAGGAGGCTAATATTTCTATGCTATATGAATAACTAATGGTTATGTCTTACTTTTATGCAGTAATGCTGATGGGTACTTTAGTTTATGGTATAAGATACACGCTTCCGGAGTATCTTTGTACTTTTCTTGTTGCTGGAGGAGTATCTACATTCGCACTCTTAAAGGTAATGATTATTCCTATGCGAAAAACAACTTTTTTTTTTTCCTTCTTAAATTTTTTAATGCTTGTTTTTTAGGACTTCTTTGGAAGAGTAAATGATTGCATCACTTGATTTCCAAATCTGATTTTTATTGTTTGTCTCATCTATAATTGGGTTGATTTCAGACTAGTTCAAAGATTATTAGCAAGCTGGCACATCCGAATGCACCTCTTGGGTATTGCCTATGTTTCCTGAACCTTGCATTTGATGGATTTACAAATGCTACTCAGGATTCAATATCCGAAAGGTATGCTGAGAAAAACCTTTTCTCAAATTTTGATTTGATTCGTTGTTAAGTTACAACCAATTGGTTGTATGTGATATTGAAATTTTACTATAGCATTTTTCATTTTTTTTCTTCTTGTGTAGAAGTCAATAAGCAACCAAAGAAAATGCATCTCAATTAAGTTAGTTTTGTACTTTAACCGAAAAAAGCAATTTGTTGGTGATTTGCAAGGCCAAATCTATGTACCTCCCTGCCACGAAAGAACTTGATTAATTTGTGAAAAATGCCGTCAATGCTGTAGAAATGTTAGCAAAATGCCTGAAAGGCTACTTATATTTCTATCATTTTGTGTTCTACCTGTAAGAAACAAAATGTATGGAGTAAGTCTACTTTAACATGATAAATTGATGTTAATAAATCTTTAAGCAAAATCACAATCATATAAACCAATCTCAGAAGAAATTACCTACATATAGCAGGTCCAGACCACTAATTGCCAGTTTACCTTTTGGCCAAGAAGTTGGCTTTTATCCCTCTTGGCCCTTCTACGGTTCTACCTATATATATATTGTCCTGTTCACCTTAAACAGCCACCTGTTGAAATTCCTGCAGTCTGCAACTCCTTTTCCCCTATTGTTCTATAATGAGATGACTTCTATTACTGAGGCTATCTCATTTTCTTACCAATCTATCTGAAAAGGTATATAGATAATTCTCAACTGTATTGGTTTCTCTGACTTAGGTACCCAAAAACACGTGGCTTGGATATTATGCTAGGAATGAACTTTTGGGGCACCATTTACAACTTGATCTACATGTTCGGCTGGCCAGGTGGCAGCGGATTCGAGGCAGTCCGGTTTTGCAAGCTGCATCCGGAGGCAAGATGGGACATTTTACTCTATTGCATTTGTGGGGCAGTGGGCCAGATTTGCATATTCCTGACCATAAGTCGATTTGGCTCCCTTGCTAATACCACCATCACCACCACCCGCAAGTTTGTCAGCATCGTGGTTTCTTCATTGCTGAGCGGCAATCCCCTGTCAACAAAGCAATGGGGGTGCGTTGTCATGGTGTTCTCTGGGTTGTCATACCAGATCTTGCTCAAGTGGAGGAAGCTGCAGAGATCGCAGAAGAAGAGAAAGCCCAAGTGAAGAGGAAGTGTAACAATTTTTGAACTTTTAACATCTCCCTCTTTTCCTTTTTGGCCATTTTATCCGTCTTTGCTATATCATTTATAGTAACCATAAAGTTCGATGGTTTCTAATTTAGATGATGATCCTTACGAAAATCAGTCAATGTAATTGTAGATTCTTTATCGAGAAGCACAATGTTTTGTCATGCTCTTGTTGGCCATGCTACTTCAAATTCTAGGTACATATCTTGTAATCAATAGTGGAATAATGATAACTTAAAACAGGTATTTGGTACGTTCTTATAAAGTCTGGCAGATTGGTTCTTTTTAACTATGTTTGAGTATGCCACGATGGTATCTATTGAGACAAACACATATCATGCCATCTAGGGTTGGAAATTTTTTACACGACCTGCAAACAGTACACGAAGTTATAGAGTTTGGGTTTAAGCTAAACGAGTTGATGGCATGATCCGTTTAGTGACACATTTATAAACGGGTTAGCCTGTCAACAGTATTAATAAAAATTCAATACTTTCAATCTCATAGGTTGCTAAACAATTAGCTTCACTTTTTGTTTTAGGATCTTCACTTCTTTTTGCTAATTGGAACAAAGCATCTCTAATCCATGGGATTTGAAATTTTATGACTTTAGTATTTCATAAAAATTCAAAACTTTCAATCTCATAGGTTGCTAAACAATTAGCTTCACTTTTTGTTTTAGGATCTTCACTTGTTTTTGCTAATTGGAACAAAGCATCTCTAATCCGTGGGATTTGAAATTTTATGGCTTTAACACTTTCAATCCGACTTTCCCAATGTGTTTGTGAGAGAGGCTTAAGAGTTAAACCCATCGCTTGTTACAAGGTTAAGACTATGACAACCACATGGTGTGTAAAACACTTCTTGTTCTCATGAATCATTAATATCGAGTTCAAGATTTTTAATTTCATTAAAAATACATTTTTTAGTAGTATCATCCACTTTTATAAATTCTATAAAATGTTCATCTATTTTGATTGTATTTGTTGAAATATCAACACATCTTAGTATGAGAGGCATTTGTTCTTGATGATTTGCATCAGGAGTACAATCAAGCATAATTGAAAAGTATTTTGTATCTTTAATTTTTTTAATAATATTATTTTTAATTTCAGTTGCTAACAAATGTATCAATTCATTTTGTATATTATGTCTAAGATAATGATTATGAATTTCGTCATCTTTAATATGTCGAATATGTTCTTGCATTACTAGATAAAATTTTGCTATCATTTCAATTAGACTTAAAAAATTTCCATTCTTTTCATTATTCCCTCTCTCGGACCCAGCAGATAGAGCGCTCTTCGACCATCTCTCTCTCTCTCTCTCTCTCTCTCTCTCTCCCTCTCCCTCTCCCTCTCCCTCTCTCTCTCTCTCTCTCTCTCTCTCTCTCTCTCTCTCTCTCTCTCTCTCTCTCTCTCTCTCTCTCTCTCTCTCTCTCTCTCTCTCTCTCTCTCTCTCTCTCTCTCTCTCTCTCTCTCTCTCAGATTTTGGGTCTCTCTTGTTGCAGACCCACCGACTGCCACCCATCGGAGCACCCGCCCCTCTCTCTCGCCGTTTTCCTGCTGTAAATTTTCTCCTCCTCTCTTTGTCCACGCTTTTCATGATTTTCTTAAACTTTGTTTGGTTGCTTGGAAAACGGAAGAAAAGAGAAGAGAAGAAATCTGAAAGTCATGATTTTTTTGATTGATTAAGTTATTGGTATTAATTAATTTAATTTCTTTGGTTGTTTGGTGCTAAAGTTTAGGCTTTCTTTGGATTTTTTAAGTGTTGGGTTTTAGTTTAGCCTTTGACTCTGTTCTTGCTGTCTACGAAGGTTTCTACAACCTGAAGCAGGTTGGGTTATTTTCAAAGTTTTGAGCTTTAAGTTCCATAATTTCTTATGGGTCAATTTTTTTTTTTTTTTTTTTTTGTTATTCGTAGAAGTTTGCTATTTGATTGCTTTGTTTTTGGTTGGTGAGAGAATTGAGGTAAAATAGAGAATGAAAAGCAGAGTTGTGTGTGTTTTTCGCTTTGTTGTTCTGTTTCCAAGAGAATGTGAAAGATAAATTGAACTAAGTCTAATCGTTGGACTAACAATAAAAAAATTGTTGATTTTCTTAGCATTTTCTTATATCCCTCAGGACTACAATATATGGTGTTTTAGATGGCTAGAGATTGGTCTGTGTCATTGCTAGGTTCTTTGTTGGTACAGTTTCCGGTATGGTGACGTGTCGCCTAAGGATTCGCTGCCTGACTTTTTACCGAACACTTCAACCCTGCAAAAAGGAACAAACAACTCGTCGGGGGTGCCGACCACGCCCACTCCGATGCCTAAGTCAGTCTAAAAGGTTTTCTGTATAGAATCCTTAATCTTAATCTCAAGAGCTTAGAGAATTCGTTTCTTATACCTGGTGTGACGATCTTTATTTATAGGCCGGACCTTCTTGACATTGAGTTGGATTAGGAGTTTGAGGAGTCCTAGCCCGGTTTGAATTTTCATCATATCTTCTGGGAATTTGAATAGGAGTGTTGAATCCGCAGTTGATTGCGTTTGTACTTCTTTAAATTCGATTCCATGTCAATAATCATCTTATCCCATAAATCATGGATCTGTAGTTTATCCCTGATCTCCTGGGATTCTATCCTTATCGAATTCTGAGACGGGTGTGGCGCATGGCACCTTCCTAAGAGACTGTAGCACATTTCAGCTGACCTCCGAGGTGATGATATCCGAGACGTTTCTGCTTTTACCTGGAGATCTCGGGATATATCCGCACCATAACAGGGTTGTGTAAGTCCGAGATGTTTATACTCTGAGATGTTGACTCATCCAATGGATATCACCCCGAGAAGATACCGCACCGACTCGATATCATACCGAGGTGTTATTACTCCGAGGCACAAATATCCGAGATACGTTCACTCCATCTTGGCTGGGAGATCTCGGGATATTTTACACACCGTAACCTGGAATTTTAAGACCGAGACATCGTCATATCTCCGAGATGTCTTCGGACCTAAACGTCCTTCCCTTTACTGGATAGAACCATGCGGAACAAGTAGCCGAGACATAACTCCGAGATGTCATTGGATCCACGTGTCTCTAGGGTTGATTTTATCCCTAACAGTTACCCCCCTAATTCTCTAATTTCAGAAATAAACGGAAATAAGAGAATTACTTTCCAGCTGCCAGTCTGTATCTGATGTTTGCGCAGGGCGCGTCTTTTCAACAGTTCAAATTTTAAATTTGACCGCTTCTTTTCCCAACGTCGACGTCATCTCTGCACAGCCGCCTTTTTGTCATCATTAAATGGTATCGTCGAGGCAGCGTATTTAATGCTGAATTTACGGAAGGCGCGCCTTTTCCTCTTCGGAAATTTTGAATCGACAGCGCCCTTTGGCATTTCGGACGCGTGGTAGTGGAGGCGTTTAAAGTTGGGATATTGTACTGTTCACTCACTGATACTTCTTTTTCTCGATACTCCATTGTCGTCTTCCTCCCTAAACTTTTCCTTTCTCTGTATTTTTCTGTTTCTGCCTTTCTTCTTTCTTCCATGGCTCCCAAGAAAGCTGTCTCAGCCTCGTCTCGGGTTCGGACAAAGAGACCCGACGGCTCTGTGGATCTTTCTCCTTTGGAGAGCAGGGTCGATTCCATCATCTTCGCGAAGCATGAGGGTGTCCTTCGCTCGAACTATGAAATTTCTCCAACTGTGAAGATGTTCTATCAGGCGCCTGGAGCTCGGTTCATTAATGGCGGCGATATTACCCTTTATGAGAGGATGTTTCTTGCTGGGCTTCGATTACCGTTTCCGGAGATTGCTCGAGACTTCGTTCTTTTTCTGATGATCGCGCCCAGTCAGATAATGCCAAATGCTTGGCGGTACCTGTTCGCCTCTTACATCCTATGGAGGCTTGTGTTGAAGAAGGAGATGAACATCCTGCAATTCTTCCACATCTATAGGCCGAGGCAGACTGCAGAGGGAATGATTGAACTCTGCAGCCGTCACCCGCCTGTTTTCATCAAGCTCAAGAGTGGGCTGACGAACAACAAGTTCTGGGAGATGCAGTTTCTCAGAGTTTCCGGGGAGTGGGAATGCCCCGAAGGTACTCTCCTTCCTGAAGATCGTATGATGCCTCGGACTTGGCAGTTGTTGCGACCTGACCGAAGTGACCCCCCTTCGCTCACTGTATCCGAACTGGAGGATGTTAAGGAGATAAGTGGGTGGTCCGCTGCCAGAGTCAAGGCCGACAAGTTTGAAGAAGTCGATTTTGACAATCTCGTCACCGAGGAGAATATGAGGCAGTTTCTCGGATATGACATTCCGAGAGACAAACAGTTAATCACCAAGAGGGGAGCTGTCAAGAAGAGGAATGAAGCCCCTCCATCCCCGAGACCTATGACTAAGAAGAGGTCACCTGAGGAAGTTCTCGGGGATGTTCCTGCACAAAAGAAACAGAAGATTCCTTTGGCCGCCTCGGGTGCGAGGAGAACTCCTCCTTCGGCTCCATCACCTAGGGTAAGCGTTGAAGAGGGGTCTGCCAGCTTTCGGGGTTTCATTCCCGAGGCTAGTCCTGCTCCTTCCTTTGTTTCACGGGATGAGTCTGGCTCCGAGGCTTCGTTCCATGGTGAACAATGTGCGGTACCTGAGAGGTCTGGAGAAGGAGAAGGAAATGTACCTGAGGCCCGAGATGTCCCAGTTGCGCGTAGGGTAAAGCATCCGGCCAGGAAACGGAAGCTTACAGGCCAGGACCGAATGGCTCAAAGACTTGCGGACGCCGGGCGACTGTGGGGTAAAGCGGTTATAATACCTTCCGACAAAGAGGAAGTGCGTCAAGAGCCTGTCGCTTCAAGTGGTGACTTTCTCGAAGAGATGGATGAAGAAGTCGGCACCCCCCTAGACGAGCCTTTGGCTGAAGAGTCTGAAGTAGAAGGTACTCCCCGAACTCCTTCTTCGGAACGTCCAGAAACACCACCACCCCCTGAAGAAAATCGTGAAACGGGGTACTCCACCCCCCGAGTTTCATGTTCTGCGCCTATACAAACCGAGACTCCTACTGGACTGTCCGAGGCTGAGGACGTTGAAGAGCCTTGCCCCTCTCGGGAAGTGATTGATCAGGGGGTGCCGGGATCTGCTCCTGGAACTCAAAGTCCCGATCAACCCGAAACAACTCCCCATGTTGGAGTGGCTGAGGAGTCTCGGATCGAATCCGAGAACGTTACTCCTGAAGCTGGCGTGCTCCCCGAGACTTCTACTAGGAGCGAGTCTCGTGCTGAGGCCAGCCCAAGCACCGGGGCTGTACCTCAAGTGGGTCCTAGCTCTTCCTCCAGGGTCTCGGCCGGTTTCGAGATTTTGGGCAGGGGTCTTCTGGGTCATCCGATGGAGGCCATAAAGAACTTAATCCCCGAGGGATATCTGGGGAATGCAGGGGCGTCTTCTCCCGAGAAGATCGCCCAAGGCATTCTCATCTCTCATTATCAGGTAAGTTTCTGGAGCTAGGACTTTTTATTCTGTTTGCATCCCGATTCTGACTTTGCTTACTTTTTTCTTGACAGCTTCTTGTGAAGATGACTGCCCTCTGGCAGAAGTGCGAAAATTGTCCTGCGCCTCCGCCCACTCCTTCCCCCGAAGTTCAAGCCCGCATCTCGGGTTTAGAGGATGAAGTTGCGGCGCTGAAGTCTCTTCTTCAGTCCAAGGACGAGGAACTCGCGTCCCGGGAATCAATTATATCCGAGATGCGTTCTGCTAAAGCTCGTTTGAGTAACGAAGTGGCGGAGGCCAACGGTCGATACGCTCGCTCTATTGAAAGTCTTTCTTCCGAGCTGGATCGTGCGGACCAATTGTCTATTCGTTTGTCGGCTGTGCAGAATGAATGCTCCGAGGCGTGCAAGAATGCGTTGAGTGCCGAGGCTGAAAAGGACAAACTCAAAGATGAGGTTGAAAGACTTACAGCCGAGAGGGATAAAGCTCTCAAGGCGCAGGATCACTCGGAGAGTCTCTTGATTCGTCTCAGGGCTAGATATGACGCCGATCGGGCAAAGCTTAAACGTTATCAGAAGCAGTTGAGCTATGCGCCTTATCTTCGGGATCAGAGTTGGGGTCGGGGTTGTCATTGGGGTTTCGAAAATTTTCGAACTTTGGTGACAAATCCTCAATATAAATTTGATCCCGAGACGGTTGATCCGATGTTGGTGGGTTTTCCAGAAGAAGCCATTGATGAGATGGAGGAGTTTGGTAAGGACTTCATGCCCGACGTTCCGAATTGGGGTCTTGACGCGCCAGTTCCCGAAGAAGACCCTCTTGACGATCCTGCTAGCTAGAAGCTGTTTTCTTGAATTTTTATCTTCTCTTTTCTTTACCTGTACATTTTTCTTTGTATAAAACTTAGAATATGATATCTTTTGAATGAAATTTCTACCTTCTGCTTAGGCATTTTCTTTTCTGTTTTCGGTGTCGGATAAACCGAAAAACCTTTTCTGCTCTCGGTGTTTGACAGACTTTCCTGCTTACCTTAATGAGTTACCCCCCACAATCTTAGTCTGCGACCGCAGGCTAAGTCGTTTGAGGTGGGTAGTTAGATTGTTGAGCTTTACCTTTCTTTTAATTTCTTTATCTTTGAAGGCTTCAATCTTTCAACATTTGGAGACCTCTAACCGAGAGGTTTTCTTGTCTTAGTGTTCTTTTCATGACCACTTCGGGTTGTCTAAGGAAAGGACGTGGGCAGATTCTTTCCTGGATGCTCTTGTCCTTCCGAAAACCTGCAATCCTGCATTGATAGCCTTTATTGGACTGGCATTGATAGCCTTTATTGGACTGGCATTGATAGCCTTTATGTTTTTCTTGCTCTCGGTTTTGGAAAGACCGAGAGACTTTTCTGACAAACCGAGAGGCTTTTCCTGCTCTCGGTACTGAGTGACCGAGAGACTTTTCCTGCTCTTGGTGTTGAATGACCAAGAGACTTTTCTTGCTCTCGGTTTTGGACAAACCGAGAGGCTTTTCCTGCTCTCGGTACTGAGTGATCGAGAGACTTTTTTTGCTCTCGGTTTTGGACAAACCGAGAGGCTTTTCCTGCTCTCGGTACTGAGTGACCGAGAGACTTTTCCTGCTCTTGGTGTTGAATGACCAAGAGACTTTTCTTGCTCTCGGTTTTGGACAAACCGAGAGGCTTTTCCTGCTCTCGGTACTGAGTGACCGAGAGACTTTTCCTGCTCTTGGTGTTGAATGACCAAGAGACTTTTCTTGCTCTCGGTTTTGGACAAACCGAGAGGCTTTTCCTGCTCTCGGTACTAAGTGACCGAGAGACTTTTCTTGCTCTCGGTTTTGGACAAACCGAGAGGCTTTTCCTGCTCTCGGTACTGAGTGACCGAGAGACTTTTCCTGCTCTTGGTGTTGAATGACCAAGAGACTTTTCTTGCTCTCGGTTTTGGACAAACCGAGAGGCTTTTCCTGCTCTCGGTACTGAGTGACCGAGAGACTTTTCCTGCTCTTGGTGTTGAATGACCAAGAGACTTTTCTTGCTCTCGGTTTTGGACAAACCGAGAGGCTTTTCCTGCTCTCGGTACTGAGTGACCGAGAGACTTTTCCTGCTCTTGGTGTTGAATGACCAAGAGACTTTTCTTGCTCTCGGTTTTGGACAAATCGAGAGGCTTTTCCTGCTCTCGGTACTGAGTGACCGAGAGACTTTTCCTAAGTATGTAAATCGGATTGATTCTTGGATTTCTGCGATTGTCAGTAGATACTGGGAATAGACATTCTTTATTGAATATGAAATTGTTTGTAAAAAACTGAAAAAAGAGAACAATGAACTACATAAAATATTTTTTCAGGTGCTCGGCATTCCATGATCTTGGAAGTATTTTTCCGGTCTCGGTCATCAAGCGATAAGCTCCCTTCTGATGGCATCCTATTACCTTGTAGGGGCCTTCCCATCCGGGTCCCATTTTGCCTTCCGTTGGATCTTTCGTCATCAAGCTCACCTTCCTGAGTACCCAATCTCCGATTTGGAACTTTCTGGGCACCACCTGTTTGTTAAAGTACCGAGCCGTTCGATTCTGATATGCCGCCCATGTGACATGAGCGTCGTCTCTTTTCTCTTGCAACAGGTCCAGGTGTACCTTAGCATTCTCGTCGTTGAGTCCTGGATTGTAGTGAGCCACCCGGAAGCTTGGAGATCCTACTTCCACAGGAATCACCGCCTCGGTTCCGTATGTAAGTGAGAATGGTGTCTCGCCCGTTGGAGTTCTTCTGGTGGTTCGGTACGACCACAGCACCTCTGGAACGTAATCAACCCATGCTCCTTTCTTTTTATCAAGCTTTTTCTTCAGGATCTTTACCAAGGTCTTGTTTGTCGCCTCTACTTGACCATTTGCCTTCGGGTATTGTACCGAAGCATAATGGTTTCGGATACGGAGCTCCGAACACCACTTCCGAAACGGTTCACAGTCAAACTGCTTCCCATTATCTGTGACGAAAGCATGGGGAATCCCGAACCGGCACACCACTGACTTCCAGAGGAAGGTTATGGCATTCGCAGTAGTTATAGCTGCTAATGCTTCTGCTTCCGCCCATTTAGTAAAGTAGTCTACAGCTACAATCAAGAACTTCCGTCCACCTTTTCCTACCGGCATCGGACCAACTATATCCACCCCCCATTTTGCAAATGGCCATGGAGAAGTGAGGGGGATGAGCTTCTCGGGACTTGCTTTCATGATTCTTGCGAATCTCTGGCATTTATCACAGGCTTTGACAAGAAGAGCTGAGTCTTTTTTGATCGTGGGCCAATAGTAACCTGCTCGGATGGTTTTTTGCGCCAGCATCCTTCCTCCTGAGTGGTCTCCGCACACTCCTTCATGAATTTCCCTGAGGACATAATTCGACTCGGCCTTGGAGAGGCATTTGAGAAGGGGTTCGGAATATCCCCTTTTGTACAGTGTATCCCCGAGGAGGCAAAACCGTGCTGCTTGTATCTTCACCCTCCGAGCTGCAACCTTATCTTCGGGCAACAACCCATGTCTAAGGAACTGGATAATGTCCCTAGCCCACTCTGGCTCCTCCGGTGCTGAGTCTACTTCCATAACCTTGGTCCTCGGGGCTATCGAAGGCTCGGTCAGAACAATAATTTGCCTTCTTGACGCTTCCATCTCTTCCTCTGTTCCCGACGCGATCTTTGAGAATTCATCAGCTCGAATGTTTTCCTCCCGAGGTATTTTTGTGATGACAAACCTTTCAAAATAGGACTGGAATCTCCGTACTTCTTCCAAATACCTGGCCATTCTATCTTCTTGTGCTTCGAATTGCCCTTGGACTTGGCCTACGACCACCTGAGAGTCACTCCGGATTTCGACATTGGTTGCCCCCATCTCTCGGGATAATGCCAAACCTGCTATCACCGCTTCGTACTCAGCTTCATTGTTTGTTGTAACGAAGTCCAGTTTCACAGCAAAACCGAATTCTTGCCCTTCGGGATTCCTGAGGAGGACTCCTACTCCGCTTCTGCTCTGTGTAGAGGAGCCATCTACAAACACAACCCAGGTTGACTCCTTAGGAAGTTCTTCTGCTTCAGGAATGTTACAGAATTCTACCAGGAAATCTGCTAAAGCCTGTCCTTTGATAGCCGTCCGAGGATGAAACTCGATATCAAACTGTCCGAGCTCCACCGCCCAGTTGACTAACCTTCCCGAGAGGTCAGGCTTTTGCAACACCTTCTTCATTGGATACTCGGTCAAAACTCGGATAGCGTGAGCTTGAAAGTATGGCCTCAATCTTCTAGCTGAAATGATTAAAGCGAACGCCAACTTCTCGATCCGAGGGTACCTCCCCTCCGCACCATGAAGTGCTTTGCTTGTAAAGTAGACCGGTTTCTGAACCCCTGAATCTTCTCGGACTAGCATCGAGCTTACTGCTGAGGGAGAGACTGCCAGATAGAGATAAAGAATCTCCCCTTCGGTTGGGCAGCTCAACAGTGGTGGATTGGCCAGATATTCCTTCAATTTTTCGAAAGCTTCTTCACAATCCTCACTCCATATAAATGCTTTTCGTAAAATTTTAAAGAAGGGAAGGCACTTATCTGTCGACCGTGATATGAAACGGTTCAAGGCCGCAATTCTCCCTGTCAGTCGTTGAAGTTGTTTTGTTGTTCTCGGGGCCTCCATCTCGAGGACAGCTCTGACCTTCTCTGGATTAGCTTCAATGCCCCTTTGTGATACCATAAACCCCAGGAACTTGCCTGAAGAAACTCCGAAAGCGCACTTTGCAGGGTTGAGCTTCATGTTGTATTTTCTTAGAGTCCGAAAAGTTTCTCGGAGGTCTTCTATGTGTTTGTTTGCCCGAACACTCTTAACCAGTATGTCATCTACGTATGCCTCAACGTTTCGGCCAATTTGACTTTGAAACATCCGGTTCACCAGTCGTTGATATGTGGCTCCAGCATTCTTCAATCCGAAGGGCATCATCTTATAGCAGTAAAGTCCTCGGTCTGTGATGAAAGCAGTTTTCTCCTGGTCTGTTTCTTCCATGCAGATCTGATTGTACCCCGAGAAGGCATCCATGAAGCTCAAGAGCTCATGCCCGGCCGTCGAATCCACCAATAAATCAATCCGAGGCAGGGGAAAGCTATCCTTCGGACATGCTTTATTCAGGTCGGTGAAGTCTACACACATCCTCCACTTCCCGTTGGACTTCTTTACCAGCACTACATTGGCCAGCCATTCGGGATAATCTACCTCTCGGATGAATCTAGCTTTCAGCAACTTCTCTACTTCTTCAGCAACTGCCGTGTTTCGTTCGGCGGCAAAAGCTCTTCTTCTCTGCTTCACAGGGCGATAATTTGGGTCCACATTCAGCTTATGGACTATAACCGAGGGATCAATCCCCGGCATGTCTTCATGGCTCCAGGCAAATACATCTTTGTTGCGCCTCAAGAACGCCACCAGATCTTCCTTCAGGGGTTGAGGGAGTTGTGAGCCTATATGAATTTTGTTTCCCGAGTCGCCTATCTCGAACTCCTCCAAGGCTTCCACAGGCTCCCCCAACGGTGATTGCTATTTTCCATCCTCCTTAGTTCTCTCCCCCCGACCGTGCTGCCTCGGGGTATCTTTCAAGGACAGATTGTAGCATCTCCTAGCCTCCTTCTGGTCTCCTTTTACCTCTCCAACTCCTTCTTCTGTTGGAAACTTCATGCTGAGATGTGGTGTTGAAGTCACCGCTTTGAAATCGTTGAGAGCCGTACGTCCTATAATTGCATTGTAGGCCGAGACCTTATCAACTATTAGGAATTTTACCATAATGACTTTTTGCCTTGGATAAGTCCCGGCTGTCACAGGTAAATCGATAGAACCGAGAGGCAACACCTTCTCTCCGGCAAAACCCTGTAGCTGGCACGAGACCGGAACCAACTTTTCCAATGGAACACCCATGTGATCGAAAGCTGATTTAAACAGAATATCAGCCGAGCTCCCAGTGTCAATGAGGATCCGCCGGGTCTGATAGTTTGCTATGGTCAAGGTGACCACGAGGGCGTCTGTGTGCGGAAGCGAGACTCCAGCATAATCATCATCAGAAAACCCTATAACCAGAGGGTTATACTTCCGAGATTTTGGGGGCCTCTGGACCGAGTAAACTTCGAAATCATCGAGCTGCCTGGCGTATGCTTTCCGAGCTGAGTTGGACTCGCCTCCTCCTCCGAATCCTCCCGAGATGGTGTGGATGATAGGGATATTGCCCTGCTGTGCCCCCCGAGGCCTGCTTCTACTTCTCTCCCTTCTTTCATCCCTCCGAGGCCGAGGTGCTGGCTCTCGGCTTCTTTCTCTTCTTTCATCTTGTCTCGGTTGATAGTTTCTTCTATTATCCCGATCTTCTTCCCTCCTAGGCCTCGGATAGTGATCTCGCTCCTGTCGATTCCTCTCATTGGCGAGGAATCGGACTAGCTTCCCATTCTCAATGAATTTCTCGATCAACTGCCTCAATGAAACACACTGCTCGGTCAGATGACCGTGTGAATCGTGGAAGGCGCAGTACTTGTGAGCCAAGTATGGAGGGGGATTTCCTTGAATGGGTCTCGGTTTCTGGTAATTCGGATCTTTCTTGAGTTCCATGAGCACCTCGGTGATGGAGGTGTTCAACGGTGTCCACTTATAATCTCCGAAATTTTTCTTCACCTTCTTATATTCTGCGGGACCAGCATCCTGTACTGGCTCAGGATTCTTCTTTTTCTTAGGCTTCTCAGTGGACGGCTGCTGTTGTTGCTGGGAATTACTGAGGAGAGCTCGGAGCGTTTCTTCCTGGTTGATGTACCTGTCCATCTTCACCATAAAGGTTTGAAGATCTTTCGGCGGTTTCAACGCCAATTCCGCCATCAGAGGTCCATCTTTTTTCAAGCCTTGAAAGATTGCACCGTAAATGAAGTCGTCTGGTGCACTCTCTGTGTTCAGCTTCTCCTGGTTGAACCTCCACAGATAGTCTTTTAGAGACTCATTTGGTCCCTGCTGCACAGAGAGTAAGTACCCTCGGGGTTTCCTTCTAGCTCTCCCGGATACGAACTGGGCCAGGAATTTTCGTCCAAGGGTGTCGAAGCAATCAATCGACCTTGGTGCGAGATTCCTGAGCCAGTCTCGGGCTTTTCCTGACAGGGTGAGAGGAAAAGCTCGGCATGCCACAGCATCTGGTGTCTTGTGCAGGGAGACATGGGACCTGAAATTGTCCAGATGCTCCACTGGATCTTCGCTGCCAGAGAAGACAGGAATGTCAGGTACCTTGAATCTTCCGGGTAAGTCGCAGTTGGACACTTCTTCGGTGAATATGGATTCCTTGTGCTGGAAGAGGTTGTCAACAAGGGACTCCTTCCCATCACGCCTCTGGTCAATCGTCTTTGACAGCATATCATATTTCGCGCCCAGATCCTGGACCATCTTCTGCAACCTCCTTTCTGCCTCCGTGGGTGGAACCGGATTGATGGGCTCTCCACGATTCTCGTTCCGCCCGGCTCTCTCTTCATGGTTCTCGTTCTGCCCGTCATGATTCTCGTTCCGCCCGTTTCTCTCTCCTGAACCTTCGTGGTTTGTCCCATCGGCTACATCATGATTGGGCGGCGGAGTTCGTGCGGCTAGGAGCACAGCGTTCTGAGCCAACAAATCCTCCACATTCTTCTGCGCCTGGGCTAACTGTTGACTCAGTTGGGTTATTCGAGCCTCTGGATCCGCAGATTCTGCTTCTCCACGAGCATCGTCTCGGCTGGTTGGCGGCACTTCGTTTAAGATCGATTTGGAACGTCTCGTCGTCACCATTGCGGATTTGTTTTTCGTAAGAACAATTGATCGTTCCCACAGACGGCGCCAAACTGTTGGTACAGTTTCCGGTATGGTGACGTGTCGCCTAAGGATTCGCTGCCTGACTTTTTACCGAACACTTCAACCCTGCAAAAAGGAACAAACAACTCGTCGGGGGTGCCGACCACGCCCACTCCGATGCCTAAGTCAGTCTAAAAGGTTTTCTGTATAGAATCCTTAATCTTAATCTCAAGAGCTTAGAGAATTCGTTTCTTATACCTGGTGTGACGATCTTTATTTATAGGCCGGACCTTCTTGACATTGAGTTGGATTAGGAGTTTGAGGAGTCCTAGCCCGGTTTGAATTTTCATCATATCTTCTGGGAATTTGAATAGGAGTGTTGAATCCGCAGTTGATTGCGTTTGTACTTCTTTAAATTCGATTCCATGTCAATAATCATCTTATCCCATAAATCATGGATCTGTAGTTTATCCCTGATCTCCTGGGATTCTATCCTTATCGAATTCTGAGACGGGTGTGGCGCATGGCACCTTCCTAAGAGACTGTAGCACATTTCAGCTGACCTCCGAGGTGATGATATCCGAGACGTTTCTGCTTTTACCTGGAGATCTCGGGATATATCCGCACCATAACAGGGTTGTGTAAGTCCGAGATGTTTATACTCTGAGATGTTGACTCATCCAATGGATATCACCCCGAGAAGATACCGCACCGACTCGATATCATACCGAGGTGTTATTACTCCGAGGCACAAATATCCGAGATACGTTCACTCCATCTTGGCTGGGAGATCTCGGGATATTTTACACACCGTAACCTGGAATTTTAAGACCGAGACATCGTCATATCTCCGAGATGTCTTCGGACCTAAACGTCCTTCCCTTTACTGGATAGAACCATGCGGAACAAGTAGCCGAGACATAACTCCGAGATGTCATTGGATCCACGTGTCTCTAGGGTTGATTTTATCCCTAACATTCTTGTTGATTTGAGTTATTGTTATTTGATATTTTGGATTAATTTTGAGGTTTTGGGTATGGGAATTTGTAGAAGGTCTGAAGGTGGATTCTCCTCACCTTTCTTTGTTGGTTTGAATTCTAATTTGGCATCTAAAAATGGAGTTTGTATTTATTTCCCCATTACTTGCTCAAAATTTCCTTCTCTCTCTGATTCTGACCACTTTAATAGGAGAATAAATTGCAGTATTTATACCTGTACACCTAGCCACAGAGCTCCATCTTCACTTCCGATGCAACTTGACATTTTAACTAAGCAATTTATCCTCTTCATGAGTCCAAGGACCTCTTGTCCACCCTTGTTCTGGAATCTCCCAACCCATCATTTATGCTAATATTTCACTCTCTCAAATTACCATTTTCTCTGTGGCTGCCTGATATTAATATTATTTGTGGATGTGGGTGATATTAATTGTTGTACTGATATGAATCTTCACACTCTCAAATAGGATTTCTCTTATGTTTGTACCAAAATGCTATTTGCTTAACCACAAAGACACCAATTTTGCTATTCCCCCTAGAATGATGGTGTGCGATTGCTTGATGGGCAAAGAATCAGTGTCTTTCCATGTATGTTTGTGTGGAAATTGCTACAAGCAGGGCTTTTTTTTTTTTTTTTTTTTTTTTTTTCTATCATGTTAAATTAACAACTTTCAGTGATTTGAGAATGTTTGATGTGTTTGGCTACGAAGCCAAACTAGCCATACAATTAACCTGATGTTATATTTTGTTTACCAAAATATATCAATAATAATAATTAACCACTCGCAATAGAACGAATCCTTGTAGGATAAAGCTATATTGAGAGTGACCGAATCTCAAGGACTACAGGGGTATTGCTATCAAGATTTTCAAGATTAAATATAACTTAATTTAAAATATGTTTGATTTTTGTTTATTTAAAATAAAAACATAAAAGTAAAAGATATAAAAATAAAGAGAGTATGGATGGGATAAGGAATAGGGGATTGATTTCACCACTCACCGCATAACAATGGTCAATCATAAATTAACAAGGTAAATTCATACTATGCATGATATAAGGCTCGTCTCACTCGAGTAGTCAAGAAATTACCTCTAAAGAATAAGTATAATCCATCTTCGGTTGGCACGGACTGTCCACCTAACCACTAAGATGCGGTACGATTCGTCTTCCCTAGGCATGGATTAGCTACGTCTTTAATAGGATACATACAATCAATAGAAAAGTATAACCCATATTCGGTTGGTTCGAACTATTTACCTAAATTACACTAAACTAGGGTGTAGTACAATTCGTCTTTCCTAGGCATGGTCTTTCCAACCCTCTTGATCATATGTCAATTAAAACCGTTGTATAGCAATCATTCACATAATCACAAAAAATATGAAGGATTGAGTTCAATCAATATAAAAGACTTTTTAAGACAAGATAAGAAATTCATAATGATTGAATATAAACATTAAGATCAATTCTCATAGTTATACAACCATCATATATATAGAAAATACCAAATTAAAATATAATTAAATCATTGTTACTTGGAAAGGGCTACATCAATATCCTTGTAAGAATTTAGCCGCTCATTGTGGTGCTGGGATGGTCTCCTGCCATGTTCTTCTCCTCTTCAACTTGTTAGGCCTCCAAGAAAAATTTTCTGTCTAAAGCTAAGCACAAGCACAAGCACAAGCACACCTTCTCTTAAATCACAAGGGATATCCAATTGTTTTGTAAATAAAAACCAAGCAATCAATTATGTGAAATTATCTATACTCATCAAATGTATCCTTGAATCACAAAAGATATCAAAGAATCATTCCACACATTAAAAAGAAGTAAAACATTGAAAAAATTAAACCAAATAAAATCGGATAATAAAAACTTACATGGAAGTATTGTCATTCTTCATTGATGATGATTCATCCTCAACCTTAGCTGAAAAATTAGCTATACATGATTATAAAAAATAAATCCTAAACTAAAGAAAACTTAACCTAAAATGAGAAAAATATGAAGTTTGGTTTCTACTTTCTTGCTTCCCCCTCTTTTCTTGAGACTTAGCAGTCTATTTATAGGGAGCAAACAAATCCTAGAAGCCCTAGAAATCAGAGAAAAATCGGAGGTTAGTCTTCTAGTTTGAGTAGGAGATTGAAAACTCAATCCAAGAAGGAAAATGATTCCAAATACGTCCAGATTTGTAGTCTTTTATTGTGGGGCACTTTTGGCATATCAGACATCTGAATTAGGAAAACCTATTTAACAATGATTTGTAGTATTTTGAATTAGATTTCCAATGCCACTAATTTCACCTTAATCCAATACTTGAGTGGAAAGTTATGGCTAAAATACTATGACATGTGCAGAATCTAAATTCTAATCCAATTTTGACTCTAATTAGAGAAATTCTAATTTAGTCTTTTCCTTGACTTGGTTAAGCATAATCACATCATCTAGGTCTTCTCAAAGTGTGCTTTCTTCTAAACTTCGCATTTTTCACCTTAAAGCTGCCGTTTTCTCTCAATACAAAAAAATTAGACAATAACAAGGCTAAAGGTTTAGCATATGCAAATTAGGGGGCCAAAATATATAATATTTTGCACTCATCGATAGGTAAGGTGTGTAGATATCAGGCATGGTGCTCCATACTGATTTCTGACTTGATTTGACAAGTGCTAGAGATCCTAATAAATGCTAAGGATCTTGGTCATTCTTGACCAAACATACAATCCTGACCAAACACATAATCCCGACCGTACATATAATCTTGAGTGTACATATCATCCCGACCGTACATAATCTGAGTGTTGTACGACCCATGTATAATTTGATTGGGGGATAAAAATTTTCCAACAGTTACCCCCCAATTCTTTTATCTCGTATTTTGAGATAAAGAGAATTAAGCAAGGGAATTATGGAAACTGATGCGTCGAAATTCTAGGATCTCGAACTTTTGCATTTCTTGAATTTCATTTGATGAATTGACTTTTCCTAAGCTTTGACCGAGTTTCCAAGTTTTTGTAACTCTCTGAGACTTCTCATAATAATTCCACAGATTCGTGGATGCCGAACTCAAAAAGGTTATTGTAGTCTTCACGAAAACTCGAAAAATTTATATTAACTATCTCCCATTAGATAAGGGGGGTGTCTTGAGCTTTGAGTGTGTTTCCTGACTGACAACCCTACTCGACCGTTCCCAACCCTTTTTATAACCTCGGGTTAGGAAAACATCTCTGGAATCGGATTAAGCTTCCCGACTGACAACCCGCTCAACCACTCTCTACCTTCCTTATAACCTCGGGTAAAGAAGGCATCTCGGGAATGCCGGGCTTAAGGAGTCGCCTTAATGGCATGTGCCAGTGCGATCCTCGAGTGTGTAGGGGATCCAATGTACATGTGATCTCCAGCCCTTGGTCCCGATATGATTAAAAGAGAATGCAAAGTTTTTCTAGCATCAGGAAAGATGTGTACTCCTTCACGTGTCTCGTCTTGTGGATTTTCGACCGACGCCAAAGTTGCTCCTTCTAAGAATGTTTGCGTCTTTTGAATTTCCTGCAATAGAAGTTATTGTTTAATAAAATATTTGCTTCACCTGCCAAAAGTTATGATGTGTCGTCAACAGAGGCTTTGCTGAGTTGAAATCTGAGGAAGAGGTTGACCAGTCTATCCGAGCTGCCCCCTATTCGAGGGGGTAATTAAGTAGAGTTGATCCCGGCCACAACGGTTTTGAGCTGAGAGCATCCTGTCATCTATGCTGCTAAAAAATCGAAGTGTTGTTGTGTTTTCAAAATGCCATGTGGGGATTCTCCCCTAGAATCATGAAGCCAGGTCATCAATCCGTCTTCGTGTCTGAAAAAGTGCCCTACACCATTACGATGGTTTCGGTCCTACTTCATCCCCCAACTTCCAAGCACTCGCCTGGTGCTGGCACGGAAGAGGACAATGTAATAAAGACCAAGATTCCGGGACAACGTTCCTCAATGGGTGCACCCAATATTCCATGAGCCGGCCGGAGCAATAACTACTCCCTACGAACACTCTCACCTGCGAGAGATTTTATTTGGTGAGCGCTATCCTCCCTTATCTTTTCATTATAAAATACATTCGCTCCTGATGGCCATATGACCCTGGATGCTAGCGTTGATTGATTCGAGCCGACCATCGAGTGTATCAAAGTTCCCATTGCGAATGGGAGAGCATGTTCCCTTCCTTTGTTGAGTTTCCAACGTCACATGATGCTTTGAGATGCGAGCCAAGGAACCCTTTCATTACATGGAATGACAATGTTTAAATCTCGAGGGATGTCAAAGTCGGCTCCCACCTTTTTCGGTCTACCGTTATGATTGACATTCCAATCTAGTTTTTCCAAGGTTGAGCACAAAAATGTTCCAGGCTTTGGCTTTGCTCATCTTGGGTCTTCCAACAAATTTGCAAAGATATTGAAAAATATTTCTCCCAATGGGTCTGATCAATCACATAGGCCCTAGTCCCAGAAGTCACATAGGCCGAACTTCCGCCTTTTGAAATTAAAATGGAATAGGGTACCGAGTCCAATGGCTCCATCGTCCCCAACCTCTAATTAGTCGCCTTTTCAAGCTATGATTTCTGTGTCAGATGTGCTCAGGCAATCCGTTTGGGTAGATAGGGAAGTCTGAACCCCGAGGGGGTACCTTAATACATAATTTGGAGCCCGTTTACTCAAACCAACAAAATTGATGTGGATTTTCTTTCTACCCCCCCCCCCCATATTCGAAGGGGGATGATATCCAAAATTATTTCTTTATTCATGAGGAAACAACTGTTCAAATCCAAAGCTACCCCCTTTCTATCTAAAAGGGGATAGTCGCCGAGGTTACCTTTCTATCCGAGTGAGGGTGATCATCCAAATCCGAAGATACGCTCCTTTATCCAAAGGAGTTTAGCCACCAATGTTACCTCTCTATTCAAAAGAGAGGAAAATAGTAGTACCAAAACAAGGCTATAGGTTCTCAACGACGAACAAATACATTAGTCACCTCATAAAGTGTCTTTTGAACACCATGTCAATTTTGTTATTCAATAGAGATCTCCTTACCCGATGAGGAGTTTTCCGCATCCCTATCTATGGAAGACCCCCTTATCCAAGGAGGAATTTTCCATGAGATACTTCATCCTTTTTGTTGCATTATCCCTTAACAAAAACCTGAATGTCAAGGGTACCTTGTCTCCAAATTTCATCTTAGGGAATGTCTTCCCATGATGATTTTTTACCGAGGCTATGCTCCTCATTGATTTTTTACCAAGGTTATGCTCCTCATTGATTTTTTACTGAGGTTATGCTCCTCATTATTTTTTTGTGACCTTTTGAAGTCTTGAAATTCGATCTGTGATTAAAGCTTCCTGCAAATAGAACCTGTTAGCCGATGAAAATTTAACTAACTTGCTTCTGAGGGAGTGTATAAACAATAGTCGTTTGGAGCTGTCATTGAATGAGAACTGTCTGCCTTCGAAGGTGGGTGATTGAACTTGGTTCCTGTGAGGTTCCCTAGGATATCACGAAGCTGGATGACTGCTCAACTACTACCCGAGAGAGAGAACAACCTGTTGTGTGCATAGTGATTATCCAAGCAGAAATTGCTGAAATGTCTGTAAGTTGTCCCATAACTGGTAGCTTGTCCAACACCTCGCAGGAGCAATCAGTCCCCTCTGGAATACTGGTGCCACCTCCTAATCCAAAGAAGGACCCCCTTATCCAAGGAGGAGTTTTACAAACTACCCCCCAATCCTTGGGGAACAGACGCTTATGTGACCTCTTTATCTAAAGGTGGACCCCCTCCTTATCCGAAGGAGGAGGAATTTTACGCACTACCCCGATCCACGGGATATACACTTTTATGCCACCTTCTTATTCGAAGGAGGACCACCTTGTTGTTGGAGAAGGAGGAATTTTACGACAGTCCCAATCCGCAGGATAGACACTTTGCCGCCTCCTATCCGAGGAGATCCCCCCTATTGTCGGAGAGGGAGGAATTTTACGACTATCTCAATCCGCGGGATAGACGCTTTATTTAGGCCAGTTTCCGGGCCACGGAAGGTGGTGTTCTTGAGTGGAGCTTTACCTCTCGAGTTGTCCGTTGAGGAAAATGGCTATCTTGGATGGTGCTTGAACTCAGACCGTGCTTTCTTGGAGACATAAAAAATTAGTCAAATCAATTTTGAAATCTTCACGCAAATATATTAATTAAGCAAAATGTTTGGCTGTTTGAAAGTCCATGTGCCGTTGTTGCTGACGCATGAGTGGTTTAAGAGTAATAGATTGTAGGGCTGAAAGGGGCCATAGTGTTGCTGAAAAATGATAAACCATAGTGCCGAGACATATAACAATGCCGTGATAGGCGGCAATGTAATATACATAAGTACCAAAGTAGGCAATAGTATAACGGGTGGTATCACTGTAATAGGATGCAACATCAAAGTTGGATGCTTGACGTTATCCGGCCAATAGTGGTCATGTTGACAGAGTGAACGCCCATAGTCCTCGGAGGATAAACTTTGGCAGAGAATTTGTGCAGCTAGCTTCCAACGAGCCCATTAGAGGCCATTATGATAGAAAGCCAGAAAAAATATTGCTTGAGGCCGATAGTGTTCGTATTCTCTGGAAATAAAACCTGACAAGAAAATGCGTGGAAGCTAGAGCAAATTGAAAATTTTAACCCTTCTCTAAAAAGTTGCCTCGGTATTGAAGAAGTCGAAATGTCAGCGCATAAATCTTTATAGAATCTGCATATTGCTAATAATGCATGTGTATATGTGTGCTCTTTACGGTAGGCAAAAACAACTAGTTAGCGTGAGATAAGAAGGCCTTCAATTACCTTACCCCCCCCTAAATAACTAAGGCAATCACACAGACTTGCCTAAGTTATTTGTCGAGGGTGCATCAATAAATCCAAATTTCTTGCTTTAGCCGACC
The DNA here is from genome assembly GCF_958979055.1 of Alnus glutinosa. Taxonomy (NCBI): domain Eukaryota; kingdom Viridiplantae; phylum Streptophyta; class Magnoliopsida; order Fagales; family Betulaceae; genus Alnus; species Alnus glutinosa. The sequence continues at coordinate 3,061,553 of NC_084894.1, read as the reverse complement.
GAATTTTGCTTCAAAGATACCTTAACACATTCTAGAGATTGCTGAGAACAAAGAAGACTATAACAAGCATCACAAGTCTTTCTCTGAGATCCTCATGCTAAACTTCAAAGTTATCTCCCTTATTCGAAGGAGGATAATTTAAACTGAAAATTGAGTTACCCCCTTATCCGAAGGAGGATAACTTAAATTTAAAAACCGAATTACCCCCCTTACCCGAAGGAGGATAACTTAAATTAAAAACTGAGTTACCCCCCTTACCCGAAGGAGGATAACTTAAATTAAAAACCGAGTTACCCCCCTTATTTGAAGGAGGATAACTTAAACTAAAAACTGAGTTACCTCCTTATCCGAAGGAGGATAACTTAAATTAAAAACCGAGTTACCCCCCTTATCCGAAGGAGGATAACTTAAATAAAAAACTGAGTTACCCCCCTTATCCGAAGGAGGATAAATTAAACCAAGTTACCCCCCATTCAGTAATTTTCTTCTCAAATTGTTAGCAATTTAGACAGCAATTGTGAGAGAGTTCAATGGGACTCACCTATTTAAATAAATTTTGAGCTGCCCAACCACCTATCCGGGCATGCGGGTTTCATAGAGGTTCTCTCACATTTGTTGGCTATCTCTATCCAGCACGGAAGGCCTTAGAAATAGGCTTTTAGCCTTTCATGTGCCTATTGGGTACTCTTTTTTCTATCTTTACCAATTGTACATGACAAATTATGCTGCAAGAAAACCAAATGAGAGAGAGTATACATGTAAAATAAAGGGATAAATTAACTATGATAGAGTGTCACCATATAAATATTGATAGAAGATCGTAGGGGTGCAAATTAATGAACTAGTCTGTTTGACAACATGTTCGATATCCGCTCATTCAAACTCAACCTAAACTCAATGTTTGACTATAAAAATCCCATCGTGACTAGAGAAATCCGCTTGATTATTGACACATACTCGACTCACTTGATGAGACTCGATTAAGGCTCGCGAGTCTAACATGTACAAAGCTCAGCTCAACTTCCTTGCCTGACAAAGTTAAGGCTTGCAAGTTTTAATATGTTGTAACATATTTGACTATATAACTAAAGTCTGATAATTAATGTGTTAGTACTATATATTAACTATAGTTATAACAATGGTATATAATATTATGACATATGGTTAAGTTGTTAACTAACAGATTTAATAATTAGTACTTAACTATATTGAATAGTTAGGATATAAGTACATAAATGTATATATAAACATCATACATAGTTAACTATAGTTATGTACTACACTTATATACTATAGTTAATTAGTTATATATAGTATAATATTAGACTTACTACTTGCAAATATTATACGTATACTATAGTCGCTACTCTCTAATTAGCTATAATAATATATTCTTACTTATAGACTGAATCGAGTTGAGCCAAGCTTTAAGATTTTGGGACAGGCTTGTTTATGAGGATGCTTATTTGAGCCGAGCTCGAGTTTGTCGAATACTCGGCTTGGCCAGCTTTACTTGAATGACATTCTCAACAAGCTCGAGCTTGGATACACATTTCACAACTTGGCTCTAAATACATTTTATACACGTGATTCTACTATGCTGATTTGGAAATGCTTATCAGGCCTTGAATTTTTATTATTTTTTAATAAAGACTGACGACAATTTTCACATCAGCTCAATAAAATGAAAGTGAGATATGAGTTGAATATGTAGCATTACTCACAGTATTAACATCCTGGTGTCTCAAGAGCTGATGATTAATTTTGGGATTTGTATATATGATGGATTCGGACTAACCCTTTATGTATATTGTGACCTTTTGTACCATTTGCTAATTCTGAAATAAATTAATAATTATTTAAAAATGATTAATTTCTTATATCAGTAGGTTAATTAATTATTTAACCATGTTATGTTTTATGTTTCCAACTATTAGGTAGTGGTGTAACATTAAGTGTCTCATATTTTATGCAGACCATGGAGAAATCCAAAAGTGGAAAATGAGTAGGGTGCCAAAGGTAAATGCATGCACTTAACCATTCTAAAGGGCTCAATCCCATGGAAAAAAGGTCCGCGTTCTCCTTCTGCAATAACCAAAGAGAGAGACGTGACAAGAGATCGATGGAAATGAGATTAAAACAAATAAATAATTTAGGCTAGAATGTTAGCTTGAAATTTGAGTTTCTATTAGGGGACAATATAATTTGTTCTCCACTTGCTCTCAATAATTTGAAGAATCTTTTATTTATTTATTTATTTTAAAAGTCAATGTTCTAATAATTAGTATCAAAGCCATAATTAGCTTCGAGCGTCTTGGTTTAACACATTTGGTTTGGCTCCCGGTAAAAGAGTGTGATGGCTCTTAAAATACGCGTAAAACTCTTGGATCTATAAAGGCTTAGAAGCGAGGGGAGAGATAACTTGTGAATGTTGTGTCCTACTGGGCATTGTCCCACATTGAGAAAATATAAAGAAAAATAGTAGTATGTTAATATACCTAAATGAACCCATGCCCATAACTTAGACTTTTGGACTAGAAGTGGTGTCCAAATATGTATATATATTAAGTACTTACTCTTGTTTGAGTTCCTTGGTACTTCTTTCCCTAACAATGATATTCCCAAAGTCCTTATTGTAGTTTGCTTATCAATTACCAATTATGCATCCAGAATAATCTTTTAAGCCCAAAAGAAATTGCATAGGACTATATATATATATATATATATATATATATATTGTATACTTGTATCAACGTAATTTTCTGCCTTACCATATTAAGAGACACAATTTAATTGAACAAACAATAGGCTTTTGCCGATAATAGTCTTATGTGCAGAAGTTTCAACAGAGATTTTTATAGATTTTGCTACTCGAATAGTTAACAATTCCAACAATAAATGTGATAGAGTTTGAATAAGTCCTACCTACTTGAGTAGGTTTCGGGCAGCCCACCTCTCTGTTCAGACGTGAGCTTTATAGGATTTTCTCACATTTGTTACTCGAATTGATAGCAACCAAAAAAATAAATTATTAAGAATCCTAAAAGATCTGTTGAAAAAACATTATACATATGTTACGAGTCTTCGAAGAGTTTGAGCATTGGTGGCTTTTAGAGCATTTGGAGGCCTAAGTTCTATGAGTGCCTTAATGTCTTTAATGAATAGTATCTTATTCCCCCTCCCCCGTCTTGTGTGGAAATGTCAAAAAAAAAAAAAAAAAAGAAAAAAAAAAAAAGAATAGTATCTTATTATGGGAAAATAAGAGTTACATGACATTGTTATGAATTCATTCATGCATTTGGTGGATGACCATTTAGTTTCATCTATTGGAATTCTACACATTCATGTCATCTTTTAGAATTCCATAACATTCATGTAACACATTGATGTAGCCTTTTAATTCATGTCCTATCCTTTCCTATTCCTTAACCTCCCACTATGATTCTATGTCTATAAAAGGGAGTATTGGGTACTTTGTAAAACACACAATTATAGAGAAGAATCTTAGAATCATACATAGTTCCTGAAGAACTAGTTTCATATTTACAATCTCTTTATCTTGTCTTGTTATTTTCATTAATTTTACAACACGTTATCAGCACGAAGCTCTAGCCAGTTGTTGTGTTCTTTTGATCTTCAACATCAAAAGCTATCCGTGGGATATTCTTCAATCATTGTAAGCCTCTTTAAGATTTAGTAATCTTATTATCTATTTTGTTAATTAACATTCTAACATATGCTTAGAAATTTTTATTGTTTTAAGAATCATATTAAAACATATGAATCTTATGATCCATGTGCGATTAATATGAACTAAAATGTTATCATTTTATAATGCTACGAATATTGATGTTATGAATCTTGGAAATACTATTAAGAATGAAAATCAAACATCCCAGCAGGATCGTGATAAAGCAATGAATGAAAATCAAGCATCCCAGCAGGATCGCGCTAAAGCAATAATTTTTCTTCGCTATCATCTATATGATGAATTAAATAAAAATGAGTACCGTATAGTAAAAGATCCATTGACCTTGCGGAATAATTTGAGGGAGAGATACAAGTACCAGAAGACAGTTATCCTCCCAAAAAGCTCATTATTGTTGGATGCACCTGAAGTTGCACTCTTTAAAATCAGCTCACAGTTAAAACTGTGCACTTATGATGATATATACCATATTTCATGCCTCAAATGTGCTCCTACAGCAGTAATATCGAGACGTAATTTTACAAGATATTCTGAACTAATATCTTGTCTTCTAGTGACTGAGCAAAACAACGAGCTATTAATGAAAAATCACCAATCTCGTCCAACAAGTTCTACACCATTTCCTGAAGCAAATGGAACCTCATTTTGTGGTAATAAAGGAAACCATTATCGTGGACGTGGACGTGGACGTGGTAGAAAATATATATATATATATATATATATATTATAGAGGTCAATGGGAACGTACTCATAATTCTTACAAAAGAAATGTTCATTTCCACCAGAAGTGGAACCACACTGAGGTGAAAGAATATAAAAACAAAGGTTTACAGAATAAACCTACAAAGAACTATGAAGATCGATAATTGTTACAGGTGTAATATGAAAAGACATTTGTCGCGTACCTGCCGTACGCCTAAACATCTGATCGACCTATATCAAGCATCCATAAAAGAGAAAGAAAAGTGGATTAAAATGAATTTTGTTAATCACAGTAATCCTATAGTAATATATATATATATATATATATATATATATATATATATATATATATATATATATATATGTTTTCATTATGTTGTCAATTTTAATTTTATTTTGTTATTTTATTTTGATTAATGAAATTTAATATTTACTTTATTATGTATGGAGGTATGGGTCATACTAATGGAATGATTAATTCCAAAATGATTTGTGAAGATTTGTGTTTAGCAGACAGTTGTACAACATACACAATTCTTAGAGATAAGAAATATTTTCAATACTTAATATTAAACAAAGCTAGTGTCAATACAATATCAGGTTCATCAAACCTAATTGAAGGCTTTGGAAGAGCATATATTATATTGCCAAAAGGAACAAAATTTTGTATTGATGATGCTTTGTATTCTTCTAAATCTAGAAAAAATTTAATCAGTTTTAAAGATATTCGTCTAAATGGTTATCATGTTGAAACCACTAATGAAGGCAGTGACAAATATCTTTATATTACTTCAATAATTTCGGGCCAGAAGCTCATATTGGAAAAATTGCCTGCTTTCTCTTCCGGGTTGTATTATACAACAATAAGAACAATTGAATCACATGTTGTGATGCACCAGAAGTGCCCTAATCCAAAGATGTTTATGCTTTGGCATGATCGTCTTGGACATCCGGGAACAATTATGATGCGTCGAATAATTGAGAACTCTCATGGGCATCCCTTAAAGAACCAGAAGATTCTGTTACAAAGTGATTATCCTTGTGCTGCATGTTCTCAAGGTAAACTTGTAATAAAACCATCCCCTTCTAAGGTAATTCTTGAATCTCCATCATTTTTACAAAGAATTCAAGGGGATATATGTGGGCCAATTCACCCTCCATGTGTGCCATTTAAATATTTTATGGTTTTAATAGATGCATCAACTAGATGGTCACATGTTTGCCTGCTTTCTACTCGTAATGTTGCATTTGCTAGACTTCTTGCCCAAATAATTAGATTACAGGCACAATTCCCTGATTATCCAATTCAATCTATTCGGATGGATAATGAGGGTGAATTTACATCTCAAGCATTTTATGATTATTGCATGTCAATCGGTATTAATGTTGAGCATCCTGTTGCTTGCTCGACCTTTGCTTATGAAATCAAAACTGCCTGTTTCTGCTTGGGGACATGCAATATTACATGCTGCATCATTAGTTCAGATCAGACCAACATCTTACCAAAAATATTCCCCTTTACAACTTGCATTTGGTCAACCACCAAATATTTTTCATTTTCGCATTTTTGGTTGTGCTGTATATGTTCCAATTGCTCCACCTCAGCGCACTAAGATGGGACCTCAACGTAGACTTGGAATTTATATTGGTTTTAATTCTCCATCTATTATTAGATATCTTGAACCTTTAACTGGTGATATTTTTAAAGCACGGTTTTGAAGATTGTCATTTTGATGAAAATATATTTCCATCACTAGGGAAAGAAAAGTCGTTGCCAGAAGCACGACAAGAAATCACTTGGAATAATTCGACGTTATCTCATTTTGATCCTCGTACAAATCAGTGTGAACTAGAAGTTCAGAGGATCATTCATTTGCAAAGTATTGCAAATCAATTGCCGGATGCATTTACTAACAACAAGAAAATAATTAAGTCTCACATTCCAGCTGCTAATACTCCAGCAAAGATAGAAGTCCCTGTAGGACAATTAACTAATACAGCAGCAAATGAGTCTAAGGCACGCCTGAAGCGTGGAAAACCTATTGGTGCAAAGGATAAGATTCCCCGGAAGAGAAAAGCACAAGGAAATGAAATCGGCGCTCCTGTAGAGGTCTTACCCACAAAACAGGCAACAGAAATTGATCCATCCAAACTTTCTGTACAAAATTCTCCTGGAAAGAAATCTCCTGAAGAGGAATCTCCTGAAGAGTTACCCCCTGAAGAGGAATAGGTACCTGAAAATAATGAGATCTCAATAAATTATATAAGTACAGGAGAAATATTGGATAGAAATAAAATTGTTGTCGACAACATATTCTCATTTAAAGTTGCATTTGACATTACCAGAAGTAATGATGATATTGAACCACAATCCGTCGAAGAATGTCGACGTAGAAATGATTGGCCAATGTGGAATGAAGCAATTCAGGCAGAATTGAACTCACTAGCAAAACGTGAAATATTTGAACCTGTAGTCCAAACACCAGAAGGTGTGTCGCCTGTCGGATACAAGTGGGTATTTGTACGAAAACGTAATGAGAAAAATGAAATTGTGAGATACAAAGCAAGACTTGTTGCACAAGGTTTCCTGCAGAAACCAGGTATTGATTATGAAGAAATATATTCCCCTGTAGTGGATGCAATTACATTTAGATTTTTTATTAGCTTGGTAGTTACAGAAAGTTTGGATATGCGTTTAATGGATGTGGTTACAACATATTTATATGGATCACTTGATAATGATATATACATGAAAATCCCTGAAGGATACAAAATGCCTGAAGCATATAATTCAAAATCCCGAAGTATTTATTCTATCAAGCTACAAAGATCTTTATACGGGTTAAAGCAATCCGGACGCATATGGTACAATCGTCTTAGTGAATATCTATTGAAAGAAGGATTTGAGAATAATCCAATTTGTCCATGCGTTTTCATTAAGAAATCAGAATCTGGATTTGCTATCATTGCAATTTATGTAGATGATTTAAATCTTGTCGGGACTCCAGAAGAGCTCACAAAAACTGCCACTTATCTAAAAAATGAGTTTGAGATGAAAGATCTTGGGAAGACAAAATTTTGTCTTGGCTTACAGATTGAACATTTTCAAAATGGAATTCTTGTTCATCAATCAACATACACAGAAAAAGTCATGAAGCACTTTTACATGGAGAAAGCTCATCCTTTGAGCACTCCAATGGTTGTTCGTTCACTTGATGTGAAAAAGGACTCTTTTCGTCCTCGAGAAGATGACGAATAAATTCTTGGTCCTGAAGTACCATATCTTAGTGCAATTGGCGCACTCATGTATCTTGCAAATTGCACATGACCTGATATAGCATTTTCAGTTAATTTACTAGCAAGATACAGTTCTACACCAACTCGAAGGCATTGGAATGGGGTCAAACATGTTCTACGTTATCTTCGTGGAACAAATGATATGGGATTATTTTATCCAAGAGGTTCAAATTCACAGTTAGTTGGATATGCAGATGTGGGTTTTCTTTCTGATCCGCATAAAGGTAGATCTCAAACAGGATATCTATTTACATGTAGAAGTACTGCTATTTCATGGAGATCTGTCAAGCAAACACTTGTTGCTACTTCTTCAAATCACTTAGAAATTATTGCAATTCATGAAGCAAGTCGGGAATGCATATGGCTAAGATCTGGCTAAGATCACTAATTCAACACATTCAAGAAAAGTGTGGTTTATCCACAATCAAAGATAGCCCGACAATATTATATGAAGATAATGCTGCTTGTATCACACAGATCAGAGGAGGATACATTAAAGGTAATAGAACAAAACATATTTCACCAAAATTCTTTTATACACATGAGCTCCAGAAGAGTGGTGATATTGATGTGAAGCAGATACGATCAAGTGACAATTTAGCAGATTTATTTACCAAAACATTACCAACTACAACATTTAAGAAGTTGGTGAATAACATTGGAATGCGCCGACTCAAGGATCTTTCATCATAAACAATTGAAGCTATTCATGCTAATGAGGGGGAGTAAAATGATTATGCTGATTGTACTCTTTTTCCTTCGCTAAGGTTTTTCCCACAGGGTTTTCCTTTGCAAGGTTTTAATGAGGCAATCCTAAAGCATATGACGACACACAAGAATAATGTACTCTTTTTCCTTCGTCACAGGTTTTTCCTACTGGGTTTTCCTTGGCAAGGTTTTAATGAGGCATATTCTTAGTGTATGGTCATCCAAGGGGGAGTGTTATGAATGCATTCATGCATTTGGTGGATGACCATTTAGTTTCATCTATTGGAATTCTACACATTCATGTCATCTTTTAGAATTCCATAACATTCATGTAACACATTGATGTAGCCTTTTAATTCATGTCCTATCATTTCCTATTCCTTAACCTCCCACTATGATTCTATGTCTATAAAAGGGAGTATTGGGTACTTTGTAAAACACACAATTATAGAGAAGAATCTTAGAATCATACATAGTTCCTGAAGAACTAGTTTCATATTTACAATCTCTTTATTTTGTCTTGTTATTTTCATTAATTTTACAACAGACATTAATTAATTAGCCTGACATGAGATACCGTCAATTAATAAAACAATAAGTTAATAGAAGGATATACTCTAAGAAAGAAAGAAAAAAAAAAAAAAAAAAAAAAAAAAAAAAAAAACTACATTTAATTGTCCAAATTAAAATTGTACGAAAACTTAAAGACATAATTTTTTTATTTTTTATTTTTTTTGTCGCAAAGGCATATACCTTGTCGTTATTTTAGCACTTAGAGTATATCAAGAGATCAAGAATCCAAACTATAGTTGAAGATTATCACCTACTCATAGTTGGAGACTGTGATCTAACTATAGTTGAAAACTATCAACTAATCACGGTTGAAGACTGTGACATAGCTACAATTGAAACCTATCACTTAATCATATTTAAAACTCGAAATACGGGGCGGATTGCGGAAATTAAATTTTTAAAACCCGCAAACCCGCCCCGCCCACTCAAATGGGTAATATATAGCCATATTTTTCTCCTAAAACGTCAAACCTTAACCTAATCAAAAGAAAAAAAGAAAAAATCAATTCTCATTCTTTGAAGGCGCATCCTAAAGAGTTGAAGAGGTGGACATCAAGCCGTTTGAATCACTGAATCATGACATTTTGTTATACATGCACAGATAATATTGTGCATAACCAAATGGGGTAACAAAAGAAGCAAGAGCAAAGCCGAGATGGTCTTAACTCTTAAGGGGAGGAAATGGTCTGAAGAATTGAAGATGAAGGGATGGAGAGTTTTGCCTTATCGCTCCCCATGATAAAGGCATAACGTGTGGTTTGAGGTGCAAGATGTTTCCCAATGCGCATGAAGTTTCCAAGGCAGCTTAATGACTGCCATGTGTCCCTCTAAAGTTTTAAACATTGATATCTCAACCTGCAGGCAAAACATCTTTCCAATTCCAAGGCAGCTTAATGACTGCCGCATGACGTTTCACAGAAACGTTTTCAGAGCATATTTTCAAAAAACCCGTCACGTCCCGTCCCATCCCACCCCACCCCGTCCCGTGATACCCGAAATCTTACGAATTGAGACTAAAAGTTGCGGGTAGCAAGCTGTTGGGTCTCAAAGAGAAACTAGGTACAACCGTCCCAATCTGGCTCACGCGTACCCCTAGTTTTGTAGTTTGTACAGCCCTACTAATTACTACAATTGTTAAGAAAAATGTTAGAAATCGGTTGTTTGCTAACGAAGAAAAAGACGTTTGATTTTTTTTAAAGTGAAAAATAAAAATTGATTGATGTGATATAAAATGTGAGAGGAGTTTTGAATTTATTTATTTTTTATTTTTTATTTTTTATTTTTTGTAAAATAAAAATGAAGAAAGTAGTCTGGTAATGCAAATAAATAAGTTTGAATTTTTTTTTTTAAAGAAAGAAAAAAGAAAAAAGAGTGGTTGCCAATTGGGCTAATATAATTTATCAACATATAAAGCTGAAGTGACATTTTTAACTAATTATTGAATTAATATTTGTTAAATAAAAAAAATTTAATAATTAATTTAAGGGAAAACTTCACTTAACCTCTGAATTTTCATCACATTTGCAATTACTCTTTAAACTTAAAAAACTCTCAATTTAATGAATTATAACGGAGGAGTGTCAAAAAATTTAAAATACTCCTCATTTTTTTAAGAAAAAAAAAAAGAGAAAAATTGTAAGATTTAAGCGTTGGTCAAAATTTAATAAAATTTACAAAAATATACACGCCCGAATATGAATATATATATATATAAAACATAGATATTTTAAATTTTTTGAATGATGTAACGAAAAATCCTAATGGATAAGTGAAATTAAAAGATGAATACATTAAATTAAAAAATTTGTAAGTTTATAGGGTAATTACAAAAACGCAGACAATTTAAAAATTAATAAGTAAAGTTTTCCTCAATTTAAAGTGCCACTCAGCATTATTGAAAAATTATAAAATAAAACTATAGTATCTACCATTAGTCTAGTCAATATTTCTTGTCCTGTCAACTAAGCAAAGTAGCAAACCATTAAAGAAAAATCACAACATGCATGGAGCTCAGCTCACACAACGTCTACCATCAATTCCTCCTTTAAATAACTCCCATCACTACACCAAAATCCTTCTCTCTCTTTTTTACAGTTTACGTTAGCAAGAAGATGACATGTTAAATGAAAGGCAGTTGAAGTAGTTACATGAGCTGGCAGATTTATTACCCCATTTTCATAATTCCCGATCCCATTTTTCATCTTCCACGCCAAGAAAATTCAACAAGTGCGTGAGTATGTAAATTCCATTTTTGAATATTTTATGTAAACAGTTTTTACATTCCTTTTGTAACAGATACGCTTATAAATTATAGATACATCTCTCACAAATAAGCAAGTGAAAAAACAATTATTCCAAGAGGAAATCTATCTTCTTTACATATTGATGTATTTGATCAAGTATAAATGATAAACAGAACATATCCTTTAAAGCCATTGATGACAATATATTGTGATTTTTTATTTAACTTTACAGTATTTTAATTTTTTCCGGTGCTGTTAAAAGTAGCATACTTATAATCCTTCATATGTAGGTGTTGAGTTGCCAGCATTATTAAGAGGCTACCCATACTTATACTCATTTATATAGTTGTGTAGCATCATGATACCATGCACTTGTGTGTTATATAATGTTAGTGGTGTTGGTGTTTCCTTTGTTGTTTATTGAATCTTTATCTATTTATTTGTTTGATGTTATATTGACAAAGCATTTAACTCTTCCAGATTGATGAGAAGATGAAAGATGCTCTCCAGGTTGACTGCACATGTTAAGCTCCAGTGAGCATGTTACAAAGCCTACTATCTCAGAGAGCATAAGATGCAATTTTGAACAGATGGAAGATGAACGTGCTAAGGTTCACTTTCATTTTCCTTAATAGAAGAGAATGTCCTTTTACACACACATATATACAAACACATCTCTATATATTATAAAGACAAAGTTATATCTATGTTCTATCTGAATCCGAGTTATATTCTTAAATAATTTTTAATTCTAAATCAGTAGATATATTCTTCATTCTTGATATGCAGATTCTGTACAAATTAAATGTAGTTTAATAGATTTGTATGGTTTGAAGTTATTGCTGAAAATTGAATTTTCTCTTTAATTAAATAATTAAGTTAGAGTTGGTTGACGGGCATTTAGTATTACAAGCTCTCTTTCTTATGCCCAAATACTGTACATGCATACATTTGCTTCCAAACCAAGCCACTTTTGCACATATTAGGTAATTTATGAGTAATAAGTCTTCAAAGTGAATAGAGTGCATCATTTTATGCTTTGTGTTGATGTTATTGTGTTAGGTTCTTAATTGCTGTTGAGAGATAGAGAGTAGTTGAGAAAGTGGCAGAGACACAAAAAAGAAAATGGCTATAAGTGGAGTTGAGAAGAATGCAAATGTCAGTAAGATCATTATGGAATAGAATTTGACGGAAAAGGTTACAATCTTGAGGAGTAATGGCAATCTCTTCGGGTTGTTTACCTGTTAAATAAGCTTGGAGAGAGGTTACGATGATACTATATGTTAATTACTAGTTAATTAATTTCAGGTGTTACAAATAGCATATATATCTGCAAATATTTCGAATTTTGAATTCCTCTTTACACCTATTTGGTTGTTTCTGGGGTAATGGTTCTTGTTTCCTTAGGTTGTATTTATCTTACAGTTTATATAGATTACTCGATAGACGATCATCATGTATAGTATTAGTTTGAATCGCAAATTGTAAACGTAAGTCATTCATTGTACAACTATATAATACATCCATAAAACACTCTATTTTGCTATGCAAAACCAAAACATCTGTCCAAAATCTTACAAATCCGAATGATAACACTATTGAAATCAGTAATGTCATCAACTTTATTATTAACCTTCTAATTATAAATAAATCTTTCTTTCTTTACTTTTTCTTCTTCTTTTATATATATATAAAATTAAAGAATACAAAAGGAAAGACGCAGAGTTGAGAGATATAACTGTTCACATCTACTAGCATAAGTTGAGAGACACGGAGTTTAGATCTTCACACGATGCACCTAGATGTGGGGCTTACTGTTCACTACAAAAATACTGACAATTGGACGCGTGTCTACAGTACTGGTTACTGTAGACACGCGTCCAATTTGACACGTGTCTTATGAGACACGTGTCTAATTGTACAGCCGCCACAATTGGACGCGTGTATTAAATACACGCGTCCAATTTGACACGTGTATTTAATACGCGTGTCCAATTGGACACGTGTATTTAATACGCGCGTCCAATTTGACACGTGTATTTAATACGCGTGTCCAATTAGACACGTGTATTAAATACACGTGTCAAACTGTTATTTTTTCAAAATATAATTTTTTTTTTATTAAATAGAATTTCAACAATTGGACACGCGTATTTAATACGCGTGTCCAATTGGACGCGTGTATTTAATACGCGTGTCCAATTAGACACGTGTATTAAATACGCGTGTCCAATTAGACACGTGTATTAAATACACGTGTCAAAATGTTATTTTTTTCCAAATATAATTTTTTTTTAATTAAATAGAATTTTAACAATTGGACACACGTATTTAATACGCGTGTCCAATTGGACGCGTGTATTTAATACGCGTGTCCAATTGGACACGTGTATTAAATACACGTGTCAAAATGTTATTTTTTTTAAATATAATTTTTTTAATTAAATAAAATTTTAACAATTGGGGACGTGTATTTAAATACACGTCCCGGAATGGTGTAGGTAGGCGCGCGGGAGTTATCCCGCGCCCACCTGATGAGCATTCAAAAAGAAATTTTTTTTTTTTTTTTTATACACTCTCGTAACTCTCGTTCGCTCTCTCTCTCTCTCTGCGCGTTCTCACCTCTCTCTCTCGCCTCTCTGTCTCTGTCTCTCGCGGGGTCACGCCGGAGGGCCGGCTGGGTCGCGGTTCTGGTATCCTCTCCTCACGGGTTTCGCTGGAAGATCACTGGAGCCGCCGGAAGTCAGTCGGGTTCCGTAACGGCTTTGCGCCGTTCCTGGAGTGGAACTCGGCGAGGTGGGGGCAGGGCTGGGTTCCCCTGAGCTCACCGATCCGATCAGCCCTCCCTCTCACGCAGGTTCACAGCCACTCCAACCCACTCTCGATCTCTCACTCTCTCGCTCTCTGTCTCTCGCTCTCCGTCACTCTCTCTGTCTCTGTCTCTCGCTCTCTCTCACTCTCTCGCTCTCTGTCTCTCGCTCTCCGTCACTCTCTCTGTCTCTCGCTCTCTCTCACTCTCTCGCTCTCTGTCTCTCGCTCTCCGTCACTCTCTCTGTCTCTGTCTCTCGCTCTCTCTCACTCTCTCGCTCTCTGTCTCTCGCTCTCTCTCACTCTCTCGCTCTCTCTCACTCTCTCGCTCTCTGTCTCTCGCTCTCTCTCACTCTCTCGCTCTCTGTCTCTCGCTCTCTCTCACCCTCTCGCCTCTCTGTCTCTGGTATATACCGGACCACCGGCCAGTTCTAAGTGGACGACGACTGGTTCTACATATGTTTCGAAACTGGCCGGTTCTGCATGTGTTTCGAATTCGTATAGCAATATTCAATATTTTTGATTTTAGCAATATTTTAAATAACAATTTTCTTTTAAATAGCAATATTTTAAATAGCAATATTTTAGCAATATTTTAAATAACAAGTTTCGAAACTGGTTCTGCATGTGTCAATTTCTTTTTTTTTTTAAAAGCAATACATTTAGCCACGTGTATACATACACGTGGCTAACAATTTAGAATTTTTTTTAAAAAAAAAAACGGTTTGACACGTGTATTAGAATACACGTGTCAACCCGTTTGACACGTGTATTATAATACACGTGTCAAACCGTTTTGACACGAGTATTTTCATACACGTGTCAAACCGTTTGACACGTGTATTCTAATACACGTGTCAAATTGTACAGTTCGTAACATGCACATTTGACACGCGTATCACGCGTGTCAAAATGCACGTGTCTAACTGTTTGACACGTGTACGACACTGTACACGTGTCAAACTGCACGTGGCTATTTGCATGCATTTTTGTAGTGGTTGGTGAGACACCGCATCAGAGACAAAGAAGAATGAATGGCCTAGGTAAGGAGGTGGGTTTTTTGTTTCTCAAGTTTCAAGTAAAAAGAGGTTCTCAGGTTTTTGTTTCTCGAGTTCAAGCCAAATTAGAGGTTCTTAGATCGATTGGCTTTTTGTACTAATGATGTTTCGGGTTCTTATTATTATTATTATTATTTTTATTTTATTTTTTTTATGGATGTTGTTGCTCTTGCTGATGTACATATATTGGGCACTTGACATGGGCACTGATGTATTAAATGAGACACGCGTGGTCAAATCAATGTCAAATTGTTACCTTTCATGATAAAGTGAAAGAGGGATTTACTTGAAATCTGGGCAAAACATAAAGACTTATTGTTAAAATTAAAAACCAAAAACATAAACTGAAATCAGATGAAAACCTAGAGGTTGAATATGATTTTTTTCCTTATTTTATATGTTTTAGAAACCAAATCAAGGTTGAGTAGCTCCCAATGCCCACCAAAAGATATTTTAGTGATCGGTATAATTCATTCATGATCCATCCCAAGAATCAATTCCGAAACACCCCCTTAATCATTATGATAGATGTACTTAAAACAACAAATCCAGAGGTTTGTACCTAGTCAACAAGTTGTATAGAGTTTCAAATGAAGTGTTTCTCAATAATTAGACTTGATTTAGTATACCTCAAATTAATTTTTGAGACTTCTACATATAGTTTCTTTTTTAATGTTGTTCTTAATTAATGGAACCATATATATATAGTTGGTGAGGGAGAAAATAAGCCAAAAGAAAATAAATGAGATAAAAAAACAAAAACTTGAGCCCGGTCGGGTGGACCTTAAGCGAGCAAGAATTCTGCATGTTAATCAATATTTATTTACTTTTTAATTCCTAAAATAGCAAAAAAAAAAAAAAAAGAGTACTGTTTTGTTAAAGATATACGTTTGTTGATGAAACAACACAAGTTGTCAATCACTCAATTGTTTAACTACATGGTGTGTCATTTTTTAGATACAGAAAACCGTAGATGTTTGTGTAGCCACCCGTTCAACCACTTAGAAAATACCATTTTATTGAGTAAGGCAGTGGATTCAACTCACACAACGCACACACGTACTTAGAATGCCTAAAATGAAGAGTGAGTGCAACCCAAAGTTGGCCCAAAGCTATCCCAAGAAACATTCATGAAGCATGGCAGGGTTTTGGTATCCATAGTCTTCACATGCATATCACTTTCATCGGAGTCTCTCTTCAAGACAATTGATCTCTTCTATCCCGCTTTTTTATCCAACAAGTACTATCAACCCCATTTTTCACATAAAACAACCAAAAAAAATAAAAATTGATAGGTAGAATGAAAGATATATATATAGATATATAACCCACTTTACGTAGGTTGCTCTTTCAAATGATTTTCAATCAATCTCAGTTGTTTAACACAAACCCGTTTGGGAATATAGCTATATTAACACTAAAAGTGCAAAAAAAATAACAACACAATATTTATTAATAGAATGCTCTAGAATAACAACGACAACATTTTGTCATTCAATAGAAATAGTAATACATAGAATTCCATTCATAACTTGAATTTCTTGCTTACATTGCGTATGGAAAATGGAACAATGTGTGTTTCATATTTAAAGATCATAAAAGATCCCCAATACAGAAACTTATTGTACGCAAATTAAAGACAAATTTCTGAAAAATACAAAGCTAAAATTTTTTATAACATCCAAGGGAAGTAATTCTTCTTGCAATGATACCCATTCAGATCAGAGGTTGAATATAAACTTAATAGCCTTTTGGTGGTGGGGGTGAACTGTAAATGTAAAGAGGTGGAGGTGATGGAGGTGGCGGTGACTTGTAGATATATGGAGGAGGAGGTGATGGAGATGGGGGTGGTGGTGATTTATAGATGTAAGGAGGTGGAGGGGAAGGTGATGGAGGTGGAGGCGACTTGTAGACATATGGCGGAGGAGGTGATGGTGATGGAGGTGGAGGCGACTTGTAGACGTACGGTGGAGGAGGTGACGGAGATGGTGGTGGTGGTGATTTATAGATGTAAGGAGGTGGAGGAGGTGGTGATGGAGGAGGTGGTGACTTATAAACATATGGAGGAGGCGGTGGTGGTGATGGTGGGGGTGGTGACTTATAAACGTAGGGTGGTGGAGGAGATGGTGATGGAGGAGGTGGTGACTTGTAAACATATGGAGGAGGTGGTGATGGTGATGGTGGGGGTGGGGATTTGTAAAGGTAAGGTGGAGGAGGAGAAGGTGATGGAGGAGGTGGGGACTTGTAAACATATGGAGGAGGAGGTGATGGTGATGGTGGGGGTGGTGATTTGTAAACATAAGGTGGTGGAGGAGATGGTGATGGAGGAGGTGGTGACTTGTAAACATATGGAGGAGGTGGTGATAGTGATGGTGGAGGTGGTGATTTGTAAATGTAAGGTGGAGGAGGAGATGGTGATGGAGGAGGTGGTGACTTGTAAACATATGGAGGAGGCGGTGATGGCGATGGTGGGGGTGGTGATTTGTAAACGTAAGGTGGAGGAGGAGATGGCGATGGAGGAGGTGGTGACTTGTAGACATATGGAGGAGGAGGTGATGGCGATGGTGGGGGTGGTGACTTATAAACGTAGGGTGGTGGAGGAGATGGTGATGGAGGAGGTGGTGACTTGTAGACATATGGAGGAGGTGGTGATGGTGATGGTGGGGGTGGTGATTTGTAAACATAAGGTGGTGGAGGAGAAGGTGATGGAGGAGGTGGTGACTTGTAGACATATGGAGGAGGCGGTGATGGCGATGGTGGGGGTGGTGACTTATAAATGTAGGGTGGCGGAGGAGATGGTGATGGAGGAGGTGGTGACTTGTAGACATATGGAGGAGGTGGTGATGGTGATGGTGGGGGTGGTGATTTGTAAACGTAAGTTGGTGGAGGAGAAGGTGATGGAGGAGGTGGGGACTTGTAAACATATGGAGTAGGCGGTGATGGGGATGGTGGGGGTGGTGACTTATAAATGTAAGGAGGTGGAGGAGATGGCGATGGAGGAGGTGGGGACTTGTAAACATATGGAGGAGGCGGTGATGGGGATGGTGGGGGTGGTGACTTATAAACGTAAGGAGGTGGAGGAGATGGCGATGGAGGAGGCGGTGACTTGTAAACATATGGAGGAGGTGGTGATGGTGATGGTGGGGGTGGTGATTTGTAAACATAAGGTGGTGGAGGAGATGGTGATGGAGGAGGCGGTGACTTGTAAACATATGGAGGAGGCGGTGATGGGGATGGTGGGGGTGGTGACTTATAAACGTAAGGAGGTGGAGGAGATGGCGATGGAGGAGGTGGTGACTTGTAAACATATGGAGGAGGTGGTGATGGTGATGGTGATGGTGGGGGTGGTGATTTGTAAACATAAAGTGGTGGAGGAGATGGTGATGGAGGAGGTGGTGACTTGTAAACATATGGAGGCGGTGGTGATGGTGATGGTGGGGGTGGAGACTTGTAAATGTAAGGAGGTGGTGGAGATGGTGATGGAGGAGGAGGAGGGGATTTCAATGGCGGAGGAGGTGACTTGTACCAATATGGTCCGTCGCCATGTCCCTCATCATGTCCGTCATGTCCATCATGCTTTGGCAGCAATGGTGGTGAGTAGTGTTCGTGTTCGTGTTCGGTGTATGGAGGAGGTGGTGAGGCATAAATGTAAGGCTCATTGGCCACCACATTAGTGGCTATGAGGCAAAATGCTATTGCGGATACTAGTTGAGGCCAACGGCCCCGGTGTGCCAAGGTACCCATCTTTAGCATTCAGTGGAAAGATAAGTACTTAGACTTGCAAAGTAACGATGGGTGCTAACCCTTTATATAGTAAACTCTACAACCTACGTACAATCAATATTGTTGAAAATGATGTTTTTGCTTAGTCCCTATAACAGCCTGTATTAATTCTTTGAATGTCTTTCCGAATCTCAGAATGGTTGTCTTATTCAATGAAAGCACTCAGTTGTGACCTCCAGGTTGATATTATTTTTTTCAGTTACGTACCTATGAAGTTTCCCAGGATCTCAATTTCGATTCCACGAACAAAGTCAATTAGATGGACAGATCAGTTGGCTGGTTGATCACCGCTGCTTTGTTAAAAATATCAGATATGGAAGGCACGTTCTATATATTCAGACTAATCAGCACCTGTAGGACTACTACATAGGTACACTACCAATAATGGAACTAATTAAGTCAAAATGCTAGCTTGCTGTCCTTGTTTTACTACTAAGACTTGGTCTCCCTTCGTGCACATTCCATCTAGAAGGCCGGGCTTGTAAGCTTGCAATCTTCTCTCAATATTCCTCTACTCGACCAGCCGTCGGTTCTGTAATTATGATTGGCATTTATCTATGATACGCCCAGCTAGCTCGATCTCTTTTTTTATTTTATTTTTTTCTGCTTTGTGTTTACTTTGTTTTAATTCGAATAAAATAAATAAGAACTTATGGTCTAGATGTGAGTGTTAGTTAGCGTTTTATAATGATTATTTTAATTAGTTGACCCAAAAGCGTCGGTGCAGTATTTTGATTCAGCAAATATTACTTATTACAATTTTTAGTAAACGTGGATCTATAAAGATATGACAGACCTAGAATATCTTATAAAGGATGCATGTAAACTAATTTTACACAGAATTTTCATCAAACGAAATTAAATGGGAAGGTAAAACAATCTTTCCATGCCTATAGTAAAACAAAAGCTATTACAAGCATGGCAGTATATGTTGAATTTTGGTATTAACTTAAGCCTAGTACTGGAGAGGATTAAATTCTAATTCTGTTGATCGAACGGTATACAAGCCTTGTTTACGACTATGTTTTTTCTATGCAGCTTTTTTGGTAAACACAACATCAAATTTCATGGGCTTTCTAAGCTGATTGATCATAAGTTTGTCAATATATATTGGCCATAACTAGCTATGTTGAATGGTTTTCAGTCATGATTTAAGATTAATTTATGATATAGAAAATAAAACTAGTATGTATTCAATGTACTTAACGTACAAAATGTAAACAAAAGAAAAAGACATAAAATAATTGTTTTATATGTAATTTATTTTAACTTTCAACTCAATAATGCATCAAGATGGAACTTGGTGGTTTTTTAAATCCTGAAAAATCATCCGTGTTTGAATCTGAGTTAAATTTCGTAATAATTTCTCTTTCACTGTACAATATTTAAGAGTTAGTGGGAAACTCATATTCAATTTTGTTGCGAAGCCTAATTTCGACAATATTCATAACTAAAAATGTCCGTTTTGTAGTTGCGATAGAAATATGAAGAATAAGCACAAGTCCAAACACTCGAAAAAAAAAAATACAAATATATTTTTAAAGGTTATTTTAAAGAATGGTTTTATGAATAAAGAAAAGTACAAAGTTTACAATTTGAAAGTTTACCCAAGGCAAGTCCAGTTTGTTCGCGGATTATAAAGTCGAAACATGGAGTTGAGAAGGGGTACGTAGTACTCTCTGAAAGAAAACATAAAGCTAAAATAAAATAAAGTGGAATAATAGAAAATAGAGACTTGCAAAAATAATAAAAGACAAACTTAAGGTGGTTCGGCAGTATGCCCACATCCACACACGAAAGCCCTATAGGCTACATATTGTTTTTATTGAATAATTGAATACAAAGAGTGTTCTCTTATTTATAGAGAGGATAATAGAAATGAGTCTTCTATCTTAACAATGCGGGAATACCAACATATTATCTTTTTAACATTTCCCCTCAAACTCAAGGTGGAAACTTGTGAAATCTTGAGTTTGCTTCTTGAACACAGCACTGAAGAAGGTGATGGCGCCGGATTTGGCTCTTGAACATCGGCAACTTTTGGGCTAGAAAGATCCAACTATGGGCCTTACATGGAAGCCAACTGAGGGCTGAAATGAGCATGAGTTTAAAACAATACCACAAATGCCAAATTACAAATAATGGGTCATCTATGGCCTTACATGAAAGCCAACTGAGGGCTGAAATGGGCATGGGCTTAAAACAATACCACAAATGCCAAATTTCAAATAATAGGCTAACTATGGACCAAATATGAAAGTCAACAATCGATTGAAATGGGCCTGGGTTTGAAACAATACCACAAAGGCCGAGTGTAAGCAATTAATGGGCCAAAACAATGTGGGCAATTTTGGGCTCTTTTTTCTTTTTCTTTTTCTTTTTCTTTTTTTTTTTTTTTTTTTTTTTAATTTTTGAACTAGAATTCCTTTTCTTTTCTTTTTTTGGTTATCTCCCTTACAATCTTTAGGGTTTAACCACACTTTGAAACTAAGAATAAAAAAATAAAAAAATAAAAAAATAAGTGACGTGCCTCCGGAGGAGGCACTTGAAGCCAATTGGCTTTTCTTTTCTTTTTTTTTTCTTTTTTTTTTTTTGGTCTTTTGTTTTATTATTATTATTTTTCTCCATTTTTTTTTGTCATAAGATTACAACAAAATAAAATCAAATACAAAGGGAAACGATCCCCTCCACCAGAAAAGCTTGATAGAAAAATGTATTAATTGATAGAAACGATCACCTTTGTATTGATAGAAACATCCACCTAACCAATGTGGCTGAAAAAGTCATAGAGCTGCAAATCGGCCACGTTCTATGTAACATCTCGGACGTACAAAGGTGTGGATACAAACTGGCCCACTCTGCAAGAAACGACGTTGGGTAAAACGACTCGACGCCTTTTTTTTTTTTATAACAAAAAAAAAATAAGAAAAATCTTGCTTACTGTCTCATATGGTTTTGCCGCATGATATAATGGGATGATTAGAGACAGAACCATGAGAAAAATAAGGAAAGAGAGGAAGAAGCACAAGCCTTTCTTAAGAATATAAGCTTAAAACATAGAGACAAGAAGAAGAAAAAATGCTATTCTCTGTGACTCAGAGAGACATGGGCAAGAAACCAGGGAACAGTACTTAAAAGGATTTCGTGATTGTGAAATCAATCCTTAAAAAAAAAAAAAAAAAAAAAGGAAATTACAGAAAAATAAAAGAAAATAAGGGTTTCGTGATTGTGAAAACAATCTGAACCAACAAGAAATACCAGGGAAATAAAAGAACTAAAAAAAATTAGAAATAAATAAATTACAGAAAATATAAACAAAAAAAAAAGGCTTAGCCCAGAATCTAACAATTGGCGTTAGCCTATTAGCTCTAAGACTATAAAAGAAAACATAAAGCTATAATAAAATAAAGCGGAATAATAGAAAATAAAGACTTGCGAAAATAATAAAAGACACAAACTTAAGGTGGTTCGGCAGTATGCCTACATCCACACACGAAAGCCCTATAAGCTACATATTGCTTTTATTGAATAATTGAATACAAAGAGTGCTCTCTTATTTATAGAAAGGAGAATAGAAATGAGCCTTCTATCTTAACAATGCGGGACTACCAACATATTATCTTTAACACTCTCCAAATGGGCACAACTAAAAAACCGGTCATTAACGTCCCTTTTTTTTTTTCCTTTCGTAAACGACGCTAATTAGTTTTGTTCTTTTGCAAGTGACGGTAACTTAAAACAATTTTATATCATTTTGTAAAAAATACCGTCAAATTCACGTTGTTTTTGTTAAACGATGCTAATTAATAATGATATTCTCAACCCTAGCTTCAGGGCTTTTATAAAATGATGAGAGAAAAGACGACAATAAAAAGGGTCTTTTTTTTTTTGTTGTAGTGGGGGTTAATCATTTGTTGCCATAGTTGAGTGGGGTGGTCTGCTTGACAAATCTAATTTGTATGGGGCTAATCCGTAGAGCCCTAGTTTGAGTAGGGTAGCATGCTCATTTGCTTGAATGGGGGAGGACATTCAACAAGCTCAATATGTTTGGGTCAGTCATTTGGAGCCTTTGTTGAAGAGTGTAATTCGCTCAACTCTTTTTTTTTTTTTCTTTTTTTTTTTCTTTTTTTGGATGAATTAAAGATTTATAACCCAAACACAAATTTTTACAACTCTCCAATAAACACTGGATTCAACATCCTAGCAAGGGACAAACCCCCAAGAATGATAACAAACTCTGTTGCTTTCAAAACAACAAACAACAAACCACCATCACCCAAATAAGCCCCACAAGAAACAAACAAAAAGGCCCTCCCAACATAAAGGCAGACTTTGTAGAAACATCTCCATGCCAAACTAGCAAGAGGAGCTCCAGAACCCAGATCAGCCATCAATGAGGAGAGAATTTAGCAAAAATTCTCACATTAACTTCCCATATGTTTCTAGAGAGAATCTCTTCCTCAGTTTTGGGAGTCCTTCCATGAAGCAGTAAATTGCGTTGCATCCACAAGTTGTAAACCGTAGTAGCAAGACACAATTTTCGGGCTGTAGAGAGCAACCCTTTTCCCTTCATATACATAGAACTTCATCTCACAATCAGTTCCCAATCAGTTGGAGGATCCACCACCTTACAATCAGCCATGATAGCTAGATCTCCAAACCCTTCTACTAAAACTACACTCAAAAAAGAGATGAGCCAAACTTTCCAGTTTGAACCCACGGAAAAGACAGAGACTATCACCATTATATTCCCAACTACACATCTTTTCTCTAGTAGTAATAGAGTCTTGAAAAGCTAGCCAAAGGAAAAAAGAATGCTTATGAATAGCTGCTATAAACCAAACAACTTCATGCCACTCCACAATCGGTTTTTTCAGTCGTAAATCTTCCAAGGTTTCTGCACAAGAAAAAAGTCCACCTTTAGTACCCCAAATTGGCTTATCCACCTCTCCCAGAATCACCTCAGGTAACCTGCTTTGTATCTCTACAAGAACCTCAGATCTTGCAGTTGGCCAAAACCAGGAACCATCTCTAATAATAGAAGACAGTTTTGGGCCAATGGAATGCCCTGCATCATACAAAAGTCTATGCCCAAATCAGTCAAACAAACATCCAAGAGGGTGCCAGTTATCATACTAGAGAAAAATGTTCTGGCCATTCCTTACTTCAAACTTAACAAAACACTTAGCAAGATCCCTTAGTTGTAGGATTTTTTTCCAGCTCCAAGGGCTGTGTTGGGGGATGGAAACCTGCTCGACTCTTTTTAGTTGAATGGGGGAGAACATTCAGCACCCACAGGTCGAACAAGGAAGTGAGTTCGACACAGTTTGCTAAGGGAGAACTAGTTTAGTAACAATTTTTTTTTTTTTTTGATAAGTAGTTTAGTAACAATATTTATATTTATATGTTGCATATTCAGGAAACATTGGAATCAAAAAATTCTCTCATTTTTAGACATTCAGTAAAAATGGATTTTCTTGCATTAACAAAAAGAGATAAATTTTTAAAATAACTCTCGTACATATACAACATGATTAATTACATTTACTTACTGAAGGTGGCTGGACTTGCAAGTTCCACCTGTAGATTGTTAAAATTTAGAGTTGTAGAAGACACATGCCCAATAGAGCTTGACAATTGGGACTACTATCGTTAGAAGTTCAAAAGGACATAAAACTTTGAAACCTGGACGAAGCTTGACTTAGGTTTAATTAGCTTTGGGTTGTAATAATATCTTTGGTATATATGTTTAGTTTCATGAAGTATGAACCAATGTAACAGTAGAATGTACGTAAGTATAAACAGCGTTATACCTACAGTAGTTATGTGAATAAGTGTAATGAGGTGGTTTTCAATTTGTCCATTGGTATAGTTATAATTCAATTGCTATTCTTAAAGTAAGTCATAGTAATGCCGCATGGAAATAAGAACAGAAAAAGGAGGTTAAAAGTTGGGGTGTTACACGTACAGGGCGGCCCCGGTTCCATATATCTTTGACAACATAATATATATTGAAGCTAATCCCGATGGTAGAATAAAATGGATTGAAGAAAAAGAGGTGGTTATGGGAGTTTTCTTCTTGGGCACCACAGAGAACAGAAGACAAGTCAATAACACACCATGCTTGTAGAGCACATCTTTCTTAGGAAGCCTCTCCAAGGAGGCCAACCAAAGGATGAAGGCATGACGATCGAGGAGTAGCTTTGCTATGCCAAAATAGCTTATAATATAAAAAAAAAAAAAAACACAAAAAAAAAAATGAGGAGGTTCTCCCAAGCTTATAGAATTGATTGAATGTAAATACTTTCTTTCTTTTTTTTTTTCTTTTTTTTCTTTTTTTTCATATATTGCATGTCATTTGTCAGTCTTAATGGGGTGTTATTAATTATGAGCTCTCAAATTACAGTGTGGTTTTCCTAAATGATTGAAGAACCTATATATAGTTACATTCTCTATTTCTCTGTCTCATTTATAGCCTCTTAATATTAATTACCAATATAATGCTTTTGCAGTAGTAATCATCTACATAAACCAATTGATACAGGACAAAGCTTGACGCAATCACATCAAACATCCAAACAGGATGCATGTATTTTACAATATCAAAACAAAGTCCCTGTCAATTTTAGAAATACTCACTACAATAAATTCGCACATTAGGGCGACATTATCGGCGTTGACTTTAGTCGACTATCAGCGTTGACCTTTGACACTACTAGCTTCGACCCCATAGTCAATGCTACTTGTCCAAAAAACAGTCACTACTAGCGTCGAAAACAATGTGTTGTTGCAAATAATCGGGCGGAAAATTTTGCTTCATGCATGCGGGTTGAGAAATAGCAACGACATTTTAGTATTAGCATCCACTTTTGTCGATGCTACTAAATAACTATTAGTGTCGACCCCAATAACCTATTATCAGCGTCGACTTTATAGGTGTCGACATTGATAATAGGTCATTAGCGTCGACTCTAGGGTCGAAGCTAATGAGCCTGTATAAAAAAATAAAAATAATAATAATAATAAATAAAATAATAATATTTTTTAAAAAAAAATAAAAAGTATCAGCGTCAACCAAAAAGTCGACACTGATAATAGGTTATTAGCGTCGACTCTGGGGTCAACACTAATGACCACGTATAAAAAAATTAAAAAAAGAAAATTGAAAAAATTAAAAAGTATTAGTGTCGACTTAAAAGTGGACGCGGTTATCAGAGTCGACTCGCAAAAGTAAAAAGATAAAAAAATTGAAACCTATAGAAAAATATTTCTTTTTGCATTATTAGTAGAGTTTTTCTATTCTTTTTATATTATTGAAACCTGAGCATATGTCAGGTTTAATTGATCTATGTAAGGGGACATATATACTTGTAGCTTTTAGAAGGCCTAGCCTGCATGTGCAATTAATCTACTATTTCCTATTAACTAATTAAATAATAAAAAGGCTAGCAGAAGCAACGGGACCGACAGAAACATAATGCAGCGGTTGGCTTTTTGAGAATTTTAGAAGTACTAAAAAAATTTTGTGCTCGATCATGATCAAACAATAATGTCCATGTTTGACACGAACAAAGTATCAATCAGAGACAATCATGTTTCAATATTTTTTGCACAAATGGGAAATCCTGATTGTATTGCGGGATTATTGGATAATTTAAGATGCAAGGCATAATTAATTATAGAAGCAGGATATATGAATTTCAAGCAACGTCTAAGCTTGCAAAATCCAGGAATGACCAAGATTTAACTAAAATTGTAACTATGCAGATTCTAGATGAAAAAATTAGCAGCAATAATGGGAATTAATTGGGGAACATTCAAAGTGTAAGTTATATGCATAGTGCGAGAGAACTAGGGATGGGCACGGGGCAGGGTGGGGCAGATTTCTGCCCTTTTTGCCCCCGCCCCGCACCCCTGCGGGTGGAGAATTTCTCACCCATAGTCCGCATAAAAAAAGGTGAATCCGTTGCGGGGAGGGGTCGTGCAGGGCAGGGTAATGTGGGGTAGAGGCTGCGGGTTCAGCAAGGCGGGGTGGGGAGTAAAGATGATGAAGATCGGCGCATTGTTCTCCCTTATCCACTTGAAATCTATCGCTACTTTCCATTGAGGTTTCACAACTTGAAAACCAAAAACACACTCTTATCAAAATCAACTATAAAAACCATCTACTTCATCAAAACATAAACAATTCAAAAGCTCTATTCCGCTGCTAAGAATAGCGAAGTTTGAACCACTCACCCTTTTTCTCTGGAGGCATTTCAGTCTGGAAGACCATGGCCGAGGCCAAGAGAGCTTTGGCGAGGACTGGAAATTGGGGTCTCTGAGTACGGGCATGACGGGAAAGGAAGAACAAGTCTAGGGTTAGGAAGGGGGTGACTGAGTTAGGGTTTTGGTGAAGGTTGAAGAAGATGAAGAGGGAAAGATTGGAGCAATCGCGCAAGGGGAGGTTGTGAAGAGAGGAAAAAAATGAAGAGGGAGAGGAGGGGGGGGGGGGGGGGGGGAGCGATGCGCTAGGGTTAAATGGGGTTAGGGATTTTTTTATTTTTTTTCTTTTCCTCTTGTGGTGCGGTGTAGGGGGGAAGCGGGTCTCTGGGATTTTGAAAAACCACAACCCGTCTCGCCCCACACGGGTATACCAATTTTGGACTCGAAACCGCAAAAATAAAAATAAATACCAAATCCGAGGTTCTGAGGGGCGGAGCAGGTCATGCAGGTTTTGCACAACCCTAGAGAGGACAACAAATCTTTTGTTAGAATATATGGCCAGAAAATCACGCGGAGTTGGTGGCAGTCTGCGGCGGTAATTGGAGTTGGGCCTTTAAAAATAATAAACTCAAAATGGACCAAAGCAGAGCAAACTATGGGCCAAATACGACCGATAAATGGGACCAACTATGAGCCTTAAATAGGTTTGAGTTATCAAACAAGACTAATAAAGGCCAAATAATTGGGCTAATAAAAGGTCAAAAGATGAACCAAATATAGGCTACTTGGACCTTTTTCTTCAATTTATTTTCTTTTTCCGGCTTTTTTATATTTATTTTTTTATCAAACAAAGTCGACAAAAAAAAAAAAAAAAAATCAAACGTTTGCTAAAAGCCTAAAATGACACAAACAAACAATAAAAAATAAAAATAAAAATAAAAAAGATGAAGAAAACACATGACACACCAAGGCAACATCTAGCTGCAGTAAAACCAGTGAAACAGAGACAAATCCATTATATATATATATATATATATATATAGAAGATCGTAAATCGAAAAAACATGACTAACCCATTTCAAGTTTCAACCGGAACATGTACTGTGAGGGATTTGTCAGGAGGAGTAGAAGACTGGGTGGAGCATGAGGTGAAGAACTTGATGCAGGCGCACGAGAAGGACAAGAACAGTATACTGTGTACTAGTACACAATATTGGAGAGCCATTGATCGATATGTTTTACATGAATCTTTGAATTTGGCTAAGTGCATTACTGTAAAAAAAAATTAATTATACATGTGAGAGGATTAAATCGCATGCATATTTTTATCCGTTGAGTATCGATCAGCCATACTTTTACGTAGTTTCATTTACGATGAAATTCCGTTGAAATAGTTTGAAAAAGATTTTAATATAAAAAGAATTTAAAGAAATGGCGTCATGGGCATAAGTTTAAAAGGTTAATTAAGGAAAATTTAATAGACTTCCATATATGATATATCTGGGAGTACTGTTAATGCAAGGCGTCAACTACGATAATAGTGACTGCACGATCTTTTTGTGCTCTATCCTCTATCAACATTAGCTTTTTTTTTTTGGGGGATTTTTTGGCATCTACTTATGTCTAAGTTGTAATAAGGTACCACCCCTAATTAGTTTGGGTTATGTTTCGAAGTTACTGTATGCAATTGGCTTAAAGTTTTCAATCGATTCTATGTTGCGTCGAAGAGGACCGAATACGGCTGGGTAGTGTCTTGGCATTCATAGTCTTTACATATATACATGTCTATTTTACCAGTCTCTTTTCGAAAGAGACAATTTTCTCCTTCTCCCTTTTTTATCCAACACGTACCATCAACCCGTTTTTCCACGTAAAAAGGTCCAAGCCAAAAACAAAATGATAGACAGAAGGATATCAATTACCCTAAGTTGTTTGTGTTGTTAACACTCATGCTCTGTTTGTTTCAGCGTAAAATGATTTTGATATTTTACGGTGTTTGGTAGGGGCGAAAATAACGGTCAACGAAAATCATTTTCGGTTTGACCGTAAAACCTTCTTTAATTTTTGGAAAACAATTTACGGATTTTAAAACCGTAAATCGTTTTTCAAAATTATATTCTTCGTCCTTACACGCACGATTGATATCTGGCTGTCCGAATCCGACAATAGTCGGTGGTTCGAAAATAGGCAGCACTGGAATCCGGCATCATCAAGTCACTAGAATAATGTCGGCGTCGGAATCCGACCACCGGAATACTGCCGGCTGCCGGAATACCGCCGGCCGCCGGAATCTGGCGACATCCGACAATTGCGCCGAATGGCGGCGGAATCTGGCCGGAATCCGGCCATGGACAGAAACCGGCCGGAATCCGGCCTGATCTGACCAGATCCGGCCACTGATCCGGCCGGATCTGGCCAAAATGGTCGGGATCCGGCCGGATCTGACCGGATCCGGACACTGACCCAACCGGATCTGGTCAAAATGGCCGGAATCCGGCCTGATATGACCGGATCAGACTACTGATCCGGCCGGATCTGACCAAAATGGCCGAAATCCGGCCTGATCTGACCGGATCCGGCCACTGATCCTGCCGAGATCCGGCCAAAATGACCGGATCTGACCGGGCCTGGAGGTGTCCCGCCGGAATCCGGCAATTTTGGCCGGATCCGGCCCAATATGTTCGCCGGATTTCGGCGACGGCGACCGATCGTTGCCGGATTCCGGCGACAATTGCATTTTCACTTTTCGTAATTTTTTGTGCGAACCAAACGCCGAAAAATATTTTCGAGAAAATAATTTCTTTTGAAATTGATTTCGTCCAAAATATTTTACGACGGAAACCATTTTACGTCGAAACAAACGGAGCATTAATTAAAATGAAAGAAAAATAACAACAAAATATTTATTTGCCTGCTCTGGAATAACAATGCATGACAACATTATGTCGTTCAGAATAGAAATAGTAATACATAGAATTCCTTTCAGAACTTGAATTCCTTGCTTACATTGCTTATGGAAAATGGAACAATGGGTGTGCTTCATATTTATAGATCCTAAAGGATCTCCATTTAAGAACCTTATTGTACACAAATACAGTTTTTTTATTTTAATTTTTTTTTTCTGAAAATTACAACGCTAAAAAAATTTATAACATCCAAGGAAAGTAAATACTCTTGCAATAGTTAAAAAAATCTAAACTTAATAGCCTCTTGGAGGTGGGGGTGATTTGTAAATGTAAGGAGGTGGAGGTGATGGTGATGGAGGTGGAGGTGATTTGTAGACATATGGAGGAGGTGGGGATTTAGATGGGGGAGGTGGTGATTTATAGATGTAAGGAGGTGGAGGCGACTTGTAGACATATGGGGGAGGAGGTGATGGTGATGGAGGAGGAGGAGATTTGTAGACATATGGAGGAGGTGGAGATTTAGATGGAGGAGGTGGTGATTTATATATGTAAGGAGGTGGAGGGGAAGGTGATGGAGGTGGAGGCGACTTGTAGACATATGGGGGAGGAGGTGATGGGGATGGAGGAGGAGGTGATTTGTAGACATATGGTGGAGGTGGGGATTTAGATGGAGGAGGTGGTGATTTATAAATATAAGGAGGTGGAGGGGAAGGTGATGGAGGTGGAGGCGACTTGTAGACGTATGGGGGAGGAGGTGATGGTGATGGTGGAGGAGGGGATTTGTATACATATGGAGGAGGTGGTGATTTAGATGGAGGAGGTGGTGATTTGTAAATGTAAGGAGAAGGAGGAGAAGGTGATGGAGGTGGAGGCGACTTGTAGACATATGGGGGAGGAGGTGATGGGGATGGAGGAGGAGGCGATTTGTAGACATATGGTGGAGGTGGGGATTTAGATGGAGGAGGTGGTGATTTATAAATATAGGGAGGTGATGGGGATGGAGGAGGAGGCGATTTGTAGACATATGGTGGAGGTGGGGATTTAGATGGAGGAGGTGGTGATTTATAAATATAGGGAGGTGGAGGGGAAGGTGATGGAGGTGGAGGCGACTTGTAGACGTATGGGGGAGGAGGTGATGGTGATGGAGGAGGAGGGGATTTGTATACATATGGAGGAGGTGGGGATTTAGATGGAGGAGGTGGTGATTTGTAAATGTAAGGAGGAGGAGGCGAAGGTGGTGGAGGTGGAGGCGACTTGTAGACATATGGAGGAGGAGGTGATGGGGATGGAGGAGGAGGTGATTTGTAGACATATGGTGGAGGTGGGGATTTAAATGGGGGAGGTGGTGATTTATAGACATATGGGGGAGGAGGTGATGGTGATGGAGGAGGAGGAGATTTGTAGACATATGGAGGAGGTGGGGATTTAGATGGGGGAGGTGGTGATTTATAGACATAGGGAGGGGGAGGTGATGGAGATGGTGGTGGAGGGGATTTGTAAACGTAAGGAGGCGGTGGGGAGGGAGATGGAGGCGGTGGTGACTTGTAAACATATGGAGGTGGTGGTGATGATGATGGTGGGAGTGGTGATTTGTAAACGTAAGGTGGTGGTGGTGATGGTGATGGTGGAGGTGGTGATTTGTAAAGGTAAGGTGGTGGAGGAGATGGCGACGGAGGGGGTGGTGACTTGTAAACATATGGAGGAGGTGGTGAGGCATAAATGTAAGGCTCATTGGCCACCACAGTAGTGGCTATGAGGCAAAATGCTATTGCGGATACCAGTTGAGGCCAACTGCCCCGGTGTCTCGAGGTACCCATCTCTAGCATGCAGTGGAAAGATAAGTACTTAGACTTGCAAAGTAACGATGGGTGCTAACCCTTTATATAGTGAACTCAACAACCTTTATTGAAAATGATGTTTTTTTTTAATCCCTATAACAGGCTGTATAATTATTTGAATGTCATCCATATCTCACAATTAATGATTTCGTCTTTTCAATGAAGCCAATAATTATATAGTTACCTCCAAATGATTATTTTGTTAGTTACCTATATATGACTATATGAGTAGAGAAATTTCCCAGCATCTCTGTTGATGATATTTTTGAGCCGGTGACGTGGCATCATCAGAGACGTCCCCTCTTCTATGTGCTGGCCTGCAAAACAAGAAAGACCCACCGGGGGTTGGCCGGCGAAGCCTCCTCCGACGATCAAGTCAGTCCAGTGTCTAAAGAAGAGGGAGAAGAAGAGAGAGAATAATAGATCCTTCTTTTAATGATTTTTCTTTACTCCCTTTTATATCCCTGCATGCTATATGTCCATTTTGCCCTTGTCACGCGCACTGTCCATTGGGGACGTCTGATATCTTCTCTGACTTGATGTGACTGGTCCCATAATTATTGAAGGCCTCCTGCGACCAAGGCTCACTTCCGGGGACTAACCCATTCCGGAGTCCGAAATCCCACTCTGGGGCAAACCTGGCCCCACTCCAAAGTGGGGATAAATATTTCCCTAACAATCTCAGTTTCGTTTTCATGAACAAAGTCATGATAGAAAGAGTAGGTAAGATGCTGCATGAGTGGATCATCGCTGTTTAGTCAAAAAAGAATACTATATGAAAAGCAGGTTGTATTCAGACCAAGCTGCAGCCATGGAGGAATTATACAAAAGGACACGACAAATAATGGGAACTAAAGTCAAAATACAGTATGCTTATATCCTTTTTTAATTTCTAAGACTCGGTCCTTTCATGTATATATATTACTTAATTTTCCATCTAGTTAACTAGTTTGCAAGCTTGCAATCTTTTCAATATTCTTATACTTGAACAGTCGTCGGTTCGGTAATTATGATTAAGCAGATATATATCCATGATACGTACTTCAGTAAAACTTCGACGTGGTGTTCATGCACAATTAATGGAGGACAACATGGGATCATGGGTGTTTGTGTTAGGTAGCGATTTTATAATCATTATTTTGGTTGACCCTAGTGTCGGTGCAATCTTGTGATTTAGCAAATATAACTTTATACAATTTTTAGTTGTTAGAATATTTTCAATATTTTGATTTATTTTGTTTCTTTTTTATGTTTGATTATTTCTTAACTTAATTAATTAGTTTAGGGTTTACTTGCTCACTACAATATATTCATATATAAATATTTCTCTATAAATAAAGACCTAGCTAGCTATGTAATATGGTTTAATATACTTTAATACAGTAAAGATGTAGCTCACACATCACTATCGATCTCTTTGCTTCCCCCCTCTCTCCTCTTCCATGATATATTTTTACATTTGTAAACTTGAATCTATAAAACTAGACCTAGAATTAATATCTTATCAAGGATGCATGTAGACTAATTTTTGACAGGGATAGCTGCAATTTGAAGATTTATGTTATTACTTTCATCTTCTCTTTTTTGAGTAGGGTTATGTGAGAGGTGAGGGCTCCTTTGTCTTAGCAAGAAAACACCGTCCGAACAAGAAACCCTCTCATAAGCCTTTGTTATTATCCGTGTCCCTTCTCTTTGAGCAGATCGAAAACCGGAATCTACTAATTTCACCCACAAATTTTTAGCAAGCGAAGTTTGGAAGGTAAAATGTTCCTTCCATACCTGGCAAAACAGAAGCAATTACAAGCATTTGTTTAGTTTTGAAGTATATATAGTTTGAATTTTGGTATTAACTCAAGCCTAGTACTGGGGAGGAATTAAATTCCAAATCTGTTGAACTGATTACAAGCCTGGTTTACCCACTATCTTGTTTTCCATACAGCTTTCTGATAAACACAAAATCGAATTTCTAGGGCCTTTCATAAACGTTATTAAGTCTCTTAATATCCTTAATTACCATTAATTAGCAAGAGCTAATTATATATTGATAGGAAAGGAAGGGACATTTCGGTAAATATCTCCATAATTTTTAATCATTGTGTCCATTTTTTGAGTCAATATATAAAACCAACCAACCAATCATTACCCAAATCACCATAAAACTTTCCTAAAATTCATTGCAGAAGCAATTAGAATTACCGTCGACATAGCTAGCTATCCGACGCGACCCTATATATGCCTGCCTTGACAGCTGAGATCAGGTAATTTGTCTGCAACTTGCCCTATGACTTTCTAACCACTGAAAGATATAGAGGCCATTAATTTAAGAAAAGGGGCCAGGTCATTATGGGAAAGTACAAGATAAAATGGGAGTATTTTGGACTTTTCGTCCATTAAACATGCAAGACAAGTGTCATTTTTATCGCCGGGGGGGGGGGGGGGGGGGAGATGGAAAATGCTAGCGGAAGGGCATAATTGCCAACTGCATGTTGAAACTTTGTGTCTTGAGTTGTCACGTGTGCATAAGTAGTTAGGAGTTGTGTCTTGAGTGACAATGTATTATATCTCTATAAAATATGAATGCAAAGGGGGAGCGAAAGACTGAACAAAAGTCCAAGACACTAAACAAAATTTCGAGATTCAAAAGGGAACCAAAGAGAAAATAAGATAACGTTTTAAATTTCTATTATTATTGTTTGGATAGCAAATGAGTGGTACAATTTTTCTCTAAGACTTTAAGCACATATTTTCTTTCAAACCACGCCAGATTTAGTAAGGAAATTAGTAGCATTTATAAACAAGTACCTTTCAAAACACATGCAACTAATTACTTCCATGTTGAAGATTCAAAGGAGATCGACATCAACTCCGATCCCTTTCAAGTTTCAAAATCACTTCTAAAATGTCGGCTTGATCGAACTCAATTATGAGTACATGTCAATTTCGAAGCAGCCGAACCAAATTATGGACAAAGAAAAATGAGCAGCAAAAGTGCCTGGGCCTTTGCCGTGTTCTTACTCGGAAGAGATATTTAAATGATCACCATGATTAAGATCACACCCTTAATTACTTATATATATTTTTTAAAAAAATTCATACCCTTGGAACTTGGCTAGGCCGCCGCCAAAGGCTCTTATAAGTAATTTTAAATTTTGTCTAGTTCACTCATTAAAATAATGTTTAGTAAATTTCGTTTTGCGGTACATAAAAAGAATTATATATAACTCAACACACAATATGTCATTCGTTAAAACTAAATATCTTGCAATAAAGTGTTGTTTTGGAAAAATTTAAGAGCGAGATAGAAGCACTAAAAATGATTTTAAATAAAAAATAATAATATAAACAAACAATTAAAATTAATATATATATTTAAATATAAAAAATACCTCACTTAAATTTGTCTTCTTAATTAGCCTCAAAATCTCCCTGCCTAGTCTAGTACTTTTTTTTTTCTTTTTTTCTTTTTTGTCCTTTTCTGTGCAAGATTTTGAGGTGATAAGGTTTGTGCAAGAGTAGTCCTAATCACATCCTATTGCAGGTGAAGCTATATCTATCCTACTAATTAAACCATTGAACCCACCCCATCGAGGACCCAATAGAGTAAAACAAGTTGTGAAAGTGACCCAGGCCAGAAGCATTGAACCACCAGCACCCTCCGCGGTTGTCATTTCCTAGTCTGCTTCTTGTTTCCCTTTGTCCCTAAACACACAAATAGACAATCATACCCACGTTGATACACATCAACTTACTCCAAATCATTAAAACTCTGTCCTGGAGGACGGGAGAAATTAAACGCTGCTCGAGATGGTTAGGTCAATGATGACGCAAACAAACCTACCAATATCATATTGGGAGATGCACTTTTGACTGTTACCTACAGGACGGGAGAAATCAAACGCTACTCGAGATGGTTAGGTCAATGATGACGCAAACAAACCTACCAATATCATATTGGGAGATGCACTTTTGACTGTTACCTACATTCATAATCGAGTGCCTTTTAAATTACTTTTCACACTTTATGAGTTACGACATCATCCGATAATGTAAATTCAATTAAATGGCAAGCTAGGCTTGACCATATTGAGCTAGATACAACGACTAGGTTAGGCAAAAAATGCCTCATGGCAATCATGCTAAGGTCTTTCTGCCCACATGTGAACATTATCTGATGGGAAAGTCAATTAGAAAACTGTTTAGAACTCACAAGACATAATATATAGTGTCTATTTCATCACATTTATAGACGATTTTACATGATATTGCCATGTCTATTTGATCTCTCGTAAGTGTGACGCATTGGATTGCTTTAGGCAATATATGAGTATGGTTTAAAATCAATTAGACAAGAGTATTACGGCTCTAAGAACTAAACGTAGACATGAATATATGTCTGAGCTATTTAAAAATCTCTATGATGAAAAGGCAATTAAAAGGCAACTAACAATGCCAAGTACGCTGCAGCAAAATGGCATGGCGAAAATAAGAAATCAAACGCTGCTAGAGATGGTTCGGTCAACATTGGCGCAAACAAACCAACCAATATCATATTGGGGTATGTACTTTTGACTAGTGCCTACATTAATTCTTAATTATTGTGTTCCTTCCAAATCAGTACCTTCACACATCATAAGTGTTTTTTTTTTTTATAAATACTATATATTATAAAAAAAAAAAAAAAAAAAAAATGTGAAAAGCACATGCTATTAAAAAAAAAAAATGTGATTCTCACATCATAAGGGACACATAGAACTTCTAGAGACTGAATTGGAGGAAATTTATGTCCTCAATATTTATTTACTTTTTAATTCCTTAAATGGCAAAAACAAAATATTGGTTTGGAGTGAAGATAAACATTTTTTGATGAAACAATGCAAATTGTTAATCATTTAATTGTTTTGGTATACGATGTGTTGTTTTTGCAACACTGAAAACCCTAGATGCTTGTGTAGTCTATCGTTAAACCCATTAGAAAATATCATTTTATTAAGAAATGTGTTAGGTATGCTACAATTTTACCCAATACATTTGGGTAAAACTATAGCATTCCCTGTGTTTAAGGAACAAGTAGGCTAGGGAAGCTGCTAAAGGTAATTATATATATATTTAGATTTTCCCTATATATAGGAAAGGGAAGTAATTTAAAAGAGACTCCTGTGAATACTATAACACAACACACACACTCAGAATGCCTAAAATGTTGGAGCGAGTGTAACCCAAACTTGGCCCAAAGAAAACCCAAGGAATAGCAAAGCTTTGTAGGGTCTTAATAGCTATCCATAATTTTTGCATAGCTAGGTCGCTTTCAAATGATTTTCAATGAATGTCGGTTCTTTAACACAAACTTATTAGGGAATTTAGCTATATTAACATACACTTAAATTGCAAGAAAAATAACAACAAAATATTTATTAGATTGCTATGGAATAGGAAAAGACCAAATTAGTACCTCAGTTAAGTTTTTCGTCCAAAAACTAACGGTCTGCCACATATCAACCCTTGAGGATTGACACATATCACAATATAAAAAATAAAAAATCTTTAAAAATTAATTAAAAAAAACTAAGAAATTAAAAAAAAAAAAAAAAGCGGGTATCTGAACCACCTCCTTGGCCACCATGAGGGTGGCCGGCCACCCCCATGACAGAAAAAAAAAAAAAAAAAATAAATAAATAAATAAATAAAAATGAAGCATTTTGGCCCTTGGGGGTGGCTGAATTGAACCACCCCCCATGGGCCACGGGGGTGGTTCGACCACCACCAGACCGGCCGGCCTAGGGGTGGGTGAACCACCCCTGTGGCCATTGGGGTGGTTTGGCCATCCCCAAGGGCTAAAACTCTTGAATTTTTATTTTTATTTTTTTTATTTTTTTTTTTCTGCCATTGGGTGGACGAATCACCTCCCATGGGGTGGTTTGGCCAGCCTAGACCGGTCAAGAGGGTGGCTGAGCCACCCCCTTGGCCAAAATGGGAGTGGCCGGCCACCCCTCTTCTTTTCTTTTTCTTTTTTCAATTTTTTTTTTTAAAGTTTTTAATATTTTTTTAATTAATATTTTTTATTTTTTAATTTTTTTATACTACAACATGTGTCAACCCTAAGGGGTTAATACGTCGCGGACCTTTAGTTTTTAGACAAAAAATTTTACTAATGTACTAATTCGGTCTTTTCTAAAAATTGATATATTATCTGTAATACGAATTGAAACTTAAGTACTAAAAAATAAAGTTTCTAAAACTTATGAACCATAAATATATTTAGAATATGTCCATGATATTTATACGTACTTCAGTAAGACTTGAACGTGTTCGATCGATCTTCATGCACAATGGAGGACTAGTTAGGTGTGTTAGGTAGCGGTTTTATAATTATTATTTTGGTTGACTTCGATCAGTATGGGTGGAATATTTTGATCACGCAAACATTACTTAATACAATTTATTTATTTATTTATTTTTTATGAAGGTTCAATACAGCTAGACCTAAAATGTTCTGTCAGGGATGCATGTTGACTAATTTCAGACTGGGATAGCTGTAATCCGGAGATTCTTGTTATACATAACTCTTACTCATGTAAGAGGGAGCTTCTTTGAGTCAATAAAACCAACCAATCATTGACCAAATCACCATAAAAACTTTCCCAAAAGTCATTGCAGAAGCAATAAGAATTACCGTTGACATAGCTAGCTATCCGACCCTATGTATGCCTGCCTAGAGAGCTGAGATAAGTTAATTTGTCTGCAACTTGCCCTCTGACTTTCTAACCATTGAGAGATATAGAGGCCAGGCTAATAATCTAAGAAAAGGGGCCAGGTCATCATGGGAAAGTACAAGATAAATTGGGGGCATTTTGAACTTTTTAACCATTAAAAATGCATGGCTTGTGTGCCATTTTTCGTCGGGGGAGATCGATGGGAAATGCTACTGGAAGGGCATAATTGCCAACTACATGTTGAAACTTCGTAAGGGTCAATTACCACTTTTTAAATATTAGAGGCGAGATTGAAAAAGCGTATAAACTTTGAATGACAAAATATATTTTTTTCAAAACTTTTATTTTGATACATTTGAAATTAATTATCATTTATCTCAAAAGTATAAGCTTATAAAAAAAAAAGATATACTTAATCATTTAAATTAATATTCTAACAATATATAGTTATATAGAATATGGATACAAATTGACACTACAAAAAAGCAGAAGTTTTAAGTTGCTTATTTAGAGCAGATTTAAGGGCTTAAAACGGCTCTAAATATTTTGAGGCGTGTTTTTTGAACCGTTTTGAAAATGGGTCAAGACATTAAGTATTAAAGACTCGGATTGATCAGTTTTTCCGTAAAACAACTCTAAATTAGAGCCACTTTTATTAAAGCGTCTCTAACCCGTTAGAGATGCTTTAGCAAAGCGACTCTAACAGTTTAGAGCCGCTTTTAATTAAGCGGCTCTAAAAGGTTCAAGCCGCTTTCTAAAAGCGACTCTAAACAGTTAGAGTCGCTTTTGTAAAAGCTCCTCCAACTGGTTTGAGCCGGTTTTTAAAACGGTTCAAAAAAAATTGTGACGTTTTTATAAAGCGGCTCTAAAATGTTTGAGCCGTTTTTATAAAAACGGATCAAACACATTTAGAGCCGTTTTAACACATAAAAAGGCTCTAAATTATAAAATAAAGAAATTATAATTTTGGAGTCGTTTTAACTGTTAAAACGGCTCTAAAATATAAAATAAATTAAAAATTAATTTAGAGTTGTTTTAACAGTTAAAACGACTCTAAAATAAATAAATAAATAAATAAATAAATTATTATTATTATTATTATTTTAATACCTGATAGCAAGAATATTGTTCACATATATGAACTCATAAACATTCACATACACTCATATATAACCCAAATTTCATACACAAATCATCACAATACTTTAATGTACACACCAAGACATTAAAACAAAAACAATAACTAATATAACGATATATCACCATAAATAATGTCACTCAACCCCAAACATATATAATACAAACTCTAAAACGTTCGAAGTAGTTTCAAAACATAATACATAAGTTACCTACGATCACAAACTCATCAAGTCCAACCGATAACACAAAAGTTACCTACATCATTTACAAAATTCAATACTCCACCTACTTTCACAACAACTCAAGATATCTTTTTCACAATAGTTCCTTACACGTATCATCATCATCAGACGTCATGAGCACGTCACCTGCATTAGTCATTCCATCAGTATGACCCATACTCCATATATAAACAAAATATATATTAAATTTCATTACTCAAAAAGAAAAGAACAAAATACAAATAAAGTTGATAATGTAAACATGATGTGATTAAGACATAATGAAAACATATTAATCTCCAATAAAAAAAATCAAATTTTTCTGTTAGAGTCTACAAAGAAATTAGAAACATCAAGATGAGTGATACCTTCTTCGTTTAGAATATCAAGAAAAATTGGAGGATCTACAGGATCACTGTGATTAGCAAAATTCATTTTAATCCATTTTTCTTTCTCTTTTATGGAGGCTAGGTATAAGTCTACGAGATGCTTAGACGTACGACAGGTACGCGTCCAATGTTGGTTCATACCACATGTGTAACATTTATCTTCATAGTTTTTTTGTAGGTTTATTCTATAAACCTTTGTTTTCATTTGTTTCACCTCAATGTGGTTCCACTTCTGGTGGAAATGAGCATTTCGCTTCTAAGAATTATGAGTACGTTCCCCTTGACCTCTATAATTTTTTCTACCACGGCCACGACCACGATTTCCTTTATTATCATGAAATGAAGTTCCATTTGCTTCAGGAAATGGTGTAAAACCTGTTGGATGGGATTGGTATTTTTTATTAATGACTCGTTATTTTGTTCAGCCACTATAAGACAAGATATTAATTTAGAATATCTTGTAAAATCACGCTCTCGATATTGCTACTGCAGGAGCACATTCGAGGCATGAAATATGATACATATCATCAAAAGTAACTTTTTCACCACACAGTTTTAACTGTGAGCTAATTTTAAAGAGTGCAACTTCAGATGCATCCAACCATAATGAGCTTTTTGG
Organism: Alnus glutinosa; assembly: GCF_958979055.1. Lineage (NCBI taxonomy): Eukaryota > Viridiplantae > Streptophyta > Magnoliopsida > Fagales > Betulaceae > Alnus > Alnus glutinosa. The sequence continues at coordinate 3,020,644 of NC_084894.1, read as the reverse complement.
GAGGATAACTGTCTTCTGGTACTCATATCTCTCCCTTAAATTATTCCATAAGGTCAATGGATATTTTACTATAAGGTACTCATTTTTTTTTAATTCATCATGCAGATGATGGCGAAGAAAAACTATTGCTTTAGCGCGATCCTGCTGGGATGCTTGATTTTCATTCTTAATAGTATTTCCAAGATTCATAACATCAATATTCATAGCATTATAATGATAATATTTTAGTTCATATTAATCTCACTTGGATCATAAGATTTATATGTTATAATATGATTCTTAAAACACTAAAAATTTGTAAGCATATATTAGAATGTTGGTTAACAAAATAGATAATAAGATTACTAAATCTTAAAGAGACTTACAATGAATGAAGAATATCCCACGGATAGCTTTTGATGTTGAAATCAAAAGAACACAACAACTGGCTAGAGTTTCGTGCTGATAATGTGTTGTAAAATTAAAGAAAATAACAAGACAAGATAAATAGATTGCAATATGTGAAACTAGTTCTTCAGGAACTATTTATGATTCTTTTCTATTATTGTGTGTCTTTACATACACCTCAACACTCCCTTTTATGGATATGGAATCATAATAGGAGGTTAAGGAATATGAAAGGGTAATACATAAATTAAAAGGCTACATCAATGTATTACATGAATGTTATGGAATTCTAAAAGATGACATGAATGTGTAGAATTCCAAGAGATAGAACTAAATAGTCATCCACCAAATGCATGAATGCATTCATAACATTTTGAGGTTTGAAAATGTTTTTAAAGAGCTTTGAAAGAATAAAATTCCCTATAGAAAAAAAAAAAAAAAAAAAAAAAAAAAAAAAGAATAAAAAAAGGAAGAAGAGGAAGAAGTCAAATTAGCATTTAAAAAGGCCAACACACTTAAAGCATTCGCATTAAAGTAATGCTTAAGTTTATGAACTTGTATGTATACTGTAGTATAGTGCTAAGTACCGCACACACATGTACATGGCAATGGCATGTAGGGCACTAGTAGTTTGATCTAGACCATAAGATGCTTCTAAGGTAAATCTAACGATTGGGTTTATTGAACCGTTAGTAAAGTCAACAACAAGATCAAAGTTTGATTTAACGGTTGAGATTAAATCCTAGAAAAATATTTGCTGTAACTCTAGGTACCAAAAATATTTTAAAGATCTTTAAAGTAAGCTATTTGTTCAAAATAGTCCATGCCGTCAGCCATTTGAAAAAAAAAAAATGAAAACTGTTATGTTCATGGCACAATTAATCGATGACTATCACGGGGATAACTAATGAGTCAGCTTGTTGTAAAAATATAAGTGTATCCCATTAAAAAAAAAAAAAAAAAAGAAAAAAAAAAGAAAAAGAAAAAGAAAGCCATGATGTATTGCGTAAAGAGGGTGATCATGTTTGAGTAGATCCGCTATATAGGTATTAATCATTTTTCCAAATAAAGACAAACATTGTTTGCATTGAACCTAGAAGCAATCCATCTAGAATCTCCTAGGCTTTAACTGTCACAAGAAGATGGTTGGACCTTTCCTTCAAGACCATGGAAGATGATAACAAATGGGTGGTTGTAAATTACTAACTCTCCATGAGGGGAAAAAAAAAAAAAAAAAAATTGAGAAAGATTTCTCTTCAATTCCCAAAGGGAAATGGGTGGAGATTCAAAAGCTAAACCTTTCAAAATGACTTTTGCTGTCACTAGTGAAATTGATATCAAGCTTAGGTTTTTTGAGTCTTGTGAAAGCTAGAAGGTATTCTTGTGTGAACCGCTCGGCCATTTTAGTGTGAAGAAGAAGTAGAGTAAGTGCACAGAAGGGCCATATTTATCTGATTAATTTTAACTGACAATATACTCTTCTTGTTGGTGCGTGGTAGAATATTTTCCTTCACTGCCTGTCCTTGACGCACCCTTAAGTCATATTTCTTGAACCCATATTAGATAGACCTTTTGCAGTTTTACCCATCTTATTATAAAAATTTGTTGCCTAATAAAGTTCTCTCTTTTGTCAAAACTGGAAATTGTTAGATTAATTTATAGGCTTAACCTTGTTGTTATGCTTTAGAACATATTATAACGTGTAAAATTCTGGTCACCATAGATTTGAACATTGAAATATCTTTTTTCTTTTTTCTTTTTTCTTTTTTTCTTTTGTGTGTGTGTGTGTGTGTGTGTGTGTGTGTTTGTGTGTGTGTGATCATGAGCATATCATCAATAATTTTATAGGATTTTGTTCCTTAATAAAGTGATTTACTTAGTAAAAAAATTATTAAAACCTAATACTTTATGATGTATAGTAGCACTAAAAACTTCAAGGAACTTTTCACATTTTTCTGCTATAGTGTAATTTATTTCTTGTTTTCTGTAATGTATTTCTTGGGTTCAATATGTACAGATGTGTGAATTGTATCTACCTATCACAAAAAGAAAAAAGGTCTGGTTCATGGATTTTTGCATGGAGTAGCTGTGTTACAGTGCTTCACTAAAACAAACATAAACACAAACAAAATTTTGTGTTTTTTAAAAAATAAAAAGCAGCAAAAAATTAAAAATAACTAAATATATTAAAAATAAAAAAAACCTTTGGTCGTCGGTGGTAGTCGATGGCCGAGCTTGTTCCCTTCACCGGAGCTGTGAGAGAGAGCCCAGAGAGAGAGCGTACGTGAGGGAAAGAGAGAGAGAGACACACACATAGAGATACCTCTAAAACCGCAAGAGAGAGCCTTCTGGCGGTACCCGGCTGGCCAGTGGCAGTGGTTTTACTGAGAGAGCGAGAGAGAGAGAGAGAGTGAGAGACACAGAGACGATAGAGGGAGGGAGAATGCCGCTCAAGGCCGAAGAGACACCCGCTTCCACGTACGACCTTCCGGAGTTGAGAGAAAACGCCGAGAGATCGAGAACCCCGGTGGCCGGCCGGATTCACTAAGAGAGTGAGAATGAAAGAGAGTGAGCGTGAGAACAAAAAAAGAGTGGCGCGGGACAGAATCGTGTCCCGCGCCCACGTCTCACAATTGCTTTAGAGTCGTTTTTTATAAAACGACTCCATTTGGATTCATTTTTGTATAAAACGATTCCATTTGGAGTCGTTTTTATAAAACGACTCTACTTCGGGTCTTTTTTAAAACGATTCCCTCTAGAGTCGTTTACATTAAAATGACTCAAAATTGAGTCTTTTTCACGTTAAAACGACTCCACATGGAGTCGTTTGTTTTATATATATATATATATTTTGATAAATACTTAGTTATTAATATATACTTAGTATATAATAACATTATATACTAAGTATATAATGTATATACTTAATATATATATATATATATATATATATATATATATATATATATATATATATATATATATATATATATATATATATATATATATATATATATATATATATTGTGTTTGTGTGTGTATATGTATATACAATATATATACATAATATTTATATACCCTAATACTAGATTTGTGCTATATATAGTATATATATGTAAGGTCGTTAGGGTTTATATATTTGCGCAATATACTCAAAATGTATAAACTCAAAAAATAAATACACCTTCCAATTAACACTATATACATAATGTACATATATACACTATTTATTGAACCCTAACCCTAGATTTGTGCTATATATATATATATATATATATATATATATATATATATACACACACACACACGTAGGGTTAGGATTTAATTCTTAAATTGTATTGCTCTTCCAAATTTTGAAAAGTTACAATTGGCCCTTTAAATTATTAGCTTAGCCTTCCGCAGTTAGGGTTGTCTATTAACTTGGATGGCAAACGCATCACACAACATAAAATCTCAATTATATATACTACTTATGTCATGTGATGGATTATTCGAAGTCTTAAAAGGGACCTCATTCGAAGTAATTGAAGATTTCAAATAGAAAGGGAAGCTCGGTTAGGAAACTCAATTGGACCATGTCTGAATGTGGCTAGCTATAGTGTAAACTGTGAAACCCTAGTTGCATTCAAACACTTAAAAAAATAGTATTTTAAGTGTTTTAATATAAATGTTTTTTAAGTCTATCTACAAAATTGCACAAGTGTTTTAATTCGATCAGTCTCCTATATATGCAAGACTCCTATATATTAGTCTCTAGCTAGCTACCAACAAATTTTGTTTTTTGTTTATATATATATATATATATAGTTGATAAAAGGGCAACAAGTTAGATCTTAGTTTGATTACATTAAATTGGTGAATAAGATATTAAAAGAATTTACAAATTTTAGTAATTAACTTTTAGAGCCATTTAAATAAAATGGCTTGAATTTAAGTCGTTTTAAAAACAACTTAAAATTGAGCCGTTTAGTTTAAAACGGTTCTAACTTAACTGGCTCAAATTGGAAGGGTTTTTATTAAAATACCTCTAAATGGAGGCGTTTTGTTAAAACGACTAAGTTTGAGTCGTTTTTTTAAAAACGGCTCTATGTTGAGTCTTTTGGTAAGAATGGCTTTACAAGGAACGACTCTAATTAGAGCCGCTTTATTCAAAACGGCCCTGATTGGAGTCGTTTATACAAAAATGTCCATGTTTGACACGAACAAAGTATTCATCAAAGACAATCATGTTTCAATATTTTTTGCACAAATGGGAAATCCTGATTGCATTGCGGGATTATTGGCTAATATAAGATGCAAGGCATAATTATGTATAAAGAAGCAGGATATATGAATTTCAATTAAGCAACGTCTAAGCTTGCAAAATCTAGGAATGACCAAGATTTAACTAAAATTGTAACTATGCAGATTCCAGATGAAAAAATTAGAAGCAATAATGGGAATTAATTGGGGAACATTCAAAGTGTAAGTATATGCATAGTACGAGAGAACTAGGGGTGGGCACAGGGAGGGGCAAATTTCTGCCATTTTTGGCTCCGCCCTGTAGTACCCCTGTGGGTTGAGAATTTCTCACCCGTAGTCTGCATAAAAAAAGGTGAATCTGTTGCGGGGCGGGGCGGGGCGGGGTGATGCTGGACGGAGGCTGCGGGTTCAGCAAGGCGAGGCGGGGAGTGAAGAAGATGAAGATCGGAGCATTGTTCTCCCTTATCCACTTCAAATCTTTCGCTGCTTTCCATTGAGGTTTCACAACTTGATAACCAAAAACAAACTCAAATCAAAATCGACCATAAAAACCATCTACTTCATGAAAACATAAATAGTTCAAAAGCTCTATTCTGCTGTTAAGAATGGCGAAGTTTGAACCACTCGCCCTTTTCCCCTGGAGGCGTCTCGGTTTGGAAGGCCATGGCCAAGGCCAAGAGAGCTCTGGCAAGGACTGGAAATGGGGCGCCTCCGAGCACGGGCATGAAGGGAAAGGAAGAACAAGTCTAGGATTAGGGAGGGGGTGACTGAGTTTGGGTTTTGGTGAAGGTTGAAGAAGATGAAGAGGCAAAGATCGGCGCAACCGCGCAAAGGGAGGTTGTGAAGAGAGGAGAAAAATGAAAAGATGAGGGGGGGGGGGGGGGGGGGGGGAGTGCGATGCGCTAGGGTTAAGTGGGGTTAGGGTTTTTCTTTTTTCTTTTTTCTTTTTTTCCTGCGGTGCGATACAGGGTAGGGCCAGTCCCTGAGGTTTTTCAAAACCCCAGCTCGTAATCCGGCCCGCACCGCATGGTTTTACCAATTTTGGACCCGAAATCGCAAAAAAAAATACCAAATCCGGGGTTCTGCGGGGCGGGGCGGGTCATGCGTGTTTTGCACAACCCTAGAGAGAAGAACAAATCTTTTGTTAGAATATATGGCCAGAAATTCACGCAGAGTGGCAGTCAGCGGCGGTAACCGGAGTTGGGCCTTTAAAAATAATAGGCTGAAAATGGACCAAAGCAGAGCAAACTATGGGCCAAATATGGCTGATAAATGGGGCCAACTATGAGCCTTAAATAGACTTGAGTTATAGAACCAGACTAATAAAGGCCAAATAATTGGGCTAATAAAAGGTCAAAAAATGAACCAAATATAGGCTACTTGGACCTTTTTCTTCAATTGATTTTCTTTTTCGGCTTTTTTATTTTTATTTTTTTATCAAACAAAGTCGACAAAAAAACATCAAACGTTTACACACACACACACAAAACGTCACTACAAAAAAAAAGATCATTAGCGGCGACTTTTTGTCGCCGCTAAAAGTCTTTTTGTCGCCGCTATTGATCAATAGCGGCGACATGTGGCCGCTAATGCAGTCGCCGCATATACTCCGCCTCTAAAGATCAATAGCGGCGACATATAGAGTCGCCGCTAATGTTCACTCAATAGCGGCGACAAATGTCGCCGCTAATAATATTTTTTGGCGCCGCAAAAAAATTATAGAATAGAGGTCATTGTCGCCGCTAATGATCTATCATTAGCGGCGACACCAAATATGGCCGCTAATGTGCTATAATTAGCGGCGACATACAGGTCGCCGCTAATGATATGAAAAAAATTAAAAAAACATTATTAGCGGCGACAAATGGGTCGCCGCTAATGATATGAAAAAAAATTTTTTTTAAAAAAAAAAAAAAAAAAAAAAAACTTATTAGCGGCGACATACGGGTCGCCGCTAATGATAATAAAAAAAATTAAAAAAAAAAAAAAAGAAAAACCCATCAAAAAGACCCAGGACTGCAAATGACTTCATAATAAGCAAAGAAACATGAAAAATTACCAAACAAAGTCCTAATTTTTACTTGTTACTATTCTTGTAATCAACATTAACATTCAAATTAACACAGAATCCAACAAAAAAAGCCAAAAAAAAAAAAATGCATTAAGCATGCAAATACAAAAGAAAGGGCAAAAAAAAAAAAATGCATTAAGCATGCAAATACAAAAGAAAGACCCAGGACGTGGGTCTCTTGAGAGGACTGCGAATGACTTCATAATAAGCAAAGAAACATGAAAAATTATCAAACAAAGTCCTAATTTTTACTTGTTACTATTCTTATAATTAACATTCACATTCAAATTAACACAGAATCCAACAAAAAAAGCCAAAAAAAAAAATGCATTAAGCATGCAAATACAAAAGAAAGGGCAAAAAAAAAATGCATTAAGCATTCAAAATACAAAAAAAAAGACCCAGAACGTGGGTCTCTTGAGAGACCCACGGCTGGATCTCTCAAGAGACCCACGGCAAGGTCTCTCAAGAGACCCAGTCTCACGGCAGGGTCTCTCAAGAGACCCACGGCTGGATCTCTTGAGAGACCCAGCGCTGGGTCTCTTGAGAGACCCTGCTGTGGGTCTCTTGAGAGACCCACGGCAGGGTCTCTCAAAGAGACCCACATCCTGGGTCTCTTGAGAGACCCAGGGACGTGGGTCTCAAGAGACCCACGGCTGGGTCTCTTGAGATGCACAGTGGTGGTCGTCGGGAGAGAGAGAAGAAGAAGAGAGAAGAAGAACAAGAAAGAAGAAAGAAAGAGAGAAAAGAAAACCATGGAGAGCTATGGAGAGATGAGAGACTGATCAGATAGAAAGAGTAAAGAAAGAGATATTCTGTCTCTAGAGATTAAGAGAGATGAGATACTTATGAGTGTGTGAAAAGGAGAAAAAAAAACAAAAAATTCAAAACTTTGCATTTTGTTTTGGCTGTGCGCGCGGGACGCGAAAATTTCGTGTCCCGCGCACTGTACTCCAAAATTTAGAACCAATTTTTAAGAAAAATAAATTTAAAAATAATCTAAAAATAAAATAAAAAATATATATTTTAAAAAACAAATTAAAGAAAAAAAAATAAAATGAAAAAAACATTTTTGTTTAAAAAAAATTAAAATTCAAAAAATTTGAAATTTTTTTGCTGCAGGACCCCAAAATTTAGAGTCGTTTTCTTCCAAAATGGCTCCAATCACTTATAAATTCGAAAATAATCTATATATATATATATATATATATATATATATATATATATATATATATATATATTAAAAAATAATTAAACAAATTTTTGTTTAAAAAAAATAGAAAATTAAAAAAAAATTTAAAACCAGTTTTTATTTATTTATTTATTTATAATTTTTTGTTATTTTCTATTTTTCTTAATTTTAATAATTTTATCAATGGTGTCCTTTTTCATTATGAGAGAACATTGACATTTTTTGATAATTTTAGGAGGAACATTGACATAATTGATAGTTTGTGATCAATCATGGTATTGTACATGTGATCGATCGTGGTATGATTTATGTGGTCGATCGTTGTACGATCTATGTGATGCAACGTGGTACGATCTATGTGATCGATCGTGGTACGATACATGTGATCGATCGTGGTACAATCTATGTGATGGAATGTGGTATGATATATGTGATCGATAGATTATCCGATCAATCATGATAGATCAATATGATCGATAGATCATCTGATCAATCATAGTAGATCATCTGATCGATCATGATAGATCAATAGGATCGATAGATCATCCAATCGATCATGATAGATCAATAGGATCAATACGTCATCCGATCAATCAAGGTAGATCATCCGATCGATCATGATAGATCAATGTGATCAATAGATCATCCGATCAATCATGGTAGATCAATGTGATCAATAAATCATCCGATCAATCATGGTAGATCATCTGATCGATCATGATAGATCAATAAGATTGATAAATCATCCGATCGATCATGAGAGATCAATAGGATCGATAGATCATCTGATCAATCATGGTAGATCAATAGGATTGATAAAATCATCTGATCAATCATGGTAGAATATCCGATCGTTCATGATAGATTAATAGGATCGATAAATCATCCGATCGATCATGATAGATCTACAGGATTGATAAATCATCCAATTGATCATGATAAATCTATAGGATCGATAGATCATCTGATCAGACTAATGCACAAGGTCGGATGGTCTATCGATCCTATTATTCTATCATGATTGACCAGACTATCACTACAAAAGGATCTTATTATTCTATTATTATTATTATTTTTTTGGGAAAAGTACACATAACCCCCTTAAACTACCACTCAATTGTCAATGTACCCAACAAACTACCAATTGTGTTAATGTCCCCCCTTAAACTACTAAAAAATGTCAATGTAACTCCTAAGACCAACAAAAAGACAAAAATGACCTTAATTTTTTTTGAATAAGACAAAAATGTCCTCATAAATTCAAAAAATTAAAACTAAAAGAATAAAAAATAAAACAAATGAAGAAAAAGAAAAAGAAAAAAAAAATTATTAAATTAAAAAACGAAAAAGAACAATTTTTTTCTAAAGAAAAAAAACGAAAAAATAACAGAAATTTATTTATTTATTTAAAAAATAAAACAAATTAAAAAAAAAGTTTTTGTTAAAATAAAAAGACGAAAAAGAACAATTTTTTTTTAAAAGAAAAAAAAACTGAAAATTTTTTTTTTTTTTAAAGATAAAAAATAAAAAATAGTTTTAAATTTATTTTTTTTTGAAGAAATTTTTGTTATTTTATATTTTTTTTAATAATTTTATTTTATTTTAATAATTTTATGAATGACACTTTTGTCATTAGGGGGACATTGACATTTTTTGGTAGTTTAGGGGGGAGACATTGACATAATTGGTAGTTTGGAAGGTACATTGACAATGAGGTGGTTGTTTGAAGGGGTTATGTGTACTTTTCCCTATTTTTTTTTTATTGTGTAGGATCAATAGCGGCGACCCAAATTGTCGCCGCTATTGACCAATTATTAGCGGCGACATTTAAATGTCGCCGCTATTGATCTAGCATTAGCGGTGACTTTAGAAGTCGCCGCTAATGAATATGATTTATTTATTTTTTTATTGCGTTGGATCAATAGCGGCAACCCCAATTGTCGCCGCTATTGACCAATTATTAGCGGCGACATCTAAATGTCGCCGCTATTGATCTAGAATTAGCGGCGACAATACAAGTCGCCGCTAATGAATATGATTTATTATTTTTTTTCTATTTTTTTTATTGTGTAGGATCAATAGCGGCGACAATTGGGTCGCCGCTATTGACCAATTATTAGCGGCGACATTTAAATGTCGCCGCTATTAATCTTGTATTAGCGGCGACTTTAGAAGTCGCCGCTAATGAATATGATTTATTTTTTTTTTTCAATTTTTTTTATTGTGTAGGATCAATGGCGGCGACAATTGGGTCGCCGCTATTGACCAATTATTAGCGGCGACATCTAAATGTCGCCGCTATTGATCTAGAATTAGCGGCGACAATACAAGTCGCCGCTAATGAATATGATTTATTATTTTTTTTCTATTTTTTTTATTGTGTAGGATCAATAGCGGCGACAATTGGGTCGCCGCTATTGACCAATTATTAGCGGCGACATTTAAATGTCGCCGCTATTGATCTAGCATTAGCGGTGACTTTAGAAGTCGCCGCTAATGAATATGATTTATTTATTTTTTTATTGCGTTGGATCAATAGCGGCAACCCCAATTGTCGCCGCTATTGACCAATTATTAGCGGCGACATCTAAATGTCGCCGCTATTGATCTAGAATTAGCGGCGACAATACAAGTCGCCGCTAATGAATATGATTTATTATTTTTTTTCTATTTTTTTTATTGTGTAGGATCAATAGCGGCGACAATTGGGTCGCCGCTATTGACCAATTATTAGCGGCGACATTTAAATGTCGCCGCTATTAATCTTGTATTAGCGGCGACTTTAGAAGTCGCCGCTAATGAATATGATTTATTTTTTTTTTTCAATTTTTTTTATTGTGTAGGATCAATGGCGGCGACAATTGGGTCGCCGCTATTGACCAATTATTAGCGGCGACAATAGAAGTCGCCGCTAATAAATATGATTTATTATTATTATCTTTTTTATTTTGTAGGGTCAATAGCGGCGACTCCAATTGTCGCCGCTATTGAGCCATTATTAGCAGCGACTAACAAGGGTCGCCGCTAATGATGGGTCAATAGCGGCGACAAATGGTCGCCGCTAAAGATCTAATGTATATTTGCGGCAACTTTTTAGCGGCGACAGGTTGGTCGCCGCTAAAGATCACTCATTAGCGGCGACCTCTAAATGTCGCCGCTAATGAGGTGTCTTTAGCGGCGACTTTGGTGTCGCCGCTAAAAAGTTGGCCGCTAATGTGCAAATTTCTTGTAGTGCGTTTGCTAAAAGCCTAAAATCTCTCTCTCTCTCTCTCTCTCTCTCTCTCTCTCTCTCTCTCACACACACACACACACACACACACACACACACACACACACACACACACACACACACACACACACACACACACACACACACACACACACACACACACACACACACACACACACACACACACACACACACACACACACACACACATGAAGAAAAACATGACACACCAAGACAACATCTAGCTGTAAAACCAGTCAAACAGAGACAAACCCATTATATATATATAGAAGATATATCCTAAATCGAAAAAACATGACTAACCCATTTCAAGTTTCAACCGGAACATGTACTGTGAGGGATTTGTCAGGAGAACTTGATGCATTACAAAATATTGGAGAACTTGACTGGGTGGAGCATGAGGTTTAGAACTTGATGCAGGCGCACGAGAAGGACAAGAACAGCCCCCAGTACACAATATTGGAGAGCCATTGATCGATATGTTTTACAAGAATCTTTGAATTTGACTAAATGCATTACTGTAAAAAAAAAATTAATTATACATGTGAGAGATGATTAAAACGTATGCATATTTTTATCCGTTGAGTATCGATCAGCCATACTTTTACGTAGTTTCATTTACGATGAAATTCCGTTGAAATAGTTTGAAAAAGATTTTAATACAAAAAGAATTTAAAGAAATGGCGTCATGGGCATAAGTCTAAAAGGTTAATTAAGGAAAATTTGATAGACTTCCATATATGATATATCAGGGAGTACTGTTAATGCAAGGCGTCAACTAAGATCGATAATAGTGACTGCACGATCTTATTGTGCTCGATCCTCTATCAACATTAGCTTCTTTTTTTTTTTGGGATTTTTTGGCACCTACTTATGTCTAAGTTGTAATAAGGTACCATCCCTAATTAGTTTGGGTTATGTTTTGAAGTTACTGTATGTAATTGGCATAAAGTTTTCAATCGATTCCAGTGGCGGATCCAGCCTTGTAAATATGAGGGGGCCAAATTGAAAGAAAAAAATTTTGAGGGGGCAAACTAAAAAAATAAACAAAATTTAAGGTAAAATTTAATATACATATAGATTTTTTTTTTTTTTTTGGGGAAATTTTGGGGGTTGGGGGGGCCAAGGCCCCCCCTAGCCCCCATATAGGTCCGCCAATGATCGATTCTATGTTGCGTCGAAGAGGACCGAATACGGCTGGGTAGTGTCTTGGCATTCATAGTCTTTACATATATACATGTCTATTTTACCAGTCTCTTTTCGATCGAGACAATTTTCTCCTTCTCCCTTTTTTATATCCAACACGTACCATCAACCCGTTTTTCCACGTAAAAAGGTCCAAGCCAAAAACAAAATGATAGACAGAAGGATATCAATCAACCTAAGTTGTTTGTGTTGTTAACACTTAAAATGAAAGAAAAATAACAACAAAATATTTATTACCCTGCTCTGGAATAACAATGCATGACAACATTTTGTCGTTCAGAATAGAAATACTAATACATAGAATTCCTTGCAGAACTTGAATTCCTTGCTTACAATATTGCTTATGGAAAATGGAACAATGGGTGTGCTTCATATTTATAGATCCTAAAGGATCTCCATTTAAGAACCTTATTTTACACAAATACAGTTTTCTTTTTCTTTTTTTTTTTCTGAATATTACAACGCTAAAAAAATTTATAACATCCAAGGAAAGTAAATATTATTGCAATACTTCAAACCCATTTAGGTGTTCCATCTAAACTTAATAGCCTTTTGGAGGTGGGGGTGATTTGTAAATGTAAGGAGGTGGAGGTGATGGTGATGGAGGTGGAGGTGATTTGTAGACATATGGAGGAGGTGGGGATTTAGATGGAGGAGGTGGTGATTTATAGATGTAAGGAGGTGGTGGAGAAGGTGATGGAGGTGGAGGCGACTTGTAGACATATGGGGGAGGAGGTGATGGTGATGGAGGAGGAGGGGATTTGTAGACATATGGAGGAGGTAGGGATTTAGATGGAGGAGGTGGTGATTTATATATGTAAGGAGGTGGAGGGGAAGGTGATGGAGGTGGAGGCGACTTGTAGACATATGGAGGAGGAGGTGATGGTGATGGAGGAGGAGGGGATTTGTAGACATATGGAGGAGGTGGGGATTTAGATGGAGGAGGTGGTGATTTATATATGTAAGGAGGTGGATGGGAAGGTGATGGAGGTGGAGGTGGAGGCGACTGGTAGACATATGGGGGAGGTGGTGATGGTGATGGAGGAGGAGGGGATTTGTATACATATGGAGGAGGTGGGGATTTAGATGGAGGAGGTGGTGATTTGTAAATGTAAGGAGGAGGAGGCGAAGGTGATGGAGGTGGAGGCGACTTGTAGACATATGGGGGAGGAGGTGATGGGGATGGAGGAGGGGGTGATTTGTAGACATATGGTGGAGGTGGGGATTTAGATGGAGGAGGTGGTGATTTATAAATATAAGGAGGTGGAGGGGAAGGTGATGGAGGTGGAGGGGACTTGTAGACATATGGGGGAGGAGGTGATGGTGATGGAGGAGGAGGGGATTTGTAGACATATGGAGGAGGTGGGGATTTAGATGGAGGCGGTGGTGATTTATAAATGTAAGGAGGTGGAGGGGAAGGTGATGGAGGTGGAGGCGACTTGTAGACATATGGGGGAGGAGGTGATGGTGATGGAGGAGGAGGCGATTTGTAGACATATGGTGGAGGTGGGGATTTAGATGGGGGAGGTGGTGATTTATAGACATATGGGGGAGGAGGTGATGGTGATGGAGGAGGAGGAGATTTGTAGACGTATGGAGGAGGTGGGGATTTAGACGGCGGAGGTGGTGATTTATAGACATAGGGAGGGGGAGGTGATGGAGATGGTGGTGGAGGGGATTTGTAAACGTAAGGAGGCGGTGGGGAGGGAGATGGAGGAGGTGGCGACTTGTAAACATATGGAGGTGGTGGTGATGATGATGGTGGGGGTGGTGATTTGTAAACGTAAGGTGGTGGTGGTGATGGTGATGGTGGAGGTGGTGATTTGTAAAGGTAAGGTGGTGGAGGAGATGGCGATGGAGGGGGTGGTGACTTGTAAACATATGGAGGAGGTGGTGAGGCATAAATGTAAGGCTCATTGGCCACCACAGTAGTGGCTATGAGGCAAAATGCTATTGCGGATACCAGTTGAGGCCAACTGCCCCGGTGTCTCGAGGTACCCATCTCTAGCATGCAGTGGAAAGATAAGTACTTAGACTTGCAAAGTAACGATGGGTGCTAACCCTTTATATAGTGAACTCAACAACCTTTATTGAAAATGATTTTTTTTTTTTAATCCCTATAACAGGTTGTATAATTATTTGAATGTCATCCATATCTCACAATGATTTCGTCTTTTCAATGAAACCAATAATTATATAGTTACCTCCAAGGCTCCAAATGATTATTTTGTTAGTTACCTATATATGACTATATGATCGAGTAGAGAAATTTCCCAGCATCTCAGTTTCGTTTTCATGAACAAAGTCATGATAGAAAGAGTAGGTACGATGCTGCATGAGTGGATCATCGCTGTTTAGTCAAAAAAGAATACTATATGAAAAGCAGGTTGTATTCAGACCAAGCTGCAGCCATGGAGGAATTATACAAAAGGACACGACAAATAATGGGAACTAAAGTCAAAATACAGTATGCTTATATCCTTTTTTAATTTCTAAGACTCGGTCCTTTCATGTATATATATTACTTAATTTTCCATCTAGTTAACTAGTTTGCAAGCTTGCAATCTTTTCAATATTCTTATACTTGACCAGTCGTCGATTCGGTAATTATGATTAAGCAGATATATATCCATGATACGTACTTCAGTAAAACTTCGACGTGGTGTTCATGCACAATGGAGGACTTAGGACTACATGGGATCATGGGTGTATGTGTGTTAGGTAGCGATTTTATAATCATTATTTTGGTTGACCCCAGTACTGTCGGTGCAATCTTCAGATTTAGCAAATATAACTTTATACAATTTTTAGTTGTTAGAATATTTTCAGTATTTTGATTTATTTTGTTTCTTTTTTAGGTTTGATTATTTCTTAATTAATTAGTTTAGGGTTCACTTGCTCACTACAATATATTCATATATAAATATTTCTGTATAAATAAAGACCTAGCTAGCTATGTAATATGGTTTAATATACTTTAATACAGTAAAGATGTAGCTCACGCTTCACTATCGATCTCTTTGCTTCCCCTCTCTCTCCTCTTCCATGATATATTTTTACATTAGTAAACTTGAATCTATAAAACTAGACCTAGAATTAATATCTTATCAAGGATGCATGTAGACTAATTACAAGCATTTGTTTAGTTTTGAAGTATATAAAGTTTGAATTTTGGTATTAACTCAAGCCTAGTACTGGGGAGGAATTAAATTCCAAATCTGTTGAACTGATTACAAGCCTGGTTTACCCACTATCTTGTTTTGCATTTTGAATTCATTTCCAGAGCCAAGAAGCTAGCTGTAGGCGATGAGGGAGCAAAAAAGAAAGAACCCTATTGTATATATTTTGTATGCAAGTGCTGAATCCATAAAGAATTGAAATTTAGGAATTTCCATCCAAGTTACTAATAAGCACCAGATTTGTGGTGGTCATTTTCCTGAGATAGAAACCACCTTGGATCCGAGGAAGACAAATAGAATACCAAGATTTAAGACTCGGATTACGTGATTTATTTGGGGAAAACCCCCAGAAGAATTCTTTGAATCGTCGATTTAAAGTTTTGCATAGGGATAATAGCAAAAGAAATGTACTCATGGCATAAGTAGAAATAGTCGCTGTCATGGATTTAATGAGGACAGTCCTTCGAGCTTGCGATAGAGTCTTCACCCGCCATCCATTAATTTTTGAAATGACTTTATCAATCAGGAGTTGGAAAGTCTCCTTAGACAATATTCCTCCTGATTCTACATGGTCAACGCGAAAAGTCAATAGAAGTGCAAACTTCAATGCTCATTATATGACACATTGAGCTGCAACTAGATTTGTTTCCAGTAGCATTCTCATATCATCCTTGCTTTATTCTTCTCCTGCTTCTCTTGTCGATGGCTTCTATCAAAATAGCAATGTTGCTCTTGCTTTAAATTTATAATTGTTGTAATTTTCTGCCAGTGTTTTAGGCATTGGTTGTTGTTTGTTCCTTTTGAAACGTCTCTTAATATCCTTAACATTAATTAGCAAGAGCTAATTATTGAAAGGAAAGGAAGGGACTTTTCAGTAAATAGCTCCATAATTTTTAATCATTGTGTCCATTTTTTGAGTCAATAAAACCAACCAATCATTACCCAAATCACCATAAAAACTTTCCTAAAACTCATTGCAGAAGCAATTAGAATTACCGTTGACATAGCTAGCTATCCGACCCTATATATGCCTGCCTAGAAGCTGAGATCAGGTAATTTGTCTGCAACTTGCCCTATGACTTCCTAACCATTGAGAGATATAGAGGCCATTAATTTAAGAAAAGGGGCCAGGTCATCATGGGAAAGTACAAGATAAATTAGGGGAATTTTGTACTGTTCATCCATTAAACGTGAACGGCACGTGTGTCATTTTTTATCTGGGGAGATGAAAAATGCTAGCGGAAGGGCATAATTGTCAACTGCATGTTGAAACTTTGTGGGCCGAGGCTCAATTAATACTTTTTAAAATGTTAGAGGCGAGATTGAAAAAGCATATATATTTCGAATGAATAAAATATATTTTGTTTAAATATTTAATTAAAATATGAGATTAATGACAAAAAAAAAAAAAAGGTTTAAACTCAAAACATTTACTTTAATGCATTTTAAATCATTTATCTTAAAAGTATTAATTTTATAAAAAAAGATATACTTAATTTTTTAAATTTATATTCTAATAATATACAATTATATAAAATAGAGATACATATGATCTTTTGCCACCTCAAGACACAATTCTTAACCACTTGCCCATGTGCTAAGGTAGTCCCATAACTAACTTTATAGTTTAATTTGTTTCTAAAAAAAAAAAAAGAGTAAAAGTAAAAGTTGTCACGAAGATAATTAGAAGTTGTGTTTTTGAGTGTCAATGTATCGTATCTCTATAAAATATGAATTAAAAGGGAGAGCAAGAGACTGAACAAAAGTCCAAGACACTAAACAAAATTTCGAGATTCAAAGGGAGCCAAAGAGAAATTAAAAAAGATAACGTTTTAAATTTTTATTATTATTGTTTGGATAGCAAATGAGTGGTACAATTTTTCTCTAGGACTTTAAGCACATATTTTCTTTCAAACCACGCCAGATTTAATACGAAAATTAGTAGCATTTATAAACAAGTACCTTTCAAAACACAACTAACTCCTTGTTGAAGATTCAAAGGAGGCATCAACACCCTTTCAAGTTTGAAAATCTCTTCTAAAATGTCGGCTTTCCGACCCTATATAAACTTTCTTAAAATTCATTGCAGAAGCAATTAGAATTACCGTTGACATAGCTAGCTTTCCGACCCTATATATACCTGCCTACACAGATGAGATCAGGTAATTTGTCTGCAACTTGCCCTATGACTTTCTAACCATTGAGAGATATAGAGGCCATTAATTTAAGAAAAGGGGCCAGGTCATTTGCATGGGAAAGTACAAGCTAAATTGGGGGCATTTTGGACTTTTTATCTATTAAAAATGCATGGCTCGTGAGTCATTTTTTCGTCGGGGGAGATGGAAAATGCTAGCGGAATGGCATAATTGCCAACTGCTTGTTAAAACTTTGTCGGGGTCAATTACCACTTTTTAAACGTTTGGAGGCGAGATTAAAAAAGCGTATACACTTTGAATGGATAAAATATATTTTTGCTAAATATTTAATTAAAAAATGAGGTCAATGACAGAGAAAATGTTCAAACTCAAAGTCTTTACTCAAACACATTTTAAATCATCATTTATCTCAAAAGTAAAAGCTTATAAGAAAAAGATATACTCTATCATTTAAATTAATATTTCAACAATATATAGTTATATATATAGAATATGGATGCAAAGGGAGAGCAAATGACTAAACAAAAGTCCAAGACACTAAACAAAATTTCGAGATTCAAATGGCCGGGAACCAAAGAGAAAATAAGATAACGTTTTAAATTTCTATTAATAGTATCATTTATAAACAAGCACCTTTCAAAACACAATTAATTACTCCCATCTTGAAGATTCAAAGGAGACATCAACTCTCTTTCAAGTTTCAAAATCTCTTCTAAAATGTCGGCTTGATCGAACTCAATTATGAGTACGTACACGTCAATTTCGAAGTTTCCGCTGAAGCTGCCAAACCAAAATGGGCAAAGAAAAATGAGCAGCAAAAGTGCCTGGGTCTTTGCCATGTTCTTACTCGGAAGAGATATATATAGATCACCATGATTAAGATCACACCTTAATTACTTATATATATTTTAAAAAATAAAAATAAAAAATCATACCCCCGGAGTATGGCTAGGCTGCCGCCTAAGGTTCCTATAAGTAATTTTGTCTTGTTTGTTCATTGAAATATTGTTTAGTAAATTTCGTTTTACGGTACATAAAAAGAATTACATATAGCTCAACACAAAATATGTCATTAGTTAAAACTAAATGTCTTGCAGTAAAGATAGATTCTACCCTTCTTCTTTTTTCTTTTTTTCTTTTTTTTTGTTCTTTTCTAAGCAAGAAGGGTAGGCGTGGGGTGATAAGGTTTGTGCAAGAATAGTCCTAATCACATTCTGTTGCAGGAGAAGCTATATCTATCCTACTGATCCAACCATTGAACCCCACCCCACCGAGGACCCAATAGAGCAAAACAAGTTGTGACCTACGAATAATTAAGAGAATGTTTCCCAAAAATTCAAACTCAAAGACCAACCGGCCACTGAATCTTGTGAAAGTGACCAAGAAGCATTGAACCACCAGCACCCTCCACAATTTTCATTTCCTAGTCTGCTTCTTGTTTCCCTTTGTCCCGAAACACACAAATAGACGATCATACCCACGTTGATACACAACAACTTGCTCCAAATCATTAAAATTATGTCATGCTTGGAAGGAGAAATCAATCGCTGCTCGAGATAGTAGGTCAATGATGACGCAAATAAGCCCACCAATATCATATTGGGGGATGCACTTTTGACTGTTACCTACATTCATAATCGAGTGCCTTTTTAATTAATACTTTTTACACTTTATGATTTATGACATCATTTGATAATGTAAATTCAATTAAATGGTGATGGTGATGGTGGGGGTGGTGACTTGTAAACATATGGTGGGGGAGGAGACGGTGATGGAGGAGGTGGAGACTTGTAAATATAAGGTGGAGGAGGTGATGGAGACGGCGGTGGGGGTGATTTATATACATACGGAAGAGGTGGCGGTGGAGGAGATTTCAATGGTGGAGGAGGTGACTTATGCAAATATGGTGGGTGTCCCTCATGCTTTGGTGGCAATGGTGGTAAGTGTTTTTGGTGGGAGGGTGGTCGCGGTGAGGCATTAAAATAAGGCTCATTGGCCACCACAGTAGTGGCTATGAGGCAAAATGCTATTGCGGATACCAGTTGAGGCCAACTGCCCCGGTGTCTCATGGTACCCATCTCTAGCATTTGAGTTCTAAAGGAGAAAGATGAGTCCTTAGAGTTAGACTTGCAAAGTAACGATGGGTTCTAACCCTTTATATAGTAAACTCTACCGTCATTGTTGAAAATGATGTTTTTGTTTAATCCCTATAATAGGCTGTACGTATAATTCTTTGAATGTCATCCAAATCTCACAATGGTTTCGTTTTCAATGAAACCAATAAGTATATAGTTACCTCCAAATGATTTTTGTTTTTCCTTTTCTAGTTACCTATGAGTAGAGAAATTTCCCAGCATCTCAGTTTTGTTTTCGTGATCACCGCCATCTCAAGATAAAAGAGTAGGTAGGGTGCTGAATGACTGGATGATCGCTGTTTTTTAGGAAAAATATTAGATGAAAAGCACGTTCTATTCATACCAAGCTACAGTTTCCTTCTTCTATTTATGAATACAGATCGAAGGACACGACCAAAAACGCGGGAACTAAAGTCAAAATGTCGTTTTCTTTTTTAATTCCTAAGACTTGGTCCCTTCATGCAAATAATTATGATTTAGAATATGTCCGTGATGTTTATACGTACTTCAGTAAAACTTGAACGCGTTCGATCGATCTTCATGCACAATGGAGGACAAGTTGGGTGTGTTAGGTAGCGATTTTATAATTATTATTTTTAAAAACTCCAATGTCGGTGGAATATTTTGATTAAGCAAACATTACTTAATACAATTTTTTTTAACGAAGGTTCAATACAGCTAGACCTAAAATGTCCTATCAGGGATGCATGTTCACTAATTTTAGACTGGGATATATAGCTGCTATCCGGAGATTCTTGTTATAACTCTTACTCATATAAAAGGGAGCTTCTTTGAGTCAATAAAACCAACCAATCATTACCCAAATCACCATAAAACTTTCTTAAAATTCATTGCAGAAGCAATTAGAATTACCGTTGACATAGCTAGCTTTCCGACCCTGTATATGCCTACCTAGACAGATGAGATCAGGTAATTTGTCTGCAACTTGCATGCCCTCTCACTTTCTAACCATTGAGAGATATAGAGGCCAGGCCATTAATCTAAGAAAAGGGTCCAGGTCATCATGGGAAAGTACAAGATAAATTGGGGGTATTTTGGACTTTTTTCCATTAAAAATGCACGGCTCGTGTGTCATTTTTGGTCAGGGGAGATCGAAAATGCTAGCGGAATGGCATAATTGCCAACTGCATGTTAAAACTTTGTGGGGGTCAATTACCACTTTTTAAACGTTAGCTGCGAGATTAAAAAAGGGTATACACTTCAAATGGATAAAATATATTTTTCTTAAATATTTAATTGAAAAAAGCGGCCAATGATAGAGAAAATGTTCAAACTCAAAACCTTTACTCTAACACATTTTAAATTATCATTTATCTCAAAAGTATAAACTTATAAGAAAAAGATATACTTGATCATTTAAATTAATATTCTAACAATATATAGTTATATAGAATATGGATACGAAGGGGGAGCAAAAGACTGAACAAAAGTCCAAGACACTAAACAAAATTTCGAGATTCAGGGTGCGTTTGAGATTGCGATTTCGTTGAGAAAAGTGCGATTTTAAATCAAATCATAGAAAATGAACTGTTTGGAAACTACATTTTTAAAAAATTGCAATTTAAAAACGCAAAAAAGTGCTTATTCAAATCTCAGGTAATGTGATTTTTTAAAAAAACGCAGTATTTTAAAAGGCTAACCTGGGATTTTAAAGGCCAAACTGCGATTTTACCGAACGCTTAACTGCGTTTTTAAAAATCATTTTTTTCAAGTCGCATATTTTAAAATCGCTATTTTGAAATCGCACTTTTTAAAATCGCAAATTCAAACGGACCCTCAAAGGGAACCAATGAGAAAATAAGATAACGTTTTAAATTTCTATTATTATTGTTTGAATAGCAAATGAGTGGTACAATTTTTCTCTAAGAGTACTTTAAGCACATATTTTCTTTCAAACCACGCCAGATTTAGTAAGGAAATTAGTAGCATTTATATATAAACAAGTACTATACCTTTCAAAACACTACTAATTCCATGTTGAAGATTCAAAGGAGGCATCAACTCCCTTTCAAGTTTCAAAATCTCTTCTAAAATGTCGGCTTGATCGAACTCAATTATGAGTACACGCCAATTTCGAAGTTTCCGCTGAAGCAGCCGAATCAAATTATGGACAAAGAAAAATGAGCAGCAAATGTGCCTGGGCCTTTGCCGTGTTATTACTCGGAAGAGATATATATAGATCACCATGATTAAGATCACACCCTTAATTACTTATATATATTTAGAAAGAAAAAAATAATAATAATAATAAATAAAATAAAATCATACCATAAAAAAAACCATACCCTCGGAACTTGGCTAGGCTGCCACCTAAGGCTCTTATAAGTAATTTTAAATTTTGTCTAGTTCGCTCATTAAAATAATGTTTAGTAAATTTCGTTTTGCGGTACATAAAAAAAATTATATGCAACTCAACACAAAATATGTCATTCATTAAAACTAAATGTCTTGCAATAAAGATATATAGATTCTACATGTTTGGAAAAATTTAAGAGCAAGAAGCAATAAAACCGATTTTTAAATAAATATATATATATATATATATATATAAACTAAAAATTAAAATTAATGTATATTTAAATATAAAAAATGCCTTACTTAAATTTGTCTTCTTATGTTAGAGAATAGATTTCCTATATTGAAAGGAAATATATTATATTGATATTGTGCGTTACTTTTCTTTTATAAGGTTAATTGTAATTAGATTTGAAGGTAATCAAATTAATCAAATTTGATTACCATTCTTATCTATCTCAATTCTCCTATAAATAGGAGTATTCTGTATTATAAAATAATCAAGCAATAAGAGCATAATGTAGCCATTTAGGCTTTATCCTGTGGACGTGGATCATAGACCGAACCATGTAAATTCTCTTGTCTTCATTTTATTGTTTTTGCTTTTGTCTTTATTTTTCCATTCGCTTATCTTTTCTATCATGGTATCAAAGCTATAGGCTAATGCCAATGTTCGATCCAATGGCCCTGTGAATTCCTTTTTATTCTGTTTTATTGTCTTCTCGTTCAAGAAAAAAAAAAATCAATAGATGCCAAGTTGCCCATATTATTTTGATCATTTGTTGGCTCATTATTTTGGTCATTGTTGGTCCAATTGTTGACCCAGACCCATCTTTTAGCCTTTGTGATATTGTTTAAAAATTCAGGTTTGGCCTTTATGGTATTGTTTAAAACCGAGGCCAATTTCAAAACAGTACGTGGTATTGTTTTGGCATTTTGGCCCATAGTTGGCCAACCTTTTTGCATTTGTGGTATTATTTAAAATTCTTGCTATCACAGACCAGAAATGGAGCTAGGGTAAAAATGGGATTTTTGAGAATTGAAGAATCGAGAAGGAGGAAGATAGAGTGGAAGTGAGTTGTTTAGAAGAGTACGTGGTAGTTAGAGAAGTGAAGACTGAAGGGTGCGTTGCAGCTGGTTCTAAGCTGTGCGTTTTGAACTAAGTAAATAAGGGCCAGATTATATGGGCCAAGTTATTGGGTTATAGTTGGACTTCGTCCCATTTTATGTTATATTTTAGTGGGCTGTCTTGTAAGAGGAGTTATATATATAGTCTCTAGGGTTGAGAGAAGGGTATCTTTTGGCATTGATAACCTTGTATTGGAGGTTAGCTTCCTCAAATCAGCCATTATTGTTCCTTCCCTTATTTCAGTCCATTCCATTAATGATACTACCAGAAATTTACCTCCATTACTGATCCTTATCAGTCTCCTTCATTGAATTCACCCAAAAATCCAAATTATATAATTCACTTGTTTTAATTTGGTATCAGAGCCTCCAACCCTGTCTATGAAAACTCGTTATGCTGCTATGGCTGAGGATTCCCAGAATTTGGCTACTCTCCAAGACCAAGTAACCACCCACCAACAAGCGGAAATGGCTACTCGGGCGGAAGTGTAGAGCACCCGGGAGGCCATTGACCGTTTAACCCAGATGGTCCAATTCTTGATGGACGACCGCTCCGGCAACCTAGAAAAACAACCCATCACCGATACCCCCCCTCCATAGACACTCCCTCCTCGCAATTCTCCTCTTCCTACCCCTCCTAACCATCCTCCTACTTCTTTTGGTGGGGAGACCTCATTTCCCGGAAGCTCCAGCTTTGGGGATGGTATCAAACCCAAGACGGTCCTGTTGGAATTTCCCCATTTCGATGGGGATGACCCAGAGACATGGTGCTGCCATGCCGAGCAATTCTTTGACATGTACAGCACTCCTGACAACCACACCTCTCCATCTCTGCCTTTCACGTGGATGGAAAAGCCTTTGGTGTGGTTCCAAGAACTCAAGACCATCAATGAGGTAACCTCTTGGAGTGATTTAGTTCGGGCAATTCAAATCCGATTTGGCCGAGGCCCCTACGACAATCCCATGGAGACACCATCCAAGCTGAAATAGGAGGGCTCCTTGGACGATTACAAGAACCAATTCGACATTCTGGCACTCAAGGTTCATCGCCTACCCAATGAACACAAGCTTAGCTGCTTTTTTTTTTTTTTTGTGGGGGGGGGCTCAAGAACGAAATCCGGCTACAAGTCTGGATGTTCAAACCCAAAACCTTGGTGGAGGCGAATTCTCATGCTCGCATCTAGGAGGAATGTCTGTCTAACCTCACTAAGGGCCTCAGACCACCGTGGGGTTCAGCGCCATTCACTTCATCCAACCGCAGCATGAGTTCAGAGTTACTTATTAGTGAGGGTAAGGGACCTCCCTTCCGAGCTAACTCTCTAGGTTAGAATCGACCGCCTGCAGCCTTCATGGGAAGACAAGGGTTCAACCAAAACAAGGGGCCTAATCCGAACGAAGCTCTGGTTCCGGTTCAAAGGGTTACCTAAGCTCAAATGGAGGACTGATGAAAAAAAAGGGCCTATATTATTCCTGCGATGCAAAGTGGACTCGCGGCCATGTTTATGCGGTGCCCAAGTTATTCCTAATCGATGCCATTCAGAAGGAAGAGGAAGGGGATAACACCTAGGCTATCCAAGCCGAAAAGGACCCTGGAGAATTCTTCTTAGAAGAATCTCCAGAAATCTCGTTGAATGCTTCTACTGGAACACCCAACCCGAAGACCATGAGGATTGTTGGAGTTATTCGATTCCATCAAGTTGTTATCCTTATCGACTCAGGGAGTACCCACAATTTTGTGGACTCCAAATTAGCGGCCTCACTGGGTATCCATCCTCAGCCACACGATGGAATCAAGGTTCAAATTGCCAACGGCCAAGAGGTGGCCAGCCCCGGTCGCAGTAGGGAGGTGGAGGTTAAGCTCCAAGGCATCGTTTTCAGAATGGATCTCTTCATTTTACCTCTGGTGGGATGTGACGCCGAACTGGGCATTCAGTGGCTCAAAACCCTGGGGCCTATTCTCTGGGACTTCACGGTTCTCACTATGAAGTTTACATGGGCTGGATCTCCTTATGTGTTACAAGGCCTAAGGCAAGGGCCCAGTGTGATTCTAGAGGGAGAAGAATCCATTAAGCTTCCCAAACATGAAAAAAATGGTCTGCTTCTCCAACTCATGGGCCATTCTCTTTCTGAAGCCCAGTTGTGCACTGGTAGCCACGCCCAACTTCCAAGCCCTATAGCAGCAATTTTAAAGGACTTTGAGGAGGTTTTCCCTGAGCCCAAAGGATTACCCCCTCCTCGGGCCCACAATCATGCTATTCCCTTGCAGAAGGGAGCTCAGCCCGTCTCAGTAAGGCCCTATAGATACCCGTATTTTCAAAAAGAAGAAATTGAAAGGATAGTCCAAGAGCTGCTTGATTCAGGGGTGATCCGACCCAGTCACAGCCCCTTTGCCTCTCCGGTCTTACTAGTCAAGAAGGTCGACAGCACATGGAGGATGTGCATGGACTACCGGGCCCTCAACAAGGTGACCATAAAAGATAAGTTTCCCATTCCCCTGGTTGATGAGTTACTTGATGAGTTATGGGGTTCATGGGTTTTTTCTAAGCTGAACCTAAGGTCCGGGTATCACCAGATCAGGGTAGTGGAAGCTGACATACCCAAAACAGTCTTTCGTACCCATTCCGGCCACTACGAGTTTCTCGTTATGCCGTCGGCCTAACCAATGCACCCTCCACCTTCCAAACCTTGATGAACCACATATTTAAACCATATTTAAGGAAGTTTGTCCTAGTTTTTTTTACAATATCCTCATCTATAGTCAGGACATGGAATCCCACTTAATACATCTCACTAAGGCATTAACTCTCCTCAAACAGAACCATCTTTTTGCCAAAATGTCTAAGTGTATTTTCGGTTGTCCTGAGGTAGAGTACTTGGGCCATATAATATCAGCCCAAGAGGTCTGTGCAGATCCTGGAAAAATTCAAGCTATGCTTGACTGGCCTCTCCCCAAAAATACCAAGGTACTCAGAGGCTTCCTAGGACTTACTGGTTATTACTGGAAATTCATTAAGGGCTGCAGGTCAATAACTGCACCCCTAACAGCCTTGTTGCGGCACAATTCATTTACCTGGACAGATTCAGCCCGCAAAGCTTTTCAAGCTCTTAAAAGGGTCATATCCCAAACCCCAGTCCTAGCCCTACCAAATTTCGCCCAGCCATTTCTAATTGAGTGTGATGCCAGCGAGATTGGCATCGGAGCAGCCTTAATGCAAAACAACCGGCCCATAGCCTTCTTGAGAAAGGCATTGAAGGGAAAGGCACTGCACATGCCAGTTTACAAACGGGAACTGTTCTCCTTGGTCACAGCGGTCTAGAAATGGAGACCCTACTTGTTGGGCAAGCCCTTTATGGTAAGAACAGTCTAGCAGAGCTTGAAATTTCTGCTGGAACAGAAATTTCAATAAAAATGGATAACGAAACTATTAGGGTATGACTTCGTGGTTGAATACAAGAAGGGGGTTGAGAATAGGGTGGCTGATGCCTTATCTCGGAAAGAAGGGTGGTAGAAAGATGGCTCACTAGCCCTCTTATCCATTCCCATAGCCGAATGGGTGGAAGAACTTAAACAACAGTACACTAATGATGCCGAACTCCAGCAACTTTGGGAGAAGTGGCAAAAGAATGAGCTTGATGCTCGGAAGTTCTCAGTCCGGGATGGGGTCTTACTATACAAACAGAAAATTGTGTTAGGGCAATCCCCTAAGATCAAGGCTCAGGTGCTGCAATTTGTCCACGATGACCCTATGGCAGGGCACTCTAGGTACGATAAGACCCTTCAACGAGCAAGGCGTGACTTTTATTGGAAAGGCATGAGGAAGGAGATAAAAAGATTCGTCCGTGAGTGCGATGTGTGCCAACAGAACAAACATGAAAATGCTCAGCTAGCAGGGCTTTTACAGCCTCGTCCAGTGCCTAACAAAATTTGGACCGATATTACTATGGACTTCATAGAAGGCCTTCCACTCTCACAAGGCCAATCAGTAGTCCTTGTAGTAGTGGATAGGCTGTCCAAGTACAGTCACTTCATAGCCCTAGCTCATCCCTACATAGCAACCAAGGTAGCCCAGCTGTTCATACAGCATGTTTTCAAACTACATGGGATGCCCTAGTCTCTCATCTCGAACCAGGACCCCACATTCACTAGCCAATTTTGGAGTGAATTGTTCCGGTTGCAAGGCACTTCCCTAAAGCTTAGCACTAGTTACCACCCTCAGACCGACGAGCAGACTGAAGTGGTTAACAAGAGTCTGGAAAATTACCTACGATGTTTCACACAAGACACCCCTAAGGACTGGACCCATTGGTTGCCATGGGCAGAGTACTGATACAACACCTCGTGGCACTCGGCCATTCGGATGACACCTTACTAGGCAGTCTACAGTGTTCCTCCACCAAGACTCCTCAGCTATGTTCCTGGAACCACTTGGGTGGAAGCAGTGGACAAAGTGCTCCGCAATAGAGAGCAAATCATCCACCTGCTCCAGCATAACATCAAGCAAGCCCAACAAAGGATGAAAAAGTATGCAAATTTACATAGATCGGAAAGAGAATATCAAGTCGGACATGAGGTTTGCCTGAGACTCCAGCCCTATCGCCAGACCACAGTGGCTCACCGCCATGCCTTGAAGCTCTCACCAAGGTTTTATGGGCCATTCTGAGTGCTCCGCCGCATGGGCAAAGTGGCGTTCGAGCTCGATCTACCACCGGAAGCCCAAATCCACCTGGTATTTCATGTCTCCCAACTAAAGCTCAAACTAGGATCCACCGCTATCACGCTGCCCAAGCTGCCACCAGTCAACACCAAGGGGGTTCTCCAATCGGAATCCGTTGAAGTACTAGGCCGCTGTGCTCAACCGAAGGGAAATCGTCCTCTCATCGAAATCTTGGTTCAGTGGGAAGGACAGTTGGCCGATGACGTAACTTGGGAGGAGTTCCATCGTCTGAGGGACGCTTACCCACACCTTGTGGGCAAGGTGTTCTGATCGGGGAGGTCTTGTCACAGACCAGAAATGAAGCTAGGGTAAAAATGGGATTTTTTAGAATTGAATAATCGAGGAGGAAGATAGAGTGGAAGTGAGTTGTTCAGAAGAGTGCGTGGCAATTAGAGAAGTGAAGACTGAAGGGTGCATTCCAGCTGGTTCTAAGTTGTGCGTTTTGAACTAAGTAAATAAGGGCCAGATTATATGGGCCAAGTTATTGGGTTATAGTTGGGCTTCTTCGTCGCATTTTATGTTATATTTTAGTGAGCTGTCTTGTAAGGGGAGTTATATATATAGCCTCTAGGGTTGATAGAAGGGTATATTTTGGCATTGATAACCTTGTATTGGAGGTTGGCTACCTCAAATCAGCCATTACTGTTCCTTCCCTTATTTCATTCCATTCCATTAATGATACTACCAGAAATTTACCTCCATTATTAATCCTTGCCAGTCTCCTTCATTGAATTCACCCAAAAATCCAAATTATATAATTCACTTGTTTCACATGCCATGTTTAGCCCATAGTTGGCTTTGATTTTGGCTCATAGTTAGCCTATTAAAATTTAAGGCACATCTCTAATCACCGCCATCAATCACCACCAATCATCGCCATCGATCGACGTCAATCGTTGTCATCTCCAAACGATGAAGAATATTTTATTGCAAATTCAAGCTTCCAGAATCCTTGCACCTTGAGTTTGAGGGGAGATGTTAGAGAATAGATTTCCTATATTGAAAGAAAATATATAATATTGATATTGTGCGTTACTTTCCTGTTATAAGGTTGATTGTAATTATGTTTGAAGGTAATCAAATCAATCAGATTTGATTACCATTCTTACCAATCTTAATTATCCTATAAATATAAGTATTCTGTATTGTAACATAATCAAGCAATAAGAGCATAATGTAGCACTTTGGGCTTTATCCTGTGGACGTAGATCATAGACCGAACCACGTAAAATCTCTTCTATCTAGTTAATTATTTCCGTTGTTATCTTTATTTTCCTATGTGTTTATCTTTTCTTTCATCTTAAGCCTCAAAATCTCCCTGCCTAGTCTAGACTATTTTTTTTTTTATCTCCCTGCCTAGTCTAGACTATTTTTTTTTTTTTTGGTTCTTTTTTTAGCAAGAAGGGTAGACAGCTTTTTGGGTGATAAGGTTTGTGCAAGAGTAGTCGTAATCACATCCTGTTGTAGGTGAAGCCATATCTATCCTACTAATCCAACCATTGAACCCACCCCACCGAGGACCCAGTAGAGCAAAACAAGTTGTGAACTACGAACAATTAAGAGAATGTTGCCCAAAAGTTCAAACTCAAGACTGCCCAACCACTGAATCTTGTGAAAGTGACCCAGGCCAGAAGCATTGAACCACCAGCACCCTCCGCAGTTGTCATTTCCTAGTCTGCTTCTTGTTTCCCTTTGTCCCGAAACACACAAATAGACGATCATACCCACGTTGATACACAGCAACTTGCTCCAAATCATTAAAATTTTGTCCTGCGGGACGGGAGAAATCAAACGCTGCTCGATATGGTTAAGTCAATGATGACGCAAACAAACCTACCAATATCATATTGGGGGGGTGCACTTTTGACTGTTACCTACATTCATAAACGAGTTCCTTTTAAATTAGTACTTTTCACACTTTTTGAGTTATGACATCATCCAATAATGTAAATTCAATTAAATGACAAGTTAGGCTTGGCCATATTGAGCAAGATAAGACGACTTGGTTAGCTGGAGAATGCCCCATGGCAATCACGCTAAGGTCTTTCTGCCCACATGTGAACATTATCTGATGGGAAAGTCAATTAGAAAACTGTTAGGAAAACTCATTAGGGCATCTTTTCCACTGTAATTAGTCACTCGAACATTTGTGACATGATGAATGTGAGGGCAAGACATAATATATAGTGTCTATTTCATCACATTAATAGACGATTTTACATGATACAGTCATGTCTATTTGATCTCTTGTAAGTCTGACGCATTGGATTGCTTTAGACAATATATGAGTATGGTTGAAAATCAATTAGACAAGAGTATTACGGCTCTAGGAACTGATCATGAACACGAATATATGTCTGAGCTATTTAAAAATCTCTATGATGAAAAGGAAATTAAGAGGCAACTAACAATGCTAAGTACATTGTAGCAAAATGGCATGGAAAAAATGAGAAATCAAATGCTGCTAGAGATGGTTCGTTCATCGTTGGCGCAAACAAACCAACCAATATAATATTGGAGTATGCACTTTTGACTAATTCCTACATTCTTAATTGAGTTCCTTCCAAATCAGTACGTTCCACACATTATAAGTGTTTTTTTACAAATACTATATATTAAAAAATGAAAAAAAATAAAAACATGTGAAAAGCACATGCTTTTGAAGAAAAAAAATATATATGTGATTCTCGCAAGCTAAGGGACACATGGCACTTCTAGAGATTGAATTGGAGGAAATTTGTGTCCTTAATATTTATTTACTTTTTAATTCCTTAAATGACAAAAACAATCTTGGTTTGGTGTAAAGATAAATGTTTGTCGATGAAACAGCGCAAATTAACTGTCAATCATTTAATTGTTCAAGTATACGATGTGTTGTTTTTGCGACACTGAAAACTCTATATGCTTGTGTAGTCTATTGTTAAACCCATTAGAAAATATCATTTTATCAAGAAATGTGATAGATATGTTACAGTTCTACCCAATGCATTGGGTAGAACTGTAGCATTCCCTGTGTTTAAGGAACAAGTATGTAACGACCCAGGAAAAAGCGCTAGCCACATCTGTGCTATCACCGCAAAAGAATTAGTCAATTTGGAGCTTTCCTAGAATCCTTTATAAAGCCCAGTTTCACCTAGTAACTAGGCAATGTGGGACTTAGCCCCCATAAATATCTTTATAAACCACTCACTTTATGTGAGTTATTAATCTCTTCCCAATATGGGACCAGGGTGTTACAGACTCCCCCCTTAAACCCCTGACGTCCTCGTCAGGGCCACGTCATGCAGTGCTCCAGTACCACATGACTAACGTTGTTAGGTGGCTCTGATACCATTTGTAACAACCTAGGAAAAAGCGCTAGCCACATCTGCGATATCACCCCAAAAGGACTATTCAATTTGGAGCTTTCTTAGAATCCTTTATAAAGTCCACTTTCACCTAATAACTAGACAATGTGGAACTTAACCCCCATAAGTATCTTTATAAATCACTCACTCTATG
Organism: Alnus glutinosa; assembly: GCF_958979055.1. Taxonomy (NCBI): domain Eukaryota; kingdom Viridiplantae; phylum Streptophyta; class Magnoliopsida; order Fagales; family Betulaceae; genus Alnus; species Alnus glutinosa. The sequence continues at coordinate 2,989,166 of NC_084894.1, read as the reverse complement.
TGAGCTATTCATCTCTTCCCAATATGGGACCAGGGCGTTACAAAGTAGGCCAAGGAAGCTGCTATAGGTCATTTTTTATATTTTTTTTAGATTTTCCCTATATATAGGGAAGGGAAGCAATTTTAAGAAGACTGCAGTGAATGCTCTAACACAACGCACACACTCAGAATGCCTAAAATGTAGGAGCGAGTGTAACCTAAACTTGGCCCAAGAAAACTCAAAGAATAGTAAAGCTTTGTAGGGTCTTAATTGCTATCCATAGTCTGCAACATGTCTATTTCATCGGAGTTTCTCTCTAAGACAATCTCCTATCTCCCTCTTTATTAGGTTTTGGGGTTTACTTTTCCACAAAACTTAAAATAAATCCTTTTTCTAAGTTTCCTTTTGGTCTAGGTTATCATAGTTTCCAATTTTATTTTTCACTTGCTTGATACACATTTTCAAAATTCTTCTTGGAGTTTCTCCACATTCTACCCCTTCTATAAGCTTCTTCGACTGACTTTGTCAAGAATTTGTGATCTATATCCTGTACAGATGGTTGGGGAACCACGAGGTGAGATACAAGATCAACTGTAAGAAGAAACCCGAGTAACAATTGAACATCTGCGATTAAAAAAATCACACAACATTTGCAGTTTAAAAGGCAATCGAAGAAGCATTTTTTTTTAAATGGAAGATACCCAGCCAAAAGAATGTATAAGATCTCTCCACAGGACCAAATATCCACCTTGGACCCTTCGGAGCCCTTCCTCTTCAAGACCTCCGGCGCCACATATCACATATGCCAAGGTGCTACACTGCATGTGGAGAAGCCCACATTGTCGAGCTGCTCCGGCAAAGCAGAGAGGCCGAAGTTTTGAGCTTCTTGTTCTCATTGAGCAACAGGTCCTCAGTTTTGAGGTCTCTGTGTGAGGTGGAAAAGAACGAGAAAAATTCGCTGTGAGTGCTTGCCTTCCCTTCTCTTATGGACTTCTTATCAAGAGCGTGGTCTAAATTGGTATGCAAAGGATGAAGATGTATCTCAAAATTTCTCTTTGAAAACAAACGGCATCCAACCGAAGAACACATAGCCCAATGTTTTGCTTAAATCGACAACTTTGAATATGATCCTTTCATTTTTTGTAACAGCATATATGTTGTTATATATATATATATATATATATATATATATATATATATATATATATATATATATATATATATATATGTATGTATGTATGTATAGGTCGCTTTCAAATGATTTTCAATCAATGTCGATTCTTTAACACAAACTTGTTAGGGAAAGCTATATTAACGTACAATTAAAATGCAAGAAAAATAACAACAAAATATTTATTAGATTGCTATGGAATAACAATGACAACATTTTGTCATTCAAAATAAAAATAGTAATACATAGAATTCCTTTCTTTCATAACTTGAATTCCTGGCTTACATTGCTTATAGAAAATGGAACAACAGGTCTGCTTCATGTTTATATATCATAATGGATCCCCATTTCATAACCTTGTTGTACATGACACTTTTTCTGAAAACTACAATGCAAAAAAACTTTGTAACAGCCAAGGAAAATAATTATTCTTGCAATAATTCAAACCCATTCAGGGGTTGAATCTAAACTTAATAGCCTTTTGGAGGTGGGGGTGATTTGTAAACATACGGAGGAGGAGGTGATGGAGATGGTGGTGGTGGTGATTTATAGATATAAGGAGGTGGAGGAGACAGTGATGGAGGTGGAGGTGACTTGAAGACATATGGAGGAGGAGGTGATGGAGATGGTGGGGGAGGAGATTTGTAGACATATGGAGGAGGTGGTGATTTATAGATATAAGGAGGTGGAGGGGAAGGTGATGGAGGTGGAGGCGACTTGTAGACGTATGGGGGAGGAGGTGACGGTGATGGAGGTGGAGGTGACTTGTAGACGTATGGGGGAGGAGGTGACGGTGACGGAGGAGGAGGAGATTTGTAGACATATGGAGGAGGTGGGGATTTAGATGGAGGAGGTAGTGATTTATAGACGTAAGGAGGTGGAGGGGAAGGTGATGGAGGTGGAGGCGACTTGTAGACGTATGGGGGAGGAGGTGACGGTGATGGAGGTGGAGGAGACTTGTAGACGTATGGGGGAGGAGGTGACGGTGACGGAGGAGGAGGAGATTTGTAGACATATGGAGGAGGTGGGGATTTAGATGGAGGAGGTGGTGATTTATAGACGTAAGGAGGTGGAGGGGAAGGTGATGGAGGTGGAGGCGACTTGTAAACGTATGGGGGAGGAGGTGACGGTGATGGAGGTGGAGGTGACTTGTAGACGTATGGGGGAGGAGGTGACGGTGACGGAGGAGGAGGAGATTTGTAGACATATGGAGGAGGTGGGGATTTAGATGGAGGAGGTGGTGATTTATAGACATAAGGAGGTGGAGGGGAAGGTGATGGAGGTGGAGGCGACTTGTAGACGTATGGGGGAGGAGGTGACGGTGATGGAGGTGGAGGTGACTTGTAGACATATGGCGGAGGAGGTGATGGTGACGGAGGAGGAGGAGATTTGTAGACATATGGAGGAGGTGGGGATTTAGATGGAGGAGGTGGTGATTTATAGACGTAAGGAGGTGGAGGGGAAGGTGATGGAGGTGGAGGCGACTTGTAGACGTATGGGGGAGGAGGTGACGGTGATGGAGGTGGAGGTGACTTGTAGACGTATGGGGGAGGAGGTGACGGTGACGGAGGAGGAGGAGATTTGTAGACATATGGAGGAGGTGGGGATTTAGATGGAGGAGGTGGTGATTTATAGATGTAAGGAGGTGGAGGGGAAGGTGATGGAGGTGGAGGCGACTTGTAGACGTATGGGGGAGGAGGTGATGGTGATGGAGGTGGGGGTGACTTGTAGACGTATGGGGGAGGAGGTGACGGTGACGGAGGAGGAGGAGATTTGTAGACATATGGAGGAGGTGGGGATTTAGATGGAGGAGGTGGTGATTTATAGATGTAAGGAGGTGGAGGGGAAGGTGGTGGAGGTGGAGGCGACTTGTAGACGTATGGGGGAGGAGGTGATGGTGATGGAGGTGGAGGTGACTTGTAGACGTATGGGGGAGGAGGTGACGGTGACGGAGGAGGAGGAGATTTGTAGACATATGGAGGAGGTGGGGATTTAGATGGAGGAGGTGGTGATTTATAGATGTAAGGAGGTGGAGGTGAAGGTGATGGAGGTGGAGGCGACTTGTAGACGTATGGGGGAGGAGGTGACGGTGACGGAGGAGGAGGAGATTTGTAGACATATGGAGGAGGTGGGGATTTAGATGGAGGAGGTGGTGATTTATAGATGTAAGGAGGTGGAGGGGAAGGTGATGGAGGTGGAGGCGACTTGTAGACGTATGGGGGAGGAGGTGATGGTGATGGAGGTGGAGGTGACTTGTAGATGTATGGGGGAGGTGGTGACGGTGACGGAGGAGGAGGAGATTTGTAGACATATGGAGGAGGAGGGGATTTAGATGGAGGAGGTGGTGATTTATAGATGTAAGGAGGTGGAGGGGAAGGTGATGGAGGTGGAGGCGACTTATAGACATATGGGGGAGGAGGTGATGGTGATGGAGGAGGTGGGGATTTGTAGACATATGGAGGAGGTGGGGATTTAGATGGGGGAGGCGGTGATTTATAGACATAAGGAGGGGGAGGTGATGGAGATGGTGGAGGAGGGGATTTGTAAATGTAAGGAGGAGGGGGTGATGGTGAAGGTGGTGGAGGTGACTTGTAAACATAAGGAGGAGGGGGAGAGGGTGGTGGTGGTGGTGGTGACTTATAGATGTAAGGAGGTGGGGAAGGAGATGGAGGAGGTGGTGATTTGTAAACATATGGAGGAGGTGGTGATGGTGATGGTGGGGGTGGTGACTTGTAAACGTAAGGTGGTGGAGGAGATGGTGATGGAGGGGGTGGTGACTTGTAAGCATATGGAGGAGGTGGCGATGGTGGTGGTGGGGGTGGTGACTTGTAAACATATGGTGGTGGAGGCGGTGGAGACTTGTAAATATAAGTTGGAGGAGGTGATGGAGATGGTGGTGGAGGTGATTTATATACATAAGGAGGAGGTGGCGGTGGAGGAGATTTCAATGGCGGAGGAGGTGAGTTATACAAATATGGTGGGTGTCCCTCATGCTCTGGTGGCAATGGTGGTAACTGTGTTTGGTGGGGTGGTGGTGGTGGTGAGGCATAAATGTAAGGCTCATTGGCCACCACAGTAGTGGCTATGAGGCAAAATGCTATTGCGGATACCAGTTGAGGCCAACTGCCCCGGTGTCTCAAGGTAGCCATCTCTAGCATTTGTGCTCTAAAGGAGAAAGATAAGTCCTTAGAGTTAGACTTGCAAAGTAACGATGGGTGCTAACCCTTTATATAGTAAACTCTACCATCATTGTTGAAAATGATGTTTTTGTTTAATCCCTAGCTATAACAGGCTGTACGTATAATTCTTTGAATAGTCATCCAAATCTCACAATATATGGTATCGTATTTTCAATGAAACCAATAAGTATATATATATATATATAGTTACCTCCAAATGATTTTTTTTTTCCTATTTTAGTTACCTATGAGTAGAGAAAATTTCCCAGCATCTCAGTTTTGTTTTCGTGATCACCGCCATCTCAAGATAAAAGAGTAGGTAGGGTGCTGAATGACTGGATGATCGCTGTTTTTTAGGAAAAATATTAGATATGAAAAGCACGTTCTATATATTCAGACCAAGCTACGTACAGTTCTCTTCTTCTATGTATGAATACAGATCGAAGGACACGATCAATAACGTGGGAACTAAAGTCAAAATATCGTTTTCTTTTTTAATTCCTAAGACTTGGTCCCTTCATCCATATAATTATGATTTAGAATAGGTCCGTGATATTTATAATTTTATACTTACTTCAGAAAAACTTGAACGCGGTCCATGGATCGATCTTGATGCACAATGGAGAACTTTCTTTTTTCTTTTTCCTTTTTTTTTGGGGTGTGTTAGGTAGCGATTTTCTTTTTTTTCTTTTTTTCTTTTTTGGGTGTGCTAGCTAGACCTAGAATGTCTTATCAAGGATGGAACTAATCTCGTACAGGGATCCGATCCCTCTAATCCGGAGATTCTTGTTATAATTCCTACCCATGTAAGAGGGAGCTTGTTTGTCCGAGCAGGAAATTACCTTTCCTAAAGCTTAGGAATCTCCTTTTATAGATCCGGCCATGTTATTAATTAACTTATTATCCGTGTCCCTTCTCTTTGATCAGAAAACCCGAATCTACTAATTTCACACAACTTTTTAGCAAGCAAAGTTGGCGGGGAAGGCAAAAAGTTCCTTGCATGCCTGCAAAAACGAAAGAAATTACAAGCATTTGTTTAGTTTTGAATTGTAAATATAGGTTAAATTTTGGCATTAACTCAAGCCTAGTACTGCATGGGGAGGGATTAAATTCCAAGTCTGCTGAACTGGATACAAGCCTGGTTTACCGGCCACTATCTTGTTTTCCATAAAAACACAAAATCAAATTTCTAGGGCTTTTCAAAGTTTATAAGTCTCTTAATTAATATCCTTACCATTAATTAGCAAGAGCTAATTGATAGGAAAAAGGAAGGGACTTTTCAGTAAATAGCTCCATAATTTTTAATCATTGTGTCTATTTTTTGAGTCAATATATAAAACCAACCAATCATTACCCAAATCACCATAAAACTTTCCTAAGAATTACCGTTGACCTAGCTAGCTATGCAACTCTATGCCTAGGTAGCTGAGAAGAGGTCACTTGTCTACAACTTGCCCTATCACTTTCAAGATAATAAAAATGAAACGAAACTGCACAAATTCTGTGTTTGGTTCACCACCAGAGAAAAGAAAATAAGATGATGTTTAAAATTTCTATTGTTTAATTTTGATAGCAAATGAATCGTACAATTTTTTTCAAAACACGTGAAATTAACTTGGTAGGAAAATTAGTAAGCATTTATAAATTAAACAAGTTCCTTTCAAATTAAACACAACTAATTCCATGTTGTAGATTCAAATTAAGGCCAGGCGTCAACTCCCTTACAAGTTCCAAAATTTCTTCTAAAATGCCGGTCTGAATTCAGTTAGGAAAACTTCAATTTCGAAGTTTCCGGCCAGTAATGCTTGCCAATGAAGCAGTCGGACCAATTAAAAACACAAGGACAAAGAAAAATGAGCAGCAAAAGTGGGCCTTTGCCGTGTACTCACAAGAAAATAGACATTTAAGTTACTTCAATATATTCTTAAGCTAGCTATGAGAAGAAGTTTAAATTATCTATCAAAATAGAACCAAACGTACGTTGTTTTGAATCATCAAGTTATACTAGTCAATAAATGTCTATGAGAAGAAGTACTGGGTCACATGCATGCATGCATGCAATTGATTACTGTTTTTGAATGAGCAATCAGAGAGAGAAAAAAAGTTGTGAAGATCGAGGATGTGTTTCGAACTTAGACGTGTTACATATATACGCCAGTTTAGCTTCTTCATTTTTTCTTTTTCTTTTTCATTTGTACCTATCTAGTTTATATATAGAAGCATATCATTGGAGCCATGATCAAGATCATACCCTCGAGCTTCAGTAATCAAGTACTTGGTTGCTTTCTTCAATTAGCGTACGTATGGAATGCTGCCTAAGTCGAGAAAGAATTATTTGTGTGATATATATGTAGTATTTATATATTTGGGCCTAGAAATTAGGTTTGGCTCCTAGCTATCAAAACAAGAAGCCATATTCTTCGTAGAGTATATATATAAAGAGTAATGTTATATGTTCTTTGTGTGTTATTCTTGTTTCCTTTAAAATTGTATGGTAATTGTATAGTAGTCATATAACGGTCTACTAAATAATATTATTTTATGTTAATTTAACACTTATAAGAAACGGTAAACTTAATCATTTAAATTAATATTCCAATATTTTCCCTCAAATGTAACTCAAACTTTTTCTTAATAAGTGAGTTTCAACATATAAAATATTTAACTGAAATGAGAGATGAATGACGGAGATAATATTCGAACTCAAAACCTTTGCTTTTATATTATATTAATCACCAAGATTTATCCCAAAAGTTAAAACTTACAATAAATTGTAGACTTAATCATTTAAAGGAATATTCCAACAATATAAACTTATATAGGGTATGGATACAAAGGGGGAGCAAAAGACTGAACAAAAGTGCAAGACACTAATCAAATTATATTAATGAAACAAAACAGCACAAATTCTGTGTTTGGTTCACCACTAGAGAACAGAAAATAAGATAATGTTTTAAATTTCTATTGTTACAATTTGTCCCGATCTCTAAGACTTTAATTAGGCATATATTTGCTTGTAAAACACGAGAGATTTGGTAGGAAAATTAGTAAGCATTTATAAACAAGTTGCTTTCAAAACACAACTAATTCCATGTTGAAGATTCAAATAATTAAGGCCAGGCATCAATTCCGATCCCTTTCAAGTTTCAAAATTTCTTCTAAATTAATTACGAAAACGTCAATTTCGAAGTCTCCACTAGCTGCTTGCCAATGAAGCAGCCGGGGCAATAACGAAAGGACAGAAAAATGAGCGGCAAAAGAGGGCCTTTGCCGTGTACTCGATCGATCACTCGGAAGTCTTTCTAACAATATATATGATATGACCAATTGGTTCAAATTCTACGGGAGCTGGAGGGAAAATAAATAAATAAATTACTTTATATTCTTAAGCTATGAGAAGAAGTTTAAATTATCTATCAAAAAAATAGAACCCAACGACGTTGTTTTGAATCATCAAGTTATACTAGCCAAGAAATGTCGATCTATGAGAAGAAGTGGGTCGACATGCAATTGATTACTGTTTTTGAAAGATCGAGTAGTCATTAGATATTTTTATTTTTAATTAATCAGGTTGATCCAATGATCCAATAACCGAATCCATAGCCCATCTGACCAGAGTAATGTTATATGTCCTTCGTAAGATTAGGTTTATGTGCCGTAGTTTTTTTACGGCACCTAAGCCAAATCCAAATTTGTAATAGATCACTATTGGATTTTATCCGATGATGATTTTAAAAGATTATATCATTTTTTTTAATGACACAAGAAAGACATGTAACATTATTCTTTAAAAAAAAAAAAAAGTTGAACTAGTGTATGGAACGCGCTGAAGTCCAAAACACGCCGGCACACTCTTCCCTCCTTTGCCACACCAACTGCTAGTGTTTTGTTCCATGGTTTTATTTGTTTTCCCTAGTTTACTTTGGGGCACGGTTAAAGTCATCTCCACTATAGTCTTCATTTTGCCCCTCATCGGTGTCTTATTTGTTGTGATGGTTCATCTTTGGGTGTATTACTACAGTTGTTTCTTTGCTGAGCTACATATTGGGTTATTGAACATTTCAAGGTTTGTAGCTTTTCTTGGGCCATTCATGGTGTGCCCTGCCAAACCACCTTTATTGGCGACCACTTTTCTTGGTCTTTGTGACAAAAATATATATATACATATATATGTATTTGTGTATATATATATATATATATATATATATATATATATATATATATATATATCTTTCTGATTGCTTATTCAAAAAGGGTAACCAATTGCATGACTCACTTCTTCTCAGAGACATTTGTAGGCCAAAAAACAGCACGTCTTCCACTCCCACTTTCTTCTCAAAAGAGGTACATGCTAAGTCAATCCCAGCTCTATTAAGGTTCAGGTTTGGAAGTCGGTATAAAAGAAATAACAATCTGATGTCAAATTATTGAATTAAAGTAAAACTGGTATAAATCGAGTATTAAGAAGAACGTCATTCCTTTCTGATAGAGTGATAGGTGATTGAGTTGAAATTGAAATACAGTAAAAAAAAATAATTTTTTTTGTATCTTCTCTTTTGTAGTTCTATTTTTTGTATGTGAATCTAATAGCGCTTCTTGTTTCCCTTTGTCCCGAAACATACAAATAGACGACCATACCCACGTTGATACACAGCAACTTGCTCCAAATCATTAAAATCCTACGCTGCAGGACGTGATAAACGTGGGATCCAGAGGACAACCAGTCTAAGGCAGTAAGATTTCCATCTGCTGGCTTTGGATGTCTTAGTTTTATAATAAATTTCATATGTTTGAGAAACCAAATCAAGGATGAGTAGCTCCCAATGCCCCCCCCCACCAAAGACTTTTTATAGTGACCGTAAGACTTTTATCCCCTTAGTCATCCTGATAGGTGTACTTGAACCAACAAATCCAACAGTTCGTACCCAGTCAACAAGATGTATAGAATTTCAGGGCCAGGAAAAAGAAAAAATGTTGATTGGAAGAGTAGGCAAGATGAAATGAGATGAATCGTACAAACTTGATCCAATCTCCCGTCTTTATCACACATCTAAACCTATATGGTCTGAATTCTATTTTTATAAAAGCTAATGATGGTTCTTCTACCAAAGAAAGTGAATTTTTTTTTTTTTTTTTTCTGGCAAATAGGAAGTGGAAGACAGAAACAAACAACTTGTATGCAAGAAAGATACCCAACTGGAGGAACAAAGAAAAAAAAAAAAAAAAAATTGGAGGTTCGCTTCTTTAAGCCCGTCAGTGATTATTCCTTAGTTTTTAATGCATCAGCAAACACCTCGGTGTAACATATGGGGCAAGCCTGAGAAAAGAAAACATTGTCAGCTAAATTTGGGTTGGAGGCTAAAACACCACTAATGAGATATTCTATAATTTCTAATTTAAAAATCTCAACATGCAGCTAACCTTATTGATGCTAAGCCATCTGGTCCCGCAACTAGCATGGTAGACATGTTTGCATGGTAGTGTGATCCGCCGGTCACCTCGTTTGTATTCCATCTGGCAAATTACACATCTGTATAGAAGAACCAAATGAAGCAAGTTAGACAGACAGCCCACGAAAAGCTCTTACGCTAATGGGAGGCCTCAAAAGTGTAAGGCATTGAACACAGATGCACCGCCAACTGAATGCAGTTATTCCCAAAAATTTGTATATTATTCTCTAACGCGTACCAATATGGATATACGAAATTGTGCATTCATGCATTAGATGATTACATAGACATTAATGCTCATCAAAATTAAGGAAGGCGGATTGCAATGCATATGAACTATATAGAACATGTGCCATGCCTAACAAAGTAGCCACAAAACCACAAGTTCAAGTGAAAAGAATACAGTCTCCCTATTAACATATAAATAGAATATTTGCCGCAGATGACTTCTAAAAATCTCTCCCAAAGGGTAATTTTCACACTAATGATTTTCTATTAAATTTCAATCATAGCTGGAGAAGGGATTGTTGGTTATCCGTCACACTTTACCCTGAGCAGTAAAATTGAGAATCTCAACGAGTTACTGTAGTATGCAGTAAGACTATCCATAAGAGGACATACCTAATAATACACTAGTAGCATAGATGATGGTGAGATGTTCAGGTATCATCTGTGCAATCAGGAAGAGGCAAGTCAGGGCATCTGACTCTGTCCATTACTAATATTAATACTGTTAAAGATTAATCTTTCTTTCTTTCTTTTTTACTTTTATGATTTTGTTACAGGAAGGATTTGTAGTCTAAGAACTGCAGCACAGAGTCCCCCACCCCCTCATACCTCATCTATTGCCATCTTCACCGAATAGTAAGCAAAGAAATCTGCTCTTGTGGACAGAAAAAGTCAATTGTAAGATTTCAAGGTAAGTAGCTATCTAAAACATCACCAACACCCAAGCCGGTGGAACAAGCATGCAGCTCATAATCAAGAGCGCTGTTTTCACCCTTGCAATTGACAGTGGGCTGACAATAAAATTAAAAACCCCTACACTTATTTCCTCTTTCCCTTGTCTTTTAAGTTTCCATTAAATTAGACATTATGTGGCATTACACAATGCAAGCAGAAGTCCAATCTAAGCTACAATCATACAACCCATCTCCAAACTTCCTTCAAGCAATGTTGTTTCACAGAACACCTTTTTAGGAATGACATGCTTACAAAATCCCTAGAAGGTTCAAATGACTTCATTTCCATTAACCTTTTTCTTTTTCTTTTTTCAATAACTCAAAATTAGTCTAGGTCCAGGAAGATTATTTGCTTCACTTAATCCTGACATTCAAAAGCTAAATAAACATATTTGCTAAAAATGGAAGTTTTTTTTAAAAAAAAAAATTTTAAAAGAAGAAGAAGATATCACAATCTCATAAAAACACAGTTTTCAAGCCCAAACGTTACCTCTCATCCCGTGACTTCCTTCTTGAGAAGAAACCACACTTATATTTTGAGGTTGGAAGCAAAGAAATCAAGTCTTGAGAAAGACCTCGACTTTGAGTTCCAACTGCCTCGCCTAACTCGAGTAATTCCTGAATATGAAAATACTTTCAGTAATATGTATTATTAGAAAGAAAGAAAAAATTGCCATAAATAAGTCACTTCTATACAATTCAATAGTTTCAATTATTATCAACATTTTTAGGAGGTGTAGATTTCACATATCACATATATTTTGAGATGAGAACCACCACTATAATTGAAGAAGAACATTTTTATATCTTGAAGCAACTAATCACCATTAATAAAATGTGTATGGCCAAATCAGCATTAATATCTAATCCACCATCCCACGTCAAAATATTACAGCTCATAAGGCATATAGAAAGCTTGGAATATGATCTGCTTCACGATTCCTTCCTGCAGGCTCAAACTAAAATTACAAGACCACCTTATGATAAATAATACACTGAAAGTCAAAATGGCACATAACACACAATCATCAGCCTAAAAACTATGTATATTCCAATGTTTCATAATTGCAATTGGACTCGAAGTGTCATAGAGGGCAAATAACACAAATGAAATTTAAGCAACAACCCATGGCTATGACCTAGCTCCTATGGCTTTCCCCGTCATACCTGGCTACAACCACCAGAGTTGGGTTTAACGCAAGCAATGAGCGATTTGGATTGGCTTTGAAACAACTAATACAGCACTTCAACTGAAATGCTTTAGAATAATTTGGGAAAGCAGGAAAGGAAACAACTATAGCGGCCAAGAATTCTACTATGGCCATCAGATTAAACTATAATCGAGATATGCAAAATGAGTATTTAGGTGTTCTACATGATTGCTTTAAAGAACTGAATGGTTTGGCACACAAGTTATGCTAACACTATGAAGCTAATCTGGAGCACCAGAAACCACTTTTTTTGGGTCCATAAGTAATCAAATTTTATTATAAGGAACAGTATAAAAGGTACAAAGTAGGTGTTCATTGTAACCTCCAGAAAATTACAATCTAAAGCTCAAAAGGGCAATAAAAACCACCATGGAAGCTGCCTATAGCTTTCATCCAATTATAAAGCATCCTTCAAGAACATTAACTTAATCTTTCCAGAAGACACTAAAAGACTTGAGGTTTTAAATTTCAATGTAGTTTTGAGACTTGACAAAGGTTAAAACATTTATAAAATTTGATCAAGTATGTTCCATAAACTGTCATATAAAAAAAAATTAAAAAAATTAAAAAAAAAAAAAAAAAAAAAAAAAAAAAAAGAAACCCTCATTTACATTTGTTAGAATACTAATTAAATAATTAAATTCATCATTTCTTATTAGCTTAAACTTTTGGGACAACTGATGATTTAACATGATATCAACATAAAGGTCTAGAATTTGAACCTAACTCTACAGTTTACCCTCCATTTCATTTAAATATTCCATGTGTTAAGCCTCACTTGTTAAGGAACAGTTTGAACCCACACGCGAGAATGAGTGTAAAATATTAATTAAATAATTAAATTCATCATTTCTTATCAGCTTAAGCTTTTGGAATAACCGGTTATTTAATAATAGTAAAACACCTTAACTGTCTACAGAGTTGTTTAATGTGGTTTACAGTATGCTACACAAATCTCTTAGATTTATAATACATGTTTCTTTGTTAATGTCTGCCATTTCCAGTGCTGATTACTCTGATTCCAACTCAGCAGTGCAATCAGATGTTAGAGACATCATATAGACCAATATACTACACCTAGCCAAGCTGACATTATAGCCCCAATGGCCTACATAGTTTAATCAACCTATTAGTACAGCCACTAAAAGTTCTTTGGCTATTCACAATGTAAGATTCATGCTAGTTCTATAGGTAGAAAAGTTGAAAATTTGGGAATCACATCAAGTTGTGACATGATCCACTCAAGACTGCCTCTTACAAAAGTATTTTATACTAGGAGCTTTTACCTCTCTCGCATTTCAATCATACATGAAACATCATTATTATTATAGTATGACGTGCTTGAAATTTCACATTAAAATTCTCATAAATGCCAGACTTGCCACAGTTTTTTCGAATCTAGAAGCTTTGAAAATATTAATTTCCAATTGCAAGCTTCTTAAAACTACCCAAACCACTTGAACAAAAAAGTAGAAGCTACTTAATCTCTTTCTGCTATTTTACATTAAACTTAGAACCAAAATTTATAGACATACTCAAAAATATAAATTGAAGTGCATACTCGGCACATCAAGATATGCAGCAATGCTAAGAGAAAATGTGCAACATTTTATGTTCTAACCTCATAGGTCATGTTATCAGGATCAATGTTGTCTTGCCAAATGACCTGCACATTTCAAGGAGAAGTTGTTTCAGTTAATCAATGTGTTAAACTATCATTGAGTTTCTCAAGTGAAACAGACATCCATGTTAGAAATAAGTTCATTCATGCAGCAATGATCTGGAAAGAAAATTCAGGGCCCAACAGCTATGACAAACACATTTTAGCAAGGAAATTGATTAGTGGGAGCCTGGAAGGGCTCTGTGTGTGTGTGTGTGTGTGTGTGTGTGTGTTTACGCGAAGTATGCATGTGTTAGAGAGAGTTGACCACCCTCCCCCCCACCCCTGCATTTTGTGCGTGTTAGAGAAAGACTTGAAGCAACACATGAGAGGCTATTCATATGTTTACAGCACTTAGGTACATTTTGTTTTGCACTCTAAACTTATAAAAGCTACATACCTGATAATCATTAGAATTTTGATGTCTCCGTGGGCCTGAAAAATAAAGGAAGTTACTTAAATTAAGGGATAAGTTGTTTAGATTCCAATCAATATTATAGGAATAGGGAAAAAATCAGAGGGAGGGAAGAAAGGCTGATGACAACTTCTAAGCAGCCACGAATCCCTTTATGCCCAACTAATCACAAACATCAAGTAATGGAAAATTCTATGGTACAACCATCATATGTAGTCAATATCTTACATCTGTGGGGTAACAGGGGTTAAATTTTTAATTTGTACACATGATTTACAAATGCTTGCTAACTTGGCATGCTAAACTCTTGGCTTCTAAGTTCCCAGCACACGGTTACTTTAAGTGAGAATAGAGTGGAGAAAATAATGATTAATGGCATTGCATATCGAGGTGACAGTTCAAATCAGGTGATTCCATGAAATAGTAGAAGGTTTAAACCATTCATAATGATAATAATGAGTGCACAAGAATAATACATTGGATAATATCGCTAAAGTATATGCAGTATCGCTCTTAGAATTTCAACCTAAACAATTGCTTGAGTTTTTTCTTATCACTGCTTTTACTTATCAAAAAAAAAAAAAAGAATTTCAACCTAAACAAAGCACCAGCTCATAAATTGCCCTCTTGAACAAGAAGTTTGACGAGCTTGTTTTCTCAGCCGAGTATTCTGTTCTTTGGTTAAGAAGGCTCCCTCCTATGTTGCTTGGGTAAGAAAGAAAAAGATATTGGAGGATGGTCCTCTGTTGATTAGTCTCTAGATTAATCAGTCAAATTAATAGGTTTCTAAGATCACTTGCAGAACCAAGAAAACCACTTGTAACATACCATTGATTCATCAACTCAAGTTAGAAAAAAGCTGGTAAGCTACAATTGCTCCTCCAAAGTCTAATGCATCCAGTATCCTTGACAGTTGTACTAAAAAAACCAACTACTATATGGTGCTGTGACAACTTGGCAAAGTTACAAACGTCAACTCATAATGTCCATGTTCTACATATTTCAGTCAACATAATATGCATACCAGTTGATTGCAAAAGTACATGATACTACAAGCTTTACAAATCAATGTCTACATTAGGGACCACTATAGCAAATAGTTAGCCCCAAACAGGGAAAAAGAGATTGCCAAAGCCTACCTGCATGAATTTGGCAAACATTGCCAACAGTTGGCTCTAAAACAGTTTAAAAAAGAGATTAACAAAATACTACATGTATAAATTTGACAAACATACATGAAATCATGTAATGAAAAATCCTCTTAACTGCAATATTAAGAACAACAAACTTTACAATGATTAACACACCTAATCAATATCTTCCATGTTCCAATGGATTTAGAACTTACATTCTATATGGTTGTCATGTGTAGTAGTGCTTGCATTTCCGTCCCATTCTGTATGTATTGCAGCAGTCTGTTCATTAATCATCGTTGAAGAGTTCTCAAATGGCCTTCTATATTCATCAATTCTTGGTTCATGGTCATTCACCACATAAGCATGACTATGATCGTAATACGTAGTGCTCTCAGGTTCAGAAAAGCCAAACTTGTACAAATTTGTATTCATGGGTGGGTACACACTTTCCTGCACATATAGGAAGGAAATCTTATTCTTACATGAAATATTAATATAATTTTTGCAGTGATAAAAAACCAATTAATTTTAAACAGGGATCGACATTATGTAACCAAACACTTAAAAGTTCAAACTTACAAAGTATTGGTAGTAGACAAATTTAAAGTACAAATCAAGTATAAATCAGAATTTATGATAAATTCTTTTCAGTTTTTTTTTTTTTTTTTTGGATGAATTACATATGAGAAATTCTAAGATCCATATAATCAAAGTACTGCTTCCCCACAATCCACATCTAGGAAACGGAGTATTGTAACAAGGGAACAATCTCTATCAATTAAGAGAACAATTACGAATCTTTTGAGCAAATTGTTGCTGAAAGCATACAGAAAAACCATAATATAATTTCCCTATATTTCAAAATTTATGACATCAAACATAAAGTACCTGACCATGTGAAGCACCGGAAAAAATGAAATTCACATGTTCATACGTAAGACCTTCAAAGTACTCCATAAAGCTTCCAGCTGTACTATAAGGATAGCTGGTGTTCACATAATGAGCTCCCATATGTGGATTCCAACTCATTTTGAACCACTAAACTCTCACGCAAGAAATCTGTGGCACAACAAACACGGAATAACAAAATGAATACTTAATTTTCAAATGCACCAAAGCATACAAAGAAAACAAATGAGTAGATGCAAACCTGAGCTTCCTTCAAAATTCTCGCTTGCAGATTCATTCAACGGAAAAATCAAGCGGCCAACAAAAGCCGATTAGTTCTTGGTCTTACAATGATTCCTACAACTGCAGAAAAAACAAACAGAATTTCCCAAAAGTAAATTCAAACGCTTTTTAGGTGTAAAAGCTAAATGTAAGCAAAAATAGATAAATGAATAAATAAACAACGGTTTCTACGATTAATGCAACCGTTCAAGCAAAATTAGACAATAAGTTATGTTTCCAAAACTATCCAAAGGCTCAATTTTTTTATTTTTTATTCCAATCATACAGTTCTGCAACCATATAACTTGTCAATGGTAAATAGTTCCATAAAAATTTTATCTTCTAATAAACTATCCATATAAACAATTTTCCATCAAAACAACCAGAACAAAGTGGAGGAGAAAATTATTGAAAACATTATAAAAGAAAAAAAATGCAAATGCGTAAAACACCAAGGTCGTAATATTTTTCGCCAATTTGCAAAAAAATTATCCTGAATTTCCCGCAATCACTAAACGTAAATCACGTGCTCGGTTTGGCTGGTCAGAAAATGAAGCAAAAGGAAAAAATAATAATAATACGATTTAATATTTCCCTATCATTAATGATCCAAGAAAGCGTAAAATGCGCTTCCATCCGAGCCTGATACCAAGCAATTCCTGCTTACACGACCTAAACTCCTCCCACGAAAACCAAATTTCCATTTCATTTCCTCTCCTCGCCCCCCATCTTCTCAGCAACCAAGCAGAACATAAGAAAACCACCAAAAAAGTACCTCATTACATGTTACCGATCTCCAACAGCTCACTCCACACCAAGAAAATTCACGTTTTTTCTTAATTTCCTTTCTTTTTCCCAGGATTTCGGTCCCCGAATTTTCGGGAACGTGAGAGAAAGCACGCCAATGGAATCAATCCATCACAAACTATATATAAATCTATAATTTAAAAAAAATAAAAATAAAATAAAAAAAGCTCGTAAAGAAAAATAAGAAGAAAGAAAAGGTGGATTCTGTAGAGGGATTAAAGAACCGACATTGATCGCTTTTCTTCTGATTCTGATATGAGCTTCTTCTGCTACTCTGCGGATGTGTGTGCGAGAGAGAGAGAGAGAGAGAAAAAGCGCACGAGGAATTGGGAACGAAATGGCAGCTTCGTAAATAATATCCAGTTCTTCACTTTGGTTTTCCACAGATTCTGTTTCAATCCGAGGCTTTTATGCGGTGGTTATTTCATGGACACGCGAAGCCAACTCCGTTACGGGTGGGGAGGGGGGGGGGAGAAGTGATCCGGTGTCACGCGCTGCGTGATTGCAATAATTGCACCTCTACCTTTTTAATCTTTTTGCTTCTTTTTTTTTTTTTTTTTTTTTTTTTGTTAATTAATTTTGGTTTGGATTTAGTACTTGTGAGTGTGTGTGGGCATGTTAGCTACCTCACCCACCAATGAATAATGAATCATGATGGTTCACATGCAGTTCAACAGTAGTTATAGTTTGTTGCATTCACGCCAACCTTATGAGCAATGTTGTTTGTACCCGATTCTTTCATATGAGTAATGTTAAAAATTACATTGTTGTTCAATAATACTGACAAGAAATCTAACAATCAGTTAAAATTGTCACGTGATAATTGTGAAATAAAAATATGGTATATAGTCTGTCGAGAGTCGACCGGGCGGCTCGGGCGACACTACATCACTAATTACAATGGGTTTTGATTGATTACACTCTCAAATTGAGCTCATTTCTCATCAAAATTATTAAAGTTAGGAAAGCATTATGAATCAAATAATTAAGCGTGGGCATGCATGTGAGAGTCAACTTGCGCAACCGAATCCTAGGGCTGTGGATGGGGTTGCAGTTGGTGGTTGGCTTGTCTTTTCGAAATGGGTGATGAGGATGGTTGAAGAAGGATCACCAAAACCATCTGACTTCCTCTGAAAATGGAAGTTGGTGTTGGTTGGGGGCTTTCGTTGGGAATTAAAACTACAAAGCACACACTTCTTATTAAAGAAACACTCTTTTCCCCACTTTTGCATAGCTGGGTGTTTTTATCGCTGCTCAACAATCATGTGGGCGCCAACATACGTCTAATGTCATCTAGGTAGGGCATCCAATACACAATGCTATCCCCCAAAAACAAGTTGAATAGAACGAAAGAATGAGGGAAGGGCATCCAACAGCCAATGATAGGAGTGGGTATCGGTTCGGTAGACGGTTAATTCAGTCGATTAACCGACTTTGTTGGAATGCAATCAGCGTATTATTTCAGTTAAGTCGGTTAATAAGTGGCTGGTTAAATCGGTTAACATTCGGTTAATTAACATGGGTAATGAAACAACATCGTTTTATTTTTTAAAAAAAAAAAATTCTATCAAATGTTTCGTTCTTTACTAAAACAACGTCGGTTCGTTTTATGTCGGTTCGGTTAAAAAACAGTTCGATTCGATAAGTCAGTTAAAAGGTGATTTGGTTTGGTTCGGTTACCGAACCGACTTTCAAAGTAAAATTTTATACTTACTACCAAACCGAAATTAGTCGATAGGCGGTCAATGGTGGTTCGGTTTGGTTCAGTAAGCGGTTGGTAAACGGTAGTTGGATAATTTGCCCACCCCTAAATGATACCATGCTTACCGGACATTGCAGTGACATTTTTCTCTGGCAACTTCAATTAAGTTATTATCAGTTCTATTCTACCGCAGTTTCAAAAGCCGTAGTTTTTTACTGTCCATTTCTTGTTGCCCTACCCTCCCTCCCTTTATGTATTTGCTTTTCTATTTTTTAATCCCCTTATATTGCTTAGAGAAAGAAAGAGTAAAGGGTATAATTTTACACATCACATGTTACTTTGGACGTTAGAATCTCCTCTACACAATCATGGCATATATGGAGAGAATCGAAAACGGCGTTTTGGAATTTCTTCAAAGGCCTTCTTTGTTACGTGGTGGCAAAAGAATTCTCATGTGTGATGAAAAGGTTGCTTGAGAATTCTTACTTGTGGATTAAGGTTCATAATCAAATAATTCCAAAAAGCAAAAGACGGGCAATTGCAGCAAATTGAGTACAAGTAGCTTTTTTCATCTTTTTTATTTATTTATTTATTTATTTATTATCTTTTACTTGCATTATTAGCAGAGGAAGAAATAGCAAAAGTGGTTAAAAACAAATTTTAAAATATTTTTCCTCTCAAACTTAATTATCAGGCTAATCTTTATTCCTGTTTTTCCATTAATTTGCATGAGATTTTTCATCATTATTTTTTGACTTTCACTTTCTTCTTTTCTCTCTCAACCCACAATAATGCTTTTCTTTTTGTTTGACAAAATTGTGCACATACTTTTATGATCATGCAAGAGTGAGTATACACATGGACAGCACGCAACAATGATCAAATGTATATAACGTGGTTTTTAAACAATCGGGATCGACTATAATTCATGTTTCGATAGGGTTTAGATGTTCAAATAGGTGCTCAGACGGGCACAGATACACGAGTCTCATCAAGAGCTTCTTTTGATTACTTGTTTCAATTGCTCTACAATTAAAATAAACAATTGTAGGAGATTCCGGTCGGTCGATCCGTCCGTCTTTAAAACTCTAATAATGGTGGGTATAAAGTTCACCTCTCTTTCCCATTAGAGAGAGACGATAAAGGAAGATGGGCAAAACAATGATTGGTGAAGGTTAAGCAAGTAAAGCAACCGTGGGTGAAGAAAAACCTATTTCACCCGTGAAAAAATGTTGCGAAACTGGGGGCAACATGATTGGAAATTGACCTAAAAAAAATGCTCCCCAATCACCTTTCCTAGATGACTGATGTTTTGGGTCTGCCATGGTGTCACAGCACTAATTAAGCAAGAATGGCAAAAGCTGTCTGTCTGGCATGTGGGGGAGACATGAATGAGTGGATTGGATGATCAGAGAATGGAACAAAACCTGGCGTGCAAGGGAAGGGATGGACGGCTCATTATATTCTCTCTCCCATTCCTTTTGTCTGCGCATGTCTCACTAGGTTCACAAAGTTTTTAGGCTCTTAAATTCCAACCCTAAGTTAGGCTGAATAGGTTAATTAATGTTACAATATTAATTAAATTAGAGAAAATTACAATTTAGTCCTTAATATTGCCAGCTGTTTTGCAATTAATCCCACGAACTATCAACGCTTTGATTCTAGCCCCCAAACTACTAAAACATTTAAAAAATGCATATTTTATCGAAATATGCCTGTAATACTCCTGTCACGTGTCTTTTTTTAATTAAAAAAAAAAAGTTAAAAACTTAAATAAACTAAATTTTTTTTTTCAAAAAAAAAAAAAAGAAAAAGAAAAAATTAAAAAAAAAAAAAAAAAACTTAGATTTTTTTTATTATTGAAAAATGACACATGGCAGGGGTATTATAGGCATATTTCAACAAAATTGACCTTTTTGAAACGTTTTTGTAGTTTGGGGGGGGCCAGAGTCCAAGCGTTGGTAGTTCGTGAGACTACTTGCAAAATAATGGCTGGCAATTTTGAGGGCTAAACTATAATTTTCCCATTAAATTATTAAATTTAAGTTTTAAGTTTTTAGAAATGCAAGTCATTTTAATTAAATATTTTAGGCGTTGAGTATCTCTTATTGATTGGAAGTTTGAGTTCTTTTTGTCTTACAATTGTCCAACAATGTTAACGTGGCACTCCAAATTAAGCATTATCTTTTTAAGCATTTATCAAGGATTAATTCAAAGGCTAGTTGGGAGTGTCATGTCAAGTTGTCAACCTTGTTGAATAGAATTATTATATCTAGCATTTCTCTTAATTAAATGATTAAATTTACTATTTCCTAACAGCTTAAGCTTTTAAGATAAATCGTAATTTAACAACTCTGCCCTTTAGCCAATGCCATCATATTTTATTGGAATAGTTAGATAATAACCTTAAATGTGATATTAATTTAAATTAAATTCTAAAATTTTAATTATATCACTATTTATCGCATAATTGCATTTCATCATATTGCGCTTATTTTATTTTATTTTTGAACGAAAGATTTGAGTATTTCATTGATCAAAGATCACGAGCATAAAGCTCTTAGATAACAAAGTATAAAGCTCAGCAAAATTATAATCACATACTATGAAGTTACAAAGTCATATTGCAGTTATCTTACTAGGGTTTTTTAACTTCTTTATGCTTGTGCGAGCCAGTTTGCAATCTCTAGGTGTCAAACACCACTTATAATTCACTTTACAAAGAGTTTAGATTGTAAAATTTTGAAACTATATTAATTAAATTAAAACTTTAGGATTAAATTTAAAATTAAGGATGCCCTCTAGGGTTTACTATATAACTGTCCCTTATTTCTTTATTTACTTCCTCTTTCTTTTTTGTTTTTACATTTTTCATTTTTTTTTTCCAACTTTAGGAATTATTCCAAATGGATATGAGCAGGAACTTTTGAGAGACAAAGTTAATGGTATTGTCCGGTTGGGAAAGGAAATGTTTATCGACATTACCAAACAGCACAATTATGCAGAAAGATGCCTCTTTATTATATGACGAATCCAACCCTTTTTTGTTTTTACTACCATCTATAATTGTTATCCATGTAGGTGATAGGTTCAACAATTTCTACTTCCTAAAATCAAGCCAATCAGATCCAGGTGGCCAGTTAAATAGGGAAAAGAAAGCCAATCCACCTAATGGCAACATAGAGATACAATATTGGGCTTGATTTTTCCATAAATATGCAATTTAATACTAACCTGCAACATTCAGATCAGAATGAATCATTGACATCAAAAAATGAACAAGAACTGGGAAAGAATCCAGACAATAGTAAGCCCAACAGACATGGATGAAAAGGAGGGAACATAATAAGCTAAAATGTTAAAGGATATGGTGAACCTGAGCTGGAATTGACAAACAACATCCTCGCGTATATCTCATCCCATGTGGGGCAGAAAGCCAGTCAGCCAATCTTCCTGGTTTCATCTCTCAAGCTTTGAGCAACAAATCAGAGCAGCAACTGTTTTGGATGCAGCAATTTTGTCAGAACAAAATTTGGCAAAGCCTTTCTCTGAAGAGTCTTGGAAAATTACACTTACATTAGTTGAAACAACAAAAAGGGTAGCTTGGCATCCGTGGTTCACAAAGAACTGCAATCTTGCAACAGAATACTTTCCAAATGCAGAAGGCCTCTGATAAAAAGTAGGCCTTGTGAAGCCTCCCCAGTGAGTTAAACACTTGGGAAAAGAATGTAACTGAGATGGAGCTGACTAGCTACCTTCTGAACACTGTGCAAGGGTCAAACAACCATTGTGTCTTGATTGTGAAGTGCCTGCAACTAATGCAACAAGTTATGGTCAAAGAATAATCATACTTATAACAGTTGTAGTCAGAATAGCTTGAACCAATTAACAGTACTTATCTTAGAACATGAAATATGTGGGTAAAAAAAACAAGAGTACTCCCCAAGTCCCCATGATGGAAAACTCGTACAATCTTACAAGTTAAGAAACAAAGAAACAGCTTCACAGTGTTCCTATAACAATAAGGCCACTCAGGATGAAGACTAGTGGAAAATTTGCCATTGATTGCAACCAATTGGCAACCAAATTATAGGCCAGAAATGTAAATTTTGAACCAAAAAACAAAATATACAACATATGAGGCAGCATACAGGTTACAACAAGATAACAAAAATATACAGACGGAAAAAATAGAAAAAAGGAACATACAGCAGACAACTTAATATATCATAAAGTACTTACAATATATATATATATCATAAAGAAGAAAGCTGTAACATGGTTCATGAATAAGCGTCAATACTAACACATCACTGTCATCAGATCTATTGTCGAAATAATTTGTGTTTTAGATTCAAAAGAACTGACCTGCTCATGCATATATACATCCGACAAGCTCAGATTGTCGTGTTAACTGAACTAAACATTCATAAATTTGTCTACATTCAGGGTGCGAATTGTCCCGAACAATAAATTCATTAACAATGCCATTCACCTCAATTGAGCTACAACCTGGAGTCTTCTCTACTCCTCTCTCCATCATCATCTTCCTCACATTCCTAGCCTCCTCCCACATATTTGCTTCTCCATACATATTAGCAAGCAAAACATAAATTCCACTGTCATTAGGATCCAACTCAAGAAGCTTCAAAGCTGCCATTTCTCCCATCATAACATTCCCATGAGTACGACAAGCAAAGAACAATGCACCCCAAACCACAGCATCTGCTTCCATTGGCATGCTATTAATAAGCTCTTCTGCCTCTTCCAGAAGACCAGCCCTACCTAGAAGGTCCACCATGCAGGAGTAGTGTTTGAGCTTGGGGGAAATATTGAATTTGGAACTCATTTGAGCAAAATACTTACGACCCTCTTCAACCAGACCTCCATGGCAACAAGCGGATAAGACCCCAAGAAAGGTGATCTCATCAGGCACCAACCCAATGTCAATCATTTCTGAGAAGTAAGATAAGGCATCATGTGCAGTCCCATGAAGGGCTAAGCCACAGATAACAGCTGTCCAAGTCATTGAGTTTCTTTGAGGCACCTCCTGGAAAACCTGGAGAGCCTTTGTGATGTTCCCACACTTGGCATACATATCAACTAGAGCAGTTCCTAAGGCAACATTTAAAAAGAGATTGTGTTTTTCTATGTAACGGTGGATCCATATTCCAACATCAAGCGCTCCAAGTTGTGAGCAGGCAGATAAGCAGTTAACCATGGTCACCTCATCAGGATTTGTATTACTAGCTTGCATTTCATGAAACAAAGACAAAGCCTCCTTGCTGCGCTTGGCTTGAACATAACCACCAATTATTGCATTCCATGGAACAACATCCTTTTCTGGCATCTGATAGAAGAGCTCCCGCGCAATATCCAGAAACCCAAGTTTGGCATATCCCACGATCATTGTAGTCCAAGAGACAATTGTTCTCTTTGCCATGCTATCAAACATTGCTTGTGCCTCTTCAAGATTCCCACACTTCATATACATGTCCATAAGCACATTAGAAAGTGGAACTGTCAAATTCAACCCATTTTCCTCAATATACCGATGAAATTCTCTCCCAAGATTCAAATTCTCTAGCTGAGCACACGAAGAAATCACCCCAATCATCGTAATCTCATCCGGCTCCACTCTCTCCACTTCCAATTCTCGATAAAGCCTTAATGCCTCGCATGCCAACCCACTCCTAACATACCCATTAATCAAAGAATTCCAAGAAACCAAATCTCTTACACAACCTTCATCAAACACCTTACGTGCCACCTCCAATTCTCCACGTGAAACCAACATATGAATCACTGCATTGTGCACATATATATCCGAATCAAACCCCAACTTTAACACATGCCCAAGAATCTCATTCCCAATCAATTTCAACGATAAACTAGCACAAACTTTCAGCAACAAAGGGTAAGTATAATTATCCGGCCTCGACCCACCATTGCGCAACATTCCCTTATACAGCACAACCGCTTTTTCCGGTTTTTCGCTCTCGGAATACCCTCTAATAGCAACATTCCAAGAAAACACATTTGGGTCATGCGCATTATACAAAATCCTGGTGCCATACTCTAGATTCCGCCCCTCAGAGATCGCGCAAAAGGCAATGAGCCGGCTTAAGGCAAACCCATCTGAGAACAAGCCTGTGAGGACCATTTGGGCTTGGATTTGCTTCAACTGGGAAAGGGATTTGCATTGTTCTAATAGGGAGAGGAGTGGATTCGTTCGAACAAGACTGTGGGTTGTGTTCCAGTTGGAAGGTCTTTCTCTATGGGGTGAGAGGGAGCGAGTGTGAAGGAGAGAAGAGGAGAGAAGAGGGTCCGAAAGTAAGTTCGGGAGGAAACGCAGAGATCTGATCATCACTCATCAGGGTTTGAGTGCGGGCATTTGTGTATGGTCTGGCACTGGCGGGAAAAGAAGTAGCGGTGGTTTAGGCTCGGTTTCTCTGGAAATTATCGTGGCGACGATTAAGATTGGTTTAAAGGCGACAACTTTCGAGTTCATAAAGTTTGGTAACGACAAGGTTTATTACGTCGACAAAACAAGATGTCAAGTCGGAAACTTTCGTTCCATTAAAGTCCAACAGAATTTTACCCCGCATCTTCAAAAGGACGTGTTCTCTTTGTTTTACAAATTCACATTAAATACAGAGAAATTTTTACTAAAAATCATATTTTTTCCTTATCTTTATCGATGATTTCTCGTTTGGGCCAATCACATGGATCAATAGTACAATTTTCCGGAAATTCAACAAGGAAACAATTCTCGGGAGTAAAACTCTTCTAAACTAGGATCCTAACAAACTGAACTCAGAAAGATTTTCATCAACATCTATAGGTATATGGGGCAAGAGATGTCTGTCCATCTTAATTAGGCCCCACCAGAACCATACTTCTTACCCAACACGAGCACCTGAAGCTTGTCATAACCTGCAAGAACACCGGCACCGGCAACGGCACGGAGGATATTGGCACCGCCTCCCTTAAAGAGAGATTTAGGCCCTTCATTCTTTAGGATTTGAGAGAATGCATCAAAGGAGCTCTTGTACTTGACAGCTTCACCAGATGTCATCATCATTCTTCTACGGACAGTATCAAATGGATAGGAAGCAAGGCTAGCGCCAATTGTGATAACCCAACCAAGAGCAAAGCTAGCGAAGAAACTATCCTGAAATCATCAAGAAATTATATGAGATGAACATGCTCACCACCAAATCCAACAATCATCCACAGTATACTTGTGCTGAAAGCATATAGGATAAGGCCATATCAAATAGTTGAGATAGACCATCATGGTTCTCATCTGTGATATAAGAGTGTCAGTGCTGAACATTGCTTCTCAGAGTCCTAAAACAAACATTTTCCAAGTAGTAAAATTACAGACTGCATGCATTATCACATAACAAGGATAGATAAAATGAATCCACAAGGAATCCTAACCTGCATCTTTCCAGTCAGAAGCACTGGCTTCAAAGAGTCATACATTCCAAAGTATAAACCCCTGTACAATATGATGCCGACAAGAGAAATGTTGAAGCCACGGTAAAGGCCAGCAATACCATCAGATTGGAGAGTCTTACTGTAAACATCAATCAAGCCATTGAATTGCCTTCCTCCTCCCTTATTCACCGCCTTGGCATCGTTTGTAAGACGGGTTCGAGCATAATCCAAAGAGTAGACAAAGAGCTGGGAAGAGGCACCAGCAGCACCACCAGAAGCCAAGTTACCCGCGAACCATTTCCAGTAGCCATCCTTGTCTTTATTGAAGTTAAACAGCTTCTTGAAGTAATCTTTGAAAGCAAAGTTGAAGGCCTGGAGGAGAATAAAAAAAAACTAATGAAATAAGCACACTGCAATGAGATCATAAGGAGGTATCACTAAAAGGAAGTGTTAGCAACATAAGAAATGACAAACCTGTGTGGGGAAGTAACGGATGACGTTAGTCGTGTTCCCTCTCCACAATGATCCAAAGCCCTCATCTTTAATCGTTCGACTGAAACAATCTCCAATTCCCTTGTAGGGTTCAGATAGCCGACCAGCCTTGATCATCTCATCCTGGTTCTGGACCAAGAGCTTCACACGCTCGATTGGAGCAGCAGCAGTTTTGGACACAGCAGCAGAAACTCCACCCATAAGAAAATCAATAGCGAAGCCGGCAAAGCCTTTCTCTTGTGGGGCTTGGACAAACACAGGTGAGGCTGCAGGAGGTACCAATGACAAAGTGTGGGTAGCTCGGCATGCCTGAGTCATGGGATACTGCAATCCCTCGTTGGAGTAATTTCCATATGCAAAATGCCTCTGATACAGAGCAGGCCTTTCAAGGGCCCCATTGCGGTTTTGAGCATCTTGGGAAAGGCTGGAACTTACATATATGGAGCTGGCCGGCAAACTTTTGCATGACAGTTGGGTACTGGTGCCTGTCTGCCATCACGTACTTTTAGCAATTAGAACACCTGCAAGCCATGCCAATATATAGAGGTCAGAGAGGACAAACTTAAGAAAACAACAAATCCAGAATGTCTCAGAGAGTCACAAATCACAAAATGGTTGAAACAGTGTACGGACAGATAGTAGGAGAAAGAAGAACCAGAAATAAAATTAATCATGCAAAGCACAACTAAATCAGGTTAGTAGCTCACCACAACTCTCAAAAACAGAGAAAATTGAAATATTTTTTCATTTAGAACTAAATAGGGTATGCATTCTGTCTATATGGGAAATCTAACTGCACTTTAGTGACAAAATGCTTAAAAAGTTCACAGAGGAGGATCGTAAAACAAAGAAGAATGAGTAATAAAAATAATCGTACGACAAAGCAGCTTAAAAAGGTTGATAGATCAGCAATAGCTCTCAGGAACAGAGAGGATTGAAATGTTTTCATTTATAATTAAAATTTCTCAAAATGCACTTTAGAACAACATGCAACTGATTAACAAAAATGGAGGTCTTCTATCAGTTTATTTTTTGTATACATACCGTTCCAGTCCATTTTTCTTTTCAAATTTCTGAGGGATAACTTTAAAAGGGGTATATATCGAATTATACGTCATTTTGAGATAAGGGTACTGAACTAGCAAACGTATCAAACTAAGGTATCCACGTTTTCAAATATCTCACTTAAGGGTACTCAGTTAGAATTTGTTGTTAAATCCTACCAAAATTTCTAAAATACTCCTAGTTTTTTTTAAAAAAAAAAATTATAAAAACTTTCAAAGATTCAGGAATGAATATTTTTGAAAATTCCGTTAAATTCTAACCAACACTTAAATCCTAACATTTTTTTTTCTTTTTTTTTCCTAAAAAAAAAATGGTATTTTGGGTACTCCGTTAAGATTTAACAACAAATCCTAACGGAGTACCCTTAAATGAGACGTTTAGTTTTAAACGTTTGCTAGTTCAATACCCTTATCTCAAAAATGCGTATAATTCAATACATTTTCTTAAAGTTATCACAATTTCTTAATTTTGGTCAGGTCACCTCTCGCATTTAGACTTGCAGACATACTCAAAAAAGCAGACTTTTTCTTTTACAAACACAAGAAGAATTTCTTACCCAACGGACAACTATCAAATCTTGTGCCTGTACACCAACTATTGGCTATTCGAGACTAACCAATTCTTCCATTTTCGACCATTAATGGTCGAAAATATTAGAGCCTAAACACCACAGAAGGCCAGAAAACCAGCTGACAATGTGTTCTGAATAGAAAATGTCAGCAGTGATGATATATAAATTAGCTTAATTGAAAAATCACATCCCCAAACTGATTTTTCTACAAGGTCTCACGTCTTAACTAATAGGAAAAAAAGGATACAACCCCAAAAAATAAAATTCAATTAGACCATCCATGCTGTTAAAATGAATCATACTTCATACCCATCACATCCAAATCTATGCCTTTTTTTTTTATTTAATTGGTAAGTTACACACGCACCCGGTTGGACTTGGACCCACTAACTCAACATCCACCTTGTTACAAAGGGAGAAAGTATGCTGATTGGTAACACCCAGATCTACTATGCAAACTAAACTCCTTTTCACAATAAACAATCAACCATTAGTCCATTAAAATCCAAGCAACAACAAAAAATCGAACGGAAGTTTGGTTGGAAACACAAATCATTGTCAATGGATCGATCCAAGTTCGAACCCAAATGTATAACTAAATCAATAAGCCACAGATCCATTATAACAAGGGCAACAATTAGGGGTGTAAGATGAGCCCAACAACTCGTGAAGTCAGCTCGGTTCAGTTCGATAAAACTTAATTCGGTCTAGGTTTAAATAAAAAATGAGTCGTTCATGAACACAATAATATATTCGAATATTAAACGAGACATATATTCTTTATCATATAAACTCGGCTCAAGTCGGATAAGTTTATATAAACTCGTATAACTTCATTGAAAAAAAAAATCATATTATTTTAATTTTGTAATAAGAACATCTTAAGTAAAAATGAATTATCTTCCTAATATGATAGATATAACTTGAATTATTGTTGTGAGTTTAATTTTATAGATTTGTGTGTACATGAATGTGTTCGTGAGAATATGTGGTTATATGTGTGTGTATGCACGCGCGTAATTTGTGTACGTGTATAATGAATTTATATACATACATATAAATTCGAAATTATATTATTTAAGATTCAAGTTAATTTATTTAATTAACTCAAATGATAAAATTTTAACAATAATTAATTAATTAATTATTAGTATGGATTTACAAAAATATAAACAATCATGATATTAACTTTATATAAGAAATGAATAAGTTAATTGAGAATGCTCATGATAAGATCGAGTTCGACTCATATTCGAAATAAAATTAAACGAGTCAAGCTTGAACAGAATATCTAGTTGAGTGATAAGTTCGAACTCGACTCGTGTTCGAAATAAAATTAAATGGGTCAAACTTAAACATTCAATATTCGGCTTGAATACAGCCGAAGAACAATCATATCCATAGATCTAGTTAAACTAACCTGAAAAATGATATCCAAAGACTTGAAAAGCCTAAAACAAAGCAGGAAGACAATGAATTAAACAGATCTGAGAAAACCCAGTAGCACTCTATCTGAAGGCCCTTTTCCGGCCGGATTTACAACAAAAAAAATGCAACAAGAATTCCATACATGCAGCAACACACATAACTAGCAAAAACTTCAGCTTACCATACACAGTTACAAAAACACACAAACAGACATAGAAACCGACCGATCGATCCAGCCGGTGCCATAAAAGGATATATTCGGAGAGAGAGAGAGAGAGAGTACCAGTTCCGATCCCCTTGGCTCTCGGTGAGTGGAAGGAAGGGACAAGGGAGGCAATGAAAGAGGGTTTGAATGGTCAAGGGAGAGAGGGTTTTATAAACGGAGAGAGGTCGAAAATTTGATATTTTTTTTACTTGGGGAATGCTCGAGTGTGAAGCGGGTACATTAGTTTTTGTAGTTCATGGAATCATGGGGATTGGTTGCCGTGGATGTGGATGATAGTTCGTTTGATCTAAGGGAGGTGAGGGATCAAACGGTGGTAGATGGTACGTTGACATGGTGTTGTCTTTTGTGTGTTTTTCATTTGAAGGTGATGGGAAGGAGACTAGGAAAGTAGCTTAGCTATGATATGACATTACTTGTAAACATCTCTTTTTTTGGCATGTGATTCCATTTGTACGTTTGTGTTGCCAACGTTGACTTGACAATGAATCCAAGTTCTTGGGAAAGACTTCGCTGTGCCCTTTTTTGGGTTGGATTTGCTTCAACTGGGAAAGGGATTTGCATTATTCTAATAGGGAGAGGAGTGGATTCTTTCGAACAAGACTGTGGGTTGTGTTCCAGTTGGAAGGTCTTTCTCTATGGAGTGAGAGGGAGCGAGTGTGAAGGAGAGCAGAGGACAGAAGAGGGCCCGAAAGTGGGTTCGGGAGGAATCGCAGAGATCTGATCATCACTCATGCGTGCATTTGTTGTATGGTCTGGCGGGAAAAGAAGTAGCGCTGGTTTAGGCTCGGTTTCCCTGGAAATTATCGTGGCGGCGATTAAGATTGGTAAAGGCTACAACTTTCGAGTTCATAAAGTTTGGTAACGATGAGGTTTATTACGCCGACAACACAAGATGTCAAGTCGGAAACTTTCGTTCCATTAAAGTCCAAAAGAATTTTACCCCGCATCTTCAAAAGGACGCGTTCTCTTTGTTTTACAAATTCACTTTAAATACAGAGAAATATTTACTAAAAATCATATTTTTATCGAAAAATAATTTCTTCCGTATTGATAACATATCCCTTGTAGATGATCTCCTTATCTTCGCTGAAGCTGACATGGGGTCTATTCTAGCTGTAAAGGAAGTTTTAGCCGAATTTGAATCCATTTCTGGTCTCAAGGCTAATCCGGCTAAGAGTTTCTTTTTATTGTACTGGGGTATCTAAGGATGATAAACCTGCCTTTCTGGACATTCTACATATGCCCGACGGTTCCTTGCCTGTAAGGTATCTTGGAGTCTCTTTAATTACGAAAAAGCTCTTTGCTTTGGACTGTGAGGCTTTGGTCGCTAAGGTTGCTGGCAGGATTGACTCTTGGCTGATTATGTGACGACCCTTTTTTTGTTTTTTTATATATATACAAAACGTAAAAATGAGTCATTGCAGTAGCACGACTATATGTCGCTTAGCCAACATAGGCACATGCCCATAACATGCACCTGATATACAGAGACACATCTACTGCGGAAGAAATCATAATATCATCAATAAAGCGGAAAAGCATAACTATAATCACACTCGTTATCTAAACAAATGCGAGCCATAACACATGTCTATCTGTTTAAAGTTTAACTACACATAACTACAACAAAAGAATGGCTTATACAAAATAATGTGTGACACAAACGTCAAGCCATGTACAAAAGTACCCAAAAATATGGACACTATAGTCCTACCCCACTACAATCGTCGCTACGTGCATCAATCGTAGTAACCCAAGTAGTGTGCTACCGGATCATCGTCCGCCTCAGGAGTACCTACAATCACAGGAACATCATCTACACGGTTGTGGTGGTATCCACATCCGCATAGGTGAAATGATGAGTTCACCGCTGTAAAGACCAAGAATTTAAATAGGAAGTTTGCCATTTATAAATGGTGTTTATTAAATTAGATGGGACTAATACTAAGTCTTAAGCGAATGTGTTTATGCAATTGAGTAAAATAAGATTGAGTAATAATTATTAGAAAAATGAATAAGATAAGATGGGGGTAAAATTGTAATTTAGAAAGGATAAGGGCTAGAATTGGAATAAGACCAAAGTTTGGTCTTATCCACAGCCACGTGTGTGGCTGTGGATTGTTGTGGAAAATGTCACTCTCCCCCTCAAGCCCCACGCACAGCACCCCCCCCCCCCCCCCTCTAATTCTTCTTCCTTTCTTCTTCTTTCTTTTTCTTCTTTCTTCTTTCTCTTCTGTGTCCTTCTCGCCAGACCCACAGAGACAGCAATAGAGAGAGTGAGAGAAATCGAGTGAGAGAGAGATGCGAGAGAGCGAGAGATAAGGGATTGAGAGGGAGACCCGTGAGATTTCCGTGGAAACCCATCGAACCCGCCAAACCCGAGAGTGAAACCCGTGACCCGTGTGCAACCCGAGAGGAAATCCGGTTCCCCAAGTGTGTTTTCCGGCGGATGGAGGCTGTTCTGATCCTGTGGTTTCCGTCGGTAGTGGACTGCCCAGAACCCCACGAACCCGAGACCTGCGACCCATGACCCGCTGAACCATGTGGAAGACCCGGTCCTCTAGGAGCGATTTTCCGGCGAGTTTTCCGGCGGTCCAGTAGCGATTTCCGGTGGATTTTCTAGGAAAATCCTCTAGGTAATTTCTTGTTGATTCCTAGTTGCTTATTTTGTAGATTAATTTGTTGATTGTTGAAATTAGGGTTTCATGATTTTATTTGGGGTTTCTCTACTGTTTGGCCGGGTGATTTTGTGTACTGATATGGGGTTGGTTTATGATGGATTTTGGAAGTGTTGGTGAAGATTGGGTTTTTATGTGGATGGACCGAATTGGATTTAGTTGGTTTGTTGTTGTTGAAATTGGAATTGGGTATTTTAAATGTGTCTCTTCTGTTTGATGTGCTTGGCTGAACTGATTTTAGCACTGAGAAACCGAAACCCCTGTTTTTGGTATGTTGACTGAATGGCTTGGAGCCCCTATGATGCTGGATTATCTTTGATCATTAGTAATTTTATGGTGTTGATTTTAGTTGATAAATTATGAATCGAGAGATTATTCCTTTGTGTTGGCTATATACTCGCTGTTTGGTGCTTGGAGTTGTTTGATGGATTTGGGATTTTGGACAACCGGGTACTGTATTGTTCTGTTCTAGAAATAAGGTTTTCAAAATAATAAAATATGATTCCCTAGTTTGACTATGAAAGACTGAGTAGTTTTGAAAGGGTGAGGTTTAGGTTCGGTCACTAATTTCCGAACAACTAAATTGGATTGTTAGAATTATGATATGTTGGGGTTAATGGCTCCATGTATATGAATTTCAATGGCCAGATTCTTGAGTATTGGTGAATGGTAATTTATTGATGAAGGTTGTAGTTGATTTTAAGTTGTTAACCCTATGTATTGGATTTGTTGATACACTTTGAGTTGAGACCTCATGGTGATATTAGAGAACGTAATTGTTAATTGTTGATGATGGGTGTTGTGTAATTTTTGTAAGAGTAGTTCCAAATTAAAAGAGATTGATCTTGTTATGTAAATGAGTTGATTTTTACATGGGTTTGGATGTTGGGTTGTTATAAGGCCGAGTATGTACGTGTTAATGTGAAATGAGATTTTTATGAGAACATCTTGATTATGGTTTGTTGAATAAGGCTAAATGTGTCCCATGATATACTTATGAGTTGGACACCCTAAGTGTTAATGAAGTTGAATTGATTAAGGTTGATTGTGATAAATAATTGAATTCCTTGCTATAGTTTATTTAAAAGTTTCGGTAAATAAAAGTTTCGGTTATGCAATGAGGTTTTAGGTCATGTCTTTATTGAGTTGGGTTGGTTGGATTAGTCACATGTTATGAAGACTAGGAGAAGAAAGTGAAATAATTAACTAATAATAGAAAAAGGAATAAATAAATAGGCAAAATGTGATAAAAGAATGTATATTACAATACGTGATTACAAGTTAGTTTAATATGAGTTATTAGATTAACATGTGGTATAAGATTAATGTCATATAGCTTTAATTACTTAGGTGGTTAGTAGCTGATAAAGATTAAATGCTAAGAGTAATAGTTAAAATGTGATGTAAATATAATAAGAAGACAAATAAAATAGTAAACGCGTTTAAGGATTAAGATGAGATATAATATAAACCTAAACTTAAGTGCTAACCTAATAGTAGCTAAAGGTGGCGAATTAGCTTTACACGCGGGTATGTGACGTGTGAGCATGCGGGTAGCTTTTGTGTCATAAAGTATAGAGTTCAATAGCATAGTATAATGTTACCAATGTTTGCAGGATCATGTTTGGATTGGAGACTTTAATTGGTTCTCCAATGTAGAGTCCAAGTGACTAGAGTTCAAGGGAGTGTTCGAGTTGGAGTCCAATGCAGCCAAGGTGGGTATTCCACTCACTGAGAAAATATATATTTTTATATGTATTGGATTGATAAAAAAAAATATATATATATATATATATATATATATATATATATATATATATTTATGAAACCGAACCGACCATATGATGAAATGTATATGCTTTAAGATGATTTGATTAGTTTCGATTATGTTTAAATTATATCAATGATGTTTAAGAGATAGTGCAAGAGTGAAAAGTATTGACTAGATTTAAAGTGTTAAGTTCAGAGGTTGAAATTTAAATTATGCAAATTGTTTGAGAACATGTCATGTTGAAACTGCGTAGATTTGATAAAGAAACTAAGTTTTGAATGATTTCAAAGTGTTGGATAAAATGCTGGATTTGTTTAGTTTTAAAAGGACGTGATTTAACAACTGCATGATTTCAGCGTGACACAGTAGTGAAATATATACTGGTCAAGCACAGAACATTGAGCATGTAGTATAGAGCATACATACCAGCAGTATCAGTATATCAGCAGCATAACAGTATCAGCAGTATCAGTATCAGCAGCATAACAGTATCAGCCCCAGTTCATGCATAGCATTATAGCATTGTTTTATGAGTGATGTTTTTATGTTATGAGTAGTTTTACTAGACGTATTGGTATGCATAAGAGTCTTCATGGAAAAGATCTTATGTATATTTCTATCGGATGGTCCATGTGTTAATAGCATACATTGAACTTGAAAGTACATGGATACATGACTACCCAGGTGCGAGTAATGGCATGTCTATGAGTAGGAAGGTTGACTGTTCTTGTTCTTCAGGAAAGACGTGTTAGCATGATTGAGTTTAACTCTAGTGCTCTCATGATCTACTGACGTCAAGGCACGAAGCTGGAATACGATTAGAGATGGTGTTGCGAGTGTTTTGTTGAAGGATGTTATCCTAGTATGGAAGAGTAAGATGCCATGTTCTTTGCTTAAGACCTATGTGTATACGTGATATCTGTGATGGAGTGATCGTGTGCACATATGTCTGAGCGACCGGTGAAAAGTATTATTATAGAGGGGTCTATATGTAGAATCTTCCAAGCGGTAGACTGGAACTTCTACATATGTTCACAGCTATATAGTATGTTTTAAATGATTTCTGAATAGTCGGTGTTTGCTGCATTAGCTGTTGGTAAATTGTGGCTAATATAGTGCTCGCACGACTAAAAATAAATAGAGGTTGGTTCTTTGTGAAAACTCAGTTAGTCTTATACCACTGAGGTCTTAGTATGAGGTATACTAAGGCGGTGAACTCATTCTTTCACCTATGCGGATGTGGATACCACCACAACCGTGTAGATGATGTTTCTTTGGCTGCAGGTACTTCGGTATAGTCGATGGGTCAGTAGCAGTGTGCATGGGATATTATGACTGAAGCTCACCGCGACGGTTATAATTGTCGGACCACGGGTTGTCCACTATTTTATAGGTTTGGTATGGCTTGTGACGTTTGTGTCACTTATTAATTGTTAAGCCATTATTGTTATAGTGTTAATAAGACTCAAACAGATAGATGTTAAATGGCTCTTTGTTGTAATTAATTTGTGATAGATGTATAAGTTGTAATTTCCGCTATTCAGATTTATGTTTTCCGCTGCATAGATAGATGTATGTTATACTCTGATTATCAGGTACATGTTATGGGGCATGTGCCATATGTTGGCTTTGCGACATATCGTCGTGCCACTGTGAGGACTCGTTTTATGTTTGTATTTAAAAAAAAAAAAAAAAAAAAAACGGGTCGTCACAACCGCCTTAGTATAAAACATACTAAGACCTCAGTGGTATACGACTAACTGAATTTTCACAAGGAACCAACCTTTATTTTATTTTTAGTCGTGCGAGCATTATATTAGCCACAATTTACCAATAGCTAATGCAGCAAACACCGACTATTCAGAAACCATTTAAAAACCTACTAAATA
The DNA here is from genome assembly GCF_958979055.1 of Alnus glutinosa. Lineage (NCBI taxonomy): Eukaryota > Viridiplantae > Streptophyta > Magnoliopsida > Fagales > Betulaceae > Alnus > Alnus glutinosa. The sequence goes on along the minus strand of NC_084894.1, from coordinate 2,952,758 downwards.
GCTGGGAAAATATGTAGAAGTTCCAGTCATCTCTCCTTGGAAGTTTTCACATACTAACCCCTCTATTATAATACTTTTCATTGGTCACTCAGACATATGTGCACACGATCACTCCATCACAGATATCACGTATACACATAAGTCTTAAGCAAAGAACATGGCATCTTACTCTTCCATACTAAGATAACATCCGTCAACAAAACATCCGTCAACAAAACACTCGCAATACCATCTCTAATCGTATTTTAGCTTCGTACCTTGAACGTCAATAGATCATGAGAGCACCAGAGTTAAACTCAATCATGCTAACACGTCTTTCCTGAAGAACAATAACAGTCCACCTTCTTACTCATAGACATGTCATTACTCGCGCCTGGGCAATCATTTATCCATGTACTTTCAAGTTCATTGTATGCTATTAACACATGACTATCCGATAGAAATATACATAAGATCTTTTTCATGAAGACTCTTATGCATACTAATACGTCTAGCAAAACTACTCATAACAGAAAAACATCTCTCACAAAACAATGCTATACATGACATGTATGACCATGGCTCATTATGACTCATTGTGCGGCTGATACTGATATGCTGTTGATACTGTTACTCTGCTGATACTGTTACTGGTGGGGTATGTATGCTCTATACTACATGCTCTATGTTCCGTGCTTGACCAGTATATATTTCACTACTGTGTCACGCTGAAATCATGCAGTTGTTAAATCACGTCCTTTTAAAACTAAACAAATCCAGCATTTTATCCAACACTTTGAAATCATTCAAAACTTAGTTTCTTTATAAAATCTAAACAGTTTCAACATGACATGTTCTCAAACAATTTGCATAATTTAAATCTCAACCGCAGAACTTAACACTTTAAATTAATTCAATACTTTTCACTTTTGCACTATTTCTTAAACATCATTGATATAGTTTAAACATAATCGAAACTAATTAAATCATCTCAAAGCATATAATTCATCATATGGTCGGTTTGGTTTCATAAACAATATATATATTTTTATCAATCCAATACATATAAAAATATATATTTTCTTAGTGAGTGGAATACCCACCTTGGATCGCTTGTACTCCCAATTATCCAGACAACTCTAAGCTCAATCGCAATGTGCTGCTAAAATACAATGTATTGTGTTAATTAGCATTCTAACTAATACTCACACTAGGTGGCATTTTGAATCGCTCAAAAGGCCACATATCTAATTTTACTCACAAACTCTAAAATTCTTAAACATTTATCTAAAATTTCTATTCACTTTATTAAACCCAATATTTCTAACCCATAAGCATCACTTAGGGTTAATCACAATAAATATCACTTTAACAAAACACGGAAAACTTACCAAAAATTCACCAAGCAGTGACCAAATGCTCGGGATGCTCCTGGCAACTCCAAACCACACCAAACCTAGAGAAAATACCAAGTTAAACTCATTTCTACAAAATTTAACAAAACCTCTAAAAGATGCGAGTTTAACTATTTACCTCAAAAAGTTCGGTCAGAACGTAGATCGGGCTTCAAGGATTATGTTATCGAAGTCGGATCTAAGATTGGACGGCTGGATTTCAAGATATCACAGTTTTTGAGTGAAAACCCGTGAAGAAACAGTGAAGAAAACCGGAGATAAAGAAAGAAACGGGCGTACTGCCCCTTTTAAATCGGTTCCCGTCCGGACGGGCATCTCAAATCGTCCGGACGCGCGCCATTTTAGACAGACCGTCCGGACGGGCATAAGTCATCGTCCGGACGCGCCATTTAATAAGACGTGCGTTGCTCGTTGCGGACCGTCTGTACCCTATAAAGTAGACGCCCGGACGCGCGTGGAATGAGGCGTCCGCCACGTGGTGATAAGGTATCGTCCGGACAAGCCTGTTGAGCCATCCGAACGCGCCACATTAATTTTATTTATTTAATCCCCTTTTTTTTTATTCAATTTCTCCTACATTCTCACACATTTTCTCCTTTTATAATTTATTCTTTGGTCCATAAACCATTCTCTGGGCGTCCCCTTGTATTTTATAGTCGTCTAGTTAATTAAAATTGTCTATCCCAATAAATTTACTCTAAAAATGACAAATAATATTCGGGACATCACAGATTAAGAATCTCTCTTTTGCTGGGAGGCTGCAACTTGTTTCCTCCATTCTTTTCAGCCTTCAGATCTACTGGTCTAAGGTGTTTATTCTTCCTAAGAAGGTGATCCGGTTGTTTGAACAGAAATTTAACCGGTTTCTTTGGTATGGGAATGATTCCAAAGCAAAAGCTAAGGTGTCGTGGGATAAAGTTTGCTGTCCTAAGGAGGAAGGAGGGCTTGGGCTTAAAGGGTTGGAAATCTAGAACCGTAATGCTATGCTCCATCATATCTGGAGTTTATTTGCCCAGGCCGGATCACTTTGGGTTGCATTGGTTAAGTCTAATTGGCTTAAAGCTAGGCAGAAGTTTTTGGCAGATTCCAATTCCTAAGAGCTGCTCTTAGAGTTGGAAAAGACTTCTGCATCTTATGGAAGCTGCCAAGAAGTTGTTGAGCTTCAAAGTGGGAACGGGCCATAATATTTCTCTTTGGTTTGATGCTTGGCACCCGGCTAGAAGACTGATTGACATTTATGGTTTTCGGGCTGTCTATGACTCTGGCCTTGGTCTGAATGCTTGTGTATCATCTATTCTTCATAAAGGCTCCTAGAATTGGCCCCCTGCTAGATCGGATGATCTGGTTGATATCCAAGCTAGACTTCTAGATATTAAAATTGGAGAAGTGAATGTTGCTATTTGGAAGTCCAAGAGTGGTGTATACTCTTGTGGAGAAACTTGGCATCTCCTTATACCTAAGTTTCTCATGGTCCCTTGGTGGAAGGCAGTGTGGCATTCAATGGCTATTCCCTGGCATGCGTTTGTTTTGTGGCTGGTTTTTAGACAGGCCATTGCAACTAAGGAGAGAATGTGTGGCTGGGGCTTTACGGGGCATACCTTATGTCGGTTATGTTTTCATGTACAGGAATCGATAGATCACCTCTTTTTCCAATGTGGTTTCAGCCGTCGTATTTGGAGAAGTCTAATGGAAGATTGCTTAAGTCCCAGTCCTTGTGTTAGTTGGGATGATGTTGTGTTGTGGGATTGTAGTCTTAAGGGTAAAAGGCTGCACACCATTCTTTGTAAGCTTAGTTTGGCTGCAACTATTTACCACATTTAGAGGTTGAGAAATGAGCTTTGTTTTGGCAATTCCCCTTTGACGGAGGAAGCTTTGGTTGCTCAGATCAAATGGGATATTAGGATTAAAGTGATGACCCGTAAATTCAATAGATCCCCTCTCGATAGGCAACTTTTGGCTTTATGGTTGCTGTAGATTTGATGTAGTTTGGCTCTAGTTTGGTTCTTGTTTTGGCTTATTGTTGTAATGTGTTTTGCGGTTCTTCTCCTTTTTCTGGAGTGATGTAATTGTTTTGTGTTTGGTTATTAAAGCTTTGATTCATCTAGAAAAGAAAAAAACACATCCTTTGTGGAAGAGAAATAAACGTAGCATTTCTCTCTTTCATGAGCCCATATCATTATCTCTAAGAAAAATTGCATCATTGGTCATGTGATTGGCCCAAATGGCAAATCATTTTTTGTAGTATCGGCATGAATTTAAAGATCCATGTGGTTGTTTTGATTTACAAATCGCTCCCAAACTTAAATTTTGTTAAAAATTTTGACAGATTCTAATAAACGTCACGTCAGTGCCAATAAAATGACAATACATGTTACTCTTAATATATATATTAAACTTAAAAAATTATTTTTTTAAAAAAAAAATGGGTTGCCGCCGATTCAGGCCAACCCTAGCCAACGGGGGTACATGCCACCCCAAAAGGGATAGCCGCCCAATTGACACCCATTTCCTCTTTTAAAATTTTTAAAATTTTTTTAAAAAAAAAAAGTAATATTTTTTAATTTTTATAGTCATATTTTTAATACTTTTATTTATTTATTTATTTTATTCAGAGCGACATATAACCATCTCATTAGCGCTAACCTAACGTCTAACGAAAACTGTCAAAATTTTTAACGTAATTTAACTCCAATAGACAATTTCTAAATTAGGCTAATCATGGAATCTCTGAAAACATGTTAATACCACATTGAGCAATTTATCGTTTGGGTCAATCACACGGACTAATAGCACAATTTATCTTTATCTTTATCGATGATTCTTTGAAAGAGAAATGAAGATCACCGCTACAAGACTGACGATGATTCACTGAAATAGAAATTAAGATGGTCACTACAAGGCCCAATCAGTCTGCTAATAAGATTTAATGAGGATTCAGTTTTAATAAGCCTTAAGAATTTACTAACTAAAAGAATAAGAACTTATGCTTTAATCAGAATTGTGAGTTTATCATAAGGCAGTATACTCGTTTGGACCAACCGGAAAAGAGATAAAAGGTTAAAATTGCAAGTGAATTCTTTAGTCTTATTGATACCTGCCATCACACATGCTTTCTCTCTTAAGTCTCCGGGAAAAGGAAAGAAAGATCCACAATGTTGCAGTAAAGCTTTTAAAGAATTCTAGAGAGTGAAATTCAAAAGGGAGCAATTATAATTGCATATGAGTCAAATCCAACAAAGTGAAATCACAACCGCTTTAACAATCCGGGATTATGGGACCAAAAATCCCACAGGGAAACAATTCTCGGGAGTAAAACTCCTATGAATCAAGTTATTCAAGTGAGCAAAAAATGGATCCTACGAAACTGAATCAGAAAGATTTTCATCAACGTCTATAGGTATATGGGCAAGAGATGTCTGTTCATCTTAATTAGGCCCCACCAGAACCATACTTCTTACCCAACACGAGCACCTGAAGCTTGTCGTAACCTGCAAGAACACCGGCACCGGCAACGGCACGGAGGATATTTGCACCAGCTCCCTTAAAGAGAGATTTAGGCCCTTCATTCTTAAGGATTTGAGAGAATGCATCAAAGGAGCTCTTGTACTTGACAGCTTCACCAGATGTCATCATCATTCTTCTACGGACAGTGTCAATTGGATAGGAAGCAAGGCCAGCACCATTTGTGATAACCCAACCAAGAGCAAAGCTAGCGAAGAAACTATCCTGAAATCATCAAGAAATTATATGAGATGAAAATGCTCAACACCAAATCCAACAATCATTCACAGTATACTTGTGCTGAAAGCATATAGGATAAGGCCATCTCAAATAGTTGAGATAGACCGTCATGGTTCATCCGCGGTATAAGAGTGTTTGTGCTGAACATTGCTTCTCAAAGTCCTAAAACAAACATTTTCCTCTCTATGGGGTTTTTCTTCAATTCTATTACTGCGGATGCATTGTAGTGGCTGTCCAGGCAAACATTAAATAAAGAACTAACCCTAAAAATAACACATCATTCTAGATTCTGAATTTCTGAAAAACATGTCATTAAGTTTCAATGGTCAAGGACGATGCCAATCACAGACAGCAAAATCTATGAATGCCAAGTAGTAAAATCACAGACTGCATTATCACATAACAAGGATAGATAAAATGAATCCACAAGGAATCCTAACCTGCATCTTTCCGGTCAGAAGCACTGGCTTCAAAGAGTCATACATTCCAAAGTATAAACCCCTGTACACAATGATTCCAACACAAGAAATGTTGAAGCCACGGTAAAGGCCAGCAATACCATCAGATTGGAGAGTCTTCCTGTAGACATCAATCAAGCCATTGAATTGCCTCCCTCCTCCCTTCTTCGCAGCCTTGGCATCATTTGCAAGACGGGTTCGAGCATAATCCAAAGAGTAGACAAAGAGCAGGGAAGAGGCACCAGCAGCACCACCAGAAGCCAAGTTACCAGCGAACCATTTCCAGTAGCCATCCCTATCTTTCTTGAAGTTAAACAGCCTCTTGAAGTAATCTTTGAAAGCAAAGTTCAGGGCCTGGAGGAGAATAAAATTAAAACTAATGAAATAAGCACACTGCAATAAGATCATAAGGAGGTATCACTAAAAGGAAGTGTTAGAAACATAAGAAATGACAAACCTGTGTGGGGAAGTAACGAATGACGTTAGCCGTGTTCCCTCTCCACAATGATCCAAAGCCCTCATCTTTAATCGTTCGGCCAAAACAATCTCCAATTCCCTTGTAGGGTTCAGATAGCCGACCAGCCTTGATCATCTCATCCTGGTTCTGGATCAAGAGCTTCACACGCTCGATTGGAGCAGCAGCAGTTTTGGACACAGCAGCAGAAACTCCACCCATAAGAAAATCAATAGCGAAGCCCGCAAAGCCTTTCTCTTGTGGGGCTTGGACAAACACAGGTGAGGCTGCAGGATGTACCAATGACAAATTGTGGGTAGCTCGGCATGCCTGAGTTATGGGATACTGCAATCCCTCGTTGGAGTAATTTCCATATGCAAAATGCCTCTGATACAGAGCAGGCCTTTCAAGGGCCCCATTGCGGTTTTGAGCATCTTGGGAAAGGCTGGAACTGACATGGAGCTGGCCGGCAAACTTTTGCATGACAGTTGGGTACTGGTGCCTGTCTGCCATCACTTTTCGCAATTAGAACACCTGCAACCCATGCCAATATATAGAGGTCAGAGAGGACAAACTTAAGAAAACAACAAATCCAGAATGTCTCAGAGAGTCACAAATCACAAAATGGTTGAAACAGTGTACAGACAGATCGTAGGAGAAAGAAGAACCAGTAATAAAATTAATCATGCAAAGCACAACTAAATCAGGTTAGTAGCTCACCACAACTCTCAAAAACAGAGAAAATTGAAATGTTTTTTCATTTAGAACTAAATAGGGTATGCATTCTGTCTATATGGGAAAATCTAACTGCACTTTAGTGACAAAATGCTTAAAAAGGTCACAGAGGAGATCATAAAACAAAGAAGAATGATTAATAAAAATAATCATATGACAAGGCAGCTTAAAAGGGTTGATAGATCAGCAATAGCTCTCAGGAACAGAGAGGATTGAAATGTTTTCATTTATAATTAAAATTTCTCAAAATGCACTTTAGAATAACATGCAACTGATTAAGAAAAATGGAGGTCTTCTATTCAGTTCATTTTTTGTATATATACCATTCATTCCATTTTTCTTTTCAAATTTCTTAATTTTGGTCAGGTCACCTCTAGCATTTAGAAGTGCAGACATACTCAATATAACAAACTTTTTTTTTTTACAAACACAAGAATTTCTTACCCAACGGTCAACTATCAAATCGTGTGCCTGTCTTGGGGAAAGAGAGAAGTACCACTTGACAATACAAAGAAATCGAGTGCTGAATGCCTATAACCAACTATTGTCTATTCAAGACTAACCAATTCATCCATTTTCGACCATTAATGGTCGAAAATGTATTCTGAATAGAAAACTGCCAGCAGTCATGATAAATTAGCTCAATTGAAAAATCACATCCCCAAACTGATTCTTCTACAAGGTCTCACGTCTTAACTAATACGAAAAAAAGGATATACCCCCAAAAACAAAATTCAATTAGACCATCCATGAAGTTCAAATGAATCATACTTCATACCCATCACACCCAGATCTATGCTTTATTTTTTTAAATGGTAAGTTACACACGCACCCCGTGGGACTTGAACCCATGAACTCAACTTCCACCTTGTTACAAAGGGAGAAAGTATGCTAATGGGTAACACCCAGATCTATGCTATACAAACTAAACTCCTTTTCTTAATAAACAATCAACCATTAGTCCATTAAAATCCAA